>NC_060248.1:75902266-78389291 GCF_921293095.1 Ischnura elegans | reverse complement strand
GCCACTAAGAAGTAAAAAAAAAGGTTTAAGAAAAATTGAAATGATTTCATTCTTGCAATATCCAATTAAAGCCGATGGTATTGGAGTATTCAATTTGAATACTGAAAATAACGGCAGTAAATTCAATTACCGAGATTCAACCTTTTCGAGAAATAGAAAGTTTGTGGCCATAGATTAAGTTAACTTCATTTCATGAATCGTTGCGCACTGCCTCTTGAAAGGAAATACGACATACGCCAGAATAATGAAGAAAATACAGTGTGGCTTTTAAATTTAATTTCACTTTTCACTCAATTTTCCGTGAATTTGAAGAAACTTATTTTACGAATTTATTTTATATTTATTTAATTTATACGAAGAAGTAGTCACGCCGTATGTTCACTCCACGAATTAAAGGATTATTACGTCGAAATTGATAGCTTTTTTTGAATGCCAGGTAGAAGCCCAATTTACGATTTCATTCATTGAGCTCTGGCCTTAAATGACTTAAATTTATATTAACTAATTTTGGAGGGAGGTAACTGTAGTTTTAATAAATGATTACGCTAAAAATATATTATACTCGATTTCAATCACGTTTCTTCTCATTATTTCACGTGAGAAAGGAATTGTTCCAATCAACAGATACTGTGCCTACGAGCAATGATGAAGTGAGGCATTTGGGAGTGCGGCTTAGGCTGGAAGAGTAAGGAATCACAGCTTTTATTCCTGGTGACAAAAGGATTTTTAAAGTTATCACCAGGTCGAGGATTACGCCCACGAAGGAGAACCATTTCTGTAACGTCACTAAATTCCTCAACTGTATTCCTATGTCTCGTTGATAAGAAATTAGCCCACACAATAAACATTCCTATCAGCCGACCACACCAGAATAGGCGTATTGAATTTTCCAAAATGACTATCATTTATTTTCCGTGATGGCATATTAACAGTGCCTATCCAATCGATCAATCAGTAATCAAATTTTACACTAATAAAAAGCATTTTACAAAGATCAACTACAAGAAGTTCCCTTGTGGTAGTGACATAATAATTATTTCTATACTTATACAATATTTCGGAGGCATAGGTTTTCCAATGAGGTTGCATAGAACAGAGAGCGTATCGGGGTGACCATCGAAGTTTCTACGAAGAAATAAAGTGCAAGAAAATTCAAAGTATATTAAGCAAATTACTTACCCACATTTATATTCACGAAATCCCACAAAAATATGCAGAAGAACAGTGACAAAAAGAAAAAAGGAATCGTTTTTTGGATACACTAAGTGCTTATTATCTCTTTATTCACAATGAAAAATAGGCAAACTATAGCCAAATTAAGTGCGAGCAACGATTCTCTACAAGAATGAAGAAAATGACTCTCACTAATTTTTTCATAGGGACTTCATTAAGAACCTTTTCATTCTAGAACACTCCTGTCCAGTATGTCTACTGTCCGTGTTGAACTTCGGACGTCAATCCATCAGATGTCACTTCCAGTGCTCCTTCCTCGCGTTTCACATTTTTCGCTCGAAACTCTACCCTAAGTTTCCTTAAAGCCATTTTAGCGCTTAGAATTTATTTCCCTCACGATCCTCATTTGTTATCGTAAACGAGGGAGCAGATGCTCACAAAATACCAGCATGCGCCACCGTCGTGGACCGTCCACTCCCGAAGAATTTCGACACGTTAATGGCGTCACGGCTTCCACATTCCCACCACCCACCGGACGCTCAGACTCGTGACTCGCGGGGGAACTTGAAATTTCGCAAAGACGAAAGAGAGTGCTGCTGCTTCAGGGTTATTCCCTTATGGGTTTTCTGACACCGTCATTTAATTTTTCCTCTAAGTCTCCCTCTACAGAAACTGCACCCTATGCCAAAACGATGATTCTATCAACTGGCAACCTATACCCAACTGGCGAGCTATACGATATTTTCCTCAACGCTTGATTATTTTGAGATTGATGGCGTTACGTAGTAACTCACGAACTTTAAACTTTAAACTTTAAACGTTAGTAATCTGTTAAATACTTCCGATAAGCTCAGGGAATTTTTGAAAGTAGTTACGAAAGAAAGATCACCCTTGGCCTTTAATCCGGTTCCATCGTCGGCAAGGGTTAGCTTTTGGTGATATCAGCTAGCCATAAGCATAGCAAATAATGGCAGCGAAATTTGCTGATTTATTCGTAAACTTCGAGTGAGCGGCCGCTAAAGGCACCACAGTAAACGCATAGAGTATTCATTCAGGTTAAAATTAGGTAGTGCTTACTCCATTTAGCGAAAAAAATAGCTGTATTATCTTCTAATCTGCGGAAAATCGTAGAAATTTCCTTCCTCATAGGAATTTTTTTCCTTTCTGTAGAAATATTTAATTATAGTTTCGCTAGTAGTAGGACCCGCCCGCCTCTGTGACGGTGCGGGATTCCTCTTCCCTTCCAACCCTATCCTATCCCAGAAGGCGTCGACGGGCTCCTATCGCGGCGGCGTCTCCCTCCTTTATCCTGCGTGGTCCTCCCCCTTCTGCGGTGCAGAGATGATAAGCTTGTAGCTTCACACTTCGGCCCAAAAGTGCAACCCCGCGAGCCCGCCCAAGGGTTTCGTATCCACTGTATTATCTTCAAATGGCCAGCTAAAGTGAGTTATCATAAACCGTACGATGAAAGAACCTGAATGAAGGCCATGCGCCTAAAACAAGTTTGTGCGTAATAAAAAATAACTTTTTTCAACAAACGTGTACTTTTCAGACGTATTTATCATTTGACATAGTGATTTACCACACTCATATCTCATGAATGAATCTCCAGGTGTCGAGAGGTAGTGGCTAACTGGAAAACGGATTAAAATAATATATGTTCAAATATTTCCTGGTGTTTAAGTCAACGTATATTATGCAAACAAGTTATAGCCAACGAGTAGTCAATAGTTAGGTAGGATATAACTTGTTTGGATAATATACGTTGACCTAAACTCCAGGAAATATTTTAACATGTATTAAACGAGGTAAAGATAAGAAGAAACAAAATAATAAAATAAAATAATATGGCGACCAGAGCAAAGGGCACTAGTGCCAATAATTATTCAGACTCTTTTGCAATTTGTATCTAAACACTTTCCATTCATTGATTCCAACTCCTAGAAGGGAGAAGTGTTGTTCCAATGTACTGAAGGAACAAAGAAGCTTGATCCGATCAACAACTCATTGCAGATCGACGGAAGAGGTCTTCCCACTCGACCTTACTTCAGTAATCAACGTTTTTTTCGTTTTAAACTTATGCTACCACCTTGAAAATTTCATGATAAGTGTCCATATTCCGTAAATAAGCGAGTTTAGGACATAAGTTTCTACCTTATACAATAACTACACCATAATGGCGATTTCAAATATACGTACCCTGGTAGACCAAGATGAGATTACCCAAAGGGAATGGAGGCAGAATTTCTCTCAGCAGTAGACTAACGACGCGTCGTTAGCACCGCCGCGCCGCCACCGACGCCAACTGGCCGTAAAAGATGTAAAATAAAACAAGAAAATGCGTAGTGTTTCAAGAGTAAATAAAGATTCAATAAAAAATAATGAAACTTTCTGCTCATAATGCATTAGGAAAACTAGATGAGAATCTGGCCATGCAGCAATATCCCTTCCCAAGAGGGTTAAAGTAGGTCTTTTTTTACGATGAATGTACTTTTACTAGATACTCAAGGAGTTTTCTCAAGGAAAATACTTTATCACAATTGATTTCGTCTATAATGAGTGAATTGGTATCCAAGAATTAAGTCACACAGTTTATTCGCAGAAATCGATATTCGCAGCAATCGATACTACAACTTCAGCTGACTACTTAGATTCAAGAAATGAAAATTTGACGGCCTATATAAAAAACACTCACGCACAAAACAAAGACACGCACTCCTTGATCTTGACATCATTTAATGCATCGTTACCAATGCGGTTGGGTTGTACTGTAAAATAATGGTATCATTATTACATCATTTTACTAATTTCTCGCTCAAATCAGATATTTGCGAATATCTCGACAATTTTCCAGTTATGGAAATTCAAGAATAATTCCTGGGTTGAAAGCTTTTTCAAAAGCCTGTTTCTAAGAGATACCCCGACCACGAAATTCACCACAATTAGAAGTAAGTGATTGAGAAAATCCAGAAGAGAAAATCACCAGCAGTATCACCAACGGGGTTTCGTCGTGTAATACTAATTCAAGATTTTAGCGTATTCTTAATATGAAGAGGGCACTTAGTATCGCAAAATAGCTAGTGAGTGATCTTGTGACTTATATAACACATAATAGCCATGGGCATACCTTTTTTGCACTCGCTTCCTACAGAATTCTTCGCGGAGAACTAATGCTATAAACATTTGTCAACTAATTTGAAATAGGCTCTTCCATAAAATTACATTGGAGTAAAATTAAGGTTTCATTATAATGACTTTCATTTTAGCTCATAAGTTTTATTATTGAAAATAGAATAATTTAATTCAGTAAGTGAAATTGAAATAAAATAGATTAAAACTGTTGTCGTGGATTGATTTTCAGGCCAGATGGAAATTAATTAGTTACTTCAACCATAAAGGAACATGCGTTCTCCGTTTTAAAGATTCACAAACTAACTCTGATATTACAAATCAACAAACGACAATGCATATGGTATCTCAGCACATCTCTTGAAATTGCGCACACGCAATTCGGAGAGTAAAGCGTGGGTACTGAATAAAATGAGTATGGAAGAGCCTGATAGGTGAGTAAGGAGTGGCACGCAATATTCATATCTAAACCTAATCAGCACCCACGATTTATTCTCCGAATTATGAAATGCTTATTTTTTACTTTTAATGCATTAAACACTGTTTTTTGAAACAGTTTGTTTTTAAGATATTTTTTATTTTATTATCTGCATTTTGCATTGTGTAATCGATTAAACCAGACCCGTTTTCAGACATTTCTGCCAAAAAATATCACTAACGCCATATATTGAGAATATTTAAAACTATTTCTCCAAATGGAAATTCAGGCAATTAATGAGAGCACAGTGGAAAAAAAGTTTCAAATGTCTGAATATTGAATATTGTATTGTCACCAAAAGCAACCAAGTGTACAAATTTTCAAGCCGCTCCAACAATGGGAAGTTGTTTAAAAATCAATGACAAGATTCAATCGATAAAATAGACAAAGAAGGAGACGAAGCAAATCCAGAAAAATCATGCACTCTCTGAAAAGAATTGATCCCCACGCCGGTGGTAGGAATGGTCAATGGTCATATATACTTATCTGGTCATTCATCTCCGAGTTTAGCGGATTGATTTTTCTTTCCAGTAGCTGAGAGATGTCATCGGCGAAAGCAGAACTATTCACGCGACAAAATAAGGGAAAGGCAGGATTTCTTCGCTTGGACTCACGCAGCCAAAAACGACCCTCATTAAAACGTCTCATGTTCAGCAAACTGCGGGGGGCTGGCGTGACACAACCTCCAGAGATGGCTTCGATAGAAATTCAAGACTGGGACGCTGTAGAATAGAGTAGGGACATCACTCAAACAAAGGCGACCAAAAGAAAAGTGGCACATATTTACACGGTTCTAAAAATAATTGAGATTCATAGCATTTTTAAACTAAGATGAAGTAGTGACATTCAACGGATACTATTTGTAATTTGAATGAAAAAGAATGGTGATAAAATACGACAAAAATAACGGTACAAGCATACCAAGCTAAACGGGATATCTAAAATTTAATTAGTAAAAGTAAAATAAAGTATTCTTCATTTTACCAAATGTTTGTACAAATCGGGGGGCATAACGATTTGAAATAATATATTCTGTTCACCGTCAAAAACTAAACTGGAAAAATAATCATCATAATAAGCACTCATAGCCTGAACCGTTAAGTAATATATGAATATATAAGTGGGGTGATCGAATACTCTACTTAGAATCACTTGATGGTCTGAAACATCTCGATTCCTCAGTTATACGGCAGCAAAAGGAAAATAAGTGATAATGACGTAAAAAAGAGGTCTTTAGCAGCGATTATTTTAAAGCACTGATTATGAAAAAATTTATTTCACGAAAAATTATAAAAGATGAAAAATCAAAGCTTGCCGTCTTTACTAGATCAATGAATGCCTCAAAACATTGTATTTTTCTTCAAAATAACTGCCATGAAAACATCTATAAAAAAACTTCTCCTATTAAGCCACAATCTGGAATTTCCGCCATTTTGCTCACTCTCATTCCAAAATTAACAGTAAAAATTTCATCAGTATAATTATTAAAAATAGTGATTATCTCTTTTCTGGGAAGTAAAATATTTTCAAGCCCGAAACTTAACAAAACAGAAAACCAGAATCGAGTTAAAGAAACTCTTTTCCTAGCGTAAATGATGATAGAACTACATTTATAAATCATTAGTTTTAGGTACGTAGGTTGGAGATCTTCACGCATTCAGTTTTCAGATTTGAAACGATGCGTTGATAAATTGAAATTTGGAAATTATCCGCGCTACCGCAAAAGAAATGCGAAGAAAATGACACTTTCACATATTCCAATTTTCGTGCGATCATTTGCATCATCAATGGAATGATAGACGGTGCTGGATTCTGTGGGAGACTCAAGTAATATCACCTCTGACGGTCCGTATACAAAAATAAATAAATACGAATTGAATCGCTTTCTTAGTTTGATCTCGAAGTTTTGCTATCATATTGTTCTATATAATTGTTCTTTATCTATTAGTCAACCAACGTACGGGCCTTGGTGGTGAGATAAAAAAATAAACTTGGTGGGCAGATCTTGGGCTTTTCTTATTTCCTAAGGTATATGCCTCTTAGGACATAACGCTTGACGCTAGATACGTCAACGGATTAAAAAAGGAAAAAAATGAGAAAATAAATCGTTTAATCGTTGAAATGAGAATCACATAAGAGTTTGCATAAATGATATTTTGCTATGAGAATCAGAAAAAAATGGAAAAATATAATGAGTAGTTCGCTAGTCCTAAGATTCGGCATTATTTCCAATTGATCCCTAAAACTTGTCCATTTCTTACTAATAACTTCTTATGCTAATTTGTCTAATGCCCAAATACGCATTTAATGTCAAGCGTATGCATGCTTGACAAGCAATCAGATTTTCTATCGTTATTCGGTAAGAATCGATTGAAATCCTTTTAACCTTCAAGTCATTTGAAGGCGGAAGCTTGGTATTAACTTCTCAAGGAAACGTAGACACTCACAAAGATCACATCACACTACTTCCTCGAGAGCAAGTGTTGCGTGAACTCATCATTTTTAATGCCAATCTAATTTATCAGTCTAGCATTACATGAGTTGCCACATTCATTCATCGCGTCTTTTACTGTACCTCACTAGAATATCAAGAACTGCGGTTATAAAACACTGGCTCCAGTCCTTAGATTATAAAGGCATCATCATTGACTACTTATATGTCGGGCTGTTAATAATAGAAAGGCAATGCCATCACTCTTCATTCTGCAAGTTCATGAAAGGGAGGCTTAAAAATGATCGATTGAAAGGCTTCAACGATGCTAGAGGCTGCTAGAGTCATAATAGAGCTTTTCCTTCCGCGCAATGTTTTTGACGTATGCTCAAACATCACCTTGTAATCTATTTATAAGCAAACAAAGTCACTGTCACCTGATCCGCGGAGTTCCCCACACTTAATAAATGATATCTCCCCAACAGGGGCGCAGCTAGGAATTAAGGATAGGGGGGGAGGTTTAGGCGCAACTAGACCTGGGGTGTATGCTATAACCACCAGGGAAAGCGGGAGGTGCGGCGGCCCTCCCCAGAAAATTTTTAAGATAAATTGTTAAAAATGGTGATTATTATGGCTTTCTGAGGGATATTTTATTAATACTTGGACTCTTATATAAGTATATTAATCAAATTAAGTAAAATGGATCAAACTTAAAAGTTTCTCTAAGATCTGGGGGGGGGGGGGTTTATATCCCAAAACCGCCCTCGCTGCGCCACTGCTCCCCACTCCATCTGCCTATTCCCAGGATCTCCCGAACCAAGCGCTACCCTTCATATCGCCTCTCTTCCCTTCTAAACTCCATCCCTCCATTGATCCTTTTCACTTGTCAAAGTAGAATTACTCCATACAAGCTTTGTCCCATCTGTCGGCTAATTGAATGTTTTCCTCTCTCCTCCAGATTATTCTTTGTTTGATTTTATATTCTTTTTGTATTCTGTCTCATTTCATGTTTTGCTAAAAATTTTACTTTAAACTGGTGTCACGGGTGTATATGAAAAATTATTTTTATAGAGCGGCGATGAGTGTAAACTTACTCTCCTTGCCATCACAGATTCAAAAACTCGATTGATAGAATGAATCACCAACTTAAAGGCGAATATTTAATATTATGTCAAACATAAAAATAGTTTCCTTCCAGTATATCTTTATATAACTAAGTATCTCCTGAGTACTTAAACCCAAGTTGGTATGGTCCCAAGTTCCTTCTAAAATTTAAATGAATATGAAATGCAGCCATTACTTAATTACCGAATTTAAGTGATTGATATTAAAAACTTTTTTGTATGACAAGGAAATAAATATCTACACCTGAACACCCAGCAAGCTACCTCAACAGGTGTGTGGCGGTGCGCAGACAAGATATATGATTCACCGTGATATTTTTTATGGAACCCGATATTTTGCAATCGGGCCATGTATCACGATTATTGCCTGACAATCACACATAGTCAATGGTCAATAATCAACATTGGATTACAGGTATGATATGGTATTTGGAGGAGGGGACCGACAGCTAAGGTCATATGCGCCATGAGGGAAAGGTAGGTAAGGAAGGGTGGAGAAAAACCCGACGTCGGCATTAGCCTGCTCTTTACGAAAGGCGCCAACGGTACCACGGCATAACGCCCAATTCGACGGACGGAGTATTGCGCTTGAAATGTCCTCCACACATCATTCACGTAGAGATCGTGCAGCCTATGAAAATTCTCAGCCACCGCCGGGATCCGAACCCGAGCCCACGGGATGGGAAGTCAACACAGATATATATAAATATCATGACAATATCCGATATCTCGAAATAACGCCAAGGCCTTGGGGATGGAAGTTGGAGAGTGGAATTCCGATCTTTCCCTCCCATCTTCACGTATCACCACGTAAAAGTCTATTTTTATCGGTCACACTAATCGATCTACGGCTGTTATTCCGCACAGGGATGACGCCGGATGCGACGATCCGGGGATCAAGGCGTGCCTAATGTGCCCACTCCGATCACCCAAGGATACTTTGACCCTTCGACCTTGGGGAGGCCATTCCATCCAAAGCTATTTGAAATTGTGCGGCACATCCTGCGCGGAAAATTGCCGATCAAATCGGTAATTACGGTCCGATTCCGTCGGAGAGCAAATAACATTCGGCAAAGGGATATGAAATTACATTTCGCTGCAGTTATAAAGCTGTGGGACGTCGTTCAGAACGCAATATATTTAGGATTGAGAATACCTTCTCCCCTCCATTTTCCAGTTGATGGGGCGTGATGATCGGATAATTGAATACCGAAGTCTGTAACAGTTTCTGAAGAGCCCACGCAGTTCCGGTTCGAGAAATGATTGCATTGCTTTATCCGAGAAGATGAGACGTATTTTGCAGGATCCAAGTCCTCAGGCTATGTGCGTGACATCGGTGTATAGTTGGCGAGTAAAAGATGAAAAACAGCCGGTCAAAAATCCCTTGGGGGAGATCGTGCCGAAGACAAAGAAGCCAGGATTTCTGAGTATCCCATTTTGTCTTAGTTTATTGGTACTGCACTTATTTCTAAGCACATATACCATAGATTTCAAATAATTATTGGAAAGATTTATCAGCGACACTGAGAAGACAATATACATGAGATTATAGAAGCATCAGTGCACCCATTAGTTAAAATAAATCACATAAGATTCATCATCATCACTGGTCAACAATCCCAGGATTGGTTTGACGCAGCTCTCTACTCAATTCTCCTATCAGCTAATCTTTTCACACCTACGTATTTCTTCTCTTTAACATCTCTCTTTACTTGCTCCATATATTTTGTTCGAGGTCTTCCTTTTCCGTTCTTGCCTTCCACTTGTCCCTCGACGATTGTCTTCATCAGGCCATCATGTCTTAAGATTACAAATAAGAAATAGCTTATTTAAACAACATAAAATAAAATTGACGGTAAAATAATAGGGCTAATTTTGATCTATAATTTCGTATAAATAGATATTTCATGGAAAATTAAAATGTAACAGAAACATGGGTTTTAAACAAATAGTTCCATGAAGCAATGTTTCAGGTCCGAAGCGGTGGAATCGTATCATTCTGAATGAAGGCTATAACTAAACTAGACATTCTATTAACATTCCGCGCTTTCTATGTACTCAACGCTATTTAAGCCGCACAACGCGTTCCACTACCGTGGCACAATCATGAGCGAGTTCTATTCAATTCTTACATTAAAGATATCAAGAATTTTTACCAAATAAGAACTAAAACCCAATATTATCCATTATAATTTTTAAAAAAATGTGCCTCACTTTATTTGATAGCATGATAAGATAACAGCAAAATTAGAATACATGTCCCAGACTGAAATATTGGAAGAAATCAAATGACTTGTTATCTTCGGCAAATCATATAGCGTTGGAAGATTCTTAAACTTTAAGCAAATAAGCAGTTATACTGGCGCCGCACCGGGTAAAACAGCTGATCATAGTCGACATGAGTGGTCTCTTTTTCCCGGTGCAACGCAAAAAAAACTATCGATTTCCTAAGTCGGAGGGAAATGTTTCATAATCGCAATTTCTAGTAATTTGTCAATTGAGTGTGCTGCTTAGTGACCATCGAGGAGAAACTACCTTATTATGTTAGGACGGATTTTATGATGTCTAGTTAAAATTTTTCGTAGTATGGCCGCTTGAGTTAACAAATCCCTCGATTTTAGGATACGAGTTTAACTGAACATTTTTCTTAGTATGTTTGCAAAACTGGAATTTTCGAATAATTCAAAATTTACTGCCGATTAATGCTATCCATTCATAATTAGACTGGTCCTACGATTAATCAGCGATAAAACAGCTAATTTAAGTCAGATAGTTTTCAATTCAAAGTAAATAAGGAGTAATTCAGGCGTCGTACTGGATAACTGTTGGTATTACAGATCGATTAGACTATAGTCGACAAGAGTGACCTCTTTTACTCGGTGAAAAACTTGAAAAGCTACCGATTTCCAAAATCGCCGGGAATCCCTTCGATCAAGTATAAATTTTAAGTTATTTGCCAAATGAGTGCGCTGCAGAGTGACCACCTAGAAGAAAACTCGATTTACGGCAACGTAGTGCGCAACGCGTAAGTTATTTCTCATCCCATCGTAAATCGCAGCAGGGAACCCCTCCAAGGCATGGGAATATCGCACACAACCTGATCTTCCTTGCTGGAAGGATGATTCTTCCCGCCTTCGTTCCCCCTGGAGGTTGCCCAACAAACGCATCAATTCAGCCTGACAGTCAAACAAGCTCGCGAAAGGTCGTCCTTGTGAAAATGAGCGTAACGAACGGCTCCGAGAAATATCCCACCGTCATCACCATGGCAATGGGAGTCGTTGGAAAATAAATCAGAGCTCGTCCTTGCTACTTGCTTCGGCGATTTGGCTGATTCCAATCGTCCGGCGAGGCGATTTAAAATCTGATTTTCATCCATACGGCCAGATAGAGCACCCGTAATGACACATTCACAGCTATCATAAAAATTGATTTTTATAGTTTGCACGCGAGAAAAAGAGAATCAAATTATTTCGATTGCCTTTCCTAAATTTTTCTCATATAAATAACATCATATACGAGAACCTGAGTTGTAATTAACCTCCGGTAATTCTTTCAACGTTCATTCTTAAAAATACAAATGATCTCGATAATAAAGTGAAAAAGAGGGATTCAAATTCAAATAGCAAATATCCTGTTTGCCTTCATTGTGGTAAACCGCAATATAACATGAGATTTTTGACATGACTAATTGTGAGTTCATAAAAGCCTTCAATGTCCAACAGTAATATTCCAATAATTCTCAGATAAGACAACATCAACTTTTTAATAGGAATTATTCACAATTTTGAGCTAGCGTAAAAAATTAAGAAATTTTCAAGGTTCGAAAATGTGACCCCCATACAGTTTAGTTAACGGGCCAATACCCTCTCTAAGGAATCACTAGATCTAGGTTTTATCTGTCAGTTAGGTGCATCATTTTTCTTCAATGAAAGCCTTAGTTGAAAAGGTTAAGGTGACTTGGATAACGTTCCGTTTGATCTTCAAATGGAGATTGTAGGGTAGAAGTAGTCCGTAAGGGAGGACAATAAAGCAGCAGTATGCTTTGAGAGGAAAGTTTTTTTTACTCGCGGATTTTAACTACACAATTCAGAACTACATTTTTTCTCAAACTAGCGCGCAATGCGCAAATGAATGAACAAAATCAGAATATGGATATTTGCATGAGTTCTGGCAATTCACCGCTTTAAACGACACAATTTAAAATGTGCTCTCGCACATACGTGAGATTTTGCAAATACATGCCTTGTGTACAACTGCCTGAAGAAAGACTACTGGCACCGCGCGGGAACGACTGCGTTGAACATGAAATTGAAAAACTGCGTTGAGTATGAATATGAAATTCAACTTAGAAGCAAGGAATTTCACATTAGAAAGTCAAATCTCTCATTGTTTTAAACGCCAAATTACTTATAGTGCCATGGAATTTTAGTAATTTAATGGCAATAATAATAAAAATACCAAATAATTTCAAAGAAATAAAGAGTAAATACATATGTTTATTATATTATGCAAAATGTTCAGAGATGGGCTACCATTATGGGCTCACCATGTTATGGGAGTTTCGTCATGATCTTATGGCTTTGTATTGCGTAAAGAACTGGAAAGTAAATTATTTTGCCACTTTTATTCTTATCACATTCGTGAAAAATTATAACCAGCTTATTCTTATCTTTGTAAGCTGTCGTTTACTGTTTTTTCTTCATTTTTTTTACTTCTTACACACTCTAGCCCGTGTCTTGCAAAACAAGCTTTCGCATTGAATTATGAATGATTATACTTTGAAATTTGTGAAAGTTATACCGTGAACGGATAAAATTTGGTAGGCTTTGCACCATTGTATACCATTGAATCTACTTGAGCCCCACAGATACATTGATTAACCTTTTTCTGCATTTTTTACGTGGACCACTACAGTTATCCATTTACATAATAAGTAAGGTCTTTGTTGGAGGGATTAAATTTTTTCGATAGCTTCGTCACTTTTTCACGGCGATATCAATCGGCGCTTTTAAAATGGCCTTCGTTTCATCAGTATATTCGTGGGCGGAGCAAGAGGACATCAAACGGACCCGACTACAGATGGACAAAAATTCTGGCCCCCACCTTCGAAACAGCGTCTATCGATTATTGTACTCAATGAGATACACAAACTTGCTCGAACTCCGCCATGTCAAAAATCCACATGAGGCAAAATAAATACAATTTTGGAAAGCGGTAAAGTAACTGCGAAGTGGGAGCTAATCCGAAAAATTAGGCACAAGATCGCGCGGTCCAAGTACAGCTTTTAGCTTATGGACGAGAGCATAAATAAATACGGTTTCATCGTTTTCTCTTTTTCAGCTGAATACGCAATTGCTGGAGATTATGGATGATTTCAACGGCTTGTACGAGAAGTTCCAAAGGATTCTTGACCAAATTCGGAATCTTGAATCTTTTCTTCTTGAAATGGTGCGTTCGATGGACTAAGAGGCTTTTGGCAAGAATATCAAGTCTTTTTAGGGGTTACTCAATTGTTCATGATAAGAAAATTTAGAAATTTACGTTAAGAGAAAACGGCAAAACGTGAAAATATCAAAATGACTGACTAAGCCAATTACTTACATCATAAAAACGTAGTAATCTCATTCATACTTTTTTTATTGCGTTAAGATAAAACAGAAAATCTTTGGATAATTCCTTGGGACGGAAACCACTTTTGCCAACATTGAAATACCTGCTTTATCTTCAAGCCCACTTGTCCATACGCGAATGGGTTAAATATAATTAAGTTCCAACGCAAAGGTATAGCCACGAAATATTTGTCTCTCAATCAGTTTAAATAGCTTAATAAGAGCTTCCATAATAATTTCATTAAATAATACGGTATTGATAGCCAAGAAACCCCTTTTTCACTCTTGCTACAGCCAAATTTGGTTGGATATGCGATAAAGGAAAACCGTGATTCTACCTATCATTCAAAAAGTAACTTAGAATTATCGATGCCACGACTGATTTGCGATGCCACTAAGCCGCACCATCATTCACGCCAGAATCGGAAATTGCAGCGTATTTTAGCCTTACAGCCCACCCCGTCGACATGGGAGGATAGAAAACATATTTTGATTTCCCCTCCGCCAAGCTTTGGCAGCGATACAGCATATAGCCTGAGGTACTTCCATAAATGAAGAGTTCTATTAGCAATTACGTAGTCCTAACAGTGTTAAAAATTTATTGGGAGAGAAAACACAGCCATGCAATTGATGATAAAGCTCAACTTTTGCACTGTTTTTTGATCATTACTGATTGTATCGTGGAAGGTTACTCGGGATTTCCACCGGATTATAATATCCATCAAGGCCAATTGGCCATTGGCCGTGATGGAGAACCTGACCCGGTGGAAATCCCGAGCAACCTTCCACGATACAATACGCCGAGAAAGCCTGCTGTCATTCATTACTACTGCTAGTTTCAACACGTAGAACTCAATTATGAAGTGTAAGTATAATACGTGAATAATAAACTGCTTGTAGCATACTAAAATGATGCTATAAGATAAGAAATGCGCAGGGTATTCTTAAAATAAAAGCTGTGGAAAAGTGTCTCCTTTTGGCCTAAACGTAATTTTGATTAAAACTCAAACAAAAAGTAAAAATTTTCACTCTAACTAAATGATTTTCCTCAGCCAAAATACGATAGTACTTCGCATTGGAAGTCGTAACTACAGAATGACTGATCTATAATAGATATAAAGCCTGAATAAAAACTTAATATCTTACTGACTTTTTGGGTAATACGTTGCTTCTATTAATAAAAGAAAAAAAGAAAGGGAGAAGAGGGAGGGATGTGGTGGCCCAGTCAGTATAGCAGTGGGTTACAGATCGAATGGGTTAAGGATTCAAATCCCGAGTTCAGCTTTAGAAGCACCACAAACAAAAAAATCCTCGAATAGAGAGATGGCCCAGGGAACTGCCCCCTTACCCTGAATAGGTGATTTTCAAATTTCAGCGGCTTGGAATGGGGTGAGTGCTACCCATACCAATTCAAACCGACTAGCTGACGGACTGGCTAACGAAAAATCATTGTCAGACTTTCCAAAGATGCCCAATATTTGTCCTAAAACATTGTGATTCTCCACAGGAAAGCATTAAGGAGTGCGTATGGGTACCTAGGATGCTTCATTATTTTACTCCTGAAAAGGGAATTAGGTAGCACCTTGGACGCTATGAAAACAATTTTATAATAATTTTCACGGTCAATGTTAATGATAGTGTTTTTTCAAATCAAAGAAATTGTAAATTGAAACCATTACTTTAAATTTATGTGGGCACGCGTTGCGTGTGCCTTTGGTTGCGTGTTGATCACGCCTCGGCATCCTTCGGTGAGACAATGAACCAATAAAACGCACGCGCAAGTGGTATCCGGGAAGCGAGGCCGCAAAAAACTCAGTCATCCTTGCAAAAAATTGATGGTGTCCGGTCGTTCTCTTTAGGTACCTATTAGCGCGACCCGTGAGGATTCACCTCGCCCTCATAAGAAACATTAATCACCTAGGCGAGGAAAGGTTTTGTACCGCGCTAATCAACTCGCTTCCATGAAACTTAAAATTGTGAAGAAAACAAAACGACAAATTTAAGTTCGTTATCTTTCACAACGTTTGTGTAACAAATATTGCTATTTTGTGAGACAATTTTAACGATTTTTGTCGATAAATCCGTCGGTACGAAGCAAAATTTCTGGATAACTTGCCACTCAACGAAGTGAGACATGCTGTACCCCTCGGTAATAAGGTCAAGAAACGATCGTTCGCAGCGGGTCCATACGATGATGTTCATCTTATGGACCATAAGAATGTTAAAAATGCACTGAATTCATTGTTATTATAGCTTGTGAGGATTTGCGCCCTTTGAGATATCGTTGATTCATTAATTAATTCCAACTTAGGAGAGAACTGATTTCAATGTACAGTGGCGGAAAATATAAATGCTAGGCACATTAGTGTCTGAATGTGGCCAACTCAGGAAACACTCGAAAAAAGTCCGTCTTCCAATTTTTTTTCAAGTAAAGTTCTCATATGGCCGCGAATTTGTCATCACCATACTCTTGGTACTGTTAAAATCCAATCTATGTATCGATATATGGCAAAGCAGAAATGACCCATCAACTAATTCTTCCTTCCATTTCTTCCGAATTACATTTTCTCCTAAGGTTAACTTGGGATGGGGTTTACTCTCGCACGTTATGTAGTATCTGCAAACACAGCCAAAATTATTTGCATGGAAATAGTCTGAAACTAATATCATTCCGGTGGCGTAGTGGGTAAAGCATCTGGGTTCGGCGTAAAGGGGAATCACAATATGGTCGTTTCTCAGGCCATTAAATCTTCCCAAAAGAGAGGAGGATCTACATAAAAAAAATAGGATAATTGAAATCTCAGGCGCTCATTAATTTGCTGATATTCAACCTTGTATAATCATTTGGGCAGTTCACACCTCAGTAAAATTTGACTACCAGCATCATCACGGTTTCACTGCGAGATTTGCGACGTCTTTCTCATTGCCATAAAGAGTTAGTTATAAAAATTCAGCAGCCACCTTGCTTACTAAAGATCAATTTTATCCTTTTGGTTGTTAAAATAACGAATGAATCATAAAATGTTAATGGTTATACAACGAGTAGCCAATTGGGAACACCATATGTATTCATTTACCAATTTAGAGAAAAATAAACGATGATCCGAGGAAAAAATGTTCTCGTAGAGCCTTCGGAAAAGAACACATGAATGTCAATGCGAATAGCTGCTGCCCAAATTTCCAAATAATAGTTTTTCCGGGTAGATTTAAAAATTACATCGTTGAAGGACGTTCACAGAAAAAACAATTTTATGTTACCAAATGACTCTAAAATAAAGCATAAATGGAGATTATGACCTTTTACCTAAGCTTCCTACACAGTTTGCTACCGCATATCAACTCCCTTAAACTTTCATTTTCCATAGATAGCACAATAGCATAAAAAGAATACGTCACTACTACTCGGCCGCTTTTTTCCGTGACGTAATATTCGTTGAAGACAAGAAATTATAAGGGTATTAAAAGTAGACATTAACTAGAAAAGAAATTTTAAGTACATTAAAAATTGACTCATGTCAACATTTGTCTATTCCTCAAATTTGAAAACTTTATCCCAGTATTTTCTCAGAAGCATTATCAATGCATCTGAGGTACAGATAATTTCTTGCAAAGGTTCACTCTATGTACCCTGAAAATGTCACGATGACAACATTGGCGTTTAAAAGAGTAATTCGACGCGAAAAAAGACAAAACATGAACGATAGAGAGAAAGTGAATTATCCTCTTAAGCTCTGAATGTACAAATCAGAGACGGACAAAGGGATGAATTTAGCAGGGGAAGGCTAAAACGCTGGTAATGAAATACATAACTCACAGCAAAATATCACGTCAAGCTAGAGTACTTAAGATTTTGAAGCAAGATGATAATTTTTTAAGCCGAAAAATATGCATGCAATGTTAGGACTCGACAGGTATTCATATCATGGGTGCATCGTAAACTGCAAGCACTTTTACGACCGACCTCATCTTAAGCTAAAGAGGACCTTGCCCATTCTCATGACCAAATATTTAAACTCTTTTTCCGGTTTTAGAGCGGTTGTGGAAGGATTAAGATGAAAGAACGTTATACTCGACGGAATCGCTCACACCACAAAAACCCGGAAAGGAATTCTTTAACGATAATTCTTGGATTTTTCAAGTATTTCACTCAAATATCTTCGAAACGTGCTCTTCAAGGATAAGTATTATATGGAAGAATTTTTTCTTCGTTTTTTCGAGTTTTAACCTTTCAGAAAAGGAAAAGCCTCATCGTTAGTTCGGAGATTCAAAGCATCGTGACCTCGTTAAAGATGGCCGACGGAATGAGGAACGCATTGCAAAAAGCTCCCAAGAGCAGCTGAAGAAGACGCGGTTGAAATTTATGGCCTCATAAAGAACGGAAACTAATATGGGTACCATCAAACGAGATATCTCAAACGGAATACAAAACTAATGGATCCGTGAAATATAATTTAAGCCGTTGGAAAAACTCACGGGAAGATTTTTTCATTAAAGATAAGAAAGCGAAGAAAAATAAACACGCCGGGAATAGAGAAATATACTCTAGGTAGTTGTTGACCAAATTCTTTTAACTTCTCTGTTCACAGAAGGTAATAATTGACGAAGTTATTTGATCGATGATGAATATTCTATATATGTGTTGTCGTGGTTGAAAACTTTGAAGACCAATTAATTGTCGATGGTAAAAATGGTATCAAGAGAGCATCGGAATAAATGCTCCGCTCCTTGTTGATCGACAGCTAGCGGCATTCCAATGCCATCTCTGATAACGACAACATATTAAAGACATTTGCCACTGAACCACTGAACTCAATAATGATCACTAATAGTCGAAGACAATCGTCGTTCGCTATCTCCTTATTCCCACGATCGACATTGGAGATCATGAACTATTATTATCGGAGATTATTATGATTATATTTTTCAAACGGATCTAGATTTCTAAGGTCAATTTTAAACTATAGTACTTTTGATATATTTGTTAAGAATTGTAAAGATATTACGATAGCATTTCCGGGACAAGAGTGCCCCATTTGGAGGACGAATCTATCGCATTAGATTTTCTTCTAACTTTGTCTTCGATTAGTTCCTTCTCGTGACGTTGAAGTCATTCATAATGGTTAGCGTACTTACGTTAACTCGCATCAAAATGGCGCGACTAGCGTATACGAGGGTGGTCAAATGCTTTTTTGAGGTTACCGATGTCCTATTCCAAAAAATTATATCAGGATCCTGATTTATTTTTTAACGTACGCCTAATCGGCGATTTACTAAGATATCCCACTCAACGGCAGATATATATTGAAAATTAGGACTCTCGTCTAGATTACCAAGTAAAACCGAACTATTTTTTCTCAATCCTCTCATTTCATTTATTACCATAACATTCGTCGTTTATAAAAAATTGTAAAACTTAGGAATATAATAACGGTATGCATTAATATAATTTTTTACCATAATTTGGATTCAAGACGAACTAAAATGAAATACTTTCACATATTATCTTCTAAAACGTAACTCAGAGCAGACCAACGAATCAACCTTGTCTATACTTTGAAAATTATTTGGCAGGTATTTTAAAAGATCAATCAGATAAAAGATTTTAATTAGTTTCTGACCAATTTTAGTTTTCATCAGAGGAGTTACCTACTGAATTCTTCTCTTCAATGATTTTTTAAAATTGCACGTTGATTAATTCATAGAGCTCTTTTTATATTACCAATTCCATTTTCTAGATATCATTATCTTATAAAACCATCCATTTATATACCTGTACTTTCTTTGAGTTCACACGGCTTAAAATAAACATGGAATAAGCAACAAAGATGACGGCATAATTTATGAATAATTAATATGCATCCACGCGGAAGGGCTCAATTTTGCGTCAGAGAAATCCGGGTAATAAAGCTATTAGACAAATTAGAGGGTAACAAAAATCTTCGGATGATCTTGGCGAGGAAGATTGATGGGAGGATCCTGAAAAGAGGAAAACGAACGCGTACCACTCTTTCAGCTCGTTGCAGATGGCTCGATAAGCCGGTGCGCAAATATGGCCTCATCCTTGCTGGACAATGGATATGTTTCGCCCGGTTATGGCAAGAGGGATGGGCGGACGAATCAAAAAGGTCAAGGCAGACGCGGAGAGAACATAAGGAACGCGGGCAAGGCAAAGGCTACCCGCATTAATCTGGGAGGAATGCACACTGGCCGGAAGATTTAAGATCCTCGAGGTGAGCATAATGGGACAACACCGGAGCTGGGCGAAAAGCGAAAAATAAAACCGCAAGACGCCCAAGGCAGTGAGGAGGATCAAGGATGGTAGTCAAGAATTGAAACAAAAATAAAAAAGAAACTGGATACTCGACCAATTTTTTTTCTTTTCTTTAGTCGGAGACGAGACGAGGGCATGAGGGCGTCTTTAGGAATGGAGAGACATTTTCGCAAGGACAGAAATAGCTCTCGCTTTCCATTTTCCTTTAATGACTCATATGCAGTGACATGAAGCGGGTTTGCACAAAAAATGAGGATACACTCACAATTTGGTGTTTCTTGTCTTTTTTACTTTGGCCTTCGTATATTATTGCGTAAAAATGGATTTTGAGGGTAATGTAAATGAAGACATGTATTGTTTTCTGCTGATTTGGTGCTACGTACATGGGGACATGTATAAAAAATGGTATTTTGAGGGCTTTTTAAAATTTTTTGCATTTTATATTTTTGTCTTCATGTACTTCCTAACTTTATGTTACCACCCGACTTCATAGTCGACTTGTAACAAATTATGTATTAATAATAATAATTCTATGAGACTCAGCACTAAGGTTTAGGTCAGGGGCTTAGGAAAAGGGGGTTCGGACACTTTTTTTGCAATCATCGGAAGGGTCCAAGCCGCTTCCGAAGTGAGGAAAAAATACTTACCTTAGTCTGCAATATATATTAATATTTTTAAATTACTATACAAATTAAATGCTTCAATTTAAAGTATAATGGGGTGCCGTTATTAAAAAAGGGTTCACCTAACCTTTCATTCATTTTGACCTCCCCCAAATACATGATCTTTTGCCACTGATTTAGCTAATACATCGATCGCGAATAAACTTAAAGCTAGAAAAACACGAATATTTTCGAAAGAGCTTTTTGGTTTTACAGTAATGCCATCATGAATAACAATAACCCCTCTAAAAAAGCTAACTTAAACTAAATTGTTTCACTTGTCTTCGTATAATTTAAGAAGTCAATTCGATACTGTCAATGGTTATTTGGTGAGACGTAAACATTACGGAACCTAAGAAATTTGTCTTTATAATTGCGTAATTATTCTTATTATTTCCGACCAGAAATGTAGATCCGATAAGTATTTTTATAGAATTAAAGACACAAAATATGATAATGAAATAATGCTGATTTAAAAATTTCATTTCAAACAAATTGTTTACGTGTGATGAAATGGCTAGATTTTGTACACGTAAATATTTATTTAATCTGTTACCCAAGTTTCCACTTTTCGTTGCATTTTTCAAAAAGTTTGACGATCAGCCTACCAAGAAGTGTGGGCCTAATGACAAAGTCGAATCTTAAACTCCATTGAATTATGTGAGCATAATCAAGTTATAAATAAGGGCGCTAAAACTATGGCGGATCAATTTAATTATGCAGGCTAGCCAATAGAAAATCCCGGGTTAGAATGTCAGCACGGTTTGCGAATGGTGAAATCCGTATGATGCGTCGAGTGACTTATTAAGTCCGAATTATCTTGGCAACAAAATCTCCGGTGCGAAATGGTGATATCGGTGGTTACACAATCATATTCCCCTAGCGATAAAACTGAAAGCTTATTTAAGGATATTACAATAGATTCTTACCACTAAATGCCCCGAATTTCCTATAGGGTTAAATACTAATGGACTATCAATGACCAAACTCTCATTCACGAAACTCACTTTTCATTTGAAAATGAGGATTTGACTCAGTTAGCGCAATTTTTCCAAAGGCTTAGATTTTACGAAAGATAATAGTATTCCGTAAGAGATGAGCACATTTATTCATTAAATATTTAAAAAAACAGTTCCTCTGAAAATATTTCCATCATTTTGAACGCAGTATAATATGTCTTCCGAGAAATTGAACCTTGAAAACAAGAATTAAAATAAAAAATACACAATAAATGACAATTTGGGAATATTTTTACCTGATTAAATTCAACCTGTCAAGATCACAACCACCTTAGAGGAAAACAAATGAAGCGGGGAGATTTTAGTGGACGGAATGCTTGGATTCCCGAGGGAGATACTTGAGAGGAAAAAAAACACCACATAAGGGACAGATATCAAGGATGATGTATACTCTGACATTTTTTCGTACGCCAAGAGGCTGCGTGTAATCCGTGTTACTTATCTTAATGGGAACCATATACCCACTAATACATGGGTCATCTCATTTTTTAATGTAGCGACGCTATTTCCTCTTTTATGGCATTAAAATCTTAAAAGGTATTGTACTGTGTTATGCTATCTTTTTCACGATTTATAAATTTTTTCTATATTAAACGTAACGAGACGGTCAATTAATAGGAATATCAACGCGGAAGAAGAATTGTCAAGATACGAGCTCAAAATGTGGCACCTAGGTAAACTGCTTCAATTGCTATACGATATATTATTTCCTGGAGTTTGGAGTCTCTTTTTTATGAATAAATATTGTATATCGTTTTAATCTTTGTATTTTATATTGTTCATACTTTTTTCTTACATAGCCCTGATGATGATTTAAAAATAAATCGAAACGTTGGCTGAAACTTGTTTTAAAATTGACCTGAACTCCAGGAAATATTATGTCGCATATTAAGCAAGGTAAAGAAAAGGAAAAATAATAATAATTATAATTATCTATTCAATTGCTATGCTCATGGATCGATTAATTATTCAACAGATAGGAATTTTTTATGTCTTTTATTCACAGAAATTTCAATTAATTGAGCCACCAACGGCTACCAAATTGCATTACTACCAACAGAGACATGAAATAAGAAAAATGCAAAAGAAAAGTTGGTTAATTTAAAATAAATAATTAATTAATTATTCTTTCATTTTTTATAAAAATAAAAGTCGACTGGTTAGTTCACAAAACTTCCAAATATTCGTCAAAAATACCTCCAAAAAGAATAGTGAACAATAAAGTAGAGATTTATAATGCATGTTTTTGTTTCGCAGTGTAAATTATTCATCCTTTCATAGTATCGCAGCAATGACGGCGACGTTATTCTATATCCTAGAACTTCAACATACTTAAAGATAAACTTAGTTTCATGCCCACGTCATTTATAAATAAGGATATCTTTCGGCCCTATAATGTGTGCATACCATATATTTCCAATTTATGCGAATGCTTCCTCTTTCAAAATCAATAAATAGTTCCAAAAAATAGGTTTTATGAACCTGAGAGTTTACCGGGAAAGTATGATATAAATAGCATAAACGCATGAAATTTGAAAAAAGAGAGTTCCAATCCTTTTGTAGGTATCAATGCCATAAAAAAATAAGGAAAACATTCATCATCCGCTCGTTGGCCTCCAAAATTCTCGCATTTAGAAAGCAAAGTGATTAAATACAGATTCTTTCCCCAAAACAAAAAATTTTCGATGATATAATGAGAAGAATTTCTCATCACGAAATCGAAGCCCTTCATTAACAATGGTCTGAGTTCTTGTTACTCGAGCCACAAGCTCCCAACGATAACCTTTCCCTAAGAATATTTATACAGCGTTTTCTGGCGCGCAGTCATAAAAAAACGTTCCCGCCTCGATCCTACCGACGTATCTTAGATAAATACCCTCAATGTAAAAGAGAACTCTATTAAGTCGGTACAAGGGCTCCTCCTTCTACAAGACAGGAGAACGATTGCATTTTTTCCAAGCCGAAGGCGAGCAGAGGGAATGCTGTGAGGTGGGAAAAATCAGATGAACGTGAATAGCAACACTTTGCGCGTGGAAGATGAGAACCCTCCCACTGCGCATGGGTTCACGGTGGTTGGGAAACAAACTTCTTTTTTTCTTTCGTCTTCAAGTTTATAATTTATGCTCTTCCTCCGCCTTCAAGTCGGAGGGATTGCGTGTAATTAAAGCACCAAGATACGTGGACCCACCACTGGCGGGAAATGACTTGATGGAAGCGAGAAAATCCGTGTTACTCCGCACGAAACACAGAAACAAGTTCTCTTGTATTCAACATTACTCTACCCACAGATGTATCAATTTAAAATAGGTGGTTAAAATGAGACGTAATGACCTAGAGGTTCACAGTAAAACATTTTTACAACCAACAACATCTCCTTGAGATTTTAATGTTTCCCGAAAGGAAAATTGCGTTAATAAAGACGATATTCTACATAAGATTAACTCCTTCGTCAAAGTTTCGACATATTCTTGCCACAGGGTTAAATTATTCACGAACAACTCCTAAAGAAGTTCCATACCTAGGACCAAACCAAGAACCTCAGATATACTATTCATATGAATGTCTTATTTTAAACGTTCCTGAAGTGGATACAACTGATGAGCGTATCTGTGATGAAAAAAATAGCAGGTAATAAAGGAAATCATTGTTAATGTCCCTGTTGGTATAAATGATACACGAATTCACAAACTAGATAAATTTTAGGCCGGTAAATGTCGGCCTATGGTAGTTTGTTTGCCAGTCCACACGACGTTCTCCCTGTCTTAAAAATTAATATAATAGATATTTAACTAAATATGTTAAGGCCAAGATTGAAAGACAATATCTGCGAGAGCGTGATTTCTATCGAGCCAAATTGCGCGAACTGCATCGGCGATATAAAACGATACAAGTGACCCGGTTTTGAAAAACGTGACAAGTTCCGACAAATTCTAAAGTCTCTTCAATGAGCATGTTAATTACTCCTCTCTCTCATTCATCTCCCATCAGAATGTACAGTGCCTGGAACCTAAACTTAATAGCCTGAAATTTTCCTTGCATTATGCTATTGCTTTTACTGAAAAATGGCTGTCGCCAGCCATTATTGATTCTGAATTAGACATCAGATCTTTCATAGAGACAGGAGTTCTCTTTCTAATCTTAAAACCAAAGGTGGTGTGGTCGTAATAGCTGTTCACCATATTCTTAGTGCTAAAATCTTTGCTGACCCCCATGAAAACCTTGAGCAATGATTTGTATCATTTAATACTGCAGGTTATAAGCTTTTAGTTGCAACTAGTTACATACTGCCTAACTCCTCTCCTAATATATAAGAACAACACTCAACTCCTGATGGAGTACCAGGAGACTCAAGATAACAACAGATTGATTACATGTTAGTGAACGTACTATAACGTTTTAGGAACCATGTGAAAGTCTGCTGGATCTATCCACAAGCAGATCTAGAAAGCGACCACAGCCTAGCCTTGATGAAAAGCTCACTCAAATATAAACTTCTTACGAGAAATACAGTAAAAAATAGAAGGGAATTACAAAATTTTACAAGAGAGGAACTGAAGAGACAATATGATCAGGAAATGGACGATATTGCAAAAAATTTCCAACATGGTAGCGAAAAAGAAAAATGGGAGCAAATTAAATCCGGTACACAAATCAGCAGAAAAGATATAAAAAAGAGTTGGGAAAAATACATATAAAAACAAGAATAAATGACTCACTGATCACGTTATTCCTCTCATCGAAAAGACTGTAAATAAAAAACGTCAAAGATGAACAAGGGAAAGCTCTAACAAAGCTGCAAGATATTTATCGAGTTAAACATATAACTCACAATTGTCGGTATGAAATCGCACCAGATTGTCATCTTCCCGATTACCCTTTGCTTTCGTAATGACCACCTGAAATATACGGCACGGCAGGACCAGATGGCAGGAGGAGCAGAAATTTTACTTCAATATAAGAAAGCAAACTAGGCATCTTGTAGACTAACCCAGGAATTGTGTTAGCAGAACAAAATAAACAGAAATCCAACTGAAAGATATAAATACACCTCCACCACTGCACGTACTACAACGGTTTAATCATGCTACCATTTGGAGATTATGGCTTGATGCGGTTGTAATTCCATTGGCAGTAGTCACACCTGAAACAGATGTCGAATATATCCGAATAAAAACTTACGATATCTTAACTGGTATGTATGCAACTTAAGATAACCTACTGTTTGGTATCATAAGGCAATAGCGAAACTATGTGCTCATAATGTTGAACTCTTTCAATCAATCTTTCCTTCTACTATTCCATTACTTTCGATGGGAAGAATTGTCCGTAAAATTTCCGAATTGTCGATGCTAAATAAGTAGGAGCTCAATCAATTAAATGTGATACCCAAAGATAGTATTCACAATCGGCTAAAACACAAACGGCTCCGATCTCCTGATACCGCTTGATATTTTTTAAAATTAATAGTTTTTGAGATGATTTCAAATAACATCCCTCTTAAAAATTAACCAAATGAATATTTAATAAAATTAATTCACAAATAAGATTCAAAGATATGACCAAGTCGGAACTTTAAAGGTTCATTTTAATTTTTTCTATATTCCAGCGTTCGTTTCAAAAAGAGACAACCGAAAGGACAAAGTACAATTTAATTTCAAATGACTTCGTGCAATTTATTAATTTAGACTAGTAATGTCCTTAAGTATGCAGTCAATACGAGGATGCCTTCAAACAAACGCTCAACCAGTGAAAAGCCAAGTTTGGCCTTAATTACCAGATTACATTTCTCAGTGCTTTCAGTCGAATGTGTTAACTTTTTCCAGCTATATTTCATGATAGGTTACTGAGGAGCAGTGATTTGAGGTAGCGGCCGCAAAAGATAAGAATATGCAAAACATCAAAACTAGGAAACCGTTAAAAATGCCAGAGATGTAAGTCATAAGCTTTGATTATTTCTTGATCGAAAGAAATATGATACAATAAAGTATTTTACGTGTCTCCTTTGATTCACCATTCTTCCATACAGTCAACACTGATGGATCAGAATTATATTCGCGTTTTCCATTTCTATAGCAAAGAAATGACTTGCCCGAACGCACCCTTAGGCTCCAGTTTTCATTTTACGAAAATTTTAACTGAAATAAATTGACTGGACTTCAACCAACCACCGGGGAGGTGAGACGACAGCTCACGAAATAGGCGTCGACGAAGGTTCGAGGTGACCACGGGGGAACGAGTTTCAGGAGATGGTGTCGTTGAGAAATGATTCACATAAGTTATTATTACACAAAATTGAGATCGTGCCATAACCTACAAAAGTAAACCTCGCGAAACCAGCCCGGGATAACTCGATTTTAGTCACAACATGCAAAAGCTCTCACGTCTGAACGACCTGTTCCCGGGTCGACCTACTATTACGATGGCATTCCAAAATTCATGCATTGAATTCACGTTCCTTCGCGATGAGACACGCCATTAGCTATGAGAGTTGCAAAATTGTGATCAGAGATTTATGGTATTATTCCCTGCGACAAGAAATATTTTCTCAAGATATCAGAGAAAGTGAAAATCGAATTTACCTAATTCAGGCCTAAGATATTTATTCACGAAGGAATTATTTAACCGATACATAAAGTACATTTCTCCAACATTTTCATCCGTAAATGAACATAAAAATGTATATTCAAGGAAGCATAAAGGTTTAAGGAGGGATATTGTAAAGTAAATAATGCCACAATCATAGATTAATCTTTGCTGACTCAATTAGTTGTAATGGTAGCAATCTAATGATTTCAATTAAAATGAGGTTCGATTATATTCAAAGAGATGTTAAGCTGATAGTACTTTTCAATTTCTATTTTTTACGGTAATAATTTCGAATTCACTGCCTCGTACAATGAAAATTTAAAATTTTAACTCCTGAATATTTATGTGACTATCACTGTAAATGGGGAGAGTAAATTATACTTAATAAGACATATCAGAATCAATCGAGAAGGTGCAAAGAAAGGCAGCAAGGTACGTCATGGGGAAACACAAAAAGACCGAAAGTGTCGGTAAAATGCTGAAAGTACTGGGATGGGACACACTAGAACGGAGAAGAAAAATAAATAGGCTTTGCGCACTCTTCCGCACACTGAAAGGGGAAAAGGCATGGGGGAACTACGGAAGAAGATTGAATACCTCAGCTATATTGGTAGGCATGATCACCAATACAAGATGAAATGCTGGCCGCAAAGGACTAACGTAAAGAAATTCTCGTACCTCAACAGGACGATTACGGAATGGAATAGACTCCCTGCAGAACTGTTTAAGCCCTAACCTAACAACGTAAGGATTTTCAAGAAGAGGTGTAGAGGATTTATATTGGAAAATGAATATCATTGAATTTTAAATATTCACTCTCTAGTTTCATTTGGTAATGTATTTCTCATTTGCAATATTTTTGTTTTTATTTTGTATAAACTGTTAGATACCACCAGGCAAATAGCCAACTTTTAACTTGTACAATATAATAATAATATCCATTTTAAAATTACATTAATTTAAAGCCTCAACTCACGCCGATCAATCAACTTTTGAAGATAAAATCTGGGAATTGAGAAAATGTATATATGCTCACATTTAGAATTTTTCACCTTTGGATGCAAATCATGCAAGTGAAAATGTGATTTTTTCTGGTATTCAGCGCTCCTCATGACTCTAATTTCCATGTACCATAGTTACAGTAGGAATTTGCAGTTATTATTTAAATGACCTGAAAAGTTAAAAAGAAATCGCTGCAGGGACATAAATATTTTCCTCAAAATGTTAGAAATAAGCGTTGAGTTTCCAAATAATAATTTTACATCATATAAAATATTGAGAAAAATATGTCACATTCAAGATAAAGGCAAATACTGATAAGAATCTATTACATATAACGAGAAAATTAGTCGATGATAGCGTTAAGTTTTAAAAGAGTGATCCGTTGCGAAAAAAGCCCAATGGCATGTGAATGACGCACCGTCTCAAGCTTCTCATCATGGAGATCTTCAGCATGAGAAATGAAGCCACCCCTTTTAAGGCCTACACTTTTTTCAGCTTAATTTATTTCCCCAGGAGATAATATGATTAAGGCATGAGAATCACCGCATCCGTTGACAACTTGGAACTCGAGGCTGCGTAATGGACAATTACAGCTCCGACCCCCTAATCTTAATCCAAGTCAGATATAAAGCGGGCCGATTTATCGGCGAGGCGCACACTTTTAAAGCCTCGACCTCTTCCAGTCCCTTTATGAGATCCGGTCTCAAAACTTCGACAAAGAAGCCGGACTCGGCCAAAGAGGCGAAAAAGTGAAAAGGTTGCGATGAAAAAGGAAACCATCTTAGAGGATGAGAATATAAATGATTTAAGTCAAACAAATGGACGGAAGATGGAACCGGGTATCCTTGGAGAGAACAAGAAGAAGACACAGACAGCTTAACGGACGAGCGACGAGCAAGTGTAGAGGACGACAATGTCAGCAGCGACGGCAGCCTCTCATGTGGACCAAGGATAAATTGGATGGGCTCAAAGCGATAAAAATGCATTACTGTATTGCACTCAGAATGACATTTTTTTACGCTAAGAGACTGCACAATTTGATAGAATCTTTATAAAATGAATCTTGAACCATTTGAATATTTTATATCTGTCTGTAATGTCGTGTTTTAAGCATGGTTTTACGTCTATTAAACTATTTTAAGCCCTGAAGGTGTGTTTTCATTGGTCCCTAAGGAAACTATTTACAAAGACGAAGGGCGATTGTTGCGAAAATAAAAAGACGGAAAGATGTGTTTTCTTTATGCCTGAGAAAAAAATAGTAAAGATATTACTGAGGCTTAATTCCTATATCATGTTTTACGTCCAACGTGAATATGATTTCAAAAAGAGTAATGCATTAACACGACTATTCAATAAATCTACCAGTGAACTACCATTAAACAGTAGTAAACCTGTATATTAGCATTCCTTTGGCCAATTAAGACTTGAGGAAATAACCACTAAGAGGACTAATACTTTACGCATATTTACGCATCCAAGAAATTTTGAATTGTATTTTGCCAAGTAAATTGCAATAAGTGTTCCTTGCTAGGAAATCTTCTAGGAAATACGATCGGATCCTCCTTTTTTGAGGAAAATATGTCACATTAAAGATACAGGCAAATACTGATAAGGATCGATTACATTTAATCATAAAATTAGTCGATGTTAGCGTTAAGTTTTAAAAGAGTAATCCGTTGTGAGAGCCCAACTTGGCCCAACGGAGAGGGAATGACGCGCCATCTTAAGCTTCTCATCATGGAGATCTTCAGTATGAGAAATGAAGCACCCATCCAGGAGGATTTCTTCCTTACTGGGAAATCTTCAAGGGAAACTTCATTACAAATATGTTTGCGACTAAATTATTTCTCACTTTAACCGTACAAGACACTTAGTTTGATACTCATCACCGCAACCGTATAGGGTTTATAACTTAAATTCTAAGCATTTTTTATGATGTTGCATTTAAATATTCGAAAAAATATCACAATTCTACATCTCCTTGCAAACATACTATCCAAAATTTGACCAATTAAGCACTAACAGTGAGTAGGAGGGTAGTTTTTACAGAGAAATCTCGATCTTACCAAGTGGATTGTATGACGTAAGACGTAAAGAATCCTAACCTGTAGGTCAACGGTTGTAAAGCGAATTTCCGTCACTTTGCTCACTAGCCTACCCCATATAAACAAACAAAGCATCAGTTATGGGGCAAACGAAAATGTAGGTAGCATTTAAACAGCACGAGCTTATTCAAGCATACCACAATCAGCATAACCCAAAACATACCCAAACAACTACATGATACAAACAACCCAACGTACCCAAACAACTACATAAATTGCGGGTTAAGTTCATAAAGGAGGAATGATATTCGATTTCATTGATGCTGTTCAGCGCACACTACATAGATAAGGATAGCGAAAATTTGATGTTATAACGGCCCGTAATCGGATAAAATCTGATTCATAAATACTATAGCATTTGATTTGGGATCAATAATTGTATTTTCAGGGTACGCAAGAATTCCAAAAGCAAAATGAATCTGAAAGAATGACTTTGCAACAAAACTGTGTTAGAAAAAAAGTCGGATTTAGGACGCGAAACCACATATCGATACCAAAGTTTAATTAAAAGTTTTGAGGCCGTAGCTGCTGTTTGTTTCCCTCATTGTATTCGTGTTAGATTCATCAATCGCGTCTCCCATACCCAAATATATCCGTTCCCCAACGGAAAAAAGAGGACAATTAAACATGGACATAATTTATGCGTTTTCGGTAATAAGATGCTTATCATAGAAAGCTCGAAAGTCCAGCCGAATAGTATCCACTCCTTAAAAGCGCATCGGAGTAATCTACGAATGAGTTATTTTCCTTCGTAACGCTTTTACGGAACATTTTTACGCACAGATTTGGCCCAACGCATATATCCTTGCGGATTCATTTCATAAAACGTCGCAAAAATACATAAATCTGACCAATGGGATGGGATTCGCAGAGGACCGAGAATTTTTAGAAGTCCTCTCAGGCACCGTAATGGGCAAGGACTTCAACGCACGTGGGAAGACGAGACATTATTGAGAAGCGCCAGCACACCCAGAAAGATTGCGCAAATTAGCTAATAAGCAATAATTTATCAAAGACATCCGAAGGATATGAAATTTGAGACAAAAGCCTAGAGGTAAATTTGGGATGCGAAAGATGTCGTCCGAGAGAATTCAAATTTCCCAGTATTGCCAATCTGACTCTTGGATAGCGTATATTTTTCCACTGATTTTTTTATGGAAGAAAAGCTCATTACATTCTTCACTATATGAAATTTATTACTGCGTGCCAAATCCGTGCGTGAAAATCATCCATAAAAGCATTATGAGGGAAAATAGGAAAGAGTATTTATATCTGTATCCATTTTAAGATAAAGTGCTTTAAAAAATAAATACAACAGTAAAAAAATTCAGCATTTGCAACCAGAGATAATTTCAACCATTCTGAAAACAAAATGCACTAGAGCAAATTTTTTCAAACTAACCATCGTTAAGGCTTTTTGTAAAACAAGTGTTTTCCGATCCGTTAAAATAATTAGTGCTATGATTTTAGGTGAAGTAATAATTAGCCTTAAAGTCGAATGTCCTCGGCATGTACCAAAATTTCATGAATGTATTCTTCCATTTCTTACGATGACCGTTTTTCATGAAGTAGTTAGGTTCGGCAGAATCAATCGGACTCATTAAAGCAGGTTGTTTCAAAATCCATTACGTAATTTTCAGAATCTAAATATGTGACTTGAGCACTAAGTCATCCTGTTTGTCCTAAGTCATTTCGTTTTGTAATGTGAGATCACTGACACAGTAGTTGGGCTTACCGAAGACCCATCCGTTAATACGACAGCTGCCAGACACATTCAATTTGCTTTACGGGTAACTTATGCATGCCAGGAATACTGAATTAGTATTTACAAATTGCAAATGACGGATAAATCGCAAATTGATTGGGAAGTGACATTCAACTCACGGTATTACTCTAAAGTTAATTAAAAATCTTAGAAAAATAAAACTGATAGTCAGTTTTTCTAGTTTTAAGTACCTATCTACCATTTATGCGTATTATCGGCCCTTTGCTTGGGAGTTGAAAGATATTCTCCCGTAAGCCTAGCAACGAACAAATGAGAGTACCTAATACATAAGACATTAGAATTTCTAGAATGAATATTAACACAAAAAAAAGAAACTAAAAAAATATTAACAGTACAGGCTCAGTAAATCACGTGATTCAGAAAAATGATTACTGATACATAGATATTCTGACTGGTAGAGTCAGAAATTTTTTTATAAGGACACTTGGCTATGCAGCTACTTCTGACCAGTACATCTCATTATTTTATCATATTTTGGCATTTTCGGAGCTACTGTGTGAACATAAATAGAAAGTATTACGCTGATAGGTGAGGCGATGTTGGATTGCGAAAAAAACAGTAAGTACCACACTTAAGCGGTATTTTTTTGTGATTTCAAAAGAAGGCATTTTTCGATCGTTTTGATCCTTATAATTTTCTTTTCTTCTTTCAAGAAAATTCCGAGGAAAACAGTATTAAACCTCACACCGGAAATATCTAGCAACACAGAAAGATACATATGTGTATTCATTAGTGTTTACTCTTCCCATGCTATGGATAACTTTCTATCCCTTAACAACGAGGGCAGACTTGTCCCATGAGATTGAGCACGGATGATTATACATTGTACAGCCAGAGCCATAGCCAAGGAATACATTTTAGGGAGTATTCCGAGAAGCGAATGTCAAATAATAGATATTGGGCTGATCATATCCTCACTGTGCACTGTTGTCAGTCGACGGCAAGGGATGTCACCTTGTGGTGCTTTTTCTAGATTTCTATCCTACATGTTTACAATTCTTGATGACAGCAAATGAAATCATTGCATTGTCATTCCTTGGTGGATGTAGAGTGTTAAATGTTCCTCTACTTTAATAACTTTTAAATAATAATAAATGAATAATAACTAAATAACATTTTTCTCTATTTTTGAAATGCCATTGCAATTCATAGATTCTTATTGAGTAATGAAGCTTCTTTTAAAAACTTACGCTCGCCGCGAATGGAGGTACATTTCATTACCAACTATCTGACACAGAAACATACAAAAACCTTATTTTCCCGGTCCTGATAAGGACGGGATATATTTGATGGGGTTGTCAGTCTCCACACCTAGATTAAATTCCCACCTATCGCGGAGCAACAATAGGGTAGTTTCCTTCATCAAAGAAAACGAAAGGCATTGATTGCGATTCGTTACCCACCATTAGTGTATTCATAATACACAAATTATTCGGTTTTAGAAATACTGGTTTAGACAAATGGCAATGGTCAATTTTAACCGCATTTGAAAATGACCAGATTGGCGCCCATGCGATGCGTCCACGTGACGTCACAGGGACCTAGTTTCTATACGAGTAGATAGGAGTTTTACATCGTCTGAGGTTACCAATGCATGCATGAGGCACAGAGCTCAGGGAAACATGTCTTAATAATCACCTATTAAAACTGGCTATGGTCGGAAAGTTTCCTTCGTTTGATAAGGTATTAATAATCCTTATTTAAGCCAAGCTCTACCAGCTAGCGGGGTACTCTGCTACCTGCTAGCATCCTGCGTCGTATCAGCGCTCAAAGCCTCGCCCCAACGTCACCTCACTTGCGCCAGAGGGAACCAGAACGACGTCACACGGGAGTTTTCCCGGCATTCATACTTACACATCGCGTTTTCGCACGCTCAATTTTTCACTTTTCATTTAATCGCGAAAAATAGATATCGTCATTTAAAAATCTAAAAGCGTGAAATACATACTCCAGGAGTAATAATCTCTCGATTTAGGGAATGAAAATAATAGGAAACCACCCTATTAGGGACGCTACATTGAGAACCGGTCTGGTCACCAGGGCCATGGGACTAATAACCATCGATTCGGTAGTCTTTTTTAGAGTTAGAACCACCTACACATGTGCCCAACAGACCCACCAAACATTGGCCGAAAGGAGTTCGTTCACGCTTTGAAGAGAACGTTCAAGTACGTGGGTGATCGCAAATGATTTACAGCAATCTTTTGATAATTGCAAAACGTCTATTAACGAGTTTTAATGCGCGTATTTGACTTCTGAAGAGTAAGTACGTCTTTAAGACCTTATTGGTATGGAAATGCGAAGGTTTGCGGAGGCACTCGAACTTTTGTGGTGGTGGGTTGACAATGACCATTCACCTAGCGCTAATAGTATAAAGTTGATGCGCCGATCCGACCGAATAATTCAACGGGGTGAGTCTTCATATTATAATCATATTTTCGAATGACAAACATCAAATCATTCATAGATAGAACTACAAAGAATATCTCTTTACCATAAATCGATTTCGGTGAAAGGAACGTCTAGGACTTAGGTAGTATTTCCGCCTTGGATGACCTTTTGACCGCTTTTACTCACTGAAAGCACTATTGCATCAAGAGGCGTCAACGGTCAACTTCACTGCCACCCACGCGATGCCTGGATCAGCCCGTTTCCCCATTTCTACCTTGACAATAAACACACACAGGGCTTCGAATAAACTATTCATAAATTATAGCAGTACTACCTGCCCAACGAGGACCATTAAACGCCTATAGTTAAGGATGAATACAAGGAGGAATTTTCTCGAAAAGGAAGCGCACATTTTTGTGGAAGGAATAGGAGTGGCAAATTTGAAGAAAGGAAATTCCGAGAACAAGAGCGGATAATGTGAAAACCACACGTGACAAGGAATACAGAAAAAAACGAAATGCAGAAACAACCTGAATTGCCTTATTAAAACGCAAATGCGTGATAAAAAAAAGGCGAAACTCAGTTTTACTGCGTGCGACATTCTTCGGATATAAGCTTGAGATATAATCTAGCATCGTAGGGCAGCAGTCATAAAATGAGTCCTAGGCTCCTTTGTCCATAATAAACAGTTCAACATACTAAACATTTTTACGACAGTAGAAAGCAATGAATCCTACCTGTAAAAAAAGAGCCTTTAAGCATATATAAGTATATGAACCTTTTATTCTGTACCGCCGTATTTAAGTATGTTCCAATTTTTCAGGTGCTGAAGGTTTGTTTTGTTTAAGTGGTCGCTAAGAACACTACTTGCTAAAAAAGAAGAACGATTGCTGTGAAAATAAAATGGCAGAAAGATGACGAGTAATGTTTGTCCGCAACAAAACGACGTCGCGACGTTCGAATATATATTACCCTGTCATTTTCACACGCATTGATTTGATTGGACCTGATGGCTGATGAAGATAAATACTGCTGAATAAACCAGTGGTGAACCCTTACTAGCGAATATTTCATGTGCTGTCCAACCCATACAAAGATACCGCCACCACCAATCACAAATTTGGCCCAACTTACATAGCTGGTAATGGGCCAGCTGCCGGTGAGTATATATACCACCTCTTCAGCGGGATGAATCGTGCGAAAAAACGTATTCAGGGTATAATTGGCACAACAAGAGTATAGGAACCAGTGTAACCTTTAGTAACTTAACCAGCGTTAGTGAGGAAGAATGAGAAAGACAGGCTATTAGTGAGCGCGTGCAAGGCACACTAAAACTATGAAGACTAAACCTAGCCGACATTGGAGGTCGGGAATGGTCCGATTGGACTACAGTACATGAAAATAAAAAATCACTGTTCTGTCTTGAGTTTTCGTCGATTTTGTCATCTTTTTTGCATTGTAAGTGTTTTTTCAAATATTTTTGATTGATTTTTAGTCATTTTATCATTTTTTTTGCATTTTGCCCATACAAAGATAGCGAAGCTACACATTACCAATTTTTTAAAAGAAGAAAATAAAGAAATTCATCATCAAACTTACGTTTGCATACGATAGGATCAAACTTACGTTTGCATACGCTACCCTTCATTGCATAATTAGTTTTAGGTCAGTTTGAATGAAAACCGATTTGCTCGTATAGAAACAATTCAAATGCCTATAATGAATAAAAACAGAACTTTAAAAACATTATGACCCAGTCATCGTAACGTTATACCAAAGTCTTCATATCGTTTCGAAAAGTCTGTCTGTGTTGATAATTTATGCTCACGGTGGAACCACATAATTTGCTATGCAAATCACAGGAAAACACAATTATAATTTCATAATATCTGAAAGTGACTCTACTTTGACTCACTGCGGTTAGGCTATAACTACAGACTTAATAGAGAATCACAATTAAAAAGAACGTCTTAAGTACCTCTGCCTAACACCACCCCCTCTCATAGAAAATAGAGTTTACTTCAACTGTAAGTTAACCCTGATAATATCACGATGTAAGGGTCTCATAATCGGTCAAATCCATGTGCGGAAATACCGAGCTGAAATTTCTTTCAACTTCCCGATGATGTATCACTTAAATACATACTTGTAGACTATTGCAATGTAAATGACATTTCTTGTGGCTGGAACCCCAATTATAACTAGCATTGCTTTCTTTTAAGAAATCAGTTGAATCAGGAATGAAGCTACCATGTTTATTTATGCGTAAAAGAACCACACGAAGGGATACGGGCTAGGCGTGTCCCGAAATCTTAAGAAAGATGCCATCAATAAGGTGATAAATTTCCTTAGATCCTATGGTATAATTTCTCTTCGTGAATAATAAAAGCCACATCGAAGAGGATAAACTTTCCCAAACATGTCATTTATCTATCGCCATCGACATCCAAGCCCAATGAGTCTTTGAGTAGTCAAGTGACGGAATTTTTCAAAGGTTGATTCACACAACTATGGGTCAAATGAAAAGTTGTTGTTTCGTAACCTCTTGCTCAGTTTTTTAAACCTTTCATCTTAAAATAAAACTATTTGGAAACGTAAAAACTATGCGGAAATCTCAATAATTAGCATTGGGTGTCACACTACCTTTTCCGGTAGGTAGGCAATTCAGCAATTATTACTTTTTTAGTTCAAAGAATCACCAAGAAAATGTTTACTGCGAATTGAGGGATGCGTTCAAATACTACTTCTTTAAAAAATGTTAATCATAAATTTACTTCGTTAGTGAATACAAATGGGCGAGAAAAGCAAAGAGAAAAATAATAAGAACACTTTTTGGAAATCACAATCCTCAAATAGACAAATGAATCAGGGGATATCAAAAAAAGGCTATAAAAATTGGAGACAGCAAATTGAAGCCACCTCAGTAATCTTGCTGAAAGAAGTTCAGAATGCAACAATAGCTCAGCTCAGCTTACAGTCACTCCAAAACCGGCAATGAACGATTGAGCAGATATGATTTTTATTTAAGAAATAAATAAAATTTGAGGGGTACCTGCCTGAAAAAACTTAAATCACAGCAATACGTACCTTTTACTATGCAGAGGAAGAATAAGAAAACCAGATTTATTGTGATTAGAGATAGGATTTCTCGAATTGATCAAGGACCACGGATTCATAATAGAATGATTTCCGAATATGTAATAAAATAATTACATGTGAGATTCACCCATGGGTTCATTTGGACTGTAGCAAACCTTTTTCATTAATTTCGAGGGAGAATCGATTTATTACATAACTTTAGCAGCAATAGTGGCCGCCGGCAAAATCCTTTGGCAATAATTAGGACCTAGAATACAGAATAATAACCATGGCTTCCGAACAAGAGATATGAAAACAAACGGCCTTACCTGGTGCCAGTTATTATCGAATAAAGGTGAAGACTTTTATGACCGCATATAAATATAAATCCAGTAAGTAGTCAGCCAATTATGCATTTATTTCCATTTACAACCCACCATAAAATTACGTGGGTTTTGAACTCTGATCCTGGAGGTATTAGCTTTTGCTATATATAACAGGGATAGTATTAGAATAACTAGTGACACAAAAATATGAAAATATTTAGTAACCATTGGTTTGCAGATCAATGGTGAGGACCACTTATGAAAAAAGATGACCACCTCTACTCATTGAGTGTTGTATTAAACGATGCAGTGAAACACAGCCTGCCACATTATTTTACAAAACCGAGCCTTATAAATTGTTCATGCCGTGACCAAACTCAACTTTATAGCATTAACTATTTCATAGAATAATTTTACGAATATTTTACACCACGAAATATTTCCAACTGTAGTGTGCCAAATGAACACGAATACAGTGCTCAAGCAACTAGACAGATATTCAACAACAATATAGGCTCTAGCGTACCAATCTACCGATACATGCGTATTTTACTCATTAAGTGATTTCAACTGGGAGGCTGATTTGATTAGCGAGGGTAGAGGTCAACCCGAAATGAACCAGAGGGGTGTGTGTATTTCACACATGTTCGCGGATGGTGGGCCAGTTACTTTTCCTAGGACACCTCGCGCTGGGGTGATTTTGGTTCGGAGGTGTCCGGAATCTTTGCCCGACATTGGAACCGAGGAAATTCTGTCGGAGGATTTACCGCGATTCCCTATATCTACATGGGTAAGCGACAAATATTCTTGGAGACCGCGAACTGCATTCATCGAGGTAATCGAGTGTTCTAGGAGGCTTTGGTCGAGATATATTACTTAACTAAGGTGGATATATATTACATAACTCATCTCAGTATTCATGCACATTACACATTATTCTCACATTATTCTAGGTAATCTAATACTGGGAGGAATATGAGATTGCTGGTTTAGATGAGGTACATTTCTTGTTCGCATTCCGTTGAGTATGATGATTATTCCTCCTTTGGATTTGATGGAGCACTAATTGTTCTCCCTCACGGGCACCGATTTCCTTTCCTTAGTCACCTTCCACAATTTTTTTGCGCATATTTTTACATGAATATTTTGACTTCATTCTGCCATACGAACTAATCATTTTACCGCCACCGATTGATTATTCGACTATGATGTGATCTGCTGAAATAAATGTAAGCGATTGATTTTTTCCCTTATCTATTGAGATACTAGTTACTGAGAATACAGGGACCTATCCTACGCAGGACGGTAACGAACAAAAATACAGCGTTTAGGTAAATTCCATCGGCATGTAAGTATTTCACTGCAAGTATTTAAGCTGGGTTTTCCAAATGCTTGTCTACGATTATAACCCGGCAATAACTAGATGACGCCAAATTATTCCTCACCTGCTGCGTAGAGAAGTAGAGGGACCGCGTAGACAGAGAAAAAGGGAGACAGTGATCAGGACTCGGGCCAAATGGAAGTCGAGCGTTGCTCAACTGACGTCCCTACTAAAGTGTGCACTCCCAACCGCACCTGTCGTCGTCCAAAAACTTGATCGCGACGAGTTTCCCCGCGGACAACGTGCGGTGGAGACTCACGCAACGATATGATAATATAACAACATTTTCGATAGTCTCTCTCTCGCCTCGAGATGACCGTGGGAGGATCCGCTGCTTGTCAGATGGGAGGCGGAAAGGGTGGAGGGAAGGGGGCGTTGGCCATAAATCTCTCGACCGCTTACGAGGAGAGAAAGAGAGAAGAGTTTAAAGGGAGTGGAAGGGAATCCCTTAGCGGTGGACGGCGAGTGCAGACGAAAGAGAAAGATTAAAAAAAAAAACAAAAACAAATTAGGAGTGCTTTGAGAGACTTGGGAAACTCCCGAGTGAAATGGAAAAGAGAAGATGATGAGTACATGAGCGAGTTCGAGGGAAAAAATAAACCATATAATGCAACGTATCTTTATTTAGCGTCATTGAATTCAGGCAAATGCTTTGGCACATGTTTTACTTATTCGTTGAAAACGTTCTCTAATTTATGATAATAAATTCATTAGGGTAAAATGGAACCCTCTTAACATGTTCTCTTCTACTTTCAAGGCACAAACTTAATCATTTGATAAAATATAAATTAAAACAGGAATAATTGAAATGCTTGAAAGGTCACATCAATATCCGCGAATGATCGAAAAAATTAGCCAACAATTTTTTTGACTCCATACTGTCACGCGAGCTTATGGAGGAAGAGAAAAAAAATTAACCCAATTATTAGATTTTACTTCATTCAATGTTGCTGAATTTATGTTTTTTTTGCAAATATTTAATTGGATTTTTTTGATATCATAAAGTTGTAACAGATGATACTGCAACCTGTATCGACACATGAAAAAAGATCTGATGCTTTCCCGGCGTATGATGGTAGTGAAGGCTGCTCGGGTGCTCCACCGGGTAATTTATTCATGGCTGCCGACGTTTCGGGGTACGAATCGTATTTCATCCTAAGAGCTGAATGAAACGTCGGTAGCATTGGAGGACCCGAGCAGTCTCCCGTATCGACTCATTCTTCGACAATGATACGATGCGCTGAATTGAACTTCAGCGATGGATATTTTCCGAAAATTTACTGTAATTCAATGGACGTTGTAGATTAGAGAAGGGTAATCTACACTGCGCAACACATAAATGAAAACAATACGTCGTTTATGTATCTTTCCGTAATTCAGTTATCACATACGATCGCCGAAATTAATCCAAGGCACAAGGCGCGTGAATATACGCCCTGAAAGAGTAATTAGGAATGATAAATTAAATTAAAGAAAATCAATGTGAGTAATGCTCACAGGTGATCCTTTCTCAAACGTTTAATTTCAACTCTCTATCATTTTGATCATAACTCAGACAGTTACTGTGCAAATATATTGCGAAATTAACGTTTTTTTTTCGGAAATTTTAGTATTAACCGTGGAATTCATTGCCAACTCACGATCTCGGCGATATAATGCTAGTATCTCATCCGATTAATCATCCAAGAATTCAACCATCTATCAGTAAATATCGGCCATTCGTGGAATTGATAGGGACCTTTCGAGCATTTCTTTATTCCTATTAATTTTATTTTAATTCACATGTTATCAAATGATTAAGCGTGCGCCTTGAAAGCAGGAGAGAACATGGTAAGACGGCCACCTTATGGCTCAATAAATTTACTATCATAAATAAGTTTATGATTTGCAGCAAAGGCCACCTTTAATCACACTTAATGTGATAGACAATTTTAAAGGCTGAATGGGTGGAAATGAAAGTATAAAAAAACAGCATTTAAGTTCTAAGGACTCTAACTTAATTGGATCTGTATTGGAGCTTCGGTAACTAAATCCTGAAGTTCAGGATACAGGCCCAAAGAAACCCAGCAATAATCCATCCCTGTTTCTATAAGTAATAGGTATTTGTAATTTATAACGTGACGGTCAGCGAAAATTCACTCTAGATCAAGCTCTTTGCGTCAGAAATCAGTCCATTGCCGCTCTTTATTCGTTCCTCAATGGGTTTCCTGAAAAAATAAATATATTGACAATATGATTACTATTATAATAATCGAAACGAATTTGGACCCTCAGGAAACTTTTACTGAAACGTTTGTGATACGTAATCCATAGCGTTTTTGTTAACGTATAACAGTTTCTTTGCTTGAATGACGGGGAGTAGGTCTCACCTTCTGATGTTAGTGAATAGATTTCTAAAAAAAAGGAGAAGATGATAAAAATGCCTATCGCAGTAAAATGACACATGAATCATGATATAAAAAATGTGAAAGACGGAATGACGACATAATTTCTCTGGTTAAATTATAACTCGCACATTAGCTCCCTTTGATAATAGTAATAATCACTCAGTTAAACTATTTCAAAGTATTTGAGTTATTTCATGTCTTTTTGTCCAATAACAACCTCCCTTCCATTTATTTTAACAAGTAAATTTTATCATTAATTCTGAATTAGTCGAATGATATCGTGTTGAAGTCGCTTACTACAAACGGGTCTCGGCTTTTAATTCCAGGCATTCCTGTGGAAATCCTAACTAAAATTCTCACAATGTGATATTCTAATAAAATTAGGATAAAGTGACCTTGTAAAAGGAATTGCTTCCTCTACCCAGTACGTCAACAGTTTGAACAGCGATGGTGTGAAGGGTGACCTCAAACCCCACTTGCTAAACCTACCTTCGGTCTAACACACATACAATAAAGACTCATTGATGCGTACAAAGAAAAGGAGAAAATTATAACTTAATTGTATCGTAAAGACTAATATGTTATAAGTGCCAATCAAAAATAATAGGCGACATCAAAATATAATATCTTGGGAATGTTAAACTTGTTAGACGGTATGAAGGTGACATATGACTAGTAAATCGTAGTTCCTCGAAGATTTATCTCGCTCCCAGTGCTTTGGTGAATGATTCTGTTAAGTTCACTGCTAAATAGCTCGCGGTTATAAAAAAATTATTAGAAATTAAACCCGTTTTTAAGCATAGTAAATTTTTTTAGAGAATATAAGGGAATGAGTATACTATTCACCATCACAGGAAATACTTTGAGAAATCCAACGAGGCTGGGCACGAGGTACTGGCAATTCTTAAGAGCCAAAACAGTAAATATCCCAAATTACTGCTCGCTCAACCATCTACTAGTGGGCAGAAACATTAATCTGGCTTAGGGAACCTCAACACCTATTAAATAAATAATAAAATGCATAATTCCATGCCTTATAGCAATTACCTTAAATTTATATGCTTCAATTTATCGGTACATCGGAGACATTTATGTGTTACCATCTACAGAATTGGCAGTTCTTGTGCCAATGTTACGCCTAAGACAAGATTATCTAACGATAGACCATTTTACATGTTAAAACTTAATGTGTCTTACGGGGACATGCTTGAGTCATCATCTACAGAATTTCCAACTCTGGTGCCAATGTTTCGCCTAAAACAATATTATGCAACGATAGCAATATATTTAGCTATCTCAAATGGTTTGAGAATCATTCACATAATATAAGGTCATTTGTGGAAAACGGAATAATTGTACAATTAAAAACTTAAATAATTATACTTCGGTGTTGTACTGCCTCCACTACTCTCTCTTAGATGAAACTCGAGATGGTTCTGCCTCCGAGGCTGGGGGTTGCGAGAGACGACCGGGACCTCCGCCCACCGCCCCCCGAGACACTGCCGTAACCTTCCGCGCCCCCAAACCACACAAACGGCCCGACCTTACACATCTGCCCCGAGAATCATTCCAGGAGGCGGCGGCCCATCCTCTGACCTTTAAGCGGAATCACTTGTTCGCGGACCCAAAAAGTGGTCAAGCCCACCAGGAATACCTACATATATATTTTTTTTTCTCCCATACCACCTTCCCTTTCGTTCAACACTCACGGTGTGTCCCATCCCCCAAGGGTAGCAGGACAAGCTCATCTCTGGAGGGACATCTCTTACCCTCCGGTCCATCTTCGACTCACACCTCTCTCCTCTGCTCATCCTCCGCAGAGGAGAAAAATAAAATAATTGGCAAGAATAAAAATGCTGGAAAAAATAACGATGCGTGTGAAAAAAATCCAGGGACACCCCGACGGGGGAGGGAGGAGATTCTTATTGGTTTTTGGCGAGACCGTGGATGTGGTTAAGTAGGTATATAAAGGGACAGGATGGCACGGAAGATGCAACAGTAGCACAGCCGAGCTAACGAGAGGAACATCTCCGAACTTGGGTACCTTAAGAAGCCGTCAATCGCAACTACAGTCATGAAGCTGGTGAGTTAATTACTATCCTGCACTAGAGATGTCGACGGCGCCGACGCTATATACTCTTTACTAGGATGAAAAGTCAACATTCAATCTTAGCTTAGCTTTGCCCTTCCTAATTCTTGGAACTTAATATGTATATACCGTTGGCATGGGCGGAGTTTAGAGTTTTATGTTAAGAGGGGCAGCAATCTTGCCGAGGTTTTAGGGGCTATTGAATTCCCCTCAATGAAACGAGAGGTCCCCTGGGCCCTCCACTGGAAATTTTACTTAAATAACCCTCTGAAAACAGAATTTTAAGGTCTATCTTAGGCTACAATGTTTTGGCATTTCTATAGATTTCGTACTTTTTTCGGACAAATTACCATTTAAGTTTCAGGGACAGGCTTCCTCAGGCCCCTCCAAAACTCCACGCATGATCAAATTGAAGAAGCTGCCTCCAGCTTTCAGGGCCTGAATTGTCTGAAAATCGAGGAGAGTAATGTTAGGAATGCGGTTAATTTTCGGTATCTTGCGCTAGAAAAGTGATGGTAGATACAATCTGCGCAAGAAATAAGCCCGGAGGACGACGTCATCGAATTTTTAATGTTGGCGCACATTATATCTACCATGAACCCAATTTGTAGTGTAAGATACCAAAAATCAACCGCAGTATAATTTCAAGGTAATATAAAAAAGAGAAAATCCTAACATCATTCCCCTCGAAGTGTAAACAATCCCAGACCCAAAAAGCTCGGGGTAGCTTCTTGAGAATAGATTTTAGCTTATAGAACTTGATTTAAAAAGACAGACAATAACTACGAAGTTATATAGTTATTACATCTCTCTCAAGAACTACATTCAAGAACTATTGAACGGTTTAATCCGCTGCCTTAAAACCATTCAGCTATTTTCAAGGGAGATCTATTATGGGTTCTATCAAATCCGAGAAAGAAAAGTTAGATGGCAATAGTTAAGACTTATGGAAAGAAATTTGGACATACTTGGCACCAAAAAGATTCGTGGCATATATTCGTCAAAGTGTACAATCCAAAAAATGGATTTTGGATAATCTTTGAGAATTAGGGTTACTTTTATAAATGTTGTAATTTAACAGCGAGCCTTACTATCGTAATATGATTATTATACAAAAAGGAGTGATTCTAAGATATCTCGAGCAGTATAACTTGGCTGATTCAATGTTTTCCGAAGAAACAGTAATTTTTAGGCATGTTATGATAGTTTCCAAAGAAGCCGGGGAAGTAGTGTTTGTAATTTCCAAGATTTTCAAAATTACACGAATTTTAGTTATAATATCACAGAGGTCTCTTAAGACAGTTAAGGTTAAAATACTTGCTCCCATGACAGTAAAATTTTATCTCCGTGGCTGACGTGGTTGACTCCACACTATTATTTAAGGAATACCAACAGACATTCGGAGTAAATTTGTAAATCATTATTTAAGTGGTATCTTAAAATTACGACATTACATATAAATTTGAAAAACTTTGATACTCCAAAGAATACAGTGGGATAATAACTAGAAGCGTAATTCATGGGGAAAGCTTGCAGGGAGTCGGGGAAAATCCCTAAAAATTAAATTTGCAAATATTCAGGCTGTTGAATTATCTGTGATAAGCAGTGACGTAGTGTTAAAATTAGAGGTTCCTGCCACGCAAGAAGGGACATGCACCAAAATAAATATAAGGAAGAGAATTTCTAAACGATCTAAAAAATCTGCGATGCATAGCTACCCTACTAAAACAAAGTAGCAAGTAGCAGAAAATAAGTGACAAGTGGCAGAAAAGTTTTTACTGCTGCTTTTTCAAAAAGGAGAACTTGAATCATTAGCTAAAGATTCATTCGGCCCTGAGTGCATTTTTGCAGGATCCATGTTTATTAACTGAAACTTGAAGTATCGGAGGAATTCTTTCGTAACTTACTTGACTAAGTTTACGTCACCTTAAACGATAATTTTCCCATTTTAGACGTTAGTTAGTTGGCATATTGACAATTCAACATCGCTTTTATACATCTATTCATAATTTCAATGTCATTCCATTCAATTCAATGCTTTTTCCTTTAATATGTACTTTGTTTTTGTTTACTTTCAGCTCCTGGTTATGTCAGCCGTTTTGGCCGTCTCCCTGGCCCAATTCGTGCCAGTCCTCAAACCAATAATTCCCATCACAGCCTACAGCAGCGACCACTCTCACGATGGCACCTTCTCATACAGGTATGCAAATCAGTCAAGACTCCATTAATTCCTCTGGCAATCAAAATCAGTTAACACAATCATTTGTTGTATTACCCGAGTCGGTAATAAATTCAGATCAGATGGTAATTATGAGTAAATTTTCGAATTATCTTGGCTGTAGGGGTAAATACAAGAATTGCCATGAGAAAAAATTTCCCTAAACCGGGATCGAACCACGGACTGCGGGCAGCGGTCCAAAAGGAAGTAGCGGGTGTTATCTAGGTAGTGGTCTGCGCAGTGACCCGGAAAGCCGAAGGTCCGTGGTTCGATTCTCCGGTCCGGTCCAGGGGAATTTTATTTTCCCTCGGCAATCCATTTCACCGCCGTTCATGCGGCAGGCTGCAAAATATTACGCAATGAAAGAATTAAAGCATCATACTAATGCCTTAAGAAGTAGGTTAGAATACGCATTTTATTCACAAGCCACAGGAGCTTAATCGATAAGCATTCTTAAAATTCTAATTGCGGTTTAAGGTCTAAAGTTGCGGATAAGTAAGGTTGCAATAAAGCGAACGTCCTTAGTCCGAGGGTTTTAAAAAAATTACATTATACGAGCGAGAGTGGGTTATCATCTCATTTCAATAACCCGAAAAAAACTGCAAAACTAAATGTTTCTATTTGTTCCTCGTGAGTTCGAATATTAGTTCAAACATTCCTATGATACAGCTCTTGATATAGTATTAAATGATAAAAGGGATGTTATTTAAAATCAGTTCAGATAAAATATGAAGTTGACATTTCCAAAGTACGTATCTTGAATTCCCTATGACCAAAAAGGGAATATTTCTCACCATCTCACATTTCAAAGATTTTTCTTTGAGGATCCCGAGATTTGAATCCGGGACCATACAATAAGAAGCCTAGAGATATACCCAAAGAGCCCTAACGCTCGTAAAGAAAATTAGAATATATGCGCCACTTTAATTGCGCGTTGATGCTTTATTATTAATGCTTACGAAGTTGGTTGGCATTTTATTCAAATGCAACTGGAGCTTTGTCATTGAGCATTCATAAATGCCTATCACGGTTTAACGATCTTGGAATTTAATAATTTATTAAAATGTGGTTGACATAGGATGTGACAGAGCCGCCAGTCACCAATATGTGACCATGTCAAGCTGGAATACAATTCTATACAAGTGTTTCAACCGTGAAAAAGTAAAAATTTGAGCAACTGCGAGATTATTATTCCTGATATGCAAATTATGCCCACAAGCTAAACTGATTGAATCCAAAATGCAATTTGTGAGCTACACGAGGTAATTAAGGGATTGAGGACGCACAGGAAGTAGTATTTCACGCGCTTGTCTACATCTTGCACGAGCGCAGGCACTAGTTTAAAGGGTCAGCAGGGCACTAGGCAGGTGAGGTCAAGTGACTCGCATGCCAGGCAAATAGATAACAAAAACTTTGGTGAAGATAGTTAAGTGTTAACAAGTGTTAACGTTTGCAGCTGGTGGACTGAGCTTAAAGTATTATTACATTTTTCAAAGACAATAAGTAGAAGTTTTCGTTACAGCAGTTAATATTTAAGCATGTTTTGGAATAATATACCCATTTTGTTTTGACGCACCTATAATACAAGGATACCATACCAAAAATGGAGCGGTTTCGAGCTTCGCTTGAACGGAAACGGAATTACTTACATTGTGATGATTTTTATTTCTCAAATTTGTAGAATTAAGTTTTTTTTAAATAATTAATACACATCCATTAATAAAGGAAGGAAGAAACTCGTCGCGTCGTCGAAATTAATATTCTCCAAACGAAGGGCGCCAAGGGGACCATGGCTTTACGTCCCATCCGACGGACGGAATGCTGCATTTGAAGAGCCCTCCTCAAAGGCACTCAAGCAGGGATTGGGTAGCCTCTGAAAAATCTCGGCCGCCCGATCTCTACTAGTTTCCATTGAATTTCAGATATCGCACTAATCCTTCATGATAACCCTGTATTGTATTGAGTTGACAGGCCAAGTCGTTTCCTTATGAATACCGCAGCGTATTAATTGAGGGTAACAAAGATATCGAATTTTAATTCTTATATAAACGCACAGAGACGTTAGTGCTGCCAAGAAAAAATTACAAAGAACGACATTTTAGGGGAGACCAGGGTCGGTATCATTAATAAATGTTGTGGAACACACTGTAATTAGCTCAAATCATTGCGTATGATAGTTATCTGCAGACAATTGTCAACGGTACATTAGACGGAAAGAACGGAGAAGGAGAATCAAATGAGATATTTATACATTTAGAGTTAAGGATATAAAAGAGAAAACGTACGAATGCATGAAAATAAATAGAGAGTAGCTAATAGGAGAGATGGGTGGAGAGCAGCGTCAAATCAATCTCTGGATTATTAGCCGATGATGGTGAAACGAAGTATTAATATCTCCGACACGTCTCAACGTTATAGATTAATTTTCTGACGGACAATAACTAGTACCCACAATGAATTCAAAGAAATTCTCGCGTTTGAGAGCAAATATATCCTTTGTGAGTGAAAAAATGAATTTCGATTCTCTTTTTCTTCAATAAAAGCATTAACCTAAAGTTAAGCTGGAGACAACCAACTACCTTCTGGTATATTTTCTGGGCTTTACATCAAAGGCAAATCAGCAGCACCCAGCTGTCTTCGAGCGAAAGAAGATGATGCAAAAAGCAAGACTTCCTCGGGGAAACCTTTTGAACTGACGACCAGCTGACCGCCTTATGCCCCTTGGCGATTCACACTCGATCTCATTCGGAGAAGGTCGACTGGATTTTTAAAGTTCAGGAGGAGTTCAGGCCGATCGGAGATGAGAGTGTCGGGATTAGGTGGAGATGAATCCAGTCCGTCGGGATAAATGCGCTGAAGATACTGCCCCGGCTGAGGGAAATTCTACCTCTTGGTCATCTCTCCTCCATCTCCCTCCCGTCCAAATTCCAACCAATCTTCTTAAAGTCCCTCGACGAGCATTTAACCCTTCGGCTTCTGTCGCAATATCCATATGTGGTAGCTATTTCACTGTATGCGGGAGTATACACGAAAGAGATCTTCTGAGTGATAGCCAGAGCTGATATAAGGCTTCGTTCGGATTGGTATGATGGCTTGCAGGCTTCCCATCTATATGGTCCGGGTTCGAATCCCGGCGTCGGCAGAGATTTTTCTGAGGCTGGCCGATCCCTATTTCAGTGCTACGTAGAGGGTACTTCAGGTTCAGCACTCCGTCCGTCGGACGGGACGTTAGTCCGTGGTCCCCTTCGAGCCTTTAAGAGTAGGCCAATGCCCGCAACGGTTTTCTATCCATCCTCCTTCATACCCTTCCCTCATGGCGCAGATGACCTTAGCTGTTGGTCGCCTCCTCCAAATACCATACTAGTATGAGGCCTTCGTAAACCACTCCCGATTCTTTTGATGATTAGCAGGAATTGTTATATGGTTCTCCACCGGGTCAGATTTTCAATAGCCGACGTTTCAATGCTCGACATGTGAAACGTAATTAAGGCAGAAGAGTCACTTACAAGGATGTTTGAGTCACTCATCCGCTTTGATGTCAATGCATGAGTTAACCATCGAAACTTCGGCTATGAAAATAAAACGCGAAGGAGAACCAGAGAAGAATATCGGCAGATTGTCGAGAAATCCAACGATTATATCTATAATCGGGTGATCGGGGAAGGGAGAGGAAGAGTACGGAATTCATGGATGCGATGGGTTTTACTGAAAATTAATAGAGATTCTCAATGTGGGTAGAAGTATGGGATGAAGCAATTGTTATAATGTTCCAAGTGAAATACTAGAACTTGTAGAATGCCTAAGATAATATTAGCATACCCCATATAAACCATGGCATTAAAATGCTATACCAAAGCATGGTTGGCATTACGAAGGCAAATAGTTTATCTCCGTAAATTTATGTGTTACAAAACGAAATGATGATGAAGAGGTGTGGTCGCTCTCAAATTAAGACTTATTTCCGTCATAAGTTAAGAGATCTGGAGAGGGGGGAAAGAAATCTAGTACCTATTCTTCATCTCCATAGGGAAGCGAAAGGCTTTAAAGGAAAGTATTTACTACGAAGATAGCTATTTTTGAAATAGAAACGGGGATAACTTCAGCGTAACTTCCAGTTTCACTAGATGATCTACCTGCGAACAGAAGACTTCAAGAACAGCAATAGGGAGCAACTCAGGGAATGGAGTTTTACTAAGTGGGGCACACCGCCAATTCCGCATTCTATTGCAAACGTTTCAGCACGGGAAGATGCATAGCGTCTCTGGCTGGCCTCTTTCTCACGGAATGACCCAACCGAAAGTACGTTCGCAGACAACGAAAAACGGGGCGATTTTCGGATTCGCATAATTAATGTGGGATCGAGACAAGGGAAACAGCAAGACGATAGAAGGGGAAAATAAAGTATAAGTAGATCTCACATCATGCGAAAACCCATATTTGCTCGATATTATAAACATAGAAGCGCAGGAAATAGAATTTGTGAGCTAATTGGTCTGTAAACTTGAAGTCATTAAAGATAACATTCCTCAGCGGACGATGCCAATGGTGGTGGGCTCAGCAATATTTAAATTTCAGCTATATTTTTACTCAGTCATTTGCTTTTAATGAGTATATTCCATCACTTTAAAAATAATTTTCCCAAGGAAACAATAAACTTCAATGAAGGAATTATAATGGCGGTTTTTTACACATAATAACTAGATTACAAAGATAGTCACTTATTAAAGTTGACAGGGATGAAATCTATTACGGTGGCATAAATAAATCTAGAGAAATATTTTTCAACATAGGAATATAATACAGTTAGGGTATATTCTTACCGCTGCTATTTCGACCTATTTACCTGCCCTGAATTGATATGATGCAATGAACCTCATTCAATGAGAGACTTTCATTACTGAAAGTTGCTACACAGTGCCATGGCGTAAACTACAAGGGAATGAATGACAATGAATAATTTCACAACTGCTTCCGTTCAATTTGGGAAACGGTTGTGTCATGAACACCGTTTAATTTAGTCGCATATTACACACTTATAGCAAAGCCAAAATTTCATACTCTCCACTCAACTGATTGAAAGGAGAAGCTTTTTTTTGCCACATTTTGAAACCCATGGCTCACCCTCTCTAACAAAGGCGCGCATAAAATTAGCGATAGAGGCTCATTGAAATCCCATCCTTCTTGCTACAAGATATTTAAATGAAATCAAAGAATGAAAAGAATTGATTCCAAACCGGTTGTGAGCGGAAAGGCGATGTACAGAAGCAAGTTAACCTCCAACGATAATTGATGCGTGCAACGAGGAGAAGCGATTGAAATAGACGAGTAGCAGCACGTAATCACGGACGGGGAGTAAGCATAAATCGCATGGGCGAATCAAAAATGGCTGATGCACTGTGTTTTTTTTCCATTAACAACCGAGTTGATTGTAACGTTACAAAAAATTATAAAAAGAAAATTATTAGAATTGTCTATCTGCCTCATCACGACGTGCGGCCCAAAAGAATGTAGAGGGCTCTAATTAACTCCCCTATGCAAAAATATACCAAGGTCGGGAATTAAACCAAAGATCTGTAGCTCTCCAGGCCGCAACGCTGACCATGTACCTATAATAAAATTAAACGGAAGTTCACAGCAATTGGTGTTTTGAATGATTAACTCCAGATAACTTCGTGACCTTAGCTGAAATCTAATTCGTCGAATGTCCGCGCTTTTAACTTCCGTTCCAGACGATTTATTCATTAGGAAATATACAAGAATTATCGAAACTATTTACGAAGCAAATCCCACATTACCAAACTTGTTGTAGTGTGGTAGTAAAATTGGAAAAATTTTAACTGAGATTCAATCAATATGAATGAGATGTCTTAAAATCTTGCCCATGAGTCCGTAATATTTCCTATGATACTCCAATTGAGTACCAACCGAAGGTGATATTAGAGCTGAAATATGCATAAGGTAATAATTTCAGTGGAATATTAAAGATACAATCAATAATTTGAGCTAACGGGCATCGGACGTACTGCCTAACATACCAACAGTCGTACATCTTAAAATCAGACCTACAAGAAAAAAGATCACTTGCTCCACGATATTGAAATCCGCAATTTTAAGCTGGGCATTAGAGCAAGCAAAAACCGGTCAAGATTTCCAAACAGTAGATTGAGTAAATAGTGAACATTAGCGAATCATATAATTTAGCAAAACATACCCCTAGACAATTAATCAGAGACTGAATAATGACTATTAAATTCATTATTGATGAATGACGAGTGGAGTTGTAAATTCAAACCTGGTCATTGCCCACCTCAGTAACACAAATATTTTGAAAATTAAATATTTAGTGCAAACTGACTCACCGTATAGATTCAGTTCAGGATACCGGTCTCAAAAGATTACGACGTAAACATATCCCAACTATGTAATATGTCCTTGTCTTCCGCGTGAACGGCGGTGAAATTATTTTTTTAAATTACTTTTCTGTGAGCTTTTTTTCTCCATATTTAACATCTATGCCAGAGTATTTAAGCATATGTGGGGCAGAAAGGATCAACGCCAACCGAAAACTGAATATGGCACACATCAATGCGACTACAGCAAGAAAGCAGAATAATCGTAAAACATTAAATAGGTCCTCTCCAAGGGCTACCACCTTATCGTGGTGGAGAGGTTTGCGTGCCCCAATGACCCGGAGAGCTATGCTAGCGGGAGCGTATGCTCCTGGTAGGGCCACCCAAGCCAGACAGGTCGAAAGGTAGGGGACTGACTAAGTGTAGCCCACTGGTCCTCCAGGTTGGGGGTTGTGCGACCAGTGGAGCAGCGAGGGGCGGGGGATTTGGGGGATAAACCCCCCCCCCCCCCCAGAGCTCAGAGAAAATTTTGATTTTAATCCATTTTACTTAATTTTATTGATATTACTAATAAAAAAGTGTAAGGATTAATTAAATCTCCCTCAGAAAGCCGTAAAACTCACCATTTTGAACCATTTATCTTAAAATTCCGCAATTTACTAATCTCGTACCTACCGCTTATCCTGGTGGGTATTCCATAACCCCACACACCCCGGTTTTAGTTGCACCTTAACCCCCCCCCAGCCGTAATTCCTAGCTGCGCCCCTGTGTGCGACAGGCCGGTAACCTGCCCATGTAAAACCTTCTTTAACTCATAAGCTTCACAGGGAGCCTCGGAATAGGTTAGGATTCAATAGACGACGACTAGGCAAAAGTAAGGACATGAATACTGGTATAACGGATATATTAAATATAGCCACATGAAGACCAAGGAAAAGATGGTAATGTGGAGCCGGAACAGGCTTATTAGCCTAATCCTGGAAGGAAGAAGAAGACATTAAATAGGTCAGTCAATAACGACATCTTTGATAATATCACTCACTGTGAAAGAAAATTACATAAGCGAATAGAGGTAGCGAGATAAAAGGACCACGTATAAACGCGGAGAACGTTTCATTTCTCCATGGGCTACACTTGCTTCACCCTTCCTGAACTTTGAATTTTCGACGCCCAGCGCCACCAAGCAAAACGGAACGCACACACCGAATCGAGAACGACGCTATCACTCAAGAAGAAGCGAGGTTTTAATTTTAGCACGCTAAAGTTTTGCCACCGCTGCTGTGAAAAGTGAAACGCGCCATTTTTCAATGAAATTAGTTTGAAAAACAATTTATACCCATTCCTTATAAGACGCTATTTTCAGTTACAGAAGAATTAATTCACAATATTTAACACGAGCATTAAGTGGTATAATAAAGGCCGTTTTACATGAGGCACGTAATTGCACAATCTGACGTGTGTACGAAGGCTCAGTCGGAATTGCGTCGAGTAAAGCGGTGAATTGCTGGAACGCAGGCGACAATGCATGGACGTGAGATGGCAAAATAGTCCCTACTCTAAATTCGTTCGTGCATTCGCGCAATTGCTCGCATTAATGAGAAATTAATGAAGTTAAAACCTGCGCGATTATGTGCCCCGTGTAAAGACAAATGCAATGAGATTGCGGATAGATGCAACGTCTTCATGGAAGGCTAAAGATAACGAGTTCAATTCTGAAATTATTTCAGACTACAGTATTTCTTTCCCACATGCTAGTATTCGAACCATACTTCATAATATTACATTCAAAATAAAAAGGAAGTCGTGCTCACCATTCTTCTTTGAATGCTTAGCCACCATAGTATAGAAACAGTGGCTAAGCATTATGTGGTCTCATGCGAGATTTCGTATGGTAAATAAATTATCTGATCCCGATTACACGGTAAAAATATTTATTTATCCTTAATTGATCGTAACCGAAAAATGTTTTAGCTTCACCACATCATAAAAACGTTAACCGTAACCTTGATTTCACCGCTAACGAATAACAGCATTGATTTTTCAACTAATAACCAAGAATCTACAATCTAATCTGCAAGTGCTCTTACTACATCATGGGAATTGAACCCTCTAAATATGTATCGAAAGTAATGTTCTCCTAGCTTGAGAATGCAATACCATTCAGCCTTATCATTTATTAATGATAAGGCGCAATTCTAAAAAAAATATGAGGTTTCACTTTGAAATTATGCTGAAAACAATGCCACAATCCTCCAATGAAAAAGCATACCGTATTCTGCGTTGGTGGCTTTCGAAATTCAAACCAATTTGCCATGAGATCGTGATTCTTTGCTGTGAACGCCAGGTGGCGACTGAGTCACGGAGTTTCATAGGCGGGATAAATGAAATTTTCGAACGTCGACATACCGGGCTAAGGAGAAGAGCACGGATATATATCACGATCACGTTTTCTTTGCGATAGGACATATAAGATTAAGTCTAGAATATAAAACTTGCTACTCAATACATAGGAGGAATACTTTTGTTACTGTGCTGTCAGCCCTTTTTAACAAAATGTTTTCGTTAGATCTGGCCCTAAATATAAATACAATAGGAGAATTTGTGTGAAATACGTAGGTTGGGCAGGAAAAATGCAAAGGATATAATCTCTTTGAATGGTCAACCTTGACGTACCATAGCTTTAACACAGATTATGGGATATCTTTTTCAAATTACATTTTCTTGAAGGAATTTGGAAAAAAGAGATATAACTGGAGCAAAAACGTATTCCAAAATGCAATGTAAAATAATTAATTTGAAAATTAGAAAAAAATAATTAAAATGAAAAAAAAAACGGTTTTCTTCTTTATAATAATTAATCTATTTTGATAATGAGGAATTTAAATATTTTGATAATCTATTTTTTATGCGGTAATTTTTGAAGAACAATTGCACCAGTTTAGTTGCAACTTTGAACTTCATGGCCATGATATTTTTTTGGAAGAACATTAATTCTTGACACATCCAATAACTTCTTCCGAATTGTTATTTCGGAAGAAGCCGTCTTCCCAGAATCTGAATAACCTCATCTGAAGATACAAAGAGCACCCAATAATTAGTACTTCGTGACTTAACTTTTTTTCCATCCTTCCTTCCACAGTTTCACCGGCGGGAACGGACTCACCCAGTCGGAGCGCGGATACGTCAAGAACCCTGGAGTGAAAGACGCCGAGGCTAATGTCGTCGAGGGATCTTACTCCTATACATCACCCGAAGGTGTCCCCATCTCCCTCCGATATTTCGCCGACGAGACTGGATTCCACGCTGAGGTGAGAGATAAGTAAAAAGCCCATGCATACGAGCACGTAGGACAACAATAGGGTAGTTTCCTTCATCAAAGAAAACGAAAGGCATTGATTGCGATTCGTTACCCACCATTAGTGTATTCATAATACACAAATTATTTGCTTTTTGAAATACCGGTTTAGACGAATGGCAAGGGTCAAATTTTATCCTCATTTGAAAAAAGGCCAGATTGGCGCCCATGCGATTCCACTCCACGTGACGTCACAGGGACCTAGTTTCTACACGAGAGGATAGGAGTTATACATCGTCTGAGGTTACCAATGCATGCATGAGGCACAGAGCTCAGGGAAACATGTCTTAATAATCACCGATTAAAACTGGCTAAGGTTGGAAAGTTTTCTTCGTTTGATAAGGTATTAATAAACCTTTTTTAAGCCAAGCGCTACCAGCCAGCAAGGTACTCAGCTACCCGCTAGCATCATGCGTCCTATCAGCGCTCAGAGCCTCGATCAAGGTCACCTCACAAGGCGGGAGGGGGAACCAGAAATGCGTCGCACGGACTTTTTCCCATCATTCCTACTTACGCGTCGCGTTTTCGCGCGCTTGAAATTTTTCACTTTTCATTTAATCGCGAAAAATAGATATCGTCATTTAAAAATCTAAAAGCGTGAAATACGTACTCCAGGAGTAATAATCTTTCGATTTAGGCAATAAAAAAATAATAGGAAACCACCCTAGTAGGGGAGAGAGTATACGAAGGAATTAATAAACGTTTCTAGGGTTTCCGCGCGGGTAAGAAATTCTAAGAGCGCCGACGTTTCGGGTTCCGACTCGTCACCCATTCCCAATCATTTAGTAGCCTTGAGAATACGTTACGATACGCAACCCGAAACGTGGGCGCTCTTAGAATTTCGTACCCGCTCGGAAACCCGAGGAAAGTTTATTTATTCTGTCCGCCGGGAAAGTGTTAAATCATGCATGGACGAAGGAAGGAGAAAATATTAGGGATTAAGCGCCCAAATTTTTAAAATAAAGGAATGCTTATACAGAGGTTATATTTAAAACTTAGTTGAATGGCGGTGAAAATCGTTTAATTTCATTAATGCCATGAGAAAAATTCATCTGGACCGGATAATGAACCAAAGACCTTTGGCTTTCCGATCCACCCCACAGACCACTACGCAATGTAGGTTCTTTAATTCCAAAGCCAAATGTCCATAAATTAATTTTCGGGGCAAGCGAATTTTCCCATGCCAATAAATGCAAAGTAACTATGCTATAGACTCTAGTGCCAAACCATCGACTGATTTGCAGATCCTTATCGGTATGATTTAGCACCTGAATGAAATTGTTCGGCAGGATTCAAATCAAAACAAAGGAAAAAAATATGAAGACCTAGTAATCGATTTACGTTTATAAGAAGATCTATAAAAGCCATTGCAAAGGGTGCATTCCGTCTTTCTTCACATATTAAAGATGAATTCCCAATGGTACTCAAGGAAACCATTGGCCCATAAGACTACTATAGTAAATTAATCTCTTTCAAGGAAATGAGACCAAGCAGAATAAGAGAGTGGGATTCAATGACCGAAAATGATGAAATTACAAATTTACCATTACGCTTTATTCATAACGACTGAAACATACTGGGATATCAAACGTAAAGGCATCGTTATCGAGTCTCGTTTATAAGAGGATCAAGAAAAGCTATTACAAAAAATAAATCTCGTCTTGCTTCACTCATTTGATGTATGACCTAATCTCAATAATACTGAGAGAAAATATCGCTGTCTTCAGTCTACTCCGAAAAACCAATCGCTTGTCAAGGGAACGAGATCAAACAGAAGAAGGAAGAGTAGCTATAAATACCGAAATCAGATAAACATATTAGATCACTTAAGTATTTCTTTGGGTGGGCCCATTTGAGCGTGCAATCTGGAGCAGCTCGGACAGTGTTGTGGGATCATTCCTTCCATCATTGTTATGAATCTCAGGAGCCGAAAGTGGTTCAACCGGTTGCGAACACATTTCTCGCGAGGAAGTAAGGTCGCTGCTCGATTTTTCAAGCCAGAAAGATTACGACCATCGTTTCCGCATTTTTTTCGCGCACGAAAATAATGATCCGAGATGTTTGGAAACCACCATTACACGCATAAAGCTCAGATGAAGACCGTCAGTGATTCGTAGCAGCTTTATTTTTTTCAGCGAGCAGATATCAATCTGGGTGATCGACGAAGAAGGTAAACTAGCGGGAAGACACCCAATGCTTGCCCATGAGCGATCGTGACTCGGCGATAAAAGAAGCAATGTGAGAAACATCCAGGAAAGGTGGTGAGTACGGAAGATTCCAATCGCCTAAGGGGTGGCCTATTGCCTTCAGTGCCCAAGATTTCCTCTCTTGTTCGTAAGATCCATTCGGTCTGCCATGATATGCTCAGAATGTAGTATTGACATTTGATGAAGGCATGCGGCGGAGTTTGGAACGTCTTGACGCGAACTCAGAACGATCAGCACCAACGTTGACGGCTATTGTCACATTAGATTGACAGGAATTCTAGGCTTCCCTAACATTCAAAATGTTTCAAAGTACCTTTTCTTCCCTACAGCGTTGAAATAATATCCACGCATGGGATTAATATATTTCAGAAAACATATATAGCACACATACACATTGTGTTATGCTTTAAAACACTACTTTCGAATCATTATCTCATTCAAGTAGCATGCATAAAATTATAGTTAGCAGAGAAAATTAATTTTTTGCACAAATCAAAAATGACCAGAAAGACTAGGAAAGATATTAAAATTGAATGGAAAAGAAATTTGATAATCAGATGATCTTTGGAATGAAATAAATTCACAGGCTGAAAATGTACAATTTGATTTTATCTGAAAGATTTTTATTTATCTGACCGCTTTTCCACGCGGCGCTGGGGCAGTAATCCAGCACGCATAAAGCACGAGCATCGAGCTTCATTTGCTTAGTCATATAGACGTTGAGAAAGCTTATGTTAGAGTTTAAAATAAACCGTAAAAGTTCAAACTGCTTTTCTGCATAAATACAGCGCCGACAGATTCAAAGATAAAAGTTACGACTGATAGACGAATAAGACAGAACTTCAATCGCACTCCTTCATCGCAAGAATGGCCTTTGACATTCCATACCGATCATTGCGAAGGAAGATGAGCTAAGCTTAGGTGTAGTTATGACAATGATTGAATCAGACTCGCAAGAAGTCACGCGGAGATGGTGGAACTAAAGCAGGTCTGCATTGGCGGCGTGGTGGACTAAATGTCACAAGGATGATGGAATACGCGACGGGTGATGCGGGAAAAATAAGAAAAGAAATTGAAAACCACGTAGACAGGAGTCTATCAAGAAGGTGAAAGTTTCTACCGTTGAAAGGGACCAGTAGTTAAGAATCTATATTTCCCAATCAAAATTTATCAAGCAGAGACAAAATAGGGGAGCACAATTATACGATCACTAGCCTGGAATAACGCAGCGTAATATTGATATACTTAGAAAATTTTCCTGTGAATATCCTCGAGAATAAAGAATAAAAATATGGAATCTCGTGGATATATCACAAAATAAAAATCGCTTTATTTATTTTGAACTATTGTTAGCAATACCAACAAGACGAGACTAATCAACTAATTTTATTTCACGTAGACCATATTCCGTACACAACGTAAAGATTTATACTCGCAAGGCAAATATCAATACATTTGAAAATAAAATATGAACAAATCTAAATACTGCTTATTACTCATATAGGCTGTATCAGCATCTTACTTCAATTCTTCGCCTCAATAATTTATTCGCAAGGCCAAAAATATCCCGCTAGTGCTGTGTCACCAGGTAATTGGTCAAGTCTTTTATTCGTTAAAAGCTTCGCCTTTTGATTGAGTTTTGTGACTGTGAACTATTCATACATTTTACGGTCGCTCCTTGGCAACTAGAGATTAGGTTCTGCAAAACCCGGAAAGATGCTGTTATTACGAAAATAAATACCATGGGGAGAACCTTATAAATTAAAAATTATCGATTTTTTAAACGATTTGATAAGCAAACAGCCGTGATTCCAATCCAATGGGCGTTATGTAAAAAAATATGAATATATCGTTTAGTGGCAAATCAGGAAAGACTACAGAGGAGGAATTTCATCTCAGATCGTGATGACCCGGGGTTGTGTGTTCCCTGCGAACGCTCATCTGAAATTCATTTTAAATTAGATGTCAAAAGTCTTAAGAATCATTCGGCACGCTTTTCCCTAAAAGGGGGTTCGGTTTTTTGCGCTTTGGAGAGCCGAGGAATTCATTCATTAGGGAAAGCTCGAAGCGATGAGTGAAAGAATCATATAGCTCCGTCGTAGGTTTCATCCTTTGGTCCGTCGGATTGCGTAACGAGCGAGATACATATAAATAAAAAATGTGGACTAATGGCCCAATTTAAAAAAAATTGAATACGCTTTATAGCTAGGTTACGCAAAATATGTTACATAAACATCCGTTCCTTATAACTCCGACTCAAATTACCACACATTCGACTTTCTAGATGTCACTGATCCTCAACACATACGGAGTGAAAAGCTAATCTGATTATCGAGGCGATCGGAATTTTTGACGAAGTCTGATATTAAGGCCGTGGTGCGAAATTTATGCCACACACGCATGAAAATCACACTCTAATCTCCACTTAAATTAAAAAAATGACTACTTTACGCGAAAACTTACGAGCTCCGGTGAATTATCCTTCTGAATCATCTCCGCACCGAACATCATTGTCATATCACTTCTTCACTAAACCCAGTAAGTTGTATTACAATGAGGAATATATTTTTCGGCGGAATAGGGCACAAAAGTACTAAAACTAATGAAAGGAAAACTCTTAACTCCGGTTTACCAAAATTACGTAAAATTTCAACAGAGTATGCGCCATTTGAAAAAGTTGCTTGTGTAAAAAAATCCTTCCAAAGATTTGAGCTCACTGGTAAAAAGATAGCACGGACTCGATGATCAGAATTAAGTGAAGTTGATTCCTGCACAGTGAGGAATTTCGTTATTTTCAAAATTCGGAAAGTTTTATTTTTCGTGATTTAAAAAATTGCAGATTAGGGAAGAGAGATTACACCTAAACCCAGTTCACGAAATTCTGAGGTATACTTTAAAATTGAAATGCAGTGGTACATTGAAAATAACGAAGATTTGTGTTACATTTCAGCTCAAGAGGGATAGGGTTGGTAATGCACCACCTTCATTTTAAGAATCCCCAAACTGCGCTTTGCTTTAACATTTTCACAAACCTATGTATTTAGCAGAGAGAATTCCTATGATTTTTATTTATTTATCATTTTTATTTAAATGTAACCTGTCATGCAAACTTGACGCGAGGTAATAAAAAACAGACAACGGAGTAACGAATTCATTGATATAGAGCTAATACGAGGAAAACGCTCGGATATTATGTGGTGAGATCGATATCAAGCACGGAGAAAAGATATGGCTGGGATCAGATGGAATTGTAGACGGTAACAAATCTGTTGTCCGACCGCTCGCAATGACCTAATGGCTATCTGTGGGATTGCTTTCTTCGGAATCAATAAAAACCAACTTATGGAAGTGCAATGAGGAATAAGGACGAGGAGACTAGAGGGCAAAAAAAGTGTTCGTTTGCCAACCACGTCTGTCTGAGGCATAAGAGGGAAATGGTTCTTGCTCGCAAACAACATCACCGTGGAGGGGTCAAGCGAAGGCGGACTGGGGGGTCAGGAGATGGTGAGATGAGGGGACGGGACGATGGGAAAGGGAGGAGGAGGATGGGACGCAGGTGGGAGAGGACATCGCGGAGGAAGGGGAAAATAAACTATGGTATGGGAACAATCAGAAAAGTAGTTGCATTCTTGAGCTTTACCATCTCAAGGAAATATAATCGACTCGCATAGCCACATATATTCTGGAGCTTTGCGATATCTTGGAAGTGGAATCGACTCGGATAGCCACATTATGGGAATGCACCGAAATGTAAAAAAAAACAATATTTATCTCCAGGATCGGTCTTAGGAAAGAAAGCATGAGGTATTAAATATTTGCACAGGTATAAAATAGAATCGTAGGCCGAGTCAGATCAAAATAAGACCATGAATCTACCAGAAGTTGCGTGGTTCTGGCATGCATACGCAATATTTCGTCTCTTCCGTGCACTTGTAATCTCCTGGGACATAATTTTTAGGCGAAAGTACCAATTCATATTTTACAGACGGAGACGGCGTCGCGGCCTAAAAATTACCGCTTGAGGCCATCGAATTCTGTAACCGGCGCACATGTCTTGTATGAAGTCAATAGGAGGAATGACTCGTTCCAGAAAATCATCTCTCTCTGGTCTGATCTGCAGTTATGATTTCATTACGGTTAAAATTACATTAGTTTCAAAGTTTAGACTATAGTTTGATTAGATATAGATTCTTTTCAGAGTGTTTTGAGTCGCTTCGATATTCATGCGATATTTTAAAGAAACCGGAATCACGGCGTGGTTTATGAAAGAGATAACGGTTCGATCAAGACGAAGGCGGAGAGTGGAGGGCATGTGACGAAATGTTGGATGCAAAAATGCCTCGTCCTGCCTAGCGCACCTCGGAGTTGAGTGGTGTTGGAGAGAGTTGAGAATCTGTCAGTCACAAGGAGGTCGACATAACATAACAGTTGAGAGAGCACAAGAATCTTTTGTAATTATCCACGATCTATTACAAATTTTACGGCAATATTAGAGAATAAAAATCGCGATAATTATTGTGAACTACTTTTGATGTGACGTGATATCCTTATCATTAGTTTATTCAGAGCATTCAAATGCCTTAAATTCACCTGAATATAGTTCCTTAGTTCCTCCAGAAAATGATGCGATGCAACGTAAAACCGCGCTTGCTAAAAAAATGATTCGAAAAAAAGTCGTGATTATTAAGTACTTAGATTTAAAAAAAGTGTGCGAAATTCGATGCATAGAAAATATTTCACGCATATTATTTGCCGATTCAGTCCACTATGATTCACAAAGCTCGCCTACATACACTCATATCTTTGGGGAGCCACACTAGGGTGAGCTGAGATCGAGTCTAAATCTAATTCCGACAGCCACCCACGTGCTCATCCGTCGTACCGTCCTCTAATCAGGCCCTTATCTCATTCCCACCGAGTGAGATGGAGAGACCCCCAAGGAAAACAGGGCACGTGCTCGGTTAAAGCAGGGCGGAGAGGGGCCACGTTCCATGTGTCTGCCCCGGGCAGACTTCAGACTCAAAATAGAAGAAAGGGTCAACCCTCCCCACCCTCACGTCACTTCTCTCTCCTTCTCATCCCAGCAGATGCCCTCGCAATCGCAATTATCGCCGGCGAGCACCTATTAATTTAGCCCGTCTGTCTTCCAAAGCATTTCTCGGTAAAACTACCGAACAGATATCCACGGCCCTGTAGGAGGCGCTCGCGCACGCCGTGCGAATTTTCCCGAACGTCGCTCCGATGCCTTTGCGTTCAAAGTCGGCCGGGTTAATGAGAGATCGCGAGCGAATCAAAATTTGCATTTCCGCATCGGCCGAGACGCGTTTACTTTCCAAGCCCCTTGGTAACGGCTGTACGTGCGTGCATTGTGAGCCATCTCATCAACTCCTCTCATGAGCGGCAGTGACGGAAAAGGTCCCCACCAATATTCACGCAGCAAAAATTCTCGCAAAAGGAGTAGAAAAATTATACTCGCCTTGCTAAATAACAGGGAGCCAATTATCGGTCAATAGGATTGATAGGGGATTTTTTTTGCGGATATAGCCTCAGTTTGGCGTATGTTTATAATATAAAAACAAATTATAGAGCAGAAATGTGTCAATTTAATTTATTTTGACAAGAAATACTGGTACTGGACTTTCGTAATTAGTGAATTTGAACGCTCTTTGACAACTTCAGAAGTATTCCGATGAATATTCCTGTGATGTACACCCTATTTACTGCATGAAAGTTCGCAATAAGCCCTTCTTCAATGACCTATGAGCGTTGTAATAGTAATCATTGAACGTTCTTTGGTCATATTTAAAGCAACTAATGCCTCACTCGATTGCAATAGTAGAAGATTTGAGTTCACCCAATATCAAGTGACAGACGTGTGGGTTTAACTGCGTCAGGACAGGAGGAAAAAAATTCCCCTATGCGACTTCGGACCGCGAGGATTCCTTGTGGCTTCTGCCGGATTTGATCTTGGAACAAATAGATCAATAGTAAAATCATGGAGTGTATCAAATAAACGGCACTATACCTAAACCTATAGTAAGCTAGCCACCCAACGCTATAACCACCAGATCACAGTGCTCCTAACAGAATATGGTCTCAAAAAATAGTTGAAAAAAATACTTGGACAATGGGAAAATTTCTCGAGCACGATTTGTGAGTCTGACACTAAAAAATAAGAGAATCTGTTGGATGGGTAAGTGTGTCACAGTATAGCACAACTGAATTACAAAAGAGAGCCTTACACGTAAATGCATCTCGCGAAAAGTGACTCATCATTCAAGAAAGTGAACGGAGAGATGACGAAGCTAGGTCACTCCCATGGAATGCGAAAAAAATAGGCCTTTGACATCACGGACTTTATTTGGCAAGGTCAACTGGATGATACGCAACTCTTTTACCCTTCCCTTTATGCAACGCCAAGCTAACACAAATATTACGGGAGAATTGGAACAGGCCCTTCCCAGAGAGAAAGTTGGGGTCCGAAAAAATTTGCAGATCGCTATTACAAAATCAGCACACATAGATCTCAATTTATCTTTTCTCATAACGTCGCTATAAATTAAGGGTGAGTTTGAACATCATGGAAGCTCAATATCTTCCGGCATATATTTTTCTTCAGACATCCTAATAATAGAGTCGTGCGAGGCAAACAAAACTTCTATCCAATGATAGACAAATGAGAGAAAGAATATGCCTAAGGAGATATTCTGGATAGGGTTGACTGAGCTAGAGAAGCAATATGCTGAGATATATCTGGGATTTGAGAAGCCATACATTGACTGAGAATCCCAATGATAAAAAAAACATCCATATTTTTGTTAGCATTGCGGGCATGAGAAATTATCCGGTAGCATTAGAAAAAGATGGCCTGTATGTTTGTTATTGACCTTTCACATTTAAGCTTTCACTAAGTTTTCACTGAGTTTTCTTTTCCTCATTATGGCGTTTAACCTTCTTAACTTAAGTCGGGAAATCTGATTGGAATTAGATTAACCATAAGGATAACACGATGAATAAAAAATTCTGATAATTACATTACAAATTTAAGGCATACGAGTAACATCACAAGCACATAAATTGAACAAGTCCATATATGAGACAATCTCAGCCAATATGCTTTTTTAACTGGGAGATATTAAGCATTTACACATTGCTCTCATATAGTCTTTTGGGTGGGAAACAACACTCAGGAGAGTTAGAGCTCTAAATAATTCATTTATTGCCTAGTACCCATAAAATATAAACAGAGACGCACTGCATCTCATACATCGTCCTCAGATTTCTAACGGCATAATTATGCCGTTTTAATTTCTCTGTGGGGCATAGTAATCGATTTTGAATTGACGAAACCTTCTAGGTAAATGTTTCCGCTGATAAAAATATGTGAAAATTTTACTTATTAATATTCATAAACATCATAGAGTTCCTAATAGTATTAGTAATTTTTTGAATTCGGAAGTTTCAACTTTCATTAACTAATCACAACATGAAATCAATCATTTCTCAAAACTAGAAAGGAATACTTACATATAAAAAAAACAAATACCGAAATTCCAGGAAAAAATGCTGGTTATGAATCAGCTTTGATGGAAAAGAAAATCTGAGTTGGAGGCAGGTAAAATCTCAAGGAATTAAGATCTTGCCACCCGCGGAGACTGGAGTCGACGAAATGCAAATCGGCGAGCAATTCGCCAGCAATAAGGAGATCTTGATAAGATTCGAACGGCCGATGAGTCTGATTTGCTGCCCGGAGTCGTTGGCGGCGGGACGGGCGTTGGAATCTCCGCCCGTGGGGCACACAAGGGAGTTGAGGAAGTGATGCATCTGAACTTTTGATTCGCTTTCGCGATAAAACACGAGCGCGTGCGAACGATGATTGCTGGGGAGGGAGGTGGACCCTTCGCCGACGTAAGAGCACCCAGCGGTAGAGGAAGAAGAGTTGCGATAAAAAAAATAGAGCTAAGAGTAAAGTACGCTCTCCGTTTTGTAAAGCACCTCTCTTTCACCACACTTTTTTACGATAATTATTTCGCGCGTCGTTGTACTTCCGACAACGGGACACGATCAGAGTCAGGGGCAGAATACCCATTCATCATTTTCGGAAGAAAAAACAAATTGCTCTCAGCGATGCTCCTTTAAGGATTTGCAGGTCCAGCAACTGAGAATTTATAGATAGTAGACGTAATATTTCTTTTCATTGACGATCCCAGCTCAACGAGAACTAATGGGATATACTTTCACCAGCCTCTTATAGCTCGGGAAACTTAGTTTAGGAGATGCAATCTCATCATATATCACGAGTACGTAGTACATAAAGGGTAAAGAGAAAAGCAAAATTATATTTAAATTGAAGTTGCCATCACCGAATGCATACACGATTGCAAATAATGGATTGCAATACCTTTTACAAATGTGTTGTGAGATTGAAATCCAAATTTACATTTACTTGTAGCGAAAGTCTTGTTTTTATTAGGTAAAAGTATGCCTATTAAGTAATCCCACCATTCATTCCTAATTTATTTTTCACCGACTATATAACAAGATTAGTTATTAAATTATAAATTCCAGGCTTCATACCTTCTATACTTCACAAAGCAAGCGAGAGATGAAAGTAAAACCAAAAGAACACACATATTAGCTAAGAGAAACTTTTCAACCGCACTGTATAATTTTGGACCCTCGGGGGTATTCGCATCTTGGAAACGCGATTCCTGAAGCAGGAGCCTAATTCTCCATCCCAATGGAAAAGATTTATAGGAACTACTAAAAACGCGATGCTTATTGAATATAAGGCAGGTTCCTACTATTAAACTAATTTATCTAAGTACACTGAAGAAATTTCGCTCATTTATAAAAAAATAATAGGGAACGAATGGTGGGATTACTTAATTAAGGTAGACTCCTATCTAATAAAAACTCGATTTTAGCGATAAATAAATGTGAATTTAGATTTAAATCTCGGAACTTATTTTTAAGTGGTAGGTAAGAAAAATAGGATAGAACGATACAGTGATCGTTCATAAAGGTCTACGCAATTCCCAGCAATAAAATTTTGTTTCACTTTTCTCTCGTTTTAATCAAGAATGCTTTGAGCAAATTTCATTCCTGAGGCTTTAAAATCTTTTTCTCGATACTATTCGCACGGAATGCAGCTGTTTAAGAAAAACATTTCCTCGCCCAATCTGCCTTACCTAATGGGAATGACCGAAAATGCTGGCCCGCCAAAGGCCAAACCGTTCACTAACCGGGAAAAATGAAAAGGGCGTGAGCCAAAATACTATGCCCGAAAAATACACCTTAATTTTCCTCCCGGGGTCACGCGGCCAGCCTTCTTGAATCGCCCGCGCCGTGCGCTCACCTTTTCGTAAATCCCTTATCCATAGCGTCCATCAGATTTGACCCATATCTTCCAATCGCCTACTAGCACCCACGGAGATAACCTTTCTTTGCATAAATGCAACGAAAAGAGGAATTTTAATTTCCGATTGGATCGATTAAAATGTCCTCATCAATGTTCCGGATCGAAAAGAAGTAAATCAAATCAAGCTGAATGTATCAGGCTTCTACAAAATCCGAATGTAAACAAAATCAGGAAGCTTACGCTTAGTTAGCCCTGACAATTCTAGCATTAGCTCACAATATTTGTAAATTAAGGAAGGAGAATTTTATTGATTAGGTTACTATCTTGGTTGTTGGCTTGTATAAAACAATGGATGCCTGACGTTACAATCCAAGAAGACTTTTGTATTCCTGAAATATTTAGGAATAGTTCATTTCCACTAGCCGAGGAATCGAAATGAATACTTCCCAATTCCAGAGAATTCTTTTTCCAAGTATTGGCACATGCCAACGTAATTAAGTGGCTTTACGATAACTTTCAAATAGTGCTATGGATACTGCCTCCGATGAAAAATATTCCTGTAACTCCAATTCATTACCACAGAAGGTCGAAATACTTTCGGATAGGCTGTAAACTAAGCATATCACCCTCGTGTTTTTACAAAACAGTCCATCCTCCCATTCAACTATTTATTTATTTATTCCTGTACCACCAAAACAGTAGCATTGGCCTTTTACATCGGAGTTTTCAACTTGAAAATCAAACACAAACGAACATCCATGGGAATATCCAGGGGAAAATGTCCAGGAAAGGTCAGGGAAAACCTACTCAGGCGGGACTCGAAACCGCTACCTCTTGTGTGGACTTTACCCGACCGCCATCGAGGCCGGCGAATCGAATCGTTCCCAATTCCAGAAAATTCGTGCATGCATACATTTAAGGCCGTTTTACACGGGGCACGGAATTGCGCAGGTTAGTCCTGCATTAATTTCTAAAATGGCGTGGAATTGCGCGAATGCATGAACGAAATTAGAACAGGGGCTATTTTGCCGTCTCGCATCCACGCATTCTCGCATGTGCTCTAGCAATTCACCGCTTTACACGACGCAATTTTGATTGCGCCTTCGCACGTACGTCAGATTTGCGCAATTCCGTGTACCGTGTAAAACGGCCTCTATGCATAGGTACTATCGAATTCATGTTTACGATTTCGAAATCGGTTCAGAGCGCTGGACCTACTCACTATAAATTTCAGATCGTCAACAAAGCTGTGATTGTTCCTAATACAAGAAAAGCTAAGATAAATTTTCTCTACTCTTGTGACACAGGGAGCTCACCTTCCAGTTGCCCCTCCCATTCCGGTGGCCATCCAGAGGTCCCTCGAGTTCATCGCCAGGCAGAGGGCCATCAACCCCAACTACGGCCGCGACTAAGCACCATCCATGGTCCGATGGAAGAGGAGGTCCCGGAGGCGATGCGGGGTGAAGGAAGAGAGGGAGGGAGTTGGAAGTCACTGAGCTGAGCACACAACCTCCGATTCCCGTCCTTTCCTCGCTCACCTTCCAAGGACGAGCCTCCGTGTACCACCGAGAGAGATCCTGCCAGAATCACGTGTTAAGTGCCTACCCTTATTCTTCCCAATCCACGAAATATAACGGCGGTGGAGATGGGAAGTGAAGTGACACCAACTGAAAAGAAATGGATTTAAAAACTAAAATGGATTATTTCCTTACTCTTTCCCCATTAGATGTCCCTGAACACCTTTACTTTATACCTTACAGCACATCCCTACCCGAAATCTCCCCCGAGTGAAACCGCCCAAGATTGTTTACCGTGAGTTACACCAACCTGCCACTACATCTGACAGCACTTCCAGCAGCGAGTCAAAATCGTAAAAGTGTGTGGGTGCCCAGTTATATGCATTTCCAGTGAGTGAACAAGATTCGTTATCTTACTGTCTTTCACTGCACTAGTGATCTTGAGGTGATGGAGTGCCGAAAAGAATAGAAAATACATCACACCTATTTGACTGAGGGTATCCCAGATATCTCCGTCAGAGTGAAAACAACAATGTAAGCATTTTCCAGCATTTCAAGCACGAGGCAGTTAAAAAGGAAATATCAACAATGCCGGGGCGCAACAAGCCATGTCCAAGAGTGGCGAAAAGCTTACAAAATACGCACTGCACAGGGCAGGAGATCTTGCTATACTTTTCTTGAGCGCTCAACCTTTCCAATACCAATATAAAATCTTCCAAAAATAAGTCACGTCCTCCCTCCAGTCTTCGCCCTACCTAAACCTTCCTGTCACCGAAATCGATGAGGGACTGCACTCAATACTGATTAGAATGGATTACTTAAGGAATATCTAAAAAGTAAAAATTGTTTAAAAAAAGAAGCCTTCTTTGCAATGCAACGGATAAATCGAAAAAATCAAAGCTGTCGAGCAGAGAAAGTTTTCTCACCCTCGGCAGTCTTTCAATAAAATATGTATATTATTTTACTATGGTGTATTTTTGATACATGAAATAAATCTGCCTACGCATGCTATTTATGCGGCAAATTTGTATTTTTATTAAACTCATGACTTTTCCCTAAAGTATGCCGATTGGTGGTAATCAATTTGAAACCAGCTCAAATTTTCTACGATTACTACTATCTGTATGGTCACCGATGTCAAATTTGATTTCTCCATTTCAGAAAATTTAAAGCTATAATTTCCCATCATAACCAAAATAATCATAATTCCTAGAGCCACAATCACAAACCACATACAAATGAATCTACGTTCCTAAATCCACAATCACAAACCACATACAAATGAATCTACGTTGCACAATCTTGCAGAACATAATAGTTCTCTCACCTACGTTGGAAAAATATTTCCATTAGCGACAGGCTTCTCTATAAAACAAGGCACATATTTCCTTAAATTCATGATTTTTCATACGTTAAATATAAGAGACAGAGTTAAAAAACCAAGGCCACTCAGTTATTACAAAACAAAAGCAGAAAGTATTTTCACGTAAAATAAAAAAGCAATATTAAACAGAGCTCGATAAAAGTCGTGATTACCAATAATTCTTAAGATTTAATTTAGCTCTTGCTTTGTTTTCATTTCATATTAGTGATAATAGGTAGCATAAAATATTTGGTAAAGAGTAAAGGTTAAAAGAAATTGCTAGGATATCATTGAAGATGAGCAGAGAAAGTGATTTGTTGCAAAAATTAGCCGAATGGTCTAGAACTGTTTGGGAATTCATGGCTTCAATAATTTCCTCAATTCTACTTTAATATGTGGCGCTATGGTGCCTAAATTATTTCATTTTTATAGTCTTCAGCGGGAAATTATAACTAAGGCGGTCATGCAATAGTATTTCAACCCCTAAAACTCATCCTTTGCTTTGTTTCCTCAGATGCAGAGAGCATTAGTACTATCCGTCCTGATCGCCATTAAAGTCACTCCAGCTAACGGGCTATAGTAGATTTGGATTCATCTACAGGTAAATGCGTACGCATCGAAGAGGACTGACTGGTGAAAGGTTGATTGACTGAAAGTTCTCACACATACCAGCTGCACATCATCGTAAGAGTGGATGACAGCTGAGTAAAACCATAGGTCACAGAATGTAACGAATTGAGGAAGCCACCGCGAACCAAAAGCGATGACATTAACATGATGGATGGGAATACTCTCCGCAAAAGGAAAGTAAACCGAGAAACCAACTGTTCATATGGACGAGTAAATTATCATGGAATATTGCATAGTGCATTAAAAAGTCGACGTTCCGAAACAGTTTCGGTGATTTTCGCATGAAGATTTCACGTACGTACCACTCATTCAGTATGTTGTACAATCGGAGACGTGACATGAGGGAACGCCCCACAATATATCACCAAAAAAAGTTCTCCCAATTCTCAATGGTATATCTTCCTAAATCATTATAACGAGGTACGCATTCCGGCGAACATGGGAGGATCGCAGGCTCATATAATTCGCATTAGGAAAAGAAACTCGCATGCGAACTATTCCTTCTCTTTTAGCCTGAATACCTCATCTGACCAACATCATCCCCAGCCTCTCCTTTGGAGAAAATATCCATTAGCAATCATCAACTCGAATAACAATTATCCTCACAACTCTCCATTACATTCAATCTGAAGCCAATCGCTTAGTGCCTCATTACTTCCCGGCCTATTATTCGTAAACATTAGTTCTAATTATTGGGTAATGTTTACCATCGAAGGCTTCCTTCAGAAGAAATCTGCTCAAGGTATCTTGTTTTAAATTGGAACGTACTGAGAGCTGACACTTGCAGAAAAGCATTAAATAATTTATTATACATGACCATTTACATGAGCTACATGTGGATAATATGCATGAAGTTGCATTAACTAGAATAAAAGTTTCCTCTAGTCGATTTGAGGGAAGCTTGCCTAGATTTGATACAGCCTATATTATCTCCCTACGCGATAAATGGTACTTTATCCATACATTCTCAAACAAGATCGACTTTGAATGCGGCATTATGCGATTAATTAGGACTGAATATCGCTGATTTGCATTCGGGATGTCCTGAACTCGATCTGTACTCGATCTGGGAAATCCACAGTCCAACCCATCCAAAATCGTTAATTAAAAAAAATGGACCATCCTACCAATAATACCATTTACGGGACTATTTGCTGATTAACTATCACGCGATTACATCACCTATTTCATGTTCAAGCTTCTCGTACGTTATACCACTATCCAAGTTCTCCCTCTCAATCAATATCTTCTGGCATCCGTCATTTTAGAATTATCGTAGCACTTTCATGGTAATATATTCAATTTCTTCTGTGTTTTAGATCCCATTATTTTCTGGGCATTAATTAAGAATGGTTTTCGCCCGCACTATGAGATGTTCATCGGAGTACATTTCCTACTGATTCATCTACACCTGTCGATAATATCACAGAATTAAATTATAATCGGCAGGCTCTATTTCAGGTCAAACTTCAAAATCACGCATCTCCGAAATATATGTCTTAGTGAAGTCTTGATTAAATTATCTGATGTTACATTTCTTTCTATTATTTCCTGTTTCAATCCTGAATCAATTAGGCCCCCAAAAAGAAAGTTTTCTAAGTCTTCCAGTTTTAATAATTCAAACTGGGAACGGTATTTGCATCAGACCATTACAAATTTAGGCTACTCATGAGTGATTCAGATGATTTGACCAATTCAGGGAATGAAAAATTATCAGATACTACCCTTTTTCATTACAATGAAAAGGTAAAATACACCCTATCAATTATGCGTCAAAGATAAATTGTATTAGAGATGCATTGTGCAAAAAAAAAGCAAATATCCTCACAAATGAGGTTTCAAGGCATACATATTATGATGCTCGTCAAATTGAAACGAGGGTGGGTCCCGATGAATATTTTTCACTAGCATCTAAATGAGGTAAATTGAAATCTCGAAATCGAGAATCTTCTGTAATTTTTTCTTTATATGTAACTCATAATTTTGATTTGCATACATGCCAATTCTAGAAATATTTCTTTATTTTTCAAAAAATGTATTATGAAGATAAAAATTTCAGTTCAATGTTCAAATAAAAAGGAACGCAAAGATAAATCGTACGCCCTATGGAAACATAGTCATAATAATTTCTACCGGAATTTTAAATAATAACTAAGCAAAGTTTTTAATAAAAAAACAAGTCATGGTATTCAGGGGGTATGGTAAGTCAGGGGGATTCATTATCGAAGAAATTTGGATCTCCAATAGACTGTACAATAGTCAAGGACAAAAATTTTGGGAAAAAATGGATCACATATATTGAGTGGAAATAAATATTATAGTACAAGCATTCTGAGTCAAAAATTCTTTTCTCTGCGACGAATAATACGATATTCAGTCGGAAGTTTAAAAAATTCTACCGACGAAAAACTAATGCTAATAAAAACGTATATAAGTGAATATTTATTCGCCCATGCCTGAGAAAAAAAACCCAATGTGAACCAAATGAATTTCATGTTGAGGTGAGACAACTTAAAGAGGATCAGTCGAGAAGGTACATGAAGAGCAACATGTGATAAAAATAAGCGAATTTAACGCAAAATTGAGGTAGAAAAAAACGTCCATTTGCGAATAAAATCGGCCAAGGGCATATTATAAATTACATAAATTAGCATAATCGTGTAAAATCTACCGGCATTGAACTTCAGATAATGATATTTAGCCTTATTTCAGATTTGTAAGAATCAAAAAGAACAAGAGATGGAAAAAAGTGCAGCGTTTTGATGCATTTTTTTTAGCGTAATCAATTTCAATACTCGCTCCTCAATACACGTCCAGGAAAGAACTAAAAAGGTCAGCAATTTACTACAAATTTAGCTCAAATCATTATAACGCATTCGATGTTCCTCATGATAGTAAAACATTACAACTCCACATGCCCTATAAAAAAATTTAAAATCACGTCCCTGACAGAAATGAGAAGTTCCTATATATTCTTCTAATACAGTTCGCAGTATCAGATCCTTTTTAAAAGGAGAGTTCGAGTAATAAGAGTCCAACCCTATGACCCAAAATTTGATATGGTATATATTCTAGAAATCGATTTCTAACATTTGACCTCAGACAGTTCATTGAGCAGAAATATTTTCTACTCTTTAGGATCCAATGGAAGAGATGTGATTAGAAGATATACCTGAAGGACGTGAAAGTTAAACGCTCGCAGATTCATTTCCCTTGTTCAAGGAAAAAGCAATACCTATGTCAGCTGCCTGCATCACTGGTGTGAAATGAAACAGCAGCGATTAATAAGCGAGGTAATGGGCATTTCACGCTCACTCGGCTCCAAGTATCAACAAAAAGTTTCCCACTTATTAGAAGTCGTAGTTACTTATTATCTTTATTTGCTAGTTATAAAAACAATGGTAGACGTTATTATATTACAATCGTCGAGAGAGAAATAATTTCCTACAGTCATCATGGATTTAAAATTATTAACACTAGAAAGATGAATATCAGTTCCAATAACTCTAATGATCTTTGTCTGGAGACAGGTTTTCGTACTTAACGCCTTCTATTGTGCATGTAAACGTCTCAACCTTAAGAGAAACCTAAAGAACTACTGTGGTGTACTATTTAATAAATATCTAATTTGACCCTAATAGTATCTCATACTAAAATGCTAAAATATAAATAGGTACGTCAGAATAATACGTATTAGGAACGTAAAAACGCACTTTAATAATTTCAGTATACGCCATATTCTATTATGATTACCTTGCTAACGAAATAATAACATAAATAATGTAGGATGACTCCGAAAAGCATAAGAATCTTTTGAAATGCATCATGAAAAACAAAAAAAGGTGTCAACAATAGGTTTCTTTATAATTTACAGAGCATTAGAGGAAAAGGAGTTTAATTCATAAAGTTTAGGAAAAAAGGGAATGACAGAAGTAAATATGATAAATGGGTGTGCATTGTATGTATTTACGCAATAGAAAACAGACACTAAGTAGGGAGGGCGGTAAATTGGAGGGACATAACGATACAATCGTTAAACCGTTTCTATAATAACTATATCTTCTACTACAAAATTTCACCTTAAATTTGATCCAAGGAATATTTTTTTCCGTAAGTGACTCGCGTGTATTCATTTCGTCTAATCGTGGTTTTTTTAATTCCACCGAATGACACATTTACTGAAAAATAACGCTGGGAAAGGCATTTAAGAATAATGAAGTTCGTACTTTATACAGAGATTCAAAGGTACAGAAGCGAAAAGATTGCTATCTCTGTGAACACTCAACTGCTTCGAGACCATTTTACATCAGTCCGTCCACTATAGAGCCCGCGTGTGATGGGTTTTTCCAGCAATTAACCCTACCGAGCTCCTAAAACCCTTAGTTCAATGCCATCATTTCAACCAAGCGGGGAGAGAATGATAATGTAAATTCACGAAGGCGGGGCCAAATTTCACCATAGAAAGGACTTGTGGGAATTCTGCGAATTATCGGTTGGTTGACTATTCAATAATTAATAAAGCTACTGGAAAAGAGACTCCCTCCAGTGCGTCAGCAAGAGTGATTTTTACACAATCATTGTAAACGTCTATTATAATACTGAGTGAGACACCCTTACATGAAGAAAAAAATCAAAGAAAATCTAATCACAAAAAATTGCCGAGTAATTCTCATAATTGCAAATTATTAGTAATAATTTGCAATTATGAGAAAGCTGTATTTTTGTGGCTTAATAGCGCCGGCCGCTGCGCCGATTTTTTGCCTCTGGATTGTTTTCGTCTTTGTTTGCTCCACACAGAAAGATATCAATTACCTATCAAAGTTTGCGCGAGAGGAAGCGCGCAATGAAATTAGCTGTCGGTTGCCTCTTCCAAATACCATACCATCAAGAGGTAGCTAGAAGCCATATTTAGAGAGCAAATACGTGGCTTATTTGGATGATAAATAAATATAATGGCGTTTCAATCATGGCTACAATCCCACGGATGGTTGACTAAAACAAATCATCTTCTAGACCACGAAAATATCCCAGATCCGACTAGCTTGGCTGTAAGTTTACTATGGGAGGTTTGGCAACCCTTCTGATGGAAAAAAAACACCACGGAAATAGTTGGTAAGGGCATTAAAACAAGAAAATACGAATATGATTTCAGTTAAAAGGATCTAATTCTTCACCAGGTCACACTTCCTTTACTGCTGTCGAGTCACTCTCCGTAGGAAGGCTCTTTGGCCCAAAGTCTTAGAAATTTATAGGAAACAATGGCAGAGAATTTTCAGAGACTGCCCGATTCCTGCTTGAGTGTTGTGTGAAGGACATTTCAAGCGCAACACTCCGTCCGTCGGATGGGACGTTAAGCCGTGGTCCCCTTGGCGCCTTTCGTTAAGAGCAGGCTAATGCCGACGCCGGGTTTCTCTCCACCCTTCCTTCCAAACCCCTTCATGGCGCATATGAACTCAGCTGTCGGTCGCCTCCTCCAAGTACCATCACCATTTATAGGCAACGTATTTCGAATCTGGTTCAGAAAAATGCATGCCTTGAATACAGTATAGAGAAAAAAGAATTATTTGTATAAAGAATGATGATGGCTGATGGGTCAAAGCCATAAAAAGTATTTGTATCATTGATCAATCATAAATTTCACTGATAATATGAACTATTGTAATCAGGATCTAATTTAAAATAGAAAGGGATTATTTTAGGAATACCTTTTAGGCATTGCCTGTTTTGGAATACCTTAAAATCAAATTCAAAATGGATTGAAAAAAAGTAAACTGAGACATTGATACGAACCATAAACGAATATACGAAAGATAAAGATTTCTTGTTTAGTCTAAACTTGTCGTGTACACATAAAGAAATTTAGTACTAATTGCACTATTAACAAAAAAATAATCTGGATTTGGATGTTCATATTCAGATTAATATCACTGAAACTATCTAATACGAAAAATTTCGAATAATATAAAGTTATTATAACTACCATATGCATATACCAAAGGTGTTTTATGGGTACCATATTGTCACTCATAAAAACACCTATGGTCTCTAAAGAATTAGCTCTCCAAATTGATAAAAATGCACCACTACACGGCGAAGAACTCGGGAATCCTTCATTACCAGCAAAATTCAGTGAGGTATGCGATCTTTTTTTTAGAGAAAAAGACTGCTTCACTGCTGACGCCGCATATACATTCCACTACTAACGACGAGAGTTCTGTGAACATAATAGAGGAGCGTGCGCACTATATATACTCTCAATCACTGGAGGGCACAAACCACTAAAACCCCTTCCACCACACGCGAATCGCAAACAAAAGCCCATAAATCGTTCTAGGTCCGCGCAACTCGACAAAAACAACATTTGTGTGTGTAAGAGAGAAAAAAAATGCTTAAAATATGAGGAAGAGCGAAGACCCGTTCCGGATTGGACAATCATCCTTCGATTAGGGAGTGGGGAGGTAGGGAATTAAGGCAAAAGGGAATAAATCCATAAATGCTTTTCCCATCATCCTGTCCGAGATACTTATTCGTTCTTTTGCGAAAGGGCAGCACATGCACAGAAAAGATCTTCTGAGGAAGAAATACGGAGATAGGCGGGAGGGGAGTCATATGGGAAAGGGGAAACGAGCAATAAGAAGAGGCTAGGGGGAGAGGGGTGAAATTGGTAGGGAGGAAGGAGAAGGGAGTTGCTAGCGATGAGACTCGTGATTCGAATACCTCACTCGATGACAAATAAAACGAATGGAAAAAATCCGGAAAAGAGGGAGAAGAGACAAAACGAGTGCGGAAAGGGAATACCGTTACCTTTAAGTAGAAGCATTGACTTGCACAGGAAATACGCCGACATAGATTTTTATTCGTTAAGCTTCTTGTGCTATAAATAATGAAATGCCTTTCGATTCCGTTCCGCACGAAAAGCTCTTAAGACCGGTAGGGCAGGTATTGAAATAGAAGTAGACGGTATGGATGAAAGTAGAGGAACCCGCTGCTGGTGTGAGCTCAGCGAAGGACGGCCGAAATTAAGAGAAATACGACTCCGTCAGAGGTGGATTTAGGGGGCGATCAAGGGGTCATCGCCCCCTCCCAAATTTCATCAAAATTCTTTAATTATTATAAGTTTAATCGCTTTCGTGTCCTTGTAAACGAATAAAATTATATGCAAATTCAAGGCTACAAGCTCCAAACGTGAGAGAAGTTTGAGTTGTATTTATATCAGAGCGTACTACTCTTCAGTAAAAACGCTCCTCTCTTCCGCGGATTTTAAATTTAATATGGGCGCCTACTCTTAGTAAATTACATGCTTGTATCATAAAAGTAAACAGAAAATGGCATTGCTCATACTATTTCCTTCATCTAAAAATATGCTTACCCTGAAGATTAATCCTTTCCAATAAGATCACTGTAGGAAATTGAATAACGTTAGAATGTCACCTCGTTACCACCCATTATAGCTTTATCACTAAGGGTAACCCTGAAGAAACAAGTCGACGTGTCACAAGAATAGATTACTGAAGACGACTATAGGAGCAAAGTACTTAAACATCTCCACAATCGCAAGCAGAAAGTTTTCTGGGCGAAAATGGGTAAATGATACTTTTCTGTGGTATATAGTAAAAATATTTCGGGTCACCTGGACAGCGATGGAATTCCATAAACTTAAAAGACTGGCATGACATCTTATAAATTACGAGAGGAGAGGTTTCCGATTCGTGTTGCTCTTCGTCAGAAATTAAGGGACAGCCACGGAAGAGGAGGCGTAGGTGGAGATGAGAGATTATTAAGGAGATAAGGCGTGGCCACGGAAAAACAGAACCCATCCTCCTCCCACCCGCTTCTTCGTCCCGTTCTCTCACGAGATTCGAACCGCAGCAGTAAAACCGCTTTAGTGCCCGTTGTTGTCCTTATGGGACGATATGGTGTGTGCGGGGATGTTATGACCTTCCTCCCCACGGAGCGTTTACGAGACACTTGCGGCCTCGGGGGGCGATCGATGCCAGTTAACATTACGACTTGGCTTATTACATGCTCTTTCATTTGTTGCCGCGCGGTGTAAGGGGGAGGGGGTGGGAGATTGGAAGTAGAAAGAAAAAGAATATAAGCAGTTGTATCCCACATTGTATCCGCAACCAGGGTCGGGCGATACGCCCCCAACCTCTAATGAAAAGTGATTCCGTGAGAAATTCCCGCCGCCGAACAGAAAAGGGAAGACTGGAGATGAAACGCTCCGACACATGTGATTAATCGATTCATCAATTTCATAAATTTCAGTCGCACATGTTGGGCCATGACAGTCACTCCGAAAAGTAAGGCACCGACTTGCCCGCTAGAATTTCTCTTTTCAGAAGTAATACGAATTTCTGGGATAATATTGTTATCAGATTTGTCATGACAGCTGTTTTCGAAAGTCGTGATTAAATAATAATCATCGGAAGAAAGAATAATTAATAGATTAAGTTCTTGACATCAGCGTAAAAGGGTATATGCGATACTTCGCCAATTTAAGTAATTTTCTAGAAATAAATATTTCAGAATGGGATGGTGCATAGCTTCCACGGAATTCCTCGTAAACAAATTTTAGTTTCCATTAGTTGCGTAATTCTAATATTACGAGAAAAGTGGGAATTCTCGTCTACTTCTCGCCCTTGCAAACTTATCGAGAGAACCATACTTTCACAAAATTTTAACTGATGAGAATGACTGCCAACTAAAAGAAAAGGCGTATAGAAGGGTGCCAACGCTCAGAAAAATTTATCTCCTTGTGAAAACAGTAGAACACTTAATTAAGGAAAATTGTGCGTCCAACAAGACTTAAATATAAAATAAAAATTTACGCAATTACGTTTACTAAACCAAGTTCACTTTTGACGACTTGGTTGTAACTAATTGGGAACTCATAGCTACAGGGATATTTTTTCTGTGCAGAATTTGAAATATTGTCTAAATATAATTTACGTAAGAATTTCACGAGTAGAAGCATGGTAATGCGTAGGTTTGCATAAAATTATTTTTCTATACGATTTGTTATACGCAATTCAAATGCTATTGACTGCGGTACGTCATTATTAAGAAAAGTTACGAATACCTTATCATCTTCCGCAATTTTTGGGTACTCTATAACAAAATATATAAAAGAAAAAAAACTTAAAACTCAACTTATAATTAGAAATAGGGTGGTTTCCTATTATTTTTTTATTGCCTATATCGGAAGATTATTACTCCTGGAGTACGTATTTCACGCTTTTAGATTTTTAAATGACGATATCTATTTTTCGCGATTAAATGAAAAGTGAAAATTTTCAAGCGCGCGAAAACGCGACGGGTAAGGAAATCTCTCCTGGTGACGTATTTCTGGTTCCCCCTCCCGCCTTGTGAGGTGACCTTGATCGAGGCTCTGAGCGCTGATAGGACGCAGGATGCTAGAGGGTAGCTGAGTACCTTGCTGTGTGGTAGCGCTTGGCTTAAAAAAGGTTTATTAATACCTTATCAAACGAAGAAAACTTTCCGACCTTAGCCAGTTTTAATAGGTGATTATTAAGACATGTTTCCCTGAGCTCTGCGCCTCATGCATGCATTGGTAATCTCAGACGATGTATAACTCCTATCTTCTCCTATAGAAACTAGGTCCCTGTGACGTCACGTGGAGTGGCATCGCATGGGCGCCAATCAGGCCCTTTTCAAATGAGGATAAAAATGGACCATTGCCATTCGTCTAAACCGGTATTTCTAAAACGAAATAATTTGTATATTATGAATACAGTAATTGTGGGTAACAAATCGCAATCAATGCCTTTCGGTTTCTTTGATGAAGGAAACTACCCTATTGAATTTGGTACTTAAATTTTTTTCATATAAATATTATCCGAGTACCAATTAACGCATTACTGAGGTAATTATAGGGAAAGAAAATTCTTACAGGATCTTAATATTTCAGGGCTGTATAATAAAATTACCTAATTTCCTTTTTTTAATTTAATTTTCACTTAAATATCCGCATGCCTTTAAAATTAACACAATGCCAAAGTTAGTAGCACGTTATAAATAATGGCGTCGTCTACAGCGCCTGCAGTCAAAATATAAGCCTTCGTATAGGCCAATCGAAACGCCAAAAGTTCAAGACAGCGCACATACCTTCGTATAAAACTTACTCAGCCAACGACCAATGAACATGCAATGATGGCAAGAATGAATAAAGAAGTTGAAAAAGCAAATTATACTCTTTTCTTCAAACCACTGCGTTTACGCTGGGCGAAACTAAACAGGTTTTCGCAGAACCTCATAATTAGATGCAAATATCGATGAGACGAAACATTTTCAAAACACTGCTTTTTTAAAATTTTCTCGGGTATTTCACGGTTTTTACGGTTGGGTGGCCACCTGAGGGTTTTCAGAAAGGATTAAGCTCAGGTTTCGTGATGAAGCAGATAAGCGGTATGGCAGGGGTGTCTGCCATTCAGAAAATGTCAGTGCTAAGCAAAATTTTGCGATTATCCGAAGAGTAGAGAGTATCTGGAATGAGAAAAATTAACGGAATCCAACTTAGCTTATGATTTTTTCGTGAAATAATTATGCTCTAATAATTATTAGAGATTATGACAGATAAATCGCATAATAATTGAATAAATGCGTGGCAAATACCATAAAAATAGCAAAAAAATACGTAGGAATTTTCTAGCACAGACAACCACTGATGTTAAATGCATTTTAGCAACTCACCCACATCGAGGTCGGGTTCGGAATAAACGATTGGTTTAGTCACGAAAATTGTTACGAACTCGATTTCAGATGATGTTGCCTCCAAATGATTATGATCACAAATATGGCAAATATATCAACCTCTAATCTTTAGAGCAAAGGCAGACAAAATATTTACTCTGGTTGTCGACAATGAGGATTTCTTACGAACCAAATTTTTTCTTGAAACAAATTAGGTATGAAATAATTCTTCTGCCCCAAAATAGACACCGAATCCAATATTCTTGCCCCTTTAAAAATTCAAAGCATTAATCAACCTTCCTCTAATTCGTCAAACAATATCAACCACAATTTTTCATTTAGAAAAAATGACATTTAGAGTGCCTCACTAGCTTAGAAGGAAAAGTAAAAATGAAATGATATCAGGTAGCTGGTCACTAAGCATATTGTTAAAATTGAGTATTAAAATAATTAGAGAATAGATGCCGTATCAATACTTCCCTCCTTCTCTATCATAGCAACACAAAATAAATCCTATCACGAGAATTCCCATTTTTAGAAATAACTACTAACAGTTTTCCATATGGTGACGAGCCGCTCTGTTAGTAATATAATAAGGAGAGGGAAATATGTAATCGAACCTCTATTTTAGACAATAGTACCTGAAGTTATGCTGAAACTAAGTTACCCACTTTTACAACTTTAAGTTTTGAAAATATAATCAAGCTCCATCCAACATCCAATACCAAATGACTACCACCGAAAAGGAGCTTTCATTGCGATGAGGTGAGGTATTTGCGAAAAAAATCAAACATTATCAAAGACAAAAACTGTTATGCGATGACGATCGAAAAATACGGTTGGGAACATTGGTTTACTTTCTCGAGAACAAGACGAAGATCATGTAACCACTGCATGCTTCTCTTGAGAGTATCCTCAAAGAGGAACCGTAAGAATAAAGTACATTGGAAAAGAGAGAAGTTATGAAGTATTAAAGTGAATGTGGAGGAGCGAAAAATATTTACTCATTTATTCACAAACCACCGAAAACAGCTCATAATATCCTTGTATATGAGGGTTTTCAATAAATTTAACAGTTACACCAACCAGCAACCATGCCGTGGATATGGGCAACCTACACAGTCGGGACTCGGACCCTCAAGCTATTGATTGGCAGGCGAAGACTTTACCCTACCACCACCGAGGCAGGAAAAAGAATGATCCCGCCCGGGTTCGAACCGAAGACCTTCCGCGTGTAAAGCGTATGTCCCACCACGACACCACAGGAACATTGAAAAAAATACTGTTTCGAGTGAATTAATAAGCGTTTGTAAAGTTTAAGTGAATGGATGTTGTTTCCTAAAATAAACAAAAATAAAAAATAAGGTATCATTAGCTTATCAATAATAATCCCAGCTTAAACTCTTTTAAATGGAAGAAAGTATAAACTCTACACTAATCAGCTCTATTATGCATTTTATAATGACTTTCTGTAAGCAATCCGATAATGAAGGACAAAATAGGGTAACAAAACGTTTGAATAGTCGCAAAACTCCATTTTTCTCTGTGGATATTTCGCAGAATTTGTGCATTGCGAGTGACTCCCGTAAAGGTTATCGCAGTGGCTAGTTCCGTATACTTAAAACTAGTAAAAATCCATCACTTTTTATTCAGCATTGTAGTGACTACATCGAGGCCTACCAAATTATTTCTGAAAACATAAGGCCCACGAAAATTAGGTTCCGCAGATGTGCACGATAAGAAAATGTAAATTTTCCTCGAAATATATTGTTTACAGTTACGATTAAATTCGATCAGAAAACAAGATTGCACCGACAAAAAGAGACATATGTTGCCATTTTCGGAGTATGAGGAGGAAGTTGAAAAACACGACGAGTCGGTAAAATATTTCGACGGACACAGACACGGCAATTTTTTGATGCGTGAAAACAAGCACATCGAAAAACCGGTTTTCGAATTCCGCGGATGACATTTCCACAAAGTGTCCACACCGAAAATTTGAGGAAAACTAATTACCTCGATAAATTCGATGAGTGTAGGCGTGACTGCAGCGTGGAAGGTTATGGGGGACACCCGGAAATCAAAAACAGCCAGGGATGAATCCTCCTAGGGTAATTCCTTGGGGTGGGTTGAATGATATTGTGCAAATGGAACTTCCCTGAGAAAGCAGAGCGAGAAAAATTGGAGAAGCCGAACTGATTGCAATCTCCCTCGTACAGAGCAGTCGAACATTTATTAATATGTGTTTCTCATTCTTGCCCTGCACAGTGACCCACTATGCATCACTGGAACAGCACTACCACTAATGATGAGCACCATGACATCCCACGTGACTGATGGTAACTTTCCCACCCGCTGAAAGAGGAAACACGAGTAAGTTGTGTTGAGTGCAGATTTATCATGAGAGAATGATGACAGGAAAGAGATTACGAAGACACGAGAACAACGCATTTAACGTCAAATGCTCTCTGATTTGAGACTGCAATATATATAATGGATTTCGAGCAGTGAAATGAGATGTTAATACTTCCGTCTCGCCCAGTCTCACATTGTCTTTTTTGGTGAAGGATGCATGTATGTTCATGCCTGTGTCGGCCTGATTAATATCATTGGCGTACATATTTACTTACTAACTAGTCAAAAAGATATCACACTTGTGTTATCACTTATACGGTGATTATGATAACATTTTTATCACCATCACCACCATGCCAAGCCTGAAAAGATGTCACTCGAATGATGGAATGTTGCATTATTCAGAGTGTATACAGCACACTTTGTTAAACATTTTCCGGTTTCTCAAATAAAATTGTAACTGTTAAAGTGACGAGGTAAAATTTTCAAATCTGACCTTCAGGAAATGTTGATCAGTATCTAATGTATCTGGGCTGGAAATTTAAATGGATAGCACAAGTTTCGAGTGAGTATCACAAAAAAAAGACCTGACGATCGAGAGGCAAGTATGCGTCTTCTCAAAGCTCTTCCGGCATATGTTATCGGTTATGACTAAACGGGTAGTCCACCGGGTCGATAAGCGCATTTCTACCAACTTTTCAATGGTCGCCCATTTCTCCCTCGAAGAAGACACATCGATTACGGTCAACTAGTTGCATTAAATGTGTCTGAAGTATATAAAAAAATCATGTGTTTATGCATGTGTTGGCAAGGGTACCTATATCCAATACTAGGTACAGCAGAAAGCATATGCCAGATTAATATGCTTTTGTATAAATTTTTAATTACTTACTAGTCAATATGATATCACATTTGTGTTATCACTTATAAGGCGATTATGATATCATTTTTATCACCAAACCCACCAGTTCAACGATTTTGATCTCAAAGAGGAATAACAATGAGATACCCGCTCATTTAAATTTCAAAAAGAAATGTTATCACTTTGAACTCAACAAAGTATTGTTGATGTAAAAGTGATACATTTTTGATTTAAAAATGAAATTCTAAAAAATGAAACTGTCCGTTGGGTAGGTCATAAAGTTTCAAGGTGATGTAGTAATTTTTAAGCACGCAGCGCAACACGGAAAGTGTCCAGTGGAGTTCAGGTGTTACGTATTCGTAATTGTATCGCATTTTAAACAATATTTTCGAAACGATATTTGGGTAAAAATAATCCATAGTAACAGTCAGGCAAGACGCACTATATAAAAATGATTACTCGACAGCTTTTTGACTCGCAAAAATTCATTGCTGATTGGATTTAGGTATTCACTCGCAATCAGCGATAATAATTATTAGATTATAAATATGATTAAATAACATAAAATGGTTGATTAGATAATGACCAGAGAATTCGCCATTAATATCTTTTCGGTATTATGAATTTTGGTGAATAATTATATCAATGAAAATGTTATCTTTCCCCGTAATGTCAATTATCACCAGAAAATGATTTTTTCAAGCGATAAAAGAAAAGTTAGCCATGGGGTTAGAGCGAGACTTCACGAGAGTACGTATTAGACGTCTCTCAAAACACAGGATTAGTCAAATTTTCTAAAACTTTCAACAAAATACCAATCTTCGTAAAATCACTGAAACAACTGATGGAAATCCATGAGCTTCGAATGTGGCATTTCAAATATTGTTTTATTTTCTTCCGTAATTTTTAGGGCTATCTGTAACATTAGGGGAGGCATAAGTTGAAGGTGTGGCAGTCAAACATCACTATCGATCGTACGAACTAATTAATTTTCCCATTTTCAACGCAGCCTTTGTTCTTAATAGTCCAATTCTCATTCTGATTACACCCGTATAATTATTAAAAAGGAACGTAAAAAATTGATGAATAATTTATGCACCCAAAGCATCAAACCGAAGGTTGGTTTCGATAGTTTTGGGCAGAGTTACCCCGCCCTACACCAAATGCACTAGAATTGAATATATATAGGGAATGCAAGTCAGTTATTTTCAGTGTGCTACATTATACTGCCAGGTTTTCGGTTTTTCGGAAGCCTGAAGGTATCACCCTGACTTAAACCCTGGACCCTTAGTCAAGCGCTTTTTACTCCGTAGGCCACCAAGATCCCTATTAAACTATTGGCTTTTGAAAAAGATTTTTTTTCTGAAGTCGGACGCATAAAAAGAATTGCGACAGATAAAATATGTAAACACTTAACGAAAAATTCTTTGCCGGAGCTGTTCCTTGATAGCATTCCCGGAAATAACGTTTCCACTCTAATATTCAGGTTGTTTTTCATCCCGATTTGTCTCATTCCATGATTCACGGTTTGAATAACAAAAAACGGAAGTAAGGCACATAAAAAAATAAATGCGATACTCCGGGATCAACAAAGGCGCGACTTTAAAAAAAAACATTTTTTTATCATTTTCTTTCGTTGATTAAACGGGACGCCGCAGTCTAGAAATATAAGTGGGTGGCCCTAGGGCTACGGTTTCGAATTTGAACCCAGAATCCAACCAAGCACTCTATCCAATAGCCTAATACGTTCCTCCGCCACTGGTATGGGGTGCGATAACTGTATTGGCTAAGGGGAGGGCCCTCCGCATAGCCATGAGAAAGGTGACGATTCCAACAATCCCCCCGAGGCTGAAGAGCCACCGCCAACCACCGAGCGGGTTAGTGCAAGAGCTACGGAGGCCGTGCAGGGAGATTCAGGCAGACGTGGACGCGTGCACCGAGGAAATCCCTTTCATTCCGTAATTCGTGAGCCGCGGGTCAGAGGGAAGCATCATCCCCGCACGGTGTTGCATAAATCAACGACGCAACAACTTTCTCCCAAAGTTACGAGGCCGGGTTCGCGTCTCACCCCCGCATTTCCAATTCCCACACCTCTCTCTCTCCCTCCCCTCTCCCAGCCCTCCTCCTCTTTTCCCCTTCCATGTGCTCGACCAAAAGGAGAAACAAAAAATAACTCCCACGCCCCTCCATCAGCAGAATTCTAGAATTCTTTGCCAGACTGCCGACAGCCTCTAACTTACCGCATCTACTCCCTCCGACGGGAACAGTATTTTAGTAAAGGAAACTTTGTTCTTACTTTGTGTTTACTTTGTTCGCGAATGCAGGCTACTCGTTCAAATTTTTACGCATGTTCATAAAAAAAAAATGCTGCACGTTCACACAGACACCAGTATTTTATCGAAATGTGTCATGTATAAATAATTGAAGTGCCAGCTGAATTTAGGCAACAATTACACCCTTAAGCACTTCGGCTGAACAAAAGGGATAAGAAAGTAGGCTCGCAACGGCGTTATTCAAAATTAAAAACTTTCGCTAATAATATTTAAAATGTTTCGGTTCATAGAAGATATTCATCGAGGCAAACAAAAGAAAATTTTTAGAGTACAAAGAAAAAGGCTAAAGCTATCCTTATATTTTTGAGGAGACACTTTGCCCTCTCAACTGGGGCAACCAAGGCACCATTTTCAGGTACCTGACTGAAGTGATTTTGACTTCAATTACAGCATTTATTTGCTAATTCTGCAGAAATAAATCCAGTGACGAGCTTAAGTTTTATTTTTATAAACAATTTGTAACATAAAAAGAACATTTCATCTTTTTTGGCCAAAACGAAATATACATTGAGGTATTTATCAATATTTTTCCTATAATTAATTGAGTATCGCCATGAGATAAGAATGCTTTAGCTGTTTTTGAATAGGCTTTCGCAGGTTTTCCACATTCTCCTTAATGTGGGGGTCTTTATCCGCGGTGGGTTTTTCTTAAATGGACATGCCAATCACAATCATTAGGTTTTTCCCAAAAGTGCATATATATTTCCACACATCAATCACCATTTTGTGCTCGTTCAGTATATAGCCATCTTTTCCATTACTGTAATTCTCCTTAAAACTATGTTTTTTTATGAAACTAATCCATTCTATCTTTGGCTGCCTTATAAAATTTATCATGAATAATTTTACTTGATGAGGTATATACTGAGTGTTAGTTTAATGAAAAGGGGTTGAAGTGGAGAAGGGACTTTCTTGTCTCAAGCTCGACCCAATAAAAGAGATTAATAATAAACTCGCAATTTTCAAATGCTTTTCGTGGCAATTTTAGCACTGAGACCCTTTTTTGATGATTTCAGTCGACGAGGTACAATTATAAAAGCATATTTTGAAATTTTAATGAACACGACCCACAAATGTACATAATTTTTTTTCATGTGCATCTTTTTCATTACCATCACCATGTCATCCTACATTTTTTGTACCACATTCCAATTCAACAACAACTCAATAAGTTAAAGTTCGTCGTTTGTTTCCGAGACTGCATGCAGACGTCGAGTGGCTAAAGAACGTCGAACCCCATTCTACAGGACTTAAAATACGCTTAAAGAGCCCGGTCATAGAAAGTGAATCACTGTACATTGTGACAGCATAATAGAAACATCTGTAAGGCAATTAAATGCTTCTTCTCGTCATACGAGCCGTGGGAACAACAAAAAACGCGTTGAAACTTTGAAAGAGCAGATAGATTTTAAATTAAGATAAAAACAAAATAAGTAGTGTACTTTCAATAGCTAAGCCATTATAAAAGATACTTATGCTTAATTGTGCATACAAATAACAACCATAGTTGCCATGAATGGAATAGAATGCTCATAAAAATTTACATAATGCATAAGGAACTATCAATCAAGAAAAATTGCTCACTTTGACCCAATTTAAAAAGAATGATGAAGGACCAATTTTATTATATAAGATTAGAATCCATAACAATTTCAATGATAATGGCACTGGGACTACTATTCGACAGAATCACAGTGCCAGATTTTGTAATAAAGTCTTCTTGGAAGTAAATTAATCCAAATTACCTCTTCAACCATTGGTTCTTTCACATTTTAAATCATTTTAAGTAAATAGCATTATAAAGACATGTATACACTGTACATGCTGAGTGCATATTAATATTCATGACCACGCATAAGCCCCAAACATTGTAAAGTGTATCAAACGCTGTTCTCTTCGGCTTCCCTACTCGTGCACTTCCTTCCCGCCTGTGAAATTCATTTGGGGAGATGTTTATCGGGGATACTTCCTACGCGCCGTCTTGGTCAATTAGTCAGCAGGTTACCTGCATTTCTCAAACTCTTGCGTGTCTACTTTCGCCCGCAAGTTGCCGACTTTTATCCGCAGTTGGGGTAAGAAACTGCGCTCCAAGTAAGGCCATTGGATGCTCTTCCGTCTACCAACTCGATAATTAACCGCGGCGTGAAATCACGAGAGTGGACTTGCCGGTAAGGTAATGTTTTAACTGCTTCTGATCCGAAGAAGACGTGATCAAATAATACGCGTGAATTTTTAATAGTAAAAAAGGCGAAGAAATATTTTAATAATTATTTCAATCTTCCAACAGTAAGTTGTGAAGTGATTTTACTTTACCATTGCAGCCGAGAAGAGTCATGGTTGATATGGGAATAAATTAACGAGTAGGGTTTTCTTAACGTGATTTGATGGAAACCACGCGTTTATTAAAATATAACATATCTCGGCAATTATACAGGTACATTCGTAATGATAAATAATTTATTGTTATTGCTGTCCTGTACTACAACTGTATAAGGCGAAATGCATTGTACTCTCCCATATATTTACGATCTTCACCAAAGAGCTTGCTTTTATTAAAATTTAAAGTAAGAAGTGAAAAAAGACCTGCTCCGCTAGGGTATTTCTGAGGTAAAGAAGAGATTTTAAAAATAACGTAATAATAACAGATGGATTTCGAGGACAGCGTAAACGAAATGAAGACGGGGAACGGGAATAGGTATTCTGGATAACAATATACTCCTGGAGGAAGAGTCAAGAGCTCATATCTCAGAGAAGATCCTCATCGAATAACCGTGGGATATTGCATGCAGGCCTCGGAAAGGATCTGGTAACCGTACCCGAATGTGTGAAATTTATGGGAAAATGGCTCATCTAGGTGTACCCTGACAAATGAAAACAGCCACCAGGGATAGACAATCAAGCGCTTATAATGTGAGCTGCCACTTTTGAGTGTGACGTTCGGCACTACTTTAAGTGAAGGGAGGTAAGCGCCAAGACAACGTTTTGCAATGCATATGACGGACAAGCTATACTTTGTAAGATCTTCACATATTAACTTGGCATGCGTTTAGATAAATTTTCATTAAATATTTACAAGGCTCCTGAGCTTAGTTTTTTAGCAAACCTGCGTGGGAGACATCAATTAAAACAATGAAAAATTAGATACGATAATTTCATGGGTAGTTACAATAGGCTCGCCGATCAAACAGCGATCAATCAAACCGACTCTTACGTCATAATCCGAGTTCGTCAATTCCATCATAGGTTCGATGGAGATCTCTCAATTTTCCTATGCGATAACTTCAGCACGCCTTCAAATTCCTTCGCTTTCAAGTCTACCGCTATCTGCTCCACACGATCTCATCCGATGTCCTGCACTGCCATCTTCGCCATTCACTTTGCCTTCCACGATTGTTCTTAACGAGCCGTCGTGCCTCATTAGATGAGAATTTCCCTCTGCAAATCCATACCACACGCAGTTATCTATGCGGTTCGGCTTATCTCATTTCCAGCTTAACCTGTCATCTCTTCCTTATCGGGTAAATGAAAGTGCAATTTTGGATATCACCCAATTTAGGAAGCTGAGCCCTCTTCGAATGATAGCGACACTATAACCCTAAGTAAGTGAAGCAAAATTCTTTGTCACGAGCTATATTCAATTGATATTTTTGATCCTTAAGTCCCAAACACTTTACATTACGGTTTTCAACTTAAACATGCTAGTTCTCTATTTATCGGTAACAATCCATACATGATTACTGGGATAGAAAATCAAGCAGTCAACAGCTAACACTTTTTAAAGTCAGCAATATTGAGGTAAGAGATTAATTTGGGAAAGAAGGAGAGTAGCATTGGCCTTTTTTAAAAACAATTCAGCAAAAAAATGGGTACTTAATTTTCTTCAACAGCGTATCACCAGGAAATATATCTCTAACAATAAAATGGCAGTAAAATACTTGTCTAAAAGCTACCTTGCAGATTGAGTAATTAATTCGTAATAATTGATTAATAATTACGAATGACAACCATTTGTCGCACCACTACACAAATAATAAAGAAAAAATATAAAATACGTAAAAAATGGATTTTCTGAGAAAAACACTGTATTAAACAGATGCCCTCTCAAAAATAAATTTTGAAGCCTCCTTCACATTATTTGCATTAACAATTAGGCCATTCAACCCTCAGAAGGTTTTTGGCCTCACAAACAACACCTCGCTACCTCTATCGATCCTGCATCCAGTCGACTTCTGCTCAAACACTTCTCATATCTTTTACGATTAGGTCACTGTCGTCCCAAACGTAGCTTCACTCCTAGCAATCCTTCGGATACAGCTTTTCATCACTGTGAGTCTGTCCTCTCTACGATATTTGGCCTGTCCACTCGATTCTTCTACATTTGATTTGTGCTAATATGTCTAGGTCTATATATAGCTCTCGTAGTTCTCTCTTGGTTCGGATTCTACATATTCTATCATTGTTTGTAGGACCATGAATGCATCGTAAAATTTTTATCTTCAAACACTGTCACATGTATTTTTAGCCAGCTTCGTTGCCATAATTCTGACCCATGCAAGACAACAGATAGTAGAATGCTTTTATAGATCAGTAGTTAGGTCTTTCTTGTGAGTATTAAAATAGTAATTTGAATGTGGTATTTAATTGATTGATACAGAGAGATATTCATTTTTATAGAGATTTTCACTTTATTTACCTATAAAAAGATAATATGTAAGCCAAGATAAATTGGCTCCATAGGGAAGATACTGCGCTTGAATTTTACTACCGGAAATATTTGAAAATTATTTTTGACAGCCAAAATACAACGATCGCACAAAATATATTTTCCTTTTAGCTACCTAAAAACTCTGAAAATCAATTACAAACCAATGGTGATATTCTCTCTTCGCTAAAGTTAGCATTTGTGGATGAAATTCTCCGGCAAAAATAGGCACGTGGATCACATAGTCACGTCTGACAGACCGATGTTACGGCTTATGTGCCCTCCAAAAAGAAAAGAACTGAGAACGGTGATGCAATATATAACTATTGACAATTAAAAGTAATAATTTGGCTTTTACCTATACGCACGCCAAAACACCACTCTGATCCTTAAACCATCACAAAGACTCGGTGCCAGATATGAGTCTACGTAGGAAGCAGGTACTCACATAAACCTACTTTAATACCTCATTACTTAATTTGGGGGACCTATTTTTCGCAAGAAACGCGTACACAAAAATCAGTAGACCACTTGTTCTCTAAAATTAATCGCAGGCTGAGTTAAATTTATTCTCGCCGATTCAAACATTTTACGCAATTTTATAAATTTTTTCGCTGAATTTTTTTCGTAAAAAACAACACCAGGTTTCGTCAAATAGTCTACATTATGATTACCTCGAATGTTTGATCACACTTATGGTTCGTTTTTTTCGTCTGCGATGCTTGAACAGTGCACACATACGATATTTGAAAGTACTTGTCTGTCATAGTTTAGCTATTGCGATGCGAGCATCCATGACGGCAACTAGCTATTCTCTCCCCTTGAGTTAATGTTCCGAGGTGAGGAGAGCTTTGATGGAAAACATCATCGACTGCCTAGCCGAGACAGACAAATGAGAACGAGGTCGCCGCACCATTAATCCGCGGTCGAAACTATAATTGCTCCAGGGGAAGGAAGAAAAAAAAAAGATTGCCCAGACCTTAAAAGAGAACGATGTCTCCCCACAGACGGCGTAATGCCCATCTCTTCGTCTCTGCTAATGGCTAAACATGGGGGAGTAACGACTCGATGTGGGCACTAACAGGTGATAATAATCGGCGCGTTAAGACGGACATCTCCATTTCCTCCACAAGCTACTAGGAGTGCTGCGTATATGAGAGAGAGAGGGTGACTTGAGGGAGATCTAGCGACGACTACCATCCGAGCACTGGAGTACGTTTGGAGTGCGGCGGAGTGGTGAGATTTGTTCGGCGCATTACACACGACCGAGCAATTTGATCCAAGGAGAGTCACTCACAGCCGAGTCACCCAACTCACTCATTCTCACGCGGGGAGAGGACGACAGCATGCTGCTTGCCCGCATCATCTCTGCCCCGCGGCGGGCGGTCTTTGTAACAGAACAGGACAAAACTCGGAGGGCAATCTTCATTTTATTTTAGCCAAAGAGTTAGTTAGCAAAGTTTTACGGCAAAAAATCCGTAAGTATTTATAGGGTGAGAAAAGCAAGCAGCCAACAGCTGACGCTGTTTAATGACGCTGACAGATATTAAATCGAAATTGGAATCTATGGAAGAGCTACATAATAGCGGTGAAGAGACTTTTTACTTTCCACAGTTTATTTTACATAGAGCGACTGGTTTCAGCTGTCAAGCCATTTTCAAGTAAAGTTTATTTTAATGTACATGAAAAGCTTTTCAAGTTCATTTAAATGTGCTTGAAAATGCCTTGAAAACCGAAACCGATCGAAAACGATCGCTCAATGTTAAATAAACTATGGAAGCCACAAAGTCCCTTCGTTGCTATTATGACACTGATGGGACTGAGGTAAGGAATTAATATAATAACGAAAGTTGGCTACCATTGTCCATATATTAACTAAGGCAGCTCTAGAAAATGTGAATTTCATTTTCCTCCTTAAGAGCATACGAGGACACATGTGTCTAACAAAAGGGAAAAAATCATGAGGGTGGGGACTTAAGGGTACTGAAACCGTCAAATCTACCCCTTGTTCGTATCGGTCATCTGATCGGTTTGTTCGCAACAAGTATCGGTCTTTGTGGACACTCTAGCTAAAACTTTTGGCTTCATGCAAATGAAGCTGTAATTAGATCGCATAATTAAAATATTCACATAAACGTAGCATTAATAAGGGGTTGAGAGCGAGGATTCTGCCAGGATTCGACAGCAGGCACGGGTGGTCATCATAAGGGAAAAAGGTTTTGGGGGAGGGGGGGGTAGGGGGCGTGAAAAGGGTCTTCAGCCCCCAACGCCGCCCCCAACGCCGCCCCCAAGCCAAGTACTAGTTCGACAGTATCAGCCTTCATGGCCACCCAAGCTGAAAATGAACGCATCCATCACATGAACGTGAAATTACACATCATAGTTTAAAAAAATTCATTGGTGTGGGGAAGAGATTGAAATGAACTTCCTTTACCAAACCATCAAATCCAAATGAAATCCGCCAGTGGCCTAGGGCTTAGGCTAGTGACAATTTCTTTCGCACGGTCAAAACTTTTTAAATATTTTACATTATTTATATACAATTTCCAAAAAAGCATCTTTCGTCATATAGTATAAATTATTATTATTCCGAATTTTCAACGACAATGATGATGTGTTGACTTAATAAACTTAAACGCAACAATATCAGGTACAAATCTTAACGCAGTACTAATTATCTTATGTCATTTAATTCGAGCAGAAACAGGTACATTGCCAATCTCCGGATATGTAACACTTGTTTTAGTCCCTGCTGCCCGTAGTAAACATTTTTTATATCTCCTGAATTCCTGTCTTTACACATTACGGACGGATTACGAGTTTCCCCGTGTTTAGCGACAAAATTGCCGTAAATGGACAGTGAATTATAAATTCTTCATGACATAAAAATTTTTAATTGACCTTTAAGTCCTTAAAGGAAGCATCATAGAATACAAATTAGTTCTTATAATTATTCAACCATTTCCCTTCTCTTTGCTCGGGAGCAACAGGTGCGTAGGTGACTTTCTGGTATGACTTGCTATTCACCTTGAAGAAAATATACAGTAATTATACATCTCACTTTCCCGCAATATACCTGAATTTATAATGACTATGAAGGTTCCAAACGATGATGTTAAGTAGCAAAACAATTAAATAATAAAACTGAACGTGAAAAAGAGATTAGTAGATATATATTTTAAAAGTATTAATATTTTTATAATAATTTTAAATATTTTATTGTAATTTTAAATATTAATATCATGCGCCTGTTTACGAGATGGTATTTATTTCATTAAGACCATTAGCATGAGGTTTTATAAGTTGGTTTCAATTAAAAACTTTTTAGTCCTTTAAAATTTAATTTTCATTTAAAATGAATAATAACTAATGTGTGAATTACACATGCCTGCGGATTAATCAGAGGCGAACTTCATGCTTACCTATCCACACCAACCTTCGGCTTAAAACAAGGAGTGAGTGAATTAGGATTGAAGGCTTTCCCGGCGAAGTAATTCTTCTCCAAATCATAACCCATCTCTCCTGATGACTATGTATAAGTCGAACATCAAAACTTCGGCTAAGGAAACTTGACCCTCTGGAAAACCCGAGTGAAATATATGCAGTGACTGCCTACTCATTTAAAGTATACGATTTATAGTCTGGCCTTTCAAAATGTAGTAAACGTATTAAAAAACAAAAAAAAAAAACGAAATCATCATGATTTTGCCACCATTACGTCAGCTAACTTTCCGAGTAAGATCTCTCTCTCGCTCTCTCTCTCTGCTCTGTACCTAAATGAAGTCACACACAGATACAAATTGAGAGTAGTTTGCTCCCTTTCCTCCAAAATGATGCACTCAGAAAAATTCGTGAGGGATGATCGTTTTGGAAGGGAAAATTCTCGAAGATGTGCCAGAAAATTCATCTTAAATGGAAGAAATTGAAAAATTACGCGCAGGTGAATAGGCACAGATATGGCGAGTCTTGGCAGCGATTTCATTTGCCAAATTTGCTGAGGCGTTTTTTCGGGTGGCCGCATCATAACCAAGACGTGATCTGGGTGTGGTACTAATGACAATGCGCAAAATATCCATTAAAGTGGGCATGTACGAAGTTTTTACAGAATATCGTAATGGGGATGCGCAAAATCGCTTCCCACATCGTGCATCATTTTCCCATCACACAGTGAGTCACGCATTCAACCTCCGTCGCACGGGAGTTTCGGGCCTCTGGGCTCTAGCTACGTCAGTGGGTAACTTTTTTTCTACGCTTCACTAACTTGATGAAAATATGTAATCCCTCGGCCTGGACGGTGATGACATTCAGATGAATAACCATGAGAAAAATTTCCCCTGAAGCGGGATTAGAACTAAGGGCCTTTGGATTTTCAGGCCACTGTTTACACCACTACACTGTCCTGGTTACTGATTTGAGGTGGCAATTGCACCGAGGCTGATGATACTTGACGTTGGGCCCTTGCGGTCAATGTTTTCAATATACTTACTTAACTGCAACCTAGTTTTTATAGGAATTATGGTGTCTGTTATATGACTCCTATTTTGAATACAACATAATTTAAATCGAAACTTGAAGCTTGTACGAGGTGGAAAGGCTCCATATTATTAATAGTTAGTTACTTCCACAATACATTTTGGAAATAACAAAGTGTCTGTTGTTGATAGCAACGTAATTTGACATCATAAATTCCAGATATTGTCATAAAGACATTTCGCATATTTACAGAGTTTTAACAAAAGCATCTTTTGTAAACAGAGTGCCCACCAAAGACAATATATGAAAATGAATCCAATTAACATTCCAGGTTGTCAAGGCCTATGTTTGAATTATTTTTAAGGTTATATCGTGCCGCCTTATGTGCGAACCATTGACATACTTTGTACATACTGTTTACAATAAGGGATTTACCGAGCTGGTATCATTAAGCTAGAGAAGACATAGGTAGGAAGAACAATAAAGATACAATATCTAAATCTAAAAGGGAAATAATTATTACATAAACCATAGTAATAACCTTTGTACGGTCAATTTGCGAGTAGGTGAGTACTTTCTGAAAAATAAGACTTGTGAAAACCCACTCATATATTAAAGAGATTTAACTTATCGACGCACCTCAACCGCGAAGATACGTAAATTAGGATTCAAGAAGCATTTTCTGCATTTATTATAATAAGTTGATATTATTATGCATATAAATAAATGCAAACATTGGGTTTAAAACTTTGGAGTCGCGTGTTAATTAGCTCATAGCCAGCTAATTACCAAAATTGTCAGCCCATACATTCAGGTGCGGATTTAATAGGCGAAATGAAGGGGTTGAGGCCAATCCCTCCTAAGTCCTCGGGTTTACAATTCTAACGGTTTTCCTAAATAAGATTTTCCAACGCAAGGTTTTATTCCACTATTTCAATATAAGTCCTATGTGTCTCGCGTAAGCGTCCCAGTACATAGCACAGGTACTTCATACGCTTCATATGTGCTCCACAAAAATTTGTGAATCTCCACAAAAAAATTAACAACTGCTTGAATTACTCTCGGCACCAATACTAGAAAGATGTTTCATCATCCCCATAAAAGAAAAAAAGGAATTTTATCTAGATAAATAGGTAGTACAATCTTGATAGTGGCATGAATAGTAATGGATAAATTTCACGACCCTTTCGAAGACAAGTCTTCGCTTCTTCGCTGGTGCGTTGTTATATAAATTGTGGTTTCGAATCGCTGGGTAGAAAATGATTTAAACAAGAGAGAGAGCGAAGACATAAATTTTTAGCAGAGTGCGGATAACAATAAGCGATCATCGGAGATTACGCTAAGCCGATGCGATTCTCGGCTCTTCCGGTAGTTTTTTACTTGCATCCTTGAAATTTTATCTCCGCGAGAACACTGGATCAAATATTGTTGTATAGAGAAGAGAGTTTAAAGTAGATGGTCTGACCTCATTGAGTGCACACTCATTTCATTCACGCATTAGGGAAGCAAAAAATCGGTCGTTACTAGGTGTACAGCAAGCAATCCGTATGTTGGAAAGGAAAAGAACTTATGGTCCCTTTGACGCCTATTGTTAAGGACAAGGTGATGCATGTACTTTGCATGACCGACATCATTTTTATACATGTTTTTATGCATGTTTCCATTCTTCTTATGTTTCATTTTCGTCAGTTAATTTTTTTTGTATTTACTTTTTGATTTTTTGTGTTTTGTGTTGAGCTGGTGCCTTGTTTATGGAAGGAAAAACAAGGGATCGTTGTGGAACAAGCCATATTGATACGTAAGTGATAAAGAATAGATAAAGATAAGTGATAGAGAAAGATAAAATAGTGTCAAGTGACATTGAAGTTTTATTTCATGTAGTCGCTATGATGCATTGAAGGAAACAGGAAGGATGTGTTCTCATCGCCTTAACTTTTCCTCAGTTGCGCAAAGACCTTAAATTAGTAGATGCAGTTGTGTTCCGTTATTTCCTAAGACAGAGCGAGGCAATATGTACTCGCGAAGATGACTATTTATCAGAGTAGAGAGAGATCGACGACGAAAATACTGCACGATACTTCACTAGTTAGCATCGACCCAGTCCATCTCACGCCCACGATACGACGAGAGACTGGCTATAAAGCTTGAAGGATTGTATGGGGTAATGCGAACGAGAGGCGCCGCGAGAAGTTGTACGTACAGGGCCTAGCGTTCGAGTGGCGGCAGTTGGTGCGATCACTCTAAATCTCGAACGGGGATGTGAGATTGACGACAATCTATTCCCCTGCCTATGACCCTTCTAAGTCTCCTTCACTGTCTCCGGATCGGAATGGAACACACTGTAGCGAGAAAAACTGATTATGCGTGGGAGTATCGAATGAAGAAGTACCCATTAACCCAGAAAGGAATGATTAAATTATATAAGTAACGCTATAGGAAGTGATAAACAACAGTAAGCAGTACTTGGAGGAGGTGATCGACAACTACGGTCATTAGTGCTATCAAGGAAGGGTAGGCAAGATAGGGTGGAGGGAAACCCGGCGTCGACATTAGCCTGCTCTCAATGAATGGCGTCAAGGGAAGCACGGCTTAGCGTCTCAACCGACGGACGGAATGTTGCGCTCGAAACGCCCTCCTAATTGCTCTCAAGTAGGGATTGGACAGTCTGAAAAATCTCCGCGGGGGTGGAGGGAAACCCGGCGTTGGCAAGAGCCTGCTCTTAACTAAAGGGGGCCACTGCTCAAGTACTGACCATGAGACGGACGCAGTGCTGTGCTTGAGGTGCCTTCCACGAGGAACTCAATAAGGTATCGAGTATTCTCTGAAAATCTTCGCAACCGCAAGGATTTGAATCCTGACCCGCAGGAAACCAACAATATCCATACCTCCGCTGCAAAAACGCTCAACAATCGCCCACTGAATCAAATCCGCTCATCCAGTGGCCCAACAATACGTATCCGCTCAGTTGGCACAATTCTTCAAGCTTCAGAGGTGAGCGTTTATGCTCCGGCTACTACCACCTGAGCGTATTTGTATTGTTGGGCTACTAGATGAGCGGATTTCGTTGATTGTTGAGCGTTTTGCAGTGGAGGTATCGATATAATCACAACACCAACCCTATTCTCACATGACTACAAATGGAATAGGTATCCATTGAAAGGGAATGAACTAAAGAGGATGCAACACTACGCTCGACTGTTCTTATGCCTTCTCTTTCTGCGAAATATTAATCGTCAAAACCTTGTGCCTCCAACTTGAAATCTTCAGGGAACAGAGTAAACCCTTGTCAACGTTTACTTTTATCTCTAATAAATTACATTTGAGACACCGAAGTGAAAATTTCTAGCTTTCGACACAGGAAAATGTCAAATACATCGTCTGCATGTGCTCAAGAAATTTCATGATGACAGCTCCAGTATTAAGCTAGAAAAACACCAAGAAGAAATATAGGCCGCGTAGAAGCGATCCTTTCTTTAAAAATGGGAAAACTACTGAAAAGAGATGGATAAAAATCATAGAATAAAGAATCCTGAAGACGACCTATTCTCATGTCACGATACAATTGGATAACAGAATAATCGTTTCTACTGAGGCATTCGCGGTTATTGAATGACCTTTTTTCTACGGGTTTTTGCCGCGTTGATTCATTAGAAATGAACGAATCGACCCGAGGAAAACACGTTCGGAAAAAAATAATAAGTTCCGACGTCGTTCCTTGGGAACGCAGTTGACCACGCTGGATATTCCCGTTTTGTGGGAGTGCAATCAAATGCAGTGTGGACAAATACCCAAGGTATTCGACGAAAAGCTTTTTGAATGCAGCCCACGGATTCAATTTCTGCCGATACTCTTTCTTCCAGAACGTACAGCAGATAGCGTATTTAACTTTTGAAAATTACAGCATTAATGTATTTTAAATAAGAGTGCGGTAAAAAGAAAACAAAATTAATAGTAACTAAATTTGAAACAGGAAAAATTTTTAAAACTTGATTTTTTAAGTTGTAAATATAAGGAAAGAAGCTGCAGTTTTTCTTACTATTTTGGATTTTAATTTCACCGATTTCAATCGCTCATATATTAGAGAAAAAAGACTTGGAATACATTTTTACCAAGACTTTTCTGCGGTCATACTAGATGGCGGCAAAGTTCACCGTGAAAAAAGAACGCTGTCTAACCGCTAACGTCAACGTCCTGCAGACGGGAGCAGAACCTTGAGGAACACCTACCATTCCTAATGCCCTCTATTTTGGCCCTCCCCTCATACCCCGCGCTCGCCGGGACGAAAGGCGAGAATTAATGATACGAAACACCCGCTATGGCGTCAAATAAAACTCGCTTGCCCCAGTGAGCCTTGCGGGCCTGTCAGATTTGAGTCTAGCCGAGAAGAAAAAATTCCCTTGGGTAGCAGAAGCCTACTCCACCTATAGAGAGGATACTCCGGTTCTCCACCGCGTCATAGGCAGCATCTCTCCAGACGTTACGAAGGACGACTTGTTCTTCATCCTCAGGGAATCTTTTTAATGAAACGAAGATCCCTTGAGTGCCCCGATGGTTACTCCAAAACGGAAGAAATCGCTTTCAATACCGTTTCAATGGTTTACTAGTGCCTACAGACAGAGTACCGATTATTGTCTCCAGCGAGAAGCCAAGATTGGAAATCACGTGACAGCCCTCATTTCCTTTGAGATCTTCCAACTTTCACTGACAGCTAATTGGTAAATTCCAACTTTATTTGACTCGTAGAGGTAGGTTAATTGCCAGCGAACACTTTTGTTCCAATGATTTCAAAACTAACAAACAATAAAACCTAATTTGAGAGATTTCATCTGTTCGCATTCCGGACCTCTGATTATAATTTAGTCCAATAAAACAAATGGAAAGGATGATATCATAATGGCCCGAGAAAGTTCCCGCGAGCGGCCTTTCCGAGCAAAAATTGAATGGACTACAAATCATTAAGAAAGATCCTATATTCAAGGATTCCTGAAAAGTAAAAAGAATACTCTCCGCGCGATTCGTCTTCAAACGAAGCTCTTTCTTCCAGTATGTGCACATCGCTTACTCGCTTTTTGAAATTTTCAGCTGTAATATATATTTTTTAAATTAATTGGTAAAAAAATTAGCCACTACTTTCCGCGCCGCCTAAGTGGTATGCAATGCCTCTCAGCGATTATGTGGGTGCAAATAGACTACCGGGTTTAATGTATCCTCCTATTATTTTAGCGTTTCTTGGTGAGATGGTGAAATAAAAACTTGCATTTTTGAGACTCCTTAACCATTATATCCCTGCCCTAATAAGGGGGTCCCATACGCGCTCCCCCTGCGAGGGCTGTGACCGGATCAGAGGTCAAGTCGAAAGTGACGTCCTTCGTAAATTAAGAACCAGCAGATGCTAAAATGCAGTTTACCCAAACGCAGTGGAAACTCAGAATTTCATGCAGCTACATTAATTACGGTTTCAATTATATTTTGAGGTAACTTTCACAATCGCATCACCTTAAATGAATGAATGAGCTGGCATATTTCTGGGTATAAGTTGAATAGCTAGCACTTTACACAATTTTCAGCAATCAGTCAATTTAACGAATTACAGGCAACGCTTCTCTCCTAACAGCTGAGTCACGAGTCATGGTAAAAAAATATTAGATAGAGGTTAAATAAAATATTTTCGATAAAACAAATCGATGACGAAACTTATTCCACCTTGAAGTTTTAAGTTTCAAATTTAAAAGTCGACTCGCAATAAACTACAGGCTTACTAACTCCTAATTCTATATCATTTCTATCGTTCAAGGATTCATAAGAGGTATACAAGAAAGGATAATGAACAAGACATCATAATTTCAATGAATTGCATCCCGTATTATCTCAAGGTTTCTAGCATAGAATCCATCGACTCGATAGGTCCTTATTCATCGAGATTAGTCGAACAATATCTCACTTTATGAAAGACTCGCGAGAGAATGCCTTGGCTGTATGACTAGTTAATTTGGGCGCGGGAGGAAAGGTGAAACGTCAAACCGATAAGATGGTGCCTCCGGGAGCCGTTCCATCACTGGAGCCGCACATTTCCACCATCAAATAACACGGGGAGGAAAACCTTTTGTTTTCCTTCCCCGGCTCAATCGGGCAAGAGCAATAAAGGCTGTCTTTAACGGCGATGCATCAAAGAGGCCGATTCATTCCTGCGGATTCTGAATATCATCTCGTTACAGCACTTAAAAAGCCCTTCACGTTACAGCCTTTGATATTCCACGTTTAGAGAACCGTAACTAGGCTGGGGCTCCAGACAATGATCCACAAGTAAGTCATGATTAGAATATGAGTTCCGTATTTGTAATAGATTTCCATTTCATGGCGAAGTCTTTGGACAACCCCGCCCACCACCCCGAAAAAATTCCTGGTATTAGTAGTAAAGCATTGTCTCCCTTACTTTACCCATTACATTATAACCCAATGTTGATTCCAAGTAACATAAAAAATGTATAAATTATCAGTTCAGTTCAGGAAAGATTTAAAGTACGCGTTATTTTGTGCTGTAAAGTTTAATGGCGAGATATAAAGCTGCCACAATAATTATGATTGAGTAGAAAATTTTCACATTTAAAAAATATTAAATCTTCAAGTTTAATTTCACCCAGGAGCAGCTCCGGGTTGGAAAAGGTTAATTATGGGAATAAGAAAAGCCTGCAGCATAATACGGGGCGATATCTACCCTTACATATAATCCGATTGGATTGAAAAACTATCGAAATGATTGATAGAAACCTCAAAATATTGTCGAAATCTGAATGCCAACATTCTTATTTATGGTTCAAAGCACAATTTCTTTATCTATATAAAAATTTAAGGATGATAAACATAGATTATCAAAAATAACTAATTTATGAAAACAGAGCTACGGAGAACTACCGAATGAGAAGTTATAAGTAGTAAAAGATATTTAAAAAAATAAGAACAAAGATGAGCAGGAATTCAGTTTAAGTAGGACAAGACTTAAAATGAGACACATTCATTTCTCGAAAATATTTAGAAAATGAGCTCCATACAAATATATCGTGTATTATTTTAAAAGTTCAAATTCATCAAAAGAAAAGGGAATTTAGGAGACCTAGTGGGCAGGCGCTACAGTTTAAATAGTACCATTTGAAGCCTTTGCTAACCAAAACAAAAACCTCAGGGCCCAGCGAAAATAACTGTCTATCCAACTCCATTAGTATGTAATTTGCACGTCTTTAGGTCAATATGGGGCAAACTCTACCCCAATCTATTGTAATACGCTATTCCACATTAATTACCACTATGTATCGAAGTACAATAATGAAATTATCTAATAAAAATAACGCATGAAAACAAAAGGTTGGTCGATAAATGCAAAGCTTTTCAGAAAGTAATAGAAGTAATTTGACGCAAGAAAAAAAGCATTCTTTGATGTAAAAATAAGAGTTAAGAATTGGGCAATCACAGTTTGTACCAAATATGACAGAAAGAAGCACAAAATATGGCTTAAATCGCTTTCAGGAAATACCAATCGATCAAATTCTGATCGGTATTGAAAAATCTAGGGAAAAAACTTTCATTATTGATATGACCTACAACATAAAATTCAGAGGTTCTCCGACATTGGCCTAAGTTTGTGCTGTATAAAGTCAGCGTTTCTTTAGCACCTACATAGCCTCTTTCCACGATGGTTCACGAAAAAAGCTGAATACAAACACAATACTTAAACAATACAGATTTCACCACGGCAACGGAAAAGTACCTTTATTTACATTTCAGTTGCATCAAATAGGTACCTAACTAGGTGAGCCCCACGTTCACAGAAAAGCAGGTTGTTATTACGAAATGCCAAGAAAAATTAAAAAGCATAAATTATACGGCTGCGTAAGGCAGTAACCTTCGACTTGGCAAGTTACTGCAAGAGAGACTCCTCCGATGTGGGCGTCACCTTTCCTCGGACATCATTTCATCTTCAACAAGCAAAATAAATCATCTTTGCCAACCTATCATTTGGCCGCAGTATTATTAGTGATCATAGATACCATTACCCACAATGAAAGCACCGGCATTTAGTTTATGAGCAATGAGATCGATTCATTGGCACACTTGGACCTTCTGTGACCCTAATACATAAAATTAAGGGAAGATAACCGTAGAGAAATGTTATCGCACACCGCCAATTATGAGTCAGCAATAACTTACATTAACACTGACTTAATGACTCCTGAAAATAACTAATAATCAACAGGGATGCGACTTAATTCAGGAGATACATAGTAAATTATCCACGGTTATATTAAAGATCAGTAAATTTTTGAAGGACGCACTGCACTGATATCTTACGAGGATACAAAGGAATAACCTTCATTGGTTATCTAGTTAATTTGTTTTTATATTTCGTTACCACAGAAAACCGCACCATTACTGTTTTACATCGAGGTTTTTAACTTAACAAACGAGCGTACACGAACATCATTGGAGCAACCCAACCAGGGGCCGTATTCTGTAACTCCAAACCGATCGGTGTGGCACCGATTCGTCGGGTGCGACGTCACACCGACTCCCGGCAAGCAGTGGTGCGATTCTGTACGAACCCGATCGGTGCGGCACCGACATGAGGACGGGAGATCGTCGGTAGCCGTACCGACAACAAAGAGGTGTCGGTACGGCCACCGACTAGTGGGTTTCATGAACTCCCCGGTGCGCATTGTACGTTTTATTTTGTTTTTACGTCATCACCGAGTAAATAATTAGGTTTGCCGCAATGTTATCTTTTTCTGCCCCTTCGAATACGCCTCTATAATTCACTGTGTCATCATCTATATTGATTACCTTGACAGAAATATAAGATATTGGTTAATAAACATGAGGTTTGCTAAGATATAATGACTTTCTCTCATTTATGTTACCACTTTCACTCGCTTGTGATAGGGTTTATTTCACTCTATCATCATTTATTTGCTCCTTTGACATTAAAAAGATATTTTTGATTAAATATGAGTTTTGCCGCAATGTTATCACTTTATCTCACTCTGAATAGGCAACTATTATTTCACTCAATCATCAATTGGCGTTTTTCTCGGCATAGAAATAAGATCTTTTTATTTAAGTATTAAGTTTGCCACAACGTTATCAGTTTCTTTCATTTGTAATAGGCAACTATATTTCATTTTACAGTAGGCCATTGATTCCCTTGACGATAAAAGAAGATATTTGTTAATAAGTATGAGGTTTGCCGCAATATTATCATTTTATCTCACTTGGAATGCGCAACTTAAACATATGTATTTAACCCAATCACAATTTCTTTACTTCCTAGTCATTACACTTCTTTTAATTACACCCAGCTCCATATTTTTATAACAATTTCCTAACTTGTTCCTCTAATATAACATTTACATTTGCTTTTGAATCCTACGTTCACGTTCCATGGTATGTGATTTTCGTCTGCCACGGTGCCAATGGCATAACCTTCCGTTGATAACATTTAGACGGAACTTACTTAATGACAACTATATTACCAAATCATGAATAAATAGCAATATATGGATCCAATATTTAAAAAAAGAAACTAAGGCCTCAAGGATAGTTTCAATAATTCATTCCAGCAACAACAATCTACATCACATACAAACTTTATTGTGATGTTGTAATATTGTTTCCTTCGATTCTGTGGGTACAGCATCACTACCACACATTATATAAGCATTGTTAACAACTTACCCAATATCGATTATTTTAATCTAGCAATAAGTCGTAATTTCCGCAAATAAAAAGATTGAGAATGACGACAACAAACTGTGCCAATGAGTCTTTACTTGTTTTTACCCTTCTTTCATTGGTGGTAAAACGTTAGATGAATTCTAACTTCGGATATATTCGGATTTTCCCTGTTTGGGAAGGAAGGGGAACCGTACCGACTGGTTTGAAACCGACGACCTTACAGAATCGCTGAAAGTGCCGTCGTCGGTACGGAATGATGTCCAGTCGGTGGGCTTGAAAGGGAAACCGATCGGTGCGGTACCGACGAAATACAGAATACGGCCCCAGGTGGGACTCGAACCCGCGACCTCTTGTGTGGCAGGCAAGGACTTTACCCTACCGCCACCGAAATGTAGTTATTCTAACCCTGCTGTGTGAATAACAGTTGAATTCAAATAATTTATTGCCATGAAAAAAATCAGCTGGAATAGGAACCGAACGAAAAACATTCTACCAAATACCATTACAGTTACGGATCTAGGATAGGGTTATGGTTTGCCCTGCGGTGTGAAAATCTGTGGTTGACTTCCCAGTGGCAGTGAATTATTTTTCATGGCAATTTATGTGCTCGTCTTTAATTAATTCACACGTTCATGCTCGAATGCATTTATAATTAGCATTCCACTTATGATGGAATTTAATGGTCAAAGCAAATTACTTTCCATAAGAAATGAAACGTCTTGGGAAACGATGCTTGCCCGCGTTAACGTAACTTAGCCTCTAGATTAGCAACATGTTAAATTTAATGGTTGAAGCTGTGTACAGTGCAGTTGTATCACGATTCCCCATATAGAAATGACAAAATTAATGGGAGTCATTAGGGTAGACAATGATCGACTGTTTAAATTTAGACGGCCACTAACTCGCGGGTAACATCAGCTTAACTAATGTGCGAGAATGTACCAAGAGGAAGGGATGGCAACTTAATCTTGGAATTATCCGCACGCAGGTACGACTCCAATATTGAATTAAATTGATTAATTTCTTTTCATCGAAACTTTGATGAAACAAGGAGTAAGTTTCATCACAAACTGTACCACTAAATTATTCGGTACTCACCATGGAGTTAACAATGGATAAAGATTGAGAAATCAATAAATAACAGTAGGGTCTACTCATTTCCGCTACTTCAAGAGAATTTGCCACCATTCCACGTTGTGGGGATACAAACACAACTTTTAGCAGCTACAAATACGAATTACCGAATTACACACTGGGCAACTACCTACCATACTCAATGAGAGCTCTTGAAAATGCCACTCGGAATGCTACATAATATTTTGGCCAGATAAATAAAAAAAATCCTAAAAACATTGTCTGTACACGTAAGTGCCAACTCACAATCTTCGAATTACATATTTAATAATTTATTAATATATCTTCGAATTAGATTTTTGGGTCCATCTGTCAACAGTGCATAGCTTTGCTAAAAATAGCTTCAGGCCGCCCTTTGGGTGTGTACCTTTCATAACTAAGGTACTTCCTCACCTTAACAGTGTCTGAAGTGTCTGAAGCCGGGGTACAGAGAAGAATCTCCGTATTATCCTTTTCAAAGAGTGGTCTTCCCAATATCTCGGGACATGAAATATCGCTTCGCTAGTGGTAGCTCGAATCATTAAATGACGGAGCAAGATTAGTAAAATTAGACATTGCAATAATTCCACTGAGTGTTACTATGACACAACGCGTTTCGTCGTTACAAACAACATTATCAAGTGTAACAAGTCTTAAGAGTTCATCCTTAGATATGTGTCATAATAAAACTCAGTGGAAATATTGCAATGTCTAATTTTACCAAGATTAAGAACTTCTACCATATCGTGCCCAACATCATACAAGACGGTGCAAGACTTGAAAAATTATACATTGTAGTACCTATTCCACAGTTATTTCACCAATACCGAGACCCTTAAAAATGGCACTGGAGTGTTGAAATCGACAACGTAAAATATATTGTGGAATAGTACAAACATTATTTCTTCGAATGCGATTGACTTCCACTAAGATACGGCCGAAGTTCTGTACAAAACAGGCGTGAAATAATACCATTCATCAATCTCCCTTTCCTATCGCAACACTAGGGATGGAGAGGGTGGATTGCGTTAGTCGCTGATTTAGAATAATTCCCATCGATTCGCATTTCGAACGGTTGAATTCGATTGGTTATCACCTTGATAGAAATGTGTTGTGATTGATAATTTTCAATGCGACAAATATTATGACCCCTCTTCGGGGTGAAGATTTTCAAACAAAATAGATTCCTTATTTTTTTTAAGTATACCGGGACTAGCCACGGTGATAACTTTACGGGTGTCACCCAAACTTTACGGGGGTTCCACAAAATGGATTCCAATTACATAGAAACCTATCGGAATAATCCTGTTTGGAATAAAACCCTATAGAAATAATGCCGATCAGTGATAAGCACGCCGAGATGTGCTTGATAGCGATCGCAATCACTCCGATCCGCTTTCATTCCGAACAGTTGATTCCAAGTGGCTGAGGCCTAGTTATGAGTCGTCGGGGAGATAAATTTAATAGACTACAAATTCAGATCGCGTAGCAAGCCAATCGGACTAAACCGTTCGGAATGACATCCTGGCAGGATTCGATTCACCTGTCTGAATTGGGGGCTGACCGTATAATGGACTGCTCCCACGGAGAGCAATTAGCATCCTTCAAATGCAGAAACAATTACCGATGGGACTGCAAGTAAAGCGTTCTTTCGTAACCACGAAAGGTCACCCCGTGATATACGGCGAAAATAAGGACGAAATGATGAGTAAACCAACGTAACTCATGCCCTGGCAATACGCTCGTGAAATTTGCGGTTCATTTAGAAATTATCGCTCCCGTCCCCATACCTCAAAATCTACATCCATTCCGCTAATGAGGAAAACGAGTCGTGAGCCTCGTGTTATGGTTTGTCATCCGAACGGATGGTATGCGTCGAATTAACTCTTACCGTACCCTCTCGCGGTTTACAAGGAAACCCCAAGCGGTGGTTATTTTTTAAAGGTGGGAGAGTTTATTTTATGGATCCCACACGCCACCGGCGTCGCCGTTTTAAAATTTTCACAACCTTTTCCCCCCATTGCTCCCCGAGCTGAATTTCACGCGGAAATTAATTACGATCGCGTAGTTGAGAAAATTGAATTCGCAACCATCTCAAGAGAAACACTTGGGGTGCCGTCGTAAAAACCGCTGTTCCGATGACCAAACAGTTGAGCGGAGAGAAGTTTGTTCTAAATGAATGGACGACACACTGTGGAATGAACACGCCGCGTGTCATAGCCACAGATGGTGGCATTTTATTTTATAAGGAAAATTAAATGACGAAGATATACTGTGCGTGATTTTACACAGTTCGCTGCATGCACTCATCAATTCAACTTACTTTTGGAATCCACAAAATATCAGCTATAACTCCCGCAGTTTCAAAATGGCTGATATTAGGAGTATTGCGAAAGGAAAATAAGTGTTTTTTTAGGAGTACTGGATCAAGCAATGTACATTGTACATGCAGTGTGGAACTTCTTGATATTTATGAGATAAACTAATTTCTAGAAAATTTTGATGATTGACTGGAACATAAATGAATATTATTGTAAAGTAATGTTCAAAATGTAAGTATTAGTAAACAATTAAAATATAGGCGTCAATAAAAAGTTTTTTTTCAGGTTAACAAGTTTAAGGGTAAAATTAGATAGGCTAAAGGGAAAAAGTTTCAAGGAAATCGTCATAAAAAATCCACTACCACATAAGATGAGATTTTTGCAATCCTCGCTAAGACATCCACTTAACCATAAGTACTCCAACAGCATGATAAAAAATATTTACACTAACCTTGCGTCTCATTTTGCAAGATAGATTCAATATGTTCACGTCTATCACCTTAACGTAAACGGCTTTTTCAAATAAATGCAACAAACTCAAAATTTTCTCTGTATCTATCTAAAGCAGCAAAATGAGTACTTGCACTCCTGACTCCACCTAGCCAAAACACAGAAGAATAAGTTCGTCCTTCATCCAAAACTTCTTCATCCTTCGCCAAAACCTATTCGTCCCCCATCAAAGTAAAAAGAATATGCACTCATCAATTGCAAATTACTCTCCAAGATACAAAAAAATTAATTTGACTATCCAAGTTCCAAAACGGTCGAAATTAGGTAAATGTTCCTGAAAATAAAAATGGATCCTTTTCACTTTTTTTTCCTAAAAATGGATCACCCATAATGGTCACTAATTCTCCTATCGTAAAATTTATGATAGTATCCCTTTATGTCAACTGATAAACATACTAATTTCAGCAATATGAGTGAAATTGTTAGCAATGAATCATGAAATCCGTAATGGAATGCAGTATTAAACTGTGTTAATCTATTCACAAGGGTTAAGAGCACAAAATATGGAACGAGAAATGGTTATAAAGTCTATAAAAGATAAATGGATAATAGCAAAAAAGAAAGGTATACAAAATTTCAAATCGCCGCGAATAATCAAGGGAATAGGAGCATAAGTTCCAGGAAAATAAGTCAGCGAAAGGAAAAACCAATACAGATGCAAGAGTCAATCGATAGTGGTGACAAGAGTGAAGTATTGATAAGGTCTGTCGAACAACTAAATGCACAGACGGATGAGACATTTCATTTCCATAAAAAGACAACCAAGAATCACTCCCAAGTTCAAGAACAATCTTGCGTACGAATTCCTCGACCTTGGCGGGTTACGAAAATATTTTCACACTTCATTATGAACCTGCATCTTACAAAATTTATTTCCGAACAACAGACCCAGGTTTTATCACTCCATACCACTGAAATACGACCTGATATGGCGGAGGCTAGCTCCTATGTACTACATTTTGAGGGAGTGAAGGGGGGGATATTTTGAAAAACTGTCAATTGCTGCAGGGAAATCGGGGAGGGGAAGGAAAATGTCAATGAGCTGTTTGCTTCAAAGCGAAATGAAATAGAGGGGAGTGTGAAAATGAACGAACAGAGGTGGGGACATTCCAAGTTCAAGTTGAAGAGACGTAGTTAGGTCGGTAGGTCGATGCGTAGGAGATGCGAACGGGATAGAGATCTATTGGTTATTGAAAAAAACTGAAACTTATCGACTAAATTGAGTATTTCATGCTGTTCTAAAAAGTTTAATTTACTAAGCAAATTCATTAAATGAGAATTCCCAGAGCCATTACGAGAGAATGCTTGAAATTAGATTTCGAATTTGAGTATTCCAAATTATTACGATATGCTAAAAACTACACACACAAATTTGAATTTCCACACAAAGCCACCAGGATATCCGACACGATTTTTGACGAATTAGGAACACGAGTCCATACTTTTTTTTTACACGAGAGCAGACTACTCCAGCATCGCCATAGGTAATACAGAAGAACTTGAGTAAAACTTAATAAAAACTACGTGAAAGAAATTGTACACCATTATTTTGATTTTGAAGAAAAAATCCAACGCGCTGGACAATATTGTGTTGGATGTAGGATGTTCAAATGACAAATAATAGGAACTCTTCAGCATTAAAATTATATTATATTCAAAGTTTGTTTTGTAGGAGTTCCAGTAGATCAAGTTTTTTAAGCACTCATTTTAGAGGATACACCAGTTCAACCTTCCAGGTGCTACATACTTTCAAAACGTATCAAAATCTTAAGTAATCAATGTATATACACAAATAAATTTATTGATTTACAAAAGATTTAGAATGATAGCTAATTTAGCAATGAAATTAGCTTCAATTGTGCGAAGGGAAATAAAGGATCAGTGACACGTAAATGTATGAGGAAGAGCAATATTGTAAAATGAGTGAACAAAGGGATGAATTTCGCGGGCGTCAGATTCATGCAATACATCTATGTCAATAACTTGTGGATACAATACGAAATAGTGCTACCGATGCTTTCAATATGGCGAACAAATGCTTTTAAGGCAGATACTATGGGGGTTCTAGGTGAACCCTCTTAAGGATACAACGCACCGGGGCCGGGACCCAAGCCCGTGGCTTATACGCCCGATCACCCGGGGAGGGGCTGGAGAGGAAGGAAAAAGGAAAGAGGCGCCGCCGCGATGGGAGCCCGCCGACGCCTCTGGGAAAGGAAAGGGACGGAAGGGAGGGGACGAGGGAAAAACACCTCAACGCTATAAAAGCGAAGGGGGCCCTACTATTAGCGAAACCAAGCATATGCAATTAATTTTCTATCTATCCTAGAGGATTTTCCTATGAGGAAGAAAAATCCATCGATCGAATCGGTAGATTGCTTTTTAGGCAATAAGATAGCGGAACATACCTACTGACAGAGAATTCCGAACGGGGTTTCCTCGTATTTCGATAAAGTCATGCCAAAGTGTATCAGCAGGCCAAAGTGTATTTACATTTTCTCGTTTTATTACCATTGAAAAAATTTAGAGAAATTGAAAATTGATAATTATTCCCAAATTTGGGAACCTTTAAAAATATGTAGGACAATCGCATGTTAGTTATACAAAAACAAAAAAATATGAAACATCTATTCAAATCCTTCTTAAAGAGGAAGTATCTTTGAGAGCTTACTTTGTAGCCACACACACCCAACACTTGTTTTAACGACCCATCAGTGGTTAGCGGGAGAGAAAAAAATACGAAGGCAGACGGTGCGTTATTAAAATCATTACACTTGCCCTTTTACTTACGAAATAAAACACGAGCCCGCGGCCTCCACCGCATGGATCTGCAATGACGCTTCTTCTCCCGCTGGATTCCATTACAAGCGCCGATTAGACAATGGGAGCGAAGATTCCTCTCGACGAGACGAGGAAGGAGAGTGGGAGGTGAAACTTTGATGCCTCGAGATTACGGGGCCGATGCAAAATATGCGGAGGGAGAGGCGACCGGGTCGGTCTGAAAAGACAATTTCCACGACTTTTGCTCTCAAATGTCACCTTCAGTAAATATGGGATCTTACTTGGCGGGGAATGTGGAAAGATAAATTCTATCGATCATCACATGACAGGCACGGTGGACTTTGGAAAAAACTATAGTTCTGCAGAGATATTTCGAAATCACCATATCCACTCGGTTGGCTGAAAAGGCCAGATTTCAAGTAAGTATCCGCGCGTGAGGTCGTAAACAATTTTCTATCAGGGTATTTTTGCATATAAAACCGTGGAAGCCGCTGAAAGAGGCGTGAGGGAGGACGATCACGAGAAATGATAGGGAATGGAATAAATAATTAGGGTTAGGGAGAAGGAAAAATATGGTAGGAAAGCAATTTTTGCGTTTTCCGAAGAAATGTCTTTCCAAAATGACTTAATCCGCAGTCGCATGCTGAGGCGAAAAGGTAGAAACGCCAACAGACTGAATAATAAAATGTGAACATCATTGGTCTTGACGGCACTAAAAAACTGGATTTCTCGATCCCCGACTGAGGCCGCGCCGTGTTTTACAACCCGTGCATTGGCGAGGATAGGTGAGGATAGGGCTCACCCTGGGCATATCAGCAGGCGCGCAAACATAACACATGCAAAGTGAACGGGCCAGTTCTTTTCTCTCGGCCACTTTGCACGTGGAGAATTTTTGAGGTGGATTCTGAAGATTTCAAAGGGGCTTTGAAAAAAATTCTCTGTATTGATAGCAACTTTTCTCCAGTAAATCAGACTTCCGCAATTTGACATTTTATGAATTTCACTTAGAACAGAACGATCCTCAATAGCACCAAAGATCTCTCTAACATGGAAGTGCGGCATACATCGGTATTCCGATATAAGTATAATTCCCGATAAATCGATGAATACCGGTACACGTTATCAAGCCAATATACCGGTATATTCGGCGATATTCTCCAAGGACCAGTATTAGATATGTTGCTGCTTGTGCCCCACAGTGTAGTAATTAAATTAGAGAAATGAATTTACCGTGTGAGGTTGCTTGTTTTTTGAACAGCAAAGGAAAATAGGATGTGAACTTTTATGAGATTTACAATTTTCTACGAAATTTTCAAAAAGTATGATGAACTCCTTAAGCTGTAGGCTTGAATTTCATTAATGAACAGTTTCTTTAACATTAAAAGCTCTGGTGCTGAGTGGTCTCTAAATTAATGTGCATTCGAAATCGGCTATGAGACAGCTTTTCCTTCTACCGGATGTTTTTCATACTCATTCTTTACACAATGAAATAAGTTTAGGGATGAGTAAAATTTATATTTCCATAACTATAATTTAAGTAAATATTAAAATCATGGGGTAATGCCGATATATGTTTTTTCCTGCTTTTACCACCACCTCTGTTCAAGAAATAGATGTATTACTTTAAACTTAATCAAAGGATATGACGATACACCGATACATTTTAGCAATATATCTATAGGTCAATCGGTATATTATAATAATCGGTAGTATAGCGGTAGGTATAATTTTGAATATTGCGCATCTCTACTCACAACTGCTTTGCCGACGACATATTTTACATCCCAAAACCTGCTTTATAAATGAAAATCGATTGCTTCCCGTAGATATTAACGGGATGCTGTCCCATAACTCTAGAACAACTGAAAGAAATTATGATTATTAGCAATTGAAAGGACTTCGGAAAATCATCTGATAATATAAGCAGGAAAAAAGTTTCTGTCTTTACTCGTTCGAATGAGTATCATGAAAACATGGAACAACCAGTTCACTATCACTGGTTCCAAATTTGGGTATGTACAAGAAAGGACTCCGGAAGAGTCAAGAGGAAGCAAACCATCATAAGATAAGCACATTTGGACTCCCGGTTGAGGCAACTTACTCTGTTATCATATCCCAAAGAATACAGTAAAGATTAATAAAATGAACAACCGGTTGAACACCACATCCATCACATTACGTGTTCCCAAAACAGATGAGTTCGCCGTACAGATGTACCACACTAATGCGCTTTTATATTTCTCTCACGTTTTACGACTCATCGAAGATGTCATAAATGATGAGGTCAACTTTTTTTAACCCTCAACGCACTGGTTTCACCTGTTTTCAAAATAGAGAAACCACTTTTTTCGCACCCCGAAAAGGGAGATAGGGTAAACAAACATGAAACATCAATTAAGGATTCATTGCGTGATACCAATACCGGTAACACAAGATTTCCAAATAAACAACGTTTAATGCTCTGTACACTAAAAACTCGACAAAGAATTCCACCATCTGGTATAAAAATTGAACTCCGGCTAATTGGTCTTTGGCGATACAACGCATGAAATATGGATTATAATTCCAATTTCTGAATTTGAGCCTAAAATCCAACAAACGCAGCATTGGATTCACCTGTTATTCTCAGGGTAAGGGAGACAAAACCAGTTTTTTTCGCGCGCGAAAACATCGCGCGGGAAAGGCAAACACGAGACATCAATCAAAGAGTTCGAAACATGACGCTTGCGAATAAAAAAACAACACTTTCGACATCGATCAACTCTCTGGAACATCTCCAGATGATGATCCCGCTCGAAACGGTTAACCCACATCTCGGGGACTATATAGACCCGTCAGTGGTGACTATTCCAGTGCGAGCGAATCTAATATGTTGCGTACCTCACGGATCACAACTCTCTTATGGGACTCCTCTCGGCTGGAATGGCGCAAAATTCAACCCTATGATCGTGAACCCGGTCTCTCACAACCTGCCGAGTCAGCCGTCATCACGAGAGGCGCTTATTGCTATTTTTCCGATCCTTTAACACCGGAGGATCACTCTGGCGCGGCAGTAGAATCACGTCGTCCCCGCGTTATAGGCATAAACCATCACAATTTATTCTAACCATGGAATCCAAAGGAGTAAAAAATAAAAGATCCTCCACCATTCATTTTTCCCACGGAATCAAAACAGGTGAAAAAGAGGGGGAGGCAAATAGACAGACGAAAGCGCAATGCTACTTTCACTGCATGAGGCGAGATGCACCTTACAAGCAGGATTGCACCCATAAGGTCTCATCGAACAGTAACTCCCAGCCATCGTCCTATTATAAGGATGTAATATTGATTCAGGCTTTTTGGGTTGGCGAATATTTCTTGGAACAAATCTCCATGAATCTCCCAATAGAGATATCTATTGCTTTGGGTTTACTCCAGTTAGGTGAACCAAAAATCCGTTTAAACGGCACACTGATGGGTGATATTTGCCCAATACTTAAATGTATGCAATTTTTGAACACTATAAACCGATTATGTACATTTTTTGCACTACTTCTGATAGAATTTTACGCATATTTTAACCCACACACAAAATTGTGAATGAATGAAATAAAATAACTTTGTTTTATTCCACAATTTATTTTAAATAGCACGACCCGGGTTTCAACATCTAGTGTTATCATCAGGTACAATTAGATGGGTGGCATGCTCATAAATAGGTAATCGTGGGTGGAAGGGGGTGGGGGGAACCGAAAAAGGGGTGGGAAGGAACATTGATGACGGGTAAAGCTGTTTTTTTTGTCTTTTGAAGAAAGGAATGGGGGGGCCTTGGGCTGGCTTGCATGGGATAAACGACAAGGAAAAAAGATAAAGGGGGAGGGGTTCTCAAAAGGTTTAAAAGACATGAGGGAATCAAGGTTGAGGGTCGTAGGGGGATGTGACGTTAAGCAGAGGTGACTGGGAGGGGAACATATGGTCATTACAAAGTTTAGTGGGGCAATTCACAATCTCAAACTTTTCTAAAAAGTCCATTTTTCTCCCCTTGTCAATACAATGTAAAATGCTGGGTTCAAAATTACACCAATGGTTTTCGTCACATAAATGTTTTGCTATTCCAGAGGATTCGTCATTATTTAAAAAACATCGCCGATGTTCTTTCATTCTTACGTTAAAGTTTCTCCCAGTTTGTGCAATATATTTCGATATGCTTCGATATGCTTCGGTGCAATTAAACGTTCAATAAAACATCCATACAAAGAAATCATCATGCGAATAAATCTTATGCATATGCGATTACATAGGACCATTTGATCCTGGAGCGATTCAGAAAACGGTTCAAACCTATCCTCCTCCTTCTTTTGTCTCAATTTGCTGGGAATGTAGTGAATGATTATTTTAATATCTGAATTGCTTTAATGCCCGACATGCTATAGAGTAACTCAGAACTTCTAACACATAAATTGCGTACGAAAGTATTCAAAATTGCATCGTCGAAACCGGTATGCGAGAATGAGGAGGATTAGGTATTACGGTTCAATAAAATAAGTAAACATTTAGATACAATAAGAAAAGGACTAGGATTATATCGAATATTGGAAAAAGACCTTGGCAGGAGTATTTGACTATAGATTAATCATCTCAAGGGTTGCAAACAGGCCCGGAACTAGGGCGGGGCAGGGCGGACACGTGCCCCGGGCGGCAGATTCCAGAGGGCGGCGAAATTTGAATAGTTTATTTTAAAAGTTATTTAATATTTTCAAAATTATAACACCACATTCAATATTTTTTTATTTTATTTGATTTTGTGGCACATTTGATCAACTTTATTACACACTGTACACCTAATTATTTTCTTCATAATAACCCACGCCACAAGAATTGACGTAACTAGAGTGATTGTCATTTATAAAACTTCTTAATAGCATACGTGCGGTGTGTGATTTCAACCAGTAGCGGATCGAGGATAGGCACAAGGGGGAGGCTAAGTATGGGGTAAACTCCCAGAAGTATTGCGGGTCCGAGCGATAATTGCCATTCTATCTAGTTTAAATAAATAGAAGTGCTACAATCTTTTATTTATTTGAATATATCTAACTTCCACAATTGAAGCCTGAATCTGTTGAACTTATTCTATATAGTGTAAATTGGATGTCCAAAAGGGGGGGGGGGCTTAGCCCCCTCATATGTCTATAGATCTGCTACTGATTTCAACTACCGTATCTTAACAAAATAGCTTCCGGAGGAGTTATATTTTAGTAGTGGGGAAGGAGGTAGATGAGAGGAAGGGGGTGGCAAACTGATCTTTGCCTCCCCCCCCCTGACAAAACAACTTATTCCAGCCCTGGGTGCAAAGGACTGAGAACGAGAGCTACGCGTAAGATCACGGGATTAAAGCCCGCGTGCAACATTTATGAGCGAAAAAATAAGTGAATGGGGGAAAATGGATGGGCAAGACGTCAGGGAGTCGAAAGAGGAGTCTAGTCACGGATAGGAACAAAAACGGAGAGGGCGAGTGTGCGAATGGATGTGATCATTTTCAAGTATTAATAGACTGCCATGGGTGAAAAACTCGACAGCGCTAACGGATTTCATCGGGGAGCAGCATGACGTTAAATCATCCTAGAAAATTCTAATGAAGGGTATGCGGGGCCAGATAACAGCTAGGAATGCGGGAAAACTTCAAATAAATACGAAAATCATCTCATCTCATGAGGCAACAAGATCAAACTGACAAGAGCTTAATCATTCTGATACGGTGCTACTTCATATAATTTAAAAAATAAACGGTCCAAGTTACTAGGTCAGAACAGTCTATACTCATCACGATAAAAAATTGGAAGATTAACGGTGATGAAATTCGTGACGAAGAACTTGCATCCTTACACATTATTCCCTTTTCGGGAGGAAAGCGAAATCAATTTAAGGACGGGAACCTCTGGACCCAAATTTCGATGCAGCATTCCCAAATGTGAACCCGTAGGCTATAAAAGGATTCCCCAAGCCATGTGAATGAGTAATATTTGAAAATGCATGGCATTCAAATTTAAGTGGAGTCACGAATGATGAGCTTGTTAAATTTGGCATGGTATTTATCAGAGAATTTTTGTTGGGAGCCTTTTTATTCATTGATGATTCCCTTTTAAGGCCACGACTAAAGATCAAGTATCCAAGGTCAAAACCACGGACAGATTCATCAAATTCCAAAATCTAAAAGGAGCAGAAATACGACGACGTTTAAACAGTGATATATAAAATAGCTGGTTTTATATTGTTTGAGATTAGCCTAAAGAGAAAATGTTTTACCCCAATTTACTTTTAAGCAGGTTATTGGGCGCTGATGTTTTTCATCGCGGGGAATAACATCTAGCTTCGGGTGATATCAGTCCATATTAGGTCGAATCTTGGTTTCCAGAATCAATTTTTAGATAACATGGTCAACAGACAGTGAAGAAGAAGACAAGAATATTAAAAAGCAATTAAATGAGTTTACGAAAGTCGCCACTCGTGACGCTGACGGCAGAGGCATCGGAATTTCACGGGGAAATGAGATATAATTAGACTAGCAAACAGAAATTTCTGTCCAATAAGAAATAACCTAAAGAATTTATTGCTTCCGATGATATTTTTCACGAGTGAAAGTACTCTCATGGAAACACTAATTATGACTGTATTGCCCTGCGCTAATCGCCGCGTGGCGGACATTTTCGAAGAACTGGCTAAAAAGCAAGCGAGTAGCACTATAAAACAAGCTTCATTTTCCTAAGATCTGCACCCTACAACGTAAGATACGTAAGCTAACGAAACGCCGGCAAATATGGAGATTTTTAACCCGGTGTACAACCTGTGAAGAGTTCATCAATGCTTTCCAGCGGAATAAGCTGAAACATTATTAAATTGTTCTAATCTTGCATGCATTACACTAATTACTAGCCGATAGCATGTTTCGGCTTATAATGTGAGTGTAATCGTGCTGTGGCGTCGGGCTTCATGGAGCATCAATTCACGCTTGGTGGGAGCTCGCACCACCTAGTGAATGTGTACGCATTGTTTTTGTTATCGTTTGTGAATTGTATCGTTGTGCTGGTAATTGGTCACCTGCTGCCAATCACCCGAGAAGTTGCTCACAAGGTATTAAGGCCGTTTTACGCGGTATACGGAATTGCGCAGTCTGACGTACGTGTGAAGGCGCAATCAAAATTGCGTCGTGTAAAGCGGTGAATTGCTAGAACACATGCGAGAATGCGTGGATGCGAGACGGCAAAATAGCCCCTGCTCTAATTTCGTTCATGCATTCGCGCAATTCCACGCCATTTTAGAAATTAATGCAGCTCTAACCTGCGCAATTCCATGTACCGTGTAAAACGGCCTTTACGTAGATGTGCATCATTGTATGGGACCGACAGGGGCCGCAGTCCGCTCGCAGAAAAAGCGAATGGCGGCCCCGAAACAAGAGAGTAAGAAGGAGAGGAGACGAAGCAGCAGGGGAGCTTCAGAAGACTGTTAAAACCGGGTGGAAGGTTGACGCCTCGCAAGATTAGCCTCCCCCCTCTGTTTTTCCACCCACATCCCTCCTTCCATCGACTCCATGACCCGGTTGTTCCGCTGCAGTCGTGAGCGAGGTCACGGGTGGAAGTTGAACCCTTTCCCACTCATCGGTCGAGAGGAAGGGATGGATATAATTAGAGGGGCCTTGGGGGAGGGGTGTTTGATGGCTAGAAGCTGGGGGAGGGAAAGGGTATGATCCCGATGGATGGGTAGGCTAGCGAAGAATGGAAAGGACGGACATTGTGCAAGGCTCACCTCGAAGGGTAGTATGTACCTATATACACTGGCGTGACTACCGGGTGAAGACGAGCCCCCAGGAAACGGGATTAGTGAGGCGCGTATAGAATTTTCCCATTTTATAAGGCCAGCGTCCAAATCCTACCCAGAGCAGTGGTTTCTCAAAAGAAGCCCGTTTACTGCTTGGGTGCCGTGTCATTCAAGGATAACACCCCGACGTGATCTGCAATGCGTACGATATACATTGATCAGCGATGTAACTGGCTTTGGATGATTCGTTGGATATTAACAAGGAAGACTGACAGCACTGTTGTATATTAATGTTCACCGAATTGTGGCACCACTTCGATGAAGTATCTTCTATACCTGTACTTTTCAACAAGTTTTTTTTAGCGAATCGTATCACTTGTTTCGCCTCTTTGCGGCGTGGTCAGGTAAAATGTTAAATTAAAAAAAACGAGCACCTCAAAAAACTTTAATGAATTTAACATTGTTTCTACTTGGGAGTGCCGTAAATCAATGAAATTTGAAACATGATTTTAAAAATTGTTATAAATTACCATTAATTATGATTAACCAAACGTATAAATTCGTACTTCAATGTTCCACGGGACTCAAAAACCATTTTCACCTTTCTCATTTTCATGCGTGCATTTCAAAAAAAGCTACCGCTTTCGATTTCAATTAGTTACACAGTATTACGGCCCAATAATTAGTGTATTATAACCCTGAATTATCTCTATATCATAAAGCCCACTTACGACCACTCATTCATTCATTCATTCACTCGCTCATACAAATGTTTGGGGTGAAGGAGACGAGATAGGGCAGAAAGTCTTATGAAGACCCCCTCTAAAATTGTCTGAAACCCCAGGAAAAATTGTGAAAACACAAAATTTACAATTATTTATCTGTCTATTCATATAAAATTAAGTATGGGGATTAGTTCAAAAAATGGCCACCAAATTCCAATGGCGGCGCGGCAGTCATACAAACGAACAATCATAGCAACATATTTGTTTAAAAATTCGTCATACTAGCCCCAATTAGAGGCGCATTTGTTCTAGATATTGATATTCAGTCCCTACGTAATTCGCTTACGAAGGGGAACAGCTGTTACATCTTATTCGTATATCAAGAATTTGGTTGAGTTTTGTGGAAAATAATTAATAAACGTGTTTTTCATTGTAATAAGTAATGTCGTTATGTTATGGTATTACGTATGCATTGGGTGTTACAGTGGAACGTGGTCTCAACGTTTTTTTGTATTTGAATTGAATAAGTTAGAGAAACTCGTAGAAATTTATTTTACTTTTTTAGCCCCTCAGAAAAACGTTTCTCTTTACAAATATTTACATTCATATTGTAGCCTACGTACCATGCGCTCGTTTTACGTGAAAGTGGAAATATTGCTTATACCTAAGCTAGCCAGCTTAAAAGTAAACGATCCTTAAGTAACAAGTAGCAAACAAAAAGTGTAAGACCTCCCACAGTGAGCATAACAGGCCGCAGGCCTTTTTCGGGGGGGCCTAGGGGGGGCAGAGCCCCCCCAGCGAGCAAAGCGAGTTCTATACATATATACAGCGGGATGTTAATTCCAAGTGGCTATTTTTCGCCATACCTCTCTTGATTTTCCTCAAGTCTATACTTACTTTGGGATCTACAATATAATTACAATGCTATGATAAGAAATCATAAATACCGAATAAATACGTCCTCAGCCTGCCCCTACTATGCACTAACAACTACAAATAACTAAGTGGCTACACACCCATATCATCACAAATTAAACATTCTCTTTTCTTCCATATTCCGGCCTAATAAGCTCTCAACACACTCAAATTGACCTTTTAGAAACCAATAAAATTTTTCTCACTAGGCTCACTCGTCTTTTCCGATATAATACGTGAATGTGGCTATCTCGTTTCTTTTTGATAATCTGAAAAAATCTCTCCCTGGTCCGTTTTTAATCATAATTGAAAGATCTATGATAAATGCTTTTAAGTCCACTATTCAAAAGCGCTATGAAACTCCTTGCTCATACTCTTACAACTCTCTTTGCATTTTTTGCAACTTAATATTTAGAAACATGAGTTTTATACATACATTTTGGTTAATAAATCTGAATAGGGCATTTTCCACATGCTATCGATTTGATGATTATTTTACTGTGATAATAATCATTGAAAATAATTTTCCTTAAAACTTTTTCTGAATTTCGGCTATATGACGAAAAGAAAGGTGACGAATTCACCCGAGAACTCCTCGACAACAAACGAATTACCAGTTGCGTATTTTGCGTTGACTCGGACGCCAGCACGAAAATTGATGACTATTTACGGTAAAATTAAAAGCAGAAAAAATACTTCACAATGTTATTGCGTTCGTTGCTGGAACTTAGTCAGGGGGGAGGCTTAGGGGTCTTCAGCCACCCAGAGATGTTTTCGCTTTGGGCGACTACCCGGAATACATCTTCAGAGGAGAGTACAGGCTCAGGTGTACCTATCCTTCGACACACCATTTTCTAAAAGATTACTTTTCATTATGTCCGGCAATAAGAAACAATCCATTTCCGAAATAATACGTGAATATGGCTTTTAACATTGTCACAACGAAATATACACCTGGTTTTATGAATTGCATGATTTTCCTATGCTTTGGAACTGACACCAAAATGCAAGTTTGTACATGTCTGCAAACTGCATACAACTGAAGCTCCCCCAGAAGCCTGCCCATGGTCATGACTAAAAGTATATTAAGTTTGTCAATGACACACACATTTTTTCGGTTTAATCTATTTTTTTTATTTTGCTGTGAGTAATTGGAACTTGGAATGGAAAATATTAAGCGATGAGTTGTCGAAAAGGGGTACAAGGCGCACGCCTATGATTAAGCGATGGAGGAATATTCGAAGAGGACGCAAATAGCGGCTTTCGAAAAATTACGATCACGGGAAAGGGAGGCATGCTTACGCTTTACACGGAAAATCACGCGCAGTACAGGATGAAGTTCAGTCATGGCCGGATCAAGTTCGCGCTTTAGCGCACGCAAACGTGAGAGCCGCTCGAAGTTAATGTGACAGACGATGGTACGTTATGTGAGTTTTGCTCTTTCGGAGTTTAGCAGACCATCCACACGATATACTGTTGAGAAATTCGAGATACCTCTTCCATTTCGAATCCAATAAACTCACCTCGTCGTGAACACCTTTTCATAAATATCTAACTTATGACATCCTCATTGCTGGAATTGAGCACGACACTGAAGAGCACATAAAATTAAAATCCTACGGTTTATCATTGCGGAACGGTTCTTCACCAATTATCAAGACTCAATCAATTAATTAACAGAGAAAGGATTAACCTCATTTATCGTATACCTATCCTCCTCCAACCTCTCGTTCTCTAATACTTCTTATTTTTTAAACTCGATGCTGAGGGTAACTTATCCATACCATGCATTCATTCCAATTGAATTATCCATGAACACATAATCCCAGAACTTATCTCCAAATGGAGCTAAAATCGCGCATTATTTTGCAAGAATTAAACCTATGAAATTAATCACCTTGCCCTTCTCTTTCTTTTAATGTATGACATACTTAAAGCATTTTTCAGCGGACAAGGGTCTAACTATGCGCTGCATTGCAATAATAAAAAGTGACAGAATTTAGTTCCCAACATATCACAAAGAGTCGGAGGTTCAAGTATATTTTTATAATAAAAGATTTAAAAATCAATAATGAATGCCATAAGTGCACTTCTTCAAATCTCTACACGAGCATTCATAAGTTTGAAGTTGATGCGTAGTTTTCCGCGGCGTTGTCTAGATGATGTCTCCATGTTTCTGGGCTTCACCGCGTGGATTTTTCTTTATGACGACAGTTTCTTCGGTATTCCAACCGGCGTCTTCAGGTCGAACCTGGTCGAACTTCAGGTCTTCAGACCGACCTGAAGACGCCGGTTGGAATACCGGAGAAACTGTCGTCATAAAGAAAAATCCACGCGGTGAAGCCCAGAAACATGGAGACATCAATCATAAGTTTGGTTTACAATTACTTTGGATATATTTAAACCCACATCATGGAGAAACGGCTAACAGGTGCGTAAGCAGTCCCTTTAAATCAACAAAAGACCAAATGGTACACCCAGAGTCACATCATGCGTTTTAAACAACTTGTTGACATGTTTTATACCGTCTTGATTTTTGCTGAAACTTGAATTAAGAATAGTGATAATGTTTTTATTGCTCCATATTAATTTTTACAATAACAGATACACAAGACAGATAGAAGCTGAATTGTGTCTCCAGAGGATTTTGCCTATTGGTGGGATAATCTTAAGAAAAAAATTCGTCTTGGTAAACTGTTTTTGCTTAAGTAATGCACAGTAATGATTCAATAAATAAAAGCAAAGGCATATAAATGTAATGTACAAGATTAAGAAAAAGGGATGTAGTTAGTTTCAAGATGAATGAAATATCCCCCACAGTTTTTTGGAAGTAAATAGCCGTAGTTATACCTACTTTAGTAAGGTATAGATGTTCTTACTCTCTTTGATTGCTTTTGGCTAACAGTTGTATATTTTTGGTTCTAAGTGAGAAAGCTTTGTCTACATAATTAACAATTTGGTTCGGGCAGTGCATATGAAGAACTGGGTCGTAAATAGTATGAAATCCAAAACTTTTGGGTTATTACCACCACGAAGGTACAATAACCTTAGTACCTTGAAGATGCATAAGTGCCTTACCGGTAGTATATGCAGTTTTAAAAAATATAGGGATACAAAGGTGAAAAACAATCTGCTCCGGCTAAAGTACCAACGCTTGTTTTAAGAACTGTATCTACAAGTTTGAGTGAATTTTTATAAGCACTAACCCGCGTTAGTATTAAATAATATACCCTAGAATATGCAAAATAAAAATGAATTAAGCAAATAACACTGAAAGATTAATTATTCCGCATGAAGTACACTTCATATCTACAATTTTTTTAACAATGTGAGATATTTTTAATATCATGATCCCATTTTATATGCTTTTCGATTGTCACTTCAAGGAACATATTTGTATGCTTCAAATCGTTCTAGTGTGAAACAGTCAGTATCTCATGCTAGTACAATTGAAATTATCTCTCCAATGTATAATTTTAATCAAAAATGAAAAATACACGTAATGTCCTGTTAAAAACAGAAATAATTTTTATGCCCATTTTTCCCTGCAAATAAAATCGCTAAACAAGCTGAAACTAGATGCTGTCATATCCCCGAAAAGACGAACGCAAGGTGATATCCACCTCATATTTGAGGGATATAAAGGAAGGAATTATGTCACCTCTAGATGCGATCATTACCAAATTAGAACACGTGCCTAAAAGGGAAATTTTAGTCAGAGAAGATCCGAGACTGCTGCGTAATGTGGACTAATTCGCATTGTGTGACCTTATAACTAAGAAAAATAGTTCTGGCTCCAATAATATCCTATTAGATCATCTCTCAGAAGAACTCCGGACGTCACACCTCAACAATCAAACCGAGGTCATCTGTATCACATCACCATTGAGATACTTCGGATTCAAGGACTTAAGCCAAAACATTGGCTTGTACCATGATCGCAACGTGGAAGTGATGATACTAAGCCGACCTTGCTCCACTGACAATGAGGAGAACAGGATCTTAAAGAACATGCAACTAACACGAATATTTTAACGAGTTTTATTAATCAAAAGGTTATAACTGAGCGATGCAGATCAACACAATAGCGATTGGCCAAATTAATTCGAACACAACCATGCGAAAGGTAAGGACTATTTAAAAAATTCCACGAAATATTAATATATTTCGGCCTACTTAGAATCCAAAGCATTTTTTACCTTTGTTCCATATCTAGTAGCAGAATTTTATGGGATAAGTAATAGAAATTAAGTCAAGGTAAGCAACAGCAGATGAAAGGCGCTAATTAAAAAAAATAAGCTGGGTATAAGGTGGACGAGGCGCTTTGACACTTACCTTACGCCACTTACGATACTAAGTCCAGGTTCTGTAAATTGTCCTCTATTTCAGGGCATAGCTAAATCACCTGAGGATTACACGATATGTACGAATTATTATGCGTACGATTATACGAACTAGCTAAGATTATCCGCTCCAAACAGGGCTGGACGGTAAGTAAAAGATGACAAAGTCATTTTACTGTATATTTGAAACCCATGGCACCACAAAGCGATAATCTCTGTCTCAGCCAGGAAAGGATCAATAGTAATTGGAAATTTTCTCACTGATACTAACTATAAATCATGTATTCATAGAAAAATTTCAACAACCTCAGGGATTCGAGGCTTTCTATTTCGATCACGACAGCTTACAGCAGAAGCTGAATATTCAGCGAAATAATATTTTTAAACTGATTAGTTACATAAACAGTTCTATTAAACAGGCGCTATGATTAAGATATGCTTTTTGCGTTTCTTAACAAAGTTATTTTTTCCCGCCAGGGCACTGGTATATATACTTTGATGATGTTTTGGTCAGGCTTTCCATTCAGCCTGTGCCACTTAGCTGGCCAACGTAGCGTTTTTCAGCTGCGGAGTCATCGGAGAGGATCTCCCGTCGTTGATTCTCTTGAGGGTCCTTCACCTCCGTCTCTTCTTAGGCGGAAGATCCTCTTCCTTGCCTGTAGATGAGCATGGTCTTTTATGCTTGTCGTAGGCAGACGGCTTATCTGCTGCTATTCTCCTGATTTCTTCAATGTCCGAGGTCAGCGCCTTCTCGAAGAAGTCCGTAGAAATCTGTCGGAGAAAGTCTTCGATGGGCTCCATATCCGTTAGAGCGTATAGAATTTCCCGGGCGTAGCTCCATCCCAGTGCTAGCATCAGTCGCAGGGTAGCGTTCTCCGTCCCTCTGATGGGTCTGCTCCACGTCTTCGGCATGCGGCCGCAGCATGCTGGTGCCGCATACGATAGGATAGGCCGGATAGCCATCTTGTAAATTTTCTTCTTGTTTTCCAAGGACAGGTACTTCGACCGGAACAGCGGTGACAGCAGAAACCTCTTGTTTCTTGCCTTCGTGGTCACGTATATGGCGTGTCGGCGGAATGTGAGATGCCTGTCAAGCATCACTCCGAGGTACAGTGCTTCCGCCTTCCATGGTGCCTCCTCTGTGTCAACGAGTATCTCTCCCGGGGGCTGCGTATTCGATGTTGCAGAGAAGAACACTGCGTTCGTCTTTTTCGCGTTGATTGTGATCCGCCATTCTGCATACCACGGGAGGAGTCTGTCGACCGTTCGCTGAAGGTAGGAAGCCGCCGTGTGTGGTTTCCACGATCTTGCCACCACCGCTGCGTCGTCCGCGAAGAGGGTGACAATTGTGTTCCAGCCGAAGTTCCTTGGTATGTCCGCAGTGTAGACGTTAAAAAGTGTCGGACCCAAGACTGATCCTTGGGGGACTCCTGCCCGGATGTTCTTCTTATGTGAGATCGCTCTGCCCCAGATGACAGAGAAGGTCCTCTGCTGAAGGTACGACGTTATCAGTCTTCTCTGCCACAGGGGGAAGCCGAACCACTTCAACTTCAGGAGGAGTCCCCGGTGCCATACACGGTCGAACGCCTTTTGTACGTCGAAGAAGGCGGCCGCCGCACAGCATCTTCTGTTGAAGCCCGTTGTAATGTAGTCCACCATCCGGACCAACTGATGGGTAGTGGAGTGGTGGTCCCTGAAGCCATACTGCTCCGGCGGAAGGATGTCTCGGCGCTGGATGTGTTGGAGTAAGAACGGCAGCAGCGTTCTTTCCAAGAGTTTGCCAAGCGTAGCCAGGAGCGATATTGGTCTATAGTTGGCTATATCTCTCCTGGATTTTCCGGGTTTTGGCAGCAGGAGAATCTTTGCTGGTTTCCATCTCTGGGGAAAGTAGCCCATTTGGAAGCACGCCGTGAAGAGTGTGAGAAGAATGGAGGCGAGTGAGGCTGGCATTTGAAGCAGCGCTTCATTAGGAATCCCGTCTTCGCCGGGGGCCTTCCGCTTCTTCAGTTTCCCAAGTGCATTCCTCAGGTCCTCCGGGCGCAAGGTTGGCGGCTCTTCGTCAGGGTGGTCGACGTCCATGTCTCCCGGTTGAGGTGGAGGTCCATCAGGAGCCAGAGGATGAGCTTCCGAGGTGAATGTTCCCTCCAGGTATTCAGCCGCGTACTCCGCCTTCTCGTCCTCCGTGCTGAGAAGGCCTCCGGGGGTTGAAAGGGGAGAATCCTCAACTGCTCCTCTCGACTTGAGGCGAGCTGCCATCCTCCAAAGTCCACCTTCATCTGTGTCCAGCTGGGCCATCCTCTTGTCCCACTCCGACTGCCGATGTTCTTGTATCATGAGTCTCAGCTGGGCTCTGGCCTGCCTGAATTTTTGACCATCTGCCGGACTTTTGGTTTTCTGGAATCTTCTGCGGAGCCGGTTCCGATGCCGTATCTTCCGGAGTAGGTAGTCCGGTAGCTCCAGATGGTTAAAGGGTCGCCATTGCGTAGTCGGGACCGCTCCCTGGAGTGCAGTGTCGATTGCCGCTGTGACACGCTCTGCTAATTCTTCTACTTCTTCGTCGTTAGTAAGCTGCGGCTCCTCTGCTGGCAGTAGATCAGTTAGTTGCTGGCGGTATAGGTTCCAGTCCGCCTTGCTCCAGTTGCGTACTTCCTTCGGTGGTGCAAGGATTGGTTGGCAGCCCAGGTATGCACACACCGGATAGTGGTCGCTGTCCAAGGTAGTGGAAGTGGCCAGGGCCAGGGAACATCGCAAGTTTTTTATGAAGTGCGATGTCCAGCACGTCTTCATTGCCATTCCAATGGAGTCGAGTAGGTGCGTGCGGTCCCGCTGTCTTCACCGCTGCTCTGGTAGCCCAGTTGTGCAGAAAATCGCCCTTCAGATTCCGCACCCGGGAGTGCCAGTCCTCATGCTTGGCATTCAGGTCCCCCAGAAGAATGACCGGATGCGGCGAGGAGAAGATGTGGTCAAAGTCATCGGCGTGGAATCGCTGTCTAGGCGCCAGGTATGCCGAGACAACTCGGATTACTCCCAGGCTGGTCTCCACTTCCACGGCTGTAGCTTCCAGAGTCTGCATGGCAGGCAGCGTCCAGCGTCTCGAGATGGTGTTGGTTGAGACAGCAATTGCAGTCCCTCCTCCTTTGCGGCCCACTCTGTCATCCCTGTAGAGCTGCCATCCGGGGATATTGAGGGTTGAGTTGTTCTGTAGATGCGTTTCTTGAAGGCAAAGAATTGCCGTTCTCGCTGATTTGGAGAAATTTAGAAATTCCGGGATCTTCCGATGTAGACTACCACCCACGTTCCACGTGGCTAGGACGACTGATCTTCTATTATTAAGATTAGTCGCCATTGCGAGTTAGAATGCGGCTCATTACAGCAGTAAAGGCTTGCAGCTGGGTCTGCAGCAGGGCGGCCGTTGTTGTTAGTGCCTGAAGAATAGCAGGCAGGCTGGATAGGTCGTCTTCAGTCGGCTCACGCCGATTTGCAGCGGTGGCGATCTTCTGCCGCACGGGTTGGCGGATTTCCTCCGCCGTCTCACGTTGAACGGGCCTGCTCGGCGGCAGACCGGGCCAGTCCAAGGTTGGTCTCATCGTGGGTCGCTGTCCCGTAGGAGGTCCGTTCGGAAGTCCAGTTCCCCAGACGTTCTGTCGCCCCAGGTTGGCGTTGAGCGTTGGCTTCGGTGTGGTTACAGGAATTTTCTTCGGAGCAGGCTTTCGCTTTTCTTTCAGCTCCTTGGCACGCTGATACTCCGGGCAAGTGCGGAAAAAGGCAGGATGGCTTCCACCGCAGTTGCAGCATTTGGTGTGCTGCCTGTCCTTGTCTGGGCAGTCTCTTCCCTCGTGGTCACCGGAACATTTAAAGCATCTAGGTGCCGCCGTGCAGTGCACCGAGGAGTGCCCGAAGCGGTTGCAACGGTAACACATTTGCGGGTCGCGGTGGGTGAATTTGTCTATTCGTACTCCGTTGTTTCCGAGCCACCGAAGCGCTGCATACATCATGGAGCTCGAATAAATTAGGCAAACCGCGATTGTATTGTTTTATGCTATTTGCATGCTCTTTTAGATGCTGTTCTCCTTAGTTTTTGGAAAACGCGTATTATTTTAAATTTTTGATTTTGATTTTCTACTTTTCAGGGGTGAATCATGTACTCGATAAAACCAGAGCAGTTAAATAAATTTCTACCTAAAAATATATATCAATCGCCATCTATTGAGAAAAATTTTAACATGCTGTTCTCCTCAGTTTTTGGAAAAAGCGTGTTGTTTTTACTTTTTACAGAACTGCAGTTATACGAAAATAACTGAACCTACCCACGCTACGCTATCGTCACTAGTCAAGCGTAGAGAAATGTAGAAATGATTCTCGATTGGCTTTCAAGAAGTTCTCATTCGCGGTGTTAGAATTTACCCAAAAATTTTCGTGCTTAATATTCCACAAATTCTTTCTCAATACCATGCTTGGGTTGTACCATGATCGCAACATGGACAAGAAGGTTCTTAGCCAATGCAAAAAGCAGCTAAGATTATCCGCTCCATAAAGGGCGAAACGTTAAGTAAAACATTAAAAAGCTATTTTTACTGTAGCTTTTCATTTCATTGACACCAAAAAGCGGCTAATTCCATATTAAATTTCTTATAAAATTAAAACTACATTAATTACATAAAATTAAATTAATTAAAAAGTATCTTTTTCCTTTTAGAAAATTAGTTTTAAAAAGTTTCTCAATAGATGGCGATAGAATATATATTTTAGGCAGAAATTCATTTAACAGCTCCAGTTTAATTGATTACATGATTCACTTCCGACAAGTAAAAAATAAAAATTCAAAAGTTAAAAAAATACGCGTTTTCCAAAAACTGAGGAGAACAGCATCTTAAAGAGCATACAAAAAGCTTGACTATTTTCACGACAGCAATTATTACAAATCAAATGGTGGGAATTGAGCGATGCACATCAAAACAATAGAGCTCGGCCTAATTTATTCGAACACCATGATGTATGCAACACAGTAAGCAAATATGCTCGGATATCTTGAAATGGGATGCGCCGATGTAGAATTCCGAGCGTGAAGATGAGGCCGTGCTCGCTTGGTGGGATATAGAATGAGCACCTATGCTGCACCGTCCAACCATGGAAATGAGGCTAATATTACGCCTTGGCTCCAAAGTGGAGGTTGAGATTAGCCCAGGTGTTGAAATGGAAGTGAGGCACTCTCACTCAACTCTTGAGAGTGACGTAAAATTTCTCGCCGAGTTAAGAGAAGCGCCGGTCGACGATTAATCTCTGATGGGATAACTTTCTTACCACGCGGGATAAAAGGCACGGGTGAATTTGCTCCGGTGTAGCTAATGTGCGTGCATTTGCATTTTTATTCACCAATTTCTCTCTACTTCATCTGACTAGAGACTTTTCGTGGCAACCTTTTTACATTCTTTTGTTATGTTTCATCCTTGGAATCTTGTAAAAAATATTTAAACATTTCCTTTTTTTGGATCGAATCGCGAAATTTTACACTTACTTGCTTCTGACAATCAGACAATATAATACTTAATAATCAGAAATTTGAATTGTTGTTCCATGGTACTCCGTTTAATTAAAAACATTTTCGCGTGGAAAAATAGTGTTGTATAATTTTTAACAGATGGCGTTGGTGATACATTTTTAGGCAGGCATTTTTTCAGCAGCTCTAGCTTAATCGATTACAAGATTCGACACTAACAAGAAAAAAATAAACCTAATCTGCTCACACGCTTTATTCTACGAGTGCTGAAAAGATCATTTTACACTTTTTAGTGCATTTTGTATGTTTTTGGGAAAAGCATACTTTTTAATCTTTTTTATTTTATTTTACTCAAAATTTAGGGTGATATCACTGTTTCCCAAAGTCTTGAGTTTTTTCAATTGAAATAAGAAAAAAATCTTTTACGTGAACCTCGAGAGGAATTTCAACAAAGGTGTTTTTTTCCTTCTCTAGTAGGCGTAGATGATTACGCTCAAGGAAGAATAGTAGAGTATGAACATCTCCTCCGCGAAAATAGCTTGTCACGACTTGAACCCCAATGCCGAGGGGGGTGAACGCAAAAAAAGATGTATCCTTCCGAAAATTAGAACACATGCATCATCATTAGAGATACGTGAAAATCGCACTTTCATTTTTATTTTATCGCACTTTCAATAACAGTTTATCTGGTAGCGTCAATTTTTTATTTTCGTAATGAGATAGATGACGATAAAATGTAGTGAAACACAGTTGTACGACAGAATACAGAATATTTTAAATAATTATGTTGTGGAACAATAATAAATTAAGGAATAAGACATATAGTGGCGGAGGTGTACCTTGCCCGCGCCCACTTCGCGGCCACGTATAGTCCCAGCCAACTTGCCGCTGGTCAGTCGCTCACATGCTTTAAGCGGTGAGTGTCGGCGGAGCATTTAAACTGCGCTCGGCACAAAATGTACGAATTTTGCCGTCGAAAAGGCAAAAATTGCGTAAAAATATCATAAAAATCCAGTCATCGCATCTATGCCGCATTTATTTGCGCACATCGCATCTATATCGCATTTATCGCATTTGCGATTTTCACGCATCTCTAATCATCATGCATCAGTAATTAGATTAAGAATACAGAGAAAAAACGAGTGAAGAAATAATAGCAACTCTTAGCGAAATGAAGTCGCAAATGGATGTAATCGACTAATTTCAAGCAACGGCAGCTTAAAAAATGGCTGCCAAAAAGAATATTCAAACATAGCGCGCCTACATATGCAACGTTAAAAAATTTTGAATGGAGAACTGTGGTCTACCAAAAATTGCATAACAGGAAATAAAAACAAACGATGTAGAAAGAAATAAGAACTATTTGGCTATCATCCAAATTTAATGAACAACAACAATAAAAGTATAAGTGAATGTCCAAAATTAAATTAAATCATTAAGAAGAGATGGGCAAAGTATAAAAAATGTCTAACCTAATTGGTCTAAGTTACACTCCCTTGAAAAAAATTTGTAATCAGCTACAAAACCAAACCATAATTTTCAAAAGTAGCTGGTTAAAGTTTTAAGTGTAGCAGTGGCGTCATGGCAAAATTTGCAGCGCCGGAACGCACTTTCCTTAACTTTCTTTAGAAGTGAAATATTACTCTGTGTGTTTTTTATTACAAGTCATTATTTACATTTTTTTAAATGTTTTGTTTTGGTAACGAATGCATAAATTAGAAATTTTGAAGCAACATAATTGATAAAAGTGTTATTTGACTATTATGTCTTGTTGTTGGCTACTATGTTTTGTTGATCAGTGCAGGAACGGCGTTCCGGTACCATGACACCTTTGAAGTGAAGAGGCATTTACTTTTGGGAAAATGTATGAAAATGTTACTTGAGGTATCTGCACCATAATCGGATGAGTTTTGTTCAGCCTCGATTTAAAACACTTCACATAATGTTAACAAATAATACATTTTACCTAAAAGCCGCAGTTGAAGCGATTGCCATTAAAAGCAAAATTTAGGAGACTCGAATGAGGTATTTTCTCAGGTGTGGATCTTGCACTGTCCTACATTAGCATTTTCCAACCAGTGGTACGCGACGAACCAGTCGGGGGTACACCGAAAATAATCGGGTAAGTTACAAGTAACATTTTCTTTCTTGTATCGTGGTAAATTATTTAATAACGTTACACGGACTAATGACTATTTTTTGTATTCCTCGGCTACATGATTCTAATAGACTCAGAGAAATAAATAGTATAAATTAATCAGTGGTTCCGAATCCAAATACCGGCAAAAATTTTACTTTCATCAACAAAAACTTGCATTATTGAAGGATGGCTGCGCTTTGTTTAAAAGAACAAAGAGAAATATTCTTTTTGTACGTGATCGTATTTTTTTTCAAGTGGAAAGAAAGATACAACGAAGATATTTTTCATCAGACAGACATTTTCATTCGACAGACTCCGGATATCATTTGCTATTTACATTTCCCGCCTCAGCAGCCAGTAAGAATACCCATCGCTTCCCAGTTCGCATGATAGAAATGGAATTTATAATATAAACCACTGTTTTACAAACTGTGACCTCTAGATATGAAGATTTCTTTTACCTAAAATGGCAGAAAGCGCGTAAAACATCCACTTATGTCAAAATCAAACACAAGAAATAATATTTAGCCGATAAAAATTAATTGATCTTTATAGGCTCGATCGTTATCCTGAAGGGCCACAATCTAATTCAATTAAGGCTGATAAAATGGACCAACTACTGTTAATTAAAATGCTAAAGGCTGCCAAGAAAGACGCCGTAAAATTTTTGACATGAACCCATTTATCGATCGTAATATGGGCTATAAATCTTCTCTGCAGACCTCTCCGACGGCTTATATTAGGATACAAGTTACCTCAAACTCCGTCTCCAGCGAAGAAAGCATCTTCCGCGCTCGGCAAACACATTCCTTGCGGCTGGAGAGGAACAAATGAGCTTTTTTTTATATCTTTGCCGAACAAGAATGAGTGAAAAAAACGTCGACTTCAAGAGGAGAGATTGAAAACGATCGTTTTGACAGGCAGGATAACTAATATATCTTTTGAAGACGTAATAATTAACAAATTGCAGGTTTGTTAGCAGCATGATATATTTTCAAAGCTTTATCATCCACTTCGTGGTCTACCATTTTTCAACCTGAGCATGGATCTTCACACGTCGTTTTTCAGGCGTTTAATGGTCTCACAAGCTAGCCAATGCCAAGCAAAGGTAGACTTTATCCATCAAGAAAAGAGTTCTATCTATGGATGTTGACAAATAATACGGTTTTCATGGAAAAATAGGGCCAGGTAACAATTTGAAGTGGATAAAAATAGTTTCCGATAGGAAAAATTGTAAAAAGTCAAAATAATTACTTAGTTGAAAAATAAACCGTTAGTACAAATTCTTACCTTATTAATGAGATTTTTCGTTAAAAATTTCTATGATAATGTTGGCTTATTCAAAATATTTCTACAAGAACATCCATCATTTAACCCTTTAACTGTATGATTCAAATCTTCACTTAAGTATCAAATACTTGCTGATTACATATAGCCAGACCGAATAGAGTTAGACCGAAATTACTGGTATTCCCTACACTCGCTGACAAAGACGAAAGATAAATTTTACCGTTACTCAAGATTGAAAACTTGGATCTCAAATACCTTTGCATCGCATTAAGACAATTAACTCTATAAGCTGTTACAAAGGAATGTAAAACACTAAAGTAACTCATGAGGAAATCAAGAATTTGAAATATCTTTGACAGTACAATGATGATTGCTACCATAAATAGCTAACGCGTGCTGTAAAATTAACTTCAGCTTCCAGAGAGAGAGAGTTAAAATCAATGGAGTGGATAGAATAGCGTCAACTTCAAATGAAAATAATTACTGAGAAGGACGTGATGCCTTTAATAACTTCTACTTGAATGGACAGCGTGTAATTGGAAAGTGATGTTACATTATGGGCGCGTATTGGCGCTGGAAACCAGAAAGTTTAATGTTACATAAAAGGAGGTCAAACCATAGGACACAGGCCTTCAAATTTGTCGAGGATGGAGATTATCACCGGCAATTAGACTTTACGTTAACAACTGAAAATAACTTAAACGACCAAGGGACTAAACCAGTCTCTGGAGAAAATAGCTCCCCTAGCAATATCAGTGATGATCTTGACATTCTAGCACTGACCGATGCGAAGAGCGAAGGTACCCGTAGCCGAGGGGTATATGATGGTCAGTGAAAATAACAACTCATAATCAGGCATTGCAGGGGTAGAAAATTACTGCATATTATAGAATGGAAAAGCTGAGTAAGTGGCCTTATGTGAATCAAATTCAACGTCTTGACGAGAATTTTCAAGTCCCTTAAAATAAGCATATTTCTTGGTAATTTCTGGGAGGGCCACTATTAAGCGGATTCTGAGTAGATCCCGCCAGAGAAAAGTTTGGACCAAAATTGGACCGAATGTGTGTCAGCATGTTTTTCGGCTAAAAATTATGTAGTGAGACTAAAATTATCGATTGATATCACAGCCACCACGCTCCGCAAACTTGATCTCATGAGTGAACAAAACATCTTGGCGCAATTTGGAACAACTTAGGCTCTAAGGTTTTTGTTATTGTATTACATAAGTTCAAATTTGACGAAATTTAAGGATTATGCCTGATGAATTTCATGATATCTAAAGGTAACTTTTACTAAATCCGTAAAATTTTCTCATATATACTTTTTTTTCTAAAGAATGTCGTCAAAAAGAGAGCAGAAATAGGAAAAAAGGTGTTACCAACTCAGGGAAACTCTTTAAACTTACTATACACTTACGATTACTTATTCCCTGAGTTTAGATTGATAATATGAAAGATTTTTCCCATAATATTTTCAATGAAAAACAATCCATTGGTGGAGACAAGGCATTAACCAACCTTTCTAAGCCAAGCAAAATATTATAACACCGAGGATATTACTTATATTTATTTGCTAATGTCCACATTCTCTGCAATCGGTCACCCTGAAAGGCCTAAAATTAAGTATTAAGCAAATTTTTTATTTACTTAAAGTTTAACGAAAATTGTCACTAAAGGTTCTCTTACCAGTTGAAAGAAAAATCATTCAATACGAGGAATGTTCCAAGTCCGATTATTTTCATTTTTCGAACACATTGTCTTTCTGTGATGATGATGTTCCAATCTCGTTTCCCTATTCAAACCCTATTCATCTTATGGTATCATCACCATATATTTACCAGTTGGGTCAAAAATGTTCTTCCGTGGAGAGTCTTCATGATGATGGTGACCCTTAGATAAAGATAAAATGGCCACCATCGAGTCATTTTCTCAAATTAAAACTCAATAATTATAGAATAGTAATGAGATATTCGTTTCTGCAAAAATAGTCTTCATTATAGTATATTTAAGACGCAAAATGTTAGTTTCACAAGCTTGTAAGATTAATGTCTCCGCTACATCTAAAAATGGAAAAGAAAAAAAACGGAAAATGTTTATTATTAGTTGTACGGCTAAAGTATGTAAAGAATAAATTTTCAAATAAATTAATATTCCTCAAAGGAATTTAAAAAAACCACCACTATGTCCGAATGATTCGTGAGCTTTACAAACTGTCTATATGAAAAAAGCGATGCTGTATTTCCTTAATGGCTACCTTTCGTAATTTCACAAAATATAATTACTGCTTTACCCACATACGGCCGGAGAAATTAGGGGGAAATCCGATTAATTATCCGCTCAAAAGCTTTATACATGCAAGCTTCTTTAATTCATCGTCTCCCAGGCTTGCAAAATACATCCGTCATCTTTCAAACGAAAAAGTTGCCCATTAAGGAATTGCCGTTGATGGAATGGGAATAATGAGACTAATAAGTTTTTAAAAAATCACTATAATTCAGGGAACTCCTAGAAAAACTAATTCTCGACGAAATTTAAAGTTTAACTTCATATTGTCAAATTTGTAAGGAAATGACGAAATAATAATTACCATGAAAGCGCTCAATTGTATAAAATATGATTAATTAAAAAAAGCAATATTTTTCCTAATATACTGCAACGCTAGCTCAAAAAGATAAGTGTGCCAACAGTATTCGTTAACTTATGGTATATAATAGGAAAAGACGATACATAAAAACATGCAAAATTTCAGAAGGCATACAATTTTGAAAGTCCATGTAGAGAAGGGGTGCATAATATTTTGGTGAAAGGTGAATCTAGTTTGGCGCTCATCTAGAGGGGCTGCTCCTACGACTGCATCTCCACAAATTTGGGAATCTGGACTCCCAGGTAAACCTTCTGGTGACCTGCCTTATTGAAATAATTAGCCGCTTATTTATTTCATGCTATTAATAGGACCCGTCTGGACTGTTCGTAATATATCTTATTCGATGACGGATAACTCGTTTAAAACTTATGTTGCCAAATTGAAATTTTTATGGCACTTGGGATTAGAAAAAAAAAAACAAATTTGAGACACTATTGGAATAAACTTTTCACATTTGTTATGCGGGTAAACGCTGAAAAGGGTTTACTAAATCATCATCACCAATAAAAAAATCCTTGGATAGATTTGACCATAAAAGTATATTTTTTATAACAATTGTTGTGAACAAAATCGACTAACCATTGTCTCCACTAAACGTAGCTACCCTTTCTACTCCAGAATATATGTTTAGACTTGCGGAACGAGCAAATTCAAAAAAGCGCAAAATATTGTTCCTCGCCATCTGATTAATTGTTCCAGACCTACGCCAAAAACGTATACGATTTTTGTACATGCGGTGAGCCCTCTATATATACTTACTCTATGGTTTGACGCAGCTCACCATTTCTGCTAGCGACGTTATTTTAAATATCTTTGTTAACCTTTCCTATTTATCTCATTCGTGGCCGTCCTTGCCCTTCTTCGCCTCCACCTATCCTTCTACGATTGTTCTTATTAGGCCATTATGGCTCATATTGTGGCCAACTAAGTCTTCTGCTTATAGTTTTTATAAGACCTCTCTTTTCTCCGACTCTTCTTAGCATTTCCTCCTTACTTACTCGGTTAATGCATTTTATCTTCATCATTCTTCGGTGCTACTAGTCTACATTTCGAATGCTTCAACTCCTGACTTTTCTCCTGCTGTGAACGTCAAACTTCTCAATATGCATTGCAAATTTCAAGGCATCGGCTTTTTAAATAAGTCATAAACAAATTAAGACAGGTGGAGGAGGAGTATTACGCTCTCTTCACACCGTTGCTTTGGCTTGATGGCTACAAATTTTCGGATGTAGCGAAGAGAGGAACCTACGAAAAGAAAAATAAGAGAAAGAACGCAATCGAGATTCGTCTTCGACTACGAACTCCTCATAGTCACGACCGGGAGCCATAGGGGGGAAAATAGCAGCGGCTTCATTTTTTATACATGCTTTGCGGCTTCGATAAATCTAACGGGTTTTTATAGGCATTCGTGCTCTCGTATTAATAAACACCACTCCTCATTCAAAAAGGGCAGAGGCGAAGCGAGACAAAAGAATGTCAGTTGCCGGTTGATTCGCGTTACGGAAGCGGGAAGAGGAGGGCGCGTGACGTAATTCGCTCCTCCGCAAGGATTCGAACTGTTCCCATGAGATCCACACGCCGACCACAGCCCCGCACAGCAGTTGGAAGGGATGCCGAAAAAGAAATTATGAAACAATGCTCTCTACCCTATATGCACCTTATTCTTCCGTGAAAGGCCCTTGGTATGGCGGAGGGGAAATCGTGGAGCTGATTTTCATCAATTTGCCACGGACAAATGATGTGCAATGGGATGACAATACCTGAACAATAGGTATATGTCTACGCACTCGTCAACGTTTGCCTGTATCTCGAAAACAAAAAAAATATATTTGAGACAATGGGGGGATATTAAAAAAATTATTATGCAGGTAAATTCTGAAAAGGGTTTAATCAATATACACTGAACAGTTTAATACGACGGTATATTAACCCTCATATGGATTCTCTGCGCCTTAGCGGCGCTCGTGGTTTTAAAAGTGGTGTAAAAATTTTCCATTCCAATGGATCATTCTGAAATTTTCAGTAGTCTATTTTTTCTGCCTTCTTCGTCTACGTATAAAGTTTTGTTAGCATAGTGTCGATAGTTTACATTTTATTGGCCTCTAATGGAAAAAGTTACGTCGTTGGATTTTCGGCGCCGCTGCGGCGCTCAGTATTTCCTCGTCGCTACGTCATTGACTGCACTCCCAATGTTAATGTCAAATCATTTATGTTTCGTATGAAATGCTATAATATATTTATTATCATATTATTTATATTTTTAAACATTATAAACAAAATGAAATTGTTAAACAAAAGGAAAATTTTACCATACCTATTTTGCTTTCTATTACAGCTAAAAATCAAAATATTTGCCTCAATATGATGTTCATTGACAAAACTTCATCTTTTTACAAAATTATTCATAAAAACTTATGGCTAGTCAAAGTTTTTTTTTCTCATGGGCCGCCGACTTAGTTTTGCTTGGACCGAGAATTTCCTCATCGTTACGTCAGGGTCTGCACTTTCAACGCTAATGTCAAAGCAATAATGTTTCATATGAAATGCTATAATCTATTTTAATCCTATTATTTAATTTTTAACTTATAAACCAAGTGAAATTGTTTAACAAAAGGAAAATATTACAATACCAATTGTGCTTTCTCTTTTAGCTAAGAATCATTACGTTTGCTTCGTTATATTGTTCATTGACAAAACTTCATCTTTTTGCGAGAATTATTCATAGAAACTCATGGCTATTCAAAGTTGTTTTTCCATGGCTTCCGACTTAGTTTTGCTTGGGCACCTTCTCCGCTCCGCGTCCACGTTACTGCCGTGGTGATAGTCAGCTTTGGGTAAATACTAGAGTGACTCTGTTTAGAATTACTCCAAGCAGCAATTCTAAGAAAAATTTAACACAATGCATTATCCGAATTCGTAGAATAATGCTTCCTCACCGTTGTGTGAATATTTCTCGCTGAATGAGTAACTGTAACTTGCCAGGAGATTCAGAAGTTTCCCCGACTACCGTGAAGAACACATCGCACAGTTATTGTTATATGTCTTGTACCTTTCATTCGAAAAAAATCCCTTTGCGGCTACGATAGTCTATACAAAATTGCTGGCGTTTATATAGCTACTGATGACGTGACAGTTTACCATTGAGGTGAAATCAAGATAACTACCCAACTAATTTCGTGATAGAAAATAATTTCTCTTTCCTGACGATGAGTTTAGACTTTACATGGTAAAAATCGTTTCATTATGAATAGATGAAAAGACAATTTACCATGAGGTGAAAATTTGTAAACATATATCTCGTTTCTATGTGTACTGAAATGTACAGATGTTTTATGCATTGGGGGTGTTACTAACGTAAAGGGATGAGTGAGAAGGAGAAAGGAGAAGGAATGCCAGGAGGTTGTTTTGAGGTTAAGGGGCAGTAGTGTGTAGACTGCCAAGGATCGGGGAATACCCAGATCGTTAGGACAGGTAGGAGTAGAAAATCCTTATCGCAAAAAAGGTTGGGAGTGCAAGGAGGCAATTAGATACAAAAGCCTGCTTTTTCTTCATCCTTCTAACGCTGCATGAAGGACAGGGAACAAAAGCCTTGTCAAAACGCCCCGCGGTGGCCCTCCCTTCATTCCAAGAAGGTCCAGCTCGGTGGGTCATTAGGGTGGTGAGAAGTTCAATCAAGTTTTGTGGGAGGGGGGAAGAAGGTGGTGAATGAAGAATAAGGGAGCTTAGTGGGAAAGTATGGAGAGTCTCAATGTTTGGGTCAGTGAAACGCTAAGAAAGGAAACGGAAAGAAAATGTAAGGGAAGTCCTTCCAAAGTGAGGGTATTTTTGTCACCCCAGAGCATATTATCATCAGTTTCTCACGCAGATTTGGACGAAAAAAAGGCAGCCGCTCATTCCCCTCTACCACCAATAACACATACTTCTAAGAATTTATTTTTGGACTTCCCACCAATCCAGGAGTAAAACCTAATCTTATGCACTCCCACGCAAAACATTTACCCGTCCATATCTAAGGAAACCTTTCGCTTGGGCTACACGTCCCCAGTGGGGGAATGGGGCTCCGTGGTAGGAAAAGAGTACCGACTCTTCTAGCTCCATCTCCAAAGAAGCGTTGAGTTCTTTGACACGCCGCTTATCATCCCATATTATTTATATTTCAAAAGCCATAAGACTTGATTTTTTTAATTTCAGGACACAAGCTCCCAGAATATTCGTAAGATTTGTCTTGATCGCCAGAATCTTGTAAAAATCACGAAAGTTACACTCGTCTCTTCACACTTAACCTACATCTGTTCCATTATTAACGTTTAATAACTTATCCTTCTATATACACTACAAAGATATAACATATGGGTGGACGCATTGAAGCAAAATTATGTCATATGGGCATAAACGAATTTTATTTGGTCATCATTTTTAGCATTTAGATACATAAAATTATAAACAATATAAACATTAAAAAGCGGAGTTTGCCGAGCTCTGCATATCAGAAAAATATTTCAAACAACAATTACTCACGAAATTAAAACTTTCACTCAAAAATAACATACAAAGGGAACTGAAATAAAGAGCATTACGGCAAGAAATGGAAAAGAATGCAGCGTTCAATTTTTTTTGTTATTACTTCAACAATAAGGGTTTAAATCTAGCAAAACACGGTAAGAAATAAAGATAATAGATGTATTTACCATTATCAATCAAAAAACTTGTAAATTCAGGCTAACTTTGAAAGATAATAGCAAAAAATGACGCGGCGAGAATCCAACGACGTAACTAATTTTGTAAATCCATATGAGGGTTAAACTAGCCTGGTGTGGCCTGATAAATATCGTATTTTCTCACGAACCACGCGCTACAATTTTTCCTCATTAGCGGCGTCAAAAAAAAAAGGTGTGCGCGTGATACAGGAGGATGCGTGGGTAATCCAAGTTTTTCTATTTGTAATGGTATCCATGGGAAGGGCACATAACGGCGATGCAATCTGCAGGCTCTGGCCGAGCCTTTACTTTGTTTTCTCATTCTTTCCCTGGTGGTAGCGGCGCTCAGAAGTGGACACACCTTATCTAAGTCGTCGCCGTTCATCTCGTGCGCATAGTGGGCAAACAAGTTGCTCAGCGTGCGAAATTCCACAAAGGAAAAATCATTCGAATTCACCAGGATTCGAACCCGGATCTCTCAAATTCCGGCCAGATGCTTTAGCCAGTTATGCTACGGAGACGGCAGTCTCGTCTGTGGGAATTTGTGGAAATCGAGAGGACCGGGTGCGAATCCCAGTGAATGCAAATGATTTTTCCACTGTGGAATTTCGCACTTTTGTGCATTGCGGGTGACTATATAAAGTTACCACAGTGGCTAGCCCCGGTACACTAGTTTAAGTTTCAGAGGTTTGTGGCCACCATTTTTTAAAGCAATTTCGTTGTTTATCGAGAAATAGTTAAATACAGTTCTATTATAATTGTGTAGATATGCCGACGATTCCTTGTGCCGATTTTTCAAATATAATTATTACCCTAATTTCTTTCCTAAAAAAGGTACGCTTCTTATACGAAGCAGCGAAGTACAAGAGAGCATACGGTATTTTCCAACATATACATACTGCCTCGCAAGCTGCTTCATCAGGCGTGCGGCTTGAGGTGTTCGGACACCAGCCGCTACAAGAATACACAGTTTACATGTACGGGAATGCAAATAAAACTATGTGCACTATGGGAGATATTTGACTGCCTGAGTTAGACTTATTTGTTAGCATTAATTAAAGCCCACAATAGTTCCGGGAGAAACGAATTCCTAAACTAATCCGCCAGGCGAAATATTGGGTGATAGTTTTATTTTTTGTATCGTATGCCGATACATATTTTTCATTATTTAGAAAATTAAATATTTTTATCGAATTACAAATTTCTTTCGCCATAAATAATAGATAAAATTGAACGCTAGATGTAAATCAATCCTGCTCTGCAAGTTTAAGGTTTTTTTTAAAGGTTTTCTTATTAACTATCTCTCATCAAGCTTTTCTTAAACTTTTCGACTCAGAAAATCCTCACAATAACTACGCCTTGGCTTTAGATAGCACTGAAATCTGATATGGATCATCTATGGCTTTGAGTTCGGTTCACAGGGCAATAAATGCCAAGGAATTGAAGCCAAAGCTAAGGATGTAAAGCAAGAAGAGGCGCTCTTCCTTTACTCAAACGTAAGTTGCTCGACCAGTCTGGGCCTAGTACACCATATTGACAGAAAGTTGATTTACATTGTATGGTATGGAGTTGTGAATCGCATTTGTACCCCCTGTCCAAGGCAGTTCAGCTGACATCTAGCTTTTGAGATCAGCGCAAAAAGGAAGATATCTTCGACCTGTGGATAACTATGCCCACCAATCCTTAAATGGATCCAAAGTTCTTCAATTATTACACACAAATCCATTTTCATCTGGGATTTTCGATCACTTCCGATGATAATACGGTAAAATCAAGAAAAGACCAATTCATTTTCCAGTTTGATGCCACCAAGTTTATCTACCAGTCCATAAATTCAATTTTTGAAATCTCAACGATAACATCACTGTTTTCAAAGGCATTGAAAAGCATAAAATGCAGTAAAAATACGCAGGACAACAAAAGTTACCGATCATCCCGCAGAGTGTATGGGGAGTTTTCAAATTCCGAATGAAAAGGCAGGCTATACTATTTCCGAAAATGGTAGTAATTGATAGCTTATTAATTAAATACAGCCTGAATTTAATAAATGAAAATGATTTGAAACAAGCGCCACCATGAATCCGACTGCAAGAGTCCTATTTCTTATTTGCGCTAATTATGCACTCGAAAGCCTGAGGCCTGAGCAAACCTGCATTGAAGTCTTTCGGGTAACAGTTTCAACTCCACAGAGTGCATTTGAGCACTCAACTCGTTATTACCAATCGTGAGATAATTAGCACGCGTCCACTGAAAACTCTCTCAATAGCCCCAGCAACTAGAGACGGGCATTTATGGTGGCACATTTCCCCAGACGACGCAGGGCAATGATGATGACTTCGCTCGGATCACTCTAATCTGCTGAGTTACATTTAAGAGAGTGACGAGGAGATATTATGAGATGTGGAGCTTCAGGAATAGGTTAATTTAGACGTTGCTTTAGAAAAACAAGTCATTTGGTAAATTGCCCATTTTATACTTCTTATGCGGTGAATTATTATTGTCTTTAACGCATGGTCATCTACTAACTAGAGGGTTGCAGTGGGCATATTGTGTACCTCCATTGTTATTGCTCGTCCTGGATTCCCACCGAAGCGCATTTAAATTAAACCCTGTTACTACTCAAATCGCATATTTCAATCTAAATGGCAATGTCCTTTAGTGAGTCGGCAACATTAAATTGACACAAAAATTATATTATTAATAAATTTAAGCAGCCTGGAAATCACAGACACTCAAAACGAATATCAGAATATACGGCATCCGCCGCAAAAATGCCTAGTGTCAATACCAACACCTAGTGTCTCACTCCTTCGAGCAAAAGTTATGGAACAGGAATAGATGGATGTGAAGGAGAAGAAATACTAGGGTGTTTAAAGATTGGCTAACGGAAGATTTGAGTGGAGAGCTGCTTCAAATCAATCTTAGGATTGTTGACCAGGGATAATGATCATCTCACTCCCATTGAAGTCAAGTTTAGCTTAAAAAAATAATTTACTCTATGCGTTACACCTTCCATCTAGTTATGTCTGTAAAATGTATTCCTGCTCTGAAGCTTGGCGTAACATCGCTACCCGGTCTCATGATTTGCTAACATTCTCCTCTGAGACGGAGAGATCCCACACTTCACAACGTAATGCTACGTGCGAGAGGGCAGTCATCTTCCACATTTGCCAGGCATTCATTCCTTGGAGACCATGGAAACACGGTGTTAAAGGCTCAATTAGAGGAATGGAAACGTGAGAGAACCAAGTTACTCCATGGGTCGTGAGTGATTGCCATTGAATGACTAAGGAGAGGAGAACGTTCCATATAGGTGTGAGATCGGGATCCACCAGGGAATGCGGTAAAAAAAGCACTGTTCACGAAGTATCAGCAAGAAAAGTGGTGACTGATGTCTGAATATGAATTGAATATCTAGGAAAAAAAACGAACAACTGTAATTCTCTCACTTTTCTCACGTGATCTTGAATTAAAAGTCTGTGGGAGATTTACGTCTGAAATTTTTAATGCACTTGCACTGATACGACGAATGATACTCGAGATAAAACAATTAATTCGAACGCTCTCTCTACTCTTATGACGTGCGGTGTTACACCAAAACCACTCACTAAAACTAACAAGAAGGCTATAAAATAATTAAGCAATAATCAAATCGATTTAATTTTTACTTATGTCAACAGCAAAATTTATATCTCGCTTCCACGTAGCATTTGGGTTAAATATTATGAAAGTGATGATTTTTTTCAGTAAAGATGTAAGATTAGTTTCCACTAAGAGTTCGGAGTTAAATAAATTGCTAAAAAATTCGCAAGCATTGGACGAATTATATTGTGTTCAATCTTTTGCAATAACAGTTGATTTCACTAACGGCAAAATGCGTTTTTTTAACATCAAGTGGAGAAATAGGTTTATAATAAGCATCTTCTGAAATTTTCAATGATTTCAGTCAAAGCTTCAACCCAAGCGTTGGTTTTCACTGGTGAGGCGAAGACATGGTGACCGTCATGTCGACAAGGAGACGCGGCTTGCACGTCTAGTCAGCAATCCATTTGTACGTCTACGCGGGGAGTAAGTAATCCGGATCTACGCCGCACGATAGAGGTAAAGATCTCCTAATTTGTTGCCTGCAAGTTTATGTGCGGTTCAGGATGAGACCACCTGGATATGAAAGGTGTCTTCGCGTCGGGAAATCGATATCCAAGCTTGGAAAAAAATAAGGGTCACGAATAGCGGGCAGAATCTCAAAAGGAAGACGCCTGTGAGGGAAGATTTGGGCACACGACGTAACATCGCAGCGTGATCGCGAACCGGGGAATGATACGCCATCTGTGCGAGAGCATCAGTCACCGCCGTTCCCTGAATCCCTTTCGTGGCGGGGCAACACAAATAAATCAGGCTGTCCCGAGAAGTGCTTCTTAGTCGGCAGGAGGGAAATCAATTTTCTCGCGCCTTTTTCACAATATCTTCCGCGCGCTAAATCTCCATCATCTATCTCCCTAATGAACTATCACACCCAGATTGTCCATTAAAACGACCCAGATCATATATTTTACCACAAGTTCAAGTCAATAGAGGGAGACACGGTTTCAGCGCAAAAATACTTTAAATGGCCACACAAAAGCCTTCATGAAAAAACTAGGTGTAAAACCCTAGCACAGCAAGGAGTATAATCGAATTTCAAGAAGGCCTTCTTGCCGTGTCACAAAATTAGCAATGATGTAATTGACAATTATGAGAAAAAAATGACTTTAATCGGAGGTTTTATTTAGAAATGCTTAGATTAAAGCCTAAGGAAAACGGTTTTCACATTAAATAATCTGAAAGTGGTTGAAAAAATCTCACTAATAATCTGAGTAATGCAGTCAGATAAATAAACAAGTAGCAATAGATTCACTTCCACAGTTCTGGATGGTATCCTATTTCCGAACTACTCTGTGATTTCATACGCTGTTTGGCGGAATTATGGCCGTTTCAGTTCAAAAGCCAACGAGTAAAGGCATGATGTTTTAAAATAGGATGACTTACAATTTACTCGGACAGGCACGGCAATTGACTCCGTACAGGATTAACAATCTGATGATGATCACCAAGCAATCGGTACGAGACGGCAAAGGAATATTTTTCCGCCATAACAGCAGCCTTAAATCACCCTGAAACAAAAGAGTCAGAACCAAGTCGATACCGCTACTTCGCAGTATTTATTTTGTGCAAAAATGAAAGCAATCTTTAAGAATCTGGGAATTTTTTGATACCATATCCTTTACGCATCATCAAATAAACCAGTGATTAAATGCATATTTGCCCATGGATAGGCCCAGAAGCGGATGCACGCATAAATTTGGAGATGGGGACTTCTGGGGGCCAGAAGCATCATACCCAGGAGCTTAATAAAGAGTCAATGTCGCCAGAGGTTACACATTCCGATTTATTAAATTAACTTTGCGTTTATTTACTAAGGGAGGGAGTCTGGTAGGGTTACAACCAGCGAGTGATTTATAGATAGCATACGGTTTTGGAGTTTTAAATTATCGTTAGCCATATATCAAACTCCCTCTCCAGGCTTAAAGGGGGTATATCGTTTTTCATTCCCTCATCCTTAGGAGCAGCCACTCGGTACCCTCAATAAAAGCGACTTTGATATCCTTATTGTGAAAAACTCCCGAAGATAAATCAATACTTAAAGTCATCTTTCAGAGGAATTGAAATTCATTCTCTAGATTGAGACGATTTCTAATACCTAAGTATCGACACTTGGGGAGAGTGGGACATTGGGAATAATAAAATATATACATCGGAAACGCTTTAAACGTTGAAATTTAAATAGAAAGAGAGACTAACAATTCTATCTTGTATTAAATGAGCCGAGCTATAGACAAAGATTTAATATACTAGATCTGTTTACTTGAGGGGGAAACAGGCAGGCATAAGATATTTATTGTACATATTAGTCATTTGTGGCGATACATACGCAATCTTCCGGTCCGAAGATGGTTTCTCCGAGTAAATGGTAATTTTCTTTTAACCCGGGAAAAACAATCCCAGTTTGTTGCTCCATCCGTCAAATAGTGCAACAGGGAGCTTATGGTAATGGAATAACACAGGAGAACAAAGGGAAACCGCGATTTTTTGCTCTTACATCAAGGTATATTAGAAGTAACTTTGGGATACGCATTATGGAAAACAACACAATGCCAATTAAATTGTGTCAGTTCACTGAGTACAGTTTAAATGCAGACAAATAAGTTATAGTAGAAAAAACCTCATCAAATAAAAACATTTACATAGGATCAATGCCATGAATTAAGACGATTAACTGCTAATGCTAAGGTCTAATGGAAAATACCCACATGTAGACAAACGGCACTCAAGCATTATAATGTAATCATGCAAAAAATGACATATTCAATGACAAAAGTAATAACAGATTCTGACAAAACAATAGTAGACGATGACGCCACCTTCATGGAATCCGCTCATCAAGAGCATGAAGAGGTGCAATAGAAATGAAGGAAAAAAAATACCTAATGCATTTTAATATAGTCAGTTAACATAAATACAAGCGCATGAAATAAATTTTCATTTCTACTATCTTTCAGAGGTAAGTATATGAAGCTTCAAAGTGCAAAATTAAATTACACTAAAGAGAGCTGAAATCATTGCAATAGAAGCGAACAGATGACAAAATAGTGGCAATAAAACCGGTGAGTATGGGCGAATTCTAAAAACAGCACACGGTCGCACATTTAAACGTCTACGCCTTTGCTGTACACGAGAACGCGCCGAGATAATTCATATTATGTTTTCAATCATTACCCATTTGAATCCACTGTTGTGACAGTGGAAGCTGGATAATGTGCCCCCCCATCCATGGATATTGCGCAAGAATCCCGTTATCCTCCCTCACGGGGCGAAAAATTATATAAGCAGTCCAATAAACGGCAGCCAAGCGTGAATCGAAAGCAATTTGAAAAGGCATGACAATCGAATAGGACACGGCGCAGGCAGTGAATGATTTGAGCGAAGAAATGGCATTTGAAACGAAGATGAACGATTGTCCGTCCCTTAGTCTCTTTTTAATCATGCGCTCGTCGCTGCTCATCAGAGACTCCTACCTACCTGCCTCTCCTTCAAACACCGATGCCGCCGACGGGAACCAATTCCCTCGAAAGGTCAGAACCGAACTAGCGTAGGAGGAATTGGAGGATAAACTTCGGATTGACTCCGCTCTAAAGCAAAGAACGCCCACTACCAATGCGCAAGCAAGAGTGCAAGCTGCCTCGAACGACTTACGCGTGGTGGAATGGGTCGGCGAGAAAATTGCCGCTTAATTCCATAATCTATGCCTTTCGCAGTTCCTCCTCACACCGAGATGAGTGCGTGGGCGTTTGAGAATTGAGCACAGGGAGGAAAAAAAAAACGTAAGACGAACGCACTGCGTACAAGATGGCGGGAAGAGGGAATGGGAGAAGAACGTACGGCCGATACATTCGAGACATTTTTAAGAGGAGAAACTTTCATTTGCACACTGAAGAGACGATGAATGCAGGTCGTGAGATTCACTTTCCCTCCATGAACATAATATTAATTCTCTGGCATTTTATGACATCCCTGACCGATACAGACCCTACTCCTGTACGCCAATCGTCATCATCATCGTCAGCTATCCGAAGATCGATTAGACGCAGCTCTCAAATCGTGCCATCTAATCTTTTCACACTGAGTATTTCTTCTCATTGACTTCCTTCTTTACATGCTCGATATATTTCATTCGACGTTATCTTTTCCGTTCTGACCATCCTCTGGTCCCTCTATGACTGTCTTCAGCAGGCCATCATTCCTCAAGATTCGGCTGATTTCATTGTTTCGCCGTCTTGTCAGGGTACTCGGCGAAGACTACTCCAAATTTAGGTTCTCATGATTTGTATCCTTTTTTATGTTCAAATTTCCCACTGTATGTAGATGTTTCTTTTTGACTTTAAATCTATGAATGAGTGAATGTCCGTTAGAAGATCGCGGGCAGACCTATACCTTCTCCACAAGCCTCAAGCCCGTACCAACCGGTACCTAAATTTATTTTTAATGATAGCACCCAAGTTCTGGAATTCATTTCCCCCTAAATTATATGGTCATCCACCCAGGAATCATTCAAGAGGAAATTGTACGAATATTTTAAACCGTAGCACTATTGTTTTGAAATTTAAGAGTATGTGCGATGGTTAATTTGATTTTTGTTTGATCCTTTTTATTCAATTTCCCTTGTTTTTACGTTACGGTCATTTCATATTGATTGTATTCGAGCAGAATCTCATATGCACTTAAGTTCTTTGCTCTTATGGATTTTCCAGAGCATCTATAAGTTATTCATTCATTCAATTTTTATAAAAACATAAATCAATTTATCGGTTTGCTGCGTCCTAATCTATACAATTCCACAGCGCGCATTCGGTACGAAATAGGCACCAATGCCTTTCGTCCACTAGCTCGCGCAGGGTGCGAGGAGGCGCCGGCCGGGGTCGAGGCGTGACTGAGGACCAAAAGGTGGTCATAAATCTGAAAATTCACCCCTCATTTAGGCCTCCAACGGGACACGGGGAACTCAAAACATAAATGGAAGGGCAAAAGAGACGTTGTATCTTACGCAACGCCTCGCCGAAAACATAACCTTTGCGTACGACTCTGAACAAGCGATGCTGAACAAAAAACCAGAGAGGGTGCATTGTATCCCAATGATGATGGATAAGGGTAATTACCTGGGTCTAAAGAAGAAAGAAGTCGCACTCGACTTGAAATATTCATCCGATAGTATCTCAAGTGTAACTAGGACAGCTCTCGGGCTTTAATTTAAAGAATTCCCGTTTGTACTTGGAAACAGGATGTACTCCAACCCAGAGGATTGGGAACATTTTTTAAATATTATTGTCAGCGGCGATTTATCTTCTCACAGTGTGCAGGTGTTACCATGGGAGAAGGCTTTTATTTAAATCAAATGAGTCGTTTAATCACACGAAAAATAAAGCAAAGGCATTAAGAGAGAATCTTTCAGTCGAGAGGGATTTCATAGGATAGGACTCGCTATTTTCCACTAAAAAATTTCCAACAGAAAAACATGCTCAGATTAAATTAGCCATTACATTAATACCTTTTTTAACGAACAAATATTTGGTAAGTTTATTTTTTTTGAGTTATGAAAGAAAACTTGGGCGGATTTTTTTCTCTTGTGTTAGTGTGATTTGTCTTTTGACAAACACGATCAATTTCTAATCACCATAAACTCAGTGCCCGAGAATTCTCTAATTCACGAATTAAGTAAAATTAATATGATAGTAAATGAAGCTCAACAACCGCCATTAACAATTGACGATGATCCATTGGAAAATTTATTTACCCAGCTCATTAAAACTTCTACTCTGATAAATATTCGAGTCAATTGTCAATCTGATCAGAAAGATAAGAATTAATATTCTTGACAGGCAATAGTGTGATAAAAGTGAATAATCACAGACAGGATACCTCAAAGAAAGTTTTATAGCTTTAAATAAATTTCTTCAACCCAAAAGCATCAAATTGACTACCATTTCAACTGCGATCCCTATGATCTATTCAAATAAATAAATCACAGTAAGTTCTTTTATTCAGTCACTTTATGGGGTATGTTTACAGTGAGGAACCTAATTTCAAGGCTTGCGTATATATAATTCAAATTCATGGCATTAAAGCATGAACGATGACACAAGCAAAGAAGTGTAGGATGGAAGCACACTTGAAGTGGTGTAAAAGAATACCAAATGGGTTGACCGAGTGAGCGATGAAGAAGTCCTACGGAAAGTGGGAGAGTTTAGAAGTCAGAGATCCGTAAGAAGAATACAGGAAAAAAGAAAAGGAAAGCTTCAGATGGGACAAATGGAACAAGTTTGTAAGGAAAAAAGAGGAAGAATTAATCTAGTGTGAAAACACAGGCCTATGGGAGATTAAAGCAGCATAACAACAATCATACATTTAATGATGACCTAACCGAAGATGCGGATATAGGCAAGGCAATAGGTCTTCATTTTTCTCATATTGCCCTATAACTAGCTGCTGCCGAAAAGCAACGGCTACCAGGATAACTACCATGTAACAACGCTGAGGATAGCAGGCTTGCCTGAGCAATATTTGACGCAATCTTTTCAATAGCTACTCTTCCCCAACATCTTGATATGCCTTTATAATACGGGAACAACTTACTACGGGGAGATGGTCTGGTTGGTTAAGCATAGCTACACAGGAGGTTTCGAGATCGGATCTAATTCAGTGATTAAATATTCGAATAACCGTGAATGTTGTCGGAATTCTATGTACTAAAGAAGGAAATTTTATTGTTTCATTTCACAAAGCGCTTCGCAAAAGGTCATTTTGTCTCCTCTAATTTCATTTTATATAAATTGCGTACTGCCAATTACTATTACCTCGTTTATTCTTTCATTTGAACAGATGTTAACGTCTTCTGATAGATGAACTACAGAGACGTTGAGAAAAGTATACGATTAATTTGAATCTTTTAAAAAATCTGTGATGCAGTCAATCACCTCGATATTCACGATTCTGTTTTTTTTGTAATTTGAATAGGTTTTAACGCAGTAGCCAATGAAGCCCGCGCTTGAGAAAGAAATGCTCGGCGATCTATCACTAATTGAGTTTGTTTGACAGAAGTTTTTACAAACAGCAGCAGCTTGAGTGGTAACCTCAGGTCTTCCTGAGAAACGTGATTCTAGAAACTCGATGTGCTATTTAAGTTAGTAGAATGCAATATTAACGACACTCTCAATCAGTAGAATCGTAATTCGGTTGGTTGTAAAAAGCTCCTTTCTGTGGAAATGGTATTCTTACACTCACCGATTTCTAATGCCCGAACAAAGAGTGACACAGTTAATCGATATTTCGTGCAGGGCTAGACGAATCTAGAAGAAGGCGAAAAATGAATCTTGGCAAAGGTCAGGAGCGCCTTAAATGTCATCGGATGACCTAGTGCGCTGTGGGGCCCCGCAAGCTTCGACTGACCAAGGAGATTAAAATAGATCCGAGGAACAATGGACAAAGGATACACAGCAAGCACTTTGGATGGACATCACTTTTCACGGCCTTGGCATAGGGTGCACAAATATTATGAATTAAATGGAATCCGCAGGTAATAAACGCGAATTGCTTAAAACAGCCACCAGGGAACCGGGAGCGTTACAAAAATTTTAAATTATTTAGTTGGCAACCGCTGAAGCGCTAGGGTTATTTTGTTTGAAGAATTGACTACGGACATCTTTCAAAGCGACACACAGCATTGAATTTTGGAATCAATTTACATGCACAGGTCCGACAGAATTGAAAAATTAGAATAAATATTTTGTCTTACGAATAGTTAAAGGAATTTTTTTCCCGCGGACAATAATGAAAATTATGGTGTACTGATAAAACTACATTGCACACTTGAATTTAAAATAATACGTAATCTTTTAAAATATACCGGCTTGTGTCCTACTACCCACGGTCACACACTCATTGAGGTGGCTTTGCGGAGTGCATCTTTGCTAACGGGTGTGAAACCAACGTTTCCCCTATCGGTATGCCCCGAGAAAACGATGTATACTACGCTTCATTTACTTTTCCATAGCTAAATATGCGTCACTTTAACGATAAATGTATGTAAACCTAGGAATTGAGTATAGTGCAGAGTTGAACAAAAGAGAGCGGAAATCCTTCGGAACAAAAGCAAGAAATCCTTTATGCACCTGAAACGAATCTCAGGTTGGCTGATTGGAAAGAAAATCATGAGCCCCAAAAATTCATCTAAAATCTCTTTTCGTGACATCCTCATCACGCGCCGCAGAGTTGGGAAATTGAAGAGGTGTTGGTTGATTTGATGACCCAGCTAGTGAAAATTAATGCGCGGCGGAGATTAATATTAAAATCGATAAAATCGAGAAACAATCAGTAGGAATATATTTGGAGCCTCCAATCATGATGCGCAGATCAATTATCAAAAGTTCCTTTGATTCTTCTAAGATGCTCTAATTTCTGCAAAATCACCTATACAGCATATTCTTCGTATACATATAACACTAACAAGTTATTTTCGTATTTAGCAATACATGATCGAACAAATGAATGACACTATAGATGTGCTAAACTTTCATATAATAGATAGCGACCGCCAATAATAAGATAAATGCAGCCACAAAAATTCATTCACGATCATTAAGTAACATTGTAAGGTACATAGTGCTCATCACGACCTTCACAACGTAACCTCTTCCAAAGAGCGGCAAGAAGATAGATTTATTTTTAATATTTACGAAAGTTCGTTCTGTAATAAAAGATATCATCGAGCCTGTCGTATTTATGAGAGAATCTTTCGTTAAAAGACGCGGTCACACGGCATCATCCTCCCGAAGCAATGACCCTAATGGATGATCACAGATGAGATTTTCGATAACCTATAACCACCTATATAGGGATTCGATACCTCGATTCAAAACCTGCAAATGTGTTATAGAGTCACGAAAAACTGGAACTCGGACTAAGATTGGATTTTTGATACAGCTGGTGAGTCGGCAAAGGTTTTATCGGATGGAGCCAGGTATGAAAGACGCTATTAGACCCATCAAGTAAAAGTACTACATTCATTCTGCAATCACTATCCCCGTAATGCCAATTATTATTTAGGTACATACAATTCTATCGAAAAATTAAAATAATTCAGAGAGACGATAGATTATATTCTCATTGACTCCAAAACATCATTTGTTAATACAGGCATACTTTTCAATGGTACTACTCGTAAAACATTGATACCCTCCTTCAGGCCTTATTTATATACACCTCCAGCCACTCTATAATTCTTAGTTTTATCGGTATTTCTACGTTTGATTAAAAATGAAATTTATTTGATTAAAACTAAAAGTTCTCACTATAATCACCTCTACGATTATATATTATGCAAAACCCTTTAATTATTTCACTGAAATGGATTGAATCCACTTTGATTATTATGCACTGATGCCCCCTTAATAAGCAAAGACGCGTCGCGACACATCTTTTCCTCATATGATATACAATGCTTATTTTTCGAAGCACTTATTTTGCATATTTGAGTTATTGTGACGTGCTGAGCTTCTAAATAGCTGAATCAAAGTTAATCGAGAAACACATTTAATCTTGTAATTACACTCTCATTATAGGTTTTTATCCCTTGGGATGTGACGAACAAATAAAATCTTCAGGAAAGTACATCCGTCCGACAAAAAATAGATCCGTCCTGCCTCCATTCCATGTCAAGATGAATCACCATTTTTTGGTAAGCAAATATCGCTTTCAAATGGCCCAATGCATAATGGAATTCACGAACGCTATAGTACAATTCCGTCTCGACTCCTGTTTAAAAAGCTTGCTAAAAGTTGAGAAGTACATGCATTGTAACAACAGCTAGTTAAATTTGGATTCAAAACATGAGTCAATGATCCAGTCTATAATATCTGGCTATATATCATTAGCTGAGGGCTCCCAAAGCAAAGACAAATTAAGCAACGCAAAATATTTGAAGCATCCATTCCAACCTTTTAATGAGGCATGCAACCTATTTCAAAGCCCCATTAGTCTTCCGTGTCAAACTCGTATCTCGTCCACGTAATGGAGATAAGCAGAGGAGCTTCAGAGCTACCACTTTCCGCCTCATCTCCTGCGAAGCATTGGCAAAAGCGCTGCTTTCAACCGCCGTTTGGTGGTGAGAACGAAGGGTTCGTCTTGCTCCACACTCTCGCCTTCATCAGATCAGAGGCCCTTCTGTTTCGGATTCTCGAGAGCATCCTGGCGGGGATCGTGGGACAGGTTCCCGTCGTTCGTTCCGCCTCCGTGGCCAGACGCTCATTCTCCGCGACGAGAGAAGAAGATACGAGGAACAAAAATGAGGCTCAAGGACGTTCCGGGAGTTTCTCACGAGGAGCGACCCGATCCACTCTTTAATACGGTTTTCCAGCGGCGGCGGAAATAGCGGCGGCGAGGAATATTTCGCGCAACCCCGTTGAAAGGAGAAAGGTCGACGAAGTCATTGAGGGAGTGAGTCAGGGCGACGACATTTCGTCCCATCGAAGGTTCGATCAGGCCTTCATATTGAGCAAAAGGAGATGCCACGGATGCATACTGTAAACTCAGGAGAAACACATGCAAGAGGGACTCATCGTTTATTGCGTATGGATCCACGATTCAGATGGCAAAATCCGCGATCGCGCCATTGATGTATGATGGGTCCAATTGGCTGACTAAGACGATAGCATTAGTTTTCATTTTATTCATTTCGATCAGAATATTTATTTAAATTAGGTACTCATGAAGAAGGAGAAATATCAGGATTTCACTTAAATATATTATATGCTTATACATTTATTTAGCAGTTTTCAATTCCTATAAAAATTTGTCGGTCTCGGTGGCGGCGGGGATAAGTACTCGCCTACCATACCGAAGGTCGCGGCTTCAAGTCCCGCCTGGGTAGGTTGCCCCTTCCAGGACATGGATGTGTGTGATCGTCTGTTGTTGATAGTTTAAAATCGCGACGTAAAGGCCTACTTGTGCTGTTTTCGGGAGTAATTGAGATAAATAAATAAATAATACGGAAGTGAGGGTTGCAATGCTTGCCTCTGCTTTTGGTCACTGCGCAGACATCATACGCATTTTGCTACATTTATCCTCAAAAAAATGGAAGCGGTTGCTATATGATTTCTTTCCAAGGATACGATGATAATAAATACTTAAATTTTCAAATTAATTTCACTTCAAAATTCCACCAATAATTTCACCATAAATATCCGTTGCGCATGAAATACTTTTGAAACCTGCGTTCTGAATTAAAAACAAATGATTGAACGACTCAATATCAAATAATTATTTCTTCGCAGAATGGAAAAAAATCATATTACTCTGAATTGGGCTCATTTTATCTCGTAACATTTCAGCAAAAGTACCATTTATTCGGATAAATGTTTCATTACTAAACATGTTGTCGGTGAGTGTATTTTGACATCTCATCTATTAAAGATAGTCGTTTCGGTCTTATTTTCGTGGAAATCTAACATGCTGATAAATTAATTGTACAGAAAAATAAAATATAATTGAGCCATCGGCCGACAGAGCATATATTAAAGATTTTGTCCCTGCACGTGATCCTAAGACGGAACGGACGGAACCTTATAAGCCATGCCTTTAGACATGATAGCCTGATGAAGACAATCGTAGAGAGACAAGTAGATTGCAGGAATGGAAAAAGAGGACCGTGAATAAAATATGTGGAATAGGGAAAGAAGGATGTGACAGAGATTAAATACGTAGACGTGAAAAGATTAGCTGATAGGTGAATTGAGTGGAGAGCTGCGTCAAACCAATCTGAGGTTTGTATGTTATAGAATGATGATAATAACGTAAGCCGTGAGTATTGCTTAATTCTTAAGCAATAAGTTCTGAATTGCTCAGGGGATGACCCATCCAGTATTCAACGATGCGCTATAGCAAGTAGGTTGACAGACTTCTTTTCTTTATAAATAAGGCAAAATACGAAGATATGTGTATAAGGCGCTAAAATAGCCAAGGAAAGGAAATAAGCGATCACATGGGTAGCCTCAGTCACTTATATCGGTGTTTTTATGTCGATTATAACGACGGACTAAGTAGTGACCGAGGTCACTTACTTAGTCCGCCAACCCTGGTTAAAGTGCCATCCACGAGCGTAGTGAAAACGAGGATTAAACGAGGCTCCTATATTAGGATTCCCATAGGTTTTTCTAGAAACTGGGCTATTCTGTAATGTACAATGATAAAAACACTGAATAAACGAGGTTATTTGCGACCATTGCCCTACATCTCAACGTTATATCTCCCCTCATAAAAGGCGTTAACACGTTCGCATGTACTCATCAACCAATGGCTCAATGATCTTTTAGTTTACCTGCATTCTATTAATTTCGTAGTGATTGATAAGACGTTAGTAGGTGTAGGTACGTCAGATAACTTTTTCTTGCTTCTGCTCATTGAAGTTACGATGCCTACACATTTTTAACGCTAAGAAAAATGATTCTACGGGATAACAGAATGTCACAACTACATATATTCATCCAATCATCAAAAACAACGACCACTTAGATAACCGCAATATAAATATAGCAAATGAACTCGTAGGACAATTTTCAATGTAACTGGTTCACATGCAATAAATACGGAATTATTGAGTTTAAGGTAAAGCTATATTTTACCAGTTAGACTTCTGAGTCGTCAGGTACACGTTCTATCATATTAAACGAGTGGCGATTATAAATTAAAGTTTCTCACTTTATTTTGTGAAGTACGATAAAGGAGAGAAGGCTAAACAAAGAATATATCGCTCGCACTGCAATCACTGATGTAAAATACCGCTATATTCAAAACTTAAGGTTTTATCTTGAATACTGTCCCGGATTAAAACCAAGACTACATTAATTCTCAGAGTATATGTGACTTACATGGTAACTATAAGGCTCGCTTAACTAACAAGTCTCTTAATAAGATCGGCCGTATTTTGTATTTTATCCTGGTTCATCTCTTATTCAAAATTTCAACTCTCCTTTTAAAATTTTCAGGACAAATACATTAAAACTTTGTTATATTTTATAAGTATGTGACCCAAATAACAAACTTTTACCCCTGAGAAAATTCTGAGGCAAAAACTTCGTACGAAGGACACAGGTAAACGTTTAGAAGGATCTAATACACACACCTAGAAAATTTCAAGATGATAGTTTTAATCACGTAACACGTTACTAATCGATTCCAAGTGGTATAAACATTAAGTACCAATCGAACACAAGTGGTTCGCCCTCTTAAGTGTAGAGATGGAATGAAGAGGAGTTCAGATTGCACGCTTAGGGGTTTTCAGGAGCGAATTTCATTTATTAAATACATTTGCTTTATTTCAAACATAAGGGAAAAATAACTTTTTGAGAGAATCTACTCACTATTTAAAGCCATTTTCTGATCATTACAATAGCTGAACCTTTCAATAATTCCAATTACTTAGTTACAGAACGTATTAAATCATAATTAGCATCGCTTTGAGGAATTATCCCTGCATTTGGTAAATTCCCAATTGATAATTCCTCAACAACTAGGTACCCAAAGGAACAGATATTTAACTATCCTGGGAAATATCTTTCTTTAGCGGGAGATACATAGCGGATAAGGAGAAAAATGTGATTCCATGTCTTTGCACTTTCTTTGCTCCATCCTGATCATTTTTAACACAGGTAGAAAGAACACCGAGAATCGGACGATTGTCCCTCAAGCGGTATCAGGTTAGGTCAAACTGGAAACTTTGTTATACTATGCGTCTAATTATATTACGATAAATGCTTTAAACCCCACTCCAAGAAAAATGGTACATTGCACTGGATACGCATTTATGAAAAAACAAAGAGCGCAATAGAAAACGAATTTTGCCACCATTAACAACTAAAAATGAAGTCTTAAAAACATTAAATGATAAAAAGAGGGATAAGGACACGAGATTTAAACTGATTAACAAAATGAATAGATAAATGAAATACTTTTCCGAAGGAAATCAATTTAGATCCACAAAATGCCTACAATTAATATTTTCAAACGAAAATGAACACAAATTACAGATCTATATGATTTTATTATTATTTAAAAAATGGTATGATAAAATGCAGATCAAATAATGAAGATGATAATATTTAAACCCAATTATTCACTTAGAAATATATCTTATGACTATTATGATGACTTTGCCGTTACATCATTACTCACATCTTTTCCCTTAAGGACGTCAATGCTAAATTAAGCTTGAAGAAATCTCCAATTAGGGGCCAGGGTTCAAGTAACGATGATTAGCGTAATCCTAGAAGGTTCGTCAAAATGAGACAGGGTCTAAAGGGCACTAAATAATACTCACCGCCTCAAATATCACTATTCGCACACTCACGGATTTTTCGTATAAGCAACATTTTGATTTGGTTCCGCCAAGAACAGAGGATGAATCTCACCAAATTCGTCTCGGAATGGCCCATTTACTGCCCGCCTGCCTGTTTGCCCTCCGCGTTCTGAAATTAAAGTCATTCCATCAATTCCGAGGCGAATCAATTAGATATGGTCGGGCAGGTGGCTTCCGTCCTCAATTATATCAAGTCATTTTTTCTTGAAAGCGTCGTCAAAATCCAGGGGTTCCTTCACAACTAATTACTTATACCGAGACTAAGGATATCTTACACGAATAAATCCAGGAATGATGGCCAATACTTAACTTGTACGTGGATTCACATAAAAAGCTTCGGATATGGATTATGAATTGCTAGATCAGTAGAGAAGATGAAAAGGGATCGTTTCCTAGCAGCGAAGGAAGGTCGTTTAGAATAAGATGATACTTTTCAGAAATAGTTTTATTTTCGCTGAGCTGCCTAAAATTCGTTGAGAAGTACTTCTTATTAGAGAATACGGTATGATTTATGGCATTATTATAATTACTTCTCACAAGGAAACAATTCCAAGAATAACTGGTGTTTAGATAAAACAAGAAAGGAATGAAATTACCACTGTATGCATAAAACGCGATAGCGATGCAATTACGTCGGAATAATTACATTTAGATGGAAAAAATATGATTTCAATGCATAAAATACGAAGGATATGTTTGGAGAAAATGATAAAAAATACCGCGTTATCGATGTCAATATCGGAAGCAAAAAAATGCTACTGAGGAAGGTCTTGGTTCCTAGCGTTCGCCCAAGTACTCAAGCTGCATTCAAAGCAATGCTGAATTCAAAATAGCTAACAAAGACAACTAAAAAGCCACATATTATTTATTAAAGAAACAATTCGGCATATGATATTACTCTGGGCTAACAAGATTTGCTTTGTGGGATGATAGATAGTTACACAAAAATTAAAATTAATAAAAACGTACATAGTTTTTTTATCAGTGGAAATCGTTGCACCTGATTCACAAAACATGCAATTTCTGATTGAATAACGTAATTTACTCCAACAGCTTCATTAAATGTAAGTACATGAATTAGAAGATTCCTTTGTTGGGTAAAACCGGAGATTCATTAACAAAATCTAACCATCCATTGATATAACTATTTTCTACTATTATTGGCAACGATTTCATCTTAGGAGAGAGAAAAGCTTAAGTTAAAAACACCTCGCTATTTGTAAAGAACAATTTTTCATGAGTAATAGAAGATGGACGGCATAATGCAGATATCTAAAATCTAACCAATTAGCGGCTAGGCTTATAGATTATAAGGTATAAATTCATAATTATGTTAAGGGATAATATAAATGGTACAATCAATATTAAGGAATCCAGTAGAAGAGAAGTGAGATAAAAATTTCTAAGATAAAATATACTGGCGCAGAAAGAAAAAAGATGCGAGAGTTGATCTTCTGCGAACGACAATTTAAATTAAAGGGGCGGAAGCGAAAAAACCGTTTTCTTTCGTATCGTGGATATTCCAACGTAAGAATTACGTAGACTGAATCACATACCGAGCAAGCGACAATTTCCTGTCGATTCCATATTCCAAAAATTCAACTTCTAGGAATGCAATCGTTTGAAAGGTTAAGGAAAGCTTTAAGAGTTAGGCTCAGAATTCGTGGAGGGCGAAGCGTGCGCATAAAAGCTCCGTTGACCCACATAATCTCAGAATAGGATGGAATTTCCGACTGATCGGAGCAGGGAGAGTGTGTTTTAGTGATTGAAAAAGCAATCATTTTTTTGAGAAGATGCTTTATACGTGCGCAACAGGAAGGTGTCGTAATTTCTTAATAATTTGCCACTTCTACCTTGCGGGGATAAAATTTTCTTAACTGACGCAAGGAAGAACCGTTTCTCACATAGAAATCACGTCATTTTTTCATTTAACTTCAGTATTCTCTTCATGCACCGAATTAGGACAATACTGATACCCTTCCTCCTCCATCTAGCTTTTAATTTTCCGCAACATACCAAATCTACGGAAGTATCCAAGTTCCCTTTTATATTTTAAACATTGTTATAGCTAAAACTTTAACCTTGACGATACAGCACCTAGAATTTTTATGCAATGTGGACGGAATGACGACTAAATCTCTGGTTTTCCAACCATAGATCCCTGATTTCCATTCCGAAAACACGGACAGCAGCTAAGCCTAATCTCCAGTATTTTCAATTCCCTATATATTAGTTTATTCATCGACAAGCTCCGGAAAATCTCAAAGGATTAAAGATAGCCTTCATTCATAGGTAATAAAAGATTATTCCGTTCCTTTCCACACAATCCAAACCACTTCTTCGGCACCATGCTCTAAGGTCTCTTAGAGAATAATGGAACTCGAGAAATCGAAAGAAAGAAAGTAAATGGATGGTGTTTAATAAATTCTAGCCATACAGCCAATGAACAATGGAATCCTCAACTCCATCTTTCATTTGGTATTTCTCAATTGGAGTGAAGAAATTTCGGGTCACACTACAGACTTAAAAAAGTCAGCGAAATGCTTTAAGCCCCGCCTCATGATAGTAATACACATCTCAAGATAGCAGCTACGGAGTCAAGGTTGCATGCGGGCCCTCATAATTCCATGATGCGATTCATAGGTAACAATAAAATACTCCGTTCCTTGACAAAACACAATCTTGACCATTTCTTCAACACCACGCTCAAAGGTTTCGTAGAGAATAATGGAACACGAGAAATCGAAAGCAAGTACGAAACAATGGAGGTTGTTTAATAAAATTCTAAAGGTACCAAAATTCTTAAATTATTATCAGTAAAAATATTGTTTTAACTCGTCAGAGGAAGCCGGAATCAGTTCAATGGGTTAATGTTGCTATCTTTCGAAAAAGTAAACGATCAGGATTTTCATGGTTAAAATCATGACAAGCATGCTTAAGCGGAGTATTTTATTTTATATTTTGTTTGGGATAATATATTATGAGGAAAAGGTATGATCAGAGGTGATGCGGCCGATTCATGAGACTAATAGAGGCTCAATGAAATTACGGGGGAGAGGGAAAGCATGAGATATAAGCTAGCAAGGGTTAAAAACGGTACGAACCCGAATGGTACAGGAAAAGAATTAATTCATTATCTTATATACATAATAATTTATTTCGATAACCACAAACCGGTATGTCTAACCATGAAGTAAAGAGGTGAGAAAAAAATCCATCATGAGTGCGTTTCTCAAGTAATTAATGGATAATTATTTAAATGCAACGGAAATGATAAAAATACCTGAAATATACCCTTTGAGTGAGAGAAAGATAAGTGACGACCCTAATATGGAAGAAGACTGTATAAATGGTAAAAATATGGTCAAGACATAGGATCTCATAAAATTAAACAGGTTGAAAAAGACAACATACAACGATTATTGTCTTGTATTTCGCTATATATGATTATGGAATAGTAATGGACTGAATGGATATGCTAGACGAATGGGCGGTCATTAGAGGAATAATGAGAGAGCTACCATAAAATTGCATTAAATGAGAAAGTAGTCGCGTAGCAATGAATTGAAACAGTTATCAGCACACTAAAAATTCATTGCAATGACTTTCATTATGCCCATTAATTCATCTATAAGGCTGTGTGATGCAACAGCAAGGGAGCATCAGTCATCTTAATGTAAAGTACTCTAAAAATGAACCAGTATCTGCCTATGCGCTGCTACAAAAATGCATGAAACTTTTGAAATTATTTAAATATACAGGGCTTTTCTGAAGGAAACTGGAATGCATTAGGAAAAAAATGTTGCTTCGTCCGAAAAATACAATATGCGGTCAGAGTTCATTACCACCATTAACAAACCAGCGGAAAAAAATAATCTTGCAACATAGTTTCACAGTTCGGAGATGAAATGGATAGAATCCTGAGGAGTGCAATGTACTTCATACCCTTGTGTACGGTATTCCAAGACGCGTATAAAGCCTCCACATGCTCTACTAAAATAAAAAAATAAATTTTCCTAACAATAAGCGGTTAAAATTCTCATGTTATCTCGGAAAATAAAGCTTTTACCGTAAAAAATACGCCTTAGGAAGTTGAAAAGTCTACCAATATTGGGAGTCTGTTGTGAAAAATTAGCTACCATTCTCTTAGTGGATAGCATAAAGTGACGAAACATTGCTCAAACACAATCAGCAAAAGTTTCAGACCCCTTCCATCACTGCACATTACGTTATCCAGCGTTATCATGTAATTACAATGTGCATCCAATAAAATGCTTGCGTTGCCATAACTCAGTAGCTTAGGAGTTGCAACCCCGTGTTTATGAGTCAAAAAATGCTTAAAATTGTTTCCCCTATCGCCTCCTGAAGTACTGAGGATCCCTCCTGAAACATTATGTATTTTTAACCAAAACTTTAAATGTACAGGTTTCAATTTTTTCAATCTTCTGCGTCGTTTATTTAACTTTAGATTTAATTTTACGATTTTCGGCCATTTGTCTATCCCAGGAACTACAGAGGTCTTCCGGATGTCCTCGAGCCCTATAGGTTGGCATTGGTTGGTGAGGGCACACCTCATTCCGTATGAAGCCACGGGAAAATTTCACGTATTCATAGTACCAGGGCGAGTTTCTATCCTGGAATCACAGTTAAATTTGTGGTTGTTTATTTGGAGGTGGTTATGTGTCGAAAGTTTAAATCGAATTTGGGACCTGGGACCTCAGTCGCCCAGTCAACGAGGCCATTAAGCACCTTCATAGATGGTGCGTGAGTATCGTATTAGTGCGGATATCAGAGCCTTAGTCTCTTTTTTTTTGGAGTGTGCCATAACGAGAACCTTTTATGGCATAAAATAGACTACATCTATCAGAATAATGCATACCGCTTTCCAAGTGCTTTCCCTATGATAGGGGGATTTTATGGGCTAAGCCTGATGAACGACTCGAAAATTGAAACGTAATAACAAATCGTCCAATTAACCTGGAGGAAAACCCGTAAAATCTTTTCTATTTTCGGCAGAGACCGGAGGGAGAGCCAATTGAACCTCGTGGAGAGCCGTTAATTATAAAAAAAAAGTCGTGACCTGTGCCCACCGAAAGCGATCGTGATCCCGCCACCTTTTCTCGCGGTCAGCTATTTACAAAGAATCTCCCGCCAAAAAACAGCGTTGAGTAACGGATCGCGTTTTATTGCACTTTTAGCGCTGCTTCGGGCGAGCTCATGGCTTCTGGTCGTAAAACATAAAAGGAAAAAAATGAGAAATTACTTACAGTAGGGGCAAAAAATCGTTTAAGAGAAGCGATCAACACACCTCAGCACCATCGCAACCAAACACATGGAGTCGGAAATGTAGGCACATTTCTCCAGGGTTGGATTAGTTGGGGAAGGAGAGTGTAAAAATAGGGCTAGAGGCATAAAATAAGCCTTTCATTTACGTTCCGCTATTGCTCTCAAAATTAGGGAACTTTTGGAGCTAAATAAAACAGCAGAAGTAATTATTTTACTTTTCGCAAGAGTTTAAGTGCGTCGAAGATTCCAAGCTAAGCCAAATGGATAAGAAATAACCCATAAAATACGCTAAAATAACTCACGCTTTAAAAATACTTCGTCCACGTAATTTGTCGCAGAGAAAATAGCGTTAAAACTATCGCAGCCGAAGGTGGATACAACATGAACATCCGTAAATTTCCATGGCAGCTCTAGACAGTGCGTTCTTCCTCGCAGTCACCCTGATATTCTAACGACAATTCCTGTGCAATAGAATTTTTCTGGTAGGAACGAATGTGAATTTCCTATTGGAGCAGATTCAAAATTAACGTATAGTCAGTACCATTAGGGATAGATTGTACACAATTTTCTTTTTTTCCTAACGAACGTAAAATAAAATTGGGTGTATAATGATAGAAAAATTAACGTAAAAATAAGTATTTTTGAAAAAATTACCCAAAATAGTGGGTAGAAGGAAGTCCAGGTATCATTTCCGATTGCCAAATCGAAATGTCCTCGAAATCGTATGTCTGTAAATACATGAGGGCCAAGGCCAACTGTATTTATACTATTTTAAACCCAAAATTAGGTTAATAATTTATAACTGAAAGTTTATACAAAGCATCACTTTTAAGTTTAGTTGGTATGTCGTTGACAGATGGACTTTACAAACACCATATATTTTTTCAAAAAGATATTGTCTTTTCTAACAAATTATCTGCGGCATGTGTGACAAATTTTCCTCAGAAAAAGGACCTTGGACGCCCACAAACGGGAAGGAAGATGCTTAGTAACATGCTAGGACACAAGCATATGCACCGCAGATAATGAGCCTATAGCTAACTACAGTGAACTTCCTAGGTATAAACGAATTTTGGTATTCACCCACCAAAGTATTAGAGGCTAAGGTATGATGAATCCGTCTGAAAAGAACAACCTATGACCTCCCATAGCTTCATTAAAGGACTCTTCCCTCTCGAAAAATTTTCCGTCAAGGTGAATCCTGGCTTGATTGAGAGACGAGCGTTTACTGCAAAAGTGGGACAATTTCACAACGAAACGATTGCCGGCGGCCACGCTCAAATGATTCGAAAATTACAATCACGGGGCACACAAAATAGACAGTGGTTCAAGAGGAAGATTAAAGAAATGAAAACGAAAATGAGGTTGATGAAACTTAGTTACGCTGAACTGCGGCTGTGGATAAAAAGAGGGGAACCGAGGGAGCTATTACTAAAGGCAATGAAAAGGGTGGTTGAGATAGACTGGAAAAGGGCAGCCTTTAATCGAGTCTTAGAAAATAAAAATTGTGGCTTATTGGATAAGGAGTCCAGTGATTACCAACTAAAGGCGATTAGAAGCTTTCATCTCTTGATGCAATTGCAACAAATGGAAGACGCATTGTTGCCTCATTTGATCAAAAACACCAAACTAGGTTCGAAAATTTCGAAGAAAAAAGTCCTGAGGTTAGGGAATAACGGGAGAAACACTTGGAAACAGTAACCACCAGCGACTAGTAAAGACGTCATTCACATCCTACACAGTTTGTGCAAGGCCAAAGTGAGAAGGTACTGAAACTAATATAATCACAAACGCTAGGAGTGAGGCTTGATGGCATGCAAGTAAATATTAACTGCACAAGAATGGTATTTTCAAATGGGAATTAAGCATGTACTATCTCTCGTAATACTATAGTGGTGCAACAAAGGAAACAACCCCGACGATTTCACAGTCAATATTAATTTTTCTAATTACCACTACAGCTAATTGTAAATGATAAATATAGAAATCGTAAAATATTACTCCCAAAATTAATTATAAATAAATTTTTAAAAGCGCACAATTTAGCACTCAAAAAGTTTTGCTAATAATATAATTATAAAAATTAGTTGACATTCGAAGAGAGCCGATGACATATTTTAAAAACCTTAAAAGATAACTTTATGAAAGGTGTTAAGGAGAAATTTACTACACTCACAGTTAAGTAATTATATTCAGTACATAATTGAAATGTCAAAAATATGGCTGAAATGCTTCATTCGAAATACTCTTGATTTAGGATTTGTAAGATTTTCTGTATTGGTAAGAAGCGAATTATAGCTTTGTGATCTATGTATTCATTCATGCAACCGGCAGCATTTCTTTCTCTTATCTTTGGTAGAGGGATATGGCGATGATATACGACTGAAGATGACCGAAGTTGATTTTTAATTTAGATTTATGACATTACTAGGCGAAGCTAGGCGAAGAATGCATGTAGTATCTGAGTGCCGACTGTGCAGCACACATTCCAAATGATTATCGATATGAAATTGACTGTAGCTCATCTCTCAATGGTTTAGCTATCAAGCTTGAGGGTATTTCTTTTATGGCCGTCGCATCATACCGCAGGAGTGATGATGATGCAAAGTGACACTAATGAAATGTCTTCCCAGCTTCAAAGAGAAAACACAATAACCCTTAACGGTTTCCATTACAAATTATGAGGATATAGACGTTAAAATTCACGTTATACAGTTGGAATCTCAATTAAAGAAGCTTGCATCTAACTCAGGAATACCGAGTTTCCATCACTAATATTATTTTTTTTAATAAGCACGAATTTGCCACAGTTAGAAGAATTTTATTCAAGCAGAGATTTGTGATAACAATGAACAGCAATGTCACGATACGAAAATAATGTGAGAAATCACTGAAAAATATCTATTTAAAGGAGAAAATTAAAATATCATTTAGTAAACTTTATAACCCAGTGCAGTGAATGTACCACTTTAATCGAACCAAGGGAACTTGAAGGTGACAAACATTTGACAGCCCACCCTGCAATTGATTTCGGATGAAAACTCCATTTTACGAAGCCATTTTCAGCAGAATCTTTACTCTCCACTATGATTTGTTTATAGTCACAAGGAAATCAATTCCTCATTTCTGCAACAATGAATTTCGGAGAGAAAACTGCCATTCCAGCACTTTTAACATATTATCTTACGTCAATTTTATTCTGTGAAATGATTTATTTCTTTTGAAAATTTTCCCATAATTCTTCGCGCTCTATTTCCGGCATATCTGGACCACAACAACTATTCCTACGTAAAATATTTATGGAACCTATAATATTAAACGTTAGAGCTCAATATCCAATCCTTGAGAGGCATCAAATCCGAAGGCTAACCTGTCCCAAAAATCATTTTCATCATCAATCTCAAATGACTGAGAAAACTTGGTCGAACATGTCCTTGATTTTGGGAAGACTGTACAGAAAACACTTTCACTGAGCGAGAATAGATCTGTTAGGTACAAATAACTTTTGCAACATAAAATGCTGACGAAATGTTACGCAATGCTATTGAATGCAATTTTTTAATAACTAAAATACATTCAGCAAAGAGCATAAACAACAAAGTATAATTCAACGGGTATATTTGCCACTAAATGATATGCGTACATCTTGTTATTATCTAAATGATCTTTCGATTTTTTCGGGCCAGTAGTCAGAATTTCCTTCCGACAACTATGAAGTGCATAACAAAAGCTAATGCATACTTCCAAACGGAGCGAGGAACACTGTAAAAGGTAATTGGCGCATACGTAGTAATTACAATTGTTTTCCAATATTTTTTCAATAAAGCATATGTCATTCAAATCAAATGACAATGATTGTGGTCGGTAAAAGAAAATTTTGAGAAGCCATTCTGATATCGAGGTTGTAATAGGCCTCGACTCCTCCATTCCCCTAATTTCCAGAAGTTTTAGATCAATTTCCATAATTAGAGGTTTTCATTATTGTTAATGTGATTGGCTATGGCAGGTTGAAATGGAAAGCCGCCTTCTAATATTACTCTTTACACCCACCAGAGTGTTCCCCACCACCACATGGCAGTTCTTCAATTCCGATCTGACTGCTGACGCATGATATTGACGCAATTGTTTTGGCACGACGAAATTACTATTATCGTGAATCATGTGCTATCGGAGTGAAGCGAAATATTTTCCTTTATTATTACACACATTACAGTTATCCTCATTCCACCTATCGTGACTATTCTCACCGCTCCATTAAACGATCGACTAACAAAATCCCACCCGATAAAGCCTTGAGTATCCCGTTATCTCTAAAAGCATCTCTCTCTCTCATCCCCAACATTCCCCATTAATTTTATCCAGCAGCTTTAAACGCTCCTCCCTCACTACCATTGAGCCGACTGTGCTTTGTATTGCTTTCAATCCCAGTACCTTTCTCGATCCTGGCAATGAAGTATATTTCAAACCCATTCAGTGTTGTAATTAATTTATACCTTTATTACTTCCATGAAATTAACCGCGATAATCAAAACAAACAATATCACACCTTGTTTAATCACATCTAGGCGTCGTGTAAGTCATTTATCAGAGACTAATTGTTAATAGAAGGTACAAAAAATTATCAGAATAAAAACTACGAAAAAAGCATCGGCGTTATATTTTTAGGTGAAGGAATACTTAAAAATAGTTATCATTATGTGCATTTATGATGTCACATATATGCGGATTAAGGAAATGGTTTCTGGCGCTACTTAATGGTAGGATTTTAAGTGCGAGGTGAGTTCAGATAATAACAGGAATTTTAATTTTTTGGTAAAAGTAGTTACTTATTCGTCTACATTGATGTTGTCACCTTCAAAATAGCCCCCATCAGATATTATGCGCTTATGAAAGCGCTTCTTCCGATTCTCGAAACACTTCTCAAACTCGATCTTTGGGATAGCCTTTAGCTCTTTCAGCGATTTCTTTTAATTATACCTATGCCTGTAACACAATGACCCTTTAAGGCTTTCGTTAATATTGTAAATAGGAAAATGTCACATGGAAACATGTCTGGCGAACATGGAGGCTTGGGCATCGTATCAGTATTGTTTTTGGCTAAAAATTTACGAACAAGCGTAGCTGATGGTGATGTAAGCGAAGCCGGTCGTAAAATAAATATAAAAGTGTGAGCCGAAAATCTCCGAGCTCATTAAATACTCGTCTCACCTTAGCGGCTGCCATAGACAAAGTAAATCATGAATACAGCTGAAAATTATACCATACTTCAGGGCCATAAATACCAACATAAAATTTAAAAATTTTCAATGGGATACTCCAAACTTAAGAGAAATTTCCAATACTATAAAAAAATAATACAAAACACGAACCAAATCTTGGTCACTTAGTGTATTAGCTATTGTCATTAAATATACCAAGAAAATAGCACTGAGTTTCCGCAAGTCTGGCCCAGTTCTTTTCATAATAAGTGTAGAAATTATTAATAGTTGCGGGCTAGTTTCGATTGGGTCTACCTTAAACGGTTGGCAACGCTATTCCGGAGCCCTTCACAGTACGAGAGTCGAAGCTTTCTGAACCCTTCCCTTTCGGAGGAACGCGTAGTAAATTTCATTTTAAACGGTGGCGTGATCATGTGAGGATTTATTAAGCCCCCACGAAGGAGACCATCAAAGTGGACAAGGTCTCTAGAAAACATCCTCATCCAGCGCTCCCACGCGCATAATATTTTTCAGGAGTTTCCCCAACATTTTTAACGACGTTGGAAGAGAAGAGATCGACGTGCAGGAGGTAAAAAGGAAGAACAAACGGCCGAGTACGCCGATGATTTATGGGCACGACTCCCGGAGGCTCCAATGTCGTGCTTTCCCAAATGCTTCGGGGCTTTCCGATCCCCTCAGCCTGGTTCCTTCGCTTCATTCTAATGTTAAATGGTTTCCAATCTGTAGCCTGTGGATAGATAAGCCAGCATTGCAGAACGATAGACCAAGATTGGAATGAGCAGAAGGAAGAAACAGTATACAGTTTGATCCCATGAAGGAAAAAAAAACTATTTTCCTCAGAAATCGCACCCCAAATGAAGAGTTGGCCTTTTAAGCGCCCTCCTCCCAAAATCGTTCACATTTTAAGCTTCCAACTGGTCGGAAACATAATAAAGATACACTTTTGTATGTTCCACAGAAGTTTTAATAACCGACCCAGGTTTCGACAGTACACTATGTCATGTTCAAGGTAATGACATAGTGTACTTGATAATGACATAGTGTACTGTCGAAACCTGGGTCGGTTATTAAAACTTCTGTGGAACATACAAAAGTGTATCTTTACCATGTTTCCTGTCACCAAGTTCCACCAAGTATCGCCTTCCAGCCTTAAGTTGTTCTAAATGGTCTTTGAATGCAAGGCTGCATCTAGGAATACCCGGTGGTGGCTATGTCATACCATAAAAAATTAAATATATGCAAAAAATATAATATACGTAAAAAAATGGAATGCCAAGAGATGTGCACATGGTGCAGATAAAGAAAAGCACAAAGAAGAAGTGAGGGAAGTGATGGAACTAGTTCGGGAAAAGGATAAATGGAGGGTTGCAGTACAGCTATCTTACGACAGCAGTACATACTAAAAATACTGCATGTTTCTACCAAATATAAGACGAAATAATCACCAAATATGTTTGTGCAGCTTAAAAAGAAACGCCCATAGCTCCAGATGAACAAAGGCAAAGAAATAATCGAAAAACTGAGCAGAAATTCCGTAGTGCCAAGACATAATAGTCCGCAGATGTGAAACATACCACTCTAATTTATAATACATAAGTGGAAGGCTTTGAGAATACCCGAAGACACTCACGTCCAAGACCTCCACTAGTCCAAAACTAGCTTTAACATTAGATAATGAAAATGGGTCCAAGGTCCAAGAAGATGGGGAGAAGATGGGTATCTTGTAAATATTAAAGAAAAAAGGTTCAAAGTTTTTTCTCAAACTCAAAGTCTGAAAAAAAATTGTATGGCATTTGGAAGAGGCGAATGACAGCAATGGCCATTTGCGCCATGAGGGAAGGGTATGGAAGCAAAAGCGGAGAGAACCTCGGCGCCTACATTAGCCTGCTCTTAACGAATGGTACCAAGGGGACACAACCGACGGACAGAATGCTGTGCTTGAAGTGCCTTCCACACTGCACTCAAGCAGGGAACAGGTAGTCTGAAAAATCTTCGTCGCCGCCGCGATTTCAATCCGAACTCAAAGGGTGGGAAGGCAGCAATCCAGCCAAAACACCCGATCCCCATCTGCAGCGAGAGGCAAGAGTGGTGCCATGGTATCGGAACGCCGTTCTGGCACTGGTTAACAAAAAAAAAAGTCAAATAACACTTTGCAACAAGATTTCTAATACACATTTGTAACAAAAAAATTGTAATAAAATTTAAGCAATAACTTGTAATAAAAGAACACACAGAGTAATATTTCACTTCTAAAAAATATTAAGGAAAGTGCGTTTCGGCACTGCTACTTTTTCCATGACGTCACTGGAGAGAGGTACGAATTTTAAGCGAGTTTATTCGTTATGAAAACGGTTTCCGAAACGAAATATAAACGTAAGTCATGCCTATCAGCAGAAGGGCCTTCACCTCTCCAGTGGAACGGAAATCGTTTTCGACATTGCAAGTGGTTTCTGAAAAATGAAGAGATATTGATCGTTCCCAAGTAGAATGCATAAGGAAGGACGATGAAGGATGACGTGTCATGTGGGGTAAGAAAAAAAACCTCCCCACACAACATCCTGTTCGAACCATAAAAAATCATTAAAAAATAGCAAATAAAAATTTCGAAACAGTCTCGCGAGCCACAACGAATCATGAATTGTTTGCCCTTTGGTGGTTATACTCTTCCCTCCTTCTCAAGCATCCCCGGATGATGGCGGGGTATTAAGGGGGACTTTAAGAGCAAATTAGGAAGGGAGAATTGCAGGTTACGAAACTCAAATGAAGTGCCGTAATGTATACTGTTTGATCAAAGAATTGCAAAGCTCGAAGGAGATGGATGGCCTTCCTTAACGTTCCATCCCTCGAAATTGAAACTTCAACCGAAGGGATGAAGTCATCACAACCGGGCTGTTGATGACATAGTGTGTGCGTTGAATCCGTATCCCTTATTCAAACCCAATCAACAAGATATTTTTTGGATGCTAATTCAGTTGTCTAGACGCGTGACTTCAGGAGAGTTACACATCTTCGGAGGAAAAATGTTTCATGGCATGCCAAAGAGGCTTCATATAATTCTTGCGATCGGAAAAAATGGAATTTATTTTTTAATTTACGGTATTACAGGAGAATGCTTCATAGAACGCCTTATAAGAGAGTAGCTTATCAGATATTTGAATTGAATTGTTAGGAAGAGTAAATCTTAATGACTGTGTCAATTTACCATTGAATGACTTTTATCAACAATACTGACAAAAGGGTCTTGATTGTTACTGAATGAGTTTTGGTTACTGTAGCAATATTTATGCACATGACACTCGAGAGATTTATAGCCTGCACTCAAACATACCAAGAATTTAAACTAACATCTATTAATACACAGAAAACTGATCGGTTTTGATTACAAGCAACGATAACTGAGCATTTTAAAATGTTGGAAAACACTGTCAGGAAAGAATTTCACCGACTGGAACGATAAAAAAATTATACTACAAAAAATACTATTTAAAAAAAGTTAACATTCCGCGGCAGAATAGGAATCAAAAAACTTTCTATCAAAATTTACAGCGAGAGATTTATAGCCTGCACTCAAACATACCAAGAATTTAAACTAACATCTATTAATACACAGAAAACTGATCGGTTTTGATTACAAGCAACGATAACTGAGCATTTTAAAATGTTGGAAAACACTGTCAGGAAAGAATTTCACCGACTGGAACGATAAAAAAATTATACTACAAAAAATACTATTTAAAAAAAGTTAACATTCCGCGGCAGAATAGGAATCAAAAAACTTTCTATCAAAATTTACAGAAAATTGATGATGAACAAAGCCAGCCCAGAATATATATTTTCCCGGCAATAATTTGTGTCATAATATGCCCAAAATATATGACTTGATTAGTTTTATAGACTTTTTCTGAATTTTTTGGTGAATTAACGGCTTTTTGAATTGAAACCCACAGCCCCAAACTTTTAATACAATTAAAATGCCTTCATACCAATATAAAATCTAATACCTGAGTCACCTTATTATAATATTCTGACAAAATTCATGGAAAGCTGTTTAGCCACACAACACTAATGTCAAATGTGAGTTAAGGTCAATAAGGTGGAACTTTCCATCGTGTGCTGATGACTAAAATATAATTTTGAATTTTTTAAACTCTGAAGTGAGATTTTTAAATAGCCAAAAAGATAAAAATTGCAAATATTCGGTGAAAAGTTCTTAAATATAGTTTTTTAAGTAGATATTAGTACCTTATTGAACAACTCATCTTAAAACCAACATGCCAGTCAGAGCCAAACCCAAATAATGGTACGAAGAATTAGGAGTAACAAAAATAACTTTTGCGAGCCATTTTTATTTCCATAAGCCAGCTTCACTTTAATTCAGAGGTAATGCTCAAAAAGGTCACAGAGCTAAAGTTTCCTACCCTACAAACATTTAATACTGTCCCGAATACTGGAGGATGAAAACATTGGGAAATAAATCACATGGTATATTCCTATCCTAGTAAATTCATGGAACAAGCGATAGCGAGGCCGAGTTTATTACCATTGTGTGCTCTCTTCATCCATGATAGAATTCGATAGCATAATTAGGCAACTCGCAAGAAAAAAAGGTCTCTTTGAAAAGGTCTTAAGGCTCCATAAGTGTCTCACGGCTTTGAAGGTCGTTGGAAAATGTTAACGATATTCTATATCCTCCGATGGCCTTGCAATCACTTTCGCTCTCTAATCGTTATGTTGGCCGTGAAAGAACAAAAGACGATCGTCGAAACACCTGAAGATGCCCTCAGTCTGCCAACTGCGATGACGAGATACATCTCATTGTCGTCATCTGGATTCGAGAACTTTCCGGTCGCATGATGTCACACATTATTGGTTTTATCTCAAACAGCCTTGGGCTTGTATCATACGACTGCTCTGACACGCATACACTAAATTATTTATGCCTGTTTGCTTTATTCCAGAGTGACTCCAACTCCTTTATTTCCTACAAGACAAAATACAATGCAAATAATATACTGCTTGCATGCATTCCTACCTACAAGGGATGTGTCTCAGGGCAACGAAGGAGTTGTTGGGATCAGAAAAATAGAAAAAGTAGAAGTATTCGAAATGAGGCGCTACAGAAAAATTATGAAAAAATGAGTTAATCTTGTCAATGATGTTAATTCCTAAGAAGAGAAGTATTTGGAAAACGTTTAGAAGGAGATGGAACAAATTTATTGGTTAAATTGTGGGACCAGATGACCAAAGAAAGATACAGTAAAGTTGCGGAATTTGGACGTGCAGAAAGGACGTGCAAATCCATTCCCTCGAGTCATAGGGAGAAATGATCGCGATGAACGGTCACTTTCTCCCCTCGTAGCTGGAGATAAAGAAGGAGCTGTAGCTCCAGAGGGATGGAAAAAAAGGATCGTGATATTCAGACTTTACTAGAAGTACTTTCGCTACCTTTTAGCTCTGGAAGGTAAATAATCTTCTTCTTCTTCTTCTTCTTCCTTCCAGGATTAGGCTACTAAGCCTGTTCCGGCTCCACATCACCATCTTTTCCTTGGTCTTCCTATACTTCTCTTGCCAAATGGTTGATATTCCATTGCTTGCTTTGGAATTCTTTCATTTGGCATTCGAAGTAAATGTTCTTTCCATCTATGTTTGTATTCTTTTAATTTGTCAGTGACTGCTTGGACACCCAGTTCATCTCTTATTTGAGTGTTTCTTATTTTATCCAATATTGTGCAACCTTTAACTGATCTTAAAAATTTCATTTCAGACGATTCTATCTGCCTTAATTCCTTCTTTTTTGTTACCCAACATTCTGATCCGTAGAGTACAGTAGGGACTGCCATCACTTTGTAAAATTTTATTTGTGTTTCTTTTCTTGTTTTGTTCTTTAGAGTTCTTCTGATAGTGCCACATATTCTCTGGAAAGTGTTAACCTTATTTATAATATCTTTTTCCTCGTCATATGTTATGTCGCATCCTAAGTACTGGAAGTGCGACACTTGCTCCAGGACTTACTTGATCCTCAATATCAATTTTCGTTCGTATCGGGTTGCTTCCTAAAAATGCCAAAGTCTTTGTTTTGGTTTTTGAAATTCTCAGGTTGTATAGCTTGCTCAACTCGTGTAGTCTGTGTACTGCCATCTGGAGTTTGTCCTCTTTATCTTGTATTATAACCTGATCGTCAGCAAACAGCATCGTATTTAAGTATTGAGATGGTCCTATTTCTATGCCTGGTGATACATTATTCTCTTTCCACATTCTTAGAACGTCATCTATGTATAGATTAAACAAGGTTGGGGATAGGCTGCAACCCTGTCTAACTCCTCGGTTAATGATAATTTCTTGGGTGATCTGTTTCCCTGTGTCAATTACAATTCTGGTGTCTCTGTATAGACTCTGGGAAGCTTTTATCAGATGTCTAGGAAACCCTCTTTTCTGCATAACTGACCATAACATTTCTCTATTTACACGATCGAATGCTTTTTCAAAATCTATGAATGCCAGATGCGTTTCCAGATTGAACTCTCTTCGTTTTTGAATTATTTGTTTCAAAGTAAAAACATCGTCGATGCAAGATCTTCCCTTCCTAAATCCAGCCTGTTCTTCTAATAAAATGGCATCAGAGATAGCTTGTAGTCTAGTATTTATTATTCTACTGTAAATTTTGCATGCAGTATTTAGTAGGCTTATACTTCTGTAATTCTCTGGATTATTTCTTTTTCCTTTTTTAAACAATGAAACAACCTTCGCCACATTCCAATCCTTTGGGATTTCAAGCTTTTTCTAACACATGTTGTATAGATGGAGGATTCTTATTTGTAGGGATGTGCCTCCATATTTTATCAGCTCTGATTCAATTCCATCTATGCCAGCAGCTTTCCTATTTTTTGTCTTATTCAGAGCACATTCTAGTTCTTTCAAATCAATAGGGTCTACTCCTATTGTTTCCTCTGGAGTGTTGATCGTATCATCTAATGTTGGATCATACCATAATCTCCTATAGTGTTCTATCCATTCTTCCTTCGGTATAACATTTAGTTGGGCAGTATCTTTCTCTGATTTGTTGAGTTGTTTCATCAGTTTATATGCTATTTCTTGCCTACCATGAATATCATCCTCTACTCCACTTATAAATCTATCCCATGATATCATATGTGCATTCCTTATTATTGCTTTCGTGCGGTTTCTGACCCTGTGATATTTTTCTTTCGTTTCCTCTGTTTTTCTCTGTAGGTATTCTCTGTATGCTTTGTTTTTATTTTCGATGGCCTGTGCTATCTCTTCGCTCCAGATTCTTAAACCTCTTTTCCGTTTCTTTTATTTCTGGTGCCCAAAACTTCATTAGCTATTTGTAAAATAGCTTTCTTAAGATTTTCCCATTCCTTATTGATGTCATGTTCTGGTTTTATCTGTTCGAGCAGTCGTGTAATCCTGTGTTGGTACAGTTTTCGAATACTACTCTCTTTCAAAAGGTATGTTTTGAAGATTTTCTTTACTTGACATTGTTTCTTTTCCGTATTATGCTTTTTCCACCTTGCCCATAGTTGTATTTTTGCCTTAACAAGGAAATGATCGGTGCATATATTTGCTCCTCTATATACATGTGTATCAGTTATCCTCGAGGCTAATTTTCGGTTAACAATTATGTAATCAATTAGGGATCGGTGACCCCTGGCTGACCAGGTGAATTTATTGATATCTTTTTTCTTGAAAAATGTGTTTGTTACTTTTAATTCGTTGAAAGTTATAAATTCTCTTAATTTACTTCCATTTTGGTTCAGATGGTCTTCTCCATGTACTCCAATCAATTGTGGAATTGGCTCTTTCCCAATTCTAGCGTTAAGATCACCAGCTATTATTAAGTAGTCCCTGTTATTTAACTTCCCTATTTCTTTTTGCAGTTGCTCATAGAAAATCTCTGTTTCTTCCTTTTTCCCATCTTCAGGTGCATATGTTCCAAGTATTGTTAAATAACCCCTATCAAATTTGAGTCGCACCGTTATTATTCTTTCGTTTATGAAAGTGTATTCCCTGATATTATTTTTCCATTTTTTGTCTATTAAAACACTCACTCCACAACGTGCTCTTTTATTCTGATCAACTCCACTGTATATCATTACGTAATCTTCCAAGTCTTTTGTCCCTTTGAGTTTCTTCTTTGTTTCAGTGATGACCGCCATATTCACTTTGTATTCTTTAAGGGTGTTGTTAAGTTCTAACTCGTGATTGCCTAAGCCTTGTACATTCCATGTGGCTATGTTTAATATATCCGTTATACCCGTATTCATGTCCTTACTTTTGCCTAGTCGTCGTCTGTTGAATCCTAACCTATTCCGAGGCTCTCTGTGAAGTTTATGAGTTAAAGAAGGTTTTACATGGGCAGGTTACCGGCCTGTCGCACAACCCCCAACCTGGAGGACCAGTGGGCTACACTTAGTCAGTCCCCTACCCTTCGACCTGTCTGGCTTGGGTGGCCCTACCAGGAGCATACGCTCCCGCCAGCATAGCTCTCCGGGTCATTGGGGCACTCAAACCTCTCCACCACGATAAGGTGGTAGCCCTGGGAGAGGAGGTAAATAATAATGATTCAATTCAAATGGAGAGAATCATTATTTCCTCTTGTAAAATATTTATCCACTGCTCTTATATTCTTTCAATATAATGTAATGTTTTGATCTCTAGTTCTAATGTATTAATTTCTTTGTTCTTATTGGACATTTTAAGTCCAAGAACAATAAATTATTTTTATTCCGGTACTTCTTTGAAAGTATAATTACTATGCGCGACGGCTCGCATTCACAATTAAGAAATACTTTTTTTAATTCGCTCTAACGAAACATTCATTTTATGACACAAGCAACGAAAATAATAGCTCCTAGGCAAATGCAACATACAGCAACTAAGAAACATGACTGAACTCTCATGATATGTCGTTGCAATTCAAATACATAGTCGAATACTAGCCCTATCCCTTTCCGCGAGAGTGTGAGGGTTTTACTTGCTCCTCCTGCGATAGCTCGTGAATCGAGAGACAAATGAGCAGCAAAATATACTGTTAATTCTATTTCTCAACCTTTAACAGATTGGAAACGAGAGAAAATGAACAAATTACATTGAAATAAAAAGAATAAACAATGTTTTTTTTTAAAGGAAAATCGGATCAGATTGTTTCCGAATCCCTTCCGGATAACGTGAAAAATTTATAGAATTGGATACCGAGAAGTGACCTGGATATAAATGTAAATATGTTAACTTCAGAAACAGAAAAAGTACGGAAATAGAAATGATGAATTATCTGATAATTTGATTCCAAAATCCGACAGTGTTTTATACTTAGGTGATCTTTTGACAAAGAATTTAGGATGAGGTTTAAACCCAGAACATGTGGTCTAAAAAGCGTTTAAAATGTTACATTCGGTAATGAGAAATCTCATAGGAAGTAGCGAGATCACTAAAGAGAAATCCTATAAAACCCTAGTGTGACCAACTTAAGAATACTCATGTCTAATTTTAGAACCACACTGTAAAGGAGAGGTGCCAAACTTAAAGAAGTTGAAGAGAAAACCGTAGAAGCTGTTTGAAATGTGTTAGGAAAACATAAAAAACAGTGAGAGTTAGAATAAATGCTTAGAGAACTGAGATGGGAGAGTGTTCCGGAGAGGAGGTAAAGAACAGGCTATGAGGTAGGCACAAAATAGTGAGAGGAAAAATCGTAGGATGAATTTTGGAAGGACATAATAAAGCCAAACTTTGCGGGAAAAAATCATCAACAGTTCAAGGTAAACTGCCGATCACAAAGAACAAATGTGAGACACTTCTCCTCCTTGAACAGGACCAAATGGGACTCGAACGACCTATCAGCAAAAATACTTGAACCCTACCCGAAAAAGTTATATACTTTTTAAAATCAGTTAATTAAGTAGGATTCAAGGTTTTGCTACAAAGTTTTCAATCGTTTCACTCGTATGTTCATGTTACCACCTATGGCCTACTTGTAGCAATTTTACAATAATAATTTCTCTCATCCAAAATTGCCACATGCCATAATCTATCCTACCCAACTAGATGCTTCAATAATTGAGATATTATCACAAAATTAAAGCACAAACTATATAATAAGCAATCACAGTATTATTATGGCGACTACTTTATGCAAGACGAAGATGAAAGTACTTGTCTGTTTGTCACTGCCATGTCAAAACACGTCGTGTTCAAGCAAATGAAGATATGTGATGTTTCACGTCGGTCGATTGAGTAATTGATTCATTTTCACTTCCTTCTTTCTCAAGATGAGACTATCTTGGCTCGCGTCCGAGATAGAGAAATCTTTGTTGAATGAAAATACTCATGAAATTCCGAAAGTGTCTGAGGTATTATGAGACGAAAACAGATTCGAAAGGTGAAGATTTTAACATGGTAATATATCTATAATCCATATTATTACCCAGATAATTTTTCGGATACTAGTCGTCACATATTCATCGGAAAACTCTCGCTGAAAAAAAAGGAAGTAAAAATGAAAACATAAACAGAGCGCTGGTCAGGGAACTAAATGAGAAATTCTCATATATTTGAGGTAAAATTGAATGACCAGCAGGTATACTCTGTGCACCATGAAAATTTCAAGTAGATACCGTGAGTTTTTAGCATATATTACCTTAGAAAATCAAACCGTTCTACTGGATGTGATACGTCATTTTAGTAATATTTAGGAATAACGTACTGTGCCCAGTCTAGGAACATGCAGGCAAGCTATAACAGTATCAGTTGTGTCCAGTCAATCAAGTCCAATTTTTTTCTGAAAGGTTTTCTCGTTATTACTTTCTTCTTGGAAATGCAGATTTACTTATGTACAATCATCAATAGTACGCACCCTTTATATATATTAATCATAGGCTTAACTGTGCTTTTTAGGAGTTCTTGCCACCGGTAAATCCTGTGGTGAAAATGACCCATCATTTCCAGACACGAATAGAGTATTTTCTGGGCGAAAAAAATAATAAAGACACGAGGCCATAATTAGCTGATTGATAATTTCCGGCGTGAATACGGTTTACTTTTTTCCAGGCGTTTGAAGGGGAAGAGATGTTGACATAAGGTTGGAAACTTGGCCAAAAAGGAAGCCTCCCAGTCGCCAGCAATAATCTTGACTGGCTGAAGTAATTACTGAAATATTTCACGCAAAAAACGACCGGTAGATAGGTAGAAATGCGTCACCTTAAGAGGAGACATTGATGTCTCTCGCCCGGCTGTATTTTGACTTTTTTGTTGATGCATCTTTAAATTAAAACTCACGCAATCATCTTCCATCATGCCTGATAATTTAAAATTGGAGTAGCTGCGATTCCTCCGTAATTTTTTAATCGACCCCCGCCCCTATCCCCCGAAATTTCTAATGTTATTATCGAGAAAGCTATGAATGAAATCAAGGAGAAGACTTTGGGTGTCAATATTCACGAAGGAAGAATTAACGTACTGAGAATTGCAGACGGCATAGCAGTTATAGCCGTGATAGAGAACGATTTGAAGAAGAATTTGACAAATATAGAAAGGACAATGGTCAGATACCAGCTAAACATCGATAAAAAGAAGACTAATATATAAGTGTTCAGCAAAAGAGAGGAGGCTAGATCAAACATTAAGCTATGAAAACCAAAGTTTGAAGAGGTGAAAAAATTACCTTACCTACGAAGCCGAATTACCAACGATGGACGATTCAAAAAATAAATAGTCAGTAAAAAAACGTAGGTGAATAGGGAAATCTACAAAAATAGTATCTTCTTACAGTTGAGAATACAAGAATAAAAATAAGGAAATAACTCATCAGATGCTACATATGGAGCATGTTTCTTTACGAAAGCAAGGCTTGGACGTTGATAGCAGCAGAGAAGTCAATAAAGGAAGCAATCGAAACTTTGTGCTACCAAAGAATGATGAATATAAAATTAATCGACCTTGCAAGTAATGAGAAAGTGCGGAGGTGAGTGGGAGAAAAGATATCACTTATAAAAACTTAAAGGAAATGACGGGACAACTTAGTTGGCCATAGTAGGAGACCTCCGAAGACTGATGAGCCTGATGATAACAATCGTAGAACGAATCGTCATCGTGAAAAGATAGCAGAGCGGAATGGAAAGCTGCGTCAAACCAATTATTTGGTCGTTGACTGATGATGATGCAATCATCTTGAAATATCCAGAGTAAGCAAAATAAACTCTTGAAAAAAATGCATGAATCTCAATGCGGAAATTTTAAAAAGACAGAAAATACTGAGATTATTTTATTTTGACATGATGCCAATCTATGTACCCAGAAAATCTCCAGATGAAGACTTAAATATTGAAAGAGTGACACTCCAACAAAAATGACTGATTTTGCGTCGTCTCCAGCCGACTCCAGACATATCGACCAACATCTCTTGCCCTACATATTTTGTCTACATATCTCGCGCCCGCCAACTGAGCAACTCGCATTTTCAAATCCCGCCTCCTCCGTGTCAGAATGGGGAAAAAAAATTCTTTCGCGCGCGAAGCGTCAAGCCGCCGCGGTCAGTCGCAAAAGGAGATGATACCATAACACTGCGGAGAGTGAGTGGCTGTATTATGTGCTTCGGCGGCGGCGTGGAGTCGGCCGCGGAGATGGCCACTCTCGCTCGCGACCTCTGCCCTTCTCCCCTCTCTTGACTGCGCACTCACACCAACTCCGCGTTCCCATCGTAGCATTAGCCCGCACTACATCGGTCCTTTCACAGTCACCGCCAAAGCTACGGTGGATCCGAAGACCAATTTAAACCTTATTTGAAAATTAAAAAAACGATGTCAACTCTCTTCCTACGGGTCGTCAGACACAAAGACTACATTGGGTGCCGTGGCACCCGCGCGCGATCTCCAAAAGTACCCTTGAAAACCGAAAAAAAAAGTCAAATATTAAGAGTTAAATTTAAATCCTAAAAGCTAAGAATAAGAAAGAGGCGAAATTTAAAACGTCTGAGCAAACTTTTTTAAAATATTTATTAGGACTTTTTCCACATAGTCACTTGGGTGAGGAGCATTCATAAGTACTCTTGGTACTCACGCAAAAACATTCTAAGCACGCCTACAGTCACACAGCCATCATCTTCTCTATTCGATCAGATGCTTGATGCCTTATATATCACGCAGGAAAAGCACTAATTTTCCATACTGGACCCTGCAGTCCTAGCCATAGATCCCAGCGGTGAGCAGTGAACACCGTATCATTTTTCGTGTATAAAGGAGGTCCCGCGGCATAATTTAAGGCGGATTTAGCGTTTGGCAACTACCGGGTTCAATGATGGGCGAAACCTTTGAAAATCCCAAAAAATCGCTGGAGGAGGTAACCTAGGGAAAGGGTTGACCTAATCTCCCTATTTTTCAAAATTAACACGCCTACGGCTGATTCAGGGGACAGCTCCACTCACTTAGAAACAAACTAACCTTCACGCTGAATTAATCAACAGTGGTACCCCCGTTTAATCGCAAGTTCTCTTTAAATGACCCTTTATTAGGTGGAAAAAAAACACTTCAATAACGTTCACTACATTCACGATACTTTCACTTACTCATGGTTTAACTTAAGTTCCTAATATTTGTCCATAAAATGGTGAAAAACAAACTTGCCTCATCAATAGCAATAAAATATGTCACTAAAACTCTTTTTAAAATAAATGAGTTGAGATCTGTTCGCAACCTCATACTCCAGAGAACGAATACCTAATCAAAAGAATTAAAAAAATATATAAAAATGAAACGACAAACGAAGGGCTGCAAGTTCGGCGAGCTCTCTTGTGGAATGGGCGATGAAATCACAGCTTCAAAGGCTCACGACTCTAAATTATGCGAAATAAAGCTTGTTGTAATCGTAATTAGGCAGCCATTTTCACTTCAGCCGCAGGGCATTTACAGCTAAGTGCTCCAGCAGTAACTGAAACCCGTGGTGAGAAAAACGAATCCCACCGCTGGAGTTGATGCACTCGCTGAGAAGAACCCCGACTTTTATGGTTGCGGTGGCTTAACGTACGAGATGACTTTTATCACCGCATGAGATTCTCCCAATTCACGATGAAATCATGCTAGATGTCAAACCTGCTTTGTTTTCCAATCGATTAAAGGTGAAACATTTATTACACCAAGTGAGTGGTTACGAATACGGTGGTATTAGAAGCTGCAGGAAATGACGATGGTAATGGTTGCCAAAGCAAGAAAAAAATAACACAATAACGTAACTTTCCCCAATATGTGTCAGAATCTCAGGGAAATGAGGTCAGAATCAGTGACGTTATGGCAAATTTATCAGTGCGGGAACGCACTTTCCTTAGCTTTTTTTATAAGTGAAATATAAATCTGTGTGTTTTTTGTTGTAAGTTATTATTTACATTTCATTACAAACTTTTTTGTTTCGGTTAAGAAAGTAAGTATTACAAATTATGAGGCAACAAAATTGTTAAAGGTGCTATTTGACCATTATGTCTTTTGTTAACCAGTGCCGGAACGGCGTTATAAAATCTTACTCCATTTTTCGCACAGAATAAGTAGGGGAGAGTAAACCGATAACATAAGATTAAATTGAAACTAATTAGTTGTGCTTACGACTTCCTTCTTTCCTTGAAGCATTCACAAGCTGCATTAAGATACTCAAATCGTTGATACGATTTATGGCATACTTCATCCACATTTCCACATATCTTTCTACCATATTCTATTCTGGAATAAAGTATTCGTGTGACCAGAATAGATCCACTTTTAAAGAATGGTAACGCGTAAAAAGCATGCTCTTTGTAAAAGAATTTATCGTAAAATGAATACATTTTAGACACCTTCAGTTACCTTTGTCTACAAAACATCCCACAAAGTTTTAACGATCACTAAACACAAGCAATATAGCAAAGTAAGCTCTTGTTGATCGACTATTCTGCGTAGAATATTCTTTTACTCCTCACAATGATAATTATACCAAGGAAAATAGGCATTCATACCGAAGGACGAAAACATAATTCAGTTTTGCATACCTTTTTTACTACCTTCGAAAAAAGTTACACATTGTTGATTGGCAGATTAATAACCTTTCTCGCACTTAATTAAGAATCAATAAAGTAACGCAAGGGAAAATTATTCAATATTGTTCTCCTAAGACATCATAAATTTTATGAGTATGTTCCATTGGTCGAGACAACTCACCATACTACACTGAATACCCGGAATCGAATTCAGGAGGTCATTACATATGGTCTGAATAATATTAGCAAAATAAGAAAAGAATGAACGGATAAGTCCCCTTTCCAAGGATTTACATTACAATGGTACCATTTGTTGCGATGAATAGCGAAAAAATCGGCAAAAAGTTTTATTTGACATAAATATTTGCAGAGATTTTACACAAAGATAATTTTAGCACAGGGTACTGGTGTGGGCTAGGAGTTTACGAACACCCAGTGAGAACAATTTTATAAAGGGTGTTTACGTAATAATCGCCGATTGCATACCAAAATACTTACCCCTAATTAAGGTCTATACGAGGGTAGCCTTTGTCGGAAATAGAACGTTCCTTATCACCTAGCAACTATAAATTGTGTTTATAAACAACTTTTTGAGTTGTTAATGTCCATGCAAAGTTTCATAAAGGTCGGCCTGATAGTTTTAAAACGGTGGCGTGTCAAAGTTCCCAAGTCGCTGTACGAGATGGAATTAAGTCATGAACAGTACCGCACCATAATTTTCTATAACTTTCGACGAAGCTTCACCCAGTAAGAATGCGTTACTGAAATTGTTTTTGGCGAAGGAGCGTCATCAAAGACAACCGTTCATCGCTGATATGCAGAGTTTCAGCGAGCCTCAGTGACGAACCACGTGAAGGGCGACCAAAAACCGCCGTCATTCAAGAAAACGTGGATGCTGTACGTAAAATGACTGTGGAAGATCGTCATGTTACATACCGTGAGATTCAGGCATCATTGGACATCTCAGGGACCTCAGTTCAAAAGATCTTACACGAAGAGTTAGGTGCTAAAAATTGTTTTCCCGCTGGATACCGCACCTCCTAACAGAAGAACAGAAAGCAGCTCGAGTCAAATGGTGTCGAAATAGTCTACAACGATTCAACTCAGGAGCATCAAAGCACGTTCACAACATCGTAAGTGGTGATGAATCTATAGCTACGAGCCTGAATAAAAACGAAAATCTTTAGGATGGGTCTTCCAAAGTGAACTCAAACCGACAAAAGTTGTTCGCTCTAGCAGTGTTTCCAAGAAAATGGTCACATCGTTCGTTTCCAAATCAGGGCATGTAGCGACGATTGCTCTTGAAAATAAAAAAACTGTTAATGCTCAATGGTATACGACCATTTGATCGCCGGAAGTGATCACCGAGCTTCGGAAAGAAAACACAAATCGACGCATTACGCTCACACACCACTCGAGTTACAAAGTCGTTTTTTGGAACAGTAAAAAGTCGAAATTCTTTATCATCTTTCATACAGCCCAGTCTTAAGCCCCAATTATTTTTTCTCAATCCCAAGAATCAAGAATATGCAACGAGATAAGCGCTTCCAGACGTCTGAAGAAGCGGTTGATGCCTACAAAACAGCCATTTTGACTACCCCTACTTCGGAATGGAATAAATGTTATAACGACTGGTTCCATCGAATGCAAAAGTGCATTGGCTATCGTGGAGAGTACTTTGAAAAACAATAAAAAAAATTCCATAATTGTACCTCTTATAGTTTTCTTTATTCCCGACACTTAAAGGGCTATCCTTGTATTACTTCCAGTAATTTATCACCAAGATATTTTAAGTGTAATACAATACAATTGCTGCAAAAGGGCGTTAAAAATAATCTGGGTGGTTTCCGAAAAGATATTTCCCTTCTTTATTTTACACTGTCATTTTTTAATGACAACGGCCGCTTCGCCACTCTGATACTACCACAGTTATGCCACCCACATTTCCTTTGCATTTTAGAGGTTACTCCACTGCGGATGATAAGTACCGAGTTATTCGCTCAGTGTGTGCCCAGAGTTTTCATGAATGAAGGATAATAATCATGCTTTGGTAGAATTACTAACTCATAGTTATTAATTTTTGGGTCATATTGAAATGTTATATTTCGTCCCAGTTTAGTCGCTAGCGTTCGAATAACAAAGTCAGGGTAGGGGTCAGTTTCATTTCCTTTCCTAAATTGCATACACAGGAAATTTTTCGGCAGTCTCAAAAATCCCGGCATCGTCTCTCGTTCAAATCACCCGGCATTTGAAACCGGACCCTTCCATCAATATCCAAGCGCCCTACCCTCATGGACCACCACGCTTACTGATTTAGAAATAGCGGGTATTAGTTTCACAACGCTAATTTGGCATAATACCAGCTTAGTGGCGACAACACATTGGTGAGAACATTCTGTAATTTACAAAGATGCGAAAGAGGTTACGAAAAATTACCGACATAGACAACTACGTATCCGAATTTACATATACTCGGGTTATAATTACCGTATCATTCGCACACAGTATTCCACGGTTTTTATGAATGAAGGATGATCACGCTAGATTACTAATTTAGTAGTTCTGCCCGAAGGTCGATTTGAAAAGGTGAGGTTAAAGTAGAGGTCGTCCTAGATAAGCCGTTGGCATTCAAATAATAAATTCAGGGCAGCGTTTTCTTGGCATAACTTGCATGGTGAGGAAATTTTTCGGCAGGGTCAAAAACGCATTTGACCAAAGCACAGAACTTTATTAACTTAAATATTATCTCAAATATCCGGTTATATATTATAGCACAAAGTAGGGGTAATACTAGGATATTAGCTTGGTTGCGAGTACATATTCGAAGGAAAATTTCGCAATATGGAAAGATGGGAAAGAAGGTCTGCAAAAATTCGCGAATGATGCATTGAAGGTCATTGCAAGGGGGTCGCCCATCGCCTGAGGACGATAACGGCAGCAGTGTGAATCCGCAGGATAGAAAGAAGGGCAGACGGCACACCCAACCACCACCCCCTCGACAGTCCGCAACAATGGATCACGTTAGAACTTGCGGACCCATCGCCGTAAATCTCTCCAGCTCCTCACTGAAGCTGCTAGGACATTTAATTTATCCGCTTTTCCCCCGGGACAATGCAAGCATCCTTCGGGGCTGGCTGAATGGAGACGGAAGATTTGAACGGGATAAGTAAGGCAGGACTGCACGTGTGCGTATGGCCGATAATAATAAAAACTTAACGATTTTTTTACCAGGGATTTCATTCCGTGATGGTGCGCATTGCCTCGGAACTGAATCGGATGGAAAAACATCCAGAATATGCTTTTCGTGAAAGGTCAACATTTATTCATGAGATGCATCTTAGCTGGATTGATTTTTTTTAATGTAGGTTAATATTTATTCACGGGGTAGATATGGATCGCCCTTGACTAACTGAATGCCATGACGAGGTATTTATACAAAATATACACCAGCCGATATGAAATTTAAATGTATAACATTATCTAACGATCTTATAGAATTATTTTCATTGACTAAGAGTAGGGAAATCGTCAGGGGATGTTTATGAGAAATATAACTCTTCTTCTGTAACTCATTCGTGGAAAATTGATTAAATGTATTTTAGGTTTTTAATTAGATTTTTCAGGTTTTTAATCTATGCCTTTTAAGTACTAAACTCGTTTTGCAAAATCTCTCGGGTAAAACATATATTTTCCACGATTTACTATCGAATTACTTTGTGCACTATTTGATATCAAAATTTATTAATATATTTGATTATCAGAAGAGGTGAATTTGATGGATTTTTTAAATTCAATTCTAAACAGATGTTCAAAGTATAAATCATAGCAACAATAAGAGAATTGCACAGAAAGACATGTGAACGCCATGACCTGTTCCTTTACAATTTCTTTATCTAATCAAAATATCATAGAACGAATACGCTTAAGGCACACAAAAAATTCCACATAGCAAAGAGATTTTACATAAAGATGTTAAGGATAACGCGAGTAAAAAAACTTGCACCTCTTACTTCACGCAACAAGGCGCCTGCTTTGATGCCGAAGGAACTGCCATCTTGAATCATATTGAGCGGAACATTTTCCAAAGAACAAGCTGCATCTGATATGAAATTTCAACAACGGTCCATGGAATCTTGGAATAACAAAAAAATGGCATATATAATATCTAAGACATAGATAAATCCTAAATAGAATCTTCAAAAAAGGGCTCCAAATTTTTCACACACTATTATTATCGGATTTAAGAAAGTGAGTGCAGTCATTCCTAAGGTATGATCGTACAAACGAGTGCCAAGTCATAGCCTGAGGTTACCCAACCAATTGAGAAATCAATTCCTCCACCATAATTTATTTTATTTTTTTAAAGGAGGCTTTATTAATAGGCTGAGTGATATTACACTCAATCATGGAGTTCACATTAATGGTCCGTAGGCCATAGACTATTCATAGAGAATAATCTTAAATAATAGCCGAACGTATATCAATCAGTGGTGCATCCTACAGTTTCAATTGACCCAATACGGCCTTCACTCGCATGCATGACAAGTATACCGCCTGAGGTTTTTCCAATGAATCCTTATTTCACGTAGGTCACCTACATTAGCTGATTATCATCCCAGAATCTTGTTTGCACCGCAATATGGCCTCATTAGTGCGATCACTTGATTTAATGAATGCAAAATACTACGATTAGGTTTTCAGTGGAGCCCTCAGGAGATATTGCATAAGAACACGGTCTAACTGGATTGACGGAGCCAATTCTAAATCATCGAGAAAAGCTTTGATTGCCTCTCAACTTATTCTATTTTTAAGCTACGCCTGATAACTTCTTTTCAATGGAGTTAGAATAGCTATTTTAATGCAAGAGCGATGGTGCGTACCACTCACTCTTCACCCATAATCTCTTCATAGTCGACGTGTGACATTTAGAATGAAAGTTCATTCAATGAGAATACCAATTAGCATCATAACATTTAATTTTTTTTACAAGGCAAATTTCACATATTTGAATGAAATAATTCTTTTACGATTTCTCTACCATCCAGCTGCTATTATAAACCCGCTACTAATATAAGCTTACCGGACTACATCGAACATATGCATATATGCGATCAATTTTTACTACCTCAAACAGACACACATAGCGCGCTTTGGAAGGTGGGAGAATCGAAAATAATTTCGAGGCGTTCGAAATATTGGTCAATAAATATGTCTCACGGAGAGGAAAAGTAACAGTGGATGAAGAGAAGGAACTGCAAGTAGAGATGAAAAGGAGAGAGAAGGAGGAGGATGAATAATGTATTTAGAAGAAAGAGAATGCTGAAAACTGTGCAGTAGAGAAAGAGATAAGGTAAAAGTAGATGGAGCGGGAAAAAACAAGGTTAATGGAGAAAAGGAAGGGTAAAGCCTGGTTAACACATCGAAGTTAACTTCTACGACAGTAGATCTAGAACGATATTCAATTCTCTACACTTATTAGTTTCAAGAGTGCCAATAAGAATGGCAGAATTTGAAAAACAAAAGAAACGCCGGCGGCTTATGAGAAATGTTTTTAATCTCCTATTTTAGAGAGAAAATGTCAAAAAATGTTTAAAATGTCTCCCTTATATTTAATTAATTCCTCAATAGCAATCTGTCAAGTCATTCTTTGCATGTGCAGTTAAATCATCGTTGTTTCTTGCGAGATATCATAATTATCGGTTCCGACAAAGGAGGAGATGATTAGAACTTAATTATTAATTAGTACTAAGGTCGTACTAAGGCATAATTCCCACTGGAATGGAAATTATTATAACTTAATTAAGTATATTCTTCGAATCATGATCGACCACATCCTCTATTGATTCGTACTATCTTCGTTGTGCTCCGCAGCCACTGCCCTTACGTACGAGTCCAGCGTTATAGATGTTAATATTCGACTGAAACAGCAGTCAACTTCGACTTATAAACCTAGCTTCACTGGCATTATGTCGAACAGAAGAAAGATATACGACGTTTGAATCAGGTCGGTCATCAAAATTCTTGTCATGAATGCGAATGACGAGCGCATTAAGTCAATGGAAACTGTAGGATGCACCGCTGAATGATTTATGTTCGGTCATTATTTAAGATTATTCTCAAATGATAGTCTCTAGCCTACGGGCCATAAACAGGCGGGTCTGCAGAGCACTATGAGTGTGTCGACTTACCCGTAAAACTTCATAATCCTTATACTGATTTTTTTAGCGGGAAAACAAAATAGTAAGGAAGGTTCTAATACGGAACATAGCGGAACTATAAGGAGTGGAAACGTAGACTTAACGAAATGAGAATGAAGTTAGTCCTAAGTGCTTCAAATGTAGATACGGGGGAGAATAAATAAAGTGAAGTGGTCGGAGAAAGATTAAGGAAAAAAGAAATTCTCAATTACAATGGCGATGAAGAAAACTCCGAACTTAAGGTGATGAACATAAGACAAAGGTTGTCGAGGAAGCGTGTACTTAAGACACTGCAGGACGGATTAGAGAGGAGGATTTCGGGAGAGGGAGAGAAATACTACGAAATTTTCTGAAACATAAGTCTTTTGAATAACCTTCAGTGGCTTTAGAATAGGCTTTGAATAACCTTCTGAGACTCTGCCCATTTTTTGTAGCCACCAAGGAGATACAGGCTAAGTACCAGTATGAACTTTTGAGGCCCTTTTAGAACAAAAATATCAATCACAAAATGACAATTATGGTACAAATGGCAAAAATTTACCTCATAAAATTGCCAAAGAAGAGCTATAAAAATCTCAACGAGGCATCACAAAATTTTCTGGAGATAAGGCTACTCTAGGCTAAGATTATAACGGCAATTCCCTGGATTATACTGCAACCATAACCGATTCACATTCTAAACATTTTATCTTTTTCGAAGTCCAAAGCCAAATGCCTTAACGTCCCATACATGCCTTTTTATAGGTCAATAAGCACTTGAGTAAACATATTACCCAATCTATGCGATAGTTTACCTTGAGATTGAATTTTCCTGAGAGCATCCAGGAGCCAGAGAACTAGTCGAGCGAATCTAAGTTTCTCGCAGGGCATTAATGTCGATCGTTTGAAGTAGGTACCAACTGGGCTACGCAAGAAACCGTGGAGAAAGAGCTTAACGACGCTAATGAGAGGTGAGTGAAAGTGTACCTCTTCTTTGCGTAACAGTATGACCGAGAAGTCTGAACATACTTCGACGAGTTGAATCGATAGATAATTCCGTCGTCAACTTCAAATGGATGCGAATAAATTTAGCTCCGATCTTGCACTCCACACGTGCTGAACTTCGCAGCTACAAATAAATCAGGCTGAGGAGCTCACCTTTGCTATCAATCTCATCCTATGCTCAGAGAGGATTACTTTCAATACGGTTTAAACTTGTTTCTGCTCGCCTTCATTGCAGCATGATGATATGGTGGCTATATATCTTTCAACTCATGGGTCAATTAATTAGTCACGCATATTTTTAAACAAACGGAGGAACTTTAAGAGTTGGCTTGAAATGATTAAATAAGACTGTGAGGATTAATGATCGGGTTTTGATAAAAAGACTATTTTCGAGCATTAAGTAGCAAACCTTGAGTCTCAATTGAGTCAAAATATTTCTTGTCCCTAATTCAGTCCAGAAAAAATATTTTTTTAATTCGAGGTATGTAATGAAATTATGCAACTCATATGCTGCCGATCACTTTTCAAGTATCACCCTTCAAATTCATATTCATGCTGCACTTCGTCTCATCGCGTTCATTGACGCTATTCACTTCCACTCTCTAATCCTTAATCACCCGTCATTATATGAGAAAATACCTGCTATTAACTATGCTAAATTTACTCATCTAATCCCGTCAACATTGTAACTTTGCAGATTAATATGGCTAAATAATTTATTGTTTATTGTTGACATTAAAGTATTTAAGAAAAGACCAGAAAAAGTAATTTCCGTTAACATATTTCCCAGATAACACGAGAGTTGGGATGAATTATCTACGAATCGCTCTTCGGTACCTTTGTGGTATTAAATTTCAATTAATCGCAAGGAAAGATTCCTTTGAGTTGTAGTGCTTAATTCAAAGAAAATAAATCATTCGCGTATGATAGAAATATCGATCCTAAAAAAAATCAGGCAATTGAAGGTACATCGCGAATCCCCAGCCACAAAATATTTACATATTGGAATCATTATACTGCTCCAGAAAGAGGAAGAGTACTTATATGAGCAGATGAGTACAGAAACGGGATTCACCAAATGAGCATTACTCTTCAATTAATTTTAGGTCTAAGGTGGAGTAAACTTAAAGAAATCTTATCGCTTTCTATATTTGAGTTTCACATTCACCGATATGATTCGTGTCTGCTCTGTTCACAATTTTAGGCATAAATAATTTTATGTATATCGTGTCAAGCTGAACTTTACCATCAGCTTTTCGCTACCGAGAAGCATTCAACTCTCGGGCAGCTCTCCTAGCCAGCAAGCCCTAGCAAAATTTTCTCAATATGCTTGCTCTCAGCTTCTTGAAAACAAAAATTTAACTTCCAAAGTTAGTATTTCAATCTATGACCCTTTGGTCGATGGCATCACGTCGGAAGAATATTACTACCACAGCCACCCAGACGTAACAGGAGAAAAATAATGACGATGCGAATTTTTTTGCTATACGTGACGCTTTTTTTTTACAGATTTTCTTACGAAGGCAGCTGGGAACATTTAACAAGGGAGGAAACCGCAAGTGCACTATGCCCGTTTAAACGCAATTCAGACATGAGCACGCACTATGCATCAACCATTAGACAGGGAACTCCACAGGAGGCTTGCCCATGTCACAGGCCAGGTGAAAGCTGGAAATGGATCTTCCCATCTTTTTGAGAGATGGAGCAAAGGCACTCCAAGGGTGGATTGTGAATGGGCTGGATTAAGTGGAGGGAGGTGGTGAGGAGAAGACAGGCGCTTGGGGGGTCAAAGCGAGAGAGCGCGGGCCCCACGATTCCGCCGTCAGCCCGCGGGAGGGCGATAATTTTCGCACGCCGCGCGGAGGCGACCGGAGGAGGAGGGAAGGACGAGGGATGAATGGAGGCCGTTACGCAAGTCTGCACAGGCATCTGTGTCTCCACGGGCACCGCTAGAGGGCCTGCGGCGGCGCGCAGTGCATCTCTCTAGTCCATGTTGTTGTCGATCTGCCCGCGGGCGAGAGGATTCGAATAGAACCCCACGCGGCACTACACTTTAGAAGACGCGTGATTTTCGCTCCACCGGTCGTAATTTTTATAGGTTTCCTTTCGAATTTGGCTCCTTGCACACGCATCGATTTTGGACGGCCGGTAAAATATCGGCCGTTCACATTCCAATAATGAACAATAACATGGGAGCTTCCACACTGACCGACCACGCACCGGCCGGTTAGCAGCCAGCCATTGCCACTGTGGATCACCGGCGTCGGCATAACAACCAAGCAAGTGATCGTTTGACCGGTAAAAATCCAGCGCACGTGCAAGCAGCGCTCCACCGGTAAAACAACAGCCGGTTTTTTACCGTCCGTCCAAAATCGGTGAGTGTGTGTAAGCAACATTACTCCCATTAATGGGCGCCGGCAGTAAAAATTCGACGGAGACCGCGCTCATTTTTAGCGATATGCGGCGCGTGCCAGCGTCCATCCTGCTGATCTTTACGGCACGATTTAATAAGAATGGAATATGAAATTTATTATCCCGGGATAAGTGTGTCCCTTAGGAACATATATGATTATACCTTCATCAACCGTCGTACATATAATGATGTCGTACGTGAAATAGAAAGATTTACACGAAGTATCTACATCACAGATTCCAACATAATTTTTAACAAAACATGAAGACAAATCCTGAAAAAAAATAAATGGTAATTCCCACACTATTTAATTAAAAACTCAACGACCGACCATGGTTTCAACACATTGTGTCATTTTCAAGACCTTCCACAAAATCAAGCCTGAAACGATTTAATATGAAGGCAAATGTTTGAATACACACAAAATACATCTGATTTTGTACAGTGAAGCACTATATTTAGTTCACATGTAGTAATATTTCATGGTATTTCATTTAAAATTGACTTACGTTTCCAGATTTTTAACGTCGTCTGACAATTGATTTCATACTTCGCAAGAGGTGATATGGAAAGACCTAGCGTAGACACATGTTCGATCGTGTGGTACATAAAGTTCTATATAAACATTTAGTCACTAAGGATAAAAAATGAAGTTCCGAGGAATACAAATTACCAAACTAAGTTTAAATATTGAGTATTTACTCCATGTCCATCATGTAATTCGAAAGCGTGTACCTTATGTCTCACACTCGATAGTAGCATTCCTATTATTCCTTGCCAGCAGGAGTATCCAAGACGGGTGGGAAAGATGGGAAGTATTTTGAAGACTGAGTTTCAAACTTTCTTTCGGTTTTTTTCCGTTCATCACAAAAATTAATGAATACAATCACTTATAATTAATTGCCTTAATATCAAATTCACTGAAGGAAGATATATGCGCAGAAAAACCGTAAAAAATTGAAAAATTTCGAATGAAATAAAAGGTTTCTTAGGAAGGAATATTTTTGGAAAATTCATTCTTAATCATTCCCAAAAATGTACGCAGGTATTAAGGTATCATGAATCATCGATTCATCACAACTTCACAGTTACGATTCCACTTAGTCCTAGTGGCCAGGGATAGTGTCTCAATTCGGTCACATCATAAATATAATGATACATATAAAAAAATATATAAATTTGAGTCGTCACGTAAGTCATGACGAAGCAATGTGTCTCTACGGTCATGGCAAGAGTGTTGGTGTCGTACCCCTTCGTCAGATGCGTCACTAACGGCCAACCCTCGGGCGAGAAGATGCTAACAGAGCCTCCGCGGCACTCAGCCAGCCACTTGTGCTAACTGCCCATCCTCAATCCCCTCTGACTCTTGAGACAGCGGGCGCTAGTTCGCGACTACCGAAGCGGAAACGGATGCCTCTTTAAAATGCATTTAATTAAGAGGATTCCACCGAGGAACACGGTAAGAAGCAATCGTTTTCTGTGTAAATCCTAAATGTGTGTGGTATTCCAACTGTAAAATACCCGCCTGAAGTTTAAATAAATTGGCTATTATATGCCTCAGTTTTCGGAATGGCATTTACAAATCTTAAAATTCATATCGTTTCTCGAGCCGATTATTATAAACGTACGAGGGGCATTCATGTGAATTATTACCGGAATATAACGGCCGTTTCGGCAAAATAACCCATATCTGTTGATTTACAAATACAAATTTCGATATAAAATAAAATTAAGCAAGTAACCATACTACTACCAATCTTATTGACAAATTAATGCAGTCACTGTTGAAAACAAGTTAGTTACATAAATTTCGCGATTCAGCCCCCACAAGTACCGAGAGAAGTGTTGAATGAAAAATATAGTCTCACTTATAGAATAACCGGCCAACTTAACTTTACCTAGAAAGATGTGACATTAGAGAGCGATATTCTTAAAACCGTCAAAATTTGCTCTGAATGGGGCATTTAATTAGTGGCAGTAAGGCAAAGGACAAGAGTAAATATATAAATGGGTAATAGAGAGCACTGTGTAACACTGTGTACAAGACGAAGGTATATTTGTTATCCTCCAACTCCAAGGCGTCACAGACCTTATCCTAGGTCTTCCATTCAAAGCCACGAACCTACTTAGCCCAGTAAACCTTTAATAATAATTACAATACTTTACTAATAAGGTAATTTCACACAGGAACCTGGAAGTTCGCTAATAATGTTCAAACTTATCACCTACCATGCGTGGGAAACGTGTAATCAGGCATCTAGGAACAATATTACTATTTTGACGCGAAATTTTATAAATTGAGATAGGCATAAAATATTTCACTGCCCTTAAATGAAAGTGACGAACATTTTTTAAACTAAATTTTTTTTAGAGAAATTTAGACAATATTAATCTCATGGTGTAGTCATCCCTCCCAAAGTTTCAATGGTGACGACGCACAAAAAAAGATAATTTCACACAGGAACCTGGAAGTTCGCTAATAATGTTCAAACTTATCACCTATTAGGCTAGTCTATAGAAAAAATGTAAAAAAACATTAAACTAAGGGCTTACCGAATTATTATTTTTAGAGCACTGGGGTGGTAATAAAATAAATAACACAATTAAAAATTACAGTTGATGTATCCTTTTTTCCGGCTAATTTTCTCTATGAACCCCCTTATTGATTTTGGAGCTCTATAATCTCACACTTACAATAAGTGCTTTCAACAGAAATTTTATCGTTAATTTTTTCCATAAGCCTTTGCAGACGTGTAATTCCATTTTAGTATCGGCAAAGAGTTGAATCTCCCTTACATTATGAATTATCCTGTTCACTCTTTCCTTTCTCTAACATTCCCCTTCATCTCTCTATCGTAATATCCAGCAAGCTCTCGCCCTTTGGTATACTTAACACTGGGTACTCTTTACGATACACTCGTATCTTGAAATTTTATCTCAAAATTGTCAGTTATGGTGTCTCCGGGGAGCGAGGTAGCCTCGTGGGTAGAGAATTTGGCAGCAGATCGAGGAATCGTGGGTTCAAATCCTGAGTTAACCCTTGGGACTCCAAGTCAATTGTGAAGTGACCCGGGGAAAGGATGTGGCCCCCCAACCCTGAATGAGTGAAGTTCACATGCCCGAGGCCTGACCCGGGGTGAGCACTACCATCACCAAGCTGAACTGAACTTTGAATGAGTTTTTAGTGGTAAATGCTATCTTAATATATATTTTCACATCATAGAACGCATCGGTCCATAAAACACTTTTCTCCAGCCTTTTCTTTACCTCCTTAATTAACACTCCTGCAATTAACTGTTTCCTATCGATCTTGAGAGCAAAAATTTCTTCCCTATATTTTTACCGGTGAAGCCGTTTAAGCCAACGTCCAATAAAAATTGATGCACCTGCATTTCGGCTGTTTCTAACTTTATCCCCTATCTTAATTGCCTTACTTTCGAAACCACCCACCAACATTGGCTTTATTTTTTCTTTAATAATATGCTAAAATTATTTCAAAACATAAAATACGCAAAGGGTACCAAAGAAAATACTCTAATCAGACATATCAACGCATATTACCACACAAACTCTTTCTAATGCATGTCTCAGACAGTATAAAAGCATATAAGAAGAAAAGCTGTGATCATCCCTAGTAATAATTACAGTGAGAGCGAAGTCGGCCATAAAATATATCACCTCATAATGGAAAATCACATTAAGCCTACTATCGTGTATGCGACGAGGAAAAGATAAACCTGAGCGTGTTTAACGCAACTCTTATCCGTTGAACATGCGCACACTGATTCAAATAAATAATTATTACAAGGAGTTTACCTTAAACGCATTAAGATATTACGAAACATATTAAACTAATGTCTTCTTTTAGCACATGCTCTCGAGGTTGTTTGAACAAAGCAGGGTAAAATTTATTATCTAACCTTACACGGATGTCTTCACGACAAGTCCACGCCACAATTCCGAAACCTGCGAATTCATTAATTCATTCAGTTATGCAACTCAACTGTAACGCGAATCCGCAGGGGTCGAGGTTTAATTTGGAGAGCAGGGGGGATTAAGCGTCGGGCCGCATTAAACCGGGGAAAGATTAGGTCTCCTTCACATCCAGACGTTGATGTTGAGATGATGGCTCTACGCATGCTCCGCCAGACGCGCGATGTGGCAATTCGTCTCCGCCTCGTCATACACGATGCACGAGGCACAAACACAACCCCATTGGAGTGGCCAGGGTACTAGAATTCGCAATATCCATAATGGGTGCATTTGAGGACGGGAAGAAAACCATCGTAAATGGTCATCACAATGGGAGCCATTTGGAGAGATGCAAAACAGGGTTTTCATGACAGCTCAGTCTCCCATTCAATCATGCACAACGAACACATACGGTTGATATTCGTTTATACCGAACCAATAAATTCGTGTTCAACACAAAAAATAGGAAACGAAGAGAAATAAGTGAAACACCAACATTAAATTAGAATAATATTAGAGAATATTTGAGAAAAAATAACGAAGGCCAGAATTTTAATGCCTCAATATACTTTGAGGTTATCTTAGAGCAATTCTTCATCCAGACATGAGCATGTAAATATATCCCTATGAATCGAAAAAAGACTTAAGAACGAGTCGCTGAGTCGATTTCAATCGAAAGACTGAAAATAAAAGAAATGAATGGACTTAATTTATTACTGTCCTTTTAGCGATAAAACAAAATTGCTTAACCTTAACAACAGGTATAAATCTATGAGGAAATCATCCCTTTGACACACCCGGCAAGCTCACTTGTTATCTACCAAATTTCTGGAATGCAAATTTAATGAGCGCGTGATCCTAGTAGTCCGCACTTAAATAAAAATGTCTGTAAAGCTAAGATTAACATTCATTTTACTCATCATAAATCCCAAGTGATGGCTGATGCCATTACACACCATAATTAGGGTTTAATTTTGAGTACCTATCAGCACTACAACTTCGTGTTTAGGAGTACCATTCAACGCTTTGAATTTGAAGCCGAGACCTTTGAATTACCAAATTGGTGCCGCTGACCTCTATCCATATTGACCTGAAAATAGCCGAAGTAGGCGTGATTTTAATGAATCTAAATTTCTCTTTCAATTCATTCCCTAGGTCGGTAGGTAGTTCTTGGGCATCAAGGGATGAAAATAATCACTCACTCCCGTAGAATTTAGCCTCGGAACATTATCTTTCAGTTTGGCACAGAAAACGCGCAGAGGTTTCCCAAAATTTCTTCTCGGGTAGCGCAACAAATCATGAAATAGTGTTTAATGATATAGAAGTTAAACACCATGAGCTATATTGCGAGGCTTGGTGCTTTCCTAATGGATTGTTTGTATATACATTTCCCGGTCTTGGAGCCGGTTGAGGTGTCCATAATGTCCAACTCGGGCACTGTCATTAGGGAAATAAATATGCTTGCATGTGCAATCGAAAAAATAAAGATCATGCCCTGATAAGAGTTTCTCGAGTTAGGAGCCGAAATGTCATAGATGGGATGAAAGAAACATTCCTACAGTATTAAAAATCGGTACTCCAACACCCCGAAACTTTTCAGTGGAATTTTAACGCCAGCACGCAACAATTACAAAGATTGGTAGGGATTGAAGAATGCTTCTTTTCCCCTTAATTTTTTTTAATTGAACGTCTAGAATACCTTTACATTGTGTCATTATTATAAGCTATGATGCTGGTGGAATGAATAACCATTTTATGGCCATCTTTCACTGAGTGACCAATTATATACCGAATATATGTCACAGCAAGTAGGTACCTACTATCACCAAATATCTTCCTCTACGCACATAGGTGGTTTGATTGAAATATTTTGAGTAGTTACTCGCATCTATGAATGAAATATCTTAGTTTTCGTGGTGCTAACCCAGAGTAAATGCATTTTGGCACTGGATGAGATGGCACGCGGTTTAAATATGAGAGGGGTTCCCGAGATAATGAATAAGAGACTTTTAAGGCACGAAAAGGGGCTTTGAAGCAATCTGACAAACGGAGAAGAGAAATTTACCCGCTTACCTCAAGGTGTGAATTTCACATACACTTTGCGCCGCCTAAGCTCCAGTCCCGCCCATAAAGACGACCACCCAGTTGAAGAATGTAGATGTTTTTTCGGTCAAGGAGATGACCTTCCCTTCTTATTCAGGCAGGAATGGACTTTAGATTATCGTTCACCCTTGAAAAGAATAAAAAAGAAGATTAACAATAGAATAATTTATGGGCGTAATAGCATAATAGATAATTTAAATTATAGCTGGTTACCATTAAGTAACATTTCGACTCAAAAGGTATCTGCGGTCATTAATAAAGTCCGCAGAAAGCACGACCGATTTAATATAATAAGGTTCTTGATTCAAATATCACTTAAGAAAAAAATTTGACCGAGGGCATACGGATCAAACACATTGACCCACGATGGGTTAGATATGCATAATATTGTTGGCAACTAACGAGGCTTTCAAGGGCGATCGCTAATTACAAATCATTTATGATTTCCTTGCGTTCGAAAAATGTTTGTATCTTAATAATTTAAATATATTTTTAATGAAGCCGACGGGGTCCTACCACACCGATGGTCGCGGGTTCGATTCCCGCCTGGTTAGGTTGCCACTATCCGGAGTATGGATGTATGTGATCGTCTATTTTTAATTGTTAAAATCGCCGATGTTTGATGCTTCATTGTGCTATTTTCGGGGGTTATTGTGATTAAAAAATAAAAAATAAGTAACGAAAACGAAAGAATAACCTTGGACACTTCGGTAGCGAGATGGCAGAAGTTACGCCTCGAGCGAGAATAATAGGCACCTCGAAAATTAAGCGGCCGAGTTCAATAAGCAGGTAGGTGTTACGAAAAAGTTTTACCAAAATTCCTGCCATGGACCGAAAATTTATAACAACGGATTTTTTGTTTATCGCTAGGCTCGAAATTTTACCTATATTCGAATATTTTAAATTTAAGGCTCGAAATAATTTGGGTAATTTTGTGCCATTCAGTCCCGTAACAATACATTGTTTCGTACTGGGTTACATCCCTGCTAAAAACTATAAATAAAAAAGGGTATAAATAAGAAACACATCACCTTGATTTTTAATTGGAAATAAGTGACCAACCTCCACGCTGGAGCCTGATTCGACTCCCTGTTTCCTCAAAAAATTTCCAACATCCTAAAAGATGGCGATTGAAAATTCAAAACAAAAAAATCGAAGAGAATATCACGTTTTTCCAGAAAGTTGCGTTGGCGTCCCGCAGTGCCCGAATTTCAAAAATAACGTTTCGCAAAAATGAAGAGGCGAGCGTCCGCCGTTATTTAGATTGACATGAAGATGCTCGATCCAATAATCACTGAAATAAGAACGTCTCAAGTTTTCAAGTTTGGGTGAAGAACTCGACTAGAAAAATTCAAACTAGAGATTCGCAACGATATTGCGTGTAGGAGATGTTCCCTATTCTAGGTTGCAAAAATATTTCATGCTACCTGACTATTCCCGAAGTTATTGCAATGCCAAAGTGATTATTTGCAATACAAATCAGCATCCAAGTAAATATTATGTAAATTTGACGTCTGGATGAAATTAATCTTCAAATGAATGTTCCATACTTTAAATAGAGCCACGGAAAAAACATTTTTGATACATGGTAGATCTCAGGTGAGGGGGACGACCGCCTCGCCCGTTTTAAATTTCTTAAAATGTAATCATAAATGTGGTGAATAGCCCCACAGGAAGAATGGTATAAATCATTCCGTGGTATGGTGTAATCAATTACTCGATCATTTATATACCAAATGTATACAGCGAAAACTAATGACTTAGGATAAACGCTAGAGTAGCATCAGCTCTAGTTATATACACAAACCAAATGTGATTAAGGTACCTCAATTAATCACGCTTTTATCTGAAGATCTCACGGCCACTGATAATTGAAGACTTCGACGCACTCTTACTCAGCTCCAGGGTATGATAACACTCGCTGAGGTCAACTCATTTCATAGTAATTCCACCACATCGAGTTCCGACAGGCGGATAAATGATACTTTTAGGACATTCGTCGAGATGAAATCAGAAACAGAAACAACTACAAGTCGGGAAACTTCTAATTAGCACGCGGCATGAATTGACAAATGTTTTATTCTCTGTCATAAAATTTGGTAAATGAGGAGTCATACGTTACCTTATTCCCGTTTTGGAATTGCATTTTCGTACAATGAGCGGTCCCACTCCTTGGGGGCATGGAGGCCAAGTGGGTAGACGTCTATAGACTGCCGTCTAAAAAATCCCAAGATGAAATCTCGGGTGAAGAAATCGGACACTCCCAAAAAAAAGTCCTCGAAGTGTGAGGTGGCCCTGGGAATCAAATAGGCCCTCACCCAGTTTATGTGAATTCAAACTCTTGCGCCTTACTCTAGGGTGAACTCTGACCTCACCTATTCAATCCAACCTTCGGATTGAAGCAACGAGTGACATTTTTTTTTAGATTTATCTCTCCAAATACATGAGTACTTTAGGCCTCAACTTGGAGTAAATCCATGGCCGAGTTTTAAACATAAAGGTTTTACACAGTTTTTACTTAGACTTTTTGAATATATCTCATAAAGGCGAATTAAATATTTTTTGTATTAAAGAAATATTCTAGTGGATATCGTGAGCAAAGTTCATTTTTCAAATCATATATTTCGAGTGTTGAAGATGAAAAGAGATTTTTAAAAACCATTTTGATGGAAAACTTCCACATTCAGTGATTCATCGTCATAGGACGAAAATATGGAAATCATATTATTGACTTCATTCGTTGCAAGTGACCAATAAAATTCCACCAAAAAGTCAGGCAAGGCAGAAAGAGAGCCGAAACTGAACATTCTGAGCAAAAGAGATCCGTATGCCACTCAAGTAACTCGCTCACCTCCTGCATCATCGGCAAATATTCTCCGCGGAGATATGGGGCAAAAAATGAGTAGGTACGCACAAGCCCTTGCCGAGGAACGTTTCAAAACATCTCTAAAGACTTGGCCGCGGGTTACAAGCGAGGCGAAGAGAGGATGGAGGGCCGGAATTTGACGCCGGCCGCAGGAGTGCCGGGTCGCGAGGGGTCAAGACGCACCGACCGAGCAGAGAGACCTGGATCTCTCGCTAGGAGGGAGGGCACTATATGCCGCCATCACGTATGAACTGGACGTCCTCCGCCAACTATGAAAATGGAAATGTGAAAGGAGTGAAAAAATAATAATATCAACGCGTTTCTTTGTTCAGAGATGAGTTTGAGGGCGTGCTGAGGACACGTCTCCCTCGCGGTCCTCCCCATGATGCAGTATTACCAACTACCCCGCCACCCCGTCGACCTCTTGCCCATAGCTACCCCGAATAACGTTTATGGTTTCAACAGCGAGGAACCACGGGTCGCCTCCGTCTTAGCTTCTTTAACGGTAGTCTGCTGTCTCGCGGTTATCAAAACTCATTAAAAAAAGGCGCCGATGAAATGTGAGACTTTTTCGCCTTGTCCGTCTTCTCCGCGCCATCCCTTCATTCGCATGGGACCGTTCCCTGCAACGTGAAAACATATTGAGCAACCACGGCACAAAGGTGCGATTTGAGCAGAAGAGTCTTACTACTTCATCTTCGAGCAATTTTTCGCGTCTTAATGGGGGAGCGATGGAAATTTCAATTTATAAAATAATAAGAACGTAATATATAGGGTAATATTAAGTAATACAAAATAACACATTATGTAACCTTCTAGCATATCAGGTGACTACTTCCACGCATTTTGTCAAAAATCATGATTTCGGTAAAATTCAAATTCGGTGATTTTCAAATACGTACCAATCACCGCGGCAAGAAATAACTTTACCTTACATTAAGAACAAGATTCCTCGAGGCCGTGACGTTTGGGCATCGAAATTTCGGTCAAATTTTTTAAAATTTTGTGCTTTCTTTGTGAGAAATAATAACTCATTTTTTCATACAATTCGAAATTATGATTACAATTTTACAAATCCCAAAAATTGAAATTAACTGTAATTTCGTCGTTTTTTAAACGTGAAATCGAAATTAAATATTAACAATTTGGTGAACCCTCCGAAAAAAACCAGAACGCTAACTAAACCTTATTTTCACAATGTGATTTCTTCATAAACTATGAATCAAAGAATTACTTTGCTACACTAGAAAAATTTCCTTCGTACCCATACAGGGATACATAAGCTTACGGCCTGAGAACAGATTTTCTGACCCGGTATACACCCCTATTAAATGGGAAAAGCATCATGCTAAGTGCTTGCGACTAGTTCTCCATTCCCTCTCAAACCCACGTAGGTACGCGTTTTCCCCGGGCGTCGCGTCGTATCCTCGCCCCGGGGGCACAATTTGCTCCTCTTGACGGCTCGGCTTGACTCAACATGTGTCGCCCTCCCCCACATTTACCGTGAGCCCCTGAGCGTAGCCATCCTTCAACGACGGCGCGCGACTTGTCACTGGCGATCACGCACGCCGTCCCCGCGACTTCCATTCACAACGCTTTTCTCCCCGCTAATTATTACGTCGCCAAAGAGACACGGTCGAAGTGAGAGACACAGACGTGGCGGTTAACGTTGTAACCTATAGCTTCAAGTGAATTTCTAGTTTTCATATGTAGTTATGCAAGCGAAACAAGCTTGACTTACTTAGTTCAATTTGGTTATTATTCATTCATAGAATTGCAATCTTAACATTGGTATACTGCAGTCCACTATTCCTTAACTCATGCCAATTTTTTCAGCTCCTTGAAGCTCTCCTTACCCAAATCCTTCCTGATCTGTCCTAGGCATTTATCCCTTGGTCTTCCTCTGAGGACTTTTCCATCAATTTTACCTTCCAGTATGATTCCCACGTAACTGCTGTGCCTCATTACGTGACCAATTCATGGAGTTCTTCTTTGACGTACATGGTTGTTATTATTATAAAATGCATTCTACCGGTAAAGGTAAGATTACATGTGGCCATTCGAGAATCACCTCGCCCGACCCCCTCCCCAAATTGAACTTTCTTCCTGCAAATCCCAGTAAGGCTTATTCACATTCATTCTAGAAACCCAATTCTTTCCATCCCCTTTCCCGCTTGCATAACATTCTTCCCTCCAGTAAAGGTTTTCCGAATCACGGTTTTACGCACGAATATAACGAAAGAGGTTGTTCAAGTTGGCCTCCGTGAGTTTTGTCACCCACCGTGACAAAATGGGTTTACAAAAGTCGTCATTCGTGTCGCTGACGGACAAATCGATCCGAGTTTCACGGGAAAATAAGATATAACTAGGGGTATAAAACGAAATCTATACACATAATGATGTGATCTGTCAAATCCATTAATTTTCAATGCTATTACTCCCAATGACAATCATTATACCGTAAAATATTGGATAAAAGTTGATCGCATTGCACTCATCACCGCACCGCGGACATTTTTGAAAACCGATAAAAACGCGACCGAAATGGCAACAGAAATTAGCCTTCTAATGCAGAGGTGGGCAAATTGTGGCCCGTCACAGAGTTTGTGATGGCCCGACACAGAATTTAAAAAAATATGATAGGGTACACTTGTATCATTAAATTGATTACATAATTAAATGTGCTAACAGCTAGAAATCTAACTAAGATAAAGTTAACCAAATAAATAAGTTGGATAGAATTACCACAATTGTTTAATTTTTATACAATTTATATTTTTTCTGAAATTAAATATAATGTTAACTGATGAATGCAATCATTGTAAACGGCGCGGCCCTCCGATAACCTTCGCTCCTACAAAGTGGCCCTCGAGCCCAAACAATTGCCCACCCCTGCTCTAAGTTTCCGCACCGTACAGCGCTGCACTCCAAATCAGGCTTTTCACTAGACTTTTCTCTGCAAGCACAACGTTCCTATTATTTTCTCTTTCCCATTCATAATCACCTCCCAAGCTAATACAATTCTCTACCTGATATCTTTTCCGTTGGCCGTTTTCCACAGATGAGCAGTCCAGATAATTGAACTGCCAGATATTGTACTCCCACTGCCACTTGTACCGCCACTCAATTTCTACGAATAACCTCATCCTCTGATCTCGTCACCCTAAAAAATCTCCTAAATTTGGTCTCCTTACGATTGCGCAAAATTTACCCGGGATTAATTTTGTTATATACACGCCCAAATTATCCCCAGAGATAATTTTCCACACAAATGGTTTTCGCACCTATTGCCCACGCCAATAATCAAATTTGCGGGCAAAATTATAATTTTTAAAATTCTTACTTCGACTTCGGTGTTCAATTCATTATTCGCATCAGGTTCTGTTGAAACAGGGCTCAAAGAAATAAAAAGGTTGTGGATACACAAAAAAAATTATGGTAAATATGGTATAAATATATCTAATGCCAATTCATATTTATCAAATACGAGAGTTTTAATAAAACACAACATTTTTAATAACATTGTTGAGCAGCAGGTGTCCAAATAAAAAATGCCATTCGAATCTTTTTACCTTCTCCCTTTAACGAGTCGTTTAATGCCAACGTTATTCGCATTTGTCCACTTTTTTAATTCCCCGATACCGCAATTACGTACCCTAGAGGTTAAATATGATAATCTGACTAATAGTCGATTATTGGTAGATACCACTTTGAAATTGGGAACGATTCTCACAAGGCGGGTAGAGCATTCTTTCCGCATACGGAGGCCCGGGTAAATTTAGCTGAGTCATCAGTTTTCATTGCAGGTTATTCGGAGGAAAATTTAGGCATTAGGCGCTGGGAACATTCACTGTACTATGCCCGATAAATGAATTGTTTCACAGTGGATACCCATGCGTTTTTCTCAAGAGCACGTACTCATGCTTCAGCCATCATTAAATTTCTCTCTACGTTCATCGCATACCAAAGAATGCCCCAAAGGATCATTTCCTCGGTAACCAGTTATCAAGAGAGTACTCAACGGCACATCACTTTGGTATTGGTCCACTATAAAAATGTTAATCGATCAATGCAATATGATTCCCAACTCCCGCTCCATTCAAAAGGCAAGTACCCTTTTCCAACCAAAATACCTCTCTTCCCTCAAGCAAGAGCCCAAAAGCTTACGCCTCACCCATAAACTTGCTCCTCAAATCAGAAACCTGAAAATTTAAGCACCTTATTACATAACATACCGCTCGTATGATCACCAATTTTTCCTTTATCTTCAGGAAAATGAAGAATTGAAGCCTTTAAAAAAAATAATCGCTATGAGTCATGTAAACGAACAAGGAAAATATTAACGAGGAGTGGGAACACGATGGCTTTAGGTTTTTCGTTCTCCAAGCCATATGAAAATATAAACGATCGAAGTGCCAATCCAATTGTTTCGCGGTTTACATATGTAGCAACCTTATATATTCCTTACCATACCTTTCCTTCACTACTTCTTTACACAACTACCAGTCTTCTTCACCATTATAATCAAATAGCATTAATGCAACCGGAGGATGAACGGCTTCGAAATTATTTTAACAGCTAAAAATGCTTTCCGAGGGCAGAAAATTGCATATAAACGACAGTTCACAGCTTGCACTGAACAATCATTCGTTAAATGCGATATACTGAAATATCGGTGGAAAATTTTAATGGTCGGCTTGATTGAAAATGGATTCTTTTCTAATTTCTCATAATTGCACTGAACGATGCCACTTTCAATTCCACAATAACCTGAATCGTGAGTAAACACTTTAAGATATGACCTAAGCTCAAGCTATTCCATCGTTGTTTTGATTTTACAAGTTGTTTACATAGTTATTTATGTCAGACCACCTGAAAGTAAACGCCTTCTTAGCTTTACTTGCCATAATCAGGGATGAGTGGGGCAGAAGTATTTTTTTCCAACACCACAGGAGTAAATTAACTTGTACGTTCGAAAAAGGGGCCAAAGAACTCCACCCATCAGCTTTTCATGCACGGGCATCATCGACTCCCTTCACGGTGGCAATCGTGAAATTTTGGGTGCGGGTCAACTCCCGAAAAAGGCAACTTGTGAGCTGCCGAGAGTGATAAATATTCACCGTTCCGATCCGTCACGCCAGTACACATTAGGGAAGATCTCCGACCCGATCATCAATATATCCACGGGGAGATTCTGCACCTGCTTAATTTGATCAGGGGAATCGAATATTTTCCCCCGAAGAGAATCTTCAACACTTCAACGCAAGTCTTAACGTGCAATTCGAGGTGCGGAAAACCGCGTAGAATGAACTACTTTTTTCTCTTGATCGCTTTCGATTACCGCCAATCACGTCATTATGTAGTTTCAAAGAAACTTTCATCTTCTCCTTCGGGTGTGCATCCCGAGGCTATACCTACATTAGGCGATTATTAGGGTCTTGTTGTTGTGATAGCAATCCAGGGAAGGGAGGATTATACAACGGCGACGAATAACTTAGAAAACGAAATTTGTTTCTAAAATAAAATGTTATTCGTTCGTTCAATCGCCCACAAATATTACCCCAATATATACAGGGTAATGCTTTAGCTGCCGGTGAGTATATATACCACCTCTTCTGCTGTTTTGATTTTGCGTTTATTACGCACTAGAGGGCAACTGACGCAAGTTTAAGGAACAGTATTACCTTTCCGGTGTAAGGGAAGGAGAAGATAAAAGACAGGCTAGTGAGCGCGTGCAATGCGCACTAAATCATATTTGAAGGAAGCCTATGAACCAACAGCAGGAATCCTTTTTCGTGAGTCAATTTACTCGAATATAATCTCATTACGAGTTACACCCTGGTGAAACTGCATTGGCATGGTCGATTCATAATGTAGATTCACACGTTTTTCGGAGCAGGTTATGTTTTTTTGGTGCGGCTCAACGCAAGAAAACAAACCCGTTCAGAGTGAACAAAGGTGTTTCAACGGCAGTAAAGTCTAATGCCAACCAGTCTTAACACCGAATTCCGACGACCAAGATGTGCGCGTCATAAAGTCAACAAGTAGACAAGTAAGAGTAATTAAGACAAGGCAAAACACTCAAGACCTAGACGAGTCTCGAGCTTCAAGGCTTTACATTCACTAAATTTGTGCATGGAACACGGTCTTAAAGAGGGCAACAGATTTCAATGATGCACAACATCACACTCGGCGAAGCCGTTGATATCCTATTTTGGCAAACGAAGTGTATGCAAATTGCGTGCATGCATTATTCAGCGGTATTTAATCTTAACGATGCTTAGCATAATTCAAAGACTTCATAACTGAGGCCAACTGGATCTGAAAAGCACTTTGGGGAAATCTTCAAACAAATACTTTACCCATAAAAACATTTTCAAAGAAACGAATATAGGAAAAATATATTGAATTGATCAGCCATACACCATCGAATTAATAGTTCGAGCTATCTCCATGGTTTTTCAGCTAAGTAACCTGCTGATCATCATGGCAAAGTGAAAAATTCGCAAGACACACAGATTTTTTTAACTTTAATTTATTCCATGAAATTAGAGTGGAAAAAGTTACCTGAAATTTACTCACTTAAGAAATACAGTCCAGCGTAGTCCAGCACTACTGAAAACATACGTCAATGATTTTCCTAGAAGTATAACTTCATCCTTTCCCTAACAGCAAGGCCGTAGCTGGTAAATCTAAGACCTTCACTTTTCACTTAAAACCGTAGCCCCGAAAATGTCGGCGGGGGGAGCAGGCTAAAAGTCCCGTATATTACAGAGAATTGCTTTCCACTAATGTGCAAATTACTATGCGTTTGCGAACCTCAAGCCAATTCTTCAAAAACTTTAAAATATTTTCAAGTCAATGTTAATGCAGTTACTGGTGCCAGATAACAGCCATTAAAAGAGATATCGCAAAAATTGCCTCGCCATTTAGTCACAAGAGGACGTTCAAATGTTACATAATCACTATTTTGGGGAGGAGGGTAACGAATTTGCTTACTTATATGTTCGGCAAATGGCCATTTACGCGACATGCATATTTATGGAGGTCAAAATTAACAAAAAAAAATACGTGAAATACGCCTACGTAATACTGGAACGCTCCCCTAGTACTTCGCCAATGTATTTGAATCCTATGATTGAAAAAAATAAGCGATGCTATTACAAAATTCTTCATGCACCATATAAACATAAATCCAAGTAAGCGTCCCACATAGAGTGCATCGACTATATCCTCCTCTTTCCTATTTTCCAGGAGGTTTTTTCAGCTAATTGCTTGATGAGTCCCAGTTGCTTAAATACGGCGAAAATAGTCGACGGGAATGATTGCCGATGGAACGGTAACGACTTCGCATTAATCCTCTCGGGTATTGAAACGTGGGAATGATGATGGATTGCAATGAAAATTAACTGAAGTCTGCTTCTTGGGAAACTTTAATAATCCCTAAGATAAGGAGGATTTAGAGATTGTACGTTCAGTGAAAAGCGTTGCATAAGCTGATAATCATGGAGCGTGGTGGCCTAGTGGGAGGATGTTTTGGATAATAATTGAAAGATCCAGCTTCAAAGTCCGAGTGAAGCCCTTTAAACCACTATAAAAATATGTTTTAACGCTAATATAAACTCTTTGACAATCGCAAACAACTCGAGGTGAGCCCTACGAAGATTGCGTGAAATTTATGTCTTTAGCTTAGTTTTAGGTGACCTCTATCCTCACCTATCTCTACCGACTTTCAAAATGAAGGGCTGAGTGAGCAAAGCTAATAATCCGGCACCGTTGTCTCATTTGGCAAAGACCACCTTTACTTCAATCAGCAGTGAATTTAAATGGAGCAACCACATCTCATAAAAGAATCGGTTAAGTGCTCAAGCTATCAACCTAGTTCTAAATTGCTTAAATTCACTTAGTCGACTAACCTCGAAGGATACAATAAGCCCTTTACGGCAAAGCTTCATAAAAACAGATATATTAGGATTTCTATATTAGGAATATATAAGACATTGGGAATGACAATTCATATAAAAAAGGGCATTTTCCACCTTATTCCATTAAGCTAATTCTTGGAGAAATGTTTTTAGTGCATACGGTTTTTCATTCCAGTGAAAGTAGTTATACTCGTTGACAAGTAGCCATTTCATGTGCCCGAATTTTTTTCAATTTCCAAGTAAACCGGAAATGCCTTGCGAACAAAATTTTTTTATTATCATTATAAACCATTATGTAAAACGAGAGTAACATTTATTAACCAAAATACAATGATATAGTGACTCGATAGTATTAAAATAAGGGTATCACCTTCAAATTTCATCTTTTTTTGAGGGCAAAATTCAGTCTAATGGCAACCACTCAAACTAATAAATACGTCGAAAATGCTAAAGAAATTTCGCTATTTTTTTATCAGTTGTGTTTTTAGTAGTGAACCGCTTGAAAATCTAAAATTCCCAACAGAGGATAGGTTCAACGTTATTGAATATAAATGATAGATTAACGAGCACTTGCAACGGTTTAACCTAAAATAGAAAATATTCAACAAGGAAATATTTATGTGATAACTTATAGTCTTGAGAGCATTAATTATACGACGAACTCATGAGTACGTTACATAATTCTCCATTGAAATAAGCAAGAGTATCCTCAAAAGTAGCAGGATAACGTAAGTTTTGTAATTATTTGAAAATAAATTTAGAGCCACTCCATGTTCATTCGGAAACGTTAATATTCTAACTATAAATGGGTTCACAAAAAATCCTGTCAAGATAGCTGATACAAAAGAGATAAAAAATTACGAAAAGATGAAGGAAATGAGAAATATTGTAATAAGTGAATGTCTTCCACCCTTCAGCGTACCTAGCCAGACTTACGAAAGTTTCAAAGCGAGGGATGAATCAATTTCACAAGACGCCAAATCTCGGTGCAACTTAAGGATTTTGAAAATGGCTGCAAAGCGGAGGCAGCCTATTATTTCTGAAAATTCGTCCTCAGGCACTTTAAAAACCGATTTGTTGAGAAAGGATCCTTGTTCTGGCGTCACGTCCTCCTCTCCTCCATCATAGCTGACCTTATTTGCGTCCGACTTTGGCATTTGGGATGACTTCTCATGGCGCGACCTCGCCATCGCAAAAAACCCATCAATCAATCGGAGCACCCGTCCACCTAAACGCTCACCGAAAGCTTTATCCAACGGGTCGAGATAAGAGGATTAAAAGTCAAGAGCAGAAAACCTATTAAAAAAAGGTTTTCTTTTTTCGTAGGCTTTTAACGCACGTTGTTTCTCTATAGCGCACTCTCTGGTCCATTTCATCATGTCGCAAAGCATTAGTGGTACCAGTGCACTCCGACTGATTGCTTTCACATAAATTGACGACTGCAAAAACTACGCCATTCTCGGTAATTGTGCAGGGACCAAAGCTTTTTCACGGTGAAATAAGCCCATTTTATGTGAATGCAAGGAAATATAATCCATAGCATTAGTTGTTTAAAACCTGAGATATTTCACTATAATACATTCAAATAATTTTGTGATTTCAATTACAGAGTTTTTGATCTTTTTAGTAACGATATGTTGCTATGTATTGTTGCTTATTTTTAGAAGTTTAAATATCATGATGCCCTTCTTTGTGGTAATAAAGTTGATGCCATAAAGAAAATTTCTCAAGATTTATTAAATTAGATTATTTAAAATTTTGTCATATCCTTAATGAAATTTATTTGTCAGCTACCTTCTCTAAATTACTTGTCGTTATTACCGTACTCTACCTGTATTATCTTATCAGTAGATTGCGACATCTTTCATCAGGGAAAAATAAGTACTCAACAAACAATTTTGTACCTTTTGCTAAGTCGTATATTTTTTATAGCCAGTGTATGACCCATGGAAGACAAGGCCATCGAGCAATAAATTTTTATTATATTCTAAAAAACGTGTAGCGCCTTCAATTTTAAGGTTAACTATGGCAAGATAAACGGCGGAATGTATGTTCATATGGACTAGCCGCTCAATAGGCAAATAGTAAAACCTTTTCGTAAAGAGGTAGCTTTCGCATGAACAGCATAACCAATTTAAGACACGAGGTCTACGGAAACAGGTTACAAGCATCTATTCGTTGGTAAGATCAAGAAATAAAATCTATCGCGAATTCTCACTTCTATACTTGGATAAGTAAACCTCTATGATACGACTCGGAAGTAAATTTCAGTGCACCGTAAATGGAATTTATGGATCGTAAAAGTTGTGGCAAAGACATAGGCATCGCCAACCATCAGAATGATCTCTCACCATTTCGCAATACTTGTTGGGAAGCAGTTTGTATTATAGAAACCCATACACACTGGTTACGCTGTTAAGAAATTATTTATGGTTCTATGTTACCTACCCTAATCTTAAGGGCCTACCATCCTGGCGAGAGCTGGAGTAACATCTGCTCCGATTCCTCAGAAGATCTCTTGGATTGAAGACATTTATTACACGTAGGTGAATGTACGATCAATCGAATAATTGGAGATGGTGAACTCGTATAAGTCAATCGTCAAACGTTTTATTACGGCAAGTCGGTGAGCTCCGTTGAAGTGATAAAACCCATGTTACAGTAATCCGATATACTTTCTAAAAGTCACAAAATGGCATTTAACTCTACGTAACCTATCGAATTTCAGTGATCATTCACATACATGATATAAGCAAAAACATTTATTGGAGTTGATCTTTTCACCTGACATATAATCATAACTAAATAGACAATCTAAGAAACTGAAGACAAGGCAAAAACGTGAGTTATAAAAAGCAAAGCTCATGCTTACTCACAATTCTATCGTTCTGTTGCCGAAGTACCTATATCGAGAAAGCAGCATTAAGGAGGAAAAACATACATTTATAAATAATTTTGGCTCGTTAGTTCGGAAATAAAATTATACATTAACTTCTAATGCTCTTAAATTGTTTGTTAAGACTTCATACTCGGTTCCTCGAGCAAAAAAAGAAAGTCTTGAACGGAAAAACTTTTACCATTAGTCAATACGCGGATCACACGGCTGACAATAAAATGGAAAATAATGTATATTATGGAACTCTACGATCCCTTGATTTGTATTGTAGTGAGTTCAGAATTTAAAGCAAGGAATCATACTGGATTTCGTTACAAACACATGTAAGGAAAGGAGGTCATCGCTAAATTATTCCCTCTTAATGTCGTGACAATTAACACGAAAGCAAAGAACTTCAATGCATTACAACATCACCCGAAAGGCAAAAAATTTGAATATGTTAATATATACAAAAACAAATTTTACTCAAAATATATACAAGTAAGACTTAAGTATCTTTAAGGCTCTAGTAACAACAAATTAGGCACGAAAAATACTCGAACAAATTATTTTTGAGTAAGGTAATTCAAATAGCAATTATTTTGCGGTCAAAATAATCTTTTCCATACCACGCCACCAAATTTCATTCAAAAAAGGACGGAGGGAATTTGGAAAATTATCCGTTTAGAAAATTTCAAAATATAGAGAAGAAATAATTACACGAGTAGGTACGTACAACCCCAAGTGACTGGCTTAAGACTTCCGTGCTTAATTAGTAATACCCCCATTTGGAAACAATGACTATTTTTGTTTCGTAATAATGGCGACTCATATCTCTTGTCACTGGCCATTTTTTAGCTGGCCGCGGCTGCATCAACCGTGTAAATCCAAAAGTTCCAAATTTATCACGCAGATAATGACAAGACCAAGGATTCGATTATTCACGCAGGTACCTGGAAATCATCCATCTCGCCAAAATGGCAAAAATACGAACTCGACAAGCGTAACAACGCCATGCCTCATGCAAAATCGGTGATTAACGACTGTTGTAATCACACTTGGTTTTTATACAGACCTGCTAAAGGTCTCCAAATGAACAAGTCCAAGCTAATATCTCATCTCAAAGGAAGCTTCTCAAAAGAAAAAAACTTGATCAACTAAATGTAACGGTATTTCAACGGACTATCATTTTATTCAGCATATGCGAGAATTGTAGTGAACTGCTGGCATTTGGCAAGTAAATGTCGGCAACGTTAACTGAGGCACATGAGGAAAATCTCCCTGAAAAAAACTTGGGAAAAGGTGAATGACAAATTATGAAGCTATAAACGAATCTAATTCTAGAAGGTAAGTAACCTGTGAAGTAACGTAAATACGGATTAAAAAGGATTCCAGATACTGCTGCGCTGTATCAAAAACATGCACACGCCTAGCAGTTTGATGGCGACACTAAAGGATAATTCTTACATAGGTCATGAATCGGTATATATCAAGCCGTAAAACGATTTTAGTATAGTATTACGAGTTCCTCTATCTTTGTAGCTATCTTTTAAAGGGTATCTCTAAGTAAGAACTATAACGAATGTGAAAAATAAATTTAACTCAAATTATTCATTACGTATCATATCTAAATAATACTAATAATCAATATAATCCTGGGTATTTCCCCAATTAAAACTTTAAAGACCCAGATCTGAAACTCGTTTTGGCTCAGGAAAGAGGAATGGGGTTGAAATTCAGAGATTTCTCTGACTGCATCATCATAGATAAAAAATAATATCTAAATACTAAGAACACTGTAAGGTACCACACTGCTCTTTAGAACAACTAATCTGCACTGCTATAAGTAAACAACATTAATTATAGTTGAAATATGCAGTAAAATATTTAGAGGTGAATGCCTTCAAAGGAATAACTGATTTCCATCACTTGAATCCTCACCGGAATTTTTATAGGAGCTAGTTCCTTCTTTTATTTTAGAAAGATTACAAAATTAACGCATTTATTTATGAAAATCGTTCAACCTGATGTACTTCTATCATGGAATAAATTTCGCCCAATCAATTGAGATGATATTCAGTTGAATTAGCCAAGTTTCGGAGAATACTTTGATTCTACTGTCTAGTAAAATAATGGAAGTCGCTTCTAAATATACACCCCTAAAATGTTCATACGTCTAACACTTAAGGCTTTCGATTAAGTTTTTCTTTCAAATAACAATATAAAGCCTGTACATCTACACACTACCCCATAAGCCGCTTTAATAGATGTGCAGCGGGAGGTGACAGGATACCAGCCGTTAAATTGAACAAGAATATCGAGACAATAACAATAGAACAATTTGTAACTAAGAGAAGTAACCCCATCACTAGTAAAACCCACAACGTGTAATTACCTTTGATTTATTGACAACTAGTTTCCACATTTAATTTTTGAATAATAGACGACTAGTTTCAACAAAGTTATTTGGAGTACATTCGTTGATTAATATTCCCTATTCTCCGATTAATAGCAACTAAAAACGGAGAAAGAATTTAAAGATCAGTAAAAGGTGGAAATTTGGCTGATCGAAATACCTTAAGACCAATATTCTGATCTTGTACGTCAAAATGTATATCTAAGTATGAGGTGGTAGGAATAAAAAAATTACAAAGTAAAAATGAGAAGAGTAGTTTTGCTACTAAATTCTTGAATGACAGCCTAAGTTTCAACGAGATAGCTGAGTATAAATTAGGGCAAGGGTCGGCAATATTTTCTCCTTAAAACGTCCGAATGGATTACTGATACCGTAGATCTCAAAGAATCGATCAATGAGCCAATAATCAATCAACGGATAAAATGAGAAGAATCTAGAGATGTTCAACTACAAGAAAATTAAGTTCTCAAACCACAGTTTTGGTAATAATTACTTAAATTATGGCCTAATTTCGAAGAGCACATCTGACAATGAGTTTGACATAGTGCAGGGGCCGGAAATGTTTTTCTGCTTCATTCGCTATGGCTGAATTGGACGCAAAAATTGTTAATTTAAAGAAATATTTGGAAAAATAAGTCGTCAATTGATTAAATTTGAGAAATACGCTTTCTCTATAAGTAATCAATTTCCATAACACAAACAATTATTTAAAACATAACTCCTAAAAAAAAGACCGATAGGCGACATGTTACAGAGTAACATCGCGCATGGATCGCAAAAGAGATATAGTTTCGTAAGTCAATATGGCTCTTCGGGGACAAATTTCCATAATGCACAGACATTATATCTTCCTTACTACTGGCTGTTTGCAAGAGATAATGGAGCTTTTCTAAATTAATCACTTTGATAAGTCACGTTAAACCGTTTGCATTTGTTGAGATGAATATCCATAAGTACAACAAGTAGTGAAAAAGGCTTAATAGTTGAGAGACATTAATGCATAGAAGTTAATATATGACATTGTTTTGTATACGGCCAGTGGGTTATGAGCTGTCAACAATTGACTAGTGTATCGAAGCATAGACCAATATTTAAATATTATCCGGTGAACATTTGGCAAGATCCCTTCAAAATAAGCTCGCAATTTTCAACTATTTTGGTGAATGAGATGTATCGTTTTCTCACGACTGCGCTGCAAACTACGTAGACCACTACGCTATGCATATTCTTTAATTCCCATGACAATTTTACCGAGGTTTGACGGTGCTAGGCCCTAGCGGTCCATCCCGAATGGCAACATAAGGGAATCTGTGCTTCCAAGAAGCCTCTACAAGAAGGTGAATCTCATTCTGGCGCTAATGCCGCGCTTGGTGGTAAATGTGGCTTATTCCACGCCGCGTGATCGACGGCGAAATTTCCAGAAAGTCAATGGTCCGCGGCTCGATTCCCGGTCCATTGGACTTTTTTCTCATGGCAATTAATGTGAAAGACAGCGGCATATTTTTCATTCGATACAAAGGCGAATGCTGACAAGGGTCACTAACTCTGTGATTTAACTCGAAGTTTTGTTTGGACAACTGAGGGTAGAGCTCACCCCAGCCGCGAATGCCACAAGCGTGTGTATATTAACTCACATTCGGGGGGGCAAGTCCCTAGAGCCACTTCGAGGATTTGAATACGAAAAAAGAACGGGCAAGTGGGAGTGATGCGTCATCTTAATTGCCAAAAATTGAAAGACAAAAACACTCCCGCTGGAGAAGAGAATATTTTTTTAATGAGTGGATGCGTTGGTTTCGCCGGACGGCCGATGAAAGGGATTCAAAATGAGGTCGTCACATGGCCCAGAGGAGATGGACGTTAGGGGGCGATTGGGCGCTAGGTACCACGAGTGAATCTGGCGCCCAGGTCAGTGAGGATAAACAGGGAGGCGGTGATGCACACTCAAATGCCCGTGGGCAGTCGTAAAAGGGGCGAGGTTTTCCAACTATAAAGACATGAGCAACAACACTGCCTCTTGATGTGATAACCCAACTACGGTATGCTTTAATCTTCCCCCAGAGAAATGAAAGAGAGAGTGGTTAGGACATCACTGATCGAAAGGTTGCTTAGCAACGACGTGATGTACGCATTGCCTGAGTATTTGATGCGTGAAACATAATGGTTACATGATTTTCAGCCTCAGAAAGATTTATCAAGAAGGGTATTAATTCCACAGAGTAAAATTCGAGCGCCTCGACGTGGAATCAAACCGGGATCCTCCAGTAACAGAGTCGGATACTTCAACATGTATTAAACTACTAGCTGAATAGATTTAGGCAATGCCTTGAGAAATATATGGTGTTGAAAAGTATAAAAAGTGCAATGTTTCCACTACTTCATACTACTTTGTGAAATTCTCAGGTACGGATGACTCCGTAAAAGTAGTAGCATAGAGTAAGTATTTACTTACTCTATGATAGTAGTCCGCGGCAGTTTTCTAGTTTTCTTAAAAATCGACTCAAAGAATCCATACATGAAATACGGGGTCAAATTCAGCTTCGAGTAAAAAAAGAAAGGAAAAGAACTCATTCCAATTATTTTCTAGCAATTTTATTACAAAAAAAAACAAATAAATTCTATGGTTTTACTTCAACATCGCCCACTAAGAATCAGATTAATTTAATATGAATAAGTCAAGTAGACAATTTACTCTAATTCGACTTCGTTAGGGGAGACTTCGTAAAAAGCATGATCAATAATAAATAGCAAAAATTATTTTATCGCACTTTCCACTATTTAATAGTTAAACATAATAGTTATAATGTTTATGTTTCTCAAGGATAGGTGAATGTGCTGAATAGTTAAGTAGCTGGGTGGTAATTTTATTTTTTCAACAAATGGAGTTTTGGGGATAATACATAACGTAATCTACAATGTTTTGTGACAAATAAGTAACAATCAACTTTGAGTAGTAGCTATTTTCATGAGTTGGCTATGAAACAAGTCAAATTATTGGAGCTGTCATGCTCAAGTCATCATTAAACATAATACTAAATCTAAGTTTAAAAACAGAACTTGGATGAAAAACCACAGTTGTATTAAAATATTATTAATCTTGAAATATGATGATTAAAACGCCTATGTAGTGATAGGGTCATATTTTGCTTGAGCTTTGCGTATATTGCTATGACGGGCACTCACCGCCACATGAGGATGGAAGGGAGCAGAAAATCGGAAAAGAATCATTTTTTGCGTAAAAGCATCACCTACCTGCATTATGAGACATGATGGATAATAAAGATGACAGGATAATGGTACAAAAAATTTAAGTCATATATTTCATCGGAAAGGACGTTCTAAGCGGAATATAATTGTTACACATGAAAAGGGCAATTTATTCTATCTAATATGTGTGAAGGTTTAATGGTTTACCAATGATGATAGCACAGCGCAATCCTTCAACGATAGGCATACTCTCTTCCAGTCACTTTCAGAATTACTCGTCGTAGATGGGCAATGTTCAATAATGGCAGCATCTGAGAGACAAGAAAGGTCAATCACTCCACATTTCTAACACAGTGAACGGTAACTTCAGTTTACGTTGGAGATAGATGAAAATTACTAGTCAATCACTCTCAAGTTCCAACTTAAAAGTTACTTAAAATATGCACATACATTCGAGTTGAAAAAATATTTTCCCTATAACTCGTGGATCCAACATTTTATGGCATATGAAAAACATAGACGAGCTATGAAAACGATGGCCACTTACCGCCATACGAGGATAGAAGGGCGTAGAAAATTGGAAGATAATTGTTAAAAGCGTAAAGTCATCACCTGTCCGCATAATGAGGCATGATAGATAATAAGACTGACAGTATAATTGTGCTAAAAATAAGGTTTCGCTAGGTAAAGAAGCATTAAAGGAGAATACAGCGGAGAAATCAAGGGTTGAGACCTTGGAAATGTAGTGCCACAGAAGAATGGTAAGGTTAAAAATGGATCGACCGAGTTAGTAATAAGGAAGTAGGAAAAGTAGGAGAGAAGAGAAGCCTCATGAAAACCTTGATAAGAAGACAGAACAATCTTATAGACTATGTATTGAGACACGATAGCCTGATGGAGACAATTGTCGAGTGATATGTACCTAGATGGCAATAATGGAAAAGAAAGACTTCGAACAAAATATGAGGAACAAGTAAACAAGGATGTGATTGAGAAGAAATACGTTGTAGTGAAAAGATCGGTCGATAGGAGAATTCAAAGGAGAGCTGCGCCAAACCAATCTTAGGATTGTTGACCAGTGATTAGATGAAAGGAGAAAAACATACTGCTCAATCCACGATTGCGTTTCACTGTGGAAACAAGAATTGATAATATTTCAACGATATATCAACGAATTTGATGATATTTTTCACTGCAATAAAATCATAATGGAATCCCCGTCGAAGTATGAGTCAGTGTGAGGAAAAAAGAGGCAATACCGTCAACTTCTCAAATCAAACCTTTTGAAATCACTCGGAGAAGGAATTTCATTCCTTTGCCTTATGCATACGAAAGCATTTCTGGACGATCTATTCGAACCGTATTTATTGAAGTAATGTCCTTTTGGCAGCAAGAAAGGGTAAACTACACCCAGACCCAATGCTTTCTTCGTTTTTCTAGCATGTGAATTACGATCAACAAACGAGAATCTAAAATCCCATGCGGACATCAATTGCTCCTCCCTATGACAGATAAACGAATTGTTCGGTGCCAACAACGTTGCCCTACATGGAAAAGATGATTTAGCTCAAGATAACATCAATTCACTCCTTATTCGTCTTCAGTATTACTTGGCCAATATCCAACTCCAGCAATAAGAATCTTCGTGTATGCAATAATGCGACATGAAGGAGTAAACGTAAAGCTCATCCCGATGCTAAAGTGATTGATCAGCATTTTCCATGGACAATTTGTGACCCATCGACGTTGATTTTACAGTTTGAAGCATCCAGAATTCCAGATCAATATTTACTGAAGCTCAAGTCCTTGACGCATCTCTATTAAGGGTAATACCTCCACGCAGGTAATATGCCTTTAACACTTTGAAAATCTTCATAACGGTACGTCGAGAAAAATTACACGAATTATGAAGGAACTATATGACATTTACATCCTCACTAATAACAGCATGATGATAATAAGCGGCGAAAAACACGCAAATTTTGCTGAATAACGTAAACTTCCTATCATCCAAGGCTTCGCAGAATCAGCAAAGAGGAAGAATACAGACTTCCGAAATAATAGCAGCATAAATAAATCAGGAAACCTTGAACAATTTCTCAGTTACTGAAAAGGCGAATAAAAAAAATTCGAAAAAAAACCCTTGCCCGAGGCAAATTTACTTTTCTCAATATTAGAAAAAGCTTGATTAAATTTACTTCATCGGATGAATTTCGCCATTTCCAATTTTTAATACAAAACACGAATTTATAATGATGGATCCTCTAAAAGTCGAAAATAAGCGAGACATCCTTTCCTAGCACCACAATATTTTATCTCACCTCCATTATTAACACGTAAATTTCATTTGCATAGGATACATGCAAGAATATACCTAACTTCTAAAAGCCAAAACATCCATTAAATAAGAGTAAATTTACAATTGAAAATAGGAAGCAATCTTCATCGCAAATCGATCATTTAGCATTCCTCAAGCTTTACCGAGCAAAAGTAGTTCTCTAAGAGCTAGACACAATTTAAAAAAATAGTCGCATCCCTAAGTTCTTACGCAGCAATCGACAGCCTTGTTCCATCAAATCAATATGGGAATATTTCTTGCTCGATAATGTGGAACTACCTCGGTCTCAGTGTTTAGCCCAATTGACTTTAATTGTGAATAAAAAATGTATAATCTTTGTAAGAATTTGTTTTTTAAATATCAAGAGTAAAGATAAGTTTGAATTCTTTCCGCTCTTTCTTTGAGCTCTATATCTTCTTAACACCTCCCTCTAGACCGCTTTTTTGCGGGGTTTTTGCTATTTTCACCCATGACCGCATTACACAAAGCCCGATAAAACCGCTGAGTCAAACTGTAAGATAATCCCAGCCAACAATTACTTGTCCTAATCTGACTTTTTGAGACGCTGACCGATAGCTGAAATATCCTGCCACTTACAGCTCAAAGTTGTCAGCTTTACAGCTTGTCAGACCTCGCAATAATCAATAAATTGATTTTAAAGGATTTTGTTAGTTAATATGACTCTCAATACTAATATCTTCCTGGCCAGTGGGTAGTTCCAAGAGATGTGTAAGGTTTTCTCCACTAATAAAAATGCTAAGTAAAATCACGTCGATTAAAGTTGTTGTGTCCCAGCAGGCCCTCACAACATCTTCAAGCCATAGCAACGCCAAGTTAGTTGCTGTGAACAAGGTTACAAAATTAGGCACCTTTCGGTACCGATTGGTTTTTTTGCGGCGGTTCTTCGTGATTGAATGGGCAGAAAGATGGGCCAGAGGGCATCGGATTTAATAGTGGGATAAACTTTAGAAACTCCCTAACGTCGAAAATGTATCGCAGGAAGATCTGGGACTGGAACTAGCCCCCCCCCCCCCCAACGCCGGATGTATCCTTGCAAAAATATCTGTCAAGGATCGCGATAATCACTACCACCACTTACCGAACCCATCTGATGACCAATCACATCCTCTCGGACGATCTTTTTTCACGTAACGAATCACTCGTCTTGAAGTTATCACGGTGCGTGTTCAGAGTATGTCTCTGTCAATATTTGCCCGTATGTAAAATTAGAATTTTTTTAAATTATTATTATTTTATCAAATGAAAAATTTATTTGTTGGAGATGCAGGTACACCTTTACAAAAGTTCACTCTAAACAAACTGAATTTTTGTAGAGATCAGCAAGTTTTTAACTGGTAATTCGTCGCGACAGGATCAAATACTTGGTGAAGTGAAAATTCATCCATACAGCTAGTTCAACTCTTTCGTATTTTGAATGGTTTCTCAATCAATATTTCTACTACAAATTGTTAAGTATGCTAGGAAGATTTAGTAAAAAGTTTACATTGATTGATCTTTTAATTGAGAACGTGCGACCTTCAAGTAAAAGAACTCGCACGTTTTGAAACGGCGTCCTTCCATTGCGGACTTAAAACGTTTCATGAAGTGCACTTTTAATCCTCTTATAGAGTTCGTTAAAAATTCTACTCTCTGGCGATGCCGTCAACCCCATTTCCACTTAACGAGCGAATTGGTCCCTCACGGTCAACCTCTTCTCACATTTATGACACGCTTGCCTTTTCCTTAATCCTACCCCATCGATGCGTTTCGGGGTTAATCGAACTAGGGAGAGAAATAAGATGATAGAGCAAGGAAAAAGTCTCTGAACGAAACAGCTGCCCTCCTTATTACGAGATTAAAGTGCGTTAGAAGACTTACAAAATACTCTCGAGAACCACCTAGATATAATCACAGACATTTTCAATTCAGCAGATCGGTTAGGGAGTACCTGCATTGAAATAAATTTGCGATCATTTTGCAATTAAAGATAGAGATGCTAAATGAAATCACTTTGCGTTGGAATGTTTTATCGAAACATCGCAAACTAATCACAAAAATTTCGTTTCTTGGAAGAAATGTGCGCCTGTCACATTCCTCCAATTAATTTGACGCTTCCAGCTATTCGTCGAAGAGGGCGACGGAGAACGCTTTCTGTTTGATCCCTGACGACGTCGAAGACTTAAGAGGGCACGGCAACTTGCGAGAGATTATATTGATTGTTTATTCATTTTACGTTACCTTTATTTTTCCGGGAAATTCTGATCGTTCTACCGCCAGCATCGCATTTGGCGAGTTTTTTTTAAAGCGATTTGAACAAACGGTGGGCGACATCACAATAAGTGGCCGATTGGATTCTTCGTGGTACGAGGTGTGGCAAATGACGCGTGCGCTTCATGTCTTTAACCGACGAGTTCTATTGCCTTACCCTTTCATTTGTTTTTCAAATCCTTCTCCCTTGCTTATTTAATATTCCGCCGCCTTTTTTCCATATCGTTTACGCCCCCGGGCCCTGCGTCGCCACGCCTATCGTGTTAAGTATCACGAGTTTTTGTGTCAGACCTGATCCATCCACCCACGCATTGCCACGTGCATCCCACACCCTCAAGGATCGCGTGCGGCCAAACTCTGTTAACATCTGCTCACGCCTCGTCTAAAACATCCCTTTTGATAAAAAAAATCCCCGCGCTCTTCTCCGTTCCTCAGCAATTCATTCGAATCTCCATCATGATCTGCATCATCTAATCGCTATCTTGCTGTATCACACGCGGCAAACATATTCACTTTCCTAAATTTCCATCGAAAACCATACTTAGGCTAGATCGCGGGGAGCGAAAATTCCTTTCTCCAAGCGTGAATTGAAGGCATGCATTCCATAAGGGTGTAAGTGCCAATTTATTTCATGTATCTTCATCTGTTTTCTATCTAGAACTTAACACTGTAGTTAGCCCCTTTACAATTCAGTGGAGACCATAAGAACTAGCACGTTGTAAATCTGTTCATAAACCCTTTTGATTATAATCGATATAACGCCGAAAATAATCAGGGATTTATCAGGGATAAAAAATAAGTATACTTCCTTTTCTAGATGAAAGACGTGGATCATGGGAACGGACCTTTTTCCTTCGAACTTGGTGCAGCGTTTTTCCTTAATTTGTACAAATTACATAGCATCTAACGAAGAATTAGGTAGCATTCAAAACGACCTCCAATCTGAAAAACTGGTCGTAATTCGCGCTCATCTTTGCATCCTTGCAACACAGTATAACAGAAAAATGCCATTAATAAAATATTTAGAGCTCAAATCTTGTGTTGGTTATCTAGCGTTTTTCATTAATATATAATGGCTACTAAAGACGAATTGGAGGGACAATAATAGTTCTGAAACTTTTCATTGCTGACTTGGCTAGGGAAAGTTTTACAGCCTTTAATGATAAGCATAAAAATAACAGATCCACAGAGAGAAAACGCGGGGCGGTACGCATAACCATCGAGAAAAGATGAAAACTTTCAAATCTTCGAAATTTTTACAACGAAATATCAATTTCGCTTCGTTTACAGCATCTCAGAAAAGGATGAAGTTCTTCGTGTGGCAGTGAAGGGTCGCAACGCGGAGGTCACACCTTTGGTAGCATCTGCGTAATGGATTGGCGAGTTAATTGGCGGAATTTAATGGAGGGAGAATTCCGAATGCACGGTCAAGATTTCCAGCACGCTTTTTCGCTGAGAACGTGACATTGGTGTCCAGGACTTCTTGCGTTGTGGATTCTGCTTATTCTTCGGCAGTACCTGACCCGAAGGCAGACATGCAACCACGATGGAATAACATGCGAGGAAAGTATCAACAGTTCAAAGCGTATTAACCTCCTCTGCACACCTGATGACTCGAAATTACAGACCCCCGCGTGGTAGCACGGCCTCAAGTAAAACGGAGGGATGAGCCCATTCTCACGGAATCACACTAATGGCTTACATTATACAGCAAAGAAAACACCGCATTTAAACGCCTCAGAGTAGCAGATATGAAGATTCAAATTAACAAGACGAGGCATTCTTCAATGTATATGGTCTTAAGGACGGATTCGACTTCGATACATCACAATACTGAACGCCAAAGTTATAATTATATGACATCATAAAAGAATGTAAGCATTATATGATGATGCAGAAAAATCTAGGATATAAAATCTTCATTGCTAGATTAAAGAAAGGGAAAAATCATGAACATCATTTCCCAGGCTCGTCAATTCATTCAAAACATAAACTATCAACAAGTGACAAGCAATCCAAACAATGAGCTACGTGAACTAATGAATCTAGCATGGAAATATCTTAAGCCTCATTTGACGCACTCAGCGAATCAAAGATCATTTGATAATTGGATGATACCTATATGCACAAGGCTAAAGAACAGGGACGCATAACTTCCTTTTTTTTCCTTGTTGGACGGGTATATCCAATTTTTCAACAGCAACATAGGGCAGATGACTTCCTCTAGGATTTGTGAGACATTAGAGCATTTTAATACCATAAATTATTTAGCTTTACCAATGAATTTGATGAAAGTTATAAAGGGCATTCACGGAATACATTTAAATGATACCTTATTTTCATAAATAATACGTAAAAAAGGAAACTATGCGTTAAAAAAGCATGGATTACGTCACTATACAAAAACATTTCTTGTTCAATTCGAAAATAACTGATTCCAAATTTAGTTAACCGGATGCTGCGCGGAAATGAAGCACAAAACTCTATCAGATAAGAAAAACTGCAGTAACAGGTGATACAGAGCAAACTTTTGGCATAAATTGGCTATTGAAAATACGGCGTAAATATTTTTTTCATGACTAAGCCCTGAATTAAACAATATCTTTACTTTTATCACGCGTTCTAATGGCGAAATTAGTATCAGCTATCTATAATTATAAACTTGATTCAACTGCAGGGTTTTAATTTTCTTTCTCGTAGCGGCAAACATGATGAGCGTTAAAAAGGCCTGGAATGTATGCTTGCCCGCTTCCAAAAGAATCCCAGGTAGATCAATCTCGTACAGAAAACTTAGAAGACTCACACAAAAGGATTATTTAGCTCCTTTTAGTGGCCATATGGCAATGTAACATGGTAGTTACTAATTGGGTAACACTATGCATCGTAAAATCCATAAGTTTTGCGCAGTAAAATTAAAATGAAATAAAAAATCACAAGCAAAACAAAAATTATACTTCAAATAGGCGTTACCAGGGTTTAGATTCTTTTTTGAACCTTTTAGCTGACATATGACATCGTCAGATGATAGCTACTTGTAGAGATCCATTATATTTTGCCCAGTCCATAGCTGGTGCTAAGTAAAGTTAAAAATAAATAAGAATAAATAACAAAATCGAAAACTTCAAGCAGACATCAACAGGAGAGCAGATTTTAGAAGAATGAAAAAGTGGTCAGCGAGTGGGTCGGCTGTCATAGTGATGGGAGAGCGGATAAGGCAAGTAGTGCGAGAGAGGTGTAGGTGGCAAAAATTCTGCGAGTAAAACGCGAAATGCTGGGGTGAAAGGTCAAATTTGAGGTGTCAGGAGATGGATGAGGAGGAGGGCCAACGGAGAGGAGCACTTTTCGAAGAGAGTTGGTTTTTGCGCTCCTCAATTGCATGAGCATTGAGTAGGTAATTATGAGCTGTGCCGCGATGAGGTTACCTTGGTGCGCAACAAATCGCATCACCACCAGAATTTTATCTCGTGGGCGGATATTGAGAAAGGGGACGGAGTCGACCATGGCATCTCTTTATAACATGACACACGACAGCCGAAGGAAGGTACAGATTATTATCATATCTAAGAACTGCCGCCGAAAATAATTCACCTGGACTAGTAATCGAATACAAACTATAAGGGAAACCGTATTGGCCCTTTGGCTGTTCGTAGGGAAGAGAATGGAAAAGAACAAGCCAGTTTATCGTTTATCAAGCGAAATTTATCATGTTTTTGGATTTAGAAAAGGCTTAAAAAACGTAGACTGGAACTCAATGCTCAAAATCCCGAAAGAACCTGGAGTTTTTTAAATAATGACCGGAAAATGATGCACAAATTTTATCAAAATGAAGTAGTGCGATTGAATCTGGATCCAGCGGAGAAGAAGCAAGAACAAAAAAGGAGCGAGACAAGGGGTACTATGCCTCCGGTAATTTTCAATGTTTTCATTGAGAAAGATATAAAAGAAATAAAAGAGAAAGCGCCAGGAGTGAAAATCCTCGGAGAAATTATTAGCATACTGCGATTTGCCGATGACATGGCAATTATAGCGGAGACAGAGAGTGACCTGAAGAAAATTCTTCTAACTCTGGAAAACACAATGCATATAACCTGAAAACCATTGCAAACCACACAAAAATATTGGTCTGCAGTTGAAGAAAAGAGGCGAGGACCAACCTGAAACCAGGGACTCATTATTTTGAGGAGGCGAAGGAGTTCTCCTACTTGATTAGCCGAGTGAGCAACGGTAGACGAAGCAAGTCGGAAACAATCAGAAGAGTAGGCCATGCGGAGAGGGCTTTCCTAAAAAAGAGGAGTCTTCTAGCTGCTGAAAATTTAAGCGTTGAAATCAGCAAGCAATTTATTAGGACTGATATTTGGAGCATGCTCCTCTATGGCAGTAAGGCATGCACGATGGCATCAGCGGAGAAATCAAGGTTGGAGGCTTTCGAAATGTTTCAGATGAATAATGAAGGTAAAATAGATATCTAGTGTGAGCAATGCGGAAGTTCTAAGAAGAGCAGGTAGACCTTGGGTAGAAGAAGGGAACATTTAATCGGTCACATTTTGATACGCGAGGGTCTGATGAAAATTATCGTTGGACACGTGAAAGGACGACAGAGGTAGGACACCAATGAGATACACAGAGCAGGTGACGAAGGATGTAAATCAGAATAATCATGACGGTGTTAAATGATTTTTTACCTATGTTAACATTATATAAACGATGTTTTCTTGACATAGAGTCAAAGTTATTTCATATACTGCCCGCTAAAATTAAAAAAATTAAATCCTCAAATTAAAGGTTAATACTTGCCAAAGACTGGCTTTTATCACTAGAAATAACTGAGAAATTATTTTGATGTCATTTCTTTAAAGCACTCATGCATTATTTATTGCATAATTATTTTATTTTATTAGCATACATTTTTTTCATTTGATGGTGGGTAAATTATGTTCCTATGACGCTGGAGACCACCTAAAGCTCCTTCTCTTTGTCATCTTTGTCATTCAGCTGTAAAATCAAACTCTAGGATTGGCCTATAGGAGAACTGAGTGAAGAGGTGCACGGCGGACCTGATACGTCATGTTATTTGGAGGAGGCGACCGACAGCTGACGTCATTTGCCCCATGAGTGTTGGGTATGGAAGGAAGGATGGAGAGAAACCCGGCGTCGGTATTAACCTGCTCTTAAGGCCGCTATACACGGTGAATAATCATGCGAATGATCATGCTGAATGATCACGAGATCATTCACAGGATCATGCGAGCAAAATAGAACATGTTCTAATTTTCACTGAATGATCATGCGCTGAAGATTCATTCGCGAATTGTTCCGTCATACACAGTGAATGATCATGCGCATGATCATGCTGAATAATCATGCGAATGAAATCATTCGCCGTGTATAGCGGCCTTTAACGAAAGGCGCCAAGGGGACCACAGCTTAACGTCCCATTTGACGGACGGAGTACTTGAATTGTCCTTCACACAACACTCAAGCAGGGAACGGCCTATACAAATTCGCTGCCACCGCCGAGATTTGAACCCGAGTCCACGGCGTGGGAAGGTCAACACCCTAGCCACCACACTAACTCGATCCCCAACAGGAGTTGCGTCATACCAATCTTAGGACTGATGGCTGTTAACGATGATGAAAAATTGAGAAGACGGCACGATTCAGTAATCGGAAAGTATCATAACGCGCGCAAAATAAATCTCAACAACAGCTATCGTAACTCGGATGGAGGTATAGCACGCCATTCGCAGCTGCTATCAGGAGGAAAACAACTGAGGGTGGTGTCCAAATTCTCTCCTTCGCAAATAATATAAGCTTTACAGGTCACGCAAAAATGAGCTTGAATGAAAGTAAGAAATAAATACACGAAAAGGATGACGAAGAAAGTGAGTATTGATGAAATTTTTGAGTGCTTTGATGTTTTATTTGATGATCGTAATCAAGAAATATTTTTTAAGAGCCTCAGAGATTTTTCGAAATGTGAATGAGTGTTTCTACTCATTGCACGATTTTGACCAGTTCGTGTTTCCAAGACATGCAGAAAAATTTTAAACGCAGAAGTATGAAATCAATAATTTCAGGCAACTTAATTCCTAGCTGGCATAGAACTCATACTACGAGGCTCGTACAGTTCCATTACCAGCCTGAAACGTTGGTGAGGGTGAAAGGTTTAGTGTGGAATGATATAGCATGCACAAATAATACTAACATCCGGTGGAAAGGCAGATGCTTCCAGATCCCAGAAAAAAATACCTATAAGCGTACGGGAATAAGATCTTGGGATTGCCTGCCTCAGGAAAGTAATAAAAATACCTGAAACAGTTAAGTTTCACAACAGGCAAATATGCTCATGGAATTTCTACAAACTAGCGTATTAAGAGTGGAATCTAACCAAATAGGTTTGGTACATAATTGAAAATGGAGGGTTGCGTAATTACAAAAAATTATGAAATTATTAAAATTTACCTGAAGAGAACAGCAAAGACTTACCAATCCATTTTACCAACAGCCTATAAAATTTGATCTTATTGCCTTGGAAAAAGTTTGCATGATTATCTTAACTGGCCAAATTATCTCGAATGGATCACGGAAATGAGTACATTAAATCCAGGGTAATTATACATATAGCCAGTATGTGGACCGGGAAATGGGTTTATTATAGGGGCGCATCTAAAAACGTAATGAAAGGCGAAGGTAACGTAAATCTAAATTCTAAAAATGCTGCATTTGTTCTGAAATGAGTTAGCCTCAAGGTTGAAAGGTTTGAGACTTAACTGGTAAATATAATCTCAATTCTAAAAATGCTACACACACTCTGAAATGAGATATCCTGAAGGTTGAACGGTTTGAGACTTATTAACTCGCGAAAATTCATGGCAACGTGATTGACGGGTCATTGAGAAACTGATAAGCGAAAGGGTTTTGGCTGACCATCAATAGGTACGCAGGCGATACGATCTTGCCCACCAGAGAGCGTTGCGTTCGTCCCCCACCTATTACGGTTAGCCGAAATTTGAAGACATTCAAAAAAGCCGGACTTTCCAATAACCTTGTACCGCTCGAGGATGCAAGCTTACGAAGAATTTTCGGAAAGGATTGGACATAATAACTCTTGGACATGACCTACGACCGCATAAAGGTCACCGTTAATGGGCTAATGGTTCGTGCGAAATCAACTGAAGGTCAAACTTTGATGAGCACTTGCATCCACAAATAAGATAATGTCAGAATAGCTTTGAAATCGCAGCTCATTAGTTTAACTTTTCATGCAACAAACACATCCCATATACAGCTCATTTTTCTTCTTGGAAGGTCAATCTCATGAGTAAAAGCCCTGCTGCAGAAGTGTTCCGCCTATCGTTAAAAGCATTACGAGCTTTTCTTAAGTTTCCATCGAAATAAATGAAGATGTGCTCTAGAAGAATCCGTAGAATTTTGCAAACACTGAGTCCGGAAATTGAGATGTCATTCATGATCAAATGTGTAGGGATTTTAGCTCTCCATCCAGATCCAAAATCCATCGTCTGTCTAAGGAATGGCCGAAATAAAGGGTAAAAACTCCATTTGGCATGGTATGGTTTTTGAAGGAGGCGACTAATGACAGCTTAGGTCATTTGCGCCATGAGGGAAGGGTAGGCAAGGAAGAGCAGAGAGAAACCCGGTGTCGGCATTAGCCTGCTCTTAACGAAAGGCGCCAAGAGGGCCACGGCTGAACGTCCCATCCGACGGACGGATTGTTGCGCTTGAAATGTCCTACACACAACATTCAAGCAGGGATCGGGCAGTCTCTGATAATTATCTGCCACCGCCGCGATTTGAACCCGAGCCCATGGGCGGGGAAGCGAACACTCTAACTACCACACCAACCCGAACCCCAAAACTCCATTTCTTGCTACGGCAATATCTTGCACCAATTCTTAGAGAAACAATTTTACTGAATGAACTTTACCCACACACAGTATTGAATCCTGATGATGTATCAGCGCAATGAAACAGATAAACTCAAAACCGTTTAAAACCAGTAAAACCATTTACTTATGACTGAAGGTACTTGAGTAAAGTATCATTTCACTCTAATTTCCTTTTCCTAACCTTGGAAAACTTGGGTAAATGTGGTTTTTACCCTTAAGGGAATGGAACCGAAAGGCATTGCTTCATCTCCCTAGATTACGGACAGGGGTAGTGAACTTCACAGCATAGGGTTTTATCGGTTCAATCTCAAGGGTCAAATACTCAAAGTTCACACTGCTCTTCGCGGAACTTGAAGCCATTTTCCGCTACAAAATCTATGAAAATAAATTTGAAAAATAAATAAAAACTCATAAACATGGAGGTATACGTAATCATATGTTGACGTCAACAAAATCATAGTAAAGCCTTACTAATGGTCAAAAAATGGTATTGGCAGATAAAATGATCTACTATCTTATTTCAAGGATAATTGGATAATTTATGGAATAATCCGAAAAAGGGTGAATTGTTCCAATTTAAGAAAATGTGTCGGGAGAGAATTAATACACCGGTATAATATAATATAACCGGTAACACTTGCTATTCTCAGTGTAAAACACGAAGATTTACACCTCCTCCCGCACACATAAATAACGAATTAAACCTCGATTTTAGCTGGAAAATGAGAATTCAGGAAAATCGTTCACGATTCTTGTTCAAACTTTCCATTGTGATAGCGTTCAAAATTTCTCGTATTTTTTTCTAACTCTCGATTTGCCGCCCATTTCTCGAGAAATTCGCGGTGAATAATCAACTGTCTTTTGCAAATAAATTTAGGACGTCACGAACTCTTGCCGAGCTGTTCGCCGCTTTCAAATCGGTCGTACAGGGTTCCTCGTTATTCATACCCTTGTGAGCGATTCATTCCCTCGTTGAGCGGTTCTTTCCGAATGAGTTTATGAACAGGAACTCTAAAGACGTCATCAACTCATGATCAGTAGGAGGGCAGCTTTTGTGTTCATTCATTTTAAACTTATGGGAGACTGGCTGATTGAGAAAGATTCCTTCTTCGTAGCCTTTACCTTTATGGACCTCATACTCAACTTCATTTAACCTTTACCTGAGTAACATGTAGCTTTCCGCACGTATTTCTACTCAAAATAGAGAAAAAGAAGACGAAGCGAAGCGCAACCCTGAGACGATGCGATGGTTGGAAGAGGAGAGCTAACTTCAATGGTGAACCAACACCGCAAATAGCACACGATAAAAACTACCTAACACCTTCATGCTACACCGGAAGTTGCCCGGTTTTTGATTTGCATTCAACCTTCATATCCTTTGGATATTTCCTGTATCCTTAAAATGTCTGGTCATAATATTAACAATGTTAATGACGAAAGTAATTGATGAGCTAATCTGAAGCTTTGAACAAAAATCAGCGGGAATGATCTGTTTTCCAAATTTACTCATACCATATTGCTTTAATGAGACCTAAGTTATTGCCATAATTGATAGATAATAATTGAAATTATGGGTCATACTAATGTATAGGAGGAATTGGTAGATTCAGAATTTGTACTACAAGCCTATTGTGCGTATTTCTGATAGGGGTACTCCGCGCAGGAGAAAATTTTACAGATATACGCTGCCTAAAATTTATTTTTGAGGAGGTCAAAAAGACATGTCTATATTTACAATAGTAGAACAGGACAATTATCATAAGTATAATATGTGAAAAGCTGATGACAAAGTTTTATTATTACTTTTACAATTTAAAAATACTCACAAATGGCACACACAATTGTTGATATTAAGTGAAATAAAAGAATCTGCAATTTGAAAGTCTCCACGACAATTTGGTAAAGAAACATATGGGTTTGTATGAATCAAGGAACAATTTTCATCGAAAATGTGAATCAAGTAAAATTCGCATAAATAAAACAACTTTGATTTCGCAAAACGGTCTTGGGTAATTAAATTTGAGCTGAGTATAAACCTATATAGATCATTTAATGAAAACCTGAACCCGTAGGGATCAAAACAATGGTCGCTTTGAGATGTAATGACCCATATGTATCTATTATTTGGATATGACCTAAGGTCCGTCTGGTTTTCGCCTCAGAACACTTTGCCCTAAAACAACCTCGCAAGTGTATGCCCATCACATTGATTTTTCGTCTACGTTAAATAGAGATAAACGTTTTTCTCATCTGCAAATTTAGACACATCCGTGACGTAATGTAAAATGCGTAATCCCTCCCACTCCCGTTTATCCGTAAGCTCTTTCATCTCCGCACGGAGTCACTTAGGCGAGAGAATGCAGAGCAATTAGATCCAACAGCTATGGATCTCGGTACACTGTGATATCATCTATGAACCATATACGGCACTTGCATCAAGGCCATTACAGCAAAAGTCAATGGAATTAAACAGAAATCACATCTTTCGGGATGATATTTACCTAGCTTACAAAAAGGACTCAACAGCACTTTGAAAAATCAGGACGAAGATTAGAAAAATAAGATTTTTGCTTCTACAAGGATTTCACCATGCTATTAAAACTGTCACGACACTAATAGGTAATTCTAATCGACTACCAGAAGTCAATTCATCTGTAGTGGAAATCACAGCGATTAAATAAATAGAATCGGACTCAATAATGGAACTGAAAGGAAATCGATTAATCTAAACGATTACTAATACCAGACACACGCAGGGAACATTTCTGAAACCGTTGCGAACCCGGGGGAAGAGTTACGGCACCTCCTTTAATATCGGAATACTACAAATATATATTCGGAGTCTGTCGCGAATCACAACTAACACGGTAAAAATTTAAGTCAGTCACTACATTAGATGCTGATCTTAAGTTGAGGAGTGAATTTTGCGCGACTTTAAAATTCCAAGTTCATAATTTTAAAATGATGGTAGTGAGTATCAAGTATGGCGCTGATTGTAGATTACTTGTGAAATCCCGATTTCTGCCCAGTAGCCATGTGTTCATCTGCACATTTGATGAACAAGGAACTAAATGTGATGTCGAAGATGCTCTGGCTTGCAGTACTTAGCAAAATACACAATTATTTTCCTCTAATTACTTCTTCCTTCCTCGAATAGGTACCTCGTCCATTCCCCATCAAATCATTTTCTCTCTCAACGTGAGACATCATGATCAAAATAGATGCTTTTTCCAAATTATATATATCAATACCACTACATCATTCTTATTCTATCAACATTACTTCAACTAAAAACACTTATTTTAATAACGTTATTCTTATTTTTATCTTAAAAAACGCATATATAAAACATTACGACATTTCCCTGAGAAATAAACTTTTAAGAACTGTTAGCAACAATATATCACACGCAATCAAGATATATTAATCCGCTATGAAAAAATTGTGTAAACCTGCTTCAAATTTTTATACATTCTTATACATTGCCACGGCAAATATGGGTTGGTCCAATTTAACCGCGTAAAACAAGAATAAAATGGATAGCAAAAGGAATATACTCGATGGAGGTTGGGAAACATTGGTACATTAATACAATCATTTAAAACGACTGGCACCCTTTGTCCATTCAACCTGATTTTTATGCTAGTACTTCATTCCCTCTTGATGGAAAATACATGTTTATATATGACCTCACATATAATCTTTGAGTAATAAATTAACGTATTATACTTTATAAATACTAAAATTACAGGGTACGCATTCCTTTCCTATTTTTAATAGCGTAATAAAGAGTGTTACCACAATAACAGTCTGATTGTTGAGTGAAAAAGAGGTTGAATTTCTCTAAATGGGTAAGTAAAAGGCAAACATCCCCTATCACCTACTATCCCTACTATTGACGTATAAGGTAAAACTACCAATAAAGTAGTCCAAGTTAGTTTCGAGGCAATTTTCCACGGACAAATTACTTATGTGATTTGAATTGAAAGTTAATTTCTTTTAATCAGGAATGCTCAGTACTTAACTTCCAATATAAATGTACATATACAAGATGACGCAAGAAGCATCACTCTTCCGTGACAGCGGCATCGGTGCCTTTACTTCAAGACAACTACTACTAATTGCAGCGGGCATCACTTGGGGAATCTCGCGCGAGTTTTTTTTATCCACTTTCATGCTCATCCCGATGTACGGCTACCTGTATGAAGAGAGTTCGTGATCACATTTGCCGTCTCATTTTTTTTCCTTGACTTTCGCTTCCCTCGCAAACATGGAACTGGAATGGACCGAGTCTCCGAATTGAGCATAAGGTAAACTCAAGAGCATTAAAAAAAACGAAGACGTTATTTACATTAATCTGGAAAGTTGACTGCTCTGAATGGAGATGACTCTTTTCCCACGAGTCATATAAAATCAGCTTTCTTCCGCTTCAGTCGGCATCAACGTCAACGCTTGTGTTCATTGTGTCGAGGTGAACGCTCATTTTCTTATCTCACGGGGAGATTGCATTCTTTACCTTCAGTGATTTTCCCGCGTCCAACATCATAGTGAGCGACACATGGTAAGAAATGGAAGTACATAGATTATAGATAACACAGGTCCAAGAAAGAGAGTGGCACATGTTAACGTGCGAAAGATAAAATTTAAGTTGGGAAAAGCATAAACTCAGTCGCGGAATTTCTCCAAGAAGTAAATAGGCACAAACCTCAACCACTCACCTCCAAACCAAGCCTCCAAACCAAACCAAACTTCAACCATTACCTATTTTTCGTATTTTTTCTGCCATAAAAATACGAAATTTAAAGTTAAGATGCATTAAAAAGTAGTTACATCTGGGTAGTAAAAAAAAATAAATAATAATTGCTATCTTAAAGGGATCTTTGGGATTTCAGTGCCATAGTGGTGAATATGTACAAGCAGAACTACAAAAGATCAATATTCACGATTTTATACTTTCTCGGCGAACAGAATGTTTAAACTTTTTTCGGCCTTAGAATATCTCACCCGCGCGGAAAGCCTTGAAAAGTTTAAATGATCAATACATAATTTAACGCATAATTTATTTTAGTTTAATAAAACCAAGAGAATAAGGCCACCCAAGGGTGAAAACGATAGGTAGGTCAAAAATTTACAAAAAATAAGGATCATAATAATCTAGTGCATTCAATTTCTCAAACTCTCAAAAGCTGAATTTGAGTAATACAGTGAACATTACTATTTCCATTTAGATAGGCCATTATACGATAGTGAACTGCATAAAATGATCTTCAACGATGAAGTGGATACAAAATTACGCTTTAGCACAGAGACAAATTGTTTTCAAATCAGTGGCATTCATCAAGCATACACCTTCATTACTTTTCCTAGTAAGCCTACACATGACACGACCAATATTTTTGAATGAAATCAATTCTTGTCAAGTGTTGGAAAACTTTCTATTCCTGTGGGCTGCTATTAGATATTTTCATGGCTATTAGGGACCACTAATAATGCATATTTTCTATCATTAGCGTTAAATTAGTAAAATCACATTATAGTGGGCGCCTCATTTATATAAGCCATGTCGTAATTGTAGCATTAGATACCTATTAAGGCTACTATACACGGCGAATGATTTCATTCGCATGATCATTCAGCATGATCATGCGCATGATCATTCACCATGTATGACGGAACAATTTGCGAATTGAGCTTCATGCGCATGATCATTCAGTGAAAATTAAAACACGTTCTATTTTGCTCGCATGATTCTGTACACGATCATTTACCGTGTATAGCAGCCTTTACAATTAAAAGAAAGTATCTAATGTATTCAATCGCTTCTTTTTCCATCTCCTGGCACTTTCTTTCAAACATCGTCTAGCACATAATCAACTCTACAAGATAATTACAATTCGATTCAGTCTCACTTACATTACATGTAGTAAGCTGAGAGGTAATAAATTAATAAATGTAGAGCATAAAAATTGTGGTGTTTGATTAGTTCTGCAATCGAAGTATTTTTTCATTTGCAGTCGATATCTGCAATCTGAACATTTTAATTTACGGCCAGTAGAAGCATAGAAAATCTAAATTAATCGAGGATCCAATTAATTAAATTGAATTAATTTCAATGCGAAGATATTTTTAGTATTTGATTTATTCTATAATTTAAAAAAATACGTCAAAAATTGTATTTACTCACATCGAAAAGAAATAAAAAACAACTCGGTCTAATTCCCCGAAAACATAACAATCGTTTCTATATCACTACCGAAGCTTTCGCAATGAACCAAAAAAGCAATTGTATAAGGTGCTGAGGAGATAATTTTTGCATAAGAAAAAAATCGCCTCTTTTTTCCACCTCGTCCATCACCCAAATCACTTTTTCTTGGGCATCCATCTCTTCTTGATCTCCGGGGGCATCCTTCAAAGCAGGTATGCCTCATTATTTGCACCGAACGTGAATCCAATTATGGGTTTCTGGGGCGCTCTCAGCAGGTAAGCGGATACGCTGGAGATGATCCGAGGCGTACACATACACACACTTCATGTTAAGTGAGGACGCACATCTGACCTCCCCGTAACCCCAGCTCCGTTCTAAGTGAGAGAAAGAGGCCGAATCCAATATCCACGATTGCGCCTACTCACTCGTTGCCAAATACACATTTCATTATGCATCGGCGTTGATAGTGAGGGAGGTTTGAGTGCAAGAAGCCCGCTCCCTCAGAGCCAAAATTGGCTCTTGATCAAAGACTGAAAATAATGTAAATTGAATGATGAAAAAACAAAGTTCATAATTACGGTTACCGATACAAATATGATCATGACTTATTCTTTTACATTCTTTTAAACAACTACGAATCATATTTTTTCAAGGAAAAATGTACTTTATACGTCTACACACCGACCATAAGCCCTAAAATAACTTCTACAAATACACCTTCCGGGAATAATTTTTTTCTTTAATTAATTACAAAAAAAAAGCTTAAATCTCTAGTCCTCTCTGCTTTCCCAGTGTCTGGAATTATAAACACCGCTATCGTTGAGTAGTAAAGGAAGTATAATATATTCGTGCAGAATATTAAAATCTCCTTGAATGAAATACGAGATAAGTACGTGGGGTACAGTCGAGCCAATCTATGCTTAAATATGCACATTTCACTCTGTTTTATTGGGCTTTGCTCTCAAAGATTTCAATGCCTAAGAGCCAATTTAGAAGCCATGACCCTGGTATATCATGTCAGTAACTTAAATCAAAAATACCAGTAAGTACTGGAAAAAAATGGCGGGGAATGATAATAAGTAATGGTATCTGTAACAAGAAAGAAAACAACAACTACTACATGTGAAAAGTACTCTCAGCAAAGCATATAAAACTTGTATAAGCAGGGGACAACGGCAATGGCATAAGCCATGCATGGAATGATCCTCTGAGCTGACTGAAAAGCTTAAAAAAGATGCCCAGGTTCAGGCGTGCAAGAATTCGATATGAATTTTCAAGATAAAAATTACAATATCCATGTCATAGCCTCTCAACAATAATCACTAAAAAAATGATATCATGATGAATTTCGTATTCTTATTTGATGATTATCATGCAATAGTTCTCAGTTGAGAGAATGAGAGAAAATGGAATGAGAATTTTGGTATCTCAAGAGATAGTTAAGAAATTGAGAATTTTGCATTCGTCACTACTATTAGATTAACTATTTACGGATGGATATTCTAATTGAAATTCAAAACATAATTAGCATCAAAGGGTTGCCGATAAAATACGCATTAGCAACGTTAACTAGAGATGTACATCCATGGTAAACAAAGACAACAAATCTTTCATTTTCGTCATCCACGGGAACCTGAATACTTTTTCATTGCTTGAGATAATAAATCTGAGTTTGCAATTCACATGATTGAAAAGGATCACTTTCTATTATTAGGTAAGGATATTTTACACATATAGATATATGGCATAGGTGGAAAAGTTCATTTTATAGGGAACTCTGGAATTTTATTTTATGGCATATGATGATGATAACTAAAATTGCTTAAGTCCCACTGACGCACTGATACCAAAGTCAGAGAGCATGGATTCCACTCCTGATTGAGAAGAAAACAGTGGGGAATGATTCAAATAATAGAGCAAAAATCACCGATGAGCAATGTGAAAAGTGGGGAACGAGGAAGAAAGAAAGTTCTGGTTTCCCTATTGTGCTTTTGAATTGGGGGGGGGGGGTGGGTTACCAAATGAGAAGGAAAAATATATTCAAGCAGCGAGCCCCAGACAAGAATGCCCGGTTATTGCGACATGTGCTAAGATTTTGAATATACCATAGCCAGACAATGTAATTGAAAGCAGCTGAAGATGATAAAATAAGTGGGCTTCGAATAGCTCGCGAGTCTCAAAATAAATCGTTTCTCGATGCACTGGGAACGCTTACGTGACTACGGAAATAACGATGAAACTGCGTAATTAAATTTTTTTCAATCACTAAAGACGATTGTGAGAAAATACCATGCATACACAGATGGGTCAAAACATTTATCGTCCTCAACTACATTTTTTTTCATTTTAAAGGCGAACTGAATTTTTATTACGTCATTAACAATTCATTTTTGTCGCCAAGAACGTGAAGAAAAAAATATAAAATCGCGCCTAAAAAGTCACCGAAACGCTTTGCAGTATGAATACGATCATAATACAATTTTTTCAGTTTCACGAAGCATTATCAAAAATACATAGCATTAGTATTTATTCAAATATTATTTATCTTGGAATATTTCGGGAGCCTAATGATAAAGACTGCGAATGATAAGTATGAATATAAACCTTATTTGATTCCAAAAATAATGAGGGAAGCGGAATAAATCCCTATATTATTTATCTTGGAATATTTCGGGAGCCTAATGATAAAGACTGCGAATGATAAGTATGAATATAAAACTTATTTGATTCCAAAAATAATGAGGGAAGCATTCCGGTCCAAATTCCAGCTATCTCTAGTTCTATTAGTGTAGAAACTGCAAATGCTTTCAAATCGAATCACTTAGAATCATCTTTTATTACATTTATCCACTTTAAAATTATTTGACAAGAGAGGAATTAAAAATGTGTGAAGATATAGGACTCATTTTCGCGCTCCACCATTTGGTATCATCTGTTTTGTAAGTTGGTGAGTTAGTTGTAGGTAGTAAATTGCATTCGTGCAAGTTTACCTTTCAGGTAAATTATTCTTCATTCTATTCTTCATTTATTTTATAGGAAAAGAGCTAAGGAATACAACCATAGAGTAGGAAAACGGCTGCTAAAAAATACAAGTATTACCTTGCATCCCTGTATCTGAGAAAACGAGTCCTGGGCAAGAGGGAACTAATATAAATAATAAGTGTAGTTACGAACTATAAATAATTCCAATGTTGATGGAAAGAAGATTTAATTGATACATAAGAATAACAGTAATTTACGGGAAAGTTTTCACAACTAGCACCGAACACACGCCTGAACACGAGGGAACTAATATAAATAATAAGTGTAGTTACGAACTATAAATAATTCCAATGTTGATGGAAAGAAGATTTAATTGATACATAAGAATAACAGTAATTTACGGGAGAGTTTTCACAACTAGCACCGAACACACGCCTGCCTCAGTTAAACCACCAATTGATAAGAGATGGATGATTGAAATATTAGCATTAATTTGGATACAAACAGCAAAAACCTGGACGGTGAGTAGATACAATCATAAAAGCGGGTAACAATCACGAATTTAATTGGCTTCAAAAAACAGTAGGTGCTAAATCCTATAAAGTGAACAGAATACAATCTATGAATACGCTGGCGTTAAAATTTTCAGCAGATATACTTCGCAAAATTCTGAAATAACGTTGATTGAATATTTTTTCTTCACATTATATCGGAATAATCTAATTTCTTTGAAAATCGAATAAAAATGAAACTGATGCCAAAACCATATCGAAAAAAATCGAAAAGATCCGTTTTCAGAACCAATTTGCCGTTAAACAAATAAATAAATGCTAATAAAACCCCAGGAAGAAAACAATGCTAAAAATAGCAGATAGAATAATTTACCTGAAAGGTAAACTTGCACGAATGCAATTTACTACCTACAACTAACTCACCAACTTACAAAACAGATGATACCAAATGGTGGAGCGCGAAAATGAGTCCTATATCTTCACACATTTTTAATTCCTCTCTTGTCAAATAATTTTAAAGTGGATAAATGTAATAAAAGATGATTATAAGTGATTCGATTTGAAAGCATTTGCAGTTTCTACACTAATAGAACTAGAGATAGCTGGAACTTGGACCGGAATGCAAAGCTCTCGCAATCAAAGGAACCACAATGGGAGTAACAGAGAGAAACGTATGTTTTAAGCCTTTTAACTTTATCAAAGCGAAGATTTAGATATCAAGATTTCATTTCACGAGGGCAAGTACAGACATAATCTGGGATGGAGTAGCTTTCGTTCGCACGATTTTTCTTCCCGACGGGAATCGCTCAAGTCTCTCTTATCAGATCATAAACCCAGATTCGCAAAACTTATGTAGCTTTGTTAGCTATCATTTTGTACTTCCCCTATTGCGGAACTGGATGAAAAGACAAAAGGAGAATATTTCCCACGAATTAAGAGGATACTATGTGAGCGAGCGAGCATAAAGCAATCCAGCCGACCCATAGAAGCCACTCTCTTGAATAGGCTCTAAAACGCGCGGGATGGACTGGAAATCTGCCGCACAGTTAAGTCATTTGCGAGAGGCTATTAGCCCATCTGTTTCGCGAAGACAATGCCACGCATCGAACATTAAATATATACCAATAAAATTAAGCTGATACAGGTGAGTATTTTTTATCTTTTCAGGGATAAGGTTCTTCAAATTAAACCTCTTGTATAAGATAATACAGGGAACAAAATGCTTGATTTTCTTCGCTTTAATTTGATGTTCGTACACGTCAATACATTATATAAATACAGAAGACAATTTATGCCACGTGTATGTAAGAATGCCATTACTTTTTGGGGGCTATTTACATTACTAAGCAATCGAGAGATCAAGCATTGTATAATACAGCGCTTTGCTAGAGAAAGAAGAACAGTTGCAAAATGAAAAAGTTTGGAAATACGTACAAAAATGTACCTATATATTTCAACTTATAACTGAATTTCTTCCACCATTAAAAATCTTCCCGAAAGCCTTGAAAATATAAATAAAAATCTCTACTCTAACGAGGCATAAACAGAAAAATTATTCCTTGGATAAAAAAATTAACGCTGGAGGCACTCTTTGCCTTTGGAGGATGCTTTTACTAGTGAATGAATATATTATTTTCAAATCCATCTGCAGAAAACGATTTTTGGATGCAGTTAAAAATACAGTTTACTTAGTATCACCATAGTAACTGAAAAAATATAAAAATAAATTTTAACACGTAAAGTCAAATCTAAATGATCCCTCGTTATGGTAACTGTATCAATTAGGGCACTAAATTGGTAATAAAACAAACTGAATGACCTCATACACGCTGTTATAACGTAACAAAGAGATTACCTAGCCTATTTTCAAGGAAAGAATTTGACGGAAGATGTATAATAATATACGAGTATCCGTTAGATGATTTCCTTTCAGATGCTCACGAGAATAATGAGAAATATTTAGTATCATTCACGGCAAAAGTTGTGAGATTCGTTATGAACGGAGGCTTGGGTGTATTCTCCCTCGTGACACAGGTAGTCGATCAATTAACGACAGACAGCACACGGCTTCCTGAAACGTGGAAGCATAGTTACTACCCCACCGCAGATATAGCTCTCCGATAAGCAATAAAACACAGCTTCAAGGATGAGGATGACATGGAGCACGTTGTTGCCCATTAATCACAGGTACCTTCAGTGCGACATTCGCTCGTGCACAATCTTTGGAATTAGAAGTGTACGGAATAGTTTCCTTAACTTGAAGCTCCAACACAACAAGGTAATTCAGACAATATGCTAGCCAACTTCATAGTTATTTCGAAAGAATATACATCACACGAAAGCACATGGCTAAATTACCTAAACATATTATTAAATATCCCGCCTGCCCTCTTTTTACCACGGTGTGTACCTAAGCCGGTTGATCGCAATTTCGAAAGAGATATAAGATACAGCGAAGCAAAAGAATAAATTACAAGAATTCCCACATTAATTAGATTTCATACTTGATCTTTCCCCATCGTAGTAGTAAATATATCTCATAAGCAAGCAAGAATCATCTGACTTTTGGTCTTTACTAGAGTTTAGACCCAATGGTAATCAGAGTTTAAGTTTCCATTGAAATTGAAAACGATTACACTTTGAGCTGATAACATGAAAATTGACTGAATATTAATAAATTTTTAATGAAAATGAGAAAAACTGTTATGAAACGCGTAACAGTTACTCATTTAAAATGAAAGATGAGCACGTACAAGAAATACCCGACTACGAAAATCGATAAACTACAAACTGAACGACCTACCTAAGAATAGTATGCTCTTAATTTCCAGTCACATAGTCGAATGATTTTGGTAGCTTAGGGTTGATTTCTAGTTATTTCACAAAGCACGAATCTTCAGAGAAATTCACGCGGAATACGTTCCTCTCCGTGGCCCGCTAGCGGTCTTCCTCAGGTTCGTAAAATTCCTAAATTCGCACCAAGAGAATTCTAATCAGCTGTTAAGGAGCATTTTCTGAAACCCAATAAAGACCTGCCCTTAAGTAACCTAATATCATACCGCCCAAATAGCAGGTTACCATGGAGTCTCATGAATTTTCAATTCGTACAAGCATTAACATAAATTTCCTACGCATTAAATTAATTTGCGGAAAAAGGGGGCATCACTTCAACCAAGAGATTTATCAGCTATCAGATGGCTTACCCTGCCGGAAATACAATGCCGCAAGGCATGCATGTTCATTTCACATTGTATGTTCGTGTGCATAGTAGCAAAAGACTTTGCTGGCGAAGAAGATACCTCGGTATTTAAAGTGGAGGAACACCTGGCGCAAATTCGGGAGACCCGGATTCAAACCCTGAAAATCGAAACAATTTTTCCCCTGTAGAATCTTCGCATTTCCAAGTTACGAGAAGTTGTGGTGAGCGAGGCTTTCAGCAATGATCACGGGAATCTACTACAGAGGCTCCTTCTCATCGAATCCCGGCGAGGATAACTATCGCGAGGGAAGCATGAAGAGCGACCTCCGAGGACTAGATCCGCACTGCGCTCACGCCGGACCACGGATGAGCTCCTTGCACCGAGTTCTTCCCCTTTTTCTCTACTTGAGCCCCCGCCGCGCCGCCGACCGGCGAGGTGGGGTTAGGATTTGCCAGGGGAGAAGGCTCGGGGATGCTGACAAAGGGGGGGGGGGGGGAGTGGGTGCGAAGCTCCCAAGGTGGCGCTGGAGAAGACGCTAGAGGGGAGGTATGGAAAGGGGGCTCCCTCACCGCTTCCCACCCCGCTCTTTCGATCTAGCTAGAGCAGCGAAAGGGGTGCCACAGTGGGTAGAACGTCAGGTAGATTAAGCTAATATAGGGAAAAAAATACATCATAGATAAATTTTCAAAAACCTTTTTGCTGTAATTTTTGCATGAAAAATCAATGAAGAAAAATAGTTCTTTTAGACCCTATCGCTGATGATCTGCTCCGATGATAGAACCTCTCTCTCCTCCCGTTTAAAAAATAACAATTCTTTTAGAAGCTTTGATGGAAAAACCTTAAAATCTTTAATGACAAAAATAAACGTAATAATTACTTCTTATTGGAGGAAAAAACTTTATTTATTCCACGAAATTTTTATTCGAACCGCGCATTTAATTTCTATTCACCATACTGTGACATATTAATACAGTGGACATTGGACAGTTTTTTCGTGTGCATAGCACCATAAGACCCTGTTGGGGAAGAAGATATCTCGGTACAAGGTAATTCAACCCGGTGGTTGGTTTGGATGGGTAAAGGTAGAGCTAACCGCGGGCTAAACCACTGGCCAAACCTTTCTGACCCACCTCGCGAAGGGAAGGTTTTTTCAGGGTGCCCGAAAACTCCATCAGGGATAAAAATCAGAGAAACTTTCGCTAAGTAGCCTAGAGCTCTACTCAATAAGCTACCGCGCACTACTTAAAAACAGTAGACACTAAACGTTTCAATAATGAAAGAAGTGACAATAATAATTAAAAAGCCATCATAATAAATAGTTTGTTAACTTCACCGATGCATTAGCAGATAAAAGAAGTGAAATAACAATTTCCAGAATTGTTTGTTGTAGGTACCCTCTCGTACGATGTTTTACTGACCACAAGCATTAGCAAGGGAATACGTATGCTATATGAACAAACTACGAGGACTAATGGCGCCACGCACTCAAAGATAGCATATGCGAAATGGGTTCACTTACAGACTAGAGTGAGGACATATACTAGCTCAGACAGAGCTCTTCACGAGCCTCTAGCGGCCACTAAGTAATTTCTGTCAACTTTTACTAAGCTTTGCTATTATATAAGGAAAAAGTGACAAAAAAAAGCTCGCAGTAAAGAAGATATCAAGTTTGACACAATGGATCGATAGCTAAATCTCACTTAGTTTCTAAGGTCGTCCATGATATTGAAAAGATAAATGGAAGGTAAACGAGAAAATTTTTCAAACTAAATCTAACGATAACAACCATCGTAACATTAAAACTCAATTAACAATCTGCTGGGTCTTTATCATGAATCCAAGATTGCCGAAAGTGATGAGTGAAAAAAATACACGAAATTAACGTGGAAAGTGGGAAAAGAAGACAGGGAAATGAACTCTTTCCATTAGAGCTCTCGTAGTAGACGCATTTGCTTTGAGAGCGAAACTAATGACGGAAACAAAGGCACGGATAATTATGAACAGGCGGCATTGAGATCCAATGACTTAGCGGAAAGGATAACATAGACCATGGGGTGAAAAAAATGCTTTCAAAAGGTGACGAAATAGGAAACAGTAAATCGCGGAACGGATACGGAAACATCACTTTTTCGAGAACGAACGAAAGTCCGGAACCAACTAAAGAAATAGCAATCACGAAAACAAATTTCGTCGATAAAAAATCAGGAAAATATATGAAAGAGGATAGAAAAGAAATGACAATGGTTTCATTTAAAAAATATTTTTTAAGAGGTCCCCATTGCTATGGTATTCTTGGAAAAGCGATGGCTGAGCCACCTTTCCACCGCAAATGAAATCACACCTTTGAATGCTCTTCCTTCCGAGAAATACGGAAAAAGAAGGATATGTTTTTAGGCTCGTAGAGCAAGGAGGTAAGCTACAAACATTGGACATTATCACTAGATTTTTTCGGGGTCCCTTGGCACTACTTTAATGACGATTTCCACGGAGGATATGCAAAAGCCGCTATAGAGAGGTTAGGAAAAAAGTGGAGACTGGCCGATTAACTTATGGTGTCGGTTCTGTTAGGTCTGAGAAGTGGATGCGTGGAGATAGATAAGATAGACTAATGTATGGTGAAAATTCTTAATGAAAAACGTATAAATAGCATTGAAGAAACTTCTATGCAGATAAGAAAATGTGTGTGAAACGAATATTTAATGCGTAATTCGAACATGTGAAACATAAATTTTTAAGTCATGTAGGTGTTTAATTTATAATAATTTAGAAATTTTCTTCTTTCCGACAAAAGTTAAATTACCATGCGTAAATTCAGCGAGACATCAATAGATTTCCAAGCATTATGTTGATAGCCAAAGAAACATCGTTTTCCCTAATATTTATGGGGGAAACTAACTTTTTGGTAAACAAATAATTCAACCAACCATGTCATCGAGCCACCAAATATCAACGGCTAAAACTGTAACGTTAAATGGACGCATCAATCCCTCTCAAATGATCGTATATTGTCTTTGCCCTATCTGGGCAAAATACTGAAAAATGTTTTCTCCTTGGTAGCTGTTTATTGACACGATTTACGCCCTATGTGTATGGAGCTCCATTGAAACCTACTTCATCCTACATCCAAGCTCCATTTTTTCTCTCTTTGCCTGGAAATTTGATCTTACTCTCCCTGACCACCAGATTTTCTACCACCAAAGAAAAATATTCAACTGTGAGCAAATATCCATGGAAAGTTTTCTAAGGCAGTCATAAAATTTATCATTTAAAATAATATTAAATATTAACAGAGCAACGAATGGATATCGGTGGAGGGCCAAATTTTCTCAAATGAGTCGAACTGGCTCGCGACCTGCGGTTTGGTTACCATTAGGTGAGGAGGAAGGGATGAGTGCGAAACGAATGAAATGAGAGGAGCGCAAAATTTAAGAAGAGAAATATCTAGAAGAGTGGAGCGAAAGAAGTGTGTGTGATTGACGGAAACAGTTTGGAGAATATGAGAGTGGGGGTGGAGAAGAAGGCGGAGGAGATTGAGGGAGGAGGGGGAGGGGAGAATATGGGGAGGCGGAGAGGCTCAAGGGGAAGGAGTGGGGGGATGAAGGAACGGCGAAAGTGCAGTGGAAAGATGGAGGAGAGGAGAAGAGGAGAGTCGCAGCGCACCGGGCTTAATACGATTTTGTTACATTTTGATATAATTTGTAGAACCCAGGTCGAGAGGTAAAACCGCAGGTAACTTCAAAGAAAAAAACAATGAAATAGCTCAGCCGACTATGGACTCAATGGTTACCAAATATCAACGGCTAAAATTGAAATGTTAATCGGACGCATACATCCCTATCAATCTAACGTTCTTTGTCTTTTATTCGAGAAAGATACTCATTTAAAGCTTACATCATAATCTCTCGAAACTTTCAGCGTAAATGGATTCAACATTTGCCTGCACCCCAAATGTAAGCACTTGACATCTGTGCAAATAGTGTAGCGCAATTTTCAACTATGATTCGCAGGAAAATGTTAACATAGGTCTACTGTAAGCATCCTGAAATTTTCACGATGATTGAATAAGTTTTAAACGAGTTAAATGTCACGATAAAAGAACAGAAAAGCGGAAGTAAAGCGTTCTGTAACGGTTGGTGCCCTCACACCAACCGCCACACGTCTATTGAGGTGGCATGCGGGCTAGCATGTATATGTAAATGAAGTTCTATCATCAAGGTTGCACAATCAAATATTAATTCACAATATCTACCCAGGAGGAGATGGAGGGGCATTGCATCAAAGGATTGGGAAGAGGATACCACCCCCTCCATTACCACAATATTGGGTTCTCATGATAGGAAATGTTGTCCCGATAATGGAACTATATTTTCGAAACCACAGTCAATTGTATTATCATTTGTTTGACTTTGAATTTTTTAAAATATTTATTCCTGTATCACCGAAAACAGCACCTGTGGCCTTTTACATAGGGGTTTTTAACTTAACACTGAAGGGTATAAGAACATCCATGCCTTGGGTCGGGGTAACCTACCCAAATGGGAGTCGAACCCGCCACCTCTAGTGTGGCAGGCAAGGACTTTAACCCGCCACCACCGTGAAAGGCAAAGTTACATTTGTTTTTTCTTTTCGCACGAATAAGAAGAGAGTTCGAGAAGAATGAGAGGGAAATGAGGCTGGACAGGAGGTGCAGTCATGGAGGGTGGGGGAGGAGAAGTTGTGCCGGGAGGAGGGGGCCCTTCCCCTCCTTTTACAAACAGGCAGATGCTTCCTAACTTCTGGAGGGGAGCAAATCGTTACACAATTCCCTTGGCCTCTGATCTCTTATGTTATGGATCTACCACTTCCCCTCCTTTCTCTCCCCTCCCCTCCTCTACCCACGATTCCCCCACCCTCTCTTCCCCCACCACTCCTTCCACGGTCCTCAACACAACGGGGGAGGGGAAAAGAAAGAAAAAAAAGCAAACATACCTTCCTCCTCATTGTTTTGCACTTTCGTTATTCTTTCGAAAATCTTGATGATGCACCACGGACATTTTTTCTCTCCTTTCTTCCCACCTCTTTTTTTTTAGAAAAAGACCACGGGGAGCATTTATCAAACTCCCCCACCGTCCCACCCAACACCCACGCAGTGACTGACTCTCTCCCCTACCGCGAAGTAGGTACCTATCCTCCTCCCACAACAACACACCACTGGAACAGATGTGGGAGAACTATGGTTAGCAGAGCCTAGGTTTGTTCGACGGAAAATTGCCGTCATCAAATTTTTGATGGGTAAAATTAATAAATAACTCCATTGCCTCGGGTTAATTATAAGAGGAAGCGTAAGTATCAGTAGTAGGCGTGACTTTGTTGAAATCCTTTATCGTAGGAGTTGTAGGAATAAAAAATTAGGCTTTTTCCACATGTTTTTATTCGATTTTAAACATGTGGAAAAAGCCAAGTTTTTATTATTTCAACTCCTACGAAAATGGAAGCATCTCCTTCTCTCGAACGGCTGCATTTTGTCTATTTTTCCTGAAATTTAACTTGTCCCAAGCTGACGATATAATTTGAGTTTTTAGGATTATTGGATGAAACCCTTGTAAAAATTAACCTGCATCAAATAAAATAAAGATTTTGCCTAAGAAAAAATACGAAAGTGAAGTTTCCATGCTTGATTGAGTCAAATATATAAAGGTGCCAATGCTATAAATCCTGATGAGTTAAAGAAAACATTGGGAGTTGTAAATTATTTAAGTGACAGAAAAATAGGCCAGAATAGTGGGAGAGATGCGCCTTCTTAATTGTGGAAAGTAAGTAGCAATTGAGTTAGACAGAATTCATACTTGGGGAATGGAATTATAACACTTAAACGCTAATACTATAGTTTTCAAATGTTCAGGGTATAAAAAATACACTTAAGTTTACATTTGTCAGTATTTCAAGTACAATAATGTTACAACCACCTGATTAAAATCCAAGGAAAAATGTTAATTTGAGATATAAAATTTGAGACAGGGCAAATATTGGCATGGGTCCATACGACAGAACTTGAAAGTTTCGTGATGATAGCATCAGTGTAAGAATTTAAATATATCACGATAAAGGATCGATAGAGAGAGTGAGTGATGCTTTGTATTGAATGTGAATGTCTCATAAAAGATAACACAATTCGCTTTCATCGCCAGTAGAATCGAACCAAGATCCTCTTTATTCGCGCGAGGTACTACTTTTATGGATTTATCTATCATAGTCGAAACGTTAAAAATACTAAATAACTATAGTAATAATAGTCGCGTTCAGACGATGCTACTGTTGAGTGACTGGTCTCACTGACCAAAGAGTGCCAGATTTATTGGTAGCATTGTCTGAACGCGACAATTATTATTAGTTATTCAAATATAGTAGCCCTCTGTATTTATAGTATATTTTTCTCCCTAGTTGTAAACACACTAATGTTGTTACAAGACAAGACCCCTATTTTTTGTATGCCCCACAGTTCCGCACAGCTACAGTTCAGAAGTCATTTACTGTTGTTGTCTCAAAGCTGTGGAACGATTTGCCGAAACAGGTTAAAGAGACTGCATCACAGAAAATATTTAAGAAAAGGATAGTCACCCACCTACTTTCTGGCTACCCATGAATACTGATCATGTAATTTAATAATCATTTAACTGCTCATTGATGTGAATAATACCTATTGTTGTGTTAGAAGTAGTAATCTAGTTCTTGTTTCATTTGTTAAGCTAAATTTCCTTTTTTAAAGTTGTGTTATTTATTTCTTGGTATGTTTAATGTTCGTTTTTTCTGTTAGAAAAAGAAATTATTCTTTTCCAGTTTTACTATGTTAATTCCAGCTTACTATGTTAATTGTACTGCTCACCACTTTAACAATTTCTATGTTCCAAAGGCGTTAAAACTCCTAGAGAAATAAATGAGTATATTATTATTATTATTTATTGGCCATGTATTTACGATGTGAAAACCACGATGTTTTGACTGACCAGTGAGCATCCATAGAGCATTCAACATATAATTTTCAGCCGTTTTTGTCGTCAGTTAAGCTTGATCTTCATCATTCCCTCAAATATTAATTGTTAGTTTAAGATTTTTTGGATTCGCTGAAGGATTATGAGATAAAATATCAGAGATGATGAACGCGTTGACTTAATGATAACATAATATGATGGTACGCACAGCACTAGGGTTAAGGGTAATTAAAGCAGGAGAAACTTGCTGTATTTGAAAAAAAACGAACAAATAGCCATTAAGGGTGAATTCCGCAAGTCTTCGTGTGGAGCAAAAATTCCACATAGGAAAGTCAAAGGAAGGAGTGGGAGGAAATAGAATATATCAGAAAAAAAGACTGGAAGTGGCTTCCTTATGTTTATGGAATGATGAGGAACTAATTGAACAAACAATCGACAGAAAAGTGGTAACGCGATAACCCGCAAAGTAATTTTGAATGGCTCCTGAAGGAAATACCTCAACGCACAAAAATAAATTAACGCAACTTTTTAAATAATCATAACAAAAATTTCAGAATATGTGTACTTCAAATGGAATTATTCCTTGATTTGCAGCGCCAGAAGCTAAAGGTTATCCTAGTCTGTGTTTTCATAGTTATTAATTAATACCAGGGTGGTCTGTTTTCCCCGTATATTTTAAAGGCAATTTTCATTCACTCAATGTTTCAACCCAAAACCTCGTTTGGATAGGAAAGAGTCGAGTTCAACCCAAACCAGGGACCGTATTCTGTATTTCGTCGGTACCGCACCGATCGGTTTCCCTTTCAAGCCCACCGACTGGGCATCATTCCGTACCGACAACGGTTTCCGTAACCACGACGGCACTTTCAGCGATTCTGTAAGGTCGTCGGTTTCAAACCAGTCGGTACGGTTCCCTTTCCTTCCCAAACAGGGAAAATCCGAATATATCCGAAGTTAGAAGTCATCTAACGTGTTACCACCAATGAAAGAAGGGTAAAAAAGTGAAGACTCATTGGCACAGTTCGTTGTCGTCATTCTTAATCTTTTTATTTGCGGAAATTACGACTTATTGCTAGATTAAGATAATCGATAATGGATAAGTTGTTAACAATACTTATATAATGTGTGGTATTAATGCTGTAAGTACCTACAGAATCGAAGGAAACAATATTACAACATCACAATAAAGTTTGTATGTGATGGAGATTGTTGTTGCTGGAATGAATTATTGAAACTATCCTAGAGATCGTAGTTTCTTTTTGTAAATATTGGTTCCGTATATTGCTATTTATTCATGATTTGGTAATATAGTTGTCATTAAGTAAGTTCCGTCTAAATGTTACCAACGGAAGGTTATGCCATTGGCACCGTAGCAGACGTAAATCACATACCATGGAACGTGAACGTATATATACATAGGATTATTATTGCATATACCATAGGATTCAAAAGCAAATTTAAATGTTATATTAGAGGAACAAGTTAGGAAATTGTTATAAAAATATGGAGCTTGGTGTAATTAAAAGAAGTGTAATGACGAGGAAGTAAAGAAATTGTGATTGGGTGAAATACATGCGTATAAGTTGCGCATTCCAAGTGAGAGAAAATGATAATATTGAGGTAAATCTCATACTTATTAACAAATATCTTCTTTTAACGTCAAGGGAATCAATGGCTGACGATAAAATGAAATATAGTTACCTATTACAAATGAAAGAAACTGATACCGTTTTGGCAAACCTCATGCTTAAATAAAAAGATCTTATTTCTATGCCAAGAGAAACGCCAATTGATGATTGAGTGAAATAATAGTTGCCTATTCAGAGTGAGATAAAGTGATAACATTGCGGCAAAACTCATATTTAATCAAAAATATCTTTTTTATGTCAAAGGAGCAAATAAATTATGATAGAAAGAAATAAATCCTATCACAAGCGAGTGAAAGTGGTCACATAAATGAGAGAAAGTCATTATATGTTAGCAAACCTCATGTTTATTAACCAATATCTTATATTTCTGTCAAGGTAATCAATATAGAAGATGACACAGTGAATTATAGAGGCGTATTCGAAGGGGCAGAAAAAGATAACATTGCAGCAAACCTCATTATTTACCCGGTGATGAGGTAAAAACAAAATAAAACGTACAATGCGCACCGGGGAGTTCATGAAACCCACTAGTCGGTGGCCGTACCGACACCTATTTGCTGTCGGTACGGCTACCGACGATCTCCCGTCCTCACGTCGGTGCCGCACCGATCGGGTTCGTACAGAATCGCACCACTGCTTGCCGGGAGTCGGTGTGACGTCGCACCCGACGAATCGGTGCCGCACCGATCGGTTTGGAGTAACAGAATACGGCCCCAGGCCACAGAAGTGCGAAATTCCAAATTTTTACAGCAGGGGAGCATTTCCCTTACCTCGGACCACTTGGCATACCTAGGATTTTCGTTTGGGGTATTCTAAGCCTTCACACAAAGGAATTAAACCCGGAACCTTTCCATTAGTAAACAAGGGTTATATCCGCAAGGTCACCACACTCTCTGAGGCTTTTTTTAACCATTAACCAAGCACATATGCCACAGCCTTACGCGATGTTTCGACTTTCAGTAAGTGCTTTAAAGCAGGAGATGATAGATAAGAACGAAGACAAATAACAAAATCAACAGAAAAATTCTATCCTTATTTTCAGGATACCAACATCGGTCAACTTCAAACATCACGACAAAACCAAGATTGGGTGAAACGGACGTATGGTAAACGGTTGAAGGTGAGGAATGGGACGAGGTTCTCCGATAAAATTGAATACACCGCTTCCTCACATAATACTAATTCATAACATGCCTTTCCTACATCTACTACTCCCAGCATTCTCACCTTTCTGTTCTATCTTATTCTTCCAAGGGTCTTGAAAGTACAATTGAGATCATCAGTGGCTTACACTCGCGTAAACTTAAGTCTAAAGGAATTGTAGTACAGCAAAAAGCGATGCTGCGAAGGGGAAATAAAGTCTTACACGAAGACAGAAAAGGCAGAAACGCAGACAAATTTCAAAATTATTTTATAAAAATATCATTTCCAACAGTATTCGAATGCAGAAGAAAAGAAACTATCGCAACTGGGGCCATTTCTTTGAAGGTTGCGATGACACATGTCGATCCTCTCCGCAACAATGCCTTCATTAAATTCCATGAAATTGCCCTCGCTTCATTCCCTCCTCCTAACACGCAATGGTCCAATTAACTTCGGTGCCATTTACAGACGGATACACCCGTACAAGAATATATCCTTGAGAAACACCTCGCATTAGCACGATAGTCAATGAGTGAAGGAAAAAGTGTGATGAAATTTTGGCGATGAAATGAACAAATGCTTTCCATTTCCATTTATGTCAAAGAGTTATGAGAATTCTTCGCAAACAAAAAATCTAATCGCAACCAATAAAATAGTAACACCTAAAACTTACGTTCCTGATTGCATTTAATGCTAAGTAGCCTTCTCATACGACGGGAGTTTCCAGCGGCAGTACATGAAACCTAATCATCACCTGTTGATTGCATCCATTATTATCCACGAGAGATTCAAAACTATTTTTAACGAAAGCTTAAATTAATTTGAAGTACGATGAAAATTAATTTCTCGCATCAACGCTAATTAAATGAGAAGTAGAAAAAATATTTTATTTTGAATGAGCAAAGAATACAATGACTATTAGCAAAGTTTCCTCATGAATGTGTCTCACGTTCACTAAACATGTATTTAAGTTTTCTAAAACAGCATCAATAAAAATAGAATAAGATGAAACGATTTAAGCGTCTGATAATATCTCCTATATTCGCGTATCTTTCAAGCAAATGACACAATAAGTATAGGACCTTATTGATTACGCTGACACCTTCATTTTAGCTACGGATATCTAGTTTTGAAATTCCCTTACCTTTTCTTAAATCATTTAACAGCTAATTGACCGATATTTTGCCAAAAAATTACCAATTATTTAAAAAAATATTTCAATTCGAGAAAAAATTTCCTGAGATATTTCCTGAGAAAAATATTTACTGAGAATTCGAACTATGAAGCTATTAGTTTTAACTGTATCTTGTAAGACCATTTTGAACATCTTGGCGTCATTATCAAGTCCTAATCAGATAGTCTGATGATGATTCCGAGGCGACAAGACGCGTTGAATGAAAAGAATGCACTTGCGCACAGAAAATCATGTTCGTTATTCATAGGGATGAAGCTAATATTATTGACAAGGATAATGGCACGCAGTAAAAACTTCTATATGTTTTCACACGCACGTTTATGAAATAACAGAAACTTAAAAGGAATGGAAACCACGAATGTCAATAAGAATCACTACTGAACGTTACACCGGCTGTTGAGGCTTATCTCATGCAGGCAGGCGACAGATTTATGGACAGGGAGTCTTCGAAGGCTAATTGTTCTGCGGAATAAATTAAATTGACGGTTGGAAAAAACTAGAAATTGCAGAAAAAATGTGCGCGTTTGGGATCCCATTATTCCCGCGTGTGGCAAATCCCCCTTCATAACTACCGAAATTCAAATATTTCCGACAGGTCCCTCGAGTTTCCTACTGATCGCCACATCTAGATACCAGCACTGTTTGGAGCTGTTACCCTATTTAGCCACCAGTTACACTGAGGGAATAAGGAAACGAATTGATGCCTAGCACGTCTTCACCACCGCGTCGAACTATCTCATGTCCTCCACATATCATCCTCCCTGAAACCACGAACCGCAGCTTTGCAGAAAGAGGCAAAATTATGAATCAAAATACGGCTAGAGCCTCTGAGGAATTTGGGGTACCCGCATACTATATGGGGAAAAGCAAGAGAGTTTCTCAGCTCAAACCTGAGAGTAGCCTGACCAATGAAAGAGAATGCCGTACGTCTACTATCCTATTTTCTCTCCATCTGTCTGCAAACACAAGAAATTGTAAGAAAAAAAGCGTGATTCCACGATCCCACTTTCTTACTAAAGCATATCCCCCTGATATCTCAAGACATTAAAAAATATTCCGGACGGTTCCCTAGTTTCCCAATACATCATCACCCTCTCTTCAGTAGCCACCACAACGACACCAGCTCTGTCGCGAGCAGCCAAACCTTCCTACTCCATCATCACGCCTGCGTACCACAGATTTTAGCCCCCAGTTCCTCTGAGGGAGCAAAGAAACGAACTGATCCTTAGCTCGTCTTCACTTCACTGCTTCGACCTCTCCCTTGCCTCCTACTCCAACACCGCCTCCTCCCGGAACCCAAGAAATCGATGTGTCTGCAGAAGGGTGGCAAAAAATAATAAAAGAAAAACGACGACCAGATTCCCTGAGGAACGCGGGGTAACCATAGTATTATAGTGGGGAAGAGCAAGGGAGTCGTCCCTCGGAGCCGCAGCCTGTGAGAGAAGAAGCCGTGATATGGAAGAGGGGAGGGCGTCGGGAGTAATATTTGCGCAACCGACCTCGTTGAATGGACAAGAGGAGGCGGACTGCTCTCGTGTGATGGGATGAGCTCGGGTGGAAAGTGAGAGTGAGGGCGAATAAGGGGTTCGGGGCGGCAGTGGGAGGGGTGTAGAAGGGGAGGCATAGGAGGAGGTGGGGGAGAAAGATGAGTGGAGAGAGGAAGATGGTCTCCCCTCGCGAAAGGGTGCTTTATGACAGCCACGGCAAGAAGAGGAGGAGGCCGACCCATTCTCCCCTCTATTGCTCCTCACCTCTGCTCATTAAATTCCATAAATGGATTAAGCATCATGGTTGGCAGCTTAAGAAAAAAATAATATGCGTCCCCTCCGGTATGCTTCCAACAACCTGTTGAAACCTCTTTTTAACACCGTTAACGCCAGTTCTAGCCTTCGCATTCCAAAGATATAATAATAGTCAAACTATCAAAAAGAGCTTCAGGTTAATAATATAATATCAAAATAAATTTTATGATAAAAGTGTTAAAATCGATGAAAATGATTGAATGCATCTGGTACAATGAAAAATACTCTAATTCATAAAATTTAGATGGACTGGCGACGGACTACGGTTTTAGTAAAAGTAAATTTTGAATAAAAAGTAATTAATGCCATCAGGGTACAAAGTTTTCGCATAAACGAATGAATATATGTGTTATAAATTATACTAAAATGTGATAATTGCTGATATTCTGCAGAATCTTCTAAAATAGATTCATTGAATATAAATAAACATGCACAACCTAGTGAACTTGCCTAGAGGGTAGAGTGATTAGCTGCCGAAAGAGGGGTCCCAGATTCAAATCCAGGGTTTACCCCTCGGGCATCCCGAATCAAAAATATAAAAGTGCAATGGAAATGAGCTGCTCCCCCCTAAGCGTGGGAAAATCACAGGATTGCAACTTAGTATGAGGTGAGCTCTACCCTCATACATTCAAGTCAACCTTCCGGCGGAATCCCCTACCCTGAACTTGTGAAATTCACAAAATTGTGGCTTAGAGAGAGGTGAGCTCTACCCTCACCCATCCAAGATCACATTCGGGTTGAATCACTGGCTAGGTGATGCACAACTCTGATGAGGTGGGAGGTGTCTTTGGGAAACATCTAGTTCCCCAGAATCTCCCTATATCTTCACAGAGTATCCCCATCCACACGGTGAGGTCTGCCATCCCTACCTCCAGAATGGTAGTAATCCATCCCCAACCTATCTCTCTCCCCTCCCCTCCATTCTAGTCCACAACCTATCCCTCCCCCTCCACAAGCCTTCCTTGTTCCGCCTGCGTCCCATCCCGCGGGATTCCCTCATCACTCCCATCCTCCCCCACACTCTCGGTTACCCCTAAAGAGAGAGAGAAAAAAAATATGAGAAAAACTTCCCCTATTTCTCCCACCATTTTCTCCTCCCCCCACGCTGTGCAGAGCACTCCTCAACTGTTCCATCATCCCGCGCGCCGACGCGGCGGATCTAATTGCGAGGAATTTCGCTTGGGGGCGTGAGTGGTGGTGGTGAACTCATGGAAGATCGTTTTCTGTTCTCCTGGAAGAATCTGCCAACCCCCCTCAACACTCTTTCTCCCCCACCCCACTCCACCCACCCTCACGGATTCGATCGTATATAAGGGGTCCGCCGGTGGTCGCAGAACATCAATCGCCATCCACCAACAACCACAACAAGAACAGGAGCGGCACCCACCACTCAAACACAAAGAAGAGCTCCGCCGTGACTTGGTTTTTATTTCCCGGAATAAAATACGCAAGGGACCTCGTCTCGTCGGGCCGTCTCCGCCGAAGGGGATACTGTGAACATCGAAAACCCTTCGCCAGGAGGAGAAGAGAGAGACAAGCATGAAGATGGTGAGTGAGATTGAAACAAAAAAGTTACTCCGTACAGGATAAGGGGTGCAATGTGGTATCATAGTTGGTAAAGTAAATACAGGGGCATAGCATAAGTTTGAAGACGGTGACTGAGTTTGCAAAAATATTCCATTAAGGGCAAGGGTTAGTAAGTAGTAACTCAGTTGCTATGGGGATGGATAATGGTATGATTTTTGATCCAGGCGACCGGAAGCGAAAGTGTTTGTGCCTTTCATGGAAGGGAAAGGGAAAAGGGTTTACAGCAATCCGTTAGTAGCATAGGCGTTTTATAGCACAAGGGACCACGGATTCACGTCCTATCTGACGGACAAAGTGCAGTATTTCAAGTGTTCAAAAAGGGACCGGTATTCTTTCTAAAAATTCTCCACCACTTCTAAGATTCAATCCCGGGATGTCATTTACGGAAGACACAACAAAACCATCCTGTCTGATGACACTTTGAGCTCTGACTACTTTCTTGAGGGTTTTCAGGTTCAAATCCGGATGATGCCCCTGGATATGCCTCCTTAATTTTTTTTGAAATGCCATTTTATGATTTTAGTAAAGCGTTGTTTTCCTAGGGAATCGTGTCGGATCTCCTATTTTGCAATTTAAATATAAAGACTGCGCTTTATCCTAACCAACCAAACCAACCATCGAGCTATAATACAGAGCGAATGTACGGATAAGGGTACCACCACGGTGTACCGAGCGAGAGACTTCAACGGATGGGCGTTCTAATATGTAGTCGGGTACCGACTTCACTCGGCGTTCTTTGTTTGGGAAAACACAGGATTCAGTTCCTCCAATCTTCAGACACCTGACAAAGGGATTTTTAGAGACATACTCCCTCATGAAACAATCATTTCTACGTCACACATAGAGACGTTGACGAACCTACTCCTGGTGAGATGCTCGAAAAAGATTCTTGTACACATGGCAGGGGAAGCACAAGATCTTACTTCGGGAACGGTTATAATACGGAAACGTCCCATGGGAAGAAACTAGACAACCTAAGTAGCGAAGAGTATCTAGGTCAAACCCTTGGTGCTCATTTTTTCACAATAATATCGTCTAAACTGCTAAACATCACCGATATTCGTATAGTTTCCGCTAAGATTTCGATTTGATTCATTTAGACAGACAACTTTATGCAGAAAAAATAAGCCCTACTCTATTTATATCGATTGTAAGGGTACCATCTCGAGATCTCGTCAGGCACTATGGTTATTTCGTACTCAGTAGATTTTGCTCCTTGTTGCATTTTATCAGCAAGGGATACGTTTCCATGCTGCTCAGACTAGTTTCTTCGCAATTCCAATTAAAATGTATTCAATCAGTTTAATGTTACTATCAGCAGCAATCATCCCACATTAAAGGTGAAAAATACTGATTTTAAAATTTTTTCATTAACTTTTCCTGCCATGAAATAAGAAAATTCTATAAAATTTCGATTGAAAAGTAACGAATCTTAATATAATACAATTTTGGGGTAATACTATATCTACAAAATCAAAATTGGAGTCAATGACTTCTTTCGTGAGTTTGGAACGTAAAAATTTCAATGCAAACAGATTAAATTAAAATAACGTTAAAATGCTTACCAAGGAACATAGATTTTTTAATTTATGTTAGCAGCAAATGTGTCCCAAGGGAGCAATTAGCTAGATTTTTTACATTATAAGGATATCCAAACATTTTACTATACCTGTTGGGCAGAGTACTAACAAAAAATAAAAGGGAATGAGCATTAATATTTTACCTCATTTTCGAAGCATAGTAGTTCCTATTTTTTCAAAAGTACCCGCATTTTACACCGAATTAAGTTTTGAGGAAATTTAAAATTAAAAAAAGAGTAATCAAGTTCTCAGATTTTCAATAACATTGAATTTGAATCCGTATGAAAAATTTATCTCATTTTCACAAATGTATTTTGGCTAAGACAAAAGGTATTACATTACAAAAAAATCGGAACAACGTGAAGCAGAGATCTCTTGAATCGGTATTTTTCTATTCGTAAAAATGAAGTAATAAGCTTTATTCCATTAGTTATATCAGCATAAGTCGCCGTAGATAAGCCAAATTTCACTTTTCCAGCAAATAAATATTTTAATATTAGCACCGAATACTGTTTGCAATTCAATATATATTTCCCACCTTAGTTAATTTAATACCAGACGGAATCTTAACGGGCGCAAACACAATAAAATTATGTATTATTAAGCGTGCTAATCGTGCTTTTCATGGAAGATGGGGGAAACTAAAAACGCAAAGTGGAAGTGCAGTGGAAGGCATTAATTAGGCCAAACCCTGAAGGTATTAAACCTGGCTAGTTGAACGACTCACAAAGTAAAAATGGCAGTATATTATTTCATTAACGTACGAATTTTATTATATATAATTTCATTGAATAATAATGCATGAATTAAATAAGATGTAGTCTGAGGTTTCAGGCGAGATGGAGTGGAAACGTGACATAATGAAAATGAAAAAGCAGGAGCTATTTCCACAATTTTACATTTATTAATACTACCGGTTTCGCTTTTCAGCATCATCAGGTGGCCTGATGGTAGACCTGATGGATGTGGTAGACCTGATGATGCTGAAAAGCGAAACCGGTAGTATTAATAAATGTAAAATTGTGGAAATTGATGCTGCTTTTTCATTTTCATTAAATAAGATGTGCTCTATGACGCAGAAGATGAGCGATGCGGGAAAAAAATCCCTTCAATTTTCCATGAGTCGCGAGCGCTATGGGAATCGGTACCCTCGAGACCCATCCGGGTCGACCTCATGACGATAAAAGGAATTATGTCAGACGGGTAATGTTCTTTGCTCATCACGTCCGCGGCTTCACTCTTACTTTCCCCGCCCCTCCCTCGGCCATTTCATCTCTCGGGCCGCAGCCTTTCACTTTCGCGACCCCCTTGGGGCAAATAAGTGAGAATGAACGAGGGGATCACCGAAAGGAGGAGATGCCCACATCCGCCGCGCTCTGACCTCACAAGCAGCGAGCGATCCCTCGCCTTATTACTGGGGCGACCTTCGGCCAACCAATTGGCACTACTCCTCTCCAGGGCTGGAGCACTCACGGTGAATTATATTACCTTTCACACCGAGTCTAGAGAGATTAGACCCTAATGATTCCCGTAAAGGTTAGACATGTTCAACGTGTGTGGTGCAGTCCTTAAAGGACTGGAATACCTAGATCATTCGTCTCACTCGATAAGGATGAAACCATTTACCTCATTTAGGAGAGTATTCACATTAATTGGCCGTAGGCAAGGTTAAAAATATATCGGGATCATTTGGACTTCCTTCATTGGGATAAAAGATAACGTAACACATCATCCAGAGAATGGAGGTTGAAATCGTATTTGCGAATCGTTCTCACTTTTTCGAAGCTGAAGCGCACAGGTACAGCTTAAGTCAAAATGGGAAGTAGGTAAAACCTTCTAAATTTTTCAAATACAAGGGATGGACTTATTCTATAATTATTTGCCCTTTTCAATGTTTTCTTCGGCATTCTATTTGGACTCCGAATAATGGAGTGGATTAATTGATTTATTGATTTTTTCAATCATAATGGAACATGGAAAACTTCTAACCTAAGATCTAGGGAATGTAGTCTTCAGCTTTTAAGAATTATACCGGGAGGCGTATATCGAATGCTTCATTATCAATATCATGCTTCATCCATAGTTTTGTGCGACACAGAAAAGTTAGCTTTAGAGATTATTGACTAAGTCCACTTTATCTCGTGACTTTCTTACTCGTGGGAATAAGGTGTTTGTAGTGAAGAGCCGGCTGCTATTCTATACCTCCAGAACCCAGTGTTATACCCTAGTAGTGTCGCAGTTTATACAGAGGAATTACGATCAATATGTATCCTATAGAAAGACCTTCGCGTACAGAATCACATCCAACTGATGGGATGTAAGACCTTTTGAAATCCCTTACATGACGTAATACCATGGTGGACAGAATATCAATGTAGAGCCTGAAATCACACTCCTAATAAATTTTAAAACTTTTTAGTTACTACTTAAAAACTAGATTTCAAGTCCTGCCGACTAGTATAACCACAATTTGTCAACATCACGAAAATATTTTTCCGCATCCCTTCATCCTTTTTTATTATTTTAGTTAGGGGCTAAGCTATGGCAGTATCCGCATGATCAAACACAGAAAGATTTCATTTTTCAACTTATGAATCAGTGGGGGCCTGGTGAGTGTCATAGTTTCGGGCTGAATCATTCTCACTGATACGTCGATCGCTCAGTGCTAGAACTACAACACATTCTCCACTACAGTTCTCTGTAACATATGTGGGATAATAGTTGCTGAAGGTATGATCAATTTAAATAGACTCACATGGTACATTTTACCCATCAGTCCGGTCAGTTCCCCACCCCACATTGAACTCGTCCCGTTCTTCCTATATGGCTTATTTTTATCCTCTCCGTGAAAAAATGGATGAAGAAAACATAAATCACCCCTAATTTTTCTTCCACAGGTGACAATAGCGGCTATGGCCCTGGCACTTCTCTGTGCCTCGGCGACAGCTGAGAGACTTGACAACACTTACCTCCCTCCCGCGAGCGCAGCGGGTGCCGGCGGCGCTCAGGCTGGTCTGGCCGCACCCTTCGACGGCCCCACTGGCGGCGGCAGCTTCGGCTCCAAACTGCCGTCCGGCGGTAGACCCGCAGGAGGCACTTTCGGGCGACCCGGCGCCGGCGGCGTTGGTGGCTTCGGCACCACTGGTGGTGCTGGCACCGGAGGATATGGCGGTAGCGCCGGTGGTGCCGGAGGGTTCGGAGGCACTGGTGCCGGTGGTTCTGGAGGTTTTGGTGGATCCGGTGCCGGTGGTGCTGGAGGTTTCGGAGGAAGGCCCGGTGCAGGAGGCGCTGGTGGCTTTGGCACCACTGGTGCAGGTGGTGCTGGAGGTTATGGTGGATCTGGTGGTGCAGGTGGTGCAGGCGGTTTTGGTCGCCCCGGTGCTGGTGGTGCTGGAGGTTTCGGTGGTAGACCCGGAGCTGGAGGCGCTGGAGGATTCGGAGGATCTGGAGGCGCTGGAGGATTCGGAGGATCTGGAGCCGGTGGAGCTGGAGGCTACGGAGGTTCTGGAGCCGGCGGCGCAGGAGGTTTTGGAGGATCTGGGGCCGGTGGTGCTGGAGGATTTGGTGGTAGACCCGGGGCTGGAGGCGCAGGAGGATTTGGCGGTGCTGGAGCCGGTGGTGCTGGAGGATTTGGTGGTAGACCCGGGGCTGGAGGCGCAGGAGGATTTGGCGGTGCTGGAGCCGGTGGTTCTGGAGGATTTGGCGGTGCTGGAGCCGGTGGTGCAGGAGGATTTGGCGGTGCTGGAGCCGGAGGTGCTGGAGGATTTGGAGGCAGGCCTGGAGCCGGTGGAGCCGTTGGAGGAGGTGGATACCAATCAGGACCAGTCATTCCAATCCTTTCTTACGTCAACGAGCCGCACTATGGAGATGGATCTTACCGATACAGGTGAGGAACATCGTGGTTATGCTGATACCCGAGTACATTTTGCAGTCATTTATTCTGAAAAATATTTTAAAATTGATAGTATACAGCGGAAGTATCTTAGTTTTCCAAAATTCAGGGTTTAGTTTTTATAAATATATACTATTGAAAATCTCCATGGAAAGGACTTATAAAAACAAATGGAATAGACGGCAAGGGTGGATAGAAACCCCACGGCGTCAGAATTGCATTAAGAGACACCTGAGCCCTTGAATCATGGAAATGCCACAAAAAAGCGTCCACACCTAAGAGAACTTAACATTTTATGATGACACACATAAGAAATAAACGCCCATTGCTACATTTTAATTTTTTCGTAAAATTAGCAGATTTTTCATTTTTAAATGCAACGTATAACCATACATAAAAGAAAACTATTCCCATATACGATACTTGAACAATAAGAAATTCTGAAATATAGGATTCGCGAATTCTGTTCCCATGACGTAATAGCTAAACGAGCAAAGTTATAAGAACGTCAGCCTCTTAAGAACATAAAACACTTACGGCCACAGTGGAATGACAATTGGAATCCAGAAGTGATAAGAGTCTTCCAAACGTCATAACAATGCATGACAAATGTAAAATTTGCGTATTGAAAAAACTCCAAGCCATTGCCTTTCTATTCATCAATCACTCGCTTCATGATACAATGGCATCTGCCGATTGCATTACTTCCTCATTCAGATATAGCACCATTAGTCGAAAGTGCACTTCATAAGAAGAAGATGTAAATTTTATGTCGATAACCATCTGCAGTACTTTCAACTAGAAAAATCAAATGCAGAGATTCACATGCCTATGCCTGCACCAGAAAAGGTGGCACTAAAAGTAATATGCATGCGTCAGCTTCGATGTTTTCTCAATGAGAAACAACATATACCCTTCAAAGTTACCCATTATATCAATAAAAATGCTGAAAATGACTGAGGTAAGTTTTCCTTTTCAACAAAAAGAAAATATTTTGATCACTTCCAGAACAGTACAATGGCTCCTATCCTCGTTCGTAACTCAAACTTTTTTACCTCCCAGTGACGAAACCGATACTTTGTCGGTACTACGACGATTTCCTTATTTATATGTTTTAAAAAGTAAATATTACTCACAAGTAAACTGATCACTTCCCTTAAACACCACGTGAATAGCAGAGCGAGACTAGATCTCCCGGTCAGATTGAAATTAATATTTGTAGCGAACCATTTCGCCATCGCAACACACATTTTCACTGTTGGAGAAAAATAGCGGCAAAACCTCTTCCCCTGAACCGCTAGTCCTTAATACGGTTCTACGATTATTTTCCACAATAGTTACGAGACCGGAAATGGTATTGCTGCTCAAGAGGCTGGTTATCTGAAGAACCCTGGCTCACAGCAGGAGGCTCAGGTCGCTGAAGGTTCATTCTCCTACACATCTCCTGAAGGACAACCAATCTCCATCACCTATACTGCTGATGAAAACGGATTCCGACCTGAGGTGAGTGGAACATTTCAAAATTCGTAATCACAGCTATTTTTATGACAAATTTTAAAAATTGGAGATGCCCTGGAGTAATTATACATTGAGCTCTATTTATGCAGCATAAAAAATTTTTCTTAAGATAAAATGAATCTGTTTTCATTTTGATTAGCTATCTGGTTCTCCATGAGACGCCAGAGAGAGAGAGATCAATATGTTGGCATAGTTGGAAAACTGTATGCTTATTTCGTAAAGTACATAAACCGAAATTCTTCATAGCTTTAAATTCTAGCGGGTTCAGTATATTTTCACTAATTCCTAATGCCTCATGATATGGAAAGATATTTTTCGAATACATTCGAGTTGAATTTAACTTATAAATCATAGAAATACGGCAACGTGAACGATTCACCCATTTAGCCTCATGACCTATAATGGAATCCTTTAATATTCAAACCAATTTAACGATAGTATTTTACGTGAAAAAAGATCAAAAGATCAAGTAAAACCTGGCATGAGAAAATCCCTGTAAAGAAATTTATTCTTTTTCTCCCATAAAGATTTGTGCTCGGAAAGACGAAAACCAGTCGGGAAAAAGCATCACCATTTTATGGATGAAATAGAAATTACAATTTAAATATGTCCTTGAAGAAGTCGGCTCAATGTCGACACGAGCATTTACACGAGGCACCGCTTGGGTGAACCGTTACGTCATTCAAGACACTTTCAAAATATATAATAAATGCGTGTTGCATAAAAAATAAGATCTTTTTATGCTGGGAAACATTTTTCACTCCTTACCCTTTTGTCTCGTGGTCATGATTTGAGGCACAACCGTAATTGGAGACGTTGTTCTCAAGAAAAAAAGGGGCTCGGTAATTTTTTTCAGCTTCGCTCACGCGAGTGGACTAATAGTGAACGTTGCACGAGTTGCTAATTGATCATCGTCATTGCCTCACGGCGGCTTGCCCGTCAAAAAGGAGATCCTGACGATCCTAGGCTTCCTCAGTCACCTCGTCCTCTCACACGTTTCCCTGACGCGTAGAGAGTGTGGGAAAAAGTTTCCGCGGCACTTTCGCGGGAAGAACCAAGGTTCTCATCCGACCGACGGCATTCTTCGTCCCTACTCCCCTCGCTGCACCGTCCGTCGCGTCGAAAGATGAAACTCCAGGAACTTTTCAGAGAGGCGCGCACGACTACATGAGAGGGTGGAGGTAGGCGACCCGGTTGCTAAACAACAAGATTTCTGCGCCGAATTATTCCCTGAGACTGTGTAAGTTTGGAAACAATCCTTTTCGCGAGGTTGTTTACAATCAGGTTATGTCACAATGCTTTTCATCATCCCCCTCGCGTTTGAGTCCCACGGGGAACAAGTTCTAAAAGGCTGCAACTGAGTAATTAAGTTGCTAAACCATCTCTCCATTTTTTAATGCTCCGTCATAAAGAAACGTCTTCGCTCGTATAATTGAGCTTGGTCGTTTAAAAAAAAAAACAGAACTTGAAGGCACTTGATGGATTTTATAATAAATATCAAGAATTCCTAAGTGGATGATATTATGAATGCGATAGCCCATTTGCAGGGAAAATTCGGCGGAATAAGCTGGAACATAAAAATAACTTCCTACTTAGCTTCCCTAAAGCAAGGAAAATTTATTTATAACACATTAATTTAGCATGAGAAAAGAGCTACCATAATTATCCTTGAGCCAAAACGAAGATAAACGAAACTTGAATAAAATCAGGATGCTGTACGGAGGATGGAAATCTTGTTAAATTAATTTTGAAAATCATATCCTCAAAAATGGAAGAAAGCTAATTCTTTTAGAAAAAGCAAATGAAACTGTGATGCAACTTACCGAATTTAAAAGACCTAAATTCCGGACAGACAGAACTCTTCGTTCGGGGACTTGGTCACGGGTGGGGAATCGGAGCAAGGTGATGCGTTAGGACGAGTGCAAGGGAACGGAACGCAAGAAAAAAATCAACGGGTCACTGTTCCTGCAACATGCGAAGCATAAATTACTGCAGCTATCACTACGCGTGCTGACAGGACGCACAGCGCGTGAAACAATTTACAGCTCCACCACGAAGGCGTGGGCGAACACCCTTTGAATTCGCGAGGTCATTAGGTCGTAGAGAGGCCATCCAGAATACAAAGCAAATTTTCATGCAAATAAATTCAGATTACGTAAATTAATGTCTATTTGCTAACACGTTTAATGAGAAATAATTTCTTAGGGCCGTGATGTGGTCATCAAATGTGGAAGGGGGCAAACTTTGACTTGGAAATATGCGGAGTAATTAATTATCAAAGACATATAATAGCCCACACTTTGATCGAGGCTGGCGACTTAGAGAAACGCAACAATCACCTCGGATGCGGAGTGTCGGCGGACCCCCACAAATAATAGATGAATTATCACAAAGCATTACCCCAGATACCGTTACAATATTACTAGCAAGACGATTTACCCGCAAGTTTCAGTAAAAAAAGGTGAGAAAAAGTTTATTATTATCGCATCAGTACCAACAACTCAACTGGAACCACGAATCCTGGAATTAAGAAAGACACTAATCTACAGCACCTTGGAACCTTAGCCAACAATTTATGGTTCACGCGAGTATGCGCATGTTAATAAAATAGATCAAATTATTGTTATGGCCGGTTTCATAGTATCTGGTTTGAGTTTGGCGGGGTAGGAAAAAGCAGAGTTAACGGATGATTCCATTTACTGTCATGTGTTAAATAAAACCTTATAATGAACTACTTTGCTCGGCTGACTGTCAAATATTCCACATTCAAGGTTACAGCTGTGTCGCGTTCCGGTTAATGCATAAAAAAACTGGCCGTTGGGAGGCTATTGTTCTCAATTATAATAATGAACACGCTACACAGCGTTGAGGACTCTCAAAGATATATCCTCCATTGCTTCCTTCGCACTGATTGCATACGCGACAAAATTCGGCACACGTCTTCTTCGCATGACCGCTATATAACTCGTCCGTCGGTTCTTGCATCACTGCTCGTGACATTGAGGGAGAAGATACGCATCCTTGAGCAGGATCCGATTTAATTCTCCCCTCAACCTCTTCGAACGGCCGTTTTTTCCCACACGAGCAAGCGAGAGCGGAATGGGTGCGGGTGTAATTATTATTTTTTAACTCAAGACTCCGCGGCCAATTACGCAACACCTCCTGGGGGAGTCATTGCTTGCGGAAAACTATCCCAGGAGCTTCTTTCTTTGCAAACTCATTAAGGCGATTCTGCTCAGATCACTGGTTTCGATACAAATACTGAGCTCTATTGATGTAAACTTGAGAGATTTCCTCGTGATTTGGCGAGTTTGTTCCTTTTCGAAAGAACATCGGATACTGTAACTCATGGTGGTCGATATTTTGACACTCTGTTCTCAAATTAAGATTAGAAAAGACGGTAACCATTTCCCAACGTCCCAAAAATGCGTAACCTCACAGAGCTCGTCTATTTGGTTCGTATAACTTAAAAATTGCCACATTCAGGAACGACGAATAGTTATTGGAACAACAATTTAAGAAACAAAACAGTCAGCTTAATACAGTTCCATTTATCCAAAGAATTTTTCCATCAATTTTTTAAAAACATTTCCATTTCAAAGGAAATTTTTCGTGAAAATGTTGTTTGTTACATACGGTGCAGAAATTCCATAGAGCATTTACATAAATTTAGTTTACGAAACAGATAAATAGGAGCAAAATATTAAACCGAAACATAGGAAAAGCCGGATTAATTTTTTTTCTCACTCAAAATTCCCGTAACTCGAAGCTTTCCATACTTCCCGTCGGAGAATAATTCTACTCTCTTTATCTTAATTTCAAACGATCAAATTAACACCCCACCCCTTCGAATTTACTTAATTTTAAAAGAAGGATAGAAAAGTTAAGAATTTTACGAAATAGTTTGTCGTTGACCACCTTTTCCCACGACTACCGCAACCATGGCAAAAACTACCGTGAATCCATTTTTTTTGGAGCTCCTTTAGCAGGCGATGGTAGGGAGGTCAAAATTTCCTACACCCCTTCCGAAATATGGCGGGAGGAATAAGTTGAACCCCTCAAGTGCGCATTTAGCACGACCTCTCCAGGCCACGACGCGTCGCCCGCTCAAAAGGCCCGTCACGAGCTGACCCGCGATGGAGGTCAGGACGCTAGACCGCGCATCATCCGCAGGGGAGAAGGAATGCAAAATGGTGGGAAAATAGCGGAAGCCAGTCGCCGAAATAGTCTAGCGCCTACTTATCCCCATTCTGGAACTACCGTGCCTCCTCACCGTTTAAGACAATGGGCTGCGCATGATTTCATTAAGCATGCCTCAGGACAGCGGAGGAACAATGAAAGCTCTCGTGATGAGCCCTCTCTTACTGCGGTGCAAACTAGCAAGATGGATCGGGGCGTGGGAAACTTGAATGAGCGAGGGAGGATCTCTAAGTATGGGCTGAAGAGGGCAGCACACGGAGAAGGTTGGTGAGTTTTTAGATATTTTAATCCCCCGAACAATTAGCTGAGGGATCGGGTGTGAAAGCGGTAATACATGATTTTCACTAAGATGCGATATTACTTTGAAAGTAGCTCACAAGCACCGACTGCGGAATAGGAAGATTCAGGAGTTAATCGGGCTGTTTACCCCGTGATTTTTCTCGTATGCTAAAAATGAAGAAACCCTACTCGATGAACAACCTGAAAAACTCCATAATTGCAAACACCACAGGATAATGTGTGAAATAATGCTTAAAAGTTTCTTCTCGTCGTACATACTATCTATTTGGCTAGTGATTTACTTTCACCATACGTCATTATTTCGTCAAATCATTTTAAATTCAATCCTGTGTCATTTTACCTCGCTTTTGAGGCCTTCAAACATTAAAAAAGCTCACCAGAGCATATACGGTTTTCTTCAACAGATTTTCCTCATTGCCACATCCATGATATGAACTTCCATATTTGTGCAATTCTCGCCAAAACTGATTTTAGCGAAGTCCTACAGACCGAGAACGGCTATTTTTAGAAGCAAGCGATCATTGATGAGCATCAGGTGCCTTTGTTTTCGCAAGCTGCGAAACATTAACGCAAAAAAAAGGGAGCACTGTGCGGAACTGTGATTCCAACCTAGATCTGAGTTTCTTTTAAATCCACGATCTAGATATTTCACCATTAGTTTTGAATGGGTTCTGTTCGGGCTTCCCTCAGTGCAAGCTTCCTCATTCTTCCTCTGAAGTGTCGACAGGCACTCTGAGGCAGAGAATCGTCTTCGCACATCATAGTATCAATTCTGCGATCATTCAGAAGTCTCGACCTTCAACAGCAATACAATTTTCCTCCATTGGAATATCGAATTAAGAATGCCCAACGGTATGAAAGTCCGTGACGGGATGACTCAAGCTATTCATTCTCCAGTGAATTAGCGATTGCGTGTATGATGGAAGCTTTTGAATGTTTAATTGGGGGAAGAACATGGGGGGTTATGTGGAATGCGAAAAATACTGTTGGAGTCACATGTTGATTACAGTGGAGAGAAAATCAAGGCACAAAACGTTAGTAGAAAAATGATGTAGAGAAAACTGATTTAGCGTGGGAGATAACGGAGAGTAAAAACAGTTTCCGAGACATTCAGTTGTTTAAAGGAAAGGATGCTTAAATTTTAAATAAACTCTTAAAATTGTTCACTCTATGCTTGTGCCTGTTTTCTTCAATGGGAGTTCAGAGTCAAGAAAGAAATTAATGTACGAAATAAGTCCGAAAAATCTTGTCATTGCCATTTTCGTAATTTACTAAAGCTTCTGGAGTTGATACTTATTTTAGTCTCCCCTAATTAAATATTCTACACCTTGATTGCACCTTAGCCTTACCAGCAGTCCGGAAAAATAGATGCCTGGCCAATGAGGGTGTAAATTGTTATTGGGTGGACCCTATATATTTCTAATCTTGATTTTGTAATATTAAACAGAGAGAAAGTTAAAGTCGCAAATTTTTTTCCTTCGGATTTCCGAAATCACTTCCATACAGAAAACGCATTTCCTTGAATGCCCTCGCATTTATGGTTATCGAGTTCCGAGATATCAATTTCAAAAGTCCAATTTCACAATCACTTTGAGAGGAAATTTGTTAATTACCCACAAGGAATATCTCAAAATGGTACTATCCCATTAAATTTCGTAAGCGATACTGACGAGAAAGGCTGCTGATTTCTTTGAAACTCCTGAGGAAGCATCCTCACCAAGCAGGTTCACTGTCGAGCTTCATTGCTTTAATACGAAAATCATTAAGTTTAATTATGAAAATTCCACGCCATTACAAAATCTTTTCTCAAACAGTAACTAACATTAATTATCTTTGCCTTAATGAGCACTCAAGAGCCACTCGACAAATCATGCATCCATAAACTAAAAATGCTCGCTCAACATCCTCGTGGATATTGAATCATTTGAAGTTAACCACCAAATGTCCCTTACACCCAAAATGTACCTTCACCAGCAATGCCTATCACTTTGTTCTGCGTGGGTTGAATTCAGCATCCTCCTGCATTTAACTTTTGCCGAAAACTCTTAGACTCCACAGTCTCTTCGTTTTAATAGGCCCGTTTCTTCTGAGATGTGGTCGAAGCCAATCAACAGCTCCATCCTTTCGTCCCCACTCTACCTCTCTTCGCATAAAATTTCCTGTGATGACACGACTAAAGGGTTGGGAGGACAACTAAAGGAGGATTTCAAGATTGGACCACCGTGCATAATATCACAGCAATTTATCATGGATTTACTGGGGTTTTGGCTGCATATTTTATAAGCACTTTAGCACCAACTACATTCCATTATTAGAGGCAAATTCTTGTACCTTTTTCTAAATCCCTTTTCGACACCAGTTATCAATCACCCAACTCGATAACCTCCCTCCCTCGAAACCTATTTAGGTAATGTGTACAGGGTTTTAACACCTGAAATCCTTCTCACAACGCCTCCGATTTGAGTGAAGATCCTTTTCAGTATGAGAAGCAAGGCCATATTCTTGATCTTAGGGCCCCGTGGTGCATACTTTCTAGGAACAGAGGTTTTGAATACCTCCCACCAATTACGATGACAAAACGAAACATTGAGGGTATTTGGTCGGTTGCACTGCATTGTCAGGTCGCATACATTCCAAATAGGTTTAATAATCTGCTAATTGCTAAAAATTTTTCGGTGGTACGTGAACCGTTTACTTGGAGAACCCGCATTGATTGAGAGATCGTTTCACAAATATTTCTGGGAGGTTTACCCCTTAACCTCTGTAACGTCTGAGAAGCTCTTTCATGTTGATGTATGCGATGCATTTGTGGGGCAGAGCTTGAAATCATTCAACTTGTATTGTGGTGAAGTTTTGTTTAGATTTCAGGGGGAGACTGTTAACAAGGGATGGAAAATAATTCCGTTGTTATAATAAAAAGAAATAAATTGCGTTGAAAGATTGTTGAACGAATTTGGGATTACATCTCCACCTCCAAACAACCTTTCTGAATAGTTTGGGAATATGGGGAAGAAAATAGAAAATGAGCGGTAATCAACCCCTGATGGCATATCATCTCTTTCCAGGGTGCCCATCTCCCTACCCCTCCCCCAATCCCGGAGGAGATCCTCAAGGCCCTGGAGAAGAACGCCGCTGATGAGGCCGCCGGAATCTTCGACGACGGAATCTACAGGGGAGAGGGTGCTGGTGCCGGCGGCGCCGGAGGCTACCAGGGAGGTTCTGGAGGATACCAGGGTGGTGCTGCAGGTGGCGCTGGAGGGTACCAGGGCGGTGCTGGAGGTGCCGGTGGATTCGGAGGCAGACCCGCAGGTGGAGCAGGAGGTTTCGGTGGTAGGCCAGCAGGCGGCGCGGCTGGAGGTTTCGGTGGTAGGCCAGCAGGCGGCGCGGCTGGAGGTTTCGGTGGTAGGCCTGCAGGCGGTGCTGCTGGAGGTTTCGGCGGCGCACCATCAGGTTCATATGGCGCTCCCGGTGCAGGCGCATCCGCAGGATTCGGAGGAAGACCCGCGGGTGGCGTAGGAGGTGGTGCCCCCTCTGGAACTTTCGCCTCACCAGCTGGTGGAGCTTTCGGCGGGCCCGGAGGCGCTGGTGGTGCCATCTCTGGGGGATTCGGCGGAAGACCAGCAGGCGGCAGCGGTGCAGGTTACCCAAGCGGCCCAGCAGGAGGCGGTAGCGGCGCTTTCGGCGGCAGGCCAGCAGGTGGCGCCACCGGTGGCAGCTTTGGGGGACGACCAGCAGGAGGTAGCGGAGGCGCCGGCGGGTACGGCGGAAGGCCGTCAGGTGGCAGCGGTGGACAGCAAGGCGGCGGATCTGAAGGATACTTCTACCCCAAGCCAGGAAAATAATCGCGAAAAACCACACTAGGATGAGCAAAATGAGATGCCCTCCCTGGTGAAATAGGTGTTCTCCACAAAGTGCAATTAAAATTCCGTCCAACTTGGTATTTTTTAACCGAGGGATTGGAAATGGCCCGAGGATGCCAATATTTTCGTCTTCCAGTCGCAAGACGGTGTTCATTTTTTATAGTGAGCGTTCTAAATGGACTTCTGTAGTTGGTAGAAAGCATTGATTTTTTTATACGGCCCCTCCCACCCCCATCCCCTATCTTATTGAGCTCCCCGTAGCTCTTGTACCCCCATTCCCTTTATTTAACTTAAGAAAAAGAGAAAACAACAAATACGTGTAACAACGCCTGTGATGGAAAACGTGCTGAATAAATATACATTTTTTAAGTTTGCAATGAAAAAACAGTTTTTTATTCATAATTTCATTCACAAAATAGTTTATACTTTCACGGTTTTTCATTCATTCCTCTTCACTTCCATAACCGCAAACGATATATTAATGGATCGTTTATCTACCAGCCCAAGTGTCAAATATTAATCAGGTATATACGGACAAAGGCAGCCTTAACCTTATACCAACTCTCCTAAAATTAAAGTTCGAGAAATGATCGCTAAAATGGCAACTGGTCAAACCAAAGAACTATCCAGATAAGGAGCATGAGTATCAGAGGGACTTCTCACGCTGCACTAGCTATAATGCCAGTTTATATAGACGTTTTGGGAGTAAACATGCATCAAAAGATCTATTTCCATTAAGACATTCAAAAAATCAATCATGCACCACAGTGTGTTGCAACTTATATCTCAATTCAGAATTTGATTCTTAATTGAGGACGCGATATGTAACGCTTCGCACAATTTCATCTGGTTTAATTTCCAAAGCGTAAACGTCAAGCGCGGCAAGCAAAGCAAAGCTTAAGCAGGTTGACAATTATGAAATAATCGGGCTCTTTCGTCAAGTTAAACAATGCAGTCATTGTCTGGCAAGAAAAATAAAATTTACGTCAGCTCATAAGACTGACATAAAGGAAATCATACTTCATTTTACCATCACCATAGATAACACAGTGCTTTAAGTAAAACCTGTATGGACATCCAAAGAAAGGACAAATTATAAACAATTTATATGCATTAAAATTATTTGATACATGCATATCGTAATTGACACAAGCGAAGAATTAATAAAATCAAATGTATCATTCAAATCCAAGATTTAATAATCATCCTATTATGTTTTCGTACTTTCGATACTGACTCTGCATCTGAGCTAATAGGGTTCATAAATATTGCCTAATGAAAACGATCCCTTGATTTTTTGAAAGGAAATTAAAATAAAGCAAGGACATAGGAGATTAGTCTATGATATAGCAATTCAAAATTTTGCTACCGTGAAGGAATCGAGGTATTTTTAATTCGCCTACTGATATTATGAGGATGAGAACTTCGAATACAACGCGCAAAATTACAGCATACGATGCAAGAAATAGCTTAGTACGCCAGCAAAATTTATCCATTCTTCCAACTTCGAGGTAAAAATAAAAAACGTTTTAGCAATAATATCTGTGAGAAAATGACACTTGTAATTAATCTATATTTTCAGATCTGTAACTACCCTATGGCTTCGAAGATGTGAACACAAGTTAACATTTGCCATCCACCGCATTCCAGCCACAACTAGATTCTCTCTCTATTATCGAATGTTCTGAAAAATCCAAGATCACAATATTATTGCATAATGAAAGGCACTAAAATATTTTGCCAACAGAATGCAAATTTTATGAGATCAAGCATATGGTAATCATCATTTATGTACTGCATATAAGAATGGTAACTCATTAACGATCATTTCTAAAGCAATTTTGAAAATATCATTATCCATCATAGGCACATTTTACCTTACACATTGACCTTATAAATTCTTAATATCATTGTAACACAAGGAAAAAAAGGGATAATATTGATTCCCGAACATAGAGATATTTATATGTTCATGGCATATCATTTGAGATTTTTCAAACCATACCGTTCAGCACCTTATGACATTCAGACCAAATAAATAGAGTGAGTCTCATGTGCCCAGATGGTTATAGCAGATTCGAATGACTGCCTTAACCTGACACAAAAGAGTTTTCTCAGAAGTAAAGGAAATAAAATCTTAAACAGGAGAAAATCGCGAAGATTCTATCCGATTGTTAGATACTTTACGATCATGATGAAAACTCGGTCATCCTTTCAAGCAATTTGATAGCTCCTTACAAAGCGTATTCGAAAGATAAATTGTCGGAGACTTCAAGTTTTCTTTTAGTGCCTTCAAGTCGTTATATTGTGCACTAGTAATATCATGCACTTCAGTTTGACAACTGACACTTAAATTATTTATACATCTAAGACTATCATGGTAACGGGTGAAGTCTTCTTGGGTTTTCCACCGGGTGAGTTGATTGTAGGCCGACGTTTAGATGGCTGCCTCTGCCATCAGATCATATTACTATCATGGTAAGTTCAGAAACACATAATCGAATTCGGAAGGATTCACAAGGCTGTTGCAACAGGCAGTTTATCAAGGGATATTACCCTCGCTTTTACACTTTGGCTATTGAGAGGCGTTTTTACACCAACCTCAACAATGAAAGAATTATCTCTAATGCAAGAAAAGAAATGTTGATAGAGGAGAAAGATAGATAGGCTATAGATCTTAAGAGGGGATTCCTAAATGATTCATAAAGTTGCTAGACACATTTAATGACAAAAATTATTTTTAAAATAAAATTTATGGCATTTTTGGATTCAAAACTGAATGTTACAGAATCGCTTGACATCGACGAGGGTAGAACGAAATTTGATTCTATTGCAATAAAAAAATACATTTGAGTTATCGCCAAAATCATATGACATCTCAACGTAGCAGAAAATCTGAAGACGGTTTCATGAGGAATTCATTCGTAATATTAATTTTTATAAATGCTCTCTTTTCTGGTTGTCCTCACCTATACCGGCTTTTTACCTTCCCTTTATAGTCTTTTTAAGACTTCCTTCCATTATTTGGCTTTTTGTGTTCACTAAAGAGAACTTCTCCTTTTTCACTGCAACTAGCACACCAGTGACTTTTCTCATCCACCGATTTCCTTCGTTTCAAACAGCAAATTTTCCACATTCTCGTCCACAGCTCAGACCACAGCCTTTCATGGGAAAATTCTACGAGCGCATTGGAAACGTATGCTTTCTTTCAATAAGTCACGGCAGAGGAAAGCATTGCGAAAGGACTTAGTGCATCGCCACAACACTCCTCGGTGACCGCAACACAGCCTCAAACCACTTTTAGATACTTAGGATGGACCGCGAACCTCAGAATAGAGAGAAAGAGCAACGATGCAGAGTAGAACAAATCCGACTTCTAAAAGCAAAGAATGCACATTAATCTTCCTGATAACAAATACATAAGTCTTTCTTGGCTGAAGCTCTCGCGGATCGTTGTAACGATGTTTTTAGCGGCACCCCGCGTACTTATTCGATTTTTCGACGTTTCGCGGCCGCTGCTAGTCGCTCTTTCTTAGGGAATAAAAATAGTTTTTCCGTGAAGGGTATTTATAATGGTTCATGGAGGGAAAGAGAAACTTCGGGTAACAAACCGAATAAGTACTCGAGGTACACCCGAGAAAACATCACTTACAAGTACATAGTCATATTTATGCGCAGCACCCATGGGCGAACCCAGCGGGGGGCAGGAGGGGGCAGCTTCCCCCCCCCCCACCTCCCAAGAAGCAAAATTCGCACAAGTCTTTAAGGAAAATCAGAACTGGGTTGAAACGAAAGTTTCCAACAAATTTTCTTTTAACCCATTGAAAATGATATTAGAATAAGAAATATAACTAATTTTTGTTCAGGCAAATAATTTTATAAATCAAGCGCAGTTAAAATTTTCTTAAAATGCTTGTTTAATACACCTTTTCCGTGCAAGAATGTTAATAATGTAAAGTTGGATAGGCGCTGGTAGAGATCCTCTCGTATTAACCACCGATATGCGAATTTATACGCTCGATCAGGGTAAGGAGGTCAGTTTCTTTCCCTGGGCCACCTCGGACTTCGAGCATTTATTGAATGAGAGTAGTTCGAATGCGTCACTCGAGATTTGAACCCGAAGCCATTCAATTAGTCGACCAATGGTCGCCATAGCGACCCTCAGGGCCACTATTCCACAGCGGGGGCAATTTGACCTAATTCACCACTAATTCGAGTAGACGGCTTCGTGAATAGTAGCACACCGGCGACTTCTTCAGGCAGGCTACGGATGCTCCCATCCATTAAAAGTGACCATGAGAAAAATGAATTCCATCTCTAAATCAGAAGATAATAGTTGACAGCGGTAGCTCTTTGAATTCATCTCCGTTAAGGATACGATTCCAAAGAGACGTGGAGTGAATACAGCAAGGTGTATGGGCGTTATAAATACTTCAACTGATTACATGAGCTGACTTCAAATAACATCATTAAAACGCCAACGTGAAAGAAATTGAAAAAAAATCCTTCGTCACGAGTTAAAAGAAGCGAGTGACATGAAAAAAGTCGAAAAATAATATTTCATGCGATATCAACGATGGAAATTAGGTCCAAATTCTCAATTTTCCTTCCAAAAATGTAATCTTTTGACATATCTATTTACGTATCGAAGACTTAGTGCAAGCAATAGCTTATGCATACGAACCGGATCCAAAATGTGAGTACTACTCGAACAATATTTTGCTAACAGTATGCTGAATAATCGCGGATGAAGCGCCAGATTATGGCATTTCAGTAATTCACCTTTCTGATGCTATTCGTGCAAGATAATGTATCCCCTCTCTTCAACACACGGGATTTCTAACTTCCCTTGAAAATCAACCATTCATCTCTGCTACAGCTAATGACCTAGTGTACCAAAACCCACAATAAACTTCCAGCGATGAATCCAAAATAATCAACTGATTGCATTTCAATGGTTGCGTGCATCTGCGATTGCTTGTCTTGAAATGAATATCCAGCGCTTACTTTCCCTTTTGGCCTTTAGATGTAGGTACGATTAAGGCAGGATTGGCACTCCCCGTCTATTGTACACATGCCATTACATCAATTGCAAAAGATTATTTCAGCATCACTGCGTATATTCGCCAGACGGGAAGACAGGAGTAAGGATCCTACGAAATTGATTGTTTTATACATTTTGGACTCGCCTTAATGAACGTCAAGCAATTTATGAAACTTAGTATTGGGTTCATTCAATCCTGAAAACATTACAAAAACCACAGCCGATTTAGAAGTTACTTTAACTTCCAAGTGAAAGCATGACCCGAATGGGATAGGTAAACCTTTTTTTACCTACAAATCCAATCAAAAATTAGAGAGGCGTACGGTATATCATTTGAAATCTCGGATGCCGGTACACCTAATACACAATTAAAGCTCTGACTGATACTATTAAAATCATTATTTTAAACGATACTCTCACCGATTTTCATGGCTGCATTTTCTTTGACAAGCCAGAAAGAGCGGTAAAGCACTATGATTTATTTATAGTGCAGCCGGGTGAATAAATGAAGGAAAAATGCATGAAAAGGAAAGGAAAATCAAGAGTGAATTTTTAAATTTCTAGGGTTCCCCTTGAACGAAAGAAATGAAATCTTATATGATATAGTTGCGACACTTTCGCCACACAAATATAGATATTTTTACCAACAATAGGCATTTATTTTTCACCCTTCGAGCAAAAATAAAAGGAGGGGCAGAGAATGCTCAAACGCCGAACATTTTTCAGTTTTAACTACGAAAATATTTTATAAAGACATTTTATTACATTTTATTACATTTTACTCATGAATAGTACCACGGCTGTGATGTTACTCGGAGGAGGAGAGTTATATTGAAGTCGATAACAAAGCCATCGGGTGGTTATTGAAAGGTTGTGGACAAAGAATCGATTTGATTTTAATTTCTGAAGGATTTTTCTAATATTTTAAAAATATAGCTTTTACATATCGCTATACTTTTTTTACCATGATAGATAGTTAATTTAACTCCTTATGCATGATAATGACTGAATTACCTGTGATTTTAAGTCGTCAATGTATTATTTTCAAATCAACGTCTAGCTTTTACGAGGATTCGAGGAATTGATATTCTGCTTCGTAAGCAATGATAGTTCACTATGGTTAACCCCCAATAAAATTTTCAAACTTTAGAAGCACTCTAAAATCAGGAAATCATAACCACCAGAACTTAAATAAACGTAAAACCCGGAAATATTTCCACTTTTCCAGAAAATTTCGCCCTTCAGACATTTACTTCCGCATGAGCATATGGTAAATAGAGAAGTCTTAGTTGAGCCCCAGGCTGTGCGAATGAATGCCCTGAGTTCAAAACCACATTTACAGAACAAAATTGCCGATAAAAATCGAACCCTAAAAATTACCACTTCAAAATGGAATTTCACGGGTTATTTGCACAGCGATCCTCTCCAACCGGCACCAGAGAAAATTGACAATGAGAGGCATAATTCATTTACATCTCTGATCTGAAGACTACACAAACACAAGCTCCTTCACCCAAAAGCGCGTCCCGAAAACTACCAATCGACTGAGTTTTACACGTTACTCGAAGCGAAGTGAAACTCTGGTCGTCTGTCGCTAATTCAGAGAATCCAGTACAAGAGAAAGGTTAAAGAATTTACCCCGCTGTAAGCGCACGATAGAAGCCAAAAAATATCCATCATACTCATATTTCTTCATTCAATAGGTCACTGTAAGTTTTACACGTTATTAAACTTGTGATAAAAGACAAAGTAGCTACAAAATTGATCAAAAAAATATAAAAGCATTCTTCACGGTCAAAAGCACATAAATTAGTCACACGCAAGCTAACCTTTTGAATAATGCAATCAACAAAAAGCAATCAATTTACCGCAGTTAATGTGCTTGTAAAATGTATTCAAAAGAAAGGAAAATAAAAAGTGAAATTTCAAATTTCTAGGGCTCACCTTGAACGAAAGAAATGAAGTCTTAGATGAAATAGTTGAGACATTTTCGCCACACAAACATAGACATATTTACCGTTAAAACCTATAAAAACCGATAAAATTATTATAGATACGCATGCAGAAACAGCAAGTCACAAGTAGTTAATTACAGAAATTGCATTTTTAATGGCTACTGGCAGTGTATTCAATATCTCTGTCCCGTATGCATTCATTCAGTTATGACGTCAAAGTTGAACGTTCATGAATAACATAATACGGAAAAAATCTCACTAGTATTCTACTTAACTAATGCAAACATTTTCGTGAAATACTTGTAACATAACCACACCTGAAATACAACTCTTAAAACGGAAATAATTAAATAAATATCTTACCACCAGAAGTCAGCGGATCACAGGAAGAGAAAGCTAATACGTATTTGAATAGTTTCAATAAAATAAAAATTCAATTCAATAAAAAGAAATCAAATTTTACATTATTCCATGCCTACATTAAAGACGGGCCTTTAGCCAGATGAGTTAGAGGGTCAAAAATCGTAGGAAAACATTGAAAAAGATAGGCAGTGGAGCTTACTTACTTGGTGCTTAAATACTTTTCCATGTCTTAAGATGTCCCATAGTCTGCAATCATGATGGATGCAACACTGAAAAGCCTGGCAATATCTCAGCACCATTGAAGAAAGGTAACGACCAATAGCGAGACAAAACTCCTTTACAAACTAGCATCGGATACACACTTAAAAGAGTGTTATGCAAAAGCAGCAAAAATGTACAAATCTCAAACCTAAACAACATTTACCAGCAAGTTAATTGGTGTTACTTGGAGTGGAATAAATGAAATAAATGAGAATGTATTATGAGGAATCACCCGATTCCATCCCATAGTTGAATTATTGTTTCCTAATTAGCCCTTTTATTTGTTTACTTTATAAGCATTATACATCGGCTCTTTTAGCCATTCATGTATGTATTTTTTTTTACTGCACCAACTTAATTATTTTTCACAATAGAATTTTCTTCAGGGGTGATTTGTACCAAGATCATAAAAATAAATATTTATTCAAACTATCGACTCCTTAAGTGGAGCAGAATACAACAGAGAACCGTAACCCGAAATGAGCACTCGCGAATCGCCATCTAAGCTCCTTCTAAATCACCTGCGCGACCAGGCGCGCGAATTTAGCAGACCAGGTCAAGGTCTCCGGAACTTAATGGCTCGAGAGCCCATTAAGCCGTTCTCATTAAGGCAGCGGAGGAAGAACAGGTCGCGTAACCCTCGAACTTCCGGCAACATTTCGCAAAGTCACCGGAAATTGCATAATCGCATCTGCCGCTTTCTCCATGCGATCGCAGGTTGATTGGCTCAATTGTCTCGTTCGGATGGCTTAAAGGCAGCGGCGCATCGCAAGATAAAGGTCGCAGGGCGCCCTCGGCGAATCGGACACACACACGCACAATAGACAATGACGCCAAGCGTCGTCCATCGCAATCTATATCTACGTCCATATCTACGAGAATCGACGTGGGTGATGGTTGAAGAAGACTACAATAAATGCAGGGTGGTGAAAAGGCGGTAATTTGGTATCCTTAGAGAGAGTTTTTGGAGGACGAGGAATGAGATGTGAACTAGGAGATTAATGCATCGCTCCGTTTCCCAGGAGGCACGGATGGGGATTGAAAGGAAAGGTTTTTCCATCCATACTTCTGACGTCACATCTTAAAATTCACTCTCACTTTTGACTGATTCAACTGATAAATGGGTGAAAAGCGTTTCCAAACATAACTTGAAGTAATCCAAGTAATACTTACAGAACAATAAAAATGACTATAATTTTATCGTTGGATCACACCATCTATACATTCAGTGAACAAAACTATATTCACATGGGGTCGAAAACAAAGATGAGGTCCTTTGTAGTCCTCTGTGGTTCCATCGTTAATCTAGTTGCGATATTTTTCGTCCCTTACCTGATGATGGTGTTATTGAAACAATTTCTGAAAGGCAGGTAGAAGGGGAGAATGGCAAAGGATGGCCACGGATGCGAAATGTGGAGCAGGCTCATAAGTATGTAAAACAAAAGAATTATGTAGGGGTTAAGGGATAAGCACGTAGGGACGGTGACCGCCACTGACCATGGCGCTCTGCGTGCGACATGAAGACATGGATGGGAGGAACAGTTTTCCGCATGAACGAAGAGCTTCACTATACACGCCATTAAGCTCCTCTTCCAAAATACTGACCTTAAAGTAGAAGATGGTGAAAATCGAGAGCAGCCTCTGTGCAACATGTGACAATTGAGCTATAAAAATATAATCTAAAATTCAGCTTCAAAAATGTATGTAGCGCTGTTGCTTTGTTCTGTGGGTTTTTTTTCTGCACATCTTTGGCGCATATTGATTGTTATTTTTAGAAATTTTCTCGTGACATCACTTCATAGAACACCAAAAGAGTGGTATGACTATATTTTTTGTTGTCTTTTCAGATTTTTTCTATATGTGACACTGTGACTGTCGATACTTGAAAACATTTATTTATATCAAAATTTTATATCAATGTGACTTGTTTCACAAATGTTCGATTTGTATGTAGTTATGAATTGATTTCTTCATAAGCGCACCAAAATCTTATCTATAATTGTTGTTGTAAGAGGTATTACACTCATGGAAATTAAATTTTGGTATCAGTAATTCATTGCGACTTCGCCGGTGAAATGCATAATTGATTGCGGCTCGTTGTATTGAAAAAGTAGTCGTCGTTCACTCTTTTGGTTGTTTAAAAATATGGGCCTCGTGGAACTGGAAACATCAATCCTCTAATTTCAACCACAGCCATCACTATACGAAGTGATTTCAAGCCGTGATCGGTTATTCTCACGATTCCACCGAAAACGAGATACATGAATCTCCGTTCATGCTACTATCCATCGACGTTATCCGAAGCAACCAAAAAGGCCACGCCCCTTATCACGGCCAGAGAAATAACCGAATCGTTTTGGGTACATTAAGCAATCTTTATTTTACTCGGAAAATGAGACTCAAGTTGTGAGGGAAGAGCAAAATCCTTTAAAAAAAGGGAACACCCACGGCATTTCATACGTTAGGGTTACATAACCAGGCTGAAATCTGGTATAACAAGTACAAATGAGGCACAGTTTAACCTTTAAGTGAGCACATGAAAGTGTGATTTATTTTTCCAAAATGTCCATCAAGTATCCATCAAGATGTGAATCTCTTGTTTGGAGAGAGAAATGACGAAACGGAGTTTGATAATGATCCAAGCGTCGTACCTCATGAGGGTAAATTGTGAAAGGCGCGTGGTGAAAACACAATGAAAAAATAATATTATGACGAAATGAAAAAATATTATCAAGTACGCGAATTCCTGAGGGCGCGGTGATAACGGCAGAGTTTGCATAAATGGTAAAAAGGGAACATAAAGCTAAACAGAAATAAAAATAGAGTCATCTATCCATTGGCCCTGTAGGCGTAACCATGGGAATATTAATTGCCAACCATCCCGGTAAAAATTACGAAATTCCGTGGCATTAATCCCTGTATTCTCAACTCAAATTGATAGATATTAAAATATTCTTTTAACGATCAATATGTATAACTAAGTAAATTTAAATGTGATACGAAAATATATAAAGCACATAAAAATATCAAATATGGTACCAAATCAAGTGGACGCAATACATGGAGAGGAATTCCTACCAAATATTATATTTCTTCATCAGTTTTATAATATACGTCATGGGTGAAGTTGACTTTGAACAGATACTTGCCCTAATCGGCATACTTACATTCAAAACGATCGTAGAAACCCTTTTTGTCAAAAAATTCCAAGCTATTTATATTCAATATCTAAAATATTTACCATGCATTGATATTTAAAAAAATTAAACCTTCGTTCGAAACAGCGAGTGAAGTTTTCCGCGGAATAATATACCTCCATTCGTCGCAAGAGATATTCATCTATTCTATTCATTATGTTTGCGGCGAAACCAAGGCATCGATAATGAGAATGAGACGTCAAGAAAACCTGAGTTGCCTTCACGTGAAGTGATGACTACGGCACGATTACATTACCCTTAAAAGGTAGTTGAGCCTTCACGTACCGAATACTTATGCGGAGCACGGCACAAAACTCTTACCCAGCACACTCCTTAGAACGCGTTACAAAGAGAAAGCCTTTCTTTTTAACGTGCACAGAGGCCTACAAATAAGGAGACTCAAATCCATATTTATTTCGGATAATACCATAGGGTCACTTCCGACAACTATCCCTGAATAGCATTCAAATTTTGCATCTAAAATCGCCAATCGCAACAGAACTTTTTACGAACACGAAAATCCCAATTGTCACAAAATTTCGATTATAACGTGAAATTGATTTAAATTACATTTGTGACCAAGATTTATGAGCGACTGCACAAACTGGTTTAAATTCAGCCCGTAAACATGAACACACCTATGTATAGTATAATAACCAATCATGAAACAAGTTACTTCGCACAAAATGAACATTGACGCGAGTAAAAATAATAATCCGCTATTCACATTTATGTAACCAATTATGGATATGATCTCTCAATGTTTTTTTTTCAAGTTTGAGTGATAATTAGTTTTGGTTTTAGAAGGGCGCAAACTCCATGATCGCGCTGAAAGTGAAGTAAAACAGGTGTTTTTTTCTCGGTAAATAAACATGCCTTCATTACTAATAAAATATTTTTTGTCAATAACCTACGCAGAATAGAATAAGAACCGTTTGATCAACGCAGAATAAAATACGTATCGTGATGTAAATAAATTTACAATCGGACGAGTCGTTATTTCAATACATTACTTCAAACAATTTTTGAAATCGGCTACCAAACTCCTTGCCATGCTCGACAAATCGAAATATCCTTGAGGCGAGCAATTTTTTCAACTCCTCAGAAAATTTTGACCTAGCATTTCTTTTCCCGACACGAGTGCGCTTACCGGTTCTCAGGGGGAAGGATTAGAATCACTATGCCAGTTTTTAACCTGAAAAATACCACTTATCTCGCCCAAAATCATGGAAATTTCGTAAGGGGCTCATGAAATAAAAAGAACCAAAAAACACATGAAAAACATATCGCGGCAAAAAAAGACCTTGCAAGTATCTCTTAAAGCGCCGAGAAACAAAAAAAGAGTTCAAATTTCCGAGAAACCACGTGAAGATGACCACATGAAATTCCATGCCACTCCCTGCATGAGAACCAGGCCTTGCCAAAAAGATTTCGAAAATCATCGAGGAACAACTGCAATCGGCCAGAGCCAAAAACTATTAATTTTTCAGATTTACGCTCAGATGTTGGGTCACGCGTAGAGATAAGCTTATATTTATTTTATTTTGGAATGGAACGCGGTACAGTGGGAAGCAAACGCGACCCTCGAAAAAAATAAGTTCCCAAGCACTCATTAAGAAATCAGGTACCTACGTACAAACCTGTGAACAAAAGGAAATTACGCCATAAGCTTACCGGAGGGAAACGCAATAAGTCCACCCAGTAAGGACGTTGCATATTTAATTTTATGGATCACAAATCACTATTGAGTAATGGAATGATAACCATTAAATTCCTATATAATTATGCATGATTCACAGATAGAATCATAAACGCATAGGTATTCTTCCTCAACCTTAGACATAACCTGAAACAAAGACGAAACACCGCCTGCCGTAGGTATTAAGAATGAAGTAAAGCTACCGGCACGGGAGATAAGAGCTGATTACCTTAGGAGAAAGGAATGATGGCTTCAATCACCTCGCTCGCTTTTATGGGCTCTGATAAATTTTCCGAACCGAATAAGCCTTTCACTATTCAGCTTTAAGCTCCCATTCAGGCATCCAATAAAAGACACCCGTGTCCCAGAATGACCTTTAACCGTTTGAAAGAGTTTTAAGAAACTCGTTATCTTAAGGGTAGGGTCTCTTACGTGTCTTAAAATTAAATACAGTACATGAGAGAAATTACTAATCGCAGGTGACCAACTAAAAAAGATTGAATCGACGAAAAGAGCACCTAGATTATAAGAAGGCGGAAGATAGTTCACATAATAAGTATTAATAGAGGATCGTAGATAGAATTGTTCATATCACAACTAAGAGAAATGTATGAATAATGAACTAGATTATTCACAAGAATAGATCAAATAGATTTAGATTAGATTCCAAGTGGAGTTCACACATTAACGCCAAGGACAGAGTTTAGAAGATTATTTGTTCTCACTTAAGAGCATTCGACTGAAACGGGTCCTCAATGGTCACTAAGTTGAATAGCTGTATCCTTGAATCTCAATCAGGAGAGGTTTGACGTTGGTTTAGTAAACAATAAAGCCTCAAACAGGTAAATAAGGCTTCATACCACAGGCATAAGCCCATTCCAACCGCTTCGATTGGGTAGGCATAATCTGGTAGTTAGGTTACTTCTTGATAACAGCTAGAAGGTGAAGACGAATCTATACATCCTATTTTATTTTCTGTGGATGATATATCACCATAAACTGCGAAAAGGAACTGAGACTAAATTTATTACAATAACACTTGGTAAATAAAATTGCCTAATAAATTATTTTAGACTTTTTTGTTAATGACTAAAAATAGTCCAGTTTGACAATTTTTCAGTCTCTATTCCAGACGATAAAAATCTAAGGATTACAGGATATATACAGTCCGTGTTACAGGATATATACAGTCCGTGCACAGTTCATGCATACAGGATTGTTTTAATAAATTGGAATCAAATCGAATTTTATAAATGAATAAAACAAGATCCGCTCCAGGAATATGGAACCATTATTCACGCCACGTCCATCATAACATCTAAATTGCCTTCCAACAAAGCTGACGATAACGAAGCTATGTAATTCAATTGAAGGTAGCTCCAACTTCTGGTAAATCACATTGGATAAGATTAACTGCGAGTATGGTTATGGTTATCAATAGTCTTAGTAACTTCGAAATAGTAGTATTATAAGTTTAGTATTGCGAAAACACAAAAGTACCGTAGAACACACACGTGGGTTACTTTAAAAGTTTTCGGGGCAATTTCGACCGAGTGCCAAACTATTAATAATAACACATTGCTTTAATTCAGAGTTAAGCATGAGGAAGGCCTCCCAGGGAGTTTAATACACCCAATGTTAAATTTTTACTCATTGTAGCGGAACTATTGCCTCTACAATGTTAAAATACATTATAACATCAAATTGTTTGAAGGCTCGGCCAACCTGCCTTTGAATGAGAGGTAATCGAATACAAAGAATCATATTTTTTTGTAATTTTGTTCATATTTGTTCTCAAAATGATTTTGATCTGCGTAACTATAAGGCTTATGAAGTGCCTTTGTTAGCATTCAAAGACTCAAATATTTATATGTAATTTTTTTTCGATAAACGTGACAATCTGAATAGTCAAAATGATATCGAAGAAGCTTCACACTCAAGATTACTATGTCACTTGTTCAAACAGAAAATTCAGAATTTTGGTGAGAAGGTGTGGCTTGACTTGCCTCTACATTTGAATACCAAAGGAAACATTGTTGTACTGCATGAAATATAGTTGGAAAATTATAATCACTAATGTATTCTATCGATTAAGGCTGTAACCGTTTTCCTCTAGTGTAGTGACCAAATAATTTAAATTCCCTACCAGCTCAAGTCACCGTGCATCTACTTATATTTTAAGCACCATATTATCGCATATGCTGCGAAAAAAATTACCGGCAAAAATATCCAAAACACGCACCCCCGGTTTTTACACGACTTTAGTTTTACGTTTTATAACCGCACTAATTAAGATGCGCTAATCGGATAAGGTGCTCCGGGGTAACTGGGGCATAGTTTTTCAATATGATAGTACAGTATCATTTTCAAATATTTTTTGTACAGATAACCCCAATGAATGGCTGAGAAAAAAACGTAATGATTTATCAACTATCGGACTAAAACATCACGTGACTTGAATGTAATTTCTATCAGTAAACAATATTTTATATTAATATTATTTTCACGTCTCGGTTGACCCCAGTTACCCCACGATTTATGAGTAACTGGATCACCCCATGGCAAATCCCATTTGAGCACTGCCATAACTATTTTGGGTAACTGGATCTATCCAAGTACTTTAAATGGTCAGAAAAACTATTGGTTAACGCAGTTTTTTTATTGTTATGAATGTTAAGGCCGTTTTAATAGGACGGTAACAAATACCTCAAGGATTTTCCTTCCAAAACACATAATAAATGAAGCTTATTACAATTAACAGAAAAGAAAAGCAATGTTGCCGTGTTTTCTTTACCAGACGTTATTGTTTTGCGTTGAATATTCTGATTAATAGCGCCCTTAGGTTTGGAAGGAATCCTGACGGAATGAAGTCTCGTCACAGTTGAATATTTGGCCTGGCTCCCCTTCCAGGCGAAGTAGCTGAACAAAATCCGTTAATTTTTAGAAAAGGACATGAATTACTCCAGGATTAGTTTGGTCACAATGAGAGTATTGAATCATTTGAGGAAACTTTAATGGGTAGCCTATTTCTTTTTCGAAACGAAAAAAACTAGTCTGCGCCAGGCCGCTGATTTTTGAATCTGGTATTGAGTTTGTTTAGAACAATGTAACACTGTATAATGTCTAATACCTTTTTGCCAGTAAGGCCAAAACCATTTTTGCCATAACTTTTATTGAATTGGCAAATCCCTCTTCCTCAGCAGCAGAGAAATAAGAAGTCACACCCCCACCTCCTTTACTTGGGCGTTGAGATATGAGTCTTTTCCTCCGAGTTTCGGAAACATGATGTTATTCCGTACTCCTAGCAATAGGATAAAATAATGCTGCTCTACAAGCAGTTTTGTTCCCGCATTTTACAGCATTTTCAAGATCTTCAATTAAGTAAGTTAGTCCAGCACCCTTCTGAGTTTTCCTTACATTTTCGCACTATTATCTGCAGCTGAGCAAAAAGGTTTTATCAAAGGGATTTTTACGCTATTTCAGAGCAAAGTGAAGTTACAGAATAAATATCTCTGTGCAATTCTTATTCAAATTAACTGTTGGGGTAACTGGGTCCGTAATGACCCAGTTACCCCAACACCATGCCCCAGTTACCCCATTTATTAAAAACTTATGGGCTAACAGGAACACCCAAATTATTAAAACTACAGGAAGTTTAAGAGTTATAACAACCACATACATTAACACAATCAACGTTCATGTTTATCCTGAAGTAGTTAATAGTTTGAAATTACTCACCATATAACAATGAAAACCAGCTAATCTCACTGAGACAGATAATATCCACACTAAAAGTCCACAGCAGCCCAAACTCACTAAATGGTAGCAAATGAGGTAAGGGGTGTTGTTCAAGGAGCAAAAGGAGAAGTGCGTGTGCCAACCTTATAAACTTAACATTCCCATAATCATGCTCTATATCAACCCATGCCCCAGTTACCCCCATGGTCCCAGTTACCCCGGAGCACCTTACCTAGTAAAACGTCTAAAAACGTTAAATGTACAACATTTGATGACGAAGTGAGCATATTTTATACTTAGATAAAGTAAAGAAGTCAATTAAGAACGATGAAAGACGAAGCTAATTGGTACTCGGCCTTTGATGCAAAATGAAAGAGAAACCAAAAACTGGTTTTCAATGCAATCATTTTCATCGCGGGTAATGACCGCCACACTAAATAATCCAGGAAGACGGATGTTTCACAAGATCAAAAAATTTACATACCCATGACTTTCTCACGCACTTTTACTCACAACGCATTACATTGGATTTTAATTCTAGGTGACAAGATGAATGGATGCCATAAAACTCATTAGGAAACAAGTTGAAATCAAAGCGTAAAATGCGGCATTAATATTACGTTTAAGATCTTTTCCATTGAATTCATGTAGAACCTAAACAACACAATAATATATCAAACGTTTGACAGACTTTTTACATAGATCACCAGCAAGTCTCTGTCATTACTTTTTTTGGCTACTCATCCACAGAAATTTTAATTCTATTCAAAACGAAGTGAAAATTTTTCTTAATCTAAATGACCACCAATCAATGTGCTTGGCCGAACATAAGTTAATGACAGTCAATTTTGTGGTCATACTCGCTCTCTTTGCCCTCCAATGCGTCATTCTTATGAGAGCATTAGCCTCTCGTTTGATTTTGGAAGACACTCTCCACCTCTGGAATCCTAAGCATAACAGAAAATCCAGATGTGACCACCTGCATTATACAGGCACTCACTAAGGAATATCGAACATACCTTCTGTAAAATGGCAAACAACTACGGCACAAATAAGCAATCTTTCTATATCGTGGCATCATTCTGGATTATGTATCGTTTATTTTGACCAGAAATTCAAACGCAATTAATAAATTCCGTTTATGGATGGTATCTTAGTTGTTCAGCAAAAACAAATAGTTTCTTCCAGAAATCCATGCACAGAAAATAAAGGGGAAAAATTAAAATGTCCATTACTCCCTCTAATTTAAGAAAAACTCCATTTTCCTCAACCATTAATCTCGCCCTTTCCATTTTCAAAACTCCATCACGTACTATTCCCAGCATGGATAAGTATTATTCGTTCCGCAGAGACTCTTATGATGAGAGCCAAAAGTTCGAGGTTTCATGTATATGGTAAGCACTGAAAACGACGAATTCGGAAAAAATAATTTTATGAGTTTACACAGTTAAAACTGAAGGATATTTGCGGAATGATTAATTAAAATATGACCTCCTATTGAAAGAGAGGGTACATAGCCAGACCAGTGCATCACTCCTATTTTTACGGAAAAATGATGGCCGAGTCATGTTGAGATGAGTCCATGCACGCACACTTTACAGAGAATTCCTAGTTGATTGAGAATTGATGATGAATGGTACAATTCTCTAGGCTAAGCTGCCCTCACGTTTCTGTTAAAGTTGAAATGAAAAGTAACATGATAGCGAAAACCGGTGTGCAGGGAAAGACGACATGAAGATAAGCCCACTTCGTAAGTCACCGTTTGAATTACACTTGAACAGTTTTCATAAGGAAATGGTGAATAAGCATTCACTAAGGGTGATTACATTGAAATCTGTTGGCCAAACACATTACCGCTAACGAAGGGACATATAAAAAATCCCATTGCAAAGAGAAGAAAGTTTGCTTCCTAAGCAGCAAAGACAAGCTCCTTGAAATAGTTAAGATGAAATGGACCAGGAATCATACAAACTTTCTATTCTGCAAGGGGTATAAAAAGTAAGATATACTACATCATTTGCGCATCTTTCATAAATATTGTTTTATAACCTATATACCTCCCGTCTAACGTTGGTTCTCTACGCTTCCGGGAATCGATGGAGCAATTTCGTACAGGGAAACATAGTTTTGAAACTCACGGGATAGGAGAGTAATTCACATCGCATAGCAAAAAAGAAAAATGACGCCCTCATAAACAGAACAAAAATCATAAACAAAAACAAAAATCTCGAAAATGGGCTACGTTAGGAAACCAAGGGCAACCAATTAAGGATGACAACGGACATCAGCCCCGGAAAATTATAACCTTATAACAGCAAATGGCCATCTAATCGATATGTATTCCATTTTTCATGTATATCACTCAGATTTTACTTCCCCAAAGCGGTATTTTATCAGAGCATCAATGCGGACCACTGGAATAATATTGTAAATATTCATATTCCGTACCATGAATGCATAATAGTCATCGTCATAACGTATGACCACTGAAATTTTTTAATGTGGAAATGATTTTAAATTCTAATTCTCTCCCCCAGTGGTGTCATGGTGCCAGAAGCGGAAAGCCGTTCCGGCACTGATTAACAAAAGACATAATAGTCAAGTAACATTTTTATAAATTTTGTTGCCTCAAAATTTTTAATATATACATTCGTAACCAAAACAAAAAATTGTAATAAAATGTAAATATTAACATGCAATAAAATAATACACAAGAGTAATATTTCACTTCTAAAGAAAGTGACGGAAAGTGCGTTCCGGCACTGCTAATTTTACCATAACGTCACTGCTCCCTCCGTATTCTCACACCAAAACTTTCCATTTTCATTTACGAAGAATAAAATGACCTAATACCATGTATATTAGGGGCGGTCATCAAACAAATTTTTTCGAAAGTCAAAGTTCGACATATTACAAAATGTAGCCCGACGTACCAAATGAACAGAGAAAAAATTTTGTTCATGTAGGTTGACATCATACGGTTGCACCAGGGCCGTTTATGTTGAGCTTAGGCAACCCGCAATACATTCCCTCTTTTTACGCTATTTCGGCGATAAATGTCGTGATTTGAATGATTTTTTCAGCCGATTCTGCACCAGTCAAGTATGAAATAGTCGAGGTAAGCAACATAGGTCGAATAATAACGTTTATTATACAATCACCGGTATTAAAATGCAAAGAAACATAAAAAACTTTGAAATTTTCTTAATTAATGGTATATATTTTAATTTGGTGTACTCGTATAGGCATGATCGCACTAATATGACCCTACCGTTTATATACAACAACATTTTTCCCCTCTCCCATCCTAGAGTAAGGATCTCCTCGTCTCCCTACTCGTCTCCGCCTATGAACTGATATAAATACACTGGTCAGGGATGTGAAAAGCCCTGATGCCTTCATCTGGCGAATAGGTCTTTCTTGCCTGCAATATCCTTTGGAAGGCTACTCTTCTCGCTTCGACCCTTTCATTTTTCACCAATGAGGATGTTTTCTGGATGAGCGAAGAACGCTTTGCTCTGGATGAATTTCTCAAGAACTCTACTTTTTACGGAATTGTCTTATTCTCTTAAGCATTTCCCAGATATGTTCTGCTTCTGTAATCTTCCAATTTTTCTTTATTGTGAACCTCATAGGAATATAGAGTTTCATCATAGTCTCGGTTATTGAATTCAAAGCCACTGTTGGTCGTCTTGTTTCTATGTAAACGCGGATCACTCTGTTGGCCGTCATTCCCCATCTGCTGTTATTCATTTCCCCATTATCGCGATCAGCCAGCTCTTGTGGGATTATCCCCTGGAAATACCACGAGCCATGTCCAGCGAATAATTTTGGTATTTGCTGCTGAAAGATGAATTTAGTTCAGGATCAGGTAGACCAAGATCAATCGTCTGAAATTTCATTAGAGGTAGCTGCGCACAGGTCTTTAGTTGGCGACCAACTGACCCAATGTAGATATTTGGTCCCGTCGTTGTCCCATCAAATTTCTCCATTATAAGTGGAGTTCATCTGAATGCAGAAGGCACTTAAATCTATAAGGCACGCCCGAGACGCACGTCGATAAACATATAGCGCCTCCGTTCCAGCCGTTCGCGGTGTTCGAATGTGATCCATCACAATCGATGCACCATATGGAAGACGTGTCAATTGTAGCAGCTTCAACTAATTCGAGGATAGAGTTTCCGAGCCATTCTCTTTCTCCTGTTTCAGTTTATGCATGTCCCAAATGAACCCCGCCGGGTTCTGCAAGGATGACTACATGCTCTTCGGTTATGTCGTGATGCGCACTTCATTGTTGCTGCACAATTCCCTGATTTTCGTCTTCTCTTTTCTTCCCTCGAAGAACAATGCTATCCTCAGTTGATCTCTAAGCTTTTCCATATCTTCTGAAGTCGCAAGCTCTCTGTATTTCTTCCTTTGTCGCGCAATTTTCTTCCGGTCGACAATCATCGATGCATTTTCAGGTGTGACCTGGCCGACGTCTTCAAACGCTCCAGTCACGAGAGTTGCTGCAAACCGCTGGCTACGTTGTGCCTTTTCACCGATTGGCAGGTCACAGGCAGCTTCAGGATGTTGCGCGCCGAGCTATTATAGGATGGGCGGGAGGATGGTTGCCATTCGTCGCCGAGCACAGGTGGCGAGTCATTTTGAACTTTAGAGCACTAAGACTTTAGAACTAATTTTCTGGGCAAGTGATGCCCTATTTTCAAATGATTCCTTCGTTTTTATCATTTTTTTCTTTGGCAGCCTTCTTCCTATGTTTTTGTGGTTATCCAATCAATGGTCCCAATCACTAGAGTTCCGGTTGATCTTTGGTCTAAAAGGAATGATATTTCTTCATTTTTAATTTACGACTTCGGCTTACAAATACACTAGGCCAATTTTGGAAGACACATTGAGGAAAATAAAACAATATTTTAACATCTTCCTTAAATTAATAAAGTCTCGATGGGCAACAGAGGAATTTTTCTTCTTTGTGCTCTTCATAATTTTTTTACATTTCGTGTTGTATCTCTAAACTGCCATGAGGATGCCGCGGTTCGACATTAAAGGTCCAGACGCGTAGTTTTACACTTGGTCCACTCTGTCGGCGACAACATGGGCAATCTCCTGGACCGATTGATCAAATTCTCATCTTTCTTGCATCTTTTCCATCTTCACCCATTAGTAATACTTCATAATATCTTCATATGTGGGAAGATATCTCCCAAACATCTGTCGAGGAGCGCCAAAGAGATGACTCTCAACTGAAGAGCGTGTCAATACATACATTGTTTATTTTAGTTGCTTCTCCATTAAAAAAAATCACTTCGGCACGAAATCCTTGCCTCACAAAACCTTGCGAAAGGCCATCCACATGTACAAGACAATTCATCAATAGCGTACAGGGGATATGTATATAGTAAAAGAGAATAGAGGGGAAATGGAGAAAAAGGAGAGGATACCGGCAAATGTTATTTTGTTTTAATTTGTATTTACATAGCCTTCAGCAACTCACTTCCTTCCAATCTGTTTAATTACCATTTATCTCCACCAATTTTGGATACAAAAAAGATTGCATCTTAACTGGTACGTCAGAAGACTTGAAGGGTGAGTAGTAATGGGAGAAGCTCGAGTTGGAGCGCCCTCCACGTGGCGAGTTCTGGGTCTCCCTGAGAGCCAGAGTGGCACCTGTTCTCATGGTGGGTGAAGAACTGCAAAATTTGGAACACGGAGTCATTTTCGTAGACGATGTAGCCTGAGCAGTGCGTTGACATTAGTTTATAGGCGTAGGGAGACGAGGAGATCCTTACTCTAGGATGGGAGAGGGGAAAAATGTTGTTGTATATAAACGGTAGGGTCATATTAGTGCGATCATGCCCATACGAGTACACCAAATTAAAATATATACCATTAATTAAGAAAATTTCAAAGTTTTTTATGTTTCTTTGCATTTTAATACCGGTGATTGTATAATAAACGTTATTATTCGACCTATGTTGCTTACCTCGACTATTTCATACTTGACTGGTGCAGAATCGGCTGAAAAAATCATTCAAATCACGACATTTATCGCCGAAATAGCGTAAAAAGAGGGAATGTATTGCGGGTTGCCTAAGCTTAACATAAACGCAACTGGCCCTGGTGCAACCGTAGGATGTCAACCTACATGAACAAAATTTTTTCTCCGTTCATTTGGTACGTCGGACTACATTTTGTAATATGTCGAACTTTGACTTTCGAAAAAAGTTGTTTGATGACCGCCCCTAATGTATATAGATGCCGGGTACTGGGGTCGAAAACAGTTCCGCAGAAGTCCAATCGGCTTCATTTGAATTCTTAGCTTTGCTAAACAAATGTTTTCCTAGGCACACATCGAGGAACGATTACCAACAGAGGTTCCCAACCGTAAAGTTTCACTAATTGCAAGCCCCGTAATTGTAATGACCCCGGAAAAACGCAAATTGGTTAAAATAAGCAGACTACGCTCCTTAAACCGCGTTTCATTACATTCATGCGACATGAAAATCTTGCGAATCCATCACATCACGCAAAATACCATGCAAACTCGGAGGCGATGCAAGCTGCGTAAAAGTGTGACACTAATGGTCTAGAACAAATTCCTGCCGTCTTGTGCCAGGTTGGGATCAATATATTGCCTTGATGAATGGAAGTGCATCTACCGCGAATAAGATCTAAGACCCATCATTGATATCAGTGACCGACAACATGTATTAGCAGCTGAATTGGCATTCATTCAAATAATTTCAGAATCAAAATATTAGTATACGGTTGTCTTTCATTCCTCCTTATCCCAAAATCCTTCAGTTTTCCGATGTACTTTTTCCAAATTTCCATCCTTATCTGCCGAAAGTATTAATTTTTTGGCCTTCCTAAGGGGATATTTCCTTCATTTTTTTTCCTTCACTATTCAACTCATGAAATCACTGCGTTATATCCCATTGCATATATCTGGCGAGTGATGCTCCACAATTCCCTTTCTTCAGATATCCCTCAGTATACCTCGTTTCCACACTATCCGACTATTTGATCTTCAACACCGACTGCCAGCACCATATCTCAAACTTTTCATGTCTTTTTTGAAACACTTTTCCAATTGAAGGCATACATGCTACCCCGCAAGCTGCCTAAAAAAGGCGTGTGGCGGGGGGTGTTAGGACACCAGCCGTTTGCATATAAAAAGCAAAGGATCAAACGAAAAAACGACTAGCATTTCTCTGAGTCCTTTATGGTTTTGGACAAAAACGAATACTTATTCGTTCGAGGAAAAATCTCCCTTAATTCATCATTTCTGTCGGACTTAGAAATATAGTGCGGCTTTACTATGATTTTCTCCCTGTCACTCTTAAAAATATCTATTCTCAAGCCATCTAGGGCATAGCGCGCAGCCTCCGAGTCTCTGGCGGCTCCTAGTGTCATCCGTTTAACATCTGTGTAACGCTTTCTGTGCTCCCGCAGCAGTTTCTGATGAATTGCGCAGCTTTCCTTTGTTTTTTTAAATCAGTTCACAAATTCAGGGATGTATAAAATAATTGGTATATGTACAACTGTCCAAAACAATTGGTCCATATTATTGATCCGAAGAGTGCAATTTCCCACAAAAATGTAATCACATAGTTTCCTTGCCTCCAGTACTCAGTACTACGCACTTGGAGAAAATAAGTGGCCTCTTACGTCATTAAGGCCTTAATGCCAAATAATTTGGGCTTTACGATTCTTAGTGTATGCTGTCAGAATCGAAAGTAGAAGTTAAAAAAAAAATTAACCAGCGAAATGCCCATTGAATCGAGGCCAGCAAGTCAGCGTAATAGTTCTGCTTTCGCGAGACCTTGATTAATTCGTGAGCGCTACTGAAGCAGAATATAGAGACATAATCGCATTTCAACGATTTATTCCCACGTCTTTCACCACCAAAGGACGAGCGTCGCGTCATACGATACTCCTCTCCACGCTCCGGGGGAAAATTAGGATCGTAAAATATTAATCGCCAATAATCACCTCTATCTAATAAATAGGTCGCGTGCAGTTCGTCACCATGGCACCAGTTGAAGATTGCGGAAATGACGAAGGCCATCCCTACGGAGATTTCTCTCCAGCGAGCATCACGAAGCCAGCCTCAATCACCGGCACTTTTTAAACCCTCTTTGTCCCCTTCTTGACGTTATTTCACACGAATCCCACATAAACATAATCTTTTTCTCGCAGTCCTAAAGAATACCTATTTCTCCAACAAATAAATCGGATGATATCCCTTTTAAGAGCTGTAATCTTTTACCTGTAAATCCAATGAAGAGTCAACAGGGAGTTAGATAGAATCCAAGGATATTATTTTGCAAGTCGGCCGATCATAGTGAAGAATAAAGTGTTGATATACGACATCATTTCAAAACTGATAAGTGGTCGACAAGAAGTACTAATGGAGAAAAATAAATTTCATTCTTCTCCAAAGAGTACCCATCTTCACCAACGCAAGTTGCTTCACGAGTTAAAACCTCCTCCAAGCATTATCTTTCGGAAGATTATAGTATAACGACGGCGCACCATGAATTTACACATTATTCTTATTGCATCAAAGTATTTTTTGTATACTCAAAAATAATAGCCGTGAAACATTTAAAAGAGAAAGTTGAAAGCCATAAGGCTTAATGGGTTCCTCATTCATTCCATCTACGGTTATAATTCGAGATATGGAAATGATGAAGTCAAAAATAATTAGCAGGAATTTAGTAAGGCACCTACATAATATCCAGCAGGCTCTCATCCCAAACATGTACTTACATCTGAAAAAGTAATAACATTTTAAGTTTCACGTATGAACATTGTTTGCCTGCCTTATTGCATATACTTACGATATAGCACGCAAAAAAATTCGCTTTTCAAACTAATGAACAGGAAAGATACCTAAAGGCAATCATATATTTATGATCTCTTTTTTCATAAACCTAAAGCTTTTAATATTTCATTTTTCATAAAGTAAACACCGATAATAACAGAATCTAAAGATGGAAAAAACACCTTCACATCGTTCTACCGTTGAAAGAATCGAGAAAGATTTTCAAGCTGTGTCTTTATACGCCAAATAGCTTTTTCTAGGAAAAAATCTTGGACTAGCCAGAGGTGTACTTTTAACGGGGAGATCCACAGTTGCACTGGTAGAGTGAGAGGTAGTGTACACAGAGGAAAACTCAAGAAACGTTGACTAGAATCGAACGAAGATGTTCACGATGAGCCTCAAAAATCTAAATCACTCGACAACGATTAAGGGAGATGTAGGTTCGAGTTCAGGTCAAGGCGAATGATTCCTGCTCAGTGTAATGTTCACTCCTCTAGAAAAATTTTTTTGTATTCCAACGCTATCACAATAATCCTTGAATTTATGATGAGGTTCGAAAGCAAGGAAAACTAATAGGGTTCTTTTCATCGCATTAACTTCAGCAAAATCCTCACCGTGACCCTATTTCCATGTTCAATCAAGGACTTATCCGAAATTACAGTTCCTACGGACAATCGTGAATAAAAATGATGGGAAATATTTCATAAAAATCTTTCAAAGCCTTGGGTTTTCACGAACAAGAAAAATATTTTGGGAAAAATGTGTGGCTAAAAATAATTAATGAGGAACTGGCCCCCTACTCTGGATTTGAGATGTTCACACGGCTGTGGCTGAGTCTAGAGTGAGCTCTACCCACACCTGTACAAACCAACAACCGGGTCGTACCACTGAATGAAAGAGTGGCTTCATTGAATATATACATTTCACTGCTATCAAAAATTGAAATAAATAGTGTAATTCATCACACGTAATTAACTAAATGATTCTTGAAACATTCAATAAAAATCCACGCACTTTTGATGAAATATTAAGCAATCTTCTGATCAAAATATGCCAGCAGGTTGGCTGGAAAAGCTGTCGTCACCTTATACAAGACTACGCGCAGGGACGCCCGAAAGCCGTTACCAATGTGGAGAAAAGCCGCGGAAACCTCAGATCCAATGTAAAGCGTTTTTCAGTCGCTATAGAGACTAAAAATTACTCAGATTACCTACCCTCACTCCAGAATACTGGAGAAACTGTCGTCCCCTTTAGAAAATAATACGCGGAGGATCGCCCGAAAGTCTTTGCCAACATGGAGAGACGCCGCGGAAACCCCAGATCCAATATAAAGAATTTTTCAGTCGCTTTGGAGGCTAAAAATTTCTCAGATTCCCTGAGCACACTCCGGAATGGATACCGTTCTCCGCATCGAGACTGCACGTAAGTTGTCCCGCACACCCACCCACTCCTTCTCTTCACCCGGTGACCCAGAGTTGAGGGGGGGTAGGCCTCCGCCTGGGATGTCAGGGCGGTCGGCGAACTTGAGCGAAGCCTCCCTCCCACTGCAGCGACGGCGCGCGAGCCATGGAGCCGGAGGGGATCGAAGGAGAACACTTTCACCACCGTCAGGAGGGAGGATCACAGCGATCAGAAGAGCGAGGCACCTGGTCACGTCCCCGCATTTAATTGATTTACGTCTTCGATTCGGATCGGAGACGCCGACAGAGGAACATCTGGACCTTGTTCCCACCCGCGTTGGCCTTATAATCCGACCAGGAAAAACTTATCGATCAGTGCCTACATGCCCCAGTAAATATCATCAACACTCATCGCTTCGAACAAGGATCTCTTACCTTCTGACAAAAATACTTTCGAAATTTCACACTTTAACTTGGTTATGAGTGCCTCTAAAACAAGTGTGAGTACGATGAAATTGGGACAGCATCATTCCCACGCATCAAAAATTACCGGAAATTCCAAAAGCTTGTGCAGATTCGTCACTGCCGCAAACGCCGAAAAAAAAAACAAAGAATGGGACGTTAAGTGTTAAAAATATAAGTTCTATATAATTAGCAGGAATTCGATAAACTTCATAATTATTTAATATTTTAAAATTTTTATCCTCAAAGTAAAAAAATGGGATAAATAATTTACATTCTCCAACTTCAAGAAGTGATACAAAGTATGTGCCAAATAAAATTGACAATAAACTGATATTTTAATAACAGCATCGAGACAAATTAGCTATCCTTGACGTCAAGATATGAGAATTATAATTCTGAAGCATTTACGGTTAGATGAACACCTGGTTTTAATCGATGCGGATTTATTGAAATGAATCAGGATAGGCATCAGCAACTAATGCCAATTCTCAAGAATCCACTACCTCCAATTCCACCACTAATTCTCCTACTTCCCTGTGTTTTATTATGTCTTCTTGGCCCTCTTGTTACCCTTCAAATGGTATTCCAGCAGACCTGTCAGGTAAACCTCTTGATCATGAAGTGATGGATTCTGGATTCAAATTCGAGAACAGCCTTTGAACGTTTAAATTTTATTATAATCATTAACTTCAGAATAAATAATATATAGCCTAAGCAAATTGATTTTATAAAGCCTAAATGTGGTATTTCAAAGGCTGACCAATCACCACACATACTAAGCCAACCCTTTAATAACGACAGCGATAGAGAGGCTGTAATACGTCAGTATCCGACTTCCAACAAGGTACCGCCCAATGAAGATTATTCGTCCGTGACAAGGTTCATTATTCAAATTTTGATTATAATGGCACAATAAATCACCCAGTTCCGAATATTACATTTCACAACTCGTCGCATGCCATTTATACAAAATGCAATAAACACAAAGTACAAAACAATAAAAAATCCTAGAACGAGGAATACCGCAGAGACTACCCATCTGTATCGCAAATCCTGATTTTATGTTCTGTGCGGTGTCTCATGCGGCCCATTATATTAACGCCCCATAGTGACCTAACATCGCAGGAAAAGGAACCCATGGGTTATGGGACGATTTAACGTCTTCGAAAGTCTTCCCATCAGACCTTAGACTCCTATTACAGGATTTCACAAAACGCTGGAACAATGAGTGCCAACGCTTTGAGTTGTGACCCCTTTACGTCAAGAACATCTCTCAGATACGAGGATGGCGTATGAGAGGTTAGCAATAACAATAAAATCACCACCACTCGCAGATCATCTGCGACCAAAACAGGGGGTACAGCGCTGGATCAGAGGTTACATGATAATCAATCTTTTTCTTCGCGACACGTAACGAGCAATATTTTTTCCCTCTCGAATCTAAAAATACTTCCACTACAAGCCATCTACGGGGGTAGTTTATGTTAAGTGCAAAGGATTAGTTGAGGAGTCAATAACACCGAAAATCGTAATATGCGATTCACGCCTAAATGAAAAAATCTCTAATTATAAGTGCATGTTTTGCAGAAAAATTATTATTTTTATCATTTAATGCTAGCATAAAAATCAGAAGAGATCAAAATATCATGCCTAAGGTGAATAAAATTAAACACACGTAACTCAATAGATATATTTCATTTCGGACTTAAATATAAACTACGCTACGCTGACGGGGAATTCTGCAGCAGTTCTTTCTCAAAATATTTTAATGTCATTGGATGCATAGGTTTTTCCTCGGAGAATGTACACGCATTAAAAGATTCGCTGCCATTCCATTAGCTATGCACGAATAGTGAAGCGATTATCATCCCTAGAAATAACCGCTATACGCGAAATTCGACGTGCTAAGCTCCTATATTCAAAAGTTTTCTTCACCAAACATGGGATTGACGGTTAGGATTAGTAAAATTCCTACTATACCCGTAGTTAGCATACAGTAGTCGGCGTAACTGTGGTGCGAAGGCTCAATATTAGTCGTATTTCTAAGGAAATAAATCCCGTTTTCGATATAATCTTAGTAGCATGATGACGACGAATTAGAAAATTATGAGGACTAAACCTTGCCATTTGAAGAAAATGTAAAAATTAAGTCCAATTCGTAAACAGGGTGTATCAAGTATCATTATTACGTTACAGATTAAATATATTCATAGATTGAATTATAAAACCACCATAGAATACAACTTAGACCTGGTCGAAGACATGTCTCTTTGTAAAGTTCACCGCGGAGACATTAGGAGCGCAGAAGGTCACACTTTTAATACACACACATGAGAAGCCAATTAATACAGTAATATTAATGAGCTTCTCATGTTGCTTAGGATTGCGCCGCACGAATTCAAGGATAACATGCTAGTAAACGTCAAGCAGGCGTTAGGCGTGTTAGTGGTCTAGACTTTTCCTAAAACTCTTATAAAATAATAACTCCTCTTAAAAATATTTCGATGAAGGGGCCAATATTTTTTTGTCTTAGCAACGCATCCACAGTTTACATGATTGATGAAATATCAATGGAGCCGTTCCTCCTTCCACTATGCCGCTTTAATTCCATTCATTACATGACCAGAACGTCTGAAACCGATACACGCTTCTGCGGATTTCCTTCGGGCGTTCAACTCCATGATTAATTCGTGGCTACGCCGAAAATCCGATAATTGTATACGGAGTTGTTTTATAAATGATTTAATGAGGACATGGGGGCAGTGTTACTCAATAAAAAAATGACTCATTTGCAGCATTCTTTCTGCTCGTTTGCTTTAAGCGTTTATTTTTGCCTCGAGTCACGTGAACAAATTTAGGGTCGTCAAGCTGTCCGTGAGCTGAAGGTTTGCGGAAAGATGTTTACTCATTCGGCCAGCGTAATGGCATGCAATCAAGCTACGCAAATAGCACGTTAGAAAGGAGGAGGATTTGCGAAATGCGTTTACATTTAGCCGGAGACGAAAAAGAACCTACAGTAAAGCGTTCCCTACCACGAAGCTGAAAAAATGTTTATTTGATAATAAGTTCCGTTTCACTTTTCAGTTAATCAACATAATTGTCAAAGCAGTAATCCCTATTTTTTAGAAAAAACCTCAGTAGTTTCAAGTAAAAGGGTAAAATTTGTACATTTGAGGTACAGGTGATTATTATGCTCGAGTTGCTCGAGTATGTAGCTTCAAACTTAAGATTATGACATGCATTGTAAAAAAAATAATTCGGCATGATATTTTTTTTAATGCGACCTATGGAGCGGGAGTGCGTTCTCTTACTGTTCCTTTACCTAACTTCAACCCCAGACAGACGACGAGCCACACAATAAAAGTACAAAATAGATTCCAAATCAAACTTCAAAAAATATGTAATATCATACTCGTACCAAGTAAAAGAAACATGAAACGGGAAATGCAGGTTCCGGAGGTATTGTTCTTACTTTTTCTAGTAGAAATGACAGCCTATCAAAAATAGGTAACAGGGCTCAGTTTAAGTTGCTTCTTTAACTTTGCAAATGAGCTGGATATGCTGCATTTATTTTTTTCGGGACAACTGGCACTTACAAGCATATTTTAATCAATTTTCGAACATTTTTGAAAATACTTAAAAGGTGACCAAGAAAGTATTGCATCAGGGTTATTTTCAATAAGTTATGAGTTTAAAATGCTTTTATTAAATCTTAAAATGGCCTTGTGTAATCTGTGCAAGACTTCTAACACAAAAAATAGCATTCCTTCGCCGGCAAAAATGCCGGTGTCAGAATTCAGTCTGATATCAGTTACTGCAAATAAATGTAAGATTCTAAACAAGAAAGTAACAATCGTAATGATGCGAGCTACTCGAGACTATCTCCTCTAAAACGGTAACAATTGGCTGATTTAAGAAAACAAAGATAAAATGAGGAAAAATCGTATTTTTGACGAAGCTATAATTAGTAAATTAGCCAAAAAAGAATCGCTTCTTGTGACATGGTTACTTTTATTAAGCACATTTTTAGTAAACGAACAACATGGCACGCATGTAGCAGTGGAATGAAGGCAAGGAATCCTCGGGAAGAGCAAAATACAGCAAGATTTGAGTGCCTGGTCACTTTTACTGTCGACAAAACGCTTGGGCACTTGAGTCATGTCTTCATCCGCCGAAATATTTACCCACGGGATGATCAGCGTAAAATGAGACGGCACTCTTAATCCAACAGAGGTCCCCTCAAGCACAGACAAGAGGATTCTTATACCCGTTCTTCTCTTTTGATTACTATCAGACAAAATAAAACACTACAAGTTCCAAAAGCATTAAAGAAGGAACCAGAAACGACACCGATGAGCCAAGGACCAAATTTGACCGTCACCAATACAGGCCTAAATGAAATTGTCCCTCGTGGAGTTTCCCAGAGAGCGAGGTAGCTGTAAAGCAAGCTTAAATCAGACTGGAGGGTCACGATCAAAAATCCGGGAGAAGACTCTGGACAGGCGCGGCTAAAATCCATGCGATACGACGAACTTATTCTAATGATTACCTTTGTATTTACTGACAAATATTGTGATTGAATAGATAGAAATCGGTAGTTCCAATTAATTTATTTATAAGACCATCGATTCGATGTTGAACATCATAATCAAGTATAAAACAACGATTGTGAAATAGTGGAAACGTGGGTAATTAAAAAATGAAATTTCTGTGAAACGTAACTTCGTGAATATCATTCCTACCCTCGAAGGCTTTCCTGCCTCAGATAAGAATTTGTGCCTATTTTCTGTTAAAGAAATCGTTGAAGTCTCATGTCGCTCATGGAAAAAAACATTGACTCTCAGCATTAGCCAAATCCTCCAAATTTCACTCAATAGTAACTCCAACCCTTGGCTTGGTTTGAATAGCGGAGGGTAGAGCAGGATAAGCTTTAAGTAAAGACATTAATTTGGCTTTTATTCCTAAAATACCCGAATCCACGTGGTTTGGTCCAGCGCTTCAATGATTTCTCCAATTTGGTTCTAAAATTATGCCTATTCTACAATCGGGCACACATTCATAATAAAATTAAAAACAAATAGTAAGGTGATCATAAAATAATTTCCCGGAATGGAGAAAAAACACACTCAGACGGAATTTGAACTTGCGTCCAGGATTAGCAGGCGATAATTTCAACCCGCCACCAGGGATAAGTTTAAGTAATCGGCCTACGATCCTGACGCCCTGGATACCTCCCATGTTGACGATATACCGTGAGGGCATCAACTTTGATAACTAAAACGGTTCGCGTAATCGGTTGTCCACCAAAATCTCAACAATCACAAGGTCCTAACCCAAACTCTCTGTTTTTAGTCCTCATAGACGATACGATGAGGGAAGCACAATTTTCTGAAGCCGTGTTTTACCTAAAAAATATTTTCGAGACCTTTCTCCCAGATGCTTTCTTTACCTAAACAAAAAAAAAGTTTTTAACAGGGTCAAGAGGCTAGGCAAATTGCCCCGATGAGGTAATTCCAACTAAAACCGACATAACAACACACAAGAGCTGCTCCTGCTCGTCTCCTTTTTCCTCAGAAGGTATGTGAGCGTCCAAACAGACACGCCAGGAATGAAAGGAAAATAAAACGCATCGCACAACGTTGACGTGACGATTACGGCTTACAGCCACTGGACGTGAGCAGTAGTTTCTTCGCCTGAGCTGAGGTTTGAAATACTTGCATAGAAGATTAATAGGCCTGAAAGACATAGGTATAACATTCACCACATGTATGTTGAATTACCTTTCAAAGTGTACTCAATATATATCCTATATTATAAAAGTAGAAAATTGAGCTTGAAAAAATAATATTCTTCAAGAAAAATTTTAATTTCTTAGAGGGCGCGCGCCTTAAAAATATATACATTTCCATCCTAGTTCATCTTTCTCCAATTCGATCTAAAGAACGAAATGGTTTGGCCATTATTTAAATACTGCTTCCAAAATCAGACAGCCAAGATATGAATCTCAAGACTTCTTACATCCACACCGCGGTCCTCACTAGTTGAGACTCATTTGGAAAGAACTTCGTATCGAGTACATTGCGCGAATAGTGGGAATTCCAATAAGGGGACACTGGTCTGCTTCCCTCAAAACGGAGCAAACGTCTCACCCGATTCACCTTTCCAACCTTAGACCGCATTTATCAGGGGCACCATGTGGTGTGCCGAACACTCCAATGTGGTGATATTTACGCCACAGCAAGCTGCCTCCTACTCTTATAAATTCACCAAAAACAAAGAGTCGCGTTAGCAACAATGTTAAGTGGCATAAGTGAACTTCTCATTGTTGTTTGACATAAGCCCAAATTTCTCGCAAAAGAAACCAGTAGTAATGGTGATAACAATGTCTATCAACAGTGGCCGAAACTGTGAAAAGTCTTTTGTCATAGACTCTACGATTGATACGTCATCAAAGCTGTGATTGGTGAAATACTTTTCTTGTCGATCTAGGCCATAATAAGTCAAATTACACTTAATGAATTTATTAAGTGTTTTTTACGGTAAACCATTGCTACCGGTTCTATTTCATTTGGGAATTCCCTACATAGTCGGAAAGTCCGATTCCATTGATATCACGTCAATTGTATTGACGACACTAATCTTTCTCATGACGCCTACACGACAAACATCTAACACTCCCCTTCTTATTCCTCCTTCCCTAAAAAGCGCAAAGGACCTCGGCGATCTTCAACCCAAATCGCCGACCAAACATCCCATTATGAATCCAAACTTCCTGTCCTTCAACTCTCATCTTCAGTTCCCCTCGAAGCGGACCCATCCACTCTCAAGCGCGGCGGAATATTCACTCTCACTTTCCAAACCTCTCCTCCTCAAGGCGGCGGTGAAAGTTATTTCAGGGAAGCGAGCGAGCGCCTGAGGAGGCTCTCGGCTCCATATCTCACCTCCTCCGCCCCTCAAACCCTCCGACGACAAGCGGCACAGCCGAAAGTGGGTGCGTAACGCTTGATCGGAGTCATCCCCCGCCGACTTCCTATCTCTCGCCCCGAAACACAGGGGCGCAGCCAGGAATTGAGTCTAGGGGGGGTTTTAGGCGCAACTAATACTTAGGAGGTATTGCATACCCGCCAGGGTAAGCGGGAGGTGCGGAGGACGCGAAAATAAACAAACCTTCCGCCGGAAAAAAATTAAGATAAATGGTTCAAAATGGTGATTTTTACGTCCTTATGAGGGATATTTTATTAACACCTTGAGTGCGGCATGACGTGATATCACGTCATGGTGCGCTTTCCCCTGGTGCTGATGACGTGATATCACGTCATGCGTACCCCGAGGGTTCCGGCCCTCGGTAAGAGCTCGGTTCAGTTGTATTATGACATTTTTCGACTCTAAGTTGCTCAGCAGGGATCTAGCAGCGTATTTGTGAACGCCGTTTCAAGCAACCTTTCCTGGGAGGATCGGGAGAAATTTTTTCTTTTTTTTTAAGGTAAGCCAATTTCCATTCATTTTCCCCCTGTATTTTATGCTATTATTTTTATTTCTTTCTATTATTGCGTGAGTATGACAAATTTTATTTGAGTTATATTTTACAAATAATATGTATTTACCATCTGGAACTTAATTATGTGTGTTTATAGATTGTTTATTACGTTTTTATAATATTTAGCGAGAATATAGATATTTTTTTCCATCCTTCCTTTTTTTAGCTCTCTGCCTTCTCCAGGCGAATGTACACGAAGAAGGAATAGCGGGAGCTACTGGAAGAGATGGGCATCAGGTATTCTCTGAAGACTCCGAGCTAGAAATTTAGAGAGGGTGGGGAGGAGGTTGAACCCTCACAGTCAGGTACTCCGTTGCCTCCTTCGCCCGATTTCTTTATGTCAATCACTGGCCCATCCCCTTTGTCCTATTCTTTCCCTGAACCCTCTAACAATACCGTCAGTCCTTCTCCATCCCTTTTTCCTTTCCTTCGTCCTTTGCATCCTTTGTGGTGGACCCGTAGTTCAGTGACCCCTCAAAATATCACTTTCATAGAAAACCCAGCTCTCACCATTCCACCCCCTTCCAACGATCCAAATGTTTTTGCGTCTCCTTTTCCCAGACACCCTCTTTCTTACACAGACGTACTTTTTTATAATCTCCGAAAGAATAGGTTAGGAATTGGAAACAATTGACCTATGGAGAGTTTTACCTTCATAGGCCTAATATTTCACAAGGTAGGTTTCCAATAACCTATTCCTATAACCAATTTATCCGACTAATGGAGCATTGCTATCTTGTTTGGGCTGGCTTGCTTTCATGAGTCGTGATTGATTCTTTAGCATTCTTCAAGCACTTCAATTTTCACCGAACACCGGCCAAAACGATTCAGAGCATGATGTTTCCCCTAAAAAATATCCGTCAATTTAGATTCATTTCACTCCTCCATTGATTCCCTAATAATTCCTTCTCGAAACTATGCATGCTTTTTCATGTATCGTGAACACGCCGAAAAATTTCCCTTTATAAATTCCGTCTTTCTGTCGTTAGATCCTTTATTCTTCCATCCTACATTCCTTATCCCAAGCCACTTTTACCATCATTATCTCAATCTCACTTCCCTGAACTCATCCAAGAGGAAGGTGACAGAAAGAAGTATCGATGGTGCAAGTATTGCACTATTGCGGTGCAAGCACTCTCGGGCGTAGGAAAGAGACCGCAGATATCTACACTGGCTGCAAGGATTCTCCTCTACTCTGTCCCGAGTTTTTTTCTTTCTTTCATAAGAAGGCATAAATAGTATTATATATTTTTGTATCATATATTGCAAATAGCATTATAGGTTAAATATATTGTTATAAAATTTGTGAGAGAGGTATTTCCTACATTGGTAAAACATACATGACTGTACTGTAGTTGTATATAATATATAATTTGAAAATGGTCATCATTTCGATTGTATTGAATTTGTTTTGGGTAAATATAATATTTTTTTCATGTCATGTGATTCCTTTTTTCAATAGACTAGGGCTGCTTCATAAATAAGAAGTAACTAGAGATTTCTAAGCACGATGGAATCAGTTTTTCCCTCGTGTAATTAGAAAGAAAACGTTGCTTTCGGTAATCGGGTACGTAAAAATGGGCATAGATGCTGAAAATCTATTCCTAGCAATACGTATTATTGAATGGTTTACTCGAATTGATATTATTATGCACCAAATGAAAAAATATTATAGCTGTAAAAATTTACATCACTTTCAGATTTTCGCAGAATATTCGTAGTTAGAACCGCGATACGTGGCCTAAATAAAGATTACTTGTGAGATATTTGCTTGCAAATAGGTACTTCCAAATAGGTAGTTCCAGTTTTTATGTATTAACTTTTAACTCGGTCACATCATATTGCATAAATATGTCATTTGCTTGAGTTCAGAAGATAGTAATGAGGAAATTATGGGTTGATTATTTCTGTTTCCACATCCATTATTATTTCGGCACCGGAATCTCCACCCCAGCGACCCAAAAAGGACACGTGTCAGCAAAATCTTTCCTCATACCTTCCTCATCTTTTTGATGTGCCGATGGCATTCCCGAAAAAGCTATTCCTAGTTCTTACAAGCGGACCAACTAAATTTTACTATCACCCCTCGCTTCATCTCCGTACCCCCTCTAACCTTAGAACAGCCGGCAGGAGTGGTGCATGTCAAGAGACACCCTAGTACACCGTCGGAAAATAATCTCGAAAGCGGACTGCCAACCATCTCAAGCACCTGCAGTGAAGAGGCTACATATGTGAAAACCATTTATGTTAAATATCCGATGCTTACAGGTAGTCGTATGTGAGGAAAGGAATTGGAGCTGAAAACAAGAAACGAGTAAAGGAATTTGTGACGAGAACAGTGGCTTCAGAAGAAAATGTAAAATTTTTTCAATATTATAGAACCCTACCCCGATACTTAGGATTACTAGTACAAGGAATACGCCGAAATATCTTGCCCAGAATTACCATCACAATCGAACAGCTGTTCACGGCGACTCCTTGTACTTATAACTTGCATTACATTCATCTAAGCCAAAAATTTCCCTGTGGCAGTGGCAAATTACCAATGGCGATACCAGTAGAACATTACAAATTCATTTTCCTCGTATTTTTTTGGATACATAGCGCAGAAAAAAAATTGAAAGAAAACGGTGGCGCGGGGAAAAAGCCGACAGTATGCAACCCGCATCACGTTTATATCCCGCTGTGCGGGTGACGTGATATCACGTCATAAATAAAAAAATTCATAGCTAACAAATTAGGGCCAAGAAAATTTTTTCATTATTTTTCCCAGCTCTTTTGGCACCCATGCATGCGTTTTGCATTAAAAAACGACAGCCGCACCGGGGGTCGATTTTGAGTTTAACATGGTCAGCATTGAAAGTGTTAATCCTCACACTATTCTATAAGTAAAATTAGTCCAATTAAGTAAAATAGATTTAACTTTAAAATTTCTGTGAGCTCTGGGGGGGGGGGTTTAACCCCCAAAAACCCCCCTCGCTGCGCCACTGCCGAAACATACTAACTTTAAGTGACTTAAACCAACCCCTCACACAGGAATCGCTTCAAAATCCTGAGCGCTCAGGCAGCCTGAAGTATTATACTCCCATGGTGGAAAATCCGTGTTACCCAAATTTATGAGGTAAAACCTCTGTTTCAAAAGCTGTTTGATCTCCTCAGCCTCGGGACATATCTACATATTCCTGGTTAGATAGATATTAACAAACAACATTACTGATTTCCGTGAATCACGCGTCTGTATGACGCTGTTATCTGTCAGGACGTACTGAACTAATTGTAATAACGGCATTTAATTAAGCAAACCGGTGAAAAAATTCAAACGTCGATGCATTGAATACAATACGCTAGGACCGAGGTGATTTTAAAAAATATATCCAATGATAAGAATAAATAAACTGTTTCAGTGGAAAATTAGTGTAATTTTTTTCGAATGGATTAAACTTTAGTAATCTTTAGTTCTAATAAATCATATCGATCATATGGGTCATAAATCTATACATATCCTGAATATTTTTTTTATTAATTGAATAAGAGAAACAGTGATGATAACACCGAAGCTAATATAACCAAAATTTAATACTTCAAGACATAAAAGACAACACTCGCATTTTAATAAGACAGAAAATCTATTACAATGAACATCCAAACTATTTGTCGCTCACATGTTATATACCTAACATCTGTCAGCAAAAAATCAGGATATATAATGAATGTACATATTTAATGTAATTGGCAACATCAGCTACACAATATTAAAGAGCAGTCATTATTTTAAGAATAACAAGAAAACTAGAACCAGACGCCTCATTCTACCATTAAATTTTAAAAATTATATCTGAAAAAGTGATTAAGTGCTGAATCACTCGTCTAATACCGAAAATACAATTTTCCTTAAATAGGGATCGATTAATGTAGAAATAAATTTTACGGCATAATATTTTTGGAGCAGCCCTGAACACTGGTATAACTAGGTTTTATACTACTACTCCTATACTTTGGAGGAGACACACACAACTAATCTGAAGACCCACCCAAAATAACAATTTGTAATGTTACCAAGAACAATGAATAGGAGAGAATGCATCCCGAGCTATGCCATTAGTGAAGAAGGCGGTTAGATAAAGGTTGGATGAACTTCTTCCAGTGGACATGGTTCTACGGCAAAATATAATTTTATTCTTTTATTCGCACTTAACACGGCTAAAAAATTAGCTCAATCTGGGGATAATACGTTTTGAGGAAATAGTGCTGTAAATACGCAGTATGACAAATTGGCCATTCCGACCGACCATTAGGCCTTGTAATCCTAAATGAATGTCGCTACAAAATGGCAACATAAGAGTCAGGAATAAATTCAACCATTCCACCGTGGGTAAAGGAAGCAAATTTGCAAATCAAAAACAAATTTCTCTCATCAAATAGTTCTCCATTAACTTTCAAGACTGTATTTTAGCTATACGGTATTAAAAGTTTTCATTCATTTCCAATTTTACTGGCCTCAATGATTAAAAAAATACTATTAATATTTAACACTAATAATGAAACTATTTTTAAGCCAACCGGGCGTGTCTGTGGAACAGGAAGGGAAGGATATTGGAGCCTTTTGGGGAAATACATCATCTATCACAACTATCTATAACTTCATAGAAAAAGTAACCACGGCGCAGAACAAGCAATTTATGGTTTACCCAAGCGTCACCGCTATCAGTATCACTGCCGGTTCCCTGACTGATGCGATTAGATTTTTTGTTTACTTTTACGATGGCATTACGCGCGAATGAAAAATTTATAGAGCGTGAGGCCAATTAAAAGCGGAAGCATCTACGAGATGGCGTCATTGATCGCAACGGCCTCACGCGCTAAGGGTCTAAGAAGGGGAGTATCATCAGTTACTGTTATGCCCATTTCAAGGTATTTAAGATTCTATTTGTGGATGAGTAAATACGATGCAGAGAGTAAAGGCGATGCACTTGTCAGCGATGCTTGAATAATTACTGACAAATACTAAAGAAATTAATCTTGATGAACGATTCTACCTTCAAAGTTATATTGTTGAAGGCAGCAAAATAATCTATCTTAAGACAATTCCAAGCCGCATTGCAGCGACTAAAGGAGGATTACGATAACAGAAACAATAATGACAAATAAAAATGGCAGAGATGCATGTTACATCATTTATAATTGACGCATTACGTAAAAGGGAGCGTAATAACCCTTAGCCATTGAAGACTCTTAGGAGGATAAATAACTCCCGCTCGACCAGCCTATTTTCTGGACGAATTACTTGTTTAGAAATTACGCTGTCGCATCCAAAATTTACGGCACAAAGACAACCTTTTCAGCATTTTGCTGCTTCTTAAATTTTGAAAATATTTCTCGGCTTTTTATCACATTTTGATTTTTCTTATACATGAGATACCGGTAAAGTTGACAAACGTCTATGTATGCAAAAAGGTTTCGAATGATGACGTAAATTCAAACGAGTAATTCCGAGCAAAAAAAGGGACAAAGTCAACCGGCCGAAAAGGGATAAATGCAATCTCTTAAGTGAAGAGATTGAGAATTTAAATACAGATTTAACATCACATAGGCTTCAGGTTAAGAAAGCCAGGAACGAAAGCCCGAGAAAATAGTATGATTTACCCAGCAGCACTGCTTAAATTTTTTTATTAACTACTATATTATATTCGATTCTTACGTAAGATTTATAATCATCAAACATAATCTCCTTATATATTTCTACTGTTTAGATACCTTTTTCTCAACTTAAACGCAACCAAACTCTACAAATGAGGTACCAAAATGAACAGAATTTATCAGAGAACTCGCGACGGCATATCTTACTTCCTAAATATTGCTATTGTTTCCTAAAATTGGTTTTAAAAAATGGCCCTTGATATTTCTCTTGGGGGATGAGGCGATCCGCTAGCTTGACGTTACGCACTTTCTCCATGGTGCAGAGCAAACCTTTATTTCAGGATAATTGATACCAATTTAGTTTCAGATACATATTATTATATTTTTTGCAATATAACGCGCTTTCAACATATTATTTCAAGTTAACACAGAAAGGTCTTGGACTCAACACGTACTCAGTCTATGGCGAACCATTTTCTGTCTCTCTTTCTTTGGCCTGAATATTTTTGTAAATATAGCGCTTTCCTTAATATTTTTGTAAATATTAAAAAAACGCTAAGAAGAGGATTCACTGATGAATAGAAGTCAGATGAAAACCTACCACCAGTTGCGTCATCAAACCTATAAGATTCTCCTCACTCATCGAAAAACTTTCTGCCGCCTCACTGTAGTCTTTCCCGCGATAGACGCTGCCTCCCTATTGAGAAGTGCAACAAAAAGAGGCTGATGTGGATCTACGATGGTTCTCCACGACATCAGACTACTATGACACTGCAGCCCGCTGTTTGAACGACAATGCATCCTTAGATTCTCTCCTCGCAACCTGACGTTAGACAGAGCAAATAATGCCATATACCAGGATATGGAATGAAGCACTTTTAAGGATTGTATCGATGAATTAAATCTAATCTTCGGCAAAAATTCAATAAGTCTTAAAGAAACCTTACGCTTCAAAATATGGATGTTTCCTAACTACTTTTCAGGCGATCAACTTGTCGCAGTACTAATAAGGCTATGGGATTTCCATTACGGCTATGGGAATAAAATTATGAAATCTCTTAATGAGATTTAGAAAAACAATATTTTTTTCCGTACTTCAACATTTAAATATGTTGCATATGAGTTTTGCGTATAGTATGTTTTGCACTGTTGTCGATAAATAGGAGTATAATGACTTTTAATCAAAGGTTAGAGCTATTCGTGAGGGAGAAAACTTTATTAAAATATAAATTGCGAGTGATTGAAGCGTAGTAATAAACATACAAATCTAGTACTAGATAGAAGTAAAAGGTGCTAGATATTTTTAGCCCCCTCACAAGCATAATTAGATTGCTTCGGTCATCTTGTTTCGGGCAATCGTAAAACAGATCGGTATCATTGACCGATAGTTTACTTCGTGAGGTCTCGTGTCTTAAGTGGGACGATACCCACCACCATAGAGAATGCTGACCCGAGAAACCCTCGCGAGCAAAGTCGTGACCATATGGGATCGAATGAAAGGGGTGAATCTCCCTTGTCTGCCTGTTCCCCAGAAAGAAAGCGATGCAAAGGGGATAAATCAATCAATCAAAGTATCCCTTCTTCTCCCTCATTCCCTTTGCTTTTACTTGTCTCTCGCGCCCGACGCGGAAGAGCGTTACGAGGCCGAAGAAAGTACGTGCGGATAATATAGCGCGGAGTCCATCGATGAGTTAGGCAGGAGAGACCGTGGGGGTGGACGCACGAGGAGGATTATAAAAGAGGGATGAGTTAAGTAAGACTTGCCTTCTCTCACTCACTCGACTGTGAAAGGGGCGGGGAAGAAGCGTGCGTTGCTAAAGGCACGTGGAACAGGATGTAAGGATGATCTCACATTAATTTGCAGTCACACTCACAATCAGGGGCGGATCCAGGATTTTGTTTTGGGGGGGGGGGGGGGGCACAAGGATACCTCGTAATACAAAACGAACCAGGGATGCCGACTTACAAAAAATATTGGGGGGACCCAAATCGAGGCTCTTGCCCCGGGAAATTTTATAAGTAGTGAGTTTTAAGTTTTTCCAGCATTTTAGAAGAGTCATATGATCAACATTAGAACCCTGATAACTCGAATCTCGATATCTGGGCACTCCGGGGAAAATCGACAAGCCTGACACATGTTTTCCTCACACCCATAAAGAATTTTTGAGGGGGCTCGGGCCCCCTCAGGCCCCATGGAGTCGGCGCCACTGAAACGAACGCAATGATATTGGGACCTTATTAAAAACCTTGCATATTTTTAAGGGTCTGGGGGGGGGGGGGGCACGGGCCCCCGTGCCCCCCCCCCCTAGATCCGCCTATGCTAACAATCACTCAGTGCGCAGGAGTTTATTTGAGTGGACAAGGGTTCGAAACCAACCTCAGGGGGGTTTTTCTGCATTTACGAATGAAAATTCGGAGATATGATGTCGGATTTTCAAATGAATCGTTCGAGGAGTCATTCATTGTACGAGGCAACAACATTGACGCGACGGAAATGAACCGTTCCCATGGAAGTGAGCCCCGAGTCTTCTTGATGGCCATTCTCAACACTACTCCGTCATACTTCGTAGTTACTAAGTATATGGTAATCTGAAGGACGAGCGAGCCGAGACTCGGACACCGTAGGCGGCAATTTATTGAACTTCCAAAAAACGACCATTTTGGTTAAATCTGTGACGTATTCCGAATTTGAACCAAAGTTGCTAAATACAGAATAACCCCCCAGATCCCGATCTTCCATCAGTTCCGCTTCAGGTGTGTTGAAAATCAACGACAGGAAGAGTGCATTTGATATTGATCGAAATTATTCCGACAGGTTTTCATCCCGAATGGTTGATTCTGATTGGTTAGCAACGCTGTTTGACTTTGTTGAGTTTGAAACTTTTCATTCAGACGACGTTGCGAGCCATCCCAGTGAATTTGGAGTGAATAAAATAAACATAACAAAGCCCATCAAATTGCTAACCAATCCGAATCAACCGTTCGAGATGAAAGCCGATTGGAGTAATTCCTATCAGTGCTAAGCATATCCCTTCAGAGCTTGCCTTGAAGTGATTTTCAGGAGTATTTTCAACGCAATATTTGCAAGCGAGCAAATATCAAAATTGTGAAAACACATTTAAAAGACATCCATTTCTTACGGCGCCAAATTTCTTTCTGATTTTTGATAGCGCCGCACAAATAACTGAGTGAAACCTAAATGAAATTAATTGATCATAAATTGATTATAAATCATGATTCATATTTTTATTTGACATGTGGACAGTATTTCTAAGGTTATGGTGTTTTTGGAATGAATTCTTTAATTTTAATGGAAAAACTATCATACTTTGGCGTTTTGCAGACACATGATAATGACGCTATAAATTCTTGAATTCGGTTATAATTACACAAGACTACGGAGGTGTTTAGAGACTCATACCATGGAAAAAATAAAGATGATAATTTTAAAAATCCTCAAAGAAAGGAAGGCCAAATACACGACTTCTGAACGACAAAACCTGAAATCACGCCGTCGGAAAACATGGTACGGATACTCAAGTAAAAGAAATACATTTTCATTCATAAGAACTTTTCTATGGGCTTATTAATGACTCTACTCGTTTCTCCAAACAACATTCCATGATGCAGTCATAGTATCCATGTTTTTAGTCACCCAGTCTCTCCAGAACAGAGGTCATGTGGCGATTGTTGCACCTCGCTCTGCAGGCGCAACAAACCGGTTCCTGCGCGGTCCTTAAGTTTGTTTCCCGGCATCTATTACATTTATTTTTTCCACGTCAATTTTCTCGCTGTTTTTTTTTTTTCATGGCGCATCACCACAGCTGCATCGTTATACGTCACTGAGTTTTTAAAGGACGAGAGAATTATAATGGCAGTGGGGAGCATACACTTAATTATTAAGGAACAATATTAACTGTCAGCATATGTCTTATGCCGCAAGGCTAGGATTTATTGCACATGAAAAAATAGACACCATTAGTTATGCCAAGAAAATTAGAAAATTGTAAACATTCCTTTCTCATTCTATACTACAGCGTAAATTTTCTGGCGCCGAGAGAAGTTAGAAAAAAGTTTCTACCGACGGAAGATGGGCGTGTAGATGCGTGCGTGACTCTTCAATGTTGAAACAAACAAACACCACTCATGTAAAATAATATTAGTTATTCAATTAGAGTTCTTTCACTTTCTTTCGTTTCGCAATCTCCCTTTTCTAACTAAAATTTCTAACTTAAAGAGAGGAATATCAGGAATTATTTCAAATGAAAACCTTGAGGAATTGGAATACAAAACTTCTGAAAATGACTATAAAGCTCAATAATAAGATGTTGAAGTTCCCCTAATATTACATACTCATAATATCATAGGCTGAATAGTACTTGACAGCATTTTGTATCATTCATAAACATGTACAACATAATTGCAGCCATTTTACTGTACTTTCGGTATCTAAAATACCCGTACGTGTTCCTCAGGGCAATATACAATGAAAGAAAACAAAGCAGCTATAAATAAACCTTAGAGAAAGTTCAAGTACTACGTAAGCACTCTTGGTTTATGGTGGGTAACGAGTTTGCTTATTTTAAGGGCATGGAAATATGCTTCTTTTTCCATACATACGGGGTGGGTCGAAAATAGGTAAAATATGCTTATGTAATACTTGAACGCTCCACTTTACCTCTAAAATCAATAAAAATTCATTTATAAATTTAAATTTATCATAATCCGAAACTCAAAATGAAAATAAATCGTTTTTATGCGAGTTCATTGCGACCCTTGCCATACATCTTGCTTGCCTCGACCAGTTGTCATACATGAAAACAGCCTTCATAAATTATTTACAGCAAGGATGAGGTTGGCCATGAAAAAAATAACATGGCTGAACCGGGATTGGAACACGGATCTACGGATGCCAGTCAGGTAACAAAGCTTAAGGTAGCATGCCTGAATGGCAATTGGGAGATGCAGGTTCGAATCCCGGCTGAACCAATGTTTTTTTTCATGGCGAGTTTCATTCTTGTTGTAAATATCTTTGCACCCGTGCGCCTGACTGCCGACAAGGTTACTTGTTCAATGCTTTTGGATATTCATAAATATTGCATTAAAATAAAATTAGGTAAAACAAAAGGTGAAAATCAACATTTCCAACAAAATGCAACTCATCCCAATTACCTATCTCGAATTCACTGGACGATTGGGCATTTAACACAATGGTTGGTAAAAAAAAGAAAGACATCTATAGTAACAAGGGTGCCTTCACCACCTGTCCGGAGACGAGAAGTTCGAAATATATGAGTCAGCCTCGTATACAGTAAAAAAAATAACATCTCCTATCTAGCAATCTCTCCAGGAAGCTGCATGACCACATATGGAGCCGCCTCGAGAAGAGAGATGAATGCTAATTCTTCCACATTCCGCTTCGGACACTACCCGCTGGTAGTCAGAATGATCACGGACGAAGAAAGAGAATCCGAGGAAACTAAGTCGCCTATTTCCATGCAAATTAAATGCCTCCTTGCGTTTGTGGAGTAGATAAAATAGATCCAGATTAACTCGAATAAATTACATGGAGCATTAAATTACAAGGATTCCGCTTGGAAGAGATGGAATAGTTACATTGCTTGCGTTTGTAATTCATTGTTTAAGTTTTCAATCCTATGGTTGATTTGGATAGGTGAGGTTAGAGCTCACCTCTGACTGACCTACTAGAGTGTGATATCACACACTCATTGGCCCCGGGAACTCGAGGATTTTTACTCAAGGTGTCGGAAGACTTCGCCTGGGGTATGAACCCGGAACCCTTCATTCATTAGCCCAAGGCTCCACTCACTACCTCACCACTTTTATCTGCTTTAACAGAATCACACTAAAAATGAACTGTTTAGCTCTTTTTATTGACGAAGTGCCTACTCTTCTTCAACCCAGAACGCTCGACGTCCTTTTGTTGTTCTCCTCGAGTTGATCCTTTATGAAGATAAATTCCAACCACTAATTGAAGCAGGAACGATAACTAATATATGAATTAAGCGCCAGGACTCCTTCCGAAGGTGCTGCTTAACCAAATATGTTTATCAGGCAGAATGATGTTGGTCAAAAGTTAAGGAGCACTACGAGCTTGTGGTAGAGGAGTTGTATTGGGAATTCACATGATTTTTCTAAGAGTGAATTATCACGAATTATCAGGAGCGAAACCAAAATTTGATGTATCTACAGATGGGAAAGATTTTTCTATGAAGAAGAAAAATCCTCCGATATTTCCGTAGAACAACTTCGCTTCGCTTCGGAACACTTACTCTAGGATGCATCGCGATCTCCGGCAGCCAAAGCATTCGAGGTCATAAGTTGTCCTGAGCATCCGGCATGCGGCCAATCGGGGATCTTGGCCCAAAGTTTCTGTAGTTTAAAAATAGTTCGTTTTCGATCTAAAAATCGCCAGTAATCATGGTTTCTACTGGCATAAGCTATCCAGGGTAACAATTACGTGGCAAAATTTTTCTCCACCCAGTATAAAAACATGCCTAGTAAAAAAACCTATCAGTAGCTACCTGAGTAATTCATGTATACGGAAAGCCAGTTCATATAGTATTTTCTGATGACAATGAAGACGGTTGAAGGTGTTTTTTAATCCTATAATGCATTAGAACATAAGTCAGTAGGTCGAATGATAGTTCGTATATGGATGGCAAAATGAAGCACCAGTAATCCCAGGAAAAGGCCAACCGTGCCAATATGGCGAGCCGTCATAATTTCGCCCCCTCATTGTTCCCAGGATTGACGTCTTCATTTACCCGTCCTTCAGCTCGCCCACTACTTTTCTCGACCACGCGAGAAGCTGCGGCTTCCCCAGACCGTCTCAACTCCTCTTCAATGGAAATTCCATCCCCCACTTCAAACGCGGGAAGAACGCGTCGAGTTGCAGCTTCCAGCGCGGTCACACAAAAGCTGCTGGAGAAAGTCACGTGAGATGGAAATGAGGTTTACGAAAAAGACGACTTTCGGGAGAAAGAGCAGCGCAGCGTCCGTGTTCAGACAGAGAAGCGAAATGCGCCGCGTCATTTGCGCCGTTCAGCCGTGAAGTAATGAACGGTGGAGCAAGCACGCACGTGATCTATGAGTAACGATTGTAACGGGAAATACGCCGAGATTGAGAGAGAAGATTTATACACACGGACGAGAGAAATGTAAATAAATATCGCGGATTGAAAGAGATATTTGCTGAGTCTTTGAGTCTTCATCGTTTTTTCTGTTTATCATCTCTGTTAAGAGACTATAACGGCCGCGTTAGGACTTTTAAATAGGTCATTTGACAAGTAGAGTAGCCTTAAACATATACTCCTTAATCCATTTTCTGAAATTTTTTAATGTTTATAACAGCATTTTTTGCATGTTCTAGCTTCATAGACAGATTTCCTTCATAAGATTTGCCTTTACATGAATTTGGAAGTATAATTTGTTAGTACACATATGACCGTATGGTGTGCATATGGGAATCCTCTTGCGTGCTGGTGCTTGATCACTCACTACCAAAAACCCTAAAGATGACTCGCAGGGTATTATTTAAGTGAAGATATTTATCACCGATAGAGGAAATATTATTTTTCGAGAATTTATACAGCGTATTGTCGAAAATTTCCAACAAAAATCAATGGACAAGCAGGGCAAATCTGCCCCAGAGTATTGAACTCAACATGAATTGCCATGGAAAATTTTCCTTGGACAGAAAATAAAACTATGGCCCTTTCCGAGCCACTGCGCAGACCACTTCTATATAAATTCCAATATCAAAGGTCGGTGATTCGATGCCCGGTTCAGGGGAATTTTTTCCCAAGGCGATTCATGTCAATTCCGCCATTCATGAGGCAGGCTTGTGTTTTAAAGGTGAAAGTACTTTTAATTCAGGTATTATTTCGGTAAAGGTAATTTTACAAAGAGCATTCATGGACTGCTCACCTCCAAACCTACACTTATGAGGGAGGGGTGAAATTGGTTAGCAAGCCAACTCTGAATAATAAAATATTGAACACACATTCCATTACAGATTTTTCCACCCTCCTCAAACTAAAAGTCTTCCTCGTTTGCTCGAGTATCAATTACTGACTTAATACGACTACCGAGTATCTTAATACGAAATAAATTACTATCATTCAACATAAATAGCAAGCTAAAAGATAGCGAGTGGAGTCATAAATAACTCATATCGACGAAAAAGATAAAAAACTTAATATCCAAATAAAATGAATTAAAACTTCCACTTATTTTAATCTCTATCAAGATCAATCAAAATACACCGTCATGATGATATAAAGGTACCATTTTAAATTAGCTTCGACTGGTACGCAAATTGGCGGAATTTTTTATTCTAAGTAAAATTTTCAGATAAGTAGATCTCTTTCTACCGACGAAAAAAAGGAATGAAAGTAAAAAAAATGTCTCTTCTCAGCATGACTCAAGTTTTGGTTCAGCAATCGGGCTAAAATACTAAATCGGACTTAAAAAGGTCACCATGCGAGATAGTTATGTGAAAAGATGAACTCAGCACTCCCCTGAGAAAATTACGAATACAGCTAAAATAAATCTATAAAGGAGTACCACCCCAACAACATAATCAAACCTCATTCTTAACCCTCCATTCAGGAGTACGTTTTTCAAACCAGAACTGCTTTAATGGATGAAATCCTTCGAAGAAAAAATTAAAATTAGCGTACTAAGCACGTGGATTAGTGACACAAAGGTCAACAATCTTAGGATTTGTTTGACGATAACTGCACGACTCAATCAGAGCCTGAAGTAAAAGTAAATACCAAAATTCTGATCGGTACTTAAAATTCTGATTAAAAGTTTTTAAATCTATAAGCCAATTTTGGCAGCGAACCTTTTCACTCCAATTTTGTTATTCATAGAGGTCAACTAAAAAATTAGTACCAACCTTTTTTATTTTGAGAATTCTCAAATAATCGCACACCTTATGTCAGTCAAAAGGACCGTTATTATTGTGACTATAATCACCCTACACAATGGAAAACATTTTCTTTGTAGAATTTTTTAAAATTTTTAACATAAATCTAAAATATATCCCTATCAACGAAAAGCCTAATTTTAGCTTAACGATTTGCATGTAACACTAAAAAGGTAACTACTGTAAAATATTTAGCTATCTCGGTAGCTATATTATTGCAACTTTCTCGGTGGATCCTAATAGATGATAGAATCCTCTCTCATGCAACATCGCCAACATAGGTTAAAAAATAAACAAACGTTGTATATCACTCAAATGGTTGGGGAAAATTGAATTACCAACTCCATTCTTAATGGGATATCTATAGAAAGTCACAACGACGCAATTTTCTACTATGTCACTTTCTACAATTACAGAGAAGTCATAAGACGAGATTTCAAAATTTGGTGCCAACTAAAGAATGATGGCAGATGGAATGAATCGACAGAGTGAGCAATGAGGACCTACAAATACGAGTGACGGAAAAGAGATCTCTTCTAAAAACCCGAAAAGAACTCAAACCAACTTAAGCGCCGACACTATGAGACATGATGAGGAAAATAGGTAATAGTTGGAGAACGTGCTAACGAGAAAAATGACAGAGCAGGGACACGAATGAGGCATACACAGCAATGATAAAAATAAATACGTTAAAATCAAAAGATAGGAAAGGCATATATAACAAAATAATTTCAGAATTTTTGGCCTGTGATTCTACAATACTGTTGCTCACAATAATGATCAGCGCGACACGGTGAAAAAGATCATTCAGTGATTCAACCCGAATGTTGGTTTGAATGAGTGAGGACTGATATCACCTTGAACCATAGGCGTATAAACGTCACGCATTCAGCGTAATGGAGACCAGTTAGTTCCTTTCCCAGGGCCTACTCGCACTTTGAGGCTTTTATTTGAAAGTGTACGAAGACTTCATTCCAGGATTTGAGCCCGGGACACCTCGACCAAGAGATGTACCCACTGAGCTCCCACGCTCTCTTATAACGATGAGAGATTAAAAATCGTAAGGACTTTTCAGACACTCCTAATATCTAATATCTAGCGAGTCTCCTCCTCCAATTTTGGCACTATAAATACACGATTAATGTATATAAATAAACAAGGAGCAGGTTTCATGCGTGAGATAGTATCGGTTGCACGCAATCGAGTTAAGAAAGCTTTTGCGTGAATTAACTGAACTGAATCCTTGCCGAAGGGTTGGGAGGGCGAAGAATTAGAGATGAGATCGGCATTCCCGTTATCGATCGCCACAGTCGACGAATCGGGTATGAAAGTGTGACGATTTAGGTAAGCTACACCGAGATAGAAACGGCGATACTAAAAAAAATATTATTGAGTATTCATATTTTTTCCTTTCGGAATTCGTAACATTTTCTGACGATGAGGCAAATTCCCGCGACGCTCATCCCACCAAAGGATGATAAATCAGGATTTTGTTTCCTGGGAGAAATTCTTGACTTCCGGATTTTCCGGATCTTGGAAGTTGGCTTTTTCAGAATCTTAATGTGAAGGAAATGCCTCGGAAATACTTCTCCGTAAAATAATAGGATAATCAAGACAATGTTTACAAGAAAATCTTTAAATATTTGACGTCATTAACAGCTCTATATTGAACACTTCTGAGATTGAAAGACACGTATCTAACCAGATGCGAGTAGTCCCCGCTCGAGCTAACATTTGGATTATGGAAGTGAGGCATGGACAGCAGTGGAGAAATCAAGGGTAGAGGCCCTCGAATTGTGGTGCTACAGAATAATAATGATGATCAAATGGATCGACCAAGTCAGTAATGAGGAAGTCCTAAGAAGAGTATGAGAACTCTGAGAAAAGAAAAATAAGAAGCCTCATGAAAACCTTAATGAGGAGGCCGAACAACCTAATAGGGTAGTTTCCTTCATCAAAGAAAACGAAATGCATTTATTGCGATTCGTTACCCAACATTAATGTACTCATAATATACAAATTATATGGTTTTAGAAATCACAGTTTAGACGAATGGCAATGGTCAATTTTATCTTCAATTGAAAAAGGCCAGATTGGCGCCCATGCGATGCCACTCCACGTGACGTCACCAGTTTCTATACGAGTAGATAGGAGTTTTACATCGTCTCACATTACCAATATATGCATGGGGCACAGAGCTCAGGGAAACATCTCTTAATAATCACTTATTAAAACTGCCTATGGTCGGAAAGTTTTCTTCGTTTGATAAGGTAATAATTATCCTTATTTAAGCCAAGCGCTACCAGCTAGCAGGGTACTCTGCTACCTGCTAGCATCCTGCGTCGTATCAGCGCTCAGAGCCTCGCCCCAAGGTCACCTCACTTGCGGCAGCGGGAACCAGAACGACGTCACACGGGGTTTTCCCAGCATTCATGCTTAGCCGTCGCGTTTTCGCGCGCTTGAAAATTTTCACTTTTTATTTAATCGCGAAAAACAGATATTGTCATTTAAAAATCTAAAAGCGTGAAATACGTACTACAGGAGTAATAATCTTTCGATTTCGGCAATAAAAAATAATAGGAAACCACCTTATTGGCCACATCTTTAGACATGATGGTCTGATGTGGACAATCAACGAGGGACAAGTGGCGAGAACAGAAAAGGAACCAAGTACATGGATCAGCTAAATAAGGATGTCAAAAATAAGACAGGCCTAAGTATGAAAAGATTAGGAGAATTGAGTACATAGCTGCGTCAAACCAATCTTAGGATTGTAGACCAGTGATGATGACCCCTGTCCTCATAGGAATAATATCCTCCTGGTATCCAGCGGTACATACTTGACTTGTAATGATGAATATGATTTTCGGGAGGGCTGATGAGACTAGATATCCGCATTTCCCCTTCGTCGATTACCCATTCGCCGACACGATGTTGCCTTCTCAGACTGCCTCACTCGAAAAAAAAGACCATGGATTCCGTTCGTGAACCTCGAGGAATCTCCCGATAACGGAAGTTCCTGAGAGCGAAATTATGCCGTTTCGGGTTACGTTCGCCTTCAGAATTTCGCATACAAAACCTCTTCCCTCCATCTTCAACTCGGCCCTTCCAGCGAGAAAGTTGACCTGACGAGCACGGTGAAAGACCGGCCGAAAATTCGAAGGGGAAAAAAAAACAAAGGAATTATTACGCAATGTCTCGTGCACTATCGGTGAAATGACGAGAGCTTCGAATGAATATGATACGGCGCTTCGGTCAGGATTTTTTCATCACAATTCACCAAGGAAGTGTTTTCGGACAGGGGATTAGAGATCATAGATGAAAAAGTCAGCTGTTTTCAAGCCAAAAGAACATAAGACACTTTTAGAGGAGTCGGTGCATAGTTTTTGACGACGAAAATCAGAAAAGTTCTTTAGAGAAGAAGGGAGAATCAATCGCAAATTTGTAGAAAATAATTATCTTGAATAAGGATTTCAGCTAAGGCTTAAAAATTAGTATCGACGACGACACAAAATGATGAACAGCCAACACTTACAATCAAGAGCATTCAAGTTTATCCTTCCATATTTATCATCAAGTTTCAAAGTTAGGAGTCCGTTTTTTGAGCTGGAAGCGTCTTTTGCAACCAGAAATTAAATTACTATAAAATAGATATTTATATTAAAATATATTATTTATACATAGAGAAATAAAAAATTAGCAATAAATGTTACACTTACACAGCAATTTTTTGCCAAAAAGCATCTCCCGATGATATAATTTAATAGAGCTATTATCCAATTAATGAATTTGTATCCTCCATCTGTCCCATGTACTTAGGACGTGGGGAAATACGATACGTCGTATAGTAACCTTGTGCCAATTAATCATCTTCCAGAGAGAAAAAATTTATACCATACGATGTCAAGTAAGATTATTAAGATTACTTATTAAGATTACTGACTAAGATTAAATCGCTTAAATTTTATTAGATTAAATTTAATCTCCTTCAGTTTTATTTTTATTATTTGAATCGGAGAGCTAATGACTTGGTGAAATGCTAAGTGCTAAATTTCCAAAAATAATTGATTACCTGCAGTAAGTGTGAAGCAACTTTGGATTCACTAAGTTTATCATAAAGACATCACAGATGAATTCTGGCAAGAGTGAACCCGAATGCAATATTAAATCCTAAAGTTGACGGCTTTATTAAGAAATCGTTCGAAGATGCATGGAACTGTGAACTCAGAGAGCGGTAATTATTGTGATTTATTAATGACGTACTCCTAGTTAGGGATTATCATACACCTGGAATATAGAAAAAAATTATCTCAAGACTAGAATTAAGAGCACATGGGCTATTCATTTTAGGAATGAGTCATGATGCAATGGCCGTCATTTTCACTTATGCAACGCAAAAGTGCATTCTGAGAAGCACGCAGGTTGGCCAGATACTAGGCCTTCAATTGCACTTTAACCTCACGCGTAGCATAGAAATTAGATGGTTGGCCATTTGGAAAGAGACGAATCTCAAATTAAGTGGGTATCAAAATTAGAGACCTTCCATAATTACATGACTCGGCGTTTCAAATGGTAAAATCTATGGAAAAAAGAAACAGAAAAATACACTGATTACAGGATGTCTTATGGTTTGGAGAAGATATAAGTGATTAATCAAGAAATATGCACTGTAAAGAAAGCGCCGATAAAACGTTGGTAAATAACAAGCCGGTGGATGAGTTTCCCACGCATCGATGAACTTCATGGTATAGTCAGATGATGCGTTTTGTCATCATGAGAGCTCTATACTTAAAAATAATTCCTTCACTCCGTAATTAAATCAGTTATGGTCTTCGGCGGCTAACGCTATTCCTTGACAACCGCTCAACTCTAGTCCGATAATAATTTAATGAAATCAGCAAATATCGATACCTTGCCTAACGCAAACTTTTACTAGCTGATTAATGAAGGACCGAACCATCAGTGCTTACTAAGTAACCATAATGACCTTATCTGTCCGACGGAAAGGAGTTTAGCGTTACACATGCTATTATAGCTGCTTAAGATTTAGTTTGGTTTCTAAGCCACGTAAAATCTGAAACGTATGCTATAGCAAAAGTATTTCACATACCCAAAGGCCAGAAGGAAGTCATTACCATGGTGAAAATTCAATTAACACGAAAAGGTTACTTAAATGCGTCATTTCCCAGCATCATACAGAGCCATTTAAAAGACGTGTCACTAATACGTAATAGTAATTTCCATGCAATTATAGCGTTATTATCGACAATTTTAGGTCTATAATACCTCGTTTTAGGCCCAACCAGGGTGCGGCTAGGGATGAAGGCTAGAGGGGGGTTCCAGGCGCAACTAATACTTGGGGTTCTAGACTGGTACATATCAAGCCATTACGTAGAAAATAAAACTCACAGTGCAATATCCAGGGAAAAATGAACCATCCCACTTTCTCTTCCCTTTCCTTTTGTGATCGACTTGAGCATTTGCTCGGAAGGGGTTATTAAATCGTGACCGATCAGCCGTGAGCAACCGCGAACTGGTCCATTTCCCCCACGACCTTGGACATGCTCCCTCTTTTACGAGTTTTCCTTAGAATTGCAACACTCGCACAGGGATGTAATAAGGCTTTCATTGTGGAAGGAGGGGAATAAAATTTCGGCTAACAAAAAGGGCGTTGTCGAAAGAAACGTACCCAACGAATCCAAGCCAGGGGTATCCTGGCACGAAAGCAAGTTAACGCGTTCAACTACGACTTCACGATTCGAAACAAATACTACTTAAGGAGGTCGACGCATAAAATAGCTGCATGTCATTTTCATGAAATTATCCGAAAATAATTTTCAAATTGTACTTCATCGCCTAAAGGCCACGAAAATTAGGCTTTCCGAGATATTATTTGTTGATATTACTTTTGAAAATTTCTGCACAGGCTCTTAAGACAGTCTTTGTCTGAGCATAGGAAAAATGATTATTAAAGCTACAATTTAAATTCCATTCTCACAGAAACTGATATAATATTCCGTATACCATAACAATCATGATAAAAATGAATTGTGCGCACGTCACCCGTCTAATTTTTGAGTCAAAGCTGTAAGTGAATTCGAGTAAAGATAGTTACAGAAAATGGCACCTCATCAGGCATATTTGGCAGGAAACAATATTAAATCAAAATTTATGACGATTGAATTACCTCCATTATGTGTACCCATTTTTTCCGCTTAAACCTCTTTGGATTTCGATTTTAATCATAAATATTTCTTAACAATGTGCGCGAAAAAGTATTTCTTTTGGATCACGTAGTACATAACCTCCTTCATTTGAATTTAGCGTATAAACTATGAAAATTATTTTCGTATATTTACCACTTAGGAAACTGGCGCTTTTCCTAACACAACTATGACTAAAAATCAAAGAAAACAGAATGCTAGAAGGTGTCCAAGATCAATTGATTCATAACACAGGAAAATGAGAGAATATGTAAAGAGGAAAAATATTTCCCAAGCTCGCTAAATGCTCAACATTGGTTAGTTCCTAAAATTTATCTTAGGATTCCTATTAAGTAATAATAATTACCTTTCCACTGTGCGCTGAATTCAGATAAAAGATAAAGATAGCCGCGATCACTGAGAACAGAAGACGAAGAATATAAAATTGAATGACATATCTTTACCTCTGAGATAGGTTAAAATTTTGCCATTCTCTGACGCAAAGCATGGGGAGGCCTCAAAACCTTAAAGAAAATTTGGAGTACCATATTGTAAGCAGTAAACGAGTATCCATTTTTCCGGTGGTCTAAAAAGCGATACTTGAGGGTTAAAACTTACTGGTTTGCTTGAGTGGCGGAACAGAGCAAGAAAAATTAACTAATCTCAGGTATACAAATAATTACGATCCTAATATAAAATTCAATGAAGAGGCACTTAAAGGTCAATGCATTAATAGTAATGTGCTATCCTAAGCCTACGAAGAATTTGTTTTAGAACAAATCAATAATGAATTAATGCAAGAATAAATTGCACGGGAAAAGAAACATCATCCGTATCCAGAGGGTCAGAATAGGATATTTATGCGAAATAAGCGCCTACGAGCAGCATCTATCGCCCAATTTAATGGCTTTATCATGATCAAGAAGCCAACTTCCACCGTAGGCACAGTAGAAGGAAACACGACACTGAGACCCGGCATTTGTTCCTTGTGGAGGCTACGCCCATTTCATAAGAAGCTCTAACCTACCCTGAGTGGGACAACATTTGGAAAGCCTACGGTGGATTACATTTCTATTTTGCTTTCTTCTTCAAATGTCACCATGTCGCGGGAATTCCAGCCGCCAATAGGGCATTGAAAGCAATTCAGCCTAAACTCATATGGGCCAGCAATGAGCCCCTGAATCCAATATTTCAATCAATGGTGAGATGTATAAGATTACACGCAGACATTGAGCCAAAAAAAAGGACACAAATATAACCTTAGCTAGAAAAATAGTAAGTGATTATTTAAGTAAAATGAGGAATTAAGCATATAAAACAAGTTTTTGAGACTCGCCCCTCAGTTTTACAAGTAATTTCACGTAACCTAAAGAACATTCATAACTTTAATGATACGGGGAAATATTTATGAGATGGATGTACCAATTTCCAAAAATATAGTAAATTTAGGTACTCAAAAAGATTTTTTAAACACAAATTAAAGAAATTTTCGAGCATATCTAATGTCCAATTAGCCAATCATATAAAGCCCAATTAAAGAAATATAAAGTCTATTTTCATTTCCTAGCGAATGATTTTCATGGCTGTAATTTGTGATATGCAAATATACATCTTCTTTACCCATGCATAAAGAAATATGTAACGATGAAGAATACTGGAAAACCAATAATAACCCATTTACAGGAATCCAACTTAAGGAAACGCGATAATGTTACGAAATAACAAACCAGCGCGGTCGCTCACGCGGTGAAGCTTTCTCGGGAACACCCAAAGCACCGGAAGAAACGGTAACAATTTTAAAACCCAATCACAGTGACAATGTTGTTTCCACTCTATTTATTAATTTTCGTGCATGTGAAATAAAAAAATAGGTTGAAAATTACTTACGACTAACCACTTAACAAAGCGAGATAGTGGCAGTGCGAATAGCAAAAATGGACCAGGGTCCGATTTCCATGCCCTTGCTTTGCCATTATTAATGTCTGTATTGTTTTTATTGTATTTCTTTTGGCAGATACAATTCTTCTGGTATTGCAATATCGCTTTTTTTAACAAATAGAATCATTCACAATCAATTTTAGTCATATCACATTTATCATATCACATTTCTATCACTTGCTCACAAATACTAAGGCCCTCTCCTTCACCCTTCCCCAAATCAATTCATCCTCCCTGTAGACTACAACTTCTGCTCATAGCCTTGGCATTCGAAAGCACAACAAATGCAGGAAATTGCGAATATCTAAGCATAAAGCCAATATTACTTTCAACTGTGTTAAAGAACTTTTCACGTTCGGTAATTCTAAGAAATTAAACGGACGCTTCAAGGATCTGTTCTAATTCACTATTTATTTCTCGAGAAAGAATGATTTCCATAAAAAACAATCTTTAAAAAAAATTGGATGGATGAATCCACCCTAACTCTCCCACCCGACAATTCATCCTTAGCAGTTTCTACTTTAGTTCGTCTTCGCAAGATACCTCACCGTTTCAGCACGAATAGAGTTGTTTCAATCGATAGCTCTTTCATGCCTCGTGGGAAACCATAACTTTATCCAGATTTTATACCAAAAATTCAAAGATTTCAACACATTCATAATGTGCGCCACCGATCGCGTTCTTCATTCCGCATAAACGCCCGAAGAGTTATATTTTTTCTACAACTTTTCTCGGTAGAATCGCCATATCATCACGGATTCCCTTTTAAAGTCTATAGGGCAGCACCAGAATTAGATTTCCTTTTCCCCTCACGCACATCAGAGACCTTTGAGCAACCACGTGTCAAGAAATGAAAAACTAATTAATTTTCGTCTAAGTCACAATGAAGAGCCCTACGGCACTTCCCTAATCTTCCCACTCGAGAAAAACAGTTACCTCAACGTGTATAGACGGAGGGATGAGGAGGAATTTTCTTTCACTGTGTCAGTTATAAGAAATAATGTTACATCACTCAACAGGAAGTTTAAGAAGTTGAGAAAAAAGCTCATCAACCACAGTTTTTTTAAAGGCTCAGGCCGGCGCAGATTTATTAGCTGCTGCCTCAAACCACATTGCTGAACATCTATTGAACACTGCCAAGTAATAATTGTAAAAGGATATCCGGAAAATTTAACTCGACTGAGGATCGAGAGCGATGGACGATACGATTGGATGAAATGACCTGTACTCCTCTTTTCTAAGTCATGGAGTGGAAGGGCAAGACCGAAGGAGATAAAAGTCAGAATTTGATTTGGACAAGGAATTATGACGACAAACGACACTTGATATTCAACCTTAGGTAAATTTTCAAAACTTATGAATCCATTGCACGAAGTAGAAAATACGTAAAAGAGATATAATTCAATGTAATTCGACGGTAGTTAAACGAAAAATTAAAAATAAATCAGTATGCACGAATAAGTATTTTCCTACCTAAATCTGAGGAAGGTGGTAATGCGCCACCGAAAATTTACTACTTACTGTGTTTTTTTATCCTTTTTTTGTGCACTGTGATTCTGCCCAACATGTGGTTTTTTATAATATGTTTTTTTTAATAGTCGGCAGAATGGAGGGAGACCACCCGGCTGGAAGCCCAAATAGCCTTTTTTGGATAGTATTCATATGTTTGCGGACTATTGCGTGCATCCGTTTGATAATAGAAAGGAATTCCCTAGCTGCAATCCATCCACACAACTGCGCACGATATTATCAACGACTGAAAGCATGATTGATATTATCACCTCTGGCAATTTACACTTCCAAGGCCAACTTCATAGTGCCTTATGCGCGGATTAAAACGGAGCGAAAGTAAGAGTAATCATTTTTTGAGAATGACATACCATTGTCTCTAAGGTTTTAATTACCCACCAAAAGGCTTGACTATAAGTACTTGTAAGACCACACTTAGTGTTTGAAAGAACTTTTCCCAATTCTTTGATCAAAAAATTCATTCGCGGAAGATTTCTCTGCCTCCAGATAAAACGTCACTTTTGTACCTTACAAACACAAAAACAGAACAGAAACTAAATTTCAAACTTTCACCACATCCTCGCTCCTAACAGATACTGTATAAAGGTAATTTCAAGCTTTGAACATCGTTCACTGAGAAATGACTCAAGATTCTGGTTGACACAAAAGTCATTCTTTAACCTCATCAGCATGAATCTCGTACCAAACTTTTCCCTTGGGCCAAAAGCTATCAGAATTCAATTATATATAATAAGACTGTATCACTTCACTTTCAATATGATTGCCATGATTGGAATAAGGAGAGCTTATTCATCATTAATTCGCGGCGCATGAGTCCCTCAATAATTTATTTCAAATGCCAATTTGAAATACATTAAATGCAGCTGTAATAACATAAATTTTTTATTCCAATTCATAGACCCATCTCCGCCCACCGTAGCCACACTACACCCATTTTGAGTTTGTGAAGCTCGTAATTAAATACTATGCTCTATTTTGTTTTCAAATTGCTGCAAATGTGCTGCTAAATACTTTTATTGAAATAGTACACCTATTAGTTTATTTTTTAAGCTGGTGTATATAATCCCAGTTTCTTAAAGAGACGAAATCGGAACTTCAAACATTTTTCTGAGAGGAAATGGGTATAAAATGAATAGGCCTACCTAGTAAAAATAAATTGTCATTACATTTAAAAACTTGGGCAGTAGTCCGCGATCCTAGCCTAACGTACAAATTTAATGCCATACGCTGGTGTATTTTATGAGAAGTGAAAGTGGCAGAAAAGAGAAATAAAGAATATTACCTCTGCAACGAAGCCTAACGTAAACATAACTTTACAAAGCACTTTAGTCCAAGGGATCGGATTGGTGTGATGGCTTTAGTATGGGCTTCCACTTTGGACTAGAGTTCAAATCTCTGTGGTGTTGGAGGGCGAGCGCAAGCCTTGCTTGGGTAATAGTTAGACGGTATTTTCAAGTACAGCGCTCCGTTCTTTGGATGAGTCATTAAGCTGTGATCCTCTTCATAAGGAAAATTTCGGCGAAGAGCTTCGCCTTTCTTTACCCTGTTGCCTAGCTTTCACGATGTAACTGGTGGTCTCCATCCCAAAATGTCCAATCCATACCTTATTTCTGCCAATCCATTAAGGAATTAAGTTTATAAATACATTTTATTTTCATAAGAAATGATTTACGCTTCAAATATTTAATCAGTTTCATTAAGTAACCTCCTGGGCACCAACGAATTCAATTTGCAGCAACAATTCCAGTATTTTGAAGATCATTATGAAAATGGAATAAATCGATCGACTCGGCTTTCACTTGGTGAAAATTCCTGTTGAATAGAAATATATACGGCCTTTGTAAATTTTCACAGATTTTTTACTTGGCTCGACGCGTTCCGACGCGAATGCATCATTCTCGAGAATGTGTAAAGTGCCTGTGCCAGCTGTACCTGTACTTGAGAATGACATCTTACACCAAATAAAAAATCTGAGTAAATTTACGAAGGTTGTATATCTCCATTCATAATATTGTAATATCTTGAAGTAAATCGAAAGGCTTAGTATTGCTTTCTACATGATATTTCAAAATTCTTCATGCCAACCACCCACTTGCACTGAAGTATTAGGACAGAAAAGAAAGCTCTCGCATATTTTTTTCTCGGTGATTATATTTATACCTCATAAAATAGCAAATTATAGCAACCCAAGTAGAATATCAATCATTTACTCATTGATATCCTACAGGAGAAGTTTATGAGTGACTTTTAACAGATAAATGAAAAACGCCATTGCCAAAGGAAATGGCGTTAACCTAGCCCGCCAAAAATGGAATTCCACATAACTTTACGTAAACAAAAACTTTATGAAACAAAACGCTAAACTTCCCAAGGGTGGCTGCTGTTGCACACCATGCCCTTTTAATCTGGTAAGCCTAAAAAATATTGTAAAATTTACCACGTCCAACACAAAGATTAAGGATTTATTTAATCTAGATTTGTTGGAAGTAGAAGGCACGTTGGAGAAATGCTCCTAACTGACCGCCAACGTAGATTTCAGTTAAAAACTAGGAAGTTAGATGTCAATTAGCCTTCAAATAATAATACCGCTACGTCGTACAACATACAGGCAGTGAGGGTAAAATATGTAATTCTCTTAGGAAAATAAAATTAAAATAACAATAATATCAATCAATACGACGATAACTTTGCTTTTCCATCCCTAACGTTATTTCAGATACTGCAGAATACGTCAATAGGATCACATTAATTTTAACCTACCTAGGAGCCGAATCGATTTGAAAATGCCTGATGAACTTTTTAGGTTGATGGGTGGTGGAGTGCCTGCTTAGAATTTCAGCATGGAACGCTGTTTTTTTCATTTTCCAAGCAGATTGTGAATATCCATGAAGACCGTTGAGAAATCCACGTTAAATCAGGTCAGCAAATTCATGGCTTTTCAAGGTAAGCCTTTTCACAGAGAGAGAGAGGGGACCAAAAACGGAATCTTATTTCCAGCTACAGCGCAACATGCAATTTTTTCTCCGAATTTTAGACCATCATATGCATGAACGCAGATCTTTCATATGTGAAAGAATGCCTAAAAATAATTCTACTCATTTTGGCTTTCAATTGAGCGAAGACCGTAAGAGATTGTACGCATGCGAAGACCGTTCGGCTCACTTATAAATGCAAGCTAGAGAATAACTCGCAGACCAGGCAGATAACAAGTGCAACCTTTGCATGATGGTTACATACTTACGAAGGCCATTTGACCCGATTGAAGAAGCGTAGTGATTACCAGAAAAAAATTGAGGACGAGAACTCCAACCGCCAAGGTCTCCATATCTTTCAAGCGTCTATCCTCTCATTCACAGCTGAACAAGAGTATAGACCAGAGTTGGGCAAATTGAGGACCGCAGGCCACATGCGGCCCGCCACAGAGTTTGTGATGGCCCGCAAAATAATTTTAAAAAAGTGATAGGGTACAATTGTCTGATTAAATTGATTACACGAGTATAATTAAATGTGCTAGCAGCTAGAAATCTAACTAATATAAAATTAATCATATAAATAAGTAGAATATAACTACCAATGTTGTTTAATTTTTATTGTAGAATTTATATTTTTCTGAAATTAAAGATAATGTTAACTGATTAATACAACCCTTGTAAACGGCGCGGTCCTCCGATAACCTCCGCTCATACAAAGTGGCCCTCGAGCCCAAAGAATTGTTCACCCCTGGAATACCTTCAAAAACATACCGTTTCTGGTAGGGTATAAATGATTTTTTTAAATCTGAGATATCATGAGGAAACAAGGCAAGAAACTGCTAAATCAAAGGGACGGAGAAGATAAAAATACTAGAAAAGAGGATTTATGAAATGATTGAGGGCTTCCAAAACAATGCGAGGACCTCCAATTAAGTTGGTAGGAATGTACGTACTAAGTATAGATTGCATGAAAGTGTACCAAATTTAATTATTTATCGTATTACCGAGCACAGAGTACCATCGTTATCATTATTCCGAGAGTACCATCGTTATCGTTATACCTGGATGAATATTATCTAATAGATATATAAAATTATCGTGTCACAGTTTTTGTTGCCAAACTCCTCCGAAACAGCTGGACCGATTCTTACGAAATTTTGTGTGTACATTCAGTAGGCCCGAGAATATGACGTAAACTATTTTTCATTGTTCTACAGGTCCCATGAGGCCCTGGAATGGGCCCTGAATCATTTCAAGGATAGGAAATAAGGGAATAAGGGAATAGGAAAATTCCTCGCCGTAAGCAAGGCGACGCGAGCTACCACCAGCGGAACTAGATTTGATGTTCCTAGAGAAATGGAAGATCATTCAACGAGAAGAATTACCCTGAGATTTTCTATAGATCACCACTGGTACGGTTGGATTGATACCCTGCAGGGGTCCACCGAGGATATACCCTCGAGGTCGGGGTCATAAGTCTGTAACTTCCCACCTCGTACCTTACGGGAGAAGGAAAATGGAGTGAGGAGACGCCGCAGTGGCGGCCGATAAAGCAATAAAATTATTTCAAATACATAGAAAATAACTTAAATGCAAATACCAGATTTACTGTTCCAGCCTATGAAGAGAATAATTCGTCCGCCTGATCGGCGAGTTCTACTCAAGTTTGTAATTATAAGTGTGCTAAATCGTCTTCGCATGAGTACAATATAGGCTCAATTGGAAACAGAAATAATGAATAGAATTATTTTTAGGGATCCTTTCACTTAGGAAAGACCTGCGCTCATTAAAAGTAAAGACCTAAAACTGTGAGAAAAAATTGTGTGTAACTGAAAACAAGATTCCATTTTCGGCCCTCACTCTAAGAACACTTAACATGAAAAACCGAGGTAATTATCTTTTTTGGACTGTTACACTTGTGCAGTACCATCAAAACGAAAATAATTAGGATTTATGATGAAAAATTTGATCGATCGCAAAACAGGAAAAACGGAAATCCTCTTCGGGCAAGATTGAATGCGTGGAATACACAAGTGACAGACGACGACAGTCGTGACGACAAATCTCTTCGCACGAAGATGATGTCCACCGACAAAAACATCCACTCACTCAATGGGCCCACGCTACCGCAGTCAAGTGGCGCAGGAACTTCCACCTCACAATACATTTTGTGCGCGCCGTATGAGGAAATGACTCCGGGGGAAGGATGAGAGCACTTTGGAGAGGAGACTCAGTGAGAGGTTGGGCGTGCTTTACCGGTGAGAGCGGTCCAGTGACGAGGGAGAGATGGTGGAGACAGGGAGGGAAATATGCTAGGCGTGTAGACAGGGAGGGAGGCCGGGGGTGTTCGGAGAAGGGGTTGAACTCGTGAGTCCGTGCGTGCTGATTTCAAGAAGCACCATCCGTCTGCGATAGAGAAAAGGAAAGTGACCCTTTAACGGTTACGCGACTGTGGTGGAAGAAAGGGTTATGCTGCCGGGACCCCGTTTAAATAGGGTAGTTTCCTTCATCAAAGAAAACGAAAGGCATTGATTACGATTCGTTACCCACCATTAGTGTATTCATAATATACAAATTATTTGGTTTTAGAAATCCCAGTTTAGGCGAATGGTAATGGTCAATTTTAACCTCACTTGAAAAAGCCAGATTGGCGCCCATGTGATGCCACTCCACGTGACGTCACAGGGACCTAGTTTCTATACGAGTAGATAGGAGTTTTACATCGTCTGAGATTACCAATACATGCATGGGGCACAGAGCTCAGGAAACATGTCTTAATAATCACCTATTAAAACTGCCTATGATCGGAAATGTTCCTTCGTTTGATAAGGTAATAATAATCCTCATTTAAGCCAAGCGCAACCAGTTAGCAGGGTACTCTGCTACCTGCTAGCAACCTGCGCCTATCGGCGCACATGTCCTCGCCCCAATATCACCTCACTTTGCGGAAGCGGGAACCAGAATGACGTCACACGGGCTTTTCCCGGCATTCATACTTATCCGTCGCGTTTTCGCACGCTTGAAATTTTTCACTTTCCATTCAATCGAGAAAAATAGATACCGTCATTTAAAAATCTAAAAGTGTAAAATACGTACTCCAGGAGTAATAATCTTTCGATTTAGGCAATAAAAAAATAAAAGGAAACCACCCTATTCACTACGCATACCTAATGAATTAACACCCTCTGAGCCCTAGCCTCCCGGTAACCGTTAAAAATTGAGCACTTAAACCATTCGCTGGAACGTTAGGAGCCGGCGAAAAAAATTAAATCAACTACATCTACATACTACTACCGCTTCTCACCCTATCCGACCATTTGATATTCAACACCGACTGCCAGCACCAGATCTCGAACGTTTCAAGCCTTTTCTGATACACTTTTCCAATTCTAGGTAAACATGCTTCCCCGCAAGCCCCATAAAATGGTGTGACAGGTGGTGTTAGGACACCAGTCTTTTGCAAATAAAAAGCTAATTCTAAAAAAAAATACGACTAGCATTTATTGAAGTCCTTTATGATTCAGAGGAAAAACGAATTCCCATATCTATCAGTTCGGCAAAACATCTCTCTTAATTTATCGCTTCTTTCGGGCCTGAAAATATAGTGGGGCTCTAATATTATGTTCTCCATGTCGCTCTTAAAGATATCTATTCTCAATTGTTCAAGGAATCTAAGCCTAGCGCGCAGCCTCTGAGTCACCAGCGGCTCCCAGCCTAATTCGCTTAACATCTTAGTAACGCTATCTGTAAGCCCGTAGCAGTTTTTGACGAACCACGCAGCCTTCCTTTGTATTTTATTCAGTTCGCGGATAAAGTCTTTCTGCATCGGATCCCATTCGCTCGCTGCACATTCCAAGTGAGGTCGGACGAGTGCGAAATACCACCTTTATTTATCTTTCTCATCCGAAAATCTTCCCGCAATACCCTTAAAGAATCCTAATTTCGAAGCGGGAATTTAACGTGTTAGCATTGTCAATATTTTCAGTGACAAGTTTACCATCCTCATCAAATACCGAATCTACGGTTGAAGATTTTCCCTGAAGTTCTCTAGCATACGGCCGAAAAGATTTCGGATTTTCTTCCAGTAATTCACCGAGTACTTTTTCTTATTTTTTCGCATTACAGTCGAGTCGAGTATTTATTCATTCAGATCAATTGTTGACGAGTTCACTTTATGGAAATTCGTTGTAATAAGACATTAACAGCACATTAATTTTCCAAGGTGCTTATAATAGTGTGAAAAATCACTACAGCTGTTTGTATCACATTTATTCATTTCGCAGTATACGTTACAAATAATTACTCAATAAATACATATTTGTTCATCGGCAACATGCAAAAGTTAAAGCATTTGATAAGAGTTTATTTTCAAAACGACGAAAGGAAAAACTTACGTGAATTCATCGAAGAAATTCTGTCGTCCTTAAACAAATTTCCACCAGTAAATACTATAAAATGGGGTGTATATAGGATTCTGTTGTTTTTAGGGTTTTTACTTGGCAAAAAACGCTCTGTTAGCAACGGGAGTACATACGTGAAGGAAATGGGGTGAGATTGTGGGTGGTATTATCAAGAAGCAGCGCACTCTTCCGACAAGGTAAGGAAAGTGACCCTTTCATTGACCGTGGCAGTAGAGAAAGAAGAGATCGTGCTCTCTGGGCCCCGATTCAATTTACATAACCAAAACTATACATAGAGGGTGGAGAAAATTTATGCCACGAAATTTTAACCCTAGATAGCTGGTGCCAGAAGGAACCAAAATTGCCTATGATGTTTCGGTTGAAAACGCATCGTTTTTAAACTACATTAACTTTTAGCTAAGCGCTCCCATTGGCCGCAAGTTTGCCCTGTTGTAGGATGCATTGGATACATCGCGATCTCCGCCAGGAAAAGCACTCCAAGTTATGAATTGTCCAGAGCACTGAGCCCAAGTACGGAGCACTGATCAATCTCATTTTTGAGACATGCTTTTCGAGTTAACCAGCACAAAACGATTATCACTTTCCTCTTTTGCTGCTGTGTTGCATCCAAGTTAAGGTGGTGCCGGTTCCCACTTGTCCTACGACACAAAAACTTTCTCGAATACATTGCGCGATACTTACTGCAGGGAACTTTTGGAGACTCAAAACGTACGAACTACATGTCACGGCCGTACACTAGCACGTGATTCATTAAACAAATTAAGACTACGATACTTGACATTTTCTTTACTTTCCTCATATTAGGGTGAGATTCGGTCCACTTAGACATTCCGCTAATATTGACCCTTATCCCAAGGTAACAACACAGGGCACAACTCAAGAGAAAACACCACGGGAAAAATATCCTGCTTGAGCCAGTAGAATCGACTCCCTCGCAGAGAAAGGGAAAGTGAATCGTGATGAGACGAAAAAAAGAAGGTGGTAGAAGTCTTCGAGCTAGGTGGGAAGAGAAGGCGAAAGGGTTACTTGCAATGGCAATAGGCGACGGCGGAACTCTCGGCACGCGAACGCCTGAATCATTTTTAACGTACGCCTAAAGACGTTATATCCACCACGCGCTCATATCATTAATTCGAAAGCATCGATTGCCGGAGCCGTGTAATAAAGGTCGCACGAACTTTTCTCCATTGATGAAAATGAATGATGCGATTCCCTAACGTGGAAACCTCCGGCCCGAGACTAATGGGAACAGCACCGGGTCATATGGGAAAGAATTTTTGCTCAAAATACTTTAAAGTATGATGTAAACAGGATAAAAAATCTATAAAAAAATTATTATTTCATCATAATATCACTCAATACATGGTTATTTTTTAACGAAAATAATAACATTTTAAAGCTGAAAAACGCTGAATGATGCTTTTATACCGCTTAATATCGACTAAACAACTGGTGTATTCTAAAACTACAATTGTGTAATCGTTTAAACCAAAACAAAAAGTGCTATGATTTGATTAAGTTTTGTAAGTATCTTTCATAATCCCCAGTCTATTAGACTGTTGAGTCATCGCTACTCACAACAAACTTGAGGAGACACCTATGATATTTTAAAGGGAAATTACGACCTTAGCTGCAAATGACTATCTGAACACTTTGGTAAGTACGTGTATTAGTCACCTAGGTACTGCAATCCTTGGAAAAAGTGCGATCCTTGGACAGCAAAAAATAACATTCAAAGTAGGTACACAACTAAACAGTTCAAGAGCCTAAATTTGAGGATAAGGAATACAGCACAGATATTTCATAACAAAGAGAACACTGCCATTAACAAGAAGCCTCAGTTCAGCATTCCCCACGAACGTAAAATCTGCTTGGAAAATATAAGAAAGTTTGCCTCATTTTGTTCCGGCTACATTATCCCAGATTTCCTGGTTCCCTTCCAAAATTTTATTTTCAGATGCAGATGATGGCGAGAAATATTATATAATTATGATACAAATGCTGACTCATCAAAACGTTCCCGAATTTTTTAACGCTTATTTTTTATTGCATCATCAGTTACCCGGAATAGCCTGTTTCCTACCAACTGAGAAGCTTGAGGGTTAAAGACACAAACTTTTCTGCCGAATGCTCCCGTGAGGATTCTTATGAAAGACAGGCATGCATACACACGCATTCCGTCCGATTTCCTTCATCCTCAAAGCTAACGACAAGTTGTATTCATGAAAACTGCGCCGATGCATCATAAATATTTACACTCCTCATTAATACATTACGCAGACCAAACTCAAATGCACCACAATAGACATGGAGCATCTACGTGTACGTGAAATTTGTGCCAATCATTCGCGACAATTGCCATAGGCTTGAATATACTGCCATTAATAAAAGAACTTCAGTGTCAAATAATGCATCAGGGAATGTGATTACACAGTGACTCATAACACGACGGAATAGAATTCGTTAATTTGATTTATAGATAAAAATGACTATTTTCCAAGAGTTGTATATTCATAATGCGGTATGATAGTAAAGTCGTGCCGTAAACATTTCTTCCGCCTGACTAGAAATCATAATGAATTAGCCATGCGAAAGTTCAAATAAATAACTTAATTATTAATCGGTCATCTCTCACAACCAAACCAAATTTTTGAAAACGGTGTTGAGTAAACAAAAAGAAATCAAGCATAACGTAAGCAAATGAAGGTTGTGGAAGATATTCGGGAACAGAGACCAATAAGCAACTTCAATGACAGAAAATCTTCATTTAATTTTGACCGGCAAAATTAAATGAAGATTTCCTCGAAGAAAAAGACCGGGGAAATTTAAATTTTGACCGGCATAATTTGTACGATTCATTTCCCAGAAAAGGAACAATATTTCCCCAACGTAAACAAAAAAGGTGAGCCAGTAATAATTTATACTTTTTCTGTAACACTTTGAGCTGACGAACACAAAATTGTGGCATAATAATCTTGTAGCATTGATTTCAAATAATTAACTAAACCACTAGTATACATGCTATACATCATCAGCCTATAATAGGATGACAGATAAGGACGATTCATATCGCAAAACAATTCTCAATAGCTCTGCCAAAAAGTCGATGATATCTCTTCCTAAGTTCTTGAAGGTTTTTTGGTCTTTACTCCTTTCTACAGCTTTACGTCCTCATTGAAAATCGACCATGACATATTAAACTCAGTCGATTCAAACTGCACGGAAAAAAGTTTCCATACTTAAGAAGGTTTTGTAATTGACATTGCCGAGGCTCACGAAGCGTGGGATATATATAAGGCTTTTTGGCAGATTTCGGAAGAAGAGATATCCTTTTCAGCGAGGAACCCAGTGGTTTATTATCCTCCTAGTTCCTTACTCTTACCACTTTGAAAAGAGGAAAGATCCTAATGATGACTTTAGCTACAGTTTTTATTCCATAATAAGGGTCCCACACAATGACAATACGCCTACAATGTATTCCTTAAATCAATTATTGGTCAGAGTAGCATTTTGAATGCCTGTAATTTGAAATTAAGTCTGAGTTTCATTTCCCTGACCATCGATAATTGACCTTGAAAAAAGCTCTCAGAAAAACGATGTTTAAGACTAGACTGTTCTTTGGAGTGAACGCACCCAATATAAGTCTGGGATTTACGGCTACAAGGAGAAATAATTTCGGAATAAATGCAAGGAGTTAGTATAAATTATGCATAAAAGTGAATATATGATGCGCATAATTTTTAGAAGCTATCCACGTCAAAGAAAAAGATACATAAAAATACTCCTAGGAGACCCCAGAGCGCCTCGGAGAACTTAGCTTACACTCATATGTCCCACTGCGCTTACACGGGTTGTATTGTGCCTCCGGAGTGAAAGCGGCAGATGCATTCGAATAAATAAAACACTCACCCTCCCTTTCCTTCGCCCACGGAGTTTCACAGCTTCGCGTATAACTCACACACATATATGCGCCCCATTGTAATGATCATCCGCGGCTTCCCCAAAATGCTCGCAAGCAGCAATTTTCACCGTCAAAAGCTCCTAACCGATTAACGACGCTACGCTTCTCTCTACGTGGGACCAAGTTACGACAGCCGATGCGGTGCTGTCCAGGAGAGAGACAACCGACCATAGGCACTTCCACGGGAAGGAGAAGGAGATGGAGGGAGAAAAGATGACTAATGTGAAAAACTATTTTATTTTTTGAACGGCTGTATTAAGGGGTCTCTAGACTGGTCGTTTTTTGTTTTTTTCATAACACATTACTCCAATTCCCGTGTTATCATCTTGGATGGACTTTTTCATGGTTTATGGTGTACACTAAAACTTTTACACATGAAGTGCGCTTATTGCAGAGTTATACATCGTACATAAAGTACTCGCATAGTCTAAATTTGCCTGTATCAAATATAAAATTTTACACACGAGAAAATACCGAGGCCAAAGTCTCAAACTCGAGGGGGAGGAAACTTTTGACAATGATAAAACCTGAATATTTCAAGATGATAGCGAGATTGGCTAAATAGTAACACGTCACGATAAAAAACCGGTCGAGAGGAAATGATGCGCCCTGTTTAGTCGTCGTGAGAACTTTTTCTATGACAAGATCAGCATTGGCATCAGTCGAGCCAAGTTCTCACCAATTATCTTGACTCTGACAGTTCGAATACCGACAGGTTGGATTTCAAACCTGAAGAGAATAAGTGATAACGGGGAAAATTAAGGTTTTAAGGGTGATGAGCCAACCCAGGGTACATACAATCCGCCCATTCCACAATTGTAATACTAAAGGCTTTCGTATCTTGACAACTTATTTAAAAATATTACTGGTGCCTTATATAGCAGTTCAAGCAGTTCCGAATTCTGAACCCATTCTTCCTCATCATCTGCCCTGAGGATGTTGGGAGAGTCTCTCAACGAAACGTCGGCCAACACCTTGCAGACCCTGAACCGGTTTTAAACCCGAGAAGCGTTCATCCCTTTTTTAAATTGATCTTGCATTGCAATGTATGGAGACAATCAAATTTACACTCTCCAACACACTACTTTTTGTCAGGCAGGGTCCGGTCTCATTCAGCCCTGACACACAATCCTGAAAAGGATGTTTCCATTCATTTTCATTCTTAGTAATCTCCTTGATTGAGGAAGACTCCAATGCAAATATTAATTACATCCCACAACTCATCGATGAACATTACTTATTATCTTTTAATCCAGTTTTGCACTTGAATCCCAACCTCCTTTGATATCATCTAAAGAATCCTCCTTCCCCAATCACTCATGTTCTTTCCGTCGGCTATTTCAAGAATAACCTCTTATTTTAAAAGATACACAATCCGGGGGAGAGGATAAACTGCTGCCAATAAGGTAAAAAATTAATCTTATAAATCTGTAAACAAACGATCAAAAACTGGAGCACACAAATTGTATATGCTTCATTTCCAATATGAACCGATTTCACGATATTGCACCTAGGACTTTAAAGTATTTAATTAAAATAAAATCAATTCAATATTTTCTTATTTCAAGCTACTTTATCATAATAAGTAAGTAATTTACTAGAGGTAATTTACTGAACTCCGCATCAGCAACTGATGTTCGTTTCAGAAATTTTACGTGATTCGTTAGAATAATAGATTTTTAAGCGAATTTTTTCCCCTTTTTTTACCTTTTTGGCCCTATTCAATGATTCTTCTAAATAAGTGACAAAATTAACACGCCAGAAAAACGAAAATTTACAGGAAAAATTAACTTCAAGATGTTCAGCTCTTTAAAATTTCGAGGCTGTCCAACGAATATTCCTCACCGAACACCACCTCCGATTTAGCTCGATTCGAAATAAAAAGAGCCGCAATTCGCGTAACCTTAATTTCAAAAACGATCGCTTCGCTCCGTATTTCCCATCGCCACTGACGACACAATGGAGACTGCAACGCTCGATCAATGTGAAAATCTTTCCGACGTTGACCTTTTCGTGTGGAAGACGACGACACCGCCGACGCGGAGGTAAGGGAAGTGGAGGATGGCGGGAGAGAGAGAAAGAGATGGACCATCAAGCCATCCACGCCACGGCTGCCGAGAGTGAAAGAAAGATTCTCAGATTCTTGAGTGGAGGGGGGTAAGGGGGTTGAGAAAGAAAAAGGGGTTGTGGAGGCGGGGATGGGGGAATTTCGTGTGGAGAGGGGTGGGGGTTGGGAGTGGGTGGGAAGATAGGCGTCTCCCTACCCCCTCCCCTCCCTCGCAACACGGTGGAGGGTTTGAAGACAGCAGTGAAGGGAATTTCGGCTCATTCCGAAGACTCGGTTCGAGTGATTTGTTTTAAGGAAGTGATTCGGCTCCTCAAATCGTTCATAAGGAACGAAAGTATGACAAATCACGATTCAAGGGATTGAACCAAGGCCGCCATAACGACCGAATGTCTTAAATGCATTATGTTTCGTCGACTGACATACTAAAATTCCGCACGATTTACTAACTCAATAATGGAATGAATTTTCCCCGCATTATGAACCATTAAATCAATTAATTTCAGGACACAAAAACCTATTTGATGCCCCCAAATATTTCGATACGCATATCGGTCGCTTATCCATTATGAATTGGGAAATTAAAATAGTATAATTTAATGTGACCAGGTTTTCAATGAATGGTTATTTGTTATTGCGCATAACTGTGACAAAAAATAGATATGTATTTTCTTCCAGTCACAGTTGAATCTGAATTATAATTATGATAAAATACAAATTTAACGTATACATCGACTGTCTTAATGTTTATCCAAATAATAAACCATCCTCTACCTTATAAAGTGTAGGCACTATTAATAAGTTCGAGAACTTATTGGCTTTATTACTTATTATAAAATGTTCTACTCAACGCCCGAATCATTCACCCATCAACCCACAAATTGTTCGCTTTGAAAGAATATGATTCAAGTATTTCGGCCAGTTCCCATGAATCGTTCACTTCGAACGATTCATTCATGAACGACACAACTCTCAAGTCAAGTCATCCGCGATGTGGGTGGGATGATAGAATCCACGTTGTTTTTTTCTTCCTCCTCCCTAACCCTTCTCAGGCTGCGAAGGGGGTCTCTCCATGGGGATCGAGGGAGGAGGTAGGGGACCCCGCGAGACGTGGAGTGGTTCAGAGAAGAGGAAAGGGGACTTTCGTAGTGGGAGGGAAAGTGGGTGGGGGAGCTCTCAAGACGTACACTCCAGCAGGAGATGCGTTCCTCCGTGGGCTTTCGCACGGGTATAAATACGCCAAAAGATCCCATCGGAGCAACACAGACCAGAGGAGGAAGCCGAACAAGGAGGATCCACCATCCGAAAAGCCAGCCAACCAGCCCGACAACGTTCGAAGAAGAAAAGCAGACAGCAGCCATGGGACACATTAAGGTGCCTACGAAACGGATTATTTCAGCGAGTTCAATAGGGCCCCTTGCTCACCGCCACTGAGGGCGTAACAATAGGATTCACTGGATAGTCCTACGATCGCTTGTCTCTAAAATGTGTGCCGACGCCTCGTCATTTGAAAAAACCGGGCAAAGTTTTTTTTTTATTCCTTGCTTGGATGTGCCGTGCACGAACGCCATTTGGATATGTCTGCAAAAGTCCTAGTTACACTATTTAAACAAAGTTTGTTTACTAAAATTCAGTTCAGGCTCCAAATTTTAACAATCAAATGAACACTGAGATAAGTGCACTGATAAACGTCTCTTTTCGTAGGCCTAGACTTTCTTCGAAGTATTGTTAGTTGTATAACTGGGTAGACCGCATTCTACCCACCCCCTTGCTTTAGTCATTTAGTATCTGTCAAAGTCCAAACGATGATGCAGATACGCCGTAGATGTAAACTTTACGAGATCACTTTATTACCAATGGTTATATGGAAAAATCTCACTGGCATCTTTCATCAAGCTCTATGATTCTTAGCCTTTAAGTTTCAGCAAAAATTTCTGAAGTTACGATAGCTTTACAATGGAGAAGAAATCACAGAAGAAAACTTGAATAACGTGAAACTGAATTGAGAAAAAATAGTCTCACAATTACCTGACAAACAATTACATGAGCACACCATAGTAGGTATTCATAGTTTTGTATTTACGCTTACAAAAGTACTGCGGTACATTTTGCCATTTATAGAGACCAAATGACAACATAGCCCATTATTATCAGCAGAGTGTATTTCATCCCCAAAACGACCGTATAAAATCGCTCCCGCTAAACGTACTCAGTTCAAATTCTTACGGTGAACGGCATTTTACTGTTTGCAGAGAGCAGAAAATTAAATAATCCACGACCTTTTCTAGGAAAACTTTATATTTCCATATCTAATGCCATATTTTAATAAGAGCAAGAAGAAATTCCTCGGAGAAATATTCACACAAAATATCTAGAGATGTAGCCACTCCTTAACCTACATCGACATATTTCCTCGCATGCCGCCTCAATAAGCGTTTGGAGATGTTTTACACATTATAAATGTGTTATGCAGCCATTTACAGAATCCCTGGCATGAGATGCAATAGTTAACTCTAAACTTACCTCTTCTCCTCAGGCATTCATCCTGCTCGCCACCCTGGCCGTCGCCGCAGCACGTCCCCAGGAGGAGATCCCCATCGTCCGCCAGGAGACTGACGTCGGATTCGACGGAACCTACAAATACAGGTAAAGGCAATCTTAAGGGAACATATTAATACGCAGCCCAAAAAAATTAAATGGAGCTTTTCTTCCGATTCCATTAAATTATTAACATTGGTAAGGCTTATAAGTACTCTGCATTTGCACTTGACTCCTAAGCAAGGCAGTAACTTGAAAAATATCTCTGTGAGGGTTCAATTGGAGAGGGGTCATAGTAGGGGATAGAAGATCAATAAAAGGGTGTACACTTAAAATTTCATCCCCTTAACATTTCAGGGGCATTGGAACCCTTAACACTACCGTTTTTTTTGCGGTAGTGCTCCAAAGGAATCAAATTTATTCAAACCATGGAACGTTGGCAGGGACCGTCATATTCTGAAAGGCCCGACCCTTCCGAGTATATTGATAGGAAGGTCCCCAACAGATGGGCCCCAAAGAATGGGAAGGTCCTTGTCCACAACCCTCCACCCACTCATCCATGACGCGACCTCACCTAAATCCCTTTAGACGTGATTTTCCATAAGCACATCGATGATTATACTGAAAGAACGTTAATTTAATAAGACCTCCATTCAAAACTAATTTTGCTTAATTTTTATACGGTTTATTGACAACTGGCAGTGCCTCAGATTTTAACACCTCCAAATGTGAAAAATTTATGAATCGTAAAATTACCAGTGAAAATAATGAAAAGTAAACCACTGATACCGATATGAAAATTAATTATTCCTATTATTGTATCGCCACTAATATGTTAAGAAATTTAAAAGATCGATTGCGGTTTACGAATATTAATTTACAAAAACTAGCAAGAAATTAATATTACGAATCATCATTCACTTTCTCCATAAAATTGTACATAATCGGAAATGCAAAATTACAAATAAAATCTGTTAATTGAAAGTTTACAAACATTGACCACGACATAATTACTTTACTGTTGCAAAAAAATTTCTGCCGAGTAAACACAGGAAAAATAACAATAATACACCACAGCCAACCGCAAAAATCGGACAAGTATCGTGCCAGGCAAGCATTCTACGGCTCGATTACAATTTGCTATTTTTGAACGCAAATATTCAACTAAAATATATAAGACTGACAAAATATATGAAAAAAACAAAGTCGACATCAGAAAGACAGGCAGAATTTTCAAACAGAAAAATTAATTTTGTGCTGGCTAAAAATCTCATCATAGAATTAATTTTCTATTTCTGTAATTAAATCCGTTGCATGATACCGATATTTGATTTTTCCGATTTCTTTCCCGGAATTCCGGCGTCAGGTTTCATGAAAATATGCAGCGATAGCTTTCGGCGTCTCTACATGTAAAACCACCCATAAAACAGTGCATTATGAACGGTAGTGACTCCTTGCTAGTTCACCCATCCCTTCGATATCGACATCCCTCCACTCTTTACTTCGTTCATTGAAATCACTCAAAGCATGTTGGATGATGTTCTGTTATATCATTCCCTGTTCCTTTAGAGCTTACACATAACATAAGTTTCCCAACAGCTTGCCAGAGAAAGTGGCCTTGTACTCATCCCCTAAATCAACAATAGACAGGAAACAGCGGGGCAGTCACTCCTAGGCCTAATTTGTTTGCCTGCCCGATGACATTTCAAGGTCAGAACTCTATCTGAAGACGCGATGATCAACACTGGACAATTTGAAATCTTTTTTTTTTTTCAAGCAAAGAGAGAAGGTAGTATTTGAACAATATATCGTATGCGTTTCCCTCTCCCTCCCATAGTTTCTTTTCTCTCAGATTCCTCAATAGCGGGACGCTGTCTCTAGACATGCTTACTTATCATGAGTCCTTAATATCAACTACCTTTAAACGTAGGACGGAATTTTAATTTGTGTGCAAATTGTACGTTTAAATTTAATTAAAATTAACTGCAGAACAAAAAATAAATAAATGATTTTCAGGGGCAAAAAAAAATTTTTTTTGAAGTTTTTAGCTTTTCGGCACTCCAGATGAAAAAAATTTTTCAAACACAACCATGACCATCATTATACAAAATACACAACCACCACAAATACAAACGCCTCTCTAAAGAAAAATACCAATCATTGAAGTCATCGTAACCCTAGCGCACACATATAAACTCCAAGCTCATCAATCACGCCATGTACAGCTACTTCCTACTGGTCGAGAGTGGAACCAACAAGCCATTAGATTCCCACTGATTAAATCCAAGAAACAGGAACTAGGGTATTATAAAATCAGCGACAATCCTAAAAACGGAAAATTTCACTCAAATTTAATGACGAATGATAAGACGATGCGTTCCCATAGAAGGCGAGAGATATTAAAGCAGGCTTTAACCTTAAAACTGGCATATTTTCCTTAAATTTAATGAGGGGAGATAAGATGACACGCTAACGTAGAATAAGGGAGAATTCAACGCACGACGAGCACCGTTTCCGAATTTCATGCCTTCCTTGCTACGTCAAGATTATCATCTCTTCCGCCAAAAAAATGATAAACACTTATCTCTCAGCCTTCACTTGATGCATCCAATACCTTCCGGAACTTGAAAAAATGTATACATAAATAAATAAACAGAATTCATAAGCTCGAAAATATTGAAGCGGGAGAATATTTTTATTTTATCTTATGATTGATGGTTCTGATCTTTTTTTACTGCAATGAGTACAAACCATATTTGACCCACTAATTTTCGTAAATTCAACCCTTAATCCTAATCAAAGCCATTGAAATATTACTGACAGTGTTAGGAAATGTAAGGGGGAGAGTATACGATGTTAAAATAAGTTAGGATAGACGAAATACCTAGTTTATTCGCTATGCCTTAGAAAGTTCTTGGTGGACTACATTACTTTTGCAGTAAAACCATGTTAGCTCATCTCAAGCTTAGTCACTTTTGGGATAAAAAAGATACCCCAGAAGCTTAAAACTTTATAATAATAATTTCACTCTAATAAAAAGCTTTGCAGAGTTATCATTTACCCATGCGAAGCATTAGACGTGCAAAACCGGTTGTTTCAAGTGAGATGAGGTGAAGCCGTTCCAACACGAATAAAATATGCCCGATTACGTTTCTCAAAAAAAATTTGCAGAAACATTGAAACATGTCGCGTCTCCAATAAATATTTTAGTGGACCCATTATATAATCTTCCATTCATGGTGTGAGGCACAGATAACGACAACAATGAAGGTATGCATCCTCAGCCCCAGAGAGTTGATCAGGATAATTGAAGGTAGAGCTCACCCCAATCTAAGTCATTAAGCAAAGAAGGTAGTGGGGCTTTGTGAGAGTCCAAAGATATCACTCGTAACCGAGACCCTTCGATTAAGGGACCAACGCTTTACCTATGACAACTGAGTACTTCCGTATTTTTTCACCAGATATACTCACCGTAAAATACTGCCATTGTAGAACCCTTCAATTTTCTTTGGGTATGTGATTAAAATAATATGGATAAATTTTTTATTTAAGTTGATAAACGACACGACCTCATCAAAGGGCTATTTGCTTCTAATTAATAAAAACCTGGATTAAATTCAACGCTCTCAACCAAATTTTACAGCATATATACAGTGTCGTTGAGCGAAGTAAATTTTGGTACACAACAAAACTTTGGCAGTAAATCCTGAAGGCAAATTTCGCCTAGATGCTGATTGCAAGGCAACTAAATTTTACAGCATATTTACGGGATCGTTGAACGAAGTAAAGTTCGACCACACGAAATTCCTGGTATGTTTAACGGCAAACAAGGTCCTGGAGTTGAATTTTGTCATCAATATTTGATACAAAAAAACTCCGGGGATGACTGCGAGTGACTTCCCGCTTGCGTCATAGTAACCGCCTCCCTCTTTCCACAGCTACGAAACTGGTAATGGAATAGTGGCCGAGGAGGCCGGTTTCCTGAAGAACGCTGGAGTGCCCGACCAAGAGGCGCAGGTGGCCCAAGGATCCTTCTCCTACACGGCTCCAGACGGCACGCCGATCACCCTCCAGTACATCGCCGACGAGAACGGATTCCAGCCGCAAGGCGCCCACCTCCCAGTAGCACCACCCATCCCGGAGGCCATCCAGAAAGCCCTCGACTTCCTCGCGACCCGACCACCCCTCCCAGATGAGCAGTAATGAGTAAACATTAGGATAATCGCCGCGCAACCCTCCTCACGCATCCACAACCTGGAGAATCTTCCTTTTTTCCGGAAGACCGTGATGCATCTGTTGTACATACCCTTCCACTGTGATTAATAAATTTTAAGTTTTCATAATAAAAATAAAATTACGTGCAATCATTCCGTGCTCCAAAATACCAGACTTTAATAATACGTCCGAATGTAAAACAGACACCCTACATCTCCACAGGTTTCCACGCAGCAGCTTTACAATCGAAATATGGGTTTTGGGCCAGAAAAATATCCATCGCCGGCTTAACAAAAATGATATTATTACAGCAATGCAACATTCTCTGTAGGGTATCGAAAACATATGTATCGTTGGAATACGGCAGCTTTACAAGGGCCGCAGCCAGAAAAATAATATATGGGGATAATTTAGAGAAGGATACATTTGGTTCACTTGAAGGGGAGGCACTTATGTCCGTACCTCCAAAACACTTCAAAGGGGTTTGAAACCCCCCGCACCCCCGCTCGCTACAACCCTTGCCTTCACAATATTAACTCTAATTTAAGACAACGACCCGTATATCTTGCAGAAAATGCATGACATGACAACTTGAATGATGGTGGGATCTTGTCTATTGGAAAGAAGACTTTCTTGAGGATAACAGATTTCACAGAAAATATTGACATTGCCATGACAACTTATATAATTAGTTTTTCAGCCTATATTTATCATAATCTTACTTTCTATCCTCTCATGTCATACTTTAACATTATGATAAAAATTACAGACAGATGAGTTATCAAAGCTGGCATGCAAGCATTTCTGGAGAGGATCGAGCCATGGCACTTACATGACGCATCTCGCGTAGTGCAGGGCATTACCTTGTCAAACATGCCCTCACTGAACATCAGTCATCTCCCATCTTCCCTTCATTATAATACACAACATACGTACCTCCGCACAACGCTCGCGAATAAGATATCCCTCGATAAAGCAATGTGCGCTTTCGTGAGCACATTTCCAAATTAGCTCACTTTAACTCTAAGCACATCTTTTTACTACATACCACTTTCAAAAGCACTCGGCCATTCGTCCACACATGAAAACGGCATCGCGTTTTCACGGCGTTCAACTTTGGCATGATTGGCATAAACAAATCATTTAAAAGTAAACATGTTCAGAGACCCATGCTCAAAACTCAACTAATGCGGCAATTGGATATTCATAATGAGTAATTAAATAACAACGTACCATTCCTCTTGCCTCTAACGTCTTCCAAATGTCCAAAGCGATGACCATCGTTTATTTCACTTGCGTAGCAGATTTGGCGCCATTTTCATTTTGCCAGAGCTAACTGAATCCATTCCCACATTAATTCACTCCAAATAAAACCTCCTTTTCCGAAGAATCATTCAGGCGCGTAGACAAAATGCTGATTGTCTACAAAGGTAACCTCGGACGGCAATAACGATGACGAGCGAAAGATAAAAAATCGTCGTCGCTTCCTTTCAATACTCCGCCGGCAGACGCATAAAATATCCAAACTAACCAGACTGTGATCTTGGGACGCAGATAAATTTTAAGAATTGAACAGAACAATAGTTTTCTGATCACTAAACTATTAATGCACCATCTAACTACCACTTTCACTACGCATTACTTATTCGACGTTCAAGTGTTCAAACACCGCGTACTTCTGCAGGGTACAAATTACACAACGTAATACGATTACTTATATATTCCAAAGAGCAGCTTGCAGACAATTCTGCCAAATTTTCACTGTTTTTTTCTTTCATCTCACTAAGCATATTTTCAGGAAATTAAACAACAAAATAATGATAATAAATTAAACTCTTACTCGGAAAATCGTAGAGACCGGAAACAATTTTTTTTTCTCGGCATAATCAGCAATGAGAAAGTTATTACCTGCTATTTCGTGGAGTGCCAGTTTAACTTGCGAGGTGAACAGCCCGAAGACTAAGGCCGTTAATGAAAATTTTCGATATGGCAACCGTCAGAGTAACATTGTGACAGTAAGAATACTTCTAGGCGGAGTCCTAGCTGATATTTATGGGATGTTACCAGTGACGAGTGTCTATCAAATCACCGTAGCGACCTCTCCTACTACTACCAATAGTTTGTCATGGAATAAGTAAAATTTTGTAGTGATCTTTATCACCGTTCAGTGACAGGTTGCATGGCAGAGTGGTATTGAGAGATGAGACACACCCATGCGCGCTACTCCTAATATTGCAAAACTAATGCACTAATTGCAAGGGAACAAATAAGGAGCATGAGAGTGATCGTCAATGAAATGGGTATCTATAAATCATGAGCAGATAGTGGCGGCTCCACAGCAGTGGCTCTGAAACCAGAGATGTCTGCAGACTACTCATCATCACCAAATAAAATTAGGTATGTATCCACCCTTTTCACCCCTTATCAGACACAACCCTTCCTTAGTAACTAATGTAATGGTTTGGAACACATTTATGAATTTTTAAGAATTATATTATCATCATCACACAAGGGCATACCCAGGATCAAAACAAGGATGGGGGGGCAAGCCATGTTTGTTCAAGTTATAGGTATTGGCGTAGCCAGGAATATCGTTTGAGGGGGGGGGGTCCAAAACCAGGGGGGAAAATTTTTGAAAAATAGAGTACTAAGTAACGGGTTTTTAACTAATTTTAACACTTATCGCTGTCGAAAAAACTTCATTTGTTAAAAAAATACTTTGTAAATACATAATTTTTCAATAATTTGTATTCTTTTATTAAGGAAAATAATTGTGCTTTTATATTTTGGGGGGGTTCGGACCCCCCGGAACCCCCACCTGGCTGCGCCACTGGTTATAGGAAAGGCTTAAGCGTGGAAAAGGTGAATGAAACAAAATTATATTACATATAATACATTATTACACATTATAATACAATATATATTTCCTATAATATAATTATTAGTTTGTAAAATTATTTGCTTGAAAAAATATTTTTTTCCTTAAAGATATTTGCGATTTTTGCTTCTGGGGGGGCAGCTGCCCCCTCCTGCCCCTCGCTGGGTACGCCCATGTCATCACATTGAATATATTTTGTTGCAAGATTTCCATTTATTGGAGAGATTTTTATTAATACTGCAGACCAAACCCAAGGACCCAATTGGACAACCTGAGGTTGACAAATTGCCAGTCCCATTCCACTGGTCTCAAAGCTTATCAAGAAGAAGAAGTCTACTCTAAATGATTGAATGATTGCAAAAGAAACGGTTTGAGAATGTCAAGCTATTTTTACAGTGAAAATTCATACCTTATTTAGGCAGATTTTATACCCCTTCAATCTTCTTTAAACCATACCTACCTAAAGGCAATGTCATATGGCTTTGATGCGAGTATATCTTTTGCATTGTGTGTTTCCACAAATCCAGTTAATAGAAGACTTTTGGTGTCAAAATATCTGCCTGGTTACACGTTATGTCAACATGTACCAGTGGATGTGTGAGTGAATCAACAATTTGGTGCATATGAACGGAAAACATATAAATACATTAACCAAATTAGAACAAGTTCTAAACTTTGCTCATAAACTTATAAAAATTGGGTGGGCACACTGTGCATTTCCATGTCCATTAACACGTTCATACATTTACACATTTATTCAAATAGGTAAATATATCATGTAACTAGGACTTTACTTATTGCAAAGATAGTCTTTAGAGCATAATGATGAATTTAGCATTTTACTTAAGTCCTCATTTGGTAGTTGCCAGAGATTGTCCTGGGGTTCCTTCTGTGTTTATCCATTTTACTGGACAATATTTCACCAACATTCCAGTTGGCTTCCTCAGGTCCACTGAATTCAGGGGTGCCAACTCAGAAAAAATATTGGGGGGCCCCAAACCAGGGATCTTGCCCCGGGAAATTTTATAAGTATTGAGTTTTAAGTTTTTTAATCATTTTAGAAGAGTCATATGATCAACATTAGAACCCTGATAACTTTAATCTAGATATCTGGGCACTCCGGGGAAAATCGGCAAGCCTTACACATTTTTTTCATACACACCCATAACGAATTTTTGAGGGGGCTCGGGCCCCCTCAGGCCCCATGGAGTCGGTGCCACTGACTGCATTGCTGCCTACCATCATAATCTCCATGGAAGCCTACTTGGAAACTTAAAAAAAATCCTCATTTAGTAATCCATCTCCCACCACACTGCTTCTTCATTAGTTCATCATTATCCATTCAGTGCATTGGTATTTATGTAGAGTTCAGTCAGGAACACCACCACCTCCCTGCAAGGACTGTTTGCCTGGTTACCAAGAGAATTAAGGAGAGCCAGAGGTTGCTAAACCTGAAATGATGTGAGTATTTCCACCACCAAGAGAATCAGCCTGAAGGGATGCCCCACTGATGACGTTGAAACCTTCATACTTCATCAGTGGGGCATAAGTCGACTGTCCAACGTAACTGATTCCCAATCCAACGTTTCATGTTCTCAAAACAGACAAAAGGCACTAAGGCAGATAGGTCTACATTATTTTTGATAATATAATTAAGAGACAACATGAAAAGCTAACCACCAATCAGCCCTCGTTAGGGAGGAGTAATACATTTCTATAAAGTACCTCAAGAAAACAATAGGCATACCGACAAGGGCCACAGATGAACCAGCATGCAGCCTGAATTGAGGTATACATATCAGGTCTTAACCCAAATTGTAATCAGTGATGGATTGAAGGGGATTTTAATATCTGAAAATATTGAAAAGATGTAACCTTCAAGGTGGCTCCCCAATGAAATATCTTATTTCACCGGATTGGAGAACCACATTTAAAAATAATTGATTAACCCTCTGTCGGGCACACCTCAAAACGACACAAGATCAGACGCACTCGGCCTAAGAGGCCAATCACGTATTTTCCCCATCCTCCCCTCCCCTAATCAATTTTATTTTAAAACACTAGAAGGACCACCTGGGTTAGGGTCTTTGGAGAAAAAATATACCAAATTATAAAAAAAAGAACGAGTTTAATTACTAAAATGAAGGTTAAACTGAAACATCCAAAATCGCTAATTTGACACAACTTGAAATTGAAAAATGAACAAGCAAAGTATACAAGAAGTGAAAAAACTGGAAACAAAAGTAACGTACAACTTATCTAGATGTGAAAGCTTTACTCTACACCGTAGTCATGGTCGCAGTCTGGCACTTAGTCTTTCAAAGAACCAACTGAATAACAGATCTGACAGAGCGGTTATTCGTGGCTTAGACATATTGGCTCATGATTATGTTGACATTCGTAATTTTTCACTCTCCTAAATCCTGTTTCAGCCATGCACGTCCCACACTAGCGTCTTTTAGGAGGTGGGGAAGGAGACTTCACGTTCACTTGGGGGTAAAAACCTTTTCAAGCAGCCCTGCAGCTGAGTCGGCATTCCACTTGTATTCAGACTTCACCTTGCTAGTTGTCCAATAACAAGTTGATGAGACAAAGTTTTTAGAAAGATTCTTCTTTTTTGTGGTTCCAGGCCATTCGCAATTGAAATTACTTGGAAATTTATTCCGTCAAGGTTGAGACAGGCAAAAAAAAATGACCATTGGCCAGCGTCTTATGTTTCGGCTCACACTGAATGTAGAGCACATTTGATCAGCAGTATCAACTCCACCTTTACTCATATTATAAAAAGTAGTTACTTCTGGCTTCTGCAGCTCTCCAGTATTTCCACAATGGCATCAGTTTGTGGATTGAAGACAAGAGAATCATGTTTTTTCCTTTTTTGGTGCATATGTAACCAAAGTGTTGTTATAGTTAAATCCAAACAAACTGCTGTCCCAAGCCCTTCCTCTGGTATTGACGAAACTGGCTGGTAACTGTCTTTTATTTTTCTTAATTGTCCCAACGTATGACAATTTCTTTTTCTTCAAATCATTAATAAGACCTATGTCTGTAAACTAATTATCAGCGGTTATGTTACGTCCTGTCTTAAAAAGAGTCTCAGCTAGTCATTTCACCACCTCACTTGGCTTGTTGCTGACCGAAAATGGCCCTTCTGGCTGCTTTCCTGCGTAAATTTTAATATTATGTGTGTATATCATTTTGGCATCCACAAGGGCAAATAACTTAATACCATACTTGGAGGGCTTTGAGGGTACGTATATATTGTCTGAATGGACCCCCCACGGAATCGTGGTAACATCTCGTCAACTGTAACATTTTCTCATGGGATGTAGTTCTTTCGACAGCTATGAACAAAACGATCAAACAACTCACGGATTGGGCAAAGTCGATCATATACTTTCCGTTGTCCTCTGCTCATCCAATCATCAAAACAGATACAGTGTATGAGGAACTTGAACCATTTTATGCTCATTACCAGTCCAAATTTTTCAACCCAGTCTCCTTCTATTCCCCACAGCTCCTCCTGACTCTGCCAATTACCTCTATAAGCACCAGCCAGGTACAGCAAACCAATTAATGCCTTGATTTCAATGACGCCTGTTCCTTTTGCATCCCTTTCTCTGGCAAATTTGGCTTTCACTGAGTCTATGTACTTATTAGTGTTTTCGACTAACAATTCCAACATTTCTGTATTAAATAAACATTCCCAACATTGCAATGTGGTTTTTGCATTTTCAGCTTCTCCTCTTACACCTGGAAGGTGCGTAATTATGCTGTGACACTGTATCCGACAAGCAGCAGCCGGAGATGGCTTCCTAGTCCACTTTGTCTGTTTATCTCTTACAATAAAATTACCTGTACGGATGTCTTCTTCCTCCTCCTCAGTTGTTCCTTCTTCCTGTTCAGTTGCTGATTCATCTTCATGTTGCTCTACCTCGTCCTGGGAATCAAGGTCGCTTTCTTCACCCAAATCCTCAACCAAAGCCGGATCTTTGTTAGCATCATCATCGAGAAGGATGAGTCTTATTTCTGAAATATCATTAGGGTTGGAGGGATCGAACAATACCTTATCCATTTCAACAGCAAATCTGGAATCAAAGACAGGAAAGAGGAAATTACTTATTGACATAACATAACCGGGCGCTGTCGGCCTGAGAGGCCAGAACTGGAATAGCACTTGTATACTGAATGATTCCAATAAAATATCTTTAAAAAACTCACCTTTGAAAAGTATGACACTATCAGGTGCACTCGGCCTCTCGAGCCAGGAGGGGTCTGGGCCAGCCGGGTGAGGGTTGATGACAGACTGAACTGAGGCATGCTGACTGTTGCCAAGATTGAGGAAACTATCGTTATGGGCGCCCCGCTCAGACGGCAGGGGTAGGAGTGACATTCAAAAAAGTTTGGCTGGCCTCTCAAGCCAGCTGTGCCCGAGGTAGGGTTAATATCTGAAAGCCACATCTCTATTCTTATCACAACTCAACTGCATTATCAAAGAGAGGTATTGCACACCACCAAGGTGCTACAGAAGGTAATGAACTGTTCCTCAACTACAACAGCCTTAATGCACTCCTCATTGTAGCCTCTATCTGCATGCAGAGTCACTCCTTTGGAAAACTTTTTCACCATCTCGAAAGTTAGGACCATCAAGGTGGCAGATATTTTGCAATAGATTCAAGAATAAACTTCTATTTATCCAGTGTCCCCTAAAAACTGTCTGAAGGTCTGAGAAACTATTTCTAAATGGTACACATACAATTTCTTATAGCAATGGTAACCATTTGAAACCCGAAACAAACTGGATTCCAGAGAAAAATCTCTCTATGGCTAACTAAACTAAATACATTTTAAAATATGGCCATTCCTTACCTAACAGAAAACAATTTGATAAGATAGCACTTTACATTCAGAGCAGGAGGATTGAGAGAATTTTTTTTGGCAATGGGAAAAAATGTTTTCTCCACAAATAACCCCCTATCACTGAAAGAATTAAGATTTCAAAAACGATTAAGCTCTGAGCATAAAAGGTTGGAATCCAACACTGTCAGTTTGGGTGACATCTTATATATGTCACAAAATATGCACCATGCTGTCTTAAGAATAATGGTGATGGTTAAGAGTGTTAGGGGGTCAATTGCCTCCTCACCTCTTGAAAATTCAATGCACTCCAAACCTGTGAAAAGGGGAGTTGAATGTAGGGGATGTTCAACGTGAGATGGATGGAGACGGGCAACTACTGGAGTTTCTCACTAACAATCTTAAGGAAGAGGAAGTAGATACATACTTAGTAAGAATGAGCAACAGGAGGGAATAAATATGGGAAAATGCTGGAATGAAAAGTGTAGTTGGGATGGAGGATTGGTATGTGGCAGTATGGGAAGGATGGAAGTGAAATCAGGAAATTCAGTATGGAATGGAATGGAAAAAAGAGTGAGCTAGGATAGAAGTTGCGTTTTTTAGGAGGAATAAGTTTTTAATTAAAAACACATGGTTTTCACCACATCACTGCCTAAGGTATGTATAGAAGAGCATAAGGGATTAAGGTATGTATAAAATAGACATTATTATTATTGTTACAAAAAGCTTTGGCATAGTGAAAACCCCAAAGTTACCCTAAGGCAGATGTAGTTTCAGATCACAACTTGTGGCTGTTTTTACACACAAAATGGTGAAGTGAAAGGGTGTAAGAGAAGGAGATACCAGGAATTAAAGAATAGAAGTATGGGTAAGAAGAGACATAAAAACACTAAAAGGATGGAAAAGTGTTGCAAAATAAGTTTTTTGCACACCATTTATTTTTGGCTCTGCCTGGCAACCTAGAGTAAAAAAATTTATGTAATTATTATTGGTATCAAGGTTCAGCCAAATAAAAAAAAGGAAAACCTCATTATTTATCTCCGGCATTTACGAATGTCCAAAAACTTGCTTGTTACCCAGGATAATCAAGTAGCCAGCCATTTCATGATTAATTAATTATAGATTAAGCTTCCCAACTGCTGGAATTTAAAATGCATATGCCCTTCCTGGGATAGACTATTGAATTTTGGGAAAAAAATGTTCATCTCACTTGAGTTTGGAAATATGTAGTCCTACCAACTGAAGGTCTTGTTTTTGAGGGATGAATAAATTGTAATGAAGAGTGCAGCGTGAGCTCAGTCCTCCTGGCTTGAGCTTCTCTTGGTCTCTGATAAAGATATCCAGATGAATGCCAAAGAGTTACAGGTATAACCAAAACATTAAATTTTACCAGAAGCATAAGTACCATATTAATATGAGATAACAATTTCATTATAACCCAAATTACAAAAACACATGCAAAATCACAAATTTTCCATTGGTTGAGGTAATTTTATTTTTTTCTGAAAACAGAGTACACGTAAGAATGAAATATTTTTGCCCAGAAAATGTGAGCATCCAGAAAAAGCTTCCAATGACTTGGCATCAGAAAACATTTTACCAGAGAAACTAATACTTGGAAGTAATTCCTGATCACAAACTTCAGGAGTAGTGAAAAGCATAAAAATCAGACAGGACAAACAATATGTACATTATGCAATCAGTCTTTTATCTAAAATTAAATTTATTAGAATACAGCATGATCAGGGTACACTCTACACTCAAAAGAGCATAATAAAATAGTTATTATCAACTCTGCAAAAAATGATTGTTATGCAAGATTGTTACACAAGTACACGAGAGAGTTCTGTTCATCCAGGACAGAGCGTGAATAGCGAAAACATTTCAACTTCGGTTGTGCCGGTTGCCCTCTCCTCGGCGGTGAGAGTCTTTGTAGTCATCAAAGTCTCTTGCTCTCCTTAGCTCCTCAGCCTCTTCCTGCTCGGTTTTAGGCCTATCTTCATCATCTGAACCCTCATCCTGATGAGCATTGTGACCAGCTGGATTCTTAAATGCCTGACTAGGCCTGCAGCAAGGATCAGGAAACCTAAAAAAAAGATGAATATGGGAGCTTGGTGAACAATTCCTTGGCCTAATTTTGCAGTTTTTAGTCTATAAGGGGTAAAATTCATCCGAACTTATACAAGAAAGAAACTTACAATATTACATGGGTGAATTATGACTGGTATGATAAACATGACAAGTAAAGATCCTGGTGCAAATATCATCTTATACTGCTGATGAATAAAATTCTTTTTCTATTGAAATAAAAAGTGTTTCAGCTCACAGAGCAATCACCTGGTACAAGATATCACAATACGTAAGAACTTCATACTTATACATTTGAGGAAGAGGAGGTGGGAGGATTTGACAAGTACAAGGAAGGGTGGGAAACAGACATAGAGTGGGGAGAGAGTGAAAACTTAAGGGATACGGAAAAACCCATGGTATAAGGAGGACTCTTGTACAAACCGTAGAAGAACAACACTGGGAAAGAACCACTGAAGGCCACAGGGGGCAGAGGAGGAGGGGAAGAAAAATAAGAATAACAGGGTGAAAGAGAATATCTTTAGAAATATAGCAGTGGGAGAAAGTAGTGAGTCTAGGAAGAGATGTGGGAGAGAAGTCTCTGAAAGGGTAACAGAGAAAGGAGTGAGGATAGAAATAGCAGGAGTTAGGGGAAGGAATTGCAGGCAGAAAAAATGGTCAACTCAAAACAGAGGGAGTTTGTGGGTGAACTGAAAAAAAACTTTGGAGGCTCAAGTTGGTTAAAGTGTGAATGAAGAAGTAATTCGACCATTTGCTTTCGGGGAGGGCATCTTGAGGAGAGTGGGCGGCAAACACATGTTCATTGAATGACTTCATTCACTAGTACAACTTTATGAATTTTAGGAAGGCGATAAAACCTCAGAGGTAGAGGATTCATTTGCAGTAACTTCCTTTCCTCACTCTCACTGAACAGATTAGAGCATCAAGCTGACTTGCCCTAAAATTCTCTGCCACCACCAGAATTTGAACCCAAGCCCATAGGGTGGGAAGCCAACACTCTAGCCACCATACAAACCGGATCCCCTAGAGTAGTAGAGTTGTGCTACTCATTGTGAAAATGTCGAAAGAATATCAGAAAGCCAATTAAGGTTCATCATCATCATAAGTCAACAATACTAAGATTGGTTTGATGCAGCTATCCCATTCCACTCTCCTATAAGGTAGCCTTTTCATAGTAACATATTCCTCTTCTTTTATATCCTTACTAGCCTGTCCAATGTATTCCAACTCACAAGGGCGTACCCAGGATCAAAACTAGGGGGGACAAGCCATGGTCGTTTAAGTTGTAGGTAAGATTTAAGCATGGAAAAGGTGAATGAAATCAACATTTTAAGGAAACTGTAACAGCTCTTCATTAGTTTTTAAAATTATTTGCTTGAAAAAATATTATTTTCCTTGATGATATTAGCAATTTTGCTTCTAGGGGGGGCAGCTGCCCCCTCCTGCCCTAGATGGGAATGCCCATGCCAACTCATTTAGGGTATTTGCTCTCCCTTCTTCTCCTCCACCTGTCCTTCTACGATTGTTTTCATCAGGCCAACATACCTCATAATGTGACCAAATAATTTTTTTCATCTTATCCTTAAGGTTTTTAGAAGACCTTCTTTTCTCCCACTCTTCTTAGCACTTCCTCATGACATATTTGGATCAGCAGATCCATGTTATATATCTCTATTATCCTTTGCTAGCACCACATTTCAAATGCTTCCACACTTGACTTCTCTGAAGTTGTCAACAACCAAGCTTTGCTGCCATACAGAAACATGCTCCATAAGTACCGATGACAAATTGTTTCCTTACTTTTATACAGTGGCGTAACAAGGAATTTTGTTCGGGGTGGTCCAAAATTGGAGGGGGAAATTTTTTAAAAATAGGGTACAAAGTAGAGGGTTTTAAACCAATTTTAACACTTTTATAATCGAAAAATTTCACTTTTCAAAGAAATCTTCTGCAAAGAGGGTAGTTTCCTTCATCAAAGAAAACAAAAGGCATTGATTGTGATTCGTTACCCACCATTAGTGTATTCATAATATACAAATTATTTGGTTTTAGAAATACCGGTTTAGATGAATGGCTATGGTCAATTTTAACCGCATTTGAAAAAGGCCAGATTGGCGCCCATACGATGCCACTCCACGTGACGTCACAGAGACCTAGTTTCTATACGAGTAGATAGGAGGTTTACATCGTCTGAGATTACCAATGCATGCATGAGGCACAGAGCTCAGGGAAACATGTCTTAATAATCACCAATTAAAACTGGCTATGGTCGGCAAGTTTCCTTCGTTTGATAAGGTATTAATAATCCTTATTTAAGCCAAGCGCTACCAGTTAGCAGGGTACTCGGCTACCTGCTAGCATCCTGCGTCGTATCAGCGCTCAAAGCCTCGCCCCAAGGTCACCTCACTTGCGGCACCGGGAACCAGAACGACGTCACACTGATTCATACTTAGCCGTCGCGTTTTCGCACGCTTGAAAATTTTCACTTTTCAATTAATCGCAAAAAATAGATATCGTCATTTAAAAATCTAAAAGCGTGAAATACGTACTCCAGGAGTAATAATCTTTCGATTTAGGCAATAAAAAAATAATAGGAAACCACCCTATTCATGATTTTTCTATATTTTGTCCTCTTTTATGAAGCAAAGTAATTGTGTTCTTATGTTCTGGGGGTCTAGAGTATAGGGTATAGAGCACTCCAATTTCTTTCACATTTCTAAGTATTTACATAAGGTCTTCTCCAATAAATGTGAAAAAATACACATCTCTTTATACCAATTACCCTGTTCAGAAGTGGCATGATGATGTCAAGACTCAGAAAAATTTAACAATACCCCGATCGACTATCACAGTAAAATAAATTATATCCAATTGAAAATCAATCAATACTTAGCATGCATGCTCAAAGAGATTATTTAGAGTAATGAGCATTTCTGTAGTATGTATAACAAAAATAAATGCAAGTTTTAAAGCCATAATAGGAAATTCAATAATGTGAAAAGATGGAACTCGGCAGCTATCTAGATGTCTTAATGAAATGGTTGTTAAGAGTAGAGAGAGAGAGTAGAGGTGCTATCAGGTAGTTCCTTCCTCTACGCAATGGCTATGAGATAATCCTACGCATGACCCACTGGTGGGTTATACTCCACAGAATGGACTACATGTATGTATTTATGTTCCACCATAGTCAGAATGTGGGAGGGGAGATTCAACTCTACAGTGAATGTGTTAACACGTTCTGTGCTCATGACGTAACGTCTACGTCATGGCAGTCGCTACCGAGTGGCTGATGACATAAGGGTTACGTCATGATTTCCTTTTACGTTATATTCCGCCCTGAGCACCAGCCACTGGTGTTAGGGTATTGGAGGGTCAGTCACCACTCTTCGCCTGTTTACCGTGCAGAAAGCTCCGAAATTTTTTTTTTTATTTTTCCATTTTACCCGGTATTGCTCTGCTCTGGGGTGGGTTTTTACAATCTATTTCATTATTACTTTCATTTTATAATGCAGAAAACAGTAATATATTCTCACAATTGTTCTTATACCTTAAAAAAAAAAAATTTTACAAATATTTAAAGCACAATAAAAAAAATGATCCTTTTGCAGTTGACGAGGATAGGTAAGATACTTTAATACAAGGTATTTTATCTTTCTTTATGACTTTTCACGCAATGATTAACATGTGTCTATTTAATTGGTTTTACGATTAGGAATGGAAATATTTTTCCCTTGTTGTTATTTTTATTTTTAGTGCCAATTAACGCTATCGTAATAAATTGCTTGGCTGGTTGCCTAATTTCAGACATACTCCAGATATGCGTAATTCAATCCTTGGGATAAATAATAAATTCTTCTTTTCCTATACCCTTAAAGTTTCCAAGTGAATTTCAGTTGCTATGATTTCATCATAGCAAAATTTGTTTTTATCACTATGTTTATTTGCTGGTACGCTTGAAATAATAACCATATTTGCATAAATTTAACAATATCTTCAGTGAAGTCGTGGTTCCACATTGCAATTTATTTGTTACTATTTACATTTCATGCACAATAGCTAGACTTCCCCATCCTTACGTTCACTAAAATTTGTATTTGAGACTCATTACTTGATCTTTTCCATAATATTCGAAATCCTTACAAGCATTTTATTTGGCATCCTCCCTAACAAAAAAAATGCCTAATAGATCAACTTCCCTTAACCCAGTCTCATGCCACCGAACTTGGAGAAACTGATCCGGCCCGAGGATTTATACATCCGAGGATATAAAATGGGCAATGCGTGTCCTGAAGGAAAATTACTAGAAGGAAATATTTTACCATAGAAGAATTTCCCCACTTTTTGGCCTTATTTTTCATACAAGAATTATCAAAATTTCCTGTATCTCCGATTATTGAAAAGCTCATCCTTTATATGACTTGCATTGCTTCAGGAGAGAAGTCGCGTGATCAATTCATGTCAATTCTCCAAGCCCTTCAAATCAAAGAGAACCTGTCTATGTTCTCTGACTCTAACACCCCTCTGACCAACTAATTATTAAAAATTAGCCCCATTATAGGATATTCAAAGAAGTAATGGACAAAGTAGTGACCCCCTCACGTGACCTGAGTTTGGAAGAGTCTATGGTTCCATAGAGAGCTAGGCTGGGATATAGTGAATATATGAGGGGAAAGCGCTACAGGTACTCAATAAAGTTGTACATATATGTTGACAGAAGCAAAGGGTTTGACGCAGCAAGTCCTCGAATACCAAGCATCTTCCAACTCAGAAGTGTCTGGAAAAGGGCATTCGGAGAAGATGGTAAACAAATGATGGAGGATCATTTTGACTGCGGCCAATCCTTTAATATGGATAACTTTTATAACAGTGTAGCCAGTTCTAGATTCCATCCAAATGGGAAAACTATTGTGACGGGGACACTGAGTAGAGGCAAGAAAGTTATTCCTCTTGTGGTGCTCTGCCAGGAATTAAAGAAAGGTGAGGTGGTGGAGGCCTTTTCTGAGGATGAAATCTGTATCCTAAGGTGGAAGGATAAGAGGAAAGTGCGGATGATCAGTGCTGAATTCAGTGCAAAAAAGTGATTGAATTCACGAAAAGACGAGGGTGCACGCCAAGAAAGCCTCAGGTGGTGGTTGAATACAGCAATTATATTTGTGGCATCAATCATTGGGATCAAATGTTGTCTTACTTTCACATTGAAAGGAAATCCATCAAATGGTACAAAAAATTGGGAATCCACCTACTGAACTTACTGTTACTGAACCATTACTTTTTATTCAGAGAAAATTTTTGGAAAGTTATTCTGATCAACTTTCAAATTCTAATTATAGAATCTCTTATGGCAATATCTGTGCTTCCTTGACCTTCGACTCCTATGAAGAGACCATCATCCTAGCCCGCCTCATCCAAAACCAAGGGCTTATCAGGACATTTCCCTGATTATATGAAAAACACGAAAGACAGAAAAGATGAAAACAGAAGAGATGTAGGCAGTGCTTCACGAAGAATGTCCACCAGGACACATCATATTATAGCCCCACCTGCCTGCCTGAGCCTCGATTGTGTCTTGACTATTTCCAGAAGTATCACAAGAATTTGTTATGCAGAAAATTATTTACCCAGAGGGAAAAAATTATTTTTTTAATGTATACCTTTTATACTTTCTATTTAAATGTTTCTTTTTAAAAATGATATTATTTGATGCATAGTAAATAGTAAATGAAAAATTATTCATCGCATGCTAGTCAATTTCTGATTTGCAAAACAATATCTTTCGTTGCAATAATTCTTCGTTCATACAAATTTTCCTTTTCATTTATAAACCAATGTATATCATTATAAAATATTTTCCAGAGGATATCATATAGTTCAGTCGCATTTTCCATCACAGGGAACAACACTTTTGCAGGAAATATTGGTAATTCGAGACTCAAATCACCGATGGCGGCGCTGCAGGCGCTGACAATATGGCCGACGCAGCGAGGTTAGGGTTCTGATAATAGCATAGGCGTAGTAGGAGCACAACTCTGTGGTATTAAGTATCGTCGAGGCATCCCGCTGTATCAATTGAAATATGTCGAGGAAGATTTTTCTTGGTTATGAAGAGGTATATAGATACCTAGGGGCAACAAAGAATGGCGGCTGTGCCACGCAGGGAGAGTGTATTTTAAATTAGGGAATTGTTAATTTCCGTTGGTTGCCTAAGCCAGCAAGGCGGTGAATTGAAAGTATTGGCTTTGGAAAGTATTGGCTATTGGTAACGCATAACATACAGTGAAACCTCGATATAACGACACCCCACGGTGCACTAATAAACACTCGCTATAGCGAATTGTCGCTTTACCGGAGGTGGAGCAAATAATAGCCAATATACCTGTTGCGAACAGATATACAGGAACAGGAGTGGTGCGGCGACAGATAAACATCTATCCGATAAACGTAAGCATAAATCCAGATGAAAGGCGATGTTTTTTTGCATCACTAAATTTCCTTACACAAATAACGACTAACTATTCAAACAATTTATAAGCGCCGCACTGAATAAAAATTATGGAATGCATTGTTTCGTCAATCATTATATTTATCGAACGACAGTTTACCATATAAATTTGAGACTGAGCACTCCATTAACTTCATTTCTAACAGATCGCTAGCAGTTACAGAGGTTAAGGAGTCTTGATGAAAGTTTTCCGGCGGTGAAACCCTCGCTATGGCGAGAGCCAACGCCGAAAGGGTCCCGTAAAAACGAATTTTTTAACACGCTTATTATAGGATCAATTGACGGTGCATCGGCTATCTCTCGTTATAGCGGGGGTGTCGCTATAGCCCGTACTCGCTTTAACGAGGTTCCACTGTATATTACTTACAACGTTATCACAATACTAACAAAATAACACTGGACGGCATGATTATCGGCCCTGACACCATTCCTGCTGCTTCTACTGTAAAATGACCTCCTAAATCCGAATATGAACTCCGTTTTTTCCCATCACCCCACCATTTTCGGGGAGCTCCCCCTCCATTTTTATCACTTTTCAGTCATTTGGAGGAATTAAAACGATTACTTTAGCATTTAAATTTTTTCTAAGGGTTTTGAGGGGTGCAAATATGGCAAGGAGGTAGATTCGGGGGGAATAAGTCTCCGTAAATTGTGTGAAAACGCATTAAGAATTATCAATTTTGCCATTTTTTCGCAAATTTTCACGTATTTTTTAAATTTTCAAGCTGCCATTTCACGTCTTCCTCCACCGAATGATAAAAATATATATAAAACAAGAAACAGCAGCAATAATAAAAATATTTTGCTGCATAGCAACAATGATTAAAATTTGTATCAATACCTCGGAAGGTTCACTTTACTACGCTGGCCCTCACAATGCCTCGCCCGCTTAGCCTTGGACGGCAATACTCTTAGCTTTCGCAGCCAAAAAGGAAAAGTAATACTTCCTTATTCCACGAAAAATATAAGACTAAGATTTTATATTCTCATTTCAGTTAAAAAGTATTCTTTCTCCTTAAGAATGGAGTTGCACAAAGTATCAGCCTCTCTAATCAATTGTGTGTATTGAAGTTGTCGTAATCTTCCCTCGGTATCTCTAGCAATCGCAGAGTCAACATTTTTCGCTGTTTCGGACAAGGATGATCGTTTTTTTCCAAGTAGTTAAAATTGTGCGAAACAGTAGAAGTTCAGCGTGGAGGTTTTCGGGGTTACATAGATTCATCTCTGCAGACAAATCTGATCGCAAATCAATCTACAGAATCTACGCGGTAGTAACCCCGAAAACCTCCACGCTGAATCCTCACCACACCGCGAAAGCCTACACAAGGATTACAGTAGAAGTTGTTTCACTCCGGCTTTTTCCAAGTGAATGTCAGTATATGGGCTTGAGTTGTGATCATTACCGAGATTAAATGTGTAAAAATCATCCTCATCGCTTCTACTATGTTTGCGGTGAATTGACTTAAGCATCGCAACAATTACCTCTTCTAATAATTTTTAAAACTGCTTATAAATTTTACTTTGGCGGTCAAGTTGGCGGTCAGGACTAGAATTAAGCTCCAAGTGTTTGTTGCACCTTTTGTTACAGTAATTTAAACAAATATTTGGTCAAACCACTGTAGCATATGGCACATAGTTTCGCGTAAATGAATGACAATCCCTTAGAAAAGGGCATAAAAATCTTTTCCTGTCAGTCAGCACTGAAATTACTTTTTATGGAAGGTAAAGGCTTGTTTTTTTCTGTAATTAAATGCATTATTGATAGAACTGATGATGCCATGTGACCCAAAAAATGGAGACTGTTTATGGATTCGTCAAAGACAAGCTTTAAAGTGGACCTGTAGGCCAATGGGAATGAGTTACCTTCTGTCCTGTCTGCATACTCAGCTGATATGAAGGAGACGTACAGATATTTCTGTTGAATCCTTGAAAGAATTAATTATCGTGATTATAATTGGTAAGTTTGCGCTGATCTGAAAGTTGTCACTCTACTCATGGGACTGCAATCAGGCTTCACGAAATAGTGCTGCTTTCTTTGTGAATACAACAGCCGCGCCCGTGAAAATTCATTACATAGTACGGAATTGGCCTCTGCGAGAAAGCTTTACTCATGGTTATAAAAATGTTGCTTATGTTTCCCTGGTTTCGACAGATAATATTCACTTGCCACCATTGCACATCAAATTAAGACAGATGAAATACTTTGTGAAGGCAATCGAAAAGACAGGAGCTGAATTTCAATTTCTAACTTAATTTCCTCGTCTTACAATTAGTGAGGCTAAAACCAAGGAAGGAACTCGTGGACCCCCAGATTAGGAAACTTTTCAAAGATTCGACGTACATGAAACACCTGAATTATAAATAAAATCGAGCTTGGCTTGGATTCTGAAACGTGTGTTAGCTGTGAGAATGAGCTCAGAAACGTGTGAACTGCTGTCAGCGTATTAGGCCACGGGGTTTAACGTGTCACTAAAAATGCATTTCCTTCATTCACACCTGGATATTTTCATAGAATATTTAGGAGCAGTTTCAGATTAACACAGGGAAAGGTTCTATAAAGACATCATCAAATTTGTGAGGAGATTTTCAGGGAAATTGAATGCGGGCATGTTGATATATTAGGCCTACTGCTGTTTTTGCATGAGAAACTTCTACTTCACTTCACACTGGTTATTTTTTTCTTTGTTGATGCGCGTGTGGTATTGAGGGCACCAGCATGGTAGCGTACCTTCTCAACTGTTGGCACACATTTTCATTATTTTTTCTATGCCGTGTACCTAAATATTTTTATTATTGCTGATATAATCTGTTGATATGTATATTTTTCCATCATTGTAGGATATTTGGGGTAGGGGAAAATAAAATAGGAGCTGAAAAATGAAGAAAATAAGTAAAACAATTGCGAAAAAAGGAAAGGTTCATCATTTTAATGGGTTTTTTAAATCATTAACGGAAATCAATCCCCCCAAATCTACAACCTTACCATTAATTATCATGTTTTAGAACTTTTCACCTCTAAAAAACCTAATAAGAAATATAAATTATAATATAATAATTTTCATTCCTCCAAGACATATGAAAGTGATGAAAATTAGAGTGGGGGCTTCCCCCTGTAAATGGTGGGTGATGGAGGAAAGCGGATGTCATGTTCGGATTCAGGAGGTCATTTTGCATAAGAATTAACAGGAATGGTATCAGGTCTCAAAAAAATTGTTTTTGCCGTCGAGTGTAATTAGAGAAAACACAATATACCCAACAATGCCAAAGATTTCTCAACGTGGTTTCCCACCGTCGGGGTTTACCGTTAAGGGCAATGATGAATTGCAGTGATCAAAATCAATTAAAAGACCTCAAACACATTTATATAAATGCATAAAATACATTACTAACGAAGTTATCGAAGCTTAACACTAACAATTTATCCAGAGAAAACTGACTACCTACCCTACAATGCCTATGATTTCGCAACGTGTTTCTATATTACCAACGTTGTGTAGTTCAGTGACGAATGGTAGCAATAAAACCAAACTAAAAGCCTCAAGCACAATATCAATGGATAAAATATATTGCTTACGACGTAATGATAGCTTCATGTCAACAAAATAACTACAGAAATCAGAGAATACCGAACAATTCCAATGCTTGATCAACGTGGCTTACTGCGGTAAATGCCTAGCCACCAAAGGTTCCCTCGAAGCTCTACTTTCGAATTCGGCCGATAGTTGGCGTCTCCCTTGTCTGGATTCTCGAATACTCGCAATATTCACTTTAGTGCAATAAAACATTTAAAATCGTATTTAAATGAATCATTTCCAGATTAAAAAATTAATATTAGCTGCATTGCTATTTTCATTAGTTTTTTACAGAAAGTGATAAAGTCTGAACGGGTTTTCGGTGCAGTACTGACAAAGGTCAAAGAAATATCGGAAACATGTATGTGTGTTGCGGGAAGGTTTCACAAGTTTGACAGGATACTTAGAAAATTTTAACTTCAAATTTTTAACAGTTGAAGCGTTATTTTGGAAAAAAAAGTGTGAAAACATGTACCCAGCATCACAAATCATAAGATCACGTCATTTAAACAATAATTAAAATATAGAAATTTTTGCAAAAAGTCAGCCAAAGGGCATTTTCTCCAAAAAACTGTCAGCACGGAATGTGTGAACTGAATCAAAGTTCAGAAATTGAAAACATGGCTACTTACTCTCCAGACTTCATCCTTTGTTCATAAAATTCATCCACAGTATAAGTAGGGATGCTTGGATACCCTGCACCGAAAACAGCTTTCTGCACTTTATCTTTTGTGATGATGACAGTCTGCAAAGGGGGAGGTTTTCTTCTCTGACTAGGGCCACTTTCATCATCATCATCGTCATCAGGGACCTTCTTTCCTTTCAACTTCATCTAAAATTAAAAAAAAAAGGTTCTATTTCATCCCATTCGACAAACTAACATTTATATTAAAAATTTGCAGTAAACTAATTAGGAAAAATAAAAAAATAATTTTTCATTTTAATGGAAACACAACCACAGACAATAAAGTTTAAGGACTTAATTCACTACTATGTATTTATCAGAATCAAATTTTTAAAGAAATATATCAAAATAATAGACATGTAACTATGATGTATAATATAATTAGATCAAATATTGACAAACAGAAAAAATATGCTTTAGACATGATATAACAATACCTCCTCCATATGTTTAAGAATTGGTTTTTCATTTTCAATACTAATGAGTTCCTCAACAGCCCGATTAACCCAATAGTGGATGAGTGTGAGTAAATAATCTCTTCTCTGTTCCTCATTTGAAGACCAATCAGCATTGGTAGTTTTGATTAATTGACCCATGTGTTCTTCTAATTCTTTCATCTCTTTAAATCTGCGAATTTTTTCATTTCTACTCATAACCATGGACATTAAGTTTGGAGGTACTCCGGATGGAGTAACAGATGAAGTTGAATCTGTAAAATTATTAAGGATTGAACACCATAAAATCTAAACATTTACCTCATTAAAGGAATGATAGATAAAAGTAGCACATAAAATGCAAATAACATCCAAAGAACACAGACACAAAAATGAATTTCCCATTTCTGCGATAGGGTGCGAAAGCTAAAAATAAACCACCAAGTCAAATCATGAAATTGACATTACAAAAGGGTTTTAAGAAAAATTATGGTATATATCCAAATGCTATGCTACCATTCACAGTAATGAAATTATTTTGTAAGGCAAATATTCGTAAAATTCTCTCCAATTTACTTCTACGATAGATGCAGTTTAACTTAAACCATATTTTGTTGATCATAGATCCTTCCACCGTATTCTCATTAATTCATCATATTACTTGATTTAACATACACAATCTTGGTGTAAACCTTGTCATCAACATTTGAATATGCATGAATACCATCAGTAAGATAACGCTGTTAGGTCATCTATAACGAAAACACATAAGAAATTAAACTTGAATTTAAAATTAAAGTAGTACAAACCATCTCCATCGGTGTCTTTCCCAGGTATTCTGACATTCGCAATTCCATATTCTTTGCATCTTTGTAAATAATCCTTGAAATAGATTTCTGCTGCATCGAGGTGACGCAATCTATCTTTCTGCTCGAGGCGTATAGTCAATGCTCCTAAAAATGCAGGTAACAGTAGAAACTTCAAATCTTCCGTCGCTATTTCTTCCACACCTTCATTGGAACTAAAAAGTCCCAACATAGATACTGTTCTAGTAGCTTCCTCAAAGAGGTGGATGGCATTTTTTGTTTTGGCCTATGGAAAATTGGACAAATATCAGCTGAAACTATACACATAAAAATGTTTCCATGATATTTGAAAAGAATATTTACTCACGTTAAGTTCTGGACTACTACTAGACTCTTCACTTTTCTCGATCGACTGGAAAAGTTTGAAAGCGTCTTCAAAGGTATCCGAGATCTTAGAATCGTCAGAAACACTACTTTCGTCCATTTTCATGCACTAATTCACTTAACACAGAATTAAATTCGATAATATATAAGACTGACAGACTGTGATTCCAATGATACTAATTTGCAACCGAAAAATTAATGGAAAAAACAGACAAAAATACCGGCAAGCAACAGCTCGAATTTCTCCTGTCTAAAACACACCGGCCAAAGTGCTTCATTTGTTTTAGTTGTAATGGGGCGGAGGGCGGAATATTCAAACAAGCATCGAAAGGCAACATGAAAATCTTGATAGTGATATGGGTATACATTGGCTTATTATAGAGTGTTTTCTCTTGTTTATTACCATCTTAAATTAATATTATAAATATTATTTATATTTTTATGCATAATATTTCGTTAAAGTACCGTAATAATGGTACAGGAACTCTCTAAACCCCAAGTCGCTACATGGCTAATCTTGTGAGATGAATGAATGTGCGAATCCATAGCTTCGGCTTACTGTTAATCATTTCCAATCATTATAAAGAATTTCAAAAACTATCCGGGAAGGCTAAACTATAGTTTTATCCTGATTTATAGCCGGAAGCCTTTTTTTACTTCGAGTTTTAAAAAAATCTGCAATTACGCATATAAAAACGCTTAAGATCCAAATGGAGGAAAATTTCATATTTATGTTTACTATATTTACTTTCGTGGAGTTAAAATAATAGTTATTAGTGATCTTTATCATCGGAAGAAGCTGAGACGAAATTCAAAGCAGCTATTTCGCTAAAAGCTGTAGATCGCTTAAATAATTTGTACGCTGCACAAACTCTCATCGTGGCAGCATCAGCTCGCAATTTTTCCAGGAAAATTATTATTTCAAATAATAATTAAGATTCTGGATACAACACAGGAATAATTTATCAGTAAAATTCACATATATTATTATCAGCAAAAAATTATCAATTGGTATAAAGGCATGCGCCATTTTGAATTCGTTTTTCACGGCCCTTTTCCTTTACCCATTGTAATCCACACGTTCCATTTCAGCAATACGAACATGAGTCACTTGGGTGGGGTGATGAAACTAAATGAGCTCATAAGATGAATATATGAATTTCATATTTGGAAGACATTTAGCGCTAGGTCAACGAGCAGGTAATTTGGACGCTATCAAATGTCTGTTGTCATCAACCGATATTATCAAAGCACTGCAGAAACCAGTGACTCTGTACGCAGTCACACGCACGGGTGAAAAGTTAAATATACCAAACTGACTGTCGAACTATATTATCAGTCAGGAATAGCTTCATAAAAAGAAAATAATTAAGAAGCATAGCAGTAAACAGATCAACAACTACCGTTATTAATGTAATATAAATTATGTAAGGTTTTACATTTTCCCGGCGAACAACGTGTAAAAACTCTTCTCGGGATACCTTACTGAAAAATAATACCTTTGATATTCTTCTTTTTTTCTGTCAGTAGCCGTGAGAATCTCATATAATCTTACCCGCGCGGTATCCCGAGAAGAGCTTTTTAATATAAATTACATTTGCGGTTATATTCAACTATACATTGGATTACCAATCAAAGAAAACTATAGGTAGCTAAAATGTAATAATTTCAAGAGCGGTTTGCGTGACACCAAAATACATAGCAGTGATATCCTAAGATTGATATACACCTGCCCTCCATTTATCCCGTTATTTTACCACCTGAGGCTCTTCTTCTCCTTATCCTTCTTGATCGATTCCGAGGAATAGGGTGGGTTCCTATTATTTTTTATTGCCTAAATCGAACGATTATTACTCCTTGAGTACGTATTTCACGCTTTTAGATTTTTAAATGACGATATCTATTTTTCGCGATTATATGAAAAGTGAAAATTTTCAAACGCGCGAAAACGCGACGGTAAGTATGAATGCTAACAATAAGTATGAAATCTTCATGTGATGTCGTTTTGGTTCCCGCTGCCGCAAGTGAGGTGACCTTGGGGCGAGGCTTTGAGCGCTGATACGACGCAGGATGCTAGCAGGTAGCCGAGTACCCTGCTAACTGGTAGCGCTTGGCTTAAATAAGGATTATTATTCCCCCATCAAACGAAGGAAACTTTCCGACCTTAGCCAGTTTTAATAGGTGATTATTAAGACATGTTTCCCTGAGCTCTGTGCCTCATGCATGCATTGGTAATCTCAGACGATGTAAAACTCCTATCCACTCGGTCTGAAACTAGGTCCCTGTGACGTCGCGTGGAGTGGCATCGCATGGGCGCCAATCTGGCCTTTTTCAAATGCGGTTAAAATTGACCCTTGCCATTCGTCAAAACCGGTATTTCGAAAACAAAATAATTTGTATATTATGAATACACTAATGGTGGGTAACGAATCGCAATCAATGCCTTTCGTTTTCTTTGATGAAGGAAACTACCCTATTGTCCTGTGGTCTTCCTCTGAGGACTTCCATTAATTTTTGCATCCATTATGTTTCCACTTAACTGTCACGTGTCACATAGAAGCCAATCCACCGGATTCTTTTTGGGCGTACATTGATCAATAGTATAATGTAGAGTGATCTATAGCGTGACCCCATCACCTAAATTTCCCGCTCAAGTGTGGGAGGAAAGAGTGTGCGAGACCGTCCGGTTAGAAACGATGAGACGGGAGTTGAGGGGGGCGATCGGAGAGAGATTGAGAAAATATATTTACATCACAAGCCTCCCGACCGTTGATGGAACTACTGACTTACCGACGAAACTGGGAAATGTTTTAGGGGCTTTCGAAGAAGAAGTCTTCAGATACGATAGTGTCGTACACCATTAGAAAAAAAAACACTGAGGAGAATGGCTTCGGCGGAAGCCGCAAAAAGCGGAGCGGGTAAGTTTTGCGAAAGTTCTCTTTTTTTGTTGAAGCATTGAGTGTGATGGAATGTAACAAAAGCATGAGTCTCAGTTATTCCTATTTCACTCTCAAATTCATTAATACTTGCGCTCTGGCGCTCGTTGAAGTACTGCGTTCATCATTTTTCGGTGATGTAAAAAGTTCTATTCAGGCTTTTTCGAGGAGTAATTTTTGGTTGCCATTTTGCCGATTTTTGAAAAATCTCTCGCAAGCATTTTCCACTTTTTATAATACACTCAACACGAAAAAGTTTAAACAGAACTTTTTACATTGGCGAAGGGGCGCCTTTAGCCTCCGCCTCTCCGTCTATCTTACTTTCGATACAGTCACTGTTGCTAAAAACGTAGGTAGTGCTAACTAAGCACCAACCTACCGTCCTATTTATAGACGCTCCACGGAATATTGTCCCTTCCAGACAAAAAGATTCCAGGAATTAGCAAGAAGACGAGGCGAAATGAACAAGAGAGGGATTTATGTGTGCAGGAGGAAGATTCGAAAGAGGAATCGGCTTCATGATTAACGAGTAAGGGAATACGCCGAGACGACCGCGCGACGGACGAAAATGAGTCGCTGTATCGTATTCATGGCTTCATTTAGACTAGGGACGTTATCTAAGGGAGAAATTTCTCTATCGGAAAGCTCAATTCCGAGTGAGTACAGCCCTCTTGCCATATTCTGACAAATATCAACATTTTCGCGCCGATATTTTTCGTTATAGTGCGAGTAGAAAAAAATATCACAGGCAATCTTATCAATTTTATAAGCATAATTTTAACCGAAATAGTTATCATAATTAGCTCTAAAATATTTCCCAATGTAAATAAATAATTTTCTACCGTCGACTATCAGATGGGTTATTGTCAAATTAATTTATTTTCTTATTTTAATGCTAAGACATTTCATTGATGGACTCAGCAAATCTCTGTAATAATTGATTCGTCAAAGCTGCTGTCACATTTTTATTACATCATATTTTCAATACGGTGACATTTAGATTTTAGCAGACTGTCCCTCGCCTTTTCAGATGCCTTACTGCATCCAATAATTAAGGTTAAATTAAACTCAGGGCCGACCTCCCTCCACGTACCCGCCACTTCTGGATTTTATTTTAAATTGTGTGCTAATTAGCAGAGAAGCGAATACATTTTTCCGAAACCAGGCAAAATCGAACTCCTCAAAACTTAACTGGTTAGATTCGTCGGTCACTGAGCTGAAAAGAGCCACTGTCCCCCTCGAAGAACTACGCAATTAAGCAGCATCATTCTCAGGCGACGAGGTGCGAATTGATGATGCACGACGCATAGAGGTATCTGAGCAAGAGGGTGCGAAGTCGAGGACGGCGACGGAAAAAGTAGCTGAACGTAACCACTCATTTCCGGATATTTTCGACATCTCGAGTGAGTCTATGGCAAGAGATTTAGAAATGAGAGTCGTATTAATCTATTGGCGTCTCTCAGCTGATGAGATATTTTTCACTAAATGATATCATTAAGGTTACCTCAAGTTCAGTCTTGAATACGTACGCTGGAATGGCTTTCTTAGTTTGCATGAGTCCGGTGAATTTTGCTCTTAATCTTAGAAAATTACTAGACTTTCTAAGAGAAATCGTCTGTTGGGAGAGATGCATCCTCGTGTTTAGGCTACCAGCTCTACGCATTACTGACAATGAGGTGTTGCCTGGATTATGTAACAGTAAAATATTAACCAGGATTTCAAATTTGGAAGAAGTTACTGATTTCTTTCAACTGGTGATAATATTTCTTTGCTCCACCACTAAAAAATGGAGCCAACCCAATCCATATAACAGATCTAAAATCTTTGGATTCGATTCAACCAAATTATTCAATAATCATGATAACAAATTATATAATTCCATAATAAAAGTTTTAATAAATTGTATCCTGTGTGGTAGCTTTGTTTCTTTTTGGTATCTATAGGTGAAGTAAAACTAGGAGAAATTAAATATTTTGCAGGCATATTAAAGATCCTGACACTAATTAATATAAGATAATTTTGCAAAGTGACACCTAATTTGGTTGAACGTAAAAATTTTACGATCCCAGCACTTCTTTCTAACCTTTTATTCTCACAAACATCCAATACAATGGCAAAAATTATTCTGGTGAAAAAAATCCAAATTGGTGGTTAAATGTATAACCCACTTCTTGACAGGATTTTAAAATAATATCTCTAGTATTTTTGGAGACACATTAATGAAAGCCATGGCAGTGAAAAGGTTTAGGGAAAGCTATGGAATTTTTTTATTTTCTGATATCACTATGTATACACCTAATTGTGAGCCAAGGATTTCTCACAGAGGAAAATTCTCCATCAAATTCACTGGTATTGTTAAGTATATACTTAACAAGTAAGTATATACTTATTCACTTTCAGGTGATAATGAAGATGGAAAATCAAAGATAACAGACGAAATTACTATCGATGAGAGAACTGACTTCAATGACACAAAGGAAGTAGAGGTCATAGTAAGAGAGGCTCTAGGTGACTTTGGATGGTGGCAAGTGCGTGTATCCTTTTGCCTCTCATTACTAAGGATTCCAATTGCCTGGCAGGAATTGTCAATAGTGTTTCTTGCCCCTCCTCCTGGCAACTACTTTTGCAACGAGTGGAATGCAACTGCTACTGATCATGGCATTTTGCAAAACATATCTTCCATTGAGGTATGAACTTTTGTTTCACAAAAAAGTAACATGAAATGCAGATTCACATCTTCTTAATACTATTGAAATTGAGCCCAAATAACATCCAATGAAAGATAAAATAAAGCTACACAAATGACATTCAGCTATCCGAAGCAAAATTTCCAACCGTGATTTGATGATATTCTAATGACTCCTTTGGAAAGTGTTAACTTTCTCACTTAGTTTTACCAAATTAAAGAATTCACAACCCAAAAATGCATGATTTTATAGATAAATTTAGCTTTAGCTTTTTTGCTCTCATAAAAAATTCTGCAAGTTAGATTTATATTAAGGGACACCAAAAATATGATGAATTTTTATGGGCATGATTTATTAAAATCTGATAAGATAACAAATCTATCCTATCTAAATTCTAAAATGGAATACACCATCCTTTTCTGATTTTTAGGGGGATAAATGCCACTACAATAAAACCATCTTTCTGAAGGAAGAGAATGGCCTGGAAAATTCAACAATTTCTGTACCATGTAAAAGTTGGACCTTTGATCATTCCATCTTTGAGGACACAATCATTTCAGAGGTGAAATTCAAATCTGTTGATTCCGCAAAATATGAGAAAATTTGTCTAAGATTGAGCGATCATGTTTTCAAATATGCAACCCCATGTCTCTCAACACTGTTACACTGTTTGCAGCAGAGCAGGATAAATGTTTAAACTTTCATTCCATCACCAATTTATACATTAGCTAAATTAAAATTATCATCAAGGCCATAGCAAGTGAGATCTAGAAGGGCTCACATGACTGCAGAAATGCTTGAGAGATAGTCTAAGATGTAACCCCTCCAACTGAACCCGACCTCAATTTTACCTCCTTTGTTGAACATTTCAGGGGGTTTGAACCCCTTAATCACAATCCCTGCTCCCTACGAACTTGGGAAAATCATCACATGCATTGCGTAATATGTAATTCAAATTTCAGTTGTCTCAGCTTCACAGCTAATCATGCATTACAAATTCATCCACTGATGTTACAAAATCAAGCTAAATATTTATGGGTTAAGGAGTACATAAATCAAAATTAATAATGGCTCTTTTACAGTGGAACTTGGTGTGTTCTCATTCTCAGCTGGCAAATGTAGCCCAATCCATATTCATGCTTGGAATTCTGGTGGGCAGTGTTTTCTTTGGAATAATGGCAGACAAGTGAGTAACAAATTATGATGGGGTCAAATATAGTTAACATAGTGGATTCAGGGGGACAGGGATGGAAAATTTCCTACATTCATTATCCCAAGAGAAAAGCTTTTTCTGGGGTCAATAATATGAGACTTCTAAAACGTATTTCATCAAAAGATAAAAGACTTAATTTGCATTCAGGTAGAGGAAACATATACAAAAAGTGGACACTGAACTTACAATATCAATCAGCCAAGCTTAAGGCGAATTCATGACTTATGTTGAATCTGCATTATTTCCAAACAAATAAGCGGTGCAAAGAAATTTGGAAAATGTAAATGTTTCTGCTTTAAATAGTGTTTCCTTAACAAAAAAATGTACAGTTATATCGTGGATAACATATTTCATGAGTGAAGTAGAACTTTGAAACTTTTAACAACCTATGCAAAAACGCACAGATAATGAGCTGAATCTATTGCATGTCACAGCGATTGATGAACAGGGGTTTACTGAAACAGATTTATTAAAAAATACAAAAATTGTCGACCAGAATTGACAACCATTATTTTTCTAGGTCCTCGAGGACCTAGAAAAATCATTACCTGCCGATTATTTACTGAATTTTACCTACTCCTCCAGTGAAATGCCCACAAAATTTATACCCACTTCTTAATAGCTCATTGATAAAAATTATTGAAGGGGTTAGGGATATGTAGGTGATTAACCTCACTTGAATAAATTAAACGGAAGTAAATCCGACCACATTTATTTGGATGGTTAGCGATATAGTTCGTCTATGTCTCAAGCCCTTCTCCCTTGCCGTTCCGTGAGCGTCTCCTGGTGACTCAATCTCGCGGCGCCTTACTGGCGCTATGTCCCGCGCACCCTGGCGGCAGCGGCAGGGACCTCAGGGTCCCAGGGCAACGACCTCAGCCAGGTGGCTGACCTTGGTGATGGCGCTCGAAACGAAGGGCTCCGCCACAATTATCCTATACGTTATCCTTTCATTTCATTTATATTTATTTTAATTTATAATGAATTAATTCAAATGCTCCTGGCAGGGGCTGATCCAGGATATCTTTCCGGGGGGCGGGGGGAGCACAAGCAAGGCCGTATTCAGGATTTTGTTCTGAGGGAGGCACAAGGATACCACGTAATAAAAATGAACGCAATGATAATGGAACCGTATTGAAAATCTTGCATATTTTTTAAGAGTCTGGGGGGGGCCACGTGCCCCCACCTCATCTATCTCTGCCTATGGCTCCTGGTATTTCTCTTTAAGTGTAACCTTTAAATTTTTCATGTTCCCCAAATCTATTGTAGTAAACAGGAAGTTTATAAATAAATGTCTTTCTTTTCTCAAGCACAGATTTTACTTAAATAGTAAAGAAAGTAAATTAAGTGTTATTTTTCTTTCAGATTTGGTCGTAAAATTCCTCTTTTGGCCTCCATTGCTCTGCAGACAACAGCTGGCATAGCTGCTGCATGCATTCAGTCATTTGAAGGATTCCTCGTCCTCAGATTTTTGATAGCCTTTGCTACAGGAGGGATGATGATGACAAGTTTTGTAATTTGTAAGCATAAAGCTGAAGATTTTTAAGTATTAAAAAAACACAAAGAAACCAATACAATTGAACAGCAATTCAGCATCTATAGTTAACCCCACTCTTTAGTGAAATGAATTTTATTAGTAGCCAACATTTTTAATCAAAGAGATCTTTGAAGGTAGAACTTGTGGGAATGCTCATTTTGACTCTCACAGTTCATGAATGCATAGTTAAAAAAATATTTTTCACCATTTATCAAGGCATAATTCATCAGTTTGAATTGTATGCCTTTCTTTGCACTGATTGAAATGTTTTCAATTAAGATCTGATAACCAAAATTAAACATCTTTGATGTGCAGATTCCTAAGAAGAGGGAACAACCACGGTAATGGCAATGGCGGACTAAGTGGGGATAGCAGAAGTCTGTCAAACTAGACAACAAAAATTGTTGTGATTGTTTTTGTTTGAATATGGCTGGTAATCTCCCAACTATCGTATTACTGTATTCATTTGTTTTTTTGTTCTTCACCGGAAGTTTGTTCTTTTAATAAATTGCAGTTTCGCCATGTTATTCAACACGTGTGGTCGTGTTCATTTACCACTCCTCCTGAATCTAAAACCATCGTCCCCCCAGTAACTATTTACAACAGGTTATGGGCCCATCGCACTTTCCACTGCGCTGCTGAATTCAGATTTCTTTATTTTTGTGGTAAACCGTGTGGTAGCAAAGATGCAAGAATCTCAGGTCACTTCGCAGGCGTATGGTTTCGAAAAACTCGTTGGGCGGGAAAACTATTATGACTGGTCGTTCGCGATGACGAACTATTTACGTCGTAATGGATTGTGGAGTTGTGTCCAGGGAAGTGATAATGGCGAAGGTAAAGAACGTAGGGACGAGAAAGCTTTAGCAGACATTTGCCTTATGGTGCAGCCTGTGGTATATCCCCATGTAAGGCCAGCTAAAACGGCAAAGGATGCCTGGAATGCTTTATCCAAGGCATATGAGGATAAAGGCAAGTGGCGGTATGTATCCCTGCTTCGTTCTATGTGCCAAATGAGGCTAGAAAAGTTCGAAACCATGGACACTTATATCAGCGAGGTGATAATGTTGGCACACAAGCTCGAGGGTATCGGTGAGCCGATGGCGGAAAACTTTGTTGCAGCAATGTTGCTTCAGGGGCTGCCAAATTCGTATGACAATCTTGTCATGGCCATCACGAGTGGGGAGAATGTCTTAAATTTGGATCGTGTGAAGACGATTTTGTTAGACGAAAGCTACCGGAAGAGCGTGAGTGCCGGTCAAAATGCGAGTGTTCCCGAAACCACTGCCCTGTATTCCAAGGGCAAGAAGTACAACTCTTCGACCATGGCTGGGAGTTCATCAGTTGTGAAGGCGTGGAAGTGCTGGAACTGTGGTGAAAAGGGGCATCTTAAAACACAATGCCCGCAGTCGCAGAAGAAGAGGGATCCGAACGAGAACAGAGCCGAGGTTAAGGGAGAGAAGAAAGGAGAAAATAGGAAACCGCTGAGAAGTCTTCTGTGTGCCCTGTCGGCTGCATCGTGTGACTCAGATTGGTTTGTAGATTCCGGAGCATCCGTGCATATGTCACCCCATGAAGACCGTATGCATGATTATTGTCGTGACGTTGACGGTCATATTGAGATTACTGTCGGAAATAACGGTAAGCTTAAAAGCAGAGGTGTTGGATCTGTGAACCTAAATGTAAGTGATCACATTTGTGAACTTAAACATGTTGTGCATGTTCCTGGATTGAAAGAAAATTTGATTTCTGTAAGTCAAGTTGCCGACAAAGGGATCACTGTTGTTTATGATAAAAAGGGTTGTAAAATGTATGATGATGACTTTGTCTGTAATGGTACAGAACTAGCTACTGCAAGTAGAACGAGTAATGGGTTATACCGTTTGGATGTTAAATCAAAGCAGGCATTTGTGTGCAATATTAATGATTATGAATTGTGGCATCAAAGAATGGGTCATTTGGGTATGCAAAATATGATATTGTTGCGGGACAAATTAAGTGATTGCATTGATTTCAAGTATGAACCTGCTGATGATTGTAATGCTTGTGTTCTTGGAAAACAGCACAGAAATCCTTTTCCCAAGGAAGGAGGTACTAGGGCAGATGAGGTACTAGGTCTTGTTCACTCTGATCTGTGTGATTTTGGTTCTAATGTAAAGTCATGGAGTGGGTCAAGGTACATTCTTACTTTGATAGATGATTTCTCCCGCAGAACGACTGTTTATTTCTTAAAGAGCAAGTCTGAAACCAAGCAGAGAGTGATTGATTTTGTCAATATGGCTGAAAATGTAACTGGTAAAAGGTTGAAAATTTTCAGGTCTGATAATGGAACTGAGTTCTTGAGTGATGAGTTACAGAATTTCTTTAAAAGCAGAGGAATCACACATCAGAGAACTGTAAGGTATACTCCACAGCAAAATGGTGTAGCAGAGAGACTGAATCGCACCATTCTGGAGAAAGTGCGATGCATGCTCTTTCACGCAGGAAGTCCTAAGGAGATGTGGGCAGAAGCAGCTAACACTGCTGTGTACTTATTAAACAGAAGCCCCCACAGGAGTGTCCCTGACAATGTCCCTGAGGTCCTGTGGTCAGGTAAGAAAGTCAGCTATGATCAGCTCAGGGTGTTTGGTTCTGATGCATATGCTCTAATCCCTGAGGAAATAAGGGGGGATAAACTAAATCCTAGGAGCAAGAAAATGGTCTTTGTGGGTTACTCTTCAGCTTCCAAGGGGTATCGTTTGCTTAATCCTGAAAACCCGAGAGAAATTCTTGTTGCTCGTGATGTTAAATTCATTGAAAATAGTTTCACTGCAATTAAGGCTATTGGTAAAGGGAAGAAGGGTTCTTTCAGTATGCCTGTGCCTGTAAACTTAGATGATGATTTGCCATTTACTTCAGTGTGTAATGTCAGTGATGATGTTCATTGTCAGAGTGAAACAAATGCCAATGTCAATCACATTCATGGAGCAGAGAATGATATTGAAAATCTGTCTTTTGCGGATGCAAATGAGGTGCAAATAAATCCTGGAAATAATGTCGATGAAGGTGAAAGGAGGTATCCTATGAGGGAAAGGCAAAGGAAGGAATTTCCTGGTTTTGAGTTATATTTAGCATGTGATGAAAAGGTAGAACCTACATCAGTTACCGAGGCATTAAATGGTACTGATAAAATTCATTGGAAAGAAGCTATGGAAAGAGAGATCAGTTCTTTTCAGGAAAACGATGTGTGGGATCTTGTAGACAGACCTAAGGGTGGAAATATAGTGCAATGCAAATGGGTTTTTAAATTGAAGCGGAATGGGGAGGGAGAAGTGGACAAGTATAAGGCTCGCCTGGTAGCTAAGGGTTTCTCTCAGCGTTATGGTATTGATTATCTTGACACTTTTGCTCCTGTGGTGAGACATGATACCTTACGATTGTGTTTTTCAATTGCTGTTGCTCATGGTTTGCATGTACATCACTTGGATGTTTCCACAGCCTTTTTGAATGGTTCACTAAGTGAAGACATTTTCATGTACCAACCGGAAGGTTTTGTTTCAGATGCAAGTAAAGTGTATAAGTTAAAGAAGGCCATTTATGGCCTGAAACAGGCTTCGCGTTCCTGGTATGAGAGAATGGATGAAGTCGTATTAAGTGTTGGTTTTAAGAAATCTCAACATGAGCCTTGTGTTTATTTTTGGAGAGATGGTGCATCCATGGTTATAATATGTGTTTATGTTGATGACTTTTTTGTATTCTTTAATGATGAAGTTCAAGCTGAGAAACTGAAACAAAAGCTCCACTCTTGTTTTAAGGTAAAAGACTTAGGATCAGTCGTGGATTGCCTGGGAATGAGGGTAGAAATGGGTAATGGTAAAGTAAAGTTGAACCAAAAACAGGTAATTTTGAACTTGCTGAGTAAGGTGGGGATGGCAGAATGTAAATCTGTGTCAACCCCTATGGTTCCTGGCACTCGACTGACCAAGGGTGAATCGATAACGTGTGATAGTGTACCTTACCAACAAGTGATTGGAAGTTTACTGTATTTATCAGTGTGTACCAGGCCTGATATATCCTATGCTACCAATTACCTCAGCCAGTTCAACAACTGCTATGGAAATGAACACTGGCAGTGTGTGAAAAGAGTGTTAAGGTATTTAAAAGGAACAATTGATGCAGGAATAGAATTCCGAAGGACTGAGAATAATCCGGATGTTTGTGGTTTTGTTGATGCGTCATTTGCTAATGACGTCAACAGAAAATCAGTGACTGGGTATGTTTTTGTGTCTGCTGGTGGACCAATCTGCTGGGAGAGTAAAAAACAAAGTGTAACTGCCTTGTCTTCAACCGAGGCAGAGTATATTGCCATTGACTCTGCAGGTAGGAAGGCCACTTACTTGAAGGGGTTACTCTCTGAGTTATGTGGTAGGAAGGGGCCAATTCTTTTATGGAATGATAACCAGAGTGCACTAAAATTAGCCTCTGACAATGGATTGCATGCTCGCACTCAGCATATAGAAGTGAAGTTTCATCACATCAGGGAACTTGTTAAGCATAAGAAGGTTGTCCTCAATTACATGGAATCTGAAAAAATGATTGCCGATGTGTTTACTAAGGCACTTAATGTGACTGCACACCGCAAGTGCATTATTCCTCTGGGTATGGTTAATTGTAAAAATGCAATGTAAAGTTGGTAGATTAAGGGAGAGTGTTGTGATTGTTTTTGTTTGAATATGGCTGGTAATCTCCCAACTATCGTATTACTGTATTCATTTGTTTTTTTGTTCTTCACCGGAAGTTTGTTCTTTTAATAAATTGCAGTTTCGCCATGTTATTCAACACGTGTGGTCGTGTTCATTTACCACTCCTCCTGAATCTAAAACCATCGTCCCCCCAGTAACTATTTACAACAAAAATGTAGGGAGACTTAAGGATTAATAGATAGTTATGAGCACAGAAAAAAAATCACATAGAAAAATGTGTGAAATCACCTCATGACTTAATTCCTATTGTTGGTAAATTCCACTACATTTAACCTCCAATCAATTAGTTTACCACATGTGTTATAAAACAGGGCTGAGGTCCAGGAAATATGTAATTGATACGTAATGTTGCAGGCATGGAGATAGTTGGAGGATGGTGGAGAACAGCAGTGCCAATTCTGTATCATCTCCCTTTTGGATTAGGATATTCAGCACTTGGAGGAATTTCCTACTATTTCCGAAGCTGGAGGCAACTACAATTGGTTATCTCTGTACCATGCACCCTCCTGTTATCTTACTGGTGGTAAGTTGTTGGAATTGATAATGCTTGTGCTCCTACCTCTTTCATTCCGCCGTAGCTGTTTTAAACCTCTTATCGACTGTTTTTTTTATATGCCTTTTATCAGATGTGGCAAAGCTGGGATTTCTCTCTGCATGTACTTCTGGGGTTCCAAGTTTTATTCTTGAATAGCATGTGATTCCAAAAGCATGCTTATGTTCATGTTCTCATTTTGCCTTTCCATTAGTTATCACCTGATAATTACCATTATAAGTGAAAGGTGCATTACTTAACACTTTGAGTGCCGGCTGCTAAATTTAAAGCCCTACTGAAAAATCCAGCCATTTTTTATTATATTCGTGTATTTTTTAAAACATTAGCATCAAAAATATATTTATCGATGTGCATTTCAATAAAAATGGACTTTGCTCTTCTATATGAATGAGTTGAATAACATTTATTGCTAATTTTTAAATATATAATGAAAACCTACTGTTTTTGAAAAATAAAAAAGTTGCAACATATGATGTACCACCATAGCATGCATAATAATTTTTTTAGTACGCTCAATTTGAACTATTTAAAGCATGGAAATCATAAAAAAGCATTGTTCCAAGCAAAGCTTTATAAATCCTGGACGAAAGAAAGGGTCAATGCACCCTCAACGAACGGTCCATTGGCCCAAAGAATTTTCACACCAAGTGGCCTAAGATGAGGATGCCGGTAGCTACAGAGGACTACTCGTCCTCAAGACATAAATTGAACTCTTTTTCCATCGAGCAGTTGATTTTTGAAAAAAAAAGAACCCCTAAGCAGTAAACTGGGAAAGTACCACGGGCGAAATATTACGGCTTCACGCATACAAAGCCAATTAAATGGAAAGACGTAATATTACGTCCATGGCAATCCTCAGAAGGATTAGCAGGACGTAATATTACGTCCATGGCACGCGAAGTGTTAAGTTCCTAAATTCACACAACTCAAATAAGATGTTTCAAATTATCTCTACTAGTGGTGAATATCATGCCAGTGATTTCTATCAAAAGTTTCAAGACCAATCAATAGCTCAATATGAAGTGTTACTTTTTTAACAGCATCATGATATGGGTATATTTGTGTGGTGTTCAATTGGCCAAAGAAAATACTATCTCTCTTGAATTTTGAAGGAAATTTACTCCCAGGTAAAGGCTCGCTCTGCTGGAAAAAAATATAAAATTAACATATTTACTATGAGGATCATATCTATGAATGAGATTAATGAGGTCTCGATCTTCTGCCATAGGGAAAACAGGTTGATCAACGTACTGAGTCAATTTTTATGTCACTGGTGTAATGCATAATGAAAAAGGAAGTGGGCTATAAAATCAAATCCATGTGATATGTTGTTTCCACATTTTAAATGGGTAATTTCCCTTCAGCAGTAATAATTATTGAATCAAGAACCATTCACAACTATAATTAAAATAATTTATACCATTAAATTGTGGTATTACGTCGTTAATCTTCAAGATTGTGAACATAAGCCCCAGACACAGGGAACTCCAATCATCAGTCACAAGCTGGTTAAGGGAAAGACTCCACAAACAAGAAATCAGCACTCAAGAAACAATTGCCACAAATTTACGAGTTATTTTCAATCAATATCTATTAGAAGAAGAAATATTCAAAATAAGAATTATTACAGAAAACAACAATGATAACTAATGATCCCATATGAAACATTACCAAAAACTAAGTACAATCTGTATAAGTTTGCAGAAATCACCCATCTCAGCCAAGTCATCAATCCAAAGCGAGCGCCTGAGCAAGAGAGCGCTTGCAAGCTCCGGAACGTGTCAGGGTGGAGGGGAGGGAATTTGCAAAGGAGTGGAGGGGTAATAGGGCAATGTTCAAGTCAGCTGCAAATCTGCCGTGTAGGCGCCCCTGCTGACTGGCACCACTGCAAAACGTCCGTCATCCAAGCCGGGGTTGGGGGGGAGAACCGCGTACTGCTGGATTTTCTCTCCTCTATCTTCTGGGTTGGAAACATAACTAAGTGGGGTGATTGCTGGTAGAGGCAAGTCATTGGAATCCATGGAGGGGAGAGACAGAGTGGGATGAGGTGTGTAGGAGGGAGAGAGAATTGTGATAGGACAAGTGGAGTACTTCTCACTCCAAACTGCATTCTTATGCCTCAGCACCCATTTCCCCTTGATTGCCAAGGAGTAGGTATTCCTCCGCCGTACTACCTATATAAGTCTTGATCTCGTCGGAGGGCTGGCATCGGAGGGCTTGTGTCGGAGGGCTAGCATCCTAGAGCAGCGTCCTAGGGCAGCGTTGTAGGACAGCGTTCGTAGGGCAGAGTTCGGAGACAAGAGATACAAGACTTAGAGTCTCGGAGCATTTGAGTCGAAGGGCCTTTGCGCACAAATCCTTTGTGCAAAAAACCTTAGGGGGAAAAGTCCTTAGCGGGAGAAGTTCTGCGGATAAGTTTGGAAGAAAATCGGAGGAATTTCTGGGAAGGGGTACCAGAAATTTTTGGGGGGGGGTACACTAAAAAATACCACAAAATATTCAGAAGAGAAAATTTATGACTGCCATACTCAGGCTATTTGATTAAATATCACATACCACATGTACAAGCATCACTTTTTACATATATAAAAGCTCCTATTTATCACTTTTAGGTTGATCCCTGAATCACCTCGTTGGCTATTGGCAATGGATCATCACAATGAGGCAGAAAAAGTCCTTGGAACAGCAGCCAAGGTTAACGGAAGGGTATGGAATAATGCTCACCTCATGAACCTAAGAAGACATAAGGAAAATAGAGTCAGTATTGTATCAATCAAATTCAGAGAGCCAAACATAATCCATAACAATGATTCAAAGGAAACCTTCAAGAGGAAACCACGTAATGTAAGTTTATATGCTGATTAAGTCAAACAGTACTTTCCCCACTCACCAAAATTAAGTTAGCAAAAAACTGATGATTCCTTGTTCTTCAAATTGAAATGGGAAGATCACGATGAATCATCTACTTCATTAACATTACCATTTCAGAGGCCCTTATGTAAAATGGCAGCTCAAAATATTTGGTAGGGGTGAAGCACTAGAATGACTACCCTTCCCCATAGTGCATCCCCTTCCTCCCTCAATCTTACAGGTTTATCAAATAATGGTTACAAGGTAATAATTATTGGTGATTCCTCTATAATGTTTATTTTGCATTTTGGAAAATTTTAAACCAACAAAATATAATGTACACATTAAATATAGAAACTAGAATTATTCCCCTTCCCTTCCTAATCAGCCTAAAACCATGAACTGCACAGAAAGAAATATTTCACCCTCACGGCAAGAAATATATCAAACCTGCAGACAGAAATCATGGACCAATGTACCTGTTTGAAATCCCAAGAAAAGAGCTAGAGCTCTCCCCAACCAACCAATGAGACTCAAAGGTTGCTGATTGATGGATGAATCTAAATCCCATGGAAGTATTTCTCAACCAGTTTTTATGCAACTGTGTCAACAACTTATGCAGACAACTTTTTCTTTCCTACCCATCTTGTGGTGTGGGGCATAAAAGTCTTTGACTTATGAGCCTGGCCACAAGAGTGAATTCCCAAAGGATACAAGGATAAATATCCTACTGTAATAGGAGCTTCTTTACCATACAAACTAATTTGCTAATTCCACTCATACCTTGCTGTGAAATGAATACATAGTATTCTTATTACACTCAAATACGTTGGCCCCCTAAGCAGCGGCGCCGACTCCATGGGGCCTGAGGTGCCACGAGCCCCCTAAAAATTTTGTTATGGGTGCGTGAGGAAAAAATGTGTCAGGCTTGTCAATTTTCCCCGGAGCGCCCAGATATCGAGATTCGAGTTATCAGGGTTCTAATGTTGATCATATGACTCTTCTAAAATGCTTAAAAACTTGAAACTCACTACTTATAAAATTTCCCGGGGCAAGGTCACCGGTTTGGGCCCCCCCAATATTTTTGTAAGTCGGCAACCCTGCCCTTAAGTTACTCAACATACATATTTACTGCCAAGTCCCAAAAAAGAGACAGCAGAGAATGTATGTACATCAGCATGGTTTTGACATGCCAGCAGTGTAACTAATCGATCAACATGCAGATTCATTACTGTTGTGAATGGTGTGATGTAATTTGGAAGTCGTGAAAATTATTGAAAAATTAATCCAGATTTTGTTAGTATGTAGTATGTACTTTGAATGGCATTTCATTTAACATGTATGCAAGAAATAAATTCCAAGTTTTTGAGCATTACACTACATAATTCAACAGTTAAGTATGCAGACCCTCACCCACTACCACCAAGGCCAGGGGTTGGCATCCTTTTGAGATGGAAAAGCCAAAAGTTATGCAACCAGCCGCACATACACATTATGACAGTGCTTTATTTGACAACCGGCAATGTACTTATTATAGGGACACTTTATCCTCTCTCATTCCTACATCCATAGTTTTTCTCCTGTTTTCAATACTTTTATGAGTTTTTAATATCAAATAATATATTAAATATTTTTTGTGCATTGAACTGGAAGACCGCAATTTTAAATCGACAGAGCCACAACTTGATATCAAAAGGGCCACATGCGGCTTGTGAGCCGTAGGTTACCTATGGCTGACCTAGGCTAGCTTGCCCTTATTATTATAAGTGAAATTGCTGCTGGAAACATATTGCTTTAATTTAATCAAGTTGAATATGATTGAAAACTATCTTTTTTGCATTTCATTACTAGGCAAATTACAGGAAGCGACAAAAGGGACATATTTTTGATCTACTAAAAACGCCTAACTTAAGACGAAAAACATTAGCCATTAGCTACAGCTGGCTTGCATCAGGATTGGCATTCTTTGGAGCTGCACAGTACATGAGCCGTTTAGGAGGAAATATTTTCATCAATGTGGCCATATCAGGTGAGACAACATCGGAAAAATTTTCTGCATAGACATTAAATATGCATAGATTTATATTTGTGTATTGGAATACAAAGTGATTTACCAATTTTTAATGATTCTTTTTCATTTACATTTTACAAATAAATTGAAATAAGAAATACCTGAAATAAATCCAAATACTCCAAATACATAGTTAATTAGCAGATATTGTGCACTGCCTCCCTTCCCTTGTATTTGGTTGATAATCTATCTCTGGCAGAATGAGTCCCACATTCGCTGCCCTAAATAACTTTATGATAACTCTTTCATGCTGATTTTATAGCCTAGGAAGAGCCTTCCTTGACAAATTATTGTTGAAATTATTGACGACCAGATAGTGATAACGTTTTAATATTGGATTGAACAGGAAACACAAAAGAAATACAATGAGAACTACTTCTAAGGAAACAGAATTGACTACTGAGCAGACAGAGCACATGGTGAAAAACCCACATTACACTAGAACCAAAAACGATATACATATATCGATAGTGTCTTGATTCACTATCGATTGATGCATCAATGTAATTAGTTTGTTTTTCAATATTTTCATGATTTTGTCTTTCATGCTGATTTTATAGCCTACGAAGAGCCTTCCTTGACAAATTATGAAAATTTTATCTTTATTTCCCAAGTCTATTGTAATCTCCTAGTTTTCCACACAAACACAATATCCTTTATGAGCATATTACCTTTGGGATAGCAGAAATGTACTCTGCCAACACCAAAGTTGATAGGAAATGGACAGACCAGGCTTTTCTAGAATATTTCTCCACTTCTGATACCAGTGTTGGATTAAGGGACAATTTCCCTTTCCGTCCATTAATTCCTGGAGAAACATGAAAAGTGGGTATCTTTAGGGTGGTTCTTCAATGCAGGCTTTCATTTCACCTCTCTAATGAATTAAGTCTATAGATAATTGGAGAGTATTTACAAGCCACCTGTCAGCAAGCAGATGCATTACAGGGGCGCCGACTTATAAAAAATATTGGGGGGGCCCATATTCGAGGTCTTACCCCGGGAAGAGGTTAAATTCAAAGTGTGTCGCAGCACCGAAACACTATCATGATTCACACCACCTGATACAGTTAACCTGCTTAACCTTATAGTTATTTGTTTTAACACATAGTTGAATTTATTTTAAAAGGTAACTATTGTCAAACATGGGAAATAAAAATTACCAATAAATTTTTGTGATTTCACAAAGCATAATATAATTTAATTATTTTCTTGAAACATTGAGGGGGCTCCACCCCCCCAAACGAATCTTTGAGGGGGCTCAGGCCCCCTCAGGCCTAATGGAGTCGGCGCCACTGATGATTTATCTCTTTGAGGTGTTTGATACCTCCTTGATGCCAAGGAAAGTAGTCAACCACCACCACAAAAAATTACCTTTACTTGCCCCAGCCTCACATACTGGTCATATGAAATAAGAATTTGCAAATTATTGCCATAAACATTCAGATCTGTACTTTGTGAAAGACGGTAGCCCCTTTTAATTGTGGTTTTTCCGCATTATCTCCTACAACCGGCAGGGGAAGGGTTAAAAGACTCACAAGGTGGAGTCTATAATGATTACTGATACCAATTTCTTAAAGGGTGTAAAGGAATGTGTCAGAGAATGCTTCTTCAGAACTTAGGGAATATCATCGTCAGGCTGGCAATCCTGCAGATAACAAGATCCTGTTTTCAATTTGGTGCTTCAAACATGTAGCATTGGTTTTAAAACCACCATATGTAAACCATATTGGATGAAAACTATATCAAACATACCCAAAAAAAAGGCATTTTTTGCTTGGGTATATTCGACTCTAAATTCAAATACAAGAATGAATTGAAGTCTAGATTTAGTCTTCATCCTATTCACAAGATATAATTGTAGCAAATAATCAATTTTCAGGCCACAGGGACCTGGCCAGGTTGCACAGCTGATTTGGAGTTGCTCTCAGCTCCAAGCTCAACTTTCCCTACCCCTATAGCGAATAAAACCATCCAAAGTTATAAAATATAGAGAGTAGAAAAAACTTTGGGAATTTTACCTGATGCATACTCTCAAGTGCATAAATCTTTTTTTGAAGGCATCAATTAATATTGTTAAGTTTAAAGATATACTGCCCAAAGTGGATCTAGGCAATCTAGTGGATGTTCTTAGACTTTATTGACACAATATGGCCACAGCTAGCAGAAATCTTGGGGGCTGGAGATGACCAGAGAAGACGTAAAGGTTTAGTACAGACAAAAAAACTGGTTAGGTTCCCCAAGGCAGCAAAGATTCATGGGGCTCTGGATTTGTTTTTAAGATATGACCCTCCCCTATTCCATTGTTCTCCTTCCCTTCTGTTCAGGGCTGCCGACTTATAAAAAATATTGGGGGACCCATACTGGTGTCTTGCCCCAGGAAACTTTATAAATAGTGAGTTTTAAAGTTTTTTTAAAGCATTTTAGAAAACATATGATCAACATTAGAACCCAGAAAACTTGACTCTCGATAACTCAACACCCCAGGGAAAATTGACAAACCTGACACGTCTTTTCCTCCCACATAACGAATTTTTGGGGTGCTCGGGCCCCCTCAGGCCCCATGGAGGCGGCGCCACTACTTCTGTTCTCAGCTAGTCTACCCCTTCCATACTCACTCCCATCCTCTTAAACTGTAATTGTTGCCCTAAAATTGAATGATGGTTATTTGGATCAGTTGAATTTGTCCCTGACATCCATGGTGTAATACTTAATAATACCACTCCTTCCCTTGAGGTCAAAAATTTAATTTTCTGTATGTTTATTTTGTGCATCAGTAAAAATTTCTTTGTTCACAGTTGTTCCATAAAGCAAAATGCAAAATAATACCATTGAATTTTGGTGGGGAATTAATAATAATATCTATGAAAGTTTAAATGCTAAGTAGAAAGCTAAGTCAAATATTAAAATTTTTACTTAAAAAAGAGGGCAAAAACAAGGGAAACTACATCATTCTGCTGCTGCTGAGAAACTTTAAAGATATTTTTACCTTTTCAGGCGCAACACAAGTTGTAGGTACACTGCTTAGTTGGTATTTGATGCATACATTTGGACGACGAAATACACTCCTGGTATCACACCTATTTTCAGGAGTGTCCTGCCTTCTGATTGCTTGTGTTCTGAAAGGTAAGTAGCTACAACATTTATATAATGGTACATATAAATATAAGCAACTAGCAGGTTTACCACTAGTACAGTTGAGGACCTCAAATCCGTAATCCTAAAACCCAGAAAACCAGACATCCGGAACGTTGGAAAATTCCTCTGCGTAGTGTTTCGACTTGGCACCTTGTGGCACCACTCTCCGAGCCTTGTTCTGGGATGAGTAAGAAGTTAGCACACGCAGTGGTGTAACTAGGAATATGATTTGGGGGGGATGTGGGGGCTTTGGGGGGTTAGTGGAGGCAACCCCCCTCGGAAACAGGGAATTAAGGAAAAATTTTGAAAAATAACATGCCTGAAAATGCATTTTACATAATTTTGGCACATGAAATTTAACTTTAAGCAGATACATTTAGTAGATATCAAATCCAGACAAGAAATTTAAATTATTTTTTGATTTTGCTGAGGCTTTGGGGGGGGGGGGATACATCCCCTCATCCCCCCATAGTTACGCCACTGAGCACACGCTTTGAACATAATCATAATCATTTATTTGTCCAGCAAATTTGTTTAGGATACAAATATTTGTGCAGTGGAGGTATTGTAATGTTAAAATCCCTGTCATGTATTATTTCTGAGTTATAATTTTATTGCATTAAAATTCTCAAAAAAATGTACCACTATTTCCACGTGCTGAAGACCAGAAATCCAGAAACACTTTGTTCCCATGCTTTCCAGATTTGAGGTCCTTAACTGTACATGAGAGAAGAAGTTTACTCTATTAAACCTTTAAATCATGAGGTGAAAAACGTTCATACAAAAGTGTATTGATTTTTATTTGACAATTTAAAAAAATATGAAAACAGATATTTGTGTGAAATTTTCTGACATTTTTATGAAAAAAATCAAAATTGTCCCAAATAATTACTGTTGACCAATTCCAAAGCTATTATGAAGCAACACAACAATTAATTGGGATCATCGATAAAATGGTGATATATAATTGCTGTTTAAATAAAATACCCTACATATTGTTGTCACCTACATAGGCTGGAAATGGTTACCAGTGGCATTAGCAGCAAATGGACTGATAGGATTGGCAGTCGTTCTTTCAACGAACTACTTATACTCATGTGAACTCTTCCCTACTGTGGTGAGGAATGCCGGGATTGGTGTTGCATCAATGTGTGCAAGGATTGGTTCGCTGACAGCACCTTTCATAGCTACTTTAGTAAGTAATATTCTCTTGCATTGTATCTAGACTTTTGCTCGAAAGTGTATAACTAAATTCATTTCAGCTCTACTGAAGAGAAAATTAAATACTAATTGTAAGGGCCTATTGGAGAACATTTGGGCATTGTGACAGTAAAAATCCTGGGAAAATTCTTGGAGATTACTTATTAGTCTTCACTACATATCCTGGTTTAGAAGCTAAAATTTCTAGATTGAACCAAAGAAATTTTAATGCAATGAGGCTACTACAGTGGGGTATAAAAAAATATATGACATTCCACTTTGTGAACCAACAAGTTCTGACATTCTAACAAAGAGAATAGGTTTTTAAAACATCAGCAAATCACATTAAATAGAAACAGGGCATCTTTTTCTCTTTTTCCTCAATGTAATGAAGAAACTTTGGACATGTTGCAGGATACCATCCATCCTCTTATACCACCAATAACCTTTGGGATCTTCCCATTGGTAGCAGGGATATTGGTACTTCTGTTACCAGAAACTAGCAACCAACATTTGCCAGACACAATCCAAGAAGGAGAAGACTTTGGAAAAAAGAAAAATTAGGTAAAACATTTTTTACTAATGGAAAAAAAAAGTTTTAAAGTTTTTATCAAATTTTCTTTAAACCCCAGAAAAACTGCAAATATTACATATACTAAGAGTATTACTACTTGTATATTAGCACTGGATAATTTTTTTAAAATTTGATGAAATAATTGTAATAAATAATGAAACTGCTAAAAATATAATTATGTGATTTTCTTAAATTTTGATTTCATTCACCTTTTCGGTGCTGAAATGCCACAACCTGAATGACCATGGCTAACTTTTTTTTAAATAATCCATTGTATATTAGTGAATGCATTAAATTTTATTTAGCGCTAGTAATGCATTTCTTGAAACCAAACATTCCATGAGTTACCATCTTTAATGGAACACAAGGGCAAGCCACCCAGCACCATACAGGTACCTCCTCAATACCCATCTACCACATAAACCTACTCTCTCACTCAGTTATTTCATCCAAAAGTTAGTTTTGATCAGTGAGGATAAAGCTAAACCCAGAATTGAACTGAGACATTCAGGGTAGGGGATGCATTACCTTTCCCTGGGCCACCATAGACTCTGAGGATTTTTATTCAGGGATATCCAATGGCTTCACCCGTGGCCGTTACATTGGTATCCAAATGTTCTACCACTTATAGGGCAACAACAACATGTTCTCTTAGATTTAACTTGATGATTGGTTTGAGCAGGTGAGGGTGGAGCTCACACTGGACTTAAACAAAGGCATGTTAATTTTCACATTCAGGAGAGGCAGTTACTTTCCCTGGGCCACCGCGTACTCAGAGGGTTTTTGAGAGAGGTGTCCAACGTACTGTGGCATTTTTTAATGTCCCCCCCCCCAGAAATTCCTCCGAACTTCCTCGGAACTTATCCGCAGAACTTAAGGTTTTTCGCGCTAAGGCCCTTCGACTAAAAGGCTCGGAGACTCTAAGTCTCGGAAACTCTTGTCTCCGAATCTCTGCCTCCGGAACTCTGCCTCCGGAAACAGCCCAGAACCAGCCATACCTGCAGAGCAAGACTTACATAGGACTACTGCGGAGGAATACCTACTCCTTGGCAATCAAGGGGAAATGGGTGCTGAGGCCCTAGTATGCAGTTTGGAGCGAGAAGTATTACCATAGTCCTATCACAACTCTCTCTCCCTCCAACACCTCACCCCACTATGCCTCCGCCCTCCATGTTTTCCAATGAATTTCCCTCTGATTCGACTGATGTATCCAACCCAGAAGTTTGAGGGGAAAATTCCGGCCCTGCACGCTGTTCCCTCCTACCCCGGGATGATGTTTGGCGGAGCTGAGAGTCAACAGGGGCGATTTTTGGGGCAGATTTGCAGCTTATTGAACATCGCCCTTTCTACTCCTCCACTCCTTGGAAAAATCCCTCCCCTCCACCCTGTCTCGTCGTGGAATACCCAAGCTCTCTTTTGCTCGGGCACCGGTGGTGGACGGATGGTTTGACAGACATGGCTGATTTTAGAAAAATTAAATTGCTGGTATTTAGTTTGGTAATGTTTCCTATGGGATCATTAGTTATCATCGTTGTTTTCTGTAATAATTCTGATTTTGAATACTTCTACTTCAAATAGATATTGATTGAAAATAACTCGTAAATATTTTTGACAATTTTTTTCTTGTGTGCTGATTTCTTGTTTGTGGAGTCTTTCCCTGAACCAGCTTGTGACTGACGATTAGAGTTTCCCTATGTCTGGGCTTACGGGAACAATCTCCAAGATTAATGACGTAACGCTACAGTACCTACAAACAATTAAAAAAATTGATATATAAAAAAACAATTATAAGGTCATTAACGAGCGAGTTATAAGAAAGTATTAACTTGATTCAACCTTGATGTTTCCAGAAAATACTACTCAGGCCCAGAGGAGTTATAGAGGGACCACCAATAGGGTAGTTTCCTTCATCAAAGACAACAAAAGGCATTGATTGCGATTCGTTACCCAACATTAGTGCATTCATGCTATACAAATTATTTGGTTTTAGAAATCCCAGTTTAGAAGAATGTTAATGGTCAATTTTAAACTCATTGAAAAAGGCCAGATTGGCGCCCATGCGATGCCACTCCACATGACGTCACAGGGACCTAGATGCTATACGAGTAGACAGGAGTTTTACATCATCTGAGATTACCAATGCATGCATGTGGCACAGAGCTCAGGGAAACATGTCTTAATAATCACCTATTAAAATTGCCTATGGTCGGAAAGTTTCCTTTGTTTGATAGGGTATTATAATCCTTATTTAAGCCAACCACTACCAGCTAGCAGGGTAGTCTGCTACCTGCTAGCAGCCTGCATCGTATCGGCGCTCATAGCCTCTCACCAAGGTGGCCTCACACGGCAGAAGCTGGAAGCAGAATGACGTCACACGGGATTTTCCCTGCATTCATAATTAGCCGTCGCGTTTTTGCGCGCTTGAAAATTCTCACTTTTCATTTAATTGCGAAAAAAAGATATCGTCATTTAAAAATCTGAAAACGTGAAATACGTACTCCAGGAGTAATAATCTTTTAATTTAGGCAATCAAAAAAAATAAGAGACCACCCTATTGCTCTCAGCGTTCTTAAAGGTAGGAGAGTTAGAGAAGGAAAGGATCCCAAAGAAGAAGAGAGCCTAGGACCCCAAATGTTTCTTGGAGGCCATAGTCAGAAAATCAATGAAAGTTTAAGGCCTTTGGTAAAAAAAAATTCTCTCCGTTTATGCCTTTTGTTTAATAGGGCTCAAGAATATTGCCTACTTTCCAGATGAACGAAGTTCACACGAGAATCACGACGCCACTACCTCCCCCTCACAAAAAAGCTAACATTTTGTTATTTGAAGGATCCAAGAACCTTGAGCGGTTCTTGGATCCCTCTAAGTTTCACTATGACAAAATGCCGATGTGATTTTTTCAAATCTGATCAGCAGAAAAATGCTCACAATTCCATAACTTATCCCGTTCACTCCCGTTCAAAGACTATATGCACTAGACCCGTTCGATCGGTCGTATTTTTTTCTTTTTTCGCGGTGAATTACTCGTTTTAAACTGACGTTATCATCTTGAAATATTCCTGGGAAATATGGTAGATCTTTCCATCATTTACCTTTGTAATGTGCCTTTTTTGCTTCGTATTGCTCATTTAATATTTACGATATCCTCTCGAAATTGTTGTGGTGGGTGTGTGGAGTAGCAGGGGCGGATTCAGCGACAAATGTTTGGGCGGAAGGTCATGACCATTGATATCATGGTAAAATTAGCAGAGCTGGAACGCACTTTCCTTAACTTTTTTAGAAGTGAAATATTACTCTGAATGTTTTTTTTTAGAAGTTGTTATTTAAATTTTATTACAAATCTTTTTGCTTTGGTTACGAATGAATGTATAAGAAATTTTGTGGCAACAAAATCGATAAAAGTGTTATTTGACTATTATGTCTTTTGTTGTGCTGGAACGGCGTTCGGGTTCCATGATACCACTGGTCGTGACCCTGAGCTCGGAGAGAATGGAATACCCGCGGGAGAGAGGGACGTTTTTACAGTAGGGAGTGCTACGTACTCTGCGATAAATACTAATAGAACTTCTTTCGCGTTTCACACTTGTATCAAAGCATTTGCATACATACTCCCTTTACTCCCTTACAAAGTTACAAAATAAAAATAAAAATTAACTAATAAAAATTATAAATTTTTGATAACATTTGGGGGGAAGGGTCATGACCCCTGTGACTCCCCCTCAAAATGCCCCTACAGGATAGACAGTTGTAAACATTTTCCCGTTACTCGAATAAGAAAATTTTAAACGCGAGAAAATGCAGAGGTGATTTTTTTCAAATTTGGTTGGCAGACAAATACTCACTATTCCATAATGTATCCAGAAAATTTCAAGAGGATAGAGTGAGTTTTACACGAATAAAAACATCATGACAATATACCAGTGGAATTGGATCGACACTTCCTTTTATGAAATGAAAAATTCTCATCTAAAGGCAATGCAAAGTTATTTATCAGGGGTTTGCAACCTGCTCACACCTGCGGGCCACGAAATGAAATTGGCATTACTCATGGACGAATTAAGCTCGCTGTGAGGGGGTGGACGGTACGCTGCGCTGAGCAGACTGAGGTCCATCTTGGGGGCACGCAATGACTCTTATCAAAACGGAGATTAACAAAGATCTCCCTTGGGACATTTATATACATGAAACGGAAGGTAATTACATGCTGAACAAGTCAAATAAAAACTTACGCTTGAAAGCCGCACGCCATTGTTTTATTTTTTTATTTTGCCAGAAATGACTGGAAATACGCAGTCGCCTCTCTTAATCTCTCCTTCATCTGCCACAGGCATGGATAAATAAAACATGATTAAACGCAAATACTAGTGCTTTCGTAAGATATTTTCTTAAATGTATACATGATAAATTTTAGCTAACTGTAGTAAGAATCACCCAGGCCGAGGCGAATAGGTGGGCTCCAAGGGGCTTCAAACTCCCTACAAAATGTTTGGGAGATAAGGTAGTATAAGTAAACCCAAGTGAACAACCCCCGAAATTAACCCCCTCTCCATAAGAACCCCCACCCCTACACCAACCTCAGATTTTTTTCTCTTGCTAAGGCCTCGTGAAGCACTTTAATAATACTAGGCAGCTAATGCAATTATAAAAGAATAACATCACTGTTTCACGGGCTGCGGGTTGACTTCGACCAGATCAATTACTCATTTCTCAGAAATCATGTCTTACGATCACGGTCAACACAAGTCGGACCCTAGGGCACTGACTTCAGCATACGCCAATGGGAGATAGAGGAGATCGGGCTTTGTTCAGCCGTTGTTCCTCACCGTTTTTCATAAAAGGACCCTCCACGCAACCATTCCCCCTTGAGCCTTGTTAGCCGATTGATGTCCGAAGCGCCACTTGGCCAGGCCGGGGGGAGCATAATTCCATTCAGAAGTCCCCCACTTCACAAAGCTCTTGACTGCAACGTTAGGCCCTTCGTATATGAAAACATCCTTTGACCTTTATTTAAATCGACTTCCATTAAATTTATAACGGTGTTTTTTTTTTGTCATTTCACTCGACACCCCGCGTAAAATTTTCATATCGAATTGCAATTTCCGTGTGCTCGTCAACCAAGGCCGTATTCAGTACGGATTTGATGTGACGGAAACTCGAAATTTATGAGAACTTGCCGTTTCAAATTCAAAGAATAGCACCCATTGCAATTTCCACGGTCCTGAAATGAAAGTAACATCCCCATTGGGTCTCGACTAAGCTGAGTCCTTATTGACTCGGGCCCCCATTCGTGCAATTTCCATCATATGCAATCTTGCAGTAGCTACAAATTCTATCCATCGATGAAAACAAAAGAAATTAAAAGAACGGCCAAATTCGATCGCAGACATGACTGTGATAATAATTGCACTTACATTTCAGATAACGGGAAAGCAAGTGGATGCAAACGGAATTTTTCAATTAAAATCATTTTCACTCACTGTGGTAATTATTTGTCTGTCTTTAGATGGTGAATTACCTTCAATATTTGCTCCCATGGGAAAGATGGTTGGTTTTCAAGATATTTACTTGCGATCATGGCTAGATATATCAGATTCTGCGATATTTTTTAAAGGCATTAAATCATTATTTGAGTGGTTTTCTTCGTATTTGCACGACATATTAATAGGAATATGAGCAGTAATGAATGAAGACATGGCTGGAGCACGAACTCGTTCAATCGGAGGAGCTGAAAAATTCTCTCTCAATTCTTATCATTTTAATGGAAAAGCTAGCAGCACGCACGAGTAAATCGATCAATTCCGAAATTTTGGAGACGATACCTTGCTGACGTGAGTGACACCTTTATTTCAAGAGAGAACGAGCAACCGAAAATCGTCACTATAATCAACCCAAATTTATTTCCATTACTTCCCTTAATATTAGGGTTGCTTCTTTCATATTTAAGAATTCGCCCATTGTTCCATAATTGATCTTCGTTTTCGCTGCAAATTTAATGAACTCCTTCGATCTAGCACTTTGTTCAATACAATAAACGTGATTTTACTCCCGGGCGGAGGTCCTCTTGTAACAATTCTCCTTGACGATGTGAGAATAAAGGGGAGTCATGCAACGGTGAACAGTGGTGTTCAATCGTACGAGTCATCGCTCCCGACTTTTCCTCCGTGAGACCTTATCCAGGAAAATTGTTTGTGAATTATGAGTTAGTTTACTTTGCGAAATGAAGGTGTAAGTTTCACTCTATTAGGAAATAATGACGGCGTTAATCCTTGTTGTTGTAACCGATGTTTTTTTGAGGGGAGTAAGGCGCCATCTACATTGGGGGGCTTCGGGCACCCCCATGTTGAGGCCAGGAGCGAATTTAGGAGACGGGTTACAGGGGCCATGATCCCCCCCCCAATTTTAAATTTTTATTAGTTTAATCGTTTTTTATCCTTGCAAAGGAATAAAGGGAGAGCATATGCAAATGCCAACACCCAAACGTGATAGAAGTTTGAGTCGCATTTATCTTAGAGCGTAGCACTTCCTACAAAATATTTTACATGGGAGAACGCCCCTCTCTCTCGGGGGGTATTCCATAATCCCCGGACCTAGGTCATGCCCCCTCCCCCTCAAAATTTGATACTGAATCCACCCCGGCGTTGAGGTCCTGATTAAAACTTTAACTCATCGAGAGATTGCGTCCAAGGTGATCACGCTTCGACCATGGGCGCAATTTTAATTCTTGCCCCACCTCTGCAAATACCACCACCGCCACGCCCCCCTCCCCCTAACAAGTGTAAGGACACTATGAGAGCGGTGAGTCTCCGACGTCGTGGCGGGACTCAAGAAGGAGATGCGAGCTCCCGCGGAGGAGGTGGGGAGAAAGCGGAGGGAGGAGGTATGGTGCGAGAGGGGATGGGGTTGACGGCGATATTAAGTGGACGATGGGATGGGGGAGGGAGGGAGGGAAAAGAGTGTCTGAACGGAAATGGGACTTGTGCCTGTCAGTCCCTCTCGATTACGGCCGCGGCGGCGTCGGTGGCGACTTGACCGCGCAAACACAGCCCACCAAAAGCATAAGCGCGCACTCACACAAGAACGGACAGCCGCCAGCAAGAGTTAGTCGCCGCCGAAGGACGTCTATCCATCCATCGGATATTAGCCGCGCGCTCAGGGTCCTAGCGAGCGCCACCTCCACCATCAGGCGACGCATCAGAGGATCAGCACTTGCCCGTGGGGGATCGACGAGGAGACAACCACCGTCGGACTGAGAGGGACCAAGGGAGACGCCGACGGGAATCGCACGGACCACAGTACGGTTTGCGAGATTGTTTTTGTTTTTATTCAATAAGAGAGTGTAAACGCATGTGTTATATTTGATATATTTTGTATGAGGGACCTTGGGAGACGACTATATGAATCGTACGGACCACAGTACGGTTTGCAAAATTCTTTTGTTTTAATTTAGTATTTTTCTTCAATGACAGAATGTCAACGAAGTATCATACTTTATATATATATTTTAAATGACAAATTACCGTGTGCACACCTCCAGTTAAGGGCATTGGAGCATAAACATCTTTCGCGGTGTTATTACATTTTTCTAAAAATATTTCTGGGGCCTCTCAAAAGCTGATTGATCTATAGTTAGAAGTTACTCTTCCCTTATAGGCGAGAAATGTAAATAAACCTTTCAGTCTGTTTTCACCAACTGGAATGTAATTCTTAAAGTTTCCCCTAAAATAATTGCGTATACTTACGCTGTTTTGGCACATAGGTGATCCATTGATTTGGTTTGGCCAATGCAAGCAGTGTGCAGCGGTAAATTGAATATTATATTCATAGAGGGGCTATCAGGGTGTTCTGAATAAGACACCGATTCAAACCCAGACCTATATCCATAAACATAAATTTCCGTGTATCGCTCAATATTTAAAACTGCGCTGATAGGCGAGGGTAGAAATCATCCAGTAATTATTTACAAGCGAACTTCATATAATCATCCCCGACCAACGATTACGTACTAAGAGTTCAAAGCACCAGCTGGGATGATTTTATTGTGTTAGCAACGGCTTTGCACTGGTTCAAATACGATATCCCACGGTTTTTAGCCCTGTGCTGTAGCAACTACGCTATCACTGTGGTGAAAAAGTGGTAGAAATTGAAATGGCTAGCATCGAAAACTGGCCGCAGTGTTTTTTCCATTAATTGAAAGTGCTACATTATAAGCTCTAGAAACTGTTTCTCCCTTGAATAAGAGGGTTTTTCTTCTCCACTCCCTGGAGCAATCACGGAAGGCAGCATTGTAGATTGGGCAATATGCCAGCTTCATTCGACGGTTTTGGGTGCAGTTTTCGATCTTATGGTGTTTTCCGTGCGGGTAAACGATAATTAGGGGTAAATTACAGTTTCACGCAGCTCTTGGAGTGATCTCAATTACAAAAGTTGGCACTTGGAAAAAAATCAGCTGATTTCTGCATCATCTAAAACATGAGTCTGCAAGTGATAGAAGTTTTGAGGCTAGCTTTGAGATTCGCACACTTTCATGAAAAGGCAAATAGGAACTGTAACATTGTGAATACTACTTAACGAGCGTTTGTGGAGCCGTCAAAGAAACTCAAAAGACTGCGAGTTGAAGCTTCTGATTACCGACACGAATGTAGAATGCTATTTATTTTCTTCGCTGAAATAGAGAACGAGAGAGAGTTGCTGAGATATGCCAGTGTTTCCCACGACAAACCATCAATTACCGCAGGCGTCTAATTATAGATAAAAACGTCATAAACGAAATATGCAGTTCAAGCACTCGTCTTAAACGTGTGCACGGGAAGGTAGAGAGAAAGATGGCAAATGTTATTAAACATCGACATCGACCGTTTCTAATGGCCTGTTTACACGGTATATGAGCCCGGACGAGTATATAACTAAGTGTATGAACGCATGAATGGACAAGAAAATGCACCGCGTAACCACTCAACTTGTGCGAATCCATGTACAGAAAATATAACATGCTCCAATTTAGTCCATGTATTCGTACATGATCCTTTCCACAAAAATCATTCATCCATTCACACATTTACTCGTAAGTGTTTATTTACCGTGTAAAGAGGTCTTATAGAGTGCTCTCAAAATAATTTCGACAGAACTTATTACCAATAAATAGAGTAAGAGGAGGGGTCCATTTTTCCTCCATCAACCTCGTGGTAACTCATGATACACTCACGTAACTGATGGATCATTACAAGGACGTTCTTGGCTCTCTATCCCCCAAAATTCCCTCCTTTTTTTAATGGCATTTGGCAGAAGTTATGAACTAATTTAAGAGGACTAGGTGGCAAAGCGTAGAAATTACTCTATCTTAATCTTTGGGTTCAATTCCGATCTGGAAATTTGCTATGATTATATAAAGATTGGAATGAAATGGTTTAATCAGGAAATATGCTTGTACCACAAGGAAAAAATCGAAGTTTGACAATATAATCAGCGGGTGGTCTGTTTACAAATGGTCCTTTAGTTTACTCGCTAATTATGCACTCGACGATTGAGACCATAGCGTGACTTCCCATTAACTTCCATCGGTGAAACAGAGGGTCAAGTTGAGGTGGCTAAATCATGATTACATTCTCATAAGGGATATCGCTCGAAGAGAGTTTTTATCTTGGAGAGTGTATATATATTGGCATATTCAAAGACTTATATTCATTGAGATCGTTTCAACAGCGTCAATCTTACAATTAGATTCCTTTGCATGTCTCCACAAACGATTAGCCTAGAGCAATGCTTTCATGAATATAGAGGAAAAAGAAAGTCTTAAAGCTGAGCGTGATTACGTATTGCGTATCAAGTCCACTAGCAAATACGATGCGAGCATGGCACTGGCCATAGAAAGCTGAAATGAAACGCCCGCTCAATGCCAACGGTCGACACCATTATTTCTAAAATGATGCGACGAAAAAATATCACCCAGGTGGGAAAATGAAACGCATTTCTGGAATTATTCATGGTTAGGTTCAGAACGTAATTCCAACCGGACCCATTGATATGCAGTGCATTAGTCCTGCAGACAACTCATTTCGGCTCCTCAGCCTGTTATGGCCTTCTATTTTTTTTGTCGGTGAAGGGAAGGAACGAAGGACAGGTCATTTGCGCCATTAAGGCAGGGCAGGCGGATAAGTGTTTAATAATTGTTTTCAGTTTCTACGTGATTTCATCATTCCTGGTCAAAAATCTTAATATTGGTGTGATGCAGCTCTATCAATTCTCATGTCACCAAATCTTTTCATCCTTACGTATTTCTTCCGCCGACGATTGCTCTCATCATTCCTCAAGGTACGTCGTTACGTTAGGCTGTTTCGTCTTCTTATCAAGGTTTTTACGGGGCTTCTCGTCTCTCCTACTCTTCTAAGGACTTCCTCGTTACTTACTCGGACGATCCATTTGATCCTCATCATTTTTCTGTAGCACCACATTTCGAAAGCCTCCACCCTTAATTTATCTGCTGATATCATTGTCCATGTCTCGCTTCCTCAAAGAAGCATGCTCAAAGTTAAGTTATGATTAAATGCTTCCTTACTTGCTTGAATTTCCCGCTGTAAGTAGACATTGATTTTGGTGGAATACGAAATTCGAATGGGCTATTCTGCTGATATTTTCTTTCTTGCTTCCCCCTTCGCTAGTTATTCTGCTTCCCAAATAACAGAATTCATCCACCTCTACCAGTGTTTGTTTCCCTATTTTAATTTTAGTCCGCACTTTTTCTCTTCTTCTGCATATCTTGGTTTTCTTCAGCTTATTTTAAGCTGATACTTACCCAAAACTTAACTTATATTTACCAAAATCTTCTTCGAATACATCTCTGACTTAACTATGACTGCCATGTCAGCGAAAAATCATAGAACGATAATTTTTTCTTCATGAATAATTACTCTTAATAATTTTTCTTTATGTAAACGGCTTTCGTGATTAAAACGTTGAAAATGATGCGTGAAAAAGTAGGTACTGCCTTATCTCACTCCATTCGTAACTCCTCCTCCTTCACAGCTGAGTCCTGATTTTACCACCGCTTCTTGTTTGATTTTACCACCGCTACGGTCAGGTTATGCTTAGGTTAGGTCCAAAATAAGTTCACAATTCCCAGCTATTTTTCTCGTGGGGATCGGGATTAGGATGTTCCTCTCGCACTTCTATCGTATCTAACCTGTTAAGTAACTTTCACATCTGTTTTTGTACATCTGGTTCCCAGTCTTTTTTCCGGCATTATTATTAGCTCTGTTTAATTATCTTCAATCCTAGATGCTTTATTTATCCGCAGGTCTCTTACTACCGCATCAAATTGTGGTCTTGAAATTGGGCTCCTATGTTTTCCTTATATTGCACTTCCCCTTCGTTTTCAATAGCTATCGTTCTTAGAATGTTTCCATTGTACAACTCCCCTGTGTGATTTAGGGCCCCATTCCATGACATACCTCCATCGGTATGTAGATTTTTGCCATAATTTTGATTAATAATTAAAATATATAATTAATGACCAATCCATGGGGTTTTTCCGGAAACTCATTACTCCCACCCGTTCGGTCGTGTTTTCTCTTTTTTGTAGCGTATTATTCATTAAAACTAATTGTCAATTCAGTCAATTCGTTAAAAATTACATAATATGTAGAATAAGCCCTTTTACACTCTCGCCTTCTAATGGGCGAGGGGGACATTCGATTGTCCTTCAATTATGATAGCTGCAATACGAAGGAAGTATGCATGTAAGAAATTTTATTTACGGGAAGAAAGTGTAGACGAAAATAGACCGTAGAGTAGAATCCTTGATTTCATATTATTCCGCGATAGGAAAATAAACTTGAGCCTTAGATTATGGGTGAACTGCCATTTTTACACTCAGGAAACTTTAGAATCATGTCCAGTTGGCTAGCTCCTTAGAAACCTCACTCTGATAAAACTAACCGTTCTCCATGTGAATTTAGAAATAAAAAATATGGTCATAAACAAAAAGCAATAGTACCGGACAGAGGCGCAGCGAGGGAGGGGGGTTTTGGGGGATAAAACCCCCCTCGTAATTCAGAGAAATTTTAAAATGTAACCAATTTTACTTAATTTGATAAATATGACTTATAGAACAGAGTAAGGATTAATAAAATATCCCATAGCTGTAAAACTCATCATTTTGAACCATTTATCTTAAAAAATTTCTGGGGTGGGCACCCGCACCTTCCGCATTCAATACCCCCCCAGTAATAGTTGCCCCTAAAACCCCCCAAGCCTTAATTCGTAGCCGCGCACCTGGTAAAGATTTCTTGCGTCTATCAATCATATGCCTTTTGGTAATGGGAGGCCATTTGTCCATGGCTTGCTTTCTGGCAGTAAGAATTTAAGACGAAGGTAAATCTATCACATAGCCATTCTACTTATGTAATAACAATAGTTTATCGGGTCAGGAGAGTAACGACGTGAGAAATGACTCTAACAACCAACATTTCGAGGCAATTTTCCTCCTTACATAACGGTAAGTTCAACGATGCTCTCATCAACAGAACTATGGCAACAATCATTAAAGCATCATTAAATAAATATACTGACTTAACACCTGATTCTGAGATGAAATCGTAGGAGATAAAATTGAAGCTCTTCTTAAGTTCTAACACCTTATCGCCGCATCAAGTAAATACCACGAATACGAAAATACTCTGGTAAAATTCCAAAAATAATAGAGTAGCGTATTATTTTAAAGTTAATTGCTTGAATTTACGATTATGCACAGTAGCGTGAACTCGTTAGCAATGTCGAAATTATACATAAACTAATGGCATTTATACTGGTAAGAGTCGGAAGGAAGCTATTCCTCAAATCTCTAACGCGTATAATAGGACAGTGCCTTTCGGAAGCCTCGTACAGGAGCAGTAGCTGCTGCAACGAGGTTAGTCGACTATTAAGCTTCAATGCCGACACTGGTTTCCATTCATCTTCACGCTGCCACTGGATACGAACAATTGAACTGCGGGCGACACAAGAGGAAATGACGGGTGGTAAATGTCGACCGAACGGGCATTCTTCCACCACCATTGTGAAGAGAATGACGAGCATTTTTCTTACACGAATTTTTCATCTTTCCTGTGCAGCACGTGGGTTCCTGGTATTTTTCAAATGAAAATTTTATTTTCGGCCTTATATTTCGGCCGCGATAAGTCCTTCCATTGCTGTTCTTAGTCGACGGCACATTCAGAAAGATAACAATTTCCCAAAAATCGATTTCCATTAATCCTTACTTTTATTTGAGGATGTTATTTTAGGTTTCCAAAAAGAAATTCTAAAGTTTAAATTTGAAACACCAAACGAAATCCCTATGGAGGAAATTAATTAGATTCAGCCACTTTATTACGTGTTACCAAGTTGAATATCAAGTCATTGCCCTTCGTAATTACAGAATGTTTTTTTCATTGTGAACGGAAATTCAACATGCCATATTGTGAGAGTGTATAAGAACAAGTTTCATCTCATATTTAAATGTAATTAATTAATTGAAAATATAGTTTCATATTCTTTCAAGCTGTAGGAGCTCAATGACGTTTGGATTTCCTTGGTCCTTCCACGATTGGGAGGGGCTAAAAATATAGCTTTTAGATGCAACACTTCCACAGAATGCCATCGAGATTTATTTTAATACCGTAGGTACAGATATCTCGAAGAATAACCATCACCGTGCCCAATAACCAAGTAAAATGTGTCCATCAAAAAAACTGAAATAAAAAAGGAATGTATTAGGAGCTGAAATAGCTACGTCATGAGGTAAACAAAAATATCAAGTTGTCTCATACTGCCCGACTTGACAACCTTGGGCAAGAAAAATATAATTGAAGAACAACTGCCCGAAATGCGAATATTGAGTAGCGTACATATACGGCTCAACTCGTTTCGATCGTGTGGTTAATACATGCAAATTGTATGCATAGCATCAATGGAACTGCGAGTACTATACTATGCTGTTTTGAAGATACATGAAATGGTTCAGCTATGATGGTCTAATAGCGAGTTTCGTTCATTCGATGATTACAGATTACTTGAAACTAATAAGAGCAATTAGGACTAATTGGAAAAGTTTTTAACAATTTAATAAATATCTTGTTTGACAATTACACCGAAGAAATACATAGTTATTTTTGGAATTCGAAGGGCTTGAACGTAAAAATATTGCTATCGTTAATGAGCTTTGGGAAAAATGTTATCTAAGCTAAGCACCTAGTTTCACCTAGAATTTTAGTTGCTATGGGGCGGATTTCGCCGCCTTAGGGCAATACTCGAAGTTGAGATAGAGAAAATGGAGACGCAAGTGAATATACAATGCCCTAAGACTACTTCAGCGAAGAAATAAATCCATCGCGGAAGCTAGTCTTGTTGCTTTCCGTATTCTTTCTTAAATTTGTATCTTTTGTTCGGAAATTTGTGGTCCAGTTTTTGCTTCAGCGAAAAAATGTTCTTTCCCGGCCACAAGGCACAAAACAAAGCGAACGGTCAGACGGAGAAAATTTTCACTACTTCAGTTCTTGGTATACGATGCGTACAGTATTGAACCGAGGGAAAAACACCATAACTTGAGAGACACAATCGGTACCAGTAGCCGTTTTTGGTATGTTTCATGGCAACTTTCACCCATTCTAGACGTTCTGTTTCCGCTAGCAGTAGAGGTTTTTCAAAAATCAGTGTTCGCGGAACGTCTTCCTTTCTCTGGCATATCTCGGATGAGATATCCGGAAATACGGAGTAATTAAAGGAGTCTCACGGTATTGATGCAGCTCTCATTGAACTAAATTAGTCTTTACACGGGGACCGTTGGTAAACCACTGCCACAACTAAAAATGTTGGACTAAAAATAGGCTATAACTAGCCCGTAAATATCTGCATACTTCTGTGAGATTGATGAATATTCAATTGATGTTTTATTACGCTTTTTATTGCACAAAACATCCTCAGGCTGTTTTCTAGGAAGTGATCGAATGGGAAGACTGATAAACAAGAATGGAGGAATGTAGCGAAAGATACTCTTAACGTCCCTAAATGGCTTTCTTCCTTGAAAGGCTATGAAAACAAGGCCATCACAGTTTTTAGCGAGTGGGCGAGCTCTACCCACAATTACACACATCAACATAAAAATTTGAATCAATGAGGCAATCCTACATGAAACACTGACCATAATACTTTAATCAATTAAATTTAAATATAATTAATCCTATAGCGAGATGTACTTCTATACAACTCGGAAAACTTCCTTAAAGATATTAAAGGGGTTTAGTACGTATTATAGAGGGTCAAGGGGACCGCATAGAAGAGGCCCCATTCCATCCCATAGAAGGCTGATTCTGTTGCCACTTCGGTCGCATTTTAATTGGTTTTCAAAAAAGTCCGCGGCGCGGTGATGAGTGCAATGCGATCCACTTTTTTCCAATATTTTTCAGTATAGAGTTTGCAGTTGCGACGAATATCATGGAAAAGTTATGAAATTGATAGATCACAATCATAATGTATATAAATTTCGGTTAACACTCCTAATTATACCTGAAAATCCCCGTGAAACTCGGATCACTTTGTCCATCAGCGACACGAGTGGGGACTTTTGTAAACCCATTTAAGTGTGTGTGACAAATTTAGAGGCCGACTTGAGGATCGTCTTTCGTAATATTCGTGATCGCAGTATTTCCTGAATTGGATTTATACAGAATACAGGCATGAGCCGTAGGTGAATTGACTTCAGAGTAATTTATTGTTCGAACAGGAAAAAATACATAACAAAGAAAAAATAGGGCCCAAGTTTTCCCCGGGATCATTTATTTTGCTGAACCTTTGGAGATTTATTTATATGCAAATGGTATGGACAATAGTAGGTTATTATAAACAATGGGACGCGTTAAGTTTTCAGTGGAGTTTCGGCCTCTAAAAACGGAATTTCCGCTTTCACAATGAATTAAGAAAGTAAATCAGTGTGTTATCGTTTTTTATTTATTTATTTTATTTATTTTCATCGCCCCGAAAACAGCTCATAAGGCCTTTTACATCGGAGGGTATAACATGAAACAACAACTATCACACACAACCATGCCCTGGATAGGGGCAACCTACCCAAGCGGGACTCGAACCCGCGACCTTCGGTTTGGCAGGCGAGGACTTTACCCCGCCGCCACCGAGCACCGAGGCCAGGTTTTTGATGGTGCAAAGCTCTGATTTCAATATTTAAGTGATGCATGCGATAATTTACCACTTTACTCTTTCGGCTAGGCAGCGTAATACTTTTTTCGTGCAAACCTTGGCCGGTCAGTCAGCCGGCTCCGTTAGGAAATGACCATTAGAGGGACTAGTGGTTTTGGCAACAATGAAAATCGACATTCTACCTCCCACTTAATTAATTTAAATTTTAAAGCTCCCTGCCCGCATTAAAGGAAGTTTGCATCTTTGCATATTTTACTTTCTCCTTCCAACGAGAATCAACTGAGTTCTCCAGGGTAATTGAATATAATTTCACGATCACTGTGTCTTTGGATATAAATAGGCTCTAATATTCTTCCATAACCACAGTCTTATCGTGCTACCAAAAAATAATGAGGATTAGATGGATCAACCTAGTTAGTAATGAGGAAGTCCTAAGAAGAGTAGGAGAGACGAAAGGCCCCATGAAAATCTTGATAAAAAGATGGAACAACCTTATAGGCCATATCTTGAGACATTATAGCTTGATGAAGAAAATCGTAGAAGGACAAGTACATGGAAAGATCGAAAAAGGATGAGATCGAACAAAATGTAGCTATGGAACAGGTAAAGAAGTATATGAAAGAGGAGAAAAACGGAAGTGTGAAAAGAATTGCTGATTGGAGACGACAGGCTTTACCCAAAGTTACACTATAGGCACCTATCCATTGAGCGCCACTCCTCACTTGAGCCCCGATTTTTATGATAAAGCATAGCCACTCTCATGAGGTAACAGAAGGCGCCCCTTGGACTGCGACGCTCCCAGGCACGTGCCTATTTTGCCTTACGGTAAATCCGGCCCGTCCGTCCGGAATCCGTAAAATATAAATAATAAAAAAATAAATTGGAGAATTGAGCAATGGACGAATATTCTAGCCCATTTCCATCCAAAGACTCGATGATTGTGAAATTATTTTCAATTTCCCTGGAGAACTTCATTGATTTTCATAGAAAGGAAAAAAGTAGATGATGCAAACTTCCTTTAGTATGAAAAAGAACTTTACAAATTGAAAGTAAAACTGCGTCAAACCAATCTTAATATTGTTGACCAGTGATGATGATGAGCCACAATTTAGTTATGACTTAACTCGATTTAGTTCCTAAGCTTACCATACGCCCTTATCCCATTCGCCTCATTTATAAATTGTATTCTCTTTCCTCCCCTTCCTAGCCTACCATGATCCCTACCCCAATCACGGCCTTCAGAGTCCCTTGGCTCATCATAGTCCTTTCCAGTCTCCCACTCTAACTCATTGATTTAATTCTATTTAATATCGGACGGTAGCTATGGGAAACTGCTAACTGCTTATCTCAGGAAGTATGATGGACATGACATCACTGCAACCACCATTCGTCAGGCTCCTACCCTTTTGCCTATCTCGACTGAGGGTATCTACTACGAGCAAAACTATTAGTCTGCTGACTCGACCTAAGAGCACACGCAAAAGCCTCCATTACTGCTGAACCAAAAGAAGCAAAAAGAACGCAATATAAGGACACTGCCAAAAGGAACGTAAAATAACTGTTATTACCCATATTTAGATAACAAGCAAGAAAATATATTCAACTTCAACACGCAGCATTAGTTAAATCGTCGCATTACGAAGTTCAGGGTAAAAGAGCCACCAACTTTTTTTTATCGATTCTGCATCCGGTATAGTGCTCATTATAGAGACCGGTACGAGAGAAAACAACAACAATAGAGACTGCAGTATGGGGAAAACATCGCTTAACTTCTTCCAGAAAAAATTAAGTTCCAAAAATACTCATAAATTCATAACTGCGAAAAATCGCGAATGATACTTATGTCACCCACGAATATTCGATGTCATAGCATGCAAGAAGTATTTTTCCTTTATGGATGTGAAAAATATTGTCAACGGCCATTGAAAACGAGAAGATATTTCATAACCAGCTTAAGTCACACACACTTCTTCTAGTGATTGAAATAATCTTACTTTCACAAAGTAGTCACTACAGAATTAATCTTTAGCCCATCTATAGAAGAGTGGAGAATAATCTTCGCCGTAATCTGTTACATCCGCCTTCATAGATCCAATTATGAGTTAGTTAAGCTAGGGGGGGTCACGGGTTGTCGCAAGGAAACTCGTACAGCGGCGTCGCTTGATCTTACGACGAAATCCTGCCAAGGATTTTAAATAGACAAGCCGTATGGGGCATAAATTTCACACACAGTTCACAGTTCGTTGTCAATGAAAAGAAGTCTTCTAAAATCTTTAGCCGAAGCGTGCTTCAAGATGACGAGGAAATATTTTCCGCAAATTAAGATATACCCACCTACCTACAGTTGCGCAAGATTACGAATGGAAGAAAAAAAACGTGCTTTTCCTCGACCATAATAGAAAACACGAAGTATCCTCAAAGAGAAATTGCGGGAATTGTGACTCAACAACAGTTATAAATTAGACCAAATAATAAACGCTAGAAGTATTTCTGGTCAAATTCGGGCACAAATCGTCTCTACTCCTTCAGCGGCGAATGTAAATGTCAAGTCAACAATCCTTATAGACCCACGGTTATTTGAGTCATTTATGTTTATGGGCTTACGTAAGGTTATTTTGATGGGGTTTGTGGAGCAAAAATTGACAAAAATACTTGGAAAACAAGTTTGATAATAAATAAAAAAATATGTGAAGAGTTCAGCTTTACTTTTATTCGATTGAACGGTAGAACTCTCGTTATTGAAATTGTAGGTAATAATAATGATATTTATGATAAGAAAAAAATAATTACTTTTTATATTGCTCACTTATTTTCATTTAATACAATTAATTTTACGTTGAAGCAGATAAGATATCGCTCATATCTCTAGAAGTCACACTATCCAATTCATGAAAATAACAAATAGAACAATGAAATCACCCTAAACTGAAGGAAAAGTTGCTCAATGATCACTTTTCTTCGAAGAATTTATTTTGATTTAGAATTAAAGATAACAAGCTTCTTATAGTTCACTGGATGCTAAAACGAGTTCATCGCAGGCAGAAAAGAGGAATAAAAAAACAAGAATAATAAGTTTCCTCTGATACCTATTCCATAACTGGAAAAAGCAATTTTATCATCACAATACACCGAGAAAGAGCATATTGATTACATGCTGTTCCCCGAAGGCATTTCCTCCTCGCAGTCGTACAAAGGAATCTCGTGACTGCCTCAGCTGCTCGACAATGCGTCGTTCGGTCGTGTGGGATCAAGAGACCTTGACCGACAGAGAGGAGGAGTAAGACGGGGCTTGTGGAGGAATGAAGGGGCCCGTATGTCTCCGAAGACCTCTCGTTTCTTCGGACGAATTTGCTTTTTAATGCTTCTATCCGCGGCGTTGCTGGGTCGACCTCCGGGGAACACGAAGGCTGTGGAAAGATTGGCGGAGGCGTCCGAAAGGAGCATATCTTGGGGAGGAATTGGCCATTTGACTCAATTGGCTCATCCCATGGTGAGAACTTGACTTCCGTTTGACTCAACTATGCGGTTCTTAAGGGGATGCGGTCGAGTAAAATTTTCACTGCGCGCGAAAGGAAATTTTATCCCGTTTTGATTTCTTAATACCTGTTTTGATATGTAGTCTATTTAATCAGAGGCGTCATTTCAAAATTAGCAGTGCCGGAACGCATTTTTCTCAACACTTTTAGAAGTGAAATATTACGGTGTGTTTTTTAATACAAGTTAATGTTTAACTTTAATTACATTTTTTGTTTTGGTTATGGATACATAGGTATGTAAGGAATTTTGAACCACCAAAATTGATAAGTGTTATTTGACTATTATTTATTTCGTTAACCAGTGCCGGAACGGCGTTCCGGTACAATGGCACCACTGTATTTAATCCATAATTTCCTCAAGTGAGACCACAAAAAAATGCTGAGCAATGACTACTATTATCAATACTTCCAGGTAATTTTCCTCCTTACATAACAAGCACTTCAACGTTGCTCTCAGCAGTGGAACGATGGCCACCATCATTAAAACATCATTAAATGGCATATCAACTGTGATGAAATCGTAGGAGATAAAATTTAAAGGCCTAATACTTAAACACCGCGCATTAATACTCGAGTTAGTTAGCAACATTTTTAAATTAACGTATTAAATTTAATTTAATAACTTGGTTTTACGGTAATACACAGTGGCGTGAACATGTTGGCAATGCTGAAATTATACAATACCTGTTATTTCTAAAAGAGTCAGAGGAAAGCTATTTGTCAAATCTCTTGCGCTTATAATAGGACAGTGGCTCTCGGAAGCATCGTACAGGAGCAATAGCTGCTGCAACGAGGTTAGTTCACCATTAAGCTTCAATGGTGATACTGCAATATCTTGACGCTGCCACTTGATAAGTATATGAAATTTTATCCCGATTTGGTAAAAAATGTATAGTTAATTTAATCCATAACCTTCCCAAGTGAGAAATCCACAAATAATGCTGAAGAACTATAACGCAGAAAATGCAACGTAAAACGCAACTCCCGCGCACGATAAAAGTTGCCGTACTAGATAATAGTTGTATCCCGAGAATTTCAATCAACTAGTTCCAAAGGTTAAGTAGAACATCCGAAACGTATCCTCTACAAATAAATGGCGACAATGAATTTTTCACGTGTAGGATATTTTTCTGATTTAGTTCTGAATAAACGAAGAGGGTTTCGGGAAAATCAGGGTAGACCGTGATGATACGAAGTTCCCTCTATTTTTTCTGCAGATTCCAAGTATATTAATTATGCCCAAGTTTCAAGTCCGAAATCGACCAATCGACAATGAAAAATCTTAAGTTGTTTATTCCTCGGAATTGGTTCCACGCATCCATAGAAATTCCAAAATAACAAAAAAAAAATCAAGCTAAAACATTAGTGCTTTGACTTTCAAGGATTTTTGTCCTACGTCTTTTTGAAGTTGGTGAAAAAAATTCCAAATTTAGTGACATTAGAAAAAAGCATCGAAATTTTTCGAAAAGTCGTATAAAATATGCGAGTCATTTTTTCCTAAAGTAAGAACTCCAAAAAGATTGAGTAAATATTATAAGTTTCCGTTAATGGAGAATTATTCTTCTCGTACATTTTTATAAAACGTCGATTTAAATGAAAAAGTTTTAGTTCCGTAAGGCTCCCATGTTAATTCAAATTGATATACCTACCTCCAGATTTTTTTTTTTTTTTTTGAGTTTTCAGATTTTTCCTGCCGATGATTTTTTTACATTTACCTCTAAAAACCCCATATCCACAAATTTTACAGTTTGGGATGCGAATTTCTCTCAATCACCTCATCAGTAAATCAGCTTCTATCTTCAGTATACGTAGTAGCAAATTGGTCGTCGTAAGCTTACATAGAAACAGTATTGTTTGCTAGATTTGACAGAGATAACAAAAGATGTCATTTAAGATACCTTCAAAGTTGCGAATACAGTGAGATCCTCTTCAAGAGCCTCAAAAGGAGCCCACCACTTCACCGGAAGGAGCCTAGGATAAATTGTAGAGGGGAGGTGCTGCCCCATCCAACCCCCCCACCCCAATTTCCAACACCGACTATTGTAGTGTTAAGGCCTGGTTACACGGTACATGAGAATGTACAAGAAAATGTGAGAATGTCTGAATCTCAGAATGAACGCGAAAATGCACCGTGTAACCACGCAAAATGTAAGAATGTATGAATTTCTGAACGCCTGCTCTAATTTCGTTCAGACAATCATACAATTTGAACTCAGAGTCACCTGGTGGCAGACTACGAAAACTACACATTCATTTCATCTGGCTTGTATAGGCGACTTCTTTGTTTACGTAGGGCCCCGATGGTTATTTCGATTTGATATGATCTTGCTTGACTTGGATTTCTCACTGATTGGATATGGGTAGCGAAAGAATGGAACACAAGAAAAGGGGATGGGTAAAAGGAAGGATCAGATGGAAAGGCGCTGAATGTATGAACCCCGAGATTTGTCCAAGATTGAGATCCAAATGATCGTTAAAAGGTCATAAAAAAGCATGTGATAGGCAAAGAAATAAGATTCAAGTACTATTTACGCTGTATTTACTCGAGTTCCTGTTTTTGCATCGAGACCGACTGCAAAACGAGTCGAAATTTTAGGTGTTGCGTTGACATGCAGCAAACGTTATGGGCATCGTAGTAATAAATATTGAATTTACCTTGCCAAAAGCCTCATATTTCTCGTATATTCCTGTAGCGTGCGCCGATTCACAGGAGAAGGATGGAGAGAAATCACGACACACTCGCTTTCAAGTCTAAAATTCAACTGCCTTTATTATGTCCTGTTTATTGTATGACAAGGCTTAAGGGCACGAGACATTTTGAAAATGTGTTTTCATTATGGAATACTACTATCCAACAAAATTTTAACGATATCGGCGAAAGACACTTCGTGAATATATTCCTTGTTAGGGGCTCCTTGTGACGAGAGGCCGGCCGCCCATTACATTCCTTATTTTTCACCGTGGTTTAATCGTAATCAGTATTTATTCTCGTAAACAGCCACTTTCCTTATAATTTGATCCTACAATGGGTAGAATAATAGGTACATTTATAGAGTTGTTTACAAAGTGAAATAAGTAACTTGATAAAATCCTGCGGTAACCCTGATTTAAGAGTGTACTTACGTTGAGGATATCCCGTTGACAATATAGATAATGTATTTGACTCCATTCTGTGGATCATCAACCACTTATTCCTCTTATTTTTGTCCCTTCGGACACAAGCAAAAAACTTCTCCGGCAAGTAAATAGAGGTACTAGACGTCGGGGCACTTTATATGGTTTCATGGGATACACGATTTATATGATTTTCACACGTTTTTCTATTGAATGTCCTTGCTGCAATATACTTACTGAATTAAGCAAACGATGTAGGCGTGTAACGTAGATCACAATCTGCAATCAACTTATTTTAATTTAATCTTTCCAAAGCCCCCCAAACAATCGCCTTTATTTATTTCAACAACGCCTTGGCAACCCAATATATTCACAATCCGAAGTTTGACATTAAAGCAGCAATTATATTCGCCAAATTTGCGTTTGAGTCCCTACATAGACAGTTTTTCTATCCACTTCCTCAGTCTGCCATCAGTGGATTCCAGGCCGTGATGTAACGCGCGCACGCTCCGTCACGTGTTTTTAAACAGTCGATGAAGATTATTTTTAAAGACTCATATCTCAGCTATAAAACATTATTCATCCGCGAAATTTTCGGCAAGTACATTTGAGGTAAGGGTCTTATTATTCTAGTAAATTTAAAAAAGTTTGCATGTTCCCCATTGGTTTATATTTGAAGTTGAAATAATTTGTTGCGCATTTAAAAATGTACGAAAAAATGTCCGAAAAAATGTACCGTGTAACCACCTACTCGTGGATCTTGTCCATGAGAATGTACAAGAATCTGTTCAGAAAACCATTCAGAAAAATGTACAGATTCTTGTACATTCTAATGTACCGTGTAACCAGGCCTTTAAAAAAAGTATTTAATAAGTACCTTGGTATTTGTAATTAGCTAGTTTCGCAGATGGCGATGAGTTGTACTAAAAGAAAAGCCCAATAATGCAATGGGGGTTGCATGATTTGAAATTTGCAGGGGAATAATGTGATTCCCAACACAAAATTTTAAAATTTAAACAAAAAAGCTTTTGCAAGTGCATACATTCTGTTGAGGAGTTTGGCAAATTTCTCAATTCAGTATAAAATGTTTTGGAGGCCAGAAATTCATTTTTAAAAATAGCCAAAAGCGGTCTAGGGAAAGAAGCTGGTCATACATCCATAACTATGCATATGACATTCACAAGCCAATGGCATAGTCTTTGTGTACTATAATGCAAACTAACCATCAGATAATACTTGTGATGCATTATGTCTTATTCCAGCAGAAGGCTGCGTGCTGAAATATTGACCAAAAGGTCAGTTTACTAGTAGACATAGTAGGTTCAATAATACTTCAGGACCTGGGCCTAATCAGCCTTCCATTCTGCCCTGGGGAGAGGTTAATAACACACTATAAAATAAATCATGTAGGTATGGTATGGAACAAAAAATCGATTTTTTTATGGGCCTTATACATGTAGGTGCCAACTATGTAAATATGTTGGACTCCCTTTGCAGACTGATTTTGTACATAACCCTCAAAGTTTTGAAGAACCTTCAATGCAGTAGAAAACATTTATGAAACACTGCAAGTATAATATTATGTTTTCAAATGAGCAGGGGGGCCTCCTGGCAGCCAGATCTGAGCACGAGGTGACTACATAACACTTCCATAAATATGGCTCTCTTGAATGCTCAAAGGGTAATCTTCCTGAGGAATTGTTTGTGGCCTAGTACATGATAGGCTATAATTAGATATGACCTTAACTTAAGAGTGCAAAAATTTATCATAAAATTAAAAAATAATTTACACTGGATAAGCCCTACCCTCACCTGGCAAACCAACCTGCAGGCAAAATCTTACGGAGAGAAAACATATTGTAATCCCAATTTTGGGCCATTAGAGGATTTCATATTGTCATTTTTAGGGTCTCTGAGGGTTATTTCGTGCAAAATAACTACGCCCTATATAATAATGAACAATGTATCAATTTATTGCGTTACGAATACAACTGAGTGGCACTCAGAGAATCGGTGAATCACGATGGCAGCGGATTCAGTCACGGTGTCGCACTACTGCGGGCAGGTCTCACTCGCGTGGGCTCTGGGACGCTAATCTTGGAGAAGGGTGCCAAATTCCCAGGGTACTGTTACCCTGCTGGCGCCAAGGGTCCTCCGCCTATTTCCCTCCAGGCGGTGCTGCCTTTCGGCAGTAGCACACAATGGTTTGAACGCTACATCATTGTTTGTATTTTGCCAAATATACACCTTCAAAATAAAAACATAAAATCCCAGTAAAAATTATTTTTAAGATTACAATTTTTTACTTAGTTATGATTAGTGTAAACCTGAAATCTAGGTGCAAATAGATATTGAAAATTGTCACATCTAATGTTAATACGACTAAAATCCCCATGAGATCCCTGAAGAGATGAATTTCATCACTGTGCTCCATGAAATGAATGGATGAGGTGAAAGCCCTTTCACTAAGGTATCACTATGTCACTAAATCTTCAATTAAATGAAATAACAGATTATTAAGGTGCATTATTGAAAAATTAAAGATTAGAGAATAAAGGAGACTTAAGATTATTTTTGAGTGAAATGAATTAATTTAAAAATTTTGGAACATGGCCTAAAAATACCAATGGGCAAAAAGTTTAATCACAAAAATTATGAGCACACCACATCTAATGGCCTGACTCACCAGTTTTGACATTGTCAATTGCGATAGAGTAAAAAACAAAAGGAAACCCATGTTTCTCAGTTAATCAATGTCTCATCAAATTCCTATTTATTGAGAAGAATTGACAACCTGACTGACCTGACTATATAGCTCTGCATCTATGTCTCTGCTGCTTTTTTACCTTGCTCATTGATCTCACATAGTTCTTTGATATTTACACTCTCGTGAGTGATGCCTTCTTTCAATCATTGGTTCTGCCTAAATGAATAAATGAGCCTAAACTATCAACCACTCCTGAAAAGTGGGCAGCAAATTTTGTGATTTTTTTATAATCAAATTTCAAAGGAATCGCTGAATGAGTGAATTTATTATTTGCTGTAAACATATCTTTTCCTTCCAAATACATACTGAACTTCTTAAACTAAATGTGATTTCAATCCTACCCGAACAACTCAATAACAAGAAAAAGCAACTTACAATGAAAAATGTTCCTTCATTGAAACAATTTACTTCTATGAATCATGGTATCATCACTGTGACGGAAAAAATTCTGAATAGACTAAATAACAATGATTTTTATTTTTTTCAGTGGGTGATGATGCAAGAAATGCGGATAAGAAGGAAAAACCTGTTGATACATTAGATCCATGCAATGACAAAAAGAAGGAAGACATAGTTGGAGATGCCCTGGGAGATTTTGGGTGGTGGCAAGCTCGTGTCTGCATTTGTCTTTCATTATTAAAGCTCCCAGTTGCCTGGCATCAGTTGTCAATAGTTTTTCTAGCCCCACCCCCAGGGGACTTCTATTGTGCTGATGGCATCAATGACAACAATACACACTTTCCATCAAATGCATCCTTATCACAGGTAAGAGCTTGACTAAGTTAATTGTTCGTCAACAGCTTTTTCTCAGCTACTGAGATTAAAGTTTATTCTAAGCCCTGAGGATTTAAGGAGTATCTCTGAGATAAATAATTAATCAACTACAAAATACAGAGGGTTAGCTGACATCAGCGACATCATTGCGATTAAAATTTTGCTTCATTAAAATGCCTACATTTTAATGAAGCAAAAGTACCAATAAATATTTGCTTAGCCTACGGTGGCAATGGGTGAGGAGAGGGTGGACAGTACAAAATTGAAATTTTTGGGGAGGATAGATAACTATACTAGGAGTGTAACAAAAATAGAGGTGCCTCATGCATTTCATTACTAAATATTTCCACTAAAAATGGATTAAGAGAGGTAGGTATCTACTCCACATAAAAGCCAAAAGAAATGACATATATTGTAAGACCATTTGTATAAAGACCAAATGCCTACGAGGGAGTAGGAATAAATAGGAAGAGTCCCAACAGCAGGACATACAGGGAAAGAAAAGAATGAATTAGTAGAGCAATTGGACTAATAGGAAAATCAATCTCCATTAAAGACGTGGTATAGATTCCAGGATACTTTAATTGATCTCATTGCAGCTAGACAAAACAACATAGTATTTGTACACATTAATGTTCTCTGCCATTGGTAAAATACAGGTTACTGCTTTGGTGGTTATTTGTATAAGAAAAAACCCCTGTACTACCATCATATGCATTGAAAACCTTTGTTTCTATTCTGTCCATGGGTAAGTTATGGATGAAACTTTAATGAACAATTAATATTTTGATATAGGCATTTATCGGTACCTACCATTAAACTTAATTATGTCTAATTTTATTTATCATTGATCGTCAGTTATTATACCATGCAGTTTTGATAAAAATGGCTGAAAAAGTAATGATTAAGGGCATATTAAACTAATTCGGAAAGAAGCATCATCAATGGCTTCTAAATACTTAAGCATTGACAAATTTTCATGAGGTTGAACATATCATATTTCATTATTATAGATAGACAAATGCCATTGGCATAAAATGGGAGTAGAGGATGGAGCAGAAAATTCTACTACGCAGGCTCCATGCCAGAAATGGATCTACGACCATTCCATTTTTGAAGAGACTATAATATCAGAGGTAAGTGCTCTTTAAGCAGTTATGATAACTGAAATGTCATAATTTTACATGGTAATACAGGTATAATGATAATACCTGTTCAGTGGCAAAGCTGTAGGAGTTTTGTGGATTTTAATAATTCCCTTAACTGAAATGGGTTTTTAATCAAGGAAATTAATGAGATTCTTCATGATATTCATTGTTAAAAAATATTTATAACTGTCAATTAATTATTATATATATTAACACATCTCTTGACACCTGAGTTTGACATACATTCTTGAGTGTTGGTCAATTCATACAAATCAAATTAGGGAATTTCATTGTTTTTGGAAGTATCAATGAAGGAAAACAGAAATATTCCTTGGCTCACGATACTGTTTCCTTGGGTGACACTTGTAATATTTTCTCCACTAGGTGAAATTATTGTAACCATGAGAGGCATGAAAAATTGTAAAATAGAATTTTCTGATAACAGAAGAAATTTGTACCAAATAGCAATGTGAATCCATATGATACCTTCTACCTGAATGACACAAATGCAAATTAAAATGATCCTAAATAGCCATTGCTATTTAGGATCATTTAAATGATACTCATTTAGGTTACTGCATTTCATATGGCAGAAACACTGGTTCAGTTTTTAGGATTGCACACTAATAAATCTGTGGAGAAGGTTAAATTTTAGTGTACCATACAGTCTCCCACTTTGGTAACTGAGAATGAATAATTTACTTCAAAGTTGGTACATAGTGAAACTTTATTTCAAAGGAGGTAGAACAAATATTTCCCCAACAAAAAAAGCATATTTCAATCTCTAGACACCACTAATATGGTCAAGTAAACTCTACATTACCTCAAGATTTTGTTTCAATTTCCTACAACTTAAAATACTGATTGAAAATTTCTTTTACATAGTGGGATCTTGTTTGTCATCGTTCTCAATCAGCTAATATTGCCCAGACATCCTTCATGCTGGGAATTCTGCTTGGAAATTTTTTGTTTGGCATGATATCTGACAGGTAAGTCCTATGATGCCTCTCAATTTCCTTTTGTTGAAGGGAGATCAATTTATTATATCATGAATTTATATATATCATGAATTACACCATAGCACAGGTCAATTCAGCAAAATTTTCCTATGTTTTCAGTCGTAAGATGTGTAAAAAGTTTTTGCTTACAGTAGAAAATCCATTTTGAGCTTATAAAATACAACAGTTAAATACTATCTAATTCATAAATAACTAAACATCATATTCACAATCATTGCACTGGGTAACTGGAGAAGCTCCATCACTTCAGCAGATTTTTGTTTCAAATCCACACTAAGAAGAATTTGACACAAATTAATTACGAATTCATTATTAAAAGTGTCACAGACTGCCAGATACAACATTACAGGCATTTCATAGGAGCTAAAAGAAGATTCTTGATTTATGAGTTTTGTGAGCAGTAAATAAGTGATACGAGCATTTCCTTGGGTATAAAAATTGAAAAATTTCAATTTGGCTTGTCACTGAGTCAAATCTTATAGCTCGGCAGAAATTTTGTAACCATGCTGGGAAATTCCTGTCATGGTTCTTCATGCAGATCCTAGTGAAAAGGCCAACAGAGAATTCACATAAGTGACCATGAACATCTATAACCACCTAACCCATTGGCTTACCATATAGGTAGGTATCTTGAGAGTTCCCTGCCCAGAAATACTATTTACCTATCTTGACCTTTAGGGCCAATAATAGCAAATCGCAGTCTATGTAAAACATTTTTTTATAAATCAGGCAGGAAATAACAGCCTTTATAACAGGGAACAAAGAAAGTGCAAAAATAGATCTCTTCTTTACAAAATACAACACTGTAGTGAATTTTTTTTCATGCAAAAAAATCAAATCTCTGTACCTCATTGATTTTGAACCACTGAATACTCTTTTTCCATTACTCCAAGGTTTGGCCGAAAAAAGCCTTTACTGGCAGCAATAGTACTTCAGATGGTGGCAGGAATTGGGACTGCATACATTCCATGGTTTGAAGGTTTTCTTCTCCTTCGGTTTCTCTTGGCCTTTGCAACAGGAGGGACTATGATGACAAGCTTTGTTATCTGTAAGTAAACTGGTTCATCATATAATCTTTCTGAATGGATAAATAAAAAGAAATAAAGCTTAACAAGGGTAAAAACAATGCATTTGACCTAAGCTTAGGAGGACAGATCAATTTAAAAGTCATAAGTTTAAAAAATGAGTTAGAAAAAGATGAAATAGACATTAAATGTTGAATATTGCACACCACTGCTTAACAATAAAAGAGTTAAATTCTACTTCCAATAGATGATAAAAAATTAAGAATTAATTATTAAAAGAGATACAGACTGCTACTATCTGAAAAAAAAATCATGATACCCAAGTTTGAGGAGCTCTAGCGTCTGAACGAATCAATTTCAATGCAGCAAAAAGCATACAAAAGAGAATTTCTTTCTACGCTAGATCATATAATTTTAAAACTCTTCAGCTCCATAGTATTTCCTGTACTTAATTTCTTCTCAAAAAAGTACCCGTTTTTTTTTGCATGTAAAATCACGTTCCCCAACTTTATGCACTTTGTATTCCCTTAGTTTTTGTTCCAGTAACTTGCAATTTTGATGTATGAAAGCCAAATCTAGTATTCTGTATACAGTTTTCAGAAAACAGTTTTTTTAGACCATTAAAATTGATTGATTTGATGTTAGGGTCATTCCATGTCAACTCAACCAATTTTTGGGGGCTCCCACGCCCACCATCTCAGATTTTGATCATTTTTTCCCTGTTTTTAGTTTCAACCTTAGTTAAGAAAAATCCAAAATATTAAAGACCCATTGCAAGTATTTTCCAAGATATGAGTGTTTGAAGTCAATGAGGCACACACAAAAATTCTGCGCACCAGTCAAATTATTCAAAACTACCATTTTTGTGCCCCTGTAAAACCTAAACCAAACCAAACATAACACAAATCTCTGCTAACTTCGGAACCAATGGCTCAATTGAAAATTAAATGGTACTGTTGTGTGCCATAGATATAAGAAATGCTGGTATGTAAATTACACAGGTTAAATGTCAGACGTATATTCAATATCATTTGATATTTTTCATTGTTTTGAGCTCCGGTTGTTATTATTTCTTCTTTTCTTGCCTTGCTTTTTTTTGTAGACAGTTGATGCAACATTACACGAATTTTGTAGGAATTAAATGGAGATGCTGGACTCATTAATGATGCATAGAAATTTTCAAATCCATCAATCGATGATAGTAAACCAAACTAAAATAATATTTGACAAGAAAGAATTTAAAACTGTCAAATTTCAGTGAATAATGGTTTCTTTTGCAATGATGCATTGGAATCAAGGCAGTGATGAGATACTGCTTTTTGGGGGTGGGAGACAATTTGAGCGGTAGTGTATTTCCAGGGGAGAGGGTTCCCTTAACAAAATCTGGGGTGAGAAAATTTCACAGAAGAAAATCATTTGCCTTTGATGGGGCTCAAACTTTGATCTCCCAAATTTGTGCCAGGTGTTCTACCACAGAACCATCAAGGCATCTTCTTCTCCTTGCAGTGTTGCTGGCTTGAGGGAGAAAACTCTGAAGGGGAAGAAAAGCCCTTGGTAGTTCAAGTGGTGGAATTCCTTGCACTAAGTGGGGAGATTCGGATTCGAATCCCGGCCAAGGCAAACCCAAGTAACATTTTTGGTTGGCCCTCTGTTGGCAGATGGTGGGACACAGCGGTTGGCCCATGGTATGATTTGGCCACCTCGCCAACCGTATCCCAACTAACGATTCCCCAACGATGGGCCAACAGAGCATTACAGTCGGGCCTTCGTATTCCCAACCCAACGCCAACAAATCTCCAACGATACACCGTTGGCCCTTTTAAATTCTGCCATCCGTTTCCCAACAAAAGCTATATTTTACTGGCATTTCTCATTTTTATAGAATGAGAGTTAAATTAATTTACCTTCTCACTTGATATGATACCGGTAGATAGAATCTTTACCTTTAACTCCCTATAAATCAAAATGAAATTAAATACATTAACAATCAATGCTATAGGACAAAGTAAGGTTACAGTGGTTAAAAGTGGAAAACAAAAAATCAATAACAGTTCAGAAGGTCCCCAACTTTTATTTTCACAAATTAGGACAATTTTTATTAGGACAAAATTAGGAAAATTTCAACAGCACCTTTCCCTATTACAATATGGCACACACAAAAACTGTCCATCTTCTTTGTAGGGCAACAAAACACACTTAGATAAAATCTGGGTGGACTGCAATTTGCATCCAGGTACTAATTTTTTTACTACAAATATACCAATACCACTTCTAAGAGGTAATTCAAAGAAATCCTCTTTAATTTCAAACATGTCACACTGCAAGATGTACACCCCTGAGTTATTTGATTCAATTGCCTTCACAATTCCTATTCTCTGGTCTTCGGTAACGAAATTGTTAAGTTTAGTCCATTTTACTTTTTGGATTAATAAGTGCAAGATTTAGGGATATTTATAGGAATCACAGAAACACTGATTGAGTATAATAGTTGATGTATTTTCCATAAAATAATAATTGTGCAGTTGTTATTTAGGTTTACTCCTACAAATTCAATCTCATTCTCTTCAGAGAGGACTAAATCACTCACTTTGTCCATTGAAACACTGTTTTCATTAAAACTTCCACTTATACTAGATATGCCACAATCTGAAAAAATATACATATCGATCTATCTAAATTAATGATGAAAAGTTTAAAATTCCACGAAACTATCTGTTTAAGGTAACATGATTTTAGGAATGCCAGTTTTGTAAGACTTACCAAATGAGGTCAATGCCTTATTTTTGTTAGAAGCACTCGACTTATTTTATTTAACTGCTATCACAAAGACAAAGCCCTTACAACCAAACAAGTCTTGGTTGTTAGGTTGCTAGGGAAACATGTGAACCGTATCCTGCAACGTATGCAATCGAGGTATACATCGTGCATATTCACGGCCCATATCGAACTTCCATCGGTTAAGTTAGACTCGAAACAGACAGATCTTATAAGTCTACAATTTTTCATGTGCCCTCCGGGGTATATATATACCAACAAGTCGCACTAAAGAAGCCTCCGCTTCTTGGAACCATTTATGTCAAATACCATGCTGAAAACACCAGAAAATTAGCAGAACATTACTTAAAAAAGAGTTATACATAATTTCCAAAAATTATCTTATAATATATTCTTAAAAAATTAACTTAAAATAATTATTCTGCCTCCACATAGTCGTTAGCACTGACTGTCAAAGCAAGCGATTATGCCATCCCTATTTTTTAATGAATAGATGCTACCGATCCGATAACCATTTGATACGATAAATCGATTACAATGGAATTTTGCCCATATCTACGTTGAAGATCTTGTCGGAATTTTGTTTGCAGCTCTCATGGCGTAAATTGAGGAAATGGTATGATGTCCCAACGGTGGCCCAATGATAATCTATTTCGTAGGGCCATTGTTGGGGATTTCCGTTGGGCCAACAGCATAAACCGTTTCGTTGGGCCGACGAACAATATCTGCGTTGGGCCAACAGTGGAATTTGGTAGGCATATCCACCCACAATGAGCCAACCGTGACTACGGTTCCCCAACCGAGGCCCAACGGTCAATGTTACTTGGGAATGATTTATCCTCCGTGAAATTTTCGTGCGGATGTAAACTTTCAGGTGACTCTTTAAAAGTAGGTTGCTGACTAGTTAGTGGTTTCCGTGAATAATGTATTTGTGAATATCCTAGAGCAGAAAGTTGTGGCTTTAGCCTCTACAGACTAAATTACTGTATGCATGAACCTTGTCAGACATTATATGTCAGACAGCATAAACAATCTCGTCCTCGAAAGCAGAAAAAACTCTGCTAGAGAGGATTATGATGCCTCGGTAGTTCTAGCAGTAGGACACCATCCACGATTTCAGGAGATTCCAACCAAGGCTAACCATTTTTCCTCTGCATAAATTCTACACTTTATGTACACTTGTGGGTGACTCTTTGAAGGTATTTTGCTCACCAGTCTGCAGTTATACTTAAAATTTCTGAAGTGCTTTGGACCCTTTGAATATTTTGTCCCCCCTCGCTCCAGCCTTTACAGGAAGTTATTCCAGGCAAACCTTGTTCTGTCTGGGTCCACAAGTTGGAGAACTTAACTTTTCCGTTATCTAACCTATTCATCATCTATTAGCATCGTAAGAAACTTTGGAGGGAATTGTCCCTTACAATTAGTGATTATCTTTAGTGCCAGCAAACTTGATTAAGGAAACCAAGTTAAAAGGAAGAAATTGTTTGTATAACCCCGTAGACTTTTCCAAGAATGCAATTTATATGTCCAAGACAAGGATCTGAAAATTTAATGCATTCTTTTTAGGTATGGAAGTTGTCGGAGGATGGTGGAGAACTGCAGCACCAATACTCTATCACCTACCATTCAGTATTGGACACTCATCACTTGCAGCATTTTCTTATAAATTTCGTCACTGGAGGCATTTTCAGTTGGCTATCTCTCTTCCGTCAATCCTGCTTCTGTCTTATTGGTGGTGAGTTAAAATTTAATATTGTAATGAATTTTTGGAAAAGAATTTAGTAAAACACTTTTTTTATTTGATATTAAAGATTCAGCCAATGATATCTCACAAGACATTGCATTGGCTACTTTTAAAAACAAATTCAATTATGTACAAATTGTTTGGGAAAGTCTACATGAGAAATGAATATTATCAGTTATGAATGTATCTGATTTGAATGTTAGCTATAATTACAAGTAAAAGAACTATTTTCATGTCCAAAAAAAATTTAGTTCAGCTCTGGGAAAATATTATTTACACTACATACTCTTGAGTTCCCCCATTACTCATGATCAAAAGTAACTTAAAGCTTGTTAGAGACTCAAAGGAAAGAGGAAAGGGGCTAGACACATGTACAATGTCTGCAGTGAGTCATACAACAAAATGTAAATGAAGCTATGATTTCATGTGGCCACCCTGACCCAAAGATGAAAGGTGAGGGGGAGAGACTGGTGGAAGTGAAGGAGCAAAGAGATGTGATTTCAAATTCTTATTGGGGGTGAATTTACCAGACTACCAACATCCCATAGAGTCTAAGGGTTCGCCTGTTCCTACCAATGAATTTGAGCTGATGAGGGTTAGAGGTAATTGAGAGGATGGGCTATCTAAGTGCCCATTCACTGCACTATTTCTGAGGGTGAAAAATTTGAGGATGGAGTTCTAAGGTAAATTTTTTCAAAAATTGTAGTGAAAAAACATTTGGCTACCACAAATGTAATGGAATAACCATCAGTTGACTGTGGATATCAAATTCAGAGAGCTAGTGGGGTACAGCATCATCAAATAATATTCTATATGGAAATCATCCCCTTCCATGGAATCTTTAACATGATCCGGTGGCCATAGAGGTTATACGAATGTATTTTTACCTACAAGCACTAGGAATACCAGACTACACCTCCTATTATGCAGTTCTAACCCTTGCTAAGTGCCTTGTTCATCACCCAATTTAATTTGATTGAGAAAATAATTTTTAGAACAGATTAATACATATTCAGGCTCACATTTGCCCCTTCTCATTTAAGATTCCCATTCACCTATTATGTATGTACGATTGTACGTAGTAAATTTTCTATTTTCGCTCCAATACTGACGTTATTGCCCACCTTGTTTGGTTGGTTTGCATACCACCAGTTGAGACCCTCTAGTTGATGAAGAGGAGAGACACTAGTGAAAGCAAAGGAAAAAAAAGGGGGATGAATTCAAGCTCCGGGTAGTGGGAAATGCAGCTAACTACTGCAATCCTAAAGGAATACATTCCCTAAAATGAATGGGCAGATGAGTATGCTCACAGCAATGACAGAGTAAATGGTGGTTGCTGATTGTTTTCATCTGTTCAGAAAAAAATATCTTCAAAGGCATTTAAATAAATTTCTCGCAGCAATATTTTAAAAAGTATTTATGCAGTGTGAATACTGCATGTTATGAATTTATTAGATTAGCTAATGTTGTTTGCTCTATAAAAAATTTGCATAGTCTAAACTTGGCCACAGTTACAGAATATTTGAGATTAAAATTAAAAACGATATCCCCTAATTCAGCCCACTAAGGAAGACCTTAAACTATATGGTAACACCTCGTTTCATCGGAGTTCCTTGTTAAATGAATGAAATAGTGAAAATGTGGAAATAAGCTGATCATCTCAACTTTTAGGTTTCTCAACTGATTTAATATTTTTAGGCTGATTCCTGAATCACCTCGTTGGCTGCTAGCAATGGGCCACCACAAAGAAGCTAAGAAATTACTTACTGCTGCTGCAGCTACTAATGGCAGAAAATGGAATAGCTCAACGTTATCCAATTTAGAAGAAAAATATTCTAAAAAGAGAGAGAAGGAGAATAAATGCATAGAAAAAGGGGAAATGCATTCAAAAGAAATTAAATCAGCGAAAGAAGTACACGAGATTATAAATAAAGTAAGTAAAAAAGAGAAAAGTAGCTGGTGTCAAAATCCAGAAGCTGTGAGAGCTGAATTAATTTGTGAGATTGCCAAATGGTTTTCTCTACCTTGAGTGAGTACAAGGAAAAATAAGGGGGACTCAAGAGTGCTGCAGCCTATTAGTAAGAGTTCTCTTTGAGGTACTTGGAGTACCAGGCAATATGCCAAGCAATTTTGAAATTACAGACATGCTCTTGCAAAAATATTCAACTCTCTTCATATGGCAGGCTAATGCATTGTATTTCTCATCTCTCACAAAAAAGTAGCATGCTGACTAATTCACTATGCCAAAATTAATAAGTTTTATAGTATCTATTGCAAAATTAATATTTATTTTTCCAACAATTTTAAAATAATTATCAGAAAGTTCAACTCAAATCATGTGAAAAAAAATCTTTCATATATGAAAACATAGCTCTGTAATGTTAATTTTTCCTAAAATGTTATTTTTATTGCACTGCCCTCATAATTTCTCTCTTATATCCCAGGAAGAATGCTAGTGGAAAGAGGGTACCTATATGTCATTGTCAGAAGTTTTTTGCTCTAAATTTCAAAAGATCAAATGAACATATTTATCTAATATAAATGGTAGAATTCAAGCCAAAAATCATTACAATAACTCAATGAGATGGAAGATTTCATGATTCTGCCACTGCTGGCTAGCTTGTTGATCTTTAGATTTTAGGACCAAGGATGACAAAATCAATTGATTTCCCAACCCTGCCAAATACCTGTGCAGTTATGTATCACAACTTATTTTGTCTCCATTTGCAACCTATCCATTTATACAGAATATATTTTTAAAATAATACTCTGAGATTGAGAAGAAAATGAACCCTTTAAATGGTCAATTTTATGAGTACTAGGTATGCTTTTGATATCCATTCTAGTATTAGATATATCTAATGCTTACAAATATTAAACAATTTCATTGTGACCAATTCACTTCCATGGTATTGAATAAATTTTGTGTGGAAGGAACAAGACGAAAAACAAAGTGGAGGAAATGTGCTTCATCTATTCAAAACGCCTAACTTGAGACGGAAAACATTGGTCATCATGTATAACTGGCTGGTATGTGGACTGGGTTTCTTTGGAATAGCTCAGTATATGGGGCGTCTAGCAGGAAACATATTCATCAATGTGGCTATATCAGGTGAGAGATCATCCAATTCTGACGAAATGAGAATAAACTCCATATGAACAACCCAAACTTGGCTTTCTAATAATTTTGAAAGTGAAAGATTAACTTCAAAGGTAACAATTGTCTTTGAAAATGCATTACCTTCAGTTTTAGCAAAGAATCTCAAGATAAATCTGAATATTAGAAATAAATAAAAAGTGGCAATGCATCTGCACATAGTTTCATTTTAAAATTTAAGAGGTAAATTATATTTTTAATTTAACCTCTCTCGTTTTACATTAGATCTAGATTTTGCATGATACTTTCATAGAATTAGAAACAACATGTTATGACAGAATATGTCATAAAATTATTATTTTTTTAAAATCACAGGTGCCATACAGATACCAGGTACAATAGGATGCATGTATGCTATGTTCCACCTCGGCCGTCGTATCACCCTTACATCATCTCAGTTCTTAGCAGGAATATCCTGCCTCCTCATCACATGTGCTCCACTTGGTAATTTAATTTATATTGGAGTCTATGTAATTTTGATGTGCTTTTGAAATTCTGGGTTGGTATTTTGTCTCCATTTTTTTCCTATCACTGATTTTATTAAAATTTAGTACATATTGTTAGGGAATTTCATCACCCTAAGTACTGCTGCACTGACCTTTCACATTTCTATTTTTTCCTCTGAAAACACCTTATAGAAACTGAGATATGTAAAAAATTTCAAAACTTACATCTCTGTAGTCAATTTAGGCTTACTGAAACTCTTCACAAGGATATTCACATTGTACACCTGCTCATTAATTATTACTGTCAGTGGGACTAGAGATGTTTGCTAAATCATGTTTTGTAGTGCTATGAGCATTGAGTTCATCAATTAACCATCAAAAAATTGAACTGGAAAAATGTAGTTCTATAGCATTCACATGTATTCACACAGACCAACATGAATGAAAAGAAAATAGTAAAAGAACAAAATCATATGAGCTAGAAATTAAAGGCAAAATATATTTTTCTCATCCTTTGAACTCATATATTAGTCTATTTTTTGTAACGTCATTCACTATTCTTTCTGTCTCCAAAACATTAGGAATGGAATGGTTGGTAGTGGCCTTTTCAGCAGCAGGATTAATTGGAATGTCCAGTGCTTTTCCAACAAACTACTTGTACTCAGCTGAGCTCTTCCCTACTGTGGTGAGGAATGCAGGAGTAGGAGCAGCATCAATGTGTGCCAGGATAGGTTCACTAATTGCTCCATTTATTACCACCTTAGTAAGTAATATTCTTGTCAAATCTCTTGACTGATGACGTAATAGAATATCAGCTTTAGCTTCCAATAAAAGTCTTAAAGCAGAGGCTATCCAGATGACTTATTTAAGGGTAATAATTAAAAAGAAGTTTCAAAGAGAATCTGATCAATTTCATCCCCAGTCATAGTGGAAAAAATGTAATCACTGAAGCACTACTATGGGACTTTTTTTGCTGCAAATTTGGATTTTGCTAAGTTTTCTCAAACATAGCATCATAGGTACTAAAAATTAAATTCATATTCTCATTATTTCATAAGTATTTCGTCAACAGGGTATTATTTCAGCTAATTGAAATATTTTTTATCGATGAGGATTAAAGTTGATCATGAAGTATTAAAAAAAATAATGGTAGATCAACTTTCAGGTTTAGGCTGTTTCCATGAAAAAGTTAGCCAATAGATTTCCATTTATTTTTCATAATTTCAGGATGTTTTCAGCCCAATTATACCACCGATTATATATGGAATATTTCCCTTGTTAGCGGGGATATTAGCTTTGCTCCTGCCTGAAACTATTAATCAGCATTTACCTGACACTATTGAGGAAGGAGAAGAATTTGGGAAAAAGTAAGTCTTCAAAATAGGAGTAAGAATACCTAAATTAAGAGTAAACTTAGAATAAAAAGAGTAAAGAACCAACACAGTCGTGAACTGGAATTACTAATAAGGTAGGTAACTAGTATTTCATTGAAGGATGCATTTTCATTTAACCATTACGAATGACTTAGAAAATTAAGAAATGGTTTTCAAAGCTGTACCAAAGGAAAGTTCCTCAAACAACCTGTTTGCTCACAGCCATTATGTACATGGAATTCTATTTCAGTAATGAATGAGAGCAATAATACCTTAGAATATTGAATATAGGTGCTTAAAACTTAGTAAGGTCCAAGTATGTATAAAATAAAATCAGTTTTAATTAGAGTAGGTGCTGTTGAGGTTATTATGCCACATAAAAATTAAAGTCCATATATCTTTTTCCAGGCATAAGAATGGAGCCAGCATAACACCAGCAGAAAAGATTGAAAATGATGGTCTTCAGTAAAATTTTTGATCGGCTTAACACATGGAGATCCATCCTCATACATGAAGAAAACATGTAAAAATTCAGAACTGGAAATGAATCAGTCTAGTTGATATCACAAAAAATGTGTAAAGTAATAAACTGTGATTACACATTATTTATTAATATAACGTTAAAATTCTAGTGGGTCTTATTCAATAAAACAACATCTCCTTACAACAAGAAAGATGATGAATAAAGATTATGGAAAGAACACAAAATGAGAAATTGAGATAAAGCATCCAATGTATCTGTAGTAACAGTAGACAAATTGAGGTTTTTTAACACACCCTAAAAATGATTAGAATACAGCAAAATTAGCCCAAAGTCATCCCCAATATTTTCTTCTATGAGTTAACCTTTTAAGCTGTAGGAAAGGTATACGTGTAAGTGTACTGGAAACTGTAGGAAAAACATGCAAGAACTTATGACCCTCTCTTCTGACCTGCTCTTCCACACCCTTCCTATTTTTATGGCCCACACTTTCTTTCATTGATGGGACAATTAACAACACCTCCCATCTTGCCCAAACTATTCTTTTCCTTGCTTGTTAGAGGTCCTATACTATTCCCTTTGAAATACCATAGCCTATACCTTCCATTGTCATCTAAATTCACTATGGATATTGGATGCAGGAATAGAAAATTTTTAAACAACGTGGGTAATATCATTTAATGAGCTTCTCCCCCTTCCATCACCCTCCCTTTACTACCCACCACCTCCCCTACTCACTTCCACCCCGACGATTAAATGTGTCGAGATGTAAAATTTACTACCTCATTACAGTAGGATGAAATCTACTGGCTGCTCCTTCTTGCTATGGAATTTATCAATTGCCACGGCATTGAATTCTTGAATTTTGGATACTATCTACTTCCCAATGGAGAGGATTGCCAGTGCATTTAGAAATTTCCTGTGACATGGTACTACATATTCTGTAGGAAGGGGGCACAGTCTGCTGGAGCGATAAAAAACCTCTAGTGAAGGGGTAGAGTTCAGTGATGCACACAGTGACCTCAGCATGCCCAAGATGACAACCACATTAACTATTCTACTCTTCTATCATTTCAGGAGACACCCTATGAATTAATGCAAATTGTAAACCCACTAGCACACACAGTGGCATGCAGTGTGCTACCTCACATCTGGAGGAGAGTTCTAAACACTTGACATATGAGCAAACGGATCAATACAAAAAAATCACTTGGGTTGCATTTCAAGAGGATCATGAGTGTCTTGTTTTCAAATATTTACTGTGCTGCAGTTCTTCAAAGCACAAGTATCATTGGTAAATAGCCAGTTCTTATCCATGATTTCCAAATACAAACTGTCACAGAAACATTATTTATAATCACTTATTCACTCCCTCCATCAATTTATACACACATTGCTAACACTACACAAACTTGCTATATAATTTGAATAGATGAGTAAAGAATTTTTTCACGTTTCAATGATTTGAATCCCTAGTGTGAATAGAGTTAGGTAGTCATGAATACTTTAACCCTTAGTTTGGAGTTATATCATGAGTAATCCAGGGGTCTAATATTGGTTTTTACAATTTAAAAAAGTTGATAGAAACTTTCTAATGATATTTTCTATGATTATTAATGATAGACCAGAAGTAAAAATATGTACAGAATACATTAATAAGGTCCCTCATGGAGATGAACCTAGAAAATGACCAGGGCATGATTGGCTGCTTCGTGGATTTTGAAAAAGCACTTGCTAGAGTGGACTGGGTGAAGTAAATGAATATACTAAAGAAAATAGTCATAGATTACAGGGATATGCGACTCATTGATAATTGGTATGTTGCCCAGACTGTACAAGTGAGGGTGGCAGGAGAATCTGGGTGGGAAAGCATTAGCTAAGGAGAGAGGCAAGGTTGTCCTCTATCACTGCTGATTTTTAATGTATATGCTGAAGAGATGGTAAGAGAAGCGTGGCATAAGTTGGAAGCTGTTTTAAAGTGGTTGAGATGATGTTAAAATCAGTGAGGTTAGCGTATGATCAGGCGTTGATTAGCCAGTCTGTGAGGGGGTTTCAGACTCTAGTGGATTCGCTATACAAGCGTTGCGAGGAGTATGGAATGAGAATTACTCACAAGAAGACCAAGGTCATGCTGTTTTGTTAAAGCATCGTTGGAAGGAGGTCGAGAGATGACTGGAGGCATTCAAGATGTGGGAGAAGAGAAGAATGGAGAAAGTGGATGGAGAGGAGGAGGAACAAAGAAGTCTTGCATATGGTGGGTGAGGAGTCGCAGATTCTGGATGAGATTTGGAGGAGACAGAAGTTATGGATGTGAGTACTTAGAGTAGAGAAGAGATGGAGGGGATGTTGAAAACAAGGTGAAAAGGTAGAATGCCAGGTAAATGAGGGATGGGATGGGAGAGAACAGGATTTTTTAGATGGAATGGAAGGGAGTAGGCCTTATTGTGATTTTAAGAGGGGAGTCCATAAAGGAAAGGGAAACTGCAAGAATGCATCTCAAGTACTCCACAGAAAACCTACCGTAATCAGTTGAATACTTATATGATTCCACCATATATCCATGATTTATGATAAAATCTTAGGCAAAGGTGGTGGAAGTGCACTGTAGCACCATTAAATACTTAGATTCTGTAATTTTGAACTGACTTACGAGGGAGTAGAAAAGTACGAAATTAGCCAATAATATGATGATTCTAGTGCCATTTCTCACTACATCTCGCTAGATTGTCATCAGATGATCTTCAGAGCAGTTATACATAAATTAGTGTCCTGAGGAAATATCAAATTTTCATAAGTCCAAAACATGATATGCCCTATGAAGAATGAAGAGAATAAATTGAATGAAAGACAAGCAAAAGTGAAAGACAAAAACATCCCAGAGAAAGATTCACCATTGCTTAAAATTTTTTCACAGGATTGAGTGATACTTAAAGCATGTTAACAACGTTCTTTCAGAAGTGGAATGCTGAAGCAATTATCTTGGCCGATAAGTGATTTGTTCACGTCAGCTACAGATTCATTACCTTATTTGCCATTTTATTATTAATGAATTGCTATTTCTCACTATAAGCTCTTTTTCATGTTACCCAGCATAGGTAGATAGTGGAGAAATTCGAAGGAATGGTCAACCATACAGCGGCACAGGAATCATGTGAAATCCAACTCAAACGGTCTAAAAATTGACGAAACTATTGAAGAACAAGATGATTTATACATTTGACAATAATCATACAGGTAAAGTTCATGTGGAGGTGAATAATACCATTGTAATACAAAGGCATTAGTTTTTTGGTTTTAGGAAGGAATCAACAATCACTTGACCACCAGATACCCAACAATCAATTTGGAGAGAGGGATGATGAAGGTGGGCCATTATAATAACAACAAAATTGGGGTGGATATTTTTTGAGTAGGGGGTTCCATCTGGAAATATTGACAGGGGATAGCAATGTTAAGATTAATCAAGTGGAAAGTGAGCCAAAGGGATTGAGGGAAAGCTCCTGACTGAATCCATTTCTTGGCTAAGGGAGGTTGATGGTTAGGGTCAAGAACCCTATAAGGTTTTAACTACCCATTGTAAGGTTCTTGGTCAGGGTATACCTAATAATACACTCTTATAAGAATATAGAGTCAATGATTCATTTAAATTATGAGAAATGTCGAATATAATTTCAAAAACATCGCCGTGAATTAAATGTATCGAACAAAAATTTTGAAAAGTATGAAATATGGTTTTCGCAAGCCTTTGTATAAGAATGAGTGTTTGGCAGACCCCCTGAGGGCCTAGTGCAAGGGCTGTCATCTCTTAAGTGCCTATTGGTACTCCCTTTCCGTGGCTCTTCCCCCGTATCCAGCGTAATTACAATCCATCTAATTGGAACATTTTAGATTCAATACATAAGATGTTGTTAAGTTGAAAAATCGGTTAAGACATACTTAATTTACCTTAATTGTTGCCAATTTACTGTTCGCACGTTCGTTATGGAACCGAGTTCATTAATTGAGGTTCCAGTAAATTAATAGGCACATGACTGTCCATCCATATAGTCTACTGCTATTAAAGATAAAGCAGATGTAAACTGCAGAAGAGAGGCAGGCACAAAGTTTGCAATAAAGAACAAATAGAGCGAGAATCGTTAACTCTATCGGGAAGCGTAACAAGAAAACATAACAAATTTACGATTACAGACAAATGTCGGTTCATCATCCTCGTATTGACGCACCTGGAGAAAGGATTTCCAAGGCAAATGAGGATTACAGTAATGAAGGTCCCTCAGAATTCACAAATATATCAGCAACCGTAGCGTCATCAGCTTGAAGGCTGTCTGCTTTCGACGCGTCGCGACGGCGGGACGGCGGATCGACGGTATGCGGGGGACGCATGCGCAGTGACAAAAGTTAATTGCTACCCATGCGATGGACCATAGAGGTCCCTATGCGGACCCATGCGGACCTCTTATAAGCAATGGACACCGCGACATCGCTAAAGTGTATGGTTTCAGTAATTTCAATTGTCTTTTATCGTGATTCGACGAGATTTTGATATCTGCTGTTATAAGGTTTGATTTTTCTTGATTTCACTATGCTACTTATTTTTCTTCAGTAATTGTTTTAAGTGGATATAATTTTTTTAGTTCTGATTGGTAACTAACGCAAGAGTTGGAGCTACGTTCTTTTATATGATTCTGAGATTTGTGTAACTGCTTTGGCTGTCCTGTATTTGAATGACGGACTTGAGATTTCGGCGCAGGCATTTTTCCGTGGGTATGCAATTGATTTTGCAGTCAGGAAACGGTATATTAGGTACGTTTAAAGATCGTGGTTGATATTTTCTCTTTGTGGTAATGGTAGCATTGTTTTTTCCTCAAGATTTGCTCGGAAATTTGCATTGGATAAGAGCTGGTATTCATTCAATCCAATAAGGAGATTTCTATGACTGACTCTACCGTCGCTGTCACCAGTCGACATTGGCATTAGTAAGTATTATCATGGCTCAGTGGCGGATACAGAAAAAACTCAAGGGGGGGGCGCAACATATCTTGAGTTGTCTTTACTTTTATCGTAATAAAAGATGATCAAATCACAGGCAAAGTATATGAAAATTTTATTTAAAGTGATTATAAACATGTTAAGACAATGCCGTCTTATGATATAAAAATGTTACAATAGTGGTTTTGCAATGTTCGGTAATACAGGCGGACCCGCAAGGGGGGGGCGCGCGCCCCCTGCGCCCCCCATCTGTATCCGCCACTGTCATGGCTGTGGCATTCTAGATATGGAATATGTACTATCCGGTGTAATTTGAAATTATTTACATCCGATAACGGCGATTAGTATTATCTTATTTAAGAAGGGGAAATTATAATATTATCGTTTAATGGAGTCATGCCGTCAGCAAGGTATAGAAGGCAAAATGGCGTAAAATGTCAGTTGTGGAATTTTGGCTCTTTTTTGAAATATTATGTACCTAGAAATCAAGCTAGAGTTTTTGCTTATTCTAGGCGCATTTTCTCAACGGCAATAGTCCTACATTGTAATATTTGCTTCAGGCAATGATTACGTTCGTACTTTTATAATATTGGGTGCTTTCCAATCACGTATCTGCGCTGATCTGTTTGAAACTGTTTAGCTCAGAGCGTGTTCCAATCGCACCTGTGACGTCATCTGCGCTAAACAGATGGGAACACATCCTGCACCGTTGTTCGTCTGCGCTAGCAGACAAAACTAATGATGGCGGGAAAATATATTGCTGACGGAAAATGAATTCCACCATCTCAAAGATAAGTATGATGATCATTTGAGAATAATCAACTATAATTTGATCTGTATATGTCTTACATAAGTTTAATTAAGCTCGTAATTTGGGAAATATAATATTATCTTCGTCAAACGTAATGATTGATATAACATGAGCAAAGGACGATAGCAAGAGGAGGCTAGTCGATTTTCTAGAGAAATTGTCCTTTTCAAAAAAATTAGAAATGGAGAATGTAAGCTATTAAACTAAAATGTTATATTGCTTAGATTCTAAGCAGATTTATTTCATTAGCTTACATGGATAGCGGACGTATTATATACCAAATTTCCTTTAACGTTCATGTGGCGTTAATTGCATTCCATTAATTTAAATTCAGTACCGCAAAATAACTATAGAATCGGCAGATTTATAATGCAGTGTTAACATTTTTTACGGCTTTACCTGCGTGATATGGATTATTAATTATTATTGTATGTGTATCTCAATCCAGAAATGCGAAATGAAGTATAACTGGTATAACTGCCGGCACAGTAGCGGTTCGGGAGAGGTAATTATTAAGTAGCGATAGTTCCATAGTATTTTATTTCAATTAATACTTACTAGTGCTTATATAAATACAAAATGATATAGACGAACATTTATCATCCTTCTTGATTGATCATGTGGCGAAGGTCAGTTCAAAAGCTACAGGTCATTTGAACATTCAACTTTTGCCGCCGATCGGTCCACCATTTGTAAACACATCAGCGCAGATGCGTTCCAATCGTCTGTTTCTTTGTGCGCTAATGTGTTTCAATCTGTTGCGATGTGAGCTAATCTGCGCAAGGTGATTGGAAAGCACCCATTGATACATTGTTCTTCCTAATAGTTCACTTATTTCTTCAACTCCCATAGTTCATTGCGGTTGTCCCATCAGGTTTGTTCGTTGATTTTGATCGGCGATTATAATCAGCCGTAAGGGTGGTACATGTGGTCCACGGAATGTCATTGAATACGGGTATTTTTATCCCAAAGTACTCAATCACTTTCTTGGAGAAAATTAGTCACGCTGCATTTAAGATGCAATGTGCTCAAGTAAATTTAGGTATCTTCTAGATCACTCTAGACCAATAAATCAAATACAGAAAATATGGTTCGTCATTCAAAGCAATTTTAATGTTACACTATTTCATAGAAACCGCTGTCTGATCGATATAAAGGCAAAGAAGGAAACCTCCACCCGAAATTTTTGGGAGTTATCCCCTTCATTAGGTCCCCCCGAAATTGTTTTGACCTTGGCCTTGATGCAAGGTGTCTTCGGGCTGAGGTGCACTCGATCTGTTGATTTTTTGGGGTTGATGTATTCGTTTGGGGAAGGTGCGGTCGTTCACCGATTCCGAGAGATATTATTTTTTTAAACTTATCGCGTTCTAATTATCAATCCAATTACTCTTTATACAGTATTTCACTCTCTCTCAAGTATCACGTAACAAGTTCTTCATTCATAGATTATTAGTAACCGACGGTTGATGGATATTTAATTCCGATTTGTTTCTCCTTGCTGAAATTTGTATATAATTGATCTGAAGAGTAGTGAAGAATATTTTATTTTTTTATGACCTACCTACGACATTTCCATTTGTTCTTGAAAATTTTCTTGCTGCGGCAGTGGCGTAGCCAGGAATTTCATTCGAGGGGGGGGGGGTCCAAAACCAGGGGGGCTATTTTTTGAAGAACAGGGTACTAAGTAATTGGTTTTAAACTAATTTTACACTTTTCATAATCGAAAAAACTTCATTTTTTAAAGAAATATTTTGTAAAGTTATGATTTTTCAATATTTTGGTTTCTTTTATGAAGGAAAATAATTGTGTTTTTATATTACGGGCAGGGGGTCCGGACCCCCCGGATCGCCCCCTGGCTACGCCACTGTGCTGCGGTCATTAATTTGACAGTAAGCATAGCATTTCAAATATTTCTGCGTACATTTCGTATAATTATGGTTATGCATTTGAATCTAAAATCCTGTTTTGTTGGTGTTGTCACGGTAGGATATTTAAGGATTTGGATTCTCACGATTGTCTCCTCGTTCACTAGATTAGAAAATAGCAATAAACAATGTTAATTTTTTGTAATTCCCTCTCTGTGATAGTGGTGGAAAAGTGATGGTTGAATGCCTCAAGTTCATCGTTCACTTGTATTATCTACTTTGAAATGGTATTTTAAGTGAATGTAGTGGCATGACAGTAGATTTCTTATTTACACCTAGATGTTACGTTTTGACGGATTGCATATCTGCGACTCCTCAAAGCTTGCATTTTGACCATCGGGAAACAGTCATGTATCGCAGGGATGATGCGCGTTGTTGGGTAATGTGCAGGACTTCAAAAATAGGGTGGTTTCCTATTATTTTTTTATTGCCTAAATCGAAAGATTATTACTCCTGGAGTACGTATTTCACTCTTTTAGATTTTTAAACGACGATATCTATTTGTCGCGATTAAATGAAAAGTGAAAAATTTCAAGCGCGCGAAAACGCGACGGGTAAGTATGAATGCCGGGAAAACTCCCGTGTGACGTCGTTCTGGTTCCCGCTGCCGCAAGTGAGGTGACCTTGGGGCGAGGTTCTGAGCGCTGATACGACGCAGGATGCTGGCAGGTATAAAACGTTCCACATTTAGTTGACAGTACGGGCCTTATGGATAACAGTGTTGCCAAGCTTCCGCTCCGTCGGCAGGCATCCTAACAGCGTATGCAACCACACATAATAGAGCGCCAAAATGGTTTAGTTCAAAAAGGAGTTAGGGATCGCACGAAAGACGGCGTAAAATAAGGAATTTTTTAGCGTAAATTACAATACCTTTGCTGCAATATAAAAGGAAAAGTCTTTTGTTATTTTATGTATGTACTTATTCAATGCACAAGCTGAATAATGAATAATCTGTAATATAAAAAATAACAATAAATTGAAGGATAATAAAAATTATCGCCACTCCTGAATGAGACAAAATTTCTATTCCTTCCATATTACGCAATATTTTTGGGCTCTGGCTAGTATTACATGAAAGGCAATGTTGTATGTATAAGGCATCATCAATCTTTAATTTTTCAAAATTTTCCCGTACTTGATTTATTAAAGATCTCTTTTCAAGCTGACATCTTCAAAGCTAATTTCCTTAATGTTCTCTTTCCTCCACCTTGTAGTAGGCAAGGATTCGAATTTCCTTGAATAACAAGAGGCATTACCTACCACTATAATTGATCCTTCGGGTAAGTTTGCAAGAAGTGAGTGCTCAAAACATCTCTCGTAACACTCGCCACCCACTTCTTCATGATCATCCATTGAGTTCTTTTTGTACATAAACATGCGATGCTCCTTTTATGAACCCATTTTACGTTCCTGCGTGTAAATTGCGAATCGTCCTCCTCGGAAAGTGGGGGCCAAACCCAGTATTTAGTCCAGCAAGGAAAGCTTGACACGGATTTTCTAATTGTTTGTTTCGCAAACTAATGTTCACTATTTGTCCAACATTGATCCAACTTTCGCCTGTGAATACATTCGTCCTGTGTTCGCGACGATATTTTTTTTAGCTGTCTTAAATAATAAATTGTGCCACCAGCGAATAATATCATCCCTTTCGATAAGGATGAATCTTTTCCCTCTGCGTTCGTACACGAAGCCTATGTCCAAAAGAAGACGATATAGTGTTGTCCTTTTGTAATATGGGAGAATACTATCCATATTTACCGGGTTTAAGATGGATTTTAAAGTCGGAGGAATATTTTTCACGAAGGATTCATGTACCTTCCTTCTAATTCCCGATCTCACAAAATCGTCGAAAATCACTGCCTTCGAATTTTTGTAAGGCTGTCTAATTTCTTTAGTTTTTGAATGAGTTACCAATGGACCACGGAGATTTCCTTTCTCGCTCTGTAAATAGTGGACTCCTAGCACCCTGTAGCCTTCGAAGCTTCTCGGCATGTCTCACTAATGCTGAGAGATTTCCTTAAGTAGGTACGAGAAGACTTTGAGCACCAACTGTATTTCGCGGCTTATGAGCTTCTCACCTTTTGTCCTCTTCTTTGAATCGGACATATTGATTGGGCGTGTTACAGCAGAGATTAGTGTAAAACACTTCACAATTCTCAAATTCAGCAGACCACACAACACTTGTTCACTCCAAAAAAATGCAATGACAAACTGAACGCCTTCGTAAATTCTTCCAACGCCCCCTTCGGCTAGGGTCAATTCTTGTGCTGGTTTTATGGCACCCTATGAAAGGAACTCAGAAAAAAACCCAAGCCCCCTTTTGTAAAAGGCGTGCACTGGATGGGGTTGTGTTTCGCACAGATTATGAGATATTCTCTTTCTTGGTTTCCGCGATGGGACCGAAACACCCAAGGCGAAAGCGTCTTATTTCCAAGCCGCTTGCTTACTTTCGTGTATCAATGTATTCAGATAAAAACACTGCTGTTACGGCGTATGAGTATTCTCTGTTTAGGATATCAAACGAATAGATAAATACATTTCATAGTATGCATTGACAAAAAACTCCTTTTCCGCCCGAGAATTTTCCCTCTGCGCGCAAGAAAAAGCAAGAAGCCCGGCCCAGCGGGGCCGTAATATTTTTTCTTAAAATCAAAACCTTGTAACTCGCTTCAGAATTGATGTAAGTTAATGATTTTTTCACCAAAAGTAACTTTTTAGTTTTCTTCACATTTGATACGCAGCATATAGGGACCTACCACGTAAGAAACGTAAGTTAGTAAGCGACTACTTTTTACCTTGCAAAAATCAAAATTTTCTTGTCCTAAAGGGTGTTACGTCGGCATAACAACTTTTTAACTCAATATTTGTACAATTGGTGAAGACCTTCAAAGAGAAAATAGTGTGAAGAATTTTGTGCAGAAGATTCAATTCAATACGGACAACGGTCAGGCAGAAATTGCGAGAAGAAGATAAAGTAAAAAAATATACGTTTCTGACGGAAATTTAAGGAAATGTTTTTTATAGCCTTTGTTATAATTTTTATCGAAAAACTATTGGCACCAACGAATGCAGCATCTCTTTCTACATAAGAATGCAATTTTTAATCAGTGCATAACGCAACATTAATTTTCGTGCTGCTATTGACAACACCGCGCTCCTGGCCTTATGGAGATTAACATGGGAAACGATTCTCCATAAGAGCCCATACTGTCAACTAAATGTGGAACGCTCTATAGCAGAGTACCATGCTAGCTGGTAGCGCTTGGCTTAAATAAGGATTATTAATACCTTATCAAACGAAGGAAACTTTCCGACCATAGGTAGTTTTAATAAGTGATTATTAAGACATGTTTCCCTGAGCTCTGTGCCACATGCATGCATTCGTAATCTCAGATGATATAAAACTCCTATCTACTCGTATAGCATCTAAGTCCCTGTGACGTAACGTGGAGTGGCATCGCATGGGCGCCAATCTGGCCTTTTTCAAATGAGGATAAAATTGACCATTGCCATTCGTCTAAACCGGTATTTCTAAAACCAAATAATTTGTATGTTATGAATACACTAATGGTGGGCAACGAATCGCAATCAATGCCTTTCGTTTTCTTTGATGAAGGAAACTACCCTATTGCTGTTCGACCTCCAGGAAACGCAGTCATCCATCGCTGGAGGAACGACGGCTGTATTTGGTGAGCTACTAAATTTAATTACATCACCGATTATTTGAGCTGCTTAGGTAGGTTCACATTACCCAACTGCTATCATCCATAAATTTCGGGAAGGTAATTTCGGAGGACATTGTATTCGATAATCAATCGGGGGGAGAGTAAACTAAAATTGTATTCTATTTTCTTCTATCGCTCATGTGAAATATGAAATTTTGAATTTTCCGTTCTCGAAATCTTTTCTTTGTTTCTGTTTTCATCACTATTCAATACACCGCTATAATTCGCGTCTCAACGGTATATTTATTTATAACTTTTAGGTAATATATACGTTATATATTTTAGTTTAGACTGAGTTCTCTTCAACAAGTTCCTTCATGAAAATACTATTTCAGACCACTTCTTAGGAAATCCCTACAGCTATATTTTTCCTATACAAGAAAAGTTATATTTCGTGATCTTTTGCCGTTAATACATTTACTACTCTCTTTTATAAAAAAAATAATGTCTTCGGCGTCTTCTTGTGCTATAAATCCTCCTTCAAATACGCCCGTGTAGTGTGTATCCAACCAATTTTTCGGTATGAATGTGTTTTCTTATTCATACGAAATAAAGTAATTTAATAGTTCAATGTGTAATATTTCAAACCCTGCCGCGTGAACGGCGGTAAAATATACAAGAATTGCCATGAGAAAAAATTCCCCTGGACCGGGAATCCTGATGGCACTTCTTGGAAGTCCTTTCTCCCTCGCGTTGTTATCCTTGATGGACCGCGAGGGCCTAACAACTAGTGCCATGAGCCTCGGTATAATTGCCATGAGAAATAAAGAACCTGGATAGCGTAGTGGTCTGCGCATTGGCCCGGGAAGCCAAAGGTCCGTGGTTCGATTCCCGGACCAGGGAATTTTGTCTCAAGGCAATTCTTGTGTAATAGTTCAATGTTTGAAAATTAATGGAATCTGCCGTAATAAAATGGACTTAAGTGTCAAGCCCTCAAAACATTGATTTTTTTCTGATGCCATTAAAAAAAATAATTTCATTAGACGACATGGTGGCCGACTGTTGCCTCACTATCTCCCTCCCACAGTCCCCCCTAACTTACATCCCCTACTTGCTATTCATGTTAGCAAATGCGTGGCCTCTAAGCATATCCGCACGCCGTGGTATCGGACGGATCTTTCCTTTAAGATGTAGAACCTGGAGGAAGTGATAGAAAAGAGGCCGCGAGATGTTGATAGAATGTTCTAGGGCTGGTTGTGTGGGTGCGTCTAGTCCCGTTCCTGTCTTCTTTCGGGTTGGCGTTCGAGACAGACCAGGAAGACGCGCTGGATATTTTCCCGCTCGAGTTGAATCGGATTCTTGGTCACCCAAGGAATAGAAGGGCAGCAGCATCTCTCCTTAGTGGACTCGACGTGACCCAACAAAGGACAGGAAAGCGATGTGTTTAAACTTCTGAAAGGGAATGAGAGAGGTTGGGGGGCAAGATGTGAGAGTTCGGCGTGTGTGGCGGATCCCCATTGAGGAGGAACAGGAAAGGGAACTCAAGGATAAGCTTAGGAGACGGGATGAGGGGGATGAGGCCTTGCATGAATGAACAGCGCGCTCGCCATTAGGGACGTGGGAAAGTTAATACGTCCTCAGCGGAGATTAAATACCTTGTCCACAAAAGATCATTCGGGGCGCGTGACGTAATTTACTGGCGTCGGACGTCGTGGAGACGCAAGTGAAAGAATTGGCGTCCGCGGTGTGATTCATCGATTGAGTCATCATAGGAAATCCCACGGATTGAGGGTGTGTGCTTTATTATTATTTTTTTTGCTCTTCCTTCTGGAGTGGAATGACCGCTTGTATCATACGGGCGGAACTTCTTTTCCATCTGCGATTGCCGTTCTTTGATGAGTTTGCGATATGCCCGCGGTATTTTTTACGGCCACCCCGGTCTCCAAATGGTGGTGTTCATATTCCAATTAAGGGGGAACCGACGCTTTTGGTCCATTCAATCAACGAGCAACACGAAAATGACCGAAATGAGGAAAAATTGTGTAAGTAGTCGCAAAGTTTTGTGCAGTGGTATGATTGAGCCTCATGATCAATAACCCACAAGGTATGTTGAGGTATTTGGAGGAGGCGACTGACAGCTAAGGTCATTTGCGCCTTGGAGGAAAAGTAGGAGAGAAACCCAGTGTCGGCGTGAGCCTGCTCTTAACAAAAGGTAACCACAGCATAACGTCTCATCTGACGGACGGAGTGCTGTGATTTTTGCGTCCTCTACAAAGCACTCTGGCAACGATCGGGAAATTTGTGAAAAAATCTCCGCCTCCCCCTGGATTTGAGCACGTGTCTACAGAGTGGGAAGCCGACACTCTAGCCATCGCACCAACCCGATCCCCATAAACAACTCACAAATAACGCCTATTTCTCGCTCCTTCCCTGAAACCGAGGGGAGCGCGTATTAACTATTAAGAGGGGCCATTTTTCGGTCGTGATTTTAGGTTTTTCGTGAACGAACTGAAGCCGTGATATCCATGTTACCGTTGAAATCATGGATTATATGTTATTTTCAACCATTCACTCTTCATATAACATCATAGTTAAATCGAAACTTGAAGCACGTACGTGGTGGAAGGGCTCCAAATTAATAATGAAAGACACTTTGTTTCTTCCACAAGTTTATAAAAATTTATATTTTTTGCCGGTGTCGGCTATTACACCATTATTATTTTTATTATTGCAGGTGTTTGATAATCGTGTAATAGCCGAAACCGGTAATAAAATAGAAATTTTTGTAAACTTGTGGAAGAAACAAATTGTCTTTCATTACTGACATGATAGTGTTCTAGGTTCGGCTTTAGCATTGGCGTTGTGCCGCTATGCGCATGTGCACTTGTTACCTTATGGCATTGTATTTCCGGTACCATGTAGTAACTTGACTTCTTGTGTCATTATTAATGCTAAGAAAAAAATGCCTTGATATCCTAGATGATTGGAGGATTCTGCGCGAATTTGGGGATCCTTTCACTGATTGTGAGCCACGGCCCCTGCCCCTGTGTGAAACTTGGTTATAACGCGATTTTTTCTATATTTTACGTTCGATGACTCCACTACATACGCATTATTTAACATAAGCCATGGTTATTATGGTTTTCCGGGGTTAAAATGGTGCCCTTCACTTTAGACCTAGGTTATAAAATTCATTCGCTAAAAAAAACTGGAGTAATGGTGAATAAGATAGCGACAAAAAATCTACAGTCCAACACGCACTAATGGTTATAAAACAACAAATCGTGTAAGTCCATTATAAAGTTTCCAAGCTTCCATATTTTGATACTATTGCCGTGTGTTTGATATCATCAGAGACTCGAATCTATAAAAGCGAAGGAAAGGGAGCAACAGTGGGGCGTAGTTGTCCATTATCCTAAATTTGAATGGGAATAAATCGTAGTCCCGTTACTCCACCACGCTAGGTATATTTCCCTTATGAACAGTTTGAATTTTCATGGTCTGTTAATAATTTTCATCGCCGGATATCCTGTATTGCACTGCACTAGAAATGAATCCTACCTTTATATGGTTCCCAACTTGAAATATTTTTTATCCTAGCTATAACCGTATTGCTTGAGTGCGGTATTGCTAAATGTATTATTCCAGTGTGTTAAATGTATTATTAAAGTGAGTTAATTCCGTGATTTTTCTAATTATAATAAAGAACTGGGCCTTGCAGATTCTTTTTCGGATACTCGTTATTTTAATAGTATTTCAGTTTTCATTACGAAAAAAGAATTTTTCCTTCATTAAGGGAAAACGAAGGTCCAGCTTATGGAATTCAACCGATTAAAATTATCTGAAATAATTAAAGAGGGTGACAGGCTGTGTCCGTAGCAGATGCGATGGGCGCGCCTGGGCGCCAATTCCGATTATGTGTCGGCGCGAGAGGTATTTTTGTAAGTAAATCTTCATTAAGTGATACAATAATGAAGCCTACATTATGATGAATTTTAATTAAAATGTGATACATTATTGCTGTCTGCCGCTGGCATTGTAATTTTGCGTCACATTTTTGCTTTGTGCTTCACACTGTTCTTTTTTTTAATGCTCGAGTATCTGTTATTTATTGAATTCATCGTGCCATAACAAAAAATTAAGTGAATTTTAAAGAGGAGAGATTTTTGTTGAACTATTTTGGTTAGCGAAGAAGCTGATTTTTAGTATGAGGGAAGGGAGAAGCTGTGATAAAAACAGTTAGGCCTCATACGACCTATGTAGAATAGTTCCTTTAAGTTTTGAATTATTAATTTTCCTAGGGGGAGCTAAAATTTTGTTGCGTTATTCCTGTTTGCTAAAATGCCAGTCAATTGTAAAGCTGTTGCTCGTGCTCTAATAAACTCCCCTCAGGCAGGGGAAGGCCTTGTAAATATTGCACAATGGATGGGATGATATTTTTTGGAGTTTTTGATTGAGTTTTTCTCAGTAAAAACTTATGGTATCCAATTTTTGTTTTGGTATTATATTTTTTTCTACCTTATCCCGGCAAACCAATTGTACCTACTGGGCCTAAAGTAGCGAAAGAAAGTTTTCTAAATCGCCAGATATAGGGAAAAAGTCCACATAATTGAAGGCCTTAGTGGAAGAACTAAATGAGTGCAACTTTCTGAGAAAATAAGATTAAAACGTACGTATTGAGGATATTTTTGAAGGCATCCGCAGGAGATTGTTTGTAAAGATACAGGTATTATGGGGTCGAGTTCGCGTTGGTCCAATACTTCGAATTTGAGGAATACGTAAAGTATACCTTGTCACAGTTCACAGTTAGTAGTAACCAATGTCTGAAATTGCATGCATTATTGCAAGCAGTATGGTGAAAAATCAAGATGTGTACTCGTAGAAATCGCATTTTCTAGAACGTGGTTATTTCTTGATTTCATGAAATCTCCTGGATGAAATGATAGCGTTTAATCAAACTATTGTTACTTAATGAACGGTGATATTTTACGTGAAACTTCAATGGTTTGTGAATCTTTTTAGGACCTGATTATTAGGAAATATATGCGTTTAATCCCATATGATATGGCAGTCCACTTACACTCTTATTTTATTCTTTTTGGCAGTATTTGGAAGGATACATATCCTGCGAACATTTCTTTTCTGTCATCTACCCATTTGTGAATTAAATTCGAGAAGCCCGGTGCCTTCTCGCGCCCTCTCTACCATGACCGTGGCCGATTAAGTTGTAACTTTTTGAAGTCTTCAGAATACTCTCTGTCTTTTATTTTCTCCCATTCTTCATAAGAATTCCTTTATACCTAATCGGTAAGTCCTTTTGATCTTCATCATCCGTCTTAGGCATCGTATTTCGAATGCTTCCACCCTATATTCCTCTTCTAATGTAAATTCCCTTCCTTCAATGCCAAGAGGCCAGGCGTTAGTTCTAATGAATTGTTTCCTTACAATAAAGCATGCATTTATACCTGTTAACAATCGATAGCTCATTTTTTAGAGTTTGACCGTCGCAAGACCATCTCCTAAGACTATTTCTTTCGTTTCTTGCTTCGTCCACCGCTGATTACTCGGTGTATGACATTTAAACCAACGGGGAGGAAGAACGTGGAGATGGGGGAGGATGACGAGAATAGGGATGGAAAAGTGTCGGTTAGAATCGATTTTTCGAGTGATCGATTTTCCGTCGAAATGAAAATCGCGAATTGAAAAAAAGTTGAAATACGAACAAGAAGATCGATTTAAAGAAAAAAACTGACGATTATTAAAAAAATACGGTATGTACATCTTCTTATATATAAAAATGAATCGCAAAATGTGTTGGTAAGCGCATAACTCAACAACGCCTGGACCAATTTGGCCAATTCTTTTTTTAAAATGTTCGTTGAAGTCCAAGGATGGTTCTTACGGCGAGAAAAAATCGAATAATTGCCGGGAAAACCCTAAAAACAGCCCTTTTCTTTTTCACATACAAACGTTTTCTAACTAAAACGTAGAATCAATTTGAGCTTTATTGCTATTATATAAAGTTCATATTAAATTACAAGCACTCACTGTTATCTAAGAAATGTAGGTGTGTTCCTAACGTCAAAAAGTAAATTTGCACTTTCTTACCGCTATACAAAGTTCAAATTCAATCATATCTATCAAAACAGTGTGCGTGTGTGCGTTGGAGCACAGAATACGTCGTTGGAGGATTTAATGTCGCGTTCCGAAACTAAAAAAAAGTGATCGCGGACCCGACCAAATTGAATAGTCACAAAATATAATAATAACAACTTGGTTGGCTTCGCGATATTATTTCTTTTGTTTTACTTTCGGCAGGCGACAAAAAAAATAAAACATTGGTATGGCTTTAAAGGATTTGACTTCAAGTCATATCAGATTAAAAAAAAAAAACAAATTAAAAAAACAACTGTCAATGTCGATTTGCCGCCTTTGCCGGTGTTGTTTTTCTTGGATTTTCTGTTATACTCTACTGAGTGTGCTTTTGTTTTGTTTGCAGTGTTTTGTTATCTGCCTATGAAAAAAAAAGTTATTGCATGTGACACAATATTTTAATAATGCCTCCTATAAGACGAGGCAATTTAAGTAGAAGAACACGAAATGCTACAAACCAAGCTAATTACCGATCTAATCGTACTGCACAAGAACGTGACGACCGAAATGAACATGAAAGAATTAGGATATCACAAACACGTGAAGCGCGAGCACGACTTTCAACTAATAATCGCGCAAATTTGAATCGAGCTGCTTTCAGTTACGATGTGTCAATTGACTACAGTAACTACCAATGTGTTGTTATTGGTTCTATGAACTCGGTTTGCTCACATTGTAAAGCATTAAAATACAAAAACGAAGCCAATGGATTGTATTGCACAAATGGTAAAGTGAAATTAATACCATTGAATCCACCACCAGAGCCATTGTACTCATTGGTTTCAGGAATAGGAACAGATTCCATACACTTTTTGAAAAATATCCAACAATATAACAATTGCTTTCAAATGACTTCATTTGGGGCAACAAATGTGGTTCGGGAAAATTTTATGCCAACTTTCAAGGTATCTGGATAGAAATCAAGCAGGAGTTATTCCCTGGGCAATCACCCATTGATCGTCATGATATTACAGCCAGAGTCTTTAGACAAAAGTTGAAATCTTTGATGGATTTCATCGTAAAACATCATGTGTTTGGTGAGACACGCTGCTGGATGTATTCTGTGGAGTGGCAGAAACGAGGATTTCCACATGCACACATTTTGATTTGGTTGGTTGAAAAGATAAGGCCAAATGAAGTTGATGCAGTGATATCAGCTGAAATCCCTAATGTACAAGTAGATCCTGGATTGCATGAGGTAGTTATCAAAAACATGATACATGGTCCCTGTGGAACTCTTAATCAAAATTCACCGTGTATGATGGATGGTAAATGTTCGAAACGATATCCACGGACATTAATATCGGAAACAATTACTGGTAATGACGGTTATCCACTGTATCGTCGCCGATCGACAGCAGACAATGGAAGATCAACAATTGTAAAAATAAATCAACAAGATATTGAGATAGATAATCGCTAGATTGTTCCATATTCACCCATTTTATCAAAGACCTTCAAAGCACACATCAATGTTGAATCTTGCCATTCAGTGAAATCTATTAAATACATTTGCAAATATGTAACCAAAGGGAGTGATATGGCTGTGATTGGAATTGGTGCAGAGAATTCCAATGATGAAGTTACTCAATACCTAATAGGCCGCTATGTTAGTAGTAATGAAGCAATTTGGCGAATATTTTCTTTTCCAATTCATGAGAGACACCCTTCTGTTATTCACTTAGCTGTGCATTTAGAAAATGGACAAAGAGTGTGTTTTACAGCAGAGAACGCAGGGCAAAGAGCTGCTCAGCCACCATCTACTACATTAACAAGTTTTTTTGAGACATGTCAAAACGATAATTTTGCACAAACATTGCTATACTCTGAAATGCCAAAATATTATACTTGGAATCAATCCTCAAGGAGATTTATACGACGGAAACAAGGAAAACCAGTACCAGGATACCCAGATATTCCACCGATGCGATTGGTCGAATTTATTCAGTACATCCAAGCAATGATGAATGTTTTTATTTACGACTGCTATTAGTCAATGTACGTGGCCCAACATCATTCCAATATTTACGAACTGTTGATGGTGAATTGTGTGGATCCTACAGAGAAGCCTGTCAACGTTTACAATTGCTAGAAAATGACGCTCATTGGGACCAAACTCTCAGTGATGCTGTAATATCTTCACACGCTCATCAAATACGAACATTGTTTTCTATAATCATATCTACATGCTTCCCATCAAACCCAATTGATTTGTGGATCAAGTACAAAGATTATATGTGTGATGATATTTTGTGTCAAATACGGAATAGAATGGGAAATCCAAATATGCAAATCAGTGAAGAAATTTACAACGAAGCATTGATTTCAATTGAAGACATGTGCTTGATGATGTCAAACAAACTATTAATTCAATTAGGCCTGGCCGCGCCCAATCGTCCAATGCATGAATCTTTTAACCAAGAGTTGCACCGAGAAAAACTGTATGATCTCAACACTTTGAAAGAATTAATTCAAACAAATCTTCCACTGTTGAATGAACAACAGAGGTATGTATTTGATACTCTTATGAAAGTAACAAATGATGAAACTGGGGGGATTTACTTCTTAGATGCACCTGGTGGTACAGGAAAAACGTTTTTGATTTCATTAATATTAGCAACAATTCGCTCACAAAATAAAATTGCACTAGCACTCGCTTCGTCGGGAATCGCAGCAACTTTGCTTGAAGGTGGTCGAACAGCCCATTCAGCACTAAAATTGCCATTAAATATGCAAAGCAATGAAACTCCAACTTGCAACATTTCGAAGAACTCTGCAATGGCAAAGGTTTTGCAGCAATGTCAATTGATCATTTGGGATGAATGCACGATGGCACATAAAAAATTTTTGGAGGCTTTAGACAGAACCTTAAAAGATCTACGGAGCAATCAGAACCGATTTGGTGGTGCAATGATTTTATTAGCAGGAGATTTTCGTCAAACATTGCCAGTGATTCCACGATCAACGCCAGCTGATGAACTCAACGCATGTCTAAAGTCATCCAATTTGTGGAAATATGTCAAAGTACTTCATTTAAGCAAGAATATGCGTGTTGAGTTGCAAAATGACCAATCTGGAAACATATTCTCTAAACGACTCATTGACATTGGTAATGGCAATTTTCCTATTGACATGTTGACTGGATGCATTAACTTTCCTCAAAGTTTTTGTCATTTAACTCAATCAAAAGAAGAACTCATTCAGAAGGTATTTCCAGATGTTGCTCAAAATTACAGAAACCATGATTGGTTAAGCGAACGAGCTATATTGGCAGCCAAAAACATTGATGTAAATGAATTAAATTTCAAAATTCAAGAACAAATTACAGGCGAATCGAGGATATATAAATCAGTTGATTCGGCAACTAACCAAGACGATGTAGTTAACTATCCACCGGAATTTTTAAACTCGCTGGATTTGCCAGGATTGCCACCTCACAATCTTCAATTAAAGGTTGGATCGGTAATTATAATGTTGCGAAATATCAACCAACCGCGCCTTTGCAACGGCACACGATTAGCGATAAAAAACTACTAAACAACGTGATAGAAGCAACTATATTGAAAGGAAAGTATAAAGGAGAAGATGTTCTCATACCGCGCATCCCAATGATTCCGACTGATGTGCCATTTGAGTTTAAACGACTACAGTTTCCAGTGCGGCTTGCTTTTGCTATGACCATAAACAAGTCCCAGGGGCAATCATTAAGTGTTTGTGGTATTAATTTGGAAAACCCATGATTCTCACATGGTCAATTGTATGTTGCCTGTTCCCGTATTGGAAAACCATCAGATTTGTTTGTCTATGCGCCAGGTAATCAAACAAAAAACATCGTTTATCACAAAGCACTACAATGAAAATAGAACTGATTTTTTTTGTTAATAATTATGATTTACATGATTAAAATTACTTACTTTTAAATGCTTATAGTGTTTTATTTAATTATTTTTAATTCACACCGAATTATTACCAGGGTGACGGTTCTGTTCAGGATAATTTTTTGCAAAGAATATAAAAAAGGTAGGAACAAAACACTGCCACATTACAAATTTTTTTGACAGGACGAAGTCTGTCGGGTCAGCTAGTAAAAATATATATATTATTCATTAGATAAAGACTGTAAATACACAGTTCAGCTGCTTGTAAAAATCTGCCTAGAGTGCATGCTTGAATTTTTAGCAATAAATATTTACAAGTACACGCAAATAAAAGTTTTGGGGATCAACGCTTGGAACCATTATGCTTCACTAAAATTTTTGTGAAAGATCAACGGATGAAGATTATCTCTTGTTGATCGAGGGCGTGCCTTTTCAATTTTTGCTGGCCTATGATGAAAGTCTTTCACTCGGGAATTTTTCATAGGCCGGTAGTGATGCTGCTGAGATGAAGCGAAATGTTTAAGGTCGAAGTTGAAAAATCGAGTATGGATCGAAATTCGATGATTATGGCTCGATTTCCTCGATCTGCGTCTATTAAAGCTGAATTTTTCCACTACTAAACGATAAGAGGATGGAAGCGTTTGAGATGGGGGTATGGAGGAGGATAAGGAAGGTAAAGATGGGGATAAAGACAGTTGAGGAGGCTCTAGTCATGGAGGTAGAGGATAGAAAATTTCGGATAATGCAGAAAGTTTGATCAGAGGGGGTCCGGACCCCCCCGGAGTATAAAAGCACAATTAGTTTCCTTCATTAGAAAAAACAAAATATTGAAAAACATGCATTTACAAAACATTTCTTTGACAAATGAAGTTTTTTCGATTATGAATGTTAAAATTAGTTGAAACCCTCTTGTTAGTATTACGGTTTTAAAAAATTTCCACCCCCTGGTTTTGAACCCCCCTCTCCGAACGTAATTCCTGTTTACTCTATTGTAGCCAAGGATGTTGGATAGTCGAGGGAAGAGGAAGAAGAGGGCAGGGGTCAGGGGCGGTCTGGCCATATCGGCTGGTCTGCGATTCCCTAGCTTATTTAGAGGGTCCTCACTACGCTCGTGTCTATCGTGAAGCGCATGTGAAATCTTCTATATTATTTCTACTGTATAGATACCTTTTTCTCAACTTATACGCAACCAAACTCTACAAATGAGCTACCAAAATGCACAGAATTTATCAGAGAACATGCGACCGCACATCTTACTTCCTAAATATTGCTATTGTTTCCTAAAATTGGTTTTTAAATAATAAAAAGAAACAAAAAAAACAAAAACCGGTAAATATTCCTGACATTAACGGCGCACAAACTGATACATTTATTCATTTGCAACAATATCTCGCATTCTTTAAATAACTTTTATCAAAATGCGGCTGATTCCACATTCAAGTCTCCTGTTGATACGTTAGTATGAGTCATCATGTGCGTTTAACAGAGGATAGTGTAATTACTTTCAATGTTGTGTTTAAAGAGGTCCTCTGACCTCAATTTGTACATGAACATTCCAATTAAATTTGTACATAAGACCCTGCCTTTTTTTCTACATTTTAAAATTAGAAACGCGCCTATCCCTCTGTGGATCTGCATTGAAAAGAGCGGGGGAAGCCCGCTTGGAGAGGGCGCAGCACGCTCGTGTGTAATAAAAGAAGACTCAGAGTACTTAAGCCAAAGTATTTTTTCAATTATAAAATTCTGCGTTTTCATTAATTTGCTTTAGTTACAACATACTCAGTGTAAAAAAACACATAAAATATAAACAAAATAATGCTCTCAGAAGATAAAAGAGAGGCTGATGCTTTATTAAAAGGGTTAAGTATTCGAAAAAGGTTATTTTAGAGTTTTTTTTTAGATTTCAGTGAAATTTTAAGGAAAACAAATCGCTAAAAAGATAATAGCACCATAATAAATTATGAAAATTTAATAAGCTGCGAAATTCTAATTTTTTAAATTTTATTTTTATTACGAAATTGCTATTTAAAAAAAACCTTTATCTAGTTTTTAAGAGACTGAATAGCATCAAAATCCATTAATTGCTGGGCATGCATTTCCTTAAATTTTCCGAATGCCCACCGTAATGAGGGCCCCATCATGAGCCCCAGTCGAGGGCCCCCAATCACCCCAGATCGCCCCTGACAGGGCTCATCAATAGAATGTAGACATGTCTTACATCTACATACTACCCCCCCAAGCTGCCTCAATGAGCGTGTGGCGGCAATGTCAAGACACCACCTGTTTACTAATAAAATGGATATTCAAAGGATAGGATATGATGTTATGCCGTATCGAAGAAGGAAATTCAATGTGGGACAAGGAACAGGCGGGGCTGACATGGGAAATATACCATGCTCTACCTACCTTAACCTGTGGTATACCCGTTATAGTAATATGCTCATCGTTGTGTGCTTGCCGTTGCCTCAAATGACCATTTATTTATTTATTCCTGCACCACCGAGCAGGGGCGCAGCGAAGTATTAAGGCTAGGAGGGGTTTTAGGCACAAATAATACTTAAGGGTGTGGGGGTATTGCATACTCGCCAGGGTAAGCAGGAGTGGCGAAGGCCATCCTTTAGAAAATTTTTAAGAATAATGGTTCAAAATGGCGAGTTTTACGGCCTTCTGATGGATATTTGATTAATCCTTACACTATTCTATAAGTAATACTGATCCAAATAAGTAAAATGGATTAAACTTAAAAATTTCTCTGAGCTCTGGGGGGGGGGGGTTTAACCCCCAAAACCCCCCCTCGCTGCGCCACTGTCACCGAATACCACACCATTGGCCGTTTTACATCTTGTTCTTTAACTTAACAATCAAACGTACTCGAAAATCCATGCCCTGGGTAGGGGCAAGCTACCCAGATGAGACTCGAATCCGTGACCTTTTATGTGGCAGGCAGGGACTTTAATCCACCGCCATCGAGGCCGGCGGGGTAGTGTCTCTACATTAGTCCTCCTCGACCCCTTTGTAGGCGTGTCATATTTCACTTTCCATTTATACTTACCCTGCAGCGAGGTGGGAGGGATCGGAGAGTATGAATTGGAAGAAGATGTGAAGGGCAGTAATAAAATCTTGGGGCTAACCGTATTTGGTAACACTTGGTGGAAACGTTCATTAAAAAAATTATGTCCTTCAGTTATGTCATTCATTTTATGATTTTTCTTTTGAACTTATTCATGAGTTACTCACAAATCTCCATCGATTCACTCGTTAAAATTCGTACACTTTCGTGGAGAATTTTGACGATGAGTTTTTCATGGGTTTCCGACTGGTTGAAGGCGTTGAAGAACGTTTCACGCCTTCACCCCGTTGGAAACTAGTGTAAACTAAATTATCTCCGTTAATCATTCAATTTTTGTCCTTATTACAAGACAGGCGTCATGTTCTTTCGAATTTCGAGGGAAGAAGTTAGACGTATCGGTTGTGCCGTACATTTTGTTTATTTTCTTTATTATCGCAACTCTCTCCCCTAATGATTTATTTGTTGGGAGCCATAGTTTTTTTTTAACATTTTGAATGTGCATATTAATTTCTGACTTCGGAAGCCATGTGTTTTTAGTATATTTAATTTATCGAATCCGTTTAAATATTCTTTCTTGCAAGCTTGAAAGAGCTTATGCGACTAACATTGTCACTCCCCTATTTTGTGATTTGTTTTTTGAGGGCTTTAAGTGTACTCATTACGAATCGTTCAGTAACTTAATGCAAGTCCTGTGTCCTGAGGTCCTACAGCCTATTGATAGTTTTGAAGTTTTTTTTTAATTCCATTAATGAGTACCTAGTTTAAAAGGATATATGCATCTAAATATTACTCTGCGATGGCTTCCTTTGGGTTTTGAGCACTTTTTCTCACCATCCTTCATCTCTTTAGCATGTCCCCCTCCTCTCTCGAGTACTATTCTCTAGAAAAAAAGACACATCTTTCTCCCCTCTCCACGTTCCTACTCTCAATTCCTCCCCTCCATCTATTCTGATGTCCAGGTGGGAGGATGGCGAGAGAATTAACTTGGAGGTGGTGGGGAGAGGAGAATTTTTTTTGGGGGGGGGGGTTAAAAGGGGTAAACGCGGGAGGAGGAGGGGTCAACAAAGAGTGGTTCCGTGTGCATGTGTGGGTAGGCCTGCTCCCTGTATGAGGCAGGGGTTGGAAGATGAGAGCTGGGGATGGAGGGAGAGAGTAAAAGGGTTTCGGTGGCGTGTCGAGTAAACCCGTTGGAGGATTACGAAGCTTTTATACATATATATTTTTTTATATCTCGTCCAAGCGAGTGTGAGTGACTTGGCAAGAGGAAGAGGTGTAGGGAGAGGGATGTAGTTGGTGGGATACTATGAGGAGTTGGGGTCGAGATTTTGAATACATGACGGGGGTGGTGCGGAAAAGGAAGCTGGGAAATTGAAAGAGGATTACAGAGATTCGGGCATTAGGCAGTGGGACTCCGCGCGGAATGGGGAACTAGTTGAGGAATTCCCGTGCGCCGAGAGATTGAGAAGGAAGTATATTACGAACCGCCCGGCCAGGATACGATTAAATTTTGGAAAAATAAATCATTCCATTCATCCATGATGATTCCGGGTATCTTGCAATTACCTGCTCGAATTTTTATTTTTCGTCATAGCGGAAGAAGTTCATGTCTACTATTCAGGGTCACGAAACTTTTTTTGTCTGTCGTGAAAGAGTGCTTCCAATCTTGAAGGCCACGGTTAAAATTTCGTTGGTAACGATAATTACATCTCGAGACATGATGGCCCGATGAAAACAATCGTCGAGGGACAAGTAAATGGCAAGAACGGCAAAGGAATACATCGAATGAAATTCATGGAACAGGTAAAGAAGGATGGGAAATAGAAGAAATACATAGTTGTAAAAAGATTTGCTATTTAGAGAATTGACTGGAGAGCGTCAAACAAATCTTAGGGTTGTTCATCAGTGATGATGATGGGCGTTAATTATTACTGCCTGAATAAATGTTATGTGGAGGGCTCTACAAATGCGACCGATGTCCTTCGGATGGGACATTAATCTGGGCTCCAACTGGCGGGCCAATGAATAAGTAGTTACAAAATTCGTCATCATAGTGAGGTATTTTATTCGTTGCAGCGTTACGATTCAAGAGTCAAGGTTCAGGCTACAGCTCTTCTTAGCAATTTCGTGGAGATGAGGCTAATTTATCCTGGTTTTGATCCACCCTTTATTCCCTTTTCTCAGTGACTCAGATAGACGGCTGTCAGTCGCCTCATATTTTTCCCTGCCAGTCTGTCAATCCCTCCCTCTGCGGTAAAACCCATTGATATTCTTTGCTAAATGAAATTCAAGTTTTCCATCCGTTTTTGGTATTATTTCTATGGGTAAAGGTTTGAATTACTCCAGATGGTATAATAAATGTATAATTTATTTTTGTTTGTAAGACATACATTTGCTGTTCTGAAATAATAACGAAAAATAGAATTTAGTTCTTTCTCGGCGAAAGAGAGAGATGAATTCATCTCGGGTTTCCAACCGGGTCTGGACTTCTTTGCCAACGTTTCATTGGCTGATTCCGCCATCGTTTCCAGGGCGTCGATACTTTCGAAACACCGAGATGAATATAATCTTGCAATATTCGACGGTTTCCATTGCTTATGACGATAAGTAATTAGCAGTTGGATCACCATCGTTTAATGAAGCCCATTCCTGGAACAAAGTTTGTCATATCCATGAAAACGTCAACATATTCACCACTTACTCAGCTTCATCGACTGACGACGACAATAAATAGGCTTTCCTAGCTTTATTTTCTGGATAATTGGTTTGAAAATGAGAATTATACACAGGTTATTATGGAAATTCTTGTCTTAGCATACGACAAATGTTTATTAATGCTGGAATTTATTTGGAGTGCTCACAAAAACTGATATAATGTGTGTTTTATCTTAAGGATAGTCAAAGCATTGCATGAAACAAGTGACTTTATACGCACTCACGCGCACGGGTGCGAAGTTATGTACACTAAGGATAAACTTCGCCGTGAATAATATTTGTCTTCCGGAATACCATACCGGAATGCCAAATATGTTTTCATGACAAACTTCATCCTTGGTGTATATTACCACAGGATGATGATAAAAATGAAATTTAGGCTCGTCACTTGACTACTTGTTGAGTTGTTCGCAAATTTGTGCATAAATTGAAGTAAAGTCATTTTAGTTACATTAAAATGGCTGTAAGGTTGCCTCAAATTTCATGAAAATGTGTTAAATGATAGATAGTCGGGTTGAAATTTTCCAATTCTTTACCCTTATGCCCTTAATTTTACCCTGGATGGATGACGTCTATGATGATAAAACATTTTTCTAAATGATGGAGGTGAAAAGTACTTGAATAATACATCCGCGAACTTATCTCCTGAAGATCTTTTTTGAATTGTGGGTGAAGGTGTATTATCAAGACAATTATTTTTCCCATCCGGCTTCCTTAAATGCGAAAAATATCTTCTAATCCAGTAATTAATTTATCACGAAGACACCAAGTTTTTAACTCAAATAATTTTAATGTTGATTCTTGGAAGGGAATATGAAGTGGTGATCATATGAAATCAAAATTTTCAGAGATTTCCGGCAATATGAGATGAAGACACTTTTTTGCATAATAAAGTTTTTTGTTTTTTCAGCGTATATTTTTACAATGCATACGATCTCGTATTGGCAGTGATCCTATAAAATTTGAACTTCACGAGGAACCTATAGAGATTAAATTTCATTTTCCATGGGTTATAACATAAGCTATAGATTGCGATGCACGATTGTTCGGAGGAGGGTATTGGAACTGAAAATAGACTTAGATATATAGTATTGGCATCGATGAATGCAATCTGCGAGTCGGTGGATTATTCTTATGGGCAATGAAATGGATCAAGGATTATTGATTTTCCTCTTATTGTTAGCTAGAGTGATGAATTTAATTTAAGACTCACTGTCTTTTATTCGCCTATTTTATGTCGCTTATTTTAATGCAATTCAGATTCCCTTGCTGTAAGGGAATCCCGCTATAGGACTCGCTTGACCTATTGTCCTAGCAAATTGGTTATTAATGAGTGAAAAAAAATCTCTTTGTCGATTCAATGATGTCATTATGTATGTTACCGAAACGATTAAAATTATACCCTTTAAAAATATTCCAGCACTGGGAAGCATTACATGCGGGCAAAAATCACTTGCACCTCAAATTGGCTGTACACGCCAATAATTCGTAGTTTAATATTCATCGGGTTCTATGTATTTATAAACTGTTTAGTGGTTCTCTCATGCTTAAAAATGTAGCGAAGCGTCAAAATTATATAGGCAATATCTCATTGTATCTTGTCTGTACTAAATTAATCGAGATGTAATCAATGAGAACCTAATTATGACGATAATTCGGTGACAGCCGGGGTTGTTAATATAATTTTTGTTTTCTAATTTTAGCGGTAATAGAGGTAAAATTTAATTTTGTTGTCAAATTTTGTGACAATTTTGAGTAGTTAACAGTTTATGAAGAAGATTTAAAAAAATATATTAATTGCGGATTTCGCATCTTTACTCATGGATGTGTAATAGGGTAGTTTCCTTCATCAAATAAAACGAAAGGCATTGATTGCGATTCGTTACCCACCATTAGTGTATTGATAATATAAAAATTATTTGGTTTTAGAAATACCAGTTTAGACGAATTGCAATGGTCAATTTTATCCTCATTAGAAAAAGGCCAGATTGGCGCCCATGCGATGCCACTCCACGTTACGTCACAGGGACTTAGATGCTATACGAGTAGATAGGAGTTTTATATCATCTGAGATTACCAATGCATGCATGTGGCACAGAGCTCAGGGAAACATTTCTTAATAATCGCCTATTAAAATTGCCTATGGTCGGAAAGTGTCCTTCGTTTGATAAGGTATTAATAATCCTTGTTTAAGTCAAGCGCTACCAGCTAGCAGGGTACTCTGCTACCTGCTAGCATCCTGCGTCTTATCAGCGCTCAATGCCTCGCCCCAAGGTCACCTCACTTGCGGCAGCGGGAACCAGAACGACGTCACACGGACTTTTCCCGGCATTCATACTTACGCGTCGCGTTTTCGCGCGCTTGAAATTTTTCACTTTTCATTTAATCGCAAAAAATAGATATCGTAATTTAAAAATCAAAAGCGTGAAATACGTACTCCAGGAGTAATAATCTTTCGATTTAGGCAATAAAAAATAATAGGAAACCACCCTATTGCGTGGTACCGTTAGATCGCTCAAGTAGGTGGGCGGTAAGAGTGTTGATTTCCTAAACTTTTGTGAATACATAGGGAGTAAAAAAACTACCTGATTGAAAGTTTCATTTTAGTTTGCCGGTTGGCAACGATTGTGAAAATATGGATATTAAAAAAACAACGAGATTAACGTTTGTTTATTTTAATGTAACCGTTTGGAATGATATAAGTACAGAATGAGTATTGAGAATCATATACGCAAGGGTATCAATTGTTCGCATCGATACAAAGCAGCATTGATTATGCTATCGATACTCGCAGGTTTGTAATTAGCCACGCGTTTTGTCTGGCATCGGTGGTGGTTCGCCCAAGGCGGCGCGACGTCTGCGTGAGCGACGGGGACGATTGACCGAAGCTTGAACCTTCCAGCTCGCGAGAAGGGGCTTTCGTTCCCTCTTGGACTCCCGAACTGTAGGGCGCGAGGTAGGTTGCGCCACCAAGCGGCGAATTTCAGAACTCGGTGCGCGCCGCCGTGGTACACCCGAGTCGGTAGGAAAAAAAGCACAGGGGGTTGGAGTGGGGGTAAGTGGGCGACTTGGTTGTGGAGGAAGGGGCGGTAAAGAAGGGGAGGCAAGGGAACGTTCAAGCGAGGGAACGGAGCGAGCGAACGCTGAAGTGGACTTCAGTCTCCTAAAGCCGAAGCGAGGGGCAAGGTCTGCGCGATCTCTCTCCGGGCCGCTATCATACCCTTCCTTCTCTTTCTCTCTTATCTCCCGTGTATTTTCTCCGACTGGCGGTCTTTTGGATTGTAAAAGACCAATTTTGCCGGGCAGTGATTTTCAGGGAAAAACTCCAAATACGTGTGTCAGTGTACTCCTAGGGTGACAGGAAGAATTCAGTCTCTTTTTTTTGGATGGACGTCGAATTTTTCCTCCGTTTGATCGAAAATTGTAAGATCTTTTTTCAAAGGTGACAGTGGATGGATTACGCCGAACCATTAGTGACGGTCGACACGAGACCGAGTGCTTTGTGTGTGAGTGCGTGAGTGAATGATTGTGTGTTGCTGGTGTGTTTGGGTGTATGTCTGCCCGTACTAACGCCCGCGTGTTCGTGCCAGGAAAATAATAATTAATCCGGAAAACAATCGGCATATTTGCTGTACGTCTAGTGTGTGTTTAATTGTGAGGTGCACGTCTGTTTGGAAGAATATTAGGCTCGTCTTCCCCGGTCTCATATTCCCTTGTTTATGTCCAGTGGTCAGCTTGTTCAGCTGTCAACAAGATGCTTGACAAGTCTTTGTGACTCGTCATATTCTAGAGGCAGGATACCTTTGTGGTGATTCGAGGAAAATTTTCTCCCGAATTCTGCTGTGTTTACAGTGTGTCAGTCGGAGAGGAATTTGAAAATTTTCTTTACAGTGCTTATTCCTAGAGAAGGATACATTGTCTTAACATCTCCAGGAATTCTTAGGACACCCCTGTGCTTGATTAATAATTTCTCGCATACGCGATTTGAGTTGTTTACGTGCTAAGATAAATCGTGAAAAGCGACCGCTGGAAAATTTTCCGTGCTGAAAAGTGAAATTTGTGACCTAAGTGACGTGTATGCTGAATATCCTGTGCCACAAAAACCAAAACAAAATCGGAAACAGCCAAACACTCACGCACACATTCACGAAAACTTAATTTGAAACTGACACAAACTTGAGACAAGGAAACAGATTAAACTTCATTAATCTCCGCAAACAGCGGATGAAAAAAAGAGAAGTTGAATTAAATACGAAATCTCTCTTTCTTGCCATCGAAATTATAATAAAATCGGAAGCTGAATTTCCATTGTCATCGTGAGAAAACTTTTTCCGGAGCAAAAATCTCGATACGGTGACGTATGTTTATAATAAAACGTCGTAAGTTCCCCTGTCCTATGCTGAAGGCAGCTTCCGATCGGAGAAGAAAATTACGCGCTTGAAACAGCGTGGAGTCGAGAAGTACCTACCGGCCGATCAACAGGCATCTCCCGCCAGGCTGTGACGCTACTCTTGATCTCGAGGGAATAACACCCCATTTAATCTTGGAAAACACTTCTTGAGAAGGAAAAAACGCCAATTATCAAAGTAATCATCTGATGATCATAGAATCTTTTCATAGAATCGAGTAACTTCATTGCAAGAAGTAAAGAGATACTTTGGCGGCATTTAAAAGTGGATGAAAATAACACGATCGCGCCCTGCAGCTACCCTTGCTCCTTAGATTTAAATTTGAAAAAAGGAGATAAATTTCGCAGTAAGAGGCTTATCAAATGAACCATAATCTGCGTGGAGGACCAAAGTCACGTGACACCTCTTACTAAATTGAATACTTGAGGGTGAGAAACGCAACCCCGGCCAATGCTCGAGTGGTGATAACTTACTTCTTCGCATCTGTACTCGGTTGTGTCCACCTTTACTCCTCCCAACCATTAAGTAATCAAAGTTGGAGGAAAGGATACCGACCGCTCAGTCTTTCGCGGAGAGAGATCATCATCACCGCCTTCCTCCCTCGTTCTCTCCGCCGCGGGAAAGTCGACTCCGCGGGCTGGAGTCGTCCCGGCCGCCGACGGCCCTTCCACCCCTCGGCGAGCGACTTGAGCGAGAAGCCGTCCGCCTCCCCTGTGAGCGGGGAGGCCGGGCCGCGGCATCGGTCCAAGTGCCGCGCTGTCTCACCCACGCGCCCCCACCCGGCTCTTAGCCGCGAGGATTGGGTCTCTTCTGTCCAGGGCCACCGCGGGCTCAGCGGGGGGCGGGGAAGAAGAGTTGGTGACCTCCTCGGCCGAGTTCTCCTCAGCCAGACCTCCCCCTTACACCCCGTTCCCTGCCCCCCACCAACAACACATCCCCACCGTATTACCACCGCCGCCACCTCCCCATCCGTCCCTGCACCCTTCGTCAGCGCCCTCGTCCCATCAGCAGAGCGTCTTGGTGGTGCGGGCGGACGGTCCGTGCACTTGCTGTTCCGTCGTCTCGGCGGTTCCCGGTCCTTCGGCGGCTGTGGCGGCTGCGGCGCATAGGACGACATCCTCACCCACCTGCCGTCGTCGGTCGGGCAGGGCAGAGATGGGCGCGGCGGCCGTGTTAGCATGGCTGGCCGTCGCCGCCTGGCTGTGCCGCGGCGGGAGCGGCGGCGGCAGCGGCGGGGGCGGCGCCCCGTCAGTCCCCGTGCCCCCGGCCCCGCCCTCCTCGGCGGTCGCCTTAGCGCCCGCGGTCGCCTCCATGCCGAGGCTGTCCCGCTGCCCTTGGCCTTGTTCCTGCTCTCATCTCTCCGTCGACTGCTCGCACAGGGGACTCGCACAGGTGCCCAGGAATCTCCCACCGGAGGCGGAAAGAATGTGAGTCGGGATTTTTCTGCTCATCTCCCCTTCCTCGTTCCGTCTCGAAGTTTTTAGGGAATCTTGAGCACCGTATGCAATCGTATCAAGCTTCACTTAGAGAAAATTTGTTTAATACAAATTTAAAAAAGTAAAAAATGGTGTAACTTAGCCGAACTAAATATTTGATGAAACACCCGACGAGTACCTCTGCCTTTCTCCTATGTGCGCCATTGTCAAGGCAATAAAAACAATAAATCAATAAAAGGAAAGGCAATAAAAAACAATAAAACAATAAATCATAGTCCGTTTGGTTAATAAATATTTTTGTGGAAACTTAAACAGCCGTTATACTTTTAGACATTGTGTTAATCGCAGTTTCTCATTTGCGGTGTTGTAAGTTTTACAGCTATTAAGTCCAAAATCGCATGAATGGTTCAAATCAAATGACATCAAATTATGTTTCCCTTAGTTATTTTACCATTCGCATAAGCGCACACGAAGTGATGGTGCTAAAAACATGACCATCCAAAGTTGTCCAAGTACTGTCCAAGTAACGACGTGCGAGCAATCACCACTTTTTCGTTTGCGTACGATGTTGAATACAATCGGAATGAGGAGGCGCATGTGTTCTCCCAGATCGTATTATGGATATGTTATATTCATAATGCACCACTCACAAAATAATGGATTATGTGTTTTGCGTACATTAGACAAGGATTTGAAATTACATACTGTGACGACCTAAATAGGTGCAAAATATTTAATTACTTACTTCCTTCCTTTGATATAAATTTGTAAACCCGAAACAATTTAGATCACGAACATTAAGATTGCGAAAATGTAGAATAATCGTTTCTGATACCTACTCCGCAATCCTTCGGGGAAAACTACCTTCCGAATGAGTTTTGAAGTTACTAAGCGGAGTACATAGTAAACATTTTTTTGTCAGTAAACCTGAAATGGGTGCTTATGACAGCTCTACGTTTTGCAACCATTCTCGAGACTTATGTGGAAATGACTGGCTACTGATTCTTGCTCAGTGAACACACTTCAATATTCTTGTTGGTTTGGTTGTATTGAATAACTCAGTCCCTTGTCGTTGCGTGTGATCTACATATTGAGAAACAGATGATCAGAATGCATATTCGTTATTTTTTCTATAAAATTGAGGGCACTTTTTGGCTGCATAAATATTTATAGAAGAATGGAAGATTTTCTTCGGTTAAAAAATATGAATGCATGAGGATTAAGTATTATGAAATTACGGGGATCGTGTAACGATTTCCCCTGTCTTTGAGGGGTAATCCACTAATTGATACGTACTTATCTTTTACGAATTGTTATAAAGTATACTTTTCAGTGTGCTGTATTCAATGCGATAACATGGTTATCCGAAATCACAGGGCTAACTGGAATGGAAGAGCTCCAACGAGGTGTGGCTCGCCAACGAGAGGAGGCGGCAACATCCTAATTGAAGATAATAGGTTTGCTTTGGAGGCGATTCCTAACTTTTATCAGAGAAACCCATTCTGAAAATTAATCCATGCATTGTTCTTGCAGTACTGACGAAAGAGATGAATTTATCTATTTTGAAACAATTTAGTCAGGTCCTTTGAGATCCAATTGTTCTTCTACATATTAATTTCATTATCATTTCGTTATCATTTTTGACCGCCTAATTTTTTTGTTTCTGAAAGATTTTGCCATTTTTCAAGAAGAGGGGAGGCTTCATTCTGTCTGAGTGATCGAATTGAAATTTTATTCCTACTTTCTTCGAAAAATCGCTGTCACACTTAGGATGGCTATTATCGAACTGTTTTCACGTGGTTGAGGAACATCGGTCCATAGTGTAGGAATTCTTTTCTCCGATAAGGACCGTTTTGTTATCATTGGTAAAATATTTAGTTAAGTTGTCGTTCTGAGAATGTGGTTTGAGCCTCGTGGTAGATTTTCACTTGCCCGATGTAGATCAGCAAATACGTCTTCGAGGAACGCGCGCGTACCGTAAAAGTCTTGACATGACGAGCCCTCCCATGTTCGATGCTATATCACCGAATACTTGGGTAAATATTTAGTCCCGTTATGATCGGCTCGCTCCTCTTCGTTTGCCTCCCTCTCCTCTTCTTCTTAGTTTGTTCCCTCCCTCTCTCTCTCCTCACCTCATCGCTACTCCACTCTTCCACTGTACTCGCAGCGGTAATGGGCGTTGCCTCCCCTTCAACTTAGCTCGTTCACCAATTTTTCTTTACGGTCGCATGTAATAGAGTTCGTAAAATAAAGAGACCCGCCTTTTTAATTTTTTTTGTTTTGATCCGGTGCCTGTTTCTCGATCTTTTTGCAGCGGAAAACCGACGGCCTTATCTCTTTCACAGAAAGTTAATGACGCCACAATCTCCTTTAATCCATTTCGCCACGTCTCAGCTATTCCTCCGGATTGTTCATGTAGTTCGTTGTTGTTTTAAACTCTTAGTAGTGGATGAAATGATCTTCCTGATTCGGTAAATGAGCCAAAAATCTAATGACGTCACCAACTCATGATATGTGGGCGGTAACTTCCCGCGTTTTTTGTTACAAATTAATGAGATTATGGCTGAATTGGGAAGTTTTGTCTTCTCCGTATCTTATCTTTCCCTTCCATTCACCGTATTATTTTACTGAATTGCGTTTTCGGGTCAGAGTTAACGACCGATTCCCCGGACGTCGCCGCACTAAGTCATTGAAATCGAACAGGCCACTTTACCTCGAGAAGGAGTGATAATAGGAGCTTACTTAATGTCTTCAACAGAAAAGTCATAATATATCTTGTAACGCAGAAAAATTTGTTTGTGGTTTGCGCCACAATATGGTGGTAAGTGGTAACATTCGTACGACAAGACATTGCAACATTTCATTCAGAATTAATATGCGCATGACGAGTTTAGCTGTTCTATACAATAGTTTAAATTGAAAAAAATATTCAACTAGATTAAATTCAGGCCACGAACGGTTTTAGTGCTTAACTTGTTACGAAGAAAAATCTCTCGGATTGGCTGTCAGAAACTTAGGCCAATCTAACCCAAATCCGCATTTGCCTCGATAACAGGGGATCATCGATAAATTTGAATAACTTGAATTTATCCTGAGTAGCGTATAAGCCAGTGCCCCGAAAATTACATGGTTTAAGATAAGATTCTTTGTCCAGGAGGTATTATTTTTTGCAATGGCATTTACTGAGGATGGAGAAATCCCCATGAAAACAAACCAAGGGAAAGAAATTTCATTCCTCATAGGCGGAAGAGTTCTTCTAGTAGCGAGAAGAAAAATATGCTGGATTGGGCTTCGATCCCCGGAAATATGGCTGCGTGATCAATTGCGCAAAGCTCTGTCACCCACACTATCTAGGATCCGTTACTACAATCAATATTGAGAGCCATTAATAAAATTCAGATCCAGGTTAGAGCAGTGGTCTGCGTAGATCTCGATCGAGACTAAGGTTTAGGATTAGATTTACTGTCCCATTTGACTTCTTATCGAGTTGAATGAGAAGTGAGTTTTTCGCTACTGCCATAGATATTGCATATGTATGTATTGTACACAAATTGAAAATTATCTTTATTTAAGAAACGTCATTCCTTTTTTACCTCATCCTTTCAAAAATTTTGGGGTGGAGAAAGTGTCAGATGATTCAGCATTTAGAGCGGTTATTTCATGTTTCGATGTATTGTTATCAACTTATGTAACACAACTTGAATTGAACCTGAAAATCATTTTTTGCTGGATGAATATCTTGTTAATAGTTACCAAACAGTTGAGTTATCATTCATTTTGAAAGATAATAGCTATTTCAATTCCATCATGTAGTCCACTCGTGAAAAACTTTAACCGTTACCTTCAGCAAAAAACGGTACCGTTTTCAAATCGGGCCCCAAAACCGGAAGGCCTCAATTTACGTCCAGCGTGACTCAGCCCTGCATTAATGAGGGAATTTTTTTGCGCATGGGGTGAAAGTATGTGCTATCGCAAGACGTGATTTTTAGTCCCCGCTTTATTTATAGGATAGCAAAAATGCTAAAAACGTCTCGTCTCTTGCTCTCAAAATCCGTGTTCGGTCCGTCTTCTTGATCTCAGGGGACGCATTTCTATTAAAGGGCCGGTTTTTCCCGCACTAACTCCGCGTTAATGCGGGGAAAATGACGGATATATTTAAAGTCGGTGGTTTTAATATTAAGATTGCGTTTTTGTCTACGATATTTTGTAAGTTACGTGGCAGCTCATGTGTTAAGTGGGATCTGCCATTCCTATCCTGAAGATGCGATATTCAAACGCAGGTATCTTAGTCCGGAGTGAGTCCTACCCTCATCTATTGACATATTAACTTTCGGGTCGAAACTCTGAGTAAGTGAATAGGCACCGAATAGTCAGTAGTCAGCTTCATTCGTAATATTTTATATTTCGGCGAATCAAAAACCCTCCTAAATTCATTCGTGAGTCCTACCACCAATCGAGAATTAAAGTTCAGGTCGAAACTCTGAGTGAGTAGGCATTTAACAGTCAGTTTAATTCAACATGCGTTTCATTTCGGCGAATTAGAAGTCTCTCCTAAATTCATGACGGTGAGCCCTATCCTCACCTATTGAAAATTAACCTTCAGGTCGAAGCTCTGAGTGAGTCTATAGGGACCGTATTGTCAGTTCAATTCAGTATATTATATATCTTATATTTCGGCGTATCAGAAGTCCGTCCTTAATTTAGGACGGTAATAGGAGTTATAAAAGGTATGTGTTCATGTATTTCTTCTCGTCATGGCCAAATAAATGCATTTTCAGTTTCTGCTGGTGCATATGAAGCGGGAAACGTGCCTCTGTTCGGGAGGGTAATAGATTGCCCCGCATTCAATCGTTTCATTTCGGCGAGAGAATTTTTCATTTACTCAGGCAAAGACGCGTTCGCTTCGGCGAATATTATTTTGCCGCAAAATTGCATTCGGATGTGGATTTCCCCCCCCCTCCCGCCACTTCCGAGTATGCTCGATTAGCAAACTAAAATTGCAACTGTCATTATCGAGGACGGGGTAAGGGAGTAAATGGGACCAATTCGGTCGTCGACGCAGCGTCAAATTCAATCAGCAATCCTCGCCGGCACGGTCGTTGCCTTGGAAAAAGATCTGCTGCACATGTGCGGTGATGTGAGAGCTTGATGTGAGGACGAGAAGAGTTCCCATCGAATGAATTTCGTTTTCCGGTGACTTCAAATTAGGATCGTGGACTTTGCCTCATTTCATTTGGGCGACGTCCCCGCCATATCTCGACTGCTTCGTTGGACAAAATATTAGTAATCTACATCTACATGCTACCTAGCAAGCGCTTCGATGGGTGTGTGGCGCGAGGTGTTAGGACACTTGCCGTTAACAAGAGAAGGAATTGCGCAAACCGAGATCCACTTAACATTCATTTAAGTACTATTATAGTATAATATTCTAGGGAAATATGAATTCACTTTCCTATCCGAAAATTTCCAATCTCCTGTATTAATTTATCGTTTCTGTCGGACATAGAAATATAGTGGGGTTCGAAGAAGATTTAGTCATTAATTGCTTAGAATTTGAGCATAGAACTTAGCCTCGCAAGCACGTAAAAAAAGCGCATCCATAGGTATTAGACGCTCGATATCATTATTGAGTTTAATGAAATATTTGGGGAAGTACATCGGCATTAATATTTTTCTCATGTGATACGACAATTGCGCTAACCATAATACGCCATGAACTAAAAGCACTTAGCTTTAATGAAACAGCCGATTGAATCCTTAATATGTTTATCGCATTCCTTGAAAATTTTTGAACGACTGAATTATTTTTAAATCGCTGAATATCTCGAAACCCAAGAAATGTTTGTTGACTTTCTTGTTCATGAAAAGCACTTAAATTGGATGCGTTTTCTGCTAATCTTAAGATTGCATCAACTTTCCCTGGTCCCTTCATTTTGGCAGATGCGAGCGACAGCGCAGGCCATTTACGGAGCTTAGGGGAAGGCACGATAGTTGATGATACAGCTTCAGTGGTATTCTTTTCTTCACAGTAGTTAGATCACTGTAAATGCAAATACTGTCTGACGCTCGTATTTATGTCCTAGTAATGACTATTACACCAAGAAACCAAAGAAGGACAGAGATTCTGTGGAACTATCTCTGCCACAGCCGTGATTTGAACCCAGATCCTTGGAATAGGAAGCAGGTATAAAAGGTACCTCTGTCTATAACTCGATCTCCTTGGGCGAGGAAGTGATGTGAATTAATGGAGTCCTTCACTCTCCTCTTATTACGTAATTTAATCGATGAATTTGATCGATTATTAAATTTAAATTCATAAGCATATTTTCGACGACAAAATAGCAGTCCTTTAAATACCATCGAATCGTAAAATTTGAAATAAGATTGCCTCTTGAAAAGATCGTGACGTCAACAGAGATTCGGGGGAATGCCAGAAAATGTATGAATGAGAAAAAGCCCGTGCCCATAAACCACCGCGCCAACCTGATCTCCACGATTTCGTGTCTGGATAAAACTGCGGGAGCTATTCATTCTTTAAGCTATTCCCTTTCTCCCTTTTTTTCTCCCCACAAATCAATTTTTCGGATCCCCGCTCCACCCCAAACAGTCGAGCTGACCTCGTGGTGACCGCGATGGCTCGCCAGATGTGTGCTTTTTTTATCCACTTCTGTGAGATCAGTGTTCTTCATCCTCTTCTATTTGGAGTCGAAGCTTCCGCAAGTCTCTCTCATCGTATGACTTTTTTTTGACTCTTTCATTCGTAACGAGACGCGAAAGATTTCAATCTTTCCGTTTCGTTTCCGATAGAGGGCTTATTTCTCTTTCTTTTTTGATTTCCCGCATGCGGAAGGCGACGCGGTGCTCCTACGCGCTACCCCGCGGGTGGACCTCGGCTGGGGGTGTTTCGGACTCTCGGTCGTAAAAATAGAGAGGGTTTGAGAAGGGTATATGAATGGCTACCATAGGGATACGCCTTTTGATGAATGTAGCGTCTCGATATGTTATGGGTCTATCCTTCGAGCGTGTTCCTCAGGAGATGTGGATGATTAGGTCCGCGAGTATTGACCCTTGATTTGTGACGTCACTCCATGGATGTACAAGCCGTATCATCTGACGAAAAATTGCACTTAGTTTTTTAAGCCAAAAAGAGGTACAATGCAGATCTTTATGTGTACGTTTAATTGCTTTACCTTCACGAACTTCCTCTGAAACGAAATTTACCTCTAAATGAGCATAGGATAGAATCCTAGCTCATTTGCGCAGGGAGGGAGGTTCAAGGGGGTGCATTTGCCAAGAAATTATCTACAATCATTGTCTTTTTTCGAAATAACCTCTTTTATTCAATGCTCTCGAAATAGAATTAATTTCACAGTTTGCGCGCAACTAGATAATTTTTTTTCTCATTCCTTGATATAGATCAAATTACATGAATTATGAGTAGTGTTTCTGTGAATTAGAGGTTACCCTGAACTGGTGTTCTATTCACTAAGACTTTTCAGCATTTTAAATTGAAGAATATGATGTTATAGAATGACTTTAGTATTTCGCGCATTGCAAAGCAATGTCATTGGTAAAAGTATAGGTGCGACAAAGTGGAGACGTCATGTTTAGGAATATTTGGATGCTGTACCACGGAAAATCCTTACTGGATAAAAAAGTTTTAAGAAATAATATGAATCTCTAAGATGGCAAGACCGATCATAAGATTCCTGTGTATTACGAAATAAAATGTAATGCCAACAGCACCCTGTATTCCCAGGTCGTTGGCAACGACGTTACTGCTTTCAACGACTCTTATTCAAACATGCAGAGGATTTTGCGATCCGAGCAAGATTTATTAATTTCATCTCAATCGCCGAGCACGAGATGGATAGAAAGCAAAAATTCAGTATCCCTGAGAATTTCTTCTGCACCTAACGCTGGATGAGGAAACAATCTAATCCATCGAACACAACTTGGACGCGAGTGGTGCATTGTTCTCAATTAAATATCTCACACCACGGCAATTAAAATTGTTTTTTATAGTTTAAAAGCATTTAATAAATAAAATTATAAATTTACCCTGTATCTAAATTGATTTAAAAAATCGAATTTTTTTCTTTCTTTTGACCTCAATTTTTAACGTTAATTAGTGTCACTGAGTGTAAGTATTTAATTACATTTAATTCTTAAAAGCCTACATTCAATGACACAAATCAAAGTTAAAGTGATTTTTAACATTTATCTCATTTTTACTCTAAATCCTGTGTCTTTGTGGTGATGAAATCGTCGATGACTGAGTTAAAATCGGCTTAATCATTTATTTAATGTAATCCCGTTTGTGGTGTAGAAGCAATGGTTAATATTACCCTGAAGCTGAGTTTTCTCGCTTCCGAAAACTCGGGTAATGAGGAGTGATTGACAGTTACGTCCGTGTCTGTTAGAGGGGGTGAGGGTAGCGGCGGAGGTGGGAGAGACTGTGAGAATTGAGAGTCTAGGAGGTCTTGCGAGCAGCGCCCTCTCCTTCCCTCTTGCCCACGCCACAGGTGGATGTGCACGGGGGATAGGGGAGGCGAGAGAGGGAGGTTTTGAGTCGTCGCTTTTCGCAGCCCGCAAGAGAGGGAAGGTATCTCTCGCAAAAGACCGACCGGGTGGGGTGGTGGCGGTGGGTGTGTGTGTTAGTCTCAGGGAAGAGAGAGAGAGAAGTAGGGGTAAAAGGCAGGCGTGGAGGAGTATAAACTCAGGCAGCGCTCATCCATCATCCGGAGAGGCAGCGCGAACGGCGGTTTTATTTAAGTGAGAGAGCCGACGGCGGATGCTGTGGAGGAGGAGGAAGAGAACGAGTTAGTAGGTAGTTTCAATTCCCCATTCCGGATCGACGTCGGAAGAAAAATGTGCCAGATTTCGAGGGATTTATATATATTTATACATGTTTTTTTTATACTCGTTTCGTTCTGGGAAAACAACAACAGCCTTTTTTTTTCATCTACCTACTTGGTTTCCCATTTTGGGAATTCTTTTGTAATGCCGAAAGGTGTGCGAAATAAAATTGATATAATCGTTCCATGTTCTCATCTCCTGCTTCGGTTTATTCAACCACCCACCGTGGTGTCGCTGCACGGGTGTATGATGATGTCATAACTTTATATCGGAGTCAATCCCTTTTTACGTCGTGTGATGACAGCTGCGGAAAGGTGCGAATGGGTATTGTTTTTTTATTTGCTTTCTCTCGCTCCGATGTCAGAGGCGCGGATTCCGCTCTACGAGATTTTCTTTACGGTGATGGGACTTGTAGAATAGAGAGGCACTGTTGATGGGAGAGGCATCGGAAAATCGCAGATTCTTGATAATTACTGTGCATGCTTATTAGAAAGAATGACGTTTTTTTACTTTAATTATGAATTGTGAGTTATTTATTTTAATTTTTATGGAACCGATTTTAATTATATATAAATTACTAGATTCTTAGAAAGAGTAGACTAAATTATTTTTCAGTTACGTGATAAATAAATTTGTTATAATTTATCACATGAAATCAGTTTTGAATTGAGCTCAAACTAAAAATTTAAACATTTTCCCTTTCAATAAGAATCATTCCTGTCGTACCTTACCAACGTATTCATCATGGGCATTTGAACAAGTGAGTGAAATCCATATAATGAATGCACAAGAAATACTTGATTAAGTGTATATTGATTCAATTATTGGCCACTTGTTTCTATTGAAATCCTGTAATCGGCGTAGTTTAAAAGAACCTTGTGTTTAGATAAGGGTTTGGAGGAGCATATTCTATTTACCTCTTCTTCAAAATATTTCGATGAAGTCCAAATCCCTAGCGACCTTCGTTTGCTTGGCTGCTTCTATTTCAAATTGCATGCACATTGGTTGCGAATTTATGCCTAAATATCTGTATATGTTCATTATATTCTTGAAAAATCTTTCATGTAAACATAGTGATAACAATGTAATAATTTACATAACAATGTAATAATTTTTTCTCTCTCGCTTCATCACATTCCATAAAATTATCAAATTTTAATTCTATATTGTAATAAATACTTGCCATTTTTCACGATTGTGGTTGTTATATAATTGTGGAAAATTTCTAGTGTTCAATATGGAAAAATTACACTTCACCACGCCTGAATCTTCAGATTTTAATTTTTGATTCAGTTTCCAATCTCCGAGACTACATATAGCGCCCAGAGATCTCACATTACACCCGCATGCCTGTACAGTCGCACAATTTGTTTCGCTTCCTCGCATGCCCCATTTATTGCTTATACGGAGGTTGAGCCTTCGCTTTCGGCGTTCGTTCTCATCTGCGGGCGGCCGTCGACGCCGCAGGAGAACTCCCCGCGGGGACTGTTACCACTTTTAAGTAGTCACGAAAAGGCTTGGGTATCCAGCCACTTAGCAGCGAGGGCGGAAGTGAACTTCGTAGCGGCAATGCGATGTTGGTTGTGGTGGTAGTTGGAGACGTTTAATGGTGTAAAGAAACAAAAGGAAAGAGCATGACAGGCTGGAATGCGTGAGAGACGTTTGACGTCACTGCGCTGGAGTTCAGTCATGGTGCGTCAAACGATTAGATTTCGTTATAAGTCATGCTTAATTCTGACTTTCGTAGTTTTTGATGTGTAAAGACAAATAAATATTTAATTTTAGAGTGCTTAAGACTTGACATAAAAGACATATAATTGTAAGACTAGAAATTTAGGATTACACGTGTCAATGTTTCATTAATATGCGGTGCAAAGATATTCCGTGATGTGTTAGAACTTAGGTTTCCGCGGCGATGGTTTGATGGTTTGACGGCAGGATAGCCAGCGAAACTGTTGTCCACAAACAAGCTGACGCGGAAGAAATCCCTGAAGAAATGCAGAGATCATTCCGTGATGTGGTTTCAATGCGAGAATTCTCGATGTTATATGTATCGTTTGAGCCTCAAGGTTTTGAGGAACAAGACCATAAAAAAGCATGGTAAGAACAAGCAGTAATTTAGTATCTACATTCGGTAGATTCAATGACCATGGTTGGCTCGCCGTTTCTTTCATACGCGTGCCTCTTTCGGAATTACAGCATGTGTCGATCTTGTGTACTTTCGTCATCAAACGGGTATGCCTTTCTAGCGGAGCCACTAAGTATGTACGTTGAACACTCATAAACCTTTGAAGGAAATTGAAAACAAATGTCAGGGCCGTCAGGTTTCAATGTTGGATTATTGGATTGCATTCTGAGTGCGGTGAGAGGTATAGATTTCTTTCACTGAAAATTTATGACCCCTTTAGCTGTTAAATGCGCTCTGTAATGCCGATCGGGTTCATTTGCGTGCCATAGACCTCGATCTTTCATGGGTCGTCGACGCTGATGTAGTTAATTTTGAAGTAGGGTGATAATTAATACTGTGTTTAATAAGTGCACTAAGAATGTAATGGGCTGTTTTTATTTTTCAAATTAAACATTGCAGTATTTCCACTGAATTTATTTGAGAACAGCCAAGGCACTTGAGAATGTTTGTATAACAACGGAACGCGTCGTGATAACTTATTTATTTCTTTATTTACATACCACCGAAAACAGCTCTATATGGCCTTTCTTATCGGGGTTATTAACATGTTAACAGTTAAACGTACACAGACAGCCATGCCCTTAATAGGGGAAACTTACTCAGTCGGGACTCGAACCCGCGACCTCCTGTTTGGCGAGGACTTTACCCCGCCGCCACCGAGGCCGGCAACTTATGTTTTAAACTTCCACCACATCGTACCACATATCATACAGCATTATTTTTTCCTTCCCTTCATCTGTCATCATTACTAGGAGAAAAGTTTAAATTATAAAATGGATTTATTCTATTCCTTTATTGTTTATTATTTAGCGGCTGAAATATCGTATTTATTTGGTGATGGATGCAATATTTTCTCTTGATGATATCGGAAAATTATGGAACTATTAACATGTAATCTAGAATTTGGGTCCAATTTTATCGAAACGTGAATGAAACCCAAGTTTTTTTTAACGGTTTTAACGCGATTTGTTTAGAATTACGAGGCGAGAAATCTTGTGTGGCTTCAAAAATTTTTGTGCTAGCATTTGGCACACGCGGAGATAGCATTATGTCGCTCGGATTTAACGAGTCATAAGTGGATGGCTGGTTGGATGTCTTTCATTCGGAAAATGAGCATGCGAAGATGAGAGAACCACGATCTCCTTTTCCAGTTAAAGAGTTATGAGTGACCGGCGAAAGGGAGATAGATATACGCGCTATGTGTGTGGCACAATGAGTGAGTGAGTGGAGTGAGCGGACGGAGACGCATGTGGCGTAGGAAAAAAATGATAAAAAATAATGGCATAAAAAAGTAAAAAGAACGAGCGTAAGGTAAAACGAGGGTGGTGGTGGTCCAGGATTTTATGTCTAAATACGGAGGAAAAGCGCTCGGGAGAACAATGGCTCGGAGCTTGGAGTGAGATCTGGTCCAGTCACGCTCGTGTATGTGCGCGAACTCTGCGCTTGATTAAAAAGAAAGGGGATCTCTTTCGGATTTCCTGAGACGCGGTTTGGTAATTGGGTTCGGCTGGTACGTACCTACTACTGTACGGGTTTTGCATTCGGCCATTCCAATTCTCTCTCTCTCTCTCTCGTTGCGTGAATCTGTGGAGTTAGTTTGGTGATTAGGACTCACGGGTCGTGACGTCCGTGCTTCTCTGCTTGCTCCTTCTACTGGTGCCTCGTCCGTTTTCTATCTCCATCTATCCCCTCTTCTCAGTCACTCTCTTCCATCTTGGGAGGAGAAGTGGCCCCTCTCAGTGTTTTTGCGAAAAAATAAAATAATGAAAGGTAGAAGGCATCGTTGGGACGTGAGTGCATTGGGATCCGATTTCCGTCTTCGAGTGTGACTATCAGTGTGCGAAGAGTCAAAGTCACGCTCAATTACTGGAGAAATTGCGTGAGAACTCCTTCGTGGTGCAGCAGTTCAGCGCAAGGTTTAACTTTGGTATTTCTGCATTATGAGGACCGTAGGATTCCACTTATGTTAATTGTATCACTCATTACTTGTAATCCTTAATCATTACGGAAACAGCAAGAAAATGAATTAGGACAGATAATGAAAAAATACTTGACGGGATATGATCACTGCTGATTTTCGCTGGCAGTTTCAACTTAACCACTCAATAAAAGGACAATGCAATTTTGGGCTATATTGAAATGGCAGATGGAATAGAATCGCTTTGTGTAATCGGCTTTTTTTTCCAGTCGAAATGTTAGGGAGTCATACAATTTTGAAATTAAACGTCCTATGCTTTCATTCATAAAAAACTATGAACAGCATTTTATCTATACATTTAGTTGCAATAAATTCTTCATTATCGCCTGGTTTTGCATCATATATTCGCAATTATCATCAGCTTTTCATAATTTTATATGCTCAAAATGATGAGATTCTCATGTATAAAAGTGAAATATTAATGTCATAGATATTGGGGTGGTCTCACATGTGTAATGACTAACCTCTGCTAACTCTTCAATATAACGCTCTCACCCCGTATTGGGAAAGGATTTGCTGAGGAAAAAATATTGATTGAGTTAAGATTGAGCGACGCACATATATTTCCTCTCACAATATTAATCGACCTCAATTTATCGATACACATTTAATCATAATAACTTTGAGAATAAAAAAACCAGAGTCCTCCCTTACCATCATCAATTTATTTGCGTTCAATTTTTCATTTAAAGTCTCCCGCACGACTCGACCCGTATACGGAGCGCACACCGCACGCGATAGGCTCGCGATACACACCACCACCACCACGACATGTAAAGTGATCGATCGCGCGGAATTTCGTTGCAGCGGCAGGGTCGTTTGCCTACAACTCATTAAACGGTCCTGTGAGGTGGAGGAAGAGGGGAGGATGGTATGGTATGGAACTACAAAAATAAAATAAAACAAACGGGATGGATAAAAGATTCCGTGGAGGAGGAGGAGGAGAAGGATTGCAGAAAATCGATACGCTAATGCGTTTGATCTCCTGCCCCGTGGAATACAAATTTCTTCGGGCGCCGCCGCCGTGTGGCTTGGGGTAATATATATTATCGGGGCCTCCCACCACGCTGTTCCTCTCTCTTTCAACCCTCTTCCCCCCTTTCACCCCTTTGCTCGTTCGTTCTCTATCCCGATAACGTGGAGGGGATGAAGGGAAGGGTGAAAAGAGAAGGGATGGAGAGGAAGGAAGAGGAGAGAGGAGAAGGCAGATGGATCGAGATAAATTCATCTCAGGTGGTCTCCTCTTTCTCGACGGAGTAGGTATGTTGTATGTTGAATGCGAGAGAGCACGAGAGAGTGGATGTCTTGCCTGTCCAACACACGAAGGAATGAGGCCGTTGTTTCCAATCTCACGTCAAGCTCCCATCCGGCTAAGAAGGAGAGGACGGGGCCTCGGGATTCTCTCATACTTATGTGTGTCCTCTTTATTTCATAACGAATCCACTGCTCCTTGCCTCGTTTGTTGCTTGTAAGGAGTGGTGTAGGACCGAAAAAGCTCAGATATCAGCGGAGAAAATAATTCGGGAATCAATTTAGATTTTTATTTTGCACCCGCAACATTTCAGATTTTTATTGTTGTTAACTAATAGTTGAAATATTCTGTTTAATATCGGGCTGAATGGATAGTAATTTAAATTTTGGCATTCAAGAAAATCGAAGCCGTGAATTCCAAAATAGCATTCCATTTTTTCCATTCTGTTAAGTTTTTGACAAGCCACTTGTTCTGTATTAATTCAATTCATTTCCACTTTTACCCAAGAATCGATATGTCATTATACTTTTTTTTTAAATAGTTCAATGAAAAAAAGTTGAGCAAATTCTCTATTAGCCCCAAAGTTATACATAATATCAGCTCATCTCAAATTACTCCCTTGGCGCCTACCTTTGCTAAGAAGCACGACCAAGTTTTGATTAAGGGCGATTTCCAATTGCTCTTGAGCTCGTAAAGTTGAGCATTTTTGCAAGGCCATATAGTTGTGTATTATTTATAGTCGGTTTTACGTTTATGTATTTTAGTTCTTTGATATAGGTAACTTGTTATGCAAGAGTACAGTCATTAAATCAGTAAATTAAAATGTGATCACAAATCCAGTCCTGTCTATATTACCTCTGCATATCCTTACCAAGTTTTCCCCTACGTAAATATCTCCAGCGGGAAATATGTATTTAACTACTGCAGTAATCTTCCCACTTTATGACTATACTTGGTTCTATGATCTCCACGTAATTGCCTAGGCGATCCCAGATTACCACTTGCGCACTGCAAGGGTTCCATTCGCGTCGTGAATCGATTATCCAGAGAAAAATAATTTGTCGGGATGTATCTCTCGTCGGGGTGCACTTAGCTTCACGACGCACTCCGCATAATTCAACGCTGCAAATAATCACTCATGAGATAGCGGAAGAGAGCGTTCAGAACTGGCGATTTTGTTGTGAGCACAGTTTAAGCAGTCGAGCTCGATAGTGTTACGGGATTATTTTCGCGGGTCAAGTTTCTTCATTGTTTTTCCCCATTACTTACCATTGAAAATCTGTTAGCGATAAATTATCTTAGTAAATCATTAGTAGAAATTGATTATGCTGAGTTAATGACCAAGTCAGCACTTTTTCATTAGCAATGAGTCAACTAGTCATCGAATGTAGATTGTAATGATGTTTTCTTCTTTCCGGTTTTCAAATATTCTTTCTCGTAAAACATTTGGACTCAATTCAGTGTCATAGTCATGTTTATAATGCGATATTATGACTGTATTTTGAAATGAATATAGTAGCTTCATTGTGGAAGTATTTGTGATAGTGGCCCTTGATGTTTATTTTATTCTGCTACTAACTCCCCTATTGAAAAGTGGGACTGGTAAACTAGATATTAATCAAAACGCATTTTTCATTACCGTGTTTGCCAATAGTTGACTTTCGTAGCTTTTGCTAAAAGTATCATCCTCCTTCAAGAGGTAGTACCAGCGCCCCTCTAAAACTGAGGAAGGTTTTGCGAGAGTAAGTCTATATTTCCTCGTCCTTTTGTTATTCATGCTTTGCTCACATAATCCCCTAATATCACAGACGAGTCAAATGTGTGGAGAAAAAAATTAAGGGACCGGAGACTGCCGTAATTATTTGCGGTCAAAGCAGATGGAAGTAAGAGCGAGCTTCAGACGATCAAAAGGGCAAAAAAAAGATAATCGAGTTGTAAGAATTTGTGAGACTTTTTTGTGTCTTGAGAAATTATTGGCTTTAGGGACTAGCAGAAAGAAAAATGAAACCTCGCCAACTGAAAATTGGGTGAGGAAAAGATTCTAAAAGGGTAGACGACAGATGAGAGGACAGGGAATCTTGCGAATGTTTGAAGGAGTTCGTATGGCGTGGTGGGAGAGGAAGGAGACGTAGCCATGGGAAAAAATAATTAATCCTGTTGTTTATTAGAATATTCCCGGTCGAGCCACTTACGTTCCGAACTTTTTACGGCTAAACGATTTCACTGAGTGGTATACTTAATTTCACCTTCTTGTCACGTTCTTTGTTGTGATAAAAAAATTAGGTACTTTTTTCCTGCCTCGGAAGAAGTCATATGTGTGCATTTGTGCCCTTTATTCCCGGGCAATCAGACCTTTTCTAATGAATGCTGGTATAAATCGTTTCATTGCCATCTATAAAATTTTCGGATCGTATTTTTTGCGGAACCAAGTCAAAAAGATTGTGGAGGAGCAATTATCCCACGTGATCGGTGCGTGAAATGTTTTTCTCAAAGGACGCGCAGTTGAAGTTTCTCCGGAAAAACTAGCCTCTATTTTGCCATGGGTTGTTAACGTTGTTGGGATAAATGGATAATTGGAAATAAATCGCGAGTTGGTGTTTGATTCGTGATGAATGGGGTGGATTTCTTCGAATACTTCGAGGACGGTACCTCAAGAAGTCATCGTTGCAACATAATGAACCATGACCATCCCACTCTATGTCGATGAAGCTAGAGGCTTCCTTGCGGCTCCTAAATGTAGGCAGGCACATGCATATCACTAAATGATTCTCACATTTGATTCAACCATTGGTATAATATAGGCTACACTCTCGAGATTTTGTTTGTGCAGCCTTTACATTGTAGGTAAGGGAGTAAAAGCTAGCATTGTTGTTGCGTATTTCTCAATACGATTTTGTCAAGCCTAGCGTTTGCTTTGCAGTATTGATGATGCGATACTTTTTCCTCGTGAGGTGCATCTATCAGGTTTCCTTGCGATGCTGCATTAGACGAAGTGCTCAACTTCTGTTTTTCATCCCAACGAGATCCGTTTAAAGTCTTAAAAACCTATGAGCAACACCAAATTGATATTTAAGCTCACTGTTATCATGCTTGTAGTAGCATGCTAAAGTGCGCTGCCTTCCACCACCGCGGTATGTAGATAACTATACATCGGAAGTAATAGGCCTCGCTGTTGCCTGAATCTTGGATCACTTCGGGTTCTAGACTGCTATCAAGTGCACGATATCCGTAGAAGCTAAACCCGGGGCTTTGGCGAAGGAATTAGGAGATAGTTAATGTTGGTGTGATGCTGCTTGGACGGGTGGGTTCGTTCGGGTAGTTGCAAATCACGACCATTGGCTTCTCATGGTGTGCTGCTTTGCTCTGCCCTCTCCTTGTTTAAGCACTCGTGTCTGCCTCTGCCCTATCTGTTGCATGCGTAATTACCTCAGTGAATGAGGAGGTGAGGAGGGGGATGGCACGGAAATAGTCTGGGGGTTGGCTTGGCGGGAGCGCGTGTATAAGGAGGACGATGCGCTATCCCATATTCGTTTGTCTGTTCGTCTCCCGACTCGTAAGGACGTCTCCGCCTTATCTCCACCTCGTACTCCCTCTCTCTCTCCTCCCTTCCATCCTCACTTTGCAGTTTTATTTTCCCGCCCGACTTCCCATTCCGCGCGTTCCTTTGGCCAAGGCCTTTCTTTCTTATTCGAATTACTCAGTTCCTTGTCCTTTATAGTAATGCTCCTAATTTTCTCTCTCTCTCTCTCTATACTGTTTTTATCGTATCGTTTTTTTCTTTTTTTATTATTTGTTTTCGACTACGAGCCTTTCTTTTCTCTGTCCTCTTTTTCGTTCCTATCTTCCGAGGGGCAAATATTCCGCATTTCAGGTTTAGGCATCCCACATGCTTTCGCTGAGTGTTTAGGTTGCTCTTTTGTGTCATTTTTGTCCTTTTGTTATCGTATTTGGGTCGCTAGCTGGAGAGTTCTTCGGAATTTTCGAGGAAATAAAAATGGTGTTTTAAGTTGGCTTCCCTTGGAATACTTTTCATTTACCCTATCATTCCTGCTTTACCTTGTTGTGCTTTATTTACGCTTCCATCAACGATTGAAAATTTCTGACACATTCTATATCTATTATTTTATGTGAGGAAGAAGAAATAATGTGGAATAAAACGTTGAAGTTCATAATACCGTTAAAATTACCAGTTGGTTGTTGTCGTGCTGACCTTTTTTGAATATTCGAACTGGCACTTCTTTGGAATGGAAAATGAATAGAATTTAATATTTACGGTATTTTTAAAATCTAATGTCAAAATGAATTTTTCATTAGAAGCGTGGAGCAAAAAAATGCTAATGATACTTTCACTACTGGTTATATTTCAAGAATTTTTCGAGAAGACATCCTCTTTGTTGGTGACAATATTAGCTGATTGGATCGTTTAAAATATTGCGCGGGATATTTCATGTATTTCATGTGATGGTAGAGGGTTAAGCATCAGCAATAGATTTTGTATTTGTAACTATTTTTTGGTACTGATTTCAGTGGTAAGGTTTCCTTTGGCGAAAAATTATTTTGGTTGCTTAAGGCGATGGGAGCTCAGAATGATATTCGAAATGCGGGGGCGCCGCCAGTTAGGTTGAGCATGGCGGTGGGTGTGTTCCGGACCTGTCTCGTCAGCGCTCTTGACGTTGCTGCTGATTAAAACGTCTCGTTCCTTATCTCGTTTTAGTTTTCACGAAGGGGAAGCGAAATGTGTGTGGTCGACAGAAAAAAAAGCCTCAGCATGATTCTAAAAATCAAGTCAGTTCCCTCACGCCAGCAGAATGTTTTGTTCTGCTCAGTGAAATACGTTTTATCATAATCCCTTTCCAAAATTCCCTTCGATGAATAACGTGTAGCGGTTTAAACCACGTTGAAAATTTAATGTAGTTGGAATATGCCATCTGGCTCGATTTTCGGTTACATCTTTTCACAATCATTTTCTAGGCTGAATGTTTTCTATCTGAGATCTACCTCCACCTAATGTTACATTTAAGCTCTCAAATAATTCGCCTAGTTAAAAAGCGGTTTAGAAAACGCCCGCAACTTCTTTTTTAAATGAATACGCGTGAGATGTACAAAACGCCAACAATATATGCATGCATTTATTGTTTACTTGAAATTATTTGCGATTTCGCCCTTTTTCTGAGCTAGATCTACAAATTTTGCCGTTTTATTTTTACGAAAAAATTGACTTTTGAATTATTATTTGTTCATATCTACCTTTTTAGTATTTTTATTGGATTCCTCGATGGATTATGGTTTCCCCAAAAATAAAACGAACTGCTATTATCTCCAGGGTTCCGCAGATAATCATTTTAGAATAATTACGTAGCATTTAAAAAAATTACATATTACATAATTTTTTGGCTGTGGTTTCTAAATTTGTGACAACATTTCCTTGTGCTCATTAGCAGCAAAATATCGTATCTGAGTGGGGATGGTGACGATTTTTGTTGACCCCTGCGAAACCATCTCCATGACACATGTTGGAAAACCCAATTTTTATGCTCTGCGACCATCCTGATGTCACTCGTTTGATTGTGAATACTAACAGGAGATGGGGAGGAGGAGAGGTTTGCATATTACTGAGGTCCGCACGGGCCCCGTTATGGGTGCAGATACATTGTGGCTGCGGCCCGTTGAGGAGCCTGGCCCGTTTTCTCTTGCACGGCGGCGCCGGCGAAACCAATTTCGTTCCCGCTGCGACGAGATTCAGGCGTGTCGACGGGCGGTCCTGGGCTGCACGGGATGTGTGCATTCGCCCCCCAAGTGTGTGAGGGCGACCGACGTGCTCTCTCTTGGTCCGTTCACGTCCTGATGCAGATGAGAGTGGGGTTGGGGGCAGAGTGAGTGGGCAGGGTCGCGGAGCGGACTGTCGTGGAACTGAGATTACAATGGGAGTGGGAGGAGACTGCGAAGAGGGTTGGCGAATGGTGGCCGATTCAGGAGACCCGAAGCGAAACTTTAGGCATGCATATATTATTGTCATAAAATTATTTGCGATTTCGCTCTTTTTTATGAGCTAGGTTTACAAATTCTGCCGTTTTATTATTACGAAAAATTTTTCCTTTGAATTACTATTTGATCATATTTACCTTTTCAGTATTTTTAAACTCCTAGGTGGATTATAATTTCCTCGAAAAAAAAACAAGCTGCTGATACCTCAAGGGATATGTTGGTTATCATTTTGCTACGATTGCGTCAGCATTTCTCGCTCTGTATTACTGAAAGCAAAATGATGCAAATAATATATTTGAAGCCTTCCATAATGTAGTTTTATTATTATTTTTCAATTTTGGTTGGCGTGAAGAGTTGGATGATTTAGTCTACTTTTACCGGAAGACATATTTAGGTTCTATTTACACATACTTGGTTGAGTGAAGGGACGTTTACGTGAAAACTATAAATGGGACTATAGTCAGGCGGCTGTTTTCACACCGAGCAAATTGTTACTCCTTTGAATCCGAGACGTAGAGAGGAAGGGAGTTTCCAGAGTTTTTTGTCTGCTCGTGTGTTAAATCGTTCAATTTATCTTGGAAATATATTTTGGGGTCACGCTGGTCATTTTCGCCATGTTTATCGTGACACTACGGCACTTGAAAATTTTCTACTTAGTCTTCAGCATGTATGTTGTTCGGATGTTTGCTTACTCGTGTTCCTCTTCATCGGATTACGCTTGCTCGGAAGTTAAGTCCCTGGAGTCCGCGATTTGCTCCTTAATCCTGGGGAATGTCTTGAGAAGCGAAATCTCGTATCTTCCTTTCACATCGAGGTTCTTGGGTAACTCCCGCTGGCGGCGCAGCAGCAGTCTTCAATTCACTTCATACCCACTCCTCCCGATGCAGCTTGCTGTTCTCGTTCACTGTGGTCTTGGATCACGTTGGTGGGGGGGGTGCAGGGTTGCACTTCGTGAGTGAGTCAAGGGGTGGGCCTATTAAAGGGTTTGACGAGGTCCGGTCAAGTCCCTTTCGCCGACTGGAAGGGAGCGAGTGGGGTGGGCAGGGCACCCCACTGCTCGCCATGTCTGATTTTTTCCTTCGCGTGACGTCCGCCCGGAATTGATCACGTGCAAGTGGGCACGGCATGGGCGGGTTGACTTTAGGGGAGGGGGATTTTGCCACTCACTTTGTAGTGGGCAGGTTAGGGATGCGGATTGGGGAAGTAATTTGCAATGAAGCGTATCTGGTATGAGGGGTGCTGCGACCCATGCCTATTGTTAGCAGGTCAACATATCATGATGGGCAGTGTAAGGAGATGGTGGCGGGATCACAGATGTACTTGCCGTCGATTTTAACGGTCATTGCTATTTTTTTGCGGCTTGCTAAAATAAAGGTTTGCATGACCCTTAAAATTGCGTGTTCATCCAGAGTACAATAAAATCTGGGAACAGTTAACAAACATTAATTAACAATTGTACTTCAAGCGGCTGGAGAAGCACTAGAGAACTATCTGTGTTCTATCAATCGGATTTTATAGTAATTATTGCGTCATGATATAATCGTTTTTATGCATCTCTTGCATCACAAGGACTTGAACATTTGGCCATTTGAACTTGATTTACTATCGCATTCCATTTTCGTAAGGCATAGCATCATGTATTGCGTTAAATTCCCTTGTACAATCAATGTCGCCGAGAGTTTCAGCATCACTGTCTTTAACTTATTACTCCCTTGGATACCCTAACCAGACAGGTGGGAGGGATATTAAAATAGGTGTGAAAGGGTAGGTGGGAGGAATGAGATAGGTTTGCAGCTGGCAGAAGACAACTTTTAATTGAGATAATTACTTTCATTACTTAATTACTTTACTAACATACTCAACGTTTATCAATGCAAAGCTCTGGAGAAGAGACAAGAAAATAGGAAAATAGCGTTATGTTTAAAGCACTCAATGAGGAATCGTATTACATCCAGTAGAATTTTACCACTTCCAGGATTTCAATTTCTTCACATCCCCGCGCGGTTGGGCTGCATCCCAGATTCCGCGTTTATCTGTCGTGCCTGCTGAACATATAATTTGTATTCAAATTTTTTTAATGCAAAATAATGCCAATCGCGACATAGGGAACGTCTGAGGGATGAACACGTGTTTGGATTCCAACAATAATGTGCAGAGTCTCGGTAAAATCTAGATATTGGTGCAAATACAGTATTTAGCATGAAGTAACGTAGTACAAAGAAGACGGATTTTGTGGTACCAGTGAAGAATTTTGCTGACCACCGCGTCACCCTCCATATGTCTGTTTTTTTTTTGGAAGCTTGACCTCGAACGCTGTGACAGTTTGAAATGTCTTCGCTCTATCAAAATGGAGTGAGAGGGAGAGAGAGGAATTGATTTTATTTTTCGCGTAAAAAATCTGCAGAGGTTATCCGCGAGGCCACTTCGACAAGCTCGAAGTGACGGGTGAACAAATATCCGATGACATTTTCGGCGTGGGAAGCGGAGTGATAAATTTCTCACCTCTTTCATGTCTAATAAGGGTCAAGCTCCAGCTAGTGCTCTATTCCGAAAAAATATTTTTCACTGACTGAGCGTTAAAAATTTTACGTTTTATCCCGCATTTCTCTTCTGGTTAAACTCTTTGCAACCGCATTCAAGGTTTAAATTTGAACCATATAAAGGGGAGGGTTAGTGTGGGGAAGAGGTGATGGGAGGAAGTGAAAAGTTTTTCGCTCCTTGATGGTCCTATTTTTACTATGCGTTATTTTGCTTTATAAATTGTGTATCGGGTTGTGAGAATACTTGGTGATCTCAATTTGGGAACTTGTGCCGTAGATTTTTAATTTTGTGCCCTTAAATTGCCATTTAATATTTAGGATGCCAAGGCATAGGACTCTTTCGCTGATAGTGATCTTTTATTTTATTTCTTTTAATCAATAACATTCATGCCTTTTACCTTACCTACCTTACCTATGTGGCCACTCAAACCTCAGGAGGTTTTTGGCCTCACCAACAACATGTCGCCATCTATCTCTATCCGCCATCCATTCTGCATCTGCTCTCATCTTCCCTAAGTCCCTTTTCACTTGGTCCTGCCATCTTAGTCGGGGTCGCCCAAGCGGACGTTTTCCTCGGGGTTGATTTTCAGATACCATTCTTAGCATGGACTCATCTTTTCTCCTCTTTACATGACCGGCCCATCTTAATCTCCTGCTTTTTATTTGCGCTATTATATCCGCCGCTATATTCATGCCTTTTACGGAAGAATATTATTTCTTTTAATAGAGTGTCATAAATTTGTCTCGGTCGAATTCATTGCTTTATTTCTGTCACTGGCTCAATTATGTAGAACTGGGTCGTGTACTGGGAAAATCAGAGTATACCAAGGTCCTTCTTTATATCACACTCCGCACCCATTTCGGTGACCGGGGTGTCAACGCATGGGCGGTGATTAATGGAGTTCTTGATATTGTTTGTGGTGACATTTCGCGGCTATAATTGCGGTGTTTTCTCCTCATTAAATGTTCGCTCTAATTACAATTCCGAGAGTAAACACGTAATAATATTCGACTTTAGATTATAACTTAATTTTTCACCCGCCATTTATATATTTTATAGAAGCAGATGTCGTTAGTGAGGAAATAAGTCTTTTGGCTACGCGCCAAAGCCAGAATGCCAAGTTCTCAGAGTGCCTCATTGTTGTCATTTCCTCTGTGAGATGACTCCAGCTTTATTCAATGGCTACTTTTGCGTTAGGGTGATATTTATTTTTCGTACCACTGGATTTTAGCTTTTAATATGAAGACTAAGGGCTTGTAGCATTTATAGAATTTTACATAGTTATTGTCTGTTGTTAGCGCCAGAAGTTAATTTTAACGCCTACATGGATGTGATTTTAGATTTTTTTGGTAGGGGGGCCGCTTGGAGAGGCGCCGGGAGTTGGTAATCAGTTTATGAAATAAGTGCTTTCCTTTCATCTTCTTTGATGGCGGAATCGCACTTTGCTTTCACGAGGGACCGTTTTTGAGGGTGTGTGTGTTGTGTTGTTCCTTTCATTGCTCAGCTGTTTCCTCCCACTACCCCGCGATCGTCCGCGTGCCTCTCATTGAAAGAACTGCCTACGTCAGAAGCACTAAAAACTCCTCCCGTTTTCCATATTGTGCCAATCGATTCGCGTCGCAGGGTAACTCCTTTTTGCCCGTCCTTTCCCCCCTCCCCCCAACGATGTTTGTAAAGGATTTCCTTCTTCTACCACCATCCCCCGTGTCCTTTCAGTCACCGTTTCCCCCTCCTGTATTCCTGGTCGTTTTTTCCTTTTAGTTCGGCCACCTATGTACTTACATGCATGTGTACCTCCCGAGCTCGTCCCAATGCCACGAGACCGTTCAGGGAGGGAACGAGTTCACACATACAGACGCGCTGCCGCTTTTCTACCTTCTTTTTTTTTATTTCACGTAACTCGCGCTGCAGCCGTCAGCGCGTTCCCCTTCTTTTCTTCCCTCCCCCACCCCCAGTCCACCGTCTCTCTCTCTCTCTTCATACAGAGGCGCCGCCTCATAGGTTCTCGGAATTTTCGAGTTAGAGAAAATAAATGGAATCCAAACGGGAGGAGTGAAGGAAGTGTGGGGAGGGTCCGACAAAAGACGAGCGATTTGCACGGAAAGTGTATGGCGAGGAAATAGAATTTCTCAAAGGGGATTTAGAACGTCAGGTGGAGGAATTTGGAGCAGTTTGTGAGGGAAGGTTTAACTGTGTACAGTAGTGGAGGCAATATGAACTACGGGACGTCGGTGTTAGCTCTGCACTTCACATAGGAGGGAAAGGATATAGTTGGATCGACAATATTACCCTTGTTTTTTTATTTTTATTTTTAGTGTCGCGAGATCAAAACAAAAGAGTCCTGCCTTGGATTCGAACGAGATTTATCGATCTGGGAGACGTAAAGAGAGCGGAAAATCGGATACTGACGGGGGAGAATATTTTCGCTCGCAAAAAAAATCGAAGAGCGGAGCATACGGAAAAATCCCCCTCCCGAGCCTCTCGCACAAAAAAAAATGAGAGAAAAAACCCGAAAGCGGATCGCGCAGCCTTTCATCTTGTTTGTGTATGCAGAATATCGCGTGCAAAATTTCCGAAAACAAAAAAAGAAAGAAATGCGCTTGTTAGCGGCCGAGACCACGGCCGGCAAACAAAATCCATAGTTGCGATAAATCGTTGGTTTTAGATTATTCCTCGGATAAACGGCTATTCTTTCATGCGCTCTCGAGGGCTAACTCACAGTCCATCTATGAGCTCGAAATTCAATGAATTTTGGGGAGGGAGAATGTTTATCAGATTCCCAAACGCGTCCGGTCTCTATGAATGAACGGTTGGCCGAAGCGTTTCTCTGTGTTGTCCAGAATCATATTTGTGATTTGTGATTGTGATGACGCTCTTTTTCCGTTATCTCGAAGATAAACATTGAATCCACTTGCCTTGAACTCGCAAATGCGTATATTTGGTATTCTTGACTCAGCCGTAATTGTTGGGGCATTCTTTGTAAACAACAATACAATGGCCCGGATGAGTGGAAAAATCTGTATTATCCACAATGGAGCGGGGCAGATGAGTGAATTCTGTTTCCTTTTGTTAAAAAAATATTTTTCTCTTTTCTGTGCTTATTGAATAGATGTGTGACCAGTGGCGTAACAGGGGGGGGGGATAAGGGGATGGATTTCCCCCCCCCCCCCCAAAGCCTCAGAGAAAATTAAAAATTATTTAAAACTATTATCAAGTTTTGTCATGTAATAACTGCATCTGCTTAAAGTTAAATCTTTGGTACCAAAATTATGCAAAATGTGTTTCAAGGCATGTCATTTTTCAAAAATTTTCCCGGACCCCGTTGCCTGGGGGTCGGGGTTCGCCACACCAGGCCATCCCATACCCCCCAGAGCCTATCCCTAGTTACGCTACTGTGTATGACTTATGCAGAACGTATGGCATAATTATTCATATATCCATAAGTAATTTATTTTATTATTCTTCGCGGAACTCGAATATTTGTGACTAATTGAAGTGTATCTGATGATCTATGAAGAGACACGTTGTGATTTTAAGTTAAATTCGACGACTTTTTTTGTTTTAATTTCAGTCTACATTGCATCAAAAGGTAATTTTTTAGGAAACTCTTGAATTACTTGTCATATTCATTTACACCAATCAAATATTTTTTAATTGACCATATCTCTTGCAAATCTAATATACCTATATAGTTGTAAAAAAGTTGAGCCAGGTATATACTTTTCAGAGTCGCCAATTGCTTGATGTGGTCTTAATACAGAAATTAACCGTCACCCTTTTCATGTTTTGATGAAGCAGTTGTGCCAAGGTGATTAAGCGAATATGGCTTTCTGTGGTCCAAATGAATGCGCACTATAATTTCGCGAAAGACTATAGAGATAAGGACATTCAGTAGAATAAAATTTTCTTAGGGATTCACGATGATATTTTCATGCCATTCATGCGAATATTGTGCGTCAAAGGAATTCGTGAAGGTGTCTGTGTCATAAGCATGGTATTCTTGCGTCATACTTGTTTTCTCGCACATTAATGGGCGTAATATTTACCGGTGAAAAAAAAACCTTTCAACTGCCATTAGTCTCGGAGGTGTCTCTTTAGCGATCCATCCTGGCAGCCTGAGGAATGCCAACTGCGATTAACGATAGGAATTCCTCTTGGAACGCCTCCTGCCGCATTACGCTGTCCGCGCTCGAAGGAGGTCGTGGACGGTTCAGCAGGCGCTCCTCGGCGTTGCCTCGGCAACGATAGCGAAACAGCAGTGCCGCGCATTCCGTTTCTGTCTACTATTTTCTATTCTTGAACGTTTTTGCGTCCTTCTCATCCAATCCTTCTCTAATTATCGCCACGTGGCTCGTTAAATCCCGTTTCCGTATCTATCTCCGTCTTAGAATTAGGGTGAGGTTGTCTCTTCCCTTCAGTTGCATAAAGTAAGTAACTTCATCCATGTGGTATCTCGCACCTAGAATTGTATCGGAACTCCGTTGGAAATTGCATTTCAAAAACTTGAATAATAATTCCTGAAAACATTCACTTCAAAAAGTCGATTCACAATTTTTGTTGATAATTTTACGGGCGCATTTTAACTACCAGTCCAACCTCACCTTAACCGATTGATTTGATTTGCTCCAAGTTACCCCAATGAAAGTTTTGAAGAGATGTATCAACGTTGTAAGCACGGAAAATAATAAACATGCTAAAGTATCGCGCGTCTAAAAATTTGTATCAAAGCCGATGAAAAAAAATAGTTTTGTCGTGATTTTTTGGTAGTTGACTTGTTTGTTCCTTAATACAATGATTGATATTTTGGTGCTAGAATATCTTTTGGAACCCTTTTGGAACTTACACTTCCGTCGGTTACTCCCTTATTCCGCTAAGCCCTTGTCGACGTTGGATATGGACTCGTTTGATATCTTGCTCTGTCATATTTAAGCGTCCGATTTGGACCGGAGTCCTGTTATCGCCTGCGTCGGGATGGTGGGTGCGAGCCGTATTCTATGGCCCCTGCTCTCTCCTTCGCGCGCCCTCCCTGAAATGACCAATATCCGCTCTTCGCGGTCTCGCTCCTCTTTTGTTTGTCAGCCTCCTCCCTATTCCTTTCCTCCTCTCTTTGCCTCTCCCCTATCCCTCTTTGTTCACCCACTGTTTTGGACCGTAGAATGGACCAAGCCATCTCAAGGTCTGGTTTCCCATTGAGTTCACATAGTATGATGCCTCGTCATACACATATACAGGTTATACGTGCCTCCTCAGCGGTACGGAACTCGCATGACTGTGATCGGGAAGCACCTTTCGCTCTACTGGCTATGTATGCGAAAGAGATAGGGGGGAAGGATGAACGGAAAAAAGGACGCAAAAATAATAATAAAACGGGCCCCCGTGTGATCGAAACCATCCGTGATCGGCGTACCGGAACGTCGAGTTCCGCTTTGGCGTGTGATCTTGCTCAACACCCTCGGTGAAATTCAGTCAGGTGCATACATACACGTATGTGACCGGCGGATGGCATGTTTCCATCACTAGTTTGTGACCGTTCACGGTCATTCTCGGAGTGAAACACCTTATGGGATCGACTCGTTGGGGGGGAAACTTATTTTGCGATAAATTTGTGACTTGTGGAAAAGTAATATTCCTATCAATTGATTTTTTAGCCTTTATTTCTTCAGATTTTTACGAATATAAAATATGCTCGTGCGGGAGAATATATCGGTTATTCATTTATGAACCAGACATTGTCTCATATCTTTGTTTTATGCTGTACATACGCATAAGTTATTCTTTCTTCCTGGATGTTTTTCTTGGAAATGTTTTCGTAGCACTTTATCATAATTGTATGGAGTGACCATAATAACGATACCTAAAAGATCAATATCAGCAATTATATATTCAATGCAACTTATATCGTGAGCTCGTGTGCATTGTTGTAATTTGAACAGACTATTTCCAATTTTGCCGCGCTGATGTCATGAATAATAAAAGTCGGAATTTTTTTGCGTTTCTTCTTTCCATGCTTCTCAGACACAATCACATACATTGAAAATGGAACCAATTCTATTCAATTTGAGCAAGACTTCATGTAGCGACGAAGTCTCTATAATTTCATCCATAATATTTTATACATTGGATGTAAATTTTTATAATTAGGAGTTTTTTTCGAGTCTTATTCATATTGGCTAACCTTCACATCACTAGAGTTTTTTTCTGAGGAGGGCGTCGCAATTTTCATTCATGATAGGTGACTTCCACTCACTCAACACTACTGTGGAACAACATTTTAAGATTCTATTTCCTACTTCTGTGCTGCCGTTTTTCCCTCGGTCCCTCAACACTCGTTAATGAAATGGTCCATTCATTCATGCGCCACAACTGAAGGACAAGGGATCCATTCTATTGTCCCATCCTCATTCTTTTCTCTGCGTCTCCGCTTCCTCCATGGGAATGTTTATCGCTGAAATTCTACGCCTTAACAGTTTTTTCATTCTAATTAAAATACCAAAAAAGTTGTATTTACAGGACTGAGATGTATGCTTGTCATTTCAAGTTACTTTGGCGATAAATGCAGATAGAATGTGGTCGAGGGAGTAGACTAATGATAGAAGCGCAATATAAATGCATTGCCCACATTTTAATACTTTCGTGCGATCTACTCTGTATTCTCTCCCAAGTTATCTCTATTTTGCATTAATTATTCGTGATTATCAATATGAAAAAGGCATTGAATGAAATATTATTTGTTGGTACGTCCTTCCAAATCTGATAGTTTGAAGAAGGGATAAAAGTGAGTGAGTTTTTGCCAATTTTTTTCTTTATTTTCAGTTAATTTTATTCCCCATATTTATAATCCCTTTATTTCTCAGGAATGGTTTCCATTTACTTGCGGAATGAGGCGGATATTTTCGTATAAAATATTTAAACTAATTATCTGAGTATTTGGTGGCTCTGATTTTCGTGAACTAAATCTTCGAGCATGCCTCTGAAATAGATCGTGGAAGCAGTGGAGACTACTCAGGTGCTGCTCCTCATCATTATCGGAAAAAATTGCCTTTTTTTCATTCATTTTGATTGAAAACAGAGTGGAATTTATTTCGTTCTCTTCTCTGTCCAAGGGACATATTCGTTTTCGGCAAGCATAGTGACGTGGCTGTTTATTTTGGCATGCTGTGCGACCATTTTTTTCTATCGCATTCCCGTACACCCCACTTCCTTGCATCCACTGATCCACCGCCCATTTGGCGTTTCTCACCGTCGGAAGAAGGAGATTCTCATGTTGCTGCGTTGAACTCTCCCCTCCTCCTCTTTTTCCCTTTACTTTTGAGTCCCTCCGTATTCTTGCACTAAACTCCCACGCTCATATTAAGGAGTTTTACTACCTTGATGAAAATCGTAGTTGAAGACCATCTCGACATCTCATTTCGTGACTCAACCCCAGCCATTTTTACGGTATGCTATTGGGTAGAGACGCATTTGCGCAGCCATCAGGAGAAATTGATGATTCATTCGTCCACATAGTGGAAAATTAAACTTTAAAATATCATTTTTCTTCAGTTTTTCTTCTTCGCTTCATGCAGTTGTGACGCCAAAAATAGTGGTATCTAACAATACTAATATTCTTGGTCCTTGATCGTTGACTTTTCGAATTTGAATGGTATGCATTATTTCGTTTATAAGCTGCAGTTTTGAAAATTTTCTTGGATATTTAGAAAATTTTCTTCGATATTTGCACTTTGTTAATTGGCAGCACTTAAAATATATATTAGTTTGTTTCTATATTGTGCGTTTATTTTTTTTTTACAAATATTGAAGAATGTTTTCATGCAAAAGTCGAGCTGAAAATTTCTGCTATTTCGAGCGTTTGTTTTTCCGCCTTGCAATAATGTGCGCTCCCTTAATGATCTCTTTTCTCTCGGTGGATCGCGTGTTCAAATTCCTCACCTCCTTTCCGTCCCATCTCCATGGCCCGTGCACTTACGTCTTACGATGCAGTTGAAGGGGAAGGGGTCCGAGGGAAACAAAAGGCTATCTCACGAGCCGTTTCCCTTCGTCGCTCGCGAGTCGCTCTCCCATGGTAGGGATAGAAGAATTGGGAGGAGAGAGAGGAGGTGCATGTACTCCGGACCGCGGCTGCCCTTGATGAGCAATAATGGCTTTTTTTTCTTCCCCTGTTCTCTCATCTCCGCCCCCGTGTGCGGGGGTGTGAGTGTGTGGGTGAATGGTGGATATCTGGACACGTCCTCTCTTCCCCAGTGGAATGGCTTCATCCCGACTCGGCTTTTTTTTATTACGATAAGGGAGCGAATAATAATGTATTTCCATTGCGTGCGTGACGGAGAGTGAAGCCTCCGTGATGGACTTGGGTTCAGTCCAATTCGGGCGTAAATGTGAAGTTGATATTTCATTCTTTTTTTCCATTGCTTTGTTCTAACTTACCCGGTGCGCCTCTCACTCAACCAGCCTCGGTTCTGGAAGACTACATCGAAGGGCAATAAAACGATGTTCGTCCCGCGTTTTCCGAAAGCGTATTTTTTTGGGGCGCCCATTTCTGTTCTTCCTTTAGCTCTCTATTTAATGACGGAAAGATTTTTTCTCGGGCAAACTCGAACTAATTTTTTGTGCTTCGAACGGATGTGTGTGCTACTACCTGGGAAAAAAAGAGTTAGTGGCAGGAAAAAATAAAGATAAACACCGCGAAGGCTCTTGCTTTCAATTTAATAGTTCCATTTGTGGAAGTAGACGAAAGAAAAGAAGCTATTATAAAGGTTTATTGATGATGGAGTGGTGATGAAGTAAAAATATCAGGTTATAATGGCTAGCATGCGAAGCGAGAATTGTTTTAAGAACAAAGTTGGAGTAGTGGGAATTTTAAATGTCCAGTGATTGAGTTTAGGCATGACGCTGTCTGATAAAACTATATAAGAGAAATAAATTTACTCTTTTTTCTCTTCTCGTCTTTACGGGGATGTTATTTTAACCTGCCATCTGTCTGCCGCCGGTAGAAATAATTAACTCTTCCATTTGCATCCCCCTGGCGCGAGGTCAAAGCCATTTTCCGGTGACCTGCCTTTTTTGTGTACACGTCTCTTCTCTTTTTTGTGAGATTTTATTTATTTCATTGTAAATTGTCCTTCCCCACGGCGTATCGCGTCGGCTGTCGGGAAACTTTTGGTCCTCTTGAGTCTTATCGTTTAATCTCACCCCTGGAATTCCTTTCTGCTGACGGTTCATCCAGGAGCGCTGGAGACAGACAAAAATAGTTTCAGAAATAATTCAAAAGAGGCGTTCTTTTTTGGACGAAGAGTTAAGTTTTTACCTTTGTGCCTATCTTTGGAGAATTGATCTATCTTATGGTGATAAGTGTCGATATTTTACCTACTTTCGCAATGTAACTATTACTGTCATGGATTGACGGATGTTTACTGATCACTTCGAGAGGGGGATCGTTGATAGAGATGTACGATATACATGGTCGCAGTTCATCTATTTAAATATTTCCATCTCCTTCATTTTTGATAATAATTGGTATATTATTTTTTGCACTCTCAGTCGATAAAAGCTGTCTTCCGGCTTTATATGTCCGTCATTATAGCTTAGTTTTCGACGCACGTGCGAGTCTTGTAACACCATCTGCGTCTTACATGCATCAACAGTAAAGTATTCCACCGCCTGGGTGTCTGTTTTTACCTGACTTAAACCATGTACCAATTTTACCTTTTATCTTTCCATCTTCTCGCATTTACAATGGCCAGGGAATAAAATATTTATCGAATAGTTTAATAAAAGCAACATTAATATTTAGAAAGAAAAAAAAGAAGCTTTTTATCGTCCCTCTTTCTGATCATAGTTTCCTTGGCATCGCAGAATATCATGGTTATTGAGAGAGGAGCATTATTTCCCATATCGTGGTGGGTAGTATTATAGTAATGTATGCTGTGGAGATAATGTCTGACTCAACCTCCAAGAGTTACATTCCCTCGAACATATCTTACCTCTATAAGGTCGTTTACAGCCTCTCGCGCTTACCTCAGGCCTTAAAAATTTTACCATGACCTAATCTCTGATTGCCATCTCACAAACATTCTCTCCACGTGTTCCTGATTCAAATCGATCCCCGTACACTTCCTGGTAATATCCTAAAGTAGGCTTCATCGTAATACGACATCACTGTTGTTTATTTATTCGACATAATCACGGAAAAACTAGTTTTTCAGCTGGTGACGTCAACGAAACTCCTTATTTCTCCTCCGCCTGGGTTTATGGTTGGCCACGGATGAAGCATGTATTTTGTGCTAGAGCCGTATTCTCATGAAAATATGGATTGGATGATGTCACCAATTAGTTTCAGGTATAAGGTGCTGGGCAGTTGAATTACTGAGGCCAAAATACATGAGTTTAATTGAATGTCCATCTCAGCTCTTTCCTCGACTTAAAATGAATTATCAGGTACCTACCCGTTGATACCACGAAGTGGTGAAACACGTTTGACCTTCCGATAAATATCAAGAAAAGCAAGAATTAAATTTCGATATAAAAGATTTCTGTAAAAAATAGATCGTTTTTAGCTACTGATTTACAAGAATCACATCGTTCCTTATTATTTTCTCTCAGGTTTCTATAGCCTCTGCTAGTTTCACTATGAGTTACCATTAATACCTCGAACTTTCCTTAGCGTGCGCGACAAATAGAAATGCGTCTTTGCTATGTTCTGCGTCACCTTCGAAGTACGTTGGTAAACTACAAGTTCATCACGAGTACTTCTTTTTAGTTTTAACAATTTATGGCGCTGTGCGTCGGAGCATTCTGATGAACATGGCGATAGTGAGTGCTACTAATTGGGATTGACTATTTTATTCCACATGTTTCTGCTCAGCATATTTATCGAGAATAATTAATTATCCATTCATTTTGCACACGTGCGTTTTTTAAGTAGTAGCTTTTGTTGTAGTATCCATAAATTCCGTATTGACATGTACTACGTAGTCACGTGAATGCCTAATTATGATTGGGTTTCTCAAAATTTAAGGGAAATTAAAATGTCAGCCGAGCAATTTTTTGCAATAAAACCGTATGGGTAGCGGTTTAATTTTTTTTATTCCCTCATCATGTGGGCCGAGAACAACGAATCTGGAACGGCATCTGGCTTTCCACCTCTATACGAGTATATAGCACTCATATTAAGCTAAACGAGTATTTTCAGTGCAGTTCCTAACTATCAGGCTCAGTCTGCAATTTATATTTTTTTGGCAAAGACACCATTCACCATCCCCGACTTTTCCGAGTTCAATTTTCCGCAGCGTAAACTAGAATCCCTCAGCATAATTGCCTTTTGCAATTATTGTTGTATCGAATTTACGAATCGCTTGAAAGTAATTAGGGTCGTTCTTCGAGTAACTTCCGCGTAAAAGCCCAGGCTAACTAATTTTTTTTCAGGATTTCAAAAAAATAGAAATGTATGTCGGCGTGGATTTGATAGCACCCTCCAGTGGAATCGCACAAAAACTGGTTCAAAGGCCGTTGATTTCCCCCGACGAAAATGATGCCAGCTGGCGACCAGTCTCGCTTGTGTCTCTCCAAAGCGAATGCTTCTAAGAAGTAATCACCTTTGCCGCATTTATTTTCCTCGTGAGTCTATTTCATAATTCTCACGTCTGAGTGTTTCCCTGGTAAGACAAAAGGTGCCATCGTCGCCAGGTGTCTCCTGTTCACTTAGCACGATAGCGGTTCGTTGCTTAGATATACGTAATGTGGCGATCACGTCTCGGAGAAGACGTGTTTTAACAGGGAACGAGATTATCAGCATTCTATGCGGACGTAACATCTCTGTAATAACTGAGCTCCTAGCACTGTCATCGTGAAATAAGTTATTAATATTCAGTTACTTTTTTTGCCAACGTATGCACCAAACGTGAAGGTTAACATTTGGAAAACTAGAGGGCTCTCAGGGAAACTCATGCTTGGGGCAGGGCCAACTTCAAAAATCTCCATCAGAATGGTATTTGCTTTCCATTGTATGCTTAGACGAACCGAAAATGCTCGCAGCGTTTAATTACCGGTATATTTGCCCAGCTTTGTCGACACTCAAACATTGATAAATGAGGTACTGCAGGAAAATACACAATGTTACTGGATTGAAAATGTGAAAAAATACCTCCGTCCACTAATGCTTGACGTAATGAGCGTTGCATAAAATAATATGATGATTTATCACATGCGATGTGACCGAACTCAGTGACGGCTGAGTTCGCCTCCATGGTCGAATTAGGCTTTTTCCTACGCTCGTAAATCAGTTCTTTTCATGTGAAAGTTTTGAAGGCTGTGCTAATTCCTCGTGAGAATTACTGTCTGGGAATGTGCGACCTTCAAACCCAAGATAATTTTCGAACGCCTTTTCAGTATAAGAAGTACCAATAGGAAAACTGCCTGTATACTACTAAGATGAGCTTTTTCTCAACGGCTGTCTCAACTTGAAATTAATCTTCATTAACCTTGAAATTATAATAGGAGCGGAGTGAGGTGCGTTCTAAACGGGCATATTAACTATAATTTAGGGAAAAGTCTCTAAATCGTTCTGAGAGTCTTAACGAATCGTCCCATTGAGTGACCCTTAGAAATTGATCTTTGTGAGCTGTCATGTATTGATTATCGCATTAACGTTTCGCCTTCAAACCCCTAGCATAGCGCCTGTTATATCTCAAACAGCCGTGTGTGAAGACTTAATATAGCCGAAAATCGAATGTTTTTTTCTCAGTAGCTGCACAAATGCGTGGTCAAATGTTCTTTACCTAGGTACTCTAGCTTGTTGACGAATGCTCTGGGGTTAAACTGAATTGTCCTATACTCCCGCGAAAGATCGTTATTATAAAAATGCGGAAAAAACTCCTGCTTAAGAATAATTCTCATTTATTTTTTTTGGGACTCTGTTGCAGAAACTTTTTTCGGTGGTCTAAGTTTTGGTCTTTTGGCTCTCAAATGTTATTGTTAAAGCACTTGATTGCAGATTACAGAGTAGAGTTACAGATTTTAGCTTACAAATTTCACACTAATTCACTAAAAAAAAACATAATGCTAGTTTGAATAGGATTTAACTTGCTTGAAACTTCACTGAATGACACGCCTGATGCTGTTCCAAGAGATACCTGGGTATACGAGTTTTTACGCGTATAAGCATACAAGAGTTTTTACGCTTCACTGCTTTTTTCGGGATTTATTCTCTTTCGCTGGATTCCTTCTTCTCTTGCTGTGGAATCTACGTCGCTCAGAGGCGGTGGTGCGCATAGTCGTTTAACTGAATTCCGAGTGAGTTCGCGCGAACCTCCTTTCACCTGCTATAATATATAACTACCAGCTTACGCCCCTTGTTTTTCGAAAAGACACGCGGAGTTCGATATCGAAGTTTAAAATCTTAGGGGAGACAAAAAAATGGAATCTAGGCAGTTACCGATGTTAGCCTCTGCGAGTTTCACTCTTTCCTATCCGGACCCGAACGTAGTTCACAGCCCTGTATTCATAATGATTGCATAACGGACGGAGGCATCAAGAAAACGTCGTGATTTGTTTTCGAAAGTCCACTGTTATTTCTCTCGCACTGCGTGCTACTGAGCACCTGGCCAATAGTGAGCGTATGCGTATGTCTGCGTAAATCATGCTAGGAGTAGAAGGCCCTTGGAATGGAAGCCTTTCGTAATCAATGTCATTTGTGTCCGTCACTTATTCTTATACTCCTTTACGTGTAGATGTCATTTCAGGCTTTTCCGTTGCTCATGGCACTGCCGAGAAATCTATGACAATGTTTATCGAATCGGCTAAAGTATTTGAATAAAATCTTTGCTATATATATACTATTAAATACTTAAAATGTTTGAAACGGTCGACATTTTATAAAATATCCATGGTTTTGGTTAACATATTAACTGTATAAATTCCTGCCCTCAGTATTTGCAATGAAATGACAGTTCATGTGGAGCGAATTACATTTCATTTTCCATTCCAAAAAGATTTCTAATAATATAAATTTTTGTTGGGGAGTAATTATAAGTTAATTACTTATTCCAGGCTGGTTACTTTCGTATGCATCTCAGTTTATCTCTCGGCTAGAGCCATGCTGTTTTCCGTCTCTTGAGTGTTCCTCTAACTTTATGTTAATGACATGGGAAAAGGGCAAAAATATTTTTTGTGACGCAATCCTGTACGTTATCGCTCATGTTTCGCGTGTGTCTTATTGTTAGTGGTAATCTCATGAAGGCGTCAGCTGAATTACAGCTCCCTGGGGACGAAAGGAAAAATTACATCAGGCAGTCCCTTCACCGTGGAAGCCGGAAATGTTCGCCGCTAAAAAGGAAGCTCTCTCTCTAGTACTCTCCTCGTCCGAAAGGGTTCTTTGTGAAGGCTTCCGCGTCTTGATGCCTCCGAAGAATCATGTCTTCCGGAGAGTCATCCGCGTTGGTCCATTATTCTGGAAGGACAGTTTTGCCGGTGCTGCAGTGAGCTCATTCAGGATCAGTGAAGTGGACTGACCTGAAGAAGCCGACGGAAGCGCCAGCGAAGCTGTCGCTCCAGATTGGTGGAGCAACATCTAGTACTTCCCGGAAGACTTTATTCTTCGTCATAAAAGGTGATTAGAGAGTTGGTTTTCCAGTGCGTTGCTCGTGATAGAGCGTGTTCGAAACCATTATTCTATTTAAGTTATATTGTACTCAGAGTTACTTCTCAAAAACTAGACAAAAGTTCTTATTTATACTGTAATTCGGCGGTAAAATGGCAAAATATTGTCACTATAAAATGACAAAATATTATTCTATTTAAGTTATATTGTACTCAGAGTTACTTCTCAAAAACTAGACAAAAGTTCTTATTTATACTGTAATTCGGCGGTAAAATGGCAAAATATTGTCACGAAAGTAATTACTTTCGACTATATGGTCACATAAAAAATAATTTACTGGTGAAATTACGCCCAAGATGTATAGGTAGCGTGTTGAGCTGTTTAACGCTCATTTTATCGTTTGAGTCATTTTATTGAATCATTTTATAGTAATAATTAGTTACTTAAAGTGCCGCTGTTCAGTGAACAATTGATAAATTATTAGTCATTATTTTATGCTGAGATTGGCGTTAAGTGTTTATTTTCGATTTACATTAATATAAGGTATATTAATATAAATATATATAATTAATAAATCATGGCTTTTTCTGGGGTGTGAAAATCATTTTCTTGTTTTATTGATTCCTTAGCCTCACATAATAAGTTTTTAGCGTTTGGAAAATGAAAACAGAAAATTTGGTGAAATTGGCCAGGCATCAGATATTTATTTTTAAATACATGCTCGTGCTTGTAGTCAATTCTATACTCGTACCTATGTAAATGAAAATTTGGAATTAAACGACGAAAGTTCCTTAAATGTTTTATGAAGGCGCCCTCGAGACAAAATGGGAGGAATAAGTGCGATATTTTTATCAGTTAATTTTCGTTAAAAGATTTGGTGCATCAAGCCATTCGTGTGTGCATGTGATGAATTTAGAAACATGCTCTCTGTATGTGAAAGAGAATTTCATCTCTTATTTTTCCTCCTCTCCCTCTCTTGACAATCGCGAGATCGCTGTTGTTGTGACAATATTGATCGAAGTCACCTCCAGAGAGCCCGTTAGATGTTTTCCTTTGGAGACACGTGCAATGGCTGAATCGCATGCACTCGTTCCCTGTCCATCTAAGTGCTCGGTAAGCAGCGGCCTTTAATCTTTGACGCGAGGTGGAGTGTGTGAGGAGGAGGTCGTGGAGGAAATGAAAAAGACGAGGAATAAAAGAAAAAAAGATACAGAACAAAAGTGGTGGGGAGATGAGACTGGTGGTGAAAAGAGTAGGACAAACACGGGGACTAATGAAAGCGAATAGGTCGCTCACGGGAATGAATGAATAGTATTCAAGGGTGAACTGTGCTGGGATCTTTCTTTATTGCCTCCGGGGCAACATCAAATAGATATAAATTACCGTCACGCCTCTTTCACTACATCCCGTATTTGTCTCTTCCACTCCGTCCTCCCCTCCCCTCGTTCTCTCACGCCCCTCAAACCCTCACCGCTCTTGATATTACAACCTTCTCTCTGATCGATATCTTTATGGATGACTCTATTACTTACTCGAGTATTCACCTAGGAAACCACTCTTGCATTATCACTTTTATCACTATCACTGTTGCACTCTTGCATATCGGTAAAATTAATTTTTGAATGCATCTATTATTTATAGTGATCTTTCGAAATTTTTGATTTTCAAATTCTCTTTTACGCTTTAAACGGCGCAACAGCAATCGCATTCCTTGCTGTGACCGCTTGATCTTTTGTAGCGACTATTCTTACTCAACCAATGACAATATTGTGCCAGATAACTTTTCTACAATGCTTATAGACGTACTTTTAAATATCAGTTTGTTTATATTAGAGTTATGTTAGAACATTATACATAAATTTCTCTGCAAATATGTTAATTTTATTAGTTGACTCAATTTTATTACCACGAAGGAATAAAATGAAGTCGACCAAAAACGTTTTCGTGATCTGTGTGCAATTATTGAGGTCCTAAAAAATTAAACTAGAAATAACATGGATGGATATAGCCACGTCGTATTCTTATGTGAATGGAAGTGTAGTAAATTGTACATTTTTCTCGGTCATTCAGGCATGTATTCGCAAAATCTCCCGTTTATGCGGTGCAGGTTTCCTCGTGCCAGTATTCGCTCGTGAATGTGTTCAAGAAGTGTGCGGAGTAAAACTTTGCAATTCCTCGCTCAGGTGGCTTACTACTGTGTACTATCGAAATTCCTTTTTTTGAATCTAATATAAAGTGGCGATTTTCAATACAAAGATATTTTGTCCTCTCATTGTCTCTGCCGTTTGTTTAGTAAAAGTAGATACTAGTTAATGAAGCATTTGCTCATGTTTTACTATATTGGCTCGTTCACTCTTTCCCCTGTACATCGATCTAATTCCCAATCGGCGTGTAGTGCATTCATACGAAAGCGCATTACCGGGTATTGCAGCTGCACCTCCTACTGCTTGCATGCCGTCGAAAATTGTGATTTATGTGATAGTAGCAATCTCGTAATAGCATCTTTAATCCCATTTCACGCGCGCATACCCAACATGTTGCTCCCATCTGGTGTAACTGTTGTTATATCACTCATTTTAAGGCATACCTTGCTTTCTCTTTACCATATCTATTGCTTCCTCGTGATTCCATTTCACGATTCGTATAATTTATTTTGCTCCTTTAAATTTGCATAGTTTATAACGGTTTGACTTCACCCCAATTTGTATCGCTGCTCCATTTTTCATCCTCAGTCCCTTCCTTCTGGCCGATATTACCATTTTTCGCGTGGGCTTACTTAATTAGATTATCTCCCCCTTTCCTGACTGCCTTCGATTGCCCACATTTTTTTTCTCGTTTTCTCTTTTGTAAATATCATTTGTCTCCTCTTCTTTGGGGTTTGTCATTAAACCATGCCGTCTGTGCCATTGGCGTCTTTCCCATTAATGATTCTTTTTGAGGCTTGACCTGTATGCCTGTTTTTATTTAATGTTGCGTTCTGGATTTACTATAGGTAATTTTAATGAGTTTTTTTAGGCTTTTCTTCGTCTAGTTTTTGGCAGCATTGGTATTTCAGAGCAAGGGAAAAAAATATTGTCAACTCCACAAAAAAAGAGCTTATTATGAATTTCGTAGAAGTATATAGGAACTAGTTCCTGTTACAAATAAAGATTTTTTTTTCGTTTCACTATTTTTTCTGTATTTTTATATGTATCTTCTTACAGTTATCGTTAGTAGGTACCGTAATAATAGAAATTGATTTTTCATTGATGTCTCAAATGGCCGCTTCCGTAAAAAATGTAAAAATTGACACAGTTTACAAATTTACGCAGTTTTCAAAGGCCGTTTCAGTCACATGGTCGTATGTTTGCAGAGATTTCACGCTATTTCTTCGCAGATAACGCGCGTACACTATGCATATTCTAAATTCACGTTTTAACCCTTTCTTCTTCGATTCCAAATCGCTCAACTCCCTATGCACCGAAGTCCCATCCCTTTCCTCTCTTGTTCCCATCCCTCTGCCTGCGTACCTACACCTGTTCAGAGCCTTGACGCCCACTCCTCTTTCTTCCCACTTCGTCTTCCTCTCTCGTGTGTATACGCCCACCTCCACTCATATTTATTCCTTCCCTTTCAACTTCCTATACCCACGTCTCCCTGTCCCTCACTCCTCTTATCTGCTCCTTATTCGCGATTGTTGTTCGATCTCCACGCCCAGGAACCTTTCCTTACACCGTCTCACGTCCATTCATTCTTTGCGTACTTACCACTTCCATTCCTCTTCATATTTTCCTAGTACTCTCATCCTCTGTTTCCCTTTCATAATCGTCGTCAATGCTGGCGGGTTCCGAATGGCGCATCTCGGGGCATCACGTTCGCACGATGAAAAGTGGGAGGAGTATCTTGCATGATAATTTCTTTTTTTATATCCTTCCGTGTTTTTTTTCAAATATACAAGCATCCCTCGCCAAAGGCCGAAATAACTCGGACGTGCGTCGATGCGCGATCATCATCTGCCGTCGTGGGAAAAAAGGTTCAGCGTTTGTTGAACTCATGAAAAAGAATGAAAGCTTACGGTTTATACCGCGTTCGTTAATAATCGATAATTTATTGCTTAATATTTTATTTCTTTGATGAGGCGCTCCGTCGAAGGTTGCCAGCTTTTTCCTCACCTTTTTTCCACGCGAGGAAAAGATCGTGAATGTGGCTAACTTATCCCGTGTTTTTTTCATTTCCCAATTCAAGAACTAAAGCTCTCACCGTTTTAGTTGAGTATATCGATTAACCAAATTTTCTTAAATACGCACCTAAATTTTTTTGTTTTCTGATGAGCGTAATTAAGGTGCCTTTCTCCTTTGAAAACGTACTTGGTTTTCAGGTGGAATTCAACCGTCTGAAATTTCCTCAGTTTTCCTTGCTCATCTCCATCATTCCTTTTTTTATCGTGTTGGTATTTCATGCAACAATTCCGGCTGCCATTTCGATGCCTTGCTGCACTCTGAAATTTCATGTGATAAAACATTACTGTTCGGTGAAAACACCGTAGTCTTTTTACCTCCTACTGGACCATGATAGTGAAATGGCTTCGTATTGAGAATGCTTATTATTGATAGTTTATCATTGTATGAATTTTGCGATGCATTTAAGAAATTTCGGTAAAAATCTGGCTTCGTATTTTATTTTATCGCTGATGATAGGATTTAATCACTATTCCGTTAATTGTGACATCAGAAGTAGCTATAATATTAATAATAATCTCTGCTTAATTTTAAAGTAAAATTATATCTTTTAAAAACTGTTAATCTGCGGCTGTGATTTCACAAAATATTCTTCAGCAGAACTCGTGAACCTAACATGTAGTTTTAAAACTGCGATGCAATATGTGTTGTATTGTTCTTTCATATGTATTTTTGTTTTTCAGTAAATTGCGTTTTAATTTCATCCCGGACTCATGGCAGATAAAGGTTACCCTCTGATTTCTCTCTAAAGACCTGTAAATATTACTTTTCTTTGCATGCTTGTGCTCGAGACCATAATTTACAACCGTCTGTCTAGCTAAGTGCGAAGCTGGCGATTGAGCACAGAGAATATTTTTAGGTAAATAACCAACAAAAATTGAATGAATGCATTTCATAAAGAGAAAAATATCCAGCCTCATTATGTTATCTCATTATGAAGCGAGGAAATGGGTGGGGAAGAGTTATGTTTTATGATTAATGGTGGATGTTGTGCTCTTAAATAGCTCATGAATGTATGTTCGGATAGAATTGGTGCGGTAATAGATACATACCCGAGCGTTGGTATGCTCCGCTTACTCTAGGTGAACGTGTACCTACGTTATTATCTGCATGATACTGCTGGTACCATTATTACCACACCACTCAGGCCTTCTCGATGTCATGCGTTATAAGCTATTTGTTTTTGTTGCGTGTGATGCTCCCGTAAGTTATGATGCATATCCCTATTGCAATCACTTGTTTGAAATTGGTTTCGCGCAATGGGACATCAGTTTTCCCTTATTTCATTGAGGCTGTGGTGTAGAATTGCGCGTCTCTTAAAAGAGTACAATCTGTTGCCATAATGGCCCGATTTTAAATGCCGCTTCAGGAATGGCGTCGTGAGTCAATCGCACGTGCATTTTCGCCAAAGGTCCATTAGGCGTGTTGTTGGTTGTATGTCCTTTTATCGTATTTTTTACGTTGAAATCGTGAGGTTATATGTGATGGAATTCCGCAATCGCTCATGACTGACTGTGAACGTAGAAATGAATATATTAGCTTTGGTGCTGAACTTTGCAAACGCTGATCATTCAAGGTGAACTTTGAGGTGATAACGCAGTGCCCGAGGACATATTTAGTTTAGAGGGTGGGTGACTGCGTTTTGAATCATGTAATAGTTATATTGTTGTGACTCAAGTTGATTCTAGCTGTGAAGATTAAAAAAAGTGTTGAATGCATGGTTGTTAGCAAACGTGAAAGGCTAGAGGGCACGATGGAAATCGATTGTTGACCAGCTATTGTTTGTTATCTTTCTAACCATGTATTTTGTGTATTCTATATGACTCTAATACCCCATTAACTTCATTTATCGCCATTTGGGAAACCCTTTCTATTTCTAAAGCTAACAAAAGAAATGGTGAAAACTTTCACGTAGGTAGTGAAAAACGCAAACCCAAACTTCTGTCATAGTCGTAGGGTGTTGCATTTATCTAGTATCATTTGAAATGAATTCGAATCTTTAGGAATCATTTTTATTATCCTCTTCAGATATTTTCAGTAGCTACGCTATTCTTCATCGCATCAGAATTTTCAGTCAAAGTTGCATTTGCTCATGGGTAGTTTGGACGAATCCTTGAATCATCCTGCATTCGAAAGTGACTCGTCCGAATGGTACACACACTTCAGGTACAGTCACCATGTTGCGTGCTCCACGGTAATGATGACAAGCAGAAGTCATCCCGTGCGGTTCAAGAGTCTATTTCAGCAACTGCGCAGCCGTGGAGACTCTCAAAAGAGATCCCTTGGAACATCATTACATTTGAACATTCGCTTTATCCGCTAATGGTCGGAGCGAAAATTCCAGCATCATTAGATCGGCCGCTTTCATCACGAACAACCGAAGGATTTCTCATCCTCCATTCCCGGTTTTCTTTCTCAGCTCACGGAAAAAATCCTCGTCGGCTCGCTTGTTTTATTTTTTGTCTTCTTCTTCTCCTCGTGGTCGATTCATCTCTCCGTGTTCACGTCTCTCTCTCTTTCCTTTTTCGATCCGCTCCTCGCTTCGAGTGTTGTCTTTTGTTTCACCTTTCGGATTGTCTCTCTCTCTTCATCCGCTTCTCGTTCAAAAAAACTTTTTTTCTTGTCTCGATCTTCACCAATTTGTACTGGTAGTGGGGGATTCGATCCACGAATGTTATGATCTTGCTCTTAGTTTTTGAGGTAATAGGTCTTATATATTCCCGTCATTAAGTTTATCGTCTTATGCGATACATTGTGGAAATCGAGAATCGATATCATGATAAAGATAAAACAGTTGTATTATTTCCACTGATTTTATTTTAGAATCCTGCTACCATGATGATATCGTAGTGGTGTGAAAACCATGGTCGGGAATAAAGTATTCGTCTGAAATGTGCAACAATGATTTTTCTCTTCTTTGTTCATTCAATTCAATCACATTTCCCCTGGATTATTTCTTGAGCTCATTCTTAATCGACTTAGCTGAGACTAATTTTTAATTTGCATCACACTGAGTATTGACGTCTCATTTATAAATTTTCTCTTGTTTTCATAATGCTTATGTTTTCTGAAATAACACTGTCACGTGATGCACACACAGTTCGAGACGAAGGTACTAAAGCAAACTCTATGAAATTTTACTTTTGCTGACTCATACGCATCATCGGACATTCTTCACGCTTACTCTTCTTGAAGTATTTTCCAAAATATTGACTCTACGGTTTTGGCACGGAATGAATTCACACGTTCATTTTAGCGTTGTATTGGTGTCAATCTGTTATTATAGGTATTCATGATTCTCTCTCTCTCACTCAAGACAAATTCCCCTCCCATTTCTCTCTTGATAGACCGTCATCAATTCTTTAAAGCTCTTCGCTTCCCACTTCTCAACGCAACACGATGTTCTCCTCCCTCTTTTCGTTTCTTTGTTCCTCCCACTTCCTGACTTCCTTCAATATTTTCGTTTCTGCCTGTTTCTCCTCCTCCTCGTCCTTAGCAGTACCTCACTCTCCTCGAAAATCGCGCCGCACATCGGCCTCCCCTCCTCAAGCCTCCCCGCGGGCTCACGGCTTTGCCTCCCGGCGTGCCTGGGCGAGCGAACCCGCCTGCCGGCTTTGCCTTCTATCTGCTGCTTGCCCACCGCCTCATCATCGCACGGCGATCCATCCCCCTCTCACCCTCCTCCCGACTCACCTTGCCGCGGGCCATTGCAAACACCTGCGCGCTCCCCGAGACAGGTCTTGCTTTCCTCCGACTCCCACCTCTATCCGTCCGCCCGCCCACCTCCCCTCTCCTTTCACCGTTCTCCCCCTCCTTTCCTCTCCCTTCTCTTTCCCCAGTGTTTAATTCCCACCCACTCCCATTTGCTCCTCCTCCTCTCCTTCTTCATTTCCTTTTATCGTTTCCTTTCCCAGCTCTTTCCCTGTTCATTTACTAAGTATTACTGTCTACCTCTCATCCTCCTTTTCGGATCGCCTCTACGCTTCATCGTCAACGTGGGGAGTAGAATGTGGAGTATCACAGAATAGATGTATCCACACTGACTGTTACCTGCTGTGAGGGGGACATCTCAAGTTCATCGCTCCGTCCGTCGGACGGGACGTTAAGCCGTGGGCACCTTGGCGCATTTCGTTAAGAGCAGGCTAATGCGGACGCTAGGTTTCTTTCCACCCTTGCTTAAGGCAAATGAAACCTGAGCTTTCGGTCCCTCTGTTGCCTCCTCCAAACAGCCAAATCTATTCGCTTCCCTTCGTTGCTAAATCCTTAAGAATCGGATTATAATTTTTTTTGTGCCGTAATGGGGACCAACTTCCCAAACTAAGGGATGTCGGTCGATTCACCAAGCAATTGTTGTTGAATTGTCCCACAAACATGGTTGAAAGTTACTAGATGTTTCGATTGTTTGAATTGCCTCGAAAGGTAATCCTTTCAATTTGAATTCTGGAAGATAATAAGGAGAAAAACTATTTTCAGCCAGTGTGTCTGTTACTTCTCGTTCACCAAAAAGCATTCATTGATTGCCAATGGCCAGCATATATCGAATAAGTTTTTGCATGGCATTGATATGGAGACCAATTATAATACATCTATTGTAGAACAAAAAGTAAATTCAAACCATGTCCTTCCATTTATGAAAGTGCTTTCCAACGCTAGATTTCTCTCTCAATCTTTGACGTGTTGTAAATGTAATCCTACCCATAAAACTCGAACTTTATCTATTGCACAGAGAACCTCGGGTTTTCAATCGCTTCCATTAAGCGTCTTTCGCTGTAGCGTCTTGTCTTTCGTACGTATGTTGCTTTTGAAATTTAATTTCTAAGTCACTGAACGAGTATTTTTTTACCTGGCAGCGTAAAAAAATGTGTGACCAATATCAAAAGATACGTTACTCTCGCTTGAATTTTAGATGGGGTATTAATGTATGAATTTCATCATAATACGTAATTTAGCTTTGGAGTAGAAATGTCGAGTTTTTGCTTTTTCTCTTAACCGGTGCCGTAGCTCTTCGCTTTCGCCTCAGCTTCCGCCAACGTATTTTATTCGCTTCGTCTCGCTGATACGGTATGACGAATCTCTTCGGCATATCTTAGCGCGCCTGCATCGGTATCCACGCGCAGTATATTTCTTTTGGAATATTGCGGGCGATGCCTCTTTTTTTTTCTCCCTTTCTAGCGGGGTGCGCATTGCAGTATCATTATTCCTAGCAGTGGAGCAAATTGAATCCCTAGGTGGTGTTTCGAGTTAGTCTCGCTGCTCGGTCCCTTGTTGGCTTGTGTGGGACCAGATAACCTTTGAAAGTGCCTCAAGGCGAGGCTAATGGCCGCAGGGCGAAGCTGGCTTTCTCCTTATCCCTCTCCTCCGCCTCCTTCTTTGTTATTTACCTTGGACCCGTCTATCGTAAATAGCCAGGGTGATAAGTGATAGTTGTGAGAGTCGGTGCGACTGTTTCCTTGTTTGTTTGCCGAGCGGCTTGGTAGGCGCGTTGGGAGTGGTCCTCCTCTCCTCCAATTGGTCGATTAGCGGCATTGGGGATAAGTATCAAAAGCGGTTTTGACCATTTTCACTCATTCATTTATTTTTTTATATCGATAACCTTGAATATACACCTGTGAATTGAATATTTTTCGAAATTTATATTGGGTGTTGCCAAAATTTTGGCGGATCTGTCCGCCTATCTCCATGTGTTCATTTATGAGCCACGAGAATTTAGCAACGGTGGTGATTTGAGGTGCTGCCTAAAGCAGGCGTGGGCTTTGCCACTTGATAAATATACATTCATTTCTTGCCATGTGATTAAAGCAGTTAAATTCAGGAAATACTAAGTTTAATTATGCCTGTACTGTAATTATCCTTTACAATGAAATTTTACGCATTTGATTTTCATGCGCATATATCCATATCATTATAGGTAATACCCGCTTTGAAAGACATTTTTGTAATTCTTGACGTTAAAAGAATTCCAGATGCATATGGTTAACAAATTTCTTGTTTTCAAGCATAAATATTGACCAAATTGTAATAGAAAAGGTATTACATGTAGCTATTAAATAATCAGTGAAAAACTTGACTCGATAGATTTTATACTTCCTTTGATAAGTTAGTATAGTGTGATGCCGACTCCTAATTTCTGAAAACCATGAAGATTACTGGTGCTTAGCGATAAGATAAACGGATTCGCCAGCCTTATTAATAATGAATTGAAGAAATTAAATAATATTTTACCGTATAATGCGGGAAGTATTCTGGTTCTAGAGACGTCTTTATCGATTTTCAAGTCTGCCGCAAGGGCTTCTTTCAGGCATGAGATTTATATGTCTATGATTTATATTTAGTAGTCATAAAAGAACTCGCGATATGACTTGGTAGCATTCCATAGTAAAGATAAAATAAAAATAATTAGCAGTGCTTTTAATTGGCCTTCGCTCCCTTTTTAATGTTGCCTCCATATCACACATTTATTAATGGCTTTGGCGGTATTTGGTTCGCTGAGGCAATTACGGAGAAAACGCTCGACGCCGTTTGAAGCAAAAAAAAAACATGGGCGTACTTTTATTCCGTTACCCGTATTGAGAAATAGTGGTTAACATTTTTTATACCTGAATCGTGGTTACCGAAATCATATTGGACTAGAATCAGTCTGTGGAATCTAGAAGTGATGTATTTCTTCAGTCACTTTCTTGCCGACCCCCTTTTTTGCACTAGCAGTTCGCATTGAGAATGGAGATGTGTACATATATATTATCGTACTACCGGTAATTGGCATTCATGAAGTACGTCGCTATCTATATCGGAGTGAAGTTTTGAATTTTATATTGACCATTGTTTGCCTATGTATGTGGTTTTGCATTGACTTGGCGTTTTATATATACCTCGTTGGATTTCCAAATTAATTGAATTCATTTTATATCTTCGTAGCTAATTGAAAGAATATCATAATGCAGGTGGTTGTTATATTATCCAAAGACCTTTAACTTGCCTTCGGCTATCTTTACAGTCGGAGTGATTCCTGCTTCGTACATGTAATTTCGAGAAATGTGACAACTTGACAAAAAATAATCAGTATTTTAGGCGAAAACATCGCGAATACCTATATATGTTTCCAGTTGTGGAATAAATGGAAAGCGAAAATGGTTTAATAATTTTAAATTTTTCCTGAATAAGTGTCGAAATAAACGGAATGATACAGGTTTGAAGTTTATTTTGCATTATTAGTACATGGCATTTATCATGTGGATAATAATGACAACTACGCACAATGCTATCGTTAAAAATATCTTTAGTTAATCGGCATTGTTCTAACCCAACACTTTTATACTGCGATGATGTAATTTCCGGTCTGGGTAGCGGCGGGATTAAGTCCTTGCATGTCACAAAAGAGTTCACGGGTTCGAGTCCCGCCGGGATATGATGCCCCCATCCAGCTCATGGAAGTTCTTGACGTTTAATTTTGAGTTAAACATCCCGGTTTTAAAGGCCAATGGTGCTGTTTGCGGTGGTACAGGAATAAATGTATAAAAATAACCTATTGGGGTAATCTATAGCTAGACATGAAAAAACATGTTTTGTTTATTTAGAAAACTTGATCGAAAACGGTCGTCTCCTCGGTAGATTAAAACCATATGAGCAGCTTTGGAAATTGTTGGGCGGGTGCAGATACGATTAAAGAAGTTTTTTAGCACTAGAGTCTCCTTCCCATCTCCCTCCTCGTCTTCATCCCCACCTCTTTAGCTTAAAACCTCTTTTCAGTTCCACTCTCTCTCTCGTGCCTTATTATTCAATTCACGCCGGTGTCGCATTTTGATGCGAAAAAAGATATACTCGGCACTCAACCCCCTTCCCGACTCACACCTTCTCTCTCATCTCGCAGCCGAAACAATGGATGCTTTTGGTATTGCCGTTCTCTTCCCCCCCCCCCTCACCCAATGAGCTCTTCTTCCCCGAATAAACACAATCCACGCAATCTTTTTATCTTCCCGCTTAGAGTTCTTTTTTTTATATTTTAAATATGTATATATTTCCACATGATGTCACCGCCTGTGTGCCTTTCACTTTTCTCTCTCTCTTTCGGATATTTTAACAAAAAAAATATATATCTACCCTACCGGCAGAGGTCTTCTCAGAGGGGTGACGTGATGTCGAGGGAGAAACTTTTTGTTTTTTTTAATAAATAAAAAGGTTGTTACGCCTACTTGGTCTCGCTGAATGCCACTACTCGCAGAGAATTCATACAGGGATATCGCAGTGAAGAGAGAAGTATTAAGCCTACTTACCCTTTTTTTCCCGTTGGTTAACAGGATGTTTTGATTGCCGTTATTCCCCTGCCATTAGTCCTTCATGTATCAAGTCTTTGAAGGAAAATGAATGGTTGTTTTAAGAAACAAGCATTTATTCTCAATTCCAGCAAAGATAAAATGATTTGGACACTATAAAATGTTTATGTTTGTCTCCCGCTAATTCTATGCCCGTATTATCAATCGGTAAAATGTTTTTCCCCCTATGGGTGTTTTTATCTTCGTAATTCAATTAATTCAAGCTTTTTCGTGGATGTCATTATTAAGTATTTAAATGTCACGCAATTAATACACATGCATGACCTGTTTTAATTAGATATTTAGGATGAAATTGGCATTAATTCTGTCACATTTTGTTCCTGCTATGAAAATATTCGCATGATAAATTTCGGTTTTTCATTAGAAAATTCGGTAAACAATCTTAATTGCATTAAAATGCTAAGGATTTTAAGAAATCATATACTAATGATGCCAGTGGTTACATTTTTTTTTGTTTTAGACGGGAAAGACATTGCCTCAAATAATAAGGAACCAAAATTGAAAAAAATGTTCTTATTTTTTTTTTAAACATTTTAATTTCACATTGGAGTCTCCACATTCTCATCACAACGTATTTTTTGGCTCTTCCCTAATCACGTACTAAAGACCGTCCTTGAAGCTCTTCCCTCCCCCCCCTTGTTCAATAGTTGTGAGACACTTCACACCGCCCTGCCTTTATATGTATTTCACCCATTGATGACCTGGAGACGTTGAATCCGGTCGAGTCTTTTAATTAACCTGTGTGGAATACAACAAAGTTTAATTTTTATGTATCATGTCAAGATTCCACTAATTAACCTCGAAAACCATTGATTCCATCTCCCCTTGGCGTCATGGTGGAAGTTTGGTTTTGTGCACACATTCTCTTTTGGCCGTCGCACCTCCGGGTTTGAAACTTGCTCTCTTCGCCTAGGGTACCTACATACATCTGTACTCGTTTCCGGGATGACGACAGACGATACGGTCTCATCAACACGTTTTTACCTTCCCTGGAGGGATTTTCCCGTCGCAACAATGTTTCCCAAATTCGTAATTTCCTCCTGAGTTGCAAATCAGGAATACGCTCATGCATACACTACGCGTCCCTTTCTGTAATCCCCTCGGGTCATCTCCATACCTACTCTCAATACCGCTACCTAGCCCCCTCCCCAAGTTTTCCCCCTTCCTATTCCCCCCTTGTGATACCACTACCCCCGACCCCCTCCTTGTCTACCGTCCCCCAAAAATACCCCCCCCCCCAACCTGCCCGTGATCATCTCTCTGTTCAATTTCCATTCGCCTCCCTTTGGGTTGAGCTGTATGTGTGTGTGCGTTTCTATTCATCGGCTGAAATGTGTCGGTTACCTATTGGCTGGCTCTATGAATCGAAAAATCGACATCACTCGTCTATATTTTTTGGCCAAATAAGTAGCTACTCATGATACCTTTAGATGGCGTCTGGTTAAAATCTGTCATCCTTTTCATGCAGACGTATTGATTAAAATTATTATAGAAAAATTATTGATTAGAGCTAATAAATAATCAGTTAAAAACTTGTTTCGATAGATTTTATAATTTGTTTGACTAGTAAGTGTAGTATGATGCCGACAAGTTCTTAGTCATGAAGATTACTTATGCTTAGTGATAAGAATATCCAACCGAATCACAAATCTTAGGAGTAATAAATTTAATATATAAAATAGTATTTTACCGTATTATGCAGTAAGTACGTATTCTGTTTCTAGAGGCGTATTTATCGATTTTCAAGTCTGCAGCATCGATGACATTTTGAAACTGTGTATATGCTCTTCGACCTTCAAAAACGGTATTTAACTGTATTTCGATTATCGTATTCATTGAGAGATTGGCTGTCGAATCTCGTATACCATGCGTTACAAAAAATCTAATTATTTGCTATGGAAAATTAATAACGATATAACATTGAGTTACCTTCGATGATTCGTTAATTGCCATTGATAGCCAAAATGAATTATTTGATGTCCATCATCGACATCTTGATCAATTTTATTCATTGAAACTCATAGCTGAAAATCACCCATATTGTAAACGTAGAAGTGACTGATCATGACATTCATCACATTAGCTGTGGGATGCGTATCTAAGGAATCTAATCTGAAATGCGATGCTTTTTATGCGTGTACGCAAGATTCACTTGATTAGATTGTGAGTGATTTGTGAATCTGCATAAGGGATCGAATACGAAGAAATTTTGTAATAGAAAAACTCAGTGCAGCAAATCAGATTTTTATTTTCACGGAGAGATCAAATTCGAATCAATTTAATGTAATACATTTTATGAAGAACAATGTTGAAAATGTCATAAAATGCGGGGGATATGAGGCCCTAAAATATATTTTTCTTATCTGTGCCTCATAAACTCTAAACCAATCAGTCGTTTTGTCTAATGCATCCTCCTTCCTTGAATCAGTGATTTTGTTACTTTATTTTTCTTTAGGAAATGAATGTGGCTTGCCCATGAATTTTATCCTTACCAAAATATGTTTTCCATTTGGCCTCGGAATACTTATGAAACTGTTAATCGTATTTTCAATTCATCGTATTTTTCTGAGGCAAAGAAAACGTTCCAAATACGTGTGCTGTACGCGTGCTGTTATTTTAATTTTTGGTCTCATCTATTTTTCATGCTAGAGATTAATTTTTTGTGGCATCTCACCTTGGAAACGCCTGCTGTGGATGGGCGTAGAGTCGTAATTACCTCAATGAAACGTCAATTATCCTTCTATCCCTCTAACCAATTTCGCCCCGCGTTGTCCGCTTTCCCGAATATATACCTACCTTCTGCTTCGGCTGGGTTGCCTTCTCTTCCCCATACTTATTCGAGGTAATTGCCTCTCGATTCTCACGTTTCGCATTTTCTCTAATTCTCACGTCTCCGAATTTCTCCGTTGTTGGCGTAATTTTCCTATGAGGACCTCTCTTTTTGACTCGGATGCCTCTTCCGAAAGCCTCAATTTTCGAAATTTCAGTGAATACAAAACGTTCACGTCTGTAAGCATGCGTTGAGAGGTATCGTAATGGTTGCCTAATTGAAATAGGAGAAAATAGGTTGAAATTAAAGTTTCCAGGGAAGAGTATGCGTTGAAAATATCATGAACTTTGGGAACTGAGGTCGAACATGCAATTAGACTCATTCCCAAATTAACATTTCTCTTTAGCAAAGGTAATTCTGATGAATTTAGCATATACCAATTGAGGATATTTTTAACCGTCCATTTGGCTTGTTAGATTTACCACCATATCTTCGAAATTGTGCCCACCGAGTTATTGAGACAAATATACAAATAAGGAATCCATATCTTAAGATGAATTACGTGATCGAGTTGCGTACATTGCTGTCTTTTATGAATGTTGCAGTGGCCATCGCTTCAAAGAATACTCTAAAAAAGTCTTATTGTGATTTTTAACTTGGCTTACCGTAAGACTGGGCTTAACTGGGCTTGCCGGCCCCAGTGGCCAGTAAAGACCTCGCCTGCTAAACCGAAGGTCGGGAGTTCGAGCCCCGCCTGGGTAGTCCCGTTATGGCATGGATGTTCGTGAACGTTTAATTGTCAAATGTTATGAAAACCCCGATGATTGTAATCTCACTTACATTGGTCTCTATTATGAGTGTTGCAGTGGCCATCACTTCATAGAAAATTCTTAAACTGTGGTGGAGTTACAGTGCTGCTTTCGGTGGTGTTTCATCAATAGAATCAAATAAATATTAAATCTCTTTCTGTTATTCCCAATTCCCCGTCTTTCTCAAGATGCTGTTTAGTGTGTTCAATAATTTTTCCCCCCTCGTCCTTTGCTTTCAGCGTTTTTACGACCTCCCCCAATTCATGCGCCCTTTCAAATATCCTATCCCTCGCCCTCGATTACCTCTCCCTATACTCGTGTCTCTTCCACTCGTCTTAATTCCTCCCTGCGATGTCAACGTTTATTTCCTTCTTTCCCCGGCACCCAAGCTTCCAAAAAAGATTCCTCTCGCCTCTTTCAATTACTGTCTTCTGTGCCCTATGCTTCCATCACCATGTTCCCTCCAAATCCTCTTCCCCTACTTTTTTCCTCATCCTCTATCCGTTTGCAACCATGAATCCCTCAATTTTCACCTTTATCCATTATTTTCAAGTGGATTAAGCTGCAGTAATGCACCCCTGCCTACTCAAGTTTTGTCAAATAGATGCTGATCTACCGTGATTGCTATGGAGATCAAATTTTAATTTGCTGTTAAGAATTTCATCGGAAGTAAGTTTAGAGCGAGACAAGAATTTTCGTTGGATATTTCCTGGTCCGAAAGTATGTTTCTGTGAGAGGTTTGCGCCTCAATGAGATGTGAAGCAGACTCGCGGGTAGGCTGACCATTGCCTTTGATTGAAATAGCCTTACGTGAATATTTGATAACCATGTTAAGTAAATTGAATTAACTGTTTCCAATTATTTAATTTTTTCTCGTACCAAGATGAAAAATCGGATGAAGTGAGAATTTTCCTCCCGTAAAACTATTTCGTTCTTTATTATTACATACTAAACATCATATAAACTTAAAATGAAGAAAAATGCTTCCCTTTCCACCGCTCTTTGACAGAACTTGGTGACAGACAACAGCCTACTGTCTCTTTGATGCTATTGGGCCAGACTTTCTCGTTTGTGCCCTAAATTCCCTCCTCTCCGTTTTACCCATAATTCTCTCTTCCGCTTGAAAAATGTGTGTGTTTGTCTTCGCCGTTCTTCGTTCCCTCTTAATCCTGTAACTCAACCTCTCCTTCGATAAACTTTTATCTCAATCAATATCCACTTGTCTAGAAATCCCCTCAGCCATCTTCTCTCTGCCCCCATCTCGATGCTGTCTCGTCGCATCTTTATCTCTTTCTCATCCTCACCAACTTGGTGTGTGCGTGCGTTTCGCTTCGGAAAAAGGTTCCTCTCGGGAGTTGGAAAGACATGAGGCGGGAGGCAAAGAGGGAAAACCTGAGACTTGACGTATCGCAGTTTTGGGTGCCGCGCGAGATATATGGACTCGTGTCCCATCGCTGACGTTGCTCTTTTTTCGTGTTTGCCCCATCTGGCAGGGGCCCTTGGGTGGCGGCACGGGAATGCCAAAGGGGGGTCTCTCTGGGTTGTTGGGGTGTAGGATGGAATGAGGAAACCGAACCTTAAAAGTATCGTTTAAAATCACTTAACTTTGCGTAACTTGGGTCATTCTTACCATGACCTGTTTATTCAAAAGATGTTTAAGGAGGAATCTGCGATACTTCAAGAGGTGGTAGGGGATACAATTTTCAGAGTTTTTTTTCGATAAACATGGGGTTGCAACTCTTTAGTTACTGAACTATGGCAATGCAAACTTTTTTTTTGATGAACATTGCAGTTAGGTACCTTGAAAACGGCTTTTCTTGGATTCCAGCCTTTTTGACAGTTTATTTAATACAATGGATTTTTAACGGGATTAAATAGTTAAGGGTGGACGAAAATGTGCGGTTATAATTGCCTGAAATAATTAACCTTAGGACTCAATGAAACGAGTGCTTTGAGCGGGTATCAACAATACGATTGCGCAATCACACCCATTTTGAGAGCATTTTCATTTTGCCTCGGCCTGTATTCCTTTCCTAGTCGCACTTTTTCAATTTTCATTTCAATTCACAATAGGGGTTTCCCCTTCATCGCCTGATGATGCGTCCTGCAACGGTCGCGAAAGCTTGCACGACAAAGCGCAACACGCAGCTGCACCCGGAAGCCATTATCAACGAGGGGTTTCCCCCTTTCATTCTATCTATTTATCCTGTTCTCTGCCGCTTCCTACCCTGCTTACCTAACTTTCTACCGTATAGTTAATGCAGTTTTTAGTATCCTCTCCTCGCTCAATCGTATCGATTTCTATTCTCTTTCGCCTCCTTTAAACTCATATCTCGAACGCCTTCAGTCTATTCTCTTCCTCTATATGCGTTAATTCATAGGAGCGATAGCACATACTGTACCCGATCATTCAATTGGTTGTATCATAAAGATATTAACACTGGGGGCGGGGACACAAGCGAGACCGGTCTTCCACTGGAAAATGCAGGTAGCCATTTAGACGCTGGTCATACTAGACTGAAAAATACGAAACAATAAACTTTTCAGAGTCGTATTCTCCAAAACGTTCTCCGCTGATCACCCCTTGTTATTATCATCGTCAAGATATTTCTTAAGTTATATTTTCCACTAGATTTTACTGGACTATTCGCTGTGCTGAGGGCTTAAACCCATTATAGCCCAATATTGCTTCAAAGCAGCATCAAAAATGTATAAATTTTCAGCTCTATTAGGAAATATCTAAACTTTGTATTATTTTGTGGTGTAAACTTTAATGAATAAATATTTATCTGCCACGATGATTATGATTGAGTACAAAATTTTCAAGTTTTCAAAGTGAGAAATCTTGAAATTTGATTTCTCCCAAAAGCAGCTCTGGGTTAGAAGAGTTTAATGAGGAGAGGAAATTAAGGCCAAGAAACCTAGTTGGGTGGTTGCGGACGAGTCTTGAGAGCAATTCGAAAGGGATTTTTCAATCCTTGAAATTTCTTTCACGGTCCGAGTCACCCTGCACACCATCACTGCCGTTTGCGCACTTATCTTCTGTCTCCTATCTCATCTAATGTCTCCCTCTCTTCCTCGCAGCAATCCCCGTTTGAGGGATGGGCCCTTTTTTCGGACCGGGGGTGGCGTAGCGGGGATGGCATTTTTTTGTAAAGAAGGCGGAAGGGGTTGTGGTTGAGGTGCCGCGAGTGTATTTCGGCCAACCCCTCATCCTCACCCCAACCTTCCCCTGAGTTTCCTCACTCGTCCTCATTCGTCTCTTTTACCTTAGCACGTATTTTTTTTACTTACGAATAAAAATGAGTTTTCTCTCCACGGGTTAAAAGAAGGGGACGGGTTCGTGGTTGGTGAGTATCCGAGGGGGTGAGGAGGAGCTCCTGCCGTATCCGCTTGTCGGCTCATTTGTTTATTTTTTCCGACCTTTATCTCACTAGTCCTGTCTTCAAGAGGAACCGACATTGATTTGCAACCCAGATTCATTCCTACTTATATGCTATTCTACTACGCTACCCAAGCTCTCTCCCACAACTTCACCGTCTCGCCTTATGGCTTCAGGATGAAAGTTCATCGTTTCATCAACTCTTTTTCATATATGTATACTAGCTGGTGTTGTGTTTGTTTACGCGGGATCATGGGAATATGCTGCCTTTGAAGAAAGTAGGAAATCTTCCCTTTCACCAAACTCACGCACTCTCTGTTATTCAAAGGGGGACGCATGTGTTTTATGTATCGCCTTATCTCTCGAATTGATCATACACTCCCAGACTTGAGGAGACTGCTTTATAGGCCCCATGGCCAGGAAATTTGTGTCCTCCTCGTGTGACCTTCCTTCCTCACCTCATCTCCGACTCTTTTACTCTCAGATAGGGATCGCTTAATTTGTCCCTTCAGTCAGATTGCATATGTACGGTCATTAAGCCGGACGTTTTAACCTGTTTTTATGCCGCGGTGACCCTCTTTTGGTGTATTTTTTTGTTATCTGGTGTCACGAGTTGTTTTTAAAGTTCCCCATGCGGATTTTTCCATCTCTTCTACCGTTCGTTCCGCTTTTTCATTCCTTCCGTGAAGACCTCGAGATGAGACGGAGCGAATGTTTTCCGTAAAGGAGAAAATGGATAGTTTAGAATTGTTACGGGAATAACTTTTTCATTCTTGATAAAATATCATATTTCGCCTATATTTTTTTTTATATTGTCTATAGTTTTATGTCGGAGATTTTAAGAGGATTCCTGAAAGTGGCGGATTACTGCACGCGTTAAAGTGAAGGTTTTTGTGGTCCTTGATTCCCGTCTTCCCTAATGATATTTCCACATTGTAACGCAATACGGAATTGCTTGCTCTTGGAGAATTATATGCCAAATTCTTAATAAATATCAAAATGTCCTGATAAGTCCAGCCCTCTCTTAATCATTTGAATAGAAATACCTAATTAAGATAAATTTATGTATTTGCTATAAAGGAGTAATGTAATTGGAAAAATCTTTACTGGAAGGAACTCATAATAATTCTGATCGGTTAAATAGCACTAGTTAGAGCGTTTGGAATATTTTCCCATGGAAAAGTATATGAACGCAATTAATCCTGCTAAATATACTACCCATTATTACGCTTGCACAAGGGCGGTTTTGCTGAAAAAATTCCTCGCGTTAGCAATTGTATGTGAGTGTAATTTTGGCGAATAAATGCCCACATGATCAGATTCATTTCCAATAAATAATGAATGAATTTCTGAATGTGATAAAATTTTTCTAAAAGATTAATGATGATAGTGATACAAGGATACGTTTTTAGTTGTAATCAAATTTTTAGGTTAATTATAGGCATCGTTAATAATTCACTAATGTCGCAAGCATTGACCGTGCAACAGCTGGCAATAGCAAGAATGGATTAATTCTCTCTGGCAACGCTCCTTGTGGACCAGGAAGTCGGACAAACAATTCAATCGTCATCTTCCAATCAACTCGTACGAAATGAAGTCCCGCTACGCTTTGATTTTCACGGCACCAGAAAGTGATCGCCCCGAACCAAGAACAAGCGCAGATGCCGATGAACCATTGAAAATGGTTTCAGATCTTTTAAGCGCGTAATTAACGGGACGAAATTAAATCCCTTCCCTCCCCTTCCTCGTATTCTCAACGGCCAACTTAAAAGAAATTGCGCGGTAATCATCCGAGTGTTAATTAACCTCGTTCCAAATCGCATCGGGTGGTCCAATCGAGGAAGACAAGAGAGAGAGGGTAAATTGACGCGGTTTCGTGTTTATAATCGGGAATCGGTTTTTGTCTACGCTGTCGGTATAGCGAGTGTGGTGGGAAAGCAGGCGAAATCTCTTGTGAATAGAATTAGATTTCTAAATGCGGGCCCCCGTAAAGACTTGTCATTGTTCTTCCTTTTGTACCAGTCTTCTGTTTTGTTTCGTGCAACATCTAATATTTTTTTAATTAATTTATTCATTTCGTTAAGATCGCCAATCTTTCTCTTCTTAGAAGAGAGTGTATAAGGACGACCACCTCCTGTGGTCTCCTCAGACCGCTGATTTGTCTCTCCCACTCAAGTCTCCCACTGAGTCGCCCCGCAAGTTTCTCGCTCAGTGCTCAATATGTAGTCCTCTTTCCACGCAACTGATCACAGTTAATCATTTCTCCCTTTGTCTTGATTTCAAATCGTTTTTGTGCCCCTATCTTCCTCTGCCTCCCAAAGACCTCAAGTTCATCGCGACACGTGTCCCCATACATATTTCTCCGGTCTACAGTTTGTTTTTCTGCCCTTTTCACCCTGGTCGTCTTCATTCCGTTATAGTACCTCCCCCACCTCTTAATCCCCTCTCCATTCTTTCTCACCCTCCGTTTTCTTGTCTTCATGAACCAACTCACCCTCATTGTTGCCCTTATTTGACAAATTCGACTCATTTGTCATAGTAACTATGCGTCCACATAGTGTCCACCTCATCTAGGTTTCATTTTATCTTCAATAACCTTAAAGGGGGCCGATAAATGCCGTATCTTGAACCAAGAATTTATTTTTTATAATTTGTAACAAGTTTAACATAAAATATTTCATAGCATATCGTATTTTTTGTGTGCATCATACTGAATTACAATTAAACTTATGTACGTAGTTGTAACGAGTAGCTTTTCACCAAGATGTGTGAGAAATCCCGAATTTTAATTCTAATGTCGCTATTCGTGGTTTTCTCAACCAGAGTTAATGAACTTCGTTTGGTCATCTTTCTCGTTTTAACAAAAAATTAAGACATAATGTGTATAACGCTGTAAGCTAAGGCACGACAATTAGAGGTCAATTCCTTTCTTTTAAGTGTTTGCACTGCGTGTTTATAAATATGCTCATTCGCTACTATAGATGTATTTGGATTTTATGCTTCCTTATCTTTTGAAAGGAATTATTGTATGCCTTTTGTTGTTTTTTGTTTTCATTTCTTTCTTCTAATGTATATTGTGCGGAAGATTAGTGCTTACTATCCAGGCGTAATTCAAATTATATAACATTTTGCGCTCCTACCACCCTGAAGTTTCTGTTTCTTATCGCATTCCATACTTAACTGGGGTTGAGATTTCAGCTAAATTCGTCTTTAGCAGAGTAGTGATCAAATATGTTCAATTTGAAGTTAAGAAAGTTGGATATGGTAACAGTTTTGTGTTCGCGTAAGTTAGAACTGTAATGGCTTTAATTACCGTGAAAGGGGATTCATGTGGCGTTTATGTTCGGTACTTGGGAATTCTAACTGGAAAGAAGCCGTAAGAGTTCTTTGAAACCCCGCAAATACAGATTTCATGGAAATTTTTGAGGCCTTTTTGAGCCCTCATGTATTATCTATCAACATTCAAATGCGCCATTTATCAGAATGAACATGATAAATTTTTTCATTAGGTATAATACATATAATATATAACATACAATAATAGGATACATTAGGTGAATAATGCTTTCCTATATTTAAAAAATAATACCATTAAAATGGAAATATCCTTATATTTAAGGCAATTTTAATGTAGCATGTGATTGAACATATTTGTATTAATCTTAATGGTTTATTTAATATCGGAAGTCTAAGGTATTTGTTATCGGAGAGTTAAATGATCAACGGTTTTTTCCATTTGGGAAGTGTGTCTAATCCTTAATTAATGAAAGACCGATTCTCCCAATTTCGGTGTGTAGCTCAATGAGCTGTGGATCACTCGCAGGTGGCAAAATCAGAAATGAGTGTGATAAAAATATTTTTATCGTTCAGAATGCCTCTCAGAATTAAATTTCCGTGCGCACATGCCTTAATTTGTAAGTGATCGATCTCTAATTTCCTGGTGCAGAATTTAGCGTTGCGCGAAATTTTAAAAGCATCTCTGAAGATCTCACTCGGTAAAAAAAACCTCTCTTTACCTTCTTCTCTCGTCTTTTTCTAAACTTCCTTGACTTTATTTGTGCTCGAGTGCATTTTAATCTTTAACTGCCGACGAAAATGTAGCAAAACGTTGAAACTCGCTAATTGCATCCGCCTTCGTCCGTAATTAGTTTTCTCTCTGTCGTTACCGAATATTTCACTATCGGAACAGCTGTTGCTACATAACGGCACCTCCTCGCTTGAAAATGGTCTTACCCTTATGGCTCGGTGGATCGATAAACTCTCACTTGAACCTCGTTGCTCGTAGATGGTTTGACATTTCTTTTTCTGAATCCTATTTTAACTCTCCTTTCTTTCCTGCTTCTTTCCCTAACTTTCTTGCTGCCTTGCGCACATAGAATTGGTACTTAAAATTCTCTTCAAAACAGGGGATTATCGTAAATTCTGCATTCGATCTCGCTGGAAATTTTCACTTCGTATGTAGAAAATTGGTGTAATGCTTGTGCATGACACAGAAAACAAATGCTTTTGTATGCTTATTTAGAGGGTAAATTACTGTCTGTGGATGATTTTATACACAGCGGATATTAGCTTAACAGCTAATTAAATATTTTTAAAATCTGAAGCAGTGAGGTTTTGTACATGTGTGTGTTAAATATACGAATAGTCCCCGGGGTCAATAACAATAGTCCTCTCGCATATGACTTAACTCATTCATTTTCACTTTTTTCGCCGTTTGTAAAATATGCTTCTCTCTCTCTCCATCTCGACTACTCGTTCGCTCTCCTTACGCTTCTTCTCCTTTAAGGATGCTGCTCTTCTGTCAATTTATCATGCAGAACGAGGGGCAGCGTCGTCGTCGTTGCATTGTGTTGTTGCGGGCTGGGGTGGATGCGAGTGAGATTCAAGCAGGGTAAGGGGGATGGAGGGAGGGGAACAGGCGGAGATAGGTGGGTTTTACGGAAAGAGGGAGTCACAAAAAGGAGAGGGTTTCGCGAAGGAGGAGGGAGGGAGCGGAGGTATAGGAAGAGGGCCTTTATTATTCATTTAGACCAGTCTCCTGTTTTCTTTACTCTACCTCCCTTTCCCTATCCCCTCCCCCCAACCCCTCGCAGTCTCCATCTCACTCTCTTCGTTTGAGATACCTTGCTTAATTATTTTTTTTCTCTCTCTCTTGATGCGATACTCTTTTGTTTTCACGCCTTCCCCGCACCCATCCTTATCTTCCCCGTGCCTTAGCGCTCTTTTACTCTGCTCCGCGTGATGCGTGCTGCCTGTGCTTGTGTGTGCGTTTCGTGGAAGCGTCCTTGTTTCGAGTTTTTCGACGGCTAATTGCTTCTTTGTCATCCCTTCTCCTTCAACTCTCTCTCTCTTTACTGTCTGCTTAAAATCCTCATACTTCTTTATTTCCTACTCCTCTTCTCTCCTCTCTTTCCTTAAAAATTTTCTTACGCACTCGAGAAAATACATACCATCGGTAATTAGGGAAAGGGACATACAGCCGGGGTTATTAACGTGCGTTATTATGGACGGTGAGTTAGGTCAGGGCACGTGTCACCTCTTACGGGAATTACGTGACTAGTATCGTACTTTCGTTTTCTCTTTTTTCATTGTTTGTGCGCCTAATATGATAGGCTCTCCTATCCATGTTTGACTTTAGCGATATAGTTGTAAATATTTTATCCGATCCTCTTTTATGCAGATTCAACGTTATTCATGTGAGTGTTTATATTATCTTGGAAACTCTACCCTTCCTAGCTTCATGCTCTTTATGAGCCGTTATTTTTAAGTTGATGAAGAACTACCTTACATGGGTAATTGGGTCTTCTTACCTTAGTGAGAATGGGATATGGGCGTTAGGATTATCAAGATATGGAGTTTAGGTTCATTATAATGGCATGCAGTTGCCTGTTAACCTGAATATTTGCTTTAACGATGAGCATCTTTCTCTCGCTTCAATCACGAGCTGGGGTGGTGTCAAGGAATTCTTCCTGAGAGTAATCGACATGCTGACTCTTCTTTTCCCCCCTGAATTCTTAATGGCCTTGAAGAAGGAACATTAAAACTGTCTGTGGAATACCGTTCTAGGATAGGCTATGAAAAAGAGAATGCACACGCACCGTGAAACCTCTAATGTTATGTGCCCTTAGTGGGAACAAGCTTTAATGTTGCTTTTAAGGCGTCTCATTTTTTTACACAGAGTCATAGCTCCTTCATCTTAGGTTATTTAAGTACCAACTGAGTGGTCGCTTGCCCATTTATTGAAATCCGTTTTCCCGTTGTGTTGTAAAGATAGGCCCACATAGTTTTATGGGATTAGTGGTTCATTATAGAGGGTAGCTCTGCCGTGAAACCTCTTAGTTTAAGATTTTTATTGCCCAATTATGATAGGTAGGCACTAATGCCGATAACTTGAGCTCTACAATTTCGAAGTGGTAGGGAGTGGAAAGATTGAATTGTTATGTGAATTGTTAGGGGAAAATAGATTTTACCAGTGGAAATTAAGTCCTTTTTCGAGTGTATTCAATCCTTACATTTCAGGCGATTTTGCCTTGATTAATTACTTTTAAAGTAATTAGATATGGTGATTTAAGAGAAATATTGCCATCATGCCTAACTTTGATTTATATAATTTTATAGTTCGTACACTTTTTGTCATTAAATGACTTTAATTTTGCCTTTTAATTACTATTTGCTTAAATTTTAAGGTCGTGAAATAAATAACAGCCGTGGCATTCAACTCTGTGGCGCAAGTGATAAAATGAGGAAATTATGACCGATTGCGTTCCAAGAAATGAGTGCGGTGAAAACTTCCTGTTATCCATTTCAACGCCATTTGACACTCGAGGCAGAAAAGTGAAAATAGCTACTGCAATGATCAAACTCGCAAAATACCTACTTCCTGAATTCTGGGAACGAGGAAAAGGATTTGCCGCTGCCAAAAGGTATCCTTTTCCATAACGAAGGGACGCCCTTGGGAGGTGGAGCTACCTTTGATTTCTGTGTCATAGTAATCTTTCGGAAACGTGGTTGCTGAGTGGTCTTGACTTTCAATCGAGGGGTCCTGGTTTCAAATTCTGGGTGAAGACCACGGGCACCAAAAATAAAAATCCTCGAAATGCGAGGTAGTCAAGGCAAAAGAACAGGCTATCCCAAACTACTAATTTTTTTAAAATCGTAATAATAATCTCGAAAACTGCTATGTTGTGGCCTATCACGAAGCGAAATGATCCACAGATATCAATGAACGATTCCAAGCAATCATGCCCTGAATAAGGATTACTTACCAAGGCGGGTCTCGAAACCGTGACCTTTGGTTTGGAAGGTGATAACTCTACCCCGACGCCACAGAGGCCGACTATTGGAATTTTTACACGGCCGTGGCTTACTCCGGGGTGAGCTCTACCATCACCTTTCTTAACAAACCTTGAATCACTTCGTGCGTGAGAAATCTTTCAAAGAGAAGCGATGTAGTCACTGGGAGTCTTAGCCGCCGCGCCGAGAAGAGATGAAGGGGGTCGCATTGCTAGCGTGAAGTTGCAGGCAAGAGTAAATACGCCGGATGAGTGGGTAGGCACTCATTTTCCTCCCGTTCCGTCCGCTCACCTGTTCTGACCTCTCTCCAGCCGTCTCACCCCCTCCTATCTCCTCCCTAGAAGTTGCATTTCCGCCACCCATCCATGCAACCTTCGTCCCTTCCACTCCCGAGTACACGCTGCATTCCACGCTCGAGTGTAGAACAAGCAGGCGCGAGTAAGCGCCACACCCCACTAGTGCCAGAATGTTCCCCTGAGTAATGCCTCCCTCTCATCGCATACTGCAGCACTTTCTCCCTCTCTCGTCTCCTTTCTAAAGTTCTCCTCCCCTCTCCCCGCGGCATTTTTGCAACTTCTTTCTTTCCGCACAGTTTTTCAATTTCCTCTGTAATCGTCAGCTTACCTTCTCACGATGGGTGATAAAGGAAAATTTATAAAATTTCAAGAAAAGGTTTTTAGGTGTAGATATATATTTCTTTAATGACGGGAAATGACGAAAAATGACCGTTGAAAAGAAATTATGACGTGAAGTTTTGCAGCTGTATTCGAATTTCTACATACTTAGCACTCTATTTTTCAATATACAGAGCAATCGTTGCTGATCTATAACGATGCATGATACAGGAAAACAGTAGATATTCCAAGTTTCAGCGAAATGTGCTGCATTTTAGCACCACCTTTCTTTCCTCACAGTTTTTCAATTTGCTATGTAATCGTCGGCTTACCTTCTCGCGATGGGTGACAAAGGAAAACTTATAGCATTTCAAGAAAAGGTTTTTAGGTGTATGCATTTCTTAAATGACAGTGAATAACAATAAGCGACCGTGAAAAGGATTGAATGACGTGAATTATTTAAATTATATTCGTATTTCCTTACTTATCAATCAGCTTTTCTATATCCCGAGCAATCGTTGGTTGATTTTTCAGGGTGGATGAGGCAAGAAAACCGTATATATTGAAAATCAAAGTCATTGGTCTATGAATTCATTCAGGGATACCATAACACGGCAATAAATTGTGAAGAGGAAATTGTTCGAATTATTGCCTTTGCATCGGAGTTACTTTTTCCGAATTTCCTTTGTGATTTTAAAAGAAAGATGACATAGCAGAGAAATCAGATCTTTAATAATAATCAATGGATATGCATTTCCTATTCAAGAATTTCTGGTGCTGTATAGGATTAGATAGTATTCATGGACATCGAGTTTCTGACCATTACGTTTAAAAGGATGTAAGCAATTTATCTCCGTAGATTATTTCTGTCTCCAGCCGTACCTGTCGTAATTCTACTCATTAAGTAAGTATGCTCTCCCTCCTCCCCTCACATTCCTGCCCGACGTCTCTCGTTCTATGGATGGCGTCAGTATCTATCCCCCAGAACATCACCTGAAGACTCCCTGTCTTCTCTTTATCTGTCTCAAAGGTAACCATTTTACCGATGGTATCGAGCGTGTTTTCGATTACGAGGAATCATTATTATTCATGCTCAAATAATTGGTATTAGGTGCCATATTTCTTACCACTTTATCAATTGATGATCATAAACAGGTCCTTGTGCATGTAGGAACGGCAAATTTTGATGATGGGTTACATTTAATGATTTTTTTAACTTATCGAGGATTTTTGACAGGAATAGGTTTCCACAATAAGGGATATATTTCGGCCGTGGAAGTTAGTGAAATAAGGGGGTGTAGAGTAAACTTGTATCGTGGGAGAAGTGGTCTGCATGTTATCATGAGATCATCAATTTCTGCTTCTTATGGTGGATTTCACTCTTTATTCTTGAAGCTGAGAATCAATATTTAATTGAACTGAATCTATTGGCCACATGTTGGGTTGCTAAGTTTTAACTCGGTTGTTTTATAATAATTTGGGATTGCAATAATATATTTAAAAAGGGACTTTCTACAATTATCCGGATATAAGATTTCATTTTCCCCGAAAGTTATTTTCCCCCTTATCCCAGTGCCAAGTGAAATTTGTCAACTCCCATTCAGAGTTGAAAATAATGATGTTGAAGTTGAATGTGACGAGAGAAATATTTTCTTTCGCTCATGGTGTCGTTCAGTTTTTGGAAGATAGCGGAGGTCCGGGTTCCAGCTGTCAAAAAGGACCACTTTTATTCTAAAAATAATTTTTAAGGTGAGACTAAATTTTTTTCCACCTGGGAAGTCTTCTTCTACTCGTCCAGCGGGTTTTCACTTTGGACTGCGATGTGAGTCGTAAAAAGAATTTGGAACCGCGCAGTCTCCAGCATTGCCATGAAATGATCTGCTTGCCTGTATAATAACCTCGCTCCTTGAGCCATTCTGCTCTTTAAGCACTCCTCACATCATTTATTTTTACTGCGTTTGCCTGGCGTACCATTACGATCTCTCTCCACCAAATTTGTTTCCGCTTTCTCTTGGTCTTACGTGAATCCTTGCCTTCAATGCCCTTTAAGAAAAAAAAAGCTGAACGAATGATGTGAGATTTCGCTATAAACTTGGCTCCTCAGATTCATCCGATGGCTGGTGCACAAATGCTCTAATGAAATTAACAAAATGATTTTCTTTTACTGAAACTATTTGAAAAAAAAACAACAGATAAAATAATATGACATGGACGTCAGCGACAAATATGAGTTCGCGAAGAAAAGGCGAAGACTTCTACAAAAATGAGTAATTAAAAACGTTAAGGTTGGATAGTTTCGATGAAACTAGGTAATATTTTTGCAGGTTTGCTTTCAATACTCAATGGGAGGATGGTTGAAGTCTAATTTTACCGTTTGATCTAATTAGGGAAAAATACATTCAACATCGAAGTAAGGAAGCACAGCATAGTAATTTGAAAATGTAAAGTGGATAAATGTTGGACGTTCAAACTCGCTTGATATTCTGAACTCGCCAGCCATTGGAAGCATCAATTGGAACTTCCTCGCTTCGAGGACTCGTCGAAAAATTCTTTTCCCGTAATAAGATTGCCCTAGTCATCATCTTTCTGTGCCTTACTCTATTCCCTCTTCCAAAAGATTGCTACCCTCAGTTTATTAATTTTTCTTGCGATGATTATCGATATATTGGAACGTCAGTGTAGTTCGTATTATCATTCCCCGGCTGCAAACCTAGGATCTCTCGGTCCGCCTGAAAAAAACCTGAGAGTTTAGAGCGCTATACCTTGCTATCGAACGTGTGAAATTTTCAGGTGTATTTACTGCTCGCTCCTACCACACTTTCCAAAACTGTGCCCACTGGAAAATACTTCCGCCACCCTTCTTTAGCTCCCTTCCATACCTGCACTCACTCAATCCCCCTTTTGGAATACGTGGGTGGCTGGAGCGAAGTCACCTCCGGGAATAGACTGTGGGGACACCGAGGGTAGGGAGATAGGGGAAGGGGTATACGTAGAGGGAAAGGAGAGATGAGAGGATATATTCTCTAATGGAGGTCATATTCTCTAATGGCAGTGGGGGAAGGTTACCTCTGCCAACTCCTCGGAGTGGAAGTCGGGAGTGATAGTCTTTGGGTGTGGGGGTATGTCGAAAAGAGCGGGGGGATTGGTCGAACCCTTAGTTTTCATATTACGGGTGTTCTTCCGTTCTTTTTTTATATTTCCTTCTATTGGTTTCTCGAGGGGCATGAATGATATCCTCTGTCTCGTGTCGTTCGCAGCATTTGATATTTTCAAATATGTATGGCTTATAATCTTAAGCTCCTATAATTATCCATTTTATGCCTCTATGTTATCTTTTACAATATTGAAATTTTTAATTCTTAAATAGTTGTGTGATATAATTTGTGTAATCGTGCGTGAAGAACTATAATGAGGGCCAAGTCGCTCGCTGCTCCCCAAAAAATTTGTCCCAAATTCCTATCTTTATATATTTCTCTTACAATTAGGAAATGCTGATATTTCCGTCACCATTTTCGGCAGGTCTTCGTATTTAAAACGTCATGCTTTTCATTATGATATATTTCCTCTGGATCCTTAACGGATTTACTTTTCCAGTATATCATACGATTCCTCGTTTTGTTTCTTTTATTTGCAGCTCGCTTAATTAAATATTGAAGCATTTTTACTTCCATTTAAAATCAACTCATGCAGCATTGCACGCACACATAATTACCCTGGTACTTATGGTGCTAATTACTTCAGTCTATTTCTGTGTACTCCATGTAAGAAATTGGGTTGGAACTGGAAATATTTGTAGAAAAATACTGGTATATGTCGTCACTAGGTAGGAAAGAGGTTCATAGCTTTTCGTAAAAATGCCATGTGATGGTGTATTGCTTTGGATCAGGTCGTTTTTATCTATTTACAAGAAGCAGCGGTCACCCCGGTGGTCGTGCGGTTTTTTTGGAGGCCTACGGGATGGAACGAATCAGAATTGCATCACACTGTGGTCGTCCACTCAATTCTTTTTGCCCCAGCTGCGAGGCATTTCTCTCGGTTCTTTTCAAGGAATTGCGGAGTTTTACGGGAAATGGGAGTAAGCCTTTTCCTCGAAAATTGCTGTGCACGGGATGTCCTTAATAACTTCATTTATGGCTATCTATGCTTTCTCTAAAATTCCTCTTAAAAAATTTCAGGATGAGACTACCGAATTTTCATTTTTGCTGATTTGTTTTTCGTCTTTGGACTGGTATAAAGTTGCTTAATCTCTCATTTAACCTGCGAATTATTAAATACAATCACTCTTTCAGTTTCAAAAGTATTCACCACCATTTGGCTTTGGATTCTCTTAATGATTCGTTTGTTTTTAAAGAGAGATGTGAATACTTTTATTTGTACTTACGACTTGATATAGCTCCCAGAAATCGCCTGGGTGCCAAGGAAAAACAACCATAATAAAAATAATGTGATTGTAATATTTGAGACTGAGTTATCCGATGATGAGCATTCCACACTAACTTAAGATATATGCGTTTATAAACTTGTGTTAAAACGTTTACTGTCTACGCGACTCGTGTATTTATTTGTAAACAATTTCATTGACGACTTGTTTTATCACTCAATGAAGTTATTTTTGTCTGAGAATATTTGTACGAGTATTTTGCTTTTTTATCGGCAGTATAAGAAAATTTCTCACGTGTCGAAATTTGTTGCAACCCGTTTCCTTGAAAGCGTTTTGTGGATGAATTATCTTTATAGTCGTATCAATTTGAGTTAATCTAGGAAGTCTACAAAAATAAGTTACCCACTTTACATGCGTATATGGAATTGTACGTACTAATATTCTTTTTTCGGGAATAATTTTATGTCTCAAGCTCGCTTTAATAAGTTCATGGTGCGCTTATTTTGAGTTATCTTCTCATTTTTTGTCGCTTTTTGCTTTTCGGATAGTTTTAGATTACCCATTACCCTATTTTATAATTAACTTTATTGTTATATTATTAACTATGCTAGTTGTGCATTGAAAATCTTTATGAAGAGATGGTTCAATGTAGCTTTGCTGGTACAAATCTTCAGTGCGGAGTCGGGGATTACCCTCTGATATGTAGCTATACATTATGGCTATCTTACGCCACATATTTCACAATTGTTACCCTTAATTTTGAATAAGGGCACTTATCAATGTTCCCTCCCACGATAGGAAGTGTGTAAATCACTCCACGCCTTTGCTTCCGCGAAAAGAAAATTCGGACAGAATAGATGACCAAATACGTCTTTTTGAAAAGAAATTGAGAAATTGGACGCACTCCATACTGTAGTATTCGATTGGCCCCATAACCTGATGCCTGTCCTAGTATTAACACGAATTAATGGCTCCATCTTTCCAAAAAGTTCGTTTTATTAGTTTCGTAATTCTTATCGAACTTCGCGCCTACGCTATACAATGGCAGTTTCTCTTTCCTGAAAACTTTCTCCTGCATTTGAAAAGGAAAGAGTTACTTAAAAAGAAGATTTCTTTAGTTGTTTTTACTAAGTTTATTGCTTAATCATATATTATCGGGCTATGATGACGGCATCCAGTTGTATTATGATACTTAGCTTCGTTCCTTTATTGAGAGAAATGATTGAGAGAGCTCTTGTGCGCAGAAACATGCGTTGATCTGATTAATACTGCTTTATGCCGTTTTGCACAGATTTTTGATGCTCTTCTTAGTGTTTAAATTGAAAATTTACGGCAAGTGACGCCACTTCAAGTAATCTTAAACGAGGATTACAGTCTTCAAAAGTCTAGTCGCAAGACAGTACACGTACTGGAGCAATATGCAATCCTTCTTCGACTCGCAGGCGGTTGCCATGGTTTCCTTTCGTTTACCATTATCTCCTTCCTACGGTGCCACTTCGTGGACAGGTGCGCGTATCCGTGTGGTCTCGGGAGAGGCGAAAGAGAACTTTTTATGATGGAGGAAGGGGAGGAGGAATCCCTAGTTGCCCCCTCGTATGTGTCGCTATGCGCCATGCACCTTTTTCTGGTCTGGTTCGACGCCACACTAGCTTAGTTATTTCGCCCACTAAGTACTGAATGGGTAAGCTTTTTACTTGGTTATAAAACTAGAATGGGGGAATACAATCATGAGATTTATCTCTTAGCAGTATTTTTGAAAGGTTTAGGTGTTGTTGTCATGATAAAAGACTGAACAGACTGTAGTTTAACTACTTCAAAAAGGAATTCAATTCTGTTTTAATAAATAATACTTTCATGAATGGTATCCACTCCATTTATAATTCTATTGCTAGCAAGTCATACTGATTTCCATCTAACCACTGCAACGAAGGAGTCTGTCCATTGCAGTTCATGGATAGACATGTGAGTAAAAAGTCCTGAGTACTTACACACGTTAATTACTCATCAGAGTTACAAATACTCGAGTTTTACGTCATCAACCCTGCATCTTTTCCGCTTCGTGCTCCAGGGGTCATCCAGTCCCCCTCCTGTACCTTATGTAACGCATACACTGTCAAGGTTCGCAAGTCACGGAATCACTGGCTCGTTTTAATCCCAATTCATTGACAAAACAGAATTTAATTGGCGCGGCGCTTATACATGTTCGGTCTTTCGCGTGGGATGTGTGAAACTCGATTAGTGCGGTGCTTGGAGTTTTCTCGTATCCGTGGGACGTAAGAACGCCTGTGGAAATCACGTCTGGCATTTTGAAATCTCTGTAGGTTGTTTCGTAATAATTTTTCATCTGGGTCGGATCAAATTTTGACCAGTTCTTCGTTTGATTTCCGAACTTGTTGAAATATTGAATCGGCATTTCACTTCCTGTTTGATTTCTATCCTCATTCTCTCAATGTTTTTGGCTGAAGTATAATAAAAATAACATCGTAGAAAAAATGGTAAATTTTAATGGATTGAGTGATAAATTTACCGGGCCGATACGCAAAATATCGCCATTACACCTATTTTTTTATGCCTTATGTCGATATCTTTTAGGTACGCAAGGAAGTCGACAGACCACAAATAAGGAGCGTAATGCAAGGATAGCATCATGCATTTCCGTAAATTTATAGAAAAGTTAAATTCGCGCGTAGGTTATCATAGAAAATTTTATTAGTTACATTTAAAATTATAGAAAAGTTATTCGAAGGAAAAATTTACCGAATCACATATTCTCCTCGTTGCCGAATGAAAATTTGAAAAATAATAAAATATTATTTAATAAATCAAACCTAATATTTAAACCTAGAAATCTTAGTCAGGTGTCTCTTTTCGTCGCTACGTCGTGAAGCGTCGCAGTTCCCTCTATGCTTCGGGGGAGATCTGTCTCGCTGTGTTGTGTTGTACCGTCATACAGGGCTCACAATTCCTTCTCCGTCTTCGCATGCGTTCCTTCCTTGCTTATGGTTTTAACCCTCCTCTCCCCCCTCACTCTTTCCCTCATTCCCTCCGCCCCATATATTTCCATTATGAAAGCCGACGTACCCTCCTTCACCTCTCTCGTCTTCCCCTTTTGCCCGTTACTGTGTCTCCCACCACCCTCTCTCTCTCTCTCCCTTCACTTCCCTCTCAATTATTTCTCCCCTCCCTCTTTCGGTCGCTACCCCTGGTTCCACTATTCCACCACCCTCACAACCCTCCGGCTTCAATCCTCCCCCTCCTTTTCACCCATCTCCCCTACCCTTGGTGCCTCTTTCAACCATCCAAACCAACACCCACCATTTTAAAGCTCATTTTTCCATATCCCTCCCCTTCCTCACGCTCACCAATGCATTTACCAGTTGGATCGGATCGGACTCGGGTCGTACTATCCTGTTCAGTGTCGTAACTAGGGGGGGGGGGGGATAGATCCCCCCAAAGCCTCAGAGAAATAAAAAATATATAATATTGTCTAGTTTTGATATGCATAATATTGCATCTGCTTAATTTTAATCGTTAGTGCCAAAATGGTGTAAAATGTATTTCCAGGCATGCCATTTTTCAAAAAAATTTTCGGAGCTGGGAGTAGGGGGCGCCACCCCAGACCGTTTTAAGCAAAACCCCCCCAAAGCATATTCCTATAGCTACGCTACTTATCCTGTTGATAGTTGATGAGTAGCTGACGAAAAATATTGGTCCTAATATGAGACTATGAAGAACTTTATATAAGAGGATCTGCAAGACGTTTTGTTCGTAGAATGCATCTACATGCCGCCATAAATAAATGGCATTTAATATCTCGTTGTAAAATTATAGAATAGGCATTAAGGGGAATACATGTGATTTAATAGTATTTTCCGAATCTGCGCAATAAACGTCGCGCCCGGTGGCGGCAGGGTAAATTCCTCGCCTGCTAATCCTCGAGTCGTCGTCCTTGAGACCCTTCTTCCTAGTAGTGGGTTTTTCACGTGGGTGTTTATGAAATTCTGCTGATCCAGGCCCTGAAAAACCTAAACAAAGGGCAAGTCTTTTAGGATTTTAAGGAAAAAACGAGCCTGAGGCAGAATGGTGAAAGCAAATTGAAAAAAAATAGTGTGATCATTCAACAAGTTTCGAATATAATTCATCAGCGTCCACGGTGTGTAAATATTAATAGTGTAACTTCTGTGGCCCGCGATGATTTTGAGACCAATTGCCGATACCGTATCCGTCTGCGTGCAGCGATCAAAGGTTTGAGCCAACATATCCACCTCTCCCGCGTTCTCTTTCCGGTACCACTCCTGCTATGCCTACACTCGGCATCTCCATTGCCCAAACCATTGCACTCACTTCCTTTCCGGGGTGCGTCCATATCGATCTTCATTCCGGGATAGGGTGGGATGGGGGGTTCTCACTTAAATGCAACCCTTTCGCCTCCAAGTAACACCTTTCTCCCTTTCCCCCTCACGACGTTGTTGCATGATGGTGGTCTCCCCTCTAATGGCCTCTTACCCCATTCCGCATGTTGAGTTTCGACTGGAATTCATTTGTTTATTCCAGTTTGTACGCCAGTAACACGTATGTTCTTGAGATAGCTTTCTCTATCCTTTAAGGAGAAAGATTATTTAGTGACAAAAGACAGAGATACGATGTTGAACATTTTTTATAACTGCAATTTGATGATTTATTTTGGAGTACGTAGTCATGTAACCCGACCGCTAATTAAAAAATTCCCATTTATTCATTGTCCTGCGTCTTTACTATTTTTTCAAGTTCAGCAATACCTTATATATCCATAATTCTTTCATCCTCTCATTCATATTATTGACCTTATATTAATCTCGTGGCAATCTCCAATTTTTTTGCACCTGCGAACGGAAAATTTATGAGACACACTCTCCTAGATCTTGAGTTTGAACGTTTATGTGTGTCAGTCACAGATAATATTTTGTCCATATCGTCTTAATCGCTGTTTGGCTATTTACTCTTCAGACGTATTTCACTATGGGTTAGGGTTTCACTTCCCCTCTATAAAACCCTTGCACGGTAGGCAAGAATTCAATGGGGAGAGTGTGGATCTCATCCCTATCTTAGCCGTTAATCACGAGAAATTGCTCAGAAATAAACACGGGATGTTTCGAAAATTATAAGTCTTGGGCAGTGTGATTATTCCGCGCAATCTCTACACCCTGGATTAATTATAATCTATTTTCAAATTTAAGATCTTCGGTACGATACCGTATCTCCTAATTATTATATGCAGCGTCACGTGGAGAGTCAGATGATATCTCAGTTACCTTAAGATTTAAATCTTGTTCCTTGTTTTTAGCTATTATTATACCTTTCCAGTATGCCATCGTATCGTGCATTCACATTTTTCGACACATGTAAGATGCATATAAATTTGGTTTTATTTAACTTTTCTCGTTTCAATTTTTTTGCTGAGTTTTACCATCCTCTTCTCGTTCCTTCATATGCTCAATGCTGAATTTTTCCCTTGCAGAGTTTTAGGTCTTAATTTCTTGTATTTATTGTTCAGTGATCTGTTTCTACTGAAAACTGGAATCGATAATTTCCAGTACACCTAGTTTTGGGTTGAAAATGCATAGCTTATTTTTTATCTATTCTTAAATTAGTTTCCGCAGTTGAAGTCCTGAAAAGCGTGCCATTTTTTCTTCTTTCAGCAGAGAAAAATTCGAACACTTGTCTGTTAATCGTCACTGTTGCCTCAGTTGAAACTTTTAATTTAGTTTTGAATCTTAACGCTGCGTCCGATCATATGAATTCCCATTCAAATACTGAAGAAGGGTAGCCGACTTATGTCACTCTTAGATTCTTATTTCATTTATTTTCTTTTGCACATTCCACACTCCTTATTTTCTCCTCGTTGTTTGGTCCAAACTTCTTTCTTCTTATCGTATAGTTTCCATCTGCTCCTTTCTCTGCTTTGTTTTTCCAGCTTCCCCGCCTCCAGTGTCGCACGCCTTTTTCGTCTTCATAATCCCATCTATCACTTTCACTCCTCCTTTGTGGGCGCGTTGGCCGTCGACAGTTTTTAGTGAGTGAATGAGACCTGGATTCCAATGCCCATCGTCTCTCTCCTCCCATCCTTCTTTTGTGCAGAGCAGGATGACTCGAAACCTCCGGTCGTTTATCACCAATTATCACGTTTTCAGTGACCGGCTGTTGCCTTCCGTTCAGAATAAATCTGTCATCAAGGAGCAGGGCGCCTTCTAAAATAAACGTTCAGTCTCTTGTCCTGAAAGAGTGTAGAGAGTCTTTGGCGCCGATAGAAATATCTAAATCCGAGACCCAAAAGTTATCCTTCGACTCTTGTGCTGTCTCTCAAAATGTTCCTTAAAAAGAATATCCATTCATAAATGGTGAATGATGTCTGCAGGAATGATTAATCACTGGTGGTTTCGGTTCTGCATCCTGTCCATGAGTCTATTTGCCAAATATAAAGCGCCGTTCACCTTTAAGGTGTCATTGATCCTTATTAAACATCAGAGCGCCAATGCCATCGAAGCCTCTTCATCATGTCGATAGATTAAGTCATAAAATAACGTTTGTTGTCTCAGTTTTCTTGCGAATACCGGAAACGATTCGCTAGAAAAGCGGTTGTAGCTTAAGAGTATCTTCAGAAAAGGTGTTAATTTGAAGACGAATTGTAGTTTAACCCTTTGTGATTCTTAGCACATATCTGGAACATGAAAAACTCATCTTCATACGACGTATAGGCATATATGCAGTTAAGAACTGGGTTCTTTAAATATTATATTTTTGTTGTGATAACGGTGGATATAATTTTTTCATGCTGGACTTAAGTACGCGACGAAAGATATTTTTTAGCGCCTGAAGATAATTGGGATATGCAAAGACTCTCTAAATCATGTAATCTATGGAGACTAATTAGTTTGTTTGTAGTCAATATTTTTTCACGAGAGGAGTTTATATGGAAGGTTTACCTAACATAAGTTTAGTATTGGACTGGTTTGCGCGCAATCCTTGATGAAACCCAAATAAACCGGGAGGCTAAAGAGGAGGAGGAGGAAATAAAGAATCATCCTGCCCTGGAAATTCGGTTTGGGAATTGAAGGCAGAGATTCGCGGAATTTTCTCAAGGTGTACGGAATTTAGTTCTGGCAACACGATGATAATATCGAAGAAAATAGTGCCGTGTGCGTGACCTGTGTTCATTTCGAAAGCGAGTTGATTGAAACATTTTATCATCATCGAAGAGCGCTCGATAGCATTCGTTGGAAATATTTTTCTCGCATAAGAAATTTAAGTGTTATTTTCTTCTACTTTTTCCTTCTCAATAATTTATGTTGCAGGCGCTTAGAAAAAAAAGCAGCCACTCTCTCTCTCTCTGAATGAGATTGTCTCCCTCTTTCAAATCAAAGTGTTTCCATTTCGCTTCGACTCGTGCCAATTGAAAGAAGGGATGGATTTTTTTTCCTTCGCATTCCGACCGCCGTATTTCCATTCTCCTCCCGAGTCTTCCATGCCATCCCAGCCTTACCTCCGCTGCACTCTCAATGATACTTTATAATGTCCCTCCGCGCAGTCGGCGTACATCGTCGGCCTCTCACCCCGCCCTGCCATTCGCATTGAAATTCCAATCCCAACCTCATTCCATGTTTTCCCCCTTTCACACCCCCCTCTACCTCTTTACGGCGCCTTCTCCTTCCCTCCCATTTGCTTAACGACGATTCAATTTTCTCATTAGTTGTTCCTCTTTTACTTCACCGACCCCCCATCCACTCTTTCCCTCTTTTTATTTATTCCCTACAGTGGCGTCAAGTCCATCTCATTCCCGATGGATGGAATAAAATCTATGTTTTCAGTAAGTCCTCCCCCTCTTTCCTACACTCTCTACGCTCAATTTTTTCTCTCTCTCGGTGTTTAACCAAATCAATACCCTCCCCACCTTTATTGGCACTTTGCTCCGGAATATTAAAGTAGGTATATGACTGGTTTGGTGCTTTCCCGGCAAATATTTCCGATGAAGTCTTTTCGAGAGATCGCCTGAGTCAAAGTGGCCATTGCTGCCAACGTTTAGATCGCCTTCAGAGCGAATTATGGACCCGGTTGATGCCGGTTTCATATACATCCGTTGAAGCGGTCAAGTATTCTCTCAAAAACGGACAAATAAGAGAATACTTGACCGCATCAAAGGATGTATATAAATCTGGCACCAACCAGGTCCATCATTCGCTCTGAAGACGATCGAAGCGTTGTCAGCAATGGCCATTTTGACCCGGGCGATCTCCCGAGAAGAGTTTGTTAAAGTGAATGTTTGTTTAATTTTTTCCCCATTTATTATTTCGTCCCTTGCGTCTTGCATCCTATATCCTTTATTTTTTTACGAGGTGCGAAGTCCATCTCCCATGCGTCAAGTTTTTCCCATGCCGTTCGCTGTGAGTCATACATCCATGTTCATGGCATCTAAGTGAATACTCGTGAAGCGTGGGTACACGTTTCGTCGTATGTCCTGTGTGGAATATTTTTATTGCCTATGCGAGGACTTTGGTTTAGCTCCAACGGAAGGTGGCAGCTTGCTCTTCTCCCAGTCCATCTGCTTATCTCAGGCTCTTGTGAAATTCATCTTGAATGAGCGTATTGTCTGAGAATAGAAGTGGTCAGGCATTGCCGTCTCCGAGTGAAACACTTCAGTAAAGCAGCGCATCCAGGAAATGACTCTAGAAGGTGGTTTAAACGACCAGATGTTGTAATTTCGAGTGATAGAAACTTTTTCAATGCACTAATGCTTATGTTTTGCATCTAGGCATCCATATATTGAAACAGGATATAGTGTAAAGTATTATATATATTGTATATATAAATATATATTGTATTTTTGTGGTTCCCTCTATTATGCATCGCTAGGAAAATAATGCTTCTAAGTTACAGTAACCCTTTTATTATTCTGTTTCAGTTCTGCTTTCTTCACTCTTGAAGCACTGCAAATTTAGTGGATGGTTATTTATAATTTTCCTAAATTTTGCTAGCGCACTGCGGAATGATAAAAAGCTATTTCTGAGGTCATGAGTGTCCGTACCATTTTACATTTAGAGTTAATTTTGGCTTTTCATTCCGAATCTAAACAATGTCCCTAAAAATTTTAATCTTAACTAAAATAATATAAAATATTTACAAAATAAGACAAATCCATGTGAATGGAGTCGATTTTAAAATCGAATTCATTCCTAAAAAATAGGAATGTTGATGTTGAGTTATAGCGCTACAACTTGATAATTTTTGAGAAAGAGAATTTTCCTCGGATTCGATTTTATTCAGCTTGGAAGCATTTTAAAGCTTTTGTAGAGACTTGGAGATAAAATTCTTTGCAAACAGACGAGCGTCTATTTTTGCCCTCTTGCCGGTATCATGTACCCATTGTCCGTGATGAATGACATAGCGTGTGGAGTGCGCAGGCCTTGAATTTCTCGATTTTTCCACCGCTCCCAAACGCCTCGATTAGCCATCATCATTCTCTCGTCCTCGTCCGCCGATGCGTACGGCGTCATCCTGACAGGTCACTCGTGAGATAGTCAGCGCGGGGTGTTTCAGACGGCGGCTACTTAACCCACTCTTTTTCGCTCACGCCTGGTCGGTCGACTGCGCACTCTGCGCTGGACCCGGAGGGAATCCGAAACACGAAAGAGACGTCTTCTCCAATCTCCTTCATCACCGGGTGGGAAACTCCCGCCCCAGGGCCGCTTCTAAGCGACACCAGCCTTTATCTACTGCCCACTCCTCCAAAAAAAAAATGAACACCTTCCCTCTCTCCTCCTCTTATACTTCAGTTGCGTGCACCATTGTCCCATTCTGCCTTGTTCTGATCACGCACCGGCCACCCGTTGGGGGCTGAAGAGCTGCCGGAATAATGGGGGTTGAAGCTTCATACAGGGGATGGCGGGCGATAGGGTTAGGAGGGAACTTCTTAACTTCTGCGCTGAAAAATTCGTTGCCTTGGGAATTTTTCCCGTCCACCTGTGTGGGCTCACCCATTTTGTGGCGGATAAAAGTCACCTCCTTAAGTGTGTGGAGAGGTTTATGTAATGCGAAGTCAAATTTTATCTACCTGTGCACTATCCTCAGTAAGCGTCGGGGAGGTATCTTTCTCATCTCTTACTTAAATCTCATTAAACTCTATATTTAATGGGTTAGGTGAAATTGAAATTATGTTTCACCTAGTATTCATTTATGTGCTTTAATGGAGGAATACATAATGCTGACTAAGAAGCTATCTTAATAGATCAGAGAGATATCGCGTTATATATTGATTAATTTTTATTTTAAATATGTTTTATTGTGTTGGTTCAAAGCAAGAGTAAATTTTCTTGGTCTTACTATCTATAAAAAATACGAAAAACTATAATTTATACAAACTGCTATCGTAACGTTAAAATAGCCGGCCATGATGAGTTTCCTAATTATATCTCATTAATTAGTTAAGGTCCAATATTTGCAATATATATTTGCAGTTCCGTTTCGTTGCCTAGTTGCTGACACTGCTAGTCTTTTCGTGGCCATGAAATTAGAAAATGTTTTAGAAATCTTTTTTTCGAAATGTTGTTATCTCTTACCACACTAAGTTCTAACGGACTGGGGCTTTTCCTTAAAGTGTTGATGCACATCATTAGAAATTATTCAAAATATTTATTTTACTAGATATTTTTATCTCTTAAAACATCTAAGTTGATAAGGACTGCGGCTTATCCGTAGGATATCAACGCATTTAATGATAAATACTCACAAATTTACTAGGGATAATTTAGGGGAATATTCGTATCCGTTGCAAGTACAATGAAACGATTTCCTTCCATGGAAAGCATGCGGGAAAAATTGAGTTCGAAAAACCCACGAACAGGTTCCATGTGGCGCATGGGTATATATATTTTTTGTGATTCCTTTCATTTTTATTTTCCACCCTGATCTTGGCTCAGTTGCGCCTCAACGACACTGTCTTGCCGCCGACCTCTCTCCGCTCCCGTTCCTCATCGCTGCCTTCTGACGGCTTTCCCACGCCTCCACCTCCGCGGCCCAGTTGAGAGGGAATGCGCACTTGACCGCGTACTATACCTATCCTTCCCACTCCACACTACTCCTCACTCCCCATCACCCGTCTTTCTCAATGCCCTGGCTCACGCGGCATTCAGCCACGCCGTGATCTCTCTCCTCCTACTTCTCCCTTTGTTCCATCGGTTTGTTCTCTGTGGAAACGTCATTGAAAACCTTGGTGATACATAAATTTGACCTTCTCGGTCCAAAAAACGATTCAATGTTCCCAATGCAGAACAAGTTAATAATTATCCAATCTTGATTCTTGCATGATGCTGTGGAATGTTGTTCCAGACCTTATAATGCTAAATATTTCAAATTAATAATACTTGCCAGGGCCGATATCCCTAAAGACTAATTAGGCTTGAGCCTTTGGAGCCTCGAGATCTAGAGGGTTCTACCTTCCAATTCTTTGCAAAATTGAAAAAAAAACAGTAAACACTAAAACACTGTTTCAAATTTATTAATAAATGTTAGTTCCAATCATAGCATGTTTCATTTTACATATTGATATGCATCATACCCATGGTGTATTTTATTATCTCTCATGTTATTTATTAAACTTAAAAATTGGAGGTGAAAGGGCCTCTTTTCATCTAAATCCGATCATTATGCTTGCATTCTGGTTCAAAAAATCGTTTATTAAAAAAAATGCTGTTCAAATTTCGGTGAAAATGTAGTTGTGTCCTGTTATATTGCATCAATATTCCGGAATGATCTTTGATTTCACATCGTTTAAGAGCTCTTTTTGCTGAATCAATTGCATGTTTTAATGTGCATAATGTCGTAGAACAATACATTTTTCATCTATTCTGTTTTTTTTCCCGAAAGTGTCTGCCTCCACTCGCACACACACTACTTTTATATGAGCATCCTTCAAGCGGGTGGAGAGAAGGCGCGAGAGTTTGCTGTTCCTTGGGCTCTAATAGGGGTGGAGGTGGGGACTGGATGGAGTGGCGGGGAGCGTGTGAGGAGAGGAGGAAGGTGTCCACGTGCATGTGTGTGTATAAGGGCCAGAGCGCAGGTGTGAGAGGCCGAGTGGGAAGGGGGAGCAGGAGAATGGGAGGGGGAGGTGGGTAAAGGTGATGCCTCTTTCGCACGTAGTACATGCGATGGAGTTGAGGATGGAGGCTGTGGGTAAGAGATCGTCCAAACGATTTATGGATAGGAGGTTGTTAGGAAGGGTTTTCAGTTTTTCTTATCAATTTTTCAGCGAGTTGACAATAGAAATTGAGACAAATTCAGTTAATGTAAGTTTTAAGCATTGATATTTGTATTATTCTTAATCTGGTGGAATTATTATTAATAAATAATAGTAGAGTGAAATGTTAACAAATAAATAGTTGCTGGCAATTTTAAGCATTGTAATTTAATTTTGCTTCACGGCCGGTTTCATATCATTATAAAATGTTATCACTCTTCTCACGTTTTAAGTAGGGCGCCCAATTCTTTTCTAACCGATTTAAGAGACATTCTCAGCCGGGATAATTTTTATTTTATTTCTGTTACCTACGGTATTACTACCCACATGTCGACATTCTGCTTACCGCCCATTGTGATGAGGCGGTGGGCGTCGAGCGAAGAGGATCTCGCACTCCAAAAACATCGGCCGCAGTTTGGTCAACCTACCACTTCCTTAAGAGGTCGAAAGAGCTGTGATTTTCGCCACAAGGTCGATAGTCAAATTTTATGATCCGGAGTTAAGTAACTTTTGACGTCCGATCACATTGAAATCATAATGGGAAAAGTCTTTAAAAATTGTCATCAACTGAGGCTGTGGATTTATCAAGTCAAAAGAAAGATTTAGTGCTTTCCCGGCGAATAGACTTCGTGAGGAGTTCTCGGAATCGCCACCGGGTCAGGAACAGCATTGACTGCCGACGTTTCGATGTCCGACTCGGCCGTCGTCCTCAGAGCTGTGAGTGTCGAGTGAGATTTTTCCTTGCTGATAAACAGTCACTCTCGTGGTCACAAAACGATTCTCTATGATTCTTTAGAGGGTCTTTTGTGAGTTTCTCCAGTGAATAAAATGTCGACCAACATTTTCGAGAGCAGTTATATTGTGTGAATGGTTTGTACGGTCGGAGAAATCTAGTTTCAAAATTATCAAGTGACAATTACTGATAGGATAGGTGCTACAAAACTTAGCACCTCAATATATTTAGTTGGCGACAATACCTATATCCTCTATACGTTTGAAATGGTTATTGCCGATGGCTTAACTCTCGAAGAAAACACGTACTGGTGGGTATATAATTCTCTAAGCTAGTGTTTTGGCGGTTCCAAAAGCTCAAATGAAAGGTCCAGATACGCTTACCTCGCCAACAAAGGGTGAATATATTTAGATATCCACTTCCAGCATGTGAGAAACTTATCGCATGTCCTGAATTTTGGGAGCTTTGGCCAACTTTAGAACATTGCGATGTATCTTCCTCTCCGCATTAATGTGTCGCTGAATTAATAATGGTGGGGACCAGCGTCGGATAATCTGGTCCCGTTTATTTGGTTTTATTTCTACCATCGGTACGAGGTTTTGTTTTCATCAGCTCGCGTGCACTAGCTGACCCGAAATTCTTTGCGATATTCCATGATATGTGATTTTCACCTGTAATACTATCTTAGTTTTTTTTTCCCCAAACGTTTCCGAGGCCGGATTTCCAAATACGACCATTATTTACATTTCGGTGACTTCTTTTTTTTTGGGATTACTCATAAAACAAGAGAGCTTTCATCGGGTGTCTTCTCCTTAGGGACGCACCGAATGGGTTTTCTCTTTATAATTCCATCTTGCGTCATCGGATACTCGACTCCCTTTCCAGCTCACGGTGGATGGGCGCGGTGGGAATGTGAAACGGGGAGGATTGCCGGTTCTTCCACCGGGCGGGTTTTTTCAATCGGTGGCCGCGACCCGCGTCCGTGTACCTTTTGGGACCTGTTCCGTAACGTGATACCGCCTACCACCACAAAAGGGCTACTTTTGTCTATTGCCTCGACGGTGCGCCGCGCCTCCACCTTCTCTCCGCCGTTTCTTTATCTCTCCATGTTTTTTGGCGTTATTTGCGTGTGACTGCCTCCCAAGGTCTTTGAGGAGTCTTATACATTGCGCTTAAGTCATCTGGCGGCCGTCACATTCTCTTCTGAGTCATGGAGATATTGAGAGTGTGAATGGACAATTACCGACATTATATACCTCTTTCTACCAATTTTTCGCTAGCTTAAAAATATACGCACAAATTAGAATTAAGTGTGTACTATACAGCAGTGCATGCTCAGGTAATTTGTGGCCTTACGCTGACTGCGCATTTGCGCGAACTGCTATTGTAATACACTTTATACAAATTCAATGCACGTTGCCTCTATGAACACCGTTCTCCTAAATTATAAGTAATTACAATTATCGTAACTTTCTGATGTAACATAGAGTATTCTGCCTACTTTTTTCCATTTTGTCAACATTTCGCTTCATTATTTGCTTATACATGATGCTTTCCATTATACCTGAGCCTTGGTAAAGCAATCGTATTTATGTAACTACAAACGTGTTCTGTACCCGTATCTTAGAATCCTTTTGAACCTTGATCTCTCACGAACATTATTAACCATTAGTGGCGAATAGTCCCTGAAGTGTGGATGAAGATTTCAGAGATTTATGCATTGAGGAGGAACTTTTTTCAAGGAAACGAATAAAACTTCTTTTAAAAGCATATTCTAGTTTCAATAAACTCTTTTATTTGATGAGCCTATGCCGCGAGATCGTTTAGGATGTGACACCCATTCAGTTTTAGATTTAAGCCGTTTTATCGGGAGAGTTTTATGTCACGCAAATGAGCATATCATAGAAGGTTTCTTATTGATGAAGGTAGACGATGTGCTCGTGGAAAAAGTTGAGGGCGACGAGTCACATTTGAATAGTTCATTAAGTAGGATCTAAGGTTGACCCGCCGTAAGAATTAAAGGAAAACCAAGGCGTTTAAATGGAAATGTAAAAGCGTGGATAATAAATTAAGGGCGGGTTTATGGGAAAATATTTTCTTTTGCACCGTGAGGTGTTAAAATATTTTGACGATCTTTTACCATACTCTATTCACTCATTTGGTTGCATACATTTTCCTCCTCTTTCTCGTAGCTTGCGATTAAAATCTGGTCCTCTCCTTTTTTTATGCATTAAATACTTCATGTTGCTGGTTTAATGAAAAGACTCGAAGTTTGGAAGGATCATCATTAGTTTTGCGGGTTATGGTCCTTGCAGGTAACACAAGAGGCCGCGGGTTCGAGTACCTCCTGGGTAGAGTACCCCTATCCAGGGCATGGATGTTCGTGTACTTTTAATTGTTAGTTTAAAAACCCCTATGTAAAAGGCCAATGGTGGTGTTTTCGTGGGTACTGGAATAAATAAAAAATAATCTAGGTAAAGCACTATCCTATCCTATCTAAACCAACCTTCGGGTTGAATCACAGAGTGAGTGAGAGTGAGGAGCATCTATACTGGAGACTGTAAGGGAAGACTTCATTTCTAAAATGTTTTGTTGGCGGAGCAGTCTTCCATCTGGTCATGAGGAGAGAGAGAGGTCATCTCCCATCTCGCTTGCCCCGATTAAGAGTCTAATAGTGAGAGAGCGAGGAGATTGAAACGAATAGAGAGAATGGATGAGAGGAAGGAGGGAAGGTGGGGGGGAATGGGAGTTGGATGAGAGGACGAGAGTGGAATGTTTATGCCCTCCTCGTGTCCCTCCTGCAAGTCTCGGGGTCATAATAACTACGGCCAATCCGACGGTCCGCTCACGAATAACATCTTCCTCCGCCCGCGTCCTCTCTCTATCTGCCCGCCACCAACCCATTAATTTTCTATTAAGGAGAAGCCCTCGCGACTCTGCTGCACCAACTTCTGACAGAAGAGTGAATTAGTCGACTTTCCCCCGAGATTCCATGCGATGAAACTCTCTTAAGAATGTTTTTTTCCCTTCTTATCAATATGGACGCAACATCTCGGGAAAATATGTTCGTCCAGTTCAATGAGTGCCTCGTACAGTTTAGCACTTTTCGTCTAAGTCTTCGTAGCCTCCGGAGCGTTTAAGAAGTCGACGTATATCGGAGACGTCATCCTCGTTTTAAGAGGGGAACTACTTAGCATAATATGTTGCGATGGGAGCTTGGCGTTTTCATATTCTTGGGATCTAGTCCAATTCTATGGGTCGTTTGCGTCATCGTTTTTTGCTGTAATATTTTCTCCGCCAAGTGCTCGCATGCTGCAGATGAAATTTCTTACATCTGAGAGTGTATGGTCCTCAGATTGCGAGACGTAGGAAAGTATTGGGACTTCATTTTCTCCAACAGGTTTATGAGCGTGCTCGATATCAGCTTAAGTGCGAAACTTTGCGAACTGTATGTATCTCTTCTCACCTACTCTGCCGTATTATTGCCGTAGCATTTATTCGTCTCCCATCTAAATTTGAAAAATCTTTATTTTATTTGTTGGCGTTATTTTCTTATCTTAGAAGACTCACGCCTTGTAATATTTTACGAAAACGATCAAGTTACATAAAGAAATAATACCGTGTCTTTTTAATATTTCTTTTTCATTTTTTCTCTCAAGGCATCCTGTTGTCCCCTAAAAATTATTCCTATTGCATTAGTTAAACCGTAGAGTAAGTAAATACTTACTCTATGGTTAAAAGTAGTTTATTATTTATTTTCTTATTTTACGTGGATTCATGATTTATATATCTTCTAGTGGAGTGTAAATTAACCATCGGGAGGAAACAATGGTCATTTCTGATCTTGTGTTTTTTCCAGTGGTATGTTATAAATATAATTTAGTGTTATACCTATGTGCCAGGATATTTTTAATGGCAGAAATAGTGCGTTAATAGTAGGGAATAATTTATGCCTCCTTGGAGATTAAATGCGTTCACGATAAAATATTAATATCTTGGGTTACATCCTAGGAAATATAGAAATAACGACTCCGGCTCTGGTTGGCTTTGGTGTCGACCTGAGTATTAAGTTCCTTCCCTCCTCCCCCTATTAGAGGAAGGCCTCCAGAGGGAGAAAAACCGGGGGCCCATTATGTCCGCGTTGGAAATAATATCATCGGGTGAGAGAAAGAGACCCAGGGTGAATGACTTCCTTGAAACTCTCGCACACTTGATTACCTTTTTTGTGCGTCACGCTCGGCTAGATTCTACACTAGGGACGCACATGACCTGTTTCTCGCGTGCTCTCGCCAAGCAAGTACAATTCTCAGGGAGAGCCATCCAGGGCGAACGGTCACCGTATCACGTTGGATTACCCCTTCATAAACCATGAGCCGATCATCATCATCATCATCATCACACGCGTGCATTTTTCTCGAAGACACGCGCGATTTGTCTTTTTTTTCGTGTGGCGTAAAGGGTTTTTCGTTCGCGTCCCTGCCGAGCAAGCAGCTTTTCATTTTTCCTCCGCCAAGTGCCAACGCCGATCCCATAACGGGCTCGATTCGTGATGGCGTGTCACGAGGAAATATATTTTTGGAGTGACAGCCGTTATTAATGAGTGTGACGTTATTCAATTGAGTTTCTCCACAATTGTGACTCAATACTTGCTTGACCGAATAATGATGGCAACGTCCGACTCCCCAGCTCCGCCCTGCTTAGTTATCTTGATTTACTTACGTCACGTGCGACTTCACATCATCTTTTATTTAAACAGTTTTCTAAGATGGCCGCTATTTTTGTCTCTTTTTGTGGTTACTTTGGGCTGTCACAGGTCGTTGGTGTTTATTTTGGAGGTCGGTATTTGTTATTATTGATGAAATAATAATTAATGAGCATAGCTTGTGGTATAATTTCATACTGATATGAGAGGTGGAGCGACGATCAGATTCATGGCTGATACAACGAGAACAAAAAACATTCAGATTGTTTTTGATTTCCGCGCCAATACCCTGACCAATATGCTACATTTCATGTTCGTCAGCCGTGAAAAAACGACCAAAACACTTTGGAAAGCTATATTCGGAACTGTGATTTTTTCTCAGGTTCCTTAATCGATTCTCACTAATTAATCTAAAAATGTTCGCCATAGATAACACGAGAGGATTTCAGATGCGGCATTGAGTTTCGCGTATCAGACTGTTTAGCAGTAAACTATTGATATCGATTTCCCTTCCAGGTGAACTTTCTTGTTTCTTGAGTTTTCTTCCATGAAATTTCTCGTGGTCATTAAAATATTTGAATAGGAGTGTTTTCTTAGGAACAGTGGACAACAGAGTCAGTGTTCCCTTCACCCCACGGTTGGCATCATTCAATTCCCGCCTTGGTCCTAGTTTGTCCTGAGAAAAAATTACCTGACTCGGATTCGAACCAAGGATCTTTCGATATGCGAACCACTTCATAGATCAACTAATTATTCATAATTCTTTCATAGCACTCATTTTACCTTAATACTTGCCTCCTTCACGCTCTCCATCAATTTTGTCTTGTCGATTATTTAAGGCTCAGTTGTGTTTTTCGAAAAGGTCGAGCGATTCGCTTAAGAATTCGTGATAAGTCTAGATGTCAGCGGAAAGACCCGGGGAGCCTAAGGTGTTTGATTCCATGATTGAACTCAGCGTGTTTCATTCCCTGGGCAATTCATAGTAATTTTGTTTGTATCGACTAGGGATATAAAAATTAACCAAGATGTTTACGGCTGGATGCAGATGCGTTTTTTACACTAGAATTCTTCCGTAAACATTTTTACCCGTCTTAATATTAACCCCTCTCTTTGCGAATGGAAGGTAGTACCGTGTGATCAACAACCTCTCATCTACCTTATATTCCACATAATCAGAACCATATTTTTTTCCCGTCTCCACTTTCTCCATTAACTTTTCATGTGGATGACTAATGGCTCATTTGTATTTTTTTCCAAACGGTCTAAATTGATGACGCGATTGATGTTTGCGGAGTCACGTTTGGAGCAGATCTTTGGAATTTGTCATTAAAAGCGTGAGCTTTCAAAATAATTTCTCAGCGGTAGCAAAAAATGAAATTGGATTCCATATTCAGTGGCCTACTTACACCAAATTGGAAATGTAGTCGTAGGTGTTAATAAATTGCTGGCTCCACTTTTTTCGTATTTTTAGTTCGGGGAATGGTGCTAAATAAGAAATAAATGGTTGACGAAAATTAAAAATGTGGTAATTAATTTGACACATTTATGGAGTACATAAAATTAATTGCTGTTATTTAACTTGCGGAGAAAGTGGAAAAGAACTTTTAAAATTTCCTAACATGCAAGGCGAGTGCATTCAGTTGTTAAATATCGTGCGTAATACTTTTCAAATGAAAAAAAATTGGAATTCAAACTCTGTAGTTTATAGCTATATGAATTTATATTTTTATTAACATATCATGACATATTTATCATTTCGTTCATATATCTCCATTGCTCTGCGTTGACTTTCCCTATCAGACTTTTATTCGCTTACTACTCTTCACATCTATATAGGTACCTCTTTTACGTGTTTTTAAGTGTGGGGAAAATTTTCTTGCGACTTAGAGGTACCTATTTTATCTTCTAAGGCGATAATTACGTGAAAAATAAGGATTACAAACTTATCTCAACCTTTTCTGTGAGTTGAGTTGAACTTTAGGCACTAAAAAACCGAACACTTTACAAGGAAACATAAACTCCGCATGGTGTAAAATTTGGTTTTCAGAATTTTTTCAATTTTTTGCATTGCCTTGCTATGTTACCTTGTTTCAGTGTAATCTTTCTTACGCCTTTTTCGAGCGGCCTTGTATTGAATTAAAATGGCAAGTGTGTCTTCATTAACACGATTTTCTGGCTTCATTTTGCGCTCCGTAAAATTGATGTATGCCGTTGGTGGAGCGAGTCAAATTAAATACCTTGCCTCCTTTCGAAAAAATAAATGAGGAGTGAAATGCCCGAGTGAAAAGCACGAGATTTAAATTGAATAGACGTTTTATTAAATTGAAATGAATGGACGGAAAAAAGAATCAGAACTCGGGCCGGTGTTTTCAATTCTCAGGAAAAAGTGGTTAACTGTTCCCTTTGTTCAAATATATTATATTTTCATTTTTAGTGCAGGTTTTAACGAATGTGTTCCGAAAAATCAAAACAAAAATTACATTTCAAAATTGTATTTTGAGTTTAACCTTACAAAATTAACGCTTCCGTGGAAAATGCTTGTGAAAACAATGCGTAGGAAATTGTCACTAGGCATACTGTTCGATTTAGCTCGAATGAGATACAATTGTTACAAGGTAAAGGTTTTTTTTAGGAAATCAAGAATACCCTTGTCAGAGTTTATTTTCTCCCTCTATTTTTGCTCTTAATTGGCGTAGATAATTTTTCAGGCCTTACAACTCTAACGTATGAAAGTTTTTGAGATTCAGTTGAACCTTGTTTGTAGGTGAAACCAACACGATTGAATAAATTACCGTTTTATTGTACATGTTATACTTGGAATAAGCTCGATTGAAAATAGGTAGGTATAATAATACTAAGTTTAAGTCATAAGTTTATGTTCGTACATTCGTTGAATATTTCTGATTATTATTTGAAGATCCACAATTCACAAATATTTCTCCCACATTGTACGGCACGTCCCGATTGTAGAGGTACCAAATTCTAAGATAAAATTGTCGAACTTAATTGCATTCTCAATTTTCTCTAGAAATATTAAGAAAGCTCTGGTATGAGTTACAAAATTTACTGGTCCAGGATATTATGTTGCAAAAGTAGGTAGTTATTCCGTGCCACTACATTGAGAACTAAGTAAAGGTGTGTCGATACTTTGTTCATTTGCGTGAATCTTCGGTATCTAATATTTTGAATAAGTCATTATAAAATTATGAATAGATTTCTACCGATATTTTTATCTATTGAGCATATCTTCATGGTATGACCAACTCTTGAAAATTACTCATGATAAAATAAGAGGATACTATAAAAACTGTCTCGCTTTATTTGCTTTTATGTGAAAAGAACATTAGTTGACTTTTTTATCGACAACATAAAAAGTCGAATATTTTAAGCACCGTGATTTATTTCCCGCATAAATGGATCGTATTGGTACAATTCAAAACCTTCTGGCTACCTACACTCAGGTTTTGAAGGTAAAGCCACCTGTCACCCGTTTTTTTTGACAGCAGTGAAATGATGAGCTATGAAGGTGATAATCAGTTCAGATCTAATAGAATTGATGATCAAGTATGGGGATCTCTGAAAGCTGGTAGGTGTTTTAGGCGCTTATCTTCCGGTCTATCATTTCTAATCGTTAATTCTGGCAGGGAAGACGAATATCGGGCGTTGGATGTGTCAAAATATGATCTAAAAATACCTAAGAGCCAAATGTACTCGATTACACGCGTAAACATGAGATGTAATCCCTGCGGAGAGAGATTTTTCCAAGGCTGACTGAGCTCTGCTTGGGTGCTGCGTGGAGGGCATTTCAAGTATGAGATGTTAAGCCCTAGTCTACTTTGCAAATTTCGTTGCGAGAAGACTAATGTCTTCGCCGGGTTTCCCTCCACCTGCCCTTCCTCACTCTTCCCACATGGGGCAATTGAAACTAAGCTGGCGATCATCAATTTTCAATACCATGCCATCGATGAGCAAGACAAATACCTACCTACATGAATACCCAAACGAGAGAACAAATACCTATCGTCATCTAATTATGAATGAAATGAAATTTCCTCTGTTTAGGAAAATTGATTTTTATTCACAGCTAGATGAGGGAAGACTTCCACCTTATCACAAGGAGTACCCTAAAGTATATGTACTGTTAAAAAAGGAAACACCTCTTTCGTCTTTGTTCACAAACTGGCATAGATGAAATGGTCCTTATTTGTGTTCTTACGTATATGTTGGGAAAATTTCGGTTTTTGTACAATAACACCAGCAGTGACATGTTTTTGTTTACAGCAGTCTCAATACAGGTTCTTGTACCATTGATACTGCCTAAAGCTCCGAATTATTTGTACGAAATATTGTTAACAGTTACCGACTAAAATTTTTATTATTATATACTTACCGACCTGTGACGGATAGTTGAGTATGAGCATTCGATTGTGTCGACGAATGCAGCTCTAGCGTCTTGGTGAAAGAAGCCCCTTACTCCTTCATGCAACTGGCTACTCGAGTGCCCTGACGAATACATGAGCGTTCGAGTTCTTGCATGGGTACTAGGGATCTTATCATGGGCATTCGAGTACCTCTAATCGAATATTTAGTCTATTCTTCGAAGTGCATCTACCAACCTGGCAACTCTCTGCGTGCAGCAAGGGGTTGGTTAGTGGTTTAACCTTCCTTCGTTGCAGCACGTTGCTGTCTCTCAAATGGCAAGGTGTTTCGTGGAAAGATGGCGTCTGCAATTGGAGAGCGAGATTTAGATCTCAGAATGCCGTCGAGAAACCGTTTTAGAGGATCACGATGATCACGAACTCGAGACGGGAGAAAAAAATAAGTAGGAAATGATCACCTCGAGATGTAATCGAGCGAAACAATATTTTTTCCCCAGTCTAGGGGGAAGAGAGTGGCGAAGTAGTTTTCCTTATTGGACCGATGAAAAAAATAGCTTCGGGATAATAGGGTTAACGAGAAATCGTTGGATCACCTCGAACTATCACACAATCAAGGCGTGGTATTAATAGCAGCCATTGTCAGCATTCTCAGCCACTAAGATCTTGTCTCTCTGACTTTTAATCTACTCAGATGTCTATTTACTAACTTAGCGACATGAAATAGCATGGAACTATAATTTTAAAGATTGGGGACGACATTATTATGGTCTCGCCCTTTATTTATGATAAACATCGTTCCGCATCTTTTGTCGTAGCTGCAAACATAAAGGATTACAATTCAACTTCATGCCCCAGCAGTTATTGTTTGCTTGTTCACCTGTTTATTTTTACAAGCCATTTGGACATTTTCCGATACTAAAGAATACTTTGACTGGAAAGGGGGAAGCGTTGTTGTCGGATGTTCAAGGAACAAAAAAAGTGCATTCTAGCATCTCAAAATTCCTTTTTGAATTATTGGGTACAAGAATGAAATGTTTATATTTTATCCATCTGTAGCGTTGAACTTTTTCAAATTCAATTTTCTTCAGGAAATTCCTCCGTATTTCAACTTTTTGTGCGATATATTTTTACACGAACTGATGTTTGGTGCGACATTTTTCTTTAAAAAAGCTATATCTGTCCTTTATCATTAATTCTTGCCACGTTCGTTTAAGATGTGGGATGCTCCAGCCTTGTTGATGATCTTCGATTTTAAATAGATGGGTGGCGCTACGGAAACCATTCGCGGACACGATCGTCGTAATGATCCTGTCACGTCCCTGGGGCATCGTAAAATTTTTCGTCTTTTGTTATTCAAACCGTTTTATCTCTTGGCACCGTAGTCGAAGTATTAGCCATTCATCTTCCAGCCGCGACCCATCATTTCTCAAGGATTCGTGCATTTTTTATTCACCTTTTCACCGACTTATTGTTAGTGATTCAATGTGAAGGTTATTTTGGGTTGGTGATGCTCTAAGCCGCGGGCGTGTCTAAGTCACAAATCTAAGTAAGGGGGTACTTCCTTCCCCTGAGCCCAATCGCTACTTCTAAATATTTATTCATTCCATATTGATTGAATTTTTCTTCGTGTATGCAACAAAATTTCCTCTCTTTCATGTGAATCTAAATTATTTTTTTTCTCTTTGCAGGTAAGTTCAACATATCTGCTTGTTTGTAAGACGTGCCGAGCTGGGATTTAGTTGGTGAGTCATGTTTGAGTGTCTGAAATCTTAGCCGAAGTTAAATATAAGAGCATCATTGATAGAAATTCCAAATTATTATTCAGGGAGAGTCCAGCGCAATTCCCGAGCCCATACACTCAGTGTGAGTGTCGAAATTACGAAATATAACTTAACCGTGTACGTTTTAAAGGAGATTCCTCGTAAAGGTTCACTCTGATGTGGAGAAATCCTTAAAAGTCAGTGATTACTTAAAAAGTCGGTTAAAAATCAGGCTCCAAGGCGGACTTCCTAGGGTTATGGGCGGAAAGGAAATGGGAGTACAATTACACATTTCCTGCGGAGAAAATTAAATATACCTCGAAAACTTTTTTTCTTATCAACTCAGGCTATCTCTATGTTTCAGTTGGTTTTTTCTGCTCAAAATAATATGGCATCAATCGTTCTTTCAAATGGAGGTACAACTTAGTATTATTCCATTATATATATTACATTATACGTTCTAATTTATGGCATAATCATTAATTATAATTGGTTCGAGAAAATATTTGTTTTATTGGCTGAAAATTGACATATTCTCCTCACAAGGAAATGCCTGTAGGTATGGAGTTGTAAAAATTCGGAATGGGACCAACAGGAAACAGCATCAGGATAGTCTTAATTGTAATGCACTCCACCCTTCTCATTTTGATCAGTGACCACTGTTTAAACGTACGCCCTGCCCGTCTTTCGTACATGTCGGTCGGTGGCATTTTGCATGGACCTTGAGCTCTATGCCGCTCCTTCTATTCAATTTGTGGAAAGGTACAATAGAGTCTGTGGTGTTGGCATGAAGAGCCCGGTAGAGAGGGGTGGGGCGTCTGATTGGCAGCGTGAAAGGGTCCGGTTGATGTGACGTCACATTGCCGTTGACAAGGGACGAAGGCATTTGAAATTCGCTTTCTCGAGTCCGCAGCGCTAACTAGCATGCTGAAGCTGTGGAGGCAGTGTCGGAGAATTAATTAAATTTTATATAAATATTCATGCATAATTTTTTGCCAAGCATGTTTTCTTTTTTACCTTGGAGATATTATAAAAAAGGACGCTAAAATGTCATGCGGTGAATAACCTACTTCGAAATTTGCTTGTCTCCTTCAGAGACTAAGGGAATAATAGCGGCGGCATATCGTGTGGTAGCTCCAGGTTTATGTTACGTGAAGGAGTTAGTTTCCTCTTGTGGTAAATGTTTGATGTGGGAAAACATTAACATGTTAGCAGTTGCGTCTCTAAGGATTTTTTATCGGTCAAGGATAGTTTTAATGACGTTTATGAAGACGTTTAAGAAGAATCATCAAGAATAGGAGCGAGGTAGTGGTAACTCGATCATCACTGCATTTCGTAAATTAAAAAGGTGATGACTGTGTTAAAGTAACTTAAAAGAGTCCTGTGATAGGTACTTAGCAAGTTTAGACGGAAAAGTATTTATTTGGAAAAAACTGATAACCTCTTTTTAAAATTACTTAGTGTTTTTTAATCCGCAATGATTATACCATTTTCTATGAAACGCTTTAATCCCGGTATATTTGATTATTTTGCAGTTCTTTAAGTTCTATAACAGCAATGTCAAATTGGTGAATAATGAATATCTTCAAAGTGTATGAAGAATGATTGTAGGCTTTCCCGGCGTATAGAATTGTGTAAGGTTACATGGGTTTTCCACCGGGTCAGATGGACAACTGCTCATCGAAACGTCGGCCGAGATGGAGTTGGAGAACCTGACCCGGTGGAAATCCCGTGTAACCTTCCACAATTCAATGTGTATGTTTCTCGTTGAAAAACTAATGGTACTTGGATGGCATGGATTAAATTATTTTCGACCGTATAGGAACTTTAAAGTGATAATTTGGATTTTTTTGAAATGGGAATATGGATCTATTATTATTTATTAGCCAAACGTATAACTTTTTGGTACTCAAAAGTATAACTGCAAGGTAAAAAATGGTTTCCTCCCAAGGGGCCAGGAACGTGCAACAAAGCTATATCTTGGGCATTCACGAAAGGAATACCGAGCATGCTGATGTGGGGACGACAGGGACTTTCTCGAAAGCAGGATGATTTTCGACGATGCGTGCGCCTGGTACACTTTAAGAACGCCAGCTGGGAGCCAAGGGCACCGTAAAAAAGTGAACCTGCTCCGTGTCGCTCCTTATTTCGCTGGTTTGATGAAAGGAGTGCGCGTCCCGCAAGCCTCAAGTTCTTCAGCCTTTATTATGGACGGGAGTCGTGCATGCAAAGTGCTCATCTTTGTTGAAGTTTTGAGTCGAGCGGCGTTAAAAAGTAGTTACGAGTTTTACTTTGCGTCTCCTAACGTCTCATAAATCATGACGTACAGGATTTTATGGTATTCTTAACCTTCCTACGCTCTTTCAAAGTGGTTAAGCCGTTGCAATTGTGGAAGAAAAGCTCAGGGATCGAGGAATTGTTGGGTTAACTCGAGGGTACGTGGAGTAGGTGTATAAGGTAATACGTGTTCACTTGATGTAATATACCTCCAATTCTTGGTGTTAATGTAGCAATAATATCTAGCTCCATCGAAATTTAATTTTGATTGCTTGCTCTTTTCTATCTTTCTGCCGCAAATTCTATAAAGCCAACGAAAACGTCTGGTGTGGACTCTTCGCCAAAGAAGTTATCTTTCATTGTAATACCCGGTAAAGTTGTATTACCATTTGGATTCGTGAAGATATTCAGGATATCTCATGAATTCCATTAAGAAAATTACCTTCCGCGCGTTTATTATTTATGCTTTCGTGTTACCAGAAAAATAGTCTGCGTAGTTCTGCTTCGCACGATGTTCGTGATAATAAGCGTTGAAACTAATGTGATGCTGATTATGGGAAAAATTAGTGGAATTTTCCGAGTGTGTTTTTACAGCTGTGTCACTGTCTGCGGTTTTTAAGGAGTAACATGCTGGTAAACATTTTGGGACATTTGGATTATATGAACTTCTGTCTCTCATTTAATCGTAGTCTTTACAATCAATCATTGGTCGTAGGAAGCCCTTAATTAATAATTTTGGGATCAAAACGTGGCTAGTACTGAGCTCAAATCGAAAGACATGTTTCCATTTTTTGTTGCTTAGCTAATTACAGATGTATCTCACAAACTGCGCCTTATTTCATTTAGCACAAAAATTGCGCCGTAGTATTACACTAGCAACTTTTGGGGTTGTGTAATATGAGCACAGAGAAATTCAAAATTCGTAGCCCTGCGTTTGCGTAGATGATCAAGCATTGGACGATAGTTTCGGTCAAACTGATTGCTGACGAGTTGACTTTGTGGAAGTCCATGGATAGTGATAATTGAAACAGCAGTAGTATTTTTCCACACTTTTTTTTATTCTTTTTCGACCGGTTTCAATACTTACGCATCATTATCAAAAGCTGTCTCTTGATAAAAAGTGTGGAAAAAAACTACTAATGTTTCGATAGTTTCGGTTGCCTATTCCTTCCGCACAACATGAAGTCTCTCGTTCTCGTGAAAGAATAAGGTCGTGTACATCGCATTTATTATTCGGTATGGAAATGTGTATGTAGGATAGGAAGTGTAATACGGGTACAATTGAATTTAAAATTCGTAGCCCTGCGTTTGCCTAGATGATCAAGCATTGGACGATAATTTCGGTTACCTATTCCCTCCGCACGGCATGAAGTCCCTCGCTCGCGTGAAAGAATAGCGTCGTGTACGCGAAGGGTGGATCAGCGTGCCGTGGGGGATGTCGAGAGGAGTGGAATAATTTTTTGATTCCTTCACGGCCGCGTCAGTCTTTCGCTGCACTCGTTTCTTTTATATTTTTTACTCCGCCAGAGCCTTCTCCTTTCAGTCCGCGCACACCCCTGTTGTCTGGCCCTCATACTCAATGCATACCTCCTTCCCCCCTGTCTCTCTCTCTCTCTCTCCCGCCCTACCTCCTCGATGCCCACCCCTTCCCATGGCCAGCCCTTTTTATATTCGTGCCTGCGACGGCTGTGTCGGTGTGGTGGACCGTGCAATAGTGGGGGATATAGAGGGTTGGTCGGTCGCCGAAAAAGAGGGAAAGGGGACCTGGTTGAGGAAATGGGAGGGAGTCGGTCTGCTGTGAGGTTGTGGATTGGGGGTTGAAATTACGCGCTTTACGGTTGAAGGACGGGAGGAGTGAGTTTTAGACGGACCTCAACGGAAGAAAACGAGGCGGTGCAATATCACGATGCATCGGATATATAGAAAATCTGGGAACGCTAGCCTCACGGCCTCACATCTGGCATGAATTACTCCCATTTATATCACAGTCCACTTTGTCTTACGATTCAGTCGGTCATTGAAGCCCCTATTTTATTTTTGGGATATATATGCGTGAAGTATCGCATTCCGTGATTATTAATCAGGATGGAAATATTAGTACCAGGAATACCTTGGCGGGGAAATGTCAGGGAGGAAGGGAAACATATTCTCCACTCTCACTTTTTTCGTTTGATCCCGCTTTCGATAATATCATTTTCAAAGTATGTCTGGGTGAATAATTAGGGTTGATAGTTGCTGACTCGGTTGATATGAATGTTGTATGAATACTAACCAGAAATTGAAAATATTTTTGTTCCTACTATGGTTTGTGAATGTTTTCTTGTATCCTGTGGTAATGCCTATACTCACCCTGTCCAAAGTCGCGTGTGATACCGGCGTGTTGGAATAGGAAGTGACAATGGGCTCACTGCGTATAGGCATACTATTTCAATCGCCACGTATCCCATTCACGCTTTCTGAATAGTTCAAGGAAAATATCAGCTTAAGATATGTTAACAGTGAATGCAGTCAAGGCAACTGGCGATAATTGTTCGCGAAAACGAGAAATGCTGAAGATGTGCTGAAAACCAAATTATAGTAATTTTTCACTCTTTTACACCTTCTTCTGTGAAAACATTGTAACCGAAAAGTGGAGGTAAAAATATTTCCTGATAATTTTATTATCGATATCTTAATGACAAGACAAAAGTTGCTCTACTTACTACAGCTCCATGGAACATCATAATACATTGCGATATAATACAGCTATGGTACCTCAAATTTTGCAAATTTCCGAATGAATTTGCCATAGTATTATTAGAATTAAAATGCTATTTGATATGCGAATAATTTCACAGATAGTTATGACTTTATACAGATTATTTGGAGTTACTATCTACTAATTCAGAGCATTGTTAATTGGTTTGTCTCGGTAATTGGCGTAACTAGAAATCATCAACATAAATAGCTTGAGTTGACGTCTGATGAGCGTTACATATCGTAGTTTTACCAAAGTTTAGATTTTTAACTGGCATCCAGGGGGATTGGAAGCGGAAAAGGGGGGGGGGCAGGATGGAGCGAGGTTACTTGGAGGCAACGTGTCGACACATTCGGCAAAAATTCAGCCTGGGGAGAATTCGTGGAAGCCAGGGGCAAGAGAGGTAGTATTTGTATGTAACGGGGGAAAAAGGGAGGGAATTTAGCGTAATAAAGAGAGAAAAGGGGAGAGGGGGTTGGGGATTAAGCGATAGTGAAAAAGGTGGGTGAAAGACTAGGGGAACGAGAGCTAGGGTGGAATACAGGGTCAGCGATAGGGTAGGGTTGGAGTGGACGAAAGGGAAGGAAGAAAAGGATTCAAAAAATGGGGATTTGTGGGTCCGTGTGCGTTTTGGGCGAGATTTGTATTTCACCGACGCGTTCAGCCCTTCTTTTGTTAGCTTTTGGGGCCGTGAATAATGCTTTACTGTCGTAGCCCCTGCATGTTTATTCTAAAAATACTCTTTATGTATGTGTATTTCCTCTCACTATCCCCATCCTCCCCCTCAATGCGTTCCTAATTCCTCCTGATGCAGCAGAAGAGCTTTGGGACGCTGATGAAAATCGTGATTAATTTTTATTTGCTCCACCTTTATCCCTATATCCCCCTCTCTCTCTCTTTCCTGTAGTAAAGCCCTTAATCGCTCGAATTCATTTGGGAAATAAATATGTTCAGGCTTAGAAGAGTTTTCAATTAAATATTGTTCGTTGATCGTTTTTTCTCTTGGTTGACACATCACGTCTTCGAGAATCATTCATAGTGTTGATGGGCATGTTTTAAAGCAATTATTTTTAAACTCATTAGTAACTCTTTGAAAATGATTTAACATATCGCGTTCATTTCTCCTGCCCATAAATCAAGGAAGATTATGATGAGCCAAGCTCTCAAAACATGAGGCCAGAATTTCTCCTTCTCTCGGCTTCATCATAACGATAGAAATTTTATTATACGCTGTTGATGATGGTAATACTAACCTATAAATATGCATATTGTTTGAGCAATACTACCTTATTATTGAAAATACCGAACCATCGGATTTATTTCCTCAGGTTTTATCTAAAAGTTCTTACAGTAGTTCAAATTTTTATTTATAATTTTACTCGTTAATAATTATTGAATGTCAACTGCCTACTCTGGCGGCATAAACTCCTGTTGTGTGATTTAGAATCCAAAATACTGGCGTTGGTTGAATAATTTTTGGCAGAATCTCGCGAAGTTTCACTGGAATCGTAGGGAACATGCATAGATAATTAGATATGGAATCTTGACTCGCATATCTGAATTCTAACCGTGTAAGAGCGGAGCAGAGGTCAGGGGACGTAATTCGAAGTGTGGGAAACGAAACTAGAGTCGGAGAAATATCAAATTAAGAGATAGACATTCGGGAGGGCTCTGCTTTTTTATTCATGGGATTGGGTTCGTTCCGGGAGAATGCGGAGAGGGCCGTTGTCGGAAGATTTTTTTTCCATTCTGATTGGGCAAGGAAGGGTGCTGGTCAGGGCGAGGAATATGTATGGTGGAAAAGTCCGTGGAATACTTGAGTAGAGAGAGAGGGAAAGATTGAGGCGGGATGAGGATTGTATGAGAGTGTGGAAAGTAAGGTGAGGTGGTTGGGATGGAATAAGCGAGGTGAAGAAGCCTCACCATAGAATGTATTGGTTTATACACTATAAGTATGGGCTGGGTTGGAGAGAGGCGAAATACTGAAAACTGATTGTCGGACTAGTAATTGCGTACATTCGCTGGAAAAAAATCTTGAAAGGGTAATCGAATCACGGGCTTACATTTATTATTCACCGAATGAAAAAGGAGATAACTTGGTAATTTTCCGTACTTTTATTTTCCATCCTTCCGGATTCGGTGAATTTCACGTCATTTTATAACAATGGGCCTTGCTAATATGGCCCATTGTAGTAAAATAAAAGGGAGGAAGAGTTAAATGAAAAACGTAAGCCGAGTTGAAGATCAGGATCTCTTGAAGAGGGTGTTGGCCTATGAATTGGAATATATAATACGCAAATTTAAAATTGCTTAATTTTGGCTTACGATGTTCATTTTAATTTTTTTACCGGTGAATTGTCTATATGAATAAGTTAAAGTTCTTAAAGTTTTTAAAAGAATAATATTTGTTTACCGTCTTATGAAGAAATATATTTAAATATACATTTATTCTTCGTCACTCGTTTCCCACAACGATTTGGTAATTTTATGTATTCTTAATGACTAATTGCGATAGCTTTCTCTCGCGACCGCCACCACAGAGAACACCTAATGGTGTTTTTGACGCATTGTATGTTGAAATTACGGTGAAGGAAACCTAATATATCTCTTATTGACCTTATATGGGATAAAAGACGTTTTAAGGGCCACAAGTAATGTATAGGTAAGTCAAGTATTATATTTTGGTCCTGAATTAGGCTAATGAAACCAGTATTTTTCCGTGCATCATTGAGTGTTTTTTAACTGAGTGAGGTGTCATTGATTTTCCTGAAGAGATGCAGCTGTAAAACGAAATTCCAAAGTGGGAGTTATTTTACGTATAGGTACTTACATTATATATGTATCATTTGGCAAAAAATGGGACGAATTAAAGCTTAAAATGGTGATTGTTTAAAGCAATTAACTTATCTGTGATTAGAAACAGCGCATCTGTCCTCATCGTCTTAAATATATGTGGAGAAAAATGATGCTGAGGTTCCACAAGATAGGAGTAACTTTGACCCTTAGGCATTGCTGATGTATTTTTCTCATTCTTGCTTATCTTGCGTAAAGACACAGTTTGCGGTTTAAGCCAAAGTTATCATTTAATGCCTCGTACTTATATCGAAAACCCAGTAAATTACCAAAATAGTCTGCATACGTTGAGATCCTGGATCGATTAATATTCCCTAATCGGCGATATCGAATTGCTCGTCTTTTTGGAGCCAAGGACCATTACGCGTTATTTGACGCAAATATGTCATATTGAAGCAAAATAACGAAGTCTCCAGCCTCATCAATGGTTGGTTTCCTTTGACGTTGAGGGCGAGTACCCTCACGCCATATTCGACATGTTTGCTCATCCATCTTGCTGATTAATTGGTGATAGGACAACTCCAGGCCTCGTACGCGAAGAAGTATGTAATCGATTTTATTTGGTCTCCCTTAAATCGATATGCCCGCGTTCTTGATGTCCATGTTGCCCATAGGGACAAGACCGCTAATGTAAACATTGGATTTTTGACGCCTCCTCATGGGGGCTGCCAACAATTGACGCAACGCTATTCGACGGCGCCTCTCGCCGCCTGAAAAAAATTGCCGGTCGAGGAAAACCTTCCTTCCTTTTCTCCCAGTGTTTCAATTGTAAGCTTAGTTTGTTTTAATTTTGAGCCCATTCGTGGGTATGCCAATTTCGTGAGTTTTACTTTTAGTTACTTAAAAATCCTTTCTTAATGCAGTTTCTAAAAATGTCTTGTTTGTATTATTTACCCAAGAATTGAAACCGGGCCAAGCGCTTTCTCCATTTACCCCTTAAGCCCCCGGTACTTCCTTATAATCCAATTCAGGGCCATGAAAGCGATCAATATTTCTTCTTGCCGATGAATATTTTCTTTCCACCGTGTAAACATGGCTTGTTTTACCAGTGATATTGATCTCATGCAGTCATGGGAAGCTGAAAAGATGGATAATGTGCCGCTTACAAGTAGCTTTGGCTTCTCTTTTTTTCCGTATTTTAATGCGGTGGTGTGAGGATATTTCTTTGAATTATAGTCTATTGTTGGTTACGTCAAGTGGCACTGGTTAATTATTATAATGGCAGAGAAGAGCAGTGGAACGTTCGCGAAGCCGAGGAAGTATTATGCGAGAAATGGGAGAGAAGTCTAAAACAAGTTTTCTGGTTTTAACTTCATACAATAGGAGTGAGAGAAGCAAATAATTTTGAAGTTGGAAAGATTAACTCTATAAAAATTTGGGCGTTAAGCTCCTCAAGCCTTTCGTCATCCCTCTTATGCGAATCTCTCTCGAAATCCATTCCTTTTCTTTTTTCCCTCATTAAGTCATTTTTCTTTGTTTTTTTTTCTTTGGCCGATAAAGAGAGTGAGACTTTTTCCGAGCGAAATTGAAAAAAATGGCCAAACATGGAGCAGTCGTTCTTTTTTGAGAAGGTGAGAAAGATGAAGAGATTATGAGGTCTTTCGAATTTGACGGTGGCGTGAAGTTAAATGAGAATGAGAAAGCGAGCTCAATTTTTTTCTTTTATTAATATTTCTTGCATTTCAAAGTTGAAAATCATCTTGAGAAAATTTTTTTATCACCCGAATTTGCTTGGATTTTAATTTTGAAAGCGCGAAATGTGTCCAAGGGTTGTGGAAGTACGTGAATTAATAATCAAACTTTCTTTGATGTGAAAAATATGCCATTTTTTAGGTAGTGAGGGGAGAGTGCGAATTAAATCTTGTTCGTATCCTTGGAATGAGTAATTCATTGTTTGACATTCCCCTTAGTTTTGGAATCATAATTGTGTGGCAGTGAGATGGAAATTGCTGGGGCATTTGATACGCTATAATAATTTCATTGGAAATCGACGAGGCTTAGGCTAGTTCAGTCACTCTTGACTGTATAAAAGATATATGTGCCTACAATCATTTTCGACGTTTTTGAATAGTAACATGATGGAGCCAATAAATACTCATAATCTGTCTCTGATTTTAATATTTCCAAAACGAATATAGTTGCTCCACATACCCTGACTCAGAGTAGAATGGGAAATAGCCCTTCGAATCGTCTTCAGTACTTCCCCACAGAAATCTGCTCGTGATAACTCAGTGACCTAAAGATTATTGATTATCTATTACATTTATTTGGCGTTTGGCATTTTATGTAAGTATTGTTGTGGTACGGTAATAGCCTTACGTAGGCTGAGATCAGGTGCGGATTCCGCATCAAATTCGGGAGGGGAGGGTCATGACCTTTGTCCGCTCTGCGATAAATACATATCAAACTTCTCACCCGTTTGGGAATTGTAGCAATGCATTTGCATATACACTCCTTTTACTGTTTTAAAAGGATACAAAAACTTAAATTTATAAAACTTTAAAAAATTAAAGAAATCATAACCCCTCTTACCCCAATTAAATCTGCCCCTGACTGACCAGGTCGTTCCAAGTTAGTATCTCAGTATAATATTCAAATGATAAAAACTGATCATTATTGAGAATTCATGAATGGTACTACCTCGGGGTCGCCACAGAGTGAACATAATCAACATTATTGAGATATCAGATGCGCGGTAAATGACTGACTCCTTGAGTAATCGTCGTTCCAGTATGAAAACGAGAATTTATACCGCAACTGTCGGAAAACGTGTCTGCTCGTCTCATCTTTGATAGCGCCACGTGGCCCATACTGTCGTCGGCATCGATTCTTTAACAAAAAAAGAAGAGAAAGAGATCATGGGAGGAATAAACTACTGGACAGCGAGAGGCTTATGGTATGGAGGAAGGGGGAAGAGATCGGTGCGGAAGAGCGTTTATACAAATAGGCCAAGATGCTCGAGAGTGAGAATATACGCACACGCGGGTATCGACGCCGCCGGCCGGGGAAAAGCCTTCCCCGAAAACTCGATTGGGGGAAGGAAGAGGAGGTCCGTTTGAGAGGAAAGAGCTAGGCGGCCGCGGTAAACAAACAGCAGTAAAAAGAGAAGAGGGACCATTAGGGCGAGTTGCTGGCACTGTTAGAGGAGGCGGGAGGGAGTTCTCTCCATATGACGCCAAAGGGAAAAGGAATATTGGTTTATGGAGTGTGTGGCAAGGAGTGGTATTAGTGGTAGTGGAAATAGTATTTAGGAAAATTTAGGAGGGATTTTATCGGTTGGCGTCTTGTCCGTCTAAATTCGAGAGTCGTATCGAGAATGTATTCTGGAAGTTAGCTGCTGCCTCGTGTTGACGGGGAAGCGCTTGTATTGGTCAGTACGGAATGCAATTGAGCGTATAATTTGGACAGTTGATGGATTAGTTGCTTCGAAAAAAATATGGTGTTCGTGTATAAGCCGGTTTAATCAACGTAAACAGTCGTTTTCAGGCGCAATGCCTGTGAAATATCTGTAATGGCTGAGTGACTTACCGGCAAATATCTACGGTGCTCAACAAATTCACTTTCATTTTCAAGTTATTCAAGTTTACTAATTATCATTGTGCTGCATTATTTTATAGAAATTTTCATTTTTGCGCGATGGCTCACCTGCGTTTTCATTTCTGGGACGTTTTTTTTTTTGCGAAATCCCTATTTTTACGCAATTATTTACTTAGTATCTCCTAGCGGCTGGTAAGTAATATTGCTCGGTATTTGATTTCATCCATATATATTTAAAGATTTAGGGATTAAATGACGGTAAAAATGTTGTTTCCTGATTATATATGGTTATATTCTTTTATAATATTGCTGATTGCATTTTCATAGCTCTGTTAGGCTATATGTTATACCCGTGATTGTGCCCTGTCGTTCCAGTCCTACATCTCTTTCATGCTTAGATATAATCTGGCAGCATTGCTTCATGATTACTCTAGGGTGAATAATATTTGATTCCATTGACTCCAAGCGAAGGCAGTGATGGCCTGAGAGAAATTGTGAAAAAAAGCGATATTTTTTTCTCCATTTTTGTATGCAGTTTATCCCCTAAAACCTCATAATTCTCTGATTGAAGTAATCAAGCGGATAATGTGTTTGCTAGGTCTTTCCTAGCGTACCCAGTTGCCTATTAAACAGCAGGGGCTTAATGGACACAGCTGCGTAGTAGGGGTGGTGTCCAGGACAGGTTAGGGCGGCAGGCTTCAGAATTGGAAGGCAGTTTGAAGAGAGGGCCATCTGCGGTATCTGTACCTACTGATAGAGGGCGGGCAATAAACGCGAGCCGAGGGTGGATGGTGAAGGCGAACGCGCAGTCTTGTTTGAAAAAAAAAACGGGAAGGTTTTTACTGACAGGCCTATAGGAGTTGGTGGGATAGTGTTGTTTCAGCTGTGTATGCCATTAGACCCTTTCCATAATGTAATTCATCACAGTGTAAGGCTTGATATGATGTCTGTATTTCTTAAATCAATTTTCATAAAAAATGTGAAGCTACTCACATAGGTAGGTAATTTCATTCTCTCTTTTAGTTTTCATTCAATTTTTATCTCCCATTTTACTGTAAATATAAAATAGCTTCATTTCCATGCAAATTGTGATCGTTTACTTCTGAAAAACTCACCAATGGTTTATGGGCTATCGTTTCATGTCTGTGCGTTCATTTCGTATTTTTCGATATTTTTAAAATTTAAGTTGGTTATTTCTCAATTTCTCTTTATTCTAGGCCATTAATTTTGAATTTATTTCCTGAAATGGCATATTTGGCATGGAATTATATTGGGGTCAACAGAACTTTCTGGATCAAATAAGAATACGAAGTGACCGCAGTCACTTATTATTGTCGTTGCATATTACATGCATGGCGAGTCGCTTTCAAAACTCTGGTAGACCTCAATCAAAGGTGTAGGAATGGGTCTTTGCCCACCGTCGTATAAATAGTAACGGATGAGAAAGCTTGAGATAACCCACATTTTGCAATACAATTTTTCGCCTCAATTGGGAGGATAAGTTAAAATGCCATCCTTTTAATAACCAGTTAGAGCGTCAACAGCGGTCCTTAAATCGAAGGTGCGTTCAATCGAAATGCGGGCCTGGAGATGTCATTATGATTATCGAGATTCATCCTGATACCCAGAACATTTTCCGAATGATTTCTTCCGGGAGGATCAAAGGGAATTCGTCGTGTGGAAAAACTGGAATGAATCAATCGCGTTTAATTAAAAAAATGAAACTCGGGGGAATAAATTGATACGCGTTCCTTCCAGTTTTTTTTTCGTCCCAACCCCTCAACTCCACGTCCCGCCTACAAAATTCCCTTTCGTCCAGCTCCCTAAATAATCTTTTCGCGGTCAAATAAATCAAGTTCTAGAACGAGGCTGACTACCGACCCCTTCTCAACTATTCTCCTCTTTTTACCCGCTGTAAAAAGCTAATCCCCTCGTCAACATCAGTGGCACATTAAAATATTTAACCCCCTCTTCATCCCATATGACCGCTTCCCTATTTTCGTTCCGCCCCCACCGAGCGGCGGCAACTCGTCCGCCCCACAAGCGCCCGGGGCCGAAAACTCCGCCCCCCTACTCTTCATCTCACCCCCAACTTTTCGAATGCCATGCATTTTTCAAGAGCCACGAGTGTTGGTTAGTTAGCATCGCATCATCCTTTCCTCTGGTAGTGGTGGTTGCGGCTCCCTTCTCGCGAGTGATCTTCACCAATGGGAAGTCAAGGGTAGTTCAGGAGGATGAAGGTAGGGATGTGACTTCTTGGCTTGCCCCATTGGCTTACTCGGTCGCGTCGCGAGGATAAGGTGGGAGTTTTTAGGGGTGCTGCCTGAAATGTTTTTGGGGTGGGTGTAGGTATAATGTCCCCTTGACACGCACGGCTTTCGGTGGTGGATATCCTCCACTCTCTCTATCAAACTTGTCTCTACTCACGCACCGATACTGCGTGCATTCTCCGCCCACATGTTCTTGACTCACCACCTGCGTTTTAACTTGGGGTGCTAACTTCAAACGAAGATAGCAGTAGTGATAATTTTAAGATATCGTGCGTATGGACCGTTTTTATGCTCTCCCTTAGTCTAGCCGCTCACGCTTAAGTTTAAAGTTTCTAGCATTCCTTAACATTAGCAGGGACTTGTTCCTGAATTATTGTTAAACATTATCCTATAGTTAGTGCGAATCTTCGGCCCTATTTTCCGTGCTCTATATTCTAATATTTTAGGTACCGTAGAATATTTAAAATATAAGTGTTTTGGTGATGGAATTTTATCGCTAATTATCGAACTGAAACTTGAAGCTTGTACGTGGTGGAAGGGCTCAATGTTATTAATAGTTACTACACTTTGTTACTACGACAAAAAAGTACACAAGAGCCGCTAGTAGTAGCGAGTGTGATCTTACTTTTCCGGAAAGGTTGCCATGTGACACTACCCTTACGTAAAGTCAGCAATATCAGTGCGCTGGTTGGGATTACTATCGGATATTTAGCAAAATTTGCGTTAGCATAAGCAACAATTTCTGCGGGGCCGCTTTTATTAACTGTTTTGGATCAGGGATTATTGCCGCCCAGGAGACATTAGTGGTACTTTTTGGTTGTATAAACATAACTAATAGCTAGATAACTTTTATTGAGTTGGTAATTTATCCAAAATTGTCAATTAATCTGGATTATGAGTCCAAAATTCGAAAGAAAACGAAGTTCGCTGGAATGAAACACTTTTAATAGAATATCTGGTTAAATATTTTGTTTATGAAGAAACATGCCTAGGAGAAATATGCGGGCGCTTCTTGTCGGTCTCAAACAGTGGAACGCTCATCAGTAGTTCTATTCAAGAGATCCCTCCTGTGTGGTGATTAATTTTAATGATATGCTAGGATCTGCCTTTACGGACCGAGGGCATTTACTGTCGCCTATTCTTTTAATTTAACCAGTAGCCATTACAATTACGTTCATCGTCTCCGTCTCTATTCATTTTGAGCCGCACGTAACTAACTATCCCTCTCCTGACCAGCCCAACCCTCCGTCTGCCACGACCACAACTTCTCTCCCGTTCGTTAATTATTCATCACGCGGTAAATTGCTCTGGTGCCCTCCAGGGAAGTCGAAGGACTGCGCAGTCAGTTGCATCTGGGGATGTGACGCGACTTAGGTAAGGCGTTGGGCGTACTGCAAACATACCATTTCTCTTGGAAAATCGATTCATTAGACGGAGACTAGCGTTGTTTCCGAACTCTAACCGTTTCATTTATGCTCACCCATCGTTAAAATAATCAATTTTCTTTCATTTTTAATCATTCGGAAAAGTTTTTGCTCCGTTTGAAGATTTCCCCTCCGAGGAATTAATTTATTGCGTATTTTCGATTCGAAAAAGTTTCTTGCACCTGCGGTTTTTCCACATCATTATTATCGGAAGATGATTTAGATTCTTATTGTTTAACGAGACCCAGGTGTGCTCAAACGTTTAATTGTAATAATGTTCGATTTGATTTTCCTTAATTTTGTTTGAACCAAATGAATATTGGCCGAAAAAAATTCTGAGTCATTAACTATGAATATAGATATCTATTTATGCTGATTGGCTACTTTCAGTGTGCATTTTATTTTTATAATTCCGGGTTCAGCTTCAGATATTTTCGTCCGTCTATATCCCTTACGCATTTTGAACACCTCTTGCCATGGGTAGGTCTGAACATAATCATGTTTCCTATTGTAACATATCCTTTCCGTGTCCTGCAAGTTAGTCTCGGTTTTAGTTCATGAAAATAAGTACTCTCAAATGCAAACTGTTTCCACTGCTCCCCTGAATATTTCTGGCGAAAGTACAAATGTGATTGATAAAACTACAAGAAATACGATATCCTACGGACTTCTATGAATTAAACTCGATTGTTTCTGGCTTTACTTTGTGAAAATCCATTCTTAATAATACAACGTTATTGTATTAGTTAAATTTGACAAAAGCTTTGCTAAATAAATTAGAAATGTCGATAAATCGATTCGTCGGCAAGTTCGGAAATGTTTCCCGGTCCTTGGCGCTAAACACAGAATTAGCGTACTTTTGCCATCCAGTGATAATATTCCTCATCCCTCAATTCCCTCAAAGTCATCTCTCCATGTGAAGGGCTCAAATCTGTGAGCTCATTCAATGCCCTCTCCGATGTGACCCCGTTTGTTTGATACCTGCATTCGTTCGCATTTTTCCACCTCTCATGCTTATTGTTTTCATTACCATGTCATTTTTCTCATCACGTCTCCGAGTCCCGTTGTGTCTTCCCTCCGGCTTGTTTTAACACCCCGTCACTTCCTCCGCGACCTCCTCCTCCCTCTCCACCCTTTTCACTTAGTTTTTACACACTTGCACACCCCCGCCACCCCATGGTGCCACCATGGTAGAGCTCTCTCGAAACCGCAATAAGTTTCCTAATTAACTCTCCGGGAGTTATTTGAATTCTCATTAACGAAAGGAGTGTGGGAGCACATGGCGACATCCAACCGTGCGTAAGGGTATGCATGACTTTTTTTGGGGTCGAATTTTTTTTATCCAGAGCTTTTCCGTGTTTTTGCCCTTTGTCTTTTGCCTTGCCCCGTTCTCGTCTCTTCTCCGTCCTGTTTTTCTCTCCATTTCTCCGCGACCTCTCTTTCTCTCACTCCCTCTCTTATTTTGGTCGTTTTTCTTCGGGAAAGAAGGAAAAAAAGTCTATTTCAATGCATCGGAGGATTACGCGAATGCTTTAAGCTTCTCAGAGATAGTCTCAGGGCAGATATAATTGGATTTTTTTGAATTAAGTGGAAAAAACACTGGCAATTTTTCAGTTACTTAAATTTCACGACCTCTTTTTTAAACTCTTGCACGAAACGCAGAATATTAAATTTACCTAAATCGATTTTTCTCCCGCATATGTATCCTTGATTACTAATTTAATTGCCTCCGTTTTCCGTTCGACGGCGTTTTAGTGGAATAATTTGTTTTTCTCGCCAGGCGCAGTAATTTAACGTCCTTTTAATATTTTATCTTGCTCTCTATTGCGAATTCCAATGAGCGTGTTCTCCTTCATTTTTTGTCGATTTAAATTTGATTTCATTTTAGATTTAAGGATACACGTGGTCATGTTTACTTTGAATATTTTCGATTTTCTCATCGTTTATCATGTGCGTGTCAATTAGCGGAGAGAGATTGTGCGCAAACATGTTAGCCTCGATCTTTCCCAATTTTCCCTCGGTTTATCCGTTGATTTCCAATTTTCCGAGTGGAATTGCCTTACCTTTATGGGAAGCTCACCTGGGCAAACGAAGGGATTTAAGTCGGAAATTTTAAGGGCTTGTTGATAACGAAGGGACCAAGTTCACAGTTAAACTCTGAATCGTTGAGTTCTAACGATATAAGTGGAAAAGAAGCCGTAGGATACCTATAGGATAGATCATCCTACGATTAATACTTAACTAAGAATTTTTATTGATTGCTTTTGGATAAATATTACACCATTGCTAATATGTCCGCATAAGGTTACTCGTTTAGCTTCCTCATAAAAGTTATTTTATGCGGGTAAATACCTACCTTCTTTATTTAATTATAATTCGTTTTGTGTTGTATATCGAGCTGTCTTATTGTTTTACTTACCGTCCTTCTATTCCGTCGAAATAACGTCAGCCAATTGCTTAATATTGAAAATCGGGGATCTGATTTTTTTTATTTTAAGTATATTCATTGAACATGTGACATTAATGTTCGTGATTCACATTTAAATCGATGAAGTATTCTTAAAAGGTAAAGGTTGGAAAGGAGATTAGAGAGCCCTATTTTTTTAGCTGTGAAGGATCCCTTGACTCTTTCTATTACTATAATCATATTTATTCATACCTCTTTTCTCTGAAGATGGGGCTAAAAATTCAGATGTTAGAAGTGCGGGTCTTGTTTTTCATTCTTTGCATTTTTTACGTAATGTTCCTTCTGTTGAAGAGCTTGTTATACGAACGTTAATATGGTAATATGTTAAAACTTTCATACGTTAATGAGGATGAATCTCTTTTTCTATTAAAGAAGGATCTCTGTACCTTCAGGTATGAATTTACTTGTTAGAAATGTTGGCAAATAATGATATTATGGGTAGTTAATAAAAATTAAGTCAAGTTAGTATGGTAGCGTTGTCGATTTGACCAAGAGGAGTTGTTGTTATGGATGCTTCACCTCCTCTATGAGCAGTAAATACCTAAACGGCTATAATTTTGCCTGTATTCAGCCTCGAAACTGCCTCTCTTGATGAATCTCCCCCCAGTCCTTTACCCCGCAGGTTTCGTCATCCGCTACCCCAAGGCCTCATCTCTCATGTCTGCCGTCCACTCCGTAGTCACGTAGTCTCCTACGGACGGACACCCTCTCTTCCCTTATTATTATTATCCCGAGAGGCGGGTCGCGAGCGGGGCAAGGACGCTCTGGAGAGAGGATGAGGAAGTCCGGGACGGGACCGCGCTTTGCGGTACGGGCGCTTGGGGGCGCGAGGGAAAGCCAAAACGTGGGAGAAAGACACTTTGAGTTTGTGTGTGTGCCTGCTTGGAAAGTGACCGTGGCCAATTCTTCCTCGGAGACTCCATGTGTGCACTGCGGAGCCATTAAGGCTGGCGGCGAAAATTAACTCGCATCTGCAGGCAATGATTTCCTCCTCCTACACATTCAAACACACACGAAAGAGGGTCCGCTTTCCCTCCGTGCCAACTATATACTCCTCCTCCCACTCCCTTTTCCTCATCGTTCTCTTTTTTTTAAATCTAGTCCTTACATCCGCTCTCCACTGATGATGATGCTATCTCAAGAAACTGGCTGTACAAATTCTGTTCTAAAGGAATATGCACAATCCTCCGTGAATATCTTACGCTACAATGTTGCTTCAATGCATGGGATATTTATTTATTTCATCACCAAAAACGGCACAAAGGCTTTTACATTGGCTGTTCATTAAGTAAATAATACCTAAAAGATAACAACCAATATCACAAAAAATAAAAACTAACAGAAAACAAAATTATTAAACATAAGAAGTGGCACTATTGATTAGACAATAGTGAATTATTCAAATGGCGTTTTAAGGTGGCTTTGTAACTAGTGTCTCCTATTTTGGCGGAGTAGACATACTAATATGTACATATTATTTTCTTCTGGCAATAATGGTGATATACCCGTTCTTGGAAGGAGACATAAACAATGAAAAGAGAGCAAATGAAATGAAAAGCAAAACAAATTCTTCAGATTTATAGATGTATTCTATTTTTTTGCCTAGGTCCAAATCAAACGTGCAAGGGTGCATCATATTATGTATGTTTCACAGGGTATGTTTCTTGGACAGTTAAAAGATGAAATGTTGAGAAATTAATCTGCGATTTTAAGTTTTGATGCTCTTTAGGGAAGGTGATGCTATTTTTTCCGAATTAATTCTTTAGAAAGTCAACTTATATCAGAGATTTTCATAATTTCATCTAGTCAGCAACTCAAAGTTATTAGTTGTGAATTTATTCCCCACAGCTTTTACTATGGTGTGATGTACCTGAAAACATGGCATAAGTTTACAGATGTTGCTCCTGTTGTTGTTCAACGTATAGTGTCAACACGTGATCGTTGGGCTGACACTATTTCAATGTTCATGTTGATTATTGAAGTAAATTTTTTAATACTACCACATAAAATAGAATCGTTCAGGCTCTTTTGAAAGTGACATATACATACATTATTGCAGTAATTCTGTTGTCATCGAAAGGTACCAGACGGTACACTTATCGAGTCGAACCGAATGAAACTCGAAATATGTTATGATACAGATAGTAATACGAGTTGGGGAAGGTAACTCTCTTGGTAATTATGATCGTGTCTAACACAGAGAGGTGAAATTCAGCTGTGTAGGTATTACACACTCCCTAATGTCCTAAGCATGGGATAGGCTAGTTGACTTGGAAAGACTGGAGGAGAGGCGTTAGCAAAAGCAGAGAAGGGAATGAAGAAGACGGAAAGATTGTGCTTATGCATATGGAGGACATAAATATAAAGAGAAATAGGTATAACTCTCTTCTCCCGAGCTTTCCTTATTCTCCCTCAGTCTCCTCTGGGCCTCCGGCATGGGCAAAGGGAAGAGGCGTTGAGAATTAAGCCCCTAGTGGACGGGTTTCGGTGTTTAAAAAGGAGTTTATTACTTCCAATGGCCGTCTTAATTAAAGTTACGCATATATTATCTCCCTCCCTAGCATTTCCCCTACCTACCGGCTACACGCATGTACGTATAAATATATTTTCTCCCTTTCCCAGGTTCTTTATGAAGGGCGGAGGGCAGAAAGTGGGTGGAGGGAGTGAAAAAATGACCCTCCAGTGTGGTCGCTGGAATTGCTTCATCTTCGTCTTCTCTCCTCTTTCCTCTCTCTTCCGTACCTTCTCTTCCCCTTTTTAGAAGCGTTTTCTTTAGAAATCCATGAAGCTTTTACCTTCCCTCTCTCTCCCCCGCTTTCTCGTACATGTCAGAAAAAAAGCGTGGCGTGATTTGAATAATTAGGCAAGAGTTTGGAGGACTTAATCTGTTTCATCGTGTACCTACTTTTTTGGCCTTGGTTACATTTTATTTACTCCCTTCAATTTTTTATGAGACGAGGGATGCCCTGTTCCAACCATTTTTTGGATTCTCCTTCCTCTCTTTATGTTAATTGAGCGACATGTATTTGTTAATTGGAGTGGCCAGTCCAAATGCATCATATGAGCTAAAAATCTTAATGTAGGGAAAAATTTATCTCGAGGTCAGGTTGAATTGTTACTTAGGAATAGCCTTTGAGGTAGGTAGTACATACTTCCTCGCAAGCTACCTCATAGAGCGTCTGGTGGGGAGGTTGAGGTTTCATCATCGCATCTGAAAAAGAATGCAATATTTAAGTTTAGAATAGGTATGGTTTAGGTATGAAAGGAGTGTTTTGGATGTTGCTCAATCATTCCCCATTAGAATAAAAAAGTCCTCCCCTATGCATTTGAGTATGCATATATGTATATTATATTGAATGGAAATAGTTGTTTGAAAAAAGAGAAAATTTTACGACACCTCAGTTGTGCGTATGTCTTCCTTGAAAATTCCTAAATTATTATTAGGCAAATTCGCATTGCGACCGAAGAATATGTTTTTTTTCTAAATGTGAAATCAAATTCACCATTGTCGTTTATTGATTACAGCCAGAAGTAAGGGAGATATTAAGTGCGTTCTTTTCCCAGTCAAGCGCACGGACCCTATGAATTCTTTCCTCAAGCTTCCAAGGGATCTGCGACTTTCCGGTTAAGAAACCTTGTTCTTTTCCATCCGAATTATTATTTTTATCGCAGCACCTTGATTTGCCTCCGATTTTCCATGGCCTTGATTGAACCCTAATAGTTTTTTGTTACAACTTTTTAAATATTTAGGTTGGTATATTGCTTTAGCAAAAATATCGCTGTTTATCTTTACCCCTATTTTGAATTTTATATCCACTTTAAAAAAGAAACAAATGGATGGTTCGAGATTGGCGTGTTTTTGCTGCAGATATATCCACCCTTTGAGTTGAGAGATTGTTCAAGAGCAGATGTTACAGTCTTGAGAGGAAGGCATTGGAGATGCGACCACTTCAACTCTCTTTATTATTTACTAGCGGAGGAAGCCTCCTTTAATCAAACGAACCAATAAATTATCACTTCTTACGAAACATCTGAGTGAGTTACTGCATGGCAAAGGACTAAAGACAGCCCCATTTTTTAATATCGATCTCTTTCTGAGATAAAAACACCACTAAACGTAGCTCTTTCAGCTATTTTGTGCAGTTTATTATTTTTCCATCACCGTGCTCTGAGAGACCGACGAGACTACGGTGCCTTTTCATTTGATGAAGGGTCGGCCTCTTTATTACTCATCCAGATTATATCAAATGACATCGAAATGGAATCTATTTCAGGGATGGTCTAGAGGAATGGGTGATGCGGAACTTGTTCTGAATTGATCGTTTTGTGCTCGCGTTTGGAGGAGTTCTTTGCCAGATTTTGAGCGGCAAAAGAGAAATAGAGTTGTAGAATAAATACTTTTTCTGACAGCATCAAGGCGTGTTTTTTCAGGTCATCACTTGTGTCATTACTTTGCGATTTTAACTTCGTTTCATGAAATAATATTTGATCTTAGCATGCATATTTTTATGTGATGTGATTGGGGCGTAAAACGAATCTTACAAGAGAAGCAATGCGTAAAAAATATAACCCTTTAACGGTTTTAATACTGTTTGTCTTCTTTTGAATTATTCCTTATGTACCTGTGACGCTATAAAGCGTATGCTATAGTTTTTAGCATGATGTATAATAATTTGTGAAATTTTCAAATCCTTCCCATTATAAAGCCTTAAGTACCTTACCTAAAAGTACCTTAAGGGTTTCCCCTTCTTAGCAATTTTCATCCTTTATGTATTTTTTATTATCGTGAATATTTTCCGGTGTGATCATATTTATCATCAATTTAAATCAACAACTGCCCATTGCCATTTTATCCATATTTGGCAGTATTGGTTGATGATTCAACTTTGATTCAAGCTGTTCAAGCATCCTTGCAAAATTGATTTCCTTATGCTGGTCGATGAGTAGGAACATTCTCCTCACCCTTTCTCTCAGTGCCGTTGCAGATATATTTTACATGTTTACGTTATCATCATCTGATTTCATCTCTGCAATCGCTCCTCATCGCAACTTTATCCGAAGATGGCGATATTCATTTGTGGTCGATCTTTCACATACACCGTCCTGCTTTCTACTACCGTCCCGTCTACTGGAATCCGCGAAAAATTCATTTCATCGGATAGGTTTTCGGAATTTTCACCGCGTACGTCCTTCTGTGCAGACAACAGTTTTCCCCCGCGTTGTAGATGGCTTCTTCAGGTCACTGGACTGTTGTCTGCACAGATGGACGCACGCGGTGTAAATCCCGTAAAGCTCTCCGCTGAATTTTCGCCGTGCAGCGAAAGCCCACACAAGGAAAATTCATTTCGTCCTGTGCTGGTCAATGAGTACATATTCCACGTTAATCGACTGATTCTTTCTCATTTAAAATTGGTTGGAATCCTTGAGGGGTGGGTGGTGGGAGAGGAGATCTTCCCACGGCGCAAGTTCCTAAGCCCTCCCCTACACTCACCCTCCCAACCCCTCGCTTCTTTCGGGTGAAAACATTACGGCATTATGCTAATGTTTTCCCCGTGTGTGAGGAGTGGCGGGGCGTGGAGGAGAGGGAGGGGAGGGCCCGAAACACAGAGTGCAGGAGATGTACATGCAAATGAGAGGGGTGGGGGAGGGACCGAATACACCTCCCACTCCCATGTTCTTCCACCAGCCATGGCGCAGTCTCCCTCACAGGCTCCGGTGCGATGCGATGGTCCCCTCGCGGCTCGTCTGCTGCGGCTTCCCATTCCCCGTAAGGATCTCGTCCTCCAGCTGGCCATACTACTCTCGCGGTCACAGATGGCGGGGACTTAGTATATAACCTAGTAACCGGCGAGAAGAGGGAGAGGGGAGACTCCTTGGACGTTAAAAAAAAGACGAAGAAGAGAAAAAGTGAAGGTCTTAACACGCGCGAAAACATCGTACTCCCGAGTATTTAAGGTGGTGGTTAAAGTAGGATAGGTTATGGAAATGGGGGCAAATGATGCCGACTCGATGTGTATCTCTGGTCGTATTTCGTTTTATATTTTTCTCATTTGTATTTGTGCCTTCATTAGTTCACTGCGACCAATCCTTTCGTGCGAACGAAGTAGAGGTGTCGCACTTAATGGATTTGCATTGTTTGGTCGTTCCGTAGTTGGAGAGGAAAGGATGGAACGGTGCTGCGTAGTCGCAAACATGTCACGGAAATGCCTTATGACTCTACCGAGGCACGAGGGTCGAAAGTCCTTTGTCACCAAGGGCGTAATCGTGTCGTCAAGTATGTTCTCTTGATTTTTTTTGGTGAAGGAATTTTAAGAGGATTACCTTTGCTACTTTGGGTGTACATTTGGGCGAAGTCTCTGATTCATCTAATTGGTGGTTACATTATCTCTATATCGTTCTCTCGATTATAAATTTAAAAGTGGTCTTTAATCTTAAGTTTGCATCAAAAGGATAGTGTGACCAACTAATTCGAGGCATTTTTGTGTAAGCTAATGCTGATTTTAGTGCTAGAGATTTTTACTGATTTTATCATATTATGGAAAGAAATAAATATTGTTGAATGCGCAACATTGGTCGGTTAAGAGTTTTTGCTTCGGCGTTGTGCCTACATGTGATTTTTTAACTTTACTTCTGTGGGTATTTTATGAAAATATTAATGAATTTTGCAATTATTTCATTAATCCCGGTGAATGAGTTTTAATGGGAAAAAATGCCAAAAAGAAGAGATTTGAAACTTGCTATTCCTAATACAAATTGAGAAAGAGAGATTTTACCTTTTGAGATAATGTTAATAAAGGGTTTTATACCCTTCAATGTATGAATTAATTTTATACACTCACGAATAATTCATACACCTTATTAATTTTTGCTTTAACCTTCTATTGAATATTCTCTCTATAAACATTTCCCTTTTGGAAATTTCTATTGTGATCTTCCTTTGAAAAATACATATGCATTGGATTTATTGTAATTTTGCTTACAAGGATCTACCTTAGTTTTTGTTGCTCCCTGTGAATTATGTTTATGAATTGTTTCTTTTCTGTATGAAAACCATTGCTTCTGATTTAATTTTCCCTTCAGACTTTTGCCGTAACCAGAGAAAATTTACGATCTTTTTCCTTGCACATTTTCATTGAATATTGAGCTGAACTTTGAGAATCAACTATGTCATTGATTTTCCGGAGCATGGGAATTAAATTAAGGAGGATTTGGACGATTATTCTCATTTAATTCGCTGCAAAAAAAAATTTGGTCTCCGGGGCGATTGTTGTTTTTTTTTTAATCGCCGACTGTTTCTCTTTATTACCACCGACCTAATGCGCTCGGGAAGGCTGAGTCGATTATTTATGTTTAACCCACTATTTTCGGGGCGAAGCGTAATCTGATACGCCGCACAAAATCCGATAAAGGGCCCACGTAGTCAAGGGCTGCCTTTAGTCTGCATTAGCCGACGGAACGTGCCCGCCTTGCCTTCCGCCCCGTTCTCACTTCGTCGGAATGTTCGCGATGAAGCGTCCGAAAAATACGCGCGAGGCGTGACCTCGGAGGCCGTGGCCTTCACTTCTTCATGACGCCAGAGGGTGGATCATACAAGCTCAGCACACCAATTGAGGTTTAACCGGAAAGTACCTACGTTAAGTAAATGATTTATATGCATAAATAAGAAACCGGATAAATTAATAGATTGTAATTAAAATTTATAGTACCTACATATGGTAAATGATTTATATGCATAAATAAGAAACCGGGTAAAATAAATAGATTATAATTAAAATTTATAGTACCTACGTTAAGTAAATGATTTATATGCACAAATATGAAACCGGGTAAAATTAATAGATTGTAATTAAAATTTATAGTTCTCAAAAACAACCCATGATAGTGAAGCCATTAGTTACGGCTGCTAAAAGGTATTGATATGAAATACTTTCGGTGGTGATATTTTTATCGTTGAGGTACTTTGTTAATGCTTAAGATACATATTATAATCGAATATTTTGCAATGCTTTAGAAAATTTTACACAACTACACATTCATGGGAATGACTTAACTTATTAACAACTAACTCTATAACTTGTTTATTTATTCTCGAATCACTGCTGAAACCTTTGAATTTTTCGTGAATTAACTGATTTTTAAGAAGGTAATTTAAAACAGCGGCTGTGGTATCAACCGGTGGCTGATCTACGGGGGGGAGAGGGGTAAGGGGGCTATAGCTCCTCCTATTGGGTCGAAACACACACTAGGTAAAATCGAAGTATTTGGGGGTTATCTCTTTACAAAAAAGTGTTTAGTTACATTTACCTACATATTTACCTTCTTTAACGAATTGAAATACAAATTAGCTTTAAACTTAGGGCCTATTTTGCATACGTTTGGTATATTACAATCCAGAGGTAGATCCAGAGAGGGGATAAGAGGGCCTGTAGCCCCCCTTGGGTATTCAATTTACACTAGATAGAATCGTATTCTTACCCCCCCCCCCTTTTGTCCCTATCCTGGATCCGCCATTGGTATCAACTATCAACTGTCAATTATTGCAAGTTTCGACTTAGACTTGCTTTTAAATTGAAGGCGACATCATCGATTGCGATATTCCTTTTTTGGTTAAGCAATATTATGATAACTCTTGTATTATTTTTTAAATTATATATTCATTTTCATTAACTGCACTCAATTCCATCATATTTCATTAAGGAAGTCGCTTTAACATCTACCATGAGTTTTCTTAGGAAAAAATTATAAATTGTTAACTGTAGAATTTTTCAATAGATATTTCATATTTTTATAATAAGTAGATAAATGTTTCTTCAGTATAAATTATTGCTAATAGTTTGATGGCAGCAACTCAAAGATGGTAGTCTTAATATATGTAGCAAAAACTAAATAAGTCAAATCGTTGGTTATTATTTGAACGATATTATTAGAAAAAGTAACTAAGCAGTTTCATGAACATTTAATTACTCTTGATAAATTATTTTCTTTGGTGAAGTATTTTATAAAAATGCGAAATGAAGAAAAGTAATGAAACCGCTCTCCTAATGAGCTATAAACTCCCGGAAGAAAAAATAGGCTGTTTTTATATCTCTCTCAGAATGTACTTTTACCAAGTTTATTTGCTCACGTCGATTTTGCCTTTACATCATACCGTATAAACTTTACTTTTTAGAAAGCTACCATTGCTGGATGGAGTTCAATTTTTTTCGGGGTAGACTAAGAGTATTAAGTCTGCAGAAAATATCTCGTGTATGTTCCGGGATTTGCTTTGTGGAAAAAGAGGAGTGTTCCTTTTTCTGCTTAAGTTGGTTTCATGACCACTTCCGCAGGAGGCTGTAGGTGGCTTACTACCACTCCCGTGCCGCGCGACTTCCCTCTCTCCCTCATATTCTGTCGCGGGGAATCGGCGCGCGAGTGCGTGGAGAGGAGAGGCCTGGCGGCTCGGCGCCAGAGGGCGCAGTAAAGGGAAGAGCATTCGCTGCCTCACCGTCAAGGTGTGGTTTGGAAGTGGGCGCTTTTAAAGGGAAAGGTCTGCTTCCGCGATCCTCTTTAATTAAAGGGGATCTGACGTCAGGGATCGGCGGTCGTGCAAATCCTCTTCCTCGATTCTATAACTGATGATTTCAGGCTTGACTGTTTGAAACCTTTCGATTTTGGAAAATGAAAAAATAATTTTTGCTAGGTTCACTAATGTATTTGAAAGAGGACGACTAGGGTTTCATAACACATTAATACACCTGAATATTTAACGATGTTATGAAACCCGGTTCTCGATTTTTCAAATATATTAGTGAAATGAAAAAGTTTCTTCTTTCATTTTCCATTCCTCGATTCTCTTCTACTTTTTTACTTGATTCTTTTGTTGTCGGAATAACTATGGAAGGCAATTGGTTTTTCCGGTTAAGGAAGGCACTTGGGTTGTCAGGAATGAGTAAATTTTTAAAAGCAAACTATTCATGCTATGCAAAATTTATTATACCTTAACTTTTATGTGCAGGCTTTTCAACAGCTTTCTTTATTAGTGATCTCCTCTTCGATACTGTGTGAAGGAAATGGTTTATATGCATAAATAAAAACCGGGTAATATTATTAGATTGTAATTATAATGTATAGTTCTCAAAAACGACCCATAATGTTGTTGCATTAGTTGCGACTTAAAAAAAGTATTGATATGAAATAATTTCGATGAGGATATTTTTACCGTTGAGGAACAATAGGATCAATTTTGCTTCCATATTCATTCAAAATACCACTCAATCGTAGCGAAAATATTTGAATATGCGTATAATGCATTGGTCTATTCTGTACAACAGATAATTTAATTTTACGGCTCAATAAGGGATTTAGTTTTCTTCACTATATTTATTTCTCATGAAAAATGAAAATCAACGCTGGGATTAAATGAGCTTTGCATTTCAAATACGAGATTGATATTCGATAAATTCGGTGTTTTTTTCTGGGATTAAAATGTTTTGAATAACATTTATGCTTCTCTATCGTTCGGAATCATGGGTTGATCAACCCCCAATATCCTCAGTGGAGATGAATTGAAATCCCTTGTTATTGCCAGATGTACTAACGACACGATCGATCGGACGGCTGTGATGTTGTCGCAATTCGTTTTTCATGTATAAAATTCTGGATGCCGCGAATTTAATTCTATGGATTGGGAGATATGTCGTGTGAGGGGATCAACTCTGATTTAAAGATGATAGAACTTGTATATGTCGTATGTGCTCTATGTTAGGATCGTAATGCGTAGAAAATACGTATTTAGGATCAAAAATGTTTGTTTATTCGAAACATTGTCGCATCCTTTAATTTTTTTTAAATGCATGCGGTAAAGGTAACTTAGCATGTTTTGAGTCATGGTTCGCGACATGCATGCTTCCGGTAAGGGTAAATATGTGCGCAAGTCGACGTTTTGGGACGGATGAACAGAGTTCGTTCATGTTTCTAAAAAATCGGACCGCAGTAGAGTTGAACGTCTGCCTAATTAAACTTTAAACCATGCTCGATTATGCCTCGCGCGCACCAACCATTCCACAACCCACCCACCCACCGCGTGTTATTCCGGGATATCCGCCCAGAGTCACTCACGATAAGCGGAAGCTGTGCGTACGTACCTCATGCAAAAATGATTGTATGTATTCCCCCTCCAACCACCCCCCGTGGAAGGCCTGACGAATGTTTTTTCATCCCTTGCCCCACGGCTACAATTAGGCCTTGTCCGGCTCGGGGCCATCCCTGAGGGCGACTCTGATTATGCACGCTTAAATAAATTGGACATGCTGTTACTCGGAATGCAAAAATTCATGCCGTGCCACCGCGGTCGAAAATGACAATTAAGCACTCCGTTGAAGAGTCACCGCTGCGTCGTGTTTTGAACGTCCATGGGTCGAATCAGAGTTTTCTGCGGAAATTTTATCGCCATCTTGGTCGTTCAAAGTTGCATTTGGACAAGTGCTCTGACACAGCGTTAGCATTTTAATGTGCTATCCTAAACCATCAAATCGCCATTTGGTCAGCTTTCCTTTCTGGTTTTGTGATTGCGAATCTATGCGCTGTACGGTGTCATTTATCAGTCATTTACCGTTTGCCATTCACACGTACCGATCGTCAAGATTTTTACGCCCTTTCATGGCCTATCACTTTCTAGGCTTTGTCCCTCAATGTCCGAGTAAAACAAAATAAATAACGATTTGCGTTAGTTGGTAACGATTTCACTGATTTTGTGAATTTTGAATAGCTAAAAATTTTAATGAAGATGTATTTAAATTTTTAGGAAAGCTTACCCTTTTAATTTGATCATGGTCTGAAAGGGCGGAAAAAGCTCTCGGACACCCCAAAGCTAAATCCTCGGATTTGCGAGGTGGCCCAGGGAAATGAACTGACCTGTGTGTAATTCACACGTCTGTGGCTTTGTTTGGCTTGAGCTCTACCCTCACCTACCCAAATAAACCTTCGCTTTGAATCACTGAGTGAGTAATCTTTCCCCTCTCTCTATCAAATTCTTGCTATGAATTGCGGATATTTGCAGAATTATTTTTAATCTCATATTGAGGTTTGCTTGGTTCTATAAGTAGTACTTGTTCAATACAAGTGGTCAGGAAAAATATACGTGACGTCATTAATTCAAGTTGGTTAGGTTGGCTTCCTAACTTTTCCTCATTTATTGCGAATCAAGAGTGACTACTTTTTTGGCACCAATTCGCATCTCAAAACACTCGAATCTCTATTTACGCCTCTCAGGAGACACTTCACACGAGCCACCAAACATAGTGGACAAGCCCATTGGCTAGTGGTTCTTGCCCTCTCACTCTTTCAGCTCACTCAGGAGGTACCCTTGGGCAACATGGTCACACGATCGTTCACACACTCCCTTGCTCACCCCGTTTACCTCCTCATCGGAGAGTTGGTTCGAGGAAGAGGGGGTAAGAGAGAGGGGAGGGCACTGGCCTGCATATATATACCCCTTTCAATCCCTCGAGGGCGCGTCAATCTTGCTTTCATGGCCCTGAGGGCGTTAACAAACCCATCCGTTTGCGAGCAAGCGTTAGCGAGTGTGAGTGAGGAAGGGTGAGAGATTAAGAGATGTCGGGAGTTGGGGAGGAGGATGTGTGCTGCTTGCGAGACGCGTGGAGGGAAAGGTGTACAAGTGGCGGGATAGGATTTTGGGGTATCGGGTGTTCGGGGGATTCAAGCGAGCAGGCGTGGAAAACGAGAGAGAGAGAGATCTGGTGTCTCACTTGGAGTGTCTCCAGAGGTGCGTAAATACAGGTTCTATATCGATGGGTAAGTTCTAACAACACGTATCTCAAAAATGGCAACTTTTCGGGAGAGCAAAAAAACTATTTGTTTTTAATTGTGTATAATTTTTATTGAAATTAAAAACCAAAAAATACATAGAAAACTGAAAAAGAAGCATTCGTTTGTAAACAAAGACTTGCTTTTTGCTTGAATTTTTTTTTCATTAACAGTATTAGCAGTACTAACTCAGACCGGCCAAATTTTGAGATGTGTGTTGTCAGAAGTTAGCCATCGATATATTGAATATGAGTTTTTCCCGGCTTATAGTTTTAAGGAATAATTATCGGGTTTCTCTCCGGATGTGGTGTTGGGTAATTGGTTTCAACGTTTCGAAGGTTGAGTCTGCCATCCTTACCCCTGAAAACATTAGCAGACTCAACCTTCGAAACGTTGGAAATAATTACTTAAATCCACACCCGGTGGGAAACCAGAGAATTATTTCTTCAAACACGTTCGAGAGTTGGCACGCAAAAGGAGTCTCTTTTGATTCGTAAGAAATGAGAAAAAATTAACTCATTTCTGACTACTTGAATTAATGAATTCACGATTATCTTACTTGACCATTCACAATTAGTGAATAGAATTGAACTAAAGACACTCCTGAGTACAAATCTGGAAAGATTAATTTATAGACGAGGCACCGATATGAAAGATATGGCCTAAAAACTTATCGTAATCCATAAAAAGTCGTAATCGTACACGAAAGTGCCCAATTTCATACCGAATTAAGATTCTTAAAAGCGAGATATTTGAAAAATGAACTCCTTATTTTCATATGATATTCTGCATTCTGCGGATTAATTATTAATCTTTTTTCCCGTCAATAAAAAAGTGGTATGTTATATTTTTTTAATTGGGAGCCTTTGATTATTTCCTTCTGATAATAAGCTACTGCATTTGATTCAAATGGCGCTTATGAGTCATTTTGCCTTTAAGCGATGCGTAATGAGTAATGCTGAAATTATTTTACGTGATTGAATTTTTTGAGAGATGCTCTGGAACTATTTTTCAATTTTACAGTAAGTTCCGAAGTTTCTGGCCAAACTGAGTGGTTTGAATTTATCGGAGTTACCTACACTCATCTTTCATGACAGCTGCTAGATGTTCTTAGGCCTCTCTTTAATCGCTTATTACTTTCTCAGCTGAGTGAGGCTAACAGCGGCACGAAGTGAGCCGGGGAGCGAGGTGGGAGGTTGAAGAATAGGAGTGGGAAGAGGGATTGCGAAGGGATAAGGGCTCGTGGGATAATGAAGCGGTTTTCTGCATAAGTAGGGAGACTCAAGGGTGTAGGGCCCCGTTGACAGAGGCGAGGGAAGTGATGATGTGTAGAGCCGCGCCGGGAGCTATGGTCTCTGGGGATTAGAGCTGAGTGGTCCGAGATTTGGCTTGCGCAAAGCTTGAATCGCGGTTGGGACATTCATCGGTCAGTATCTTTGATGCTGAGCTAACAAATTTTAATTTTACACTTGCTTCAGCCATTCAGACTTGCAACGTATTGTGGATTTGTTAATAATTAAGAACATGTTGTAATCTTTCCGGTGTGGAAAATGTAGTGGTAGATAATGGTATGTCGAAGGAAATCTCAGTTTCTCCACAGAGCTATGGCCACGGTACTTCAACTTAATTGCCGGGAAAGGCTACGATCCTATTTCAGGGTGAATTTCATTTCTGAAGTATGAATATGAATATAATCGTCATATAAATGCAAAAATATTAACGTAATTACGACTGGCTAGCTTTATGTGAGTGGCTAGTCGGTCCATAAGGATTCAGTCTCTTACCAATGGAATCAGACAGGTTGGATTAATTTATTTTCACCTGACACCAGGTATTTATTTTTTTTCTACGTATATTCTATAAAAATGCTTGCCTGGAAGGTGTTTCAGGACCACACTTACCGCGTTGCTGTTAACAGCACTTAAAGATTATATTATTCCACTGGTAGTAAGTGTTTGCCGATGATTTCTTTCGGCCATACAAATTGTAATACCCCTGTAATTGTAAGATATCCGCCGGTTTTTCGCTCACACGGTGGCTACAGATAGAGTCCCTCGGGAAATTGGGAGAAAATTTTAATTTCGTCCAAGGGGTTGGAGAGAAGGGGGGGGGGAAGAGGAGAGCTTATATTAGAAAAGGGGTTGACGGGTAGCGGCGTACGCAAGGGAATTTGCGGGTCCCCGTAGCGTGTCGAGTCAAGAAGTTGATAAATGACGCAAATCTCGAGAGTAAGATAGGGTGTGTCCGGAAGAGGAGGAACTGAGCGAGGATAGGATACACGAGCGCGCTAATCCGCCGTTCCAAATTCTTCTCGGACGACGAAGCCACTGGCTTTCGTACGGTATCAGCAAAAAAAAAGGGTTGGGAGAGAGAGGAAGAGTTGAAGGGTCTTTATTTTTAATTCTCAGAGTCCTGGGTGTGTTTCTTAGAACTTCCTCCTCCCTCCACTTCCCCGGAACTCAGTTTCGGAAAGAATTAAATGATTCGATTAACTGCGCGGGGTCGTAAAATTGGAACGGATTCGCTATTATAAAAATAACAAGCGGACCACGATAAATAAGATGGGTACAGCGTGGCTTCTTTTTTATCTCTCTAGTTTTAATTTTTCTTCGTAAGCATGTCATGCGGATGAATGGAGATGTAGTCTAGTGGACGAAGGGGGTATAATGTTAATTTTGCTTCCCGTTGAGTAATGACCGCGGTGTATGTGAGTTGGGCGTTGATATCCGAGGTCGGAAAGGAAGGAATAAGTTTAGGCTGCTCGTTGGTAAGGAGACGTCGCTAATAAATTAAAGAAGGATCGAGACGACTTAGTCAAAGCGAGGCCTTTACAACCGCCGAAAAAAGTGAGATATTTTGCCGCTATAAATGCATCACCTCTTGAAACATGTCGCGGGACTTAGTAGATTTCAAGCCGATAGTTAATAAAAAGAAGCCATTCATGATTTGCTCCCAATAATTTGTATTATAATTTTAGACTCAATTTTTTATATTTTTTTCTTACACCTTTTTGTTTTTTATCCACCTCCACCCAGTCTACACAAACCTTTCAATTCAATCATGTTTTATCTCTGAAGTTAGCGTTGGACTAAAATTGTAACATTTTTCATTCAATGTAACTGCGCCTATTCCCATTGGCTCGGTTTTTCACTTGGTGAAGTTCAAGAAATACAAGTAATATTATTCGAATACACACTGAAGGTATCATGGGATTGAAGGTGAGTAGGAAAGTGATACAAAGAAGGCTGTGTTACGCATTTATTGTTTTGATATGGTTTCCATAGATACAAGGTAGTAAAAGTGGTGTATTAGTTTTAAAGGATGCCTTCTATTTCTTGGTAATTTTTACCTAGCCTCGAAAACATGTAATGTATTCAACTCTCCATTCTCCTTTATCTCATTGACGTAATTTAGATATTTTTCTGCCCAGATGCTCTTTTTTTAATAATGGCTTAAAGTATTCAGTTTTTCATGTACAAAATTCCTTTTAAGTTGATTAAAACCATTATTTATGAGGCTAATTATTCTCCTCTACATTTCTCAATGCCACCACTTTCGAGTTCCTCTTAATTTAATCCATTTCTCACCTGCGTGGCTAACTCGATGCAATTGTCAGCCTTCGCATTCTAGTTGTTTTTCTCACGAAATGCATTTTTTTTTCAAATATATACGTAATTTAGCAATAATTTTGGAGTATAAATTACGAAATTGAACATTGCGTTACGCGACGATTATTTTTTTCTTCGGAGGGCCAGGTATAAAATCTACAGCTCTGCTCTTTGGAAACCGACCGACGAGACTGTTAACGGAGACATCCGTTATCTGGACGCGGTTTTGTTGCCCCGTTCTTCTCTAATTTGGACAAAAATGCATTTCCTCCTCCACGTCATAAAAATTCCCTCCCGCCGACAATTTTTTTCTTATAAATGTGGAGGTACTGGGTTCGCGACAACCCTCTACATGGTCGAGTCGATTTTATTTATTCTATTTCATTTTATTTTTTTACATTTTTATGAGCTTCAGACGGAAAATTTGACATTCAAATGGACTCCGCCGCAAGTACGTTCCTACGTTCTCGGCCTGAATCCCATTCTCTCCCCGGCCCTCATCGCCGTCGCGCCATTGCTTTCATCGTTACTCTCTCCCCCTTTCGCTCCGTCCTTGCCTATTATCCGAAAGCATGCGTCTCGCACGGGGAGTTTACGCGAAATAACAGGAAGGAGAGAGAAAAAAAAATGAAGAGTGCCGGTCGACAAAAGAGTCGTAATGTGCATTGTTTTCGCCCTCCTTCGGGACGTTAGCCAAATGAGACACGCTCGATAAATTCGGAACAGGTTTTTTTTTGCTCTGTATTCCGATCCCTTTTTTTCTAACCCTTTCTCTTCTTTCTCTCTCCGCATCCTCCGTCGCCGTATCTTCTTTGGTTTTTACCTTTAGATATTCTCCTCCTTCATCCTTACTCCGCAAGTTCTTAATTCCCTTCAAAATGTTTTTTGCAAGGTACAAGTGCTCGCTTTTCATCGACTAATTTGACCGTTGATGAATTCTGATAGTCTAGCCAGATTAGACTATTCCTAACAAAATTACTCAGGAGACGATCTATATGCGTATTGCTTAGCAGTTTGCATGGAATGGTTATGCTTTTATTTGTGACTTAATGTTCCTGAAATTGAAATTTTTCTGGTCTTTACTATTCTTACGCCTTAGGGTATTGCCTCAGTATTTCAAAAATGCATATATTTCGGTTGCGATTCCTTACTATCTAACCTAGGTCCATATGACTCAACTAATCTTCTAATCTTCCAATATTTACACAATTTTCTCTCTTTGAATGGAATGCTGCTCTAAAAATGTTCTGCACTTTGAAGTATTGTCGCAGAAAATTATAAAATAGATAAAATTCACTCAAGTTATTTCCTATCATAATAATACTTCTCCACTGGTACGTAAATTATCCTTTGAGGGAAATAGAAGTGCATAGGGATCAGGGATTTCATCCCTTCGGGAGCAATTAGAGCATTATAAACTTGATGAGATCAATCTAGAGGTTTACTCGAGACAGCTTCATCGTCACAAGCAGTACAAAATGCTAACGTAAATGTTGCGATTCTCGACATGGTATTTTCTGTTGTTGAGCTTGTTATACTGCTATCCCATCTATTTTTTTAGTTACCCCCCTCGGTCGCCTATGCAGCTTTGCTTATTTTGCCGGGTGTATCCCAGCATTCACCCTCTCCGTCGGACTCGCTATCCACTTCGGGAGATTGCTCACCCACGAGTTATTATCGATACCTGTTTGATTCATTTGCGTTGCGCACATTCTTCTCCCCCTTCTCATCTCCTTCCGAAAGCCTCCTCGCATAAGCAATCCCTCTCTCTTCAATCACGGAAAATGCCTTTCTATTCCCCCTTCCATGAACTCCCTTTGTTACTTCCGTCTCAAAGGCGGATGCCGGCTATCCGGTGTTTTTTTTCATCACCATCCTCATCCTGCATCGACTCGCTCACGTATAATTTTTTCCCCTTGCTCTTCATTTCTCCAAACTCTTTTTCCGTTTCCTTTTAACCACGAAAACCGATATTTTTTCCGCTTCCATTTTTTTCGATATTTTTTTCTCTCGGCCATCTCTTCGGTCGCGCCGACGTTGAGTAATTCGATGATGTTTTGTCGTAGCGAGCGGGCGTTGGAATGAAAAATGAGAACGACAACGCCTTCTCTTTCAGTTCACTTTTCTCTTCGCAAATTCAGTTTTATAGACCTCGTCGGAAGGATATCGTAAGTGGAAACGTTAGCGTAATCATGGCGCCTTGTATTTATTGACATCAATTACCCACTTCTTCGTCGATTTAAGTTTCTCTTCTCACTTTCTTTTGTCTGCTGCTTCATTCATGAATTTTGAAACTCTAGGACATGGGATTAAAGCTTGTCTCAAGTAATCTGCTGTTTACACCACACCAAGAAGGTTCTCCAAATTTACGTGCTCTTTTAAACATCGAACTTGCCACTTTCATCACGTGGGCCGCTACTGTCAGCTAACAGCGTTTCGTGATTGCTTCTTCCCGATTTTTCACCCCTTATTCTTTGAAAATAAAAAGATAATTATAAAAGATATTTTTTGTCAAGTATTCATGATTATTAGTTATTAGCCGGTTTACTTTGAGGCATTACTATATTTCCTAATTTTACTCGAAATGAATATTTGACATTAACATTCATGTGATATCCAGTAACAAAACGAGCTTAATTGACGAATTGTTTTTATACAGGGTTTAAAAAGTTTCAAACTATTGCCCTAAAATTCTTGTTGCATGGCAAAATCCGTAGCTCTTGCAATGTTAAGCAGTTGATTCTCTTTTTTAAATTATTAATTAAATAATTTATTTTTAGAACTGATTTAAAACAACTTTTGCTCTAGTTTTGTTGCTGTGCGTGTGTATCACTACTACTTCCACCATTTTAAAGCTTGATGAATCAAACTAGCCTCAAATCGTCCATTTATTTTCCTAATTCCCCATTGATATTTGACTTCAGTAATTGATTTATATGCTCATTAACGATTTTAGATAGGTGGTATTTGCTGAAATTATTTTCAAGCTATTATATCAATACTTTATTTCCATTAAATCATCTTATCTTATTTTTAATGAGAAGAAGTTGAAATTGGACTTAAAGGATGTGTTTATAAGACTTATTGATTAAGTAAATGAAATGTTTTTGATTGTGAAGAATTAAGGAGTACCGAAACATCCAACACTCTGTGAAATAATATAAAATGAAATAATGGCATTGATATGTTTATATATACAACATTAGGTACCGACTATCTGTGCGAAAAAAAACTAAAACTACGACATTTCCAGTGGGCATGGCATTAAAATATTCTCAGTTCACGAGTATCGCCTCGTAATCTCAGAAATCACATTTCCTATCTCAGCAAGCACAGTCCCTCAGGGACAAGTATCTTATTCGAATGTCCTGGTCTAGTGTCTCTTGGCCTGATCAAGTATTCAGAAAACGTTTGCTCATCGAGCAGGATCGAGAACCGCGAAGGGCCATGGGAAGTCGAGCAAGCAGAGGACGGGAAGATTCTCCAATCTTTGATGAAGAATGTCTTGGCCAGGGGAATCCGTTAGCGCTGAAAAGTTAATTACTAAGCAAAAGAGGGAATAGTGGAAGAGAGGGTTGGAAGACAACTTGGGGATGGAAGTCAAGTAATTATGTTTGCTGCGTCAAGAAATAAACGGTGTGGGTATCTTGAGAGGTGGATGGAGGATAATACGGTTCAGGGCAGAAGGACTTTCCGGAGGAGAGTGGGGTGTTCAGAGATGACAGTGCTGGGATAGGCAGAGTTGGGAATAGGGGGTGTAGTATGAGAATGTCACGTATGGAATCGCATGGGGCGACTCACTGGCCGTTCTCTCTAGCTGCCAAGAGTTTGTTAGGTGCTGGAGGAGATTCAAGGTGTTGTGAGGAAGGATACTGCTCGCCGAAGAACAAAAAGTGATTTTCATGGAAAATCTGCCACGGCTATCCGCTTCAAAGCAAATACTTTATTATAAAATTGAGTTCTCATGTATTGTTCCCAAACACTTTCTTCAAGGGTCGTCATAAAGGGATTAACAATTGTAATTAGACTACCAACACTGCTTGTAGATTGGTTAATGTATATATTTATGATTATAGTGTTTCTTTAAATCATATTTTCACCACGTTTTTGAGAAGTCAATGTCCGCTTGTTTTGACTCACGTTTAGGGATTTTTACTCCAGAAACGGCATTTTGTCATAAATAAATAAAAAAATACATTTTTGACTCCCTCATTGTCAGGGACGCCGACATTAGATCAACATTAGAGACCTTATAACTTGAATCTCGATATCTGGACACTACGGGGAAAATCGGCAAGCCTGACACATTTTTTCTTCACACCCATAACGAATTTTTGAGGGGGCTCGGGCCCCCTCAGGCCCCATGGAGTCGGCGCCACTGCTCATTGTGCATATTTATTAAGACTCACATATTTAGAGGAATTTTAAACCCGTAATTTTGTAAGCAAGACGTTTTATTGTAGCTATGGGAAATCAGTTACTGTATTTACATATTGGTATTCATCGATTTTGGAACCACAAGGATCGGTACTGTAAAACTTCCCAAATGATTTTGAGTGCATTTTTGAGTTTTTGTGACTGCGTTCCTCAGAGGAATTTTCAGAAGGACCAGGAGTGGGGAGGAGAGGGTGATCGAAAAGGGATGAAGATAAAGGAAACAAACTAGTGCGTCTGTATATAGAGGCACATATATATATTTGAGGATTGAAGAGGGAGAGGATGTGTCGACGGTCGGTTTTTGGGAGAGAGAAACTTAATTAATGAAGCCTTTGGAGCCAAGCTGTCTCTGACGCCCAGAGCGCCACTCCTCTCTCCCTCTCTCTCCATCCCTTGAGTACCGCATCTCACGGACCGCATCTTTTAGAGGTTTGCCATCGAGCCAAAGACTCACAATTTTCCCCTCGGAGTAAACCGACCGGCCTCCTCTACGCTTCGTCCCCATAAAATGGAAGGACAGCCCCTTGTTTCGTCCCTCTCCCATCGCTCAAACCAGTCTCATTCCTTCTGTTGGTCGATTCACGAATTACCTCCTGTTTTACTTTTCATTTACACAGTCATGCTTTCAAGTAATCTATTTGCGTACTCTTTGAGAGTAATCCATAACGCTTGAAAAACACAATGACTGGGTTAAATTTTTGATTAGACTTGACAAAATTATGGAAAGATTTATTTATCGCTTTAGCAAAACTACTCTACAAGCGAAATTCCGAACCTTGGAGGTAGTTTTCTAATCGAATATACGTACGCACAATGTGGTCGTTAAAATGCAATTTTGAGTTTATTTATTTCATACGTCTTTTTCATCTTCCCCCTACATACTGCTATCATTTTAATGGTTGTGATTATTGGAAATTTATTCAAGTGATATATATTATTTTGTCAAGTGTATGCCCATCTTTCTTTGTGGTTTTGGGCACATTGATAAAATATAATGAAAAGAGTTATGGCGGAATGTTACGTTTTAAATAACTGTGCCGTTTCTAAGTTGCATGACTTGACAGTGAGATAAAGATTTTGTATGATAGTTGTTTTACTTTCAATAATTTTTCCTTTTTCTTCGACCACCTTAATTATATGCCTTAATTCTTTTTGATCGCTGATGTATTTATCTACGTATTAGCATTCGATAAGACAGCTTTTGCTAATTTTTCTTCATTATTATGATATCCTCAAAGTTTAATTTTAGCAATTCATCTCAATTCGGTCTGGCAATCACCGTATCCCTTCCTCCTACTCTTGTGCCTCCTCCGTCTGATGTTCAAACTCCTTAATTTTCCTTTGAAAAATTCTTTCTTTTAACAACCCTTTCCTTGTTCATTGGCTTGCGACGCACGTTTCTCTTGTCCACGTCCAGTTTTTCTTCCCTCATAAATTTCATATTTCGTAGTTTTTTTAATTCTTGCTGGCGCTCCCAAGTTTTAAGAATTCCGGATTCGCTTCTCCGGAGTAACTCCTGCTTCAAGTTTGGAAGCTCTTCTTCACGCTCGACGCTTTTGAAATTGGTCCTGGCCTCTAAAGAGGATACATTTCATGCCTCAATTTTACATTTATCACTTCCTTGAGAGACTTGAGTGTTGGTCGAAAAAAAAGCGTCCTTTAATTTTCCGAATTATTTATTACGAAGTCAGTTAGTGAAATTGTATATGTACTCTACGGTATGTGTGATTACAATGAAGGATAATGTGTAATTAGGCTTAACTTATGGGAGATGTGTTATACCTATATCCGTCTCAGCTTTTCCCCACTAATCACGTTAACATCTGCGCAGCCAACCAAAGTTAAAGCATTATTCCCGCCTTCTGAATTCCCTTTTTATTGGCTTTAGGTATGGAAACCATGGTTTTCTGGTAAGCTATTAAAATATTTAATGAAAAAATTCCACCAGCGTATTGGTTTTGACAGTCATTGGTAATACTCTAAAACATCTACTTACTTTAAATTAAAATTTAACTTTGAATCCTTAACGATTGAAGGAATCTGTTTTTTTTGTTATCCTTTTGTATCAGCCCTTCCATCTCTTCTTCTTTATTTTACTGCTATCCTGTAAATTAAATCACTATCAAACTTTCTTCATGAATCACCTTAACATCTTCTCTGCCAAACCAAAGTTTCAGGATTACTCTCGCCTCTAGCATTTGTTTTTTTTAGGCTTTGGTAACTGAAACCATGGTTTCTTGGGAAGCTATTAAAATACTTAGTGTAGAAATGTCACCAGCGCATTGGTTTTGACATTCATTGGAAATGCATGAAAACATAGACACTTAAAATCCGACCCGAATTAAACGATCGAAGGAATCTGTTGTATTATCTTATCCTTTTGTTTCAGTCCATTATCTCTTTTTCTTTCTTTTCCTTTCTCTCTCTCTCTCCTACTCTCTCTCTCTCTTTTATTCTTTCTCCTTTTCTTCTCATCCATTTGCCCCCAATTTTGCGTCTGCGTCCTCTACGACCTATCTACTCCTTCCCTTCCTCCCGGGTCTTCCCATTTTACAACCTCTCATCCAAGATCCCGTCCTCAAGTAACACCCGCCACTCCTCGCTGCGACTCGCACCTCTTTCGTCCGTCCGTCCACTCTTTTCCATCCAATCCACTCGAGCGGGGTGGATGTGGTTCGCCGGAGGCGGGCGCTCTCTTCTTGCCGCGCAGGGCCCTCCGGGGGATAACCTTGGGCAGCGCTTCGGGGTCGGCCTCTGTCCATTACCTACGGGCGGATTTTGGGTTGTGGGGGGCGGGGGGGGGGGGGGGTGGACAGGCTCGGGACATAAATGGGGAGATGATGGGATGTGGAGTGGGGTAGCTAGAGAAATGTGGTTAGGGGGATTGGGGCTGAAGGCGGCTGTCTCCCGCTCTTTATTTTTGGTTGCCTTCAATTTGCTAATTGTTGCCGGTGGCATACTATAGTGATTCACTGAAAAAGATGACTAGTTTGATGCCCAGCTGAGAAATTACCGTAGATATTGGTACTTAATCTTAAAATTCTCCATATTCCAATTTCGAGGAATGAAATTCTGTTGATAACCTTTCAGCAATTTATCCTCAAAACATGGCTCGAGGTATGTCCTGATTCATTTATTCAAGAATATAAGTTGGCTTTTTTTTACTGAATCATCGATTTACTATTTAGAAACAAACAAGTGGCATCAATGTTGCGCAGTGACATTTTTCTTTTGAAACTCCTGTGTTCTCTATTTTATTCTCAATAAGTTTTTTCTCATCAATTTAGTTCAACTGAAAATTATCATTATCTGCCAACTTGCTTACTGTATGCGACTGCATAACTAATTTTTGACGAATTCATTTTTGATCTCTTGTGTGATACGGTGAAATTCTCGAAAAAATGACAAGATTGTGCCAGGTCTTATTGCAATCTCGTCTTTCTGCATTAAACATAGGGGAAGTAGAGTTTTTAAAGTGAAATCTCGCTTCCAAAATCTATCAAAGTCTATGTGCGTCTATGCTTCACTTACCATTTGAATAAATCGAGTGAATTTGTTGTTAAAACTTAGGAGGGTTGTTTGGCCCTTCGCTGGAAGAGGCGTGCGGCGCCGATCAGAAGGATGTGGTGCTGAGGAACCTCGTGGCCTCACTCGCACCGATCGGAGTTTTTCTCTTTCGCTCTCAGTCTTGATAGCTTGTAGTCTATAGATTCCTATTTACAGCTTTATTTCTATTCTGGTCTATTGACGCCGTTGGCTAGATGGTATATGCCGTAGAAAGCGTTGAAATCATGGGTGATCATTTTGACTATGTTTCAAGTTCATAAAAAGGGAAACAATTCTTGTATACATGTATACAATTCTTCGATGAGTGCGTTAGCATAGATGATTTTTCACCGTATTCTGATCCCCGTCCGTTTAATGAAAGAGTGATTTTTCGTATCATCAAGTCATGGAACATGAGTGCATTTCATTTTGTGCGGAAAACTGTTTTCCGAAAAAATGTGCGCATTTTTGCGCTTATTAGTTTTAGCTGCGTTTTAAGATTTCAGATTAATTCCATGTTATATGCTCCATACCCGCTTGGCCGAAATGCCAAATTCCTGGCGGGTGAGCCACGAAGTTCCCAACGGACTCGTCCGAAGGTCTCCGTGGCCCTCCCCGAAGCGCTCATGGTCGTGCGGGTGTGAGGCAATAAATGCCTGAATGCAAAATGGAATTCGCGGTCCATAAAGAGCTCAGCCGCCCAAGCACGTGTGATGAAAGCATCTCCCATAAATATTGAGGAGATTTTAAGTGGAATGGCAAGTGTCTGCAGAACCTGAGCTTCGAAAATGCTGATGGAGAGTTTGGCTTTGCGATACAAGATTCACCCTTTATTACACTATGTGATACATTGTTGAGGTATTTCGCTGCGAATAAACCTTTGTCGTGATTGAATTCGCTTGTTATATTTTACCATTGATTTCCAAGAGATGTCGAAGTTGCCGGTACAACTTTCTACTAAATCAACCATGGCCCTCATTCAGGCGTTAGAATTTATTTTGCTGCATTCCGTTGTATTTAACTATCTCAGTTATTTTACTGTACCTTTTTATAAACAACTGTATTAAATGTTATTTATAAGTCTTAGCTAACACATAGTGAAATGGAATTATAGAAGCAACCACTCCGTTATCCTAGCTCCAAGAACTTGCTTAGCGCAGTGCCTCAAAGTATTCAGTATCTTATTGTCATGATTGTCATCGCTCTAAAGTATTTTTTAAGAACGTGTGTACTAATATGCGTAGATTTTCTTACGAATACTATCCGTTAGTAGTAACGGTTATAACGGGTATAACGGCTTGGAGATTGCGTAATTTCGCTCATGATTATAATGTTTTTGTGCCTGCATTTGTCTTTAATCCCCAACTTTTCCCTGCGCTTTCAAATGAATGAAGTTAAACTACTTTTAAAATTTGAATTGCTTGAATTGGTGCAAAGTTACGTCAATCCGATTTGCATTACCTTCGATGTACATTTTACATTTCAAGTTTATCTCAGCCTTTCATTACTGAAATGTATTTGTTTCCGTTTAATGGAAAATAATAAAACACAAATGTAATTCTATGTCAGCAAATATTATTACAATTTGTCTCAGCTCAATCTTGTATTTCCCTTAATCTAAAGAATTGAAATTGAAAAGATTAAATTACCTTAAGAATGAACCACTGAGTGAGTGGCTCTTAAAAATTTCCAAAGCTTTGGTTTCTTGAGGATTGACACAATGCTTAAAGAAACACTGGTCCCTGAAAGACTGTCAATTCTTTTGTTACCATCTGCTAGGTTGTTTACTGACATATTCACGTGCACCAACGTCTCGTACAGTGCAGATGGTACTGTAACGACGATAACTGGCCGTTTCGAAAACGTTCAACATCGATTGTGGAGTTCTGGAAATGGGCGCACGGAGCTGGTTAACGTGCGTCGCGAGAAGGAGGCCACGGCCGCGGGGGAATTTCAACTCAGCAAGATCGGTGTATATATCCATCGCGAAGATTCCGCTGGAGGGATGGGGTTGAGGATGGAGGGCGAGGCAGACTGCGGCCGTAAAAATACGGATGAATCGGAGGATTAAATGCAGGTGCATGGACGAGGACGTGATGTGATTCAGGGCGAGGGAGCGCTAAGGCATAGATATAGTCGTAGGTATTGAGTGAGAACAGTGCTTAGCCTACTTCTGTCGTTTCCAAACAGCTGACCTATCACGTTTTCGGTCGATTGGTAGTTCGAGGCTGACGATAAAAAAGAAACTGTTGAAAAATTTCAGTATGTTCTTCCCCCTGGTTATTATTTCCTGCCAAGTTTGCTATTTTTTGAGTAATTATCATGGAAGAGTAAATTTTGTCCGTTTGCACTGATTTATCCCGCCTTTAATATCGAACTATAGATGGATTGAAGTTATTAATATTTAAATTTTATCGTAATACATAATATTAATATCATAATTTCATGCATAAAGTTTCCTTGACCCTTTTTAAATATTTTTTGCGGGAAAATATCTCGATCACTTAGCTACTCAAGTTTTAAAAAAGATGAATATTGTTAGCCATTACATTGACAGAAGTTAGTTAAGAGATATACATATTACGATGTATACACATATCGTGAAATGCAATTGCAGTAAATTCGAGCGTATTCTCAGTATTTTAATTAGCTCTGTATTTTATTTTTAAACAATAGTTAACTCCTCTTTCTGAGTTTTTTCAAGCAGCGGTTTGTATGAGACAATTTTTTTTACAGTGGACTATGATTTCAGAAGAATACTTATACTCATAAGTATCGTAAATTCATGCAGTGAATCTAATTTATCTGGACTATATATATGATTGCATTGAAACCCTTTATCTGAATGTAAATATTTAATAGTGGTTATTTCACGCGCTCATTTTATATCGTGTAGGTTAAGCTATCCGTAATGGAGGAAAGAGACATTCTCTCATTTTTCAGATAGTGAGAATTTTTCTCCTTAACCTGATTTTTCTTTCCATCCCCTAACTTTTTGCAAGTTATTTTTTATTCGCCACTGTTACTTTCTCTTGTAATCTGAAGTCAAACTCTAGAGGCCCTTCAAGCTTTTCGTTCCACTCCTGCTACTCCATTATTTATTTTCTGGTCGGCCTTTTGAAACAGTGTCCTGAACGTTTACCTCTTGTCCTTTTTGATGTTTACTCTTTGGCGTTCAGAAGGACGTGTCAAGAAGTCTTTCTGGAAAAAGTTCCATGCTACGGTCTGGGGAAAAATGAAGCGCCTGTCTCGAGAAATGGTGCCCTTCTTGAAATTTGGCGTAGGAATCAATTTTCTTTTCTATAATATTTTCGCTGCCGTCGTCAAATCTTCCATTAGCAGTAACTCTAATTGTAACGTGAAGAGCGTTTTTAGCAGCAGAAGGGAGAAAGTCTCTGTCATTATTAATAGTTGTCTCAAGTTCATGAATCAGCCATCTCAATTTTTGTTAAATTCTTTCGGTGCTAACCACGACCATGATCGCTCTTTCATTTCACACTACTTAAATTTTGTGGGTGTATTAATTAAACTATAGTGATGGAATTGATTTTGAGCAGTAATGTGACATTTGATCATACTGAGGATATATTAATCTATGTTTAAATTTTTGAGTTATATATTTTTAATGTAAATTGAAAAAGATAATAATACTTAGATAAAGTATTTTAAACAAGACTAAAATTTTATTACCCCATTAATATTATTAACAGTCCGATAAGTTTAGTTATTAAGATGTGGATTACCTCGTGCTTTTCTGCCAATAGGTTGCCTGTCTTTCCGAGAATGTTAGGCGAATATCGCGTCTTATGGTAGTTAGTTTTGCTCATGACTCCTTTTTTGCTGTCCACCCGTGCGTCTTCTTATCTCTCTCATCCATCTCATCTCTGCCTCGTATACACTACTCCTCCGTTTATGAGAGGAGAGCTCGGTTTCCCTTCCTTTCCTCTAGCTATTTCTCGCTTTACCTTGGAGACCCCACCTTGTCTTCTATTCCTCCCTGAAGGTGTCACACATTTGGTGCGATGCTAAGCCAGGGAACTATTCTTAATACGTGTCGCGTAATATTCACAACTGATTTCCCTTTATACGATCGCTTCAAATGTGAGCTATACGAGACAGTGTGACTAAAACTAGCTCAGCCCACAATCCTCTCTTTACTAAACTACGAGTATCTAACTCGTATCACGGTGTTTAGGAAGTTCTGATTTTTCCGCCATCGATTGCATTGAGACTTTTTGTTATGTATTTCATTTTTGTGCATGTGCAATTTCGCTTGGTAATGCGTTTTAATGTCACTATTATTCGGAATGAATATTCAATCATAATTAAGAATTACTTTGCAAACATTGTGTTGAATATTCTCCCTAGTAAATATGTTTTCGTGCACCGAAACCTTTCCTCGCCCTTATACTTTTAGATCTATTGGAAAATGAATGGTTCGAATGAAGTGCAAACAGGTACATTATTATTACAATAGAGTAATAGCCGCTCACACAGCTGAGGAAAGTATTATTTTAAAACCTTTCATCAAAAAATGTACTTTTACGTTTTGCATCGAAGAAGGCCCTCACCCATGAAAACGTCATGTTCTATATAATACATTTGAAGAGTTTTCTTCGCGCAAACACTAAATACTTGTTTTCAATGGCGTATTCGTCTTGGAACCTGCGTAAGCATTTCTCGCCTACTCCGTGAATGCCTTTTTTAAACCGTCGCCGTGCCTTGCACCTCCCTTAACCGTCTGTCTACTTTCATATTCCTCTCTCTCCCCTCTCCTTTCGCCCGGCGCCGGCGAAAACCGCCGCCTCCCCAATTTTGCCTCCTGGGGGTTTTCGGAGAGGTAGGAAGGCAATGCAGCCAGTCACAATCGTTGATTAATGGGTTTACCTCACGTTCCTTCAGCATCAAGGCAAAAGCTCAGTTGCTTCCAGTTTCCCGACAATTCCTCTGCTAACAAGCTGCCAAGGGTTTTTATTTTTCTTGTGTCATTTTACCCTCGTCCTCTTCTCCCTTGCATTCCCAGCAAGAAACCGTCCCTCTTGTGTCTCTCATCCCGTTTTCCTCTCTTGAAATCCCTTCTCCCTCTTCTTACTCTGTCTATCTCATGCCGCAGTCATTCATCCTGCGTATTTTATTGCTCTCCTGTGAATATTCCTATTGGAACAGTAGCCTAGTTGAGAAATTAGCAGTGAATGGGACGGGATAGCGTCCTATGGATGATAGAAACCGTGGGCAATATCGTAAAATTCGGAGTGTAGTCAAAATTTTTAATACAATTCTAGTTGTGGAAATGTCAGTTGTCGTTAATGCTCTCGAATCATTAAAGAAGCAGTAAACTAAAACCCACGATTAAGTGAAGCTTAAATTAATTTTTGCCATTTAACTTTGATATTTCTTTTCAAAGCTAGTTAAGAATGAGGGCCTTGATAGTTAATATGGATGTTTTTTTATTGACTAAAATATAAGAGCGTTGAGGAACAGGGGTCTTGGGTTCAGTAGTTACTGCAGTCATATTTTCGGTAGTTGCAGAGCGAAATCCGGTAATTGGATAATGAATTCCAAGTTTCATAATCGAGCTGAGGAGTGCTGAATTTCCTTTGTACGAAAAATCGTATTTTGACCAATTGAATCAGAACTAGTGTTAGTAACGTTACGATCTTTGTGTTTTTATTTCTAATTAATTTGTCAATCGTTTCCGGGTTGTAATCGTGACCGCATACTTTTCTGTCAGAAAATTAATTTCTTACGTGATTATTCGTACAACGCTATCGTGTAATCACCTTGGTATTTCTGCAATTTAATTTTGATTTCCTTGTAAACGTGAACCATCCTAAAGCTATTTTAAAGATGATATTACGTAATTTTGTATTATTCATTGTTATCACATTGAAATAAATGAAAACTCACACCTGTCTGTGTCCCCCACCGGTAGTCGTGGAAGCTGACACTACTCTGTGCTTCGTAATGAATGTGCTCGTAATTTTCGGGCTGCTCATTCGTTGCGATTTCATAAAAACGTGCTGCGAAATTTAAATGGACTTACTGGGACATAAATTGGGAATTAATGTATCTTGTTTTGACATCTCATTCCCTCTAGTCCTTTTCATCCGTAATATTCTTCTCGGACGTATCCTCTTACCCCGTACATTATGACCTTCCCCTTTCTTCGTTCATGTTTATATCTTCCTCTACTATACAGTTAATACTTTTTTCCATCCTTCCTTGCCCCCTAATACCAGTTCTTTTTGCCTTCATGGATCCGGGGAGCAAATTTTCAGTGGCCTTCAAAAGCTTACCATCCAGTAGCTTGAGGATGGTAGCTCACCATAATTTCTGTTTTTCTCGCCCCCATGCTGCTTCCAACATCTTTCTTTTTGAAGCCGTAAAAAGTAGTGGCATCGTAACTTTATTTAATGAAACTTAGCTCACTACGTGGTTGCCCCAGGGAAAAGATATTTTCCACGGCAGCAACCAGTTTTATTTCGTTCTTTTCACAGTATTCCGCGTCATGATGCCAGTTACATCAGCATAATGTCTACTTGCAGTAAAGTTAGAGCGGCTATGATTCAGTCCACTTGTTTTTGCGTCTACGTAACACTTATTCCTGATGGTATATTTTTTAAAGTTTCAAATTAGTGATTTTTAATCTGAAAGGCCGTAAGAAAAAAAAATCGTAGCAGTTAGTGGTCACTAAGTATTTTTTAAATTGATTTTAATATGCCCAAAGCCTTTCAATATAATTTTGACTCTAGATTAATCCTATTGTTGAGCTGCCGAAGATCTGCATTTCAGCATTATGTTATGGTTATTACATTATAAATCATCAAGTTGTTTAGATCTCAGCCTCTTGAAATTATTACAAAAAGAATTATGAGTAACAGAAAGGATCCATCGAGTTATGAAGGAAGAGTATCATCTATCATAAAATTAAGGGGAATCATTGCGAATTTATCTTGAAAACCAAGAAAAGATAGCTCTACTTGGTATAGTTTACAGCGTAGTGGAAGGGCAATATGCATTGTTATTTTACAATTTATTTTCGTTGGATGTTTCGTATTAAATACATCCCCGAAACTTTAGGCAAAAGTAACAAGCAGATATTGTCTTGCATATTCTCATAAGTTTCCTGGATAAGCCGGTATGCCCTCATTGTTTTCGAATTAAGAGACCATGAATATCATAAGCCTTATGTCTTATATGGATCTAGGAACGATAGTATTACTTCCTTTTATCCATAAAATAAAAACCGTCTTCGCTCTTCAAAGGTTTTTGCTTTATTTTGCATAAGAATGCAGTCCCAACACAGCTATACCTGAATAAATTTAGTTTCCATTTTTTATACAATTTTTAGAGAGGAGTTACTTCCACGCTACATTGACTGATTCTTCCGAGAGCTGTTTTCAAGTGCGCACCTTTTTTTGGTGTGAGTGATTAGTCTCTCATTAGACCCATTTCCTTCCCTCGCCTCGTTGATTCCATCCACTCGGAAGGGAGTTCTCTCAGCGGCCGTAGACTCTTCGGATTGATCCTGTCACACCCTACATCTTCTCTCCTTGCACTTCTTCCTGCTAGGCCACTTGATTGAGAGATGGAGAGGGGTGGTAGGAGAGCGTGCAGTTGGAGAGAGAGAGAGACATCGCCTCCTGTCTTTTTCTCACTTCATTAAATCCCTCCCCCCTTTTCCACATCCACCACTCCACCCTGCTCTCAATCCTTGCCATTCCTTTTTATTCCGTCGGCAGTGACCACTGCCCCCTCCCCTCCCCCCCGCCCGAGGCTGCACTTTGCTCTCCCTATCTCTCTCTCTCTTCAGCGCTCGCATACAGTCCCGCATCCGGTGTGCTTGGGTCTCGTCCCAAGGGAGTGGGCTCTCGCGCGCCTCAGAGCTGCCAAGAGCGAACGCAGTGTTGTGGCTTGTTGCGCTTGGAATGACCGGAGGGCGAGTGGAGAAGGTATTAAATGAATGGAGGCGGGTGGTTGAGATGGAAGAGTGGATGCTGTTGAGAGGGAGGTGCTGGTAGATTGGAGAACACGCCCCCCTCCCTTCTACTTTTGGCTGATTTCTTCGGATTAAGTGGGGGGGGGGGGGGGGGGGGGGGTGACGTAACCCGCGCGATCCTTAATGGAATGAATATTCTTCCGTAGCGTTTGTGAAGGAGGATGGGAAATTTTTGGGTTTCAGTGAAGGCATTATTTGATTGCTCGTTTGGGTAACGTGATCTTTTCTTGGGGTACGATATGGAGCACTGTTATTGACTGGTGCACTCAGAAAACGACTATATGCAGGAAGTAATTAGGAAAATGTCTTCTGTCACAATCATTGCTTATGAAAGGGAAGTTATTAATGAGGATCACGATGTATGATATAAACAAATTCTATAAATGTGTATCGCAACATTACTTTAAAAATAAAATTTTCACATATTGCTTCGAATTTCGTCAACTTCGTATTACAATTACTTATATTTATGTGAAAATTATCCATTAAGGAAATTATTCTAAAAGATTTCACATTTATTGGTGACATCTGATGATTCAATAACAAAACGTTTAAATATAGTTATATGTGTGGACTTATGTGAGTTTAAGTATCTTCTGTCTTTCTGCATCTGTGATAAATTCCAAATTGGGCATTGTTTGCTCCCTTGCTTTTAAGAACCTTTTATTGATTTTGGTACGACTTAAGGAATATCTTCTCTATATTCATTTTTTGAAACATCTACATCATCTTGATTTCTTTGAAAACTATTGTTTTTTTCCGGCCGTTGTTATCACTGGCTCATTTTATTTTTATTTTTGGCTGTTCATGTTACTATACACGATTTCTACAGGGTTAGAAAATAAAACTCTTTGAACTATTTTTGCTTTGACGAAATTTTGTTCTTGTCATTCCCTACGCGATGGATTACTTAAGCTGTATTATTTTATTTTTGGGCTGTTATTAATGGTTTCAGTGTTAAATATTTTTCTAATAATTTGTTCTATTCCTTGCAGGTAAGTACCAATCTCCGGCCCATTTGCTCCCCACGATCGCGAGATTTTGGCTGAAGGAGGCTGAGTATCTGAGTAAAACTATTTATTTGGGCAATATTTTATTCCTTATTCGTGAAAATATGATTTTTTTGACTTTTGGATCTTATTATTTTCGCTTACAGTTGTCGTTTAGCTACCTATTTGCATAAAAGGAAATTAGTTTTAATTCACTGAAGAAAACTTTAAAAATAAAATTCAAGCTGGTGTGATAGGTGTGATAGGTTAGGTGCATTGAAGTCCATAAACCGAACGGAGTAGCTACCTTTGCATATGAAAGGTATAACAAGAAATTTTAGAAAGTATGATAGTTCCCAAATTTGCTATAGCTACAATATTATGCAATTTGGGCGCTGAAAATAATAGATGTTTGGATACAGTATCCTTGCTACAGCATATTTTATTCGCTCTAATTTTGTTAGGAATCCAACACAATTGATTACATAATTCATGGAAGCTCTTAAGTAGGAATCATTATTTATTCTATTGCATCTTCACTACATTATTCAATGTGAGAGCATGTTTTTATTAAACGTCTCTGTAGTCGCTTTTCTTATGCTAATTTTCATTCAATAGCATTCGTGAAATTATTCATTTGTTTCTCGCTGTGAATGAAAAAGGTAACGCGTTTCTCCATCACCGCTGCCTCGATTGAAAAATTAAAGGAGCCTTCGGAAGCATAAATACGCACTACTTCGAGATGCCATGCAGATAAGAGCGCCAGAACTTCCGCGGCCGGTGAACTCATTTTTTTTCTCTCCCGGTAACACTTTTAACTGCCAGTACTTGCCGCCCTCAAGTCGTTAAGTTCACGGAGCCTTGCGCTTGGCGGTCGGACGATAACCTCAATCCGGAATCCTTTACCCTCGCACTCTCGATGTCAGGACCGTGTAAGGAGGAGAGCACGCTGGTTCTAAGCTGTATTTTTCGAAACGACGCGTTCCAAATGATGCCTTTTTTTGCAGACCTTTTCCTTGTTTCTTATTTCATTGGACATTTTTGCGGTAATCAGTCCTCATTGTGTCCTCGAATTGGTCCTTTGAGGATTTATTTTTCCATTTTTTTATCGAATGTCTTGTGAAGACAAATTATTTGACGAATGCTGTCTTAGATGGTATTTCTTATAATGTAATAAAAATATATGCTAGTGTGTATGTTCCCATGTCGCCTACCTTTATCTCTGAGTAGGAACTTGAGTCAGTAGCTTAAGCTAAATAGATCAAATGTTAATGAATTATTCATCAATCCATCGTGAAAGCCATTTTTGAAGGAAGTTTTTCACATTTTTAAAATCCGTTTTAGAAAATTTCCTCTCAGGGTTACCGACTTTCCCCTTACCTTGTAGATTGATCCGTTGTTTATGAAGAGGATCGATAAAAAATAAAAATATTGTATTTATATACATTCTGGTAAATAGGTCTTTAGTAATGTAATCAGCGCTCACTTTTCAGTGTGTTTTTTAAAACTCTTATCCCGTAAAAAGGGCTTGGGAAACACAATTTCTCCTGGTACACGTAAATTACAAAGTTAATTAAACGAAACTAAAGTATGTAATAAAGTGAATCGTATTGCCTGTGTGGCAATAAACATGTCTCTATTCTGGGGCAGGAGGAGATGAGACAGCTTTAGTGTTTGGGACCTGCCAGTTAGCTTATAACCAGTTGGTGATGGTTGATAAGATCGCGATGTTCTAAAAAAATTAGCATCAAGTTGCTGATTTGTACCTCGATCAAAACCATCGGTGATTTAGGGTTGGGTTTAATATGTCAAGGGCTATAAAATGAGGACAGAACTAAGACGAGTTAGCAGGCATCCTTAGCAAAATATAGTCATAGCAAGGAATACTCTGCTAAAATTGAAATGATAATTAATCAAAAGATAATATTCGTCCACCAATTTGTAATCCTTCTCAGTTCAACGGAAAATATCAATCCTCAGAACATCCAACCTCTTCCACTTACACCATTGCCTCTGCCCTATCTCACTTCTTCCCTTGCCTTTCGCACACCCTCCCCTTTCCTCGCCATAACTTCTCCAAGTTCATCCCTCCAACTCGACTTTTCATTCCTCCCCTCTCGACTCGCTCACCTGTGTACCCCACCTCTCCCACTATCTATCCACAGTTCGCACCTCGTTCCTTTCGGATCGGCCGAAATCTCGCACGTCCGGTCCCTTCCATCCCAACCGCCCTTTTCTCCCTACCCTCCCATCTAATTCGCTCGTGGCGCACCCTCTATCACCCCCTCTCTCCGTCTCATTCAACAAGCCGCCCTCTTGAAGCCTTGTTCACCAAAACTTAAATTGCCGTAACTTAGTGTAATCACGGAGTTGGAAACTCTTTTGGAGCGTCTTTTGGTTCACTACAGCTTAAAGTTTTGTGTGTACTGCGACTTATCATAGCCATTAGATTCGGAAAGCTCAAATTTCTCTTGAATACCTTAATCTGCAAGGAAGACAGTTTTTTTTATACTTGAATTGCCATGAGAAAAAAAATTTCCCCTGGAACGGGAATCGAACCACGGAACTTCGGCTTTCTGGGCCACTGCACAAACCATTACGTTCCTGAATTCCGTGGTTCCATTCCCGGTTAAGAGGAATTTTTTCTCATGGAAATTCATGTATATCTCACCGGCGTTTAGGCGGCAGGCTTCGAAATATTACAGTAAGATAATTTTTTATCAAGAGACATGTAAAATATACACAATCTTCTCAAATCAATTTCACGATTAAACAAAATGGGCTGTACCTGCTAATTGGCCTTGGTGAAATTTAGAAGTATATGCTCTAAAGCCAACCAAAATAGGATTTAAAGGCTAAAATTTAAATTCCATTCCAGAATCCACTTTTCAGATTTAGATTGTACGATTGATGCTACGGTCGAAAAAAATTGCAATTAATTCTTAACATCTAAATTGCTACGCTAAGTTGCGGAAATTTAATTTTTTGTTAACAAACTGGTTCATAGTAACTTAAGTTACGCAAAATTAACGGCGTTTAACTCTGAACGATTGAACGCTTAAGGATCGAAAAAAGGGGTTTTCCATATATCTGGATCAAGTTAAGTTACGACAAGTTAAGTTGTAAACGGGACTAAACTCTGCCCATCTCGTCCTCCCTCTCTCTCTCTCTACACACCCTCCTCATCCCGTCCATCTTCTTCCTTTTCCCTCCACGCCCCCTCTTGGCACACCTTCGCGCCGAGGTGCGATTGAAATTCACCCTCGCTCACCCTTATTTCCCCCAAACCTTGCCCCCTGCGTCCCTCTTCCCCAACCCGCCTTCGTGATTCTTCGACAGTACCCTTTCCTCACTACCCGCGCAGTCTTGAGATGTGAAACGAGGGCTATCTCGAGAGGGTTTCTTCAATGGATATAGGCATGAGTTTGAAATTCGGGTGAGTTTTATGAGCAGTTGGTTGAACCCATAGGAAGGGGGCCTCAGAAGTTGGGGTAGGCACGGAAGGATGGGAATGGGAGTCGTAAGGTCAGTACTTATCTTTTAGATCGAAGATTCTCAGTGAGGTGCTCGGAAACAGAAATTTTCAATGCTTGTTTCGGTGTAGGGCATATATGAATTTTTAAATAATTAATAATTTATTTATTTGTTTACTAAATATGTATACAAGAAATAATGTTTAAACAAGAGCTTACATTTTCAATTGTAAACGTGTAAATTCTGGTCCCACTAAGCCGAAATTGGCTTGTCAGCAGGTGCCACATTAAGCAATATAATTTGTGTCTTGTAAAATTACAAAATTAACAATTTCATTAACAGGTGCAATTAAAGTATTATGTTCTGCATCACGTCAAAAAAACAAATGAAACATGATGGTGATAATAAAAATAAAAATAATAATATTAGTGATAATTATTTCGTTTATATCCTCCTTTATTTAATGCGAGCCGACGCAACGGAGGTTTCATATGTACAACTATGACTGAGACTCTGGAAACCAATATGTAGGCACAGTTGTATTGAATCCTGGGTCGAGTCGTGATAAATTAGCTTGGATTGAAACCAAGCACTGTTGGCGAGGAATATTGTGCTTGAGATGTTAGTAGTCGCCCTAGGTAAATAACGGATGATTTTTGCCATATCACTTGCCTCAGAACATCGTGCGGGGAGGTCTGGACCTCTTTGGTAGCCGTTGGAGGGTTTTAAGGAGAACCTAACTCAGTTGCAAGCCCGAAACAATTTACATACTACGTTGAAAGATTTTACCTTGTTTCTAAAACCGGCGTGTGTTGTCCCAAGTACTGGCTGTGATATTCATTTTTCCTGGGGCATGAATAGCAAAGTATGCTGTACGGAGTATCTTTGAGGGAGGTGAACCAAAGAGTTAATCATATTTTTCTTAAAAGTAGCAAAGTAACTTGCCTTGGTGATCGTAGACCAAAACCTCTAGGATAGTGAGCCGAGAAGAAGCATTTCATTAATAGAAGATTGTTAAGGGATGCTATTCAAAGGCAGCGCTGTATGGGAGGAATGATGGAGGCCCCCTTCCCTCGAGGAAGTAATTTTCTTCTTTATTGCAAGAGTTGAGTCTCGGCAACAAAGACGAAAGGTGGGTGCTAAGAGGGTCCAAAAGAGTTTATCCCGTGAACATCAAAGGGTTTTAAAGGGTCGGCGGTTGAGATGGAAGTTGGTATGTAACTAGCAGAGGGTAGAGGGGAGGGAGAATTGATCCAGGGCTTTAAAAGTAAGATGAGGGTTCAAGGAGGTGGGGACGACCCGAGAATAAATGAGAATCGGGACTCATCACCTTCACCACTGCCGAACCGTCGAGGTTATGGTGAAGCATAACATTTCCACCCTATGGAGCTACCGTTATCAATAGTGTATGGATATGATTAATCTACAATTTGTTAGTCATCATATCTACTGGTGAGGCCTTAAGTACGAGATGCGAATTCAGAATGTTTTTCTTGGAGCTAACATCAATTAAGTGACGGCAGTTTAAGTAGTTTGTGGAATTTACCCTTTTTGGTCCGTTGAACTCCGTTTTGTGATGGAAATATAAGTACCATCATACCAATACCGTTTGTACTATCTCGCAACTTAGTATGCTACTAATTTTGTGGTTGTGATGCTGAATAAAAATAGAACCAGTGCGGATTAGCCGAGGAAACTTTACTGTCATTTCTTTACGTAAACAAAAGTTTTGCTTTGAGAAATAACTTTAAATGAGGAGGCATGCAGTGGAGGAATCATTTAATCCACAGATGAGAGGGTATTTTTCTCTCTAATTTAACTGTTTAGGTTCGAGGGAAGGACTGGAAAAATATTACTTCAAATTATGATGTGTAATGAATTGGCTACGGTAACTGTTATTCATTATGTTCAGATACTAATATCGGGATTTCCAAAGGATTGGTAGCCATTTAGTCCTTTTAATATTATAATACTGTCAAAATCAGCCTAAATTACGGGAATTCCAATACAATGTTGGCAGTTAATTTAGCCAGGCTTGCATGGTGCGTAGAAAAAGTATCTAAGCTGTACTGTCCCCATGTAATGCATACTTTGTTTTTGTATACCTACTCTTAATTCTATGAAGATATTTATTACAGTTCTCTTGCACATCCACCAGGGTTGAGAATCTATTCAACATCCCTCTCTAATTTGCTTTCAGACTCAATTAGTTCATGCAAATCAATTGAAGAAAAATGAAATAGAATGTAAATGCTTGTCGGAAATTATCCTCTTGTACATTCCCTGAATTGATAAAATTTCTCTTGCCTGTTTTGCGTGTCGATCACGAATGGATATGTAAAGCCTGCCACGTTAATATATATTAACCGAAACGAGAATCCTTATGAGGCACCCTTAATCATCATTTATGGAACTCCCATCATAACAAATATAATGAAAGATTGGAACCAACCAAGCAATATTGTAGAAGTTTTGAAAGGTTTCCATGTTTGCTTTCATGAAGCGATATTTTAATCGATGCAAACTCTATGGTAATTACCAACATATTATGCGCTTTGTAAAATTAATTAGTGCTTTAGCAATTGCGTCGAAGCGCCACCGCGGGGTCATCTGCCACGGTGGTGGGGGAAGGAGGAAGGGTGTAGCTGCGGATATCGAATCCATCCTCATTGGTGCAACGTGCTGAACTCGTCGTCCCTGAGTAAACATTAACTCATACCCGACGTGTACGCGAGTCCCAAATGAAAAAAAAGATGTTGAACTACCCACGAGCACGCGATATTCCATTGCTCGCTCAATTGATCTGAACGCAGGGATGAGGTAAATTCTGCAGCGCGAACTCCCGCAGCTACGACCCGCATGCATAGTATAAGCGATCGCGGATATTAAAACCAATATTTTGAAAATATGAAGGAGGAAAACGGATAAAAATTAACATGAAAACACCCATTGCTATTTCTCGCCGATTGAGTGTGGGGACTTAAAAAAATGTCCTGGGTTTCAGAGGGAAAGGAAAGGTTATAAAAAATGAGAAGAAAATGAGCGACTATTTCTGCGGAGGAAAATTCTCTCTGTGTAGCACACATGCGAAGAACCTGCTTGGTGATTTCAAATTCCTCCCCGCTTGCACCGCTGGGCGCTGCAGATATCGAATGCCGCTCGAATATGCGTAGCAGCGTTAATCATATGGGAGACGATTAAGAGAAAACGGCGCTGATGGAAATGAGTGGTTTTTGCTCATATCTGCGAAGTTAGTTTGCCGTAGTAATACCACCGCCGGAATAAATGCGTTTCTCGACTGTCCTTCGTTAATTTTTTTCCTAAAGCGTCGTCATTAATTGGACCGTCCGAGTTTGCGAAGGAAAATAAAGTTGCATTGGCGAGACGGAGCAGTAATGGTTGTCCCTGGTGGATGCAACAGCATATCGTGTTGCACATTGGAATTCTAGCTTTCTCGAATGCTTGGCAAAATGATGTTGATGTTTCATTGTGGATTTCTGGGAAGTGGCGATGAAGTCGTGGAATTACAGCGCACGAAAAGACTTGAAAATGAATCCTTGCATTTTTAATTTTATCCTGATCTTCTATGACATTAAACTCTTGCACTTCTGGTGGATTTGCTGTTACGAGGAATATTTTTCTTTGGTTAAATACTGTGCATACAAGAATCGAAGACAGTATTGTTTTCAATCCTGGCCTTAAAAATAAATATTTTTTTTTCACATAGGTAATATAAAATTTAGCCATCGTTTTCTGTTAAAAAGCATTTGAATAGATGCAAAGATTTAGAATTTTCAGAAAGGATTGTATAAATGTAACTAAATATGTATCCAAGTAGCATTTGCAGTCTTTAGTAAGGAATTGCTAAATTCTTGAACATTTGCTGTATGTACTTTAATGCTATAAACCAAGAATAATCCAAGAATATGTTCTCATCGTTCAGTTTTCCCATCGCTCGCTCAACGAGCGTATTTCTGCGCCTGTTATCTTTTTCTTCGTTAAGTGTTAAATAGCAAAGGAATGCAATTAGGTGGAGAGGAAGTAAAATTTGCCACTTGCGGAGACTCCCTCAACTTTTGGATTGGATTCCTTATTTTTTTTCTCATTTTGAAAAGGGGTTGATGGGGTTGTTGGAACGAGGGATTTTCGAAGGGTGTGGCAGAGGAGGAGGAAGGTGGGGATGGAGTGAAGTTTGGATGCGGAGGGAGAAGAGAGACGAGAGAGAGGGAAGAGGCAAGTTTTGGAGTCGTTCCCTCCTGGAGAGGAATCGTATCGTGGAGTGCTCCGAAGAGGAGAATGATAGGGGCATAGATGAAGATGACTTGAAGGGAGGCATAGAGAAGGTGGGGCTCGATTACACTGTAAACTCCTCCACCCATCCCTATGTTATCATCGAATCCTTGCCTCTACGTTCTTGTGTGTGTGACTGTAAGACTGCGTAGTACACGCGCTCTGGTGTTGGAAGGTCTGGGAACTTCCAATTGAAAACAATTAGGGAGGCTGCGTCGAGTGGTGGGTCGAGGTCGGTTGGTTTCGGGGAATGGTGAGGAGAGGTAGAGGCGAGAAGTGTTGTCAAGGCTTTGGGGGTAAGGATTTCTCCTCTCTCTCTCTCTCGTGAGAGCCGGAGGGAAATGCAAAGTTTTGAGACGGCCGGATTTCCAAGGGTCTCGGCGAGGTTTTCCTCCTCTCTGTGTAGTGGGTGGGGGGGGGGGGGGACGGATGGATTCTCGAGAGGGAAGGTGATGAAGTGGTGCGGAGGTGAAGTGATGAGTATTCGATTGGGGAAAGCGGGGGTGTGTGGCGGAGGATTTGCGGAGGAACCGAAGACAAAAGTAATGGGGGTGGGTAGGTAGAAGTGCAGGATTGGTGCAGCTGGTAGTCAAGAATACCTGTAACAATTAACTTCGAAAAAAATGCTTGGATCAATAGTAATTTTAGGTCAAAATTGGGCTTTAATTTTGATTTTTAAGGAGAAACTGTTGATCAAGAGCATATATGCATTGTGCGCAGTGGCAACTCATCGTTGAAACCATTGTTCGGCAAATGCCATATGCTGTGCACCTGTTAGGTAGGCACGACAGTTTTTAGCGCGTTAAACGATTTATTTCGAAACCAAATGTTGGATAAATAGTAATTTCGTGCCAAAAATGGGATTAATTATTGATTTTTTAGGAGAAATCACAATAAAATAACATATATTTATTTGAATAAGGACCTTTCGCCGTTGAAAGCAATCTTCGGCGAGTGTCATATGCTGTAAAACTATTCGGTATGTACGACAGTTATTGGTGCTGGGCTGACTTTTTGGAATGCTATTCTAATTTATTCTATTCTATCAGGCCATTGCGTGTTGCTATTTACTACGTTGTCAAATATTTGTTCTCTTGATCTCTAAAATAAACTTTTCAGCAAATGTGCAATAGACACAGAGCGAACTAAAATGTTTAACTGAAGTATTTCTTTTTAAACAATTCAGTTGTGCATGTAAAACGAAATATAGCATTTACATAATTAAACTCCCTGACAAACTACATATCATATGTTCATTAATAATAAATTGGTCTACATTTTTAGCGACGGTGGGGTAGAGTGGATAATAGTTTAATTCATGTTTTCAGGGAATATTTTTTGGAAACACAATACTAAATGAGAGCGCGTCGTCTGAAATCAATCGGAAGGCAAGTTTGAGGAAAAGGGTTCTCTCGTGAAAGAAACGGTTGGATGTCAATGAATGTGGCGGGATGAAGATTTTGAGTTCCTTCTAAGACGGTCGAAAGATATGCAGATGGTGAACAGGGGACGAAGTTCGTGGAAATTCTCAGGTGCTACCATCTACTTCCTCTCTCCCTCAGTCGGGGGCGTTTATACGCGGGGGTCGAAAGTTAAAGATAAATTAAAATTCTTCGGGGAAAGTTTTCGGGAATGGGTGGAATTAAAATGGAAGGTAAAATGGGCAAGAACATGAAAAAGGGAGAGAAAACACGTGCTTGTTCAGAATATACATATATACCTAAGCACCCTCTTAGGTAAAAAAAGGAAAGTTAAAAAAAATATAGTTCAATGAATCACATTTTCGCTCTCCTCTTTCTCTTGACGATATTGCTTCGCATTTTATCTTTTGATCTCCAAATGTTAAGCCAAGATTAATAGTTCATTTATATTTCTTGAGTGTTGGTCATGTTCCCTGTCCTCTGGATATAACTGTTTGGAGTACCTTTTCTAAAACAGCAGCAAATCTGACGTGAGCAAATTACTTTTAAAGGGTGAACGCATTTTTATACATATCCTCCTCATTATCATCATCCAATGCTACAGTTTTGATGTATCAGTGGGCTTTCAGTGAGAATATCGTATGCTTAGCGGTAGTTATTATAAATATTAGGTCATCCTTGACATCCTTGTAGTCACGGGCGTGACTTCGTAGAAATTTAATGATGAAAAAAAGCATAAGGTATTTTCCACTCGATCAGTTTTTTATTCCTTCCTTGCATTATTCATTTTCATTCTCAGCTCTATTCCTCTACCCATTTCACTAGGTATTCTTGGTGAAAAAAAGCTCACGTAGCGTTAGCACCTTTGCGTCGAAATTCAAATCTTTGGGATATTATTCTTTCCATTACTTCCTCACCTTTTACGCCGAGCGGATATTTACCACCAAAGTGTATACTCGCATAAATGTAAAGATAATGTTTGTTTTCGTAGTTTCTCCGTCCAGGGTCTGAATTCTCGTAATTATGATTCTTCTCCTCGAGCGGGGAGGCATATGGTCGCAGCTGAAAGGTGCTTTGCAGGGAAGATCAATTTCGCCGCGCATGTATTAATGTCGTTCAGATTAACAAGCGCGTAGCCTGAAATTCGAGAACAATAGAGGCGATTCAAACTCCAGTCGGAAATCTTGGCGGCGTATTATCAAATAATGGCTCCCTTTGGATAGGATACAGGAAAGGGCCTCGAGGAAGAGGTTGTCGACTTACCGGAATTAATGGTACTTCTAAACCGGGGCACGGGAGGAAATCATCCATCAATCACAAGTCCGAGCGACCATCGCAAACTCTTAAGGTTTTCATCAATCAAAGGGCTCCATTCACGCGCTAACGCTCCTTGGTTTCAACTTTCCACTTGCAACTCTACCCCTTCAAGAATCCCTTTTTATATCATTTTATAGCCGAAGTACTTTTAAAGACCATCTTTCTCCCCTCTCCATCGACCTGGGCATGATTGGATATCGTAAATCTCAGTTTAGTAAACGTCACTTACCTTCTATTAGGTGGAGAAAAATTGAATTTTCCCCTCTCGGACGTATGACAGGAAATATGCTCGCATCTTTATTTTAGGAAGATGTATGAAGATGCAGCTACTCTTCTTGGGGGTGAGAGCCCCTCGATATATCATAATTCTGGCGTCGTATCCGGCATGGGCTATTTTATGGCTCACTTGATGCTCAAATGTCTTCAACTTTGACACGCAACTATAGCCATTCCACTTTCAAGTCCGTCGTCATGTATGTATCTTTAATTACGTGATACTTTCTACGAATATTACTTTTCAAAACCAAAATCTCATTTTTGAGTAGCACATCGTGAACATTATCGATGAAGTAATGGCCGTGCGCTCTTGTGTTCTAAAAATCACTTGTGCTCTATTGTTTGAAAAAATTCCATGATTATTCCTCGGGATCACGCATGTGACGGTTCATTTATGGCGAATATATACTGGAAATAAAGAAATAAAACTTTGTAAGGTTCACTGTTATTTAATTATGGGCACGACCTGGGTTTCGTAACTTGGTTACATCGTCAGGTAACCAAGTTATGAAACCCGGGTCGTGCCCATAATTTAATAACAGTTAACGTTACAAAGTTTTATTTCTTTATTTCCAATATGGAGAGGTTTCACAAAGTAAAGCCTGAAGTTATTAGCGAATATATACGCAGTAACGCATCCTATTTACTCCATCTTAAGTTTTCTTATGCAGTGCATGTAACTAACATTGTTGTGGCGTGACTTGTGCTAATCCTCGTGCGTACCGGCCTATGAGGATTACAGCTTCGCGTGAGTGTATTCACCCTGTTGGTCTCGGATTGTGGTGGAGATCGGCTTGGATCTGATCGCCCTGAGTGTCTTCTCCCGTTCCCTCTTGCCTGCCGCTCTCCCTAGGGATCTGTCCGCGAAGCTAAAGCTTGGAAGGGGGCGTCGCGACGCGTCGTCACGGCGGCAAGCATACTCTCTTGCGTGGGGGTACTGCGTGTGCAATACCCGCTGATCCCTCAGTGGAATAGTCTTTTCAAATGGGTACAGTGGCTTTTTTTCTGAGACGGAAAAAAACATCTTCATCCTCGATTTATCTCCCTTGCGGGACTGCGGGTCGATATAATTTGTTTCATTTGCTGTAATAAGTAATTGTGAATTTTGAAGTGCAGATTTCTCGTATCGAAAATTTAGGCAAAGTATTAAAATTATTCAGAATATAGTTGGTTGTTAACGCGTAAAACTTTAATTTTACGCTAAACAACCTTTCTTTGTGCATCTGAATGCTATTAATGCGGTTTTAAAATGCCTTTTCTGCCCTTTGTTTTTAATTCGTTGCAGTTAAATGTTACTTTACGTAGTTGAATCGTTCAGTTAAAACCAATGAATTCCACCCCTCAAACAGTTCCATAATGAGGGGTTAGTGGAACCATATTCCATATATCGCATAATTGAAGCGGTTCTTGTTATGACAAGCGTGAGGTGGGTTTTATCTTTCATTTCATTGCAATGCGCTACCCGCCCCAAAAATGTGTCGTCGGCGCCAGTAAAATACCTGCCGTTTTCGTAATTCTACTGAGTCTACATGAATTATGCTGAATTAAATTGTAATAATAAATAAATAATGTAATTTCACTAATTTATGAAACTCAGGCCGTTTACCGCGATGATTGCACAGAAATAATACTTTACAAAATGTAGTACTTTTATTTTACACTAGTTTACTTTTATAGTTTGTGATTCATGTTTTACTACTGTTCATATCGTTTGAATCAGATTCCTTTTTAATGACGTTTGGATATATTTAGTCTGAATATTTGAAATACGTAGTGAAATAGGATGTTGTTGAATCTTCGGCATTCGTCCCTTCGTTTGCTGCCGCAGACAGTGCGGTTGCGTAGTAGTCTAAGCTTAGTTTGGGTATAGAATTTGGAATGAGGCACGAGAGTGGTTTTTTTTTTCGTTCGTAGTGGTGGATGTAATGCATACTGTTGTACTATATGTAAGTACTGTGCGTGGCTCTCTTGTGCACTCGCATGCATCCAGTGCAAGCCAGCTAAGTTTGCGGGTCGCCGGCACGCCGCGTCTAAGAAGAGGCGTTTTGTGTCTGAAAGCGCTCTATGGTTGAGGATGTTGTACCTACGTTACGTCCATGAATGCATGCTCCATCACATCTTGTGGTCTACTCTTGTAATCAAGGAGCAGGATCTCATTACCAAAATAAAATAAGAATTAACAGCGGGGGCCTCTAAGTGAAGGGACGGAAGGAAGGAAGTAGGTGAGACAGGGCAAAGTTCCAGAGAATAAAAGGGGCCGGATAAATGGATAATAAAAGAAGAGTTTTTTATGTGCGCTCAGAGGAAGGATGAGGGATGGTGTGAGGCCGTGGAGTTGGAACCTTAAACCGCCTTTGTTCACTCAAGAATCCGCTTTTATTTGAGTTAAATTTTTACTATTTTCGTCCCAATCCTCCTTAAGAGAGAAGTTTAAGGCGGAACAAAAGAAATGAGAATGTAATGAATGAAGCTGTCCCTCCATTTTTTTTTCTTCTGCGGACTGTTTATCGCCTTCTTCCCTTAAAGGTTTTGGGGGAAAACTTCACGTCTAGGAAGTTATTTGACCATCTTCATATTTTTTACTCCACAATTAAGAAAATAATCTCGCGTGAAATGGCATTTTTTTACCTTCACCTCTTCCCGTGAACGATCGCTATCCCTGATCCCCATGTTCTACGTGTTTAAAAACTTTTCCAATGATTTGTTTGTTATTTGTTCATGTTTTTCAAATATTCTTTCATCCCTGGCGACCTTGTAATCACTCCTTTTCTGGTAAGTTCACAAGTCCCTTTCGCCTAATTTTCTTATTATTTAGTCTGATCGTGTTTGAAAAATTGTGAGGCCAATATTCTCATTATTTAATACTTTTTGAACGTTTCCATTTATGGAAGCATTCAGCGTCGATATTTCGCAAATTCTTTCGTGAAAAATGGTGTGGCCGATTGTTGATTCAGCTCTTAAATTTTTAATCGTATTCTTATGTTTAGCCGATATTATCTCAAGTGCAAAATATTCCCCCATCTTCCTAATGTAGCGTTTGTCCCTTTGTGCCTATGTTAGTGTTCACATGTTTACGTATTTGTTCCACTACGCACTAATTACCTCTTCCACAACTTATATTGGTACAAATCTTTGCTTGCTGCTCCTGCCATCGCCTAACTAAGCAAGCTCTCAAATGGACGCCGTATGGGAAAAATACGTGGAGCAGCCTAGAGATACCATCACGAATAGACCATCAAGATGAGTGACGGGTAGAAAATTGCAATGCAGATTGGCTGGGTGATCATTCCCAGCCATTTATTGCCATCCAAGCCATTTGACTTACGTGGCGATTCAGCGTTCCGACGCACCCGAACCGTCGGGATCTGCTTAGGCAACTCCAAATGGATTTAAATATAGGACTATGGCCGGGCCGCTCGGGGACCCTCATGCATTTTTCCTCATATCGCCCACTTCCTCCCTCTTGTCTAAAAGGAGTCCCCGCAGTCCAGGCATCACTCTTGCCTTTTCCTTGCGCGTCCCTTGCAATGCGGAGGTCTCGTGGAGCGGAGTCAGTGTACGAGGGAGGGAGTTGAAGGCGATGGTGGGAAGTAAGAGGGTCGGTGAAATCGTTGGCTCGTTATACTCACTACGCATCCCGGGATCAACGTACCGGGGCAAGTGGTTGAAGTTTATTTTTTTCATGCGGGTGGTACCACCCAGTCTTGGACACCGGCGCTGCTCGGGATAAGGAGGTACAGAAGAGGGTAGTGTGGGGGTGGCGAGACCCCCTGGTGTTCGATCGGGCCGAGTGGTAGGGGGTTGCGAAGGACGAGTGAGAATTAAGTAAGGGTATTCGCTCTGATGGGGGTCTGGCGGAAAAGTGAGCCGGGAGGAAACGAAAAAAAGAAAGAAAGAGAAATGATTCGCAATCGCTCCTCGTCGCTTTATATCAGCGGGAGGTTGGTTAGTCCGATGGTGCAGAAGAGGGATGTGGGAATGATTCGTGTGCCAAAAGTACCGGGGTGGTGCTCATGGTGGGTATAGGTGGGAGGGGTGGGAGGAGAGTGTGGTCACATGACTGTGGGAGGGCAACTGATGAGATTGCAAGGAATTGTTTTACCCTGAGAAGTGCGGAGCGCGCGTGACAACCCTCTGTATTTCGTGTTCGACATGATTTTATTTCGAGGATATCTTATACGATTTGATGCAATAATTACCTACCAATTCCAACCCTTTCTATCGATATTCAGCTTAGTAAAACCACTTGTCTGTTTCCACACACTTTTATTTAAACCGACCATGGTTTCGGCAACTGGTGCCATTATCAAGGTCATGAGGTGCCATTATCAGTTGCCGAAACCATAGTCGGTTCAGGTAAATAAAAGTATGTGGAATCAGACAAGTGGTTTTACTACGCTGAATATCAAAGATTTCCATCGTATCACACCGGACACTGTACCTTTTATTCCTTCCTATCGACTTTCTCTGGTTGCCTAATACTGCAATAGGTGTTGATACGTCAAATTTGCATTTATCCAAGATTGTATGAATTACTTCTGAGCATGCTATGCATTTTTGTAAATTCCTGATGGTTTTTGCGACTCATAATGTGATAATCGTTGGAACTTACTTAAATTAACATTTTTATAATTAATTTTGTAGCGCTTAATATATTTTGCCGTTGAAAATCACGAATATCCAGTAGTTTTTCATGCTATTTAAATATGAGTTGTACCAGTGTTCCATTAGTATCTACTGTTGAGCAATTTTAAATTGAATTGTGCCATTCGGAAATGACGTACATAAGGGAACTGGTACGACATAGTGTTTAAGAAACTGCGAACAAAATAATTTGCTAGTTATTTTAATCCATGAAATTAATGAACAAGTAACTTGTAAATTATCTTTTTCTCAGCGTTATGTGGTGATAAATTATTTTTCTTAAAAACAAACTAACCAGAAAATTATAAAAAAAGCCAATAAATTTTCAATTTCAGGAATTAATTGAGGTGAATATTTAATGGGTATTTGTATTGATCTTTTGCTTGAGTGGATTATATATAAGGAAATATAGAGTCCACTGATTTCGGTGGCTCCTTTCAGAAGCGATGAAATTACGTAGACGAAAAATGTTAACGACGACGTCATATCATGTTAGCATTTAGTAGAAAGGTTATGGCGGAGACATTAGCAGTGTAATTAGTCAAAATATGCTCCAACCGCTGGGTAGACTTGAGAGAGAAAAAGGCTTTCCGGCCGCGATGCGTGCTGCCTTCGCGTTGGGTTTTCTTTTCATGATTTATTCCGAAAGGTATCGCAATTTTTCTCGTCGGCATTAAATGAATGAATCGTGGCAGCGGCGTATTATATTTCAGTGCGATCTTTTACTTCAGTTTTTTTGCAGAGTATTCGAGTTCTTGCGTGAAACTAATTAAGGGAAGCGTGTATCATTTCATAATTTGCATGAATGGAATTCACTATGCAAATTATCGTCGGAGTCAAGTGAGCAGTTGCTCCCAATTGAATGATCGAATCGTGAGTGTGAGTTTTTATTTTAGCGTAATACCACCTCTCAGGTGTTAATAAACGCCATTAGATAAAGCTAATGGATGCGTATTGTTTTCTTAAGTTTGAAATCCATTTCTGGTTTAGCTACGAATTCCGTAAAATAGGCCTGCTTTAGGTGTTTCACGGACTTTGATTTAGGAAGGGTTGTTTAACCCCCTTCTTTACGAAAACAGAATTTGGATTTAGGTATTATTAAATCGAGGTCAATCGAGGAAAATATCTTATTAAAATACTTATACCGCAAAAATTTCATTGCTACCAATAAATTTAAAATTTTTGTGTTTTAAGCCATGAATATTTCTTTTTTTGTAGTAAGTTTACTTTGCAGAGGTATACCAACTATTTCCGAACTCCCAGTCGATTCCTATCTCTGGTCATATGTTTTTTTTCAGCGCCAATAATACTTTTAGAGCGTGGATTGAAAAATTCAGGATGAATTTATTTTGCGTAGATTATAAGTTGTGTGTAGCTACCCTTGCTTTCTCTTATTCAAAAAGCCCCGGAGTAATGACTGGAGGGCATTGTGAATGTGAGACATTGAGTGTGGGAGCTAAGAAATATTTTGATGAATGGTTGAGAGAGTCACCCAGTAGACTGTATGGTCATCGCATGAATCTCGAATCTTGTGACGGGAAATGCAACGTAGAATGCAGTTATTGTGATGTCTTCTTCTTAATCATTGCTCGTTGTCGTTAGGATGTGCCTGTTTCAAGGCAGGCCTGCTTTGACGACTTAATATGCCGTTTCCGTGATCGCCATCCATCCTCCAACCGAGGAAAAAGGTTATCTTCTTCAAGACGACAATAGCTTGATTCATCAGACTCGCTGCCGGCCGTAACTTGATAATTATTTTCCTGTCAACTCTCTGTAGGCTTATTGGCATGGCGGATTTCTATTGCTAAAATGTATGCTCTAATTGAGCCTTGAATAAAGCTTCTGAATTGAAGTAACCCTTAATGCATGATTGAGTTGTCTCTGACGGTAATAAACTACGGGAGGCATCCATCTCTCAGCCTGCCCGAATTACTCTTGTTATCTGAAGGAACTGATGAGTTTTACGCGAACAATTAGGCCTTACATTTCATTTGTCTACTTTATACTGACTTTTCGTTTTTCTGTTTCTAATTTAAATCTATGATTTCCTTTTTTTATTACAGCCCAAAAGATAAACTTACCAATGATTACATCTTCCTTATCAGCTTTTAGAAAATCAAATGGATCGACCGAGTTAGTAACGAGGAAGTCCTAAGAAGGGTAGGAGAGAAGAGAAGCCTCATGAAAACCTTAATAAGAAGACGGAACAACCTTTTAGGCCACATCTTGAGACATGATGGCCTGATGAAGACAATCGTCGAAGGACAAGTGGAAGGCAAGAATGGAAAAGGAAGACCTCGAACAAAATATATGGAACTAGTAAAGAGAGATGTGAAAGAGAAGAAATACGTAGGAGTGAAAAGATTAGCTGATAGGAGAACTGAGTGGAGAGCTGCGTCAAACCAATCCTAGGAAATAGTAAGCCTACTCGCTGTTTAACTTATGAAATATTGCTTAGTGTATGATTACTCCAACCAAGTAGTATTAATGGATTGATGCAATCATGCTCATATTTTGACAGCGGAGGAAGTCGCGTTTGTATCTCTATAATGTTCTATACTGTTGGGTATACCTCATCATCATCATCATCATCACTGGTCAACAATCCTAGGATTGGTTTGACGCAGCTCTCCACTCAGTTCTCCTATCAGCTAATCTTTTCACTCCTACGTATTTCTTCTCTTTCACATCTCTCTTTACTTGTTCCATATATTTTGTTCGAGGTCTTCCTTTTCCATTCTTGCCTTCCACTTGTCCTTCGACGATTGTCTTCATCAGGCCATCATGTCTCAAGATGTGGCCTATAAGGTTGTTCCGTCTTCTTATTAAGGTTTTCATGAGGCTTCTCTTCTCTCCTACCCTTCTTAGGACTTCCTCGTTACTAACTCGGTCGATCCATTTGATTTTCATCATTCTTCTGTAGCACCACATTTCAAAGGCCTCTATCCTTGCTTTCTCCGCTGCGGTCATTGTCCATGCGTCACTTCTGTATAGGAGCATACTCCAGATGTAGGTTCTTATAAATTGTTTCTTTACTTCTATATTTAAGTTTCCCGCTGTAAGCAGGTCTCTCTTTTGATGGAATGCTCTCTTCGCCTGGGCTATTCTGCTGATAATTTCTTTCTTGCTTCTCCTGTCACTAGTTATCTTGCTTCCCAAATAACAGAATTCATCCACCTCTATCAGTTTTTGCCTCCCTATTTTAATGTTGGTCTTGACTTCTTCTCTTCTGCTGCATACTAAGATCTTGGTTTTCTTCGTGCTCATTTTCAGTTGATATCTACTCATTACCCTACCCATATTAACCAGAATATTTTTCAAATCCTTCTCTGTTTCTGCTATAACGGCTATGTCATCGGCAAATCTTAGTATGCTAATTTTTTCTCCATGGATATTCATATAATTTTTATTTTCTACTTTGGGCATGACTAACTAATAGAGCTATAGAGAAAAAGCTCTTCACCGGCGTGAACTGTCACCGTTTTTATCTATGCCCATTGTGTTAAAGAACTTTCCCTTAGTCATATTTTCACATTCTATATTGATGACTCCAAATTTCTCGTCGTAACTACGGTTAGAATGAAATTGATATAAATTCCGTTGTCTACAATTCTTTGCTTTGTCACGCATTTATCTCGTTACTTCGGCCTGCTATATGCTGTTTCCTCTATTAAGTCTGGTCTCCTCGGAGCCGTCTGTTAGTTATTTCCATTTACTCACTCTGTCATGTCTTTACTTCTTCAAGGAGCTCATTTTATTCCTTCTCCCGAACTACCCCTTTATTTCTTACCTCACCAAAAATAATCATTCTTAGCTCACTCTTTTTATCGCCCTCTTCCAATTCCTTTTCGTACCCTCCCTTCTCCATTATTCCCTCAAGTGTTCCATCTGTGGCCTCCTTTCCTCTCTCCTTTTAAACATCTCTTTCCCTCCCTTTCCTTCTCCCGTCGCTTCGCAGGATCCTGAACTTTCTTCTTTATAGCTCTCTCTCTCATTCTAAACCGTTCTCGTCGTAACTACGGTTAGAATGAAATTGATATAAATTCCGTTGTCTACAATTCTTTGCTTTGTCACGCATACACTACTACATTCATACACTATTTGTTATTGTATTTTTCCTTCATGATTATGAAAATTAAGAAATAATTATGTAAAAATATGCCACATTTTCCATTTGCCAAAAAATATGAGTATCCCTTCCTATACGTATGTAGTAATTGAATTATAATTTTAGCAATGTATGCAAGCATTCAATTAATCTCTTTTCCTTTCAATCGTCTTAAGTAGCGATGCCGCTGGTAATAGCCTTTTCCTCATGCACTGGTGTGAAGGACTCATAATAAAATGAATATTGAAGTCTTCTCGAAAATATATCCGTTAAGTCACCATTTTCTGTTTTTAATTGGGCTTATTTGGAAATATTTGGTGGACTATTTAGCACAAACGTGAAGAGATATTTTTAATTTTTCGTAAAAAGGGATGCGTACAATTGCTTGCCTAGTTAGATATCAGGATTCATACACTATTTGTTATTGTATTTTTCCTTCATGATTATGAAAATTAAGAAATAATTATGTAAAAATATGCCACATTTTCCATTTGCCAAAAAATATGAGTATCCCTTCCTATACGTATGTAGTAATTGAATTATAATTTTAGCAATGTATGCAAGCATTCAATTAATCATGTACTAGTGTTTACGATCATTATATAACGGTTCCAACTTTCCCCTGAAGTAAACAATGTGTCAATAGTTTTATTGCTCCAGCCCTCGTATTCCTGTCTCTCTTCCTCTTTTGTTACTCGGAGAATTTTTTTAATTTGTTCCACTTATGTCCAGCCTCTGTCCCTTCCTTTCTCCCCGTTGGTCGGGGAAATGGTCTGCATGCTCTCGTGTCCATGACATCAGTCGCGACCCTTCCTTCCCTCCTCTTCCCGTCGAGTCTTTCTTTCCGACCACTGTCTCCGCCTTTTTCCGTTCGTCGACCTCGGAGGACTCCCCAACCGCCAGCGCGTTACAACCCTTCCTTCCTTTTTTTCCCTTCCGTCCACGGAGAGGAATTCTTCCTCTACGCAACCCCTTTTCTTTCCGTGGCGACCTACCAACCTATCTCGCCGCCACCAATTTCGTGGGAACCCACCCTCTCTCTCTCCCTTGAGGGTCTCCTCCTCACTCCTCGTGCTCCGAGACGTTAACCGTGGTGGCAGGGGGCTGCTTGGAGCCTTTCACGCCCAACCGCACCCCTCCCCCCGACCAACCACCCCGCCATTTCTTCCAGCCCCTGCGTTCGCCTCCTCTCCTCACCTACTAGCGTTGTCCTTTTTTTGCCCCGCGCATTCTTTCTTGTTCGCCCCAGTTTCTTGTTTCATCTTTTCGCAATACATAAAGTAGCTGATTATTATGTAACTTGCTGAAGGTAATGCATGACTCAGTAGATACTCTGGGTACTTATGGCTTAACCGGGATACAAAATTGTCACATCCTTCAGCTCACTTTCTCCGCTGCGGATAGAAGTAGGGCAATGCATGTCACATAATTGGAGAACTACGGTGGGGAAAAATGACTTTCAGAAATGGCATTGCCTAATTTTTTTATTGAAAAGAATCTGACGGGAGAGTTTAATGGAGTGTTACGTCATACCAGTAGAAGGAGACGACATTGATGATGAGGGAAAACGTCCATTGGTGACAAACTATTCCTCTGACAAGACATAAACGAAAAGACAAAAGGAAGTTCAAGGCAGTGTATCTTGTCTATGAAAATAATTTCCTTTGTGACTATCTTTTCACCTTCACATTAAAATATAAACATTCCTTAATTGTGAATCATATCAAATAGTAAATATCCTCGATTCGGGTCGCAACGCTTCATAATCAAATACAAGGACATGTGTCTATCAATAAATGCCCTACCCACCGTGTAACCTGTTCCTCGTGTCAGATCTCACGAGTCTTTTTGGCCCGACGACAACCCTCAACCTTCCTGCTATTTCCTCCAACAACCCTTTCCTGCCTCTTCGGCTCGAGTCTTTCTTTTATTATCTCCGCTCGCATTCCTCTTCGTTCACCCCAGATTCTTCGTTTTTCACCTTTCGTCCTTCACCTGACTTTCCCTCCTTTCTACTCTTTCCCCCCTTTTTTCTTCCTATTTCTCCTCTGGATGCGCGCAAGCAAGGTCGTGCGGGAATCCTTGGATCTCCCTCTTTTTCCTGTAATAGGTGACTCGGTGAGGGCAGGGAAAAAAATCTTCGCGGTGATAATCTCTCCGGATGAGAATTTTATTTTGCAAAACATTTTATCCGCTGTCCTTAATCCGTGAAATTGCACTTTCTTTTCGTGATTTTTTCTTTATTTTAGCACTTTTCATGTCCGTCCATGGTCCGTCCGTAATTACTTGCCTCAATCGAGCGAAAAATCATCGGGAGTGCAAAAGTAGAGACAAGTCGGTGTGTATGTGCTTCAGTCAAGGCTGATCTGAGGGATCACCTACATCCATGTATTATTTAATTCAGATATAATGCTACGCAATTATTTCGATAGCATTTCTGGAATGACTAATCAAACTGTCACTATCATAAAAGCAATACTAAAGTAAATATTTTTTTATATTTATTGTATAGAAGTCCATGGTATTCGAGATAATGGTTTCTGACATAGTCCCCGTCACCAACCCAAACCATAATTTTGACTGATAAATTCAAAAGAAGTTTTTTTAGAGAAATATTTTTATTGTTAGCGTTAATAATATTATATTATTTCGCTAAAATGCACTGAATAAGCATAAAAAATATACCTATGGTGAACTGAGGGGGGAGGTGGGGTTAATCATATTATTTTCCTTATTAACGTAAATGATGTGATATTTTCTTGAAAAAATGCTCCGCATAGATATTAATATTATTAATTAATATTGTTCTTTTCGTGAACCTCGGGGGTTCTGGCGCAATGAATTCGGAATCGCTACTCTTATACGTTTCATCTCCTTTCTTGCGCATTTCTTTTCTTACTGCGGTCGTTTTTATTTTTTTTCTGGTCGCTCCTCTTTCCCGACCTATTCGCCCCCTTTCTCTTCCGGATTCTGTTCTTTCTCTGCCGCCCTGCTATCCTTCTCTTTTTCTTTCACGGTCATTCACCATCAAAAATCCTCCCTCTTATCCCTTCCTCTTCATTCCCTCCATTCCTCTGCCTTCTCCGCCTATTCACCGGCGATCCTGTAATCGAATTCCTCGGTCTTTTACTTCTCCCCCACTCCCTCCCTTTCCTCCAACAAATGGTATTGGGATAACCCCCAACCCTTCCGCCCCCTTCTTCCAGTGAGGAGACTCTTATCTACCCCTTCTCTTCAATTAACCCTTGTTTTCTGCTTCTCACTACTCCTCACAAAACTGTTCCTTCTTCCTCACATGTTACTCTTGCACGTTGAAAATTGTCAGCCCATATATCATTCAAAAACGAACCTTTTAAGCTGTACCAACTGTGATTACTCGTGTCCCATGCGGGTGACTTCGTTTGCCATGTGAAATAACTAATAATATAAAGAATTGTTTATGAAAAGTGAAGTTTCTAAAGTCGTTGAAACATTCGCGATTATTTTCGTTTACGTTTCATTTTTTCCGAGTAAATATGTCAATAATTAACATTATTTCACGTCATATCACATGAGGAAGAGAACAGTTGTAAAATTAAGACATCCATATTGACTGTGGTAGGATAAGTTTGAAAATAACCTATAGTAAAACTTTTGCATCATACAATTTCAGTGCAATTATTGGAGTAAGGCAGGGAAAGCATATTAGCAATCAATCAGGGCAAGCATTCCTTTAAGTCAAATTATCTAAGTAAGGCTTTTCGATTATCGCTGATTTTAATGACATTTTTTTCATACAGTGAAATGAACAATTTTCATTCATTGCTGATGCTTTATCATTATTGAATATATATCTCATTAGTTTTTGTCTTCACGTATCATTGATGGCGCATACGTTTACGTAGCCGTGAGGGTTGACGAAAGCTAAGTTTTACTTGCATTATCATAGCTATTCCATGGAAATAATGCTTAACGTACAGTTAAAATAGCTCAAAAAGTAAGTTCATTTTGGCAAAAACCCCGCCGTCTTCTTCTATGGTACGCCAATTTTAGGACCCCTCTTTATGATATATGTGATGGCGGTGAGATGCAAGCCCAAGACACTCTTTGTGACGCCCCCTGCGAATAAGTTAACTGCATCAGGTGCATAGAGAGTACACGTCAAGAAGTACGCACGTGTAGGTACCTCAAGCTCTCTCAAACGTGTCCTCTCCATCCCCTGGAATACACTCGACCCTTTCCATGCCATTAACCCTAGTTTTCTGCCTCCCTTGCCTTGCCTCTCGTTACTCAACTGTGCCTTCCTACCCCTCTTCGTCTACCTGAAATTTAATTAAATATTTTTCTCTCTCTCCCTCTCACCCTCTATCCTACCACCACTCGGTTGATGGCGTGCCTTCCTCCTCGATTCCCTTTCTCATCTCAAAGCCCGCACCTCTTCCTTCCACTGTCTTCTTCGCCTAGCTAGTTCACCAATTCCATCACTTGAATTAAGCCACAGGGTTTTAAGAAATTAGGAAAGTGGAGTATTTCTAACCCGATTGCGGACCCGAGTTATTGTCATTCTTTTTTTTTCTCCCCAAATGTGGTACTCCATATGCCTGGTATTTTTTTCCTTTTACGTATTTTTCATCCTTTTTCCTCAATACTGCGTTACCTCCGCAATTCGCTTGCCTGGAATATGAAGATATTTGAAAGAAAAATGGGCTAGCTGGGAAAAGGTTGTTGCGAGTTTGAAGTGTTTGTTGCCCTAAATTACTCTGTTTGTATACATTATTGATATTATTGCCGTGTTTCGGCATTGATTAAAAAAAGAGTCATTTTACCATCTTGTTCGGAACTTGGTACATATTTCTAATTTTGGCGCATTTTTAAGGTACGGGGACGTCTCAAATGAAATTTTCCTGCTATTTTCGCCTAGCTTGGAATATTCTTCTTAGCCTGCTATCGTTTCCTTGGCATTTGTGCTAGAGAACCGAGCCAATCGAGCGTTGCCATGGTGAAGGCTGTGCTGAGGGTAAATGCTAAATGGAATCCTGGATATAACCTATCGGAGAATCAAAGGCCGAGTCTGGCACGTCTAACGGATGCAATCAAGATGAGGTTGTGCTACCAAGGATTCTGTCAGTTACGGTGTGACTTCAATACGAATGTAATAAGTCGCTATTTCGAACTTATGGCTAGAGTAACGTATTTGTTACGGCGAAGAAAATGGAGGAGAACCAATCAGAAATGTTTGTTTTGGAGACAATATGAAAGGATTTTATGAAATATGCTCCAATGGGAAGTTTATGGACCCCAGTTATTATTTTTCGTCCGGGACGCTTCATTAGTAGGAAGTTTAGATTTTTATCTAGTGCCTACCACAAGTTGCCTTTTAATGGAAATAAAATTAATTTCAAATAGCTCTGTATTCTCGTTAAAAGTTTACCAATTTGCTATATTACATTCGTTAAACAAATCTCTTTCCATATGCTGAAAAACGTATTGGTCGCACTTTTTGTCTTGGTTTCATATTATTTCCTTTTTTTTCTTACTTTTCTGATTGATTTTTTTATCCATTTATTCTTGTCGACTTATTCACGCATACTTCAACGAACTCCTCTCACTTCTTATTTTCCCTTCTCGGCTTCGAACGGGTCGACTCGGGACTTAGCAGTGCTTTGTAATCGTTCTATGAACGTCATTTTTCTGCCCCCTTGCGACTCGGCGACGTGCTTGTCCCCAGCGTATTGAAACGGAAGATTAATCATTTCTCCATGCATAATATTCGCGAAGGCCATTCGAAAGGTGCGAACGAAATTGGCTTGAAGGGTAGTTTATACAATTGATTTTTATTTTCCTATAATTATTAATGACTCGGATGTAATACCTCACGAAAGCCGCTAAAAATAGGCATTGGGTATGGTGTAAGACCGATTGTAAAAATCTTACTTTCAAAATTTTCGTTATACACATACGCGCGATGCTATTCATCTCCGGCATTTATTTCATGTAGTCTTGAGACCGTCCTTTCCCTAAGTTCCTCGCGACTTTCCTGTTTTACGCTGTCATCCATCATCATTTATAAAGCGTTGAGTCAGGGTGACTTCTCCTTCCTCTATCGCTTAAGAAACCAGCATTGATAGAAATGAGGAATTTAAGAGAAGGCATAGTGTTTTTTTACTTCAGAAAGCAATCTCTGAATCCTTCTCTACGCTCATCTTTGGCCTTTGTAAATTAATTACGAGTTTCTGAAATAAGGCCTTTTTAACTGAGGCGTTTTGCGATGTTTCTATTTCCGAATTTTTATCAGCAGCACTCAATCGTAACACCTTGTATTATTTTACTTTTTGTCTTACCTTTGGGGACAGATTCATAATTCCGCTTTTTAACTTATTTCTCTCTTAAAGTGAAAGTCGATTCTGTGGTTTCCCTTGCTCCAACAGTTTTATTTATGCTTACTTAATTTACTTGAATCATACCATTGCTATTATCCTCGATATTTTTATTTTAATATCATGCCTCATGACCCACCAATCTGCATTATGCCCTCCATTAATCGTAGATTAGTCAACTTCTTTTCTCATTTTGCCTTCTTTTAAGAAGGCTATCGTCCTCTCCCACCATCAACAACCTTTGTTTATATCCTATTTTCTTGGTGGTGGTATATTTGTAAATATTAGTTAAATATAGACTATTTGTTAGGTTTACATTTCTATCCAGTTATAAATGGCTAAGTTACGCTGCAGTGCTGACTGACTCTTACTAATCTTAGATTATTGTGTATTGAGATATCTCAAGGTAGCTTAGTTGCCCATCTTGACGAGTAATTTTTATGGAAGACATTGATTTTCTTCTAAAAAACGAATTTTTCCCTTATGGACGACCCATCACAACTTACGAAGTAAATGTTTCTTGAAGGGCTATTGTGCCTCGATGCTTCGAGGTATTCTTTTGTAATTCTTAATTCAAAAGATTTGAATGCAATCGCTTCTATTCATTTTTTACCCCACTTTTAGATAATTTCGTAATTACTTTCCGCGGCACAAGTTATCATTTACCGCCATCCCTACCTCGTCAATGATATGAATCAAGCCGTCCAATGCTCAGAATAGGTATATGTCTTCCACTATGTTACATAATTTCCTCTGCGCACCTCCAAGGAATTCAGCTTCACGATAAAAGGCAAGTAATTAAAGCAGGTCGGCAAAAATGGTAGCGAATTGAACGTAGACTTCATCATAGGGACTGAAGAAATCAATCATTGCACCCTCATTTTAGCCAAATTCAAGCCTTCCGGAGAGCAGAGAATGTAATCTGTTATGAGCTGTGATATAAGATTTCTCTCGTTTCATTTAATTACGCGGAATTCTAGCCGTCAGTGACCTCTCCTGTGATTTAGGAAGTGGCTACCACTCATTGCGACGATTTGTAATCGTCTTGTGACTCCGGGGAAATAGTACTTGACCAAATGGGGGCTTTATTACTGGGTGCTGTGGGGAGAGAGATATTACGGAGGTCCCCTGTTCATACTTGGCGCTTGTTTAATTGAACACCCCGTCGTCACATCGCCCGCCTTGAGCTGCATTCTTTCTCAAGTCTTTTACGTTCACGCTTCTCGTTTCAAGCTTCTCCTATTCTCCAGCTCGTTCTGCCAACTTCTTCTTTTGCCTTGACACTCTTCCGCTACCATCTCCCGGCCGCGGCTCCAATCTTCGTCTCCGTGCAGCTGCGGTCTCGAGTCCCGCGGAGGAAGTCGACAGGCGACCGACCTCTGCAATCACTGTCTCCCAAGTAATGGGAGAGATGCTCCAACGCACTTCTTTCCGCCTCCCATAGGAACGCTCTCGACTTTTCTCCGTTAATGCATTAATCCGCCTGCGCTTTCTTTTCTCGTCTTCTCATCTCGTAGTCACGACCTCGCCCGGGTGCTGGCCACAAGGACTGCGTGCTGTGTATGTTGTGAGGAAGGGGCAATAATCTCTTCAGTTCCATTGTGGAAATGGTATTTCAATCACACTCATGGGAAATGAATGACAAATTTAGTTTGTCACATCATTTGAGTAGAAGTTATGAATTAGAGTGGTGCAGAATCTTTAACAATACCACCAATTATGCTCGACGTGATCACTCCAGGACTCGTTACCTGGCCTAAAAACTTAAACGAATGGCGCCGTGTTTTAAGATTTTTTCTTCATGGAGCTAATAGATCCCATTTAGGTGAATTTACCTCGCCGTCGCTAAAAATAAGAGGAAATTGTTTCGTCAACCGCGACGGAAAGAGCTTAATGATTCTGGAGTATGGAGCTGTTTGACGAGTTGAATAAGTAAATTTTATCTTACCCGGTTTGAAATCGCTCGTTATTTTATGATGTTTTAATGCCCTTGCTATATTATGTTAATATTTTATTATTTGGTATGCATTTTTTTGTTGAAGGATAATTTCGTACCTTTTTATCACTTGGTAAATCATTTAATACTTTTCTCACGTTCTTACTTACGGTGATAAAATTATTTGCGGTAGTTTTCTTTTTTAGCATATTTATTTACTGCGGCCAGGCATTAGTATGAATGGTACTAGCATTTTTTTAACTGAATACAGTGGTCATTTGGATATTAACTTCTTATTAAACAAGCCTGTACAGAGGAAAGTATGATTCTCCCTTCGCTTTCTAATGATTTGCTTGTAATTTAAATTCCTGAATGAGCTTTGTTTCTTTTTAGAATTCATTCGCAAAAAAATAAGCTGTCGAAAATTGCGAGGGAAAATCTTTCTGCTTTAAGCTACAATCTCTTATCCTTTTTCCGAGCCTCTTTTGTCGAAAGCGATGATTTTCAAAGATTTTTTAAAAAGCTTTCATCCATATCCTCATTTGTTTTTTTTCAAGCTTATCACGGATATGATATGAGCGTTAATTTATTACTTATTTAAAAATCTGTTGCTGTAAGGTATCCATTGAATCGCCCGAATTTGCGGGCTAAGCCAATCTGCCCGCTTTTAATAATTCAAAAGCCTTTTGACGCGAACAAGGGAGTAGTGCGAGGGATTTTTTTTTTCGGAAAGAATCCCTTTCCTCATTTCAATGAGGCCAATCTAAAAATCAAAACACTCTTTGCACATCCACGAGGCACACAAGGGAGCTCATCAACGTCAATACGGCTGCATTAGCGTCGTTGAACACGCGGCTGTGGTCAATAAAACCGTGAAAAAATAAAAATATGTACTCCTTTCGAAGTTTTCCCCTAGGGATGAAAAACAAAACGATTTAAAAAAAATGCTCGAGACATGTTTTATTTAACGGCGCAGTCAGCAACTAACGCAAAATAATCGGGGAGCGGAATTCGAGTCTCGTATCAAACTCATGGTAGGTCAGAGGAAGTAGGAAGTAACGAAAAAATAATGAAATAAAACCTGCGGGGGGTTTGTGGGTCTAGCGAAACGCTGATGTGTCCACGCGCGGTCATCATTCACTAAACCATTCACGAAAAGGCAAGCGTTTTTTTTATTCCGAATATTGGGCCGAAAATTAATGAATTGTCCCCTATTCGTTTTTAAGAGTGGAGATAGTTTCCTGTATCTCTCTTTATTTCTGTTGTTTTGGGTAAAAAAAAATCAGATTTTTAAGTTTCCAAAATTTGTAGCTCATGGTTGCCATTATTTTACGTGTTTCCCAGACGTTGGATGGAGAGTTAATTAATTTTTGTTAAAAAATGAATGCTTGGTTTTTATCACAGCGATAATGACACATTAACACTTTTACTCGTTGTAAAACCCGATAAGAACTCATCGACATCATCCACCAGGTATACTGATATCTGTCATTAAGAGAAATACTCAGATTCACCGAAAAAATGGGTTTTGAGCTTCCACAGTTAAAGTGAGATTTGAGGATTGGTGTATTTTGCAACCTCAGGGTTCCCTTCTATTTGTGTCTTGAACTAAAGAGTTTTAGTGCGTGAGCCTGAAAATTTTATCTTTCTATCCATTTCTATTAGAGAGATGGTCGAGGTGATTTCAGATTACGAGTTGAATGTGAAGTGCATACGGGTGACCATGGCGACGTGGAGATATTTTTTCAGGGCTCTTGTACCCTTTTAATTTTCTTCCCTTCCCCCTCCGTTGCTTCTCCGCTCGAAATGTCTTACCCATTCCCTTCTCTCCTTTATTTCTTGGAATGACGGCCGAAAAATAAAGAACTTAACGCCCTGCCTATCTTCGCTTCCCCAGCACTTCCGATATACTCCTTGCGCTCCAACCCCCGCACTTTTCGCCACCACAATACCTTTCGTACCCTTCTATTCCTCCCTCTGCCGTACCTTTATCCCAACACATTCCCCACCCTTTTTCAAGACCCATCCTCCTAATGCAGTTACGACGTTACGTTACCCTGGATGACCAACTTCGCGCAAAAAGCTCTTTCCCCCACTCATCTCCAAAGGAACCGTTTTTTTACTCCCTCCTCCATCCACTAACGTACTTCCCCGGTACCACGTCACCTTCGAATGTCGGTTCAATCCCAAATCGTTACTGTTTTTTCTTCTTCCGGATTTATTGATCCAACATACCGAATATCTCTTTCTTTTTTCCCTGTCTTATCTGTTTCGTCGTAATCCTTTCTTTCATCAAATCGTTATTTTCATTATTCGCTATTTTAACGTGAATTACTTCAGTTTTGATTGAAGAGAGTTGAGTTGTTCGAGTATTACTCTTTCCTCTCATTATAAATATGCCCACCTCATGTTTACTGAAGGATTATTACTTATAGTTCTCTACCTACTTGTTTGCAATGAATTGTCGTTTGGAGAAATTATTTTAGTTTGACGATAAGGATCTATGTCTATGTTTTGCCATTAATTATTACCGTCCCATCACATCAAACTGTGTTCCCCCGGTATCGCTCCTGCACGAAGATCTGACAGTTTCTTCCGATGCCTCATCCTTCGCTTCTTCCGATGCGCGGATAGTGGACGGCCATGGGGCTATATATTTCTTTAAAAACTACCTTCATTCCATTCGACTAATCTTTAATAGAGATACATTTCGGAGTGTTCGGGATAATCCATTTGGTTCTTCAGCGTGAAAGTCGGAGCGACAGAGAATGACAGTGGGCTAGACTTCTGAAAGGGCTTGGCTTTAGAGGCTTCATTGTGTTTGGAGATCCCATCGGGTTTAAAAAGAGGGAAGTAGCAATAGGTGTCCTATATTATCCAAAGCAGATTGGAAATATTTGGGTCCGATTGAGCTTCTTTCTCTCCCGATATTACGGGTCGTGACAGTTGAAAGTTATTAGCTGTATAAATTAAATAATATACTTAACTATTTCCTTATATAGGTGTTGAGTGCTAAATTTCTTTTGAATCCTCCAGGCTACCGATAAGGTACAAAATGTGCGCATCGTACTGCTAATCACTGATGATGGTGGATATTTTATGGAAAGTGATCATCTTATTTTCCCGTGAAATTAAGTGTCTAAGCAAGCAGCGCCCGGATATCACCGTGTCAATGTTAAGTTTTAATTTTTCGATGTGATTTTTCAAGTGAGGTGGAAATATGAGCTATTTTGATCGAATTGATGATACATTTTCTGTTCTGCCATATTTTAGTGTGGATGATTGTGAAAATTTTGAAGTATTTTGTAATTAAATAGTAGTACGCCTTTTGAATGCCGCGAGCGTTTTCCAGATGTTTCATGATGCAAAGCAACATGAATTAACTGTGCAGCAAAGACATTTTTGTGTTTTTATGAATTCATAGTGAATAAGTTTAGCAAGCAATTAGTGCTTGAAAATGCGGAATCACAATCTCTCCCTTCGTTGTGTAAATTTTTGTTTATTTCCGCGTAATGCTCATGATTATCTATTCACTTTCTGCCTAACTGCCCCAAAAAACAAGATGAATGGATATCTAGAAGCATTCTCAATTTAGCTCGTTCATCTGACTTACTTGGAGTAATAAATATAAGGTATCTGTTAAATATCGTCATTGTTTTAATCATACTTTTTTTTTCTTCCAAATTTCCGGGAAAGGGAAACATTTTTTACGCGCAATACCCTTTTTTCTTCGTTCTTTCCCACACGGAGAAATTATTTCGCGCGCGTTGGAGGGAATGAATGTTCCCTTCTCATGATTTGTAAAATGAATCGCACGAGCAGCGGGAGAAGAGAGATGGAAGGTTTCCAGGGAGATACATCCATTTAATTTGGAATTTTCATTGTCTCCCCAGTTTTCAATGGCTTGTATCCCAAACTTTGCGTTCCTTTCCTTCCCAATTCCCCCAATGGGCTGCTGTCATAAATCATGTTGGCGATTGTTATTGCTTTTTTCCAATAGACATTAATTTTAACTCTTGATTCTTCGAATTTTTTCGTCCATCAACATATATTCCTTTACACCGGATAGCATTAAATGTTGCGATATAATAATTATTTCTTTTTATTGTCTACTTTACCTTCTGTGCCTTTGAAATAAATAGCTATCGCTGACCATGTACATCAATCCATCCAAATGGTATGAGTTAATCTTAATCTGGACTGCGGGCTTTGTCATTTCTCATTGGAAATATTAATTAGCAATTATGAGTTCAGTTGAAGTTATGTTTGCTATACATTTTTAACTGATGAATTGGAGCAATGTAGAATATTCAATGTCATTTGTCAATGAGAAGTTTATTGCAATTATTTATATTGATCCATCAGTAATGATAATTTCCGCGATTATAAACTGGTCCTGGATTTCTCACATTAGCTGAGAATGACAAGAATACTTTTACCATTAAAGTCAGAAATCAATCGCTGTTTCGGAGCGCTTTCTATAATAGTGACTTCTTATGTCCTTTCCATTCTGCTAATAAGCAGAGTAAACTCTTTCATCTTAAAAAAATATCCACCATTGGACAACAAGTAGCGGCTAACTTTCTGCTGACTCATCTATTGTTTAATGTAGCTTTTATTAGGCTAGAGGGAAAGAAAGAAGGCCAGCCAAATTATGATTGCAATCGCACAATGCCATTTCTTCGATTGGCTAAGCGGACAGTGGTTCTTTGGGGTCGCTCCAGACAGCCTCGTTTTTCCTCATTGTTCGTCTGGATGGGCGTCCCATCGAGGATGTCTAGGAGCACTCCCACCCACTCTCTTAACCCTCCCACTCTTCCGAATCCTTCTCTCACCACCGTCTAACCTCTCTCCTGCCATTCTCCGCTGCTTTGGTTCACCCAAGGATATTAATTGGAGCACAGGGGAGGGAGCTCAGCTGGCACATTTCCTCATCAACATTCCGCGAGTTCTTAACATCACCCCCCACCCCTCCCACTTCCATCCCCTTGCTTCGTCGTTTGCCTTTCCTCTCCGTCTTTCATCATTTCCTCTCTCTCTTGTCTTTTTCGTTCTCGATCTCATCTTCGCTTTACGCAGGTTCTTCGGCCCTCTGTAGGTAGACCGTACCACTCCACGTATTAACCTTATGCTGTTATAATAAGTGCTCTTTTCACTTTATCTTATGATTAGTCCTAGCCATGAAGGTATTTAATGTCTTTTTTAGTTATTTAAGACCCTTGGTCGTTGAACTGTATAGCTTGATTGTCATTCACTATTTTTTGTATCATTTTGTGGTGAAATGTTACACTGCAATGTACGCATAATTATGAATCAATTCCTTTATTTCATTCAAATGAAACTAGGATTCGAGTCAGACTTGAGCCTTCTTGGAGTATTCTTAAGCTCTCTACGATCCAGCTTATTCGTTTATAATTTGTAACATCCGTCTGTACCTCCAGGGTATTTGTATGCGTCGATGCAAAATTTCACTTGCATACAATAATGATGCCCCTGATGCGTTGGCGACTGATTTTGTGTTAATAACATTCCCTTTCAGTCATTTTTCCTTTATTTTCCGGGTAAACAGTCAACTATTTTTGTGGATTAAAAAAGTTTCAATTTTACTCATACGTTGTTTTTCTGGAGACATATTTCGTCCTGGAAATAAAAGTGGGCCGTAATAAATACAAGTATCGCTTAATTATTTATTTTGCGAATTGACAATTTTAAATTGAATTTGCATAGGAGGTTGCATGGTAAGAACTGATATTATGATAAAAATTACGCATGTAGGGAGTCTGAAAAAAACCTATTCAAGTCTGACTCGAAATATTCGCACTTCCTTCAACCTGTACCGTCTTCTCTCTTCCTCCCTTTTAACTTATTCTTCCTTCGTCTCGAGGTCTCGCGTTTGAAGAGAAATATCTGTCTCAAGGTGCCCCATCTATCATGTTGTTCTGTACCTGTCCTCAGCTTCTACTCTGTTGCTCGTGCACGCGTTGTAAATTCCGATTCTGTGTTCTTTGCTTTCGTCGCTTGTGTCTGCTTGAACGCTTTTACTCATGCCCCGTCCTTTATTAATTTTATCCCTTTTACATCAATTTATGGTTCATCTGTTTTCTTTTGTGCCTGGCGCGGCAATTTTAATTTCCCAGATATATTTCTTTCGTGTCATTCAGGTATTATTCCATTTCAATTCAAAGCCATTTATCACACCCTGAAAATGTGATTTATATTTAAATTATTGTAATATCTTTGATGCTTCACAGTTTCCGTGGATAAAATATAGGCTCTATGACTGCTCTTTTTCATTTTTTCGCTTTAAGAATGAATTTGCGACTGTAGGCATATGCTTTAAGGCTGCAGGAGCTGGAGGCGTACTTGACTCTTATATCCGTTTTACGATGTATAGGAATACTTGTAAGAATTTTTATTTACGCTTTCCTGTGATTACTTCTTTAGTAAAAAGTGATATACCTTACTCTCTCATTTAAAATGCTTTACACCTATTGTATATTATGCTTTCATTTATTTCTTAAAAGTTCATTGAGTTGACAGAGTGCCTAAAGAAATGATTTGAGTTTTCTATATTGAACTACTTTTCTAAACCCGTCATTGATAGGCGAACGACATGTGTTCTTTGAAGGTGAATAGCTTCAACTCTTTTCCACTGGGTATGTTAACACTCGTCCCTATTCAGACAATGATCGAGAGGGTCTAATCTTCTTCCAACCATGGTAGCGCGAGACGAAATTGCGAAGCAAATCAATCACCATAGAATATCCGCGACAAATTTGACTTTTATGCGCATTTTCGGCCTCGCAATCATCTCACGAGAACGCAATTTCCCCGCCTTGTAGACTCATTAACCTTATTGGGGAATCGAAGCGTACCTATATTTGAGCGTGTATCTGCCGGAGTTGCCCAACTCATTATGTTCTGGAAAGTGTGTTCTCATAATTGGAGCTACCATCGTTATTCATGCGTCTTGTTGTCAGAAGTTTCCATTAAATGTTTCCTCGTATTTCTCTCTCTCACTCCACAGAGTTGGCAGCTTGAAATCTTGCCGATGACAAGCAGACACACATCTCTTATCGCTTACTCCTTGCCTTCCGACGTTTTCATTCCGTCTCTTGAAGCAACCATCTGAGGAGAGTTTCCTTGTCGGTCCCTCACACCTTCAATATGGAAGTCACTTTGTTCTTTGGCCCCTCCTGCATTTCCCGAACCCCTCAGCACTGACTCATATTCCATCCACTCAGTATTTTAACCCCTTAGCATCCAGTTGACTGTTTAAGTATTTCTGCTGTATCTTCTTGAGCCCCACATTCCGAATTTTCCTCTACAGCCTGTACAAAATCTCTTTCTTCCGAGAAATTGGATACAAACTTGCTCATCTCTTCTGTTTCCATCTTGCTCCGTCTTCTCCAATTCCCTCTCATTTACCTTGTCATCCACCCTTCCTCATTTTGTGCCTGGTAATCGTATTTTATTTTCCCGGCGTCGTAAAATACTTCTGTGCTTATTCTCTGATTTTTACTTTTTTTTTCATCGATATGAATTTTTCCGTATTATTTTATTTCTCTATTATTCCATTTTACTCTAATTGTATACTGTTTTTATTAGCCTAACTCAGTAGAGGTCGTAAAGCATCAACTTCCTACATTTTTCCCGGGATGCTATTAACGAACAGTTTTTGAAGTCACTAGAAAGAATTTTGAAAGGAGGCATAAAATGAGGTTTTTTGTAATTCGTTATTGTTCTTTTTGTTGCCAGTTGAATATGATGAATCATACAGATTTTAGAGATTTAAGATAACGCAAGAATCATTTCAGTTGCTGGAGTTCCAAGTATTGAGTGATTTATTGCTGATTATCCAATATAGGAATTATTATGGTGTCTCAGAATATTATGTTCATTACGGTTGGATATTGGGGAGCTTCAGGAGCATTGCCTCGACTATATGCCGTTGACTGACTCCCTGCGAATTATCGCGTCAAGAAAATTACCTAGCGATCTGTGTCAGATGCAAATGAATGATTTTTAATGTTTGCATCCGAGGCATTTTATCAAAGCAAGCTAAATTTTGATATTTGGGGACGGCTGGGGTACCCAGTGGGGTAGGTTACATGGAAAATCTTAGACGTTTGCTTAGGTGGAAGTTTTCTCGAAGCATAATTTTCTTCTCAAGGAAAGATATTACCAGGAATTTACAGAAGAGGTATGGAAATGGGATAGATCCATTTCCAGGTCGAAATCCGCCTAATGCATGCACTGGCAAGAATGCGCATGTTTTGCCAGCAATCCTCGGCCCATATCCGTCGTCGAGTTTTTCGCGATGTGGCTCCCGTCCAATTCTCTATCCGCCCACTGGCCTTGATATCGCGTCGGCAGATGACTTTCTCCGTCTCTGTTTCTCTCCTTTACATAACATGCATCAGACGTTTCGATTTCAAGGCCGAAAGTTGAGTTCAATGCCGGTTCCGATATCACTTACATGATATCTGTCGTCGCGGACTGCGAACATTTAAATTCGAATCTAAAAAGGAAATATTTTCCTCGATTTAAAAATCATCAATGAAGAAAGACCAATAAATGCGGACAGCCACCTAAAAATATGATCGGTTCAATGAAGTGGAAGGAATTGCGGTGAAAGAAGTAGAAAATGTGACAGAGGCCATTGAAGGGAAATTTTAAATTTCGGAAGTGTTATCTGAAAATAAAACGAATTAATAAAATAAATTTTTTGAACAAATCGGTCTTCAAGTAGAAGATTGATAATGATGAACCATCAAGGTTGTTGCTATCGAGCTCCGCTGTGTTGTGCGGTGGGAAGAGTAATAAAAATATCATCGCATGGATTTTAAGCTGAATGAATTACCTGGGCCTATACATTATTCTACCATATCTGTATTAATGCGAGAAATTAAAATCCCTCCCTCTCTTATTATCTCTGCTAGTTTTGTTATTCCTTTATTTTCTGATCTTAAGATATAGCCTGTGTTTTTTTAATGTTATGACCTCTGTAGCCCTCGTTTTTTTCATGGAAAAGTTCTCAAACATATTTATTCTTTATGTATCCGTATTTGTAGCAATATTTAGCCCTATTTATTATCGTGCAAACAATCCACAGAAAGAAAAGTATTCGGGATTCGAATCCGGATCTCCCGATTTCCGGTCGAGTGCCTATACCAGTTGAGCTACAGAGGATGAGATAAGCTCAGGTATACTGTGGATTTTTCCCACAATTTGTGCATTGCGGTCGACTTCCTAAAGTAATCACCGTGGTTAGTCCCGGTGTACTTAAATCTACTTACTATCGTCATGAGGATGTCAGTCTTGGCTTTTAGTTTTCCTCTTGTTCCTAAAGTGCTCGCTGCTATTCGACTGTTCTTCATATAGGACTCTTCCTCTCAATTTATTTCATCCGCTTTCTTCAAGTCAGGGCAAATTGTTTCTCATCGTATTTTATTCTCCTCACTGCTCTCTTTCTCTTCCTGTCTTCTACCACGTTGGGTGTTTCTTCAGCCGCCTCTAATCCCACCCATTCTTCATGTCTGAATGTCATCCCCAGTGAATACTTAACTTCCTTTCGAAAATATCACTTTTAGTAGCTGAATTCCATGTGCGTTCCGCGGGTGTGTTTAATTTTTAAAACTAACATTGGTAAGAAGTAAAGTAAATCGGCATTCAGCATTTACAGGCGTTTGATTCTTAACTTACTCACTTAACTCTCTTAACCCGACTGCCACCTCTGTTCGATAAATTAAGCCCGACTGTATCTTGGCTGGCAGTAAAACGGCTAGCAAGTGCATTCACTGATGGAAGAAGGTGATGAGGCGAGCAATTTTAATTTGGGAAAAATAGCTGGCAATTAAAATCTCTGCTTTTTTTCTTATTCATAGTGTCATTATTCAATTGTTCACGCCACTTGACATCATTCACTTCAAGTCGCTATCGATTATTACGCCGAGGTAACATGGTCAAAGAATGATCGTGCTTGAATACTTATTGTTAGAAGTTGCCTAAATTTTAGCCTATTCAGTTTCTTTCGCTGCTCTTTTCACCTTGATCGCGGTAATCACAAGAAAAATTTCTTAGCGCCAAGACGTTGAATATCATCATAAATTTTTATTTATTTCTGAGGTATAACATATGCCTTCAGTATGTGACAGCTACGAAATTTAAAAAATGATTTATGGTTCTAAAAACTGCGATTTCAAGGTTTGCAAAAAATTACTAGTTCATATCCAAGGTTATTTTTTCTTACCCGCAAGTTTGATGGAAATGGAATTCCTCGACGTAATGGAACAAGACCACCAATGTCGTGGAGGGATTTTCTCGCGAATGCGGTGTTTTTGTGAAGCACATCACCGCACTCCCGAGCCGAATTCTTTTTCCATGCTGCCTTTTTGTTTTCTTTCCCTTCCCCCACCCTTCCCATTATTCGCGTAATCAAACGTACTGTTGCGAGATCCGCTCACTTGAATTCTTTTCCAGGCCTCACATAAAAAAGTTATTTTCTCTTTCTCCTACCGAAGCAATTTCGGTCAAGAGCTCAGTGCACGCGAAGGCGCTTCATCATAAATTTCTCGCATGGTCGTCGTAGTCCCGACCACGCTTTCGTGTTTTTGCCTCGCCACCATCGAGTCTTAGCCTCGAGCCGCTGCATTCCGATTTGGTTTTCGCCGCCATAATTCGTGCGTGAGTCATTCCCCTTTTTTAATGGCGTATATTTCTAGTCAATGAAGGCGGTCGGGGTTGGATTATATTTTAGCGCGAACAAGCCACCAGTCGATAGCTTTAGTGTCGGCGGACGCCCGCCCTGGTTCCCAACGCTGTCAATTCAATTCCATCGTTGATTTTTCATTCGTCTAGATGAGAAACGCTTGTATATCATTTCAGATTCAGGAGCAGGGCGGTTGATGAGGGGACGTATCGTGTATTTCTCGTTTGAATGGGTATTTATTTCTTGGAATTCATTATCATTCTCCATAGTTTGTAATGTTGCGTAGTGACTACAATAATTTTTACTGTGTAATTTGATGAATAACATTCTTTCCGCGCATAGGGTATAACCAGTTGGTGCTACTTGAATTAATTTTCATTACGTCCGGTTGAAAGCTTTAGCATTCTCATAACCTAACGTTCAAAGGTTTTCATGCAAAATCATACATAGCTTTTCGATCCCTTTAAAGTTTGTATCGGCATTGTATAGAATGAGATGACTCAGGGTAGTGATGTTCGTTAGTTGTTTCCTTCAAATTGCTGTTTTAAAAATTTCAAATTAATTATTATTCACCCCTCATTTAATTTTTGTCATTTACATGTATTAAATAGGGATTTCCTTCAAATTCTCCATTATATCTGTGAAAACATACGCCTCTCACTGGGCTAGAAGGGCGTTCTAAGTCGTTGAAAACTCTTCTATTACAGAGTTTCTAACCTGGAAAGACTGCTTAGGCAAGGGAGTATGGGGAAAACAGAAGAAATAGATCACTGCGACTGTTTTGCTTTTGTTCAGTCCCTTTCAAAGTCTTAGGTGTTGCATAGCAAGTTCTTTACTGTAAAATCATCACCACGGCAATTAAAAGACTCTTCACAAACATCATTCTCCTTCTTACATGGCTGCTCCTGCGATCTTACGCCTACCAATGCATCTCACTGTGAACCCGCGTAATGCTACTTGTATTTCGAGGAACTCGTTCGTTGGAGATTTCATTCGCGGTGATTTTTTTTGTCTCCCCGTGGCAACGCGACCACTCCTACCATAAATCCATTCGTTCAGATATTAAAAGGGAACACGCCCTTCTTAATACGAGGTGAGTGTCGGCGATGGTGAAGAGCGGAAGAATGCGGCACCGAAAGCGAAAGTGAGGATACGTTCTCGGGACAGATGGGATGGTCGTAAATAGTCGCTTATCCCCGCTCCAGTTTCATCTTTTCGATTAATATTCCCCTCGTACCCTCGCGACTGTATCCAACGGGCCAGCGTTAACATGGGTTCGGAACACGAGGTTATATGTAATTCGTTAGGGAGCTATTCCAGCCATGCGCGAAAGAATAATCTCAAGTCGCTCATTGAATGCAATCTCTTCTGAAGGAGGAGAAAGAGTTGAGAAGAGGAAGGAGGTATTTGTAGAACGCCTTGAAGGACTGAAGTCATTTGTGCCGCAAAGTTAGGGCGGGGAAAGAAAGGTGGAGGGTAACCTGGCGCCAACGTTGGCTGCTTTAGAACCATAGATTGGGGCACTATCTGACAACCTTTATTAAGAGGATTTGTGTTGATAAACTCGAACAAGAAAGTTATGTAAAAAGGAAGGTAAAATGTAATTTAGATCAATGAGCATGTTGATCCTATCTGACAATAATGTGATTTTCATTTATAATTGTTCACCTTATTTTGCGATTATCTTGAGTATCAATTGGTATTGTATCGATGTTTACTTAAGAAAAAAGCCTTTATAGTGTAGTTTAGGAATCATAGTTAATGAAGACATTAAATCCAGCCTGTGAAGCTTAACTTAAAATGCTCTCTTCGCAGAACCCAAGTTCAATTATCTCTCTTTCACCCGCGCCAGGTTAGAACACGGACCCTCGAAATAGGAAGCAAAAATTTAGCTAACTCACTCACCCGATCCCCGAAGACAGTTGCCTCTCTCAGATTTAAACTTGGCTAGCGAGACGGAGAGAGCCTGGGGGATGGTTGGCTCATCGGCATCATGAATTATTGTTTGGTGTGCCTTGGAAACCGTAACGATTTAGCATTGCCACGGGCCATATCGCCAAGCAGTGTGAGGTTTAATTGAACTCGATGCTGGTGAGCTGTCGGAGTGGAAGGTATTTTAAAACTTGTGAGTACATGCTAAAAGTTATTACCATTGGTAAGAACCTCCGACTGGGTTGATAAACGAAGTGATGGCCTAGGTTTTGGGTTCAGAGGGATAAGTCAAAGGGAAGACTAATGGTAAGATTTACATCAATGCATATGTTGATAATATTAAAAAATGTTGCGCTACCCATGCTTTTGATTTCATATTAGATAGCTGTTAGGTCCAGAAAAAGTAAATCGTAAAGTAAATTTTATGAAATGCTCACGAAGAAATATGAATCCACTTGTAGAACCATTTGTTCATGGAATATTTTCTTTAAGTCTCCTTTGAACAGTCTGCACACTTCTGAGGATTTTTGAAATACGTATGGGGTTTTCAAAGGAGGGTACTGGAAAGATTCATGGATGTATTTCCATTTTGAGAATATTAACGAAAGCGATGCGCAGGTTATGTTGACCCATAAGAATAGTGAATTTTAGAATCTATCTAGGGGTGTCATTATTTACATTTTCAGGCTTTAGTCAGTTTTTTCTGCCTCTCCGTATAGTAAAATACAAAGGGATGAGATCCACTTTGCTCGACCGGAATCGCAGTGAATATTATAGCCTCTCACTTGGTAAATAGTGCATACACGCATTGCAAGTAGGGTTTGTACGAATTTGATTTTATTGCTAGACCTTTAGAATGGCTATTAGTTTTGCAATGAGAAACATTCGTTGAAGTGTAAAATCAGTTTCTCTTACACCCTCATACCAAATCCCTTCGGTAAAATCAAAGAAAAGTGATCTGATTAAATCAACTTGTATCGGTTTGTTATAGCGTTATCGGTTTCCATTTAGGTAATTATTGCCCATATGAATACTGCTCCACCCTTTAATTATGTTAAATGAAGATGTTGCTTCATACGCGGTCAGTAAAGCGACATTCCTATGGGAAAATTTCATGGTAGGTACATCTTTCCGACTCGTCGATAATTTTGATGAGCGAATAAAACCGTGTAGCGACGCTTGGAGCATCCACCTCAAGTCTTACATACAGGATGGTGTCCGTATTTCCTCTCTTTGCAAGCATGTCCTCCTCCTCCTCCTAAGGCCGTCTCTTCCTCTCTTTTATTTCCTACGGAAATACCTTGCGAGGCGGTCGTAATACCCACTAATTTTCTCGCGGTAATTGGAAAAAGACGCCGACCGACGATCCTTTTATGAATATGATTAACTGCCGCTTCCAGAGGGTTGTAAAAATTATAGCAAACAGAGCCCGGACTCTGCCGTAGTATAGCTACGCCAGCTCAGACTTCAGTGGAAAAATGTGGGAGCCGTACTACAGTATTTCATGGAGGGGAGTGGAGAATTATTTCCATTTTGAAAAATAAAGGGGATGAACATGGTTTTCAAATAAGATTTAGTAGTCGAGGAAAAGTTAAAGGATCCGGGAGGTTTATGCTTGCTTGGGTTTATAGCTTTAAAATTGTATTCCAAAAGGTAGGGTTGAAACAATTATTTTACTCTGGGGCCTTAAGTATGCCAAACCTCAGGTGTACTTCAATAATACTTGGGAAAACCCTTTATAAATTCGACGCATTATTCCAGCATTTTTAACTGGCGTTGATTTTTTTTTCCTTGTCGGGCCCATATTAGTTTTATGACTCAAATTTTGTGAGCGTCGCGTCGGTTTTTACGGGCTCACAAATCTCTTTCGTTCTAGCAATTTCACGGGTCTGATTGACTTTTCCAACCTTCTTAATTCAATCAGTTTATTTTTGGTTAACGTATACTCTCATATGTTATTAGTGACTCAATAACTTAATTTGAAATGTTATTTTGTAAATTATTTTAATGGTAAAAACTCCAAAGTTACCGAAGGTTTTTGGATCGATAGTTTTTGGAAATCTTAGCATTGCTGAGTGTACACCCACGTTGTTGACATAGAATTTTAACATAAATTTCTTTGTTTACTACCTTTTTTACTATGTGACTTATCTTTGTTTTTCTTTCTTTGCAGGTAAGTACGAGGCATACACTTTTTCTCCTTGTGTACTGACAACTCACCAATGGTCTTTGGCAATATGTTAGGCAATAGCCTAATGTAATTTCGTGTCTTGGTAAGTAAACTTAGTTACTGATCACTCGTTAATTTTGGATAGAAATGGGTAGGCAAGGACATAGGTTAAGAAAAAGGAGCTGTATCGTCTGTAGTCAGCTTCCTTCAACCTATAATTTAGTCCATATATCAAAATAACGGGACCAGAGTAGTTCTATGGTGTTCAAGTTAAATGTGATTTTGCCGTAATGCTTATCTACAAGTTTGTCATTTATCGTTTATGTATTTGAGTCGACGTCAGTTTGTCGCCATTCTCCTTTTCTCTATTTTGTTTTCTATTGTTGTTTCTTATGCTTGCAGTTCATTATGGTATAGTGAATATTAGTCTCCTATGACTATGCTTTACATCCTTCCGTAAGCTTGATAACGATGAACATGATACATTACCTGGGAATTTTGAGAAATTTATTTTAATATCAAATTGTAAGAATTAGGCTTAATTTCATGGAAGGAGTATTTATAATACGTGCGATAAAAATAATCCACTCCTCTAAATTTAATTTATGCCACCCAATTTTGGTGGCTCAAGCGTCCTCAAATACTTGAACTTAAAAAATTTAGTCACAATCCGTCGGTAGCAATTAAAATATTGTAAAACTGCTGCGATAATTTGGGCTTGAATTTTACTTGAACTTAAAAAATTTAGTCACAATCCGTCGGTAGCAATTAAAATATTGTAAAACTGCTGCGATAATTTGGGCTTGAATTTTACTTGAACTTAAAAAATTTAGTCACAATCCGTCGGTAGCAATTAAAATATTGTAAAACTGCTGCGATAATTTGGGCTTGAATTTTAGTTTTCAAGACGTTTTTTGTCACGAAAATTGTGTATAAATCGCCTTTGATCTGTACTCGGATAGAGATAGCCAGGGCTAATGAGAGTTCCGTACCAAAATTAGTTATTAATTTTATGTACTAAGTAAGTTGATATGTCTCATCGTCGGCTTTTCTGTCCCCTTTTGGGGTAACCTTTACCTTAAATGTAGCGTCTCAAAGGTTTTCACCAATTAGTGGACAGTGAAGGCAGAGAGAAGGTGGTTCGAGGCAGCTGCTTGATTCCAATTTCTTAACCGTGGCGAAATGTGCCGTGAGAAGCTAAGCATTCCGGAGGAAAATGACGCCGAATTTCCGGCTTTCTACCCCTAAAGATGCATTGGAAGGGCATTTCCCCGGAGCGATGGGTGGACGCTTTCCAAGGGCCGACCGGAACAGCGACGAGCTGCGCCTCCAGGACGACTTTAAATCGCAAGGGCGGCCGTAAATTTTTCTCTAATTAGGGGGACGGGGAGACTCGTGTCAAAACTGTTTTCCCAGTTCTTTTTTTCGCCTCTCTGCCGGCTGGATGTTTCTTAATTACATGATTCGCAGCTTACGCTTTTCTCGTTTCGGACTGAAATTTTTAACGAGTCAATTTTTTGTACGAATTTCTGGTAGCATTATGCCCCCCTTAAGAGGTATTACTAGAGAGAAATGCACTTCCTAAATAAATGCCTGTTAGATGTTAACCATTTATTTATGGGCGCCTTATTCCATAGAAAAATACCATGAAAAAGTATGAAAGAATGAGGAGAGTATACAATTTTGGTAGTCTTCTCTTACCATCATGTTACTTCTCATGGTTCATTACGTTGAGGACCTATGACAGTGATGCATAAATTAATAGTGGTGTTGCAGCACTATTTTAATCTTTTGACGGAAAAAAATATTTCATGCATGGAAGTTGCACGTGTGGAGTTCAGGTTTTTTCGTCTTAATTCTACTGAACTTACTAATCGTATGTACGTATGAGTTAACGATGCTGTCTTATTCGTCGAGATCAGTATTTATTGTCATTATCTAAACTCAGCTTACTTTTTTCATTGCTTGAAAATAACCTCAGAGAGGAATGGGACAGTACAAAAAGTGTGAACTTACCTTTATGTTCATAATGCTTTCTCATGAATTATTTTTTCGTTTTCTTTCTTGTGCTGACATTACCGGGGCGTGTGCCTTATTGCATTCTTTTCTGACATTCCCTGCGTTTAGGGAGACGAATGGTGAACGGAACGTTCCTTAGGACAGCTCACGTCGTTGAAGGAGCATAGGTCGGAAGTTTAAACTCGCAGACGATGTTGATTGAGTGACACATTGGTGGCGTATGGTAAACCTTTACGCCTTTCAAGGAGATGGATTGATTTAGGAAGGCTTGTAAATTCGTTTTCTCACACCATTCCCGTGCCGCCGGATGCCAGAGCAAGAGGGAACGGGAGTGAGGTGGGGGAAACAAGCAAGAAAAGACAGAGGAAATGGATCTGTCTGAGTTATTGGTCTCCGAACTCAAACCAACCCTGTGCATGGATGTTCCTGGTAGGAGTCCTCAATGTAAGTAAAAATAAAGTGCATTATGCGCGAGGTAATTATTATTAAAGTATTCTACCGATTAAGGTAGGTTTCCATGGAGCACTTGGGAAGAATTATGGGATCCTCCCTCCCCATCAACCACTTCCATCTTCAATGCACAATATTATTATTGCATAAGTTACAATTTGGCAACTGGCCAGGTGGTAACATGTATATACAAAAAAGAAAAACACAACATCCCCACAAAGTCACATATCAACTAGACAGTTGTACAAATTTTAAAATTTAATTAAAATTTCTAAAAAATTAATATTTTTTCAGCTTTTTCTTAAATATTTTTACATTACTAGGAAATGGCTCAAATAACTCTGCAGGCAATCTGTTCCAATCTTTAATTGTTTTATTCAGGTATGAAAATTTTTTAACATTAGTCCTCTGCGCCCGGCATTTGATTTTGAACTGATGATCGTTCCTACCAATGAAATTAGGTTTTCCCACTTCATTGCTTAATTCCCTCCATGCTTTATCCCCTTTGTATATTTTATACATACCGCAGAGTCGGTGGCCTACTCCCTTTCATTATATCTAAAAATCCCATTCTTTTCCTTCCTCTCCCTCGTTCACTTAATGTTCTACCCTCTAACACTGTTTTCAACATCCCCTCCACGTTAAGTACTCGCTCCATCCATACCTTCTGTCTCCTCCGTATGTCATCTAAAAGCTGTGTCACCTCAACCACCATGTCAATAAAAAAATGAATTAACTGAATGCCATATGCGCAAAGATGATGATTTATATTAATAGTTAACTCTATTATCCGAGGAAAATTATAGTTTGTACTTCTCTCCATAGTTTTCGGCTTTGCTGCGTCGAAGTTGTTACAAGGATGACGTTTCGTGGCCTATGGTGGCCACTCCTTCAGATCAGGTCTGAGTCTCAGTTTCAGACCTGATCAGATGAGGCCAGCGTCGGCCAAGAAGCGACGTCCTAAAAGCAACTGCGACGCAGCTAGCCCGAAAACCACGGACAGAACTGCAATCCAGCGATGCGAAAGCCTCAAGCAGAAAGTATAGTTTGTAACTCCATATTGAGTTTAAGGACCTTCTATAACGCTGAATATTGTAAATTTTTGGTCTTTCAACCATGCTGATTCTGTATAGTTGATGATTGAGGGCATATAAAAACGGGGGTGGATAGTCCTTCCAACGTCTCCTGTCTTGCTGCTCGCGTCGATGAACCGAACCTATCGATAGTGTATGTCGTCGATAATTTTCTCACGATGGAAAATTTGGCCATGATTTTCAATGGATTACATTTAGACTTAAAATTCAGAGGATGAATTTTGAGCTTCAAACGAAAAAGAAGGTTTGTGTTTTCTTCTTCTTTTGAAATTAACTGAGGAACTATCACAGTTTTTTTATTCCTTTTTGATCTCCTTCTCCCTTGTCATTGCTTGTTGGTGTGTTCCTCTCATCTCGTCTCCTTCGTGACACACCGTGTTTTTTTATGCATCTGTCGTGGAATTCTAATACTCTTTTGGTTTCCTACGCCATAGTTGTGATTTTAAGCGTAGGCTGTGGTGTCTGTTGCTTCATTCACAATAGAACGCCCGGAGAGACGCTCATATGGATTCCTTCCCGCTCTCTCTCGTAGTAGTTAAGTCAACAGACGCGTGCAGATGGTTGTTGGGAATAGGTTACGTCGATAAAGCCTCCCAAGCAGCGGCAGTAACCTTCCCCTTTCATCCTGATTTCAAGCCGAAGTGCGTACTGTTTATTTATGAGGAATGCTCTTGAATTGAGCAATAAAAACGGTAGTACTCTGTTTGAGTAGTTTCCTAGACCTCGAATGATATGTATTCCATCTCAATTATTTTATTTTTGACCCTTAGCGAGAAAATAGCTTGTTGTGAATCCTTTGAGATATCCCATTTTTATCTTTTTATCTTCGATTTAAATATAAATTGAGTGCAATGATCATAAAAGTATTTTCCATTTCATTATATCTCATGTCTTTCCATTTTTTATGATTTATTTTGCTACTTCCTCCGAGTATGAAGGATTTTGGTATTTTCAAAAATGTTCTCTATGCTAAAACTTATAATCGTGGGAAAATAGGAAAATAGAAACTGTGGGTAAATGTTTGTTACAATTATTATCGCGTAATACCAAGCTTAATGTAAGCTTGTAACTCTAAATAACTCATCCTCTATGCATGCATGCCGTTGGATATTGAATAAGGTGATCATATGAATTTAATTATGGAGTTTGTTTCAAGATTTGCTAGGGAAACCCTTTTTGAGAAGATATTCCATTTGCTTTTTAAATGGACACTTTGCAGAAAGAAATCGTGCCATGGTGCGAAAAATGATTGCTTTTACAAAAGGTCTAAAGAATGTGGGCTACTGCTGTTTGGGATGTAGGGCGAAGTTGTTGGCCAATAGGCCACTGAAGAATGGCTTAAACGCCTGGAAAACTCAGTGGATTATTTTTTAAATAGAATGTGAGCGGTGTTCGTCAAAGCAGAGTGGCGGCCGCAGCACTTCGTGTCCTTAAAGTTGGATGGCGCAAATCCTAGTCGGAATAATGCTGTATGAAGAAACGATGCTACGGGGTGAGAGCCGGAGAAAAAAAATAAACAAGCGGAAAGCGAACAAGCTCGGGTTTGAGTAGATTGCGAGAGAGGACGGAGAAAAAGAAATGTCCGGCGCTTTTATGAGTGCTAGTTAAGGGGGCTAGTTAGTATGCCTATGGAAATAGACATGCTCCCAAATGGATCTACTATACTCTAGTGGGGTTTTGTCATGAGGCGGTAGCGGCGTCCGCCTGAGCTCAAGAGACAAAGAAAGAGGTTGTGCGTTTCCGAAAGCGCAAAATATCTGGGTATGTAAGACGGGAATGCGCGGCTCGGAGCCCTTCCCTTTTATCCTCTTGCTTACTCCACCCATCCCCCGTTTTTTTATTATTATTTCGCAAGAGACCGTGCTGCTACTTCCACTACTACTTCTACCTCAGGCGCGCCGCGTCCCCTGTGTGTTAAAAAAAGGAGATGAGCCCTCGCGGAGAAGTCTGTATGCTTTATCGACGACTCTTCTCTCTCTCTCTCCCGCTCTGTACTCTTTTGTATCTTTCCTTCTCTGCCCCTCGGTGTATGTTGCCGACACTTGGAAGGAGCTCTCTTTCTTTCTTTCGCGTGCTCCTCGGCACTCTTTTGCACTCGCGAACGGGGTAGTAAGGGGCTCATGTAGTGGAGGCTTGTGTTTCCTCTCTCGAGTCGTCGTAATGGAATTCGCATCACTCCCATCTCTTTTTTTTCCACCACGGGGATAAAATGTAAGAATTCAATGATGAGAGGAGGTAGGTCCCGAAGCTTAAGGACTTCTCCGACTGGCGTAATTTCTCTTTCCCGCTTTCAAGTTTCACTCTCACTATTTCTCTCTCTCTCTCTTTCCCTGTGGATCTTTAACCAAGTTCTATCTCCCTATTACCTTCTTAAGCGCTTAATCGACACATTTCATCTCTTCCTTTTCTTTCCCACCTTTTACTCTTGTATTCCTCATTATTCCTTCTTCGTTTCATTTTCTTTTTCGCCCTTCCCTTATTATGATCAGTTCCTTCCCCTTTTGCAGGGAGTGCTTTTGTGACGCTGCGTTGTCATGACCCCAAGGTTTTATCTCTACGTACTCTTTCTCCTTCTTTGTCGCGTTATTCTTCGTTAGCTTACCATTTTCTCCTCCCCGTTTCTTTTATAAGCTTAATTCTTTTATGTCTTAGCCTTCATTTTATGCGTATTCCTTTTCACAATCGTTCCACTTCCAAACTAGTCTCCGCATATACTGACCATCTTCTATTAAGGCCTGCGAACTACAACGACGGCCTTCTTTTCTAAGATGTCGGGTTTGGGGCGCAAAATTTACTTGCGGTCTTGCCAAGTGGAGATTTGTAAATTCCAGAGGGCTGGAACGATTAGCTCATGGTGGACTATGGTACCTGCGGTTTCATTTTGAAATTTGGCGGATGTTATTAGTTTTACTTAAGGATTTTATTTTTGAAAAGCTGTTGTGAATATTTTCGAATTTTGTGTTTTGTAATGGGTCGTACTCGTTGTTGGCTTTTACACGGCGTTAATTCGTGGAAATTATACTTATTATTATCCCTCTTTTTCGCGTGAAAGACATAATTATAACTCTACAATGGGTGGAGCTAGGGACTAATAGGTATATGTTCGGTTTAATAGTAAAATAATACTGTACACGATGTGATTTACCAATAAAATTATTCGTTTTTCTAAATCGCATCACAATTCATGCAACCATCTGTGCATCTTTCATTGAATATCAATTTGAGTGGCATATAATAGTAAAATAGGCATATCGCGTGTGAAGGATAGTAATTTGCTCTTTTTTATGTACTTCGAAAACATGCTGCGAAGTCTTACAAAATGGTTAATGCTATTAGGGTATAGATAAATTTTATATTGAAATTTACGGTCACGTTTCATATCAATTTCTTTCGTGATTTTCCGTCGTAAGTTGTTCCTGGCGTCTTGCGCAGTTCTCACTTCTTCACCGCCGTACCAAGATTGCGCAGCTGGAGCCTTTCTGCCATTTATCTTTACAGCATTGGACATGCAGGTTGCATGACGCAGTACATTAATTTCTTTTACCGCCTTGAAGATTACCGGCGTTTAGTATCAATTCCTCATTAATTGTTGACCTCCCTATCGCGTTAAGGGAACCTTATCCGGCATAAATTCCGCTTGGAATCCACGCTGGGTTCTTTCCTTAATGTTTTATGTGATCTATGCTGCGCTGTTATTCTTATTTTTTATCCCATTTTCCTTCGGAGATATGGAAAGCATGCTTGTCTCTTGTATTTAAAAGGTGTTGTGAGTTTTTTTGCAGTTGTAAATATCTTTGAATAAAAAACAGCACTTTATGTCCGTTCCCGGGAAAGTATGTATCAATCTAAGGATGACAGTCCCTTGAGGTTGCAATTTATTTATTTTTCCTTTGGATTCAAATTTTTTATCGAATTATCCTCTTTTGTTTCCACATTATGATGGAACTATTATTGCCATAGGTGTAGCCTTTCTCACTCATGGTTACTTAGTTGTTTCATATTGTTATTCGAGCGATGTTCAAAAAGGAAAAGCTGTCGCGAACTCTTGGAGTAATTGTTGTTTTTTTTTAATTTCTTTATTGAACATTTTCCAATGATTGCATGAAGTCACCATAGTTACCTCCACAACAGGGGGAATAAATTAAGTAAGATTTTTGAAATTTAACTTTTTTACTCCGTGTTAAATTGAAAATTGATTCTGTAAATAATTTTTAATTTTAAAGTTAATGAAGACTGAGATGAAGATTATTTTTGATGTGGTATTCTTTATATGATACGTTGTATTTTTATCCAAGAAACTTTTTTAAAACCTTACATGCCTCTTTCAATTGTAGCGAATCTTTCCTACTAATTTACTCACATTAAAAAAGATATGTTCGAGAAAACCCTTCTGGTGGTTGTGTAGGGTACTCTTTTTTTTTACTTAATGGGACTCCTTTAAGTAAATATCTTGGGGTATTTATAAATCCTAATTCCGTAGGGTTCTCCGGGAAGACGCGCATGCTCCACCAGTTACAACGCCCGGATATCCAGAATTAAAGGGAATATTTGGTTTGTATTTTTAAAGGGAATATAATAGTTTCCTGTAGGGATATCTAGCGAATGTTTCCTTCTGGGAATACGCCCCCTAATTTTAGTGCGGGTAGGTATTTTGAGAATTCACAAGCTTTGTTTTTTACTATTCACCTTACGTAGGTCGAACACATTAGCGTTGAAAAATAATCCCAACTTGACAATCAAAGTCTTGATTTTTAGTTTCTTAATTGAAGTAAATTTTTCATTAACTTGGATTGATTTTAGTGGCTTTTTAGTGGTCCTTCGACATAAGGGAGGATTTTCACACATGAATTCTCCCGTCACGCATAATAAACCGCATGCACTTTTATGTTGAAAATTAAATACAGGCTCCGCAATTCAAATAAAAATACCATTTTTTTCGAATAAGCGTATGCTCACATTTTGAGTGCATGTGCATACATTCACATTGCACATATTCTATGCAAAATACGAGCGCAGATACGAGCTTGAAAAGAACAATTTAAAAAGATTGTTTCTGCGCCATTATCAAATGGATTTGGCTATACAAGTCACTGGCATGAAAACACTGGGCGTTACAATGGGACCGCACCGAAAACCACTGAAAATGTCGCGTTGGAAAAAAAAGCTGTGAGAGGGATCAAAGGAATGTCTTTGCGAATCACTCTCGTTTCCTCTCATTGTCTTTTTCCTCTTCTCTCCCTCTTTCCAACCCTCCATCTCTGGTATTTTATTTTCAAAAAGTTCCTAAGCTTCTCTTTTCCTACCCTCTGCTCCCGTTCCCTTTACTTTCAACCAGTTTTTATCCCATCTTCCGGTCTCTTCGTTTTTTTAATGCAATGACCGAATTACTTCACACGATGTCCCTTACTCCTTGTGCCCTCACATTCTCCCTCCAATCTGGTCGAAGGAAAATGGCGGGAACAGAAAAGAGGCTAAAAGGGGGGAACCGTGGTAAAAGATATGGGACCCGGCATGAAAACAGAAAAAAAAACCATTTGGAGAAGTAGGGAAGCACAGAAGCCACTCGTATATAATTACAAGGGTTAGAGAGAGAGAGAGAGAGAGAGAGAGAGAGAGAGAGAGAAAAAAAATGAAATTACCGGAATAAGTCTGGGGGTTGCATTTTTGTGTGTGCGAGCGAGTGGGGGTAGGGTGGGTGGTTGAAATATTTTTTTTTTGTAGAGTGGCGGGGCGGGTGGAATTAGGGTTGGAGGAGGGAAGAAGAAGAAGGGGTGAGGGGGTTTGCTCGAAAATCCGTGGAGGGAATGAGGGATGGAAAAAATGGAAGTGGAGAGGGGGTGTGGAGTTAGATGGGGTTTTTCGGTGGGTGGGCAGAACAAGGCTCCGAAATGCGTAACCGCGCCTCTGAGAATAATGCTCAATAAATCGTTCTGGCCATCCTCTCCCCCCTTCTTCCTCTCTCATTCCTCGTTCTCTTTCTCTCTCCCTGTCCCCTCTGCCACCCCCCCACCTCTTGAATTATATTATAATTTTTTTTACTCCTTTTGCTGTTTGCCCCACTATTCCTCTCTTTCCCGCCGTGAAAAAAAGAGGACCTGAAGAGGAGGGGGAGGAGAGAGAGAGGACGTTTATTGCGAAATGCCTCCATATCTTTTGCCTTTTTCTCTCCCCCTCTCCTCATTCCCCTTCTGCCTTCCTCTCACAAAATCCCCTCATATTTGCCCATTTCCTCCCTATCCTTCCTTTCCTCATTATCTTTGTTTCTCTATCTGACAGGGCTGAGATTCTTATTCTCCCATTTCTACTCCTTTCATTGCTATGGGCATGGTATGGTATTTGGAGGAGGTGACCCACAGCTGAGGTCATTTGCGCCACGAGGGAAGGGTGAAGAGAAACCCGGCGTCAGCGTTAGCCTGCTCTGAACGAAAGGCGCCAAAGGGACCACGGCTAAACGCCTCATCCGACGGACGAAGAGTTACGTTTAAAATGTCCTCCACACAACATTCAAGCAGGGATCGGGCAGTCGCTGAAAATTCTCTGCCACCGCCGGGATTTGACCCCGAGCCCACGGGGTGGGAAGGCAACAGCCTAACCTTTACACCAATACGATTACCTCATTTTAATGTGGTGCTAAAAGTAAATCTGAAAAAAAAACTATCATTTTTTAAAAATTGCCTCAAAGAGATTTCTTTTTAAAATGGTGGGGATAAGAGGGCGGTAGTTTTGTGAGTATATCTTAGTTTTGTGTTTTATAACTTAGTGTCACTTCATGAAGTTTTACCAGATGTGATATTGATATGAGGTCTGAGGTCTAACTTCGGTGAACATATTTTGTACACCTGCTAAATTTTATGGCTGCCTACCATCCTTAATAATGCATAGGTGTAATGGTGAAGAGTTATCAAGTATAATATGCTAATTCGTACTATTTTTACCGTCATTTTGCAATGCTGAAGATAATAATGTTTGTGCGAAAAATTGCTGGTGACTCTGTAAAAGTTATCACCGTGGCTAGTCCCGGTATACTTAAACAAATAATAATGTTTACTGAATTTAACTGCAAGTTATGGAGAAAAATTTGCCGTTTCATCCGAATTTTAAGAAAAATTAATAATTTGGTCCATGTCATTCTACGTGATAATATCCTAACCTATAATTTTATTGTAGTGATATCCACTTATGTATGCTAAATTTTTAAGGGGTAGAGTATAGTTTTAATAATAGGTGCTTATAGGAATTATATGCTCTTGATGCTAATTCGCATATTTTTAAAATTCTAATTCAAGGCAGTATTTGTAGTGAAGGAGAGGAATAGTTCCAAGGTGATAGGGAAAGAAAGCAGCTCTGTATAGGAGAAAGTTCAAGGCATAAGAGAGAAGCCGAGGCAGATGACGAATAATTTGCGTACGTGTGTATGTCCTTACACGATTTGATGGCTTTCGAAGAGAGGTTGGGGAGTATAACCATTGCGGTGTCGTATTAAATCCTTTCTCCCGTCGCTGTCTACGAAACGTTCCCGTGTACGCACACATGTTAAAAACGAATGCCACTGGTTCGGCCTTTGAACCTTAAAATAGCGGTCGTAATGAAAAAGTTCGCAATTGTTTTTTTTTCGTATTTTTATTCTTCCTCTGTTTTATCGTCTGCTCGGACGCTGGAGAATATCCCGTTTTGATCATTTTCTTTATTTTCACTGTTTTTTTTTCGAGGGAATAATTCATGCGGTTTTCGCTCTCCTTCTAATGAATCATTGTTTTCGACCGCGGCATGGTCGTAGTCTTTTTATCACTTCCTTTTTTACTTCCTATGCCCTCTGCGTCTCGTAGGAGAAGGAATGACCGAGTGGGTGCTAAGTGAATTTATGAAAACTTTTGTCGCCGCCATGGTTTCATTTCTATCCTTGTTTTTTTTATGCATTTTCAAAACTGTCTTCATGTAATTTTGATGGGGCATTGTTAGCCGAAATAAATTATTCGGTGTGGCGCTATTTCTATTTTACCTGCGCAACTCACTTGACATTCTTAATACCCGAGTCAAGTTCTCAGCGGTGAACTCCGTGCTCATGATAATAAGAATGGAATTTTATTGTGTTGTCACGCTAGTCTTCCTGATATTCAGAATGAATTGGGTAGAATTTGTGGGACAGCTGATGAATTTATGAGACTAAATCTTTGTTATGTCAACCTTGAGCATTGTAATGAATTATGAGTAGTAGCAAAGATTTTACCATTTGCAAAAAGGCAAGATGTGAAAGTAGGTTAGCAAAATATTCCCCAGCTTCACTTTTATTATATTTTAAATTTACTTTTAACTGAACGACTATTTTAAGCGTTGTAATTTGTTTAATTATATTATTATTTTCAGGGTTCAGTTTTTCGAAAATTTTAGGTTGTAAACTCGAAGTTTGAATATAATTTTGCTTGTCGAAAAAAGGCGTTGAAAGCAAATGATTTCTTTCTCGGGATTTCTAGCGGGTAGGCCGGTTTAGTATGATGTAACTTGGGTAAGTACTATAATAAGGTTGAGAAATGTGCTATACCAGGTTGAGATATAATCCGATTACTGGGAGTGTCTGAAAATCTTATGAGAATAAACTAATGGCTAAAGGTTGGGTCGTAATCGCACATGGCGCAAGCATAGGAAACCGTTTGATTTGACCTCATTCTCGAAAAAATGATAAATTCCTTTCATGCAATGGCTTCATTATCTATGTAGTAGGTATTTTTAGCCTCATTAAAAAGTATATTTTTGAATTTTCCTATGAATTACCTAGTTTGACTGGTAACCGGGCAGAAGGAAATATCTGAATTTACTAAGTATTCACGCATTGCTGACCGCACCACCATTTCCTCCCAATGTGTTCGTTCAACTCCTAAAAGCCTTGAACACTCCTCTCTGGTCTGGGCCTCTTCCCAATAGCGCGATGCTTTATCTCTGGCTTCCCTTATCTAGGTCTGTCCTCCACGCCCACCTCTCGTCCCTTCTATAGCGCTCCTTTCCTAATCTTTCCACCGTGCCGCCCCACTAAGTGTATACTCGTCATCCAATTCCATTCTTTTCCCTTGACCCGAACTCCCTAAATGTTGCCTTCCTGTCCCGTGAACTCTTCTGTATAAGTCCAACTCTTTAGATCATCTTCCCTTCATTCGTGCATTTATTTTGAGAACTCCAACGCTAGTTTTGATAAGGATAAGCGTCTCAAAAATTATCCTAGGTATATGGTATCTACGGGAATCAATATTTCCCCCTGGACTGTGAAAAAGTGAATGGAAGCAGGAAATCTTTCGTCCGTTTATTTTGGAACCATTTACTTTGACGCTAATATTGATGACGTTATGCAGAAACTATATCCTCTATTTTCACCCTGATTGTGTTGTAAATTGAAACGCCTGATCTTCTTGCTGTTGAAGAATACTGAATGAGTATAAAGTGGGTATAACCGAAAGGTTCATGTGTGTTGAAGTCGCGGTCTTACGGCAGGAAAAAATAATTGAAAAATTTGTCGTGAAATTTTCGGCTTTTTTTATTCGAGCCTTACTTAAATTTCGTAATTTAATATTTGGTCGACCATCATTACATTCCGTTTCGTCAATTTTAGTCAGAAGTTAATTATCATAAATGTATTTAAAAACTTACAATAAAAAAATTCTAAGTGTGATCAATAGAGAGCATTCCATAACTGGTGAAGCAATGTTTATGTTAGGAAAGATGAGAAGCTTCCGATACTTCGTCGAAACGGTTCGCACCGCATTTAACAGAATATAACTTTCGACGGCTGCTCACAATTTATCGGGAAATCCGCGCCCACGTCCGCGGCGAACGCGGCAAAAACTGACTTTTCTCCCGAGCACTCCTTTTTGCAGCCTCCCACGTCACCCCCCTCTTGGACATGGTTAACTTTAAATCTGCGCCATTGTCATGAGGCCGCTCAAAAGATGCCGGCTCGAAGAGGTTGATGGGAACACTAGGGTCGTCTCAGTTAGCATCGGGGATGGGTCTGAGTTCTGTTTTTTTTATCCGTGGTGAGGACATTATCTTAAGGAGTGAATGACCCCTGAAGATAGCTGAGGAATGCACCCGCCTTAAATAGAGCCAATGATCCCTTCATCTTAGAGGGTGACGTTTGAGGAGCGCGACATATCAAACGTCACGGGCCTCTTTTCCTCTCACCGGGAACCATTTTAAGGACTGGAGACTTCCAAGTATTTTTTTTTGCATGTAATTCGGCTGCTGCTGTTAGTTAAGGTCCGTCTGAGTTAGCTCGCTGTGGAAATGGAAAACTATTCTGAGTAACTTTGTGATGTGATTTATAACTGTTTTGATACTGCTGAAATTAATTCCCATCTGCCGTATGCTGTTCCTCCAATTAACTCAGAAATAGAAATTTTAACCCTTGTATAATCGTCGCATCAGCATGCGAGAATTACCCCGTGAAAGTAAACTGTGAATGACAAGTGTCATCTAAAGAAATCAAATTGCAAATACCTTTCTCAATATCTTTAAAATTAGGACACTCGTTGAAATATACCTATACAATGGATAGCAGCTCTTTGCCATGAAATTGTCTTTTGGATTCGCCATCCATTCCCTAAAAGCCTGGTTGCACGGTAAATTAACACGTACGGGTTAATGTATAAATGTATGAACGCGTGAATGATGGCAAAAGTGCACCGATTAACCACCTGACTAATGAGAATGCTTGAACGAAAAGGGAACCTGCTCTAATTTGGTTAATGCATTCAGTCCGCCAAAATCTTTCATGAATTCACTTATGAACTCATTCATGGTGATGTAACGTGTGACCAGATTTTAAGATAAGATCGTGTGCCTTGTACTAATCGCTATAAATCGTAAATTGTGCCATTATGTTTTATATTGTTGCCAAGGAGGCCTTGCTGATATGTCTATGTTTCTAAGTCATGGACTGAGATTGTAATGGGCTTTGCTAAATAAGCTCTGATAAATTAATTCAATAAACTTAAAGATTGTCTCAGTTACCAAACTCCACATATTCGTTCTTCATAGGATGTATGTCGGAGGCGTCATTCGCTCACATATTCGCTTGTCTCCCTCGCAAAATTCCGATTCCTTCCCTTGCATAGCGGCCTCAAGCTACCGTCGTCGTCGCATCAATGCGACAATGTGAGCGTTTGTCGCGGACGATTTGAGTGAGCAGCGCGCGTGGAGTATGAAAACGTGCGGATGTCACAGCAGAATGGACACGTATGGACTGGGAGGAAGAAGAGGGAAGGTTTGAGCGGCGGCGCGGCGAAAATCCCTCGTTTGTATGCACTTCCGACCGCGGGGACAGGCGATGTCACTGGAATGCCGATGGCGCGAGAGATAAAAGCGAAACAAGAGGTTAGTACGTACGAAGGTACTCGTTTTTTTTTTCGCCGCAGCAGCGTGATCGCCATGAGGCACGAGAGTCGACTACCGCACTCGCTCGCGCCTGCCTCGGCCGACCGGTGATGGACTTCACGCGTACGAGGCGAGCCAGATGCGCCGCATCGTCGCTCACATTTTTCTCATCCTTTGACGGAGTCGCGACTTCGTCACCATTGTCGCCGCGTTCTGATATACTGCTTCTTGTGTGTATCGTTTGAAAGCCGAAGTCAGCTATTGATCGTTATTGCTATTGTGTTTGGAATTGGTATTTATTAGAAATGGGTTTATTATTATTGTTGCTTAATATTGATAATTGGAGGAGGTGACCCACAAATTAGGTAATTTGCGCCGTTGGAAAGATCAGGTAAGGAAGAACAAAAACCCGGCGTCGCCATTATACTGCTCTTAACGAAAGGCACCTAGGGCACCTAACGAAAGACCACATCTTAACCTCCCATTGAGTGCTGTTCTTAAGGCAACCTCCATAAAGCACTAGCAGGGATCGGGCATTCTCTGAAATTCCTCACCACCACCGGGAATAGAGCCTAAACCCATAGGGTCGGAAGCCAACACTAAAACCACCGCAACAACACTATTCCCCTTCAGTAGTTACTTATTATCGTGGATATTGGTCGCATTTCACAATAATTTAGCTATATTCTGCTTATATATGTGAGGGTGTAATGATAACTGCTTATTGTAATTTCCAGATTCTTTCGATTTGATCCTTCGCGCCTGTTCATGGGACATACCGATGGCTAAGTTCTAACAACACGTATCTCAAATTCGGCCGGTTTGAGACATGTGTCTTGAAGAAAGTGTAATAACATTAAAAAAATAAAATACAAGCAAAAAACAACTCTTTGTTTGCAAATGAATGCTTCTTTTTCAGTTTGATGAACTTTTGGTTTTTAATTTCAGTCTACAATCAAAAATATTAATCTTTTTTTTTGATCTGAAAATTTGCTATTTTGGAGATACGTGTTGTTAGAAAATTAGCTATCGATGTATTCAGTCATGCGCTAGAACACATTACCTCTATATCTTTACTTCGTCTCTCGCGAGTGTTTGCACTCTTCTGAACCGTGCGCTGTGTTTTCTGGAAGTTGTGCTGCAATTTTTGTGATGTTCAATCTTCAAAATGCCCTTGATATCACATTTGGGGATACGGTCCCAAGGAATACCATGTGAAATTTAAAGATACAATTAAATGCAAATAGTAAAGAAACGAGGATGAATGTGATCGAAAAGAAAAGATGATCGGCAAAATTCTCCCAGCTTTTGTTGAAATAGCTTAGGAATTGAAATAAATTTGAATATCCCCTGGATTTTGGATTCTCCTTCAAACAATAATTTTTTTGCCAAACGTGATAAGTACTCAAACTAGTCTTTTGAAATTTACCATTCATGTCCGCAGCTACTTGGTTATTAATTGAACTTCCGCTAGAATATACTCATGCATGTGACCGTAGAGCATATTGAAAAACTGGCCTTAGTTAGACGTTATACAATACAATATAATTAGTTATACAATAGATAGACGTTGCACGGCAAGCATTTATCAAAATGTGATTTATGAACTAGTCTATACACGAGGCCACCATGAAAAGTAAATCGCCATTTCCATAAGTAATAGTATGGGCGACCATCTCTATGTTACGTATTCTGAGGATTCATCCGAACTTAATACCACTCTTTCCGTTTCTCTTTCTATTCAACGGGTTCTGTCGGAAGTGGATTTTCGCCGAGGTGTGACGTGATGTCGTGGGCGTTGTCGCCAGTCGCCTTCGTCGCGTCGCTCGACCAGATACGTGCCGACCGCGCGGACATGGGTTCCATTGTCCGACGGTGTTCATTTTGGTCAATAGCCACCTTTATATACCCGAAACTTCCTCTATCATGTCGGAAGCAATCGATCGCTACGTTTTGTCGCTTCGGGTGCGGTAGGTACTGTTCTCATCCCTTTGATGCATAGCACAAATTTGTCTGATGCAAGTACTCTTATAATGCGAACCTTCTATGCCTTGAAAATTTTAAGGCGATACTTCAAGTTTTAATCAAGCAATATACCACGAACAAAGTTTAAATACGACCACTTGAGGAGGAGAGATGCGTACTCTAAACTTAATCTATCATTACGATTTACCCGTGGTTAAAATTTATGATTTCATTAATTATGAAAAACCTCCTATTCAGCGATATATTTTCAATGTTACTATTTATTATTTTCAAAACTTGATTGATTGTTCTGACCTATATATTGGTCGGATTTTTTTTTATTTGAGCGGAGAAGAAGTTTTTTCTTTCATCCTTTGGAAGATATCGACTCATTTTGAAGACCTATATCGTGATACGCCTAAGGTATTTATAAAACAAATCACTTTTGCTTGCCTTAATTGGTTCATCTTTGGAATTTTCATCGTGGAAATGCCTTTTCCGAACAAGCTGGGCACAATGGGTCAGTCTCATGAGTCCATTCGATCGATTGAAAAGGACAGATTGAATGTCCTCCTTTTCTCTCCTCCCGAGCGCATCGGAATGTAGTTTCCGAAATTGTCTGTCTCATGTGATCGTACAGGGGTCTTAAATCTCACCAGGATCCGCGGTAAAAGCTTGAGTAGCATCGGAAGCCATCCACTCCAGTCAATGCTCTCGAGGGGCATGGCAGTAGTTTACCATAAGTGGAAGAGGGTCATCCATTCTCTTTATCCCTTGCAGAAAGCCAGGTTCTTTCTGCCAAATTTCTCGGAAAGGAAATGTTCTCCTCTTCGGCATTCCTGGATAGGGTTCGGTGCGCGGGAATATCCAGTCTGGCGACGTAATCGCTGCATTTTCGGGTTATACTTTGGTAGAACCTCGGGAATTTCATGTTCCATGGCACTCCATCTCGTTGTTATAGTATTTTTCGAAGCACTGAGCACGAGGCTTGTTAGCAACCTTTCGGAATGCGTTCCTGGAAGTGGTTAAAGAAAAATTCAGCTGCACAGCAGCGAATTTCTCGTATACAGTTGAACCTGGTAGGATGATTTTTTAACGAATCAATAGAGTTATTGGTGATACCATTCTCCCGCGTGAAAGGTTTAAGAATTTAGATCTATATTTTTCACTTCTCTACATCGCCAATATCTTCTCTCTCCTGACGGCACAGCAACTTTTTATGGGGTAATATTTGCGAACATTTTAATTTAAGGTGTCAACATGAACAACATCTAATCCCAGCAAAAAGAGACATAGTCGCAAAAAAATAACCAAATCCTGCCCACAATTTATGAACGATTGATTTTGGCACGCGAGAGGGTGTGATAAAATAGAGAAAGAAGAAACGAAAACGGTACTCTTGAGAAGGGAAACGGCTTTTTTTTTTACCTAGTAGTTGAAAGTATTTCTTGTCAGCTGTTTCTGTATATCTTGAGGCAGTTGTTTGAGTTTGGCGATCTGGAATTTGAAGCAGAATCCTTGTTTGGCCTCCTGTCACTCCATAATGCGGTCTTCTTGAATTCCTTTGTCCCTTACACTCGGAATTCCTTCCTCGAGTATCCCTTCGTCCTGATCAAGGTAGAGTGATTGATCGGAAGTAATGGATAGGGTTGAGAATGTGATGGGTGACAGTGATACTCTTGTGCGTCGGCAAAGACAGAGTCATAAGTTATTACACAATAGAAACCTGGTTTAGATTAGAAAGGTTACGTTTTTAATACAGGCTACTAAATTCTTTGCATCGTTTAAACTGGCATCCGTGTTCAAAATTTAAGCTAAAACAACGTACAGATATCAAATTAATGATGGTAAGACATTCAATTATCCCATTAACGATTCATCTTTGAAGGTCTTGTTTGAAAAATCTAAAAAATGTTATTCAAATTATAACTATTTTCTATTTACGTTGTTTAAAAATTATTTATCCGTTATGGGGAAAGAACAAATTGTTTCCTAAAAATTAACGAAAGAATAATTCCCAAGGATATCTCAACCTTTTTCGTTTGGATACCAGCAGTTGAATATATATAACAGTTGGATACCAGCTGAGGCCACGTGAGGGTATTTCGGAAATAGAATATAGATTGTGAATAATAATTTGGTGAGCGCATAAGAACATACATGAACTTTACGTGTAGGTCTGTACTATCGATTTACTAGCATGACAGCAAATATTCGAATATTAAGTCTTCAAATGATCTAATTTTTTTTAAAAAGAGCTTTTTACATGATCTATATGATAATATAGCTGTGATTCTGTGTCTCCTGGAATTTACCTCTATAAATATATATATTTTCTACCTTATTCTGAGCAAAGAACCAGTTTTTAATATTTGACTTATTATTTCCGGCTTATGATTCGCATCTCATCCGATTTTCTCTGCAAATAATTGTTACGGCTATTTGATTTTTGAAAGAGGATGGTTAATGTTCACGGGGTGTGAATATCTTCCTCTCTTTTCATCTTTATGAAAAAATGCCGCGAAGCCTCATTAAAAGTGCTGCTTTTATCGTCTCAAAACACGCAAATGTTATTTGTCATTTTTAAGGAAGAAGTTTGCCTTCGCTTTGGAAAAAACTGCCCGGAAAACAAGTTTTTTGAATGAGCCTAGCCCACGTCACTCCAAATACCTCATGGTGCTTGAAAATGATAAAATTATCTTCAAGCCATAAATTTGCACCACTCCAGCCCCTGAGGCCTGAAGCGGTGTAAATTATAACGTATTTGATAAATTTAATTCCTCTCTTAAAATTCTCTCGGGCTACGAATTAAAAACCCAACCCCGTCATATTATCTATGCCTATTCGCTGATACTTATAGACCATGGGAAATTATCATTGGTGCTATATTTGTAATTTATTTAAATGTGGTTATTGAGTTAGTATACTGAATGAGAGTATATTATAATTAAAGAATTTGCTGAACTAATCTGTTGGAAAACTGTTTCCATTTCTAAACAAGTTTGGTATTCTAGAGGTTGTTAAATAATTCAGTGATTTTAACTATTGATTTTATACCTCTCATGTAGAGGATAAGCATGCAAGCCATAATCGACAAGGCGATGGCTCTGCTGTAAATTTATAATTTGCAATGTTTTCGAGTAAATTTTCGTCATATATTTATGTTGTGTTTCATGTATTGGTTAAATCAAATGCAAAATGTACATATTGTGTTAATAATGAAATACACTTTGTTACTTCTACAAAATTTCAAAGAAAAAAAGAATTTTGTGGAAGTAACAAAGTGTATTTCATTATTAATATGGAGCCCTTCTACCACGTAAAAGCTTTAAGTTTCGATTTAAGTACATATTGTGTTCTAAATCTTAATTTGGTAAATTAATATTTTATGCTAATCTTACATGAAATATTCTGAGGAATTTGGTTCTCTTAGGTGCATTTTATTCCCATTAAAATATGCATCCAATGATGACTTAAGTCATTATGTTTAAGTTTTGTAATATACCTTGAAAAAGTTTTGGAAGAGATATTACTACATATTATCCGCAACTTAATTAAAATTAATATTTGTGTGATTGATTGATGTGCCTTCTTTTTCGTGGGTTTAAATGTACCCACTCAACCCTTATATACGCTTAAATTTCATTTATTGATATTTTATAATAAAAATAAGTAAAGATTTAAAATTTCAAGGGTGAAATTGTTTTCTAATGATGAACGATACATTCTGGTTCTTGCTGTCTCTTTCACTTCTCGTTTGAAGCTCTTTTGGACTATATTATTAAAGTTCTAAATTGTTTAAACTATCCTATCTTATTCGTTTTAACGTCGTTTTTATCCCTCACAAAGCTTCAAGCTCTTAAGGAGCTATGCCAGTATTTTATCCAAATAAATACGGATATTCAACGAAAGAAAAATTCTTATTATTTCATTTTCCGTTATGGTTTGGATATTTTTCTGTTATAGGCTAGCTTATGTCACTCATTGACTTCCGCTGCGACCCTGCTGGCTTCACAGCAAATTACTTGGAATTAAATCAGCGTGCAGTGAACATGAATTTGGGTGGGGTATTCAAATTAGGGATCCACTGGAAGGGTGAGTGGTGGAATTGGGCGAAATTGCACTTTCTCTTGTCGCTCCGTTGGAAGGGACGGGAGTTAAGGTGTGTAGGTACATATTGCATGCGTGTATACCCCAAGTACCGTACCCGTGCGACCGCCGCCGTCGTAAATGGCAAACGGCTAGCTCCCGTCCATTCACAAGATTAGTGCCTACCCATAAGCATCGAGAAGTTTGCTCTTCGAAGGGAGAAAAAAAAGACCAGGAAACCGCTGGCGTCCAATGCGTCTTCCCTACCTTCGGTGCGCCTCGGATTTCCCGGTAAAAGCGCCACACTTACACATGGCACCCACCACAGGATGGAAACATACCTAATGCCACGAGAGGAGAGTAGGCAATGAATGACGGAGAGTACGCGCATGCACGCAAGATGTGCCTCGGGACATAGTAAGCGTTACCAGTCGTAACTCTAGGAGTAAAAAAATAGTAGTCTTGCTGCTGGTAATAAATTGGTCAAGAATGCGTGGTAAGGAGAACGTGACCGCTGAATACTAGGAGGAGGATTAATAAGAAATGTTCGCGGGAATCGCCTGAACCACTCGGGATCTTTCTCTTTCTCTGTGTATGTATACTGCGACGGCGACGTGCTCAGATGAGTGATGTCTTTGCGTGCGGTGAGCGGTGGAGTTCAAATGTCATTTTTACCCCTCTTATTAAAATTTCCTTTCTCGCATCCCGGCGGGATCGCTAACCAAATAGTTTTGCCGACTCTGATGAATGCGGCAAGATTTTTAATATTCATGTTCCTGGGAAGCTTATGGGGGATGGCTTTTCGTCATTTATTAAAATGTTAATTTATCTCACCGGTAGCTTCAAGCTTCTGCTTAGCTGCGATCGGTCTCCTTGCGCATGTCCGAATGGGTTTCAGTTGAGGTTTGGTGTTGCGTCTTAACGTCTTTATGTTTTCACAAAGTGTTGCAAAAGGTGCATAGAAATAATTAACAGCTTATTTAGCGTTTTATTTGGCTAACAATGTATTTTATTACTCAACTCCCTCACGCTCATATCAAATGAAATATTAGACGGAAATCAAACCAAAGGAAAGTTTTCTTTGGTTCGGTTTTCGTCAGGGTATTTAATTCCTCCTAAAAATGGTGGATCCTAAGCAAAGAAGTTTAAAAACCATTTATAATGCGAGGGAGAGTATATTATCGAGTATGTACAGCGAGAGTTTATTATATTTTTGGTCAGTGTGACCATTTTTACAATATTTATTTCTTTATTCTTTCAATATACCATAATTTCCTCTTTTATAGATTTAATGACGATGAAACGTTAAGTTGTTCATACTAGGTCGCTACGTCGCTGCTCAGAGGCATTATTGATATGTGGCCAGTCTGTCCTACTCATTACTTTTACGCGTTGGCAATCCTTTGAAAAGGTTGCATATTAAAGTATATTTCTTTTACCATGCAAAAATTTGAGTTAACAACCGTATTATAAAAATGGAACGACGCTAAATTATCTTTGAGGACCATATTTCATGATATTTATCATTTCTGGAGTATTTTTTGAGGGCTGCGCCTTAAGCTTCACTCCAGATTTTTCTCGATCCTTGCAAGGAAAATATTTTTTTTGTCCGTACGGTAGTGAGGGTAAAGGGTTTGCTGCTCGAGATACGTTTGTTGTGGCATGATGAAAAATGTGCGCGGAGTGCCTGCTTGCAAACCTCCTGACTTTTGATTGGAGACCTGAGGCAGTGCCCTCGAGTTTCGTGAACTGAATATATATTTTTATTTGCTATTGAAATGAGGGCGATCGAGAAGCGTGAATGATTCAGGATCGAGAAATAAGAGAGAGTGGAGTGGTTGAAGAAAAAAGAAGTTCACCAGACAGCTTCCTCAATTCCTACCTCGACTCAAAGAAAATGATAGGTACTACCATTTCAAGAGTGCTCCTCATGTTCGTACAAACGTTCTTGTACGATTGCGGTGTACGAACTCGGGTTTTACATTTTCCCAGAGAGCGTGTGTTTGCGTGAAAACTTTCTTCTCATCTACACGCACGCAATATCTCTCATTGCTTTCATTTTTCTCGATCGTTTTCATCGGCGTGGAATCATTGAGTGTCGTCAGATCTACCGTTGCATGGAATGAAATTCCCAACGATATGAATAATGACGTCTGTGTAATCTTTCAAGTACAAATATTGTATATATTTGCTACATCAGTAATCAAAGCATTTACTTTTACTGTATGTCATTTATATATTATATTTAAATAGTGTGTAATTATATCTGGTCTTCATCATGCATATTATTTTACGTTTTCTGTGTTGTTTTAGTTAATATAAATTCAGAATGAGGGGATGAGAAGCCAAGAGGTACAAGTGATTTTTTTCTGAATAGAGGTAGGTACAGAAATTGATAGAAGAAAGTTACAAGAACTTGGTCGCCAAGGTCGCCAAAGTGCGCCTCTGTTGTGTGCTGAAATCGAGCGGAAAATCAAAGGCACTACTAAATATCTGGTTGTTCTCGTTTGTTTTCCTTACCTAATTAATGTGCCTGACTCTATTTATAAAAAGAAATCACATGTATTCCTTGGCTTCTCATCCTCTCAAATGTCATGTTACTTTATGTATTTGTTGTTCTCAGGAGTATGTACCCAGAACATTGAATAAATTTCATTTCATTTCTTTCTCCTCTCCTTCTCCTTCCTCACGTCTGACTCTCCTCAGCCAGCAATGTCTCCCATTTGCCAAGGCCCCGCGGGTGTATACTCGCGGCTTAGACGGCGAGACAGACGTTTATAAGGACTGTAGTGGAATGGTTGGGCTGAGAGGGTCGGGAATCGGGGGTGGGTGGTGTATTGGAGGGGTAGGGAGATGGAACTCTTGGGGTACGTAGCTAGGGATGCGCTCTTAGACCCCTCTCACTCTCTCTTTAGAGTGCAAGAGAGAAATTCACAGACGCCCTCGCGAAACATATCTTCTGCGCTGAGTTAAAGGGCGGTGTCTCCTATTCGCGGCGTACTCGTTAGTTTTCTATAAGTTGTGCACTTGACTATACATATATTTCTTCGTGTATAGCATGGGTAATGTATGAGTCTGAGGACAACGATTTTCCAGTAGAAGTGAATTCTTGTCGAGGATGAATCTTGAAATAAGTGGATACTTTTAAATGGTAAATGTTACTGCCATAAAATATATGTACATTGTTACGGTGAAAATTTTTATTGTCTTCGTAATTGATTGTCTTTGCTCTTAATATGACTTAAGAGGAAAAGAATCGTTTTTTATTGTTTAGGCTTTTTGTATACTCATTTAAATGGGAAATTGCTGTTTTACTGACATTTAATTTATCTTCTGACATTGGCGAACTAATATAATAAAAGTCGTAAAGTTTTTAATATTATTTGGCATGATGAAATACGTATAAGGTATTACGAGAGTAATTGCAAATTTCAGTTGGTAATGGCAATTGGCAGCGTGCAGTTCATTTTATATTTTTTTCTCTGAAAAATGTTTAGCATTTAGCACGTGATACAGGTAATGAAATTCTGGGAACCCCTGTCTTAAGAAACGAAATTTTTTTTTAATCGGTGACGTACGAATCTTTCGTTTAAATTCCAATTTAGCATTACTTTCTGTCACGCTGGTACTGTTAGGTACCTTACCTAGATCTCATTAATGGGATTTCAAACTTTGCGAATCAACATATCATCAAATGCATATACGTCTTAAACCTAAGGAGGGTCAAAATAAGGAGTGGACCGAGAGGTTCGCTGAGATGCGTCATCTCGTTCGTCCGAAGGGAAAGGATTGTATGGGAATGAAATGTGAATTGGCCAAGCCAAAGGGGTTGGAACTGCCCTCATATAGGGAAGTTGATAGGGCGCACGGAGAGGGAACGTGCATGGATGGTTTAAGGAGGAGTTTAAAGGGGAGGGGCCGGGAATGAGATATCATTCGGACGCGCAGCCGTTGCAGCGGTGGGTAAGGGCATACCCTGACAATGAGAGTTCTTGGAACGGCCTGGACGGGAACGAGTTTCGAGAAATGAAGCTCGAGGCGACGGTGGTATGGCATGGAGGCAGGGTGCTTTGTGCCATGGTGCGTGGGTGGGGGCGGTTGGGATTGATGGGAAATCCTTTGTATGCCCGGTGCATCGGTACGGGCTCGCGGGTGGAGAGATAAGTATGCACTGAGGGAAAGGTGAGATGGTCAGTCTTCAGATGGGATTACGTGGAAGAAATATGCCCTAAATTGTGTAATTTGGTCATTATGCTTAACCCTCTCAGTTGCGGGACATATCTACCCTTATTTTTTGTCTGAATTTCATGTTTTCTGGTTGATTAAATGATTCCAAACGACATTAGCGATTTCAGTGAATCATGCTTCTGCATGACGCTCTGACAGGAGGCACTGAACTAGTTGCAATAACGATGTTTCACCAAGCGGTACGCTTTTCAAACGCCGATGTCTTGTATTCAATAAGCAAGGACTGTCCCCAAATTCAACCAATTTCAGTGTCTTTACCAAGGAGCCAGCAAAATAAACTATGTCATAGCTAACTCATAAAGATTTGGGTGTGATATACCTGTTGTTGGTCCTGTTTTAACTTATTGGATGCATGAGCGTACTTCCTATTTGGGGAAGTTAATGACATTATGATGGTATGTAGATTTTGATGGCACTAAACATAAATACTCGGTGCTAAAGGTCCCCATGAAAATTGGAAAGTTGAGACCGAAAAAAATTGATACTCCTATGTGCGATGTGATATGCAGGTGTTTGAGTCAATTCGTTTTCATGTTGTAATGTGTACCGTCAGGTAACATGCGATATAATATCTCACGACGCATAATTTCTCTGATGACATTTACTTGACAAATTAGCTACAAGTTATTTATGATCAGTTATGTTTTTTTGGTATATTTTACTACACATCATAAATTTAAAATTGCAGTTTTTCTTCTATTGCCAGCTGCAGTAAGTATGCGGCGATTTTTAATGACCTCGTATTGTGTATTAGCGTGGTCTGATAAAATTCTCCTCAATTTATGTTGTAATTCACTTACGCTTTAGAATGAATAATAGCCAGTGCGGTGAATAACCAGTGCTACGCGATTCATATTAATTCAATTGAATCCGTCACGATGACTTTTATAAGGTATTTGCTTAACGCAGTATGCATATGTGTATATTTCATCGTCTGGCCGCCCTTGGCGCGATTCCTGTGGGGTTTGTGCTCTGATGAGGATGGGGTGAGGAATGAAGAGGGATGCACATTTAGCGCGGGGGAGTTTGAACCTCAACCCGTCCGCTAGTGAAAAGAGAACGAATGAATAGGAATGCCTCGAGGGTTGAGGATGCACCGAAGTGGTGGTACAAAAGGCCGTTGCAAGGAAGGGTGGGGGAGCAAAAGGAATGGCGGGAGGCCTTAAAGATAGGAAGCGTTTATGTGAGCCAGGGAATGCGACGTGTGTCTTTGCTCGTTTGTGTGGGTATGTGGTAGTATTGCTCGCGAAAAAGGTTCGAGGAAGACCCAAGATCGGGTTACTCCTTACACTGCGCTTCGACTGTGCGTCTGGAAATCGCCGTGCCGGCAAGACCGGTGCTTTTCATGAGGATGATGCTGGAAAGATTAGATGTAGATATGAGTCTGTACTTATGGCGGGGTTATGAGGTTAGGGTAAAGGGAGACGGTGTATCTCGTTGCGAGGAGGAGGCTGGGTTTTGAATAAGGCAATGATAAACGACCTCAATTTCGAAATATTACGCTGCGATATAAACTACGTCCCCTTGAGAAAGACGCCGTGAGGCTCCGGCTTCATTATTCCCCGCTGTTTGTGGTCAATCTTCCTCCTCTCTTCCAAAGTGAGAATTATTTGCAGGTAATCAATGCGGCTTCTTCCACTTATGATGTCCTTTATGCGAACTACTTTCACTGCCATGTAGCACGGTTAAATAAAGGCTTCCGCATTTCATTTTATAAATAATTATCTTCCTAAAAGGGATAAACTTTGTGCTTTTTATCGGCTACTTGGTGTAATTTAGTGGTGGGAATATGCCTCACTTAGTTTATATTCTCTTTCATATGATTCAAACATGATTTTTTTGTATCATACGCAGTCAAATCACCAAAAGTTGGCAATGAAATACTTATGCATGAGTATTATTATGAATTATCTGAGTTATTGTCTGTAAAAATGACCATAATTTTATTGAAAAATAATTTATTTAGTTGTGGTGAGTAACAATCATTATCTTTCAGAAGCTCAGCCCATTTTTATGATTGTTCATTTTATGTATCTTAACGCTTAATCTGTTGACGGTAGTTAAGTATATTTACGGAAATAACTTTAACGACGTTTGCTAATCATATTTTCTCCTTTTTTTTAGGTAAGTACTCCTTGCATGGCGAAAATGGGGTTTGCTTTTTCAAAGCCTGATTAAGTGAATTTCTTCCTCTGCACATTCATTTTTTCTCACGTAAGTAACCATCAGTAAACTTCCTCAATGAAGTATGCTCTTATTAAGCGGGCCGAACTTATGGGCAGTTCTATATACGTTTTAATTGTGACTGAAGTTTTCGTGGAAATTTTACCTTTTAATATGCGATATGTTTGCTCGTTGCAAAATGATGATTCGGAATTTCTTGTTTACGACGCCACGTGACATAACTAATTCATCCTAGTTAGTAGATTTCATCAGCAGCAACAGTTGTTGAAATAATTTTAAATAGCGAATCAAGCTGTGTCTACATCCTTTTTTTATATCTTACAAGCAACCTAACGAGATAAATAACGGAGCAAGACAATTAATTAACGATCTTAGGCTTTTCTTGCAAGAAGATTTGTGAAAAGATACCTTGAAATGGACTTCGAATTTATTACATATTCATATAATTTACCGCTGAATTTTTTTAACGTGGATCGTATCATTCATGAGTTTCGATGCTGGCTGACATGCGCAAAAACTGAAAGTTGCACCTGCAACCACATCTCTACTTTTCAGTTTCGTCAAAAAATTTTAAAAACTTATCTATTTAATAACCGCTACTATTCGGGTTGTATTTATCCAAATATCTTTTAATTGTTGGCGAATATTTTTCTTATGGATACTCTCCTCACTCATCCCAGCCCAGAAAAACATTTTGACATGAAGCCCAATAATTGTCCAAGGAAAATTTTCAAGCCAATCAATTTTTCAAACTTCTCAAGACTTACTTCCAAGTTTATTAATTTATTTTTCTCTCTCCTTGGATTCATCAAATTTTTATCGTAAGGCGTCACGGACTGTCTCCTGATTCCCCTTCCTCTTCTGCCGGCCTTTCTAGTACCGCGGCGTCGCATGCAAGCGTGTGATGGAATAGCGTGACGTCGTCTCTTCTGGGAGTTAGTGGTCTGGTAGCATTGGTGTGGGAAGGAGGCGAATCGAAACAAAGTCAACAGGAGGGTCTCATTGCATGGCTCATCTTTTCTTAACCCCCCCCCCCTCCACCGTCGGATATCGTTAATAAATTAGTGATATTTCCAGTACCTCTCCGAGATCGTTTCCGGTGGTCGGCTTTCAAGCTGTCGATTCAATTTCGGGTTCTTTTTATGCCGCAAGTGGTTGGTTTATGGCCGATTCACGCATATATTGTTTTTATGTCAGAGCCGGCCGGGTGCCTGGTGTTGCTGTTTAGGGCACTGGATTTTTTATTCTTATTCCTCATTTTCGAATCCTTGGAATGAAGTAATGGAATCCATTTCCCTTCCCGTTGCTTTTTGATGATTGAATCACTCTCTAAGTAAAGCAAATTGGGTATCGTTAATTATGGAGCTTGTATTAGGAGACGTAGTTTCTTTTCTTAACTTGTATTTGAAACTTTTGAATCCTTGTAATGAAATAATGGAATCGATTTATCTTCCAATTGCTTTTTGATGATTGAATTACTGCTTAAGTGAAATATATTGGGCATCGTTAATTATGGAGCTTGGATCAGGAGACGTAGTTTTTTTCTGAACTCGTATTTATAACTTTAAAAATTAGAATTTTTACTGGGGCATATTTTTTTAGAAGTATTTCTGAATTACGCTCAACTTATTTCCTCTCTGCCACTGATTAGCTCGCGTACTACAAAGCATTGTAGTTTTGGCCTTTTGATCGACGCCTGGGAGGATCTACACTGCTATATTAACACTAATTCCGCTTTAAATAGCTCACCATTTTTAGCTCAAGATTTAATTATAGGTATTTCTCTGCCTTTTGAGAATGACCTTATATCAAGATCCAGAACTGTCCAGTCCTTAGCGTTTCATATATCATTACTACTCGATGTTCATATTTCAACATATTACCTACTACCTGGCCTACTACCCTATTCTGCATCCACACGTATCACTTCCGATAGTCAAATCAATTGAACTCAAATCAAATGGATCGATCGAGTTAGTGACGAGGAAGTCTTAAGAAGACTAGGAGAGAGGAGAGGCCTCATGAAAACCTTAACAAGATGACGGAACAACCTTATAGGCCACATTTTGAGACATGATAGCCTAATGAAGACAATCGTCGAAGGACAGGTGGAGGGCAAGAACGGAAAAGGAAGACCTCGAACAAAGTATATGGAACAAGTAAAGAAAGATGTGAAAGAGAAGAAATACGTAGGTGTGAAAAGATTAGCTGATAGGAGAACTGAGTGGAGAGCTGCGTCAAACCTATCCTAGGATTGTTGACCAGTGATGATGATGATGATGTTCACATTTCAACATATTACTCGCCTACTACCCTATTCTGCATCCACACGTATCACTTCCGATAGTCAAATCAATTGAACTAGTATTTTACGGTTTATATCCCGCCCTCTGTCTTCATAGTCATGCACCTTAGCGAACTTTACTGCGTTGGATAATTTCATTTGTGGGCCAATTCATCCCACTCAAAAAACTTTCGAGTCATTCGGTGCGACCAGGACAAGCGTGGGAGTTGGGTCCGTGTGCGGTTGTGAAACAGAGAATTTCTTGCTTGACGCGTGGGCGCGTATGACTGGCGTGATAAAAGTCTTTGCTCACACAGTCACACCTTGTTGTCTCCCTCTCCCTTTCACTTCCTCTCTCCACAACTCGGCCATGAATGTGATCAGATCAGTAAAAAATTGGTGTCAATCTTGATTGATGTCTCCTCTTTTAATTCATTAGCATTATTTTATCCCTCTCAATATAAAAAAATCTGCCTCTTGTTCTCATGGACAGTGATGGATTTGCACCATATGTCATTCCAAGTGAGTTTGCCAGAATGCGAGAAGACAAATTTTTTTACGGTTTAATCTGGTGGGTTCGATATCTTGAGGTTGTTAAAAATTTGTAATTTCACTCCTAACAGTTGTAACCTCGTCCGCAGGCTTGTTCTGTTTATTCTCGTTCGCCACATATTGACAGTTATTTTAATAAATCTTGACGAATTGCTCGATGAAGATTTTTGTGTACGAATGGATTTAATTGCATGCCCGTCTCTTTGGATTGAATGCTTTATATCTCCTTTTTAGAAGAAATGGTTGTGTTACAGTGACCTCATATTTGCATAATTGATTCTAAAGACCTAAATTATGCTGTCAATGCGCACCAAAAGATTAAGCCAAGAAGCAAATCAAGTTTGCTATCAGTTAATTGATTTTTTTATTATTTACTTTTCGTTCGGACGCTATTCTTTTCAAGGCTGCATGTTTGTTATGCACGCTGAATAATTCTGCCTCTTTACTTCAGTATTCTCAGTGTCGAATGATTCTATTGCTTCCCCTGTAATTACGTATAACGGGCTGAAAGAGCTTGCTACTCGCGAGTACACGCGAATGATTATTCTCTCATCTAATGTTTTTGCCCCTGCGTGTCGATAAAAAATGTAATCGTGATGTAGCATCGCAATACATCACGCTACATCATGATTTAAGTCATCATATATTGATTACGGAGATTTTTTGGCAAATCGTTTCAACCCCCTCCCCGAAAGATAACAATTAACTATTGATTGCCTTATTATTTACTGTTTATATCGCCTTTCTAAATACCAATTACTGCTCAAGGATCCATAATGCTCTAAAAAAAGATGGAGCTAATGAAATTTAACTGTAACAGCTCTCCATGGCAGCCCTGATTTAAAACATCCCGGAGGTGGCTTGCCGGGTGTGGTGTAGATAATTCACCTCTCTACCCTGCATTTTTCATATAACTTTGCTGATAAAATGGAGTAATTTCTATTTGAGACAGAAGTTGCAGTGTTATGAGGCTTATGGGTTAAATTGTAAAGCGCCGTTATACTCTGTGTACTTCTAGCTTTCGTGATGAATACGAGAGAAAATTCTTTGATTTGACCTACATATGAAGCTTCAGTCGTAAATAAATATGCCTTGATATCGCATGTACTATTTTGATAGAGGCTTATTATAAATAAATACTACATCCCCATTACTCTTTTGATAAACCTACGTAATAAGTCGCGGGTATATGGTAAATACGTATGCCTTCCTAACGCGGTACTTATTTTGAAGGAGGACTGTAATAGATAAATATTATAGCCCGTGTTGGATAACCGGAATATCCGCGGGAATTCTCTCCTCCCGGCAACGTGCTCCGAATAAATGATTTAAACCGGTCGCTCCAAGCTTCCCGTCGTGGGGCACCTTTGAATGAAACAGGAGGGTGTGTGCAGTGTTGCAATGCAACCCCACCCAGAACATATCACGAGCGTATAAATTAGTATCGGGGCGGTGCATTGTTGGCAACATCGCATCAATTCTAGGAGGCGCGCACGCCACCATGGCGACACGAGCCAGCCGCGGGGAATGCCCCGTGTCACGCAGGTCGCCACAGCGCCCCGTCCCCCCTGTTCCCTCGATCCACTAGCCTTTGCGCTCCCAACCTTTCCACTCACATGCACCCAGGGAGTCCCACTTTTATTCACCCCTTCCATTGCCTCATTTTTTTCTCCTCGATAGGGGGAAAAACTGGAATCCCCTTTGACTCTCATAGGTAACGATGGGGCAAACTCTTTCCCTGCGTATATGTAGGTAAGTGAGTACTGCTTGCTGGGAAAATGAGCCGTTTGTTCTGCTACACTTGGCTTGAACTCTGTTTTGTGTGTCAGAGTTATCTGGTTGTTCTAGACTTTCTCCTGCTTAATCTTTAACTCTTCGGAGGAAGCTGCAGGCATCGATAGCGTAACTAATTGAACGTATATAATCAACATCGTATTTTATCGTTTGTGGAAAATTTACGTGGAGAAGAGGTACATCATATACTCAATACCCCATTTTTATCTTTAAATCTCTAATTTAATCTGATTTTTAAATTGAACTCTTCATTGGTGCTACTTTCGGAGCAGTCCAATTACGATACTTCATTCTTTGGTAGAAAAATTATCATAGAATTCCTCTAGGGGTCTTTATCATGACTCCTAAATATCATTGATCTTCTTAAGTCTAGTATCAAAAATGATTTTCATGAAGCCTAATCCTGGTTTTAGGCAAGCCTTAGGTGTCATGCAATGACAATTGCCGATTACATGCGTGACAAGGAGTTACTGGATTCCCCTTTTACCTCTTGTTTGTCGGTCATCTTCAAACGAGTTAAGTGCCCACACTGTGGATCATAGCGTGCTTGTAGGTCCTGGGCGCTCTCCAAGTGTGATTAGTGCTTTGTTTCCGCCGTCGAGCTCCCACAACCGTTCCACTCGACTTCGTTCGTATGTGCCTCACAGCCCCTAACCTCTCCTGTTCCTATTGAGAATGGTTTTCTGAAAAGTCCTTTTTTCTGTTCACGTTTACCCTGGTTGTTTCCCCTTTAGTGCTGTGAAATTTATTAATTTATAATCATTTCTCCCTGTGAAATTTTACTGAACACTCCTGCGTGGAAATTTGAAGAAAATAGATTGCATTAGATATGTTTGTATTTGCTTTGGTATTATTTTCTCATTTCAATAATAGTTAAGCTTTCGCTTTTTGTTGGGATGCGATTTTCTTCAATTTGAATCTTCAGTTTTATTATGAATAATCCAGTCAATTTAGTAATTTAGCGAGAGATCGCACTATTGTGGGCACGAGCGTTAGTGACCCGTATTGATTCGAAAGCGTGAGTTCAGCTCATTAATTGTTTTCATGGGGTTATACCGGATTTGGAACAAGGCACAAGGCAGGCGTTTGTCCGGAAGGGGTGAAGGAGGTCTGGGTGTCTGCGGTAGTGCAAATGGCGAGCAACGGGTGAATAGGTTGTGGTATCAGCTTGTGAAGCGTTTGCTGTAATGATCGCCTTGGTTGCTAGCGCGCTCCACCAAACTTGCTCTGCCCCTCTTATTCTTTCGTGTTCCCTGCGTCTCTATACAACCCCTTCTTCCTCCTACGAACCTCCCTTTCCGTCCGGCTATCTCACGTGAGAGGAGAGGGGGGTGGTCAGAGGTCAGTAGAGTGGGGGAGGAGGGAAGACCACAAAATGGAGCATCCAGGAAGGTATAGGAAGGAAGCGAGAGAGGAAATAAGTGGTTCTCTCCCCCTCGCCACCCTTCAACATGGAGTTGTAGGATGAGGATAGTGGGCTTCCGTGCACGATAAATTGGAGTTCTCCAGACGTCCGTTGAAAATTTTTCTCTTTTCTTATTTATTTTTTTAAAACTTCCCCTCGCTACTCCCCACCCACTTCGTCTCTCACGTGCCTTTTTGGGGACTTGTGTGATTCAGACATCGACCTGTTTTTCTTCCGTTCTTACGAAAGCGAGGTGGGGTGAGTCTAAGATTTATTATTTCTTCCCTAACTTGAAAGAAAAAAATAACGGCCAGTTTCATCCCCTTAGGTTTCTGATTGATCTTTTGCTGCTGCCGAAACGCGAATGATGAGCTCCGAGCGTTTTATGTTGTTTCCGACGAGAACGCCTCTTGACGTGCTGCAGGTCAATAAATTTGGGGTGATCTCCAGTTCCTTTACGACCCATGCTACGATGTTAATCAAAATTAATTTTCTTATGCTTGCTTAATTTATGATCGATCGCACCTAAGATTTGTAACTGGTGGGCCGTGCAGAAAATAAGCGAAAATGGAGTGGTTACTGCTACACAAAGAAACACTGCGTGTTAGTGCTTGGGTGCATTGATTGAATATTTTATATATTTTATAATTCTATTACAATTGGCTAATTGAAAGTTTATGGGAATTGTCATTCCATTAGATGTACTAGGAATAGAAGATATCTTATCCTCCTTGCGGAGTGAAAGTTGGACGATATTATTCAATATATGTGCTCATTAGTGCGGAACAGTGCTTTAGCAATGTAGCATCGTTTTCTGTGTACATAATATTTATTCACGTTATTATTATGTGACGGTCTGGCTCACTTCAATAAAAAATGCCTATTTTTGCTCGCCCATATGAGGGTTAATTGGCCATTGGGTTGTAACGTATGTCAAAATTCTCTCAGTTGTGCGTGAATCGACAACTTTTACTGAAATTAAGCAAAGAAAGGTGTGAGTATTCGCAGAACAGGTTTAAAATACTTAAAAAATAAATATAATACCTATCTCAAATAGGGACCATAAAGTTTGGCCAATCGCTTTAATAGACGCTGTTTTTTGGAAAAGTTTTCCTTGAAACCTTCAGGATATTTCCACGAACGCAACTAATGACAAAGCTCAAATCAAATTATTCCTTCAATTGAGGTCCCATTGTCGCCAATGCTTCGCGTTTTCCGGACTCGGAAATTGGTTTCTTCCGCTTCACTATATGTACCACTTTTCCGAGAACCCTTGTGGCTTAGGGGAGGAGAGAAAAAAAGGGGTTGGTTGCAAGAGGGGGAGGAAGGTGTGTTCCTTTCTTATTTACGTTCCTTGCGTTTGGACCGTGTCCTTCTACCTTATTCGGACGCAATGAGATGAAATCCGTGTTGTAAAGGCGAAATACTAAACCGAAACAGCCTCCACCACTCTTGATTTATCTATTGCAAGTCGACGGCGCCATTGTTGCGTCGCTGACGCCACCTTGCTAGTTAATTTCTCGTCTGGGGTCGGGACTGAGGTAGCGGGGTGGGGAGTATAATGAGAAGGGGAGAAGTGAGGGCGTCGCTGCGTCCGTGTGTTCACGCGTGCAGCCTGGGAGAGGTAAAACATAGGCAGTGTTGCAGGGGAGTGTGGACTCCTGTTTGCGTATATGTATTGCGTTTTTTCAGGCCTAACCACGTGGAATTTTCCAATCGTCATGATGTAATAAGAATAGCTTCAAATAAACTTCTCATGGGTTTGCGCGCGGATAAGAAAATTCAAGGCAGTCAAAATAATTAAAATACGTTGTAACCGTCTAAATGACAAGTATTACTCCCTTTATGTAGCTACCTAGAGGTGAAAAAACTCGAACTCGAGGTGGGGACTCGAACTATCGGTACATTTCTTGCGGAATTCGTCCAACTATAGCCATGTTTATGCTGTGGATGGTATTAACATAAAGGCAACAGACGAAGTGAAGTACCTGGGAGTTACGATAACCTCGAACCTCTCGTGGGGAACACATAATGAATATTTGCGGCATAGCCCTGAAAAAATTAGGATTCGTCAAGCGTATTATGGGAAGATTTTCGGATGAGAATAAAAGAAAGGTGCTATTTCGCACTCGTCCGACCGCACTTTGAGTATGCAGCGAGCGTATGGGATCCGGGGCAGAAAGACTTAACCCGCGAATTGAATAAAATAAAAAGGAAAGATAGATGTTTTGCCGAACGGATAGATGGGAATTCGTTTTCCCCCCGAACCATAAAGGACTTTAATAAACGGTAGTCCCAACTTCGTCAGATCACTTATTTTTATGTATAAACGGCTGGTATCCTAACACCCCCACCCACACACCTTTTAGGTGGCTTGCGGGGTATTATGTAGATGTAGATGAAAAAAGAAATCGGCAGACGGAAGAGAAAGATTATTCGCTCCGGAAAGTACATCGTAATCTTCTCCTCAACGTGCAAAGAAATATATTCATTGTATTCGCAGGAAAAGCGTTTAATCATGCAAAGAATAGTCTAGTTTACCTTCTTATGTTTATTGTATTACTACACTGTGACTTATGTTTCGAAGATGATCTTCATCAACAGGCACATTTGTCATACAAGATATTTTTGACATTTGACACAAAATTTGGGAGGTACTAACGGGAAGGTTTTGTAGCTATTAGTTCATTGTATTTTATGACAAAGAGCCTGATGATGAAGATCCTACTCGACACCTAGGTGGCATTGTAGGTGTGAAATGATAGATAATATGTGGAAAAGCAAAGCTGTGCCGGCCTCGGTGGCGGCGGCTTTAAGTCCTCGCCTGCCAAACCGATGGTTACTGGTACGAGTCCCGCATGGGAATGGCTGTTTTATTAATGTGTTTTCCAAATGTATCAAAATGATTGTGATAGGGGGAACCTGTGATCATGACAGACATTTATAATTATTCTATTTGTCTCAGTATTATTTAGTACTTAACTCCTATAGTTGGTGGTTAAGAGTCCGGGGGTGCAGCGTGTAAGTTTGTCGAGCAGGCAGCATAGGGAGGTGTTGGCGGGGTGTCGCGGGAAGACGCATACCTACCACATGTAGTCGAGGGGAGGGATCGGAGGAGAGTGGAGGCACGAGCAAGGGGGAGGGATTCTCTGCTAGGAAGCTCGGTTAATTAATGCGAACGGGAGGGGTTTTGCTGTGAGTTTTCGGCGAGGTGGGGTATATATATAAAGGGAGCAGGTACAGGGGTGAAGTTTACAGGGGGAAGGGTGATCGTTACGAAAAGATGGGAGGTACACTTTGAAGGATGGGGAGGGGGCAAAGAGGAGACGAGCAAGCACCGATTATCATGCGGCGGTGATACGCTAATGAAATTCGATTGGACCGCAATTTGTGAGGTGGTGGCGAGGAGGGGTTTTTGCAGGTTACGAGGACGGAGGGAAAGTTGGATGTGCAGGGGTGGTGTTGGTGATGCTTCGATGGGGACGGTCTGCGGAGGATTTTGTGGAGTTTGTAGGCGAGCGAGAGTCGATAGTCAAGCTGTGGAAAGAGGATGAGGCTGTGACCTATAGTTTAGAAGGGCTTGGGGGAGTGGACTCGTTTTCCCCTATTAGTTATCAGAGAGCGTTGGGTCTTCTGGGGAAAAAATTGCTAATGATTTTTCTTTAACAGCACGCACATATATATAAACGGGAGAGTGCGCGGTCGGATATTTTCCGGAAAATTGGTTTTTCGCTGAGTTTCCGCCTCATCGGATGTCAGAACCCGGCTTTAGGCTCACCCCCACTGTTTTAAGGTTCCAGCAGTGCCGGGAATTGGTTTTAATTAATAGAACAATTATGTGAGCTCGCTTGTATGGTTTTAACGGATGATTTTTGATCAAACACTCCCCTCTCTCTCTCTCTCTCTCTCGCTCTTTCTGCCCCTCGCTACGCCGTAATATGATTTCGGGAATGGCGGAAGCAATTATGCGCTTATTTACTTTTGCATTCAATCATATCGGATCGCCATCACAGAAAAGTCAGTTCACCGTGATAATTATCTACCGTAAGTCGTTTTATTTTTTTTACCTGCATATCCTATTATGGCCCTAGTATGTATGTCCTGAAGTAATGTTGGTTTTGTTCAATTGCTTGTGACTTCATGGCATTTAATTATTCGCATAATTCACTAATTTTCTATGGTCCAAAAGCGACGACGTACCTTGAAATGTTTTAAAATACAATGAACATAATTGATGAAATTAGGAAATCAATACATTCGTGAAAACCTTAAAATGGATTTCCTAAACTATTTTCATAAAATGAATTTTTTTAGTACTCTGTCACATAATTTATCGTAAAAATAGTTATTGCTTCTTCAAGCGTACAGTGGTTGGCCAAGAGAATCGCCAGCCTCTAATTTTAGCAGTATAAATCTTCTAGAGGACAAAATGTTTCAAGTGCGATTGAAACATGCTTCTCGTAACGATGGAGGGAAAAGCCCTTTCGGTCTGGGTAGTCTTTCTAAAAATGAAACGCTTAATTCTCTCTGCAGCTAACAAGCGCGCAGCTAGAAAAAATAGAACTGCTTCGTTAACCGCGGAAAATTTTCGTCGGTCTCTTATTTGCCTCATCTCTGGCACTAAATCTTAGCTATTCGAGTAATGACCTGCGTTTACCTTCCTCCACAGCTTAACCCTCTGGTTACCGAGCGGGGTCCTTTAGGGACCCCACACTTGAAAAATTGTGAATAAATAGGAAATAAAAATTTTCACGTTCATGTGTCTCCAGGTATGTGAACAACTTTTTAAATCCGAATTATTGGCCAAAGTAAAATAAAAATAACGTTTATTTGGAAGCTGTATTAATTAAAATACGTATGGGGTCCCAGAAGGACCCCACTTGGTAACCAACGTTCCAGACTGAATGTTTAACTGTTTTGCAAATGTGTGCGTCTGCAAGTGATTCCTTATTAATCATTATTAATATATATTACTTCTGTTAATTAAACTAATTTAATTATACACAATTGATATTATTAATTATTATTATTTTCATTCTTTGTCATCAAGCTTTGGATTTTGGCGATTTTCATGAATAATATCTGATCAAGAAAATTTTTAACATAGGATTGTGTTTACTTAGCGTGCTGTCAGTCATCTCAAACTGCACGAATGTTCTAATATAAGAGTAATATTACAATGATCGCTCGGAAAGAGCCTGTTGATAGCTTATCCCCACTTCTCTATCTATATTGTGGTCCTCTGTCCTGTTTCACGTTCCTCCACTGGTGATCTTTAGTACATGTCGTCCGTACGTATAATCCATACATTTTCCCTGTGAAATACTGTTTCGTCGTATCTGCTCGTTTCAGTTGTACATATATCCACTATTACTGAGGTAATTCGCATTCGAAATGTTTTGACTACATATTACGTTTCAGCAAAAGTGCTTGCTTGTAAATATCTACGGTTTTTTGACCCAACCTTTGTGTCGTAATACCATTTGCGCATCGAAATATCGTCTTTTTTCATCGATCATCGATCATAAGGTTTGCCATGCTTACCGCAGTGAAAATAGCGATCGTACATTATGATGGACCACTAACCAAGTTATAAATATACCACTCAGGTTTGGCATCATTTCGCATCAGCATGTATACAAATGCAGTTGCATACCGGTAGGAAAGGGATTGGATACTGGGCATCGAAGTGTGGTGTTGAGTGTAGGAGGCTGAAGGGGTGTGGGAGGGTTTAAAGGTTTGGGGAAGATAAAGGGCTGGTCGGGGTTTTCCTGTGTTGAAGGCCTTCGCGCAGCGGGGGGTGTAAGCAGTTGAGAAGAGAAAGGGGCATTAGCAAGGAACCCATCAATGCGATTTATTTTCTGGGATGAAATGCGAGGGGACATGTTGCTTTTATATGCAATGTGCTACATTGTATCATTCTTTGTCTGGGAGACTTGATTTCACTGTATAACAATGTGACATTCTGAAGAAAACACAATGTAAGTACGCGATCGTCCGAACTCGCACCGCATGTCCGAACTCACACCAACTTACGGTATAAAGCTAAGAGGTCGTTTCAGTGACATCAATTCTACAGAAATACCTAAGTGTGTGCTACAGCTGCTTCAACTAACCAGTGCAGTCAACTTACGGAAGAAAATTCTCCGTTTGCTACACCTATAGAGGTAAGTTCATAAATGTATAACTAAAACATTTACAGGTGTCACTCACAACTGTAATGCCCGTGCTCAAGTTAAACTTCTTTTATGTTCACACCTATTGGTAGAATGTATTATAACTACAAGCATCAAAATAAAAAAATAAGTATTTTTTAAATTGAAAGATTCAGTAAAATCTTTATCTATCGATACGATACTTTCAATATTCAAAATATTGTTATTTTTTTGATTTTCCCTAATGCTTATTGTTATGGGATATAATTATATTCAAACTGAGATAAAATATTTTTTTAAATTAGAAATGACTTCGAAAAGGTTCCTAACGGAGGAAGAAATTGAGAGGATCGCAGAGGACAGTGACTGCGATGATTTTTGTGACAGTGATAGTGAATTCATCCCAGCGGAGTGCACATCTGAATCTGAAGATAATTTGGAGGAAGTAGAGGAGGAGCCATTTGACCAACTACCTGAGGAAGAAGAAATTAATAGTGATGTGGAGGTAATTAAAAGTACAGATAACTCTGACATTTTGGTGTCAAAATCGGGGCGTGCATGGGAAAAAAATCCTCCAAAAATTAAAAAAACATTACAACGAAACATTCTTAACTGTAAACCAGGTCCTTCAAAACATTCAAGTTTGCTAATTCCATTCGTAAAACTTTTAATCTGTTTATGAATGATGATATCAAAGGTATTATAATTGAATGCACTAATTTGTATGCCCAAAAAGTGTTCAATGAGTTGTTAGTGAAGCACCATAAAGAAAATAACTGGACAAATTTGAGTATTGATGAACTGGATGCATATATTGGAATACTAGTGACTGCAGGTGCTCTTCGTTGTGCAAAAGAGAATGTAAAGGAGTTGTGGTCAACTGATACCAGTATTCGTAGAGCTTTTTTCACAGCATCTATGTCCCGCACAAGATTTCAACAAATCACGAGATTCATGCGATTTGATGACAAAGATACTAGGGCCCAAAGAAAACAAATTGACAAATTAGCTGCTATCCGCAATGTATGGGATATTTTCGTTGAGAATTGCCAAAATATGTTTGAACCGTTTGATTGCGTCACTGTTGATGAGCAACTGGTATCCTTCAGGGGAAAGTGCCCTTTTAGGCAATATATTAAATCCAAACCCGGGAGATATGGGATAAAAATCTGGGCTGCAGCTGATGTCAAAACTTCGTATCTCTTCAATTTGCAAGTTTACACAGGGAAATTACCTGGGCAGCGAGCTGAGAAGAACCAAGGGTCTAGAGTGGTCAAAGATCTCATTGAGCCTCTGTATAACACTGGTCGCAGTGTCACAACGGATAATTTTTTCACTTCCGTGGATTTGGCACTCTTTTTAGCATTGAAAAACGTAACTCTTCTAGGAACAGTGAGAAAGAACAAGCCCGACACTCCTTATGACTTGAGCAGCACTAAAGATCGTGACATTTTTTCTTCTAAGTTCACTTTCTTACATAAAGAGGGATTGGCTATGGTCTCGTATATGCCAAAGAAAAATAAAATGGTGCACTTGCTAACATCGCAATACTTGGATAACAAAATATCTGACAGTGAGTGTAAGAAACCCCTAATGATATTAGAATATAATAAAACAAAAGGAGCTGTAGACAATGCAGACAAACTCATAAGAGAATACACATGTGCCAGAAAAACTAATAGATGGCCATTTAGGCTGTTCATGAATATGATAGATATAGCGGCTAGTAATGCATTTGTCATATTTATGAACAAAAATCCAGAATGGAATAACAAGGCCTCGTTTCGAAGGAGAATCTTTCTCAAGTCTTTAGGGCATGAACTTGCTCTACCAAGCATGAAAAAACGCGCAGAAACAACTAACAGTAAACTTGTTACTTCTGCTCTTCTGGCATGTGGAGTAAAAAAAGCTAATTCAGAAATGGCCAAATCTGAACCAAGTTACGGCATATCCAAAAGGGGGAGATGCAATATTTGCCCTCGAAATATTGACTTAAAGGTAAATGTAAGATGCTCTGTCTGTAAAGCATTTGTTTGTTCCGAACATCGCCACAAGACTGTCACAGTTGTATGTAATAAAGACGAGTGTAATTGAATTTTCATCTTTTTTACAAACAAATTTCTGTTCACTTGTTAATATTTTGATGGAAACATTGTTTGATTTTTGTATTATTTTCTGTATTATTATGGTTTGCTCTGATCTTTAATTTAAAAATAAATAACTGAGATGAATAGCTGAATTTTCATATTTTTTGTAAAATATTTTTATGTTTGTTTATAAATATTTTCTTGCAAAAATTGTTGAATTTTTGGTAATATTATGGCCCATTATGATGCCTTTTCAATAAAACCAACGCTTTGATGTTAAATATTCTTTTTATTTCCCCGATTCATAAACAAATACGATGGGGTCCCTAAAGGACCCCAACGGTAACCAACGTAACAAAATGAGGGTCGGTAACCAGAGGGTTAAGAGTAAACAAAACTGTTTTGAAAGTGTGCAGATATATTCCTTTCTAGCTAAGGAGTCCCCCCAAATTATTATTGCTTCAGCTGAGATATCGAGTTCAAAGGACATTTCTTTCGCCTTTTGTTTCAATGGAAAGATCGTCCTTTCCGTTTGAGGCCAGGCCGAAATTTCTCATAAAGGCGACTCTCTTTTATTTATACCATTTAAATAGTGGTTTATATTAATTATTGCTGAGGTATCAATAAATTTCAATCATAAATTTATGAATTTCAAAAGACTCAGTGTTTTTTTTGTCGGACCTCTTCAATTTAGAAAACATAATATTAAAATAATTTCCGTGTTATCAAACGTTCAATTCCAATATTTTCAACATTGCATTATTTTACATCCTATTTGTATTTGTAATGCTTGTGCACTGTAGTTTAGCTTTCAGGCACCGTGGGATATTATTTTCAGTAATATATACGTAGAGTTGAATTTTAAGTGTAGAAATAGTTATTCAATTCGTATCACATTTCGAATTAGAAACTATAATCGTGCTTGGCGGCCATAAGGTTGTCTCTTGTTAGTCATAAATCTTTGACTTTCTTTTTGCTTGTCGAATTCCTGCCTTTAGGAAATTAATGCACCTGTCAAATAAGCGAAATGAAATTTAGTCGATAGAACGTTTGGAAACGAGCAATATACTTTTATATTTTATGATTCCGATGGTCTAATTATTCGTGAATACATGTGCAAAGCACAGAATCACAGAAAAATAGTGCATTATTCATTGGAAAATTAGAAAAAAATGCAAATTTATTACAATCATCTTCTTTTGATCAGTTTCATGGAGACATAGACATCATTATTTGGTTATTCTCTGCTGCAATTGCATTTTTTTTACTGCTTACAACATACTCTGAATACCGCCGGATAATTCTAATTTCGATAATATCATATGGTTACCTCAACATTTAATTCAATGAAATATTTCAATCAGATTTTTAAAACAATTAGGGATGTTAAAAATAGTTGCGCATCCAAGATATTATGCTTGATTTTATAAGGGCGATTAGGAGTTCGTTTCTTTACGCTTGGTTAGCATTAGTATTGGGATAAAATTTCCTTTAATTGAAGGTTCCGAAAATATCTGATTGAATGCGTTTGATCCCTGTGATTGATTGTCAGAATGATCTCCATGGGTGTATGATTGGTCAAATCCTGTTTTCAACCCATAACATTTATTTTAATGGGCTACGAAAAAATGCACCTAAAAGCGCTCAAGTGCAATAAGAACAATCGCGATTTTCTGATCTTTTTTTTGAAGCGCGTACGTAGTCCTTGGCGATATTTATGGCTATGCCGTGCTATTTTCGCGAGTAACGACCGAATCAATGTGTAAAAATCTTCACGCATGCCGGCGTCACTCGAGTAACCAATCCACAGTGACTGTGTGCGGAGAGAGAGAGAGAGAGCCCTTACCAAGAATAGACCCACTTAGATCGCGCCCATCGACGTGGAGCCGGTGAATCGGCTGTAATGAGGCACTGACGGGCTTATCGCCGACGTGTGCATGGCCCTGGGTGACGAATAGGTTAGCCGCCCGAGCGATGCTGAGACCGGGACGCTAAGAGGAGAGAGGGGGTGAGTATGCGCTGGAAGGGGAGGAGGAGGAGGGTTTGTCGCGGAATTGGCGTGGGAGGCATATACATATAAGCCTATACATGTATACCTGTATGGAAGGAGGAGGGGTCGGGGAAAGTGTGGGACATGCAAGAGGGCACCGGATACTCCATTCAAGAAGTTAAACCCCGGCAAAATTAGCGGCCCAATCATTCGCCCATATCGGGGATACGCATCGGCAGTCAAACGCATGTGTGGTCGATAGGAACGGATGGTGTTCGGCGTAGGAGGTGAAAGGAAACGTTAAAGAGATATGAAGATAGAGGACCGTATTGGCACTAATATTGGGTGGAGAAAAAAGTTTTATTCCTGTATTCTCGAGTTTTTACTTTTCTGTCTTGTCGCCTAAGAAGTCCTTTGACTTAACTATTTATGTGAATTGTACCAGGGCTTCAAAGTGCCTTAACGTTAGCGTTTGTGAGAGAATTATTATGAATATTATCTTAATCGATATGTGGAGTACAATTTTTCTCAGTAATTGAATACTTAAAATTATCCACGTACCATATACATTAAAGAATTGATTTCTTTGTACTCCTTTTCACGATTTCAATGCAGCTTGCTGTATGCATTTCTTGAAGATATTCCTGTAATTTTGCCTCTCCTTATTGAGTATTAAGTACTTCTACGTGGAAGTAATGCAACGTAATTCCTAATTTGCTATGCATTGAACTATGCTGCGTTGATATTGTTGGGTGTTTTTGAGGATCACCGAAATTATCTTTCCTGTATAAGAATAGATTTTTTTGCTTTTAATAATTATTATTTACAACTCATAACGATCTAATTAAAGCGTTCAAAACTATAATTATTTTATTTAACCATTTCTAATGAATCAAAAAAAAAGTAGAACTGGGTAGTGATGGCTTCAGAGGAATCTTGTAAAGCAAAGACGAGCAGGTAAAAGGCGTAAAAATGGCTGTCGAACTTGCGGTAAATTGGGGAGACGGGCAGCGCGACCTAATAGGCCGCATATTGGCTTATAAGAGATGCATAGATTAGATCGCTGTGATAAGTAGCTTCAGTAGATATAGGATCTCCGGACATACCTCATCCTATTAAGCCCGGCGCGGGGGATGGAACGGGGATGAACAGGCGGCCAATAAGTGGAGGGAATCGCCGTTTTTCTCTCTCGTCCGAAAAAGGATTTTTTTGGGCGAATGATTAGGTGGTGGGGGTGAAGGAGTTATGAGAGGAGGGATGGATTGAATGAGCTTGCGAGGAAAGGGTGCTATCGAAGTAGAGAGAGAGAGTTGTGGGCAAGGGTGGAAAGGAAGCCTTTTCCCTTTCCTTTTTGGATGGTTTATGCCCATTAGCATACGAGAGGCCATTACGCAGGCGTTATAGCGGTGTGGTATGGCTCCGGAGGGGATATTCGTGGGGGTGGTGGCTGTTTGCCCCCCGGGTGCCTCAAGAGAGGTGGGAGAATCTCCCGGGTCGGGCCGGGTGAACGGTGAGACCACCAAGGAGAAAGAGCCCGTGGGTAAAAAAGTGCTTTGCAAAACGGCCGCGAGGAAGGCGGGGGTAGCGGGGAAAGAACGTGTTGGAGTGAGGAAAGGGTGGATGGAGAGGGAGGAAAGATCTCTTGATCTTTTTTTTTCCTCTAAGCTTGCCTTTCATCTTTTCGCTGTAATGGAAAGAGGGAACAATGGTTTGTGTTGGAAGGTGTTCAGGTTTGATGTTTCTTTTTTTTCCTTTTCATTTCTCCGTCCACGTATCGGTCTCTACTTTCTCGAGATATAAGGCAGTATTTATTGAGCAAAAGCGGTTTGGGGATGCGTTTGGATCGCTTTTATTGGAATTTCCAGTTCCGCAGGTTATGGCTTTGTCTTCTTTTTACTTATTAATTCGGTTTCATGATCGTTTCCTTTCCCACAAACCCGGGCTGAATTTTCAAGTGATGAGTCACTTCCCTCGATTTTGAAGCCTTTAATTTTGCCTTTCGATTGGTAGGTATAGCTAATTGATGACACGTTTCGATAACGTAGGGGAATGGTCTGGTTCAACTCTACCAATTATCGGGCTTCATATCTTTTATCTCTGTATTTTGTAGGCTGTGATTTCAAACGGCGGTTTTGTCGTCCGATTCCCGAAGTAGTGGCTGTATTTTTCATTCTCGGCAACACTTTTAACTTATGCCAATGTCCCTTAGTAACAGGCACTTATGTTTATGTGATTTATCAGTTTAGTGACACGTCAATTTTACTGAAATTAATTCCGTTAATTGGAATTAAAAATGGATGGAAAAACATTTTGAAAACAACAATGTCAAATAGCATTGTTTTTGGTTGTCCAAAGTGTAAAAAAGTAAATAACATGGAAATTTTGCTATGGAGTAATTTCAACCAAATGCCGATTTTATTTTCAATAGCAAGACCATGGTTTTGATTTGATCACGTTGATTTCATAATATGTAAATGACTGTTTTCGATTACAAAGAATGCTTTTAAAATAAAATGCCCTCTATTTTGGAAGATATCCCTCGCTTTTTAAGAATTTATTTAAGATATTAGAGTATATCTTATAAGAATTTATGTTGCTATTTTGGAAAGGTAAAAAAACTATCTATGGTCGCAAATTATATACGAAATGTGTTTGCTTCCAAGAAGGCGTCAACTTCTGAGATTTACGACGTTTCTTTCCATCATTTTTTGCCTCTCATGAGATGTTCCATGGTCATAGTTGGTTATTTTTTTCCTTAAAAAAAACGGCATACCCTCACGTCCATGTGACACGCCCAGTTTTAGCCGGATCTTTTTACAGCTTTCCAGGTTCTATGTTCAAACATGTAACGGGATTTTTTAATTCTCACTGACGCCCTACCAGATTTTTTCTTCTTATTACTTGCAATTGGTAAAATTCAACGCGGTATTAGTACATGTATAGATTTAGGAAAACTCTGCTTTATAAATGTGAATGGGTAGAAGGAGGAACTTAGTACCAATAAAAGAGTATTTTACTCGGATAAATAGGCTGGAAAAGGGTTTTATACTTAGATACATAAAAAATGGACTCCTAAAATCATGAAATACTACGGGAAATATGAGCGTAATATTACATATTTATTAATATAAAGCGGGGCTCCTGAAATTTTTAAAATTATCTTTGGTTTCTGTTAGCGCTGTTGTGGCCGTGTCATTTACATCGATTGTGCCTACAAAACGTATCTTCGTCGGAAGCAGGAATTGATTCCTCCGTATTCAACAAGGAGGCGCAGCTGCTGACCAGACAAACCGGTTATGTGAAGTACACTTTCGCTCATGATGGTGCTAGTACATGCTGGTGCTATTTTTTATTAAAACCTCCTCTGTATTAAATGGCGAAATTTTTTATTGCTTAATATTTCGTCTTAGCGAAGAATCCGCACATTTCAGACAGGGGGATATGTGTCTACATGAACTGTCCTAATGCATATTGAACTAAGAATTAAATCAGTTTGCGCCTTCCCTGCATTGCCTCCCGAGCAGCAACATTTCGTAGTTGAAATTGAGCCCAGTGGTTTTACCATCGAAACATCGATCCATGTGCTGCCCTCTCTCGGGAGTAAGCGCGGCATCAATAATGTCAGGTCCGCCCGCGATTGAAAATCGTTGCGTATGATGTTCGGCGAAAGAACGCGCGACATCCGATTATAAAATCCTGTTCCCTCATCAAATATCGAACTTCGTCGTCGCCCTTACTTTCCCATCGGCACACTGGGAATCACCCGCTCGTCAACATCCGCGTTGTTTAATCGTCTCCCAGTCGAGCGACGCGCATCCGATTAGCCTCTCTCTTCGATCCGGACAGCGTCGCGTCGTGTAACCGACGCGACGCGCGAGGTGTTGGTTCGCTTGTAAAATTACCCCACGTTATGGAATGGTTTTGACATTGGAATTGCGCTTTGCAAAGTTTTTGCTATATATTTTTCCGACTTGAATTTGAAAATTACCTCGTATATTTTATCTTACGTTATTTTTGCTTATAAATGGCGATTCCTTAATATGCCGTTAGCCTCGTTGAGGTAAAGATGTTCTCAAGCCTTTCCGTAAAAATGACTAGAAAACGTATCGATGCCGCTTGCTACCTCAGTTCATTAACCACAGGGACCCGGCAGTACTCCTCTTGCTTCGCTCCCCTTAGGGTCTTTGATTGCGTAGCGAAATTTTCTAGAGACCCACTATTTAAAGAATTTTCTGCTTTAATTTTTGGAATGAGTGGCTGAATTTTAAAATTCTGCTTCGCAGTAAAAATGATATCCCATCGATCTATAGTCTTAGTCAAACGAATTTTAATTCGATGCAGAGTGTACAATTTTTTCTTGGAAATCCATGGATACTTTGGTTTATTTTGAATCTGAATACATCTGTTGGATGAGATTTGAGGAGTTATAACCCAGTTTGAATGAATTTTGCGTATTTTTTGTTATCTTTCTACCACTGAACTATTTTGCGCCCCTTTTGGTACTCTTGCCGTGCTGGAAATTCTTGGAGTGTGAGATTTATTTTCCGTATCATAAGTGGCCTGGAAACACGAAATGTAGATTTTTTACGTTCAAATACAATACCTACGGGGAGAAAAGTACGGGTATATCCTCTGTTAAACTATTGATTGTTGGTTCAAAAACGTGGATTTTGATGCAATAGTGTTCTTTAAAATTGAACCTTCTTACATGGGCCATTAAAAAAGGGTTGGAGAAGGCGGGGTGAGTTGAAAGATCAACCGTTATACCGTTGGTGTTTACCGGGATTATTGTCAGTCGTGAATGTGTCGGTACGTAGAACAAGAGTTTTGAAAGTAATTGTAGATTAAAGTTCTTGGATAGAAACTGAAGAGATACGAAGGAACCGTATTCATAAATAAAACAGTGAGACCTTGCATTGTGGTAGGCGATGAAATGTGTACACGACTGGCTGTTAAGACTTGAGTGTATTAGAGCTAACTCGGTGGACTCTGATTGTAATATTCTTAAATAGTTTACCTAATATAGGACTTCGTGCGAAGGATGACGTTTTTGAAAAGTCGTGGGTTCTAGGAAGTAAAAAAAAAATAGCCGATGGCGACGTTCCGCAATCTCATCATGATATTGGGAACTCTTTATCCGCTGAATTTGTCCGAAATAACACTCGCATTATACAGAGAACACTACTAATCCATTCATTGTGGTCGAATGAGCATGTCAGAACCACATTTATATACACTTGTATCATACAATTCCGTATCCCTCTCTTAAAATTTGGAGTTTGTTTGGACATGAGTTCGGGCGGTGGCAAACGAGGACAGCCATGGATGACGGGAGGGGAAATATTTTAATACAACTGTCGCCAACTCTTGCAACCCCATTCTCACCCTGTCATTCTGTCTGCGGATGGACGGCCGCGCGACAGTTCGACTGTGCCGAAAGAGAGGGACTATTATACGGGCGGCGCGCGCGCCGATGCTCGTGAGAATGACGAAGACAAACAAGTGTGAGATAGTCGTTCTTTCGTGAATAGATTGGGGATGGGACGGACGACGGGGTGTGGACGGGAATGGAATCGGTTCACGCCGAGGCCGACGCGCGTGACAAGTGAAACGAAACAGCTCGATCTCCTCTCAATGTCTGTTGCTCTCATTAGCCAGCGTTACTCTCTCATGAGTTGGTCTGGTTTGGCACTGTATTACCACTCGTCTCAATAGTTTGCCTTAGTTTGACTTCATTCGTTCCTCCCTCCATTGACATAATTTTTCTCATTCTTTAGTCTAAAATTTTGCGTTTTCTTAAATAAAGACAACATTCCCGCCAGGGTCATAACTGGACGAGTACATGAATTCACTGTGAGAATGGAGATTTCCGCGGTGTGAATTGAAGTTCTGCATTTCCAGTTACTACCGCGTCGGTTGCTGTGGCGATGACAACAGTACCACTGGCACTACTGCCAGCGTCTTCAGGTTCGAAATGAATAACTACAGTCATTCACTGAACCCGCGAGTCCAAGGGTTTTAAAGCTGCTTGAATTCACCTTTGCTTTGAGAAACAAGACAACCATTGGGTGATGACAATATATTTTGGCCCCTGTGCTTTGAATTTTTACTATAGCAACTTAAAAATGTAGCTGACCACACGAATCCAGTTTCATATTTACTAATCATTTAATTACCGGTTACTGAAATAATTTAAGGTTTATCATTGGAACGATTTTGGGTGAATAAATTTTTTTAAAGTATATTTTTTTCCAATGATACGTATTCCAGTCAGTAAGGGGCACACAAGAGGGACGTACCGTGTACGAAAATCGTCGTTCTTTTGACGTTATTTGAAGTGTATTTGTCATACACGCCCTCGCTCTTCCCAGCCGGATTTTCCCGAGCCCGAACGGTGAACGCCGTGTGTGCGTTGACTGTTGGTGGTCGCGGGTTTGTGTACCCTAAGAGGATCATTTCAACGCTGGCTCACGATCCCATATAAATTCGCGCATGATTTGAAACCCGTGCTCGAGCGGAGCCTCGGGTTTAAGGCCGGCCCGACGTGGATTATTTACGGTTTGTTTCAATGACCCGTCATCGCCAGGTCCGTCGTATTTGAATTCTCCGTCAATTAGGGGTTAATTGGATTTATGAGATCTAGTAATTGCTTGCAGAACACCTCTTTCGGTGGTCGTCTGAGGGGGCTTAATTTTTTCGAGCCTTCGCGGATTTGATGCTTAAGGCGTTTAATGGATAGGCTATTCGAGTTGAAGTACTACTCTTAAATAATTCGTTTCCTCGGGCGTGACTCCATGGAATCGAATTCACATAGTGAAATGTAAAAACTTTTAGATTCCACATAAATTTAAATCTGCTCTTTCATTCTGCTCGAGAGTGTTCCTCGGCGAAGTTTTATTTGCCAATTCAAAAATATTGGCTAAAATGTATATGTAATATTTCATTGGTCAGTAATGAGACCCAATCGTAGCTTTCAAACAAGTTGAAACATACGATCAGGCCAATGCTTGAGTATTTTTACGCCATTAACGCATGGTTCTTCCATACCAGGTTCAATTGAGGAAATTATTTTGCATAATAATCATTAGTGAAGTAATAAAGTCACAGTCATTCTATGAGTGCATGAAAGGAATTTCCTATATTAATTGTCCAAGTTTTTTTTTATACCTTCGTAACTATTTTTTCCGCTTTTATAGATGATTTATTTTCTAAATTCATGGCTTATCTTAAGTGATTTAAAGTCCTTGATTTGAGTAAAAGGTATAGAATTGTGCCATTATTGGTGCATGGGTGGTCTTTTGTAATCGGTTAACTTCTTGCTCAAGCCTCCAACGAAATTACTCCAGTGGTTATTTTACTCGCAGTAGCCGCAATGTGGGAGATAATTCAAAGGAAGGGATATGATACTCTCTAAATATGATTTTCCTCTAAACGAGCACCTTGGTCATCATCGGTTAAATTTCTTTCCCACGCACTTTGCCCTTGCGTAGGCTCGTTTATTTAACCCAAGGAGTGTCTGTGAAGTGGGAGTTGTGGGACAGGGATTAAGGCAAATGCTGTCAAAGATTTGTTGCCTGGGTGTGGTCATCTCAGAGAACCATTTATACGCAAGATGTTGAATAAACTGTGAAAAGGAAGAAAGGTGTTACCGGGCACCCAGTCCCGACCTCACAATTCCTTTCGCTAAAGTCGCCTCACTCTTTCTCTTCCTCTTCTTTCTCGGGTGTCATAAAAAAATTGCCATTGTCGCTCTCTCTGGTTTCTTGCCTGCCACAGATTTTCCTGCAGTTAAGTTTTCTCTAAACCCGTCGGAATTAAAAATATAGTTAATTGAATTTATGCGGAAAGGAATAAAATAACCATAACCGCGATCATATATATAATCATTCGGTTATTCCTTCCCTGCGTGAATCTTGTTTTGCAGAATTACAATGATGGTCCAAAACGTTTTGTGTGGGTATTTGTCTATCGAAATATTCTGTGAGGTTGAAAATTTTTTGGGTTGAGGGGTCGTTATCATATGGATGTCGCTGGCGTTATTTTGAAGTAGGTAGTTGTATGCGTACTAGGTATAATCATATCCCTTCTCACGTAGAAATTTATTGTTTTCCAAGAGTATTTATATGTTATTTTACTGCGCAATAGGCTACCAACGTTTTTCTTGGTGCCTCCGCACCCTTTTTCAGGTATTTTCAAATAGTTACCACCTTCTCAGCTAGTTAGAGCCTACTGAATCAGTTAAAGTTGTTAATTGAAGTGGCTTAGTGATACCGCGCTGGTTTGCATCCCTTGTTCCTCATTAAACAGTCCTGATTTAAACAGTACAAAAATTTGTCGTATCTAGAAAATCATACATTTTACCTATGCTTTCGTATTTTCCCATTGCTTCCTATTGCTCGCTTTATTATTTTGTAAGATAAGTTTAAGTTAAAAAAATAATTTATTATTTCCGAATAACGCTGCATTTTTCAGAAGGTCATAGCTCGTTTTTCCATTTGCACCTGGTATAATCATTTTATGCAATATGTTATCCATAAATGTATAAATGCATAGATAATTTTGAGACATTCATGGATAGAATGCTAGGATAGTGGTGATATCCAATCTTAACTTTCAAGTCATTCTGCACAGGAGCGTGACAGCGGCACTGAACGGGATTCACATGACTTGGAGGGAAGCTAAGTGGAGGCCAGCTAGGTGGAGAGAAACTGAGTTTGTGAGATATTTGTGAGAAATAGGAATCGAGATAAGGACGTACGTAGACAGCTCTTGGAAGCTGGAGTGGTTGAGAGGCACTGGGTGGTTCATCTCTTAGGGGTGGAGGGCGGGGAAGAGGAAGCTCAAGAATCCGGTTGAGCTGCCGGAGCAACAGTGGTCCCACGGGTGATGCTGGGCTCTGACTCGTAAATCAAAAACGCAGATGCAAATTCTGACGCCGAGGACCGCATGCTTTCTAGAAGCTTGCTTGTAAGCAGCGATAGCCTATCGGCTGTCCCTTCCCTCGCATGGGGTAGGCAAAAGCGCTACGGAGGAATCTTCATTGCTTTCAAGTACTTCTAAGTGTGGCTCCCCGATTTGATGTGAAATGTTCATCCACCCACCTCAAAGTGTCGTCTATATGCCCCGTTTATGGTTCTAAATGTTCGTCTACGGTCCTTTAATTGTCAGTTAGGCTCCGTGCTTCCCAATTTGTTCTACGTGATAAAGTAAGGTATTGTTGTCTTCATGTTTTATTCAGAGCTAGAATTACCTTTCATTAGTAGATGGTTGGTAGATCTTTTAGAGTTAGACGCATTAATTTTTGGCCATTTACGGAGTATTGTAATTCTAAATCTCGATGACGGGTGTTGAAGAAGGGCTTATGTTAAACTTTCTAGGGTGTAGGTGGATCAAATCATGCTTTAAAGTTTATATAGCACCCTTGCCCTGTTATCTTTTATTAACTCTTGCGCTAGGGCGACAGCTTAGCTCGTATTTGCATGTATAATAATTTCGTTGGTAGATCATCTTTCCATTGAGATTGTATTCAACATATTCTGTTTTATTGTGCGCCTAGGAGTCGTTTGTTCTTGATTAACTGTGGAGACAACCGTATTAATATTGCAACAAATCTTCGATTTACATAATTCATATCAATTGAGTGATTCTAATGACACCTTTGCAGCTTCTAGGAAAGTTTAAATATTGATTTGAATATGTTTAGGTAGAACAGTTACATACACGCTGTTATGAAAGGGTGAGAAGGGTAGGTGTTTGAATACGTGGAAACTTTGTCGAAACTCGTAACAGGATTTATATATTCGTTGTAATGGGAACCTGCGTCAGCGGGTGGGGTGATTATTAAGAAGGGTATATGAATGACGATGTAAATCAATGGGCGTAATCGAAAGCGTACCACGTGAGAGAAAAATCCAGAAATATTTAATGAACAAAATGACGAAGAAGGGGAGAGGCTGTGAGGTATTCGAGGCTTTGTTTTCTGGGACGTGTTTATGACGCAGGGAAAAAATCATGTACTACCTACACGAGGGGAACGTCATTAAAAAATGAGCATTGTCTGTGGACGCGTGTAAACGAGAAACTTTTAACAAGGATCCCGCATTCACGTTTCAGAACTCAATAACGACGGCGTCGTCATCGAGTAATAAGTGTATACACAAATTTAGCCCTCACGCATTTATAATATTAATGTTCAACGGAGAATCTTGGCATAGGAAATTATACGTACATGGATGGTTTTGTAACAGAAGTTAAGTTTCGGTAAAACCGTGTTGTAGATCAAATACTTAGCTATATAAATATTTAGAACGTGGTTGATATTTTACATTCTAGAAAATCCAAACAATGAAGGATGGAGATTGGGAGGATCAAGGGGATTTGTAATTCATGAGGAATATAGCGTTGTCTATATTTTGATGGTTATGTGGAATCTGTCTGGATAACATTAACTCAATAGTTTTGAAGTGCGAAAAAATATTTTCTCCCGAAGATATGTAACGCAATATGACACCTTCCGATGGGGATGTATTGTACCTCTTGCAACCACTCCAAGATGTGTTTTGCACGGTGATAAATAGTGAGGGATTGTTTTTCACGGTCTGAATTTATTGTGGTATACGCGCAGAAAGGCAAGTCACTGAATTGATCCCAATTGTAGCGAATACGACTTGTATGGATGCATATTAGTTACATTTGTAACAGCCACTTTATAATGGCTGAATGATCTCTCGGTGAACTCGATGGGCAGATCTAGCGCTACCTTCCAGCTAGACATATTTCCGTCATGATGAAGATGAGCTCCATTTTATGCAAATTAAGATTTATTGGCCCGATCTCAGACTTCACTCGGACGCTCAATCAATTCAGCCGGCCGGTTCTTGCGTGTTTATTGCTTTTAAAGTGATAGATGAAGAATGTTTCAAAGTCGGCCAGTGGGGTAGTTTGGCATGCCACAACGATCAGGTTTCCTGGAAACTAATTATATGTGTTTGATCGAAATCATTTAATTTTAATATCTATTTTTCTGACTCCATATCTTTGATAAACTAACACATCGCATCATCTTATTTTTTTATGGAGTTTTTTTTAAGAGATCATTAAATAAGTGCACTCCAGGAGGGAGAATATTTTTTCTGATATATATAATAGGGAAGAGTATATCGCCTTTATGTTAAAATCTGTTGTCATAAACCTATAACTAGTAATTTCAAAATATGATGTCATTTTCTCGCCTGTTGCTCTCCTGATTTATGCAAATGCTACCTCTTCTTATTTTCAAATTGCCATTAAACGTTTACAAAATCTTATCATCACAGTTCTATTGCCAAGCATTGGTATCGGTGCCCTAGTATATTCTGTTGTATGAGTATATTTGCTAGGAAATCTCTCCCTTCATTTTGATTGGGCTTTCCTTATGAAAGTTTCAATTACTAGCTCAGTGCTTCTCGATCCTATTTGTTACGGTGTCGATAGAATGGCATAGTTCCTGGTCATTCCCTCTCGCAGTCGATCCGTCTTAAATGAGATTTGAAATCAAAGGTTTAATTTCTGTTCAGCATATGAGTTCACGCCGCTCAGTTCAAGTTTAAGGTAATTTTAAATTACGTGCTTTAATGTGTATTTTTGAAGGTCGTTAAAATTATGCCCCCAGACCCCTAAAGCAACATCCAGGAAAAACGGAAATGGAGGATTGAATACATTGTGGCATGAATATATTTGTAGACTTGCACTGTAAAAAGATTAGTATTTTTGTAATAAAGACAGCTCACTCATCAAGGTTCTACGATCTGTGTAATTTTCTCTTTTGAGATAAGTGACACAGCAATGAAAACTTCCACCTGGGAAGGTAGTGCGTAATGAAAATTAGAACTCGGTGATACGATTGCTATGTGGGGAATAGTATTCAGCCAAGCAGGCATACTATTAGAAAACTCTGGTGACTCATGCAGTTGAATGAATAATGGTGGTCGGCGGTGAGATACCCTTACCATCTAAATTGAAATATCTCGTTCTTTGGTGGCCCTTCCTTCAGCCCGTGAGTCTACATATTTTCTGTGAACATTTGAACAAGGGATAGAATGAAGGGTTTCAGGAGGATGTGAAGAAAGATCTGTGTGGTTGCCATTGTGACGTATTAATCGGCGATGAGTCATCATATTACTGCAGCCATCTGGGGTTTTCGGTGTTTCTAGATGCGATATATTTTAGTATCAATTTTCTCGAAGTTTATTTATTTTTGTTGGTCACATTAATCGTTATTTTGTCGTGAGGATAAATAATCATGACGCGGGCATCTCATTAATATGTCGGTCCATCATTCAACACAGCAGTCGGTCAATATAAGTGATCGTGAAGCTTACTTTAAAGCATGTTCTTTTCTTTTCAATCATTTCTAAATAATTGTAACTCGTTTAAATAAAACCTACCATTGCTTAAAATTATTTAGCACAAAAATGATTTGTAAATGCTTTTATCGTATAAAATGTCGGCATGTATTATAGAAAACGTTCTGAAATATTGGTTGTGACCATTAAATTTTTCCTTTAATTACTTATTTGTTAATTCAATTAGCTACAGTTTATTTAGGCTATTATAATTGTGAAATATGTGAGAAGTTGCCAATCTGTGAATTATATTTTACGGGACACAAGTATTTTTCTTGCATCCCAGTTTTAGTGCATGTCTCTTTCGAAGCTACTTTTTTTCGGCCGAAGCCAATAAGCAATTTTTCCAAAACTATACGAGCTTAAAGAAATCTCCATTCCTAAAAAAATTAAGCTCTCGAAATTAGACACCAGCTGGAATTAATTGATATTCTATTTTTGGATTCATCGCATTGATTTCAGTTATTTTATTCTTCGAACATCGCTTTCCTTAAGGTCGGACTTTAACCTACTTCCTTCTTTTCGAGTTTCTCACGTGTGATTCATCTCCCTTGAAATCCCTCTCTCTCTCCTGGCGTATCTTCCGCTGGGAGGGAATCCTCAGAAAACCGTGACCTTCCCCAAGTCGAGAATAGTATGAGGGAAAAATTTCATGGACTGTACCTCTTACTTTCTCGCTACTCCTACCTCGCCTCATCCCTCTCTCTCTCTCTCTCTAACTCCCTACCACGTTTGTGGTTTTTTTTCCGGATTATTTTTTTTTCTCTAGAGGATGAAGTCTGGTCTCGCGCCGAAAAGGTAGTACCGACGGTACCGACCTACCTACCTAACTTCCTACTCATTTTACCTTCTCATCCACCCTTCAGTCGGCCATTTCGACATACTCATTCCTGCGTCTGTCTGAGGCCTTCCCTTCTCCATCTTTTTAAGGGGTCCACGTGCTACTTAAACCTCCCCCTCTCCTCTCTCTATCTCCCTCGATTTTTTTCTACCTTCCCTTCATCCCCCCCTCTCTCCCTCCTCATGTCCCTCCTATTTGATTCTTACGATCCCCGCCGCCTCCTCTTCTGGCAGGCCGGATTCCCTCCGCCCAAGTCTTTTATGCCATGCCCTCGTTTATCCGTCATGAAGTCTCCCACCCTCCTCCCCAGGTCTACACGCCCGTCCTCGGTGCCCGCCCAACCTCGGAGCCGCTCCGACTCTTTCCCCGCCGCCCTGGTCCCAAGCCATCTCTTCCAAACTACCCCCTGTGCCGGAGAGATGCTTAGCAGACCGCTGAGGGAGGGTTTTCAACCTCCACCCACCACCGCCACCTCCAACATTTTCCACCCTCTTCCCCGAGAACACATCTCCTTGAAAAACGTAAAGGGGAACTATTCTCTTTGTCTCGACGGCGGGAAAACAGAAATGTATGCATGAGGCTGGCGGATTTATTTCAAGTAGTATGAGCGTGTATGAGTGCGGAATACATTTATGCATTTCAAACTTTTGATTTGTTTTTTCAAACAATCTCTTTATCATAAATGAAAAGAAAAACTTTGTTGTATTCCTCCAATTTATTTTCAGGTATTTACGACGCAGCGGCGTTATCTTACCGGTACCTGAAGATGACGCCGCTACGTCGAAACTGGTTACATAAATTGGTGGAATATAGCAAAGTTTTTCTTTTAATTTAGGATAAAATGAACTTCCACAATGATGAGCCTGAGAGGATAGGTATAGCAATCTCTTTTGTTATCTTGTATAATATAAGTGAAATGACCTTTCATTCACTTTTATGCTCCTCTTAATGTTGATGTGCTCCTCCTCATGAGCCTATACAATTTCCTCCTCATGTATTTTTATTCAAATTGATATGCTTAGCAAAAGTCAGTTTTGAAAATTAATGGTCAATCCAACTGCTTCGAATTACCCAGTAAATTTTTACATTGAATTAGAAGCCACTCGTATGTATTCTTTTATTTCTCACATATACTTCATTTTTTCTGCTGAGTGTTTTGATTTATCGAGGATCCCTGCTGTTGATAACTAAACAATTGAAACTTGTATTTACACCATTTGAAAAATGATTTCACTTAGTGGAGCATGAGAATTTTTGATTACTTCATATTTGTCACAATTTTCAACCCTAAATAGTCAATTGGCACGTCTTCGACATATCGTGCGAAAAAATCTATTAATGTGAATGATAATTCACTTTCTTGCCTAGGATAAGTGATGTTCGCAGTAAACCGAACCGTTGTAAACACATCGCTGGTTCCTTTAACTTGACTAATTTATTCTCAGTATCTCTTTCTATCGTGATTTCACGGTGCCAGCCCCTTAAATTCAGGTTCCATGTCGTTTCATATTTCAAACGGCGCTCAGAAACCGTCACAACGTATTAATGGACCCGGGACGCTTTTCCACTCGCCCCATTGCTAACGAGGCCTGTCATCGTAGGTTTTCTAATTTACACAAAGAGACAGAGAGGACGGCATCAGCCCTCCTACCTACTCATCTATCCTTTCTCAACTTTGCTTCGCGTATTTATTTATTGCCTCTTTTTTCTACCAGTTATCCGTTGTATGAACGCCACCGCCCTATCCCTCCACCCCATCCTCGTCATTTCCTCAGAAAGAAAAAAAAACCCTTCTCGGTATTTTTTACCCTCTTTCGGTAAATCACCTCCTCATATTTTTCCTTACCTTTCATCTTCGTTCTTTCGCCGCCGTTCCTCGCCCCCGAAAATTCCTCCTTCTCTCCTCGCGTTGCCTTCCACCACCTTCGCCGTCGTCTTACCTTCACTCTTCCCCAACGCGGCATCGTAATTCCAAGAGTTGAGGGTATGAATCATGCCCGTATAGCCTCGTAGCCACTTCGCTACCCCACCGCACCTTACTCCCTCACTCCTCCCTGCATCCCTTTCATCTTTTAGCACCACCCACCCCTCCTCCGTCATATTCTCCTAAAAGAGTCTTACTTGTGATCTTTTAAGGGCATCTTATCCGTATTTCCCTTCCTACGTGTTCTTCTCCTTGATATGGGATCAACCGTCTGTATTCCTCACCAGTTCGCGCAAAACTTTCCCTCGTATAGTCGCCACCTTGCCTTCCTTTCAAAACACGTGTACGACAGTCTCTTTGAAACTTCCAGTCGTCTTGAGACTCATTAAGTTCGGTTGGTTTCTCCTGAATAATCAATTCTAATTGCGCATTACTACTTTCCTAGCCTTTCCTTTCTTTCCTTTCTTTTCACGTTTTCATATTTTTTTGTATTAATTTGGCTTAGAGACTCTGAGTCGACATTGCTCCAGGTAGGAATTCAAACTCTCCGAGTTTGTTGACACATTGAAAGCATTTGTACCTTTCTCAAAATGTGAACTATTTCAATTTTGCCAAAAGTTACTCTCGTGTTAGTAAGGGAAAGAGATGCAGCGTGGACGAATGTGTGGTCGCGATCCTTAGAGTTAAGGACTGAAAACAAGGGGAATGGGTATTGAAAATCGTGTTCTTATAAGGTCTTATCTTAACCTTAGTAGCAGAAGATATTTTGGTACACATGTGCCTTTTCTTTCATTTTTCGTTGTGACATGAATCTTTCACACCACATAGCGTCTTTCAGAAAGGCCGACATATCGTAAAGATGCTTTCTTTTCGTCATTAGTGCTGCCCCAGTCTTGGTGATTTTGCTCCAGCTTCGACGGCCTCCACGGAATTCATCAATCACCGTGGAGCTCTAGAAATATTCTTATCAGCATATTAACCATGAAAACAATATCCGTGATCATGTCGTGAAAGTTCGTATCGCTTATTGCCAGCCATTTTTGGAAATACATATATTTTCGAACGTCGATTTTGAGAACGATTGAGTTCAACTTGGCGTAAAAATATGCTACTTGAGAAAGATTATTTCTATCCCGAGAAATAGATTGTGTGAAGAGTTCGCGGTATCGCCACCGAGTCAGGACCTGCATTTCTACCGACGCGACGTTTCGATGTCCGACGTCCCTGAGGACGATTGCCGAGTCGGACATTGAAACGTCGTCAGAAATGCAGTTTCTGACTCGGTGGCGATCCTGAGAACTCTTCACGCAATGCACTGCTTACTTATATTATACTTCTAATCACCTCTTTTCCGTACATCAAGCCGTTATAACAGTTCAGTTCACACCATTCCCATGGTGATCTCCCTCCTCCTTCCATTGCTCTTGAAAAAATCTTACCCTCCCCCTGCCCAACTCCACGGCACGGGGCAGCTTTTCCCAGCCCTCCTCTTTCCTGCTCACACGCGCACCCACATAAACATCATTTCCCCACAACTTCCCCCATCCGCTTACCTGTGCCGTGGGGATTGAAGGAACCCTAACGAGGGGGGCCGGACCCACTTCTATCTCTTTCCCACCCACCTCGCTCCTTATGGTCTGCCGTCGCTTGCTCCCCTCTCCCGCTGCGCTCAGCATGATACTCTTGGACGGTTCCCTTTTGCGGACTGTTACCTTAGTGTAGTAAACTGCGTTTTCCGACCCTGGTCCTGAGCGTTTTATGCTCCTCTTTGAGGGACATTAATCAGCATTTTTTGGGCTGGAAAATTTAAATTCAGTGTAGCCATTTCCATATTTATTAGCGCTTCTTGTTTCCAATAACAAAACTGGCAAAATATTTTCAAATATACCTTCTTATACTTCGTACATAATATTGTCAAATTCTCTTGTTCCATGCCATTGTGGTAATCACATATTCAATCGTAATTTTCAACGATGTTATTTTTTCATGTCTTATATTGCCTCAAATATGTCATGTATCGTGTGTTTTAAAATTTTCGTATTTATTACCTACATGAAACCCCCCCCCCTTTATCGGTGAATTGGAATGACGAAGGGAATGTTTATAATCATTGATTTGTAGCGAAAGAGAGGACATTGGCTAAGAGTATAGTTTTCTTTCATTGTCACCCCAATTACGATGTGCGGTTCCTAATATTATCAAAATACCTCTTTTATTGTGGTAGTGAATATTTCACAGCGTGCTTTTGTCTGATAAACTGGAAGGAAGAATGGAGAGCCGACGAACGCTGGGGTATGAAAACTAATTTTCTCGAATTCAACATATGGCCTAAATAATTATTTCCGCTCAAAATATCCCTAATAGGATATTTTTCCTCCCTCTGCAAATTTACACTGTAAATATTCTAGTATAATACGATTAGCAAATGTAGGAGAGTTGCAGATTTCAGTGTAGACGTGCCATTAATGCATTATGGATTGCTTGTATTCTGATCCTGAATAGTTGAAATTTGTTTATTATGGTCCAGGTGCAGAATTCAAATCACGTGCTGTCGTCAAGTATGTCAAAGTCACCCTAGCATTGTGCTGTTCTCTAGGAAAATGGTGCCTTTGCCTTTCGGGCTGCCTTCCCCGTAAGAGAGGACCCACCCACGCCAGAACATCCCTTGGTGTTATGTGGGGATAGTTGAGGAGGGTTTGGGGTTGTTAAGATTCGGCCAGGTCGATGGAGTCTCTAGGAGCTTCTTTGTGCTAGGGAAAGAACAATGCTGAGGAAATCCCTCTGAGAAAGGATGGGGATGGGATTGAAGGGAAAAGAAAAGGGAAAAAAATAAAAAGGGGACCTGTCAAAATTATCCGACCTGGACATCTCCACCCCAAACGTCCAAGGTGGTACCTGAAAAGGCTTCGTCCGAATTCGTGAGTGGCTCTCGAGTAGACACCTGACAATACTTCGTATTATATAGTGGGCGAATGCGGTTTGACTGTGTACGCAGTTGTGTGAATTGAGAATAATTTACATGCAATGTTTAAAAGTATCCTATTATTGAAATGAAAGGTATTTGCGCTTTCCACCATTTTTTAATACGTGCGAGGCGTTTCGGTTCTCAGCACCTCAAACTGGTACAGTACATGGCTCTATGGTCCAAAACGCGTATTTCGCATTAAATAATTGTGGAAATGTTCAATTCCCTTTTTTTCAATATGTCGAATTTCCACTATATCACGCCTGAATCGGTTTAAGTATTCTACTACTTTTTGGGAAAGGTCTTCATATCCCAGTCCAAATATGTACCATCGAGAAAATGATAAAAAAGTAAAAATTTCGACGGCAATTGTAAACTACGACAGGTCATTTTCCCAGAATGAAATTTGAATTTGGCTAGCGAAAATTTTCTCCACTGGATATATGGACAGATTACGAACAAAGCCTCAATAGCGAATCCAAAGGTCTTCGAAGGGCCATCGGACGATTGTGACAGCCATTACCACCCGTCCAACGTCTTTTATGCGCCAGTATGGCGAAAAGAAATCCAGGTTCGTTCCTTGTGGTCCACCCGAGCGCTGTCTTATTTCCCCTTTTTCTTTGAAGGTTTATCTTGTCCTCGCCTTCTCTGAACTCTTTTCTCACTTATTTGCAGGAATTATGGTTGTATTTTTATTTCTATCAACCTCTCATGGGTGTTTTCAGAGTAGGAAAAAGTGGAAACAGTTGTATGTGGGAGGGGCTTCTCTTTGTTGAAGGAGTGGGAGAATGACTGTTGAGTGGACATTTCAGCAGGTGGTTGGACGGTCGGTAATGGCTGTCACAATCGTCCGTTGGCCCTTAGAGGACCTCTGGATTCGCTATGGAGGCTTTGTTCGTAGATTGTCGAAGTAGTTGAAGTGGAAAAATTCCCGATAGCCATATTCCAAATTCTATCTTGGAAATAGGACTGTAGTAATTGACAATAGCCGTAGAAATATTTTTGGTATCATTTTCTCGGTGGTGCATATTGGACTGGAAGATGAAAACCTTTCCCCAAAAAGTATTAGAATACTTTTTACCATTGCCTCTTACGAATTTAAACTGCAGAATGATGGCTAACTTAAGTTTTATTTTTCCTGTTAGTTCATTACTTCTCTTAATGTATTTTTCTAACATTTGCATTTGAATCTCTTATTAAAGTCCCTCTAAGAAAAAAAGAACGAATTTTATCTCCAATATTGGCAATAATATCTGGTATATGTTGACGTAGATGTGTTGCTCCTGTGGGACCTAATTGTATTTTCAATTTAATTTATCCTTACGGCAACTTTAACGATCCCTCCAATACCTCGCCAGTCGACCTGAGTTAAGAAACGAAAGGTAGTTTTTTTTAATTCCCATGACTGATGGAATTTCTGGTCAGTAGCACTAATTTGAGATTGACTTGAGTTGAGCGAGCGGCAATTGATTGAATTAAGAGAGCGGTAACTTAGTGGCTGGAGCGCTCGGCTGCTGATCGGAGATTCACGGGTTCGAATCCCGGTTGAATCCTTTGGACATCCCCGAATATAATCCTCGAAGAGCGAGTTGGCTCAGGGAAAGAAACGGCCTCTATGACCTGAATGTGTGATATTCACAACCTTGTCGCTAAGTGTGGGGTGAGTTCTAGCCTCACCTATTTAATCGGCCTTCGTGTTGAATCGCGCTGTGAGAGAGTGAAAACTGACTTTATTAGAGAAGTTACTATCTTCACGCGAAAGCTCGATGAATCCAATGTACGTTTTTGTCTATCCGTATCGCCAATTCATTCTTCTTCTGCCTGCTCTTCACAGCGTGATTACGACACAAGTGCTTCTAAAAAGATTCCCCCAACCAGTCAGGAGTTCAAGACGGCAGTTATTTCGAAACTCCTGGTAGGTAGGTATGCTGCGGATCTCACTCGACGACGACGTCGCCGGGCTTTCGACACGCATTGACCCGTGCGACAACGGCACAGAGCGCGAGCTCTGACTAACGAGAAACTTTTCCCTCATTTGCCTCAAATCTCCTTGTCTCCCTAACCCTTCTCTCTCCCTCGTTCTCCTCATCCCAATCCATCCTCTCGGCTCGCACACATGCATAACCCCACTATCTCACCCACGCGGAACCCATTCAAAATCTCTTCCCACTCAACCCACCCCTCTTACCCCCAGTCTTCATCCTTCCACCCTCACGTCTTTATCCTCCCGCCTCCCCTCTCCCCTTACACTCACACTACGGCGAAAACTCGACACTTTTGAGCGGTGCTGTAAACACAAGGTTTCGTTCTCTATCTCGTACACACACATATTACCAACTCCCAGAGCTTTGAGATGCAGTGTTTCCATGCCAACCGATGAGGACCTAGTTAAAAGGAGAGGACCTCCTGTAAAGGATGTACTTTTGTTGCATGGTAAAGCTTCCCTCGCTCCTCCCCCCCCCCACATTTTCCCATAAACTTCCCCCTGCTTCTCTTTCTCTCAACCACCCGTCTAAATTTCATCCCTCTAGTTGCGTCTACTTCTTTTTCCTCCTTTCAGGTTTCAATTTTTGCGAGACCCCTTTTCACTTGCTCCAAACTCTATAAGGTAATAATTGTTGAATTGATTTCTTATAGATCAAGTATTCTATGTAGTCTCTTTTCTTTCATTCTGAAGGTTAGACCATCATCCTAGTGACCTGCAATAACCACTTAGCTGGTAATTTAAATTCATTAAGTCTATCGCGTGGTGGGTACATAATCAGGAAATGAGGCATATTTTCGATAGACTTCTTTGGTGAGAGTGATTTGTTCTTATTTACATTTATCTAAGTAATTATCGTGGAACATTAAACATTGAACGACTCGTATAGTTAGTGATGATTTGTGCTTGGTTTATTAATATTTATCAATTATAAATAAAATATTGATAATTATATAAAATGATAGGTTCTTCCACAATTTAACGCTATTACGGGCATACTCGTCATGTCCGGATGAAAGGACCAACTTATCCCATATCTGTAGTTTTTTCCGGTTCATGCGATTACTTTCAACGCCGATTCACACCCGTCACTGAAGACCAACAATAGCTCCTTTAAATTTGGTTTATTGGAGCGACTATTTTTCAACATGATACTTTTTGTTTCATTGAACTTATTTCATTGAAATTTTGATTTTCCTTACAATAAAATTTTTTAGATTTTCTACCACCTTCAATGAAAAATATTGGATTGCTAGTTGAATGCTTTGCTCTTAGTACTGAAATCCGTCGCCCTAAGGTTGCGCTCTTGTCGAGCGTTTATTATTTACATTGTGTACTAATTCCCTTCATCAAAATCGCGCTATTAGTTAGTATGCTCAGAACTTCATTTTCCCTTTACTTCAAAGCTCTCGTTACGTCCGTCATCATTTTCCTCATACCGTGTTCTGTCACAGGAATGCGCTTTATTTCAGAAAGATTCTCTCTAGAAGTTACTCCACCTGAGAGAGTTTGTTAATTAGTAATTGCCGGCTTGGAGATGAAAGACCGGAACCTATCTAGAGGCAGGCCTTTCCGGAAAGTATTGGATGACGATCTCTTATGGGCTGACGGCTATGCAGACTTACACGCCGAAATTGTCAGCAGCATTGAAGACAAACTTTGACTCAGTTATTTCCTCTCCACTGACTGTAACACAGTTTTTCTTCTCCGACCTCAGGAATACACTGGGATGATACAATTTCCCTCTTGTTTGGCGCTCGTGCGCGAATTTTTAGCTTCTTACTTTGAAGCTGTCAGGCAAGGCTTTTTTTCCAATATCCATTAGTGCCCTTATATCCAGTAGTGTCTTTATATCTACTTCAAAATGGCATTAAATCCAGGGAATAACTCCTTCATGCAGTACTAAATATTTTCTTTAGTTTTAATTGAGAAAATATAAGAACTATTGTAATCAGCATTGATAGACAATGTAATCGTTATGGTGTAACAGTTTTTAAAGATTTGATTAATGTTCTAACTTTTAATGCATACTTCAACTTACATATTTTAATTTCGTTGGTTTTCATATAATAACGTTTCTTTTTATCGAGTCAAGATTACAGTACAGTATTTTAAAGATATCTTCAGCAGGAGCAAAGTAAACAGATAATTCGCGGGAAAATTTATTCGTAAAGCTAACAAAAATCCATTATTGATATGTACCATCTTGAATGAAAAAAAATTGAATTGCAAGTTGAATGTTTTGTTTTTGGTGCTGACATCCATAAAAAGTTTCATTAAAGTGTTCTCTTGTTTGGCGCTCGTCATATGTTGGGGGAACCGCAATCTTTCTCACGAAGGAAAAACTATCGCCCTAACAATGAGCAGCAAGTGGATCTAATGAAATTTGTGTTGGTGTGCTTGGAATTTTTTTGGTATTCAAAGAGGAGCAGGATAACTATGTGAGACATTGAATACATCGCTCCCTCTCCCTTGGTCGTATATTTTTCTCTCCTGACGAATTACTTGTTTAAAACTTGCGCCATCGTCTTAAACATTTCGGTGATGTTGAGTTGACCCTTGTCAATTAAATATCTGTATTCAAAATAGGAAATTTTCATTTGTGAGAAATCAAGAAGACAAATTTTTCGAATACGAGACACAGGGAAATGTTGAAAAGGTTCTACACAGTGTTCCATGAAAATGTCAAAATTCTATCATGAGTATTAAAACAGGTTATGCATCAGGAAACGTACATAAGGTATAGTTGTGAGTGATAACTCTCCCAAAAACACGCCGCGAGAATAGCTCAAAATCGGCGTTCGGCGGCTTCAAGGGCTGGGGAATGAGTCGGGAGAGGAGGTATAGGGAGGTTTGGGAGTCGACCGTCGCCCACTCCTCTCCTCGCAGAACCCTCTGTCAAAGGGAAGAAAAACTTGAAAGAGGGAATAAAAAGGAACAGATCCAATTGACGTGCGCAGTCATCGCGTTCCTCACCCCTATGTCCCTGCATTTCTCAGGTTACTACTACTCTTTCTTATTCCGTCTGTGCCTCTCTCTCCTGTCTCGTCTTTTGCCCTCTGCCTCCCCCGGTGGTGGCGCACTGTTAAGGGCTCGCCGATTCTTCCGCCTTCCTTCTCTTAAACAAGCAGCACTCAAGCGAGCACAAGCACAGAATGCGACTTCGATGGAACTCCCGCGTCTTTTCTAAGGCTGCCCGAAAACACTGAAGCGGCAAAAAGCTACAATTACCAGGCATCAGCCACGTTTCGTCTGTTTTCCTTGTTTTTTTCTCTTCGGTTCGACGAGATTCAAGGAGAAGGAAATATTTTCGGTTTGCTCTCCTTCTTTGATAAATTTGGACCCTTTGGTTTTGGCTCAATACAGGTACTACGCCATCTTTTATATTCCCGTCGCACACAAATCGTTTTGAGCACCTAAATATTTTTAGGTTATAGATAGGTTCCGTCTTAAAAGTTGCTCTTTTCCTCCCTCTACATCAAAGTGTCGGGTCCGTATACTTTCATTTGGTCCAAAGTGACTATGCGTTAAATGAACTTGTCACCCCGCAGTAATGAAAAATATTGAAGCATGTGAGACTCTTAATAAAAATTACCTTCAGCGGTTTACCTATTATATATCCTTGGTTTATTAAACATAGTTGCAGTATTTTATGCTTACCGATTGTGAATTTTCTGCCATTTACTCTTAATGTTGGCTCCACTAAATACTTTAATTACTCCCTTGTCTTGTTATTGAAATGACAAGAGGAGTCTAGTAATAGTTTGACACCTTAAAAATGAAACGTTTAATTTGAACACCGAATGCTTTTTATCGTTCGAGGAGTGCCTTCTTTCTTATAACTCGCCCGAAATGAAGATTTGAGAACGTCAGTGTGTCGGTTGGAGAGAAAATTAATGAAGTGGATGAAGTGAGCCGGGTTGATTTGCCTCGGGGGCGCTAGCTGTCACTTGGAGCGAAGGGGGATTGAGTTTGGAAGGGGCTTTCCGCGAAGGGCGCAATTTTTAGGGAACGTAAATACCGTATCTTTGGACGTCTGTCCAGTCTCCGCTTCCACGTTTAAATTGGTCGAGAATGAATAATGCAATAATTACCACGAGATCCAAGTGCAAATTATTATCTCAAGATAATTTTCTGTTGACGTTCCCGATTTTTTGCTGTTCAAATTTCTTTGTATTCTCTTCATTCAGCTTTGAAACCAAGGACCTGAGGAGCTTTGATTTCTACGGAATGATGACTCATTGGTGTAAAACTTTATTTTTGCTGATAAACGTTTTCTAAGATTTAATTATTCCGGTGAAATAATTTAAAAAATTGCGCCGGATTTATATTATATTCTAAATCCTCAGTCACCTATGCATATGTCATTCGAAATTCATGGGATAGTAGTCCGATTGTGCCAAAACATGAAGCAATGGGTGGGTATCTTTTTTCCTGGGGTTATCAGTTACGTATTCGTATCAGTAGATAATAGTGAAGAGCACATTCCATGCCTCTTTAATCTGAATCCGTGTTTATCATCGTCAACCAGTTGGAATAATAGCCTCATAGTATATTTTCAATTTTGCACCACGATGGGAGGGAGAAAGGGCTCAATTTCCTCTTCTTTCACTCATTGGATACCTTGTAGTATTTTAAATCTCATTTCGAGCCAGGTCTTTCTCTTTTCTCTAAATATCCTGTCTTGCGGAAATTTCTTCTAGGCACCAAAGTGTCTAGATCTTCTTTTTCTACTATTTAAATGCAATTTCCTTCTGCGGAAATGTATATACTTCCGCGAAATACGTTTCGGTCTTCATTTCCTCGGGACTCTTGACTCAAGGATTCTATCACGCCTTGTTTTGATTCTTCTGTCTTAAATCGGTGTCCCTCCTAGCAGTTCCCTCTCCCTTCCCCTGATCGTCCATGGTGGATAAATTAAACTCCTCTCTTCCTCCTCCTATACCTCTCAACCCCCTCTCTCGTATTTCCCCTCTTGAAACTGTTGTCGCGGTGATGAAGTGGCTCCTTCTACATCACATTATTTGCCACACCCAATTTTCTTACGATATTTTTGGTTTCTCCTCTGATTCTTAAATGCCGTCGAAAATATCGATTCTTGACGTGAAATGAATAGGAGGTTATCAATCGTTACTCATTCCATTGGTAAATTCCGGGTCAAAAATACTATTAGACTCATTTTCGCCAATTTAAAAATTATTGTATACAAATATTCTGCGATTTGTTTCAATTAAATCTGTTGTGGTTTGAATGCTTTCGGAAAGCCTCGATTATTGAGCATGTACTCGATTTTTAAGGGTGAACGAGAAGAATTATGATTCTCTTTTTAAATAAACGACTGGAGTTTTTGGAGCTGAGTATTCAGCGTGTTTGTGGGTAAAATTGTGTTTACTATTGTCCATATCTTCGATCCTTAAATTATATTAAATCACGTCTTTTTTTGCCATGGCAATCAGCTTTCCCAAACTTATGTAGCAAGCTGGTATTTAATTTGGCTATTTAAAAAATAATAAAGAAAAAATGCATAAGCATGTTTAATATTAGATCCAGTGTAACTTCCGCGTACTATAAACTTGTTCAAAGTGAAAATTATGACTTCTGTCATTACATGCGAAAAGGTGTAATTGGATAGGATGATGCTTTCTCTGATTGTGTCCTTGTGGTCATTATGCTGAAAAAGTTATTTTGTTTAGGTGGGAGCTAAAGAAGAAAAAAAATATTTCCCTGCTTACAAACATATCAGATATCTACGCATATATTCTTTTTTAAATCTGTGAAATATATTAACCGGATTGATTACCTCCGACATATGTGCCGTACGATAAATTTTCGACTAAATTGAATTTCCTAAGTTCGGAATATTTATCCGCATAGCTCAGCGCAGAGCATCTGAAACTATTTATTTTCTTAGCTTCTCTTTTTTCTTTATAAGACCGAGTTTCGTGGCAGTGTACTAAGGCCCTCTTACGTCAAACCCTCCAAGTTTTCTTCGAAATTCACCTCCTTCAGAAGAGCTGCTGCTCGCCACTCCTGGAATGCCCTACTTTGGTTCACTTGGGCGATTCGAATTCTCATATCTCGGTCCCTTGCCGCCTCAAGCCTTGTGACTGCATCTGGCCCCGACCCTATTGAGGCGAAGAACTGTCCTCTCCGCTCCTCGCTACAAACGTCAATTAGGGCGTTGACGGATATCCTTGGAGACGGCCAAGAAAAATGCTTGCGAAAGCGTCTACGGGTGATTTCTCCCGGAGGAGAAAAGAGATATATGAGATACGTCCAGGCGAGGAACTTCAACTTGAAACCTCTCTTTTTTTCTCAGCAGCAGTGAAGATATTTTACCTTTATTGAATTTGACGACGCGGGTTTATATTTCGTAAAGTCTAGAACCGAGTATTCTAAATTGTTTCGTTTGTATGGAATGGCAATGTTGAAGTTGTATGAGGTATTTTTTAAAATTTTTATCGGCACTCCTACCAATTTTCGATATTTTATTCGGTCCATAAAAAAATCATGTGATGATTCATTGTGGTTTCGCTTCTCAAGAGTAATACAATGTAGTAATGTATGACTGTGTTGGCTGTGCGAAAAATCCTCTGAGAAAAAATCATTCGTCTTGACCAGGATACGAACCCGGATCCCCCGATTTTCGGTCGACTGCTTTAGCCTGTTAAGCTACCGTGGTGTCATTTTCCCCAATGAAAATTTGACGACAATCCCGGACAAGGTGAATGATTTTTTCTCTGTGGATTTTTCGCACAATTTAAGGATTGTTACTCTGTATAGATATCACCGTGGCTAGTCCCTTACTAGCTTAAACTGTAAAGTCTATATATTAAGGATGACCATATTTGCTTATTTACATTGTGTTCAGATAGTCTCTTAATTTAGTTGTATGCCCTCTGGGTCCTTTCTCAGTGCAGTATTTTGAGTATAATCTTCAGGAGAAAATGTCCTTTCCTCTCTTTTTGAAGGTATCCTTGCCAGTTTTTTTTACATCAAACGAACGCTTTGCTCGTTTTGCCAATTCTTAGTGAAAGAATATGCTTTGACGTCTTTTGAGATTTGACAAACTTATCTTTTAATGTTCAATAGAATATTTTTATTATCTAATTGCTTTTCCTCAAGAGTTGTTCAGCTTAAAATATTATGCAATTTGGCGTTGGAATTGAAAAATGCGGAATTCGTGAGTGTATTTGTACGCAGTAAGGGAAACGATTGACTCCCAGTATATGAAAAATGCATTTCAAAAAATGGAATTTTTCGCTCAAATGTTTGGAGTTTTAATATTGAAGCGAAATTATAAGGCTTTAAGTTTGGATAAAAAGTGATATGAGAGCGTAAATGAATGTTGGCACATTTCAGTGGGCCATTCAACATCATATTTAATGTTATCGTACGCTGTTATGGTAGCGTGATGAAGTTGGTAGCTTTCAGTCTTCTAGTCTCCAACTGTTACTTACGCGTTTTACTCTGCAATTTTTAGTTTTCATTTTATTTTTATCCGTCATTTCAAATTCATGTCATATATTTTCTCGAGACCCTCGTGAATATGTTCACTCTGTGTGAATTGAAAGGGTACTTACTTCGTCATTATTTAAAATGTACTGTTTATTTTTGTCTTCGCTCCTTGTGGCGGCTTGAAATATTAAGATTAAAAACGAACTCTCGTTAAAAAAGAAACAAGTGATTTCTGCTGCATTTCGACACGGAATTATCTCGGTTAGGCTTTGGGAGGAAAGGTGGACGTTGGCTCTGGCGAGAATATGAGAAAGTGCGATCAGTGACAGATTCAGATGGGAGCGGACGCGGAAAAAAATGGAGGTGCTGGCGGGACGAGTGGAGACAAGAAGTAAGGGAACGGAGCTTGAGATAAGGGAAACGAAGTGGCCGAAAGAGGGGAGGAAGTGTAAGAGGAAAAGTATAGGGGTTGGGAGGGTTGGGTGGTAACTCGGCTATTCGCGCGCTCCCAACCCTTCGCGGCATGAACTTTTCCGCGAATCGAGTCCTTGAAATTACCGTGGAGTGGTCCATAAACGCAAATGGCGAGTTAACGACGCGGAAAACGTATTTTCCATTATGAAGCATACCTTTGCCACATGTTAATTGCGAAATGAATTTTTTATTTTTTTCCGCCAAATTTTTTTATCATGCTCACTTGCACTACTGGATCGATGCACCTCGTGGGTTGCTTACCCTGGCTTGCCTAAGGAAGGGCGTTTGGAATCGTACGAATAGGTATTTGTATTATAAAACTGTAATATGTTCATATGGGTCTACGGAAAAGAATATTTTTATCATAAATGACCGACGAGCAATTACACTGAAGTATTTATATCCGATTGAGGAAGGGTTGTATCTACAATGATTGCCGGTCATTCGTGTTAAATTCTGATTTAAGTTTGTCAATAAATTACATGTTCTAATTGATTAAAGCTTTCGCAGACTGACGTTTCCCTTCGTGTACTGGAGACTTCCTCAGTGTGTAACGGTTATAACAAGTGTGGAAGTGATACAAAAAATACGCGGAAAAATCCAAAAAGAAGAAGTTTATTTATAACTCATGTGGACTTAGAAAATCATCAGCTGTAAATATTGTTGTATTTTGTTTCACTTTAATCGGCATCTCTCGTTCCAGATCGACATCTCTCGTTCCAGATCGACTCACAAGATTTCTCGCCATATTTTTTGTGTCATTTTTTGTTTCATAATATGTTATTAGCTTAGACACTTGCCTCACAATTATAAAACTTTTCATTTAGGTTACTTTAGCCGAATTCTCGACTAATATTATGATTATTAGGTATTATCGAGAACTTATTCTTTCTTAGAATTTTTAAAAGTTACGTGAACCCAAGATTGATATCTCTCCTTTCCTAAGACGCACTATTTTTGAATGGCTAGTATCTTACTTTTACGATCATAAATTAGCGCAATGAATTTTAAGTGTCCCATACCCACCGGCTAAAATACACGGAGCCGAAAATAGCGGGACTTGGTAACGGACCTACGAGGTGATGGTACCACATTTCTCACTTTCGCCATCACTCTCTCCAGTGTCCTCCCTTAAGCCAGAAAGCCCAAGGGAAAGGTCTGTGGAGACTCCTAGAGCGAGAGAAATATCGTAGTGAATGTACGAGCTACCACTGCTGGACCTCGTGAGAGAAGTTGTTGCACTCCAGACTACCTACCTACCGCTGCATCCTCGTGCGCTCTCCGTCTGAGATTTAGCGTTTGCGCGCAGTCTTTTTTGAAGGATTGCCGTGGGGTCGGAGGCTGAGAATTGAATATATTTCTCTCTCTCTCTCTCATTTCGCCCTTTCCCTCAGCCTTTCCAGTCTCGTGTGGAAGAGGAATCTTAGTGAAAGGCTTTGTTTACCCTCGTTACGTGCAGGAGTAATTCTTCTCCGTGAGCGAGCAGGATAAGTCGTATTTATGTTCGCAATTATTCTAAACGTCAAGTCGAGACCGTTGAGAATGGCAAAAAGTAGAGCGCATGAGAGGTTAAGACCTTCGAAGATGGATGAATGCATGATTTCTTTGATTGATGCGTTTTTGATTTGTCTTCAACGGTGAAGGAAAGAAATGTTCTGGCGTATGTGTTCACTATGGGTTTGACTCTTTGCCAAGTTTTAACAGCTCGCTTTGGGATTGACTGATGGTCGTCAATTGATTATTTAATTGGTTAGTAATTATAGTAGTCATTCAATGTCACTGCTGCACAGTTTCTGGATTGGATTTTTTTTTTTGAAGCTTTAAAATACGTGTTGTTCATTCCTCTAGCCGATTTTAATTGCGAAGACATACTAAGTTACTATTATATTTCTCGGTCACCATACTCAAGGTGGATTTATAATAACAAAATGGATGATTTGGAATGGAGTATTAAAAAAATTAGGGCGTATGAAGTATTGAGAAGGAATGGTTAGTCCTCCTGGTCAAAGATATGCATGAAAAAGAAACCGAGGAGTATTTTCAACAATCTAGAAGAATCCATTATCCTCTATTGTAATTTAGTACATGTGTTGATTAAGACGTGAATGGTTAAAAAGGAAGGGGGGACTTGGTAGGCTATAACTGTGATGATGACGTCACTATCTTTACTCATGAGCATAATATGTTGCGTTTATTTTAAATACCTACAGTGATGGCTTTACATACCCAGGGACTTAGCCAGACTATAACCCATAGAGAAGGGAGATTTATAGTTATTATAATCACTATAATTCATATTTAACTGACTTAAAAACTAATAAATTGAAAAATGATAAAAATACTAAGTTAGGCCATTTTTTAGCTAAATGAGCGTTGAATGGATTTTGAAACACGTATAACAATCATTTAGGCTTTTGGGGGTGTTCCGCCAGCTTCCCAAGCGCTCTGAATGCTTAAACCATTGTATTACTGTAGGTAGCACTGGTAAGAAAATCCAATCTGGGCAGTATTCCAATTCAGGCAAATATTTGGAGTATATGCAACCGAGAGAACTGTTTAAGGGAAGTAAATACTCATGCATTTCTGTACACGTGTGCGCATGAGAGAGGATTGTTTTGCATTCGGGGAGGCTTTGGGTTCAGGCTTTGCGATGCTGTGATGGAACTACAAAGCAGGAATGGCTTAACTTATATGGAGGCGGAAGAAGAGAGGAAGAGGTTAAATCTTCCCTCCCTCGCTCGAGAAGAATGGTTTCGGAATGGAGAGAACAAAGGTCGGGAGAATGGTACCTACCTACAGGGTGTGATGGTGTCCGAAGAGGTGAGAAATGTCGTGTTGCGGACAAAAGGAGTGGGCAGCAGCCGTGCCGGGAGAGAGAGAAGAAAAATAACGAGTCTGAAAACGCGATACCATTCTTACGCGTGCTCGCGTCCGGGAGAAGGAATGGCCGAGTGGAGATAATGAGAGGGACACGAGGAAAACGGCATATATGGAGAGAGGTATTCAGCTTCAAGGATATAGCCGTGAAGGAATACGCTCCTTCTTTTTATACCGCAATAAAATTGCTATGCATTAATAGTCACGCCTCCTCTAGCCTCATCACTTTGAGACGTGGTGAAACTGTAATAATTTTGAGCATGGGTGAATGTTGTTTCATTCTTTGCGGGAGCAAAAACTTTCAGTCTGCAGCAGTAACGATATCAGGAAGAGAATTGGTCAGCAAAAGGAGGCGTGCATGAACAGGAGGGATCTTATGAGAGGATAGTTATGTATGAGTGTAAAGAAAAGATTAGTGAAGAGTATGATTTGTTTTGTAGCGCTTTAGGGTGCGGAAACGTGGGCACTTAGGAAGGAGATCAATAGAAGACTGGGGAGGCAATCGAGATGTGGGTACGGAGAAGAATGGAGAAATTTAATGGACAGTGAGGAGGAGGAACAAAGAAGTGCTGGATATGGTGGCTGAGGAGAGGCAGCTTCTGGATGAGACACGAAGGAGACAGAAGGTATGGATGGACCGAGTACTTAGCGGGGAGAGGGTGTTGAAAACAGTGTTAGAGGGCAGACTGTTAGGTAAACGAGGTAGAGGTAGGAAGAGAATAGGATTTTTAGATAAAATGAAAAGAAGTAGGCCTTATTGTGAACTGAAGAGGGAGGTACATGAAGGTAGGGGAGGCTTCCAGGATATAATGTACTCCATGGAAACCTACCTTAATCGGTAGAGTACTTTAATTATAATAATTTTAGTATGTAGTTGAAGATTTATCATGGGTGGCTCATGCCTAAGGCCTGAGAGTAGTTAAAAATCGTTGACCTGCTCGGCATAGGCTTGTTAAGTTATCAACTTATCTGTGTTATAAATAAGCGATATAAGCGATAAAGTGTTAAAAGTGATTTTACGTCACGAATAGCTCGAGATGGAGATACTGGATCTAAAACAGAATAGTTCAGGTCGCTATATTTTTATAAGTGAGTATCAATCGGCACTAAACAATTGTGAAGATTCCGATTGCAAACGGATTAACACCGTTTTAGGGGACTCTTTGGAAGGATGGATATCTCACTGTGTTATTTCGATGCTGCGTTTAGAAACTATATATTTGGTTAAAATTTAAGGGAGTGGTCTTGAAAAGTGCTCGGTATGCATGGAAGGATGTAATGTGCTTATTAATGATGGCGATGAATTTGTGCTTCTCCAGTTGATGAATATTCATCGGAGCTCCTCATCCTATTTCATTTTACCTTTTCGGAGTTTATCCAATCAACATACAATGCATAGGAAGGCGAACTAATGCGATCATATAGCACCTATGATTTAGCTCTCAACAACGGCATAGTTCATAGGGAAACAAAGCCTTCTATTGTGATGCCTACACGTTGAGATGCATAGAAAATTTGGTTGAAGTCTACAAGTTCCGTAGCCATAGAGGAACGGACCACGTAAAATACCTGAGGAACCATATGCTGGCTTTGTAATGAAATTAACTTACCATTTTGCTTCCGTAAAAAGCGAGTGATTTACCTTTTCGGTGCCTAGTTTTGCCGGTCCCATTCGCTTTGGTAAATCGGAAAATTCTGGGAAACATCCTTTATTTTGTTTCTTTATTGTGTTTTTCGGTATCAAATTGCCTGGATGAAGGTTTGCGTCAAGGATCCAAAAATTATCAACGCTTATTTATTTGGAAATCGACCTTAAACTTTCTAAGTAGTATTTCGAAATAATTTATTTCCGAGGGTTATGTAACCAAGGTAAAATCAAGGGATAATATATAACCAAGGGATCAGCCTTTATATACATTCCATTTTTTTGCATCGATTTAACGAATGACCTAGAATGCATACTCTTTGTCGTAAAGAATTATAGTGAAGATCAATATCTTACATCCTGTGCATTTGATTCTGCCCGTCGTGCTCAACCTCCCATGTTTACTTAGGCAAGTAAGAAAGGAATCACGTTTCTAACGCAACACGCAGTTTATTGCCGAGATAGTTTTCCAATTGTGTTATGCTGAATTTCGTCTTCCTGTGTGGCACCCATTTCCTCGGGATATTTCAATGCTCGGCTCAAGGTGTAATACATGAATGAATCTGTTGGGGAAGATTCGAAAAGGAGATAGTGGAACGACCCGATCTCTACAGGAGGAACATAAACTGGAATAAGGAATAGAGGCGGAGGGAGAACAATAGGTGTTGTCCCTGAAACCTTTTACCTTCGCGACAGTGGGCGGATACCCCAAGTGAATATATAACCTCGTTACCTACTGCAGAATCACGCTTAGATTCGAAACCGTGAACGAGAATGACGAGAGACCTATATAAGCACAAGAACTCATAACCGAAAACTATACATGTCCTTGTATATCGACGTTTTTCTATCATATTTCAATGTCTTTGGCAATAGAATAGAGTTTCTGAAACAATTTCGACTTCAGTGACAAATAAAACGGTACACTCGTGGAGCCTCCATCAATTTTTAAATTTTTGGCGATTAAAACTTAATGAATGCCTCAATTACATAATGAATTGGCTCTAATTATTTGATTAAAAACGGGTAGTATGTTAAATTATTTGATCGCACTAAATTATTCAGGGTTGAGAGATGTACATCAATAATATTGATGATAGAGAGAGATGCTGATATTCTAGAGAAACACGTGTTAATCGTTTTGGGATGTACTTGCTCATCTACTTTGGCGCCGTGCCGTTTTTTTTTCATTTTCCGATCTCTTTTCACACTTTGCGATAATTATCACCTTAACAACAAATTTCTGTGCTTGAGCACAATAGTGGTGTGAGGTTAATTTTCTCTTTCGGTTTCTTCCCTCGCCGGGGTGGCGAGCAAATATTTTATCAAATTTTCTGCACATAATTATAGCACGATTTTGCCGAAATATTGAACGATCATTAATTTCTTTCTATTTTTCGTGTTTATTATTGTGGTTGAACGTAGTGCTTGCAGCTATCATATCAAATGGAGACTGTTTTAATTATCACTTTTATCCACATCAGCTGCCTTTTTCTCGCATCTACTCCTCATTAATAAATTAATTACAGCGTTTGAGTTAATTATTTCTAAAGACTCTTTTCACGTCATCATCTAAAACTCGTTTACTGAAGGACCGTATTTATTTTTCTCTTTGTAATAGAAAACTTAACGTTATCCTTTTTCTTTACGTCAATCAATTTCTGGTATCGACGGAAGGGAGGACAGAAGTGCATTCTAATGGGAGCTCAAAAACCTCGGATTCAATTACCCGGTTCACCCAACATTCTTTCTTTGCTTTAAAGCTAAGGTTTCGCTCTGAAAACGGTGTTAATGAGATTCACCAACAGGAGTCTCTCGAAGTGTAAGTCAATGCGCTTAATTATTATTTTTTGTCGAACATTAGATTGGTCCAGACATGTGTTAGTCGCTTTCGCGTGAAAAAATAGTCTCCGTTATCGCTCGATCGGCACTACCCTCATCTGCTGGCGATTGGCGATCAATTACTCGCCTTTCCTGCTCCGCATCCGGTGTCACAAGCCATTGCATTGCGGTACGAGAGGCACTCGGGACGTTTTGAAGGGAAGTGCGGCCGTAGATTAGTATCGCTTATAATAACTTCGCGTCAAGCTCAGCTCATGGTGATGGGCCTGTTTGCCTTTTTTAATTTTTTTCCTTCAAGATCTCGATGAGTAATTGCTACCGACGTGTCTAATGGCATGCAGTTTTGATATCTTGGCGCCTGGGTACGCTCATAGCGTGTCACTTGTCGGGGAGGTAGCTGCGATTTTTTTACTGCATATCATAAGTTTGTACTTTTTCGATCATCTATGAAAGGTAACCCTGGACTCATAAAAACAGAGTACTCTACTAGTGTTTATGCTTACTGGCTTCACGTACTCTATTTTGTATCAATCGATTTTATCATGTATCGAGAAGACAGCATTGATATTTGCAAATTTTTGCTAGAAATGCCAGGTACAAAAGTTCCAGAAATACCCCCATTTCCTCTATCAATAAGTTTAATTGCTGTTCACAAGTGAAAACAAGGGTTAATTATGAAAGTAATCGTATTATGTGATTGATAGTTATATTCAATAAAGTCACATATGTTGCCTCAAACTTTTGGAGAATATATATTTTAAAAAAATAATGATTTGCAAAGCAAAATATCCGCCATACTATCACATTTATGCAAAGTGTGATTGTCTCTGAGCAGCCTATATCAAGTGGTTGGAATGCGAATAAAAATATTGTCAGGTAATTATTATTTGACTGCGTTAATGAACAGCGTAAGAATTTTACACTAGCGATCGGACAGGAAAAGTGTAAGGAAATGAGGAGCATAGATCAATATTTCGATGCTCTTTTTAACGATGTAAGTATCGGGAAATTGCTGGATTTTAAAAGTATTGGATTCCGATACATCTCCGCGTTTTTATAAATCGACTAACCCCGGCGGCGGATATTGACTAGATTATAGGGTTTGAGTGGTTCAACCTGTGGGGTTAAACGATCATCCAGCAAGGGAGAGAGGGCGGGTCAGGGCGACGAGGTAAACGATCCATTGGGTTTCATGCCCGAGTGTTTCCTCGATTGCTTCAAATCAATTATCCCCGCCGCCTATGATTGATCGGCGGATCATTCCACTTAACGGGTGGCGCAGATTTCTACCATGCCCATTTTTCCGCCTTCTCGATGATTTAAAAGCCTACCCATGCCTTTCCTCACCCCTGGAGGGTCAGGCTTTTATGAATACTATAACGACTCTTATGAATGCTCTTATACCGTATAAGAAGAAATATCTCTCACGATCCTAATGAAAATTCTCTTCCTTTTTTTCTGTACAGTGTAGCACTATGCATGCCAGTCCTTATATAGTTATAATTGCCCTTGGCGTAAAGGTGACTTGCGTAGTATATTTTTTGAGATGTAGGTGAGATTCGGTGAAGGGAGAGGAATTGCGCGGAAGAATTGTCAGCTAATTCGTGTTGGGCTAAGTAGGAAGGAAAAACATTCGTCAATAGTGATGGCAATTGAATTTTTTGTTCTCTCTACTGGGAATACTCAGTAGTGGGCGAGCGGCAGTGTTTAATTGTAAATTGCGATAACCCTAAGAAACCCTATTCAATGCCTGAGAGATGTGTCACTTTGTGATGATAATTTGACGTAGTTTTTAACATCCAGGATTGTAGGTATTTTTATATTTGAGTAAGCTGCTTTTTGTACTGCTTAATGTGTGATTTTTCAAAGTCATTATCTGATGAACCATAGCTGATCCTGAGTACACTTATAGCTGACAATGAATTAGGTCTTGTAATATTTTCTTGCTACACATAAGTGAACTATTTTCATTTAATTAATTCACAATACTTAAATTTATACATATTTCTTACTCCTGCTCCGTTATGGAACTTTAAACACTCGAAATATCACAAACCCACGCCTAAAATAATAATGACATGAATTTATCTTCCCTTACACATCTTTCATTATCGTCCACCCACCTATCGGCCTTTCCGTGGGTGAAAAACGTCATTATTCCCCAAAAACGAGCAATCGGTTCTTAGCCGATGACAGGTTCCTATTGGAAGGATTGCATTTGATTTTCTTCCGATATTCCTTTTAATTTCCTCCGCCCGTTGGATATACAGAGAGGGGATTTTAATCGTGGGCATCACCTTCGTTATATTTCTCCTCCCCCCTCTTTGTGAACGGACACTATATGTACTCTTCGAATCGATCCGTCTGTACCTATGCTTCTCCTCCTATTCCCCCATCTCGTTTGGCCAGCGATGATAATTGATGGGGTATTTCCGTTAAGTGCTTGTCTTCCTCGAGTTATTTATTGCTTATTGTGAGTCTCGTTACTGTTCGACCGGCAGGGGGTTATGGAGGTGCAGTGTCAGTGTGCGTATGTGTGGCGCAAGGTATTCTTTCGCTGGGGCTCGCAAGCGGTCCCATAACAGCATCGCAGATGCAGATCGGTTCGCCGTATGCACCCCAAGGACGCAGGTGCGTTTTCAAGCGTGGAATTTTAATGCCAGAGGCCTCATGGCGTCCGTCGCTCGTCGTGTATTTACATTCCCCGGTAGTCGATATGGCGAGCAGATAAGGTTTGCATGCTATTAATTTTATTTTGTATATGCAATCCTTGATTAGCATGCTTGATTTTCACTGCGTGAGTTGACTCAGCCCGGCTTCCTCGTTGTTATGCCGCTTGTTTTTCATCTGCACGTGTGTGCCGATTTTAAATACTCCGATGAAATATAGAAGTAACGTGCTTTGCAGATAGTTCGGGAAGTAAAGAGGGCATTGGAAAGGGATACATATGACCCCATTTTTTAATAAGTTGGCCTTTTTTCTCAGGCTTCTGAGGAAAAATCGGTTACATTATTGAACACCTCTTCCTTCATTAATTATGGGCGTAATATATTGTGACTTTCTCCGTCAATGGAAATTTTACTTTTTTCAATCTTCGAATTATAGGGTCCTTTTTTCTTTTATGCTTGTTGTGAGACTCGTGAATAGCAAATAGCCCTATTTCCTTAACGTTTGATTTTATTTTTCCTGAAAATTCACCACGTAGGCGGTAATCGATTGCCGGTTCAAGATCGCCTCAAATTAATTTTTTTCTGCTATTAATGGTGGGGTGGTCAGCTATTATGGAGCACGTCGAAAAAAGTGGTTTCACAAGTTGCTGAATTAGGGTGAAAATCTGCTGCTTCGAAAACCGGAAAAGTGTGAATTGGTTCTGCTTAGGAATTAAAAGGACCCATTCAGGGAAATTATCGTCCAACTAACGTGAAGCCCGTTCGGTCGCAGCGATGGAGGTGTTATTCATAACGCAGCTCTATGAAGGCAGTGAGGTAGAATCGATTTTTAGGCATTATGGTCGCAATGAATGAACTACCTTCTTTCAATCTTTTAAAATTTTTCGTTCAATAAAATTGATGAATGAGTACTATGTTGTGCTTCATAAATGTTAGCGCAGATGAATTTATTTTGAAGGGTAACCGTTTTTCATTAACCGACATGCTATTTGCAGAAAGGTTTTCTCACAAACTGGCACGAGCTATCATTGATTTCTGAGTATTAATTCCTTATCCAAGCAATAAGGAACTATAATTTTAAAATACATTTTCTTAAGATGCCTTTAAGTAAAAGATAATACTTTAAATAAAAGCTCTTTAGTACTATCTGTTCTCACTGAGTTATTTCATCGTTGATGGAGCGCATTGAATAGCATATTTAGGTTTGCGCAAATGTGGTAGATTAACTGGAACGATTTCACTCTGTAGAGTATACCTATTCTATTTGTTGCAAAAGATTTTTTCAGTATATAATAGGAAAATCTTACACCCCTTGCATATTATAGTCTTGTTCTTTTAATATTAGCCAAAAATGGTCAATGGTAGTAACTACACTATTAACACACTAACTATTCTTTATTTTAAATTCCCAATGAAAATTATTGCTAAATAATGCCCTCTGTGGGTTTTGGAAAAATCTCGACAACCCTTTGCTCTGTGATTCTCCAGTTATAGTTTTATTTTTCGTTTTTGACGCATACGACGTCACTCTCTCTGTTTTCCATCGAATTCTGCCATTTAACGTTCCTCTCTCTCTGTGGGGAATTGGCGGATATCTGCGCGTATGTCAACGGGGCAGCACCTGCACACCCAGAGCAGCACAGGCAATATCGCTTTACGGTTCGCTGGTCGCACCCTCCCGATTCACACGGCCAACCGCACCTCGTGATACGCCGTGATCATTCAATATGAAACATCCCAGTCGCAGCCTGCCCTCCAATGATATGCACATAAAATTTGAAATCCCTTCCTCGGCCAATTCCAATGTCACACAGTCGACTTTGTCGTGCGTGATCTTTTTTTTATTTTTGTCTGATATTGAGGCAGAACAGAAGCGTCATATTTATATTCTCTCTCGAAAATCCTTGGTTTGCAAGCTTACCTTATAGAAAGGAAAAAAGGCCATCCGCCTGCATGTTCATTTGCCGATTTTCAAGTCTTATGTCAGTGGCGTAGCCAGGGTGGTAACCAGGGGGTCCGGAACCGCCCCCCCCCCCCGAAATGTGAAAGCACAATTATTTTCCTTCATAAAAGAAAACAAAATAGTGAAAAATCATTACTATACCAAATATTTCTTTGACAAATGAAGTATTTTCGATTATGAAAAGAGTTAAAATTAGTTTAAAACCCTCTACTAGATAACCTGTTTTTTGAAAATTTTCCCCTCTGCTTTTGCCCCCCCCCCCCCCCCCCCCGAACGAAATTCCTGGCTACGCCACTATTTTATGTGCTTTGAAATATTATCTTTTGTTGTGAATACTTTAGGGCTTATTTATTTTATTATTGATTAAAATCATTCTTTATTATATTAAAATTAATTCTTTTCTATGAGGCACCCATTACCCATGTGGGATAATTATCTCCGTGTTGAGAACTTTCCATATGACAATTAACGTTATTATGTGGGGCACTGCAGTATTCTCAGGGTGAATTCCAACTTACCTTACCAAGCGTGCTCGCTATTTACAACAACTCTCGCTAGATTAGTATGAATGAAATACCTTGCCTTAACTAGAAGTTATGGAAGAAAGTAATTTCGATGATTTGTAAGATTATAACTATGATCCGCATTTTCTACCTGAGTAAACCGACTTGGTGACTGAGGTAAGTTGTAGAGTAATGCTACTTTCATCTAAGAACGCTTCATTAAGCTTTCCATAAGCCTCGAGTGCGATAGTTAGGGAGTGCCTTGAAACATAAATATGTTTCTTTTTCAAGTTTCCGCGGTGCTCCCATTGTCATTCGTGTATCCGCGGTTCCTTCCGTAATCTTGTCTTTTCTTTTGGACGAAGCATAACATAATTCACCAATAGCGTCGTAAGAACAACATGAAAACAGTCATAATTTTTAAATAATTTATGTGCACGCATCTGATAAAGATAATTTCCACTTATTTTCTCTTTTAAGGAGCAGAAGTAAGTGGGTATGCCTCGGGAATTAAATTAGCATTGACATCGTGGAGTCATGTGTTGGTTCAATAGATTTCAATACAGTTCACCGGACTGAATTCTATTGCCAATTGATGAGTGACTTTTTCCCTTTTCTCACAGTTTATATGAGAAACGCGGTCATCAAGGTAGCGCACATTAGCAAGGTGAGTAATCAGTAAAATATCGTTATCAGCCAATCAGCATGTGCTCAATTAATTCCTCTCCCCTCATTTTCCGTTACAGAAGGGACCTGAAATATTACTAAGGTGAATTTTGGGGAATTTCAAATGTGGGGACGAAAGCCTTATAATCACTGTTATTTGTCAGGGACTAATGGATTTTGAGTTTTAAGACCTTGATCGGCAGCAAAGCGTGTTATTCAGCAGTTTTGTGTGGGAAATAATTTCCGTCGATCGTAAAGGAAATTCAGGAAACAAGAGTTGCTTTTATTCGAAGGCCTCTTTTTACCTCTTTTTTTCTCTTTCATCAACCTGCCACACGATTTTGACTGCAGGATACCAGATCAAAAGTGGAGATAGAGCTGCTGGGGCGATGTGGTCCGTCGTAGGGGTAGACATTCGTGGGGTTAAGGAAATGGCCCCGGAATAAGGGTTGTTGCACTATAGGGGGAGGCGCTACGTAGGAGAAATTAACCCCCCTGAGAAACAGAGGGAGGGGATAGAAAAATTTGGAAGGTGTGTAGGCGTGCCTGGGTTCGTCCGTATGAGGGAATTGGTGGGGAGAGAGAAAAAGCGCCCGCTGTCGGCGGTGAAGTGAGTTAAAACTCGTTCGTGAGAAAGAACTAATGTTCCGATTGTTGTCTGCGGTTGCGTGGCTCCTGCCCACTCTTCTCTTCCTTCGTGAGACTTCAATTTCGTTCGAGACATGCCCGTCCTCGCCGCTCGAATCGTTCCTGCGACACCCCTAATTATTCAGAATGATGGGAAGCTTGGGGATGCCTCGTTACGTAGCCCTTAGACAACTCTTGGGGGCGAGAGCTTAGTTTTGACGGCCATCGAGGTTTTTCATTGCCTTTATTTTGAATTAAACCTAATAGAAATCCCTTTCATTCGAAGGATATCATTGAATTCTCTCGGTGTTACAAAATTTATTTTATTGATGTTCACGTTGCTTTGATTATTTGCACGAGCTTTGTTATAGACTTGTGATATTGGTCCAAGTGAAAGTTAGGGAACAAGATGTCATTGAAAGTTCTCTATCCCATTTAAATTTATATTGCTAACCTTCGATAATATTATTTTTGTTAGTATTTTTTATGGCTGTGGTAAAGTCGGAGCTGCTGATATCGTCTGCCCATCCCTGCCCAGTTTTATTGTGTCACTGCGATGAAACACTAAATTTTGTAAAATTTTATCATAAATGTAGCAAATAATATCTAACGATTTCGTTTCATTCATGGAATGATTCATTTAGTCTCAGCCGAGTGGGACTGTAAACAGTTATAATATATTTATGAAATTTTTAGGATTATTTGTGGCTGCGCTCCTTAAATTCCGATTCCATACCATCGGCTGATGCTCAATTACGTGACTAATTATTTTAGCTTCATTACATTATAATTGTTCACTATATAGGAATTACTCTTAAAGGGTGTATTTGATAAGCGTCTCTTGTATTGCGTAGTAAATGAAACCCCAATTAAATAGGAGTTTTTATCCATGTTAGATTTTTCTCTCACAAGCACCCTTGGCTTTTTTTGCGGCGCGTCCTGTCGATGTCGAGCTGAATTAAGCATTCCTTTCGAATCATCTTTTCCAGGATTATTATCGAGTTATGTCTGCCCGCCTCACTTTTCTCCAAATATGGCGAAAAACTAAATTTAATCCTTACCTTTCCCTTCAAGACCACTCGCACCGGTGCGAAGGAATAAATATCACTCGGGTCTCGGGGGTCACGCGGATATTGTGACGCAACGGACACCTTCCCCAGCAATCAATCATCTCCGGAGGATTGAAGGTGATCCCTCTTCTTTCTTCACTTCTCTCTGTGTGTCTCTCTCTACCACACATTTAAACCGCAATGCTTTGTCACCGTCCGTCGTCCGAACCACCCCTTCTCTCCCTGTCCCTCGTGGTGGTAGTATCCCGTATCAGAGCCAGGCGCTAACAACGTTGTCGCGTCATATTCACCCTACCCTGGTCGCACGTGCGTTTATGCCGCACGCTCTCTCTCCCTCTGTCTCCCTCTGTCGTCGGTCGGGAAGTCGTAAAATTCGTCCCCCGCAGGCCAGGCGAACGACCGACCGCCTTTTCTCACCTGCCCCGTGCGCCACTGTCCCTTGTCCTGGCACATAACGCCATCCTTTCACCCTGACTGATGATGGCGTTAACTCACCCTGTTCGCCCGATCCTTCTTTGGCGATTATCTCCATTAATAAGTGCTAATGTTGCGTCATTAACGCGTGGTTAAGGCTCTTATCGCAATACATTTTGGCGCATCGGGTCAGCAGGTGAATACTCTTTTATATCCATTGCGAGGAGCTAGATGAGCAAATTTCATGAGCGAAATTATATTTTTTCCGATGAGAGAGCTGAAGAAAATATCTAGAAATGTCAGATTTCGAATTGAGTAAAACTGTAGTAGCTAACTAAACAAGTTATACTTGTTCATTCAAGTTATTATAATATAACAAAAACAGAACTTATGCACAGATTTTACAAAGTAGGACGAATACATTATTCACGGGGTTCCTATCGTATCAGGTCTCTTGCTTTTAGAATCGAAGAATTTTCCTTATTAGCCCTTCGAGAAGGAATGTAATCCAAAAAAGTACAATGTATAAATGTATATAAAATTTAGCGCCAAAAATAAAATCGAGAACAAAAATATCTCGATAATAAAAATGACACGCAGTATTTAATCACCAGAGGCAATTGTTACCATCCGGGTCCGCACAAAAAATTGCGAAGTTAAATGCGTCCTCTCTGCATTATCAATTTCAGTCATCATTCACAAGTTCTCCTTAGTTACGTACTAGAATATAATGTCACGTGCTATATCATATTGATCCTTGAAATCCATTTTAGAGACTTGAACTACTAGAAGAATTGCGTGGAAGCCAATAAGCCGCTGACTATGAGTAGCCCTGGAGAGATTTCTAGATGATATCAGTTGGTTTACATCGGTGTTAAGGTCACGCATTTATTTATTTGGCACCAATCCGTTGTAAGAGCGCATAAATTAATTGAACGGTCACACATTCTATCATCAAGGGAATCGCAATCGACGTAAAAATATCTAGTGTTAAATAAAATAGAATAGGTTCACTGCGGCAAAATAAGTCATAATTGTCAAATAAATAGGTTAGAAATTATTATCTATAGTAAACTTGGAAAAAAGAAAGGGAAAAATAGATTGATTAGATTTCAATGGTTGAATTTTATTGAAGATACTAACTGGTATTGCTATCGTTCATAAATTGAGATTTCACTGATGTCATCACCATATCCATTGACAGTTGGTATTCAACGTTGAATTTTCATTGCTATAAATTACCTCAAGTCAAATTCGTACACAGCTGAAAACGTTGTCGTCTCAGCGGATTTAAATAGCCCAAATCGCCGAGGTGGATGTTTTTGGAGGAAAAAAATTCTGAGGGTTAAGCCGAATACATTTAAGCTCTGGAGACCTCATTAACAGTTTGTTTTCGCGACCTTTGACCCAATATCTTTTTTTATTTATCGATTCTCTCGGCGGGGGCGTACCGGATTTCGTCCTCCACCCGCTTCCGCTTCAATGGAAAACGAAAGCAAATAAAAACGAGCGCGCCAAATAAAGAAAAATAAAAAGCGACCCTAAAGTCGTTAATCACAGCCTTTTTATACGGTTTGCAACGATGAGGCTGGAGCTGGAGTTGAGGTGTTGTATATACATATTTAGTCTTCCTACGGATTGCAAAACCTCGTAGGTACAGAAGGGTGGGTTTTTCGGTTAAATTAGTATGGATAACATTAACTTCATTAGGAGTGGGACACATAGTAGTTCTCTTATCGTGTAGTTATACCGTATCAAATCAATGGCAGTTTTGAGTAGGCAGACGGATGGGACGCAAATTTATGTCGAATAAGTCTCATATGGAGTGGCTTATTGGCTTCCATGCAATCCTTCCAGTAGTTTATGACTCTGTAATGGATTACAAGGATCAATATGATATAGTGTGCGGCATCATTTTCGTGTGCGTACCTACGGTAAACTTGTGAATGATGACTAAAAGTGAGAGAATAATGGAGAGAGGACACATTTATCTTCGTAATTTAATGTGCGGCCCCAGATGGTAACCATTGCCTTCTATGGTTACCGCGTGTCATTGTCAGTATCGAAAGTTAGTGTCCCTGGAGAGAATAATAGTATCAGTCGTTTTAAATCGATGTCGAGGTCGCGTATTTATTTATTTCGCACCAGTCCATTGTTAAAACGTCTAATTTACTTCACTGAACGGCCACGCATTTTATGTATAGCGTTATTCAATGGGTGGATTTATCTAATAGGTAATATGCCTCTCCCATGTGGTGGTTTGACTTTCATATTTAATTCATTCCATTTACTAGTATCCTTGAAATTCATAATTAACACCTTCCTACATGTCATAAATTAGTAATATTTTATGTAGTGCCATAGCGATACGCAAACTGAGAGAGAGAACGTGCATGCGAAAACATAACTACCCCGCAGGTCGTTCATGAGCCGCGAGAAACGTGTCGAACGCGTGATTTTTTCTCTGTGTCCTTGATGATTGAAGGTTTCATTATCACGGGCGTGGGAGGCCAGAGTGCAGCTGCCGGATTTGAGTGCACTGTGGGTTTACGAGCTTTGGCGAAAAGTGTGATAGAAGACGTGCATACTCATTTTGTGCCCTATGTTCGCGTGGGTCGAAAAGGGGAGGTATTAGGGAGTGGGGTGGGGGTGTCCTCCATTAAGGGGAAGGAAGTTGATAGGGAGGGGGAATGGTCGTTGCAGGAGATGGAGGAGGGGTGGCTATGAGCGCACGGTGGTGAGTGGTTGGCTGGCGGCACTCGGTGGTGGTGCTAACGAGTCATTCGAGCTCTGGCGAGGTTATCTGAGCTGCCCATCTCGACCCCTAGAGCCTACGTATGTGATGTTGTCCCCATATATCTGCCATGCAGTGGGCAGCACCGAGGGTTAGAGGAGGAGGGAAGAGGCTAGCCGGAAAAGGATCGTGTCCGGAGTGGGGGTGTGGCCCGAAGAAAGTTGAGGTGCGGAAGGGTTGGCTAGCCCTTAGGTGGCTGCGATTTGTGACGGGGAAATTTTTTTGCAGATGATGACGCTGTTTAACGGCTTTAATATTTGCACTTTTACTCCTTGAAATTTTTTATTCAACCTAGTTTCTGCTGAATAATATTACCTTCCCTGGTTAGCCTCTCCGTTTTAATGATGTGAAACGAAAATTTCTCTCGCCTGTTGTCTCAGTTTACTACTGCCGGCAAGCTATGAATTGCAGTGTTTTTATTTCGTGGTTATTACTCGGCCGGATACTTGGAATACTGTCGGGTTTCTCCTTGGGTTGCTTGACTCGCATGCGTCGCCTCATAATTCGGCTATTGTAGATAAATGAACATCATTCACTGTCACGCATTTATTCAACCCGAACGCTGCAGCGCTGTTTTAAGGAAGTCCCTTAAATGAAGCCGCGTCTTCTGCTTTTTCCTTTAAACATGACATCACGCAGCGGTAAGCTAGCTGTCAAGCCGGTAGTTGATTACAGTGATTTATTTCATTGATATATAAAATGTAGGAGCAACGCTTAGCTATCAATTTTTGGCAGTGAAGTCGAGGTATTGAGGATCAATTATGTGTTTTATTTATTGCATTTTATTCAACACGATAAGCAATCGGCCCTTTACCATGTGGGTAAACTTTCCTCTGGATTCCCACCAGGTTAAATACACCGATTTACCATTATTCCAGCAATCGCAGCTATTAATTACATTGATGGCACATGTGTTATTATCCCCAATAGTCTTAGGAAAGAACGACATCTTAACTCTCTGTTCTGCAGTCTATTTATTTTATCTTCCTCTTGTGATCTCTTCTACCGTAATACGACAGTAGGTGAAGTATACCTCTCGTCTCATCTGCGAATACGTCCTCTCTGAATCTGTTCAGTAATTTCAGCCTATATTTCGTTCTTCGCAGAAGTAACGACTCCCAGCCTTATACCATGTTGTCGTTTAATCTTCAAATTTTAAAATTTACCACTCTGCCACATGTAGGGCAGAGGGAGTGCCCAATCCCTCTGCTATGCATGTTCACATTGCCATTCTATCTATATGGCCTTATGGATATAGGGGATAGCTGTTGAGGGGAAATACTCGTTTTTTGTTGTGTCTAGACTTCGGGCAAAGAGATTTGAGCATGGACGTGAGGGAAACTTCGGAGCGAGCCACTCCCCCGAACAGATCTCATCACGTTCTTGCCCTCAAAACACTCCCTTGTTCCCACTCTAAATACTTCTCTCTCTCTTTTCCCATCTGCAATTTTTCGAGTAGTCAGTTTTCTTTATTTTTGGGGTGCTCTTCTTCGTCAATACACATACGCGCTCGCATAGAGCGTGATGCGTTAAACCATCATCGCGGGCCTGCTGAGCGTCGCCCATCTTTATCATAGCTCGTCCCTCAATACTAATTCGGAGTGAACGACGTGATATCTGTTTATTTTTTCCTCGCTCTTTCTCTCGATATTAGTCACGGCTGTAAAAATGTTTTTACGTTCTCTCCCTGTCTCTCACGAGGTTAATACGAAGCGCTGGTCGCGCCCTCTATATAGTAGAAATCTCTTCCACTGGCCTCATTGAAAAGGTCTCCAGTTAATCATCTTGTTTTTTTTTATTCTTTTTACGCGGTCTTTGTCGCGTTTTCGTCTTCCCTCGCTGCTTCCCGGCGGAAATATTCAAGTTTGAGTGTCTGGAGCTGTGAGGTAGGTTTATTCATGTAATCCGATTAAAAATGAATACAATATTTAATTTCGGAAAAGCTGCTTGCATATTCTTCCTTGTTTTTGCTCTCTGAAGTAGTAAAATGTTCGGAAAAAGCTGTACAAACTATTTCCAGATATTATCTTTTTCTCTCTCCTTTTTCTTTTCCTTTTATTTAGTGCTAATATAGTTAACCAGTGTTATAAATCTAGATGTATTGTATGTGTGCTTCATATGCTATTTTATTCGCCTTCTTTCCTGTGGCAAAAATAACATTTTTTGTGGCAGACATACGCATTGTGAAGTTTGCTGAAACTGTGTTATTGTATGATAGATGCTAAAAATAGAAGATCATGCTATGGCGCGTAATCCGTTACGTGCTTATATATCCTTGGGGCGATAATGGAAGCATCTAAAGCCAAAGTGTCCATTGCCCCAAGTCAACTCATATGCAATCTTTGAAGTGGACTACGCATTCTTATGCGTGATCATCCAAGTCGTACGATATTCCCGCTTTCCTTGGCCCCTCGCATATACTTCTCCAACCCTCTTCTCTCTCTCTGCGCAAACTTGACGCCAATTTTGCACTCTTTTGAAAACCGCTACCGTGAAATTTTATGTGGAGTTGAGGGTGTGAGGTAGGTTGTTCCACAACGCGGAATGTGGGAGGATGGAGCCGAGGGGAGGGATGGGTGGGGGTTGGAGCCATTTGGTGTCTCTCCACAAGGGATGCCGGAAGGACACGGGCGGACTGGTCCCTGGAGCCAAAAACCCCATCCCACTCTACGCTTTTTTTTTGGAGCGGTGAAAATGGTGAAATTTTTTCGTGCCCACCCCGGCGGCTCGCGCGTGCGTAGTGCATGGGAAGGGGGATTGTGGAAAGAATACGATTGGAAATAGAGGGAGGGAGTGAGGTTCAAGGGGGAGGGTTGTTTCACAGGGCGATCGGCTTACCATCGGCTCTCCGCCAGAGATGGATTTCTCCCATCAGTCACTGGCAGTTGGTTTATGTTCACAGGGAAGGAGAGACTGAGAAAAAAGGAATACATATTTACTGCTAATGTGATAGTTGGTTGCGTAGGGGGTGACTTTTCTTCCTGGTCCCGGAAGAAATATTTTATCTTGGTCATAACTGAAAAGAACGCTGGACCCAAGAGATGCATCTTGCTGGCGGAGAGGAATGTAAGGAAAACTATAGTTCGTTTGTCCTTCAAATTATACCTTTTAGACTTACTATTTCATATAGACTGGTTTTATTTAGTGAAAATTATTTGACTTTGTCCTCGTCATAATAGGTGTTCATGTTTTAAAATGAAATTTGAGCCTTTTTCTCAAATATAACTCAAAAATTTATTTTGTATTTCATTCTTAACATACCTTGGCGAAAATTAATTAGCGTTTCAAATATATTTTTTACATGGTAAACTCGGTGTGCTGTTCCAAGAATTGTTTTCCTTGCTCCGCAAGAATGCATGAATATCATCTGGTTGTATCGTCAGGTCTGAATAAAAACACGTGTCTAAGTCAGAATAATAACCCCCTGAAATTATTATTGATATTGATGGTGCAGTTTTTATTTTCCACGTGTTTTTATCTACTTTGCATTGACAAAGGTTTGCGAGCGATGAAATGTGAACAAGAAGATATACCCCACACGCGAGTTATCGTCGCATGGATTTTGTTTCTAGCAGCATAGTCCACTCTACAGGACGAGCGTCAACTTATTTTAATACATATACACTTTTCAAAGGCTCTTTCATCGCTTTTAATGTGTGCACTACATCGTCCGTGATCGGGCATCATAGATGCAATGCCGCGTCGTCGTTATAAAAAGAACCATGAATAGCAATGACAAACTTTTGTGTGCGGTGAAAGTGGTGACCCGGCCGTATCAGATCGTTAAAAATGTCGGTGGAAAATCGCCGTTGTGGGTAGTATAGTGGACGGGTGTTGTTTGTGGAGACCATCAGGATGAGAGAGACAGAGAGAGGCGCCCTTCGAAGTCGCAGGGGTCCCTCATACGCATTGGGGAACACGTTTGAAGGGGGCGGGTTATGAGGGTTGCGTTGTGGGTTGGCGTGGATAAGAGGCATGGGGCGACAGAGCGACCGTGCGGAAGGATGCTTTTGCGGCGATGACCCAACAATGGCCCACCCCTATGTGTTGTGTGTGCGTTTGTCTTTTTTTTCACTATTTTCGTGAAATGGTGAGGGGGAACTGGGAGTGGGGGGGGAGGGTGGCGAGACGGAAGCATTGGTGTGGGACAATCTGCTCTGACAGGGTATCCCGTACTCTTAAGTGCCTGAAGCTCCCTCAGTGTATTTTGTGTGTGTCACAGGATTCCCTCCCCTCTCAGGATGTAAAAACAATGCTTTGTAAATCGTGCAAAGACAAAAAATTTTTGTCGTTGTCGGTGAAAAAAAATTTTTTTTAGTGTGTTTTCCCATGCTGCCCTTTTTATTTTCAATGATATTATACGTAAATAAACAAATTATATTAACTTTTATCGACATTATAGAACTTAATTAGTTTCAACTTCGTCACCACGGTTTATAACTGTGGGCCTGGGTTTAGAAAAATTATATATTCACCGCAGAAATCATAAACTTTCGATAAAATTTTATTCGGTGAATTCATCTGTAATTTAATTTGCAATCCTATCATTTTAGTTTCATTCTCATTTTTATAGGCCTGATTACGTATAACCACTCTTCCATTTTAGATTGGAAAAATAATATATTTATATTCGCTGCAGATATTTAATCATTTTGTAATAAGTTTAATTTGCTAATTTATTGGTGATATTTACTTTTAATGTAATCATTTTAATTTCGTTCTCATTTTTGTAGGACTCGTTACAGGTGTTGATTTGTACCCTTTGATGCTAGATCGTAAATATTTTAACCTTCACGTTATCCTGGCATGAAATCGAGGAATTATAATAGTGGCCTCTAAGGTGGACCAAGGTTTAGAAATGGCAGTGATGTGTAAACCGTTGAAGTTCCCGCGTTGATGATGCACCACCATATGAGAGGAGGTTGCGTTGCCCGCGTGAGGGTCCAGAATGAATGCGCCCATGACGAATGTTCGCCTGCCCCCCTCATCTCACAATCACCCCCCCCCCCCTTCGCGCTTTCCCCCTCTCTTTCAGGAAGTGGAAAGAATGAAAACGAGCCCGGAGGGGAGGAGGGCAGAGATTGATAATTTACAGCCATTAACCAATTGGGCGGATAATTCCGAGCGAACGCATTGTTTGCGGATTTATGTTCCCGCTCTTCCGGTCTCTCACCATTCTCTGTTTGTGCCGTATGGAATCTCTCTCTCTCTCTCTCTCTGAGTGGAAAGTGTGTCCGTTTTTGTTTTGCCCTCCGGCGCCGTGAAATTTATTGTAGTTTCTTCTCTAAACGCGCGCTTGGTGTGCGTTTGTACGCGCGCAATATTGTCGAGAGTTATTGATAATTAACAGCTTCGTGGACAATCGGATGCACTCGCCCGATCGCTGTACCGAGTGCCCGCGGAAACGCGGGAATATTGCGATGTGACCTGATGAATGGCCGTGCGAGACTTTTTTTATTTTTCGGTTCAATTATTATTTTTTTCTAATTATTTTTTCGTGGAAAAATGCGTTGTCTACGTAAATTGGAGGTTGGGTCGATGTTGATACTGGCACGGATAGAATGGGAGCGCAGCCTTAGGGAACACATCGGTAATACACAATGAACGCTTTTCGTGGCGAGAATTCGATATTTGTTCGGGTACATTAATTTCGATGCTTAAAGTGAATATTGCGGTGATATTTCGATACCATTTATGCTTATTGGTGATAAGTAAAACTTTTTTTTAAACTATACGCAACTATATTTTTACTTGTCGCTCCTCCTTAGTATGAAATATCCGCTATTAAAAGTGAGTTTAATTGCTTACGAGCAATATAAAAAAGCTAAAGTTGTACGCGCAGTAATATTTTTGCGTTCAATATAGGAGTGATTGCTTCATTCTTAATTGTTAACCGCATGGTTTCTTCCTGCAATGGCGTCCATTGGTGAGTGCCAGATGTTGTATCAGCTGTAAAAAATTATGGCGAAAAAATTAGGTTGCCTGTGTATAGAAAAGTCCATCTTGTTATAGTATATGCGTGTATACTGTTGTATACGCTTACGTTTTCTTTATTGTTCCAAACTGCCGAAGGTTACCTGAATTCTTAGCTCGGATAAGTCCTTCTAGTTTCCCTTTTTGACCCTCCAGTGAGGTACAGTGTTGACGTACTGTTATTGTGGCAGCCTAATACAATTGAAAATGCATTTCAAAGGTTACTTTCCTCAACCCGAGTTAAGTTGTACTTGAGGATTGTAACCTCTAACACGTGGAAGTTACCTGTGTACCCTTTGGGATTCGTCATCCGACATATGTCTTCCCATTTCTGGCTTCTAGTGCTATTCAGAAGGCTGGAAAACTGGGAGAGTTTGAATATTTGATTCCGCGCGTTGCAATAAAGCCGAGTTAACGAGAGTATGAGCGTGGAGGCGGGTGACAATTGGTGAGGGCCCTAAAAGAGTTTCTGACGCGGCAGATAATGGAAGGGGAGGCGTGAGGGTTTATACGTCAGAAGACCCTGGGATAAGTGGAATATTGGGTGAAGAGTGGGTGGAAAACAAGGGGTGGTCAGTGAAGTGCCTCGCGTCCAATGCGGGCTGCGTAATTTTTCCATTAGAGAAGAGGAAAAGAGGAGGCTAGTGGGCTTTGGTTGTTTCCGTCTCTCCTTTTGTCTTTTTTAATGCCCTCGGCGCCATGATGATAAGCCTTTTCCCTGGCGTCCCTAGGTTTTCGGCCAGACGGAGCCGGTCCTCCAAGAAAACTCGTCAAAGTCTCTGAGGCGTCTTCCTGTCTTGTTTCCGGTTTCCTCGGAAAGTCTTCAACCCAGAAAAAAATTCATTGCTTACCATCTCGTATTTCTTCTATATCACACAACGCCCCTAAGTGTGGATTTTTTGCCTTATTTTATTGTTTTTTTTCCCGTAGTTTTCTTAACTATTGCAAATTATTTCATGTATCTACCCTAGTATCCACACAAGTACAGGTATATGCGAATATATTTTATAACTTTGCGTGCTGCGGTCGTATTATTGCGCCATCCATCTTATGAAAAACCGTAGTTTTCCATTTTTTGAAAATTAAGTAGTAGGTACTAACCTGTAAGTTAACAGATGAAATAAGAAAAATTCATTCTTTAAAATGATACCAAGCACCTATCCCTCATACCAAAGGTTAGTTGCTAAGAAATAACACAAAATTATTGAAAATGGCCGACACTGGGGTTCCGATCTTCAGCACTAATGTCAGCACGGTAAGTGTTATGTATAAAGATTAAATTAGGTCGCATTAACACAGACACTTGGTTATCTCTCCACACTTCATTCTAAATATTCCCTCAATTGCACAAATGATCTTATTTGATTTTGCTATTAGAAAACCAGAAGGTCGTAAGCCACTGCGGAAAGGGTAGGAAATTCTCGTTAAAAATTGCCACCTTGTGAAATTTTTATTTGCTTGACATTTTGTTGTTAATGGGCAGAAATTCCTGGCTGGCAGGAGTTTTGCACGCTTTGTGATTTATTGTTGCCCAGGGTTAAATTATGAGCGCACAGAAAATACCATTGCCAACTGCAGGAGTAGACTGCACTTTGTTTTGGATTTTTGTGTGAAAGATTTATGAGCATGGTGCTCTGCTCTTTACTTAATTAATTTTAAACTATAAGAACCGCTATTTTTTATAATTGTAAGTTAGTATTTTTATTCCATTAAAAAGTATAAGTTGCCTAAAACCCTGGAGTACGGATGCTATATCGCTGGAAGGACTACAGTCTCTATACATAATGCATTTATTTATGACAGTTTGAAAAAGCTGATAAAAAACAAATTCTTGGAATTTATAACCTGATTTTACTGATGCAAGGCAGACATTTTCTTTGCAGTAGAGATATTCTTCATGATTTCAATTTTGTACCTTTTGTTGTGCATAAAAGACGAAAATGTCAATTTGTGTTAATTGTATTTGTCACTCTACTGGATAACGTTGTCTTACACTTCGATTTTCATTAATACCAAAAAGACACAATGCCACAAAACATAATATACTACAGTTATTGAGAAATCCAAGATTCTTGGCGGCAGAGTTGTCCAGATTTTTCTCTCAAGAAAGCTATCAGCTCGGCACGAAGGTCATTTCGCAAAATGAGTAATAAAACAATTAAGGACGTTGACGCGAGACAGCGGCTCAAATGAATTTCAAGCAGGTCCTCTCTTTCTTTCTCTCTTTTTCTCGGAGACTTTGATTAAGGTAATATATTCCAGAACCATGTCGAGAATACGACTTCCCCGTGATTTCGCGCACGCAATCGGTCGGAAGAAAAAAAAAGAGTAGTATTTATAGTTCACCTCAAGAGACGAAATACAGATGAAAATATTTCGTGAGCCCACAGCATTCGCGGATCAAGTCCTGAAAAAGGTGGAGTGGAGTTGTGGAATCAAGAGCATTTTTCTCGCGGCGAGTGCCGAAAAACGTTAACGCGCCTGTGGCATGTTCATGGTTGCGCGTTTTTATCAAATCTGACCCATCTAGGGCACGTAGGTCGAGGATATTTCTTTATTTAATCCTTTGGAGAGCTCCTTTGTCCTTTGCCGAAGAATTTTAGTAATTATTTTCTGCGTTTGTTGCATTTTGGACAAATCGGTGTATTTCATTGTTTCAAACCTTGCTTGGAGATTTTGTTGCATGTCATTTGTTCAGTTTATGAATGAACTTTACTAGAAAAGTATATAGCTAAAGGATTGTGGAGGTAAGAATTTCGTCGCTGAAAACGAAAGCATTATGCAATACAAGTTGGCGATTTTAGAAAGTCGTAAATTTGAACCTTTATTATTTTTATTGGTGCTTGTATTTTAATTCACATGTGAAATGTATGGTGTAAGAATACGCGGAATCCACCGCAATTCCGTTTTCGCAGTTGACCCAGCAGTAGTGAATTAGATTTTAAATTTCCGGAAGTGTGATTCCGTTGAAAGATTTTCTGTTCTCTATTTTTTCATTATTTACGTTGTAATACGTGGAATTCTTCTGTAGGACACGAATATGGAAGCGCATTTTCTTGCGCTCCAAGCAGCAAATCATTTACGGTGCAGTGAGACTTTGCCGTCGCTTCATTCCAAAATCATCCCCTTTGTCCCTTTGAAGACGAGATCCGCTCCACATAAAACCATTCACATCGACTCATTCCCCACCCGTGTTTATGCATGTACCGAGAAACTCCATGATATTTCCTCGCCCTCCCACCCTCTTTGGTGTTATCTAATTCCTCCCCACACGCGCAGGAGGGTAGGTTACTCCTCCCCTCAAGACCTCCGAAGGTGAAGGGACCCGCCTTCCCCCTTGCTCCGAGAAACTTCATCGAGTCACCTCACTTCAACCACTACGAAGAAAGCGTGGTAGTTATCTAAGGTTCTTACGAGTTAATGCTTAGTTCTATTCGTATCTTTACAGCAAGTACTGCCTGCCCATATACAATAAAGTCTGGGGGTCGAATTTCGGCTCAGTCAAGTGATCTTTTCATGGCAAATTTCATCCTTGGTGTATGTATAACTAAGACCTCCCTAAGGCGGCATTGTAAACTCGCCATGGCCCAATGTCTTCATAGATGAACGAAAAGGAGTCTTGTTTAAATTTATCTTTGTGGAAGGGAAATTTGTCAGTCAATTTCTTAGGATTTAAAGGAAATTGGCCGATTTCATCCATTCATGTGCATCAGAAAAATCTCCGCTCTCGTTATTCCTTCAGATAAATGGTATAATCAATATTTTATGCCTGACACATCTACGCAGTAATCAAATGCTGAGAACGATATCGGAACCACATATTTTTGTTATTAGGGCGATATTTTTATGCATAACTTAATGTTTCTTACGCTCTGAAGAATTGAAGTCATCGAAACCTATGTAAATTCCATTTCCCGAATCCACTTACCAAGATCATTCTTAAATTTGGTTAATCAATATTTTCCCTCGAAATGTAATAACTTTCATCGATTCCATTCAAATTATTCAAATATTAATCAAATAATTATTTAATGGGTGGAAAAACTGGATCACCATTTTTCCCTGTCATATAAAGATCGGTGTGCGTTATAACAGATGATTTCGTAGTTTAATCATTTTGGCAACGTGATCAAAACCAAGGGCGCATACTCCTGCACCCTTAAGCCTAGGCTGTCGGCGCCCGCCAGCATCTGTCACAGCGTCTCCGAGAAGGCGTCTCCCAAAACCTGCCCCCACCTACCCTGTCCTTCGTACCGCGATCTCCCGTGGGACTTAGGCCCTTTGCCGTCGTCGAGATGTAAGTGCGCAGATCCATACACCCTCTCCGTTCCAGCGTTCATCCCTTACTCTACCGTCCTTCTCCTCCACCATCCGGCCCGGAAATAATGCTTTTGAAGTGCAAACCAACTTATGACGACTCGTTCGGGGAATATGGGTAAGAGTAGGGGGATCGGAAGGAAATGTAGCTCAAGAGATGAAAGAAGAGACAGCCCTCGGGTGACTGCGACGAAATGTATTTGAGGTTACGGTTGGTTAAGGAGGAGGTTAAGTTCCCTGGAATTCTGCTTCAGTTTCGATCGTTGGGGGCATGAAATACTTTGATGGGGCGGTGTAATCTTAGCGGAATGCGCTTTGTTGTTTCTGCCCTCCGGTCTTGAGTCTTAATTTTTCCTTCTTTATTGTTACCGCATGTACAGCTCTATGCCAACGACCTCTTCGCTATTGAGTGACCTCTAGCCTGATTTTTGGTTATCACTTTTGTACGGAAAAATGTAAATGTTTGCGATGAATATTCAACTATGATGGTTGCTTCAGCACAGGTTCTTCTTTGAGGTAACCCAGCTTTCTTATTCTCTTATGGTAATAAATTAGGTATTTTGTTTTATTTGAAAAAATGAAGTTACTTTACTTTCACTATAAAATTTTTGTACCGAAGAGCGCTGGATTTGAACTCCCTTTTGATTCTTTCATATTTGCAATTGCTTGGTTCAAATTTAAAATTTGCTCCTTCCATATTATTATTTTCTTCCCGAAAATCTGTAAATATGCTCGGTATTATTACAATGGTCATTTAAAACTTCAAGATGAAGTTCTTTTGGCCCAAAAATCTTATTATGGTTTAAGATTAATCTTTAGTAATTTGAATGCTTAATTACTACATGCAATGGGTACATAGCGGCCGCGTCATTCTATGATATGCCTACATTTAACTATGGGAAAGATAATTGCTTACTGAAATCGGAGTATTAAATGACTAGGAAGCTAGATATAATACTACTAGTTATAATACTACTTGTAATTTGTAGTTACTGTTAGAGCAACTTGTATGAATAAAACTCTCGTCATATCGCAGAAAATAATTTGTCGTCACAGCTCATAATTTATTTTAGATTAAGTATTTCAAACTTCCCGGCTCACTTGAGCGCCGTCGGGGATACAGAAATGATACAAGTTATCGTAGAAATTACAAAACAAATAAAAAGTTTTAAATTACGGGTCAAGGGCGATCTTAATATAAGGATCGGGGAACTAGGAAATTCTGAGAAAAAAACGTAAGGTATTTAATATTTAACAGCCAGAGTAGGAAGGAGATAGGGAGGAAAGTGTTGCTTTCTGCTCTGGTCGCCTCTTGAAACCGTGGTGGGCGAGCGCGTGCCGCTCTTGATACGGAGGGCTTTCTTGGGAGAATGCTTTTAAAAGGTTTAAGGGGAAGATAGTGTGCGCTGAGACTGATGTAAAGGAGAGCGAAGCAAGAAGATTAGAGAAAGTATTAGGGGACGGATGGTGGGAAATGGGCGGGTTACGGAAGGTTAAAAGCGGTGATTTGAGGAAGTGCCGTCGGAAATGCATGATACCAAGAGGTAGAGTTCTGGGTCTTCAACATAGTGTCTACGACAAATTTAAATGTTTAATTCATGGAAATGTTGAATTCTGATAAATGGTTGTTCTGGCATCGTAGTGCCGTGATGCCATAACTCGTTCATCGTTGCAAAAAGAAAAAATATTAATTCAACTTTCTTTCATCTGGGAATTCATCTCTCGCTCGAGAGATTTTTCAATTGCTGTTCTCTTTTATTTTAATCAGACGATTTTTGAATAATTTATTTATACGAAGTGGAATTTTAATAAGTATTTATTGGGTATTTCGTAGCTAATTTTGATCTATAGTGGAGTGGTAATGCTCGATAACCTCCCATATTTATTTTTCTCTTGAGTATAATCTGGTTTACGAGATATACTACAGGGAAACACATACGGCATATTCAGTTTAGTCTTAAAATACTTGTCATACCACGAGAACCAGCATAAATTTTATTTCGCTCTCCGTCTTCCACATAAAACTTACTTAATGAATATCCGATATGGTGAAGTTTCCAAAAATAGTCGAGAGTTTGCCGAATTGCCCTCCCAGGTGTGTCGCCAAAACTGCGGAGGCAATCTCTTGACTGGAACACCACAGATTCAGATCTTAAGAAAGGATTTGAGGAAAGTTGTGGGAGAACTAGTCGTCAAGGATATAAAAGGAGAGGAAAGGTATTTGAGGAAACTTGGGAGAGTATTTGTAGAACCCGCAGGAGAGAGCCGATGACAATGGCGATTAAAAATCCTGGCGCGTAAGTAATTAATTTAAAGGATTACTCTCGGGGAACTTCACGCCAAGGGTGAGCTCGTGCCAAGTCGTGCGGATCGAGGATTGGGGCGGGGGAGGGAACTTAAGAGGATGCTCTTATGTTCTTACGTCTTCGTCTTGAACTGAAGCGAGAGAAGCGGAGAAGAAGAAGGAAGGTCGATTCTCCCACGCTCCATGAACAGTAATTCCCTCCCGCGCGCGGTTCATGCAAATGAGGACGTCACCGTAAAAATATAGCTGAATGAAGTAGGAATTCTCTCGATTTTGAAGCGTAGAAGTTGTTGCGTATGAGAAGGAAGGCTTAAACTGTGAAGATATGCCTTGTTTCATACGCTGAGCAATCTTGATGGATTCTTTTTAATAGGGGGACCTTTTGAGATTGGCTGTTTGGTAGAAATAATTGGGCCGTGTATGGAAAGAACCATCGTGGAAGAGTTTCAATCGGCACAGTATATCCCGTATTGGAATTAACCTGAATTTATTTTCATAAGCATCGTAAGCTTGCCTTTCGATACTTGAAGACTTATTTATTAAGAAGAATACTTACTTAAGAAGATTTATCATTTGATAAGATTTTTGTACCAAAATTTATTTTTAGTAAACCCAACGCAATCGAGGGTAAAGTATTCTGCAAGAGCCGCGAGTTATCTTTTTGCCAAGTTATAGAGAAAAATCCGATTTTAGGTACGGCCCACGCGACATACTAATCCCTCTTTTTGATTTATTTCTAAAAGGCACACTGCATGAGTAGGGGTAGCCGTATGTGTAACTTGGAGCTTCGGAAAATTTATAGTCAATAAATGAATGCTGTGGCATATTAGTCGTCCTGTGTATGACCTCTCCTCCTCGTACTGTTAAAATATAAAATTTTCTACAAATTGGCTTCACAGCGTTGGCCCAAAAATTCATTCTAGCAAAGAATGTTGCATAATTCATATTTCGAGTATTGTTATTACTTCTAGTTTTTTAAGCCCAGGAAACTGCGACTAATCTTTTTTTAATTAGAAAAATTATGCGCATGCGTTACATTGTATCCTACATAAAATCTATTGCGTTTGCTTTAAAAAATAGGGATATCAACTATGCCACACTTTCCGAAAGCATTTTAACTTTTTTCCGAATACTTTCTTTTTCGGTTTGGTGGGACGATCATCATAGCAGTGACAGCTAGAGATATAGAGATGGCTTAATAGAATGAAATGCAATGACTTTTAAGTGGCTCTAATAGGCTTTTTACTGGAATGTATCATCGTCTCGACATCTCCAGAAAATATTTTTTTCTCGAAAGACGTCCAAATTAATGTCGCACGTCTAATTCTCCGATGTGCTCGCTGCTTGATTTCCTAATGAAATATCGTACACCGTTTTTATTTCATTAAGGGATAATACGTTGGCCCCTAAAGAACAAGTTGGTGATTAGTTAAGAAGGGTGAGTTAACGTCAGTACGGGCATGGTGAATATTGGCGTGATGATAAAAAAAGTACATATGGCGTCTCGTTTTGGGATGAGAAATGAATGCTTGGGGAAAAAGAAATGGGGAAGGTTTGGTCAATAACTGTGTCATCGCTGTCCTCCTTACCCGTTAAATGCTGTGTGTGGAGCTATTTAAGGTTTTTTTTGGGACGGGGAAGGAAGGAATTGGTTGAAGGGTAGGCATAGGGGACCTCGTTTGACCAGAAACAAGAAGGATAGGGGAGGTAGGAGACGTGGAATGGGAGGGACAAACCGCTGGTTTCCTCGTTCGGCCTAACAGATGCGGCGTCGTCTCTTCCAGGCCATTTTATAAATATTTATTATATTTTTGGGCATAGCTTCATTCGCTCAATTGGTCGACTCCCATCTCCATAACTTCCTCCGCTCTCTGTCCCTTCATTCGTGGCGTACTTGTATGTAAATCATTCGAGAACGTTTCCTGAACAAAAAAAGAATATCCTGCTTCGTGTGCCCTACTCCGGCAAAATTTGTGAGACTTTCGTCACGTTTTCGATTTTTGCAACCCAAAAATACCTATAAGTATTCCTCTTCCATCTCTGGAACTTGAAATTGGTGGTGTTACCATATTCATAAACTTAATTTCTATCTAGCAAATGATGTTTATCGTTTTTCATCCAACCTTAAAGACCTGTTGTGGTCCGCTGGCTTAACCTTTTAGGGTGCTATTATTTTGGATTATTTATTTACCGGTTGTGGAATTTTTTCGCATAATATACTCCTCATTTCTTACTGCTCCGCTACATATCTGCTTTGGATGTAAGAATTTAGGTTTACGATTCCCAAGGTAGTAAAATATCGGGTGAATATGTTAGCGGATACTATTTGGAAGACAAAAAGTACCTAATAGATCAGTTGAAAACCTGTTTGCATATATAAGGTTGAAGGATGTACTGCTTCTCAACAGTAATAGATTACACAGGAAAGTTGTTTCATTTTGAGAAATAGCTTTTTGTTTGTGAAAGAAATTCAAGACTTTATGTGAAAATATTTTCACTGTCACAGCAGTCATCTGGGTTCGTAACTGAAGAGGAAATATAAGTATCATATTCTCAAGTCCCATTTTGTGGAAACGCATTTCATTTTTCCACGATGATTAAGGTAAGTAAAGCTATAAAGGAAGTAACGCCATTGTATATTACTGGCGTACAGCAACCCACTCGATCCTTCTCTTATATTAATATTTGTTAATTATAACGAGGATTTAATCAATTTTGAGGTTATAGATGACGTTTTGAAACTTATTTTCTTTAACAGGAATATATTCAAAAATGATATACTGTGAATCGTAAAGTTGTTAGATTGATTTATTGTTCATCAATAATTTTATTAAGAAAAAAGAACTGTCGTCAAAAACCGAAGAATCAGGCCGAGGACAATGAATTAAATGACCAAAAGCTTACTGGATATGAATTATTTACAAAAAAAGCATTTGTTTTTCGACGACTATATAATATTTTTCTATCGCTAATGATAACCTAAATTTCTTTACTTAACGCCTCGAGCTGACCTCGCCTTGTTTCTCTCAGGAAAATTGATGCTCGTGATTTTTCCTTGTAGACATCGTTAAATCTGTTGTTGGACTTGAAGGGAAATCGATGATATTCGCCATATTCGTTACCTACCGAAGATGAAACGTTGTCTCATCTCTTTCGTCCGAAAATTTTCCGAGAAACCTTCTCGTTCTTCCTCTTGCATGACTGCCACGAAACATCTGTCCGGCTGGGAAAAAATTGGGCGTGTCAGGTCCTCTAACAGTGAGTCCCCGAGAAGTAGCCCGGATGTCGATCCGTTCTCTCGCCCGTATGGCTCTTCTTGTAACCATGGGGATATATGGATGGACACCACGAAAAGGGAGGACACCCACACAGTCATGGTGACGAAAAAAGGAGTTTTTCCATTATCCTGGGAAACTACATACATGCATACGACGGTGGGTAGATAGGGAGAATGGAGAAATAATCGCTGTCTTTTCTTTTTTGAGAGGGTGTTATCTCATCGTGGGAGGCAGCACTCTCTTTGGCGTGATCCGAGGCCGTTAGAATTAGATGGTTTAAGGGAAAGAGCTCGGATAGTGGTATGTGATAGGACCATTCTTCTACTAGTTTAACTCCTCTCTCTCCCTCGCCATCTCATTTTATGCTGTCACCCTCCATTTGAAATGTTGCCTTCCGTCGCATCTGAGACCTTTGACCGACTTTTTGGCTCTGGCTTGTCTTGTGGGTGGGCGATTTTAAATAAAAAACAATTAGGCTAAAAGATATAGAAATATATACATATGTAGAAATGAGGGAGAGGTATAGAAATTCCTCCTCCATTTTCTCAGCGTGACGATTCAAAGGTTGGTTTGTTGAATTATTATGAAACTTAACTCCGCATGATTTTGCTTGGACCATCTGTGACTTACACGACGTTTTGGGGCTCAGAAAATTGCGGCGTTAGAATTGTTTTTATTTTAAGCCATATTCAGTCCCTTTTTTCCTTATTTTATCTCGTATCTATCAGATGTAGCTTATACTACGCTGGTTAGACCACCGAAACGCAGAAACGATAAAAATTAGTTAAATTTTAAGATTTGCCGGCCTCGGTGGCGGCTTGGGTAAAGTCCTCGTCTACCAAACCAAAGGTCGTGGGTTCGAGTCCCGCCTTGGTAAGTTATCCTTGTCCAGGGCATGGATATTTGTGAACACTTGATTGCTAAGTTTTATCAACCCCCATGTAAAGGCCGAACAGTACTGCTTTCGGTGGTGTGTGAAATAAATAATTAAATAGATAAATTCGCTGATCATGAAAGATTAACAGCCACCAAGTAGGAAGAAGAAAAAGCAGTAGATTTATCGAATCCGGAAGGAAGGAGAGGGAACAGGTAAGTATATGCGCACACAACGAAATACCCCTGAAGGTCCATTATTGTCTGATGCGTTCTTTTACTGCAGGACTTCGAATCTTTTGGACTACTTACGCTGCTCCAAGCAGCCATACAGTCATACCCAATTTCTACGGTAATAATGCTAAAGCCCTCCTAAGTATACTTACTAGCGTTATCTCTCATCAAAAGTAGTAGCATGCAGTATAGATATTGCGTCGAGAAGCACTGTATAATTTCCTATACATAGCTTATCGTTATCTCATTCCTGTGCTTGTGCTCATCTCTATTTAACATTCGTCAGCAAAAATCTGAGATACGTACTTCATGTCAGTAAAATCAGAGACTCTTTTCGTTAGACTCTTAAGGAGTTTATAAAGCACTTAACAGGTAAGAAACTATAAAAGTTACCTCACTGAGTGATTTTAGTTGCATACACTTTTTTGTCTACAAGGATTATGAGTAGTGCAAGCAGTGGGTTCTTACATGTTTTATTCTGTCTCGAAACTGTCAGTGTACATATTCCGATATTTCTTCACTGAATGGTTTCGTTATTTCTTATCTTATGATTTCGTTGAAGATGCGACACTTTTCGTTTCGCATGCATTGTTTCTTTGCCCCTAATGACTGGATAGTTTTGTGGAGACCGTTTCAAATGGATTTGCAAATCCTTTTTCCTTCCCTCATCGCTCTCCTCCGCTTGACACGGAGTCACTGCAGAGTGAAAGGGCATATTACTGCTCTATAAGTTCTGAAATATATCACTTTTGCATGCATTTACACCTACTCGTCGCGTGGGTGGTGTCCTAACGTGTCCAGACATTATCACCGCGTGCTGTTTTTCGTATGATACGCCTGCATTTGTGTTCCTTCAGCTGTTCCGCTCCGTTTCTCATCTTTTTTTTTCTTTCCACATGCTCGAATAGTTTCGCAATCGGTCGTGCAGAGGCGTAACCATGAATAGAAGTTGTTGACGCAGTGTTAAAATTTTGATTCATGCGTGCAATGAGTGAGAAAAAATATGGAATATATGACAGTGATTTGAATATACTGGGAAAGATTTGTTGGGGAAGGAAGGCATCCCAAATTGATTTCTATAGTGTGTGCCACGCTCACACCTTAAATTATTTCCAAGCAACTTAACGTACCTGGTAGCCTGCCATCGATGCCAAAAATACTCGTAAAGTAATTGAAAATAGCCTTGCATTTTATTAATGAAAATACTTTTGGATGAGCTGCATTGTTATTCCGAAGAACACTCACTGTAGATGAGAAATAATGTGGTGGAGTCTCAATAGAATTTCAATATTCACCAACATCTCATAGAAGACTGGTGCCTTGTTATTTTCTTTCTTGAGAATCTAATATATCTTGACCACTGAGATACCTTGCATAGTTTTCTTGGGAGGGTATGACGTTTCTTTTAGATTCTTTTACTCGATTGCATATTACTTTGTCTCTCTCTCTGAATCATTTGCTTGCTTCAACCGACTCCACATACGCATATATGTAGTATTTGTGAATAGGAAAATGTCGCTCAATATTCTGAGACTGGATCTTAGTTTAGAATTCTTTTCCATTTCGTCGTTTGTTTCCATCTGATGATATGGTAAAATATTCATAGCTGAGATTTGTTCATCTGTGCAGTCACTCGAGACCAGTCACCGGAATTTTTGCGATATCCTCGTCGTCCTTTTGAAAGAATGACCCTTTTGCTCAAGGAATAAATCACGCCGCGACTGCTTGGAGAAAATATCAAGTGAGACGTGGAGAGAAAATCATTCGGTGAACTTAAGCCATTGCTCTTGCCGCTGATGTCGGGCACACCCTTTTGTCCTCACAGTTCGAAACATTTACGTGACTTCCCCTTCGCACTTTCGCCCTGGCCTCTCACGAACGAAGAAACTCGTTCAGGCCGAGTCCAATCTTTCCTCTTAATGGGGAAACAGAGTGGAGTGTGAAGGAGAGAAATGTAGTTCTCGCGGCGCGTATAATGCCCGTCCAGATTACTTACTTTCAGCGACGTCGCCTTATTTCCAAACCATTGTTTTCTCCTGCCGGTTGAGAGGGGCCATTTCTTTAAGTCCATCGTCTAATGTTTTTTTCGTGGTGTTTATTCTCTTCTTGTGTTTAGTTTCGAATCGTTCTTTCCATTGTCTCCACTCAGACTCCTCGGCACCTTAACCCTTGTGTGTGGGCAGCATTTCTGATAAAAGGAACGAATCGGGGGAAAGTTCGGAACCTTGTGACACCCCTAGATACATATGTTAAAGTGCAAGCCCCGGACCGTGTGTTCTTCGCCGTGTTTTCTATGGGTTATCTAGTTGATAATGGTTTTCTATTCTTGGTTGTGTGCGCCAGAGTCATTAAAGTCGTAAGTATGTTAACGCCGTTTTTTCTTGAAGGTGAATGAAGAGTATTGGCTGTTATACCTTCAGCTTCTTATCTTGGGTTTTGAAACTGGTCTTCTCCAAAGTATTTTCGAGCACTATTATACCATAAATTCAATCTTTCTCTTGCCATTTGAATGCACTTACCACTGATGTCAGAGCCTTTTTTTGTGGGGAATTATAACCTTAGTATATTTTCGTATCTATCATTCATTTATAACTATTATTAGAAAACAATTCCCTTCCGTATTTGAATGGCCATTATTTATGTATTTGTTGTAAAATATCAGTCAAATATTGAAAACTGATGATATTTTATAACCTTGAATCCCATTCTATTTTCCATTTCAACGATGCAAAAAAACGGCTCAAAGATATTTCTAGTTTAAGTAATAGCGTTTCCTTTCGTTATTGCCATGATCTAAATTTCTTTCTCTTTTACCTTACAGGTGAGTACATGGGGTTGGCGAATATCATTGAACTGGTGATTTTTTTAATATCGCAATAATGGGTAAGTACTGCCTGCGTGCGATGCGGGATAGGAAGAGATTAATCAGTTCGACTGAACACGTTCGTGAAAAATGTCCTCAAATCTTTTCCTCCTTACACCTTCCACCGAAAAATCCTTTTGGCTTCCGACCAACTCCACTTGTGCAAGAATAAGAGGCCTAGAGTCTGGTGTGCTGAGTAGCCGTTCATCCTCAAACAGTTTAAATTTATCGTTGTTATCATTTCTTCCTCCCCATCGCGAGTTGCGTCGCTCGTTGGTAGTTTGCAAGTCCGAATTCTTTGCTCCCTCCCCTCCGTTTGCGAACAGGCATTTATTACACGGCTTGCAAGAAAGAAGAAATTTTTAAAATCCGGCTTTAGTCAATGTCTGCCATCCCCTCCACTCTTCTATCCTTCCTTACCGGAGAACCAAAATATCCTAATATTCATTTTGGCAAGCCATCGTATCGCCGGCTTAGTAAGCTATGATTTACAAGGGAGTCTTGGACGCAGCCGACGTTTGGGGGCTTCGGTAAGTGCTGTGTGAATACGTTCAGGTGATATTTTCAGTACGACTAGATGGTCATGGGATCTTCCGGGAAGACCTCTAGGTATTTTTGCTCCTATTGGAATCCGAACATCCATAAAATACTGAGTTTAAGTACCTAGTGAAGGGATCGGCATTCCTGTGACAGGGAAGATGTTGTGCGATAATCCCTCCGTCTCGTCGCAGTTATGATGTATTGCTGTAGATGTTTTTGTACAAGTATTTCTTCCAGGTGGACTTGTGAGGAGCCGAACTTTTTCTGCAAGGAATATTTTATAATCTTTCACAAGTTTGGTGTGTAATTTCAGATGAATTATCAAAAATTATTTTTTCAGTCCCTACTTTCATTTAATTTGCAACTTTTTCTCAAAACAATATTTCTCCTATTCGGGAATATTGTTTTAAGGAATTTATCATAGGTATTGAATACGTTGGCATCTAACGGATCGTAAAAATACCAGTGCCTAAGCTTGGTAACTAATTAATGGGAATCTTTCAATTATGAATTATGGCTCGAGAACATTGAGATGTAAACTTTGGGGCATATAATATCTCAATGAGGAAGTAGTTTTAAAATAACCGATTTTGAAAGTATTGCATTCAATTGCGCATTGAAAGCTATAACTGTAGGAAAAGTACAAATATATACTAAATTGTAGGTTTTTCTGTGTGATACTTTAATCAATCAAATATAAAATAGAATAAGGGTTAAAATTATATCATATCAAAACTTTGATAAAAAGCTTCTACCAACTTGTTCTATCTTTCGGGTCATTCTTGAAATATCATCATGCCTTTTTAAAATTTTTGTCAACTAACACTCGTGACTTTTCCTAGATTAACGAGTGTTGATGACTGTAATGCTATTACGAAGCAAAGAAATGTCTCCTCTGCGCTCTGTTCTTCGTTTCATTGAAAATAATAGCTGCTCCTTGGGGGAGAGAATGAAGAGCGAAAAACAGTTTTTCCGTGGCGCAATCCATTGGCTCACCTCCTAGTTTCATTCCCCCGCAATCGTACTCTGGATCCGAGAGGCAATCGTGTGTTTATTTTGGGAATATTTTTTCTCGCACTTAAGTAAGTGAAACGGTCACTATGATCGTACTTAGCGGCTATAAAGACAGAGAGATAAGGGTTCTTAATCGTGAGATAAACCTCGTTTTCATTTTATGGCCGTTCATCTCTTTTTCTCGAAATAATCCTTCCCCATCGTGCATCGACCGTCGCGTCGTAATGCTTTGCTGTCTCATACCCATCCTTTTCTCTTACGTTCTCTCCCCTATTCTCTATAATTTCCTTCTAGGTAGCTCCTTATAATCCTCCCATTTCCCCTTTCTCATTTCTCGACTGGCGGAAAAACCTCCTCCAACCGCTGTCGCCTCATGCTCCGTCGTCACCGATGTAGTATCGTAATTTCTCATTAAAATTACCATCCTCAGTATCCGTCTCTCATTGTCTCCGTGTTCTTTTCTTACTTTCCTAATTCTTACTTAGTACGTCGTAATACACATATCACATTTCATTTTGTCCTGCTTCCTTTAACCTTAACTCCGGCTATTTTATGCCGTGTAGTCTCAAATATTTGTCCTACGGCATTAAATATTTGCATTATCCTAATTGTAATTGTGCCTTATTTTATTCATTCAACATCAAAATTGCAGCCCTCTTCCGTGGCAAGTTAATTTTTTAAAACATCATTGTGTCTAAAGTTTTCGCGACCCTAGATTCCTTTTTTATATAAATTTATTTATAATGTTATGCATTTATTATCGTCTCATTTTTAATCGGAAAACGTTGCCTATTATAATTATTTGCATAATAAAAGTTGTCAAATAGTATGGTATTACCCTGACATCAAAGTCGGGAATATTATTTATTTGTGCAACTTAATTCATAAGCCTCTTAATGTTGGAATTAAAAGCCGCGTGAGTATAAACTTAAAACCACTCTCTTTTGAATTAACTGATTTAGGATAAGCGATAGTGTTGGGAAAAATGTGTACTTTTTCATAATTACCTTGTTAAGAGCAAACTGTGAATGAATCAGAAGAAACGAAACATAGATTGAAGTAGTTCAAATTATATGCTACATTTATTGATGAATAATGCGGCAAACGGTGCTTTATTAACCTTGAGCCATAGTCAGGGCATCAAAACTCCCTTTTTCCTCATCGTCGCTCTATCCCCGGGTAATTTTTTTCCGACAGTAAATTTATTTTTTGAAGCCCAAAAAAACTTCATTGCTGTCCTCCATTGAATCCATTGAAGGATGCCTCCCTTCATTTTATTTTTCTCGTTTTCAAAATGATGATATATGGACTGAATGTTTCCAAGTTTTCGTGCTTAATAAAGGGAAAGTTTTTCAAATTGTATGAATAATTATTAGCTTATTCTGCTTGTATCAATGAGTTTTGGGTTTATATCAGTTTACAGGTCACGACATCGTTGCCGAATGGCGAGTAACGATACCATCTTGATGAACCACAACTTACGGTATGCGTAAATGGCCCGCCATATAAGGGAAACAGCTTTCATTAGAAAAATACCTTATTTTATTATTTTTACCTGAAACAGAATTCATGTCTAAAAGCCACTTCATTCCGTTTTCGGAGCTACTTCCTCTATCTCTTTTAGAGCTAGTTTTTCGTTTTCCCTTGCTACCAAAGTAGATCGACTCCAATAGTTGCCTTTGATCCCTACGGCCTATTCCTCGCCACGAGCCTTCCCTTTCTTGTGCGTGGGTATTCACTGAAAGACGGACATAGGACGCGTCGACGTGACCGCGCCGTGGTCCCACGCCGCCGCACACCCTCCCTCTGCACCCATGGTAGGAAGTGCGGCGGCGGAAGCTGGTGTGGGGTTGACGACGCGGCATCACGGTGGACGACAACCTTTGGTTCCGCCGGTCGGCTTCCTCTCCTCCCCAACATCGCCTTCTTGATCGTGGCTGCAAGATCCGCTGTTCATCCCTACCGAAGGTTACAGTCACAGAGTGTATATCCTGAAGATTAATAAAGGACATTTATCGCTAGAACTATACTTCACGGTACTTCATTGTTTTTTTCCTCGATAAACCTATTCTGACAACAGTAATGCCTCTTTTGTCGTCTCTTTATATACCCGGTGGCACGGTGCTGTCTGGATTCCTCCATTCGGGGTCGTTTCCTCGCGAATGCAGTTCTAACGGTTGCTTAGGTTTTCTAAATGTGAGGCCCGTTCCTATTTTAACCTTGTTTTATATTTTTTTTCAACTCAATCAGAATATAGCATAAAGAACGAATTACTTCAGCACATGCATGGGTAACAATTACACTCGATTCTTTGACCTTTCCTGGAAGGGGGCGTTGAAAAATTGCCCTCATAATCTTTTCTTAGGTTTAACATTTCTTTTATCTAAATTAGTGTATCAACTCCCATCAATTTTTATCTTAATTTGTAAATATGAGTATTCTTAAGGTTTCTTTTCCCGATTTCTTTTGCTATTTTTTTAGAGCCTCGCTAAAGCCCAATGAAAAGGGATACTTTATGCGAAGCGAATCTTGGTTGTTAATAATTTGATTATGCTTATAATTTGGTGAGCATTTATATGCTAGGTATTGAAAATTTAAATTTGCCATTCTCGAAAGTATTTACGTGCGTGTAATGTTGCTGAAATTATTTTTTTTTAAATTTCGGATGAAAATTATTGTAGCATTCTTTCCCTAATTGTTTTGGGCCTTCGAAAGTCGCATCTTTGATCGTATTCTGTAAAAAAACGTGACTTTACACACGATTTCATTTTAAATGTGGAGCCATTTTCGATGCGAAGCAAATACGAATATCGCGCGATCCTTCTAAACGTTGTGGGAACACAACCACCACCCCAGACGCCACCCAGGTGGCGGGTTGGCAGTCTGCTTTGCTCTGAGTGTACATACGTCGCTACCTATCCACACAACTCTCTTTCCAAATCCCTTCCCTCCCGCCCTCCCCCTGGTGCCTACCTAAGCTCCCCCTTTTTGCATCGATTAATATCGACCACGGGGAGTATGGTGGGGGGGGGCGGAAGAAACGTCTCCTTGGGGGGCCGTTAAATGGGGTGCCGCGATGCAGGCTGGGGGAAAAAGGTGAAGGGAAGGCGAAGCTGCGCGAGGAGAGTTAAGAGACGTTGGGGAGGGTGCTGGAATGGTGTATGTGAGAGAGAAAGGGAGATATGTATATAAATTATTTTTTCCGGGAGAAGGGTGGATTGGCCAGGCTATATTATAGGTTTTGGGGGTGGTGCATGCGTGGGGATAATTGCATCGGCGGGGACCCAGTAAGGAGGGAGGATGTAGCCTTCGGGAGGCTTTGGGTATTTGCCATTAGTTGTGGTGTTGGTGGTGCACATAGAAAGGAAATAATCTATAGCTCCAACTGTTGTGAATCTCAGCTTCAATGGGGAAAAACTGTGCTGTGTGCATGAGAGACCTTTGGTATGAAGATCAAGTGGGTGAGAAGCGAGTAGATGTGCGGAAGAAATAGATCTGTGAAGCATTATTCGCCGAAGACCCAGGGTATAGATCAATCAGTGTGACACAGTAACTGCATGTGAAATACGATTGGGAGAAAATGGAAAAGAAAGTCCCCCGAAGAATGTCAAGAGAATTGCAGTGGAGTATACTTGGTATTAATAAATGTGGGCACAAGGAAGATGAACTCGAGGTAATTAAAGGGACTAACTTAGGAAAGGAAGAAGAATCTGAGATATGTGCAAATCTTGGGATTGCAGTACTTTGAATCACTGCTGCGTTGGTTGATCCAATAAATAGTTTTATCAATATCAAGGATTAGCCTCGAGGGATGAATGAAATATTGAATTCTATATAAGGAGAAGGAATAAATGAAGTACCATTTCACTCACAATTTCACTTTCTATTTCGCTCACTATTTAACAATTCGGGAGCTCGGTTCAGCGAATTGTTAATAAAGCATTGGCTCTCAATTTTCGTCTTTATAATTTCCCGCATCTGAAAAATATGAGTTGGCAACCAATTTTCGTCGCCGAATCATATGTTCCGAATTATTTTGTATTTCAATAAGAGTCAATGACCCGTTTAATTGTATGCTCATTGATAAGGTTTTAAGATTTTTAAATCTTTCGCAAAACTGAATAAGTAAATATCTTGGGAACCCTCGATGTCGACAACTACGGAGATTAATTGTCAAGGAAGCCATAGCCTACGAATCAAATCCTACTTCGAGCAGTACCTTTTAAAGAAATTCACTTTTTAATTCTCCTAGTATAATTTCAACGGAGAAATTGTATAATAATAGTCATGAGACAATAATCACGCTAAATGAAATTTGATACTGGTAAAAATATAGTACCAATCGTAGCAATCGAAGTTATTGACGCAAATTCACGGCTGCTCTCACTTTTTAGCTTTTTTATTCATTCTGTGGTATCTGCTTCAGCCAGATATTTGAGAAATGACTCGTAATGCTTATAATTACCATGTATAAAAATGTGTCTTAGAAAAAAAAACATTTTGGGTTGGTCATGCTTGGAATTCTTCATCCATGGAATGAAAATTTAGATGCCTCATATTTAGGATTATTTTAGCAAAGTTAGTTGATTATTTTTGTATTTATCTACGCTGCAGTGTCCAATTTTTTCCTCCTATGCCCAAAAACTACAGAGGTTTTTGGAACATTTAGAGGAAACTCAAGTGACTCGAGTTCGCCTATATCCACTCAAGTGACGTTCTGTTGGCTTGATAAATAATTTTAAAAATATTCAAATTTATTTCCTATGCACGCATCAGACGCGTCCATGATAGCCTTAATCTGATGTTGCAGAATATATATTATTGCCAGCGATTTAATTCTGCCATCTCTTGCCAATCCCCTACGTATCCGCACACTCATGCCTCCAGTACAAACCCCGACTACGCCCATTTGCTCCCACCCCATCTCCATCCACTCCCTTCCCCACGGGGACTTTGGTTTTGGCCTGCGGGATACCTATGCGGAGGCCTCGTTTGCGGCCGGGAAATCGCTCGCTTTCCCCCTCCGTTGTCCCCTCGCCCGTAGGCCGTCTCGCGGCAAAACCACCCCCGTCCCGACGACATTCACCGCCCCTCGCCCGTAAAAGCGCGCACCTAGCCTCGTGAGCGTGATTACAGTTCCCAAGGGGGATGACGGAGGAGGAACCGTGGGGCTACAGCGAGGAGGGGCAGTCTCGCCTCTCTCTTAGCAACGCAGCGTCCTCTCGGTGTCCCCAGCCCTAACTACCCCCTTCCTCTCTGTCTCTCTCTCTCTCTCCTAGGATACCGGGTTCATGTGTTAGCTCAGTTGGGATTATCTTGGCAGAGTTCATTGATTTTTTTCGGGATTTATTTTGACTGTAAGGCCCCATTTCTTCCTCTCAAAGCCCTAAATCTGTGGAGTTTTTCGGGAACATTGAGAGGAAACTCAGGTTACGTGAGTACGTCTACATCCATTCAGGTGAAGTGGGCGTGCACGCACTCTTAGCAACGCAGCGTCCTCTCGGTGTCTCCCTGCCCTACCTACCCTCTTCCTCTCTCTGTCCCCCTCTCCTAGGTTACCGCGTTCATGTGTTAGCTCAGTCAGTTCCGCGTCTCCCGAACGATTCGCTTTGCACCTCTCCTCACCCCGATGGTGATTGAGGGGTCACCACTCTCTGGGCTAAACAGGGCCGACCGCGCGCGCTTCAAGTTGGGAGAGGCGGACGGTCACCGCTGCCCTGCGTCCTATGTGCATATTTGTATGTCCCCGCGCGCTCTATGGACACAGCTTGGTATCCTACGAGGAATTGGCAATATGCTCTCCTCGTGCTTTGGTTACCTGCGGGATGTCTCTGGGATTGGGAGTCAAGAGAGTTCTCTATCTTACTAGGGCAGTGCCCCAGAGTATTCTAGCGTCTATTCTTCAGCGTTTAAGTCCTCGATTGCTTTTGTTATACGCTGACTCAAAGGAGTAAATAAATTGACCCGCAAAATAAACTCTTTTCCTCAGTAATAATGCTCTTTTATTGTTGGTTGGTCTCCTATACGGTTATTGATGACTTTTTTATGCAGTATGTTGCAACTATGGAACTACCTTTAACATCTTCCTCCTACTTCAGTTTTAATTAACCGCATAATGATGATGTAAAATACCCTTCTGAGGAGCATGACTTCGGTTTTATTGTGGAATACATTTTTGGTGTGATTACTGCTCATCAGTTGAAGAGAAGAATTAGTCATTAGGTCTACTCAGCAATCTTATTGCTTGTTTACCTAATGGTTTTTGTTCTCTGACTCAGCTATCATCAGTTTTCAGTACATTTTTCTCTGCTTTAAGCAGTGAGATCTTGTACCCAGAATTGATTTGCGGCGTAATGTTATTCTAGGTTCCAAAATTTCGCCATGTGACTTCAGTATTTGTCTTGAGTCCATCTCGAATCATCGGAATCAATTGGGCAATGGAAATGCCTACTCACTAAAAAGCCCGAAAAATGTCGGTCGGTTTATCGCTTCTTTTACCGCGAGTGAGTATGTACGTATTCCGATAGAATATGGAAAAAATTTATCCTTTTGTTCACGAAGTGAAGAAAAATCTCGGCGTGTACCCTTGCCTAAGAATTTGCGGAGCATTGTTCTCACTTGTTACTCCCTAGTCCTTGGCAAGCAAGAGCGCATTGTATTCATGAATTAAGCTGTACGACGGTTCTGACCTTGTCGTTCCATGCTTTTCCTCGGTGAGTTACGTATCCTCATTAGCACTGGGTGAGCGCAGAATGGGCGGCCAATTTATTCGGCTCAACCGTTTCAGGGTCTCATCAAATCTTGGCCTAGGTTTCTTAACGGCTCAGTTATTTTTCTTACGAGGGTCAGTCCAATTTTCGGATGTCATATCTCGCCATTGCTGTCGCCATCACATTCTCAGCATCTTCTGCCCCCTCGCTATCCTCGAGGCGAGGCTATCCTATTCCTCCAGCCTTGCCAACAAGCCTTGGGCTACTTCGAAAACGACCATTCATCCAATATTGACTCATCCAATAATCTAATATTGACCCATTTCTTGAAGCTGAAATTACTCTTGAATTATGTGGCTAAACTATAAACGATTGCTTACTTGCAGTTTATGGTTACTTACTCTGCTTGCCATAATATCAAAGCATTCCTTGTAGCATGTACGTTTCCCTGCCTGCAAACGACCTTTATCATGTTATTATAATTTTTATCACTGTCGTTTTTTGTTAATAACTATTTTGGTTAGAAATATAAAAAATCGAAATGCTAAATATTTACTTATAATCTGATTTGGATTAGGATTTTTCCTACATCATATTATTCGGCATACTGATAATTGGATATTTTTAAGTTTCACGGATAAAAACATAGTGAAAATCGACTCGGAATGACGTTTAGGGTACGTCTAAACATTCGCTCTTGTTCAATTTTTGGCCAAAAGGTATAATGGAATATCCTTAACATTCTCAGAATAATTTTAATATTTTTATTTTTAAACTATAGTTGAAGTCTTTCACACCTTTCGCACTATCTAGCGATCATCTTTATCCTACTTAATTCATCATCACGATTCACTCCTCTTCTCCCAATGGGTTGTATTTTCTTCTGCTCCTCTTCTCTACCCCCTGTTGCTCACTCTAGATCTTATTTCCCTCCTCCTCTCTTTCCCCATCGCAGCGGTTTTCATCATTCTCCGCTAGGAGGCGCTCGCGCTCGCTCTATGAGCAAACACATTCGGACAATGCTTTCGACACTTCCAGCGCAACGCACCCGCTGCGCGTACATCTGGGAGCTTATTGGGCACCTCACGTTCCTCCCAGGCGAGTTTTGTTAAGGGCAGGAGTGAGGAGGAGGGGAGGGTGATGGAGAGAGTGTCGGAAAAGAAAGGAACCAATAATATGCGTGAAGGTCTCCGGTCGTAAATTCGGATGAAATGCGGGCTAATGACTCGGCAAAGAAGGCTTCCGTGTTCGGGGTCCCTTCATCTTCTTCTTCTTCCTCGCGGCTACGCGGGGAGCGAACGCATCAGTATGCGCCGTCACAGGCTCTTCCCCCACCCTCCTTTCAACCCCTCGCTCCCCTTGCTTTCTCCCCCACTCCCGCGAACAGCTAGTACCCCTCCCCCAAATTAAAAACTTTCGTAGTAGGTATACTTTCCCCTCCACTCACTAATTCTTTCCAGAATCTCTCTTTTTTCATTTATATTTTTTCTCTTTCCCTGTCCACCCATCCCTTTCCGACCAAGGGTGCGAAGCGAAGCCTAACCGCTGGACCATTTAGCAATGCAGGACGGAGGGAGGGGCAGGTTTAGAGGGACGAAAGTTTTTGGCACGATTCAATTGTATCTGTCGCAAAGCAATGGATCCTGAGAACTCAATGGAATTTTTTTTTAACGAATTCGAATATTTCTATTGGTTTATACATGTATTGGAGCATAGTTTCTTTAATATTTATATCAACTTTTCCTAAACTCCCTCGTGCTTATTTCGATATTCTTGATTAAGTACTTCCCAATATCCTGGTTTATAATAAAATAATTCAGTTGTTATAAGCCATCTTTAAATATATATCTTATGGTGTAGTTTTTCATTCAGGTTGTCAATCAGATAAGAAATACCAATGGTTCAATGCGTGTCTTCCTTCATATTCCAAGAGGAATGTATGTACAAAAATTATTGACATTTTATCATTTTTATTTCAAAGAAAAAGGTTGATACTAATGTCTTTTACAGATATATACTAGTGCCGCAATTCAGATGCAGATATACAAATGCCGCAGTTTTATTGGTAGGAAAGGCTCGGTTAGTCTGCCTGTCTTCTTGGGGTCATGATGACCGTCATACGTTTTCATGTTACTAACCCGGAAGTGACATTTCAATGCATTCATTTCCCTTTGCTTTTATTCAGTGTACTTACCATGCGCAATTCTTCCGGATCGTCGTGAGAAACATGTTTTCTACGTCGAATGCTCGGTGCTTGCTTTTGTGATTAGTTAAAAGGTGAATCGTTAACATGCAGAATTCGCAAGATGCAGCGCGTCTCCTCGCGGGCCTTCTCTGATGTTCCCTCTCCTCCACCTCCTCACCCTCTTAGTGGCTTAGTCCTCACTCATTTTCCGTCATCTATCCCCATCATATGCGCACTTCAAAGAGGGTCTGACATTTCTTCTGCCCAGGGTTTTATGTCCCCTCATTTCCTTCTGCCGGCTTAATCCTAAGACTTCTCTTGTTGGTCACATTCATCCTTGCACTATGTATAAGGGGAGGATGTCTGAGTCTGTTCCCGAAGAATCCTTACGCTTCTTATACGTTCTCCTTTGTACTGGTAATGCGTCGTGTGTGAACCTTCCTTTTATCATAGTCTCCTTGGTGTGGAACGCATTAGCTCCTCTTTACATGATATTACGCACATGCATTTTTGTGAAAATATGGATAATTTGTAACACTTTGAATTGGCCTGAGTACAGAAGGATAAGTGGTGCCGTGCTCTGGTGGAAAAACGACATTACATTCCCTGGTAACGTTTCAACCCGCCTGATAATTTATATTTTTATAAGCTTGTCGTTTGAGTCCTTACACGAAGAAAAAAATTCGAGTTGATCTTTGTGTAAACCATGAATATTCTGCGAGAGTATCATGCCCAAGCCCAACTCAATTACTGAGTAATCAGGTCTGTAATTTGATTGACACTCGTATAAAAAACTCGTTTGGTCACGCAATGGGTAAGAGATGGATTTTTTATTCGATTATTTCTTAAATGTTGCTTGAGACAGAGCAAGGAATAGTATGTCTGTGGAGATTATTAGGGTCCTAAATTTTATGTCGCCGAATTTTTGACCAAGTAATCATGAGAAATCTTCCCAATTACCTAAATTTAGTTGGAAATCCATGGAAAATTGTTTAGAGTTACTCCTGATTGAGAGATTTCTTTGAATTGTAAACAGAACGGGTTGTACAGATCATATTGGTAATGGGATACCTTTGCGTCTAAGAATAAAAATTAATAGCCGGCTTACGTTTCCGTGGGAAGAGGAGGAGGGTTTTATTTTCACTGCGGATAATTATGCTTTCTCCACGACATTACTGCGACTCCTCACAACTCATGGAATCATCATGCCCTCTCCAAGCTTTCTCTGCCCTTTCAGAGGGTTTCTCTTAAGTACACGGGAGGCATTTCCTCTCTGTCCTCTTGCCCGCTTCTCACTTTGCTGTCACGATGTCTCTCCTCTACTTATCCCGTCATCCCTTTCTCAAAGAGCTTCACCTCCGCTGCGAGTCTTCCGCCTGTGCTCAACCCCACCAAGATACTTTTCAATCTCGTCTGAGTTGGATCCGTACTCGAGCGCGGTCATTTCTCTCACCTGTCTTCGAAATTCTCGTAACTGCCTTGAAAAAGAGGCAATGGGAGTTACATATCTGTCCATAGAGCACTTTATCAATTTTAGAACTAAAATTTATGGTTTTCATGGAGTTGAGCAACAACTAAGAAATGTAATTCCGAACGGATCAGTTGACTAATTTTGCTAGAGAAACGATTCGTTCGCTCATTCATAACTGGAAGACTACTTCTGATAAAGGTGAAAAGCTTTGGAATAAGGTTGTTACTTTTCAATTTTCATCGTATCGTCTTAAATCTCCTTAAAATTTCGAGAGGAAAAATATGGAAAACTTTTCGATGCTTTACTGGAGATGTAAATTTATGTTTTAGAATCATACACCTATGACGGTTAATAAAATTACGTGAAGTTAGAGTGGTAGAATTTCCCATGAAACTGCAGGGTATTTATGATCAAGGGAGGGTGGTATTCATGAAAAGATCGTAAATGTATATTATTTGAAAGACTATCCTAAGGGTTGGAATTTTTCAAATCATTCAGTTTCTCGTTTCTTGGCGAATAAAGTCACAATATGCTTTGCTCGAGCTTATTCAATTTAGTTTCGATGTCTTTGGAAAGGTAAATGATGTAATCGTGGCGATAGAGATCATTTTTAATTCCTACGCTCAATTTAATACTCGTGATTAGTGCGATGTCTCGCGTGTTCTGCCCTGGCTTCTGTTACGATCTCGCGCCTCCTCCCTTACCCGACGCTGAGCCTGGCGATGCGGGAAGCGGAGGAACCAGCCGAACCCTATTTTTATGTCGTCCCCTCCCTCATGTCTTGTGATGTCCATCTCCCACCCACCCCCTCTCGCCTGTTTGGTCTCAGAAATTCCTCCCGTCTACCTTACCCCCATGCGTGTGTACGCAGTCTCTCCCCCCTTCTCTGGTTAAGCTCGGCATTCTAATCCTTCCTTTCAGTGTCGCCTCTGCGCCATATTCTCCCTCCCCCACAATTTTTCTTCTTCGCCCGTCTCCCTCTTTTCATTGCTCTCTCACTCCTCAGCTGAGCTTCACTCCTTCTCTCGTTTCTTCATCGAAAGAAATAAAAAAGGCCTAATCCTCTCCTTTTTTTCTCTCTCTAGTAGTGAGAAAGGAAGGAAAAAAAAGAAGCTTGATTTCTTTTGCCGTCAATCCGTCTTGCTCCATTTCTGTGCCATGAATGGAAAGATTTCCTCACACATCCCTGCCCACCTTCCCTATGCCTGCCTTCCGAATCAGTTCTTTCGAGTTCTCATTCCTCAGGCACATCCATCGTCGTGACTTCTCCAAGACTTGCTCCGTCTGGCCAGCCGTTCCCTCGCGGGCATACCTGGATGGCCGGCGTGATCTCCCCTTTTTAACGCGTTCCTGAAAAACTATTGAAGTGTCATCGCTTTCATAAATATCTCCCCTCTCTTCCTTTGAAGCCTTCTTTTGAATATTCTATTCTCGTCTCCTACGCAGTGGACGAAAACTTTTCTTTTCGTCGGCACTGATTACGACGTCGTTATTTACTCATTTTGGAATATATAAAATATATAAAATTACTAGTGGGGTACCCCCTTCTTTTATTGAATTTGATTACTCTTATCATGAACTATTTTGATATCATTATGAATGAATCGCTGTTTTGGTGGGAAATTTTTTTTCTGCGTGTGTTGTGTTGGCAGTTTAAATGAAAAATTATCGGAATTGTTCTTTGGGGATTTTGATGTTTAAGTTATTTAGGAAGAAATAACATTTCATCCATAAAGATTTCGATCTGTGGAAGGCCTTCTCGTTCAATTTAACGCCATCCATTTCTCTCTTTTATTTAGGTTTTTAACTAGTCGTATTGGTGTTATGAAGTTCAGTGAGATGCTTGCGATAAAGGAAGCATTTTAATTAAGTTGCCAGTTCTGAAACAGAGTTCGAAAATTTTTCTCTGGAAAATAATTTACCGGACCGGAAATCGTTAACCATCTTTTATGGGTCGTTTTAGCTAACCTGCAGGCTATGACCCCATAATAGATCCTTATTTCTCGTGACAACATTGAAAATATTGAAGATATTCCATATTGAAAAAGTTTATTATAATATTGTGTTCTTGTTGATATTCGCCCATTCGACGTGGCTGGTTTCAATGTGTTTTGTGGCACATTTTGTCGATAACGACTTATCTTAAGTACCTCTATATTATCGGCCTATTCAGCGCAAAATGATGGTAGAGAGATACTTGGGCCTCTACAGTGTTTTGAGACTTACTTTCCATTTGCCTCTTCAGTCGTAATCCTCTTCCTTCTGCTTTATCGAGCACGCATCTTACCGACCTCGGCGTCTCCTTCTATTCACAACCCTGTCTCTTTATACATATTTGCCTTTAGGAGGACAAAGTCCCATCTTTTCCATGAAAAAAATATCGGATTATTTTTGGAAAAAGGAATATTCCCGACCGATGAATCGCATTAAATTCTTACCGCATATTTTTCGAATTGGCCGCTGCAAATCCTTTTACGAGTCGTTGTGTACAAAGAATTTTCCCTCAAGGTTCTTATAAGTCCTTTCGGGATATTTTCAAGGAATGAATCGTATGATAGTTCATTTCGATTGCTTTTTATAGCTAAGCTGTGAAGGTTTTGAATGATGTCGCTTGGAATTCCGTTGATTTTTTTCGTGTTTTTGATGCGTCAACGATACAGAATTCCTTCTCAGTCAATATTTTTAAGCGTATAATATCAGTCTAAATCATTATAAAATATCCTAATAGTACAATAGGGGCAAACTTCCAGTTTTGAAAATTCATCCTGGGGCTCCACTAACGCCACAGATGATTAAATGAAAAGGCGATTATTGGTGTTATATTCCCTTGTCTTCCAAAATTCGGTGGTTTGCTAGAAGAAATTACTTTATTTAATTACTATGGTCTATGGTCTGCTAATTTGATGTTTTATGTCTTATATGTTACTACGATAATTTTATATGATTTTCTCATTTATATTGCACAGATGTGAAAAAACTGATTCATTGTAACTAAAAGTGGCCGAGTTGCTTCGTTCCATAGTAATTGGTATGAGTAATACGGCTATTGGCAACTCCACTACATTTCATAGGCAGTGCTTTAATCGAACTCTCGAGTGAATTATTTTTGTGCGTTCATTGCCCTCTTTGGAAGTGGAACATTTAAGCGTTCAAGAATCGCTTGCCTCATACATAACCGAATTGTTCGAGATGATATCCCTTGCTCATTTTTCATGAAACCCTTTGCGTGCGACGATCCTTTCAAGTGCAGCTTGTATCCGACGGCATTTGGAAAATATCGAGCTTCCGGCGGCGTCCGAAAAAAAGATATGGTTCAATTGTAACAGAAGCCGATGTTATGGAAGCAGTATTTTTTTATTAAAGCGGTCGTTCGGCGCGGGAGCCCGCATTCTTCTTATTTACGTACACGTACGCGATGCGGGGAGGTTCGTACATTTCGAGGATGGTGGTGAAGGAGGATGGAGAGTGCTGTGTAGCTGGGAGCGGGGAGGGCGGAGGGATGACACTGTGGGATGATTTGAGAGCGAACGTTTTCAGGTGGTCGCGTGTGTGTGTGCTTGAGACAACCGTTGCCGCATTAATTTTCTCGAATTACGAGGCATGCGAAAAATTAATATTACGGAATTTAATGGATTGGTTGGAAAAGAGACTGAGATAAATGCTCCTGGGGAAAGAAACATTAGCGAACCGTCAATGGAAGATATCCCACGATTCTTCGAGTTGATTTTGATCCCTGGAGGGATTTGAGTTTACTTTGCTCATAGGCATGTTCTAACCCGAATGGGGCAGGTTTTCCCTCGTTTTTTCCTCTCTTCCAAACATTTTTTCTATACTTTAGGTACTCTAACGGACAAAGAAAACTTGTTTTTAGTATGATAATATATATCCCGTAAAATGTGGACGATTTTTCTTAAAGCACCTCGCTCAACAGTACTCTATCTTCCGATAGAGTTTTCGTCGAGCGGACGGCGCGGCGTTCGTCATTTGTCAGAAACAAAAGAGCTAACGGCACGCGCGGAAAAAAATGAAAGTCAAATGACGCGGGTGGGGAAAAAGGGTTGAAGGAAACAAAAGCGAGGCCCCGCGAAAGTCGTGACCTCTCCCGATTGATAAATCGGCAGAATCAGAAGGTTTCCATGGTGCGGTAACGGCCCCCCTTTGCTCCCCTTTTTTCGTGTCCGTCTGTATAGGTATGGCGGGCTCGCCTGCGCTTTCTGCGAGTCACTCGGAGTGACTTTCCATTCTCTCTCTCTCAATCTCAGGCCGTTCCGTACGTACAACATACCTTCCATTTGTCTCCCTCGCACAACCAACCGCACTGTGCTGCCTCTCGCTCCTCCCCTTCTTTGTTCGCGGCCAAAAATCTCGTCCAGTTTAGCCCAGTTTGGTCAGCCTACTCCTTCCTTCTCGCAAGGGGCATCGTGTTCCTCTCCCCCTGCGAAGGTATTCGGTTATGTCGTACCGACCGCTTCGGCTAACTGCGGCCCTACATATCTCTCCTTTCGGCACTCGGTGATCACTCAACTTCGCCCAATGAGGGCATTCTGCATGGTGCTCTGGGGGCGTTGTCCATGCACGCGTTCATCGTGAATAAGTGTCAAATATTGTTCCTAACGGTCACCCCAAATTATTTCGCTGTCTTTGCAGGAATCTATTCTGATGAATACTCGCATTATTCTTCCTACAAGACGAATGATTTTATAGCTTTAAATCATTTAAATAACCCCTTTTTCATACTGTTTTAGAGTTTTCCCATTATATTTTGAAAGTGTTTGAGTACAACGTTGAAATGTATACATTTTTGTTTATTTAATCTCCATACCATTTAAGTGATGCTCTTTCCTTCATGGGTCTGTAAAAAATCCATTTAAAGATATTGACTAAATCATCATTGTGTGATGGGATTTTGTAAGTCGTAACTGTTTTTGAAAATTATTTAGATTTGGGGTGCCGGTGGATTTAAATGAAAGAAATTGCTATCGCGCCGATTTGGAGGTTTCGATGCCCATTTTTTATGCATATTTTTTCAATGCCCATTGAAATATCAAAGCAGCATTTAAAACTTGAGCACAACCTTTAAATTTCAGATGAGAAATGGAGGACTAAAGAAATAAAATGGGTAAATACTGGTTAAATAAATTCAAAGCAAGGAATGGAGCTCATTTATTGGACAGGGCGCATTATTCTTAAGTATAATTTTAGAATGGTGGCGTGATTATCGTGCCTTCGCATGCTCCTCTACTGATTCTCGTTCACCGCCGTTAATTAAGGGGATTTTCTGTCGCTTCCAATTATCTCCAGCATTTAAAACTGGGGAAGCCTCAATTATAATTTTATGCTTATTGAATTTTCGTTTGATTGACTTTAATGGCCAAATATTTGCCCACATGTCATCTGTGATATATAGTTCCTGAATTTTCGACCATCTGTCGAAAGTTATTTTCGGCGTAAAATAATGATATTTTGAATTGGAATGGTTGACATGGTTGACCCAGTCAAGAACTTTAGTTTTTGGAAAATCCAGGTCGTATATCTTCACTATTCTTGCTAAATGCAACCACTAACTATCTAAAATTATGCAATAAAAAGCATTATTGTAGCTTGTTTGTGGGCGCTGATTTCAAGTGGGATCCATTCAATAAAGATGTTATGTTGAAGTGTCAGGAAAGAGCTAATTAATGTTATTCATCCTGATTTTTTTCTTCGAGCCTTGTACAAGCACCGACATTGTTTGACTTGGTGTTCTTTTTGTTTATTAGTGCAGTATCCACAACACATAATTGATGATTATTTGAAGTGCTTATTCCACGCGCCAAACATTCATCGCTTAATATTTATTTTTAATCGGGGCAATGGGGAGCAATTAATCCGATATCATAAGATCTCAAAATTTATAGCCCTCCTCATATATTTATGTAGATCATTAGCTTAATTCCGTAAAACCGTTGATGACCGTTGCAAAATGTACGTAAGGCTTACATTTTTTTTAAAGATTCAGTACGTTAAATGCTTCACTGTTATCTCAAACTTGTAAATTTTTTATGACAAATTTTACTTTTGAATTCCTGGTTTTAACTATTGTCGCCTACTTTTGGTCACTCATAATTATGCCGCTTATGCGATAATTTTCTGCCCTGCTTTGATTTAAATGTCGTGATTAGACGAAATTATTGGTTTAATCCGTTTCTGCTCTTTTTATATAGATTCTATTGTAATTTAGGGCAAATATTCTCGATTATGCTTGCGTTCCTGTAGCTACGTATGGTAAGCTGTTCAGAACAAGTATCTACTCGTGTGATTGTTATTCTAAGTAAGATTTTTTAGAAACCTTTCGGAAGAAACCTGCTTGATTCTGAACTGAACTTATGGCCTGGTTCGCGTGCCTTTCACCCCCATGAGCCTCATCAGCGATCTCTCCTCTCTGTGTATAATATCCATCCGTTACCTGCTTCCTTCATCTCTTTCACCGGCAAGCCTCACTCATACTCCACGTACATACAAACACACTCATGACTTCCTTTTGTGTAGCGTTCGGATTTCCTTCATTTCTCATGCAGTCGTGCGCCATATTTCACTTCTCCTCGTCTTGCTTGACTAATGATCCATCGCGTATCGAGTTTATCTCATTTTTTTTATTTCAGCGCACCTCAGGAACCTGAGTTGCCCGGCAAAGAAAGAGAGGCCTTTATTTATCGTTCACTTTTTCCTCGCTTTACTCCATTTTTTTGTATGTTTTACTCCACCTGGTACCCACGATTCTCTTTCGATGGGTCGTTTCTTTTGCATTCATCTACCGGCCAAAACTATCCCTGTATGGTGCAGCTACCGTAACATGGAGTCTGCATTCTCATCCGCTAACGTCTTCAGTTGCTGGTATAGTATTTGGAGGAGGCGACCGACGGCTGAGGTAAGTTGCGCCATGAGGGAAGGGTATGGTAGGAAGGGTGGAGAGAAACCCGGCGTCAGCATTAGTTCGCTCTTGACGAAAGGTGCCAAGGGGACCAACGCTTAACGTCCCATCCGATGGACGGAATGTTGCGCTTGAAATGTCTTCCACACAACACTCAAGGAGGTATCGGGTTGTCTATGAAAATTCTCTGCCACCGCCGGGATTTGAACCCGAGCCCATGGGGTGGGAAGCCACCACGCCAACCTGATCCAGCTCTTCACATGCTCTACCCTTTCAATTCCTCATAGAGGAGCGGAGGATTCTCTTGTTCAACGTGATCATCCATTTGTTCGTGAGTTGGGGGTGGGCCAAAAGGAGTTGATTCCGCGATAGCTATGGCTTGTTCGCATCCTGTCGCTCTTTGCTATCTTGATTTTTGCCGAAACGTATGTCATGGCGGCGATTGCGGTGGGGCTATCATCAATAACGCTTGGGATTTTAATCGGGTTTGAATTTGATGAAAGGATCTCGTGTCCAGTGGAAAAAGGTTTTCAATGTGCGCGTTGAATATCGTTTTGATGCCTTGCTCATCTTATTTTAAGAGTTTATTTTTTTCCCCCTTCCGTTCGATGATTTCTATCAATGCCCACTCATGTTCGTTGAGCAGTGAACGCTGTGGAAAGATCGCTGAATTGACTCAGCGAACTGCGCACTCTATGAAAGCGAAGCGAGTTACTTTTGTCATGCCTTCTCGCCTCTGAATTCATGTTCATATGCAATGTTAATTTTACCAATGAATAAAGTTTCTTCTCCTGACCTTCCTTATTATAACAACAATGTAATGTTTATGCTCTTGGAGTATAGGTCATGGCTATACTATATGAATTGCAAAGAGAGATACGGCCGCTTTCAAAGGGTTAGGACGCCGAGGATTTTTCATGGCTGAGTTTTGATATTTTGAGTTTTTTCAATGACCTATACTCCAAGAGCATAAACATTACATTGTTGTTAATTTTACCATATAAGGCATTGATTTGTTTCGTAATAGGTGATATTACTCAAATTACTAAAACTAATCTGAAAACAATGGTCGATTGGTCAGGTAGTACAACTAATTTTCATTAGTATTTTGGGAAATATTTGTGCCGTTTTATCTCAATTTAGGAATATATTTTTAAAGCTTTAGGTTATTTGATTTGTGGTACTAGCTGGTATCTATGATTTTTGCTGTAGAATATGAGTTTTACTTTTGAGCCTGCATTTTTGGTAAACCAATTACATTTTAACCCATTTCGTGCTTTCATTCGTGGGGCTGTTTATACATATAAAATCCCCACTTCCTCCGGCAGTGTGTAGTTATCGGGTCTATTTATTTCGAAATGCTCCCCGTGGTCTCCCGTTCGTCGGGGCGAGGCTTGTGTTTTTTTATGAAAAATGCTTCCCCTCAATATTCCTCGCCATGAGCATCTGTCCACGTTTAAAAACCGGGTAACGCAACCGCAGCCATGAAAAATCCTCGGTGTCCTAACCCTTTGAAAGCGGCCGTATCTCTCTTTGCAATGGTTTTTACCCGAGCCGCGGACCGACCCGTCCCTTTCCGTAACCTCTCCCCCCTTTGTCAGTCCGTCCCTCCATCACCGCACCGAGAGAAATACTTTCCGTCAAACCGCCCGAAACGTGTTATATGCTGCTCCCGTTTCTCTCACTCTTCCCCTTTGACCCCACGATGTTTGTAAGTTGCCCTCGTGAGGGGGCTGCCTTCCCTTTTTTTTATCGTTGTATTATTATTATTGCTATTTTTCATCATCCCTCCCGCTGTCTCCGAAATTATTTTCTAAAACTGTCCCGTACTTTCCCGTTTTCTTTTTTCTTTCCTCCTCCCCATTATAAACCTCCAAGCTAGCGTGCATCGTAGACGAGAAGTGGAAGAGTAGACTGAAAAGGAAGGAGAATACACGACGGCGACGGATGTATCTCTCAAAAAAGAGTTAACGGTCTTTTTATGCCGTCCAGTGGGGGTTTGAGGAAAGGGAAGTAAGGCGGATAATATGTAACACGACACTGGGGCGCCTGCACCGAATTTGGGGAAACTTTATGTCATGAACTGCGCTCAACCATTTGGGTACTCTCCTCATGTCTCGGAAGCCGAAGCATCTATGGTAGCAAAAGAAAATTGTATATAAATAATTTATCCTACTTACATATCTTCTTCGAAGGTGAGTTTCTCATTCTATTAGGATTGATAATTCGATATGTACTCTTAAGAGCTTCATGATGCGGAAGCATCTATTGTTGTAAATATGATTATAATGAATACTTTCCTCCACCAAAATGGACTTTTCTTAGAAAATAATGTTGTAATTATCAATAGATGGCGTGTGGAATGTTTTTCTAAGATGATTCTCGTTTTTATCTAAAGCTGAGGAAACCAGGACTTCCGTTTAGTTTATGTGATTTTTCAGAATTCTGTGTTCACTTCAGTCGTGATTACTTGAGCCACAAACGGATGATACCAATTTTTCCTTTCCATTTAACCTCGTTATCTATTTTTCGTGTAATCGGAAGGACTTATTCATAAGGATCCTTATACGGTCATTGGTATTTATGCGATTTTTTTTTGTTCTGTGCTCTTTTAATTTTTGTTTACTGGTACTTTTAGAATATTCAAGGAAGAAATGGCTTTGCTAAAACGTTATCTTATTTCTTTATGCATGAAAATTGACATTTTTAGCTTAAAAAATAGTTTTATTACATCTTTAACTGTAAAAGAAATGATTCGCTGCGTAATAATTGAGAAAGAACATTTTAGGATACAGCTAGCTTCTCTGTTTTATTGAGGACTTGCATCTCTTCTATTCATTCTAATGATTATCTTTGTCCAATCGAGTAAAAATTTTATAGCTTCAAACTTCGCAACCCGTCATTGTAGTTGGGTTGGTTCCGTACAATTTCGGAAAGACTGCTTTTCCATCCTTTCCTTTGCTACTCCTATTGGCCCGCCCCTTTTTATTCTCCCTTCAAAACGTGCTCCCCCCCCCTTCAAGCCAACCTTCCTGAAGGCGCGTTACATATTACTCACCCACTGCCCTTAGCGGTCCCTCCCCGATCTGGAATATAAAAAATGGCTGTTGAATCTTTTATGAAAGCATTTACTGTCCCTGTTCGGGAGTCGTGCACCTACCTACTCGTCCGTTTCGTTCTCCAAAGATGAAAGCGAAGGATGGTTTGAGGTAGTAGGTTTGATTTTTAAATTGAACGCACTATATCAAGTTGTTTTTTGTTTCAATTTTCTTTCATAAGCGAAGGCCGTGAGACTCATGCTGTAAAATAGTTAGGGCGTACGCTGTGTAGGAATTGAATTGCATTCGTGCCTTTGTCTGTGTGCGGACCGTCTCGCGTGAATGATAGAGCGAGTTGTCCGGCTTCTTTGGGGGAACGTAACAATTATTCAAGGGGACATATAAGCGTTGGGAACTTTACTCCGTATGCGACGAAGATTCCTCTTGCTTCTCGGGCATTACTCTTCAGGACCGTGTTTCGCTGCACCATAGCGCAAGACTGGGATTATTTCTTCTCAGTGAGGCCAGCCTACTTTTACGAGCAGCTATAACTTCCCGGGTACTTTGTTCGCAGCTTGAGGGTTATGGAGGCAATTGAGTAGCCCCTAAGACACCTCTCCATTTTAAATAGCAACTATGTAGGTATCATCTCTCCTCTCTTGAAATCTTGAAGCACATCTGGGTTGGTGCAGTATCTGAATGGCTATATTTCTCTGGGAGAATAGTTCATCCGTTACCTACTAATACTCAAGGTTGTGACGAAATTATATCATGCATCGTTTATAGTTTTGTGATAGGTTTTCGTCTATTCAGTTGCTGGTACCAAGCAGTTGGTATTCAGATTTTTTTTACTTGGGTAATCAACAATTAATTTATAATAAGTGAAAATTTAAATGAAATTAAGAAGGTCTTGAAGGAATGGGGGTAAATTAAAACAAATTTTTAAGTGCGGTAATGAGGAAGAAATTATTAATTGATACATAGTTATGTTGGAATCAATTTTTTGTTGCGACTGGATAATTTTATCAAAGTTTTCACGTCATCACTCATTGTAGGGCGTTCGCAATGTCTCATTTGGCTTAGATATTGTACTTTTTACTCCCTTTACGATTCTCTTCATTAGCATCATTATACGTAGGTTTGCCTTTTTTCAAAAAGCGTCGAATTAAGTGCCAGCATAATTTAAATTCATCAATTCCATTTTAAATGGTATTAATATTGACATGTTCAAATTTAATTTGAAAAAAAAAAATTGCTCTTAGAACTTAGATTCTACATGACCTCACTATCTCTCTTGATATCGTGGATATCCCGAGCAAAAACAACGTGGCTGAGGGAGTGATAGTTTTCTTATTTTATCTTCCATATAATTTTCACGTGCAGTATCAACTTCTATGTATAAGTTCAATCCTTAATAAGATCTTCTTAATCTCCGCGTAAAATGTCACTTAATGTCCTGATAACTTGATTTCCGTATTGTTACGCGCGCCTCTTGCATTAAATCAATAATAAGTTAGGCAAGTCATACATCATTCCCAGAAACACTTTAGCCGGGATACATTGTTGGATAAAATTACGGTAGTTGTAACCGCTCCCAGAGTTCCATAAATTTAGCTGGGCAACACGTACAAAACCTACGTAGATGATTTTGATCTCGCCGAGAACTTCGGCTTTCTACTGGAACTGCACCTCCACTGCACGCACGAGCGCAATTTCTCCGTAACGTACCCACTCTAAAGGCCGTGAGGCGACCAGCCTGACTAGATGCGAGTATTTCAATCATCCCCCATTCCTCCTTCGGGCCTGAATCTCGTGGGGCTTTGGGAACGTTACACTCCCCTATGCGCCATTGCAATCCACCGCAGTTCCCTTCCCACCTGGTGGATACCGCTCCTCCCTGGCGATTTCACGGTGAGACGTTGGACCTTTTTCCCATTCTCTCATCAGTTTCTGTGTCTCATGACTTCGTCATTTCAGCCTCTCCGTAGTTAGGCCGTGCCAAATTGGCGTGAAGGAGGCGGGCTTTTGTAAAAACGGGATATAGCATGTTTCTATGCGGTATCCATGCGAAGGACGGTACGCGTCACCGAGGTGAAAGGAAAGGGGAAGGACGTTCAATTGTTGAGGGGTGACCTTTGAGATTTATTTATTTCTGAGTGTATTTTTTGTCCTGATGTTCTGCCGCCTGCGGGAGGTGCATAAATTACCCCAGTCAACGTTGTGGCACTTTCGAAGTTTACTTATTTTCCTCCTTTCCTTTACGATTATAGTGTGTGGGTTTTTATAGCATTACAGCGTATTAACTCTGCGGTCTTTCGTCTCGATTCAAACATTTCCTTAGATGGCAAGCGGTGATTGAGGCAAATGCAATTTAAATGAAACGATTGTTAGTGTAATTTTTATTCGTGATTTATTTCAATTTTATTTCAATTTGACGTTCATATTTCTGAAAATATTATCTCAAATTTTATTCATTTTTATTATCCTTGCGAAATAATGGTCTTATTCCGTCCGTGAATTTTACATGGTGTTGGATTACCATAAAAAAATGAGCCTCTGATCGATTTGATAAATTATAATTGTCGAACTCTCTTTAGGTTCATAAGCTAAACTTTATAATTCTAAATTAACTGAGGTGAAATTTTAATGTCTTCATTTGGGGAAATATCTTTAAATCATCTTTGTTCCGATTTATTTCCGTTATTCATTTGGTGATTATGTTCTTTGGATTTATATTATTTCGTTTTTTTATTTAACTATAAATAAGTTGAATGATGTGTGAGCAAAGCAAGCAGTAAATGTAGTTCTTTTTCGGTGTATCTTTTAAAGTTATTAGTTTAATCTTTGATCAAACCTTCAAGGAAATTTTATTTCTTGCGTTGAATTCTTCTGAAACGTTTGATAATTTGTTAGTTTATCTGAACAAAACTTTGAACTTATTTAATGTTGTATTGAATGTGATTTAGTGTGAGATTGCTGTACAAGATTGTACATGCGCAGATAACGTTTTACGGGGGTTCATTGCGAAGAGTTAACATCACTCGATGCTCATAAGCATATCTGTAACTCTTATTGGTGGCTTTAAATTCTTGCTTTCTTGGGTGTTGAAGTAATCAATGTAATCGCATTACCATTACATCCCTTACTGCTTAGCTTTGAAGTTCAATCTCTTCTATATATTTTCGATTAAAAATCATGACTGTTCATTTGTCGTCCAAGGCCTTTTTATTAGCCAACGTTCCCATAACTTCCTTAGAAAAATGTAACCACCTTTTAATCTTTGACTACTCGACCAGCGGTGGGGCCTTTTTTTTTCGACCGAATGGAGGGTAAATGAAACATAAAATTTCTTTATATACCTACGTGACAACACGAGCACCGTATCTTGGGAGACAAAACTCTTGTACCGAAATATATCCACGAACGATAGGACTAGAATTAAAGACCACATTCCGATCACCTGACGTCCGGTGTACTTTATTATCCGCTTAATGTGACCCGTTGGGAGCTTATATTACGGGCTCGTCTCCCTGCTACGGACTTAGCGGCTAAAAGTCGGAGACTTGTACGCTGTCGGGTGCTTCTCTCGGAACACATCCTTAACTTTCTCGCCGTTGATTACTTATTGCTTTCCAATCCTATTAGGTTTTTTATTTCGGTGTTTAGAAAATAATTTACTTCGGAACAGTCGGCAGTGTGAGGGTGTATGCGGGCTTAAAATGGGCTGTTATTTTTAAGCCGCGACATATATACTTTTGGATGCGTTAGAAAAGAGCAATGTGTAATTTGAATATTAAGATACTTTTTTATTCCACGAATACTTTCAGCTTTCAAATTTGTATTTTGCTATTATTTGTTGTGTGCACTTACTAAATGAACGAATCGGTTATCAGAAAAAATAAGAAGAGAAATACGCGCGTGAAGTGAAATACCTACTCAGGTTGAAGACTTTTAGCGTTAGTAATATTAGCCTTTAAATGCTGTATCTTATGTATGTGGTAAAATGCAAGTAGAGTAAATGAAATGGAACTTAAGAACTCCTAAGAGTAGTATTTTTTTATATTGAACATTCGCGCCATAGTTCTCATTTTTTGAAACCGCAGAACATGACTTGTTATTTTTTCCATTTCTTCGTTTCACCACATAAGGTGGCAGATCCATTATAATCTCCTTTTCACCCTGAAGACAACTAAGGTAGATTATTATTTGAATAAGACGTCGTACCTTAAAATGAGTTGGAAAAGGGTGAATATACATTCTAATAATTCTGATTATTCTGAATATACATTCTAATAAATCTAATAATCTGATAATTCTATCATGGTAACAAGCTATTTTGCGGCCATATTTTTTCGCTTTTTAGTCTACTTGGATACCATGCGCGTTTCATAAACATCAATTCCAAGTCTTAAGTTTTTCATTTATCAGCTTCTGCCGTTTTTTTCCCGATGTTAGGTAAACATACATTTTGGTTGTTTGTAAATGTCAGGTACATAGTTTCAACAGTGTTTATTGACTTATGATGGAACTAGTCTTTGATTTGAATGAGCATAATTTATTTTTAATTTTTTTCCACCATACTTTGTCATTTTACTGACTATTAGGTAAAGATTTATCCCTTTAGTAAAACTTGAATAATGAATGGCCAACCTGTTAAATCACAGCATGTTATATCAATTCCTCTCACCAGGATTGACTTCCTATTGAGCAACGATTTGTACTGTTTATCGATTTAATGTTCACTTAGTGTGTAGTATGAACTATTATCTCTTCTGTATTCCACTTTGTTCTTTTTTCACCTTTTCTCCGGTTACCTCCTCTTTTGAAGGCACACTCTCACCTATTCCCCCATCTACTCGGCTTGTCTTCGCCGTATGATTGATGCCCACTCAGCCCCGTTCGTTTTGAAGGATTCGATTTTACATTCGAGAAAAGCCATATTCCCATCATGCAATGCGGAGCGTTGACGGGTCTCGTCCCTTCCCCATCTTCGTGGCCGATCCCAGGCGCCCCAGGCACACATCCGCATGCCGTCATAGCGAGACGGGATCGCGTCTGGCCTGAATAGGGGAATATTGTTGGGGTGGTTTTCCTTTGTTTTATTCCGTGTCTTGAGGGCGAGAGAATTGACGCGTGCGTCTGGAGGCGAAGAAAATGGCTTGGGGGAAGAGATTTTATTCGTGAGATAGAAGGTGCATTGAGTGAAGGATGATGGACGAGTCCTAATGATCCTCTTGCTATCCGGAAGCATATTATGCCTTTGGAGAGGAGAGTTGCGCTATTTATTCGCTGGAATGATCCGAAATTAATGATATGAGGCTATGTTATTGTTTTTTGTGGACCTCAGAAGTAATAATAGAATTTTGGAGGATATATTTGATATTCAAAAAGAGTGACCTCACTGATAGACTTCATGAACGTTATATTTGCAAATGGCATATTTCCGATAGATTGATACAATTTTACTTTATTTAAAAGATGGCAGCATTGTTTTTTAATATATTTTGTGACGTAAAAGTCCACTTTCTCGTTTATAAGCGTCACTTTTCTTCCTTTTCAAGGGAGAATTTTAGATTAAAATCAATACGTTGAAAACTTAATCGGAAATATTTTAATTATAAAGTGATCCTAGAATAAGGGATGGTTTTAACTTGTTTTATAGACTCATTTAAATGTTGTCTTTATGAACTTTATATTTGAACCACAGCCGCTCGTCAGTACTAATGTATAATATATGAAAGTAGTATACGTTTTGTAATCACTATGTTAATCACGTAGCTTTTCTTGGGCTTATTTCATGCATACATCTTTACAATACCCTGCGAGCCACCTCAAGGGTGTGTGGCAAGGGTGATTGTATACCAACATGCATTGTGCAATACGCTTCTTCGTTGTTATTGAAAGTTAGTTCAGGCACGGCATAGCAGTGGCGTAGACTAGGCGGGTTTCCGGGTTACAACACCCATTCAGCCTTTATCAGTTTATTTTATATATATTATATACTTTATTTTAATAAATACTCGTACAATATTACTATTTTAGAGTCCTAAATATCACGTTTGGAACGTTAAAAATCCCAAAATTTTCGGACCCCCATACTTTGCCTTGGGGTGTTTTCCATGCACCCCGGAAGGGCCCCGAAAATCCGGTAAACCTCCTTCCTCATTTCAAAATCCTGGCTACGCTACTGAGGCGAAGGTCACATATGGTGTTCCCAACTTAATCGATACTGGTCGCTTATTATTTCTTTTATATGATATCACATAAGTTTTATGTAGTAAAATTCGACTTTTCGCGGACGATGCAGTGCTGCACATGTATATATGCTCCAAGTCTCACAGAATACCGAGGTTTGGGGAGATTTTAGACGTTTTTTCTCTCTTGAACCTGTTTCCCACCGTCCTGAGCTCCTCGATTAACCGAAGAAATCACTTCTCAATTTAATTGTTCGTACTTAGCCTCATCACCATCAATGGTGAACAATCCTTTTAGGTTAAATGCAGCTCTCCACTTCTCCTCTCAGCTAATATTTTCTCTCCTACATATTTCTTATCCTATAAATCCTTTTTCACCTGCTCCATGTATTTTCCTTTCTTACCGTGCGCCTTTCCTCGGCGATTGCCTAAATCTGCATGCATTCCTCAAGGTATAGCCGATAAGCTTATCCAATTCTTGTTAAGGTTTTCAGAATGTTTTTTTTCTCTTACTCATTTCAGTCTACCATTGCATATCTGGATGCATACTTCAGGTCGTTCATCGGTTTTCCCTATGGTTGAAATCCCCGTCTTATATAATTGCTTACCTTTTCATTTCGACTCTCACTTTGACTAGGATCCTTCATATAATTCCATATTCGTCACCATTCCGCATCCTCAAATTCATTTGCATCTCAAAAGTCTGTTAACGCTAACTTATTTTTATCCCTAAATTGCTTATTTAGCTGAATCAGCTTTAGCACTCTTCTCTCTCTGTCTTGCACGTAGCATTCTTCCCATTTTCTTTTCAAGTTCTTTCACGCCTTTGGTTCTCCCCTCCTCCTGGTTTTTTTCACCTTCTCTGTCCACGTGTGCTTTGTGTACTCCTCTTCAATTTGCTTAACAATTATCTCTTACTTTTGTTGCTTTTACATCCTCTTCCCATCGGAGGTTCTTATTGTTTTTTTTCAAAAGTAATTACTACTAAGTGCTCTATTATGAAGATCCAGCTTGCACCAAGAACGCTTTGGAGAGCACTTTTTTAAGAGATATTAGTACCTCTTTTTGGTACGTATTCTTTTTGAGGCAGGATGTGATTAATTAAGGCGACTATTCGGTTTGTGGTTACAGTTTACTTATTTTTTCTTCCTTTGTTATGAAACGGACAAATTTTGCGTTCACGCTTTTGCTGTAGACTGGAATTGTATTAAAACTCCGTTGCATGAAACAGAAGTAAGTGAAGAAACAAGGAGACTCATTAATTCATTATTTTAATTGAATGACATTATCTGTTGAGGGTTCTCGCAGTTCCTCGTTTCTTGCTAAAAATATCCTTCGCTTAAAGTCTTTGGACATTGGTCAATTTCTTAGCTAACGAAGTTTTCATTTTTCGAAATTTACTTGAATGTCATACTGTGAGCTCAAAAGGAATTAAAAATGTTTTTTCTCATATAAGAATTTATAATCTTCCGTCGACTCATGGTGTGTGTAGTCCTTGATGAGAACTAAGTCCTGTAGAATATGCATCAGGATACTCATCTTTCTTCTCATTCTCATTTCCATATTTTGCTGGAATAATTTAGCAAGATAAGCGTTGAGGAATATTTATTTTTTCTGATATTAATGACACTATTCTATTGTTCATTTTTGCAGTTGAGTTGCGTTCTATCTGGAATGAATCTTTGATGTAATATTCCAGGAAAGAATTTCATTCATTTTCCTTTTCCTTTGTTGATTAAATGGTGATCTCCCATGGTTCCAGTCTTAAAAGATTGCTTCCTTAGAAGTTTGGGCCCTGATTTTCATCGGAGAATTCAAGTTTTGGTGCACAGACTCCAAAAACAAATTGTCATTCTTGACGGATGTACTTAGTCGTTCACTACTGTTTTTCTTAAATCGTGGCTTTCCCTATTATTCTAAAAATGCGTGAGTATTTTCATGTTTTTGGTAATTATTGCGCATTAAATGGAGCTATTTATCTAATTTTAATAATGTTTGCCGGACGCCTTTTAGTTCGAGTTTTTGCATTACTTTTACAGCCTCCTTTTTTCCATCAAAATGGCGACTGCATGACCGAGTTCTCATCATTCAACGATGTTAGTTGGTATATTTCATCACATTCGATTCTATGCTTGCTGCCTTATTCTCCTTAATTAATTTTAACTCCGTATGTATTTTCATCTCGGTAAGCTAACCCCTGCAATCAGATGTTTTCAATAGCACAGCCGAGTGTATTGCTGAAAAGGACTCGCTCTAGATTCGTTCATCAGAAATATTGTTTCCATTCAAATTCATAACCGCGAACTCTTATTTATTGAATAAGCATAAAATACTTGCTATAATGCTCATTTATAACAATTTTTTATGAAGAAGAGCAATATTTTATCGATAATGGATAAATCATGATAATAATACCATATGCGATATAATGTTATATAATATGTGATAAGTTTTCAAATCGTACGTTAACTTTTACCTAGGATTCCTATGCATTGTGACTTAAGGCTATTCTTGGTCCTTGGACAAGAAACCATTTGTGGAAGATGAAGGTCAGCGGCTTTGCCCGTTGAGGACGGGAGGGTAAATTTGGATGTTGAATCCCAATCGAAACCAAATAGCATCTTTCAATCGAAGTTAATGTAATTAGGTAAAGAGATGTTTGGCCCAGTGGAACGTGCTGCATATCAAAATAAAGTTTAAAATCATAAAAGTTCAGTCACTTTTTAATTGATACTGATTACTTATTTTTATCGTAAGAACCTTACGGGATTTTATGAGTTGAATATCAAAGTAGGTACTTATTTCTGTGAAAAAACCCTCTCAAAACACATCACATTTGTAGCTCTTACAATGAATTGTATTTAATAGTGCAGTAAAGGATGATATTATTAATTGAAATAGCAATAAACCTTATGAATTTCATTGATGCAATAAAATTGATTTATTTTAAACTTTTTTATCAGTTTTAGCTTTATAGTTAATTGCACCGAAAATGTATCCGGAATCATGCCTCTGGGCTATCAGCAAGCCCCTTCTTGCATCTCTTATACAAAAGTTGTTTTTATCCATAAGGAATGTGCAACAGCTACTTCACTAGGTGGCAGGGGAAACAATTTTCAGTATTTTTAGCCCATAAAAATGGGGTCGTAACTCCTTAGTTATTGAGTTGTGGCAGCGCATATATATTTTTGGGATCACATTGCAGTTGCCATGAAATCGGTTTTTCTTGGGTACCCAGCCTTTTCGACATTTTTTTCAATACCCTGGAATTTTTAAGGGCATTAAATAATTAGGGATAGATGAAAATGTACGATTATAATTGAGGGGTTAGAAGCCAAGGGGTGCAAATGATTTTTTTCCAAGCAGAGTTAGGTACAGTTTATTGTTGAAAGAAATGTACAAAAACTAGGTTGCCAAGGGATACGGGCGAGACTATGTTCTCTGCTGACATCGAGTGGAATACAAAATGCTCTACTAAATATGTAATTGATCTTTTTTCCTGATTTCTGTACCTAACTCTATCTAGAAAACAGAAATCACTTGTACCCCTTCGCTTCTTACCCACTCAATTGTCTGAAACGACTAATATCAAAATGGGAGAAATTGCGCAGTCCCATTGTTGATATTCGCTCATTGTTCTTGCTCATATATTAATAGTCTTTTGCTTAATTCTTAACGCTAAAACTACCGATGGAGTCATTTTAACTCCTCGCGATTTTTTTGAAAAACGCGTACTATTGTATTTTCTAGAACTATTTTAATCGCAAAGCCTTATTTTGTGTCGAAGATGAATTAAGGTCACGGAATTTCAGGTCAGAATTCGGAAAATATTAGTCAGGGCAGAGAAATAAAAATCGCGAGGAGTCAAAATGACTCCATCGGTAGTTCTAGTGTTAAATTTTTCTCCCCTACAACCTCCAAAAGTATTGCAGATTCCTCCCGAAACATGCTGTATATCTACTTTTGGAGCCGTCCATTAGTTCATTTACGGTGATGCCGCGACTCGTCATGTCTGCCCCATACCCCTGTTTGCCAAATGTCTCCAGCATAAGGCGTCTCCTCCTTCATCAACCAGCTATTTCGCCGGTCAGATCCTATGTTCTCCATCCCATATCACCAGCCCCATGTTCGTCCCCTTCGACGTCTCATGGTCAAAAATTCTCCCTCTCAGACCCCCGAAAGCGCGTGTTCAAGCCGTCCGCAGACTTGAAAAGTAGTCCCAGAAGAAGCGTGGAGCGAGAACGTATGTGAGGCATTATTATTATTTTTTTTCTCTGGCTGGCGTTGCGTCGCTGCTTGTACGTGGACGAGTGTTGAGCGAAATGTTTTCCTCATGTGCCTCTGCATGGTGCGATCCCTCCCAACATTTTTTTTTTTAATTTTTTCCATCCGGTGTATTTCTTTTTGCTCGACTCGAGTCTCAGTTCGTTGGATTGGAATGGCTTATAAATCGTGTGGAATGTTTGTCAAGGATGGGCTCGTTGGTGTTGAGGTGTGTACTTTTCATAAATCGTTTTTCCTCTTCTTCCTTTTGTCGGGGCCTTTTCATCGTTCCGCTCCGATCGAAAATGGACGTCTTGGGTCCAGCTTGGCGGTTAAAAGGCTGCCAAGACGGTTCACCGCATTTCGGCGATCTGTGCTCGGTTACTTTCTCTTTCTTGCCCATCCCAATGGGATTTTGCATTAATACCCCCGGATTTCAATGAATATTCACGAGATAATTTCAATGTGTCAATTTAAAATGAAACTTTTATCGAGGGGCGAAATTCTCGACGTGAATTTACTGCCGTAATGGGTTCGCTATCGCTCTGTTATCGTTCATATTTTATTCCCATTTATCAATCCTCATTTGAATGCATTAACGTACCATCGCATGTGTATTTCAGGGAGGCAGGTGTCAATTTAATACCGAGAAAAGAATATCTATTGGATTTCATGATGTCAAGCTGCGGGATAAAGGCATTAAAACGATATTTTTCGGATGGCTGTCAAAATATTTATTTATCCATGGTGAAAACGTGATATGAAAGGCCATGATTCTTGCTACTTGTTTAGCAATTAAACCTTTCTGGCTTGCTCTCCTCGAGATAACACGTTGAAAGATCACTTTTTCATGGATGATGGAACTGTTTTGTGTAGTATATTTTCGCTTATTTTATTTCCAAGCACCAATAGCATTTTCATGGTGCTCAATTTATTTCAAACTATCAGTTGGTTTTTTAAATGCCTCAGGAGTCTTCGAAATATTATAGAAAAAGCACAGTCATCTATATTTGCGTTCAATTTTTTATCCTAGCTTTAAGCGAGATAGTAGCTTATTTTGCATATTGTAATGTTGATACATTGAGTATAAAAACTTAAATTTTTTACCTATTTCTCAGTCACAAAGCTCCAACTACTCGTTTTTGCTCGGTGCTGGAAATAGAAATGGTATGAATAATCGGAATGATTATCGCAGCATGCTGTCACTTCCCAATACACCGGCTTTATTTTTGTGCTAATTGTCGGTGATTCCTCTTTTTTTTCGCAATGGTTAGCAGTAGGTACATCTGATACGGGGGATTTAAGCTGTCCTCACGCGTCCATGTTCTTCGTTTCTTCCCCCGCCGCTTCCATCCGTAAATCTTTTTCTCCCTCTTGCGTCTTTTTAAAACAAAAATCTCCGAACCGTGAAGCTCAACACTCTTTGCGTTGTAGGGTCGGTGGGCAGGTAAGGTATCCATTTCACTCCCCTTTTTGTGTGGAACGTACTTAAGTAGCATTTTTTTCTCTTCTTTCTCTCTCTCTCGCGCGGCCACAAAACTGCAGCGAACACACACAGGGAGTTCTCTCACTTTTAACGTCCTCTTCATCCTTCTGAACACCGCATTTCCCTTCTCACCCTGCACTCGTCCGAGAAGGAACCCTTAACAAGCTCCGAATCTGCACTCCGGGACGATGGTAATGAAGCTCTCGCTCGAAGCCCCTCCCCTATATTTCTCCCTCGCGTTCTGAAGCATCCTTCCCACCCCCTCGCCCATTTCACGAAGACGACAAGGAACACCAAGCTTACAGGGATCTCCCTTTACCTCTCCCACCCCTCCTCGGTTCCAACAGGACACTCGTGGCTAGCCAATAGTATGTGTGCGTGTGTGTGTTGGTTGGGGCGAAATCCTTCGTTTCCTCTGTCATGTATTTCGCTCAAACCCCGCACGTAGAACTTAAAACCCTTGCAGATTGTTTCCCCCGTGTTCGTCTTGGACGGGGTTTAGGGAAGCGAGACGGTCGCCCAGTCCTCCCTTCATTTCCTCCCTGCGACAACCCCGTATACTATCTTCTCCTCTATTTCTATGCAAGCAGGCCACTTTTAAATCGCTAACCGTGACCTAGAGTTCTCCAAGTAAAGGTGTTGTTTTGTGGACTGAAGCAAAGGCAGTGTGATATCCCACTCATGAATTTTTCTTATTAAAAGTAAATGCAATGGATAATTTATTGGGAACAGCTTATTTTTCCATGGTCTTCATCCTTTGTTTGTCCTATGTATTTAAGCATAAAAATATTTTCATTGCCATCATTATTATTCTGAAAAACTGCTCGAAACTGATACTTGTTTCTCTAATACCAAAGGAAAAAAATAACTGCACCATTTGACTTAAGCTGATTAGTTTGAAAGAAATTAGGGAAGCTTTTTGTAGCTATCATAGTTGTAAGCCATAAATTAGTAAAACTTCTAGTAGAATAAATTCAATTACGCCTTGATACTTCTCAACTTTAGTAATTTACCCCTTTGTCCTCTATTGATTACCTAATTTACTGTTTTTACAACCTTTCTCTTATAATTAATGTAAGAGGAATGGAAAATACAGCTCTTACGAATTAGTATGAAAATTTTAATTACAGAAATAATTGAAAACAGTCAATATCTTCACTATCCAGTGTCCATTATTTTTCGTGCTGCGCTGATTTCGGTAAAATTTTGTGATAAGAGTTTTGTTCAGAAGATATAAAAGAAATAAATTATCAACGCCTTAAAAATTTCAGGTGTGTCCCGGCCCGTTACCATTATTAATTTTAAAAAATATCAATTTAGGTGCAACTGGTGTTGTACTTTTAAAGCCTTGAATAATAATTGATGGTTTTCAATACGGTAGAATAATTGACAGCTCTCTTTCGATGGCTTATTTTGGTGGAAATAGCTGAGTACAGCAGTGGGAAGTCGAAGAGGAATAAGGCCTTTGGAGAAGTTAGAATGTGTCTTGGGGAGGGATTGGATGAGGGTGTGGGTCTCTCGTCCCCATTCCACCTTGCTTCTTGGGTTTCCCTCCCTCTGGAAGTCAAAAAGTATTCGTCCTCGGGTCGCTGAGTCGCCGCCCGAAAAAAAGACCGTCTCGGCCAGTCGGCCCCGACTTCATTCCACCCTTTTCCTGCCATTCCCCCGACCAATTCACAACTCCTTCGTCCACCCCTTGTCACTCAGGTGCTCCACCCACCCCCTTCCCGTATCCATTCGGAAAGGGGATTTTTTTCGCCTATCACGAAGTTGTCGGATGCCATCGGCAATATCACCACGCCGATGTCGTGTGTGTTTGTGTCTTGAACATTTTTGCATCGGCTAACTCTTGGAGACATTTTCTCTCTTACGTTGTAACGGATCTCAACCCTTGAAAAAGCTTGCTGAGCGTTGAGCTGCGGTCCAATGGGGCCATATGTTGTCAAGCTCAAACGCCTGAACATTTTCTAATGTTTTAAAAGTATTTGAAGAATTTTCACCGTTGTCCCTTCATTAGAATTTTCACGTAGAATTTTTCAAGGCTGCGGTAATAACTACAGAATGTCCATGAAATTACATGTCCTCTTGCCACGTATTTGGACTGGCACTGGAGAGAAAAACTTAAATTTGTAAAATTTTATGTAACATCTTCGAGAAAATTTTCTGTTATGTCCTCTTTTGTATGTATAAACATGCTGTTTTTTAATTTTAAATTTTAACTCTATAATAAATACTGATTTTCAATTCAAGGGTTTGGTTGCTGCATAATTATTAATTTGAATAATTATCTATCTCAGCCGATATTTTATCAATATATCCGATATTTCGGCTCGTGACACTTTTCGGCTGGGAAGCAAATAGTGATATATCGACCCACGGTATTAAGAGGGTTAAAGATTTTCTAGAGTTTTTTTAGAAGAAATCCCAGAATAGCACTTAACTCGCTGTTGAATAAAATTAGATTTGACTAGAAAAATTAAAATTATGGGTAGAGACCGAAACATCTTGATGCATTTCCGTATTTTTAGCATTTATGAGTTATTGGAGACTATAGAAATGAACTGCGAGTATTTTGCAGAGCTGAAGACCCTTTTTATAGTAACGTTGAATAGGGCTGGACAGGGGAATGTCCATTTTAGGTCCTATAGTCACGGTAATGTGAGGTTCACTATCCATCGATTAGGCTCTGCACAGTATTTGAAACGGTACTTTCAGCTCGACACACATTTAGGAAAATTTCCCGCAGTGTAACAGTGCCGGAATGTCGCAGCCCTCTCGGTGTTGGAATCATTACCTCCAGCCAGAGAGCAGCAATTACCTATTCCAGCTGCGAGACCGAACATCTGCTCATTATATCGGGCTTTTGCACTTTCGATTGCCACCCCTGCTAAGCACCACCCTCGAGCCGTCGCATTGCCAACGGAGCCTGACTTCCCCCCGTTTCGGGTTTCGCCTTTCCTAAACGTCCCACAACGCAACGGTGGGGTGCTAGTTAGCGAGGATTTTTGAGGGGTCTGTCTCGTTATCTGTCTGACGACCAGAAATGCAGCTTTATGTGTAAAATACTACAAGTAAATACACAGGAATTTTTCTAACTCGGACTCTGCCCAGACTTACAGCAAAGGAGTTCAAGTCCCTTCTTCTCGTACTTACATTCCCTCACCGTTCTTTCTATGCTTATAACTCTCTTTCCCATCTCATACTTTCCAGCTCCATGTGTATAAGTGCGTGTGAAAAAAGTCACAAGTATATACCGGGAATTTTTCCAGCCCAGACTTACAGCGAAGAGGTTCAGTACCTTTTTCTCGTGCTTTCGTTCCCTTACCGCTCTTACCATGCTTATAACTCTCATCCCCCTCTCTTACTTTCCGGCTCCTCTCATTAAAACCGAGAATACTCTCCTCAACCTTCCTCATCTATCCACTTCCTCCCTCCACCTCTCTTCTCAAATCCCCACCCTGTTCAGTTCAAACCCTCTCTGCTGTCCTCCATCCTTATTATTTCCTGTTGTCTCGCACGTTACGGTTACATACATTTCCTGTGGGGAACGTACACACTCCCAGCCTTAGCTCTTCTCTCTTCTCTTCTCCCTCGCTGCACATTTTCCTCTGTCCCCATGCATTCACCCATTACCCAAACTTCGTCTCCGGCTCTCTTTCTTAATTTCCTCTTTTTCCGTCTGCCTAAGGTTTTTTTTTATTCCCTCTCGTCCATCACCTCCTCTCCTCCTCCTTTCTCTTTCCCTCTCCATCCGCTTACGACATGTCCTTCGTCCTTTCCACTCTTCTTTCTCAATTGTTCGAAATCTCGTGCGGTGTTCCTCAAGTACTCCCAAGTTTTTCGGCGATAGGTCGGCGGAAGGTTGGACCTCTCAGAGTGAGCGGCATTTTGGGAGGAACGCACGGAAAAACAACATTTTTATCCCCCCTCTCTCCCTTTCCCTCTCCCTAAGGTCATGGGACTTGAGAGTTATGGAATCTTTTCTCGGAGGTGGAATGCCTTCTGTTTTGCGAAAACATTTTTCTATTCTCACCAACCAACCAACATTTACCAACATTATCTTGGCTTAGTGGATTTCTCCATTTTCGGGTTATCGCCGCGTTTCGTGGTCAGAGGTGATGACAGTTTCGCCTCACAGGCGTCTTCAGGTTGAAGTGTCACTTCGACCTGAAGACGCTTGGTGGAATCCTGGCGAAACTGTCGTCACCTCTGACCACGAAACGCGGCGATAACCCGAAAATGGAGAAATCCACTAATTCTGTACGCCACGGAAGACTCCGAGACAACATTATCTTGGCTTATTTGAAGAATGTTGATTTTGAACGCCTTGATGAATACTTTGATTATTTTTGAAAATTTGAATTGTGGCTATTACATCTATACTCTGTGCTTAATTAAGCTTCCTTAATCGGAAGATTTTTGAATTTGGTTTCTGCTTAGAGTGAATTATTGCTAAAAGCTTTATGGAAGATTTACATAGTTTTCACACAATTTGTGAAAATAAGCTGTGGATTATAAAAATAATATTCAGTGTCCTATTCTAGTGCTTAGGAAAAAAATATTATCAATCAAATGAAAAAAAGACTATTATTGTAATGATACATGGTGTGACTCATCCTCGTAAACAAAAGATGACTTTTTAGATTTTGGAGATTTAGTTTTTAGAGATCTTGATTCTTATTTAGATTGAGACGTTTTCTTTCTTTCTTAAAGGTAGGATCAATGACCACTCCTTTTCCTCCCTCATATTCATTGACGAAAGAGAAAACTTGAACTGTCTGAGAGGCATTTAAAACTTAATAAAGCTCCCGTAGAGAAGAAAGATATCAATGTTTGTAATTTTTTAATTGGCCTGGATATGGGTTAGATGTGGGTAATTCTGGTATTTGAATTCATGAAGTACCCCGAGGAACCTACTCGTGGTTCTTTTTCTTCGTATTAAATATTTGGACGCGTTTTAAACTACCGGAACTCTTAAAGAGACTCCCAACGAATACGAAACTCTTAAGTTATCAATAAGCTTCTCTAATTTAAGGCTTTGATTTTTCCCTTCCAATAATTTATCTTTGCTTGTATGTAGCATTAAATTCCCATACGTTTCATTTGCTTTCAAGTGCCGATGCTTATTTGCTCTCCAGTCAACTCTTCTACCGTGTTTACATCTTGGCTAAGAGATTTTACACCGGAATATCCCAACCTTCTTAAGGCTCTATCCCTTATTTGATCCAGAGGGAAAAGTTATGATGCGGTGTTTGTGTACGGTGAGATTTAGCTGATTCACCATTTGCTCCTTATACGGGGAAGATTAATGCCCCTTTCTTCATTCTCCCTTTCTATATCTCCGTCTTCTGTATGACTCTAAATCCTTCTACAGTATTATGCTCTTTACCTCAATGGATACCTTATAGAATGTCTGGGTTGATACTCTTTACTGTCTTTCATTACAGCTCAAGGTTTTGCAAGCTTAGCCTCCCCAGTAATAGTTGTTATCTCCATTAAGTTTGAGTTTGTGGAACTCTTGAATGAAAAGTTATTTGTTAACTGGAAGCGTTTAGCTCTCAAGATATGCAATGCTTTAGCATATGCATGAAGAATTAATTTTTGCAGATATTGAGAGGCAGTTAGGTCATTTATCAGCTATCTTTTGCATTTTTATTTAGCGGTTGTAGGATCAGGTTTTGTACAATAGATTAAATTGGCGTTTGTTTCCTGAAGTGAAATTTTATTAAAACACTTTTTCTGTATTTGTGGTTCATTCACAAGGTTTTTAGTCTTACATTACCGCTATTGCTTTTCATTTTACGTTAATCCTAGAGTTGTTTTCATTTATATTGGTCAACAGGTAATTTTACCGTCATTTGTTACTCAAAGCATCGGTAAGGTGTACGGAAAATAAAAATACCGGATGATAGTGTATTGCTATTCCTAGCTTCTCTTGAATTCAGTTTTGACTTGCAATATGTCGTGGTGTTACTTTGGTTATCAAACGCATTTTCACGTTTGAAGAGTATTTTATGGGATTGCACTTAATTTTGCGTCGAAAGCGTAGATATATTTTATCTCTGATTTATTATTATTTTACCGTGTTTGTAGAATGAAGCTTATGAGCTAGTTAGGTACCAACGTTATCGATTTCAATTCACTGGAATGAAAAACGTTCGATGGAATTGGTATATTGTAGCCCATTAAGCAGTTTGATATCGCATTGCTGCTGTTCATATTTGTGCTTTCACTGTTATTATGTATGCATCCAGTAGGCAGTCATCTCTATTTGAGTGAGATTCGCATTTACGATCCAACCCAATACGCGATCAACTTATTGAATCGCTCCCGCGTTCGGTGGTGGATGACGCATCGGGTACCTTGCGAGAGCGAAGCTCGTTTACCGTCGTTAGCGTATATACGGTCCGCATCAAATAGTTAATCAAGATGAAAATGCCCATGCCGCGCCTGTTGATACGATTGCACCGCCCAGGTTGTGTGCGAAATGGGCGGTGTGTCGCGGCGGACGATATAGTCGAGGGCATCGGTTTCCATTGGAAGCCCCTCGCATCCATTACGAGGCTCTTTTATCTACCGACCCGTTCACTACACGGTAAAATATTAAAGCATCACCGCATTCTATATGTTCCGTTTATCTCTCAGATCTTCTCCTCGGGTTTTACCTCTCGCACTTCTCCCCATGCAACCTATCTCCGGGCCGTATCTCTTCCCTTGTCTTCTTCCTTACCTCTCTCCACCGCCATTATAGTCATTCTCTCTCTCTCCCGTCATAAACACGACTAATGTAACCCTCCCACCTCACTTGTCTCCCATACCGCTTCCATCCCTTAAGGCCCTCTTCTACGGCTCTCTCATTCTCCCCCAAACCAAACGCATACCTACCCTTGAAACCTCAAGTTAGGCTACTTCTATAACTCCAAGCCCTCTCTCCCTTCCCGCCCTTGTCTCTCCATTCTTATTTCCCTATCCAATCCCTCTCGCGCTGGAATATCCAAACTCCCTTGTGATACTTGCCAGGGTACATTCCCTTCTGCTCGGTCCTTGTATCCTCTTCGGTGGGCTCCGCGTCACAACCATGGCTTTTCCTTCCTCTGTTTGTAGGTTGTGTTGTTGTGGTGGTATTGTCTTTTCCCATCCAAATTGCTGAACCTCTCTGCTTCGTGCCGGTTTGGCCCATCACATGTTGGCTCGCTTTTAACCCTGGTCGCAAAGCGTTCCCTTCCTTCCTACGCCATCGTGTTCGTCTTATCACGTAAATTCGTTTCGACTTCTCCCTACACTCCCCTCACTGCGCCCATTCTCTTTCACCTTCCTATGTTCTTCCCCCTCCCTCCATTTCCTCTTACGTCTCTCCTTTTCCTGTCCTTTGATTGCTCCAAGTCCTAGCTGTCGCTCTTTGTGTGCCTCAGTCATGCCGTCGCCACGTGCTGTGAGTGCCATTCTCCTCATCCCCACTTACGGGTCTCACTCATTACCTGTCTCTCTGCGCTCTTCTCCTTGTCTTGCTTCATATCCGGAAACTTCCGCCTCCCTCCCTCTCCTTATTCCCCTTATCCATTATTTTTCCCCTCCTTCCCACTTCCTGCGAGTATTTCTCATCTCCTGTTGAGCTATTTCCTTTTTTAAACTAATTTCTCCGTCTTTCAAGTGCTGACCGTTTCTGTTGTCCCCTATATATTTCGTCAACCCATCTCCATTCTTCAGCCTCACGCCTCAAACTTTCTGCTATTTCTTTATTATTCAGCTAGTACCTAGTTTTTATTTTCATAGAAATTATGTTTTCAGAATTATCTCCTCTATAACGATCTTGTTCCTCTGTATGTCTTATTTTCTTCTTTGTAGTTCGATGGTCTCCTCGATGGTTCGATGGTTTTACGTTAACACGTCATTAAAATGGCTTTTTCTTCTTCATCTGTCCATTAATGCAACATGCAACAAGGATCGTATCTTTGACGATTAAATTTTGGACGTTGGCCAAGTACCTATTGAATCATGGCTTAACATAACTTCGACCATTCCTTATTTATTTAGTTATTCGTCATTTTCTTCTTCTTTTATCTCTCTTTTTCCATCATTTCATTCTCCTCGCGTTGAGCATTACTTTTTTCTCCTGAAACTCCTTTCTCCCTTCTCTCGTCCTCCTCCTCCTTCCGCCCCCGCCTTCATTTCCGTCACCTCATTTACCTATCCGTTCTCCCTTCCCCCTCGAGTCAAATGTGACCCCCTTCCGTCTCTCTCTCTCTCTCTTGCTTGCCTGCTTTTACTCCTCCCCACCCTCTCGTGTTATCTTCCCCCTCCCCCCTTTACCCCCTCCATCACCCCCTCCCACCCACTCCCGTCCCACCGTATTCCGGCTTCTTGATCCTTCCGAGAAATTCGTTTCATTACGACCCCCATTGTAGTTGACGAGTTTGCGCGCAAACAGCCTTCGGGAGTGGAGACGGGGTGAGATAGTGAGTCTGGAGGGTTTCGTTTCGAGGCAACGCAGTGACGACTTTGGATGCGAGAAGGTCGCGGAAAGCATCGGGGGAAAAGAGGGGTGTTTTACATATCCCCTTCCCATCCCCTGGCATTTCACCCACTCCTGCCTTTCCTCGTCCTACCTGCGCCCCATAGCACCCACTCCTCAGCTGTTTTTTTCCTTCCATCCACTCCGTCTCAATTTACCTCCGATCGAAGGTTTTTATTAATTTAGCTGAATGAAATAGCCGTGGGATTCACAATCAGGGTGATTTCGTGGATTCATTTTCACTATCTAGAAATCAATGGTTTTCGAGTTCACTGTGCGAAATGATGATTTGATACTGACATGACATGAAACTCTTCTCTTAATATTGACCTGAAAAGGACGAAACCGTTTTAGTTTTTTATAAATACTGTGTGGAATACAACAAAGTTTACTTTAGAATCTATCGTTACGGCCTGGAGTTAGATTGGACGGTATCCTGGTGCTAATTTACTTCTTCTTGCTATGAAAGAATGGAGAGTATGATTTATTAAATTTCGTTTGGGTGCGACGATGTCATTTCTGCAATTACTTGTTTATTTTCCCACAAAACATTTTGTGGTTACGTATCAATTTTGTTTTCTTTGGTTATAAATTAGCAAGTTTATGCACGAATTTACCCTCCGTCTGTAATTCGCCTAAAATTAAGTCAAATGTCGGCTAACATAGTCTGTTAGCAGTTATTTATTTTAGGCTCACAGTATTTAGTTTACATACTGTTGTCTTCTTCTAAGAAGTTTCCATAGATTGTAAGATTGTGATGTTACGAGGTTTCAAATTCAGTATTTCATGTATGTGAACTTGAAATTACTTACTGCTGACTTCACGTATCATACCGTCCATTAAAGGAGTTATAACCAGAATTCCTTTCACTCACCCTTGAGTTTGAAGTGTAATTTGATGTATCCTAATTAGCAATCTGCCTTTTTGATCACACTGTATTATCACTCGATTAATGCCAATGTGATGCTATGGTAATTGATACGGTTCAGGGTGCTTACAGCTGCAATTAGCCAAAATCAATCTCATGCGATGTAGCCTTCCGCTAAACCTCAATGAAATTAATTCCACTGAAAATTAGTTATTACAAGGTAATCAGTACTTATTCAAGTACTGGTTCTAGGTAGTAACTAAATAAAAAAAAATTATAAAGTAAGCGTAATAATTATAGAAAGTAAAGAGTTATCCCTGCCACAAATTTGGAAAACCTCAAAAGATTATGCAATGTAATATAGGTGAATTTTATAAATAGTATGATGTTGCCAGAAAATGTAAAATATTCTATTTGTTACTCGAATTGATTTAGATAATTATAATAATAATTTATATTTACTCCATAATAGTTTACCATATTTGAGTACGAATTAATAATGTAATGCTGTCATTTTATACTAGATGTTTTCCGATTTGAGAAATCCGTATCCCTGTGTGTACGAATGCTGAGCTTGGAACAGCAAATTCCATTTTCCGCCGTCGATTGACGGTTGCGTCGGGGTGAAGTCGCTGGATTAAAAGGGCGAACTCAAGAGGGGGTGGGGAGGAGGGTGGGTTGGTTGGGTTGTTGTTTTCCGGCATAAGAGGCGAGGAGGGTCTTTGTGACGCTGGGAGTCGAGTGAGCGGTGTGTGTCTCCGACTCTGGCTAAGGACTTGAAACGTTAGTTGCGGAACAATATAAGGTCGTGTCTTTTGTGGATAGGGTTTCCTTTCCGCTGCGCATAATTTCTGGATTCTGAATACCTGGTAGCATGTTGATTAAAATCGCTGTGGAGGAGTGAGAGAGGGAGGGATTTTTCCGGGGTTGTGTTCGATGAAAATATCCGTGGGGCTTGGATGGAGGGAAAATTTTTGAGTTTTGAACTTTCTTTTGTGTCACATGCGATGTTTCGCTTTTGGCGGAAAATTTCCATTGGTGCGGAAAATTAATAATAAAGTAGTTCCATGAAGGTTTTCAATTTGCGAAGCCGTACCTTTGATTCGATAGAAGCGGCAGTTGCCCTTCTCTCTTTGGAACGCTTCTTGCAGTCGGGTTTTCGAACGAGAGGATATACTTAGACAACGGAATTAGAGCTCTAATTTCCTCATGTTTCTACTCCATAAATTCTAATTCGTCGATTCGAGATTCTAATAACCAATGATAAAGTCGCTTCATCACTATTTAATGTGTAAAATAAAATTTTTAGCTAGGATAAAAAAGACTTTTTTCGGGGGAATGTTTTATGAAGGCATATTTCAGCTTCATGAATTCATGATTTCAGTATCATTTTTCAAGGAACTTATCCAATAGAGGGTTTATCCAGTATCCTTTCAGATATATCCTCATGACATATCTACCTGTAACTTAGGCATCATATTTGATACTTTCTTCATTATATAGAACTAATAAGTCCTCAATTTATCGAGACACCCTTTATGATTTCGTAATAGCTCGTTGAATTTTTTCTCGGTTAAATCGAGATAAATTTTGTTCTCTTGTTGCTTATAACCTCGTTGAATAGTATCCGATAACTCTATAAACTATCTAGTTAGACATTCATGATCATTCACAAACATACATGAAGAAGTGCGCGCAAGTATTTCACAAATTATCAGCTCGGCGAGTAAAGAAGTGCTTTGAAATATATTTCATTTCGGTGGATAAAATATTAAGTTTTAAAAATACTTTTATTATAGGTATTAGTGGACATTTATTTCCTCTTTTTATCCCATTTTTCATCGCAACTGCCTGAAGTTGTGTTTCCTAATTGGCTCAGAAACGTAAATTGTTCGATATACATCTTTGGGATCAGATTGATTCGGACAAAGAGATGGATAGTTCTGAGTGTCTGGAATGGGTATCCAAAGAGAGCCGCAGAATCCTTTCAAATCGTCTCATAAGTGAACGTGAGTGTTAATTCCTACCTGTATTCATTCTTGTGATCCATAGGAATTGTTTCCTAGTATCCTATGTAGTATACTGGGATAAATTTTGACGTAAGAAGTGAGTCCTTCTTGAGAAACGGACTTCCTCAGATAAAGATTCGACGGTATCCTTGCTCCCCCTTTTCCTGCTGACTTCTCTCCTAATTATATCGCGGGATCGCTTCCATCCGAATTATACGCGGAACTGTTTGCCCCAACGAGTCTTAGATATCCGCCGAAATCGTGATGAGACGCCTCAGGGACACACCCAATTATTTTCCCAACAATTTGATTAGGAAGCGGGCCCTTCTTCGTCCCCTTTTCCGTCTGATCCTTCTTTGTCACTGTTATCCCCCTTCTATTTCTTGATTTCCTCAGCCTTGCTGCGTGTGTTGCCGCCCCTGAAATCTCTTTATTTTGCACCCTTCAACTTCTACATCCTTATAAGGTCACTTTTTTCAAAGAGCTGGTTAAATCGTCCTGTACCCCTTCTATCTCTTCCTGACTGTATTCTTGCATTTTTCCTTTGCTGTTTAATTTGAATTGTTGCAATTGGCTGCCGCTGTCATCATCTTATCCTCACCGTACATCGAGAGACGCATCCTGGAGTTTATGAACGTTTTCCCCATTCTTCTACTGTGAGACTATTTCGACGATTCGATACAAATACATGCTTTCATCATACTTGTATTATTGTTTTACTCTTCTCAGATTTCCCATATTATCTCTCTCATAAAGTTTTCATTCGTACTACTCAATCCCTTTTTTATCAACTCCATCTCTTTCTTCCTTTCCTTTCACTTCGATCATATCCATCGAGCCCTCATTTTATTTTTATTCATTCCTCATATAAATCTTGACCCTATTCTCTAAAAAAATGGCCTTTTGATCTCCTCAAAAGTACAAGAATTCCGTATATTCCACTCTGAAAAGGGTGTACTTTTTTATTTCCTATCATAAAAAAATGCCAACATTCCGTTGATATTTCCGGGCGCTCCAGAATTTTAACAAGCCTATTGTTTCTTCTGAGAGCGCGGTAGAGATTTCTTTCCAACTTGCAGTTGACCTTATCTTCGTATTTTTCAGCGTTCTCTGAAATTGTTTTGAACTTTCGAAAGGGTCCTAAATGTTAAATTTAATTTTTGAGTACCTAGCATTATATTTAAGTTTTCCAATTTTTCTTTCGCATTTTATCATATAATTTCAATTTTCATTCTTTCATATCCGAATCATACTCAACGAGATGTTTGAGACTGCTCAATATTGTCATGACATTTGCTCAGTGAGCGTCATGGTTACCTGAGCATCCACAGGTTAATAATGAAAGGATTGTTAAAAATTCTTTCCAATGGCGTTGCTTACCTCTCGCAAGTATTTTTAAGTCTAGGGTAGATAATGTAGCATTTGTCCAGCAAAATATACGATTAAGTTCTTTCTGCGCCTCTATATTAAGAGTCAATTGGTATGTACTACCTTATCCTTGAGCGGCCTATCGCATAGCTAAGATCCGTATACCTATTTTAAGATTTAATAAGTGTTCCTTATTTAGTGAATTCATGATGTATATCTCTTACAACTATCATTGATAAAATCGTGCAACTCGTATATATTTTTCCCTACTAGTGCTGAATGCTATGCGAAGCTGGTATAGGATATTTTCCCGATACATATTTTTATGGAAGCAACCCATGGCTGAAAAAATATCTTTGACCATGTGTGAGAGTTCTCAAAAGAATCCCAGGTTAACAGGAGGTATTGGAATGCAAGGGTATTTTCTATCCCTTTTCAGTTGCTGCATGAACTTATATATTTTTTCTTTAAACCCCTTCGGCGGCTTCCTTTCGTCGAACGGGGGCTAAAGAACGATAAAAATTTCCCATACACCTGCTTCGACCATATAAAAAGAAGTAGGTACCTGGTCGGAATGTATGGTCTGAAAAAAATAGGCGAATATATATTCGGTTTTAATGGGTGCCCCTCCGAAAGAGAGCTGGCCATGGCTGGGAATGGGATTAACTTTGTCGACAACCTTCTGAATTTTATGAATGCCAGCTCGGGGTTGTGTATCGCACCTTGAGTTATCTGCGGACATGTGGTCACGTAGGGGGGCGACCTATTTAAAGACTTGGCTGTTCGATGAGAGGGATTTGTTAAACCGTGAAATCCCCAGCCAACGACGATAGCTTAAAGCATTTCTTTGCCATTATGGTTTTTTTCCATAATTTATGGGATTTAGACATTTATGACTTTGTGTGGGAGTCCATTTCGTTTCACTGTTAGCCAATGATTTTGGTGAAAAAAGTCGATTCAAGCCTTTCGAAGATTACTTGCTATCTACTTTTATTTTAGGGTTGCCTGTGGTTTTAGTTTGAAATAGTTTCGCGTAGTAATTATTGAGTCAACTTACTTTGATGACGGTACAGTGTATTTGAATCGTGGAGTGTGTTAGTCTAGTATGCGTGCATGTAGTTATGGCTGCTGATCGAGGGTTTCCGCATTCAAATCCCGGATGAATCTTTTTAACTCCTTGAAACAAAATCCTCGAAGCGCGAGGTCGGCCAGGCTAAAGAACTGGCCCCCAACTCTGAATGTTTGATATTGACGCAACTGTGGTTTAGGTGGGATAAAGTCTATCCGCTTCTTAAGAAACCAATCTTTGGGTTGAATTATTGTGTGAGAGTTTAATGAAAGCCTTCGAATTTAGTTTAAATTTTTGAGCGTTTCGAAGTGCATAAATTACACGGTTATACGTTATGTGTATTAATTTTATAGTAATGTTATGACTTCTTCTTGATCTATCCTAGTATTGGAAACTTAAGTTTGCTATTTTTCATATGCATTATGTAATATATCATATTTATTTGTGATCGCAGTTTACTTCAAATCTTCACAGCCTCTTATTACTATCATACATGACTCTAGGGTAGCAGTGTAATTTATTATTAATCTTGGAAAAAATTCAGAAGTGAAGGTTATTTCTTCATTGCTAAAGTTCTCTTATATTCATTGTTTTTTAATATTTCTTTTCTTCATTCTAGGTAAGTACTCGCTTTCTTGAGCTGAAACAGACTATCGTAAGTAAAAAAATTAATTTTAGCAATGCATACTGTTCAGTTTGCTTTAATGTTGCGAAGCATGCCACATGCATTTTAATGGTACTGCCCTTTAGGGTGTAGTAGTGCATGGTATTTAACTTTACTCACCCATGTAGTTAACTTTACTCTTACAAACATATTCGCCTTGTGGTACAAAAGTGCTATTCTGTCCCACATTTATAGATGGGATATTTTAACTAAAACTTTTGCGTTGGCTTGTGGTTCGTTGTATCAGTGATTTTTATGACGATGATACGCATAAATATGCCGTCGACTTGGGTCAAAACCATTTAGTGGTGAATATTTCATGGAGATGATAATGTATTTCCCCACGAGTACTTAACTAAAGTATGTATCTATCTGTTTGACGGACATCCTTCCAGTCGAAACTTCGAATAGTAAGTTCTCCAGCCTCGGGAGCATTACGTGGCTTTCTCGTGAGAGAGAGAGAGGTCGCTTTCATCTCGCCGCTGAGCGCTACCGAAACAAGAATAGAACCGTTAAAGGTCCGACTTTATCTTCTTGACTTCCCAACCCCCTCTCTCCGTATCTCCCACCCTCTCTTCCTTTCTCTCTCTCAACCCCCGCCCGAGATCAATCCGGTGTCCGCTCTCATTTTATCAGTCCAATAGTCTCCGCCCCTGTGCATGCAATAACCCCCCTCCAAGATCTCCCTCTCATCGCCTCCACGAAATCTCTTTTTACGCATTATCGAGCGGCTCTCTCTCTTAACCGAAGAAGGCAAGTAGGAAGAAGAATCCCTTCTCTCCGATGAGGGAGGAGAGCCCAGTGCTTGCTCTTGAGGCGGCGTCACCTTCCCCGCGGAGTGGATGTTTTCCTTGGCGTACGTATTAAAATCGATCGCATCTGCCTTGCGCCGTGGGGTTAGAAATCACCTCCTTATCTCACCTATGCTGTGGGTACGTACCAATCAATAAAAGGGAGCGCGGGAGATGAGAAGGCATCAGGCTCGCCGACCGGACTTCATCATCATCATATTAAGAATTCTCGATAAGATAGCCGGATTTTGACTCATCGTAGGTTATTTTTCATTCCATTTAGTGTTAAAAAATTCCTCGTCAAACCAATTTTGTTGAGCTATAATTTTTTTAGATTCTAATATTAGAGTTGCTTGGCCGCTGATCGAGGTATCCAGGGTTCAAATCGCGGGTGTAGCCCTCGGACACTCAAACCAAATCCTAAGAGCGAGGTGGACCAAGGAAAGGGAGTACCCCTCTACCATGAATTTCTGGAATTGTCACGCCTGTGGCTTAGTTCGAGGTGAGCTCTACCTATACCTATCCACACCAAAATTTGGGTGGAAACAGTTAATGAGTTTAAATAAAAGATGGTAGCACTTTTCCACAATATGTTAATGTGTATGACGCGTTTCTGCTCACAGAGCCATCATCTGGTACAAGACACTGTCTTACATTTAAACACCACCCCTTCCTCAAAACATGTGACATCTTCCCCCACCCCTTCCTCAAAGGTATAAAGGTGGGGTTTAAATGTAAGACTGTGTCTTGCACCAGATGATGGCTCAGTGAGCGGAAACGCGTCATACGCATTAAAATACTGTGGAAAAGTGCTACCATATTTTATTTAAATATGTCGAGCTTCCACCATGTAACGCTTGTACCTGTTGAACTTAATGAGTGATGAATAAGAGTATTATCTATGTTCATTCCTCTTAAATTTCAAAGTTGACTCAGAAATTGTCGGTAAAGAAAAACATGCGTAGATTGAACGAATAGATGGGGCGTAGGCATATATTTTTTTTCATTTCTGGTGGGTGTTTTATCTCAGTATAAATAAGGGAAAGATATGCTATCGGTTTTCTGCCGAGCGAGGAGCTGCACGCGCATATTCGTTCGCTCTATCACTCAAGATTTGCCTACTCAGTTATTCTATATGCCTCTTTAACAAAGCAATTTTGGCGTGCATTACAAAGCAAATCCTTTCTAACGCATGTATTCGTTCTGCAAAGTATGGTTTTCCTTCTTCCGTTCATAAATAAATCTTAATTTTTAATTCCAACGGCTAAAATATCAATAATTGTATATATTTTCATTGCACCACATTAATTTCTAACTTGGAAAATATTCCTATTCAAATATCAGCATAAGAGTAATACAAACGTCAATGAGTTTAATTAAAGTATGTTAAAAATTATATGTATTATATGTAGCATTCAATATCTGCGGCTTTGCTTCGATGCTGATCGGTTTTTGATATGGAAATATTGAAACTTCCTTGAGTCTTTTTCCTAAATTTTTTTAATCTCCAATTTTAGTTTTATTTTCTACGGCCTTCGTTGATAATATGTAATTTACTTCGAAGCGCAGCTTCCTCCATAACTTACCCTCTCCCCCCCCCCACTTTGCCTTCGTTCTTGCGTCTCGTATCCACCCTCGCCTCGCCGCTATGAGGTGCACACCTTCCCCACAATGCATCCGCGCCACTCAACCCGTTCCAGAGTTAACCTCACAATCATCAACGGGCGATGCGAACGACGACCCTCGAGTTCTTCCTCTGGCAAGCGGAGTCTTTTCAAGTGCCTCCCCCGTTGCTTGGCGCGGCTACATCCATCGCGCCTCGCCACCATTGTTTCAACCGTTCGGTCAATAACCACCTGCTATTCCTCGCTCCGGTCATTACTTATTTTCTCTTCGACTCCCACCTCTTCAACATTCCTGCCGACCTCATGTCTATCTACTGCACCTGCCTGAAGCTGCGAGGTCACTGAAGAAGTTCCTCGGTTCCACCAGAGAGTCGGTATTTTTATTAGAATCAAATTCACTGTTCGCGCACCTTAGTTCTTTGCATTCTTTTGATCTCCCTAGCCTATATCCGTCGTTACCTTTTTATGGAAACTAAGGTTATATCGGTTAGGTGAATTATATGCAAATATGTTGTCCAAATGGTTTACGGTGGTTCGTAAATTTGTTTTTATGCATGGTAACTTAACGCGTACCTCCGAAATTCGCATCCTCTTCGAGTGTTTTTGAAGAGAAAAGAGGGTGAAATTGGCTGTTTTTGCCCAAATATACCTGCCACCATTATTTTACGCTTGGAAAACTTTTTTTAAGCTCACGGGGGAATTTTTCGATAAGCGGCGCTTATTGATCGATTATTTTCCAATAATTTAAGAGTAAATATTGATAAAGGCTTTACAGCTGTTGTCAATAAATCAATAAATGCGGATTTGCTTCGATGCAAATGGATTTCAAGTATGATGATGCAAATCCTTCGAGCGCCATTTATTTTTTTAAGTTTCAATTTTTATCCTCTTATCCATCGACTTGCCTTTTTATAATTCACTCACGAGGCCATTTATTATAAACGATACGCCATTCTCCTCTTCCTTTTTTACTTTATTGCTCCAATAGTTTTCCAGTCCAGGATTATTGCCGTTTTCCTGAATTTCCATCACATTTTTGGACTATCGCTCTAATGTGTTCTTTTTTCTGGGTTTCCTCTCTCCAAAGGTGGTTATGCAAGCGTTCTTGTAAACATTTAACGAGATACCTATCCATAGATCGAGATAAGTCGCCGCAGAGGGAATAGAGAAGTTTTGAAAAGAGTTCAAATGGCGCGTTACACTTAGGTCGAGTTTTTGTGACACGAAATTCAGGTGCTCTACTTCCTTCGTAGTGTACCGGAAAATCCCTTCCTCAATTTTCTCATCGATGATTTTCAAATGACTTGATTGATGCGATGACTAGGACAAGTATGGCATATGCTACTTCTTACATGTAACCTAAGTCACCAAATTCAATCTTTTGTCCTTAAAAATGACGCAAAATTTCCAGTCGCATTTGAAACTTTCCTGATCATTATCCTTGTATAATCCTCCTATCTTCACCCTCGGTTAACGTCTGTCATTTTATGAGATCATTCAATTGATGGTAGAACTCCCACGTTCATCTTCTTTTAATAACCTATGTATATTATTAATTATTCGGCTGCTTAAGTTTTGCCTGCTTAATTTCGGCTATGTATCCCGTTTTATTTCCTCGGTATTTGATGCTAGCAGAGGTTACATAAACAGCGCTGCGCGGCGGCTTTGCGTTCTGAGTCTCCGTCGCCCGCGACTTCACTGTTCCTTGCTCGAGGTATCTTTCCTTCCTACCCTGACACATGTTTACGACACCCCGTAAAACATCGCATCCCTCTAGTCTATGTCGTTCCGGTTTATTCGACGCTTCTGCCGTGTTCTTTTACGTTTCTTCTCAGTTTATTGCCTCTCCTGACCTCCCACCCTCGATGGACCTTCGTTTGCCTTTCCCTCATACCTATCGCGGGTGGAACTCTCCTCTTCACACTTTCACCTGCTTTGTGCAGTCTCTGTTGTGCGCTTCCCACTTACTTTTAAAATTTGTTAATCATTTAAAAAGATTGAATTTGTTTAATATTTTGTATGAGGGTAGATAGTTAGAGGTGGTAAAGCGAATTTTTTTGAAATGTGTAAATCTTAAAGGGTAGGCATGAAAATATTCTCCGCTTGATTTAAGTTCTCAATCTTCGTTGAAGCATGCCACCGATTGCACCAAAATGCCATCTTCATTTGAGACGAGTTTCAGATTCACAAATGACAACGCGACTTCGTTTTCTTCCACGGATTTATTTTCTTGGTACAACATATTTCAACCTCAAGAGTTTATTTTCAAGTACCTATTGCTTCATTTTCAAGTACTCATTTATGAGCTTCAACTTCCCAAAGTTGAGCCGGAAAATATTGAATGAGGTTCAGATTATTTGCTTTGTACCCCTTATTAAGTTGTTGCTTTATATTGATTGCTCTATCAGTGAATTGTTCTCTCCACAAGCTGATCTCAAGTTAGCTTTGATACTGCAATCCTGTCGAAAAAACTTTGTTTTGTGATCGAATAAATGACTGTCACCTACAAAATGTTGGGCATTCTTTTCACATCGTTATTTCGAACCCATGAAAATGATATTAAAATTATAAAACAGTTGATTCTTTCGCTGTTATTTACCTATTTCCTACTTGTTTGCTTACAATATTGTTAATCTTGCGGATACCTATCGTCAGCGATCCAGACCTACCTTTGGGTTGAATCTTTGAGTGAGTGGGTGAAAACAAATCTGCGCCATATTGCGGCATTATTTCTTATATTGGTTTTGTATTCCTTAAAATAGGCAAAAATAATATTAAATCCATAATTATAAGAGCAGGTTAAAATTTCGGAATGTTACTAAGTTTCATTGCTTTCAATCCTGTTACCATCTTACTCAGATATGACCGATATTGATAGTGTAAAAAAAAGCAATTCCCATTATTATAACGGGATTTATTTTCAAAATAGTTAGTTTTATGTAGCTTTTTGATCTAGCGAATGTTCCTTTTACCCCATCATCCAAGAAATATAATGCGACCTCTCTTCCTTTTTTCCTGATAATCCAGCGAGTACTTTGAAAGAATTCCCGTATCTCGGCTGGGTCTGCTGGCTTTTTGAGTTTCTTTTTCCGACCAAACCATCGGATACCTCTCCAATGTCTTCTCCTTGCCCATTCTCTCACCTCAGCATTTCCTAAAATTATAGACATTATGACTCAAAGGCTGGAGAAGACAGGTCCTTGGATTCCTTAAACAGTTAAGCGTAAGTGTGGCTCTAACAGTTCATATCAAGTGCATCAACTCTTTCTCCCTTTCACGTCGTTTAGAAACTCGGCTGTCTCTCTTTTTTTATGCCTTCCAACAGTGCAGCGCTGCCCTTATCTCATGGTAGTTAGTATTTTCGTTTTTTATACCGTCTCGGCCTTTATATTATTTTTTCTTCGTCTCTTCCGTACGGTGATCAATTATTTTTAACTTTAGATTTTCCACCTTTGGATCGTATTTGTGCTACGATGTTTTAAGTAGAGCGCCATTTTTATTTTTAAAAAAGTCTCTCAGATTCTTCGGGGATTACTTCAACAATTAAAATGACGAGGAGAATAAAAATTGGCAATCCCATCTTCTTAGGAGATAGAATAGTTCTGGCGATTGAATTGAGATGCAGGTCTCCTTTTCCAAAAAGGCAGATAAAATTGTCGCGAAAACAATTTTTGTTCATTGGAGAGTTCTTAATCTGTTTCCCCGCAAACAGGGGCAAGGTATTTTTTGTTAAGTTTTCAGCCCGAGTCATATAATGGTGCTTGGTACGCGATAAAGTGATTACGATCCTTTCCTCGAGTTTCTTCAGTCTTACTTTTAAAGATACCAGAAATGAAGCATTGAACGTTGCCTCACATTTTTACCTAGCGTTCTGTTTAAAAAGGAGGTAAGAAATAATTTTCCTCTCCCTGCATTATTCACGAGTTGGAACAGGCTGGAACGCAAGATCTATGCTCCACCAAGTCTTAATGGTGACCGCTCCTTTTCGTCCGCATTCTAATCGGTCGTGCATGCGAGGCCATTCATGGCTTGTTTGTGCGTGGGCAACGACGGGACAATCGGCCAGTCAGCCCGCAGTTGAACCCCGACCAAAGTATTATTTTTTTGTGGAAATGGAGCTCATTCCCAATCTCTTGGTCGAGATTGCCCGCACCATTTTTGGGTGGCCACCTAAAATCCTGCCTCAGGCCTCTCTCATGTCCAAGGAAGTTTCTCCGAAAATGTGTTCACTTTCTGGGTGGCTTTCCTCAAAGAATACGTTTCACCTCGAGTGACTTTTGATGTATTTTTTTTCGTTTTTATCGGGATGCTTATTTAAATCTTTCGTCACCTATAATGGGCCGTAAACTATTTAGAAGCTCATCCTGGTGCGTGCGTAGATTGCTCAAACCTTTGCCGAGTTCATCGTAGTCAGACCTATTTTTCCAAAGATAACTGTATGGAATATTTTAAGGTCTTGACTAATGAGGTCGTTTTTGCTGTTGAGAATCTGGGTGGTGGGCATATGTAAAGGTTAGTGGAGAATACTTTGATAAATAATTCATAGACATCCGATGGTGGGTATATTTGATCTATGAGCTCAACAATTTTCTCTAATTTACTTAATGACTTGTAATGAGCGTTTGTCAGAGGAGGCGTGAAAAGTGGGGATGTAGGTAGCATTTTTATAGGGTTAAGAATGCTCTAAAGGAGAAAAAAAGTTAAAGGTTTGGCTCAAAATTGAGCTTATACAGTGGGGAAATTTCTAGTCACAACAAGTAATTGCCACGTCAGCCAGTCTCCACCTAACTTAGTTGATAAGTATACCTTCTAGCATTTTGTAACTGTTTTTTTTTTGCGTGAAATTGATGGTATATATTTTGTATGTTAGCAACCCATCACATGCTTTTGCAGTAAAATATTTGGCTACTTATTCATTTTTTATGAAGCAGATGCAAACAAAGTATTACCTTCAGCATAGTAAGACTGCTCCATTGTGCGATGTTAAAATGGATTGGCTACTTAGATTTCGATACAAGATGTATTTGTAAGTCGTGATAGTGATTACGTCAATTTCAGGTCGCTTGAAAGTGGCATTAAGCAAGACTAGATTTGAATAGGACATTAAACTGCCTAAAATAATTTTCCATCTAAAGATATAATTCAGCGTTAAATACATGCTTCATTTCTCCATGTGTAAGATCAAGCATTATTTGGTGAGAATCCTAAGTCCTCAGGAACTGGCACGCTACTAATTTCTCTGGAAGTGATGCGTTGACTCTCCCTGAAGACATGAGATTCGAGCCGCATTCTAACTGCGATCTGGACTTAGTCGGTGGTCCTCAGGCGTAAGTAGGAAGCATGTGTCGAGGAAGAGGTTTGATGGCTACGATGCTCCCGGTGGCATGTGCGGTGTCTGATAAGGTGGCGCTCTTGAGCGGATTTCGAGAGTAGTGGGGAGACACGACACGCCTATCCACTCCTCCCCAAACAATCCGAATATTCGCCGCCTATCCTCGGAAGGCATTGTTGCTCCCTCTCCCCCCTCGCACTATCTTCGTTCGTCCTGCCCGCACAAATCCTCTTGAGACGTAGGTAGACCTCAGCAGCGGTTCCATTGCAGCGGAAGCATGGAAGATGCTGCTCCCCCTACTGCCCCATTTCATTCGTGGCGGTCGGTGGCGTTATATTCCCTTCCCTTTCTTCCCTAACGCGAGTACAATTTTGCGGCTGCCGTCATCCCTGTGTTTTCCCCCGTCCGAAGTATTCTTCCTCCCCGTGAAGTGTCCCATATCTTCCTCTCCTCCTAGCTATATCGTCCCCCCACCGTCTTTTTTTATATCTACGTCCTCCTGTGAATGTGCGACTGGTTCGTTCTCTCTTAACCTCTCCTCTCTTTGGCCATTCTCGCTTCCCTTTTTGACTTCCTTCCATCTCCTCTGTGCCATTTCCTGCAAGGCTCTTGTTTTTTTTCTCTCTCTCCCCTTTGGTCAGTGGGTCTCTGACTCTTCCCCACGCCATTTCCTCTTTCCGTCCTCCATTCCCTTCTTCTGTCTTTCCATTAACATTCCAAGACGCCCTTCCTTCCCTTTTGGTCTCCTATCTTTTTTTCCTCAAGGTTCAACCTCTCGCCCACATGATCTCGTTTTCCCCTCCAATTTCTATTCGGACTCCTTGATTCTTCTCTCCCATTGTTCGCCTCTACTGCCAATTGTTTTGCGTTCTCTTCCTCTCAGTTTTTTTGACGATGTGGTAATCTTTACCGCGGAAGTCAAAAAATTAAATTCATAGATAATAACAGAATTTTCAATTAAATAGAATTTTTTGTTTGCACCTTTGGTGATGAAAAATGATTGCATGAATATTTTATATTAATTATATAGTGCGATGGATTTTTTATAGTGATTATCTAACAATACCTACACATAGAGGTTTTAGTGAATTCGAAGGCTTTTGGCTCCAAAATTACGCTTAATTTGGAAACGTTTTCCTCAGCACACCAGCTTCATCTTTTAATGCAAATATGCCATGCTTATTTTTCCTTTATACCTCCCTCATGATCCCTTCAGTCCTGAACCAGAAGATTTTATTTAAGGCCCGTTTAACTTTAATTTTAAAAATGCCGTTTAGAAAACTTCATGAAGGATACTTAAGAAAAGAACTCTCAATAAGTGAATACTGCCCATCCATTTTTCTGTTTTTAAAATCTAATTATCTTTTCTTATTTATTATTTTTAATCGTCCGAAGATTTCCATCCCCGTATTTTACTGTTGATGAAAATGTTAATTATAGTTTTGTTGAAATTAGGTATCCATAACTTCCATAGCGGTATTAATGGCGAAGAATTAGGACAAAAAATCTCGTCCAATAAGTATGGGACATGAAATCTGGAGTATCACTCACACCTTTCTATTATATAGCTTATGTTTTTACCGGCACCCGACCATTGTGGGGCGTTTTGCTAAATTTGGAGACATTTTGAACGCATTTTTAGCTTCGACCCGTTACTCCTTTATTTATCGTCACCCCGTTTACTCTCGATGGAGTCAAGAAACTGCCGTTAAGTCGGCGCCTCTTCCCGGTTTCCTTTCTTGATTCAAGCTTCGTCTTTACTCCTCTTAAAGCTCGACTTCTCTCCCGTGGCATTGCAAGAAATTTCGCCGAGCATAACCCGCGCCGGCGAAAGGGAACTCTCGCCGTTCGCGGTGGGAGGGATCGTTTTTCCTCCTGCGTTAGTTATCGTTCCCGCAGCATTGAGCTGTTTTGAAGCGTTCGTTTTACGTCCATTACCGCAGTGTCGCGCGGGTTGCGTTCTCGCGCTTTTAAGTGCTTCTCTCTTTTTCTCTCCCAGAAGTGCTTTTACGGCCACCGCGCCCGTCCGCCTGTGCCGAGGGAGCTGCGAGGGTGGGAGTGGGTGAGAGACATGGAGACGACCGGCCGACGCGTCGGTACTTGCGCTTGCAAGGTCTCTACCCCACGGTCTTTGCTCAATACTTTCTGTAGCCTTTGTCGCTCCCTTTAAGAATGTCGGCCCGAGAAACTAAGTGCATGTAGTTTTCATGAATGTTTTGAAATATACTCTTCTAATTGCACCTCATCTGCTGAAGTCAACAAAAATAGGCTTTCCCAGCCATATTTTATGGAAATTTCATTCGGAAATCTAGATTTTTGGAGATACTTACGGCGATAGTGAGGTCTTAGCATAAGAAAAATATTTATTATTAATGCTATAAACGTGTGTCCTTCTGGCAAAAAACATAAAATTTTAATTAAACCTTAAAATCATGAAAAAATAAAAATATCACTTGTCATTGGACTGTGTTTTGAGTTATCTGCGATCAAATGCTGTGATTGGAGTAAAAGTTTACAAAATTACGTGAAGTTAGTTTTATATGACGATAGTGTCTGCTCAATTATCGGCGAATAGTGGTAGCTTAATAACCAATGGATTGAATCTGTACCCTTATTTTGATTTTTTATTTCTATAATGGCCCAAAATGTTTTAATGATGTATGCGAAAAGTATTTCTTTTGAATCGCGCAGTCCCGAATATAAATAGGTACTTGTCCTGTATCAAGTTCATGAAATGGAATTTAGGAGATTATTGCATTAAATTCTCTTAAATGCTAGCCCTAGTGATGGGGCTTTGATTCAAAGGAACGGAAATGACGTCATAAAAACGGGATTCCAATGAATCTGCAGATAAGGAACAATACCAATTAAGATGAGTTGACGCGTAGGAATAAATCAAATATTCCATTTTTGTGTCTCTGTATACCTACCATCAGTGTGCATACGATTTGGTGTTTGTTAAAAATTCCATGAATGCGCTTATTCTTCAACTCAGTATGCTTCAATTAGTACATTTTGTTTTTTTATTCTCATCCTCAGTTTCATCAAGCTAGGGATAATTTTTTCTGTTAATTGCTAATTAGATTTATGGGTCACAGAGGATGACTGTAGCCTGCATTAATATCACCCATTTTTTCTTTTTATTTTTGATTCCATTCTGTAGGTAGGAACTTGCTTTCCATTTTTCTTCTCCAAGTCCATTCTCAGATTTTGCCTCTATTCCAGTACGTTGCCCTTTGTGGTCAGTTAGACAAAGGCGTGTCGAAAAAATCCCTGCGGTAAGAGGCGTGAGCATCAGAGAATATTTGAATAAATGGATAGCTATGCGGCATCGGTGTTTGGGCCAGCGTATACTAAAAATACATTCTTCTTATGACATTGAAGAATTTCTAAATTTTCTTCGGTATTTTCTTCACTGTGGAAGTAAATTTGTGTACCATTATTTATTAAATGCCTTGTCTTTCTTACGACATCATATTGTGACGTTGTCTCATCGTATGGCGACCTGTTCTCATGAATTGACTTGTAATGCAAACTAATTAATACAGTGATACTGTACATCTTATAATGGAGTAATATTTAGGAGCAAATAGAAGGCATTTTCGGTGTAAAAATATTTTTCCGTTCTGGGGTGCTTAACAGAACGTCTTTTTACTAGTGACGGCATTTAAAGATATATTTCAATAGATTCGTGAATGCAATGAGCCTTTAAATGAAAACGATTTTTATAATTTGGTTTCGACTTTACGACAGCTTTCGGTAAATTGATACTGCATCTACTTTACCACTCACTGGTAGTATTTATGCGGAATTTTGTGTATCAATATGCGTTATCGTTATCTATCGCGGTATTAACGTTTTTGTTTTTACAATGCTAAATTCTCCAGTTTCGTATTATTAATGGAATGCCCTAGTGCCTTACAGGGTCATATCTTGATACAAAGGTAATGGAGTTCTTATGTACTACCTTCGTATTTCCATACGTTTCATGTTAAGGACTCATTTTCTCCCCTCTAAGTCCGCAGAGCCTTCGTTGCCTTACACGCGGCAAAGAACGGCTGTACCGCATTTTTATCACGTTAATAATGTGGTTATAACCGTAAGGTTGTATATCTCATTCTAAGTGGGAATTCCAAGGTGATATGGAGTTGAAATTCTGATGGTGCGACTGCAATTTCTTAATATTGAATTTTATTCTGAGCGATTGCTAAGCGCTGGGTGGAATAATAATATCAACATAAAGCTCAACAGCTTTGTTGAAAATATAAATTTATGTTATAACTGATAGGCTTTTTTCATTTGCATTACTCTTCATCGGGATAACAATCTGCATGCAATCTGCATCTCCGGACACAGAGAAAGCTTTACCTTTTCAAGGACTTAGCTAGTTTCCCATTAATGCCGTTACGCGATTGCGAAGGGCATGTGGATGTACTCCAATTACCTATTTTCACCGCTTAGCGGTGTATTTAAACGAATCAGCCGCAAGGAGAAAGCGACAGATTTGGGCCTGCTAAGGTGAGTAGATGGGTGGTAAACTGCAACATAGGTAGGATTCCCCAGCACTCGAACTTGATGGCAAGGAAACAATGGGGAGACGCGAATTAACCGGGAGGGTAAACCGGTCCGTTTCCGTCGTACAAAAGGTAATATTGCCGCAGTGGTATCGCTGTACGTACCCTCCGCGTGCTCAGTCGGTTAACGCCGTGCGGCCTTTTATTGAGGCTTCACGTCGGTGAAGATACTTATCAACATGCCTCGTAACACGAATTCGCGTCATTGGGGCTCCGGTTTCGCGCAAATGGAGAGAAGTCTCCTCCGGGCCACAGGTGGCCGAATCGTAACGTTTAAAGCTGTTTGAATCCATAACGCTCGGGCATTGCCTGCTGCTGCTACCGTCGACGCTGTAAATTCGGGCACTTCGGCCACGGAGAGTGGGGTGGGAACCAGCATTATGTAAGTGAGGTAATGGGGATGGGGGCTTAAACCGTTGCTGGGGCTGAGAGTCCATACCACCTAACCATGGATCGCAAAGAATCTCTTCAAATTCATGCATTTTTTTCCTCTCCCCTTTTTTTCGTAAAATTTTAATCTCGACCGCTCTCGTGCGAGGATTTTTATTGCTTTTATGTCTGCTCGACCGAGTAAATCGAGAGAATCATTTGAGCCCTTTGGCAAAAAACCTCTGTGGTTAGTGGATTGGCGATAAATATTTTTTTGCGCCGCCAATATCGTAATTTTTTCCTCTTTTTGCCCACTCAAATCCTCCTCAGGAGCTTTATTTTGTTTGATAGGCCAAAGAGGAGGAAGAAGATTAGGGAAAGAAGGACTTGGTTTATTCCGAAGCTTAATGTAGCCGGATTTATTTTGAATAATTTGGTTAGAAATATTTTACTGGTTAACCTAAATCGTTCATGCATTGTGATATGTAGCAAATTTATCCAAGTGTTTGAGGAATTCCAATTGAGTTATAGATTAAATTTTTATTACCATTTCCGTCGTCGAAGGTTGCACAAATATTTTTTCGTTCCCCACGAATATAATCCCTGCACTGGATGATTTTTGAAGAATTGCTAAATAGTGTTTTCTTTCATACTGGTTTCCGATCGTGTAAATTTGGTGATATTAACTGTTGTTAAAATCTGTAAAGTATGTAATGTCAAGGATGGTATTTCTCCTATAGATATTTGATAAAATTGGGCCCTTCTTTTTACGTTCTCAATTTTATCTTTATTTTAACAATAAAATTATAGGTTGTAGCCGGAATTAGCAGAAAGTGTAATCGTGCTTTCTTCTCGCCGATTTTTGGGAATGGAAATATATGAACGGCGGGAAGAACGAAGGCAACCCGAAAAGATTGGGGTTATAACATGTGTTCACGATCTCAATTAATGAGTCCCTTTCTCTCTGCCTTCCCTCCCAATATTTTCTTTCTCTCGTTCTCTCCAGCCCTTATTCTGTATCTCTCGCCTTTCCCATTCCGAATTATAAATTTCGTATGCATAGCATTGAATAAAAAGGCATGAAAGCTTAGCTATTTTACTACTTAAGATCTAGATGCATGCGTATATTCTCTAAAAATTTCCCTAGACTCAGATTTGAAGTGATTTTTATAAAGTAGTTTCGTTCACAATAAAATAAAAAGAAATAATATAGCGTAAAAGTAAATATAGAATAAATTAAATATAAATAGAAATATATAGAATAAAGTAAATATAAAGTAAGAATAAAGCGTAAAGTCTCTTAAAAAAGTATAAAGCGTAGTTGTTGTTAGTTACAAAAGGATGTGTAATAATCACTGTATATTTTGTTATTTGCAGTTAAGAGTATCTACATTCGTGATAGGTTACAGGTGACAAGGAGCAATGCATTGAAAGTGAGTTTATAACGTGCATAAGAATAATTGCCGAGGAAAGACTTAATGTTTTTATAGTTTTGAGGTGTTAGTCTTCTTCTTCAAACCACTCGTCTAATAATAATAACTTTAAGCATTAAAAGTACTTACATGTGTATGGAGTAGTTAAGACACTTTTTGATGGGTGAAAAATGGTCTTAAAGAACTTTTTGGTGTTAGTTCTCTCCTCTATTATTTTATTTAGATCGTACCGGTACTTTAGAGAGGTGTGTATTCAAGGTTCAGGATACGCAGGTAAGGCTAACAAATGTCTACTTCAAATTTGTTACAATATTTACCGTAAGCGTGTATTTCTCATTTATATGAAATTCTAATCCTTCATTAATATTATTGTATGTATACCCAAGCGGCAGCGTTTTTAGAAAAGTTCATCTCTTGGTCTTTAACCCCATTTAAGCAGCCTCATCGGCATTTCCGTTTTGGAATCTTACACCTTTGCCTTCTTCCATAATATATCGTAAATTGAGGCTCTGGCCTGACAGTCATCTGTGGCTTGTCACCGTATGCCGCCCATATAGAGGATTACGGGGTATTCGACCAAATTGTTTCACATCTGGCTTGCGCTCCTCGGAAAACTCCTGCCCTTGCCTTTCCTTTCTATCATTTTGGACGATCACGTTTCGGACTTCACGACCTTAGTCCCTCACTTTTCTCTCTCCCTCTTCATCCTCACTTCTTACTCTATGCGGCCCAAAGTGCCCTTATTAAGTTCTCCAACCACGCCGACGTCCACATCGCAATCCAGCCGTCCACGGGTGAGGAGTGAAAATCTCATCTCTGCTTTCCTCGTGTCCCATCCAGTGTGTTTCAAGAATGAAATTCCTCAGACGCGGGGGAATCTCCGACTTCTCATGTCCCTTCATTGGTGGATCGGTATGTCGAAAATATAATGGGTTCCTGTTTACTTTTTTCAATATGAGTTTGGATCCCGATCATAAAAAAAGCAGTATCTGTTCCATAAGGACCGAATGAAGTGTTTTAAGAAATAATTATGTCTTAAAAGATCTGATCCATAATTACTCATAATATGGTTGAAATGGTGGCTTCTGTTCGGGTTTTCATTTTGAAAGCAAAGGTTCAATTCTCGTCGTGGCCATGGCGCGCATTTTTTTGCGTAATCTCGATCCCTGCCTTGATAATGATAATTTATTTTGAACGATACGCTCCTATCACGATCGGCATCGTAGAAACTGGAGGGCTATTTATTATCTTGGATTTAAAATCTGCACTCGATATAATCGCAGCCTTGAGCCCTGTGAACTGATGTATGTATCGAAATGTAAGATTTATAGGTATGAGAGGAATACAATACTGTCTACTAGGACATGATTGATAAACGGTGTATCTAGCATTTTGATCGATGGATTTTTCTTCCTTATAGGAAAACCCACTAAAATCGCTGGCACATTAATTGCGTAAGCTTGGTTTCGCTAATAGTAGGGCTTCGCTTCTATAGCGTTGAGGCGTCGTTCCCTCGTCCCGTCCCTTCCTTCCCTCTCCCTTCCCAGAGGCATCGACGGGTTCCTATCGCAGCGGCGCCTCTATCCTTTTCGCCTTCTTTCATCCCCCTCCCCGGGTGTCTGGGCGTATAATCCACGGCCTTGGTTCCCGGCCCCGGTGTGTTGCATCCTCGAAGGACTCCCTTGAGCCCTCATTGGTTGATAAACGGTGTCTCAGTATAAACAATTTACACAGAGACAATAGCGAAAATTTGAATATGGTTGCACACAAATGAACATGGAAGGGGATGGTAAATAGATGCGCAAAACTAATCAGGATCCACGAAAGTATGACACTCGTGTCCTGCCCAAGTTCCAAAATGTCGGGAATTCGGGAATCCCCCCCCCCTCACATCTGAGGACGGCCTGCTCCTTCCATTTCCATTAGCAAACTCCATTACATTACCCACCTCCTCTCTTTCGTTGTATAGTCATTTTCCTCCGGCTTCCTTTCTTCCTCTCGCGTTTCTGAATTCCTCCTCTCTTTCCGACTCTCGCATTATTTTCCACCATTATCTTAGCTTGCTGCTCCCTGAAATTCAATTTTCCTTTTCCCTTTCCTCTTTTGTCCCTTCAGAGGTGGTGCTTCTGCCCGTCTTCGATGCGTTCCCTCTTCCGTTATTTTATAAATGAATTACTTTGCTTGCAATTCCACTCGTGCAGCTATTTCTCTCTGAGTCATTGTTTCCACTTTTAAGAATTCATCTCCTTATTTAAACTCCTGCAATGAAATACTTTTGCTTGTTTTTTTTTTTTTTTGAAAGTTGCGTTTTCGTTTGCTTCGAAAGAAAGGAATCATATATATTCTTATCTCAAAGTTTTCATGTTTTCGTCAACCTTATTTTAGTGTGTAACATTTTTATGGAATACTCGTCACAGTCAAATTATTTTTCCCTTTTCCATTTCATTCTATAGTTCCGCACGTGCGATCGCTTTTTTTTACAGATCCTAATTTACTATCTACTCGGCTTAATATTTCAAATCTTTTTAGGTGCCTTTTTGAACATTCAAGCTGTATTTCCTCGTTGAATTGATGAATTCAATTTTTTCATGACGGCAGCGAGCAATATTTTCTTATATTTTTTTATTTTAGTACCTTTGTCATAACATTCCATATTTTAACTTTCTGTTGCTTCTATCCCCTTCTACTCTTCTATCTCAATTCCAATCTTATGTCAGTTCTTTTTTTGTGTAATAAAACTTAGAAAAAAAAACTCGCTTCAATGAAGTCTTCTACATTTTCTTGAGAAGGCAAGTACCTATGTTGGTGGTTTTTTAATCACGTTTTTGTTTGAATTTAATATGAACGAGTTTTAATGTTTCTGCTTGTCTTTATATTAATGATGTTAAACAAGAAAGCCGTTTTTGACCATTCTTGAGTTTAAGCGTTGTATCTCTGCTGCATTTTTTGATTCATGCATGTCGGAAGCCCCTGATGTTCTCAGTGCCCGCTTTAGCGCTTATGCTATCGAGCGCAGATTTGGAACTCCGAGCTTGCGGCCCTCGTGTGTCCCTGGGGTGATCTTCCGCATCCCTCTCCATATCCTCACACTCCCGCACAGCACCGCACTCACCCTCAACAATTAGTCCCTAATGAGGGGGGATCCCTATGGGCCTGAATCCTTCTCATCTCGGGGCAATCTTCCTCCACTCCGCCACCGTGCGCCGTGATATTCCCACTCGTGGGCGAATCAGAGTGAGAGAAATTTGCTGTCGACTACGGCCCGTGTGGCCGCGTCTTACTCGCCGCTTATGGACCTAAGTCGGTTCGCTGAATATTTCGACTTATCTCTCCATTGGTTACGCTACGCTCTCTCTAATATTATGGCAGAATATAATAATTTATAATAATTTATTCTTCCATGCATACATATTTTTTACAGATTATTACATCCATTCAAGGAAGCAAGGAAGCCTGTAAGGCAATAAGCCTGTGTTTAGGCTAACTTCAAATTTCATAAATTGCGGAAATGATAACACACAGAACTAAATATACAATACCTTGAGAAAAAACATAGGTGCGTAATAATATCATAACTGAGCTGACCGTATGATGAAATACAACGTGTAATGTACAAAGCATATGAAGCCGAGTGTATTTTCTACAATATACCGACCCTTTACGATAACTTTTCGAGGTCATCAAAAGTCATTATCCATTTCTTTATCAACCTTTTTTATTTACCAAAAAAATTTGTCTCTTTAATTGTATTTGGTAGCATATTATACAATTTTGGTCCCATATACAAAAAACTCCTTTTGTAATATGAGATTATATGGTCATTCTCTTATTTGATTATTTAGGCATATGGATATTAAATTGAGTACCCCGTGTTTCGATTGAAAGTAAACGTTGTAGTGATGTAGAGTACAAAATTTTAATTTTTTTTGCCATGATTGAAATAATCGCTGTACTACTCACTATTGTGTGGGATGAAACTCATTGTTTTCAAAGTTAAAGTTTTTGCAGTTAGAACCCTTGACATACTAGTGCAACAGGGCGATTTGAGACTCAAATTACTTCTCATTTTTTCAATGACCCTGACAATTCATTGCTCTTCATCCTGAAAGATCGACTTTAGGCAATCTTAATAATGATTTTCCTCTCTTCATTTTTCAGTAAATTTTTCATTAAATTACTATTAAATAGTCCTAGCTGAAAATGTAATGCCCTACGAAATAGAGAAAAGTGTAGGAAATACTCTTTAAAGTCCATAGTGGAATACATAATCAAGTGGAGGATTCATGGGGTCGAACACTTAAATTTGAGGTTTTTGCCTATTTGGAATTTATTCCTACTGCTCGTATTTTTGTTGAAATTTTTGTCATTCAAAACTAAGCCGCAGTTTTGAAGGTATGCCATTTTTATGCTACCATTAACTTTTTATTGTTTTAAATTAAGTAATCAGGAATATTGTGATGCCTTTTTACGTTAACTCGGCGCGATCAGTTATGGAATAGATAATGAAGGTGCTCCATTTTCAACTTAATTAATCGAAAATTGCCTGGAAAATTTTTATATTCGTATCCAGAAATGTCAAATAGAGCTGTGTTAGGTTCTTTGTGGCTTTAAGTTTATACTTTACTGCTTAAGTGTGTCTTCTACTTATCGCTACCGTTGATCCGGCCGCGTTGTGATTCTTTAGAATGATGCTCGAGGACGAAATGTTGCGTCCCATTATCTCACGCATCGCAGATCGCGTGAAAACTGCTTTATTTCGACGAGAGCCCGCATTTTGCCGACACCATGCCATTCGATTGTACTTACCGCTAAAGCGTGAACTCCCGCTTATTGCCCTCAGCCCCTCATCACCGGCTGCTCTTCCTCATTTTTCGCACCATCCGTTTCTCGCCTTGTTTTATGTCTTTCTTCGCAGTCTTCCTTCTCACTCTCGCCATTCCTCAAGTCTCCAAGCGAGAGGAGGCAACGGCTGCGAGGAGCATATAAGATTGAAACTTATCTCTCCAGCGGAATCCTGTTATTACTCTATTTTGTGGAACCTCCCGCGCATCCATAACTTTTATACGCCCTCTCCCGTCAACCCCTACTTTGCTCCTTCTGCGACTGCGTTACGCGAGCACGAGTTTTCGGTGAGATTTTCCGTCAGCGGATGAGAATGGGGGAAAGACGACGTCATAGGGCGGTGTGGAGGGGATGATGCGAAGGAGTCTTGGTTCTGACTCGCGAGGGAAGGAATGGGTTAGGGCCATGTTCTCAGACTGTTTCGCGCTGCAATAGTTTTTCGCGCTGCTGCAATCTGGAGACAGCCAGTCTTTTTACGGGAAGAAGACTCTGCCGGGTGTTCGCTCGGAGCTTGTCTTTTTTTTATACTATCGCCGCCTTCTTTCATATGTGCTGCGAGTTATCTCCGGCTTCCCGCAGCACTCAGCGGAGATTAGATCCCCAGATTTTCGCCGGGATCGAATTTTGCCGCGAATGCGCAGGCGGAAGTCATGTCGTAGCGCTTTGATAAACGATCTCCTTTTATCTCCAGTTTAGTGTATTTTTTCTGCTCTCCTCGTTCTGCCTTTTGAAGTGGATGCATATTATGTGGAAAAGGGTTTGGGTTCTTTTCATCGAGAGTTAATAGGCTGACAAAGGATGGCTTTGGTGTGATTTCAGTGTCTGCTATAAATAGTAGTTATTACCTTCACATCACTGGTATCACTGGGGTTTCGGCGTCTTTCTACCCGCATCTATATCTGAAATGGCTCATAATACAGGAGTTATCTCGCCTCTCTCTGACTGTCAATCTTTCTGGTTATTTCCTTAAAGTATATGCAAAGAATTATCTCTCGGGTTACTTGATTATGATTTTTTACTGACATATTTTCTCTTAAATGTTACTATTCGGTATTATTTGCAAAGAAAAGGTATCAATATTGATAATTTTTTTATCTATTCCAATTTCGGGTGAAATGGAACATGAACGAAAGGTGAAACATGGTCGAATTTCGTGCAAGGCTTGGGCATTGTTTGATTGTAATTTTTTATGTGCGTTTAAGTCCTCGGTTGCTTGTCGCATCATGTTTTTAGTCTTGACAAGTCATTTGGTAAGATTATTTAAACGTGAATCTTATGAATAGGAAAAATAGGAAGTATTGTACAAAATTCATAGACATCTTTCGAAAAATGAAGAAATCTCGCGGTAATACCCGTCATAAGGCAATGAAATGGTGATCTTCTATGTGTGGCTATTATCACGCTGCTATTATTGGTACTGTTTTGAATTCTTATATGGAGGGTTCAGACCACATGGATATCGCTTGATGCATTAAATGGTGTACCATCTAAAAATAACGCTTACTTGTGAGATATTTTAGTACTTTCTTAGAGTTCTCAGCATTTTGGAAAAAAACACGTTACTCAAGGGAGAACCATGAATTGTTGCCTTCCCGTTTCCATGGCTACCTCGAGAGATTTATCTCGTTTCTTCGTCCGACGAAGTGCCAGCCAGTCAGAGGTGTCGTAACTTGTATTTATCATTGCGCATTCCCCGCGCTGTCGGAACCAATCCTCTCCTATCGGCTTATATATATGAAATAAAAAGAGAGCCTCTTTCCTCGCGGCATGCCGTGGATCTGAAGCATGGGTAGGGGAACTGGGAGAAAGGCCCCGAGGCGAGCGACCGTGCATTAGGGACTGAAAACAGTCGTGTGGGGAGGATATATAGACGGTGATCGGAAGAGGTGGGGGAGTAGGTATGAGAGAGCCAATGGAACGCCTGTCTCTCTCCGTGGGCTTATTTATCTCGGAATCATCTCTGCTTCCCCCCAACACCCGTGAGAGAGGGAGAGAGAGAGAGCCACCTCATGCTAATGCTCTAAATACTCCCCATCCGCCGAGGCAGTCGTCGCTTTAAGCCGGCTTGCTCCTTCTCCTCCCCTCTCGCGCTCCATATCAGCTGGAAGACCTCCTCCCTCTCCGTGTTGAGGCTGCATTATTTCATATCCCCGCTTCTGATGTGGAGCGGATCTAGTTTCCGGGACGAACGGAAATTAGATGTTGTGCGACTCACATGTTTATCCGTTTCGACTCTGGCTTTAAATGCTATCTGTAGGTATACAAACATGCATTATTTTTTTGGAGGAACTGGTATATGCGAATGCTAAGGATTTCCAAAATAGCTTCCAGAAAATTTAGGAGTTAAAGTTGTGGCTGTGCCCAAGCTTCCAACTTCCAGCTTTGTTTTTCAATTAGGCTGTGGTAATAGTTGTACATACTCAAACATTATTTTTGTGCTGTGAAGTGTGGAGAATTCAAAAACATATAAACAATTTGACGGAATGAGACATATTCGCTATCTACTATGACTCAAGTCACACTTATATCATTTCGTATGTAATATATGATTGATTACCCATTCTTCTTAGTTTTGATAGGATATTGCGATCGAAAAATTCTTGATACCTATCGATAAAATTCGAACGTTTAATTTAAAAATTGGAATATCAATAATTTCACCTAGCACCCTCCAATATGATTTCTTTGGTGCCAATAATCCATGAAATTCCCAAGACTTTCTCTAATTAAATTTTTCAATGAGATGCGCTAAATTCAGTTGCTTAACACTTAACGCTCAAAGGCGCGGGCCACTTCCTCGTGCTTGTCAAAAATAACGCGGAACTATTCCAGAGACTTGGGTAGACGAAAGGAATGAGTCATATTAGTTGTCATTTTGTACTTGTAATCATGCTTAATTATAGGATTTGCATTACTTAATGCATATGCATGTTTTCTCTGAGTAAGTAAAAAAAGTTCCGCGCTGAAAATTTCCTTGCATGAATATTTATGCTTGTGGCTAAATAAAAGGCTTCCTAAAATGCGACACGAAAATAGGGCTATTTAAAAAAATTTAATCTATCGATAAGCAGTCAAACAACGGAGTCATTTGGTCTAGTATCTACGTTTTTATAGCATTTCGCATTAAGGCATTCCAAAATCTAAATACAATTCAATGTCGGGACCGTAAAATAACAACTGCGTGAACCATGGGTATTCACTCTCTTTTGAACTATAGTAGTGAGGGCTGATAGTTTGACGGGGACTAAACAATCGTCATTTAAACGAGAGGGGACTTTTCGCTTCTTCCTCTCTTTGAGAATCGCAAGCACGTGGGGGCAAGTTCGTTCTCTCCTCTCGATATTTTCCTCCATACCATTGGAGATTTTTTTCCGTCCGCATTCCACTTTTTCACGTTTTAATGTGATTCTACGGGCACATCCATCCATTATGCCTGATACCATTAATTTTCCATTCGTTTTTCGGTTTTCGTTTTCCTCTTTCTCTTTCCCGTTTGCCTACAAACGTCCTCCCACTTTCATTCCGAGTTCTCTCCTCTCCTTTCGAAAGTCTCTTTCCAACACCGCGTTTCGCAACCCTTTTTCCTATCTCATTTCCCATGTGTTTTGCACTATTCAATCGTCTTCCAGATCCTCTCTCTCTCTCTCTATCGCACTTCACTCGCTAATGGGAAGAGCACTAATTTCATTTTCATCCATCCAGGAGACTCCCGCTTTTTCCCCCTGCCAGTTCTTCCCTTTTTCTCTCCTCCTACTCCTGTCATTCCACTTCGTCCATCTCCCTTTTTCCCGCCGGGAATACCCAACCAACCACCAATCGAAACTCTCCCGGGGCACCTTCCACTCCGAAAAGGATTGCAGGACTGCAATGAGGAAAAAATATACACTAAGTACGGTGATTAAATGAGATGTGGAAGGGAAATAAAGTGGTTAAGATGTAGGAAATTAGTCTTCGGGGGACAAACACTCGGGAATTGATTTCATTTTCAAGTATTTATTTATTTCCATTTTCTATATAATAGATGCATGTTCATGTCGTAGAAAAATTGGTTCACTCGTCAAAGCTTTTAAAATTCAGAGTGCCTCGCCATCTCTACCGCCACGAAATTGATTTCAAACTGTCATATTTATGAGTTCCAGGGTTACGTATTTCCAGTGTATAGTTGGTAAAAAGACACTTGATGTTATGGTTCTTCAATCATGACCTTGGAGTTGTAAAAACCTAGTTCGTAGAAATTATTTGAATACAATGACTAATTGTTCCTTTTTCCGTATGTATGTTTTCTATCACATTGTTCTAGATAACATCGTGAACTACTTCAAAGTTTTTTACGATCGTATCTGTCTTAGTGGTGATAAAAGTTTTTAAGAACGAGGAACATAGAACTTTAATAGTGACCTCAGCATTTCATAGTATCGTATCTACGGAAACTAAGGTGCAACCGATACATCTTTGCGCTGGTTATTGCATGCATCTATCATAAGTTGTCGATAAGAGATTACCTCATGGAGTCTTTCAATTTTGGCAAGTGCATGAAATCAGGATTCCTCAAAGTATTTCATTTATCTATGTTTTAGTCTAAAATCTCATGTGAATTTTTGTTTCTGTTGCTGTTTTAGAACTACATTTCTGTTGCTAAGAATATTTTCGTTGTCAATTTAACTTCTCGCTATTAATGCTACTACTTATACAGGCAAATTCTCTGTCATAACTTTGTTCAATTCATATTTAAAATGATTGGTGCTTAATTAATGAGGTATTTTATCACTGCATATGTGTTTCAGGAAAAATATAATAGAACTAAATCGCTTTGCTAATGAGTAAATATCAAACGTGTTCAATAATAATAAGATCTAAACTGCTTTGCTATTTGATTTACTGATCACTTAATGTTCTATTTGAATATTGTTTCGCTTCATTAAGTCTAGTAATCTAATTTTTATCACTTCTTTACTCTCGATTTCCGTTCTCTCGGCAGCAAGTCATGAATGTAGTGAGGCAGCTTTCTTCCTTCTTCGATTGAACATAATTTTCTTTAATGGACTCAGTGTCGTCGATTTTTCGATTCTTTTTTTTTCTGCGGAGGGACATCCTTTAACGGGTATCGCCTTTCCTCCCACAGAGACGAGACACAACACCCACTCCCGCGCACACCTGGCCGCCTGCACATGAATTTCCCATCTTTCTTCCGACGTATCGGCTTGTAACCAACCACTTCTCTTTATCCCCTCCGATAGTCTTTCGCGAAAAGTGTCACTGCAAATGGATTCCTCTCAGGTTATATGTTTTTATTTAAAAAAAAATTATGCGGAAAGAGGCGTCAACGTAGTTATTATTCCCTCACACACACGCACTTCTCCTCTTAGTCCTTTCTAGTACACCGCTAGCCGATGTTCCCTCCCTCACCTCTCCATTCATTTCACGTTCACAGCAAGCTCCCTGTCCATTCAATTTTTTTTAAGGATATGTCATTGAGGGTGGAAATTCGATCCGTCTTAATTGTAGCTCTACACGATCCCGTTCGTTTCAGTTTCGGGTATTATCGTGGTAAGGCCAAATACGGTTTTTACCCTCAGCAGAATGATCATTTATCCCGAAGGTGATGTTAATTGTGAGTTTCGAGTGGTGGCAGAATTGATCGACTTTTTTCTGTTACAGATGACACGGTGCATTTAGTAAATGATTATAAGGAACTGCTAGTGTACGATAGCACATCATTCAAACGGAGTTTTGATAAGCAAATACCGATATTTAGAGGTGAATAATTTTGTCGGATTTTGAAAAACCTTATGTCGGTCTGATTCTTTAACTGGTTCACTTTGAGCCGCTATTTTCCTGTTATCAATAACCAATAAAGCATAGTAAATTTTCTGCAAAATATTTTTCTGATAAAATATTTCAGTAAATCAGTTATTTATAGTACCTACTCTCAAACAAATAGCGAAGTATAATTTTACTTAAAAATTGTAGAATTTGGCGCGAAAAAATGTTCCATTCGGTGGTTTATCGATGATATCCTAGCTCGGAATTTATACATTGATTGTTTATGGAAACGTCTTCGCAATTATAAATTGAACATCTCCCTTTGAATATACTGGATGCCTCACAGTTCTTGTGTGGTCAATTCTTCAGAGCTGAAAATATCATGCTTTCTTGAAGGCTATTATTTATTAATTAGCCGTTATTATTTCCTCTTAGTTTAAATTTTTTTCGTTAAACTCATTCTATGGATTGTAAGGGAGTTGATTACTTTTAAGTTTTGTTAGAAAAAAAAACTTATCATTCCTGGACAATTTTAATACGTGTAAATAATTGAAAAGGAAATGCAAAATAAATAATAATATTCCTGCTTAATAAATATTCCGTTTAATAAAATTCCTGAGCAATGAAATAAAAATATTAATTGTCTCACTTGTGCTTGGAAGTCTCTAAAATGTTGAACTAACCGTTCGTATATAAAATCAGGGGGAAGTCGAAGATCACTCGACTCATTTATCCCTTCTCCAAGTATTCTTATCTCTCTGCAATGACCAATCGTGGAAAAAGGGCACTCGTTGAGTAAACGGTGGCGTTGGCTCCCTTCTATTTATTACTGAGCACGTCACAACTGCCGGCAATGTCAAAGGCCGCGTGAAGCCAATGGCTCAACATAATTTCAATTCGAGATCGTTTTCCACTCTGAAGAGAGTAAGGGATGAAGGTCGCGTGCCTCGAAAGGCGCCTATGCCGATCTTCCAATTTGTGTTGGTCTTTTGTCACTTATGAATATTTCATTGGATCGTGTTATTTTTCTGTATACCTCTCTCTTTCAATCTCCTTGGCCTCTCAACGAATCTCTTCGAAGCTCGGGTTACGTTAGTATCTCTCTCCTCATCCAGGTAAAAATGCCTTCCCGTTCGCTTTGCCGCGCTATATTTGAATAATTAAAAAGATCCTCTTCTCTCTACTCGTTTTTTTTTTGCAATATTTTTTTGGAGTCAAGCTGAGAAACAGTCACCCCGAAACCCTTGACTCGTTTATTAATTCACTTCCGTGACGTAGGCGTATTTTTCAGGCCCTGAATAATTTATCGGGTCTGGAATTCCTCCTTTCAGCTCGTCATGTGGTTATTAACATTTGATAACCTTGCATGCTCGCTAGTGTCTGTTGGAAACTTATTTTCTTACTGTTGAGTTCTCATCACTTTAAGCTTATGGCTTTTTTTCGTGTAGTTGCGCAGCTGGTGCGCGTCAATATATATTTTTTTAGCTATGGATAATCTCAATTGTCAACATTAGTTTTTAATCCCACGTCACAATTGACATCCATCATTTTTATTCTTTGATATCGCGGTCTTATATTTACATAAAATTTTTTTTTTTGGTTAATGTGCATGAAAATTGCTATTAAAGACTCATGTGTTCAGTTTGTTGGAAGATACATTAATCCCCCAGTTTGGATATGAGTTTTTTTTTCTTTTTATCGTATCTTGGAGGCCGTAAAGTTCGAATCCCCCGAATTCGTATTTAACTTCCTTATCCATAATAAATCGCATGTTAGATAATGTATCACATGATCCCGCACACAGAAAATGTCATATTTTTACTCTCAATTGCAACTGCAATGTCTCATCTCTTGTTTTTTGAAAGTATACCCGTCGCCTTTTAAATTTTTTCTGGTCTTGATGAGTGCGCAAATATGAATACTTGTCCGTCTGAAGTATCATTCAAGGTATAATTCAATCCGTCTTGTATAACATCGAGTCACATTGCCGGAAGCATTATTATTCCGTTTACATATACTCATATATGATATTCATCGAAAGGAATTGGTACAAATTAAATAGTGTACCGTTGCTCGTATCACCTAGTTAATTAGTTGAAATTCTTTCCTTTCAAAGTAGATTCAAAGTGTGCAGGAAACTTGCTGGTGGCGTTTTTCTGCCAAATCAGTCCAAATGTGAGTCGGGGATATTGAGAGACATTTCTCTGGGTAAGCGCTAATTTCTTGGCGCTAATACGCCTTCGCGAACTCTCTGCAAGGTATGAAATTAAGAACATCCAGGTGATGCCTATTTGATTTATTTCTTTTGCCTGGCCCAGATGAGGCCACAATTCCGGCCCCCTCTTCCTCTGTGCTCTCTGCCTATCTCCCTGTAAGACTCCACAATTATAAATGGTGGAGCGAAAGAACCAGAATAATTGTTGACGTTGCTGGGGGTGTGCTTGAAATGCAGTATTAAAAAAATGGAATCTGATTTGGGGTAAAAAAGTAACGGCCACCTTTCCGTCGCGGGGTACGCAGCTCAACCAGATTTGGAAAATGACAAACGTAGGATAGAGGTAGCTTAGTGGAAGTAAGTGGATCAGAAGATCAAGGCTATAAGGGACTAAAGGAGGATGATAAATGCCTGTTAGGCGGCATGGAATAACAAACAATGAAGTTTTTGAATGGAGAAAATGTGATTTTTCGGGCCTTCAGCATCTATTTTCGAAGAGCTAAGCCTCGAAAACTTCCCTTCGTGTCTAACTCTCCCTTAATTTTAACCCTCGAATCTTCAGTAGTCCCTCTCTCTTTCTACCATTCTTTCCTACCCCATCTCTCCCTCGCCATTCTCCCAATTTATGCCTTCTCTTCTTGGTGCTCCGTCCAATTTATTCTCTCCACCGTCTTGGATTAAGTTAACGGAAGGGTAAGGAGGAGGAGGGATGGGTTGCCATGGAAAAGGAGTGTGTGTAGCAAATACCATGGGGTTGGTCCAAAGGAAAATGTAGGGAGCTAGGGAGGGAGGTTGCTTTTACTGGAGAAGTCGAGTTACCGTCGAGGGAATTTGCATTTTTTTTACAAATCCTCATCTTATCTTTTTTTCTCCTGTGCGAAGATTGAGATAGACGGTACAAATATTTCCTGCGTCGCTACTTAAGGGACTCTCTAAATTCAATCGGATTTCCTCTCGCGTCCCTTTCCAGATTTAGCAAGGGAGAACTTTCCTCCCCCCTCTTTCCTTTCATTATTTTGGATTATCGACGCCTTTGAGGCGAACAAATTGAGGTCTTGCAAACATTTTTTATCATGCCGTTTGTCGCGAGTTCGAAAGAATATTTATCTTTCTGCTTCATTGAGTAAGCCTTCCAGTAATGTACACAAGCGTTTTCCGGAAATCTTCGGGAAATACTCTCGCGTCCTCTACTAAGGTATTCAGTTTGAGCATTTTGGAAGCAGATGTGGAATGACTGCAAAAGTACATCTCCTTCACACTCACTCATCATCAGCTTGTAATTAATTATATTTTAGCAAAAAATCGATCCTTTGAATTAATTATATATAATTTGATAATCAATTTATATTTTAAATTTACTGCCATAATATTTTCTTTGCCATCTTGGATTACAGTACTCCACCGTTGCAGTAGGTACTCCACTCCACATCTCAAATATTCGTTTTTCTTCCCTTGAAAGAAATATTTTCTGATTAAGATATAATAAAAAAAAACTAGTGAAAATAGTTTTTTTATAGGAACACCCTTTATGTAATGCCATAATTTATTTGGGGCCCTCTTAAGGCCGCTGTCAAACATTTGATATAGTAGGTGTTAGAAGAAAGAGTAGTGTAGATGAAGTGACGCCTAATCATATTATTGCTCTTCCACTCTAACTTGGATACTGTTTTGTCTTTCTTTTATTCAGTTCTCTCCCGTCACCTGGCTTAGATTATGTCCTATTTCTGAGCAAAGGGAGAGGAAAACGTAGACATAGGAAATAATAAAAGCGTCGGGAGGTTAGCTAACATTGGAAATATATCATTTTTTGGCATACTATGAAGTGTTTTTAATAATCCTTATTGCACGTCATGTAATTAGCAATTTCTTATGAATTTAACTTCTTGCCCTCATTTTATTCCCGAGAGATTTCAGTCAGTATTTCTCTACTTTGATGCATATATCCGATTAGATTTCAGTGGTTGAAGGGATAATCTGTGCATAGGTTGGACAATTTCTGCAAATATATATATATCATCATTTGCGCGTTGACATACGATTTCAACGTAAAGAAAGTGATTGATTTACGATTGCATTTGATTTTACGTATACCCCTTAGTATAATCTACGCCATATCCGTACATAACATACAAAATGGATGTGATTTTCTTTACAGCTATTGAAATAGATATGACGGCGGTGGTTTGATACTTCTTAATGATGACCAACAGGGATGACCATCAGAATGAGCTGTTTTTGTTGTACCCTCTTTGCCATACCTATTTCTCTTTTGTGTGCCCTGCTAATTAGGTAGTGCCCCGTCATAAATTCATTATTTCAGATTTAATATGGTTTTATCAGTGATTCTGACGATGTCAGTACAATTTAAGATTGGTCCTGTAAAAATTATCGCTGAAAATGTGGGGCCATAAAAGGGAGATCGAACAATATTTTCCTGGAAAAACACCATGGTCATTTGCTTTGTGATTCCACGCCAACGTTAGTTTTATTGCCTTTGAATCTTTCCTTTCTGATACGTGAGAGACTTTAATTACATAAATGCATGACTGCATGTTTGCTTTTCGTAATATGGCGGGGTGAAAGATATGCTTCTTATCTTTCAATTACCTTCCACGGTTTTAGCGACTCTTCAACAAGTAATTTGAGGCACGAAAATGGGATTACAAAATTAAGCATGGAATACGGAAGTGATGCTGTATGCATTATTTTTTACATAATTTACTCCCAAGTTTTATATGTCGCCTTTCAGTCCCGTCCATACCTATTTGATATTACGTTGAGTCCTCAGGCATTCCACCTATCTCTATGCCAACTTAGCATTCAATTAAATCAATTTTTATTGAAGTGGTTATTGCTGTGGCTTGATGATTGAATTTACATGATTGCTATATCCAGAAATGTTTTTTAAACAGAACGACATTTATGCCACATTTATTGGAGGCCACTTTAAAGAAATCCTAGTTAGGGTTACGTTTTTATGAAAATACCTCTGGTTCGGAGTTTTGTGAAATACTATGTACATGGTGAGAATTGACTCTTGTTGTTGCGTGTTTTAGATTGTATACATGTCATTAATCTTGATTTGTAGCTTTTGTTTTAACCAATGCGGTGATAATCAATTTCAGAACTTGTATTTATTCCTGAGACCAGCAAGCATAATGTATATATTGATATAAAGTAAATATGGTTACTCAGATAAAGAAAAAGTGTGCATTGCTTAATTTTTCTTCCCTAACTCAACTCTGTCATTGTGAACTAGCCTATACAAAGATGTCGATTGGCTTATACGATTTTAACGTAGTATTGATTACGAAGAAGGGAAGAACGAGTGAATCATTTTAGGGAAAAATAGTTGGTAGAAGTGTAGCTGGTGATTATTTTAGAGTTATAAGTTCGCTCAAAAGTTGTAAGTTTGCTACCTGTCGTTTCTTATTTGATTTTCCATTGTAAGTAGCTTATTAATATATTGATAAATATACTAGCCCTTCATGAGCCTAATGATAGCCTTTGCTTCTGCATTTATGACTCTCTGGCTCTTGTAGGTCAGGGGGCCACCAAAAAAGAAACTGAGGCGTCTTTTTTTATTATTTTCTTTCACTGATAACATAAGTTTTAGTGTAGCACGAGATGATATGGGCAAATATCATTTGAATGGGGTAGCGTGCTTGAAAGATATGGAAAAATGCCACCCGATACGCAAGCAAACTGCGAAACCGACCCCACCTTGAATTAACGATTTCCTCCATTTTTCTCCTCTTTCGTCGAGTAGACTCGAGTGTGCGGTGAAAAAGAGAGAAAAGAACTCACTCTGATACTTTTTTCACCTTTGCATTGCCAATTTTATTGCTCTCAGCGGCAGTGATCTGAGAAAAGAAAACATTTTACCTGCACTGAAGGAGAAAGTCGTTAGGAACTTTGCATTTTCTTAATCCTGTCTCTCTCAACTGATTTAAAATCTCTGTTCTGTGAGAGTTTTTTTTATTTAATTGCTCAAATTCGAGTACAAGGAATGGATACCGCCGTTGCGTTGAGATCCGAGTGTAAAGGAAATGCATTAGCATGTTCTCAATCCTCAGAATTTTATGCTTCGCTTTCTTCTCTGGATTACTTAAGACTGCGACTATTTCGGGTAAATTAGTAGAATAAAAGCTTCCACTCCTTTATCTGGCTCCATTTCCCGCGATATTCTCCATTTTCCGGCACTCCTGAGAGAGGTTTTCACTCCAAAAACTCTCCGGTGGAGAGATACCGCTATCAACTTGGTAAGAGCGCCGGGAGTAAAAAAGATACATTTATTTACCAACATTCAAGCACCACTATCGCAGTGGGTTTTTTTATGGACCCTAATAAGATAATGTTTTCTTAGGGAATTGGATACTCTAGAAGGGATGAGGGTAATTTTTATTTCTTAGAAACCACAAGCAACACGCGACGATACATTTTATGGGTTTTAGAGGTCACGGGATGAGAAAGTGCTGTTGGATGCAGAATATAGATGGAAAGATGGAGTGAAATGACGATGATCTTGAGTTGTGTCACACCTAATAAAGCCCGTCACACTTTTAACCATTCCCCTCTGTGTAATAGCAACTGGAATCCCTCTGGAATAATCTTCTACGCATCTCCTAATCTTCTCCCATCTCGAGTTTCTTCACCCAATCCCACCCATCATTTTCAATTCTCTCTCGGTCTTCCTTTTTCCGGCAGTCATTAAAAATTATGCTTTTTTAATTTAACGATCACGGCGTCCTTTATCTCTTGAATTCTCTTTCTACGATTCGGATCTCGCTCTCGCCATTAGATATCTGTGAACGCGAAGTCCGTCCGCTTATCGTCGTTATTTCGTCACAAGGGTCTCTCTTGGAAGTCGTTTCATTTATTTATGACCGCCGACATCGTATGTCTTTTAGCGTTTTTCATTGCAAAATATAACACTTTGTATTTTCTTCAATATACTGTCTCATTGGAATCGGCCAGTGCTTCATCACAAAGTGACGTCTTTAGTTGACATGATCAAATGTACTGCTGTAAAGTTCAGGTCCACCTGAAAATTGAATCACTATATTTTATTTTCCACGATGAAAATTTAAGCTTGAAATCATCTTTACTACATAGTTACTGAGCTGATTGGCGATCAGCTGGGCACAAATGAATGTTTTTTTAGTAACTTGCTTTGGAGGTGACATAATCCGGCGACGTAATATTATATAAGATGAGGGCTTAATTTACAGTAATTATCCTCTTTCTTCATTACTGGCATTGGTATGTACCAGCATATCTCATTGCTTTCAACAATTTTGGCGCCTCCTATTAATATTATCATACCTTTAGCTTTTCTTCTCTTAAAGCCATGGTGTATTTTTCTGACGTAACACTATAGAGAAGAAGGAATTTGGGAAAGTAGGAAAAGTATTCTTTTTATTTCTCCCCTCTTTTCTTTCTTCTCTCTTTCATTTGACTTTTACTATTTTTTGGCTCACACAACCAAGCATAGGGTAATTTCGACATATGATGTTAAATGTAAAGTGAGAGTGAATATTTATGGCTATTTTAAGGTCATTATCTCTCAAGGTGGTACCAACATTATACGGTGTAACATAATGGCTGTGGAACCAGTTGGCTGCATCGTTTGGAATTTAGGGGTTTATTTATTTAAGGGTTTATAGTCTATGTCCCTTGATGGATGGCTCAAAGTAAAACAATATTAGGCCACTTAATGAAGCGTTCTTGTAATTAATCGTGTCTCTTTAAAGGTGGAATAGTTTCATTTGGTTTGATCTCGGGATATGGTTAAGTTTTAAACCAAAGTCAACTTTTTTTAACATAATTTTGATTCCTTTTCACCAGTTTGTCCACTGAAAATGCTGTCATTAGTAGAAGTGAATTGGAAATCCTGAAAAATAAAGAGTGTGAGATTATGCATCAAATGTATTAAACAAACATATCTAATTATATTAAACACTGACATTTTGAACCAATATTGCGATATCTGTTATCTTCACTGGAGAATTTGATCTGCATTGAATTTCAAATCTCCGCTCCTAAAATTAGACTAAAAAAAGTCACCGATTTCCTGTGACTTTTTCTTTATGATTCAATTTAAGAGAATTGCACATGAATGCATAGGTTGATTTATGCGGATATAATGGTGGCATAATCATCCGGGGTGATTTTGTTATGCCGGCCAGTGTAGCCATAAAGCTTCAGAGGTCCTTGTCCCTCGTTTCCTTGTCTCTTGCGTTTCACGTGTCTCGATTAAAATCTCTGCCATAGTCCGTGATTGCATTTATAGTGAAAGGCAAGTACGTATGAACAAGAAATTTCTCAGTGAAGCACTTTCCTCATCCGCTGTCGGTCTTAGCATTCACTGCACCTTCTTGGCAGCCAAAGCTACATGGACATGCATTCTTCATCACTCCTCTACCTCATCCCCTTGCCCCCAAAATGCTCGTCATCCTCTCCCGTCCTCCTCTGTTTCTTTAACTTTTCCGCCTCCTTTTTATCTCTTCGCTCTCATCTCTCCTTATCTCCCTCTCAATCTCTTTCTCCGCGCCGCCCGTCCTCCGTCTTTTTTATTTTCATGCAGTGCTGCTGCCACCGGCTGTATCGAACTCACCCGTCACTAATTAAGTCACGCTTCTCCCCAACGGCCTCCAACTTTTAAAGTTTCCTCGCGCAATAAAATGTCAACCTTGTCTCGGTCACTCGAGCTTGAAGCTGGCCTGACGTGAGAAATTTTCGAATGTGACGTGTTATTGCTTTCATGTGAACCGAGTGCTCTTTCTCATGAGAAGAAGCTGTTTATAATCTGCTCTCTCAATCCTCTAGCTACTTAATTTTTTCAATTTTCACTAGTGATGGTAATTATAATCATCATCTACCCTCCTTCGCAAGAATTGACCAGTGATGAGAAAGTCGAAATTATCAGCCGCAATATCATTTCAAATTAGCTATACGGTTAAAATAATGAATACTTAATCCGAACAAGTAAGTATTTCCGTGGTATGAAATGATAATTGATGATTATCATTTCATACCATGCAATGAGGTGGAGGGAGACAGTTTGACAGAATTGTAAATGAGCAATTATTGATTAGTTTAATTACCTTTTGTATTCATTTTACACCTTTTATCAAGGATGAAAAAATGACTCCAGTTATGAAACGCCTTGGCGGGATTTATTGCCATAGATTTTGAGGAGGAAAACCTTGATTTTTTTAAATTTCTAAATTGAATTACAGCAATATAATCTCGGAGGTATTGAATAGCAATTGTGAGTTGAGCTTGTGTTTACTCGACTTATTAAGGTACATCATTGGCCCAAGGGGATACTTGTTTTTTCCTTGTGATGCTTATTGCTCCTCGGTCTATATCTGTAATAAATTATACAATGACGCTAGTTGAATATCATGGAGTGGAGTTTAATATATCCTTTTATCATGACATTGTATGCCTGTTTCAGACAGGAAAATCCACACAACTGCCGGAGCAGTCACAGTAGGAAGTTTCTTCCCTAGCCTCAGTAAAAACTCAATCCTTTTTTGCCTTCTCTTTCATCGGTGCCGCTATCTGGACCATCGACTTTCTCAGCCCTCCAACCCTCAGTCCTTCTCCTTCTCCGGCAAGTTACCGAGGCTCCTAAAGTTCCCTGCCTCCGGTTTGTTCACCTGGTCCTTAAGGAAGGGTTTCTTAATTCAGGACCCCAATCCTCATCCTTCGCTAATTATCATCTGTCACCCCCTTAATCGGAATGAATATGCGTGTATCCTCCTTCATTACACCGGGTTAGATGCTCTTGTTTTTTTCCTCGTCTTCATGGAGACGGTTAACGTAACGCCATAAAATATCAACGCTGGACAAAAATGACACCTGACGGACTGTATTTTATTTTTGAAAAAATTTTATTGGAGTTGATGCTTCAGATTTTTTCCTCTAATTCTTGACGGATTTTAACTTTGACGTGGATGAGGGTCGTTAATGTCTATATCATCATCTCCCAAACTCGCTGATGTGTGAGACTTGCGTAGTTGCCGGATCACTGATAGATTTTAGATCGACTAATCGATCTGATGATTAAGCTCTGTCAAATGAAAGATCTGGTCTTGATTTGGATTATAGATTAAGAATAGTTAATTAACTTTTACTTCCCTGACGGAAGTCCTTTCCTCCAGTTTCCTAGTTCATGAAAGCTTTGGGCTTGAAAATTCGTATAGCTGCCACTTGAATTGAAGATCGTTCAAAATATACTTCGATGGTGTTAGGACTGCCTGTATTCAAGCATGAAAGGGGGCTGAATATCTGCATATATTTAAAAAAATATCCGTAGCGTATTCTCTATTATGTTCATGCATTAACATTGCGTATTCATTTGAAAGAAACAATTCTATTGGACTGTAAGTTGACGAGATGTGTTTTCGTGTTTATCATTAACAACACATCTATGGAGTATGAGTTGCCGATATTTATCTTCCTTGATTTAGATTTGGTGTGAACGTTAAAAATGTGTGCAGCGATTGGATTGCAGTTTGAATTTCAAATTTTTGAAACATGGGTCAGCGAAATAGGTAGTAGTTTTTAAAGGCTATCGAACTTATGGTTAGGGTGGAATACCTTTATCTGAGTTGAATTCGAATTACTCCTTTTACCTCGTAAGTATTATAACTACCTTCGCTTGTCCCATCGCATGCTGCTAGTTTATGCCATGAATGTTTAAGCAATAATTTCTGCTTATTATTAAGGTGAATTTATTTTTTCCATAAACTCGGTGAAATTTCTGTGAACTCCTGAAGCGTGTAAATATTATTTTCTCATTTGTAACCATCACCTTCGCTCACGAAGATGTTGAATCTCTATTCCTTTCTTATCCGAGTTTGAATTCTCGGCGAAATGGAGTGGATGCTTTTAGGTTTCCTTGTGAGAGATATCTGGATCTGCTTGTATCAAAATTCCATTATTTTTCCGTACGGTTTTCCTGCACGTTCGCGTCAATCGCTCTGTTAGTCAAGGAAAGATTGGTGGATTATATGGACTCGGCTGTATGCAGTGGCGTGTATTTCCATTGACCTTAATCCGCGCTAGGTGCTTGCTTGCACTCGTATATTTGTCTCGGGCCAGACTAGTCTTGGCTTACGGAGAGTTTTATTGCTTCGACCCCGTTTTCATCGAAACGAATCGTCATATCGCTCATTGTTCCACTTCTTCGCATAATTTCTACTCTATGGCTTCGGCAGATCATCTTCTCTCCGTGGATTTTGTAAACCAGTATCTTTTATGTGTGTCGAATCGAGTTCCTGTGAACGGTGAATTGATAGAAGTCGTATATGGGGTAATTTTATGAACTATGTTATTGCTGCGGTATTCATCACCTGCATGAGATGTTTTGTCCACGCTCAATGCTTTGCGCGTTCTCGTTATCTTTTTTATCTACCTTTTTATTTGCATATAACCGTCATTTTAAAATTAAAATTTTTATGTCATTGACGGAAAAATACTAGGAAGGATTTCTTTCTCCAGGGTGTTAAATAAATAGTATCTCCACAGTTTAAGTCCTTATTCAGTTCATTTCGCTTCAATGAATGAACCTTTTGTCCGCAGAGAACGATCATGTATTTCTTCTACCTTCCGCTACAAACTGTATCTTCTATGATTTGCAGGACTCGTATCTTAAAGTGAGCTAGTTTTTTGAATGGTATAAAATAAATTAAAATCAAGAGAAATAAAACATAAAGGAGTGATACCTGCCATCTTATGGAACCAATAAGTGCCTTTCGCTCCTGTTATTGGACCCTACTGTCTGATGGGGTACGTGGCGTACTATTATGTCTTTCTCTTTCCTTACACTGCAAAGTGCACCTTCTATGCTTTGAAGGGCTCGTAACTTAAAGTGCACTAGTTATATTTTTCGAAAAAAAAGGATAAAATAAATTAAGGCCAAATGAAATAAAACCAAAAGAAGTGGTAACTGCCATCTTATGGCACCTACAAGTTCGTTTCGCTCCTGTGATTGAATCCTACTGTCCGATGGAGTACGATCATATCATTCTCTCCCCTCCTACCACGAAGTGCATCTGCTTTGCTTTGCAGGGGTCCTAGAAATAAAATAATTACCCCTATCTCCTTCCAACGTTTTTGATATTAAGACATCATTGACCAATTCGTTGAGTCAGTGACCCCAAAATGAAGATACTGCCCACAGGGGCACTTATATTCCATTAAAATCATTATAAAAATGATAATTGTATTTATTTTATCTGGAATAAAAATCAATATCATTAATGAATAGTTACGCGATACCTAGCAATAGAATAATTTTTTTCCGGAATACGGGAAAAATCGAATCCGTCAAGCAATAACCTTTTGAAAAGTAATGAGATTTTGAGGCTATATTCAAAATAATTAGCGTACACTTTAACGTACCGACCCAAAATTAGAAATAAGACTTAAGAACCTTTCAGTAATATCACTTCCAGGAAGAGGTCTTTTAGCACTATCACTCCGAATAATAAACTCTAAAATCTCTCCGTAGCCCATAAACAAATACTTACGGCTATATCCATCGTCATCTCATGTCACCAAGAATTTTAAATTTCCATTCCATAAACGTCAAAATCCATAAAATTTCACCTGTTCTCTTGACTAAAATACTATAGAACCCCTTACCATAGAGAGGTCGAAGGAAGATATCTTCTCTCTCTTCAGTCAGCGTCCGCGGTGCGCGAGATTGTAAAATTGGATCGAGGGCGGGAGCGTGGGTGGGATAAGTGGTACGAATGCATGAGGGACTGCCGTCCCGGAGAGAGAGTGTGTATTTCCGGACGACGTGAGGAGGAGCATTTTTACGCCTCCGAGACGACCTCCTAGGTGGTACCTTAAGGTGGCACTCATAAACGGGCGAGACAAGTCCTCTCTCTCTCTCTCTCTTTCAGCTGCGCATCTGCCACGCTTAATATCGGCAAAAGGGGAGGCTATAGCCCGTTCCATATGTGATCCCTAAACGAAAGCTCTTTAGGTTACTGCTGTTTAGATTTATGCTTTCATACACGAGTGCATGCATGTTCTCTCTCTCTTCCAGCGTAGTACGTACGAGCCCCGTAAAAGAAGTGCGTTATGTAGGACGTAAAAGAAATTCGGTGCTCGAGAAAAAGATATCTTCCTTCGACCTCTCTATGGTAAGGGGTTCTATAGTATTTTCGTCAAGAGAACAGGTGAAATTTTATGGATTTTGACGTTTATAGAATGGAAATTTAAAATTCTTGGTGACATGAGATGACGATGGATATAGCCTTAAGTATTTGTTTATGGGCTACGGAGAGATTTTAGAGTTTATTATTCGGAGTGATAGTGCTAAAAGACCTCTTCCTGGAAGTGATACTAGTGAAAGGTTCTTAAGTCTTATTTCTAATTTTGGGTCGGTACATTAAAGTGTACGCTAATTATTTTGAATATAGCCTCAAAATCTCATTACTTTTCAAAAGGTTATTGCTTGACGGATTCGATTTTTCCCGTATTCCGGGAAAAAATAATTCTATTGCTAGGTATCGCGTAACTATTCATTAATGATATTGATTTTTATTCCAGATAAAATAAATACAATTATCATTTTTATAATGATTTTAATGGAATATAAGTGCCCCTTTGGGCAGTATCTTCATTTTGGGGTCACTGACTCAACGAATTGGTCAATGATGTCTTAATGTCAAAAACGTTGGAAGGAGATAGGAGTAATTATTTTATTTCTACGACTATTCCTTTCCCATTCATATGGGATTCGTCGAGCACGGGCGAATCCTGAGAATGGGAGCAGACTCGAGTCCATCATCTCTCAGTCAGAGCGGCTCTGCGCGGAGGTGTGTGTGCCGTCGGTAGATTTACTCGTCCTCCCTGGGAACTCCTAAAGACGTGCGATTGAAATAGGATTTTCCTGCGGGAGGAGGAAATGGGAATAAAAGCGAGATCTCTTCCTCCACCTTCGCGCCCTTTTGTCGGCAGGCTTGGCGGTCGGAATAGGATAGGGTTTTGCGGTTAACTTATCTATCCAATGAAGGAGGGCTTGTTGGGCGTCTGGTTACGTCGGGAGGAGGCGCTGCGTTGGAGGGAAGAGGCGACAGACACCCTGGATTCCCATATCTCCCTTTTTCAGTCATCCCGTCGGGGATTCCGACGGACCAGCCAACCAGACTCCCATTCTTTCTCTCTCTGATGCAGTCTCTTCTTCACTTCCTTTTCCTCGTTCGCACCTCAATCCCGTCCTAGCCACTGCAAGGCAAGACTCTGCTACCGACACAGCGTTTCTCGCTGTCTACTTCAGCTCACTCCCATTCTCGTTTCCCACCTGACAATTCTCGGTAGTTTACCGGTGCGGTTAGACGAGGGACGGATTTCCCCAGCGTACGGACCAATGGGAATTTCTGCGACAGTACTTTTTTAAAGAAGACTTCGTCTCCGCTAAAAATTCCGGTACAAATAAAATTCGATATTTTGTTTAACACCTGGTTTATAAATAGTATGCTTGGTAGCTCCTTGTGAGTTAAGTGATCGCTTGCTTCTCATTGGAGAATCCCAGGTTCAAATGCTAGACAAAAATCCTCGAAGTGTGAACTAGTTCATGGAAATGAACTAGCCCCCTATGCTTAATGTGAAATACACGTAATCAGAGTAATCACACATCTGAGACTTAGTCTGAGGAAAGCATTATCCTCACCTATCCCTACCAATCATCGATTTGAATAAATGTAGCAAGTGATTCCTCAAAATACTTGTAAATGATACCTTTATTGATGAAATCAAATGCTTGGGCAAAGATAATGCAATATATTCAATGAATACACATAAACTTGAATTAACATTTTTTCAAGCCGTTTAGCCAACTGTGGTACCATATTATTTTACATATGTGTAGATGCTTCAATTGTCAGTGCCTCACAACCGTCGAGAATTATATTCCAGACGTTAATTCTGATAAATTGTTTGTTTACATCCGTTTAAATCTCCTGGTGTAAGTTGATCTTTCTTTTGGTGGAATGCTCTCTTCCCCTGGGCTATTCTGCTTGTAATTTACTTCTTGCTTCTTCCATCGCTTCTTATTCTGCTTCCCAAGTAACAGAATTAATTCATCTCTCTTCCAGTTCATGTTTCTCGATTTAAATGAAATACGTGACTTCTCTTCTGTTCATCATCATCATCATCATCACTGGTCAACAATCCTAGGATTGGTTTGACGCAGCTCTCCACTCAGTTCTCCTATCAGCTAATCTTTTCACTCCTACGTATTTCTTCTCTTTCACATCTCTCTTTACATATATTTTGTTCGAGGTCTTCCTTTTCCATTCTTGCCTTCCACCTGTCCTTCGACGATTGTCTTCATCAGGCCATCATGTCTCAAGATGTGGCCTATGAGGTTGTTCCGTCTTCTTATTAAGGTTTTCATGAGGCTTCTCTTCTCTCCTACCCTTCTTAGGACTTCCTCGTTACTAGCTCGGTCGATCCATTTGATTTTCATCATTCTTCTGTAGCACCACATTTCAAAGGCCTCTATCCTTGCTTTCTCCGCTGCGGTCATTGTCCATGCCTCACTTCCGTATAGGAGCATACTCCAGATGTAGGTTCTTATAAATTGTTTCTTTACATCCATATTTAAGTTTCCCGCTGTAAGCAGGTCTCTCTTTTGGTGGAATGCTCTCTTCGCCTGGGCTATTCTGCTGATAATTTCTCTCTTGCTTCTCCCGTCACTAGTTATCTTGCTTCCCAAATAACAGAATTCATCCACCTCTATCAGTTTTTGCCTCCCTATTTTAATGTTGGTCTTGACTTCTTCTCTTCTGCTGCATACTAAGATCTTGGTTTTCTTCGTGCTTATTTTCAGTTGATATCTACTCATTACACTACCCATATTAACCAGAATATTTTTCAAATCCTTCTCTGTTTCTGCTATAACGGCTATGTCATCGGCAAATCTTAGCATGCTTATTTTTTCTCCATGGATATTCACTCCCAATGCCTTTTCTTTGATTTCCTTAATGGCTTTTTCAATGTAAACGTTGAAAATTACGGGTGACAATGTACAGCCTTGTCGCACTCCTTTCTTAATTCTTGCTTCTTCACAGCTGGGCCCTGATTTTATCACGGCTACTTGGTTTTTGTATAAACTGTGGATGATTCTTCTGTCATTATAAAGAACCCCAATTTCCTTCAGGATTCCAAACATTGTGCGCGTTATAAATGTAACAAACTTTTAATAGAAATAGGATGTTTTAGTCACTCGCTTTCACACTACTGAAGGGATTGTGTCTCTTCTCGTTATGATCAAGCTGAGGATTTTTATAGCGTATCGTAATATGATTGCGTAAATATGAATTTAATCAAAGAAGACGTTGTTACATTGCTCAAGAAGTCGAAATGAGCTAAATACCATAAGGGAATTCCATTCAGGGAATCAGCGAGACATGACTTCGTGCAATCGGGAAGCATTTGCGCCCATCCTTCCTCAGGCCTCCCTCTTGCCAGGATTTTGAAGGGAAAGAGTGTACTGTGTCGTGGTTTATCGGATTAATTGCAGGGGAGAGACCATTTAATTCCTCAGGGGCGGGAAGGGGACGGAAGAGGTCTGTTCTGGCCCGGGGTGTGGCGGCTTGCGATTGAGGGGTAGCAGGTGAACGGAGGAACCTCCGGATGGGCGTGTTAGATTGCGAGACAGCGGCGGAGAATAAGCAGGGCAGCTTTGCGAGAAAATGGACTTCTCCGGGAAGAAACGAAGTAAGATGCGGAGATTTCCTTGGATTAGCCCCCCCTCCCGCCGCCACGTGAAGGAAGGGAAAAATGAAATATTGAGCAGAGGGATTTCTAGCAGAAAAAGGATGTATTGAAGAACGGCGGGAAAGTGGGAGGAGGCGTATTAAGACTGAGACTCAATCTCCCTGATGCATCATTTTTTTCACTCATTCTTTGAATATACCTCAATGTAAAAATATCGCCACACTCAGTTTTCGACCATGCCACGGAATTGTGCAGTTCCGTGAAATGATTTGTGGGCACTACTCAATGTAATTTTTATTTGGTTGCTTAGGTTTCTGTATAAAAGGCACCCGTCACAATGTTTAATAAATGGCCTTTTTAAAGAAAGTTGGCTGAAAAGCGCTGGAATGTAGCAAAAAAAGGGTTTTCATTCAAATATGTAGGAGTTGGTCATCCCTATTTACTCCTGGCATGATAAAAATTTCACGTTCATAAGGGAACGAGGGCGATGGTTTGTGCTAGATTTTGCATGGTACTAGAGTAGGCAATATAAAAATTTACTTGAAATTGATTCCAGCGATTATTTACCTTTAAAGGAGAAACAATATGGATATACTCCTTACATCAGTTTGTGTAAACCCGTATACTAGAAGTCCAGTGGATTGCTAGACCTCTCGCTGCTGTAATGGTCTTAATTCCATGAGTGTGAAGCATGAACGTTAATGTCAAGATTTAATCTCCTCGAAGTTATTATCTTAGACATGCAGACTTGGAGATAAGATGAAAATGACTGCCTCGCTAACGCCTTCCCATCATTCATGTGCCAACCGGTGTCCTGTAGAAACTTGCCTCAACCTTTGATGATGCATTCAACGTGAGGTAATCGCTCTGTTTCACGGATAACATTTGGACAACCTTTGAAACATTTGTTCAATCGATACCATCTTAGATATGATTTTCCTTCCGCTTTTATTTACTTAGCATCAAATATTCATTTTTGCTTGATGTTCTCCCTCATTCAAGTACGCTCGTAATTTTGAAACGTATCTATATGTTTCTCTCACCTAATATGCGGTCACTTGGTTCAGAATGATAATTAACTTTTTGAAACGATTTAATTTTGTACTTCAACCCTAGGAATGCCCATTTAACAAAGATAAGACATCGTTTTTGTAACGCTGTCGGTTTCTGAAACTAAGGAGAATTTTTTAAGTCCTCTAAATGGGAACAAGCACCCTAGTTGGAATAGAAAATGCTCAACGTAGAATATATTTGTTCAACAGTGGTGTGATTTAGATACGGAAAAAAAATATTTTTTGGACCCTACTAAGAGAGGTTTTTCCTAAATTTCTAGTGGTATTTCTATAGGTTTAACTTGTGCGATTGTTCAGTTCTGGTGAGCACAAAAAACTTATTTTGGCTGTGTGGTTTCTGGCGTTTGGAAAGTAATTTAATTACCTTGTTTTTGCTTCTTGGTTTTCATTTGCTTCCTCTTCCGCGCGCTGTACTCTGTTACTATTACAGTTTGCAGGCCATTATTGTATCCAGATTATGTGTATTTAAACGAGAACTTATTTTTTTAACAAAGTCAAATCCGTATGTCATTTTAAATTATCGTGAAGGAATATCACACAAAATTTAGCGGTTGTGGTGATGTGACTTTCTCCTGCATCGAATAATGGTTGAGCGTCTATTCCATCGACCGGAAGATTGGTACTCCACTGTTGCCTCACCAAGTCATTACTCCTTTCGAATTTTGATGAATGACTTCGCTAGAAAGTAATGAATGCCACGTATCCATAACTGGACGATCGATCGGCTCGTTAATTTATATACCTATCGCTAACGACATGGCGGTGTGGGGAGGAATGGGAGATTTTCGAAGATGATACAGAGACGGAGTAGATGCTCGATATCGCCGAGTGAACGTTGTTTATGTTTTATGTAAAAAAAAGAGGCGATTGTTTATCAGGTGTCTGTAATGATTCGTCATTAATCGATGTCACATTGATCGATATATCCCGTGAGAAATGACGATTGGGAAGTGATTGAAGTTTGAAATGGAATGGGATCAAATGGGAAGAAAATCCACTTATCTGGTGTCTTTTTATCCTAAAACTTTGTATTCAAAATGAAATCAAATGTTGTCATTTGGTATTAAAGTGGATTTTTCATAATTTTTCTATTATTATCTGTTTTCTAAAGTATTTTATCAACTAATTTTTATCGCATATTTTGGTTAATAAATTCGTGTTTCGAGCAAGGCTTGAGGATTTCCCAGCCGAAAAGTAGTTTCCATGAATTAAGTAATGGTTGAAACTGAATGTTATAGACAAGCTGCACATATTTGTGCATTTATTCCAAATTTTGATCAGGTTTCTCTAATAATATCCATTGAGTCTAAGAAGGAATGCATATTTCGTTCGACAATAGCAAGTAATCTGCGCGGGAGTTTAGTTTTTTTGCGGAGTTGACGGACGTGTTAGGGATCGCTACAGTGGGCGTCAGAATTTTAATGGGTTCCCCAGAGTTTCCGTGTCTTTTCACGGCTGATTAATGATGTTAACCTTTGAAGGGACGAAGAAATGTCTCTGGTGGATTTTTTTCATATGCCCTTTTTATGCTTTGGCTCACCGAACAAATCTTCGTAGAACTTTGTCGGCACGTTTTTATTTCATTGCGTATTAGGAATTACTTTTTTTTTTAAGACGTACGTGTGAAGCGACCATAAAGAAGCCAGCTTAGTTGTGAAGGCCGACATCACCATTTATCTTTGATTTTATTGAATTTATTGCAATCGAAATTTTAACGGTTTAAATCTTAAACAAATATATAAATCGAGTGAGTGACATGGAGTTAATTGGAATCTTTGAAGCCGTCGAAATCAGCCTCTTTGACTTCTCACTTTCTTTGATATCCTGAAATAAAGGCCCTTTATCTACCTTTTACAGTATTTGACGGATATATTGAACCGTAAAAACTGAAGTGAGAAGTTGGCGTTTTTATTTGAATGAATTGTAAGCTTACAATTAGATAAACATTGAATGAACTCAAATTATGGAGTGAATAAATGAGAGTCACTCGTATTACAAACGCAGTCATGGAAACCTCGTGTTTACTCGTTATTCCTTTGTCGTCTCAGGCATAAAAGGAGATGTGGCGGGTAGATTTGAATTAATCCTAGTGTTGTCAGTGAACCAATACTAGTGTCACACTAAAAATAATCATGGACAACGATTCATACCCTGTGTATCACTATCTAATCGTAAATACTCGTATATTGATGACACCAATTTCTCCTTCTCCTCACCAACTAGCTTGTGGGCTACACTAATGCGTTCCTCTTGGCCCACTGTTTCCACTCAATCTTTCTCTAGCTCTCAATTTTCTCTCTGATGAACATTCCTTCACGCTTATTTATATTTTCACTCCTCCCGCTATCATTCCTCTCTCGCGTCGGCCCGACTCCTTTATGAATAAAGATGAGTGAGTGAGCGCCTTCTACCTCTCTCGCCCTGATTCAGTCCACCCCGTTCTCCGCTTTTACATAATAGAGCTCGCGATGGCAGCGGTGGGAGTGATAGCACACTCTGGAAATGGCCACTCCGAAATAAAGAATGAAAAAAAAGCAGTGAGCGGATGGGCCGTAAAAAAAAGCCGTGCCGCTGCCAGCACTACTGCCTTTTGCCGACACATTCCTTCCCCCCCTCTCGATCTACAGGCTTCCAGTCTCAACATTTACTCTTTTTTTCTTGGATTTTCGTGAATTTTGCGGTTCCGACTGCCTCTGCAATGAATTAGGGAGCCTCTATCCGTTAGCGGAGGGCGTAACTAGCTGGGTAGATTTGGGTGCTGCATCTACACGTGCGTACATTTCGGTATCGTGGTGATTCAATCGTATAGTTTATATGCTTGTGTAAATGATGTAATTATTTTGTCAAGTTTTCACTTATTATTGCGTTATTATTCTACGGTACAGCATTTAGGGGCATCAGGTGGACGGTAATATATTAAATATTGGCGCAGGAATTATTCTATTTGTTGGTCTGTTGTTGACATTTACAATTCTCTTATTGCTTATTCAGATGTCCATCATAACTCACCAGAAGCTGTTTAAAAGACTACGTGGTAACACTATGTGTGGTATTCTCCCGTATCAAGTATAATCATTAGTAATAGAATTAATTAATTTTGCCGGCGCTCATAAATTTGAGTCGTTTTTAGCGGGATCATTATCAATAACATTTGGCGTGATTTTGTTTATATTTTCCGTTTAGTGCGTTTAATATTTGTAGCCAATATTGAGAAAAGTAATAGAGATAGAGATGTAACTGTTGCAGTCGACACGAAATGCTCGAGGGGCACTGTTCTAGGCTGGGGTATATTTTCAGAGAGCCACTAGGATGAAATAGGGGGTCGGCAACTCGTCAACTTAGACCTTCAATTTGGAAGGAAAGTTGAAATTCTGCAGAATTGAACAATGGAATAAAATTTTTAATAAGTTTTGTAGAAAATAAAGATTCCAAAATGTATCGCTTAACTGGATTTTGTTGGTCATCAGGCAGGGGGTATCTGAAGGTTCATTTCAATGCCTAACCCAAGGTAGGCGAATAAAGTTATTTAATACACTATATTAATACATGCATGTAAAATGCGCCATTTGAAGTGAATTTAACATATTTTTAGATGAAAGACGCCAATTATGATAGGCATTTATCTATAGCTGACTGTTACTGTTTTAACCATGTTTGCGTGTTTATTAACCTTTTAATGAACGCATGCAACGTTTGTCGATTTTCCTCGTCAGATTTTTCAATTTCGATGAAAAACTCAAATAGGTCGTAGTTCTGGAGGATGAGCATTTCTCCTCTCTCGACCACGTTTGGTCGCTCGGATGCGGACATATTTTTAGTGTGCGGTAGAAGTAGTGGTAGTAGTGAGATTGTGTCGCTTTGTCGGAACGTGGAAGAATAATGGAGGACAGGCAAGAGACGATCGTCCAGCGCTGGAGCTCTGCTCGAGAGAGATAATTCATACGCTCCTCGGGAGTGCGCACGGCAGGCTGGCTGGCCCAGTTTCACGCGGCATTATTGTAAACTTTTTTGCTCAGTCCTCAGCCTTCGAAATGGACCGGTCCGTTTCCGGCGGAGCAAGAAGCATTTACTTTGTCGTTGGCCGCATGCGTGAAGATGTGGTGAGCCCCTCCTCTCTTAGGGTTTGGAGGCCGCGCTCGTGTTTTTCCACGAGCACCCGATGTTCGCGCTTTTGCGTTTTTCTTTTTTTGTGTTTATCTTTTCGCAAAGAGAGTCTGTTGTCCAGCGCAACCTGCGGTGGGCTTCCATTAATCGCGAATGTTTCACGCGCTTTTACTATCCTCCGCTTTAACCCCACTTGTGGTCTAATAGCGCTTCGTAGAAATATCATTGTTCTGATATGAGTTCTCTGGAAAGAAATATGCGTCGCTATACATCGTGTTGGTGGTTGCCCACTATATAAGTTAGTTTTTAATGGAATAGTTCTATGGTAGTGTTTCCATTAAGCTCCGTGGGTACTTGATACCTTTTTAAGATGGGTACTAAGTTGTGAAAAATGAAATTTTAAGAGCCAACTGTTATGCTAAACTATTTCATTCTCATTATACCAGCTTTAATGTTGTCTTTGATTAACATTTCATTCCGTTTTTTTACTCATAGCTATACAGCCAAAAAAATACACCCTTCCTTAGTATTCGACCTTCTCTCATTATAAAGTTTTATCTTTCTATTCCAATAAAATGCGTGCCAATATTTTTATATCGTACTATCTTCCTACTATATTCTTTTAGATGAAAGTATAAAATGAACTTGTTTTTTAAATATGAGGGTAAAGTATGCAAACTCACTTGAAAGTATCGCTGGTTGTTCTTATTTTATATTAATTTAATACTAATAGTGACGAAAAATACTCAATTAATATGCTAATGTAAGTGGATAATTTAGGTTTTTTTACAAGGAGGAAGCAACTTAAAATAAAATTCCAACGGCAGAGATGTGGACACAGGCTTTTGATTAATGCTTGATATTAATTTTAGGATAAATATAATTTTTTAGAAAACTCGTGCATTCTTTTGAAATTGGCTCTTAATTGCAGGTCAATACATTTTCGTTAATTCCATCGGTTTTCAGCCATAAATTGGTCATTATCATTAGTCAGCAATCCTAAGATTGGTTTTACGCAACTCACCATTTCTCTCTCCCATACGTTAGCATTTTCAAAGCGACGTATTTCTTCTCTTTTGCATCCTTTGTAACCTGTGTCCTATGTAACTCATAACACCTGTTCTTCTGCGAGTGTTTTCATCAGGCAAAAATTAGTAAACATATAAAATTTGATGATCATATTGCTTGAGCGTTGGTACTTGCGGCTCTAGTACACATATGGGGAGGGTTGTCCGAGGAACGTCACGTCTTTTGCCCTCTTCTACGCATGAGTGCCTGTGTTTGAAGAAGGGGTGTCGGAACGCGGGGAGTGTGCTTAGGGGTGAGAAGTTTAGATGGACAGGGCGGAGTGGGCCAAAAGGGGTGAGAAAGGGTTCGAAGGAGGTGTTATAGAAGGAAGGTCGATTGTGATAATAACGGGGAGGGATGGCGCTGTTGAGAAGGTGAGAAGGCGTACGCGCATTAACACACCTCGCCCATTGTGTCCCGAGGGAATGGAGTCGCCCGAAGGCCGTCTCACACCGAACGCGATGCTATGCGAGAGAACTCCTTCAGCCACATATCATGATATCGTTCTCCCTAACAGAAATTTCTCTGCCCGTCCAATACACTCGCGAGCCGAGCGAAGCATCGCGTCGCTGCCAATTGCTCTGATGGAAATTTTAACTCCCTTCAGCTTTTACAAGCGGTGCCTACGCACCGAAATGCGCTTATTAATTTAAATTTTAAAAATATTTACGGTCTTTCAATGAAAGTGTGGCAATAACTGCAGGAGGTGTTTGAAACTTCGAGGTAGGTAATTATTTTCTTCATATTAGCCTCATCATTTCTATCGTATAAGCGGTTTTACTAGTGTTTTGAATGCTCTCTTTATGAGACCGGGGCTATAAAAATATGCTAACACAACGGTAAATTTCTATTCTAACATTTCTCTTAGTAATTGCCGCCTCTCGGAAACTACATTCTACTTACGAACAGGATACGTTCTGAAGACTTGACCACAGGTCGGATTGGTAGCACAATATATTACAAACCCATTGACGTCGAACAGAACTGTTGGAGATTTTTTTATAGCGATGGTCGTTTGGCGGGCGATCTTAATTCGAGGATTTTAGTAATTTGAAATGCATCAGGTGGAAAGTTGGTTGGCGTAATCGTCACTCTCTTATCATCGTAGCTATTGCGTCGTGTAAACAGAGCTATAGCTTCTAGTGTGGCTGCGCTCGGTAGCGGGCGTTCGCTGCGAGTTTTCTCGCTTAGCTACGCACTCGGAGTGTGCCGTCTCTTTTGGGGCTCCCTGCGTAGGTATATAGCGCGGAAGAGGCGTGTCCGATCTTTCTCGGCTCCGATGCGGTGGCTCTCTCCTTTCTTCTCACTGCCGCGGCCGTCACTATTTTTCGTTTGTATGGTCAGCTCGAAGAAAGAGAGGCGATTGTTGTTGTATTGGGTGTCTAGCGGGCGGGCCGTAAGCGCTTGAGAAAGAGTGAGGATCAGTCTTTTGTTGATCGCACCATTTTCTTTTTTTCATTTTTTGACTGACAGTTGAAAGGCTTTAGCTTTTTATTGTATTATTATTTTTTTCAAATGAAAGGGGTGAGTTTACGGACAGGGAGAGAAATAGTGGTTGTGCTGGAGAGCTGAGAGACATTTGGTGGTCAGACGCCTTCAGTATTAAGGTTTTTTTTTCTTCACCTTGTGTTCATGGGGGTTTGGAGGCGTCAAGATTTTTTTCATTTCATTTCATTTAAGGGGCTAGGCGTGGTCCTATTCCCCGAGTTCGCAGTGGTGTGTGTATATCCAAAGACGTTTTACGGCTCAATGGAGATGGAAGGTAAGAGACGTAAAGAAGATTTAATCGCGTACCATTTCGCTCGCCGTTCGGGCATGCGATGACCTTCCGTTAAGTTCACGTGGACGGGCGATTTTATGTCCGCGTGCCCTGCTAATAAGGAATTTGGGCTTTTCATTGGCCCCGAAACCGTGCACTAAAACGAAGTAAATGTAAGGGCTTGGGTGTACACTGCGGTTACCTGGTGGAACTTCACATTTGGGCTGCTGTATATTATACCTCACCGCGCTGTCGTCATGAATTTATAGAATTCGGGAGCTGTTAGAGATATGCTCTTTTGTAGTTTCAGTTTTAAATCGGTCGTCGAAAACACACTTGGGTTAGATCCCTAATCACTGAGCAAGATCTTTTGGGTAAGTGTTTATTTTTACGAGGTATTTGGAACTTTTTCTTTATTGCCTGTAACGCCTTCTGTCACTACCACTGCTAACTAAGGTGGAGGTGAAGAAAGCCTTTCATTCTTCGAAGGGACGTGATTGATGTAACTATTCTATTATGTTATTACCTGGCTGAAATGCAGAGCTTCATATTGAGTCGTAAAGTGGTAATATTGGTATGGACATACGTGAATTCGCTAATCATCTAGGCATTCGATAGTAGATACATGTCTCCTATAGAACCTGCAGTCGTGAATATGCGTATTCACGCTGAGTGATCTTTAATGCCGGAGTAGGAAAGGACGAAGCAAATGTTTCCATTGCCCTGTGCACATGACCTTGGCTTTAATCTACTGTTTCAAACAAACAGCATAGCTACGAAGGTATCGTTGGGCATGTGAAATGCTTCGACCGGCTAGCTATCCTAAACATCGGCCACTCTGATGAAGAAACATAGCGAATCCGGTGAAAATAAACAATGCCGAGCTTGGATCTGGAAAGAGTCTGGATCTTGATGAAACGACGTGCAAACAGAGAAGCCGAATGTCAGCCACGTGTAACGAACAAACGGAGCCACTCAGTAGGGTTCGTCTTTCGCATCCACGCAAAGTTTATTGGCTTGAAAAGAAGTGGGGCTTTTCTGGAATAAACAAGGGTTTGCCTTCTTGCGTTGCTCCGCGGTTATTCCATTGAATGTCTTCTTTTGCCCTCCTTTACTCCTAAACCTTCGCCATGTGCGTTGGAGTACAACACTTTGCTGTTGTAACGTTTCATCACAATGAAGACGTGTCGAAAACTGTCTTCTCCTTCTTCAAGTACTTACGTGACTTCGTCCTGGTGAATCCAAGTGCATTCTTTCTTCAACTATTTCGCTGCGTTTACGTTCCTTGGAAGACATGAATAGCGTAGTGCTTTGCGTTGACTTATCACATTGCTCACGACCTTTTAGTTCAATCGCATCATTTGTCTTTAGTTCTGGAAATATTAATGGCTGAAGCAAATCCATACCTAAATATTAGTTTATTTTAAGTGACTCAAAAGTTGTCAAAAAATGGAAGCATCAAGGCTGTGGATCAAACGGGAAGCATTATTTCGTTTAGACCGAAACAAATGGGATCTAAGGGTCTGATTAGAAACTGGGGAAGATTGACCATTAGCACCGGTTCTACTTTAGTCTGCCAGTGGGAAAAGTAATCTAGGGATCCAGCATATGGCGGAAAACTAAGTTTTTTAGCTAATCAGCCAGCAGCGTTTCCTGGGTGAGGTCTTTTTTCCTCCCCAGCCTCCATAAATAATTACCTTTGAGCTTCTTCACCTTCAAAAATCTTGCAGGAATTATAGCTATCACATTCGTGTGGTATCGCTTTTAATAGTTTATGAGGGCAGAGTACGATTGCAGCAGTACGTCCTTAGTGTGTTCCACGGATAAAATATTTCATGTGGTTTTTCCATAAGAGCAGGGAGCCAGTGAATTCTTTCTTCTTCCTTTTATTTTCAACTAAAAATGTGGTTTTTGCCCTAACCTCATTGATTTTATTTCTATTGTTGCGGTATCAATGAAAAATCTGTGGTTACCGTCAAATAAAATAAAATATCCTTTTTGAAACTGAATTGAATTATTTAAGGAAAGGTAATGGATAAAAATCAATTATTCAATTTACAGCCGCAGAATTATTTGCTTTTCCTTTTTTTTACAGAGATCAATCCGCTATTTCAAAGCGAAAATTTCTGAAAAGAGTACAAAAAACTGTAGGTACACGTTGTGGTCGAGTGAAGAAAAAATTTAATGGGACTGGTATTTTAGTCAAATATAATTTCATTTTTAATGTTAATCAATTTGCACTATGCTTACCCTCATATTCAACTCTTAATAGTATTAATCGGGAGAACAATACCTATCGCACAATACCTGTATTCTCCATTTTTAACATTGTGTTAAGCTAATTTTATTCCGTTATGCACTCTTTTTATCTAGCCAACCACAATGGAGCTAGCATGATTGGAGAAAATATAATGTGTAATTCTCATCTGTCGCGTGGAGTAAGTGTGCCAATGAAGTCCAGGAAAGCGTATTTAATAATAATTTCCTATTTGGACTGCAACAGTTATCTTTTCGAGCTCCACAGAGGCAATTGGGGACTGATAGATATTTGTATTTTTAATTTTGTATTCGTTTTTATTTATTACTGGAGCCTGATGGGCTAGTAAAAAAACTTTCATTGAATTTTATCTCCCAATTTCTATCGTTATGAATAGAAAGAACTTTATCCTACTGAGAGCTCAGTCGATGTCGTGGATGTATCAGCAGTAGTTAGACAAAGAAACTTGAACATTGTTACTTGTAGCGCGGGTGTAGGAGCTTATTTTCTTTACCAGTATTTATATATATGATTGTCTTTGTTCTTTTAAATTATTTCTTTCAGATACGACGTGGTAAAATTGATTCCTATGGATTGATTCCTATTCCTTTGAATCAATTTTACCATATCGCGTCTGAAATAAATAATTTAGGTGAGTAAACGTAATCATATGCATTAACACTGGTAAAGAGGAAAGCTCCCACACCGCCTCTACGAGTAAGACTTTAAATTTCTTCGCGATATGTGGTATTGTCCATGGAATGTATATAATATCGATGATACCGGAGAAAAATCACAAATGGCATAGCCGGATAAGAAGGTGAAAAGTCCCCCCTTCGGTATTTTTCCCGTACTTAGGGTATGCGATTTAGGATCAAATAGGACAAACCTCCCCACATTTCCAGCCCGCTAGATGCCCACCAGGGCTGGCTAGTTCGAAAATACGATTTTCACTCTTTTTTAAATATATCGGTCAATAATGCATATTTTTAATGCGGTTTGCGGCATTGGAAACCTTATTTAATGGAGCAGATTTCCAATTGTTTTCAAGAACTTTGAGCGGGACAACAAGATATGGTGTCGATTTGAAAATTTCTAATGCATGTTTTCATAAAATATGCTTGAGAGGGCCAAAAAGAAAAAAACGTTTTCTGGAGGTGTTTTTTAATACCATTCGGCTGGCGTATTGAAAATATAACTTGTAGGTGGTGGAACATCGCGAAAAATGCGATTAAAAATATGCGATTTTGGCCATTTGGCTCTACACTCTAGCGGGCTGGAACTGTGGGCAGGTTTGTCACATTTGACCCCAAATCGCTTACCCTAAGTACGGGAAAAATCCCGGAGGGGGGACTTTTCACCTTCTTAGCCGACTATGCCCTTTGTGATGCTCCTATCAGTGCGAAGTGAATCTAAAACATGATCGGGGAGATAAAGCAGAGAATTCGTGTACCTAAGCGCTTGGAATGCGGATTCGTTAACAAAAAAAGTAATTCAAACGCTTTATTATGTGGAGAATGCATAGGCCAGAGCAAGGCGAGGGTAGTGTATCGTGGCCTGGACTAGAATTCTTGATTGAGACGGAAACAGCTGTGACGGACGCGGGTCGAAAGGATTGGAGATGTGGGAGGGAGGAGGACTACTTAACGGAGAAAGAGGGGAGTGGGCTGGTCAACAAAGGGAAGGTGGTAGAAACAGATAGGGGAATGAAAGGTGAAAAAGTCGTTCTTTTGAGTGACTATTTTTACGCACCTTTTTTGATGGAGTGGATGCCACAGCAGGTCGGATGAATCGAAGAGATAAAAGCGTAGAATAATGTAACAGCGGGCTATCGGGATAAAATATGATGTTGCGGGACCTAAGTCTTTGTATCGGTACGCGAGTGAGCGGGGGTTTCAAAACCTTTTCATAGAGAATAAAGCCTCCTCAAGTATTTTGACTTTGAAAAGGTCGAGTGAGTGTGATTTAGTTTTATTTTGTTGACCCTAATGCTTTTTTGGTTGTCGGTCTATTTACATTAAAACATCTGGTTAAGGATGTTTTTGATTTTTTGGAAACCTATGTCAATATCATGAAGCCTTTCATTCCCCAAGAGACAAATGTATATAGTTTTCATGTGAGGATCTATCCATCGCGTGGATCCTTCCACTTAAGAACGATGACACCATATCAGAGATAGTATTTGTTCTCTTATACGATTACTACTTGCTTAGGTTTCCTGTGTTTTTTTTCATGTATAGCGTTAAATATAAATTAGAATTATTCTTCCCCCTGAAGGCCTAGTGCTCTAACGGTGACCTATCGACAGACTTCTTCATTAATTTGCAGACCTTGCTGTATAAATCGTTTTTATGAGACTTGTGTGTCAATATAGCCGAGGTTGTCTCTCAGATACCACAGATAGACATGTCTGTATTTCCATTACTTGTTCTGGAAACCTCACGAGAAAACTTTTTCCTTTCACCTGTTAACCATGAGACATCCTGCATTGTTTGACACGTTTCCTAAGCCAACACTGGCAGTGATACAGATGTAATGCTTTCGTAAGATAACGCGTTTGACATATTTGCGTTCGAATTATTTTAATATATGCATAGTTGGGTCTAGAGTTGTAGAAACTGTGATATCTGCGTATATTCACGAGTCATAAAGAATTAAACATTATAATTAATTAAGTAATTACTCATATATTTTCGCTGAATTATATATTTCGTATATTTCGGTGAAAAAAATAATGAGGTTAATTAGAGGTACGATACCTTTGTGTACGTAGAGGATAGGAAGAATGGTAAAAAGAGTGAAGCTAGAAGGAACTCTTCCGAGGATAAGCGTGCAGCAAGGGGAGGGCTTAATCGAAGATGGAGAAAAGGAGGGGAAACGGGAACTAAAAATGGCTGGAAGAGACGAATGGAAGGTGGGGAGGAAGGGGGGGACTTAGGTAGGGAAAGGACGGTGGTGGAAGAGATCTGTTAGACGAGAAGGAAAGTGGACGAGGGAAAAAAGTTCAGAATAAAAAAAATGTGTCTCGTCCTTTCGCAGCGATTTCTTTTTCTCGGAGGTGCGACGTTGAGTGGGGTAGTTGGTTGGTGGCTAAGAAGTGAGTGCCCTGCCCGAATAGGTCAGGGCAAGAGGGTAATGGAAGCAAGGGCGACGGAGGAGAGGGACGGAGCAATGCAATTCAGCCATCCAGTTCCTTCCCTCAAGTCTCCGATGCACTGAATTAGTGAGTGAAGGCGGGTGAAAGCAAATCTGCGTTTCTTTGGGCTATGCAGTAGATGCGAATCAGTGAATGCAAATGCTGCAATGTTAAAAATGGGTTTCGTCATCAAATAAGGCGTAGAATCACATAATAGATGGCCAATTATACGAGTGATAACCAACATGACGAAATTTGAATATTTACAAAGCTAGCGCATAATCAGCTCAGATCCTATGTCTGATCCATCACGAGTCAAACCCATCGTAAAGTTGTTCTACTACACTTTAAAGGTATATTATAGTGCTATTTTGAAATTTATATTTGAATTTTTCTATTCCTAACCGTATTTTGGATGCACGCCGATCGATTATGACTAATATCATAGAGTAAGTATATGCTTACTCTATGCTAATATTTTCATGGTCACAAATGAAAATGCTATCTTTGAAATTATTTCGGAAGGAGAACGCACTCACATAGTTATTTTTTTACTAATTATTCCTAGCACTTCACTGTGCACAATGCCCTCAAACGTTTTTAAAAACGCTACAATTTATCGACAGAAGCGGACTTTATCAATCAAGGCAAATAATACATTTCGTATCGCCAGAAATGGAATTGTGTCCATGCAACTAAGGCATGAGGAAGGGGAGAGTCGAAGGTTTTGACCAAAAAGGCCTCAGTCCAGTTTCGTTTGGTAGTGAGGGGACGTCTGCTTCTCTCCCCACGTGGTGGCGGCGACTGGCACTCACCGTCCTCCCCACCCCCATCTCGCCAGCGGTTCCGCAAAGCTCACGTTTCCATCTCCTTTCCTTCTTCTTCCAGCCGCAGCTAAGGCTTTCTCCCTTGCTGTCCCAAGTCTCTTCCCCTTTTGAGAGGTCTTCATTCCAGCCATAGGGGAGGCGATTGAACCAAGACCATCCATCGCCCAGCCCTTCTCGACTCCTTCCCTTACCCACTTCTTTCTCCTCCTTTCCTTTTCATTTCACTTTCGCTTTCGGAGAAGACTCTTGCCCTCCTTTACAGCACGCACTCTTGCTGGTGTCGTGTGGGTTGCCGAAAGCAGAGCCGTGTTTTCTTCCCTCGGGTTTCTTGCGACTCAGAGAAGGAAGAAAGGAGGGGGTGTGGCCTTTTGTATGGATATGGCTTCAGTTGTCCTCGCAAAAATCTGGAAGAATGATGAGTCCTTCGTCACATTTAGCCCCCAAGCGTTTGAGCTTATCTACCGAACCGATCTCGCCCCTCTTGAGAAATGGAAGACGTTTCTACGGAATGCATGTGAAGGAACATATTTATGACAGAATTTTTGAGCGAAGAGACTCATGAAACTTGAGAAGCACAATTTTTGGTCAACGATTCGTGTTTTTCTCCTGCATGGAAGATGGTTTTTGTGTCGTTTTTTTATATTAGCGTCGTTTTCCCATTTGTTATGAGATGCATTTAGTGAAATTTAGAGGATATAGAGTGGAATCTAGGGGCTGACGAGATCATTATTTATTCTAGGACTTAGGAGTATTATTTTAATTGGACAATGTCAGAATTTTCTCCAGATCGCAGAAGTATTTTTTTCTGCTGTGCAAAATTCACCACTTTCAACTTTTTTCCGCAAGATATGGTATTAGTTTGGTTTTTAAATCCACTTTTTTGTTTTTGATATTAATTGCATGGCTAACTGTTCTACATTTTTTCATTCTGAGACGTGATGTGAATTAAACCTAGGGAGCCTTGTGAATTTTGTGATTCCTTGTCTAAGAATTTTTAATTATAAAAAAAATAGAAAGTTGAATAGTCTGGAAAGTTGAGTAATCTAGCCTGAGGGCTGGTGAAGTACTCTCCTTCTTATCTTTAATAATTTTTTATGTGAATGCTGCTCATTTTCAATACATGCATGATCCACACCACATGCGTGTCTTGCGTCTCTGGCGATAGGAATTGCCAGTACCCAATGTCATGAAAACGGAGGAACTCGGACGGAGTGGCGAAATCACTATTCAGCTAATTAATTTTAGCTCCTTCAATTATTGTATTTTCGTTTTTTCCCGTGGCTACTTTGCGAAAATGAAAATGTGGTGCACTCTCTGCTATGAACTTGCATTTTTTTGTCGTTTTCATTTAGCTTTAAATTTGGAATAGTGGCTTTTTTCTCTTTCCCTCTCTCTCTCTCTCTTAGTAACACGAGCGCCGATTCCGAGAAACGAGATGCCACTTATCCCTTTCTCGAGGGAATAAGAGGTTCCGTGGTGGTGGAGGGAACGAGGTTCGGAAAAGGCGGTTTGTATGGCGAGATGACCGAATCAGCCGCTACTCCCTCCCTCTCGCGCTCTCATCCGGCTCGCAACTCTTCCTCCCGCAATCCTCTCCCACACCTTCCTTCCTTCCTTCCACACAATTCCTCTCCGTCTCCTCCTCCCTCTCCCCAACACCCTCTCCTTCCCCTCTGCCCTTCATCCCGAGCCAAATTGGTCCGACCTGCTGCGGACTTAATTGCAGCGAAGGCAGAAGCACAGGGATTAGCCCCTTCTCCGCCGCCACCACCCTCATCCTTCCTCCTGCGTGCCCTCTCCCTTTCGAGATAAGGCTCCCGAAGCAGCAGCATCAGTTTCGGGGTGGGAGCGAAGATAGGAGTGTGTGTACTGGGAAGAGGAAAGGGTGATGGCGAGAAGCCGAAGAAGGGAGAGAAAGAGAGGCCATTTTGGAGAGAGGGGGCGTGTGTTTTGGAGTATTTCGAGGGACTGAAGATTTCGCGAGAGGGCCTCACGAGTGGAGGAGGCAACATTTCAAGTGTCCTAAGACTTTATGCGCACTTCGAGGCTGAATCAAGTTTTAACTTCTCGTGTAATATGTGATTTATGCATTCAATCCGATAGTTGTTTGCTATTTTTTTGGTAAAGTGAATATTAAGTATAGTGAAAATTGTCAGAATGAAGAGGAAGATAAACGAAATGGTGGTTAATAAAATAACCTTCTCAGTTACAAGAGGAAACCTTTGAGACATATAATTATTAGGCAAAACTATTAGCTTGGGGGATTTACGAAGGACTAAAGATAGCCGAATCTAGTATTAATAAAAAGGATCTTGAGCCAGCTGATTTGTCTTTGAATTGTCTACGAAGATTATTTCTCTATCAACCGCTCTAAGACGTCGTACGTGTTAAACTAACCATTTCCGTTTTGGTGGAAGAATCTACGCTTCATGTCATGTGTTTTGGTTCATGTCATAGTTGTTGGCATTTCTATGGCTCCTCGGAGATGTAATTTTACCCTTGGCCTGTTTGCTTTTGAACGTAAAATGAAGCCCTATCTACTGCGGCTTTCTTAGCTTCAGACAGACCGTTAGATACGTCTATGAGAATAGTTTTTTTTCCTCTCGAGTCCCTTCGACGAGACTGTCTCCACTTCCAAGTCTCCAAACCTTCCACCGCTCTTGCCCGCTTCTATTTCTTCCCTCATCCATTTTCCCTCCGCTGCCACGCCACCGCCCCCTCGTCCACTCCGGTCGCCAGAATTATTAAGTAGCGTGTATCGGACTTCAGGGTGGCCGTAAGAAGGCGAAGAAAATACGAGCACGCATATGGATGGTAAACTTGAGGGATGTGGGTTCGACCGGCATTATTACGAACGTTTGCTCACCCTTGCGGAGCTGAAGTCCATCGCAGTGGCCGGAAGGAAGCGAAGGGGACCCGCGGGGAGGTTGGGAAGGGACCGAAAACGTCACTCAGGGGGCGGGGTAGTTGTGGTGGACGCACGTATTCGTAAATATCGCCCTCGCTCTTAAGTTTCACATGCGCAAAAAGGTTTATTTCCATGCACTCACTCCCAGTTCAATTGTTGCCTAGTACTGAATTCATTAAAATTAACTAGTAATAAAACTGCAAAATAAAATTGAAATACTATCGGTGTTTTGTGGCTTAGGGCATGCTCATATTGGGATGTTTTATGTTTTGTTCATTCTGTGAATCTAAAATTATGCTATTACAGATCTTGCTAGTCGTAATGTTAGCTAACCTTTCTAGTCTTATTCAAGGAACGACGGTTATTTGATATTTATTCTATTGTGGAGAAATATTCCACACAATTCAGTAATGTTGTGGTTGATATCTGTCTTAATGAAATAGTTAAACTTCAATTCTAAACGTTGCAGTGGATCACTAATTGGGTATTAGAAGTAGAAGTTGAATCACCCAACCTTCGTATTAATTTTGGAATTATATAGGATGACTGGGGGGTTTTATTAAAATCTGTTTGAGAATAATAAGATTGAGAAATAATATGGCAATAGTGTGGATGCTTCTGGGGGTGAATGTGTCTCCTTGACCACATGAGTTCATCGGCTCATATATAAACACTTGGCACTCGGGTCTTAGGATGTTGTTGGTGTCCCTCGATCTGCTATTGAAGGGGGGGGGGGTCCACTCCCAAGGGTGCTTTTGCGAACCTTTTGAGTGAGAAGAGGAAGAATGTATCAGGACGAAGTGGGGCGGTCCTCGCGGTGGGTTAGAAACGGTTTTTGGTCTCACTCCCTCCCTCCCTTTGGCTGTGGTCGCTTCCTTCCTTCTGTGCGTGGGTGTAGCGTGGCAAAGACAGAATGATTGAGCGCTTTTGAGTCAAGGGGAGAAGGGGAGAGATTTTGGCGGGCTAGTCTCTAGCAGGAGGGGAGGGAGAGTGGTGGGAGGTTGAGAGAGAAATGCCTAAACTTGAAGAGAGAGGGGGTGGGGAGAGAGTATTCCAGGGACCTCACTGCTTCCGGAAAGAGAACCGTTGAGGTTTGCACGTGGGAGTAGTGGGGAATGGACTTACAAAGAAGCAGATTTTAGTGGGATAAAGTCGGCGTTTTCAGTAGCAAAGAAAGTCAGACGCTGTGTGTTAGGAGTTCCGCAGAAAGATAAGTTCGTACATGGGAAAGTCTTAGGTGTAGAAGGTACTGCAATCGGTAAATATTTGTCTTTCGATGGTCAAATCAACCGTTAAGAGCAAGAGAAAGAATCTTAAATTTCTTTCCTATGAATTATGGCTTATTTAGGGGAAAATAGTAGTCGTTACTCAGAATTTAACTGAAGACTTGTTTCGAAATGAAATTATAATTTTTATTATGGAACTGTGGTTGTATTTAAAATTAGCAATCACGCGTTGAGTAATTAATTTTCTTTTATTGATAATGGCAAGTATGGTTTATACCTTTGGAGTTGCGCTGAAGTACGGCTTAGTTATTTCCTAAATGCGTAATAATAATATATTATTATCCGTAGGTGAACAAAGTATGCCAATGAAGAATGCGCAATCAATTAACGAGTTTTATGTGTCAACTGGAATTAATCCGTATATTTTAAATGAAAAATATTTTTGATGAGGTGTAGTGGCTTGCCACTTAAAATTCTTTATAAAGTATAATTTGTTTTATCTCAATTCACTGCCTTATCGAACTAAAAAGGTTTCATCGATTTGATTTTTATTTCAAGTAAAAGGTAATTTAAGTGCCATTTAATGAGACCTCGATGATATGATGTTATAATTCTATGCTTACAATAGGTACAAAAATTATGAAAACCTGCATGGTGGTAAAATTAATTCTTACGTTACCAGAAAGTAGCGGCGCAGCACAGCCTACAATCTTACTGAGAGCTGTCGATTAGCATATATTGATTTTCGTTTATTACAAGCGGCATAAATGAAGCCAAGTTTCTCTAATAATAACAATAGGTCCTTTATAGTTTATAAATTATTTTATTTATCCAAAAATAACATTTAAAAAATTGTTTAAGTCACAGATTTCAACTCAATGGTTCGGTAACTGGCACATTCAGCTGAGGGAAAATGAAATCGGTTTGCAGTTCTTCTGCCATTCCCCGCGAATATAGATATACGTGTGAGCGGTTATTCTGTTGAAATTTGCCATTTTCCGCGCGTCAGCCGCGTTTTGTTTCTCTCCCTGATCGTCTGGTGACCGGGTTGGAGGCGCGGCTTCAGCGGCGGAGTTGGCACGTACGCGACCGAATCCGATTTAATTGACCACTTGGTTTGACGCGCGGAGCGGTCAAGCCTGAAGAACGCCTTCGTAGCCAGCTGCCAGATTAGCGCGTTTTGTATTTGGTCCCATTGTCACGGTTACACCTGGTCGGCATCGGTCTAATTTGGACGCTCGCTCTGTCCGGGCAGTATTGAGTAATGACCCTAGGTGAAAAAAAAGCTGACGGATAAGTTCCCCGCGTGTGTAACGTCTGGGCATTATCAGGAATAAAAACGAAGATGGCCCTTGGTAAATATATTTATTCAAAATGTTTAATTTTAAAAATTATTTCATAATGTTAAATGAATCGTTGCATTTTTGATCTATTTACTCGCATGTGAATTTTGAGCTTATTAGCATTTCTTCAAGTTACGAACAAAGTTTTTTAATCTTATTTTCCAATAATCCATAATTCAATGCTAATTTCAAGTTTACCTTGAGGTAAGTAATGCACATTTGGCTTTTTTATTTATAGATGGGAGGTCTGATATTATTTTATAAGATTCTAAATTTTTGGCTTTTATCTTCAACATTAATGGGTAGAGTTGGAAACTTTTATGCAAACGAAAACTTGTCTTTTGTCAATGACGGAGCTTAAGTATTAACATATTTTAATTACTATTTACTTCTTATACCCATTAACATTGCAATTCAGGAATCCATGATTAATTCATGAGAATTTGATGAAATTTTTCACTCACGGAAAATGTGATTTTTACTCCATATATCATTCTTTTATAACTTTAATGGCTATTGCATAATTAGAAAAATTAAATGAAAAAAAATATAAATGAAGATCAACATACTCACTGGGAATCGTAATGAGGGAACGCTTAGTTGACATCTGGTTACTAATTTTACCGAGGCCAGGATGTAGAGAAGTATCAGTAAGTGACGGTAATTTTTCTAATGAAAGAGTCAGGCTCTGAAAGATTAATTTGAAACTGTCAAATTTTCATACGGAATACAACATTATTGCATGTTGTGTGAGGTAGACTAGAAGTAAATTGCTCGCATTACGAGAAATTCTGTTTGGAAGGGACATTTTGAGTGCGGTACTATCTTTCTTTCCCTCACAGGAAATGAAATTCCTTTTTTTTCTGTCTCTGTACTAACCGATGAAATTGGAGATGAGGCACGAACAAAGCGCTTGAAGCACTAGATTATTATCACCATGAAGATAAATTGTTTACAGTGCGATACTGTTTCGTGCAATTTTAGTTTTAATTTATGCGCGGTGAATTATGCGCGACGTTGCGACCATTTTATCTTTGATGCCTCGGGGGCGTGGAAAATAAATTTCCTCTGCTTGAGAATACACGTATGTGTTTAGCGATGGAGGGCTCGATGTCGTTTATATTGTCATTAGACTAATTTCTAATCGCTGAACATAATCGCATTTAAAGCCCCTGGCAATATAGTAATATTACGCTGCGCACCTACGTTTTATTTTATGTGAAAAAACAGTAAAACATATTGTATTAAAATACGCCAAATCCCCTGAGAGGAATTATAGGGAAAAAGCTCCCCTTATAATGGGTATAACGAGTAATAAGTTCAACATTTATTGCCAGCAGTTACGCGTATCATTCGTATAAAATGTGCGATTATTTTAATTCTTGAGTTTTTGTGAGATAGCATTTTATGCTGTAAAAATTAATTACAAAGTATCCATAAAAGTTACTTCATTTGAATATAAAATGTCTATGTTTAAGCTTTCGAATAGTTTTGTATATAAATAGAATATTCTTTAATTTATGAAGTTTACATAAAAAATTGTGCTAAAATAACCTTCGCATTTCCCTTTTCTTGTTCCTTGTTACCTTTTCCGATGTATGATTTCCGTTTCCACGCCTTCGGTTGCCTAGTGTATTTGAATGAGATGTTGCAACTGTGTTTCGTGGAATGACTAATAGATAGTTATCTAACACAAAACAATGGCCAATATGAACCACAGAACATATGCAATCCCCTCCGGTTGACGTTTCCCTCGAGGATAATCAAATGATCATTTATCTATAATGAATGTGTTTTATCGCTTGGGATTGGCAATTTATTATTCATTTTGCCGTGCGTATCGACTTAAGCGGTTAATTGAGTCTCTCAGTAGAGAATAATTCCAGATAATGTTATTGGATTGATTTGGTACGGGGCATAATCATTCTGACAGAAGTTGATAACGTTCAGAATTTAAATTTTTAGAAAAGACATTGACAAGCCGTGACAATGAACTGATATGAAAAGAATATTTAATTCAAAGATTAGCACAAGATTCGATAAATTCCGAGAGTTATTCATTTAACCCTAGACCCGCGGTTGCAAAATCTTCAGCCGTCGTCATGATTAGGATAATAATGTGTTGTTTCATCCTTGGCTATCACGAGCTTCGCTTTGTATTTGTTGAGTAAATATTAGTATATTTTCGATATGGTAATAGAATTTATGCTTTCATTAATTGTGGTGCTGTTTGACCCTATAAGTTTCTTACTCTAGTTAATATTTTCGACGACACTCGGGTGACATCTTAGGAGCTAGTTGTCTATTCCATTGTGATGATGATAGTTAATGGCTGTGGTTCAAGTTCAGGGAATACACTCAATTCTTCCTTTGCCGTGCTTTGGTTCGGTTGGGCGGGAAGTATTTCTTTGGAGCCTCAATGCGTTTAGCTCGCCTCTTTAGATGCAATGACTGGGGTAAAAGACCCTTCGAGGTCAACCGTAATGGAGGCTATGAGGAACGGGTTGCCATATCACTTGCTTTTGAGAGTCATGGTATTAGCACAGCGCGATGGCTCGGTCTTACCAGGGCGAGGATCTTAGTGCGTGCTACTCCAGAGAATGTGTGTTCGTAACCTGGCAAATGTGTGTAGTCGCGGCGCAAGTGGGAAAACCCTTGGGTGTGCCAAATAGGGTTAGGGGAATATAAATTGGCCGGAGGTGATACGCTAGGCGGGCATGGGTCGAAGGGCAACGTCCGCTTTACGCCGTCTTGCATTAGTGGTGTTGGTACCGAGGGACCGTATTCATTTAGGCACTTAGCGTGGCGGAGCATCGGAGATATTTTCGTGACTCTCTCATTTTGAACGAATCTTAACTTCTGAGTGGCATTCCATGAAAAATTTCGACAACTCGCGTCAAAAATTACTTCTTTTGCTAGGGTCGAGGTCTTATTTACAAGATCTAAACATCAAAATGTCTTGAGGTCCTGGCAGTTGGGCCCCATCCTACGTTCAAATACATAGATGATGTATGTAATGTTCCTGTCTTCTTTTGAAGTTTTTCATTGCCCCACAGTAAGTGATCGATTTATATTGAATAAGCTAGTTGAGAAAATAAGTCATTCTCGCCAGCTTTGAAGGCTTTTAGATAGCCGGCGAAAAATTTCCTTGATTTGCAACGACGTGGCGGAAACTCCCGACAACGATGGCATCAATGAAAATGAAAAGGAGACTTCGTTGATTTCCACAGATTTATTTCGTCTGTACGACATGTTTCGAACCATAGAGGTCATTATCAAGTACAAAAATTTCGAATGTTAAGCAAACATATATTCTCATTGAAGGGGTTAGGGGAAAGAGTGGAATGAATGGGTGTCAGGAGGGGAGGGAGGGGAAGGTGCTGGTGTCACACCCACTCCTTCCACTCTTTCCCCCAACCCCTTCAAAGAGCATATATGTTTGCTTAGCATTAGACATTTTTGTACTTGATAATGACATCTATGGTTCGAAACATGTCGTACGGACGAAATAGCTCTGTGGAAATCAGCGAAGTCTCCTTTTCATTTTCGTGTATTACTTTCCACATAGTTGAGCCTAATACAATTGAACGGATGGAATCAATCTCTATTCTATCCTCCCAGAAGCCTTCGTCATCGTTAGTAGTCTAGCAGTGCACGTGTGACTATTATCTCTCTAATTGTCTTGCATGCTAGGCAAGTGACTGTGGATCTTGTGCCACATCATATCCGAGGTTGGGAGACTACCCTTTGCGACCTTTTAGCATCTAAAGAAATACGTGCAAGGAAGGCAGGGTTGGATTGAAGCTTCGAGGCAAAGCAACGAGAAAGCTCAGATTCGAGAGGAGGAGAATGCTTCGCGAGGTTCAATCTGGATATGGGGACGCGTGGGAGTGATTGGGGTGCCAGGAGTGCGGAAGAGGTGTTTCAGAGGTGAGGAAGGCGGAGGGGTTTGTTAATGAGAAGTTGCGTGGTGGCAACAGCATGCTGTTCATTGTACCTCTAATAGTTACTGTCGCAGCTTCCTCATGCTCCTCTTTTCTACTCTACTCATTGCCTTTATTCGTATGCCTTAACTTTGAAAAAAAATTAATTCAGAATTCCACCAAGCTTTGTCGGAATGATTATAACAGTTACCGATTCAGTCCAATTAACATTATCTTTAATAATTCCCTGCAAAACTTAACCGAAAAAGTAAATACGCATGGAAAAATGAATGGATTGCCAATCGCAATCAATTAAACAAATTTATTAAAGGTAACTTCATGATCATCAAGGACAAAATCTATTGGAGGGGATCACATATGTCCTGTTTTCGATGCCAGTAGGTAGGATATTTATGGTATTAATGGAATAAGGGTGCAAGATGTCTTTGTGACATTGAATCGAGATACGGGTGTACTCAGTGTATTTACTCGTACCTGATGATGACGCATTGGAATTGAAACGAGTTGTGTGTTTAATGAAAACTATCTAAAAGCATAAAAACAATTGAATCTTTTGAGGATATATTAACATTATTGATGCTAATGCTATCATGGATTTTAGCAGGTTAGTCAAATTTTTACCAATCCTCTTTTACTACATAAACATCGATGCATTGATTATTATAGAAAGGAACTTGAACGGGCCATGAAATTATTTTATAGCCGAAGAAGCTTTTTCTTTACCCTAATTTAAAGTGGAAACTACGGCGTCAGAACCTCTGACAAGTCCTGAGCATGCAACTTTGGTTGCTTTATCTCATGCAGATATATTGATGAGTAAATGGCAGGACGGCCTACGGCATAGCCTAACTACTACAAAATACCACTTACGCATTCAAGTTGCAAACTCTTTCATTTATTCCAACTTGTCATGGCTTGACATGTCAGACAATTACCGCATTTTCCGTCGTTACTCTTGGTAACTCATCATTAGTAACTGGAAACGCATTTAAATGTGCTTCCTATTTATGGTGGCGTGCAATGTAGCTCATATGATGTCCTTTCGTTTCCCAGCTCGACTTCCAATGCTAGGAGACGATTCGTTGAATATGTAGATTTAAAGGATTGCGTGATTCAAGCGAGGCACGCGAACATTGCCTCAGTACTTACGTTTAACTTTATAAAGGTATGACTCACGTTTTCCTACCCGTGCTTTGAATTTTACTATCTGAAATGAACTTAATCCTGCGATTCACTCCACAAATATCCATACTTTATCCTCTTACTGTCTTTAATTTTCGCTCGCCCTTGCTTTGTGCTTTGAGACGGTCGGAACTTACTACCTCTTTTATATCGATAGCAAGAACACTGCATTAATGTTTCATTTTCATACTTCTTTAGGTTGTGCTATTCTAGTGTTCGTGCTTTTCGTCAATTTGTGGTGTTCGATTATTAAAACAGTTCGAGTTAACCATCCCTCAATTGAAAATAATTTATTTTGTTTCCTCGCGCTTTCATTGTAGTGTTAAGTTTTAGGGTTAGGAACGAAGTCGAGAATGAATGAAAGGAAAACCTTTGCTCTCGATCACGAAGATTTGGAGCACACTGTTGGAAGGTCTTCCTGAAGTTGGAACGGAAAATCAGAGAAATCGAAGCGTAGGAAGGAGATTGGCCGAGATAAGGTTACGGAAAAAGCATTGGTGTCAAGGATTCCGTGCTGGAAGAAGAGATTAAGGATATGGAGGTGTTTTAAACTCTTGTGATCCTCTTAAGTCGGAAAAAAACGACGGAATGGAGAAGGATTAGACACACTTCTTCTAAAGAAATAATGTAGCGTCCATAATCTCAGCGTTTCTCCCTGAGAGTTCAATTTTGAAAACCGAGGTTCGTGTTTCGCCGGTCTATTTTGCGGGAGTTGTATTTATGGCACCAGTTTAGGGGATGAGAGGTGAACCGAAAGAGTGCTAAGCGGAATCGGCTAAACCTTTCACCCCTTGCAAAGCATTTCTTGAAGCGTTATTGGGGCTTCGGTCTTGTCATTTACTCGCCGTGTAACTGGATACTTCGAAGGGTGTTCTAGGACCCTCCTTATGTTCTCCTCTGCTCTTTGATTTTTTTTCATCGGGGTGCACGAAGAAAAGCTTCAGTCTGAATTTTAAGTGGCTCCTTTTACGAAATCTTTGCTCGTTCTTAAAATTTTGTGGTCAAAAAAACATCAAATCACAGGATGAGGTAAGAAGAATTGGATGACAACCCACAAAGTGGAGTTCTAAGACTACAAATTCAACATTGCGTTATTTTGTATTATTTTAAAGTGATAAGGTCTATCAATCTCATTAAGACCTTCAAATTTTATGATTCTCTTTAAATACACTGTGGATTCCCTCTGCCTTTCATTGGGGTAAAGAAAAGGCAGCTCTATTAGATGAAATATTATATCGAGTTGAATGGGACTTTCAATAATTTATGAAATTTACAAATAGATCTAATAAATTATTGAACTTTCATTAATTTATGAGATCTATTTGTAAATCTGTTTATTTTAGTGGATAAACCATTATTAATGCAGATCACATTAAAATAAAACTCGTTATTTCAATTCAAATATAATTTTTTCGTTTCTTCAGTATCGCCTTGGTATTTCGTAACGCCCTTGTGATTGTTGTCAGCACGTACGTCGTTATTCCACATATGCATCGTATTAGAGCAATAAAAAAAGGAAGGATGAGCGAGTGATAATACGGTCTGGCTGGTAGGTTGTAATTAATATCAGGATATATTTTGTTATCTGAATTAGGCAAGCGCTATTCCTAGGTGGATAAAAAATTGGCTCGATGGTATTCGGAGCGAGATATTGTGGCCGGCCTCGTGGTTACCGCGATGAGAAATGTTTTCCCTTTTTCCTTCCTGCTCCGCACCGCCTGGCTCCGCTCCAATCGAGGAGGATGAACATTTCGGAATGGCTCGCGTCGAGCGGATAGCCGGGACTTATTAGCCGCCTTAATTTATGATTTGGCTCGGAATACGATCCGGGTAAAACTCTGTACGCGATAAGGAAATTGAAATGACGGGCAAGAATGATTGGTCCAAAGAGAGAGGAAAAAAAATTTCTCTCCACACTAACGCTCCACTATCGTTCCAGCCGATGGATTGCAATCGCATTAACCTCCGCGATCATGAAATGTAGCATATGCAACTGTACTGGGTGCATATTCTCTTCGTGCCTCCCATGATTTCCTATGGGCTCTCAGTACAAAATTGATGTGCGTGGTGAGCGATAGGTACGCCTTTAATTGGGCTCCATTGTTTTCCTATTTTATTTCTCTTGGCGTTACACGATGCCTTGCGACGTGGGTGATCATATGACATTGGGATTCGATTTCATATACCGTACAGACAACAGTAGAACAACTTGATATGCAGCTACGACAATAATTTGAAGGAAAATATTTTCTCTAGCGCGTATTCCAGTCTGCTATTTCCGATTTTAATTTCTACGTGGTGACGCGACGCAATGTGCCTAATAAAATGCGATTTGTGACAATATTGATATGTTTCCATCACATTTGAGCGACTTCATCTCTGTGGCAACTTATGTATCTCAGGAAATTCTAACGTGTATTAATTTCAAACAAATTAAAACTATTTTTTGTGATTAATATCTCGCATTATTTTTCTTCCGAATAGATATAAAAAGCCTTATTAGCTCGCATTTCGGGTTGATCCCCGTATCTTGGGAAAAGATAATAACGATTTATTATAGCTCTAGGAAGTGGTAATTTTTAATTATGCTTTAGTGGAGTGCCATCTTTATTCCTCAAAATTTGTTTTTCAGTGTTTCACGTGCGTTTTGCTCCCTATCAAAGTCGCTTTGGAATATTTTGAATGTTACCGGCTCTGCGCTGGACGAGTCGTGCGAGGTTAAGAGCTTGGGGTGCCGGTCCGGACGGAACAGCGGTTTTCACTTGCCAAGTCCCAACGCTTAGGGGACGCGCGAAATGGCTCGGATAAATGGAAAAGGGTACGGAGCACACGTGCAATGAGTTGGAGTTGGGGGCGGAACGCAATGGAAATTGAAGGGTGAAAAAAGAAGTCAGGAAGTACGCAGTGGTCAGCTTACAGGAGTATAATGGGGAAAAGGGACGGCCACGGCGATGGCCAAAGAACATAGGATTCGGGGCATGCTCTGCACGAGAACTTTTGCCAGGCATTTCGGGAGTAACGGCTGTGTATGGCAGAATGGGAGTACGGTAGAAATCCAGAAACAATGCGTTTTGCGTTCAGACTCCCATTCTATAGTGAACTCGGGCGAGCGACTGATGAAAGCCATCGGGAGCTGTTGGAAACTGGTCAGTCAGTCGAAGGGATTGGGCGTTGAGAAAATGAGGGATATGGCCATGGATGAGAGAAATCCCCGACCGGAGTAAATGGAAGCATAAGGGGAGAGCGGAGTCAAATGGAATCGGCCATTTGGCTGTCAGCGTCGACATTGGGTCGACTCCTTGCCCTTGGCGTCATTCCAGCGAGCCGGGAAATTTTAATTTTTGTTTACTCTTTAATTGATGGTGGACGCTACCTAAATATTGAGTATTGATCGTTCTCTTTGTTACTTCGACGCAGGTGACGGCATGCTAATATACTCAGTGATAATTTATGTTCATAAATAATCTGAATTATTGTAGGATGAGGTAAATAGGACGGTGTAGTATCGTAATATTCCGATATGAATTCAAATTTATGCCTTTATTTTTATGCAGCCAAGTTAGAGTTGGCTTATAATGTTCGCAAAGTTATTTTTTGGAAAGTTGATTTTTATATTAAATAAATGTTGAATGGAGGGCTTGACCCCCTCAATTAGGTATACATTATTCATGAATGCATGACCCAGTACTTTCCAGAATAAATAATAGGTATTATGATGGTGTTAAAAGTAATTTTTTTCAAACTTGTGAAATAGTTATAGACTGGAGATATAATGGGCGAAATAAGTATTACATGAATAATTGAATAGTTAAATGTTTTTGCGGTAGTGGTTTTCAACCAAGAATTCTGTAGATCTATGGTACACCTTTTGATGTTATGTTAAATCGTTGTTTTTAGTTAATTCGATGTATCATCATACGTTATTTGTCGAAATTATCCTTTAAGGCTGTAATGAAATTTTCGATTATAGTTCACTCCTTCTTCAAGAGTGCCTCTGCATTATAATTCATGTGAGCAACCCCGTAATACTTCATTCAAAACAGCAGAGTAACTTGTTATTCCATGCTCGTAGCCACCGAAGGATTTTAAGCCTTGTAATCTCCGCCGTACTCCGTCATTTCATAGTCTTCTCCCAAACGCGCGTTAAGTATAAGACGATACTCTGTGACCACAGCCCTTAATGATGGCTCAAACGTGACCTTTAGAATTTTCCGCATAAACCTGCCTCTTAACTCAAGGTTCATCGTACCTAACCAGTTATTAATTACATCGACTTAATATCACGATCCTCATCGATTCAACGCTCAAAACTTTCAAGTCTTCGGTTTAATTGATCGCTGGGATTGAAAAATGTTCTCGTGCGTCTCCCCCGAATTAAGTTAGCGTGGATTTTTGAAAGAATCTTGAATCACCATTTTATGGTATGGGATCCATGGATGTAATGATTGACTCCCATAAAGTAACATTCTTTTCTTAATGATATTAGTTTGTAGTTTGGGGGTTGTTCGATATCGCCTTTATGCATATATATAAATGGCTATAGTAAGTTATAACATTCTAGCCATTTCTGTCGTAAATGTACTATCACAAAAATAATATTATATTTTAACCTGGTTTGTTGAAATATTTGTAATCATCCAACACTAAGAGATAAGAAGTGTATATTATACACTATAGTTGTGTTTTCCACGGTTGCTGTAAATAAAAAAGTCCTCTCATATGATTCCTGTTGCGATAATTTTTAGTTTTGCATTAGTTAATTTTTACTACTCTGAGCTCAGATAATGATTCTAGTCTAGTCTTACAAAAGGGACAGTCTATCCCGCAGGAAACGGTGGTAGAATCTCCAGATTTATAAAAAACTAACATTTTGTATTTTTAGTCGCCATTAGGAGCTCTAATGGAATTCTTAGCCTTGTTGGAAGCCCGAAAAATTTCCCTTAATCCTGTACAAAACGGCGCGGCGTATGAATTTGTATGCAAATCCCTCATATTTTTTTACGGATAATGGGATAGGGGGTAGAACAGTGAGTCTTTTGCTGTATAGGGGAAATATGTTTGAAAAAGAGATAAGTGGCATGCATTTTTAAGACCTTAAAGGTTTCAATGTGATTTTCACACGAACTCAGTGTAATCTATGCACCACCTGTGATAGTTGTAAAACTACAAAACATTGAAGCCTAGGGCTTTTACTCTAATATAGTCGCTGCCTCATTTTGATGCTCAACGCATAATGTGCAAAATGAAATTAATGACTGCAATTTTGAGCGCATGAAGTGGTGTGCTAGCTTCCTCTTAAACTTTTTTGATCATTCAGTTTCCTGTTGGATTAATAAAATTGTAATTCTGTCAAAGTTTTTCCAGCCGCACATAATTTTTAAGTTTACACATCGGTCGCTTCCTTTTGCTGTGAGGCATGAAAATACTGAGCAGTGCCAAAGCGATCAGAAGTAAAAATGATATAAGTTGGTAGGCTACGAGAGACAGCGGCGGTAGTTACACTATGTGTCCGCTGAGTAGGGAGGGGGATGGTTGACGGGTTGGGGGCGCGCTTACACTAGGGGAAGTGGCAATTTTATTTCTCCGCGTGAGGAAACTGCTCGGAGAAATTAATATTGCCTTTTTGGTTTTAGGAATGCGGGGTGGGTGGGGCATTTGTTGTGCGGTATGGGTGAGGAAGCTGGTTTGATATTTTTTCGTAGCGACGAAGTTGTATATGTGCCTGGAGAGGAGGAGGGAAAGAGGAAGAGGGAATATTGCCCTATGTCGAATGCAACTCTAAGCGATAGAAACTCTCTCTAATCGCAATTACAAAAGTAGCTGAGGCATTCTGTGCTACGTAGAAATAAGGTGGAATGTTAACTTAAATAGCAAAATAAATATTTTAGCAGATGATTCATATTCACTTTGAGGCCAATAAAGACCCATTCCGAAATGTTCATCAAAATCTGACAATGAGACCAAAAAGGACAATTGTTTGTTGGATTGAGATAAATTGACCAATATACGCAATATTTTCTTTGCATTCTACTTATATTGAATGTCTTGTAACTCTTTGTAGGCTTAGTAGGTATACGATTGTACGGTTTTCTTACTTCTTAAATACTCATTAGCAGATTAGCATTTAGATTTCTCTCATATCTAAAATTAAGATACTCCGCACATTTTGCCTCTTTGAATGTACGAAGATTATTTCCGTAGTTGAATGCTTATCCCGAAAATAACAAGCCATTGTTTGCATTTGATTAATGGACATTTAGCATTCATTTTTGCATTCAAGGTATCAAATTCACCATTCCGTATTTGACCCTGATCTTAGATCGTTTTTCTTCATGATGTTTTAAACAAGGTATGGAATTTATCGTAATTGTGTATATGTTGTGGAAATGAAACGAAAAAGAACATATCGGCCAGTGATGTGCGGTGTCGCAGCGCTCGAGAAGTTTTCATCGCTTCGCTCATCTCATGTTCGGTGTGACTATGAAATAACAGTTTGAGGAAGATTTTACGACACATGGCGAGGATAGTTCTCTCTACGGCCTTGGTAGTGCGAGATTTTGCTTATTTCTAAAATGACATATGAGTATGATATGCGAAGGCCGAAACAAAGGAGGAGCGGTGGAACAGACGAGAGTGAGGGATATTGAGATGGGGTAAAAATGCTACAGTGGGGTGCGCGGGATTTGAGAAATAACTCTCGGGCGGGGGTGCGTGGAAAGGGGTAGCAAAGTGGAAGGATGAGGCTACGCGTGAGAGGGTTTTAATGGTTAAAAGGGGAAATAGTCGGGGGCGGGGGGAGGGGGGGCGAGACAGTCGTTTTGTATGGAATGGAGGGTGAGTAGAGAACAAGGATCCCGTACTCAAGTCCTTTGGATACCCTGATGGGTCGCGCGGGGGACTCAAGCATAAGCCATGGAATTAATTTGTTCATATTTTTACCAAGAGTATGATTCTATGGTTCAAAAGTAAAATTTTAGCGTGGATTGCATGAGTAACTAATCAAACTATATAAATTTTGTTTCTAAACTGATTACCGCGGTGATACGGTGAATGTATTGCATGAATTTAGTCTCCATCATAAGTAAAAAATTCTAAGATTGCTTTGACGTCGTTGACGATTCCGCTCTGCTATCCACTAGCCTTTTTAAAGTGACACATTCCTTTTTTAACATCCTTTATTACCTGTTGTATTTAACTCTTTCTGGACGTCTATCCCCCTTCTCCTCTTCCAACAATTATTATTTATTCAAAAAACTATCTTTTGAATATGCTTTTTTTGATCTCAGTATGTGCGCATTAGTTGCGTGTCTTAAGACAGCGGGCGGCGTAAGCTAGAGGGATCGAGAAGGGAACCTGAATCCATTTAGGGTGGTTGCTAGAGAAGTTGCAGTAAGACGTGGAATGTGAGTGAACTTAAGTGAGCCGAAGTTGCCAAAATTTCTCTCGCTCAAAGAACTCGCAATCGAAATATTTACTTCTTACCCTAAACAGTAGGTACACTATCTGGCGTTTGTAAGGTGCATGTTTATTGTGCTTAAATACGCACCCGTGGTAGTGGCTGTAATCTTGAAGATGGGAATGAGCTAGGGTGATAGAGTGAAACTGAACGGGGTGAGGATGGTTGTAGTAGGGAAGACTTTAGGGTTAGGAAAGGCGTGTTGAGGTGGTATGTTGCCGTATGTATGAATGTATATATGTGTATACGTGTGTGTGGGATACCTTGCGTTCGTTCGAGCATGAATGGACGCACCCATTAGGAGACGAGGCTAGCGGAGTGGAAGGGCGGCAAGGGCAGTGGGGACAAGGGGCTGGAGAATGTCGGGCTAACGCGGTAGGAGAAAGAGGAAAGAAGGAGGAGGAAAGTGTAGCAGTGTTATGGGAGGAATTTCGGAGAGAAAGGGAAGTAGAGCGGTGGGAAATGGAGAGAGAGGTAGTGCTCGTCTGATGTTACTAGAATGGCCATAGTAAAATGTTTTTATGCCTTAGCGCAATTTTCTCGTGAAACGTAGATGGAAAATAGGTCTGGTTCCTTACCGTGTTTTCAAAGTGACGATATCACAACCATGGTCTCGGGAGAATGTAGTGCATCTAATTTAACTTAATAGAAAATTGGAGTCAACTATAGCAGAAGTATATAGCACTTATATCAATTATATCTTGTGTTACTCGTGTCGAGAAAGTGAAGCTCCATTTGTACGGAAGTTTCCATCTGGCTGGGTAAATTGATAGACTATTCATTATATTTACAGATGTTTAATTACTAAAATATTTTTTATGGTGCGTACAAATAATGTATCACCTGGTTCATACTAAAACAGCTTGAAGATAATGCCTCGGTATCCATTTGTATTTTAATCAAATAAAATTTCCCATTAAATATTTATCTTACCTGAAATAAAATCTTTCTCTGAACTCAAATAAGATGTGAAATTTAGCTCCAAATTCTTACCTCTTAACTATCAAAATAACTCCGTGAATAGATGGCTCCAGCTGTAAAATTTATTTCGTATGTAGAAAAAGGCACGCTTGTGTGATTGTGTGCAGGTTCTTAATAGGTAGTATGGATGGCATAAGCTAGTTTTTATGATAATATTAAATATGATACAATAATCCATTTTCCATCGCTCAGTCTGTGAATGGTGACCAAAGAGTTACACAAAAATAAATTCAATGGTTATATGGTCGTAGTCTAAGTATAAGTTTTCGTTTCTACAGGTGAAGTTCGTGAGGCACTTTAGGATGAATCTCTCTTGTGTATGTATAAAGTGACCCTGGTGATTAATTGTTGATAACTTGCAGTCCAATCGCTGAATTTTAGAGATTATTTCTCCGAATGTGAAGGCTTGTGAATTACTTTACCAATGTAGAATATACGTAACTATTTGTCAGACGCGTGATTTAACTTCAGCCCTTTGCGTTTGCGCGTAGTTGATTTTGATGGTAAAATTATGTTCACGCAATGCAATGAATGTTGTATATTTGTTTCCTTTCTTGTATTCTTGATCTGCATGGGTTGTAGTGGTGGAGGAAGGAGTGACTTGCTGCAAGGAAAGATTGGATTAGAATAGAGTTCGGTGTTCCTAGATCGATTCTTGGGTAACAGAATTCGGTGGTCCTGTATTTGAGGGAGTCGAGGCGGGTCAAAGCGACTCTCTAGATGTTCTGGTAGAATCACTAAGACGGAAGCGATTGCTGGAAGAATGGCATGAAAGGGGTGCCCGGAAAATTAAAGGAAGAGAACTACTGATCCAAAGGGTGGAGTCAGGAACGCACGTTTTTGGGGAAACCTTTGTGATTCCATTTGTGGGGTGAAGCGCAAAGCCTTGGAAGTTCGAGTTGGGGTCCTTGAGAAGTAAACAAGCTTCCATAATGGTTTTGGAGATTGGATTCTCCGAATGCCTGAGATTTTTCGCGCTTCGTCACAGAAAATTCAGAAGTCATTAACTCCTGGCCAAAGTAATTGTCTGACACTCTTAGCAAAAGGTTTTTATTATTTCTACTTCGTTGTAACTGAAATTAAGATGCGCATGGTTAGTAGTTTACAAATTTTCATGTAGAAAACTAGTCAATGGTTATATGGTCGTAGTCTAAGAGTAGAGTAAATCAAATGATATGTTAAACATCTATGAGTTGGCGAGGAAAAAGTATGTATATTGGGATATTTTTTTACACACGAAAGAGAAATTCAGTATCGTAGCCATCAAAAATGTGAAAATTTTTGTGCTCTATTGTTTAGTCAATGAGAGTTATTTCTACATAGCTATAATAGCAACGTTTTTTATCTTTCAAAATGCATATAACTTGATCATGGAATAATTTTATTCAGATTGCCAATCACATAAGTATCCTTATCCGTTGTAAACATGTTTGGGACCACCAAATCCCTCTTTGGCATCCTTGTTTCAGAACGTTACGCAAGCAATCTGGCGAATGCATTCTGCGATTAGGACGCATCTTTGTGGCGAGAGTGGAATGAGCTTGGGAGAAGAGGACTTAGAGAGAGGAGGAGAAATAAGTTAGTTTTCCTTCCAAACGTTGTCCCTTGCGTGGAATGTGATGGGAAATCCCAGAGCGGGACGAAGAGGAGGTGGAAGGAGATAGAGTAGACTGGCAGTAGATGTGTGGAGGCTTTCTGATTGCTGAAAAGAGGAAACGATGAAAGGGAAATGGAGAGGACCAAGAGATGTAAAGGAGGAACAAGGGAGGGAATGGATATGGAGGCAGTGGGGAGGGTGCAGAATAAGAAGAGAATGGAATTAAACCGTCCCGTTTCAAAGCGTGCATAGGAGGGAGAGAGAGAAATTCTGATCTCATGTGAAGCGAGTCATTCGGGAAGCGTTCTGGGTGTGATGCAGTAGTACCGACCCCCTTTCCCTTCACTCTCTCTCCCTTTCTCTCTCTCTTGTGGTAATGGGAGGGAAGCTGATCGGTTGGAGGGTTGGGAGGGGCGTAATTCCGCTGGGAAGTTGGTGAAAGTGTGGGGGAGGGTCGGGGAAGTAGTCTGAAGGGGTGAAGAGAGATTAGTACGGAGTCTTCCAATGCGGGAAAGATCACTTGATTTTACACCGTTGTCACGTCAACGGTGGGAATTATAAATTTTATCTTAGCTTGACTGTATGTGTCTTTGTAGTGGTAATTCTTCAGGGAAATAAGGACTTCACCATAAATTGGACGAATGTCATGGAAAAATTGACGCTCTTCCTCGAGGTATCAATATCTTCCTTTCATCAATACCCATTAATATACGTTTAATCGTAATTAGAGTCATTTTTTGGTTTTATGTATATATCCACTGATATATTCATTTCGATTTATAAACTTGACATGTGAAAAGAATGTTTGTGTCCCTAAATCAATCTTTTATCCTAAAATATGCTGTGATTTTTATCTATATTCACGTTGATATTGGATTTTGTCTTTATGTATCGTGGTCACCTCTGCATCTGCAGGGAAAAAAATCAGCTATTCTTTTACTATAATAACTTTCATTTCATCTTTTGTCGGCTGTTATTTAGAGTACCTACTAAGTCAGTATTTTTGCAGAAACTTCACTTTTTCTCCATTAAAAGGGCTCAGCAATCAAAGGCCAGGAGGGGGATTGTAGGTAGATCATGGAAACGAGTATGGTCCATAGACTGTAGTGGATAATCCACGAACTACCACAGAGCGTAATGACGCCTCTGTAGCTTCACTGGCTAGAGCACTCGAACGGAAATTGGGGGATCTGGGTTGGAATCCTGTTCAAGGCGAACGATAACTTTCTCTGAGGAATTTTTACGACGAAGCAAGAGCAGAGCAACCAAGAATAAACACTGCAAGAACTCATTTTAGACTTGAATTTATGGTGTTTGGACGGGCGATCCGGGGCGAAGTATTTGGTTCCCATCTTACTCCATGTAGGATTGGTTTAAGTGGCTTTGGCTTCTTTAAAGTATTGACAGTGTTTATATGGCCAGTAGCTGTTTGTTTTTTTTCGGATCCAAGGAAGGAAATTGTATGGAAAATGTTACTGCTGCGGTTGCGGTGTATCGAAATTGTTTGCTTCCAGCTGCTGCACGTCTGCAGGATCTGGAATCCATTCACCGGCATGTGATCGGGTGAGTGTGCCGGGAGTGCATGTCGTGTCGCGGTAACCACATCCGATCCCCCCGGTTAAGTGGTTCCGCCGCATTAGCGTCATGCGCTCGGCAGACGCGGCGGAATCCAAGGAGCCCGCGCGGTTATCCCTGCGTATGATATGCTAAGTCTTCGAGCAGCGGATGGAAGATTTCATCGGCAATGCCTTGGCCCTCGATATTGCACCAGGAAACTACGCTTACCAATGACTAATCCGGTTTACAGTGATCTTTGATGAATTATTGAAATAGATCCATGTTCTCATAGTTTTATTTGAACTATTCTCTTTGAATAGCCGCAACCATCATAATAAAACCATACGAATCTTGAATTAGGTAAAAACCTTAATCTTGTGTAATCCTCTCAGGGTTTGGTGTAATTCACACAGTCTTCCATGGTTTCACCAATAGATTCGAAATATAGGAAACAGCGCAAATTGGGATTAGTTGGTTGGGTGCGATGAAGCTCTTCACGGAGATGGACCCTGTTCCTAATCCCTGGAGAAAAACCAGAAATGTAGTTGATTGCTATTTTTGCGATCCAGTTTTTATTTTTCGCTCAAGTATATTTATTTAATCTATTACAAGTGTAGTTACCTTTATTCAATTCATTGCAATTGAATTTGTCGACCAATATTCTAAGACTGGTACACTTACATAAAGAAATAGGACTCTTACTTTCATTGCATAAACTGTCAGCATTTTTATTGGACGAATTTACGAAATGGTGTGTTGAGTTGTTGGCCACAGTTATTGGAAAAGAAAGTAATTTTGATAAACAAGGAGTGATTCGTCTTTAATCATAATTTAGAACCTGTAGGTATACGAATATTGCCGCGGTAAAGCAGACATCCCGACAGAGCGGGCTTTATCACTCAGGGCGAATGTGACTGACCGAAGAAAGATTGTATGAGTGATCTTGAATTGCGCTCATATCCTCTTTGCGCTTCGATGTACACACACCCTTCCCCGTCTGCATTCCTCTGATTTTATTTATTTGTCCTTCAAAACCTCCTCTCTTCACGTCTAATAGACAAGGGAGAGAAGGGCCTCCTCTTCCTAGCAGTGGAAACATCCTTGAGCTTCTATCGATGAGAGGATGAGGAAGAGTGGCATGGGATGGCAAAGGATTGGGGGGTTGGGGAAAGGATGAAATTGATTTATTTCGCTAAGGAAGGTGGGGGCAGGCTCGGCCGCAGATCCAGCCGAGGGGTGGTGGTAGGGAAATGCTGTGGAGGGATGAAAAGGAAGGATGGACAAGGGAAGCAGCATGGGGGTGGATGGAGAGTATTCTCTGGATGACCAAGTGGACACAAAAGAGATTTCATCCCCTAAGGGGCTGGAGCGGGGGGTGGTGGAAAGGAAATGGGGAGGGGGTGGATGAGGCGGAGTGGAAAGCGAAGGGGGAAGAAAGGAGGTTGGATGGCAGTGGACAGTGTAGCGGAATGCAGCGACCCAGGGGTTGAATGGTTTTGAAATGTATTTCTTCTTAGAGGGTAGTTCATCGAGTTCAGTATGTAGAAATAATACCAAGAGAGAAAAACTTGCTGATGGGAAGTAATAGTGGTTGTACTGAAATTAATAATATATGAACATGAATACCGTTATTATGGTATTCCATATTATCTGGCCTTTAATTGTATTAATTTACTTTCAATTTTACCGATTCATCCCAGGAGATGATTAAGATGAATCAAACATGGGATAAAAAAGTACTGAAGTACGTACTTCAGGCTGGTATGAAGTGCTTTGAAATATTGATTGTTTTCTCTCTTTATGTGACTCAATAGTAATCTAGCCGGATTTGTAGAGGTAGAGGTTTCCTATAGAAAGTAGGAGGAAGAGTTCTCCAGTCTATCCGCCGTGAAAACCTTAGATCCTTCTATAGAAAGTTGTTTTATTTTCTAATCTTTGGTCGATTAATTCCTATGAGAAACTTCTTCTTTTTATCTTCTCATCAAATATTTTTAAAGAAATTTTGAGAACTACTACTGCACAACAAGGGTAGAATATTTCCAATCTAATGTTTTCTTTAAAATGTACGAAAACAAAAATCCGGACGCCAATTAAGGTTGGAAAAATTGATATCTATAATATTGATACTGATTTATCCCTTTTTTGATTGACTTGCCATTAGTCTTAAGGGAGATCAGGTTTTAGTAAGTACTATGCATTTTATTTTCCGAAATAAGCGCCTAAAATGTGCTTTTTTCCATACACAGATATGAATTTTTCGTCGCGATCGCCTCGCGATACCTTTAGAGCTTACTTCATTATCATATGATTAAAAAAGGACGATTTTCAAGATTCGACATACTTCACTCTGATGACGATGGACAACTCGTTCATCGAAACATCGGCCGAGATGAAGTTAGAAAACTTACCCAGTGGAAATACCGAATAACTTTCCACAAGAAATTGCGAGTTGTTTGTACATTCGGCGTTCGTTTTAAATACCTGAGAGCGTTATATTCGCTTCACTGTGTTCCAAAATATTCATGAAAAAACATCCTTCGTTCCACCATACATTGAAGACGGTTATCTAGCGCATTTCAGCGATGAAAAGAGTGAACGACAGGAATTTCTCCATTCATGCATGTGCACAGGATCGAAGACGGACGACTGGCGGGAGAAATCGAAGGAAAGGGTTTTTTACGACCGATCCGTGGGAGGCTGTCTCGTGGATTGGAAGGGTTATGTCGTGAGGGAGAGAGAGAGGCGGACAAAAGATCAGCTAGGGGGGATGCCTTAGCAGTTTGGGTGATGCACTGACGTGAGATATTCAGAATGACCGTCGCATCGCCTCAACCAACCCTTTAGGGGACCGCGTGCGGTGTGGGTGGACAGACGATAGGGTTGGCGAGGCGGGGGGACATCAAGGTGGGCGCGTCGTATCTCTGCCCTTCTGGTGTCGAAGCTGAGGAAGTAAGTACGCGGGAGCATCGGCTGCTCCTGCGAACATGTGTGCACGGGATGGGATGCTTGCGACGACGTCGTCGTGGCGGGAGGAGACGGAAAGAGGAGATGTGGGTTTTACGACAGGGTTACGGCCAAAGGATTTCGAAGGAGAGAGTAGACGTCTGCTTGGTGGTTTAAGTCTGCGGGAGAAATAAATGAAAGAGCCGCTCAGAGAATTTGATGGAGGTCTAGGAGACTTACGTCTGTTGTTGCGGCCTGAAGGTTGGTCGCTTTTTTATAGGCGAGGGTGGTGTTTGCAAAAGACTGCGAGGGGTGGTGTTGGACGGTGTGTCCGTCGATCAACCGCCGGACGTCGATGCATCCAAAGATTGCGGTGTCGCGGTTTTGGAAGTATGTGTCATTTTCCTATTCAACGGAGAAATATCGATCGGACCAAATATAACACCAAACGGTGATGAAGAGCAAATTAATGCTTTTTCCTTTACTTCTCGTGTCTGTAGTATTGTTATTCACCATTAGCTATTGGTGAATGTCCACAGTTGAGCTTCTGTCAAAATTTTTAAATTAACTGGCCCTTTCACAGTCAATTGAGAAAATAAATATTGTAGACATTTAGTTAAAATTTTAGGGAATATTCACCTTCCTAGTTTTGAGGAGAATATAGAAACTTTTTATAGTCACATATTTATTTTATGGGCCATTTACCTCTAGACATATTGGTGCTCCACAGTCGATCAATCTTTTAGCTTGTGGACCAAAGTCAACGAATTTAGAATCGAAACTTTTGGAGGCTTGAGATGTATTTTTGTTGAATTGGATTGGCCGCTAAGCTCTTTCTCGATAGTTAGGGGTGGAGAAGTCTCTCAGGGATGGAGGAAATCGAGGTTGCAGGTTAAGGAGGGGAATTCTACACCGAGGGAGAGATATCCCATCAAAGGAACTCGTGTGCTGCCCACCTCCTATATAGGGCCGGCCACCCGATAGTCGGTGGTTGCTCCCCCCAATGTCTCCGAAGGGTCGTCGTCGGAAGCGAGGTTTGACTGTGCTGGGGCGCCCATGCGAGTCTGACCTACCGTGTGTGTACAGTGCACGGCGACTGCAAGTTGCAAGTGTCAGTTCGGTCCGGTGCGGTGTGTGAGCTCGAGTTATGGACCCAACCCGCCCAGCTCACGTTCGTGCAGTTTATCTCACCGTACCCTACCGCCTCTGTCTCATCCAGTCTGCCCTTGCGCCCTCACCGGGGGCTCCTCCTTGCGTTTGTGGGTGCAGTAGGGATGCGCGAATGTTCGGTGAGCGGGGTGTGTTAGCGGGTGTAGGTAACATCGCCATCTATCACGATTCTTCCTCGCACACCGAATCCCCATCCGTTATAATGTGATAGTATTTCCTTGAAGTGAATTATATTCTCATATCCTGTACAGTACCCGTATTCATAGTTACACGGAGAAGTTGAGGTGAAAATCCACTTTTTTTTTGTTATTGGATCGAATTGAAATTATTTATTTCCTTTTTGGCTATTTATCTATGTATAGTTGCCAATTAGGTTTTAAAATATATTAGAGAGGGCAAATAAAGTTAATATTCATCTTGGTAAACCCGATATAAATATAAATATCCACATACTATAATGGCTTAAACTAAATCTATAGTTTGTCGTGAATTTAGCCTGTAATGGATAGAAGTACAGTTATTCGGATTTCAGTGGTGTAAATGTTTTCACAGTAAAGGAAGGGTTTCGTGAATGACATTATTTTGTTTATAAAAGAAGTAAAGTCCCTACACTCAGTTATTGCCTTAGCTTTAAAAAAAATGTCAAAAGTTATCTGTAAAATTTTGTAAACTCAAGAAAATATCAGTAATTAGAGGAGTTTATGACTTAGATAAAAATGAAAAAGAAGGTATCGTAAAATGACAGGAAATGAATTATTACAATGACCCATATATGTATTTAGCCTCTGAAAAACTGTTTTCATGGTAACTGCAGAGTTCATCTAAAAATTTGTTTGCGTTTCCATAGCTGATTAACGCTCGTAATTGCCTCCCCTACCACCTCCTCAAGAATCGAAGATTCCTCCAGAAAAACCCTGTCGTCATCCCGAATGGATTTCATGCAGTTAATGCGCGTGAATGTGTGCCATTTACAATGTTTGAAGTTTCATTACGGGTGAATAAGAGGGTGATGAGTAAGGGCATGGCAGCGTAGGCGGCGGGCGCTGAGATTCGCGGTCTCACGTTGTCGCCGTCGCTGCGCGCTTGTGGCAGATGATTGAGACTGGAAACAAGATTCCCTCCCCCCCCCACCTCCTCCCACTCTTTCCCTCCCTCGCGCCCCTCTCGTGCCCGACCTTCGCGAATTTTCCCATCACATGAGAGGCGTTTTGCGGTCTCGCGGAACGTTCGCTCGTGATCAAGCGTGCCCTCCCTCTTTAACCCTTTCGCGGGTGGATGGCGCTTAAACATGGTTGAGGAGGAGCAAATGGAGTCGGTGGGAAAATATTGAGAGTACCACCGTCACACCCCATAATTCGCCATCTCGCCTTTCGTCGTCTCATTGCGAGATTTCGCGGAAAACCTTTCCTCTATCATGTAAGTATTTATTGCAATATAATAGGTTTGGCGCAATGTGAGGTCAAGGGCTTTGCGAGAAACGTGTCTGTCGAAAAACTCCGATGAGAAAAGGACAAGTTCAGTGATGGAGACCACGATATCAGAACTTATTGACAGGTGATTAAGATTCATTAGTAATTTGAATAATTAGCAGGGGCGCAGGGAGAGCCAGGGAAAGGAATTGGCCCGCCTTCGTTGAATGAGTGATATTCACAAATCTGTCACTAAGCCTGGGATGAGCTTTCCTTACACTTATCCAAACCAACCTTCTGGTTGAATTACTAAGTGAGAAATATCATTTATTACTAGTAGCCTTATTTGAGAAGAGGCATTAATTGGGAGAAATGGAGGGTTGTAATAAACCATTCCTCTTAACGACCTGAACTTTAACTCTGTGTGTTGAAAGAAGTAAAAAAATTAAGTGAAGTAGCGTTTTTGTCATGTAACATGGATGCGTACTTTGCTTTCGAGAGTTATTAGCTTTTTATTATTTTTTCTTGTGTCTCACAATCCGTCTTAAGGAACACAAGGGTTTTATTTTAAGCTAATTAAAAAATACTAAATTCACGAACACTGCGTGTGGCTTTTTAAAGTATTTGCTATTGCGTGTTAACTTATCAGAAGATTAATGAGTACCACCGCCTTCAGTTCCCTTTCAATGCTTGAAACTGGAAGGAATTTTGCCATTTTTATCCTTAATGTGCATTTAATTTGCTTAATACGAGCTTAATGAAGAATTATAGCTGTCTTGAAGAAAATAAATTAGTTATTTATTCCTTAAATGTAGTTTATTTTCGTTAATAACTGTAATTGAAAATTTCATTTTCGTAAGAGTGTGAAGAAAATTATCGATAGGAAATTCAACTCTTTGAAAAAAACACTTTCAATGATCTCCCGCAGATGCGATTGACCTTATTTCAGAATGAAAACTGAAATGAAAAAAAAATGAAAATTTTTGTTTCCCTTCGTTTCAAACCACGTTTGCTACGTTCGCAGCGTGTCGGCAGTGAAACGTGATGAAGCACGGCAATAGTAGGCTTTGAGTGAGGTAGTAGACTTTGATAGTAGGCGTGTGTTGCTGCTAGAAATTACTTGGTATCAGTGGATATTCATCTACATGAATGAATGCTCGTAACAGAGCATCCATCCAAAGTGGGGCAGAGACCTTCCTCTCACGATGGCATTGCGTTTGAAAAATGATCCAAAGCCGTATCGGGAGCTCGATTTTGTGCTGAGGATTTTGCGTTCGTGATTTCGCATCGGATGCTGGGGGCTTTCAACGCAGTATGTACCTACGTGCTGTGATGGAAACTGAAACGCCAGAGAAAAAAGATTCCCAGCCAGTTAATACTGCATTGCACACAATTCAAGCCACAGCATCTCTATGAATGCTGATAGAAGTTTGACGTTTCCCATCCTCGTATCCCCTTTCTATCCCATCCTGCGGGCTGTTTTACTCGCTTCCAGTCTTCACTTGTGACTGCTACCCATGTCTGTGAGGATCTAAATTCTATTTTATGTTCGTGTTTCATGTTTCATAGGAAATGTTTTAGTTCCATAGTATTTTTTTCCTTTTCTCTCGCCATGTTTACTAATCGCTAAACTGACATTTAATTAGCCTGAAGTTGTAAATATTCTTGTTTTTGTTTTGTATCACTATTTTTTAGATCTTCGTGGGGTCGCTTTGGTAACATTTGTTTATTTTAATCGCTCTTATTTATTTAATTACTCTTCTTTTCCACTTTTCTTTCTTCGATGGTTAAATAGAAATTATAATGTCCCAGATTTAAAATGCTTTAGGCCAAAAACATATCTTTTAAATTACCATAATTCTTTAGAAATAACATCGCTTTGAGTTTCATCGTCTCCAACAGCTGATGATTTTTTTAATAGTACAATTGTCTATTCTATGAGTTTTTTTTGCTAGAAAGTCAGGTATGTTTTTCTTGTATGTAAGATCAGTGGTATTTAAATATGGTTGAATAGTTACCAGTGCCAGTGAATGATAAAAACATTATATATTTACGGTCAATAATGCTTGTATGTGTAGCCTGCTACCTCCTTTGTATTCTGATCCTTATATCTCAACTAATGAAACTGAACGCAATTTTTCCGTCGTGTTGATTCGTTTTTTTTATCTGCTCTCTAATTCCATTAATTAGTGCAACGCAGCACTTCGCAAAAATTGGCGTCGGAAATCCTTAACCTTTCTTACTCTCGCTGTCCAGCACACGAATATTTTACGTCTCGCTGCCCGTGATGCTACGAGCATTTGACGCTCCTCTTTCAGTGGTAGTCCTAAGGGAGTGTCACCCGGAGTGGGGGGAGCCGACGAAGCTCCGCCCTCGAGGCCGCTTGGGTCGTGACTCTCTCAACAGGGAGGGTCAAGGACGCTGGCAGAGCATTCCATCTGATCTTTTTTTTTCGCGGAGCGAGTCGAATCTCGGAGCTCTGAAAAAAAAACAACTCGGTAAAAAGGTTAGGGGGCGAATAATTCCCGAAGTGCATGGCCTTCCCACTCTTCGGCTCGGTGCATTCCTGTGAAGCCCTCGGGAGAAGGGAAGGGATGTTGAAGTAGGAGGAGAAAGAACCTCTCTCTTTTTATACCCTTCCTCTCCCTGCAATATGCTTGTTCTCCGTCTTAAGTTTATTATTTTATCTAAAAAAAAACATTTTTGGAACAGAACCGTTATTGTTCAGCCCTCTAGCTGGTGAAATGAAGGTCAATATCTAAAAGAGAAAGTATGCCAGCTATGACCACAGATTGACTTTTCTATTTGCTCAATAATTTTTGGATGATACTATCCGAGAGATTATTATTTTATCGATGCAATATTAGCTCTACCTGAAAGCCGGAGCCAGGAAAAACAACAGCAGCCCTTTGAATCGCCGAAGATAATGTCAACTATTAAATGTTTAAGTTAATTAATTCCTTCAGCCAAAAAATATGTTTTGACTGAATGAGCCAATGAAAAAGCCATTTTGGAACGGATAAACTCGCAAAACATTGATTACATTGTTGTTCAGACCTGTAGTTGATGCCCTGAAGGCCAATTTCTAATAGAGAAAGTACAATTTGTTGCTTTCGTAGTCACCGGCGATTGCCTTTTCTATTTCCTCAAAAAGTGTTTGGAAAATATTGACCGAAAAATAGTTATTTGATCGATGAAATCTTAACTCTGCCTTAAATCCAGAGATAGGAGTAAGAAATAATATGGCCAACGCTTTGAATCGCCGAAGTTTATGTATTCTATTATAGTTTGAAGTTAATAAACTAATTTTGCCAAAATATTTTGTTTGTGAAATGAATGAAATTTCACTCTGAATATAGTAATAGAAAGAGCAATGAAGTCCAACGAAAACCTTACTCAGTCCGTCGATTACACCGTGTGTTTTTATAATGGTATTTTTACAAACCTTATATGTAATATCAAACAAATCATGAAATAATCGATACAAGTCTTCAATTCTGTATCCTTTCAAAATTTAAGCACTTCTTCCCTTTTCGTTCCTATATTAGCTGTCGAGTTTTCTTTCATTTAGCGCCCTATTTCCATGCCCTTTCTGTGCGCTGGTCATTTTGTATTTCCGTATTCTCCATTGACTTGTCATGCAAATATTTTCAGAATCCGAAGACTGATACGACATAACCTGGTCTTCCGTGAGACTGCTTCGTGAAGTTCTTCATTATTTCGTCCAATCCGTGCGTTTGTATTAGCAATGACGTTTTAAGGGCAATTCCATTTATGAAGGAATGGCTCCCTTTGGGATCTCCCCTGGGAAATGATCATGCATCGAAATGCGATATCCTCCGCGTCAGTCAAAGTCTAAGCTAGTTTCATGTGCATGGTGTTCCCATTTGTGCAGCTTTTCCTACTACTGTAGAGGTATGCTTCGAAGAGAACGACTCTGTGTGCCGTCGTAATGGAGGAGAATGAGAATGTATTTCGGTTCGGATGTAGCTTCAGTATCACCTGAAAGCTTTGGTGTTGCTATGATATTCAATCTGGCTCTTGGCTTTCAAAATTCTGCGAGCTTACTCACCTAGATCGAATTAAAATGATAAGCTACGTATTATCTTCGATTTCAGCCATATTGAGTCACAATTACTGATGTTATATATTCCGTAAATGTTGCTTTTTAACGTATGTTGATAAAAATTTGAAAAGTTATAATTCATTTTCATGCTTAGCAAGCCATTTCGCATTTTCCGGTGAATGTTTTTACGCAAGCTTCGAGGGTGTTTTATGTCCGGTTAGTAAAATAAAGAACTTAAGTTAGCCACTTTTATAAGCTTCATAGGAAGATTTTGGACTTCAACCTAACCATTTTTTCTTACTCTGGCGGCTCATTTTTAGTGAATTAATGCGTAAAATTATTTACTATTTCCATTAAGGAGTCTTTATCTACATTTAATTATTAATAAAGGAATATAAAAAACACCTATATTTGTGTTTGTATTTTTGTGGTAATGTATCAGTTTCAAATGTCTAATGAATTGTGCTAATATACTGTTTTCTATTTTCAGGTAAGTGTTCGCAGCTGCTTACGGTGTCTAAGACCATCGTGTTCGTAAGTACGTAGCTAAATATTTTAGAAGCATTCGGACGCCATTACCACAATTTATTCTTTTAGTTGGACTAATACGGAGCTTTTAATAACGGGCCATGAAAATAAGATTCGCATAATGTGTCTCCTGTGTTATTGCGCCGCATTTAATCATACATCTGTGAATTTCTGAGCTCATTGTTTAGCTCAGCATTATTTCATCGGCAGCTGAACTTTACATTGCACCTTAATGTGATTGGATCCATCCCGTTATATTTTACACCAAGCTTTAAATCAACAAAACTAATCGATTATATTTTATTCTATAACTACCTAGTATATTTATTTTAAGGAGTTGCTGGAAGTTATTGAGACGGTTAATGCTGATTATTATTTACTTTAAGGTCGCATTTAAGTGATGCTTCCAAGCGTGTTACCTATCCTCATGAAAATTGTATTTTTCCGAGAAAAATGTGATTTTCTTTCTCCTTCATGCTTCCAAGTTCCGTTCATGGCTATTGTGTCTACCTGCGTGACGGTTTTCTTTGATTAAAATCTTTAAGCGTGTCACTATCTTGAGGTCCATATTGTGAGAGCTAATACAGTGATGCTTATATTTTACATAATATCGCACTTGTGTTTAGTATGCGTTTGATATGGCTTAAATTTGTGCGGTAATGTTTATGGCTTCTTTTAGCCAGTTTCTGTTTTTATATTATCTCTGTTACGGGTAGAATGCTTGATATTCCCGGCTAGTTCGTTCTTAGGGACAGCTAATTATTTTATAATTGGTGGAATACAGCGTGGGCGTTTAATTTAACCAGGAAACGCTCATCCATTCCACTTTGCTTCTTTTGTTTTTATTTTCCATCCTTACCGTTACGAGGCCGTGTACATCCGCTGAATAGGTGATTCATGGCGCTGCCGTTTTTTTCGTCGAATCATCCGTTGGTAATTAATCGCTCAGCTCGAAACGCTAATAAGCGCCTTTCAAGATGAACGCCCTTCTTTCCTATGTCCAGCGAAAACAGCCGCTGGAAAGCTGATTTTAATGACTGGCCTTCGTGATTGGGCCTTTCGTGAATGTTTGCCGTAGGTTTGTTGGTCTTGTTTGAAAGTCACCTATTTCATTCATACGCGCTTCTTCTCTCAGCGGAAAGTCTAAAGGCCGTTTCACACGGGGCATAGAATTGCGCAGGTTAGAACTGCATTAATGTCCCTTTCTGGCGTGAAAATGCTCGAATTCACGAACGAAATTATAACTGAGGCTATTTTACTATTTTACGTCCATACATTCTCGCATGCGTTCTAGCAAATCCACCGCTTTGCACCACACAATATTGACTACCTTCCATCGCGCGTCTGCTTGTGCAAGTACGTGCCCCGTGTTAAACAGCCTTAAGACGTTTGACGAAAAGGTTGGTTTGCTTTTTGGTTTTGGTAAAAAATTGGTTAAATTATATGAGAGAAACGTGCCAATTTGGGCTCGCGAATAGAGATTGATTGGCAATCAAATGTGGGCCAAAATCTAGGATAAATTACGGTAACCATGGATATAGAGATAACTTAAGGTTAAAAAAAAGAGTTCGGCATCATGGAGCCTACTTTGCGTCATCTTTTTCTGTACATACTATTAGGTATAGTGACCTTAGAACAATATAATTGGACATTTATTGGTTTAAAAAATGAGAAACATCTTGATCTCTAACGCAAATATTTGAGCGTTTAATTTTTATTTATCCTTTGGAATAAGCGCCATTATCAAGCGTTGTCTTGATGGAGGTGTTTTATGTTGCCCATTCAGTTCTAGGGGTGAAAAAGGGAACATATCATTAATTTTTATGGTCTATAAAATCGTTCTGACCTTTTGATTTTCTTGCTTCCGTCGATAAATATTTTCAAAATTTTGAGACAAAAAATGAACTACATTCTCTTATGTGGCTGAGCGCTGTACTACTTTAATGATTTCGAAGGAAACGAAATTTTTCTTGAGTTTTTGTAGTGAAAATTGTAAAGTTGGAGAAATAGGATATGTGCGATGCGTATGTAAGTAAATGGAAGGACACATGATCAATTTTCATCGCTCCCTGGGATATGTTCCATTTCATTCGGAAATTTTCCGAAAACTTGTAATAATATGAAAAAGTCTTTTCAGTGGAGGTAAAAAAGAAGGTTTTAAATGTGCTAGGCAGGTACATGATGTTTTTCCCTGGGCTGGGATTAAACAATTTTCTCTCGCATTTTCGAAACCCATCTCTGCCGATAGCCATTACTTCCAAGTAGTTTCAAACTCGCATCTGGTCCCTGGCATTTTCGCTCACCATGACGGAAGATAGTTCGCGCCGGCCTATCAGCTATGTATTTAGTAATAATAGCCTCGCGCCCGCATCTGTCAGGGGCCTCGGGGCTTCCGCCTTCGATATAAGCTCTTTGAAAGAGGTGTATTACTCGCGCGCAAGCCTTGTGGTGCCCGGTTTAGGCACGCTTAGCACGCGAGAGGGCTCTTAAACGGGACGTAACATCTTTCCTCACGGCATTATGATTCGAGTACGGGTCGTATCATGTTACGCGCGGCGGAGGCCGGGTCTCTACGGGATGATGGGGGTACGGGGGTGAGTTGGTTTAAATGGGTGGGGAAAAGTGGAGATCGCTAAGGCCAGACCCGTCATTTTGACGAATAACTTCTACTAAATCAATCATGTTGCATTGCATTTTTAAATCATATTGCCTAAAATGGAATTCGGTCGTCTTAATTTTTTCTGACTTTTATTTGTTTTTATGGTATGTATTCAATTAAAATAGCATTTATTTACTTCACATTGAAATGGAATTGTACCACATGTGTACCTTATGTATGCTGTAGCCATTGTATGTTCTTAATTGACAATTACCTAAGAGCAATAAGTATTATTTTTATTATATTATTATTATTATTAAAATATCAGCACCCGTTCAAATGACGGTTTTTGCGTTACGATCTTACTTGCAACGGCAACGCGTGTTTTATTCAGGATATCAATACACTATATGCCATTTCGATGTTTAAGTTAGCATATTTTTGCTTTTAACATTCCTTGTTAAATTTTGAATGGAATAAAGCAGCATATATGCCATACCCAGTGGACTGTTGTAGTCGAGGAGAGGGGAAGCCGAAGCTACGTGACCGATGTTCATTTTAAAATTTTCATTGAGAAATGGTTTGTAAAAAAAAAACTCAATTTTATTGAAAAGTAAAGAAGAAGGTTATATTTAATGAAGCTACCATTTAAATTTAACGTTAATAAATATTAAAAATAATTACTTCCCGTCAATGTGAAGGGCAATGACTCTTCTAGGTAGCCATACAATGCCGGTCCATCTAGTGTTAAGGGTTTGAAAAGGCTTATGCTCGTGTGAAGAGGTCAGCCTGAAGAGGGGTAGGGTGTGCTCAGATTAGGCAGGGCGGAAGAGGTTCAGGAAGAGACGGGTAAGTGGGGGTGTGGACGGGTGGTTCCAGCATGTCGTGTGGGTGGCGAGCGGGTGAGTTTTGAGCAGTGTTCGGCGGAGGAGTTTGTTTGATATCAGAAGGAAGGAAGACCTTTCGGGACGGAAGGGACGGGACAGGAGGAGGCGGAGGAGAGGTGGAGGAGATGAACATGTGGGGCACTTAGGGCGAGCATTCATGCGGATGTAAGCCAAAATTGAATTTTGCTCCCCGCCGGCAAAAGTTAGCCAAATCTTCTTAAGATTAATTTTTTCTTAGATTAATTTTAAAATTATGGATGATATGCTTTGAATGATAGAAACATGTCGAACTCGCCGCTTAGAGTTTTACCCTTGTTAAGTTTAATTATTTTCTTTTATCCGTTTTTCTTATTTCAAAAATTGTCATTTTATTGTGACTAAATAGACGATCATACGGATTAAGGTGGCGCTTTTGGATGATTTAATTACAAATTCTAAATTTTATACTAATTTTTTGCTTTGCCCATGATTTTCATATTTTCGTTAATTAATCTCCAAGTTATCGCTACTGTGGAATGGTAAAATGTTACGCTTTTATGTGATGGAGTGGAATATTTCTATATTGGAGCAGATACTTTCAATTTTTCGCGATTATCAAATTTATTACGACCTAGGTTTTAATATTACTACATGTTGAAGATGATGCAGTAACATTGAAACCTAAATCGTAATTAATATTATCATCGTGGAAAATTGCAAGTAATTATTTCAATATAACCCTTTTAATTAAAAAAACGTTTAATTTCTATATTACATAAAAATTTGATTACTAACAATTTTGGGCTTCTGCCAGCACTCTCGACTTGCGTGTTCTAACTCCGTGGGAGCACTAACCAAAGCGGCGAGGGTTGATGGAGGAGGAAAGTTACAGGAAGGGAAGCGTATGAGGAACCGGTGTTGGAAGTGTATGATCGAGGCGGGGATTGAGTTGAATAAGGGGCGATCAAGCGAAGCCGAAATAAGCCCCGTGTCTCCCGGCCCCCACTACTCCCGGCGTAAGACGATACCAGCGCCACCTGGTGAGTGATGTCATTAAAAGCGCTTTTCTCGCACGGAAACGCCAGCGCTCGTGACACATGGTGCGAGGCCCCTTCAATGCATTGTTTAACGCATGGCGACGAGATTCGTGGCTTGAGTTGGAAGAGGTTTATTGCGATGCAACGGCTCAGCTGTCGGCGGAGTGTGTGCGCCGATGGGCTATTCAAATCGTCGACATTTTTTCCTCGTGGGCGCGTACGACAGGCTTGTAGGTCGCGGATTAATTGGCTCTTAAAAAGTTAGGCTGGAAAGTAGGTTACCCGAAGCTCAGATCTCTCCATCGCTTACTGTCTTAAGTGATCTCTGATCCGATTATCATACGTAATTAGGTGACTGGTGCTGGGATCTCGTGAATTTTACCTCGCGAGAGATCAGATACCCTTAGTATTGGTGGAGTGCATGAAATAAAGCCTAGGTAAATTCGCCTCCTGTGAGCGTTGTGTGTCATGGAAGCGAATCAGGAAATTGAATGGTAATTTTTAAGGCTATGTGGAATATTTGTCTTAATAATTCACCGTAAATTGCTTCCCCTGTGAAAAAAATCAATACAATCCTTCGCGATCTAAACCAGGTCATGAAGAAGTAATTGTTTGTTGTACCGTAGGCAATCGTGTTTAAATTTATATAAAAATATAAAACACTTATGTCCAGGAAATTTTCAATCTTACTATTAGATTAACTTGATATTATTTTCTTTCTCAAAACTTTTCATATTCTTGTGACATTCAGATTAACATCAGTTGAAGAGTCTCTAGTTAAGAGGATGTGCATAAAACACCTATACGTTTCTAGTTTTCCTCTCCAAAGATCATCGTTTTATATTTTATTTCAAGTAAGTATTTATAAGGCGTGATCGGTCTTGCTAAGTCTAGCCATTAAGTTAAGACTCGTAATGCCATCTCTTAAATTGTCTGTGTGATCTTCTTGGAACACAATACTTGGAAACCGGTTTATATATTGGAGTTCTTAGTAATGAAAGGATAATCATCCACAGTTTATGCAAAATCCAAGTAGTGGTGATAAAATCAGGTCCCAGCTGTGAAAAAGAATGTCCCTGTGAAAAAAATCAATGGAATGCTTATAGTTCTAAACCAAGTCACGAAGAATTAGGTATTTGTTATCATTAATCACCATCATCATTGGTAACCAATCTTAGAATTGATGACCAGTATCATGACGGTGATTTTCTCGTTTAATTCGAGGATTTTAGTCATGATCGGGCATTTCGTGTTGTATCTCAAGCTTTATAAATCTATGGTCATTATTATCGTTTAATTTCGTTTTTTTTTCGCGATAACTGGAATAGTTTTTGGAATTGATTGCATTATAAACCCAATGCACGGGCAACGAACCTGACTTCAAATTCATTGGTCGACAGAATGAAGTTATAAATTAGCAGGAGCATGTAACTGCTGCGAGTTTGAGCTCGCGTCGCCGTCGCTCTTTTATTGCGCGAGGCAGATAACCAAGCGCTCATGTTACACGGATGGTGATCGTCGGGGGTACACTTCTGAATCGAATTTCGCCAGTAATACGAGTTGTTATCGAGCCTTTAAATTCGTGTTTTCTTCACCTTTGTGTGATGGTGGACAAGCAATTTTTCCTGCTTAAAATTTATGATGCGGTGGAGACGTGTTTTATTTGCTGTTGGAAGTTGTATGTGCAAAATGAATGCAGTTGGCGGTTGTATATTCCTATTTCGCGCTAAAACTGCATTGCCTCGCGGTGATGATCATTAACAATTGTTATTTTATTCATCATGGATGTGGAAGCGGTAAGATTAGGCCATCCTGCTTTTGAATACCAATTACTTGCTATGCGGTGATAATAAATATTATTTGCTAGACAAGAGATATTTTTTGGCATCGTCATTTGCTGATCATCAAGTTTAATTACAGATGTAGATGCGTCGTTGATAGCTTGGAGAAATGCTATTGTTTATTCGTTTCAGTAGGCACTTCCTCTTAATTATTGTACCTATACAATAGCCAAATAGATATTCGGTAAGAGAATTTCTCAAACAAAAATTGCTGTGAAGTTCTCTCATTTATAATTTTAGCGAGTCATCGAATAATTTAATTTGCCAGCGTCAGCATTTTATTTCTCATCAACCATGATACGGGTTGGATGTTTAGAATTGGCCTTATCCTCATCGATTTTACATTTTCTTATTAAGTATCACTGGTAAATATTGTGCTTATTTAAGTGCCTGGAAAATGACGGTAATTAATATAATTATAGCGTTCGTGGGTCTTGTTGACGGAACTCTTTTTTAAAGTCTCGAATTTCCATTTAAAGTGCGGTTCGTCGTTTTTTGCTCCTGGCCAAATTTTTTGTCAAGTCACGTAATATTCGGAATATCTCCCCTCGCGTATTTAGTCTCTGCCGCTAATCGTTGCGTCAACAGTTCTACATAATTTCAAAGGGAAATGCTTCTTTTTTTCTTCACCTATTTTTCATTTATGTCGTTTTCAAAGAAAATCTCGTTTTAATCTTCAAACTAAAATAAATTTAAATCAACATTCTCTGTTCATTAGATTTTTTCTGCATATTAATATGAATTATTGCAAGCCTTACTTTTTCATAGTAGTCTCCCTGCCCCATGCGGTTTACGAAAGTAAGATGAAAGCAAAAATGTTTCAACTTTATGTTCTTAATAGGCTAATCTTTTGCTTATTAACTTTAGCAGAAATTAGCGCTTGGCTGTGGTTTCACCTCAGATAAGAATTGGTAGTTGTTTTTTTTTTCTTCAAAGCTATCGAGTACGTCTAAAACTATATTTTACTCTTACAGAAATATTATTTTCCATTGATGTTTAAGGCTTTGAACCTTTTTTTATCATTTTTTATGGAATGAATTTACATTAGGAATTAAAAATTTATTTCAATGGTGTTAAATTTTCGTAATTTCATGTCGTTTTACGCATGCTCTTTATTTTCCCAAATGAAGGTATTCTGTTATCTTTTCTTTTCTTTATCACGTGAAACGTATGCAAGATTTGCTTCGTATAATTTAAGGAACATAAATCTTGGGTTAGCATGTACCCTTGGTTTCATTTTACGGTTTCACCTGCTAATTGCTTCTTCCGTAAGTTCCGCTTGATGTAAAAATTATATTTTTAGTATATTTAATTTACAATAGTATTTTATTAGTTGTATTTGTATTTCACTTTTAAAGGGGCTTTCCGTTTTCATGATTTATTTTATTTTGCTTCTGTTTTACCGCCGCATCTTGTCTAGTTGTAAACTCATAACTAGATAAAAAATTATTAAAATAGATTAGTGTATTACTGTGGTAGTAATGGTAGTTTGTTAGTTGTGTCCGGATCACTCTCGGCCTAAGCTATTCCGGAGTGCCCTTATCCGGAGCTAAGGGCACTAGCAGTTTCCCATCCGAGGTATCTTCAAATTTTACCCGACATCATCCCTCCGGGGTTTGAAACACCAGTCGGTGGATGCCGTTATATGGTGCTAGGGATGAGGATCTTATAACGAGAAACTCCTCAAAATTAAACAATGTCTCATTTTCTTGATCTCGCTATGTGTTGGCTTTACTCTGCTGATTGATGCGTGGATTTTCTGCCCCCTGAGACCATTCTGCAATCAAAATTATCTTCTTAGAGGGTCATCGAAGATAGATGAGAAATCGTGAGGTTTTTGTAACTACGAGTTTAGTGTATTCCTGTTCTAGCGCCACGCGTGATTAAGATGATAAAAACTCCTTACTTATTATGACTTTTATTTCTATGGTAACGCTTTCGATAAATTATGGGCACCTTGTTTTAAATTTTGAAAATCTACTTATTCGGAGAGAATTTATCGGTAGAATTAATTACGTATCGCACAGTGGACTCAAATAGAAAAAAAAACGTGGACCAAATTATGATTCGATTTCATCCTCGGAACTTGATTCATTTATAAATCTCATTTAGGATATCTAACTATAATGAACTTTCATCCCATTGAATACAGAGTGTAAATAACTTATACGCGTTGAATTTGGAACGGGGTAATTATTAGTCTCCTTGTTATTTCAATAAGCTAGCGGTCTTTATTATTTTTTTTATTCTTTTAAAATCATTTCCTCATCCCAGAATCAGGGATTACTATTTTTGGAACCACTCCACCCCCAGCTTTCAAGCTATACCGTTAACCTTTCCTTTTATTCTTGTCGTCAGGGATTTTAATAAGGAGCTCGCGCACGTTTCTCTCGGATTTTATCGATATCGCCCCGAAATCGGAGATTTCTGCGCGTGAGTGTGCTCCCAAGAATTCGTGGTCACACTTTTTTTTTATTTTTCATTCTCTACCCCCGCGAATCCGACGCACTTAATTCCAAAGCGCTGCGAAATTAGTCGGTCTCCGTCGCGTGTGTGCGCGCCCAATGTTCTAATTTTTACCCGCCGCGTCGCCAGGCGGTCTGGCGGGGCTTTTACTCGGGGGCGAGAGTTGTTAATTTACGATTTAATTACGGGCGAATGTTTGAAATGTCACGGGTTCCGCACACTCTTCTCACACGGAGGAGGGAGACTCCGCTCCGCCATGGGGCTTATATTGCCGCGCGCCGCCGCCGCCGTCAGGAAGTGTTCCTTCGATTGCAATTGCGGATTACGTAGCCTCGACACGTATTCCCCAAAGGGACGGGTGGGTAAATAGAGGGAGGGGGTGGATAGGAATTACAGCAGACCCGTCTGCGTTCGTCCGCGAAAAGCATTGCGCGGAATGAAGCGACGGGAGTGTGAGAGCGTTCGAAAATGGAGTTCGGTGAGAGAGGAAAGTGGGTGTTGTGGAAAAAAAGGGATGGAGGCGATGGCGCGCGACTCCCGTGGTGGAATTTGTAGCGGGTCGGATAAAAGCGCCGGACGCGCCGTAGCGGGTGTTGGGTGACACTCAGAATCCCTCTTCGTCACCCTGATTCGAGGCTACCCTGACGACACTGGGTGGCTTTTCACCCTAGCCTAATCCTTCGCCCCACAATTCCTCGTGGTGCCGCTAACGAAAGGGAAATTGGTTTGGGTAGATTTTTTTCTCCGCTTGCAATTAGTAACGTAGGCATATTACAACTAGCAGTAGGGTAACCTAGCCAATACAGCGCTTATCCGCTGATCTAAGGGTGAATGATTCAAATCCCGGGTGGAGTCTTCGAAAACCCCCGAAATATATGTGTGCTCGTATTTCAAAGAAGCTCAGGGATAGAAACTTGCTCCCATATCCTGAATATGTGATATTTATGCGAGTACGGCTTGGTCAGGAGTGAGCTCATCCCAGGAAAATCTCCAGGTTGAATCAATGAGTGTGTGAGGGAGAACTTGAATTTCTGATGAATTTCTATCAGAGTAACCTGAATCAGGTCATGCGTTATTCAGCCTTAGTCACGGCCATAAATACTCTTAACAGGGTTCTTCACTCTCGCGATTTCATTGATTCTCACTGGTCTCAATAATTAGCGGCAGTCACGGCATAATTTTCTATTTTAATTTTGGTTTTCCATATGATTTGTAACCGCCTACTCATTCATCCGTCTGTCATTATTTGGCTCGTAAATAGGTGGTCTTAGGTACATCTCGCGGTAAATAATGAGGCAGCATTATGGAGTGATGGATAACGTAGGATGTATTTTAAGCATGGCATTGCATGGGTTTCCGAGATAAAGATATCGTGCTTACTAATGCATATCGCGAATCGATTCTGTAAGAATTATTCTAATGTCATTGACTTTTTTTGTAATGATAGCTGTACAATGGCAATTAAATATTGAGCACTAATAGAATTGATTTTTCAAAATTACAAGCATGCTTGATATTGGTTGGGAGCTGAAAAAATACCGACGTTTTGTTATGATAACAGCCACAACAAGTTCGCTGAAGTAAATTCTGCTTCTTTACACACCATTTCCTGATGAAAGTTATCGACTAATTCGTAACTTTCATCGAGTGAAAATATCGTATTAAAATGTTCGACCTTCGCATTTCGATTCTTCATTGGAATAACTAGAAATATACTGTATTTGTAAAAACAATTATATCTAGGGCGACTGATACGTACTTTAAGAAATTCACGTATTTGATGGTTGCGCTCACGAGGATACAAATGTGAAAATTTCACCTTAATGTTTTCTTCTTAAATACTTAAATGGAAAAATTAGTTACTTGAATTTTATTCATTGAGAACTTCTGGTCTAACCTACAGTCATTAAGCATGTTCCACAAGTGTACCGAAAACGGTGAATATTGATTGGGTGGAAATATGTCGGGAAACCGTGAAATGATTCGTGCCCTACGTCGATAATGGGTTTTCCTGTGGCTCTAGATGATCCCATTTCCTATCCTTATCCGCTTGCTGTTGAAAAAGTCCATCGGGGCGAATTTTTCTTTTTGCGCTCATCGGAAATCTCTCGTTCGGATTCGCCAAATGGCGCCATTTAATGGAATTGCCGCGTGCCCAGCGTTGCGAGCCAACTGGTACCGACTGTGCGACCGCTTCCATTCGCTTGATCAGAATTCACTTAAGCCGGAAATCACGAACAATTTTATGCGAACTCTGTACGTATGTTTCGCCTATCAAAGTGGTCACTTAGGCGCCAATTCGGACGGTTAGGAAATGAATGGGAGAGGGACGGCGTCACGCTCCGACTGGTCGCTAATTAAAACGAGCGTGGAAAGGAGTGAAATCGCATGGTTGGGTCAATCGTTGCTGACCTATCCGTGCCATTTCTTCCGCTAGCCATCGCTTATCCGAGTGAAACGCTCATTCCGGTAATGGAGCTTGTACCGGAGAGGATGAAAAATAGACAATTCAAGCTCGTTGAGGGAAAGGGAATCTATTGGATTGGTAGGAAATAGTGATGTAATTTTTTTTTCTTTTTCTAGTCCATTAGTTATAATTATAATTATGGTGGGGTTGAAGTGTGGGGCACATATTATGGTGTACATACTGCAATTATTTATGCTTAATTCTCAATATTTGAAGCCATTGAAGAAAGCCATTTAATATTTTAAATTCTTATACCCCTAGTGGGAAAGTGGTGGGCATGATTAGTGAGACGAGGTAACTTTGATTGAAGATTCTGGGGAGCATATGGCTTGGATAGAAGCTGCATTTAATGAGGAAGAATCTAGTAATTACGCTAGAGGGAAGAATTTTAGTTAAGGCGAAAGTTAAAGAATAGGATTTATGGAGAAAAAGAAAGGGAGAAAGCTTTATTGTGAAATAAAGAGTAATTTTGAATGTGGGAGAGGGATGGACTGGCCTGATTCATGAAATGCCTCATAGAAAGCTACCTTAACTGGTACGATTCTGTAAACATAATATTAGAGTTAGCATTGAATATTTGAAACATAACATGAAAGCCACTCCACGATTACTCTCTATTTTTATCATCATCTCCACTGCCTTATCTGATTCGGACAACCTTATTGCGTAACCCTTTAAGTGAAGGTAAATTTAACATCTTCATATGGTCAGTTTTAACCAGATTTTACGAAACTATACATTACGATGAAAGTTTGTTCTTGACCACCGTTATTGAACCACTGTTGAAACCATATAGTGTTTGCAGTGATCGTTAATATTACGTGGCATTTTGTTTCTTTACTTGGGTGCAGAATCCATTCCTTAATGAAATGCTGCTATGGAAATTTGATATCGAAAGTCTTGCATGCTGGTGTGTTAAGGAGATAGAGGAAAATTCTGCTTATAAAGGCGGTTCCTTTTTAATTCATGCATACGTATGTGTTGATTCTCTGCAGCATCGTGTAGCGCCTAAATTTGTTTGCCACCTCCACTCAAATTAACATTGCTCTTGGGCCTTCCTTCATTCCCTTGTATGTAATGTACACACCACCCTGTCCCTTTCCTCAAATCAGTCTGTCCTCTCGGTCCTGATGGGTCATTAGCATCCTGGATCTCCGGAAATGAAGACCAGGGATTCCCCGTTTGCTCAGGACAGGAAGTGGCTTGCGATCAAACGCGAGGTCTAATTACAACCCCCCTCTCCCCCTCTCTCGGAAATCGTTTTACCTCGAAATGAGATTCGAGGAGGTGGGAATGGATCTTAAGCCCTCATGTCACAAAGGCAAGGGTATGAAATGTTTAGAAAAATAACCTGGAGGGCTAGAGGATGGGATGTGAAGATAGTGCGCTCAGTGACAGAAATAGCTGCTCATAAATAAATGCCGAAGGGAAAAAAGTAAGATGATGTCATTTAGAACCCGCTCTGGTTTTTCTCCTCCGAATTCCTTCGAATAGTTATGAGCATGTGACTCCCACGTTTTATCCCTACTGAACATCACTACTAATTAATTATCTTTGAAAAAGCTTTTCCTTAATGTCTATTTTTCCTTTATTGATAGTTTTGTATTTGCTTTTGTGTATCATTAGGTTTTTTATTATTTACATCATTTTATTTATGAAAAGTGTTGGTAGTTATGATAAATCGTTCTTGGCGTATGGTACCTATTGTGCGTACCATATATATATGAGGTACCAACCTGCAGTGTAGCGCCTGATTATTTTTAAAATCCCTTTGTTTTTGTATGGGTTGTAAAGAGATTGTTTATGGAGAAGAGGGTGGATTAGAAATAAAAGGAAAAAGTCTGTAGTTACGGAAGTTATTTAACTACCAATAAAAAGCATTATTTTATGTCAGATTAAAGCCCATGTCAGGCTCTTACTTTTCTGCCGATTTGGATTATATCGTTGCCCCTCTTTTAATTTCGATTTCACTCGCTATAACATGTGTCACTTTTAATTAGCTGGCGGCTTTCAATAGTTAAGCATTTTTGATTAAAAGTCTACAGAGCTATCGGCGCATTTTCTTGTTTCCTTTGGCGTTAAGTTAGTTTTTTATCTTTTGTGACGTGGCTGCCTTAGAACTTCCGTATGCAATTCCACACCCTGCCTAACTCTTTCCTTTCGCTATCTCCTGCTTCTCGAAAAGGGCAGGTAGGCGTATTTCGACTGGAGAGCGATGGCCGCTGTCGGGTGTTAAACGCCGAGGAAGAGATTGATTAAATTCGAGGCAAAAAATCGCGTCAGGTGAATCGCGAAGAGGTGACTCTTAATGGGACTTCGTTTCGAAGCGGTGGAAAGGTGCAATTTCGCAGTGATGTCCTCCAGCTCTTCGCTTCGTTCATCTTCCTCCCCCGGGCCTTTTGCGTCCATTCTCCCCTTCTATCGCTCTCTTTGAAAGGCACTCGTAAGCATTGTGTACCGTAATTAACCAGGAACTCGAAATATTGTTGACATCGAGGAATCGCAACGTGTGGAATATCAATTTTTGATGTTATCGAGTTAGTGACGTCAAATTGACGTCATTTTGGTGCCTCAAACGTTTTGACTCCTCGCTGAATAGGGCAGCAAGTCGTTCTAATGAGATCAAGGAAATACCTTGCCGCCTTTTTTTTCTAACAACTCCGTGATTCTTTTTTTAGAATATCAGCCCTGACACTTTTGGATGCTAATTTATCCTGTGATCGTAAAACCGGTAATATTGTAGTAGTTGTCATAAAATTTTCTATTTTAAAACCTTTATTCGCTATGATCCTGTAAAGTGCACAATGCTAATGATGTGCCATGTGTACCATTTTGGATTATGTACCGATTTTCCTGTACGTATTTTTATTGTATATAAATTGAGATTATAGTAATCACTCCACTGTATCCTTGTGCATTCCCGAATGTCTCAATGGAAAAGCTTATGGCCACCCTTAGATAAAGTGTATGTTGTTTTCTAGTTATTTTTCGTTGCAATTTCAATAGCGTGGATTCAAAACTTCATAAAATTAAGCTGGCGAAAACCTAAAAGCATGGGATTTACCGAAGTAGAGACTGGAGATCATCATCAGGAGCGGCTTCATGCCTGAATATGAAATTTCCTCAGGAATGGGATTAATATTTTTCAAGGTATATCCATTGTATCTGTGCTACTAGATATGAAATTTGGTTAACCTAATCAAATGCATACCGATCATTTTGTATTTTACTATGTCTCTTTTTGTTTCTCTTTATTTGCAGAGCCCCCTCCTAAACGATAGATTACCTTTATTCTCTTATCGAAAGGGTTTGGACTACTTAAGCAGGTAGATAAGATGCTCCTCCAATTTCCACGATGCTTATGCTCCCTTCATGGTGACAGTCGCGTCTTTTTTATTTTATTTAAGCCTTTACGCCGGAGAACGTTACGAATACCATGTAACCATTTTTCTGTACTGACGAAATTTTTGGAGCCTTCAGAGAAGGTGTGAAGGACGAGTGCCGTTAAAGAGCGGCGAAAGCGAGGCATAGAAGCGAAGAGGTGCCTTGGATGTAGTATGGACGTCGGAATGAGGCGGTGCGGGAAGACCAAAGTTTTTTTACGGGTAGATTTTCACTCTTCCGACGTTTACACGGTTTTCGAGAACACACCCTGGAACCCCGTAAAAATTTGGATGACATCCTCACCACCGCCTTGGTAGCTGTTCTGGAGTAAAATCCTATCCCCCAGGTCTGAGTATGTATAAACAAGTGATACTGAAGTGGGGAGTGCCCAGGTTAGGGTGCTATAGCTGTAGGATCAATGGTCGGAGGTGGCTCGCGTGTTGTCCGTTACTCGGGAAGTACGTACCTTAATTACGCGTAGTGTCTCCCTTGGTAAAATTCTCCCACCTCAGTAAGTGTGATCCTGTCTCGCCGTCTGCGGCACTCCTACTTTGCAACATATTCCCCCCAGTTCCGCCTTCATGCATCTCTTTCTCTCCCTCAGCATTTCGTCTCTCACGCTTCGGATATTTTAATATTCACATTTAAGCCTCAGAATATGCGTGAGAGGGTCTCTTATGTTTTTTTATCGGTTTACATGTTTTATTTTACATGGCGTTAGTCTTTATGGTGTCTGTAGGTATTTTTTCTTTTGCGAATATCGCCTCGCATTAAGTCTTGCTAAACTGTATGGTCGAAACTGTGAAGATCAACCTCCGTTCTGAGTCACTACGTATGTATGATCTCTATTTTTGTAGCTCATGGTACTTGCACTGCACGTTGGCCATGTTCCTCATGTGTATTTTCATTTTCTGCTTATTTTTTTGGCTTCATGGGATTGATATACCTGGATTTACCCCATGTTATTCCTTTTCTTAATTTTCGTCTCTATATCTGTAGTCATAATGTAACCCGTGACATGAGAATTGACACTTAAGTGGGTATTTCGTTCAAAATTTAGTTTAAATGAACAATTCACTGGAATTTTGTTCATATTTTTGTCGTTTATTTTGGCGTCACGCCAAAATAAGTAACACTTATTCATCAAATTAACATAATAAAAATCATGATCGGTATCAATATAATTTTGAGGTAAAAGTTTTCAATTAATCATAGTATATATACATTTCGAAGTTTTCTCACAGTTACAGTTGTGATTTTGCCGTGGCGTGAAAATCTTCCTAAAAATAAGCGTTTGATAAAACGGGCCGGAAACTGTGGCTAACAGTGAATGTTATGCAAATAATGATTGGAATTCGCTTCTCTTTTGCTTTTCTTGCCCTTCTGGCCATCTCCATTCTTCGCTCTCCCATCCGTGCGAGAATATATTCTCACGCTTTTGTATCTGTCCACCCCGTACAACAACCCAACTTTCCTCCCCCGCTCCCCACAAAACTATTTTCCCCTTTTTCCCTTTGCATCCCATTCCTCTTTCACTTCCATTGCCTTTAATCTCGCATCTTTTGTTCCGACCGACGAAGCAGTATTTACCTTTCTGCTTCTCGTTGCGAGCTTATTTTCTTTCCCCAGTCCTCCTGCGGCCATGATATTTTTGGAACATTTTAGGCACTCTAGCGGTCTTTTCTGCTGGGTCTTTCCCGAATCACTCACCACTCTCTGGTCCCTTGAACCATCCCTCCTTCTAGTGCCCCCCTCTCCTCTTTTCCACCCCCTGCCCCGTCATCCCTCTTCCGAGACCTTTCCACATACACCCCCTCCTTCTTCTTTCTTTCTTCCAATATTGTCATCTTTCAGTAGGCAGACACTGTCCCTTCCTCCAGCAGTTACCCCCCTTCCATCATCATTCTGGGCTCATTTCCCGATTCTCCTACTATTCCCCCCCACTCCACCACTATAAACCATCTTTTTCATCGTTTTTCAATTTTTACCCTTTCGCCCGTCATCTCTAGTCAAATACGCTCTCTCTCTCCACCTTCCCACGCTCCCAATGCCTCCATCCCTTATCATATCTCCTAAAAAAACCCTGGCGTGCTCATCCTTGCTCCTTCATTCTGTACTCCCTTTAGTCCATCAGATTTTCTTATTTTCAGGCCCAAAGACCTTATTCTGTAACCAATTATTGTATTCGATTTATATTATCTTCCAATCTCGTATGTATTCCAATTGTTGAACGTGTGTGTGGTGTCTTTTTTTTATCAAGCATGCATAAGATACATCTTTCCACCGTTTTATTTTCGCAACGCATGCCCTTCATTTTTGTCAATTGCTTTTTTATCGACCACGAAAACAAAACAAACTTTCATCACTTACGCAAACATTTTTAAACATGGAAAATGTTTACGATTTTATTACTCTCGTCCATTGGTGGCATCACTTGCAATCCACGTATTTCCTTGTATACGTTCTCCAACTTACAGTATTTTTACCTTGATTTCCCCGTCTGCCAACCAGGTCATATAAAGCTCCATGTTTTCTAACTTACACGCATCTCGTATTGCAAGTCGACCTCCCACCCCCGTCTCCATTGAAGGATTCCCGCTCTCCAACACCCTTTTTTGAATTCCACCACCACTAGCCAACGCCATTCCTTTCCTTTTGGTTCCCATCTTCCTCCACGTTAAAAATCTTCCCAGAATCTCCATCCCTCCCCTCTTCTTCTCAGGGGGTCATACATACCCCATTCGATTTTCGTCTCGTTTTCTCCCCCTCCCCTCATTCGACTACTATTTTCCTCCTCACTCTCGTTATAATCCTTCCTTTTTCCCCCTTCTATCAGTCTTCTCTACCTCATCCCTGTCAGCCCTCCCTCATCCTACCTCCTTATATCCTCCCTACTTGCAAAACGCTACTGAATATCCCATTCCATTCCGACTTTCCTCCCACCGCTTCGCACTCACACACACACACAAGTCCTTTTCAAACTTCCAACCAATTGGAGACCAATCTCACCAAAGCAAACAGACGCTTCTGCTGGACGCAAGGGGGTCGAGAATCCTTCTCCTTCCCCTCTTGCATTCGCCCCTTCAGCTACTATTGCCCTTCCTTCTTTCTTTTCCCCCAAACTGATGCTTACTGTTTGCCTCAGCCTCCCTCCCATCTTGCCCAAAAGGCTTCTTTCTTCATTCCCTTTGGCGCCAGGATGCACCACGCAGATTGCTATCTCCATGCATTGAGTTTGAATTGAATATTCATTTGAAGCACCGAGTGCCCATCCACCTCAGCGCTGTCCTCATTCCGCTAATGATGGAAATTAGCCGATGAAATAACGATTTCGAGTGAGTGCTATGGAAGGATTTCTGTAGTCGACTAAGAAGCGTATAGGGGGCAAATCTTTGGCCTATGTGAGTGAATATTTCACCCCCTTCAATAGCGTATAAATGTACTTAACGATAATAAGTTAAATGTATAACGGTTGAAATGACAAGCTCTTCTACCTGATGCAACTTCTTCTCTGTCAATTTCATTCAGTGGGATAGAGCTGAAACATCAATATTATCATTGTCTCCCAAATTACCATAAGTTTCTAAAATTAACCTCAAAATGTAATGAATTGCTTATGACTTATATATTTCCTCTTTCACTCCATTGTCTCATTCAACTAATGGTACATTCCTATTCCTCTCGAATGCCTTGAAATATCTTCTGCTACCAAATAATTTTTTTGCATCTGACCTGTGCATATCCTGGTTTCCCTCATTTTATCTCGGGTGTGTGGGGGGAGGGGTTGATTTTATTTTTTCATTCCTTTAAAAAAAGATCGACTTCTTAAGGGGATGAGTCCATCCCTTCTCCTTCCTGTCGGTGGGATCGGAGGTGGTCCAGTGTAAGTTCTCTTAACTTCCCGATACCCTCCCGAAAAAAAAACCTTGTCCAAACCTTATACGTAGCCTGAGGCTAGCGTTCGGATGTTAAGTTCGCCCTGTCCCCTCCCTTTTTTATTCATCAAAAATCTCTATTGAACGCCCCCACAATGCTCTGCGGTCCCGTGCACCTCTCTCCACCTGGCCTCCTTACATCTTATTCGAATCTCTTCCTCCCACAGCATCTCTTTCTACTCCGCCCACGACAAAGAGTCTCCGAGGCAACACGGGAATGGAACACTATCGGATTCTCGGGAATTGAAATTCATTTATGTCGTCGCTTTTGTTTTCCTTCGGTCCATTTCATTCACTCGCCCATTCGCGATGTCTCCCCGTTTTTCTTCCCCTGAAGAGTTCTTCGATACGGTAAGAAGTAAAGAGCACTTAAGCTGCCCTCTTCTCTTGGTAAATCCTCTAATTCGACCGTTACGTTATGTGATACCTTCGAATAAATTATTGTAGTTGAAATTTGGTCGAGGTATGAACACCCAATTCTGTGCCTCTATTCTATGAATCAACGTGTTGTTTATATTTTAAAGTCTCTAATTCGCCATGTCTACGTTTCTTCATGAGTAACTCACATACGCGCTCTTTTTTTATCTAGGGACTTGGCCAGAGGGAGATTAATCAGCGGAACTTAAAAAAATTAATTCTTCTCCCAATTTCTAGCTTCTGACGTATCCATACTTTTTGACCATTATCAGTCTGAACTGAACTAGTGATGACTTCATGCTTAGCTCATTTTGGTTGTAATTAATCATGGTGATAATTTAAGAGTTTCTAACATTTTTTGTATGTACCATTGGAAGAAATTTAGGGCTGTATTAATAGCAGTTGGGCTAAATTTATACTACATCAAACGTTAAAGATTGAAAGAATTATTAATTAGTGTTACATTTGTGCCATAATATAGAATCATGCATTCTTTTCCAGTTTTGATATCCTTACGTACAGTTTTCTCAAAGAAATTAAGCCACTTCAAATGGCAGGAACGGGTTGATTCTTAGTAATTATGCAAGGTTGCCAGAAACAAAACGAGACCTTCGACAGGCTCATATTGTGCTCTCCGGCCCTCAAGTAGTCGGAGAAGGCGATTTTTATTCATTCGCTCAATGATGAACTATCCCCTGAGGACTGATGGTTCCCGTCCTATTTCCAGCGATATATGTCTGCCACCCAAGTAGCCGTCTCGGGTGAGAGTGAAAATACGCCGTTAGGCTTGATATCGAGTAGGCGGTAGCCCCATGAATATATTAGGGTAAAGGAACATAACAACCCCAAACCTATTCCTGGCGGCTTCGCAGTAGTGGCAGCCCCTCCTTAATTGATTCCTCAGGAATCACTATTATTACGCGTTGCCCCGAGGATAGGAAGCCAGGGTGGTCGCTAGCGGATCCCTTTCTATTTTCTCCATCCATCCGTGACTTGACGATGCTCACCTTGTATAGACAGCAGCGCGCGCTCACTGAATTGTGCGTGATCCTCTCGAAATGGTGTCCGCTGGACAATATGGGAGAATTGGGAGCTGTCTTTGACGGACTCTGCCCCCTGCGGTTCGCTAGTTGGCCATTGTGCGGACGAAATATGCTCCATGATGCCTTTTGGTATCCGTAATGCTCTGTGGTGGGCGTGAGTCACTAGAAGCATTGAATTGGAGAGAACGAATGCAATCTGAGTGCATTTTTTTGTAAGTTTTGGACGGAGATGACTGAAGGTATGCGTATGATGGGCATGAATACTTACTTATCCCTGAAGTGAAGGGATGAGTTCACAGAAGAGGATGGGCAAATGTTACTTTACCTTTTGAGTTAGAACTTTTGCATACAATAACTTTTCACAGTTGTTTCCATATTCTACTCACTCATGAAGAATTATAAAGCACCCGAAGGCTCCACAATGATCATTAGCATTCTAAAGCATATAAATGTATATTCACGGCATTATAATTGATCCCTCCAGTTCGTTTTTACGTTATGCATTCTCGTCATTAGAGATCTTTTACGCATTCTCTTTCCCCAGAACTGGGATTCAGTCTATTATTCTGATTCTTAATTTCTCTCTTTTTATTTTTTATTTTATATGCAGGTACCGGCAGCGAAATTTTGAAGCTGGATTGTAAAAAGATAATATTGTTCCTTATAAGTGTTATTGAAAGGCGTGGCAGACTGTTGCACAACTGCCGGCTGCATGCTCAAATCTTATGTTATTATCATAAAAATAAATGTCCCCGTTAAATTAGCACTCTTGTATTATACATTGTTAAAAAAACTAACATGTAGGTACTTTGTCTTTGTGGAGAACATGATGTTTTTTCGTGGGCTGCGTAGGTCACATATCTCATTTCAATGGGATTCTTGCGAATGAAAACCACATTGGCCCTTGGCTCGCTCCTGCACATTTCGCAAGCAAGCGGTCAGTGGTTCACGAGTGCAAGGAGCATTGAGAGATCGGCTGGGTGAGTAACGAGGCCGAACCTGGGAGAGGTGTAAGTGACTGTTGAAGGGGGAGAATCCAATTGTTGTCGGTGAACCATATTTTGAGGGGAGGGGGAAAGGATGGGCCATCTCGCGTTAAGAGGGACGGGTCAAGTTAAGGAAAGGACCCTAGAGGGTAAGGTATCACCCATATAGATTGGGCTGTGCCTCACCGAAAATGGAGTGGAGAGAGAATCGACGTCCCACTGGGATGGGCACAGCCAAGGGTGCATTTGTAGAGGGAAGGAGGGAGGTCCAAGGGTCCGGGTCGGGGTCGCGGACCCGGTTACCCAAGGGTTAGGTGAGGTTTGTTCCTGCTCGTGTGGGAGTGACAGATGCGCGTCGGAGAAGATCCAGAGTCCCATGGGAAGCAAGTCGGTGGGAGTGATAGAGGGAGTGGTAGGGAGAGAGAATAGGTCGAGGTTTAGAGGTTCACGTGGGAGTTGTGTGGGTGGAATAAGAGGAGGGAGTATGGCGCGCGTGTGTGAGCATATATGTATAAACAGGCACACACTCCTATCCCGCTCTCTCCCTTGGCCTGCGAATTGCTGTCGAGAGGCCGGGGAAGAAGAATCATGAGAAGAAAGGGCTGAAAGGGCGCGTGGTGGTGGGGTGATGGCACGGTACCTACTAGGGGAGGGGTAATACGGGATGGAAGGCCGGGGAAGAAGGGTTAGGTAGGTATACGGATGGAAGAGAGAGACAATGGGTGAGTTTTGGAGGGGGGTAGGGAAACAAGGGGGCACTGCGGAGCAAGTAGGCAGGCAGTGTGTGTTTCGAAGGTTAAGAAAATGTGCGGAGACAGAGTAGGGGTTGGGGGTTGGTGTTGAGTGCATTAGCATGCCGTGTGGGAGGAATAGGGATTTCTCCCGTGAAAGGAGAGTGTGCTCGGGGGATGAAAGGGGGAGAAAAGGGTTTGTATTTGTCCCATTCTGAGGTGTCCCATGATTGTGATCGTATGATATTGTTCTGGCTTGATTGCTTTTTCCTGCTTAATGCAGTCATTGTTAGGAGAATCCGTGGGAGGGTTGAAGGAAAGTGCACCACTGTGGTATATTGCGGATAAACAAATATTCGGGGCATTCTGGAGGGAAGCGAGTCCTCGAGAGTACATTTTTGTTCATGCATTTTAATAATGGTTTATTCTGGAAATTATGTTGGTGTAATATTATAAAAACACCATTTATCAGTCAAGTAAGTTGTTCACTCCATTTTAACGGGTATCAGTGAATCGAATAGATTAAAATAACAGGTTGGCGAAGTGGGTTATATTTAACAAAATATGAATCATACGTCCTTAAAGTATGTTTAGCCTATATCCGTGGTCATATTTCAGTAATATTATTTGTGAACAAAAGTATAAAATTCGCCGTCTTTTGATAGCTTACCATCTAATTTTCATGTACTATGCTGGTGCAGTTTTACTTCATATTTCATCTGCTACTATGCGGAATATGTTCAGCGAACCCACGTTACCTCCCATCGTACGTATATGAAGCGTGAAGTTAAGCATGAAGTGGGGATTCCTTTCCGCCAAACGCTCAGCTTTACCCCGCACATCCGTAATTCGGTCGATATCTCTGCGCTTCGGGCGACATTAACGCTTTTACAAAGTTTTATTGGATTCGCGTGACTGACGGGAACCGCAAACTAGGCAACGCGGTGTCGCATGCACCTCGACACTACCACCGCCACCACATGAGAGAATTCATGATTTCACAGTGTTACCACCACCACCGACGACGGACAGCAAAAATGCTCCATCAACAACCTCTTTGCGCTATCCAGGGCCGCTGAAATGTTTTTGTAGCCATACATTCCGAATTCCAGACCCCTTCCTTTCACGGCGCCCGACCCTCGACCACGCCGCCGCGAAAACGAGTCATGCACACCGGAATTTTACAATCTCGGGAACCCGGGAGAGAGAATGAAGGGTGCGAGAGGTGTAGCAACACTTTTGAGTTCCTAGAATTCGGGACTACATCGTATATACATCAGAGGATCTCTTCCACGCATCCGCAAACCGCTGAAACTCGCCATTCCTCTTCGGGGAGCACTGCTTTCGCCGCTGTAGTCGGTGGGACTTTTCTTTTTGCGGTTGCGAGGGATGGGCAAGCAAAAGAGGCAGATGCGAAATTCTAGGAATGATGTGACCCTTCGTGCTGAAGGCAGGAACTCCTTTCCAGCACAGTGAACTGAGTTCATGAGCCGTGTATGTGTATTATCTAGAGGGCGAGGCCATTCATTCTCATTATCCGCATTGCTAAGCTAATATGTACTCATGCCACGATAAATATTATTTGCGTATTAGAGTTTAGGAAGTCGGATCGGTAATGCGGACACGACGGGGGTAAAATATGGGTTAAAATAGTTTAATGCTCAAGAATAGTCTATCATCTTCGCCGAGTCTAGTATTACAGAAACAGAGCAATGTAGAAGGCATTTGTTAAGTTAGATGAAATAAGAAGAGACAATATAAGCGTTAAGTTTTAGTCCTTGAATTTTTTAAGTATCAAAATATTTAAAAATAGCTTAAATAGTCTAAATTCCTGATTTTACTTGACTTCAAATCCAAGAATTAATTCTTTGACAGTTTATTAATGGAGATGATTCAATTTAGAATGAAAATCAAGCTGCATAAGAAATTTTATAATTTGCTGGACGGAATGGTAATGCTGGCGTGTTGTATTACAAGTTATTCCGCATGAAAATTAACTCTTGTGATAGTCTATTATAACCAGTTAGTATTAGTGCCATTGAGTTGATGTTTTGAACCTATACCCTCCTGTAAAGAGGTACTAATGTACTTAGGTTACTGAATTGCGCACGGGAAGAGAAAGGAAAACCTTTAGTCTTCTTATCTTGTCCTTTTGAATTCTCTCTTCGCCTTCGTGCCCTGAGCGTTTCATCTTCTGTCAGTATCATGCATTTTGCGTCCGTTTCACCGATAAGGTAGGACGCATGCCAAAGGAACAGAAGCATATCGGAAAAGAGGCGATATCACCAACCTCGAAGGAGGAATATCGATTAAGGTGAAGATATCTACTGTGGGGAAGGGCATTGCCAGGAAGGGTTGGAAGGGGACGAGGGGTGGAGATGAAGGAGTCGATTGAGCAAATAAGTTTCCTTTTTATGGTGTGCGATGCTCTTCTATGAAGCCGATATTTTGCCTGTTGATGCACTCTCAAATGTATGTACCACCATCATGATTAAGTGCTCATACCCAGTTCGCCAATCTAATGTTTAGCATTGAAAATGAAGAAATGGCAGATTGCTTAGTGTCAGTTGACGGAAGGGCGAAACATCAGAGCTAACGATTGCTGACAATCTGGTAACCTAGAGTGCGTTACAGGCTATATAGCAATATAGATGCTTGTTTTCCTCCCATATCTTATGGCTAGGTAAAATTACAATTAGTTGGCGTATACAAAAATAAATAGCTTTAATCATAGATTAAGGGGAAAAACTCCATCTGCTATTACATTTATAATCTAAAACATGCTAAATTTATCAGGCGCCGTTTAACTAACTACCTCCAACTTCCTCTACGCTAATAGTTGACGCAAGTTGCGAAGGATTGAGAATAATGTAAAATGGCCCCTAGATCATATTGCTTTTATGATTGCCATCAGATACTAGTGGCTCCATACTTAATTATATCTGTTTTGATCATGATTGGTTTTCTCTCCGTGTTTGGTAACAACCCCATAGTATGGGGTAATTAGTGCCATCGAAGGTAATGGCTCTTGCAGTTATTCTGATTATTGATAGAAGCTAGAAAATTGATTACTTTTTCTAATGCATATTGGCAAATAACCGTTCTCACTTATGGCCGAACGGTCAAAATCGAAGTCGGTCGATAAAAATCCGTAAATTACCTAGTGTCTTACTCGTATGAAGCGTAGTTTATAGCATATTCAACCGTCTCTTTGGTCCCATGCAATTGGTCAAGTATGACGTTCGTAACGGTTTCCTCAAGATGCCTACTCTTGTGCAAATCGTTGTTTCCTTCTGATCAAACTCTCGATCTTCCTGGATACGATCTGCGGGCATCTGAGTGGGAAGCCCTTGTATTCTTGCCCCACTTCCTTCCCCCCTGCTTCCGTTCGCGCGGAGTCGGGGAATGGTATCGAGTCCCCCCCCCCCCCCGCCCGAGGATGAAAGAATTGCTTTTCGGTCGAAGGATGGTTTGGGACGAGGTGATGGTTTCTGGGGGAGGAGCGTGAAGAGATGGGAGGGAGTGGAGTTGGTGGTGGAAGTTAATTAAAGGTTTTCGACGAGGGTTGCCTCGAGGACGGGGGTGGAAGTTCTGCTGGGGGGTATGGGGGTGGTTTGCGCGCGAGACACGAGGGTGGTTGAACGGGGTGATGCAGAGTGGCTGGGACGTCTCGGAAGAGCTCTGGGTTAGGGTATTGGGGGGAGGTTTAGGTGAAGAGGGGGTTAATATTTTCAGGGGGGGTAGGGGATGGCATAGGGAAATAACCGTGATAGGGGGGTGGAAAAGCAACGGGTACATGGTTTGAGGGGTTTTTGAAGGAAGGAAGGATGCCATAGGCAGGGACATAGGGGGTGGGGGTGAGGATTCTGATGGTGGGAGGAAGAGGAGAAGGGGTGGTTGGCATTCGAAAATGGGGTTCCAGTACAGGAAGTTTCGCTTGGGAAGATTTTTTTTAAATAGGAGAGACTGGGGTGAGCGAGTCAGTGTTGTTGAATTTGGTGGGGTTGGAGGAATGGGGAATCGCTGTTTCCAAGGAGGTTGGTGGGAGGATAATAAGGACTGTGTAAATATAATAGATGTATAGAAAGGAAAGGAAAAAAATACGAGAAAAAATGCGTGCGTTTTTCTTCTCTCTCTCTCTCTCTCTAGACATAATAGGGCGCTTCTAGATCTTGTTATTATTTTTTTTACAACTACGGGCTTGTTCTGAGAAAAAGTTGGAAACGGGAAAGTATACATTTACCCCTAGCTCCTCTTGTTTGGAGGCCTGGTTTTCGTCCGTTCCGTGCACGTGTTGGACGTAAGGGGAGAGGGAACTGTTTAACGCTTTATTGGACCACCGATAACAATGCCAACCTCTTGAACTCGTGCTCAGAGTGAAGGGCACGTGTAGGTACTATATGTTTGACTCGAGGGCGGAAACTGTGCTTGTTTGGCCAACTTTACTAGTTTTTTTTCTGTACTTTGCGTGAGGGTGAGCTCCTTTGCCGTCGTCAAACACTGTGGCGTAATGCCTGACTGATTTTTGTGAGTGTGTCTTCGATTTTCCATGATTAGTTTTTAGGCTGTGTAAACATCCGACGCAGGTCTGCTCTTTATTAATTTCGTGTCGTCACTTGGTTTCCTCCGAAATTGGTTTTTCCTTCCTGATGTTGCCAACAATGATATGCGCCGTCTAAATATTTCCAAGAAGACTTTTATTTTCGTCCAACGCCTCCCTCGCATGACTGGTCACGAACGCTATTTATTCCTTACTTTAACTAAGCTGTGGAAGACACCAATAGGTCGATCTTAACTGCTTCACTTATGATCCACACCAGGCTTGTACTAAACAGAGCTTCAATTGTGAGTAAAAAGTATGAATGCGATTTACAGGCCCCCCTAATTTCTTACCGAAAGCATATTGATGTGTCCACAAAATCGGAGTGATTAGGATTATATAATATTGTTATAACCGTGGAATAGGAAAATTACTATTTTCCATGTTCCACTTGGTGCTGTGATGTGATGATAATTTTGAGGGTATATTATCTTTTATATTTCTACTAGTTTGAATGGCTAACATTGCATGAAAATATTCAAATAAATATATTAAAAATTAAAAGGAAAAAGTATTTTTTGCTATCAAGGTAAAATAAGTGGGATATTGATGTTGGCACAAATAAAAACCTGGAGTTAATTGGTGAACCTTAAGGGCACAAGATTTTTTTGGGTACCTAATAGTTTATATTATTTATACCTAAAAATTCATGTGCTCTTAAGGTGTCATTGAATCTATAATTGCGTATAATTGTGGTACAGGGGACAAGTTTTTCCCAAAAGTGGGTGAAAAAGTTCACTACGATAAATTGTTTTTTGTGTATTAGTATATTCCCGAAGGATGTCAATTTAAGAAGAAATGTTTTCCTGGTTATTCAATTTGCTTTAAATGATTGCATTATTTTCTACTTTTACATACACCCTTTGCACCCTTGTTACGGCCATTGGAGTGTTTCTTTCCCCATTTACTTTTACATATTTTGATGTAACATTGCCGAATCTAGTATACATTTATGAATAAAAAGTTGAAAGAACTGAAACTGATAAGTATACATAATACGTCTCTGGTAGAGAAATAATTAAACTTCCGTTATCATAAACGTAAAGCCTTATATCCGAGGCTGAATAAGGTTTTTACTTTGCAATTCTCTCAACTGTTTACGTTCTAAACTAGCTCTTTTCATTTTGAGTTTCTTTTTAAAATTTACTCTCTGTAGAAGAAAACATTTTTCAGCCTCTGGGATTTGATTTTAATGTTTTTCAAGATTTTTAGGAAACTTTTAGTCTTGCCTTTTGTCCTAATAAACCATGATTCTCTCAATTTTTAGCCATGATTAAATTGGTTGGTTGCATTGGCAGATTTTAGTATCATGAAATGCTTATCCTTAAAACGAAATTATTCTGTGTATCTATTTATAAATAAGTTTATCTACCTATCTGTGTATCTATTCTGTGTATCTATTTATAAATAAGTTTATCTACCTGTTCCGACGTAAGATATTTTGGCTTTTCCGTCTTTATTTACTACTGCTTCACTGTTCTAACAATATCTTTTCAGAAAATGAGAACGCACTCCACTCCTTTTAATTTTTACTTAATTCTTATTTCATTTTTACCTCTCATTTTCATGATGGAGGTGTTTCGAAACTGCATCCGGGAAATGAGAGTTGAAGTGTCAAACGCGATTGAAGTCCATTGCATTCACTGTGGTCTCTTGTCTTTCAATGGCTGTTTGTCCTCTTTGAAGTATATTTAAGAGTAATCTCGAAGCTCAGTCATGCCTTTTAGCCAATATCTTAATCTCCTTCACTTTATCAACCTGCCATTTTCTTTTCACTTAGCTTTTAGGACCTTATTGCCATTCCCTGCATTACCCGCGGCCACCGTTCTCTTCCGCCTCGTCGCACTCCATTTCTTCATCCTCTTGTCTTACCCGACGTAGACTCATTCATGGACTTGCTCACTTCCTTGGCGACTGTTCTTGCGATTGGAGAGGGGGACAGTTTTATAAGAGCGTCCATCCGCCGAGGCATCGTTTCCCTTCTAATTCCTCCCAGAGACGTAGGGAGGAGACGACGAAGAAGAATGGCGTTCTCAGCCATTAGCTCCATCTTTCTGAGAGGCAATGTTTATCTCACTCGAAAGAAGGAGCACTTTGCGCTGGAAGCCATTTTGTCCTCTTTCTCTCCACCCTCTCAATTTATACTTCGTCTTCCTCCTCCTCCTTCTCTCACCACTCGTCCTTTTTTTCTCTTCATACTCGCCCGCGTATCGCCTTATGCTCATTTGAAGTCGTCTTCGGGAAAACCTTGCCACTTTATCTTCCGCCCTCTTCTTTTTCCTCCCCCACAACTCTGCTCCTTTTGCCACCTTATCTGGTCTCCTGCGGTCTTCCTCTTCCATCTCCGATGCTCCCCCAAACCTTCTCTGCTTGAACCTCGCGCATCTCACCCCAGTATCTACACTTCTATCCAAATGGAGAGGGCCAGCACCCCTCGCGTTGACATGTTTCACTCTCTTTCTCCTTCTCTGTCCGCCTTGGTGTCTTTCACAATCCCCTTTCCTATAGCTCATCCCCTCATCCTCTACCCACATACATATGACTACTCGTATTTTAATCGTATTTATGTCGGAATAGTATAGTTTTCCGGACGTCAACTCCCCACTCTTCTTTTACTTTGCTTTTCTGTGATTTACTGCCGATGCATCCTCCGGTACGTGCGGACGATGTTTTCCCCTTTCAGATGATGCATTTCTATGGAACTCGTTCCCAGTATCTTGCCACTCGATTTTATTTGCGTCTTTATGCCTCTTTCATTGCAATGGAGAAGTAATTTGGCGATTATTTCCCAGCTTGGTGATCATCTCGTATGCATTAATTTCTTTATATATGAACGATAAACTGAAGGATCCTTCGATTTTATAAACTTTATTCCACTCACTGCGTGTGTCTATTTCATTTACATACATATCCCCTGATAAGTAACACTAGTAAAAACTCAATTTCTCGGAGTAATATAGGTATATTGCATATGAATTAATCACTCATAGGTGCAATTGGTTGACGATAGAACCGCCAAATTCATGCTTAGTGTAAAATAATAAGAGTAAATGAACAAGAATTTTATATTACTATCCCAGTGAAAGGCTACTGTTGCTGTATTCCGTCTAATTTTCACCAAACCCAAGCATTACTTCGATGCATTCCCTCGTCCCACAAAAATATTTCCGAGCTTAAATCGAATAATGTCATATTTTATCATTAGATTAGATTTATTCATGTCTGTACAGCTTATGCAAAGTTTTGTCAAGTTATGGAGCTTAGTTTACTTATTTTTCTAACAATAATGTTAATTCGAAGCCTTTTACTATTTTTCACTTGCTTTTTTGGGAGTTTTTTCATCTCCTCTTTCACCGGAGTAGAAACCACCAATGTCGAAATCAACTTGTTTAACAATATGTGATCGTTTTCTTATGTCTTCTGGTCAAAATATGAATATAATTAACCACACTCCCCGTACCTTTCTCTTCAGCCATTATTCCTCTTTACGTGTCTTCCTCCTCCCCTCTACCCGTTTTGGCTTTCGATCCTCGCCATCAAAAGTAACGGTGGCCTGATCTTCTAAGGTGTGTGTTGGTAACCGTTCCTTCGCTTTTTGCGTCCATTTAACCTTCATCCATGTAAACTTGTCCTTTCCCTGCTCTCTCCTCCTCATAAATGTCTTCTCATATTCGATACTTCCCTGCCATACTCAGCGTCGTGTACACTCATTACGGCTGACAATTGACCAACAACAAAAATAAAAGTGATGATGATATCAGCCTTTACATTGTCACTTATCTGTATATCATGTAGTCCCTTGTTACCATGCTTAAGAAGGGTAGGGACGATGTTAGTTATTTGCCACGCTGTTTAAGTTTCATATATATTTTTTTATCTTATTGTTTGTTTTAATCATCGCAATGCCGGTGTAGTATGGTCATTATGAGGTCTTTATATCAGCATAGTTGAGTGTAGTAGCTTATGGATAACACTTGTTTTTACTATTTAAAGGTAGCCCTTTTATTTATGTTCCTCGGCCGTAGATTCATAGATATTAGCCGTGATTTTCTCAGTGTCGTTGGTAGTTACAGCACATACTAAATGTGAAAGACACTGCAGTGGAAACGCATCCAGAGCTGAGTCCAAGAATCCAGCCTGCATCTCACTACATAATCCTTTTCAGTAGATTCGATCCCTCTCTAGCCTGAAGACAGGGGCTATGGATAGGGACCAATGACCTGTGTCTATTAGGAAAAAATATTAGTTCTGTAATATCCATTTAATAACGGACAAAAGATACGAAAAATTCACCATCGACTTAATTTTCAGGTGAAGATGGATTTGTTTGAGTACACCAATTTCTGCATTATATGTCGATTTTGGTTTTCATCTCATTTTTTATTTTGATCGTACAATATATATGAGTGCACATCATTAATATATTTATATATTCTTCTCGTGGCATCTTCGGCAGCTTATATTTATTTCCGTCAGAATGTTTTTCTTCAACCTCCGCTTCTGCCTCTCTGAGTATTTTTCTATCTGGCGCCAACTTCTTCCTTTCGTTTTCTTGTATTCGTGTCCTTTCTCACCCTATTCCGTAGATTCCATCTTGCTGTCATATCCTCAGCCATAAAGACAGCTCCTCCTACGACTAAGAGATTGCCATCTTCTTGTGGTTCTACTCATGACACACGGGGGCAATCGGCAGACGATGGCGTGGGAGAACCCCTTGCATCGGCATTTTTTTGCGTTTTTTTCCGGGCCCTGTTCTTGTCTTCTTCACTTGTGCCTTTTTCATCTTCTATTCTCATACTATCTATCAGCTCTTTCTTCTTTTGAGTTTGTTATTAATTCGTATTTGCCATCATAATTTACTTCTTCATCATTCACCAATCTCTCCCTTCATCAACGGACAAATGGATCATTAGGTTTTATTCATTATATTTCGATATCTTTTGCATGAATTTTAATCCACCTTCCCCATCAACTTTTATAATTTACCTTCTTTTAGCAGCTGACATTCAATTACTTAGTTCATTTCTTCATAGATTAGCATACGTCAGTTAATATTTGCAACTCTTCCAACTATGTAAGCATGAAGGCGGAACTACTGCAGGTAATGATGTAATTAAGTAAATGAAGGTGTCTGTAAATCTCCCTGTTAATGATCGCTGTTCATCTTAAATGAAGGAAATACCTGAGTAACTTTTAGGAGACTCGTAAGTGGCACTATTACACCTCCTGTGCTTTCCTTCCTCTTCCGTTAGTAATAATGACATTGGTCTTCAGTTACTCATCGTACTCCGTGGTTATCAAACCCCATTAAGGTACCCGTCTTCGGCCATTTCTTTCCGGGGTATGCCTGGCGTCAGCTCTTTTTTTGGGGTGCTCGACGTAGGAACGGAAGATGATGACGCTGAAGTGAAGAATTACCCCGGGATAATTAAGCGCTCCACCGTGTCGTCCCGTTCATATTAGATGATATCGTTGTCAAGTTTCCGAGGCGGCCATTTGTGTACAGACTACCGACGCGACCGTGGAAGGATTACGGATAAGGCGTACATGTGTGTTTGCGCTTGTCGTTCGTTTCAGTGTTCGTCCCCTTTGCTACATCGCGGCGACAGGCAGGCGACGTCGTCGCGTTAACGAAGTCTGCATTATTCACGATGCAGCACTTCCTGGGGCGTTTTTATCTCCACCGCTAAGGTGAGGAATTCGTTCGGCGGTGGTAGGTGCACTAAACATAGAAGCTTAAGGAATGGTGTCTTTTAAATGCGGTAATGGCTATCAATGATAATATTTTGTTTCACACTGACTAATTACTCCTTGTTTTCTTCTAAACGCGTCATTATTATGAATGCATCAACTTAAATGCGCGTTTTACTCTTAATTAACAATGTAGATGCGAGAACTAACGGACACTGATCCCTTTTACCCATTTTCTCGCTGATCCCTTTTCTCCTGCAGAGAAATTCAATTCATGAATACATTTGAATTTCTCTTCAGGAGGAAGAGGAAACCTGTCTGGCTTGCAGGAAACCACTGCGCAGATCTTACTCTCGTTATCCGTTGGTTTATTTATTATTTTGACATGGTCATTCCTTGCCTTGTTGTCTTTGATTCATGTGAAATATGATTCATAGTGGTGACGATTTTGGGCTAGAAAATAATTATGGCCAAGGGAGATACGATCAATTGAGAGGCCTAAGTGCCTAAACATCAATAACTATTTATTTTAGATTCGGTCATCGTTCTTCTATCGATGATTTTCTTCGCTTAAAATAACTTTCGTTTCTTATAATTTCTTTATAATTTTATCTTGCGCCATACAACTTGTTAATAACGCAAATTTGGTTCGTTAAACGCATGCTTAGAATTCTCTGTCTCACTCTTTGTTAAGTCCTTTAGAAAGACGCAGTCATCTCATCTTCGAATCAAAAAGGGAGACTTCCTTCTTTCCTCATCACCATATGGATCGCTCTGTCTTAGACAATGCACTCTACAAGCTTCAAAACCAGCATTCATTGTGGCTTGAGGAGCAAGAGGCCGGCGTAAAGGGAGGACGTGGCATTCTTTTCGTGGAAGGTACCAGCATAAAATTCCTCCCTGCTCTCGACACTTCCTTCAATCTTTGTCCTTTCATTGTGGGCGCACCATCATTTACCCTCGCCTCGGGAACGGCTGAAAATATGCCACCTCTCAGTTCCAACCCTTTCTTATAAAAAAAGAAGGTTCATCTCTACACGCTACGCGGAGCGCAACCTTCTGGGACTCACCAGGCTTTAAGATGATGTTACCTAAAACCCAGCTTATTTCACACTTGCGCACATTTTCGTCGTGAGAACTCGAGATTTTTTGTGTCAGAAACTTACCGAGGAGGCACTCATTTCACGAAACAACAATGAGAACCTTTCCCTCTACCCATTATTTTTTATGTTTTAATGTCTACTTCTAGCTTCTCTTGAAATCGACCGTAGTCGGTATGGCAGCCTCATCTGGCTGAGCGTGTCAAGGAAAACACTGCCTTCGTCTGAAATTCATTTCCTCAATCTCCTTCTTTCTGACCAGCTCTTTTTTATGGCAAGTCTCAAGGAAAAAATACACGCTCAAGGGTGAGGTAAATTCATGTTCCATGCGGCAAAAAGCATGGTATTAATCACGCCAGGCATTCGCTGCAGTATGTGGGCTCTTTCTTTCTGCTAATTCCGTCAATCCGCTGTCGCATTTAAGTTAGCTCTTTATCCATCTTCTTAAATATTAATGGGGTAAACTAATATAATGGATTAGGTGGCTGTAAAGGCTACCTTTCACCGCGTCATTTTTATGAGAATTCGGAAAACAATCTTGCTGCATTCCCCTTTGACGTCTCTCCCTAATTAAGGCAAATATGATTAATCTATTAACCCGGTAACGCCTGCATTAAAAATTTCATCCCAACTTTTTCGTAATAATCAATTTTAAAATCTGATTGATTGCATGCAAATTTAATACTTTTAGCACTAATAGTCTTGAAGATACAGCCTGGTACAATGTGGTACCGCTAGGCCCTTAAGGAGTCAAAAATCGAAATTAAATAGGCGTTAGTAATTTCACATTTTAATGCCAGAAACGTTTTAAAAAATTCTATTTTACATAATACATTATCAAAATTACTCAAAAACGTCAAATCTTGCCTAAAAAAGCAAACGTTTCTGAAAAACGTAATTATAAATATTCTTATTAGTTTAAAACTCTCAAAATCCCGAACAATTTACAATAAATAACAAAAAAGTTCGTTTAGTATTGCACTACCAGCTGGTACCATATGGTAACGCAAGGCGTTGACGGGTTAAACAGCGAAAAAGTAATATATCGTTTCAACACTTTACAGTGTTTATGGCACACTTTTGAAGTCCATTTCAGACTTATGGCGATAAAATATTTATTCATTGTCCTCCTAAATGTGTCACATTTTAATTATAGAGTTAAATAATCGAAAGATTGCTTGATACAACGCTTCGTTTGATTCCGCTCACTAAAATACCAGTTAACCCAGGAACTATTTTGTAAATACCTGATGCATCCAGATTCAGTACTAAAAATCAACGAATCCCTTCGACCAACGATAACTAGTTTATGAAAATCGATTCTGGGAAGTGAACCGACTGAGATTTCATGAATATGACCGCGAGAATTTTTTCCTTCATTCGTGAAACTGCAAATAGGTATGAAATTTGGTACTATTCTATAGGCTTTACAAAATTTTGTCGCAATAAGTGCTTCCATTATTTTATACTCAGCCTCTCGACACTGAAGTTAAGAGCAAAAATATGTTGAATGGAATAACGAAATGGGAGCGGGCAACTAAAAGTTGACGGTAGGTATGTTAAATCATGCGTGTGGCCCTCTTTCAGGAGCAATTCTCGGTGCATTAGAAATATCCATTCTCTCCTTACCGGTGCGCCGAAAGAGACAAAAGGCGAGGGAAAATTTTCCCAGAGACTCCGATCGCTCGGGAATGTCTGCTCTTAACTCCAGCCCACTCTGACCTCTCTTCCCCCCATCCCCTACCCTATTCTTCCGGTCATTACCGCGGAGTTCTCGGTCCTTTATTTCTCATAACGGGTCCCCTCCCTCCTCGTCCTGCAGCCTTCTCTATCGAAACCCTCCTTTGTCTTCGAAATCCAGCGTATTAGAAATCCGTTTTCGTGGGCCGTTAATGGCTTCGATTGCGTCCTCGTGAGCGGCCAAAGCCAGAACTTGGTTGCGTCATGAGTTTCTTTCTTTCAGCTCGCTAAAATGGCATTCATAATGAAGTGGTTTTTTCATTCTCCATGCGGTAGGTTTGCCTTTCTTTTACTAAATGAACGAAAGCCAATGCCAGAGTTTGGAGTTGGAGTATATTATTGTGGAAAGCTGTGCTTGGTTTCAAATGATGGGGGCGAAAGAATGATCGAGATGCATTTCATCGTTTTCATGGCGTTATTTTACCTTCCTTGTGCCAGTCAGACTTGATTGCAGCCCCGCCTAGTATTTGAGGTTGTACCAATATTTTGGTAATCGCCTAGTATTTAAGGACGAATGTGCTTACGTTATATGCTAAAAAATATTGCCCTCATTGGTGAATGAGAGCAATTTGATGAAGATGAAGTAAGTTGAAATTCTTTGAAGTAAGTTATTATGTGGTCCCTCTACTTTGCGGTTTAATGTAAACTATTTATGATCAAGCGTTTTTTACTCGAACTTTTCGCGGTGAAAACGATGCATGCGATATGGAAAAGTTAAAACAACGGATAGATTTGTCCTTTTTTTACAGTCTCCAAGACGTACGGGGACGTCTTCAGTAAGTTGAATTTCTTTTTAAGCTTTTCCGATTATAACGACGAAAATGGTTTGCGATAGCGTAATGTGAGAAAATTAGTGCATTAAAGTTTTCTTTAGTGTGATCATTGTGAGGTTCTAACTTAATTCTGTCATTGTTACCTACGTATACGAATGTTTCCCACATGATAGTAATGAAGCAGGACATAAATAAACTCCACTACCAAAACCCAGAATATAGCCGCATGGCAGAGTTCACTTTATTATTCTGACGCGGGTATTATCTCCTGGATGTACCAAATAAATATGCAAATGCAGTCTCAACCCGTCCGTCTGTCGGTTGCTTCAACTTTTCCATATCATATGCATCGTTCTCGCCGTAATTAGTCGGAGTAAAACTTTTCCTGATCCATCATGGATGCGTTGGCTGTGCTTCTACACTGAAGCATACATTTTTTACAATAAAATTTTTTCATTCGCCTTAATGCCTGAATTTCATTGTTGGCACCATATACCATCCTTACACCGTCCACCTTCAACCTAGATAAGTTTATTTCATATTTGAATTTAGCAATGCATGTCTTCATTCTTTTCACGCCATCTGTAATATTTTATTTGATGCGATAAGGACAAATCAACTCCGTTTTCATCTCTTTCTCGTCCCTTCCCTGTAGAAGATTTTTTTCTCATCCCTCTTTGACTTCCACGTAGAGTGTTTGCCGAATGAACAATAACTTGTTTTGAACAAACGTTTTTTTTTTTTTTAAGAAAAGTCGATTGGTTCGATTAATAGATCTTTTGGTTCAAATCTCGATATTGGTTGTAAAGTCGAGCTTTTAATTTCGATTAAAAATCGATTGCTCGAAAAACGACCGTCATTTTTCCATTACTGTGCGTGTGTTTATTCCTTATGTACTGCGTGTCCCTCCCGCCCTTCCCGTTCGGGTGTCTCCTCGGGCGCATCTCTTCCACGTTCCTTTCAAACAGAATCGCTCATGCTTGTCTCCCCTCCGAGGGCAATCGACATCCGCAGTCACCCAAGCATAAGTGTTCAGATAAGAACGACGTGGAAGATGGGAGACGAAGGAAAGCGATTTGAAAGAAGCGATGATTTTTTAGATTTTCATCCTGTGAATACAAGAGGGGGAAAGAGATCTTGTAACTTCTCGTGTTTCTTTCATTTAAGTGGGAAAATAATGGATAGTAAATGAGTACCGATCAATCGAGTAGATGTTAGGTAAACTCAATGCTATAATGCTTAATGCTTCCCAGGCGTTCATCCTTTTGAACCGACGGTATTCCTATTCCAGTGCTCGCTCACGCTTATTAGGGTTGGTGATGACTCTATAATAATTTACGGGAAGGATTACCATCGATTTGGCGGTAGGGAGTGCTTGAATTATGAGATCCTTTAAGTAAAATTGCAATTGCAAACTGGATTGAACTATCTGATCCCAGTTTCGTCTTTAAGATTTTTTTAAAATTGGAGGTAAGATTTGTATAAGTTAAGTACTTGTATTCCCTTATAAAATGGTACTCAATGCATTGATTCAAAACCCGTCAACACTTGTCTTTGTTCTTTTTTTTGCTTTCGGATGATTTTTTTCATCGAAGCGTGTCGATGGATCCGTGAGAGTTTTGTTATTTATTTCTATTAATTACTTACGATACGAATTAATCTTCCTGGTTATCTTTTCTGCCAATTTTTAATTGATGATATTTATCTCAAATACCCGTTAATTTTCTTCTGTGAAGTCAGGCATACACACCACTCATAGAAAATGGTTTTAGTTGACGACGTAAATACTTCAAAACCAATAAAATAATCTTATAAATGTTTACTTTGGTGAATATGATATTATTTTTAATTTTAAGCTAAATGATTCTTTTTATTAATCACCTTGTTTAAGACGTACTAGAAGTTTATGATGGTAGTTGGGGCCACCTCTGCTGGATTTTAGAAGGCTTCTGATCCTTCAAACGTGCTGTGGCGTCGAGTATTTGTCAGCTGTCTGATGTAGAAAATCAATGCACCTTATTTTCGTCTGTAAAAAATTAATCCTTGGAAACAATTCCAGAATTTGCATTCACATTCATCTTTGACTTCGAAACTTTCAAGGCCATTCTACTACACATCTGGGCGCTGCCTTTTCATAATTATTTCGGTTCTATTAGGACCCGTTTCACCTACACGTTGATAATTCCATATCCTTACGGCAGATGCATTTCAAATTGTCTCCATTGTATCAAGATACCGGCGCGTCTGCAGCTAAGCCTGTACCATCTGCGGGCCTTCTCTGTGAAAACCCACCGTTATAGAGATGGGCTTTAACGAACCGAAGCAGGAGGTTCTCCATTTCCACCGCTAGGCATACTTAATTCGCCTCCAGAAACAAATAAACAGTCTCGGTCAGCATGCCTCTGCTCCCATGCCGTAGTCGCGTGAGAATCCTCGGTAGGAATTCATAATCACCCGCAGTTGCGTCTTCTTTTGTTACCTACGCTCATTCGTCCTCTGAAGTTGCGTTATCGCGTTTCACGCAAGTGAGATTCCTCGGTGATAAAAAAATTTGGCTCGTTAATTTCATTGTATCCCGTGCTTAATTTTCCTAGGAGGTGTTATGAAACACCGAGATGCGCTGTTTTTGTCGTTGATATAGATGTTGCCTATTATGTTCTTGGGTCCGTGTTGCGTGTGAGGAATGGAAATAGTCGTCCTGACTGCTAGTTATCAACTTCAGGAATGATGCCTCAATAATCTTATCTCTTAGGTATCTAGTTTTCTTTTTGAAGTTGGAGGTGAGATATATTAGTAACTTTCTGATGTTTTCCCACGATACGTGGTAGCCACTCGTGAATGGCTGGTCTTTTTCTATTTTAATGTAAAAAGGTAGCATCGAAGGGCAAATATGATACAAGTTTTATTACGAGGATGAAGTATTTTTCTTACATCCATGCATCTAATTCATTCTCTCATAAATATATTTTCTCTGGCAATGAACGACAGATTTTGTTGTCACGACGAGACATGGTGGGGTTATATGTTAGTCAAAATTTAGGCAAACGATTTTGAATTAAGAATCGATTGCATTTACTTGACTGCATTGTCGTTTCTCTGCTTGAGGATTTCACTCCTGCTTTTTCACTTTGAAGTTGCTGTTTGCATAAAATGTTGTGATGGCTACAAAAAAAGTTATTTCCTGTAGCTAACTCTGACATAAAAGTAATTAGTATTTTTTATATCTAAAGCTTCAACCTCGTTCGTAGCCGTTTTTATAACCTCTCTGGAGAGACTATTCAATCTTGTTATTCCAAATGCAGATTATCACGGAATATTGCGCCACCCTGTTCACTTAAAATAAGTGAATTCATGAATTTTGCTCCTAAACGTTAATCCACATTCATCTTAAATGTCGGCTACAGCAAAATTATACTCGGGAAGTAATTCGCTTTTTCATTTAAGAGTTCAGACGTTGAATAGATTTGGTAGTCTACCTTCTTTCGTTCTTTTTTCTCTATAGGAAATCCATTTCATCCACCGTCAACTGCAGCTCTTTTCAGTTAAAACTGAAAGAAATTAAATATGCATGGGGAAATATCGGGTTTTATTTTTCGCGAGATACGGAATCCAAGTGTTCATTCATGGGAAAGCACTGCCGCTGACAGAATGGTTATTAATTCCCTCGGTTCAGGGGATGAAAATTTTCGATTTTTCTGCCACCCCTAAGTAAAATTATTTAAAACACGTATGCGCTGATCTTTATTCTATAAGGATTGGGTGTCACAGGCATGACTGGTAAGCCTTGAGTCTCGTTTTTTTCGAAAATTATTTTGTTTTTTCGAACTTCTGCGTCGGTGTAACGGATATTGTTCTGTGAACGAGCAACAATCATCGAGTTGGACTTGCTTATGGGACTTTTATGTATTCTGAAACGCATATTATATGAAATGATTTTATATAAATCTGTAAAATTCGATTAGGTATTATTATAATAGGCCAGGGAGTGCTTAACACTTATATTTAATTCTATTTTTTGGGACATCAATCGCCAGAAATTAATGTTCTTAAGTCGCGGAGACAGTTTACTAGGTTTATTATGTTTGTAGCTGTTGGAGAGGGTGCTACATAATCTAGGTCGACCTAAAATTGGTGTAACGGACTGAATTCTTGTGCTTGCCAGTCCGCATTTTGCTTTTGCGGTACCTAGTTTGAGTGTTTGGTTTAGTTTCATGGACATCTTCATGCTAGCACAATCCATGTTATTTTACGCTTCGTCCTCTGCTATGGTTCAGAGCATGCCTCTTTTTCTTCTAGCATATCATCTTGAACCCCGTAACTTCCTTCCAACCTCCCTCCTCCGCTAGTTTGCTTATCCAATATTTCATCATGCCCATTCACCATTATTATATATTTAATTGTGCCTGTATAAGGCATACGATAATTTTATTTATCTGACATGTATTATTAATTATAGTTGATAATTTGATTATTAAGGGCCTGGAGTCATTCCAACTTCGGAAGAAAAATATACTTCAGCAACATTGCTTCGTAAGGTGGAATCTAAAACTCTAGGATCTTCAAATGGTCTAGTGAGGTGTTTTGTTTCACTATCACTGAACCGACTCATTCGAATTGTTAAGCTCAAAAGCTATCTCCTCTTTACAGCACCGAACATCTTCGACCACGGTTCGCAGCGTGCCTCTTTTTCTTCGAGCATACCTATCTGGACCCTCCCTAACCTGCCTCCTTAAAATTTCACCCCACCTCTTCCCCTCTCAGTCTTCCCCTCCCTCTGCCATCCGTCTCCCGCACCACTCCCCACTTATCAATCCTCAGGCCCATCCCTCCTCTCAGAAGGGACCCTCATCCTTTAACCCCACACGCCTCCCTCCCATCCACGGATTCCTCGTTCGCCGTGCGCCCGCTCCGCCTCCCCCGACCCTTCTCCCGTGAGCCTTCGACTCTCATTATCCCGTGTTCTTTCTACCCCTTCCTCCCTCCTTAACCCCTTATTCACTCCCACCACCCCTAATTTCTCCCTCAGTCAGTTTTTTATTATTATTTTTCTTTTCGAATCACCTCAGTAACCCCTTCCTCGAGTTCTCAACCCCTCCGTGTATGCCTCGTTTTCACTCCACAAGGTCTTCAGTCGTTTGAGGTTCTACATTACATATTACCCTACCCCCAAGCTCAATGGACGTGTTGCGAGGGATGTTAGGGAGCTAGTCATTCCGTCATATGTAATCAAGGCTTAAATACGCTCATTATTTCTTTTAGGGAATTGAATTGCATCTTGAATAGGAAGAGGTACTCATGACAACCTTGCGAGGGTATATCATTCGTGATGACTTCTTTCTCCCCTCGTGCTTCAGCTCAGTAACTCCTTCCTTCTTCTTCCTCAGTAACTTCTTTCCTCTGCGCATATTCTTCTTACTGGGCTACCGCTACAGTTTCACGCTGTGTTTTGACAATGGTTTATTTATTAATAACCTCGAATTTCTGTGTGTGAAAGCAATATCTACTAATATCTGTTCGGCGAAGTATGGATATATGTATGTATGAAGCTGGATGAATGATTGTTTTACCTCTCAAGCGTTCCGATCGTGAGATAAAATTAACCCTTCATTTCACCGTTTCATATTTTTTTAAACAATGGCTTTAATAAACAGAAGTATAAAAGCAGTGTTGTTAAAAAATGTTAGGAAGCAAACAAGGCTTCATGACTTTCCTCAAGAATATAAAAAGTGTGTCCACTACCATTTTTATTGCTGAGTACTGTAAACCGCGACATCTAATTCAGGCTAGAATTTTGACCGTATTTGGTGCTGACTGCCGTTTCCATGACGTAATGCAACCATGGTCAGCGTTTACCAACGTATGATGCACATAGTGAAAAAGAGATGTTTCCTTCCTCCATAGCTATTCCTAATCTCTTTTTGCCTTTTTTCTTCTCACCATTCCAGTTTCTTCCCCTCCTACTTTCTCAACTCCCTCCTAACCATCAGTACCCCCTCTCCTTTCTTTCCTTCTTCATTACCATATACCCACTCGGTCCATCAACTCAGTTCGTCCGAGTCCTATCGTTCCTTCCCCACATCACTGTTCTCCTGACTTCTCTTTCCTTTACTTGGCTTCAAATGTGAATGAGGGTCGTTGAGAGAGAATTAAGGATTTTCTAAAACAGGCATAGGAAGTAAATATCGGACCCGTCCGCTCATAATATTTTGTTTCCCCTCATTAACTATTTTTTGTTTCTTAAGACATCGTGAATGTGTCCGTGTATATTCATGCGGGAACAAAATCGTATTAATCACCCAAAACTGGCAAATAATGCACAAATTTTCAAATAATTAACGTACTTTATACCGATGTATTATATGTACTTACAAAAACTACATCATTTTTCAGCCATTGCCGAACACGTTTGGAGTGAGGCAGGACATAATGTTGCTTTTTAAGATAGTGGAAAAGGAGAGCCTGTACTATTCAAGACAGACTAGGGGAACAGTGAAAATTCATGAGACCAATGACATAAACAGAGGGCATGGCGACCCAATTAGCAACTTTTGGAAGAGAGTTCTGACCAATCAGCGCTCAGCGGAAGGGCGGAAAGCCGCCATTGCTATATAAGGCGGCGAAAAATCATTTCATTAGAGGAAATTTTCACAGACGCAATGGATGCCGTTGAAAGTATTGCTAAAGAATTGCATATTAAAGTTAACTAAATCAATGGAATCTTTGATCTAATGAATGAATGATAAATATAATTTAAGGAGAATGAATTCCGTGTATTTTCTTAGTCTTTAAGAAACAAATTTTCTCGACTAGAATATATTAAAGAAAGGTGTGTGACCTCAGTTGTAGATTTTCCATGGGAAAAAACACTGGCAATATCCAACCCACTGCGTATTTTTTAATACTGCATCACTAGAGAGAACTGTGATGATCGTTCGACGAGTTATATCGGCATGTTAAATGTAAGACTACACATCATTCCCGTAGAAAATGAAACAGCATGAAAGGCTCTTACGCTTTCCGAGAATGTTTCTTATCTTAGAAAACATCGGTTTTCGGCATTCATTATCAGGACGACTCCTGTCTGCGGACCTTACTGATGAGCGCGCTGTTGAGTCCAGTGGGACATGGAATCCTCTCGCTTCAGTCGTTCACTCATTCGTTAGCATTCACAGCGGGAAACCGAACTCACCGTGACCCCACTTTAATAATGTATTCATGCGTTCGCCCCAACCTTCGAGTGTAAATAAGCTCGCCGTGTTGCCTCCGCTTCTTTATTTTCCCTCGGCAGTATCACTCGTTCTGACACGCGAGTGTTTGTTTGTTCTTCATTACGTGTGTTCTCCGTTGTATTCCCTCGTTGTTATTGCTGGAGCGGCGAAGGACGTTCGTTTACCAGATCGCACCTAAGCATTGATACAAGGCGATAACTCGCCCTCCCTCGTTATTTCAAAGTGCATCTGCTCTTGCACATGCCTCCAATCTCTACCTGTACTCTTTTACACATTTATTTATACGTCAAGTGCGCGATCTGGTATGAAAGTAAAGCGTATGAAATGACACCATTAGGGAAAAAGTAACAAGAAATATGCTGATCTCGCAGGAATCTGAAAGTCAAATTGGGAGCTGGAAATTGGAGATAATATTATCAGGGAAAAAGTTGCTAGAAAAATGCTGCTCTCGCAAAAAATGCGTCGGTCAAAATGGGAGCAGGATATCAGTGCCGCATGGACCCATATTATGTAAGGAGATTAAGCTTTTTTTACAAGAATCCATAGCAGAAGAGTTGGTTGTCGGCATTGATGGGAAAATTTGGGAAAGCCAAATTTCACGCCTGGCCATTTGAAGACTGGTGTTGAAAATGGCAGTTCTTTGTGTGGGTCAAGTTAATAAGTATTGAACAAAGTAAAATCTTGATTTGAAATGAAATATTTTGGTGATTAGTTTTGTTGCAGCGAACGCCGCTTATTATTTCTTTGGAGGGTGGTTAGTGGTAGTATTTGCATGGCCACTAGAAACGTCAGGCCAACATGATCACGTGGTTAAACTCGGAAAATATTTCTTTTATTTTAGTTAGTGAATTTATTGTGTTTGCATTTTGAATTATTTAAACATTTACTGCATCTTAAGTGGGCTCCTTTTATTATTCACTTCGATTGAATAATGCCTCCAATGATTTGGTGCCGAGCAGAAATCTCTCAGATGTTCTCAATGTCAATACTATTTCAGGTATTCAATACTTCCATTTGTCTTCTGCTTTCGTTGATCCTAATTCGTCATAACATACTATCATGGATACATTCTTTAGGTATATTTACAGTGATCGCCAAGTTCTGTGGATTAGGATAACTATAATGTATTCAGTTTTTTCTATATCTCAAGGTGTCCATAAAAAGATATCAAAGAGGCCGCTGTCCTATGTCCTTCGTGCTCCGTAAGCATTTTGAACTTAAGTAGATTCGACACAGCCATAAATATCCGCGTCAAATCAATGGACACCTTGGCAAATCGGCATGGGTCTAGGACGTCTCTCGAGAATGTTTAAAGGCGTGAAAACATGTAAATATTTCAGTCCGAGAGCCTTCTTAGAATAGTATTCTTTCACAATTCCGCTCAGGGTCATACCTATCTCACTATGGTCACTTGGAAACAGGTAGTGCCTCTGCGGGTATAGACGTTAAGTAGTACCTTTTTTCGACTCCTTTCCGGTGTCGGTTTTTATGTATTTTATTGCCCTGTTGCAGAATCGAGCGTTGAATCACGAAATCGTACGGCTCCTTTAGAGTAGCCAAGCTAAACGGTCATTAATATTTTACGTTGTAACATATCAAAATTTTATGGTGCATACCTTGAAGGATATCATAATGTTATTTACTACTGCATAAATAGTTTTAAATAAATTAAGAGGCTAAATGAAGTCGAAAGGTGCAACAAAAAGTAATATTGTATTACAACTAGTCATTAGAAATGTCAGTATTTAAAGTGCTGATTAGCAATTAAACCGGTCTATCAACCAGTTCCTCTATCAATCAGTTCCTCTATCAACTAGTCAGTTCAGCACTAACTCTTTTTGCATGGTTTTGTACATGGCCATTTTCAGAGTTCTTACCCAGAGTTTCTCTTGCATTTGGTCTTTTTCATAATGAGCACTAAATTACCTACGAGGTATCGTGTTTCCTGTTACCTTGTCTCCTCCTAAATTTCAACTCACCGAAACATCTTTTAATTAGTAACCTTTTCATTATATTTTCTTTTTCTGTTTATATTATGTTACTATTTTTCTGTTCTGCTTTTTGTTGCCCCACCTTTACTCGTAAAAGCAAGTCCTATTTTTTTCTGAAAAAAATTCTAGCCTATATTTTATTTTATTACAAAAGATGTTGAAGAATTTAGAAGAAAGTGTCACGCTTCGACGCTTTGGTGGTATATTTTGTGCCGTGTTTCACGAAACTCCGATGATTTCATGTTTGTAGAGCTGTGCGATTAACTTGCATCTATCGTGCCAGTTTCATTTTTTTTCAGCGCAAGAAATTGGTATCCTAATGCATTACACTAGACAATGGTTGGCCCCTCTAAATTATGCGATTTTAGAAGCAAAGTTCTACTATCTACTTATCTTTGAAAGAGGGCTAGGATTTAATGCAGAAAGAGTATTTTGAAAGTCAGGCGACTTTGTAATGAGCTTTCTAGCTAAGAAAACTTTTCGCGTTATCATTTCACGTGTAGACTTCTCGGCGGACTAGTTCACCGTGCCGTCAACCGGTGAGTTTGAAGTAGATGTGAAAGGAAAGGAATTGGAAAACTATGCCATCAACGGTAGCTGCATTCTTCCATATTGCTTCCATAACTTCCTCATCTCTTTGTATTCTTAGACTGGAATTAAAACCCAGCGTTCGGGAAAGAGTTTCCGAGTTTCATTTCTGAGGTGGATTAAATTATATTTATCTTTCCTCCCAATAGCAAGTTGGGCTATGACTCACAGAACTTTATGCCTTAGACTTTTGCCAGAATTCAAGATGTAGAAAGGCCCCTAGCAAAAATTTACACCCCAAAAGGGATCTTTCGCTTCAGATGGAAAGAAAATCGGGAAATTCTATCTAAACTTCAAGGTTCTCATTCTTGCCGCATGAGTGCCCTCCATTAGACTGGTGTTATCTGATTCTTATCGAACTTATGAATTGAAAATTTTTATTCGGAGACCATTTCTTTTACAATCGTCCTTCCAAGTTCTCTGAAGAATGATCGGAATTAATTTTCAAAGTTGGACAAATTTCTTTTCTTTCCTTTGAAAGCTTCTACTACCTCAATAGATTTCTTGGATGCCATATCTTGAGTTATCCTCGTGGAAAAAAACTATTAATCTTCCAAATTTAAGAGTCTAATGCCTTTTTTCGGTAGAAGCAACCAGTTCAAAACTAAATCACCTATCGAAACAAACTTTAAAAAATTGCTTAAATGATACTTGATAACCAGCCGTTAAGCCATCGATTTGTTCAATTTTTCAAAATGCATTTTTTGCGTAATCTTTACGGTGTTTTTTATGTTATATGGCTAGATTAACTGAAGTACTAAATCTAAAGTTATTAAGGATTTCTTGTATAAACTCTTTCATGTTACATAAAAATCTGCCTTCCACGTCCGATCAGTCTTCTTTATTAGAAATTAAAAAAAATATTTTTCTCTATTGTGTTATCCCATCAATCCTGAACCATTTTAATGAAAAAATCTCTGAATACCCTAGAAAAACCAATAATCCACCATCCTACCGTCAGCGCACGACACACATGGCCAGAATCAAGTGATGTTATTCATTATTCGACGGCTTTTTTTGAAAGCCAATAGTGTAATTGCACCACGTATTTATCTACCATCACACAGCAATTAAAAAAAGTAAAAAGCATAAATCGTCTCGAAGAATTTAAGAAAAAAATAAACCTCCAATATGAGGCTTCTAATTTCAAGTGTGGAAATCACTGACATTCAGGAACTTCTCTTATATGGGGTTTAAGCCATCAGAAATTTTATTATAGTATGCTCTTAGTGCTGTATCCTTGTGGAAACGACACCGTACTTAGTGTATCTCGCCAATCTACGGGAAACCGCCTTTCAAAATATTACTCCTGACAAACCTACTAGTTAGGGAACGTGGTGGCCTGGTGGGTAGAGAGCGTAGCAACTGACCTTGAGGTACTGGGTTCAAATCCCGTGTGAAGCCTCTGTAAAACTACAAACAAAAAATTCTTGTAGTACGAGGTGGTCCAGGGAAAGTAATGTCCCACCACCTAGAATGTATGAAATAACTCGTCTGTGGTTTAGTGCGGGGTGAGAACTGCTATGACTTATCCATGCCAATCTTCGGGTTGCACGTAGGTCTTCGGATCTGTTATAGTCTGTTGGTTTTGGATATGAAATTTCCCATTTTTTTAAAGGTTGTTGTCAGAAGGAAACGCTTGCAAGTAAATATGAAAATATTACCCGATTGGAGAGAGGAGTAGAGAATTATGCAGGACCTCTGATGATAATGAAGGAAAAATATCCGGAGTCGGTCTTTTCATTGGTACGCAGTAAACCGCAGCGGATCCTACTTAACCGTACCTAATCGTTCTTGGAACTGTTAAGCTCACCGCCGCCGCGGCGATGGTTCCCCAGGCAACACGCTAAGGTGACAAATCTTCTCCCCCCCCCCCAAGCACCTCAGCTTCCCGACTTATCGGTCCACCCGGCGTTAATCTCTCCCCCGCAGTTCAACCCTCCGACGACTGCGTCTTTCGTCCCGAAATGCTCACCACCCTCCCTTCATCCCTCAGGCTGCTTAAACAACCCCCACGCTTATTGTTTCATCCCCTTATAACCAGCCCCCTCATCTCACGCCCGCCCTATTCGTATGCGATATTTGTTCCTTCCCTTCGTCGTCTCCTGTCCCTTCCCTTGCGTTTTGCCTTCTCCCCACTTTCACGACTAGTGCTCTACCCCGTTACCCTCCATGGGTATGAGGCTTTCAGTCGCCATACCTACCCCATCAGTTCACTTTCCCTCGTGCAGTCTCATTCCGTCACCCCTGCTTCCATATTCTCGCCACCCCTTTCCATTCTTATTTATCCTCCAGTGCTAATCTCATTCCTCCTTCAAGAAGTGTCCCCTCTCATTTTTTTTCAAACGATTGCCTTTAAGCCATTTCTTTCCACCCCTTCCCTCATCCCTTTTCATCTCCTTTACGATCACCAGAAGCGCTTCGGCACCTCTCCCCCCATATCCTAATGCACCTTGAAAATACTCTTCCATCGTCCTCATCCACATTTACAAGTTTTTTTCCCCCATCGCCATCAATAAAGGATTTGGATCGATCGTTAAGGCTTTCAAAGTTAAGTCTTTTCCTAGTTAGTCGGTTGGCTATTCACGGAAGTGATCGAGAGCGCAGGCTATTAAGGCACCGTTTTAAATAGATGGTGGATTGGTTTTCTTGGCGCAGGTGCTTTAGAGAATTGGAGGAAGGGCTATGAGAAAACGGAAGTCATCAACTTTTTGGAGCTTACCAGAGAAACATAAGTATTAAATTAGTATGCACAAAAAATTAATAAATAGTCTAAGCGATTGTGTTTTAGAGCCTTGCGGTTGTGATTTGTACTAGCGCATAGTTAACATTTCAAATCCTCTCAGAAACCTTAGACGTGACCTGTGAGTCGAAATCTATAAGTAAAACTTATTTGTAGCCCCTAAGCTTATTTATTCAGGCGTTCCTAACTCGCTTACTCTCTCTGTTCTACATCTACAGATCCATCCTGCCTATCTTAGTCTCACGCCTACCTTCATTCTATTCTCTGCTCTAATCCAAAACTTTCATCTTCATCCATCCATAAAGTCGTTAAGTCGCAAAAGGGTACCCTCTCCCCCGTCAGGCATTCCTACTCTACCCTTCCCTATTTGCCCCCTTAATTGCTCTATGCCTTTTTCTTAATTGCTTTTTATTATTGTCCTCCTATAATTCTTTCTGTGTTGAGCGTTAGTTACTACCATGCTACTGCTTTTATTTCAGGAGTCGCGTATGGCTTTAGTGTTTTGTGGATGCAGTGATGCCGTTACATTTTTTCTCTCTCCGTACGTTATCAATCTAAAAATTATTTCAGTTTAATTTCTTGGTGTCTTATACATATTTTTAACTTTTTTCTCCGTAAAAACCGTGAAGTGTCCCTATTCGTAGTAGTATAACATTTCTAAAAACGGGAATAGTGAATAGTGGCTAAGAGCCCTGCACAATGATGTAATTTTGCTCAAATGGAACATTTCATTGGATTTTAGTGGAAAGATGTGTACAAATGATTTTACACGAGCGAGTGCATATTCTTAAAAATGATTTTAAATTTATTATTCTCTATTTTGGAATGTTGCCTTAATAGGAGCAACTTATTCTGACATGAGTTTAAAACTAGGCGTGCGGAGAAATACGTATTTTGGATATGAAGCATAATATTATAGTTATTGTGGTGCTTGATAGTGCTAAATGAAAATATTAATGTAAAAGTTAAATTATACCGTACCCGTTGAAATTTATAGTTTATTGTCGAAAGTTGAAATTTTCTTGCTATCTTATCGACAATATACGTGATTTTGTAGGACATGTAACGTGCCTTTAGAGTCAAATCAATGATTGGAGAGTTCTTTTTGTGGAATGGGGACGTGGTAGATTAAAAAATAAACGTTATATTCTACGCAGTATTTATTGAAAAAAAACTACCAGTTTCGACGTTTTCAGGTCTTGTTCCTCCTATTAATAATGACCTGAAAAGGTTGAAACGGCGAGGGTTTTCAATAAATGCTGTGTGGAATAAAACAACGTTTATTTTTGAATCTGCCGTGCCTTTAATGGTTACATTTCTTTCTTGTTCCTTCGCGATAAGATTGGTGCTTAATGCATCGAATTCGCTGCCACTCCTTTTCAGTATGTCTTGCTCCATCTACGAGCACTCTCACTCCTTTCCTCTCATTTTTTCCCCTCATTTTGCTCGCCCGTTGGCGCGTGAGATGGGGGAGGGAGCCCATTTTTGTCCCTAATGCATATTTTCATTTTTCTCTTCACCACCGCCGCCCATCAAAACCACTTCTCCCTCCTCAGCTCCCTCAGTAACCCTGAGCTTGAGACATGCTTGAAATTACATTTTTTTGACTCGCTTTATTTTCCATTCCTCTATTCAGTTTTTGCTCCCGATAATGCACTCCCGAAACCTCATTGGAAGGTCAAGTAATCTCAGTTTTCTTGGGATTTTCATTATCGCGTGCGCCTTTCTCCCCTCTCTGTGTGCTTCAGTAAATCGTAGCTGGTGTGTCATTGAATGAAGCTCGTGTCGTGAGTGTTTGTGTTTGTGAAAAGTTTGGACGTTTCAACTACTTCAGTACTGAAAATAGGTACAGATCAATGGCTTGGTTCTAACAACACGTGTCTCAAAAAATAGCAAGTTTTCAGGAGAGCAAAAAAACGATTAATTTTTTGTAACTGTTCGCTAAAATTTAAAACAAAATAATCATAAAACTGAAAAAGAAGCATACATTTACCAACAAAGAGTTTTTTTTTGCTTTAATTTTATTTTTGGATGTTATTACACTTTGTTTAAGATATCTGTGTCAGACCGGCCAAATTTTGAGATACTTACGTGTTATTAGGACGTAGGCATCGATGTATTGAATTTAGTCCCAACCAAACTTAATACTTAAGTTGAAGATGAGGTACATTCCATCTTAAATTAGCATATTTTTGTCTATTCTTGCTATGAAGAAAGTGCACGGGTTGAGATGAATAAAAGAACTATCTAAATTTTTACCTTTTCCATTTCAGCAGTTTTTCCTGTTTTAGTTTCTTAGAAAGTACCCTGAAATATATTGGTGGGCCATCTTTGTATTGTCCCTCTGCAGTTACATTCGTGATGAATATTTTTTCAGCCTCTCGAATGTCCATCATCTTATTACCAATGACTCTACTTTTGGAAGGAGAAAACTATTTTTGCTGACATTGTTCTGATGGGCGACTTTCTTTTAATGTCGTCTTTAATTAATTTTTCTCCTGTAAATTTACCCTTGAACTCCCTCTGGCATGATTTTGCATGCTTTTGAACGTGAATTTTAATTCCTATATGTTTCAGCGAAGGTAGTTATTCACAAACGTTGATAATTCAAACTCAGATATACTTCCTCCAATTTACTAATTTGGAGCTATGGCAGTGCTTGCCAACTTATAGTCAAGATAATTATGCTTCTATGAAAAGCTTTTTAATCTGAGGTTATGTGATTTTATAATGTGAAAATAATTTAAATAGCATTCAAATAGCGTTAAACCTTTTTAATGTCTGATGTAATTATTTCATGAATTTTTTCAATGTAAAAATGTACTCTTTACAAATCATCTCTTTATTGCTAGGAAGTTTCAATGTGTTTCATGCATTTGTTACACATGAAAAACCACATAGATAGTTCCATCTGCACACTTATTCCCATCGTTAACATAATTTTCATGCCATGCAACCATTCAGCTCTATAAAGTTTTCATCCTATATTTTTTTGGATTTCGTGCCAGTTCTTAACTCGCTTGCGAGCGTGTGCTGGAATATTCGCGTGATGAAGTTCATTACATTGCCCGTAGTCGGGGCCATGGTGAGATAACAAGAGAGGAATTAACATTTTTATATTAATGCACTGCACGATTAGATTTGGTCTTGAGAAAAACACTTAGCACTTCTCTTGAGTGCCTCAAGCGATAAAGTATCTTCCTTCTCACAATGGTTCCTTTCCTCGTGCGAAGCCAATTACCTACCGTTTCAGTTCCGTGGTCGTCTTCTTCTTGTGGGTGTAGCAACGTATTCATTCGCGCGCAGTGGCTATTTCTTTTTGCCGTTTGGCTAATCCAGGTGAAAGAATGACGACTACAGAAACATAAGTATACTAGAGTTCCATCGCTGTTGAGAATAATATTCTGTTCTTCTAAATATAGCATTACTCGCAGTTTAATTTAGTACTATGCAGTTCATGATAAATTTGAAGTTCAAAATGTGTCCTATTTAATACACTTAGTTTTTAGAGTAGTTCCTTAAAGTGGCTCTCTACCGTGATGTCCAACTGAGCAAAGATACATTTATTATTATTATTTAATTGGGAATTTTTAGTTCGTTATGCGTAATAATGATGATGTTTTATGTTTCCTAAATTTTCTTAACGCCAGTTACCACTGTCAAGCCGTAATCTGTGCTACTTACTGAGGTACAAAATTAGTTTTACTGTACCCTGCGGCTGGAGTCGAGTAAAGTTACGCGAAATCATATTCATTGGTATCAGTTGCATATATTTTGTTTGATTACCTGGTGCTAATATGCCTAGTGACTCACATGAAAGTTAAATAATTGGGATTCCTGTTCCCTATGGATAGCCACTGTTGAAAATTTTGATTAACTTGGTCCCGACTCGTAAACCTTTCCAGTTGACTGCTCCACCTGAAGAGGCATGAAAAATTAATACTTAGATGTGACGTTCATAATTACTTTAAGGATAACCGGATGCCTGCCTGATGTGTTCCTCACGCTACGCGTCAGGCGCTTAACACTTGAGGCTGCGAACATTTTTTGGAACCCGTGATATTCGCGAAATGAAAATTTCCAGCCCCCCTCGCCCGAAGTGAAAAAAAATCGCCCATCACACATTCAAATGAGCCCGAAGAATTCATTAGTTCTGGCGAAAAGGTTCCCACATTTTTCATTCCTCTCCCGCCTTCACCATTTCCACCGACAACCTCTACGAATTTTGAGATAATTTCTCATCTCCATGAATTTTTCCTTCATTCTTTCTCTCTTCTTTTCTCGCGCAATTTACGGAGACCGCAAGGAATCCAAGGAAAAGGGGGGTGAGGAGCTATATGTGATGTGCGTAAGTTCCGATATATGTCGCATTTGAATTTTTGCATCGTAAAGGGAGCCTATCGTTTAGTGGCAGCAGTCATAATCATCCACCTGATTTTATTTGTGGGACTCTGTAGTATTCACGGGCTCGAAAAATATCACGGATAACAGTTGTCCTGACCGCTGTAAAAAGGAAAAGTCCTGTCATATTTAGATTCACAGCAGCTTGATGTCAACTTGATTTTTTAATCCATTGTACCACGGCTTTAATTCGAAATAGTTTTTTTTTTTAAATTCTTTCTTGATTTTATCAACTCTCAATTTTACTGCTCAAATCTCATATTTACTAATATTGCACTGTGTACAAAATATTCGTACGTTCTCTTTAACTTTTGAGTACTTAGAGAGAGGAAGGACATGACATTACGTTTTCATTTTCATCTTATACCTTGGTTTCTTTGTCTAAAATTAGTTCGCGCGAATATTTTTATACAATTTTATCCATTAAGTAAGTTTGACGATACGCTTATGTGAGTGAATATTGCCAAACGAATTAAAACTGATATATTTACCTAAATAGTGAGGAATAGGCTTTTGACAGTTTCTGTTTTCACTCAAGAAATACCATTTTATGTGAGTAATTTAGTTTTATGTTTAAAGTGCCATGCCAGTTGATCCAGCTAATATTTAAAATCAGTTTTTGGTGGGGTAAATGGTGTTGCATTGAGGTTCGCGATGTGATAGAGCGACTACAGTTCAAACCTAATCACCTGGCACATCGCCATTCTCTCCTCAGACAGTCGCTCTCTTAGAGCGATGATAATTACAAGCGAGCCGTTGTAAAGCTTCAGTATATCAATGGTATGTATTGCACCGCATTCGGGAAGAGTATGGGAATTGAGTGGAAGAAAAAAATGAAGGGTGAATCCTACCCACACGAATCCCTTTCTGCCGCTGATCCAAGCCACAGACCAATCTACCGTCCGCACAGGCAAAAAAATTATTCCCCCCTCACTGCTTTTTTTTACCCCTGCAGTCCACCTTCAACCGTCTTCTCTCACCTCCAGAGTTCCATAAAAAATCTCCCCCATTCCTTCACCTTTATCATATTTCTCTCTCCCTCAAGCTCATCCGTCGCTCATATCCGTTTTTTTCCTCTCGTCTCACACACGAGAAAATCTCATTTCCTCCTAATTCTCTCAATTATAAGATATTTTTTCCCAACCACTGATATGGGTAATTCATGATACTAGATGACGAAGAGTATTCTATCCAGTGTGGAGGGTTATGTAAAACATTGTGCTGATTATTTTTAGAGTCCATAATTTTATGAATATTAAAGTATAACTTGATAAGTATTTGTAAGGTTGCTTCCTCGCATAAATTTCGGAACCAACAACCGTATATAGCCACAGATATCTCCAAAACTTATGTCTAATCAATTTTCTCTGTTTATTTAATGCCACATCACCGAAAACGGAGCTATTTTGGTCATTATATTGGCGTTTTCACAACATTTAACAATTAAACATACGCGAAATCCGTTCCTTGGATGATGGCAACCTACCAGGCGGGACCCGAACCCGCGACCTTCGGACCTACCGACACCGAGGCCGGCATAGGCTGATTTAGTTGTTGTATTATGCTTCTGTTTTATTAACCCCTTCCACTTCGATTAGTTTTCTGAATATCGTGCCCCTATTCTCCGTTTATTTTTTCTGTGGTTCTCTTTTAAATGGTAGGCACTGAAATGATATTTTGTAATTTGTAACCAATGTAGAATCGTGAAATAAAATGTGATTATTAAACATGGAGAACACAGCTATCGCTACTCGAATAAAATCATTTTAATCCTTCCAATGAATCACGTTTTATAAAATATGAATTATTTATGTATACTCTGTATACCCCCGGCTATTGTAAAATTCCATGTATAAACGATTGAATTGAGAGGTTAGTGTAGAGTATCACCTTGACGGTAGTAGTATAACATTTCTGTCAAAGTAATACTCACCAGTTTTTATTCCTCGTTAAAACAATATTATTAACATCCTATTTGCGGTTTTTTATTTATCTCTCTTCGAGAAACGTATACAATTCTTAAAAACTTAACGCTTTTCTCTAATAAACGCATAATAAATCATTGCACATAAAATAAGCAGAACAATTGTGGCCAAGTGGTTTGTATACATAAATGCACTGAGTTTTTGCCTGCAGCTATATGCATACTTGGAAGGCTTCGCGTGAAATAAAACTATGAAGGAGTGTGCACAGTGATTAACAGCGTGAAGCACGACACGGTCGTTAAAAATCAAGCACGCTTTTACAACTCGGCCTCCTGTGACCTTTCAGTCCTCGGAGGAAAGCGATTGACATTTTTGGAGAACTCTGTTTACTCCAGGAACTCAGGGCAAGGTTATTGCTCGACGCCTAATTAGTAGGGAACGCAGTCTAATACTATGTCGCGAGGAGCTTATCTGCACTCTACCGTCGGAATGCGTTTTGGCTTTAGACGACTGTCACATTCCCTCGCAGAAATTGTCGACCCCTGAAGGCATCGCTCACGCCAATTATGCCCTTTCAGCACTTTATTCTTTTTTTGTCCTTCCTCTTTCGTCTCAATTGCTTTCGAGTTTTTTAACCTATCCTGCGTGGAATGCGTGGGGTCGATTTTATTTCGCATGGCTTTTTTTATTTACATTTACTTCAAAGCATTCCTCCCGTTTTTCTGTACCCCTTTCCGTCTGGACTTTTTCGCGGGGTTTTTAGAGGGAAGTGCCGCGCCCGCCCACGAAGGACCGTTTCATTCTCGATGACGAATTCGGAGGAGAATATATCGTACGAATTCGAAAGGGGTAGATGGGCGACTTTGGAAGGGAGCGATTCGGTGTGGCAAAGAATAAGCGTTGATGATGTTCGTCCGTGAAAGCCTTTTCGTCACTGACAGGGTTCCAAGGCGCCTTGTCGCGAATATTCGTTTGAGTTCCAACAATGAAACGCTGACGTAATACTTGTTTATTGGGATGGGCAGATTCAGTATTCATGTTTTTTTTGTCTATGCTGCGCGAATTACATGGATTTTTGTTTGGGATCGGACTGAATCGAATCTCCTTAAAACATTTCAAATCGAAACGGAGCGAGTTTCGCAAAGGCTCAATCTAATGCTGCAGTGTAGTGAACAATCTTAAAGTAAAGCTCTAATCACAACAAAAATATAAATGCTTGCATCGAGTGAGATGGAAAAAGTCAAATTAAGTTCTGAGAATAACTCAGAAAGGATGGGAAATATTGTTGTCGCCATTGCCCAATTGATTTAAAGTATTTGATAGGTATAAAAGAATAAACCTGGTGTTGCTGCTTGAAAATGTATCCTGTAAATCAGAATATTTGAAGTCGTTCTAAATGAACGGTCGATCAAGTACAAATATGCGTAACTAGTGTATAATTGATTTGATTTCGGAGCTTTCGCACAGTTCATGTGACTTTGAAAATTTTTACCTGTAAAACTATTTTCAAACTTCGCGATGAAGGGTACATTGTTATATCTCTATTTAGTATTGTGGCTTAAAAAGCTTGGAAAAACTGTTGTAGTGTTGCTGTTGTAGTGAATTGTTCAAGTTTTACCCAAAATGCCTGTTAAATGATATTTTCACGCTTTAGTGAATAAAATAATTTTTTATAGAACCATGGAAGGTATTTTCTAAAGTGAGGTGAGTCTAGCTCTTTAAGAGCTTGGGGTATGTGCAGTTAGCTAATTAGATGCAAAAGTGAAGCATATGACGCAATAACTTATTATATCGATTTAGTTTCGCAGTTCATATTTATGTTTCAAACAGGTTCCTTATTTAAGTACTCTTAAAATTTAGTGAGTCTAAGAAGCTATTAGTTAACAACAATTGTTTTCCATCATCATATCATGCTATGATGGCTTGGTCAGTTAGTTCAGCATCCGATTTGCCATGACTTGTGTCAGTGGTAAAGGGTATTTTTCTTCCGCTACTTATGCGTTTACTCGAAAATTTAGCGCATTTATTTAGTTCATTACGTTTGCATTTGCGCATTGCATTAGTTAATTCTTGCAGAAAAATATTAATTTCCTCGTTGTAATTAAAGTAATTATTGTTAAAATAACTTACTGCTACTTATCTACTTTTTTCTGAAACCCACATTGAAAAAATAGCTGTTGAACGAGTGGTGTAATTAACATAACTAATGCAATTGTGACATCTTTAATTTTCAGCTGACCGGGATATTAATCACTGCAATAAAAGACGAGAATTCATTACTTATCGTGCGGTTTTGTCCTGGACTCTTCCCGTTACGCCGGCGAGTTCATTGCTAATTAATACATTTTTTGCGCCTGATGGCTACCTGCGCTTATGCTTTCGTCTTCTCTTGTGGTTGCATTCATTATAGAAAAGGTTTTTAAAATTTATATTGCGGAAGTTTTAAAGTTTTCTTCAAGCTCAGAGGTGCGTGTGAGCTATGAGGCAATTATTTCTACGTGCTGCAATTAATTCACTTTTCCGCTTGAGATCACCAACCCGATAGCGAGTAATTCCGACTGCAGGCAGGAGGAGGTGACAGATTAAGAGCATGAATTCAGTCTCAGGTGGCGTGTGTGATGAATGCTCTGTCACCTCCTTCTCGGATGAAGTAGGCATTCCATTTGTTGCCAAGAGTAACGGGAGAAATGTGGCTTTCATTTCAAGGAGATCTTTATGCAATAAGAACGCTTAGGAGTATTGCTAAATTTTTTCTGTAATTGCCTATAATGTTTTTTGCAAATCAATTTCTTCCCTATGTCCAATTGGTTGACTGCCAAGTAATTTTCATTTTTCTATCTCGTTTCGCTCTCAAGGCTAGGTGTTAGTTCAACTCTTATTGATCACTTTTAAAGGTCTTTTACTAGACTTTTTTACATATAAGCCAACATTATCTTGTGAATATTGTGGCTGTAACACGCAACGATTTTGATCGTAAAGAATTATAGTAACAACCCTGAGAAACATACTCTACTTTGGTAGGCAATAACTTTAGAAAATGAAAGTACGTTCGATAATTTTTTATTATGCCGAGGATAATAACTATAAATAAAATATCTTGAGCCCTCTCATTTGCGACAGAATGTAACTAATAATGTTTTCTAGTAGGCAGTTAAAGTGTGTGCCACTGGAGGAGACGAGGCGTTTTTCGTGAATTCGTGGACCTTCAGGATTATACCTTCCGGCCTCAGTGGCACGGTGCGGAATTCGCTTCTCGTCAGCGTGGAAATAGATCACGGAAGCCAAAGAAAGGTTTGGGGGCCTAAGTTTCCCGAGATGGGTGAGGAAGTGCCATCGGTGAGGTGACGATAAGAAACACGTCGCTTAGCGGGTGTGTGTCGCGGGAAAAAGCAAAACGAATCTAAATAGCTTTACCCTTTTAGATGCAAAATTGCTTTCGAGCGAAAAAAAAGATCTTTCCTTCTCTCTCTCTGGAGACTGTTTGCTCGCACAACGGTGGCAAAGGTTCGAGGAAAATTGGCTGCTTTTTATCGTGCACCGACCGTTCCCGTGGCAAGGGGTGGGGAAATCTGGGTAGCGACAGAGTATTGGAAATCTTTTTTCTTCTATTTTGCGAAATATTTGCTATAACCTACTTTACACTTGACGCAGTTTAAATTAAACACGATTTTTAAAGAGAATCTCCAAGGAGGAGTGAGCCCCTATGTCATAAGGGGAGACTTTTACTGTTTCACCGTAAAAACACGCGATGGATTCCTCCCACCAACCCTTCGCCTTTGTGGTGCGTTAGATATATATATTGGGGATGGAGACACGGTTTTGGAAGTGCGACGAGGTAAAAAAGGAACGACTTTTTTCCTTTCAGTTTAGGTTCCCCATAGCGGAAGCTGTGTGAGGTCTTGAAACGAATTTCTCTTAACGTTTCTCGGTTGGCTTTTGAGAGGCCGTGCCGATACAAATTAGGTACGTGCAAAGACTTTCCCGCAGACGAGCTGTTGTTCCTTTTTTCTTTCCCTAACTCCGCCCAATTCATCGGTTCGATTGGAAAAAAAGTGCAGACATTGACATGCTGCGACCCCAGCTTTCCGCTCCAGGTTTTTCCTGAAAACATGGAATAATGGAATCTAGGCGAGAAATGGACAAAGGTGCTTTTTGAAGTGAAGGTGGGGCGATACAGAGAATATTTCCATGGAAAATGGATTGGGGTTCTTTCCTCGCTGTTTTCTTTCTTTTTATCGTTCTCAAGAGAGCCTTTGATGCTGACATCTTTTTCTGCTCCCTTGTATATTTTGGGATGTTTTTTTAAAATTTGCGTGCAAGTTATGATATTGAATTTCGTTTTGATGAAATTCCTGTAATTATGTCGTTTCAATTGAACTTGCTCATACCTGCACATGATTAAAGCTCTATTTTATGTATTTATTAAGTGTAAAATGAGTAATAACGAATGATTAACAACTATCTCGCATTGATTAAGTCTATTCATGATGATAATGATCATAAATAAATGTTTTGAGGTATCATAAATCATTCCTTATATTCCCTAATGCACCATCTATTAAATGTTTGCGGTTCAAAAAGAGAATTTCAACTGAAGAGTATAGTTTGCGAAATAACCTATCTGGTGTGCCTAGTTTATATCTTTTTACTATTTTAAAAATATCAGTTCATTAATTCTCAATTGTTTTATCGTTCTTTGTCTTCGCAATGTTTTTTTAAATGGAAGTTTACGTCAATGCTGAATTTTGTTTAACCTGAATGGCTCCCATTCAAAAACCTGCACAAGCTCTTTCTTTGAATTTTCTAATTTCTGATATTCAAGTAATCTATTCTGAATGCTTATTATGACTAGCAATTCAATATATTGTCAAATATATCCTGAGTTTACTTCGCTTTCCCTTCCAACCCCTGCTTTTACCAACTTAGGACATTTTTCTGGAAATTTTCTGGCGTAAAGTACTTGGGAATTTATTTTAATAAAGCCTTTTACTCTGACCTATGTCTTTTGCATTTTTTTGTCTCGAGTTTATGCATCATATGCAGTTCTATGATTCCGCAGTTCGGCAAGAAAACTGGCGATAGAATTTCAATGCTAGGGGCTTTTATCTGCGTAGGTAAACCGCGCCGAATCATTAAACACGGAATGATTCTGGAAGCGCGAGCTTATGAGCCGAAACACTCGCATTTCACGGGATGGAGACCGCTCGGTATTAGCCTTGAATAAATAAAAGTGACGTGGGAGACATGTCTCTCTCTCTTTTCACGACAGCAATAGACTGTAGTGAGAAAGGGTGGTGGTCTTTTATTCCTCCCGATTTTTCCCCCACGAGATGGCAGTAAAAGCAGCGAGCTACATGCGTGGACGCGCCTCATGAGGTAAAGGGATATGCGGCAGCTTCGAGGGACATGCTGCGAAACAACTTTCTTGGCGGGTTCCGTAAGATGCAGGGGAAGGACGGACCCTCCATAAAAGTCCGAGGAAATGAAATGGATGCTGCTGGGTGAATTGAATTGGATATCTCCTCTTCTTTTATGAGCGGACGTTAAAGGTACAGGAGATGCGGAATGCCTCGGTCGAAGGAGAGGACGCGTGGAAAAATGGGCCGGGTTGGGAGTTGAGCGATAAAATCCAGGGAGAGAGAGATGTAGGAAGGGAGTGAAGGAGTGAAGAAAACAGAGGAAGGGGAGGATATGAAATAATTGGTAACTTTGCGAGTATAGTGTCCCTACCAATAGCTATTCTAATATAACGTTAGCTATTACAAATTGAGAAATTGCGTAGGTCATGATGAATCAAGGTTATTTTGTAAGTTAACATCTGCAATGCCTACTTGTTTCTGAGGCTAAATACTTGTCTCTTGTGTATAGGCATGAGTCGGGACGGAAGCAGTTTTCTGTGTTATGTTCAATTGGCCTTCACGGAATAAACTTCTTGTAGATTTCTCAATTGTTTTATAATTCGACGAATGTACATTCCAATAACCGGTATCTTACTTAGTATCTAATTTACTTAGTGTCAGGTGCATCAAATTCTGTTTTTTTCTTCCTGCTTGCTGTTTCTTAGGCAACCGAAATTAACTAAGCCCCCAGTTAAATATATTGTCATTTTTTTCTTGATTTTTTTTCATACCTATTATAAAAATTATTTCATACCTATTAAAATTTTAGTTCATATGCTTCTTTTGGTCCATGTTCCATTCCAAAGAAGCATGTCATTCCATTTTAGGGTGAGAGATCAGTGATATACTGTATTTAGACTAGAGGTGGGTTAAACTGTTCATTTTTATGAACCGTTCACTTTGATCCTGTTCAGTAAAAAGAACAGTTCAAAATATCGGTTCATAGTGAACAGGTAGGGTCATTCGGTAGAAAATATTGTTTATCATGCGTTTAGAGTACATGAAAGCTTAGTGTGGTATCGTAAGGTTTGTGGAGAGTGTTATGGTAATTTCGAGCAAGAATCGCGTTTTAAACAATATTTTTGGAGATGCATCCACATTAAAAAATTTCATCGTAGGCGCCAAAAACTAAGTCCAAATATCAATTTGGTAAAGGGACCGAAAGAAATGTTCCACAATCATGAGTTCAATCGTTTCCTAAGTTCATGAATCACGTTTTAAACAATATTTTTGGAGATGCATCCACAGATCCACAAATGTTCAAAATACGAAATCAAAATGAACGCGATTTCCCAACTGAACGCCCCGAGGAAACTAATATTTGATCTAATATTTCGAACGGTTCGAAAGAACTGATATTTTAAATATCAGTTCAAATATTAGTTATTTCGAACGGTTCTAAGGAACTAATATTTTAAATATCAGTTCAAATATTAGTCATTTCGAACGGTTCAAAAGAACTAATATTTTAAATATCAGTTCAAATATTAGTTAGAACGAACCGTTCAGTGGCTATCGGAGGGGAATAGTAGAGAAAGAAGGGGAGGGGCTCGGTCGTCTACGACGCACTTCGGCGGCCTTGGATGGCCTCCGTCGTAACCGCCATCTGTTGTACCCACAACGCACTTGCTCGAGTAAGCTGCAGTTCAAAATGCCTCTTGATGATCATACCTACTGTACCGAGTACGCCGCAATTGTGCAGTGCCGACATGAACAGTGAACAGGGTGTTTTAGAGAACGGTTCATTTTCGAACCGGTTCATTTCAGTGAACAGTTCGTTTTGGCAGTTCGGTTCTTTTTGACCCATCTCTAATTTAGACTAATAGGAAAATATGGTGAATCTATCATCGATACGGTCATGGTTCGGTTATAGGTACAAATAACGTAGTTGAGAAAATTATACGATATTTATCAAAAGGAATAGTGAGTTAAATCTACATGGGCTGAAATAAACGCCCCCTGCATAGGCTACCAGTTGGGGGAGCGGGGAGGTTTATTAAACTTCTCACTATAGTTCTTGCTCCCTGCTATCGGGTCCCAATTTAAATCGCGTCTTTTTTCGAATCTTTCCGTCAACCCTCAATGTACTTATTTCGTCAAAAAGGCAAACGATGTGACTTCTCACTTACCTGAGCAAGGACAATAAATATCATGGGAGATAGGCAGATAACTTTTCGTCCGCGATTTCTTGGAACACTCTTCGTAAACCCTCAATTTCAGTTGCCATTTCTGTTCGCATCCTGGCAAATACAATTTTGAATGAAGTTTTTTCATCCGTGGGTATTATTTATTATTCATTCACCGTCTCAGCTTGTATCGTTCCGCGTTCTTTTCGTGTGCTTCCATTTCCTTATTTGGTCCGCTGCTTCTGAGTATCTTCCCGAACTTAATTTTCCTTTTCCTCTGTCCTCTGCTTTGACACATTTGCTGATTTAATTAGAGTATCTGTAATAATCGAACCCTTTGATTGCATTTGCTTATATTACATTGTTTAAGGTAGTGAGGATACGTTTTGATTGCTACGATGTCATGTGCTCACATATTTCTTTGTGTTAGTTACGTATCTAACTAATGCATTTTTTCTCATTTCAGGTGAGTTTCAGAGTCGTATTTTCCAACCCTTACTGATTAGTTGTAGAGTGAGGTCATTTGGTGAGTATATTAAATCTTAATAAGTCATTTGAAGGAAAAAAAACACGTACTTTTTATATTCCTGTTTGCTTACTTTGCGGCTTCTTTGTCGGTGCAGGCATTTTCGTGATGGTAGATGGATAAACCGCAAAGCTTGGTAGTATTTATAGATTTATACAGTCTAATTACTTTTTTATTATAATTACATTTTCTACTCAAATTATTCTGAAAATGTATCCCCACTCCGACATAGTTTAGGTTTTGTACTGACCTTCGGGTGCGGGTAATAATAGGGAAGACTACTTGGCTACTATAATCGTGGTCGTTTCTCATGGCTTGGCCGACACCACATCCAATCCAAATTATGGTCTCTGGATATTCAAATTTTTTCGAAAAAGAGATCGCGATGAAATCCGCATTATCTGTCGTGGAAATCGTGTCTGAGAATGCTGGTCGATGTTTTTTTTTACTTCAGCGATAAGCAGCGGCCAAGCCTGCAGACGCTGCTGGTGGGACGCACCACGCCTTATCTTTCCTTCCGCAGCCGATCGTCCCCATCGCATCTTCGTCTCCGACCAAAGAAGGGGGAGGAGATGTCTCCAGCCATTCGCCGCATTTTTCACTTCACCTCCGCTTCTCCACTATCAGTCACTTTCTTCTCTCCCACTCCCTTTTGCGTCTCGCTTTATCTTCTCCCTCGGCCCCTCCCACTTTGCTTCGTCACCTACTCCCTCCTCCCCGCCTTTCTTCCTCTCCCATCTTCCAACTCACTTTTACTCTCTCTCACTATATCCTCCTTTTTTATTCCGGCCCATTTGTCTTCTCTTTTCTTATCCCGTTGACTTCCTTCCGTCCTCCTCCCCTTGTTCGCTCTCTCCCTTTGGCGGGAGATGCGTCTCAACCTCCTACTCCTCTCGACGAATTTCAGACTTCCTTCCCCACAGTGAACTAAACTTCCTTTTCTTTTTTTTAAGTTCCACCTCCTCCTCCTCCCTATCTTCCTTTTTTCCCCTAAACTCTACCTCTCTCTCTCTATCTTTCTTTTGTGCCAAGCTAGCGATTTACGTCTTTTCCTCGTCTGTCTCCGCATACTTTTCCTATCAACTTCTTTCTCATTCATTTTCCCTCTCCTTTCCTTGACTCGTCCAAACACACCCGCGACATGGCTCCCCGAACCAAAGACATCCTTCTTCTGATCGGCATCCTGGCTGGCTCTCCTTCCCTTCCTGCCACCGCTCTTGTTTCCTCAGTATCTCGTCTTCCAAAGGGGCGCTATCTTCAGCCTCTGTGTGCCCGAATGATGAATCTTCTTGAATCCATGGTGTCGGCGACGAAGGATTGGATCCATAGAATTGGTTTGTTAGTGATAGAATTGGCTGATTGGGTCCATATATTCTTGAAATCCGTAAGGTGTTTTGGGATGAGGGCTGTGGCTATTCCTTTCTCCCTTTTGTCAAAGTATCTCATTGATGTGTGATGAGAAATTTTCCCAGCGACTTGTTATTCCGTAGAAGTCTCGGTATTCCGTTGAAACATCGTCAGCCATGGACCTCATCGCCTGGATGGACGCCCGAGAACTCTTAGATATATTACATGAATAACGCTTTTGTATGTATTAAGAAGAATTTTAAATATCTGTTCAGAAAAAAATACGAGGTTATTAGAATGTACCAAAGGAAAAAAGCAACCTTGAAATACGATTGATTGACTTTATTCGATTTGAGAATTTCTTCGTCCATTTTTTTATGCGGATGGATACTTCCTGCTATATACCATTAGCAAACCCAAACTAAGACCACTAGTAATGCTTTCTTGAACATGAGCGGCAAAAGTGTCAATCGGACACGTTTTGGTATCAGATAAACATCCTTCCGTTTGAATACTACTGCATTGGAAACTGCCAGTAGCCGCTTCTCTTTTGTACTTAAACTCTTTTAGTAATAGGTAAGAAATATAAATCCATATTTACTTAAATTCGACTCCCTTTTTGATTCTTGCTAATGCCTGGTTTTTCTTTTTTCTTTCTTTTCAATTTCACGGTATTCCTCCATTTTACATGAAGTGCCACCATGCTTGTGTTTTTAATCAAGTTTCCGTCTTTTTTCCAACGTTAAATAACTCTGCCTTTGCCACCCCTGGAAGACGATGGTTCCACTCCTCAGTATTTCGAAAACCAACCAATTCGTCACTTTCCGCGCTTTCGGTATATTTTTTGTATCCTTCTTTCCTCCTCGCCTTAATTTACCGGTGAGTGACTAGTTTTCTTCCGCCCGAACCCTTTCAACCTCTCCCCTCCCTCTCGTGGTGCCTCTCTCGCCATTCCTCCCATCTCATTTCCCATATCGCACTCCCTCGACGTATCTGCTCCTGTCAGCCTCCCAGTCAGGGGAGAGACGTCTCTTACGCGAGCGGCATGTATTCTTCAATGCCTTCCCTCGTCCTCGGTAATTTGCCAGCGAGAGTGCGCGGCTCGGCGGTCTCTCCCGTCTTCCGGTGAAGTCGTGGGGAAAAAGACAAGGCAGGAATGCTGCGTGGGAGGAGTGGGTGGGGTGGGGGAAAGGAGCGATAGAGTGGGTAACGTTAGACTGCGAGCCATCCTTGAGTATTTTCGATCTTTTTTGTTTTAATCTTCTTTCTAAGTTCCCCCCCTCCCTTTCTTCCTGGTTCTTTCCCCAGCCGCTGGCGGGCCATTTGTCAGATGAAAGCCCTTTTGATGCTTATTTATTGTACATACTTCCCTCCCCTAAGGTGACATTTTTACCAATATTTCTCCTCCACTCGCGAGTGTACCTAAGCGTTAAAATATAGTATCAATGTTATTGAGAATACTTTATTTGTGTAAGAATTAGTGCCTGAGTTATGAGAGTGATATTTCAATCGCACTCCATTCTGTAAACCACAGGAAGTTTGGCATCTCAGAGCACCTTTGTGTGAATAAGAGAGAACTTGGTGTTCATTTGAATTGACCACAAAGCGTATGGTAGTAATTATAATTCCTGTCCTCCCGGTCTAATGTCCCGGTATTCTTATAAATTTTCTGAGGATATTTTTGAAATATGGTCACTATTTAGTGACTGAAATTATCAATCTAGTGTATTCGTTACACCTAAGCTGAGGGCAGATTTCCATTCAACTGATCCCCTTTACCAAATATTGAATAATGCGATTTATTGCCTGCATACATGCAATTGGGATGCATGATTTTATCATCTTCTGAGATTAAACGGATGATAAACATTGCGGATTGGTAGTGATGAGTTGCTATCACTATCTAAATTTCTAAATCCTACCTCTCCTGCTCAATTATTTTGTCATGTAATATACACAATACAATCCTAACTTCATTAATACTGATAATATTTGGTACAGGTGCTACGGCTTTCATAGTATTAAAGATATTGTCCTTGATTTTATCCGACCAAACAATGCTTTTTAATAAAATATTTCAATAGGTAAAGTTTCATTCCCATGCTTCAGAGTGAGAAAATATTAAGCCACATCTGTTTGGGCTCGTGGAACAAATGGCAAATAAGCCAAGGTTAATAGCCTTAACTTCTTGCGGCACCCGAAAGTAATGAAAGAAATTCCTTCTCAAACACATTTCACGTCAGTCGTGGTCGACGGTTGACAGATCAAGTCCGGAAGACGGGGACGGGAGAATGGTTATGTCACTCCTCCTTCGATTTCGGTCATGACAGTTATTGGAAAACACTTTGGCCCGTCCTAGTCCGCGACCGCATCCCCCGTTCTCCGCGCCATCTCCCGCCCTTTTCGGTCTTTTTGCCCAGCCTCCTCCACCCCTCCCCTTCCCGAGCCTTCAGTTGTCTCCGCCGCATTATTCTTATCTCGCTCTTCCCCTTCCAGCCTCCCTCTGCTCATTTCTCAGCTTCCCTTGTCTCCTCTAGTCGTCTCGTCCACACGAAAGGGAAAGGGAGAGTTATTTGACGCCATAAATCAAGGGCATAAACGATTTTGGCTCCTCGCGGCTCACGTGTGAATGGAACGCCATGTTCTCCCAGGGATGTGTGTTCACGGTACCTGCAAAGTGCTGCTAGAATGCTCTGTAGCTGTTGGTAATTTAGTAAAAAAATTATGCATCATCAACTCGTGTTGTAACTTATTTTTTGGTGAAATGGAAAAAAACTGCAAACTTAACAAGAAAGCATAACCTTGATCGACCGATTTTTCACGGTACGACATCATCTGGTATTGATATAGGAAATATTCAATCCTGAAAACACTTGACCCTCGCTGACTGAGCGCTTAATATTGCATATTCCCTGTGTCTGTATTCTAAGTTTCACGTGGATGTGAAATTTAGATTTTTTTCATTTTAAAAAGTATATCAGGCGTGAAGTTCGTCGAATCACCAATGTACAGAGCATATTTATTATTCTTGTTTGCACTTATCCGCTTATCACATGTATTTTCGTGAAAATAGAGGGTAAACATGGTGGGTGGAATTGAGTTTTTAAAGTTTAGTGATATATTTTTTGTTGAGTGTGAGTATATTTTCCATTATTTAATACTTTATGTAACACATGTATCAATTTTGGAATAGGACGGTGATTTGATGATCAGATTGTTTACATTCGTAATATAATCTCGGCCATTGTAGTAAAACTTAATTTTAATCTTTTAATCTTAATTTAAAACTTAATCACTTGCAAGATTTTTATTTTAGTTTATTTTATGATTACCAGTCATTATTTATGCTTTAAAACTCCTAAGAATAAATCTCTAATTACTAAGTTCTCTTCCTACCAATGGAGAATGTCTTCATTGTTTCATTCTCAATCACTCAGAATTAACTTGTGACTACCTATTAGCTTTTATTTTCGGAGTGTGCTACTTTGGAGGATCAGAGTAGTCAATTACGCGAATATATCTACGGAATTGGACCATAAGCGAACATTCGTGTAATTTTCTCCACGACTCGTGAAATGATTTCAGTGTAAGTCTTGGAAACTTTCACCAGAGGCATCGTTAAGCGAGACCGTATGGTGTTTACCTCTCGGCAGAAAAGAAAAGAAGCCGTATTTTTCTTTGGGAGTGTTCTAATTGATTTTGATCTCAAAGGAGAGGAAGAGGATACTTCTCAAGGGCACCGACTTCTTACAAATGACTTGGCTCCGAACCATATCCCTCTCGCTCGCTTTGTGGATTTTTAAACGGGTATCCAGCCGGCTCCTCCTCCACCCTACCCCACTCGACACCTGCAGAGAACCCTGTTTCAACACAGAGTCTTGTTGCCGGCGCGAGGAAGAATAAGGATATCGGATGCCCAGGCTTTCAAAGATGGAAGCGGAGGCTCCCCCTGGAAGATGTCCAAAATTTCCCAGTCAAAGAACTCCCGCCGAGTAACCAATTCTAATCCGATCTCACGAGCGCCTCTTTCTGTTTCATTATTCTTTTATTTTTCCTCATCCGGTAGAAAAAGTAACGAAAAACGTAGTTCATTTGCATGACGATACCCACAGGGCAACGTTTTTGGCCTCATCGTCATCTCTGGGATGCGTAAAATTTCAACTGTAACGACTTTATGAATGTTTATTTATTTTGGTTATTCTATGAAAATATTGGTCTCCATATTACAGTTCTTGTATTTTAAACCTCGTGTTCGTCGTAGTGGCGGATAGCTTTTGTGTTACGTTTCATCCGAGAGGAGCTCGACTCAATCACAGCAAGTTTTTCTACTTTAGAACTACAGGCAGTGGATTTATTTTTACCTACCCTAAAGATGATTCCATGCGTCAACTGCCTGCACTGATGGGGGATAAAATAGAGAAATGCCCCCTTCTTCTTCCTTTTTAGTACCCCTACTTCCATTACTTGTATCCACTATTTCTAACAAGGTACATAAAATATTGGCACAGATCAAACATTTCAAACGCCTAATCCCAATAGAAGTACGAATAAAATTGCCGAATACCTTGCTGGTTCCACATATGGACTATTGCTCCCTTGTTTTTTCCGACCTAACTGGTGAATTATATCAGAAGTTACAAACACTTTTAAGTTCTGCGATTAGATATATATATATGATATAAATATCCGGGAGCATGTCACTCCTTACTACATAAAGCTGCAGTGGTTGAAACACCAACAGAAAACTAAATTCCTGCTATCTGTTTTTGTTTGCAAAATATTGTCATCCAAAACACCTGACTATCTTTACAATATGATTATATGTAACCAGAGTGAAACCAGTAGAACTGTAAGAGCTGGAAGGCGTTTTAAAATACCAAATTGCCGAACTACGGTGTTTCAATTGTCCACTTTAAACTCTGCTATAAGATTTTGGAATGAAATACCGGATGATATTATTAATTGTAAAACTGTTAATCAATTCAAAATGAAAATGTTTGTTTATTTACTCGAAAAATATGATTGTAATTAAAATACTGTAATATATTTGTCATTAATACTGTTAAATTGTATTTCCACTTTTTTATGTTGTTCACTGCTGAGACTTAACTGTAAAATTTGATATGTTCCATAGGACAAGGTCCTAGAACAATAAATTTATTATTATTATTATTATTACTTCCTGTCATTTTCAAACGCGAAGCAAATTTTAATTCTTGGCATGTTACGTATGAAGACCATGAGATTCTGCTTATTTTTTTCTGTCGTTGACCTGCCTTCCACATTCCGCTGCTTGCTCTTCCTTGAGGGAAATTCTCTTGCTTAGGAAATAACGACTTGCCATTCTATTCTGCTTGTCACTAGAAAAATACTGCGTGAATATGAGGTTCATGGGCTGTCTTCTTTCATTCCCAACTTTTATATTTCTACGCCTACCTTATTGTAACAGAGATAAAGATGGAAGAGGAGAAGGTGGAAGTATCTGAGGATCAAGTCATCTTTCTGAGCACAGGAAGATACTGGTCCCAAGGCGAAGATCATTCCCTTGTCCCCGGAGTCCATCCCCCGTAAACCATATCGCCGACCGTCTCGTTCTCTTGGTAACGCCTAACGCCCACCCCGTCATCACCCGATTACCACTTCGCAGCCACGCCATCCAACCTTGTGGTGTGGTAGCCAAGGGGACAGATTTCATCCTCGTGCAAAGGAGGAAGCTAGTAGCCGTGTAAGACTGGTGATCCGAAGTCTAAAATTTTCTGTGAGTTTCACCGAACCTGTCCTTATTTAAATGATCGCCGTCGCATCATTAAATTGATTTATGAGTGTAAGTATTAATGATGCCATAATGCATGCTCTAAGTGCCATAATTTTCATAAATTCTGTTGGACCCTATTAGCTCCATTTTATCACCACTCTTCTTACCAATCGATTGTAAATAGCAAGTATTGGATGAGTTGAGTAATCTGCTCAACTCTTTAAGGTATGAAGCCAAAGAAAAATGCTTATTACTTGTCTCTAGTAATTGACCTTTGCCTACAGCTGTCAGTTGTAAGAATTGAAAGACACTATTTGCGCAAATGTACTTACCGGACTCCTTTTAGGTGCTACTTTTCCGCCACAATGACTACGATAAATATTGGTCTAAAATATGTACCCCTTTTTTAATCCCTGTCCTGCTTGTCTCTAATCCCTGTCCTGCTTGTGCGAGTAATTTATTTAAAGTGATCGTCGTTTAATTCTAAGAAAGCCTTTTAAACGGTTGGTAGTGGTATGTTGTTAATTTTCTTTAACTCATGATAGGAAGCATGGACACAAATTTACGGCCACCTTACCGCTATTTACTCTGTATCGAGGTACTGCTAATACATCATGGCGTTCGCAAAGTTTCCATAATTTCTGAAGAAGTGCAATAAATACTCTATTATTACAATTAGTCGATCAAGGTTTTATTCTTACCCAAGCTTGTTTTTCACTGCTTAAAATATCTATAATTACAGGCAAATGCTTAAAGTTGATAATAACTTGAGTTTCCATTGTGATTTCCATTTCCATTTTGATTTAAAAACTAAAGGAGAAGTCAAGAAATATTTCTCGAGTGGGTACTTAAGCACCTGTATGCCGCCAGTGGTCAGTCAAGGGAGGGATGATTTTAGTTTTCTAGGGGCATCATAGTGCATAGATAATAAAATTAATGAGTCACACGTATTTCTCATGAAACTTTAAATATTTCAATTGGCGTCGATAACTTGATATCATCGCCGACCAACCTTGTTGACAATCACCCAAGATGGTTGTAGTTTATTTAAAATTGTTATTTATGTATCGTAAATTTTGTAAAAGCCATTTATTGTTCATCATATAATGTAATGCTGCAAATTTCTCTTCATCTCGCCTCATTCACTATGTTGGAATTTTGATTTCTGCTGTTGCTGTTCTATTATTTTAAAAGTAGTAGCTAATAAATGAAAAATGCACGTGGATGTCCCTTTGCAAAAACAAATTGTGCCTGGAGATATATTGTTATATAATTCCGTTCATCTATCCTCAGTCTCCTTTCCTGTCCACGCATAAATTTCTTTCCGCTCCCTGAGGGCAACAAACCGCTACCACCATTCCCGGGGGAGAAATAGAGGCACGCGGTGCCTTCGGAGGGGCGTAATAGGAGGGTGGTGGAGGGTCAAGGAGAGAGGGCAGCGGCAGTGTACGTACGGTTCCCAGTGAAGGGTTACGACCGAGTTTGTGGGCAGCGAGAGGGATATGGCGATTGAGAATACTGAGACGGAAGTTGAGGCCGAGGAGGTGGTGTGGTGAGGCTTTTTTTTAGGATCCGAGGATTTTTACGCGGGGAGGCTGGTTCCTGGCGAAGCCGCCGAGATAAGCAGGGGATGTAAAGAGAGGCGGAGAGGGCCAAGTGGATGGAGTGGTGAAATCTAGTTTTCCATGTTTTTCCAGAAGGTCCATTCGATGCATTTCTTTTTTATTTTTCCGCATTTATTCTAGCAATCCTTTCTCATGATCGTGCTTTTTGAATGCAGTAATCTTGAATTTGTAAGAATTTCACTGTGTTTACATAGTTTATTTTGTAGGTCATCGAGTTACAGTAAAACAAAAGAATGAAGGAACAATCAAATCATGGTACCAAACGTCTATGTTTTAAAGTTGGAGAAAATCTACTCCTTCGGAGAAGGAAAACTCGGTAATGAATGTTTCGCTTTCCATGCCTGGTAGTCTAGGTAATTATAATGGTGGTCTACACAGCATCTCTCGCCTATCATTTGAAAAGTTGAGAGAGAAACATAGTCTATATGTTAGGCATCATAATATTTTGGACCAATTTGTATGTATTTTTAAAATGGACTTGGTTATGGTGCGATGCCTACTAACCACGTGTATCTTATTATTGTAATCATCTAATATAAATTATTAGATTTATTGTAATCACCTCGCAAAAAATATTTTTATGATTACAATAAATGACGTTAGAAATTTCTATTTTTGTCTGCTTTCGTAGAATGGAAATCGCAATGAAGTACCATGCGCAGAATCCAAATACCACCACCTTCCAAAATATCCGGGAATTTGGAAGATCGGCATTTTTCTAAGCCGTGAACACACCGCATCACGATTGTAGCGATCCGAGTGTTTCCGGCAGTTGAGTAAGTGCCCTGGATGTCTGGACTTTTACGATTTCTGGCACCGTCATAGCTAGTCCCTCCGTACCCTTGAAACGGAGATGGTCGAGGGGAAGGATTGCGTGTACAGAGGAAGGAAAAGAGATAAAGGAGGAAGCGATAAAGAGAGGGGAGGGTAGATAGAAATTGTGGAGAAGAAGAGGACGGAGCGAGTACGGAGCCAAGGATGAGATGAGGTTGCAAGGAGGATGGGGATGTCAGCGGCGAGGGAGACGGTCCAGCAGCATCCTGTGCGGGTGGAGGAAAGAAGACATTGGGGGATGCATAAAACCAGGAAAAAATATAGGAGGAGGGAATGTTTTTTCCATCCCCAAGAGAGATAAGTGAATTGGGAGAGGGTGGTATTTTTTAAGACATAGGATAAGGACTGAGAGAGTACGAGGTTTTCCGGACTGTCTCCTTTTTTGTTGCTTAGAATTGAGACTTTTTGGGTCAAGCGTGTGTAATGGAATTGCGGATTTGTCAAGCGAAAGGAATAAGGGTAAAAGGGGTAATGGTGGGGTTTGGTTGTTTCATGCAGTGAAGAAAATGCTATGTCAAAAAAGTTAGCTCAAAGCTCGGAAGTGCAAGGAAAATTGGGTACATTGGGTTGTTTTTTTCATTTTGAGCAAGCAATGAGATCACGACTTTTATTACAATCGCAACTGTTACTCGGCTTTGTTGGGGGCAGAGATCACGTCTCATGGCCATTTTGTACTTGCATTTCATGGTCATTCATAGACGGATTTAACCCGTTATTCGATTGTTTTTCTCTTCAAATGAAAGTTCTACTGGTATTTTCCAGTTGAATGAGGACAATGAGGTAGAGGCTTTTCTGTTTCTTTGTCATCTTTACACTCTTGCAGTAGTACTCCTAATGCGCCGGAAATCTGACCGAATTATATTATTTCTCTTGTTATGTGTCGCATGAGAGGACGAATCACTGGTAGTGTTTTTTTATCGAATTAAACTCAGCGTAAAGAGAAAGAGGGGGAAGCTATAAGTGTCATTATATGCCCAAAGTAGCCAAAATATATAATTATATCTTTATTGAGCATCAAAAATTTCTTTCTTTTGACGCCATCTCCATTCGTATTTTATATCCCGAGCGCGTTGGAATATATTATATTCAATTCACTTGTTGAAGCATTTGTGCGTTCAGGAATACCTTTCGACGTGTCATGAGATTTGACTTTTTTTCATCATCAAGATTGCTACATATTTAATCGATACGCAAGGTACTGCATCAGTCGAGATAGCGGTGGATGCTTATGAAATCGTTTCGAAGGACAGAGTTACGGATAAAATACGTGGCTTCGGGAGTAAGGGAAGCTGTGATGTATGAAACTGAAAGTTGTTGGGATTAAATCTGAAGAAAATGGGGTTTGCGCCCAGAGCCTTTAGAATGGCCTTACGCCCCTCTTACGACCATTCCGACTCCTTTCCTTAGCTCCATCACAGAAGCCCCCCCGGGGAAACCTGAGGGGGTAATGAATAATAGAGTAATATTCCCCAAAAAAATGAAGCATAACCTTTTTACTGCCTCCTCCGCTTAAGGCCTCGTCAGAGGAAATTATTTTAAAACTGATGGAATGGATGGGTTGAATGAGCCATATTTTGAGGAGCATCCCTTGTAAAGCTCTTGTGGGCGTTATCTTAGCTAAAGAGAAGGCAGAGGGAGGAAGGAGGTTAATCCCAAAGATGTCTTTTGACCATAATAAAGGGTTCGTTGGCTCAGATAGCCAAGACTCTTAAACTTCGGCTATAACTTGCTAGGGATTGAATAGCTCGACTCAATGTCCTGCTGCTGCGATTATTATTCAAATGAACCGAGTCTGGAACAATGATGTTGGGTGACTGTTTTCGGTCGGCATTATGACAAGATTGGTTTTCTCTCGTATTTACTAGCGATTTGGAGCGTGTGGGGTAGATGGGCGCATCAAAATCTGTGTCGTTCCGCTGACCACCTGATCACCCTCCCTTTTAGGCGCTTTTGTTGCGGCGTTTTACGTCCGACCCTAACTCCCAGAGCGCTAAGGGATTCACTTAACCGTAATTTTTTTTTCTCCGAGCATAGTAGTAATGGGTATATAGGGCCGTTAAATCCCTTAATATGAGTTGCGCTGCCGAAATAAACCCCCTACCTCCTCCCTCCTTCCTCCCACATTTCTCTGGGATGTATAGATGGGAGAGATAATAACGTCCCCGGACGTATTTTTTTATGGCGCCACTTTATTGAGGTGTTTTCTGTTTTATTAGTCTTGTTTATCGCTAAATGAAAGGGCACATATGTGGAACTTCATTTTCGAAACATATCGATCGGCTTCTTTTGGGTAATTAGGGTTCAAAAACTAGGAAGCAGTTTATTTTGCTGGCTTGAAAGGATCATATCCTCACGAGGAAATAATTGCCCCATTTAACCCCGCTCAATTATTTTTATTTCGAACGATAGTATATATATCATAGCAAGGTATTATGTGCTCCCCTTTTTTCTGGCTCTCTCATTTTAAATTTTATTTTTTCTGTTTATTTCTCAATTGATTCCTTCAGATACCACTGTGGAATATCTTCGATCATTTCCCTTGCACATGTCTTGTTAGGATCGATTAAAAAACAATGAACTTTTTTTGTTTTCAGCCCTGTTTCTGTTAGGGCTTTGCTGACTCTCGTAGCATTAGTTTTTGTTGTTATTATATTTTGGCCCGTATGAATTTTTTTTCGTGCTAGAGCGACAGAAGTTTTCGCTGTTTTTCGCCTTGCTTCGTTAATTATCACTGTCCGTGGCAACTGCTGTACATTTGATGGACACAGGCAAAAAAGGAGGGTCGGTGCAATTTTCTGGTCTGAGCTGGCATATCGCGAAAACATAACTTCAACTGAGCGAGTAATATAAGGGTTCGCGTCTCGTGCATACCGTATTTTAACCGGGATTTTTGGAGTTGATTTACCTTCGCTGGAGCAAAAAAAGATAAGGACGGAGTTTCTAGCAGAGATCATTACCGGGAGACCGAGCAGGCGTTCGCAAACTCTGTAACACTCGCACACAGACACATGCAAAATCTCTCCCGCTCTCGAAAACGCGAAACAACAAACCGATGAAGTTGGGTGTGATGTAGGTGGCGGCAGGAGAGTTCTCCTCTAGTTCTCGCGGTCTGCACATGGCTTAACAAAGACTGATACAGCAACGTTTCCCTCTGACGGTGAAGCGGCGAACCTTCCGATCTGTTTGGGGGGGAAGGGAGGTCCATCCCGACGTGTTTGAGATGGACGAAAGGGTTTGAGTGAGAAGGGTTGCTTTGCGGTTCAGAGCGGGGAGTGAAGTGCTTGTACCTACATTCTTTCCTTTCGGATCGAGGCTTACGGGATTCCAATGGCCAATTATGTGTTCTTTTACGAACATGTGTGCACAGAAAGATGAAGCTACAGGTTTGCGAATGTATTTTTTCATCGCTCTCCAGAGTGAAATTTACATCGCGAATTACCTGAAATTCTCTCAGCTTTAAATAGCAGTATAACGGGTCAAATTTGTAAATATGCTCTTATTGCTCTCATTTGTAGCTTTAGGAATCCATTACTTTTCACAAAATAATTGATAGCTCCTTTTTTATTCGTTTTTGAATTCTACTTTGTGGATATCTTGTTTGGTGGTACTCTTCTACTATAAAATTTAATTTACGTCCAGTGATTCAAGTGGTTGTATTTCCCTGCATAAATTTTACTTTATTTAATTCTTATTGCTGATGTGTGTATTTTTTACAGTTCTTAAGTTTGGAACTTCAAGTTTGTTATATTAGTATTTAATAATTCGTGGTTGACATGTTAGAAAACCTATTTTTTCTACTCCTTTTTTACTGAATTGAGGTCATTTAGCCATACCTACGCGGAATAATCCGAATTTATTTAAAAAATTTAAATAATGAGGTTTTTTTAATAAATAAAATGCTAAAATATTTTAGATTTTCATAAAATTATTTTTCCTTTTCAATTTATAATGCCTTTCTTTCAATTATTAGGAGGGTTTTAAAATAGATATATCTTCCATACATTCTTTTTTATGTCGGAATATTAACTGGTCATTTCCCTTCAGCGTATGCTAATTATCCGTTAACAGAAATATTATATAAATAGGAGCTTCTTCGCACTGGCTTGGTAGCACATCAACTATTCGGTTAGTTTATGGGATCCGTTGTAGAAAAAAATGTATCCACGACCTAAAAAGAAAAAAAACGGTATCCCTACGGAATCTTTCCCGTATTAAGATTCCCTCCCCTCTCCGTCCGACTTTCGCAGACCCTTGGTTCACAACCCTCTTGCCAACTCCGCCTACTCTCCGAATCGTCCGGTTTCGGAAGGTCAGCAAAGTTTAACCCCCCCGGCAAAGAAGGAGGCTGAGGCGTGAGCTCGATAGGTGTCGGCTTTTCATACATACAACTACATTTGGAGTCGGACGTATAGGGAGCGGAAAGTAATGGGGCTCGAAACGGATGGACTATGACGTGGAAGTAGGTGGGTGAGAGTTGTTAAGGAGGGTAAAGTGTCCGCATATGTACATAAATCAGCATCGCGTGTGTATTTTGGAAGTTTCGTCGGAGGAAAATTCGGATAGTTGACAGGAGTTCGGATGTTGGGGCTGTGGCAGGAACATTGCGAAGGCTTTGACTGGGGTTGCAGTGTAGTTTCTGGGCGGAGATTTGTAAGGGTGGAAGTTCGTTGAGGGTGGTGTTCATGGGGTTGGTTTTTGGGTGGTAACATGGGGTGTGTAGCCGAAGATCTTTTTCCCCTACATATCAGCTGAAGGGATTCATTTTTTGCTTTACTCTCCTGAGAAGGAATTGAAAACCTTAGGGTTGTTTCCGCTCAACGCCTGTGGGCGAATGAAGGGTTATGCCCTCAATATCCCTTACCTTCCACCCCTTCGTCATTACATTCTGTATCCTTCACTATCCCTCTCAGCCTCGTTCTTATTATATCGCCTTCTAATCATTGAATGGGATATATGCATGATGTTGCTTACGCATGCATCGGAGGGAATTATTCAATATATTATCAAGTTAACTTCAATTAACCAATTTTATTGAATCAGCTTTCGACTATGAACAGTACTACGTTTATAAATGGAAGTATTAATGCGGGATCGATTCCCATCCCAATATGAGGATAAGGAGGCTTTCCTTTCAATTTGAAAAATAGCTCCCCTGGTATTAAATTCTCTCAATGTTTCTCAAAACCTTTCATAGCGAAAAATCTGCATCGGTAGTCTCGTTTCCTAAAACCTATGTTGTGAAGTATACACCCTAATATACTTTTTTATAATTTATTGTGCTATATTGAGTTACTTCATTGTAATTCGCTCGGTAGTTGTTAAGTTTCTATTTTAAAATTATTGAAAAATTTCTTGATGAAATTGAGAATCTTCATCGACCTTGATAAGCGCATCGATCGAAGCGCATTTTGGTTGAGACGTGTGGTGACTATAACGGTGCTATTTTATCCCCGATAGCGTATAATAAGTCTTTAAAGCCCAGCCGTTACCGTTACCGTAATCGGGCTGTTAAATTGTATTTTCTCTTAAATTGGAAAAAAAATTTGTTCCCCAGCGAAGTGATTAGGAATTTAATGGTAGTCATTCCGGAGTCATTAGTGGAATTTCTCAACTTACTTAAAAAATTATGCCACGTCTATGTTTTTTTGGCCTTGTACAGTTCCTGTTTTAAAATAATCATGTTAATTTCCCTGAAGGATATTTTTTTATTTTACGGTATTATCAATTTTACGGTATCAACATTCAGTCGAAGTCTTCTTGCATTTCGAACTTTATTGCTCCACGTAGTTCAATTGGTAATTCCGCACTAGTGTATTTGATTTCTCTGAGGTGATACCTCCAATTTAATCTTTTATGCAATAAATATCGTCTAAAAGTCTTGCTCTTCAAGTTTTGCTTATTCACTAGTATGAGAATATATTTATAGGGTAATCTGTCTAGATATTTGTTTTTCGCCATTCTTCGATTTCAGAATTTTTAGCTTTAATATCCTATCATTTTGAGAAAAATAGCATATTTTAAATTATAATTTTAATGAATCGTTCCAGCTAGTTATTTAGCATTGATAACTCGGCACATTACGCAGTACTGCTATTTTAGCCGCTTCTTTAGATACGATGGCTGTTGAAAAATCGTGACCTTACAATTAGTCTTCTTTGGATGTGTACATTGTCATCCTCCTGCATTTCATTATATTCTAAAAAATAGGCGGCGTCTATGAGAGTTTTATGAGAGATGTATGCTATTGAAGGCATGCTGTCTCTTGGTGCGTGGTACGAATTCATTCATTGGCCTCACCCTTTTGGATCAAGGTTTCTAACTTGCCAGCATGTTTCCTTCAGAACACAGAGTGGCTCCCCCCCTTCTGTGTGTTGTCTTGCACCCCTCTTATTAGTCCCCTCTACTTCGCGTTTTGACCATCCAGTTTTCTGTTAACGCCCCCGCTTCACTTTTGTAAGCGCCACGCCCCTCCTTGCACCCTCGCCTCCCTCACATTCGTTCCTCTGTCTTGTCTTCCATCCCATTCATTCATTCTCTTTAGACCCCTCGTTGCCCCGCGTGCGTGCTCGTATGTATAACCCTCTCTTTTTCATTTCCCAAACTTTGACCGGACCATCTCATCAGTATCAATCGCATCCCTCTCCTCCCCCTTCGTAAGTCTGCATGTTGACCGTTGGGCTTTCCCCGTCTCCTATTATGCTCCGAGTCCATTCCTGTCCCTTCTCCGACGTGCACTCCTCTTCCCCTCAGCGCTCTCTCTCCCTTCAGTATGTATGTTCAAACAAATCCTTAGCACAATTCTACCCCCTTGCCATCCATAATCCCCCTGGTGTATTTCCTCCTTCCTCATCGTCGTACATTGCCGGTTTAAGAGGCGAATTTCAGCTGAAGTTTTGGAATATTGGATTTGCGCGCTATTTTTTGTGACCGAATTGAAGCTATTTTTATTATTATAGATAAGTTAGAGTAAGTTCCCCTTGAATAAACTTTTCCAAACCCCCTTCCTTCAGTTATTCCCGTACATTACCACAGTATCTATTCCCAAACTGGTTCTTTCCTCTCTGTTTCAAGCTTGCCGTCGTTCACTTTATTTTCCGTTAATTTCATGTGCTTCATCATTTTAATTGAAGAACTATTTTAAAAACATGTATGGAAGCTGGTACAAAGTCCATGGTAATGTAATTCTCACGGATATACTCACCGATGAATTACTGTTTATTAATCTTTTTTAATAATTGTTAATTTATTATCCGCGTTATGGTAGATGGCATGGCATATGCGCTACAAATTAATTATGGATTGGATAGATGTCTGACGGATGGATACTAACGTGATCATTTGTTCACGTCTGGTCGTCCACTTGCTTTTCCCTTGCACCCGAGCCATTTGCTGTCCTTCTATATATACTTCCTCATCTGGTGGTCGCTATCAGCATCTGCAAATTTTTGCTTCACAAACCTGGGGATTGGTGAAAAATGAGACTATTTAAAGGCACGCGAAAGGTTTTGTGCCTTAATTAGTCAAATTACGAGAAGAGATACGACGCAAATTTGGGACCTGAATTATATTCACTCTATATAGGGGCATTAAGCACAGATTCTATGATTGCTGGAGGGTATTATAATTTTTTTTACCTCTCTTTCAAGTACCTGAACAACCTAGCGGGTTTATATCGATTCGGGCACAACGAGGGAACAATTAAATTCTCTGGCGCTACTGTCGTATTTTGTAGTTAAGCCAATCAGGGGAGGTTTAAAGTGTTTTGTCATGCTATTTATTCTCCGTGTCTATAATCAAATATGCTAGTTACATTGTGATCTCATATTTCAAGAGAATTTGATGCCCCTAATAGGTATTTGCTGTGCCTTCACCATTCATCATATTCAAAGCGCTAGTCAAATTTTAGATGAATTCTAAGAGATGGTTTATATTTCCTTAGCAACCTATCCCATGTATGTTTGGTTGCGCAAATGACCTCGGTGTTTGTGAGCTTCCCCAAATAACAAACCATGCCATCCTCTTTCCCTCCCTTCATATCCTTCACCATGTGTAGTTTGCTCGTGAGTATTCTGTGTGTTCCCGTGTCGCCCTTCTGATAATTCCAGTTTCGCCTGCTGTAGTCCCTTCTCTCTCGTCCCCCCCCCCTACCATCCTAACAATATCCCCTGCTCCGTTAAAAAGAATGGCCTCCCGATGAATGTAAGCCTCGATGGTCAAGCAGAAGGGGTGAAGGGCGATCGCATTAAATTATATCCAATCGCCAAAGCAAACTCTTTCATTCCACCCTTGTCCCGCCCAGAGCCCTACCTCGTCCTCCTATTATTCCCTTATACCTCTCCGCCTCATACTATAAAGCCCCACTTTTGTGTTTAACTCGTTCTAACGGAACTGCGTGGATGAAAACAAAAATAAGAGAAAGAAAAAAGTTTCCCGAGTTCTCATTTTTATCTCCGGGGTCACTCTATCGATGGAATAAAAAAAAATCGAGAAAGTTTTCAACGGGAATTTATGCTGGCAAACAAATCGTTTGTCATCGCGCGTGTTTACTTTTCTGAAGTTTGTTTTGCGCTTTATATCTTCATATTCTGATTTGGCATTAATTTTAAGCAACCGTACCTGCTTTGATATATTTTTTGGTGGGCGTTACGGAATCATGAAGGCTTTGCCTTGCTATGCAAAGCACAGAAGAGGTTCTTTTTGACCAAAACCGAGTTTTGTCACACTGGATATTTAATTAAAATAGCCTCGGCTGTTTTTATTGTGCGACCATTTTTTCAAAGTTCCTATGTCATATTGAAGCGAAGTTATGTATGTATTTTGATTTTTTGGAGATTTCTTTGGTAACAAGTAGCTATATTCGTTCAGAAACCGTATCGCACTGATATACATCGTATTTACGTAGTGGTCTTTGTTGATTACATAGTCTAAACCTTTTATTTATTGCTTTAAGGTTTTTAAAGCCATAAAATTATTGGTATTGCTGTAATGTGGAGTATTTAACTGCATGTTGGTATGAATGGGATACGCATTTTAATTGCAAGTACGGTTCAATTTACCGCAAAAGAAGGGCAAAATATTATTCTGTTGTTGTATTTTATGGAATTTATAGATCGTGATTTACGTACATCAATCCAAATTATCTCTTTTGAACGATAAGTAGTAGGAGAATGCTAATTATGATAGTTTTTAGTGTTTTAAGGAAACTATTTCCTTTAGTTTGAATAACGTTAGTTTTTGTCGATGTACTTCTAACTGAATACTTAAGGAAATTTTTCTCCTTCATTTCGAAGTACATTAGTCGGCGAATATGATTGAGATAATGTTAGTTTTAATCTACAAGGTTATTTCAGCCAAGCATCGGTAGTAATCCATTATGTCATTCATTCGCCCTCTGTTGATCTGTCATTAATTAACGTGGCTCATCAGTAAACTCATTTCCCCATTTAACTGCTGCAATCCCTTGGATCCTCAATTATTTCGACCAAGAGTTGATTATGAGTGCCATTGGTTGACAAAATACGCAAGCATACGTCTCACTTAACCGCTGAAGATTCGGTGGAACCTAATTTTATTTCGTACTCCGTGCTATAAGCAGACTTGTGCGATATCATTTCCGATAACGATGACAACGAATCTAGTCAGACGTACCAGGGAAATCCCTACAACACTGCACTTACAATTTTATTGCATTTGCTTCGTGCGTTGCTTCATTTACTAATTGAAAGGCTATGAACATGCCTTATTTCCTTCCTGTGCAGGTAAAAGTGCCAAGTTAATTAGATTTAGCTCGTGTAGGGCTTTGAGTAGTCAGATTGTGGAACGTACGCTCGTATGAATCTATCTACTTTCGGATTTGAAGTACCATAATTTAATCGCTAATTAATATGTTGGTGTAAAGTAGGTATATTTAGTGAAGCCACGATTCTTAATCTACAGATATGGGAGAAAATATTTTTGTTTCAATGGCCTACAAATACTCCGTCTGCTTGCTGAATGATTGAACAGCTCCAAGTAAACTTTCTTCTCATGAATAGATGGCATTAGTTCCTCACTTTTTTAATTGTCCTCTCTTATTACATATTCGGTAAATCACTCGAGTAAAAGTGTAAAAGTTATATCTTTTTCTAGATAAACCTGCTTAAAACGCTGTCTAATTGAAAATTAATTTTCTTGCCGCAATGGTGCTGTAAATAAATGTTTCAAGTTGAAAATTTCGGTTGTTAGTTTTGTTAAAATGCATTCAAATGGTTAAAAGAATTTTAAGATATTTCCATATCCTACGTATCATGTGCGTCTCAGCTTGTCCTGGAATAAAAGCCAAAGCAACGGCTTACCTCTCCTGTCGTGAAACCTTTACATCGATCTACTCTTTGCAGATGTTGACGAACTAATTCGCTGCATCTATTCATATGAATGAAGTGTTGCAAGGATTTTCTTGTATATTAACAATTGATATAATTCGATGATATATCGGCATAGAATTTCATTAACGGAGTGAAGTTTGGCAAGGAACAGTTTCTTATATTTTGAGATGCAAATTTTTATGTTGATCGATACTTCTGCCTCGGCTCTAGCTTGCCTTCTTCAAAACGATATTAATAATATGTTTATACTTCCAATCGCATTTCAATGAAGTCCAAGCACGCATGGAAGGAAGATTTCGTGTATTTGCCGAATTAACCTTTGCGTAACTCACCCGTTTCTTGTGGGAATATCCACGCGAGCGTGAACAGGTGCGGATGACGTGTCTCTATCGACCGAGGTATGGGGAAAGACGATTTTTTGAATAAGGTAAAGCCAGGGAAAGCCATATATGAATATCGGAGGGTGGATAGGCGGTCGAGATAAGTACAATGCGAAATGTACAAAAGGTAACCATGGAATCTGGAGTCAAGGGTAGGAAGACGAACAAAGAATGCTGTCGTGGTGGTATCAGGTATTATTGGAATGTCGTAGGAAAATCTCGTTTGGGTTATCTGTAACCTGAGGCTTTATTATATGTATGGGGTTTTTATTATAAAAAATCGAAGTAGTCAGTAAAGAACATATTTATCGAATTTATTATTCTTTACCGTGAGTAATGTAATTAGTTGTATGAATGCATCATCAGTACGAGTGTTAAGATTTGGATATTATTCTTGAAAATGTGTCTAAAATTGCACTAAAGTATTTATTAAGTTTTTTATTGCTAATTTTATCAAATATACAATTTTGTTTTAGAGGCCTCTAATCTTCCAGGGGAAGATAGTGGAAGTTGCTATGTAAACATATTTTTTCCAAAGAGGTTATTCGTTGGAAAACCCGTTGTGAACTTATCTTTTTATTTCTTTTATAATCGATGTCAATCACATCAATAAATTTTACCTTAAATTTATGATGAATCATGTTTTACTATTATTTTTCTAAGCCTCATTTTATGTTTCTCACAACCGGTATGAATCCTCAAGTTTCATTTTCAATGGCCAGTTGTCTACAATTAGTGAAAGGTTCATAGTTAAGTGGAGAATTTAAGCTCTTTACACGAATGAAGAGTCGGTCGCGAGGCATGGTGTAGAGTGATACGTCTCATCGCAAGGGAAGGGAACGGCAGGGTGAGTTGTAATAGGGTTGAGGAATCGACCAGACTGAGTTCAACTAGGTACGCTGAGGAGGTGGAGAAAGGAGAGGAAGGCGAGGAGTGAGGCAGGGTGGGTGTTGGATTGGCCCGTGTTCCTCGCTCATTTTTTATTTATCCCTCCCATCCCATCGCAAAACACGTAACACTCACTCCCGCCTCTCCGAGACGCCGCGCCGTCGCCCGCACAAAAACCTCCCTTGCTCTCCCGACGCAACGCTGCGCTGCCCTCTCATCCACGAGGCAAATTAACCGGCACACGTAAGGCGTCCGAGGTAATTTCGTAGGATGGTTCTGATAAATTCACCCCCGCCTCTCCGAAGGAACTAACCAACCCTCCCTCTCTCCGCCACCCCATTCCCCATTAGTCCTCCCCTTCCTCCTTTAACCCCTTCCTTCTCTCCCTCTTCACTCTCGGCGGAAATCACCCCTCCGCGCGGTGTTCCAACTAAATTTCATAATTTTACCTCTCTATTCCTTCCCAAGGTCTACTTCACCAAAGTATCACCTTTAAGTTATGGCTATCGGATCCAGAACCTAATATTTCAAATTTCGAGTTTAGAAAATTTTCAGCATTTTACATTTTTTTAATTGAGCCAGGCAAATGATAAAAAAAAATAAAACTTAGGCGTCTTTTCGATTTGTTATTAAAACTGCAAAATTTTTCACTGTCATTCGGTGAATGGAGGTAGTTCATGCCTTATTTTTGCGTACGCAAGATTAAATTGAAAATAAAATGCTTTAGCCATAACCTGAGATCGCCTGTACTAGTGCGGCCTGATATAAAAGTAAGGTATTTCTTTAGCAAAATTCAGTATAGTTTGTTGTTTGTGGACTTATTTTGGTATTTCCATATTCTGTGATCAGGGACGGAAAAGTGAAAATGTGTGGGTTCGGAGGACGTGGTAGAAATAGTGTTCATCAACAGTAGCTGCATTTATCAATTCTCCCCTCGTATTCTCTTCGTAGAAATCAAACTCCTATATCTTCTTCCATCCCCACGTTCCTCCCGCCTCACAAAAAAAAGAAAGAAACCTTCGGACTTTTCTGTGGCCGTTTGCGATTCTGCTAGACCTTATGTTTCACAGTAAAAGTTTCAGGTCGCTTTTTCGCTGTCACGGAAAAACCTCTCCTTTTCGGTTTTCCTGCGGCATGAAAAATTGAGGATTCGCAAACAAGTAAGAGTATTTTGCAGGGAAAAATCGCTCTACAACATAGGTAGTTATTGTCTCCTCAAAAGGTTTTTGATATTATTTCGATTTTCTCTACTATTATTCGTGAAAACGATGAATACTTAATCTGATTCATTACAGAAGAGGACTTACCTTATTGCTGATCATTATTTTTACTTATTAATTGTTGTAGATAATTGCTCTGTCGGTCTTGGTAATGTATGAACCACGCGGATGGCGCGAGGGTGCAAATAAATTGAGCTATCAGCAAATTTATTTTGCGCTTCTCATTTACTAGCAACTGTTCTCTTGCGCAATCGGTAGGTGTCTGAAATCGTCCCCGGTAACCGGCTTTATCATGTATACGAGTGGAATACTGGAGTATTAATCTTCTCCTTAACGGGTTTCATTCTTTGTTTGTCAATGTCGACTTCATCGCCGCTCATCATGTTTGCCCTTTCTTTTGTTCGCGGCCGTACGATACTGCCCACTCCACCTTCCACCACTCGATAAATTGATTATTCTTGTTAATATTTCGAGAGCGATGTGGAAAAAAAGAGCGCTCTCATGAAAATTTTCCCCTCCTTAGCTCGGCGAAATCCATTAGGCGGACATGAAGGATCGAGGGCGTGGATTCTGCTTAGTCATTGGCGTTGTTGCCCCCTCGACACAGCACGCCCGTGACGTTTCAATCGATCTCACGAAAGGGCTTCATTTGTTGCTTCCGTTTGCGAGGCCTTCGCGGGTTCAGTAAACTTTGCTTTTTTTGTAGTCGCTCTTAACATCTGCTTAGTGCTGGTTAAAGAGACGGGGATATTATCGTGCCAAGGACTTGCATTAAGTTTTATCGCTACATGGAAATGCTGACGTGAAATATTTATTTCAAGTGAAGTTGATTACTCGCCGCGAACTTAGATGTACTAAATTCTGATGGAAGTTGTGGTGATGTAGCGTATTTTTTATTTTCTCATTTATGCATTTTAAAATCAATTTTATCTAAATTTTGGTGCCTATTTACTAATTTTAGAATGATTCGAAATAGTTCAGAAAAAAATCGAGTTCGGTTTAATGTGCTCCCTTCAAGAATAGAATTTTAAAAGTAAATGATATATGCCACGGAAACCATTTCATAAGTCTCTAAAACGGATCGTTGGCCATCATGTCCCTCTAAACTCCTACTTTATTCAAAGGCCACGTTCATTAAAGTTAAAATAAATTACTTGCCAACATTTTCCTTTACTATTTTTTAAATACTATATTACTTTATATTTTTCCGTTATTATAGGTATCTCGTTACATTCCATCACTTTTGTTGCTAGCTTATTTTTACGAACTGAATGCTTGAGAGATAGGCTCGAGATATGATTCAATGTTGTGGAACTAAGTAAGATCGTTCCTTAAGGAATTTACTCCACTCTTCGTCTCTTGTACATTCGTTACATGTTCATTCCAAAGCTGCGTCAGGGTTCTCCTTCGCCACCGCTAACTCCGTGCTCTTTGCTGCGCGTGCCTCCACTTTTTACGGCCGTTCCAATCTAGTGAAAGGCCTGCCGCAGTCTCGCAATGACGAGCACACGTCGCGTTAAAAATTCCGATGAAAATGAAAGCTCGGGAATAAAACACGAAAACACACGCGCGCCCAGTCCAAACAGCCCGCTTCGATGATTGGCAGCGGTTCGGCTGGCGGTATTGCGGGGAGAAGGGGACGTGTTTGAATGTAGGAAGTTCGGTCGAAGGGGAGAGTTTATTTTGCCTCCACTTGATTGGGACGGAAACTGTCATTTTTGCGTCAATCCTAACCTTTTCGGGCGAGTACCTACCTACCTACCTACCCTACCCATCTGTATTTTCTCCGGCGTGACGTGAACTGTCACGCTCACGTCTCGTTTCCAAAGCGTGAGGAACCGCCAACACTCTCGTGTTTTCTTTCTCGTCGCCGCCGACACGTTCCCTGTGTTGAAGCACATGCGTCACTGTGTGAGCACGCGCGTGTCGTCACGATCACGCGTGATTGCAGCCAGTGAATGGGATTCCGGCCTACCCCTCTGTTGCCCCGTTACTCCGCATTTCTCCACGGCCTATGAAGGCCCTGAACGCGGGAGAAACTTTATTTATAAGGTTTCGAAGAGTTGGTTAGAATCAGATGCATTAGTGCTGTTCTATTACTATATGTTCCCATTTATAGCCAGCAAGGGTGCCATCCGTCAATCATGAAAAATAAAGTGTGAAGAAATAGTCTTTCTTGCTCTTAAATATTCGCTCCGGAGGAGATTTAAATACAATGAGTAGAGGTAGGAGTTGCGTCAGTGCATTTGTGAGTTTTCATATGTGGAATCGGGTCTGAATTCGGTTTTGTGCTACGGAGGGTGGAGTCGAAATCCTAGAACAGTGAATTTTTTCCTTGGTGAAAAATAATATGAGTTCGGGATCAGTGCCGTAGCGTGAACTGAGTGATTGTAACGAGTAACTTCTGCTAACGTGAGTGGGTAAAATCTAACATGTCTAATTGCAATATGAGTCAGTTTAAGATGTGAAAGAAAGACACTTTGGATTTTGACGATTTTTTAGTCTCTTTTAATATGTATTTGAATTTAAAGAAAACTATTTTCACGAAAAATGTCCCCTAAGAACGAATGCACCGATTAAAATATGGAATATATATCAGGAAAATAGGATGTTATCATATTTAACGTGTAGTGAGCTACGTTACCGAAGCGGAATAATGGTATTAACTTTTGTCTGTCAAACTGTGTTATTAACGTTGTAACGTTTTAAACTGTAAAATTACTGTACAAATTTGTATCATAGAAGTAATTAATTAGGAAAAGTTCTTGCATTCTAATCCATAAACATTTCGCAAATTTTGTGTTTTATTAGTTTGATCAAAGTATAAGAATGGCTAGACATTAGTGTGTGATGCAATTTTTTTGGCATTATCGTTTGCCGAGTATTTGAAGCACGCAAGTCACGTAACTTTTGCGTGGAAAGAGCTAATGGTTATTGCGTTGGCTTTTACGTACATTGCAAGCGAAAATTTTTCGCAACATTACGCCGGAAGTGGAAGCAGTGCTGGCGGTAATATTCAGGCACAAATGTTTTTCAACGTTTGAACGATGTTGACTTTCTGCGGTGGAGAGCAGAAAGAGAGCGTATATATGTTTTTGTATGCATCGCTGGGTGAATAATATCAATGCGACGACACTCGTCCCGGAGAATTTTTTATTTTCACCCAATCTTTATATCACATTCATTTTCCATACGGTTGCTTCAACTGCAGTTCTTTTCCGCTCCGTTTTTGGCTTAAATATCCCATTTTATGCGGGGATGATCGCTTTTCGTGCCGGACTTTTCCTACATGCGGCATTCATGCACATTGTTATTGCATGTTAACTGCCTCGGTTTTTCCATTACAATCCCCGGCTCAAATGTTTTATATCCTTCGTCTCTTCCTCCCAAAAAAATCCTCCCGCCGTGTTCTTTTTTGTATAATGTCGACGTTGCTGTGTGCTGAGTGCAAAAGGAAAAACCAATTTTTTTTCCTCGAGCGAAAAAAACAGAAATAAAACTGCATTCATCGCCGCGAAAGGTAAAGCGGTGGCTGGTGGAAGGGTGACAATTTTTCCTGCCGGGATAACTGAAATAGCTTCCCTGAGAGAGCGCATAAAATGGAGAACCTTACCAGGGGAGTACCGGAAATGTATATTTATTCCGACTTTAATTACTCCTGCATGGACTGCGCTAAAACATTAGCCTGGCAGGCTATGGAGATAAAAAAAAGGGATACCGGAGAAAGGTTTACTCTTCTCTAAAGCCTTATCAACAACGAAAGGAAAGCAAAAAAAAAACTCGCTAGGCTCTAATGTTAGAATACTTCTTGTTTATTTTTTGTGTGTAAAAGCATCTCTCACTGGAAACACTGAAAAAACCTGGTTTACCGGACGGTGAGTCGAAAAAAATTATCTTTTCTTTTCCTGGAGGAATTTACACTGCCCGCTATTTATGAGAATTTTAAGATTTTCAAGTCTAGATTAAAGCCATTTTACAATCTTAATTCTGTATTTTCATTTAATGGTATCCCTTTTTTGACGTCTCATTAGAATGCATCCTCCAGCATAAGGACTACGCTGTTTGCTTTTAACTTGGGTCTTTTTAAGTATACCATTTCTACTCTGAAGTATTTGAGTGAATGAGGAAATATAAGAGACTGCAATCCATTTTTAATTCTTAGAGAATGCCATCAAATCTGTCTCAAAATGAATATGAAAAGAAAAATAATCAACTCTAGTAATTCATAATATTGTAAATTTTAAATAAACCTGCGTTTGGGAGCGTTTGAAATTCGTACTTTTATTCAGGTAAAAGTTAAATTAATCATGCTCGAAGTTTAGGCCTCATATTTGCGTGAATCGGGAAGATGAACTAACAAACCACGCGTCTCTTCGGAGTTATGCACCGATTTCGATTTTTGAAAAAAAATCTTTTCAATTATTTTATAATAAATAGACTATTTTTAAATAGACTAGTGTTTCAATGAAATCTATGTGGAAGAGATAATTGCATAATTTCAGTTCTGATTTCAATAAAGATATATTGAAATATTCCAGCAATTGGAACATTTTATGGGTACTCTACGTATTCCCTATTAATCTAGACTCAAACCTCGACTCATAATCCCTAATATATTGTAAAGACTTTCAATTATTCATACTTCTATTTTCGGGCGTCCCTTTAAACAGTGAATGTGGCAGTATTGGCGACATTTATGCCTAGTCGGCCTAGGGAGAGGATTGAATAGGACATCTAAAGGGAACCCACTGCGGTGGTTGTGGGTTGGCTGCACGGGGGAGTGGGTACCCCGAGAGGGTGGAGCTCACTTCGTTCGGTCGGTAGAAGAGGGTGAGAAGGATTCTGTGGACTGGGGTTCGAGAGTTTGGGTGTAGCTGGGAGAGTGAGCATTGTCGCTAAAGGACAGCGCTACGTAGCTATGGCATTGTTGTGCAGTCGACGCTCCTCTGGGACACCACCTCTGCCCCACCACCCATTAAGGGGGCCATCCGTCTGACCACTCCCTCACCACCCATAATGCATCACGAGACCCATCATGCCGTCTCCACCTGAAGCTAACTCAAGCCACACCAGTCTCTCTCCTCCTCCCAACCCTGTAACCTAGTCCTCATTGCTTGAGTCTCAGGGCCTATTAAAGTGAGTTTCCTTCCGATCTTAACCCTCAATGCCAAGCGTCGATAACTTCATATTTGGAACATGGCTTAACAGGGTTCCAATCAAAATTTATTAAAAACTTACGAATTTGCGTAGAAATCATGTGGTAATGTATTGAGGAAATATATGAGAGAGAAATCCAGTTGTAAACCTATGGGAATATCATCAAGCCGGTCTCATAATGAATTTGGAAACAAAAATATTAACTCAAGTACTTCATAATATTGATGAGTTTAAGTAGCTGGTATCTGCGTTTGAGAGAGTTTGAAATTTGTATTTTATTATTTAGGAATAAATATTAAAATACCAATAGTAAAATAAATAATGTTTTAAGCGTAGCCCTCATAAATTAGAATACTCGTAATGGATTTAATAATTAACTGAGGGGTATGAATTAGAAAATGAAGGAATACGTTCAAATAAATTTCGCATCCAGCTATTTTGCGAATTACTTCTGGGTTGGACGATGCGTTTAAATGTGGAATGAGTGAGCATTTAGTTTCAAATTTTTCTTTTGATCACATCATTCTGATTATCCAGCAAATTGAATGATGTATCGTTGTTCACCTGTTCAACTATTTTGCCCCTCAAATGATTTTGTCTCTCTTCCTATTTTTATAATTTTTTCCTTCCGAGCAAAATTGGTCGTATAACTTTTAAATGTGGATTTAACTGAACCCTGCGGATTGTAAGACGATGATTTTTTTCTTCAAGTTGAATTAAGCGGTAATGACAGTTCGATCAATGAAAATTGTCATCAATGCCATCCGTGCCAATGTCCGTATTCAAAGCCATTAATGATTTTTGCGTGTTATTTAGCTTTTAAAATATTGGCTTGGGAAAAATTGGTTGTTGCAGTATTTTTTGAGTTAAAATTAGAGTTACTTTGCCAGAAACATAAGCACAAAATCCCGAATAATCGTACCCAATGTCCTTGTTGCTATCCTATTTGTTACTTATCTACTTCATCGGCATTTTCTCTTATGCTTGATGTTGTGATTCCGGTGCAGAATTTCGTTCAAATCCTATTTTGTAATCCAGCCCTCTTCTGTACCTCACGCCGCTCCCATTTCCGAAGGGTCGTCCACCTCCTTCTTCCATCCATGCAATTGTGCTTGTGCTGGTTGTGTTATTTTCTTCCATTTGAGAATGGGAGTTGTGGCCCGGTCATTACCACTTCCGTGTTGTTGATGAGATTCTGCCAAAGTGGCGGTGCTCATCGCGCTATTGGCTTTCGATCGATGCCATTTCCTTTTCCTGGTTTTTATTCGCGAATTCACGACGGCCTGCGTGCAGTGCATTTTCTCATGGAATAGTTCGTGATCCAAGCTTTTTTTCTTTTAATCATTAGGTGCTACTTTTCAGAGGGCGGTAGTTTCTCTGCTGCCGGCTACCGTGATGGGTTATACTGAAAGAATTTTGAGTTTTTTATGCACGATCTTGCGTTTCCAGTAAAAGCTTAAATTTGTTTGTGAAAGTTTCTATTAACTTTATTTTATTATTTATAAAATCTTGTTTTTGTTATATTCTCAGCGGAAACTCATTTACTGTGGGATAAATATTCATTTCCGCTCTTTTTATGATCCTTTTTCAGTGAATTGTAAACTTATTAAGTACTGCTGATGGCATTTCGGTCATTTCATTATTCGACTTGCTTCATTTTCACCATTTGTTTTTTAATTATTTTTTTTGTGGTGTGCGTTGGTGGCGTTTTGTGGTGTGGGTACATCTAAAAACTTTATGTGAAGCCTGAATGGTGTTATTTTTTCATAAATCTGTCCACAGTGCACCCATCCAAGAATTGTGTTCTATTTGTAGATAGGTTCCATTTTCAGGATACGTCGAAATGAGTAGATGTAGGGGTTGACTGGAAAATACTATTGGCTGTTGAGGAAGCGTGCTGCCGGATATTGATTATACTTCTCTTGTTTAGTAAGTAGTTTCTTGAGGGAGGTGTGCACTGTGCATTGATGCAGGCTCGAGTGGCCCCTACTTGAGTATTTAACATATTCTTCAGGCTGTCACCATTCAATCTTAGTCTACGCGTGGCGCCTCAGGAGAGGGAGCATGTTTGCGTAATGGTTTTGGGCATACGGTGACGCCCCTTTCCTACCTCCCCCTAGCCCATCAGACTCGTGTCGCGAACCCGCTCATGCATACGAATGAGGGATTGAGGAGCGGCTTGGAGAAAACTTCATTGGTGCGTGATTGGAAATCCAAGTCGGAGTATAAGTCTGGTATCAGTGATTTCAGTATTGTAATGTTATTACATGAGGAACATCTGGGTTAATGATTAAAGTAATGTGTTAATGATGCCACAGAGCTTTCGCCTCTTCATGGGTTAGGGTTATGTCAGAACATTGAGCGAGCAATGGTTTCTCTACTACAGCAACTAAAGATCACGGGAATTCGTGTCTTCGGATACAATTGAACATTGATCAAATGGACTGTGAAACTGACCAATTTTTGGCTAGTGCACAATTTTTGCGATGGAGGAAAGTTATGAATTTTATTTGCTGATAAGACAATTATTTTCACGAAGGATAGGAAAAAAAGGTCTGAAACATTTGTGGGTGTCTTATGTCTTAACACAAATGTCTTATTTCGATTCTAAAAATTCGAAATACTCTTTTTTCTGTAGCAACACAAGACCTACTCAATACAATTGAGGCCAATCATTGATGTGACGATGTTTCCAATTTAATGATTCCTCATTTCCTTCCTTTCTGTGCTCTCTGGTAAATATTACTTCTCAGAGAGATTTCCCACGTCGTGGATATGGAGAATTTTGGTCCAAGGTCTGAACTAAACTAGATCGAAACTAGTCCAGTGCTAAATCCGTCCCTGGTCACCTCACGCTGTCCACCGCAGACCACCCTCGCGCCTATTTTCTAAGGGGACGTACCCATCACCCTTTTGACCACACTGTTCGGACGGGGTGCGTGCGACGTAAGTAACGGATCAGCTCTCGCAGTGATGACCATCGGTGACTGACTCCCGCTCTCCTCTCTCAATATGGGGCTCCCATGTGCTCGCTCCCCTTTTCTCACAATGATAAAAGAGGGTGGCTCTCACAGAAGGAAGGTGAAGTGATGTGTGTTGGCGGGGGTCCCGCAAATTTCACGCGAGAGCGATTCTACGGGACTCTCCTCAACGCACGGTCAAACAGGCTCACGCACCCCACCCTCCCACACCCTTTTTCGCCGAATGCGGCCTCCTGGTCGGATGTGCTTGTTTGGCGATGCTCTTTTCTCCTGCGATTTTCTGCGTTCTTTCCTTCCTTTGCTCTCCCGTCATCTGGGCTCCTCTTTCTTTCTTTCTTTCCCTGTTCATTTCCCATCCAGAAAGGATGTCGAGTGGTTGGAAAGCTACAAGGTGTGGAGCAAAGAACTTGAAGAGGTAGTTTTCTGATATTTAGATGCTTCTGACGAAGGGTCGTTGAGAGAGTGAACTATGGTGGTGACGATTGAAAGGAGATAAGCTTCATGTAAGGATGCGTCACTCCCTATCTAAGGGTCTTATTAGTTTTTTTCGCGGAAATTTGTTCGTTCGAAACTTAAGTTTATGGGTGTGCACGGGGTAGACATTCGTCAAATTTTCTTTTATCTCAAATCTAAAATTTTACAACCTAGATAATACTGGGTGAAAAATTTATATTTGAAATATGGGAGAATATTTACGAATAGTGCAAGCTGAAATGCGTCGAGATGGAGGATACTTGTTGATATTACCGATTTTATGGAAATAATACTTCATTAAATCAGTAAAGTTCAAGATATAATGATGAAAATGCTACAGCGTGGGAGGGGCAACTAATAGCTGGCTGCGAATGAGCTAATGGAGTGAATTTCTGAAGTTTCTCTCACTCATTAATGTATATGCTTATCAATGATTTTTAATCATCGCCCAATCACCTCCGTTTTCATATTATTGTCCAATTTTAACCACGTCTTTGAAATGTTTCATCTATTTAACTTCGTTGTAATTTTTTCCAGTTTACATCTAGTCGAAGTAGAGAAAAAACTCGTCGCATTTCTATTCCTTTCGACGAACTATTTATTCTAATAACTTTCTTTTCCCTTGTTCTCTCGATATCATTTCTCCATCTATTTCTCTCATGAAGTGTAGTCGAGTGTTCCGAAGTAATATCTGGGCGTTGGCTAGAGATGTGAAGAGAGACGTGACAGGCATTGATTTGATGAAAGAGCCCGATGATGGACTCATCTGATGCTCTCGATATAGTGGTAGTAAGTAGGGACGATATAAGATCGAAGGGAAATATTTGATGGACCTGCTTAAGGGTTATGAAAAGGCGGCATATTTCTGACATCACTATGCATTTGAAAATGATTTTACTTTTTGGCAAGAATTTAAAGAAAATTTCATCATGATTAGTTCTTCTCTAAAACAATTCGATCTATTACTGAAAATTGAAATAAACAACAATGGAATCCTACATTGCTGTTTTTTTATTTTACTAAAATCGTTCAGGGGTTGAAAATATTTAAATCCACCATAAACGCCAAACAAAGATACGCAGATGGTTTTTGGAGAAGTCGGAAGATTTCAATCTAATCATAGCATGCAATAGGCCACGTAGCCAACGAATGATGTCGTCCTTCTCTCGCCAAAAGTTTTTAATCGATGAGCTGGGAAGAACCAAAGATTCATTCAGGCGATTAAAGGTGTGCCATAGGGCGAAATAAAAGAGGGGGAATAATTTGCGTTGAAAAGACTGGGATGGGGTTGGAGGATGCTGCACCCTCGGGGGAGGTAGTCTCAGGGGGTGGGGCAAGGGGGTTGAATGAAAGAATGAGTAAAAGGTGTATCGGCTCCGAGGAGAGATGGGTGAAGGAGGTGAGGGGTGCATGTTAGGGGGATAGCCGTGGGGGATCCTGGGAAGGATGAATCGCCTCTTGCTTTGACGAATAGAGAGAGAGAGGGATGGGGCGATTACCACCGCGACGCGGCAGCGGTATTCTCCGGGCGACTTTCTATGAGCCAGCGACGACGGGGTTTTGCGGGATGCTGAAAGGGTCATAAAAGGTGGCGGCATAAAAGAAAAGCCTCACAAACACACAGAGACAGGGAGGCGATCGGCATTTGCGCTCGCTTTCCGTGTAGTTTGCCCCCGATAAAGACTCATTGTACTTCCTGGGGGATTCTCCTGAGGGAGAGAAAAAAAAGGAAGGATCCCGCTGTGGATGTCGGGGGAGCAATGCCCCTCTTTTGTGCCACCGCATAGCGCAAATAAAGAGAGCCTCGGCACACCTCCTATACTACTGAAAGGTAAAAGGTCCCCTCAAATCGAGACACAAAGGGCAAATTATTTTTCTCTCCCCCTAAGGGGGTCGAACTAACTAAATCAATCTGCTCAGATCCTGCAGTAGGTATTTTTTTCAGAGCGATTTTCCCATTACAAATTCATACTGTGTTGGATTTGACCAGTTATTGTAGTTCCATCTTTTGCTCTTGTCCATGTTTGCGTAATAACTTATGAAAATTTGTGACAAGCAGGGCAAACAAACCCTTGTCAGTCAAGTTATTCATTTTGAGGCGGATCTGAGGGGATCTTGAGTGATGGGAGCTTTATGAATACATCTATATGGTTGAAAATGCTGTTTATGTGAGCAAGTAATACATAGAAGGTAACTGTCGTTCAAAGTGAAGAATATAATTTGATTTAGTGTCAAGTAAATGCTATTCGAAAAAATTTATATGCAACAATATTTTGTATGGTAATATTTTTATGATTCATTTGTACTTCCTACTTTTCATTTCTTAAAGTTATTTTCCGCTTTAATCTATTATTACTGCCTAAAAAATTATATGGGCAAAGAGAAATGTTTTGGAACATTTCCTGTTTAATGTTTTTTTTTTCGTTTCGAACCTTATTTAGGTTGAGGTAGTTATGAGAAATTTATGAGGTCGCGCTTCAAAGGCACTAAATTTGATGGCTTCACCAGAATACCTAAGAAAAAAACTCCTAAAAATGCGCTCTAGACATATCGACACTGCTTCGATTTTACACTGCCTTTGACCCGCAATTTTTCCTGCCTCCTTTGCCCCCAGCCATTCCAGGGAATTCCATTGATCCAATATTCCCTGAAATTCCTTAGTTCTACGAGTTCTCTCGCCCATTATTTTGTTTTTGCTTTATTAGGCCATGTGCGCTTTCCAGTCCTGCTACCCTTGCCAATGCAGTAGATCTATAATCTTCTGCAGTGTTTTAGGTCGAACTATATTAATTCATACTAAAATATATAATGACAAAATAATATTTAATGTTGGATTTTTCCTTGCTATCGGGTGTTTTTCGTATTAAAAAAATAAATTTTTACGTCTGCGTGTGTAGTAGGTTTCCTCCATCGAACAAATACGTCTTTAAAGACGTAAATCATCGTAATATTTCATGTATTCCCTATATGTACCAACTGGTTGAGACGAGTCTTGAAGTCTTTCGTTAGCTCATGGGTTCGCTGCAGAGCTTCACATAGATCTGGAGCACGTGAAAACATTTTGCTAGAGTACGTACGCAATTTTTTGTCCAAAGAGGGCTGATAGGATGAAATTAAAATTCTCATAATGCTCTATATCCTTTTTATATTTAAACTTATTTGTGCAGTTTCAGGTACTTATGAAGTGGTTTTGAATCTGAAACCTTCTTATCACGGAGGGATTAATGAATAACAGTTCTTAACGATGTCATCTGATTTTCAAAAGTTAAATATCGTTTTAAAGCTTTTTCGTTAGTTTGCGTTTTCAAAAAATGTGGATTACTTTCTCCAATGCGCAGCATGAACAAAAAAGTTAGATACGTAAATAAAAAGGTCTTTTTACCTGACTTTGTTGAATTTTTAGTTGTAAATTGATAAAAGTAATAGATTGAACTAAATTGAACAGCCAGAACATGAATATTATGTAAGTATAATGACAGTGGATTTGCATTTCACCAAGCGTATTTGCGAGACACTTAAAATTAGAGACTAAGTGTGTGTAACGTAACTGTTGAGCAAAACATAACTTCCAAGTGGGGTGAAGTTCACCTCTCGCGGTCGGGAAATTTGCTTTGGATGTACTGGAGAAAGGGATGCTGGAACTAGAGTGGGTCGAGAGAGAAATTTTGAGCGTTCTTGTGGCGGGGTGAGTGTGAAGATGTGAATAAAACAAATGAACGCGTGCGAGAAGAGCGAAATGACGCCTTTTGATCGATAGGCAGGGGAGGAAGTGACGTTAATGGAAGAATTTCCATGCGTATTACAATGACCCTCGTCCCCTCTCATCCCTTTGTGTACGCGGGAGATTAAAATCTCCCAGAGGTCGCACTGCTGTGTCCCCGAGTGTGTTATGAATGACTGGTTGACGTTTTATTTTTCCGATGGAATTTGTAACCTTCTTTTCATTTATTTTTTGCCTACAAATACCATAAAAAATGTGTTATATCTCTTTTAAATTGTACCCAGTGTTATACTCTATGAAAAACTGTATTCTTACTTATTGAATTTTTATATAAGTTGATTTGATTTTTTTTAAATTACTTATGTGGATTTTTGCGTGATAATTATAACTTTCTATCGCTTGGCTAATATTATTCTATATTAGATCACTCTGGTTTTGCGTGTCAAGCACGCATGGTGACATTGCATGATCATGACTTATTTTGAGGTTTCAAATTATTTGGAGTAAATTAGAATATCTCCATATATTTCTTCTGTCCATAATTGTTTCATTTATCTGAGTATATTTTCATCCTCTTGTAGTTTATTTACTTTCTAACTTTGGTTCGTGTACCAAATCAATCATTGGGTCAGCCTCCCCTCTTTAGATTCGCAGTTGAAAAGCTAATTGCGATGCGTGTATTTCTTGCTCGAGATAATTGAAAAACAGTTTTTGAATTGGTATTTGAGACATAACTTTTATTGGCGCATTCCATTCTTAAAAACAGTCCGTTTGGTGTATTTTTTATCCTATCTTAGCATATTGGTGTTTTTTTTTCATTTCTGTGATAAATTTTGGCTTTCTAGATGATTTAAAAAAGTAAGGTTGATAAGGTAAATTTAACCTAAGAATGAAGAATCTATCGTGTTTTAAATGAAATTAAGTATAGATATACAGATATGTAAAAATATGATGCATAAACTTCCTCAGGAAGCACTTAAATTCATATGAGAATTAATCAGTCTGGCGCGGATGAGAGAACAGTCGTAAGGAAATAGTTAAACGTCCACTCAATATAATAATTCAAGCAGCTCAGCCGAAAATGGTTCCCACATGTCGCCGAGAAATTGCTGAGCTTGCGAAAAATTCCGCATGCGTGTCATTTTTTTGCCGAGGTAATTTTCTCTTACGGGCATAAAAGCTGACAGAAATTTTGGCGCAGACAAGGAGAGTGGTCTGAGGGAACAATGTAAGGACGACGGTGGAGGAAGAGAGGAGAGATGGGAAGGAATCAACTCCCTCCGCGGAGAGATACTGCGTCCAAGATCCCAGATGTTCCCTTGATCCAATGGAAATTTCCATCCTTACATTCTGCGAGTGCGAGGAAAAATGCCGGAAGAATGAAAAGTTACTGCGACCGCTTCGGTGCAGTACGACAGAAACGGGAATAAAGAAAAAAATATATAAAAAAAGAAATATATCTCGGAAGCCAGGAGGGACCAGAGCCCGAGGTCCGTGGAGAGGAGAGGGATGGAGATTCGGCAGGAACTAGATGCTGGAATGATAAAAAGGATGAAGATCTTGAGGGAAAGAGAGGAGCCGTGCGCTTTGCTTTATTGGTTTGGACGCGAACGAAGAAAATGATATAAAAAAAGATAAGATGAGCGCGAGAGAGGCGCCACCGATTCTCCACCGGAGAGGGAGAGAACAGGAGCAAGCAGAGGGTTTAGAAAAGACGTTGACGGAAGGGAAGTTGAGGTCTCTAGAAAGGAAGAAGGTATGGGGGCGGAGGGAGAGATGGGAAATACATTTGGACGGGTCGAATTAAGTTTGAAAGGGGCGGAGTGTAGGAGAGAGAGAGGTTTTGTAGGATTCCGTGGTCGTGGGAGGAGGGGTAAGTGGTGAAAGGGTTTCTCGGAAGAAGGTGTAGGGAGGGGGGTGACTGCGGAAGAGATAAAAGCGGGGATGTAGGGAAAATAGGACGCGACACGCAAAGGAAATGCCTCGGCGGAGAGGGAAAAATGCCGAAGATTTCTGTGGAAGTGGCGAAGAGGTGAAGGGGATGGGACGGGAATTGGAAATGAAGGGATAGCAGCGCGCGCGGAGATTGTGAAGGGAGCGTCGACAAGTGAGCACTTCTCTCTCTCTTTTCTTTTTTTTTCAGGCAAAATAAGGTTCGGTTCGGGAGACAATAAAATGGGATATGATTGAGCGAGGGACTCGTGTGGGAAAGAGTGTGAGTGATGGGGGTGAAAATGTTTGCTGCGTACGACAAGCATGTATACTTTCGAGTCGTGATATTGCGTCTCGTCAGAGGTTTCTTGGAATCGCTGAGCGTTGGATGGAAGAGGATATTTTGTAAATCTGAGATGCATGCTCATAAAGCCATTACCCTGTTTTATTCCTTAGTGTGCTGCTCATAGAATTTGCTGTCCTTTTCAAATTCTGCCGAGTTTTATAAGAAATATTTATTCTTGACTGCCATTTGTCATGAAATAATGTCAATTTGATGTAGACGGACATATACCTCTATTTTACACCTCTAATTTTTGCTGTTTTACATTTTCCCTGTCTTTATGCTGTTGGTAAAACTTTAAAAGCAATAAGTAAATAAATAAATAAATGAATAAATTATCCTTTCCTTAAAAGATAAGGTATAGAAACTATAGTGCTTCGACTGAGTCTCACTAAATTTTAAGCCGTAATACCCATCATGAAATGACTGAATCTCATAATACTTTCTGGATTTAGATGCCGAGCAGCGGTCATTTTTGCTGGATATGGGGCACATTTGAAATAATAGAAGAGGTTTAGGCCTTAAAGCCTCTATAGTCTTCCGTGTTATTGTTGACTATCCTTGTGTGCAATTTTTATCAATTTAATTATTCATATCATTTTAGCAATTGTTACTCAGAAGTCCTCGCCTGTACAACTGGACTTTGGGCCTGAGAGTATGGGTTGATTTTGATACTGAAGAGCTGGAACATGGTTGACAGGAGGCGTCGAATGGTGACGATAAGAGAGGATAGGGAGGAATTGGTGAGCGGAACGTTTTCCACCGATGTGGAGAAACGGGAAAATAGGCGAATAGATTGTGGAGGCAGGGAAATTCTGGTAAGCGGACATATGGTAGAGTGCCTTTCTAAGCAGTAGTTTTGCGAGAAAAAATTAAAGCTACTGCTTTGGAGGGAAGATAATAGCAATTCAGGGACAGATTTTATTGATAGAGACAAGAAAATAATACCTAAATCTCTACTGCTGAGGCAACGGAACCATTATCCTATGTTAGTTTGAAATTTGCGGAACTGGGATCTTATAGTAAAATCAAAATTTACGCGCGTCACTTGGTGGATTAACTTCATAATAAAAAAGAGGTCAATAACTTTGCATGCTCCACAGTGATAATTTTCTTTGTACTCAATTTTCACCACTCGCAGCACTATAAGTAGTATCAATTATTAGTGGTGGTGTCGTAAGTGGCGAAAATCGGATGGATTCTGGTCGAAATTTTATCGCGGAATATGCAGAGAAATTATTTGTATGTAACAGGTATACTTAAGTACTTGCAATGAAGCCTTCTAAAAATAAAGTTAAGGGTGAAAATTTAATTAAGGATTTCATTAAGGATTTATCAGTCGCTTTTACTTCTTTTTTTAATTTCCTGCATCTTTTGCTGAAGAATGTACATGATTGACACCTGCTACCTTTGGATTTCATCCAACGAGTCTAAAATACCGGAGTAGGTACCGAGACTTTTCCAATTTGTCTACTTTAAGGTGGATTAGGTTTTAATTCTTGCCGTTACCTTAATGTTGATTAAAATCTATCCTTTTGTTTGTTAAATCTCAATTGAATTAGTTTATAGCCTCACTAATCACAGGTATTTAAAGGGATTCAAGCGAAGAATTATTTGCTGGTATGAGACTGAAATAAGGAAGTTTACGGCGGAAATTAACCTGGAGAAGTTTGGAGGGATAAAATTTGAAGTGCAAAATTTTGAACGTGCGTGTAAGAAGGATAAGCAAAGAACGGAGTCTTCAGCTACGAATGAGTCGATTCCACTTTTTTCGATTGCGATTCCAATTCCGATTCTTTCAAATCGATTCTTGATTCCGATTCCATCGATTCGTATCCATACTTACAGATGGGATACTGATTTGTTTGTTATTAAAATTTAAGGATTGAATGAAATAAAGTTACAAAGACAATTAAGTGGCCGGAAAAGTATATTTATCAAAAATAGCGAATTACTATTATAGTAATATATCCTCAGCTTAAATTAAATAATGAGTACTTCAAACGTTTCAGACATAAATTGTTAAATTAATAATGTACAGTGCGCAATGGCTCAGGTGTGTGGCGGCCTTTACGCCCCAAGCTTATAGTCTATGTTCAAAATATTAACCTTCTCGGAATCGATGGGATCGGAATAGGCTCAAGACGATCCCACCGATTATCGGGAACAGAATCGAGAATCGGCATTCGGATCGACTTTAGGCGATTCTCGATTCCGATTCCGTGCCCAAGAATCGGTGGAATCGAGAGTCGACATTTGGAATCTACTCATCTCTACTTTTAGCTAAAGGAGGAATTAGACATACGCGACAGGAACGGGAATGAAATGCAATAAAAAAGTAGCTCGCACTTGAAAGATCACTAGCGTATGCAGTAGGTACGCCTGAAGAAATGCGGGTGTATTCAGGAGGAGGTTTAGATGAGGTGGAGTGAAAGTAAGACCGATGAGAGAGAGCGAGAAAGAGAGAGAATATCGGGGATAGAGGTATTCCGTATGCTTGAAGGGAAGAGACGATGTGAAAGGGAGTCTGGAAGGCGGAATGAGAGGAGGAACGAGATGGGAGGAACGGGTAGGATCCGGACCGGGAAAAAAGGAACCGAAAGGGTTCTAATGATCGCGTAGTGTGTTGAAGAGGGCAAAGAAGGAATCGGAAGAATGCGATCATCTTATGAGGAAAGGGAAAGGATGCGTTGGTGATCCCTGTCAAAGAGGAATGAGAGCACTGAAGGGGATAGCGTGAGGATCACGTTTGAGGGCATTTCGAAGAGTTTGTGTGTGATGAGAATCTGAATTTGAAGAGAAAAATTCTGATTGCGAGGGAATGAGGAATTACATTACTATCAAAAATGAACTATATGGTGATCCAATACAGTGGCGTGACTATTGGGGGAGATGAGGGGATAGTTCCCCCTCCAAATCCTCAGAGAAATTAAAAATTTGTTTAAATTTATTGTCTAGTTTTAACTTTAATAGCTGCATCTGCTTAAAGTTGAATTTTTATCACCAAAAAGATGTAAAATGTATATCCAATCATGTCATTTTCCAAAAATTTTCCCGCACACCCCGTTGCCTGGGGGAAGGGGTCGCCACCCCAGGCCATCCCATCCCTCCAAAGCATTTTCCTAAGTACGCCACTGATTCTACCTAGACCGCAGAGCTGCTGCCAGTGAAAATACATCATTTTTTAGTGTTACTCGATAGAATGTGCGATGACTTGCTCACCTTTAACTTTTTTAATTAATCGCACAAAGTGAATGTTATACTTGAAGTTTATCTGAATAACGTAGATTTCAGCGAATACTTATCCCTATCAAGGTTATAGTGATAACTATAACGATCGCGTAGAGCTTCAACCCACCTACGCAATTTTTTTATTGAGCTTCTCAATGTTTACTTACTTGAGGGCCACAGTCAAAATGTGACTTTTTGTGGAGAGTCAAGCTGAGACGAGTTTGTGGGTCGCTTAGTGGGTAGTATAGGCGAAACTCGACCAATATGATCCTTAAACTTTGGTAGGTCTAATGTTGAAATTATTAAGATGCTTCCACCGTTATGTATCTTTTATTTACCAACACTTGTCTCCTTATAGGTAGATATAAATATAGCGATGATTTTAATTCAGTGAATGTTTCCCGAAGAGATAATATGTACTTTTATAAAATTTACTTCGAATGCCGAAACAAATAAATTATCCTAGTGTATTAGATAAAGTTTCTGAATTGTAATACATGTGTAAATTAGGGGGGCTCACCAATCCCTCTCAATCCGTAGCATTTTGTTTTTATTTGGTGTCAAATTGATTTTTTAAGCGTTTGTAATCACCTTGAAATTTTTAGGAGCTAGGGAGATTTCCAACGTCAACATGTACCCAAACCCCAAATTAGTAAAAATTACATCCGAGACAAATCCTAGGTAAAATATTCAATTTTGAAATGCAGGTAAATTTTCACATGTGACTCCTTTATTTAAAATTGAAAGGTAATGGCATGCTTTTTAAACAAATTATACTCGTGGGTGAAAACGATTGGACAGTAGTGTTGCGTCATCTTTTAATTGCCTGTTACAAAAGATTTTTTAATCTTTCGTAACAGGCAAAGGGAAAGGTGGGAAGGATAATGGATGGAATGAGGGTGTGTAGCGTAAAAACAAAAGACAGCATACTGCAATCCGAGGGATTACAGATCGCAGGATGGACAGACGGAGTCAGGGACGAGGTCAAAGGCGTTTCGAGGGTGGGTTTAGGCGAGGAGAGGGAGGTGGACGGTGAAGGATGGCTGCATTGTGGGCTGGCAGCGGTGAGTGGTTGCCGGGGAAACGGCGGACGGAATTGGAGAAGCAGCAGTGGAAAAAAGGAAAGACTACTTGTGGGTGGGCGGGTGGGTGATGGGCTAGTCGTTCGACGGTGGTGGGTTCGGTTGGTTGACAAGGAGACAGGGAGCTGCCTTAATGAAAGAGTGACGCAAAAAGATCCGTGGGGGTGTCGCAGGAGGGGGAGTAGGGAGGATTACCATTCTGCCACGGTATTTTTATCCACGCGTTTTCACGCCTCGTGGCACCCGAATGAGGCTCTCATCTCGACGTCTCGAAAGATGGGTTGCAGATAAGTGTTTTTATGGCCACCCGTGGTCGTTCTCGCGTCCTTCTAGTAGATTAAAAGCTCGTCCACCATAGCCCATTTATAGATATTGCTTAGAGTGCTGTCGAGGTGATAAGTTTTTGATTTTCCAATGGGATTGGTCTGCGTCCCCCTCATTCGATTCCATTTCGTTTTGTGGATTTATTTTTCTTGTTTGCCTTGATTCGATATTGATTGGAAATATTATATGAAACCATACTACGCGATGACTGAGTTTTGGATTACGAAGGTTACTTTTTGAGTTTAGGAAATGTCCATAGTGGAATGAAAATAAGGAGCGAAGACATTTAGAAATAATGCTCCAATGAAGGATGAGTTTAAATAAATGGTAGTTCAGTACCTACCAATTTATTCCCACTCTGTGTGTTATATTTTTAAGATCGTTCATTCTTCTTTCATCTGCTATTATTTTGCTTTTGATTTATTTCTTAGAAATGGTTTCCAATTAAGGAAGGCATTCGCGTTCACGAATTTTTTTTTAACTGGTCAAACTGAATAGTCCAATTGTATCATAAAAGTTAAACTTAAGGCTTCCTCACTAATTCTGATGACACTATCCGGGTTACAATCTTGCATATTGTTCGCATAATTTCAACTATTTTTCCCTCCATTGTAACTCTAAAATCCGAGAATGTGATTGCTAACTAAGCACGTTGAATCATGATACTTCTATTCTACGATATACGACTTGATTTTTTTTTAACGCATCCACTTGCACAATGATACTTGCATCGTTTAGGCAGGGCTATAAAACCCTCTTTCTTGCAAAGAGACATGGGTCATCAAGAAAGTGTGGTCCTACCTACAAGACCGAGAGAGCGAATGATGTAAGTTAGGACTGCTTTCTTTTTACGTAACGTTGGGTGGCTGTGTGCGGTTCGCCGTTCTCTTCCCCGGGGGGAAATCTTTGGCTTCGAGTGATGGCCCTTGGAGCAGAGAGAGAGAGAGAACGAAAGAAAGAAGAAGGCCGAAAGGGATATCCTCGTCCCTTGTGACACTTAGGAATGGATTGAGGGCGCTAGAGGATGGAATGGCCTGAGGTCACGACGGGGCCATCTTACCCCTCCCTCTCCGAACCCCCTTTGTCTCCACCCCCTCACCCCTTTGTGGGATCTCCGATAGATGGGGGAAGGGGACACCGCTGGTTTTGTGCCAAGAGGAGCACGAGGACAGATGTGGAACGGCCGTTACATTGCTCTCCGGGACGGATTGAAGGATTTGAGTGATACCTGGGGGTCCTTCTCTCTCCACGTTGAAATCGATGTTGTTCTCTTTTCCGTTTCGTGAAGGACAGAAAAGGTAGTTCCATCGGCGAACTCATTGGTGAGAAATAGTGAGGTATTTAAGACTAACTTACTTATGAAGCACTGTGGCAGGCTAATTGGTGGCTGGAAAAGAAGCTTGACTTCCATTCCGCTTGTTTTTTACGGGCCATGGTTGCGACATGTGATATCAATATCAAAAGTCTACTGATGGCATTTTCATGTTGACACTTGGTCGGCGAAAATTCAAGGTAGAGCATATAAAACGTACTTTCTTTTCCCGTGACGATTTTCCACAAAACATAGCCCAATATTTTAAAACTCGACCTATAACGGTATTACGGAAAAAATATTTATATACCAGAAAATATTGTAAACAGTCTTCAAATCAAGTGATTCTTTCAGAATTTAATAATTTAATTTTAATAAATACCTAATTAAACGAAAAAAATCCAAGTATGCTTAATGAGCGAATAAATCTTGAGTCATCCCGTCTTGTATGATGCAATGGGTTGTATGACTTTTTGAGAAATGAATTTATAGATAAAAACTCTGATAACTCGGGTAAAAAGTGCTTTACATCCAGAATTCCATGCACTTAGTGGTACATTTTGGATTCAGTGTACATTCTTCCAAGATACCTTCAAGATGTAGGATAGGAACTGTTTGGGGTGAAGTACTTCTTGAATGATGATAAATTTGCTCTTACAGCTCCAAGGAAACAGAAGACCCACGTTATAAGGTGGCCCTGGAAACAAGGCGTCAAAATGTGTACACACTTCGGGTTAAATTGACTGAGAAGGGAAGATATCGTGCGTATCCTGAGGACAGCAGCTCCTTGAGTGTTCGCCTGAGAGACTTGTGTTGTATACGTCCGGTGTGGAACGAGGAAGGCTCGTAGCATGTGTTAAAAATAAATTGTTGGGAAGGAGTGACTTAGATGGAGCACGGCTTGAAAGCTTTTCAGGGATTTCGAGTAGTCGTGCATTGTTATGGAAACGGATGGCTAATTAGGCATCAGGCGAACCTAGTTGAGTGAACGTGGATTGTATGCTTTGCTATGATTCCATGAAGGATTTTATTAAGAAATACTCAAATTTCAGAATAAATTAGCGATGTAACTTTTTTTTTCGTCCACGCCGTTAAGCGTTTATTATATTGCATCTCATGATTCGAATTTGAGGACCGCCGATTCAAGTAAACATCGTTTTATTCGAAGACACAAACATAAATGTCTTTAGCTAATATTATTACATGTCTCTATTACTTTGAGCAATACCTTTTCCCATAAATTTCCACATTGAATTGCATCCCTATTCTATATTGACTAAACATTATGGATGTTCTAAATAGAATCATGTCTCATCCGATACAAATCTCAACATTATGAATGGCACTCGAGATATTTTGAGGTTACTTAATAGGTCCCAGGTCAAGCGAAGCATCTCGCATGTAAGTTTAGTATCCATGCTTACCCCTTCTTTCTTAAATGTCACCCTCGACGCACGGGATATATTATGAAAAATGTGTACTTTGAGAATAGCGAAAGGGTGGGGGAAAGCTAGGAGCAAAAGCCGGAGAGTGGAAGTTGCTGAGAATGAGCGGAAAATGGGAGGATGGGAGTCGGGGTTTCTCAGTTACGGGATATGAATGGGAAAACGTCGAGTGTGGGTCTTGGAGGAATCAGCCGTAAGGAAGATGGAGGCTGTGGCGCCGTTTGGGTAAAGAGAGACCATCATTCCGCGGCGGCCTTCCGTGACGCTCCCCTGCTTATCGCCTCTGGCCGGTTTTATGTCGAAGGATATCGCGGTGGAAGCCATCATCTGGGCCACGGGCATGCGGAAATGCCCGTCATTCGATCAATCGGTGGCTCGTAATTCCTACACCCCTGCCTCCTTTCCATTACCAAGTGTTACGGAAACCAAAATATAAGCGAGATAGAAATTAGTCGAGAAAATGCTGCTGAAATCATAGCGAAAGAAATACGTTGACTATCTCAGCCAGTCAATGGACAGCAATTCAAAAACATCCCCTTCAAGAACACATTCAAGGGTTATATTCTGTTGATTGATTCATTTCTTAAAGGTTATACTCTGTTGGTTGATATTGATTTAAGCATGAAAATTTTCTAATATTACTTTTATTGAGGTATTGCCGCATGTACTGTATGTGGCTAATGGAAAATATTCAATAATGGGTAAATGCTCCCCTTTCAATACAGTTTCGTAGGTACTTACCTTAGTTTAATATGCAGAATACCTACTGGCTTAAAGTTATTACGGAACGCCTTAGAAATACCTTTGTAGATGGAGTTTTTTTGAAGTTACCATTAAATTACATCAATGTTGTGTGATTATAAATCTTATTTTGCAAAGAATGCAAAGTGTACCTCTCCTGTATGAAAGTATGATACACTAGCCTTTTTGAGATTGTAGTTGTAATAAATATGTATAGAAAGAATTTCAATATCGGTTTCTTTCATTCTCGAGGGATAAAGGAACAAATTAAATTCGTCGAGGGAGTGAAAACTGTTGTCATAGAGCATGAGGAAATAGAGAGAAACGTGTGAAGAAGGGTTGCTCCGAGAGAGAAGTGGAGAAAGAGAAGGGTTGTACCAAGGAGGAAGAAGAAGCAAGCACATTGAGGGCGAGATGAAGTGGGGTCCATCATGGTCCTCGGTGGCTTAAGTGCCACTTACGGAGGGTGTCGTTATGACGCGAAGGTAATAAGTGGCCCCGAGCATTTTAAGGAAGTCCCGCTACGAATGACTTAGGAGGAGTTACTTGCGGAGAAATGGCTGGGAAGAGAGATTGAATGGATTAGTAGCTGAAATCTTGTGAGAGAGGGAGAAGAATGGGAGCATTGACTCGACTCCTTCCCATTTCGCAGAAAGTGGCCATGGTATCCATATGGCTTAACTTATATATTCATCACGGAGCATATTTCCTCCTGCGCATGGAGGTAATTTTGTGGAGTTGATTGCTATGCAAGGATCATGTTCCCAAGTTTGGCCCCAGCTCCCATTTTCCCTCATATTTATTTAGCTGGAAACAAACCCTGGCACGCGTATTGTCTAGGCTATAATCGGTTTTGGATGTGAGATGCAACCATTTATTGGTATATTTTGTTTTACTTCATGACGTAAAATTTAAAATTCATTCTATCTATCGCCATTTACATCAACTTATTGTTCTCAAATTTTTCTTTTCGTCGATTTGAGTATTACGGTACCTGTTTCTATAAGATGTGAGACATGGGTGGGAAACTAAAATTCATTCTAAGTCTATTATTCTTCGTTAGAAGCAGTAATAATTTCTGAATCTTTGGCAGTGACATTATGCTCAACCGTTACATATCTTTTGTTAATTCATCTCACATTGCATTTTTTTCTGCTGACTCCGCCATATCGCTAGCTAGATAGAGTTCGTCTTTCAAAATATTCAACAATTACCCATCGGAGAAGAGGGGGGTAAAAATGTCGCGAATTTACTTATAACATTCTTGAGCGACCATTATATGATAAGTACACGAAAGAACGAGCAAATCACAAATTACTAGGGTACGCGAATAGATCAGTCTGCGTGTTCATTCCAGTTAATGATAACCACGCACTCTCTCCTAAAGTTTCTGTTGTTGCCTCTAAAATTGCCTTTTACATTTTGCTATCTATCCTTTTTTGCAATGACGTCATAATGCAAACTGGGCGAGCTTCCGTCCGCAGAGCAAGCGGGGTTTAGAGGGGGAGCAGCGGGAAAAGGGGGATAGGGCGATGAGCCGGAAACGTACGAGTAAGAGGATAAGGGTAAGGCGGACAGGGGGGGGGGGGAGGCGTAGGGTCAGAGGTCAAGGGAAGGAGGAAATTGGAGGAAGGAGAGTGCGAGGAAGTGGAGAAAGGAAGGAAACAAGTTTTGAGGAGGCTGGGAAGTGGAGCTTATATTTACGCCGATGGATGAGCACTGCTCCACAGAGCAAGGGTGGGTCAAAGGAGGTGTGAAGTTCAGATGTAGGCCTACGTTAGAAGGTGGTCGGGAGAGGGTATTTTGGTCGGTTCCTTTAATTGAGAGTACTAGAAATTTCTAGTTTTATAAAGAATCCATCAGTGTTATTATAAATCCTTCAGAGCGGTCACTTTTACTAGTTTCTAAGTTGCAAAATTCTTTAACCCACGTGCCGTTTCCTAAGATTTTGTGCAAATTTAGCTGCCGTATACGATTTAAGAATGAGAAATGAGGCTGTTAACAAGGCTATAAGGCACAAGGGAGAAAAAAATGGAAGAATTTTCCATTTGAAAGCAAACCGATGAAACTGGAATCCTATGATCAATGTGTCGGTGTGTTCCTTTGCTATTCATGTACGTAGAAGTTTTCCTATGGCCCCTTCGACTATAATTTTTCTGAACTGCCTCTCAACGGTCATATTTGAAGTTTATGAAATGCACATATAGGTATTAGTCCAAGGATTTGTGTTCTGATTTTATTGATAGTGAATTTGTTAGCTGATTTTATTTCTTTATGTGTGATTAGTAAACCTTCTGCATCTGTTTCAGTTGGAATTGTTATTTTCCTCATTTTCCCGCAATTTGCCACTGCAACTAAGTATTAAATTCCTGTGTGTGAATTGAAAACCTGAAAAGCCGAATGTGTAAATGATGTAATATCCAAAAATGTTTATCATAGTTCTACTTGCGGTAAACATTGACGGGTGACCTTATTATTGTGCATTTATTCATTACAATATATTTTATCCTTAATAATAAAACGTTATTGTTCTTTTCCACACGGTTTAATTAATACGACCGGTTTCGTCGCAGAGGCGACATCATCAGGTACAGAATCCGTTATAATAATCCGTTATCCGTTCTGTACCTGATGATGTCGCCTCTGCGACGAAACCGGTCGTATTAATTAAACCGTGTGGAAAAGTACAATAACGTTTTATTATTAAGAATGGATTTTCACAAAGTAAAGCCGAAACAATCAAGTTTATATTTTATCCTTCCTAAATTCTGAAATAATGACTTAATGTGCCGTTATTTTATATCACACCGATTAAATATTTTTTCTTCAAAGTATGACTTTCATGTGCAGATAAATTTTGAAATAAGCCCGAAATGTAACAGATGTGCTGATAAAATCATGATTTTTTTTTCCCGGGGAGCATTTGCCTGCTCCTCAATTTTGTGAGAAAATCCAGTCTCAGGATTTACCGTGAGGTGGGAAAACTGGAGAAGGTGTTTGGCAGGGGATGTTCCCGTACGCATCTCGTATATGGGAAGACAAGACCCTCAGTGCCCTCAGCCGCTGGGGTTGAAACCACTCGCCCTCATCTCGTCATTTCCTCCTAAAGCGGGCCAGGAAATAGCGGATACAACGTGCTCAATGTCCGGGAAGGATGCTGCATCTTGCATGCGATCGGCAATGGGATGGATGGAAAAAAGGGGTTACGAGTTTGTAAGTGCGACGTAATGGTGCAAGTCGCCGCGTGCTCGACGTGAGCCGAAAAAAATAACGGGGGCGCGTGTTGAGTTTTTTCCTCGAAGGCTCGTCCAGATGCGTATGGGGAGGGTTGAGTTGCTTCGCGAGGACCTTGGTGGTGAAAAATTGAGGGGGCAAGGGTGGCAGATGAGAGGGGGCGAGGTTACGATGGACGGATGGGGTGGAAAATGAAGGAAGGGGTGGTCGGTGGTGTTTTACTCTTTAAGGGTTGAGGGTGAGGCAGAGTTGAGGGTAGAACTTTATCGGGGAGGGAGGATAGAGAGGAAAACAGGATGGCGAAGGGCAAGAGGACAGGGTGATGTAACCCAGGATCGGTCCAGGGCTTTGAATAATAAAAGAGGGACTGAGAATATGGCTAGGTCTCTGCCATGGTGGGATGGGAATCAGTTTACGAAGGTGGGGAAGGGTGGTGGTTGGGGAGTGCGTAGCCGGGTTACCGACCCGATGTGGGGAGTCGGGTGACGGCAGTGCCGTGGGAGGGAGGGATTTTGAATGGCAGAGGTGAATAATTTTGAGTCTGCTCGGCTTAAATATTAAAACCCATGTCGGATTCCAGTTCCACTGGGACGTAGTACGTATACCGCGTCGAGTTCGTGTCAATAATCCATTTTGCCATCACAGGTAACGGGGCGGAGTTAGGGTGGGTGGGGAGGACCAAGAGTCCTCGGTGCCTGCGGGTGGAGAGGGTTAGAGTTGCGGGAAGCGGCCGTTTTATCCGTGTGGAGGGGAAGGGGACGAGAGATATAAACCGCTAATTGAGAGGACTGTGTGAGAGCAGGTTGAATCGTGTGATTTGATTAATTCGTTATCAGAGATTTTTGCGTATTTTTTCTCCAGGAAGCGGTGACGGTTTTGCATGAACCTGATTTTGGTCTTTTTCGGCCTAGCATGTTTCCTGACTCATGAAAACGTGTGGGAGAGAATTTTCTTTTCTTTTCAAGAGCCATAGAACGAGTTATCATTTTTTCAGAATATTGTCGAATGTTTATGGGGAAAGGTAGGCACATCGCGCTATTTCATAGTGCTTGGTTGTTTTAGTCATGTCGGTCATGAAAAAAATGAATCGTGTGCAGATCAATATAAACTTACTTTTATCCAAGTCAGTTAGAACAAACGCGTATGACCTTAACGTATGCGGCTGAACTGACTAGTGAAGAATTTCCATTTCGAAAGCTATCGGTTACCCTGTAATTACATCGCCTGAATGTTATGTCTGTTTCAGTTATAATAATGCATCACGTGGATATATATGAAAACTTTCGTTTTCAATGCATTATATGGATTGCGTCATCATTTTATTTTTATATTTTTCCCTTATTAAAAGATGACAAATCATTTGAATTCTTTATTGGGTATGTACTTGTTGAATTAATCGTGGTCACAAAAAATGTGTTTCTTCGCATAGAAAGTGTTCTCTCTTCTTTTTACTTGCAAATCTTTTTACTCAAATATTTTATTTAGGTTTCTCCAAATCAGTAAAGTCTTGCGTGTTAAATCGGTACATTTTAATAACTAGTCAATTATATGGCGTCATAAACACGACAATATAGAGCATAAATATCGTGAGACTAGCATACGTGAAAGCGACAAGTATAAAATATTACTTACAGATTCCGAGCGTAGCGGAAGTACTAATTGATACATTTTTATTTACAGGACTGAAATTAAAGCTATACATTTATTCTTGATGCCGATGAAATATATTTATTTAAATCAAAGATGGTCAAGGATGTAAAATTTTCTTCACTTGGGGGACGGCAAGTTGAAACTCAATGACGTAGAGATGGAGGTGAAACTCGTGCACATCTCTAATCCCAGGAAATTATATGCAAACGAATCGGCGTTCAATAAATCAAAGCTGCCTTGACATCATCGGAATAACAGGTCCCGCGTCAGATAGCCGTCCTAGGGCACCCCTCCTATTACCAACATGGGAGTCAAGTTCGAAGAGGAACAATGGACCCGGTGACCGGATCAAGTCTCCTGTATAGCACTTTGGGGAAATACTCCTAGTTCAATTAACGCCGTCAACGTATTTATGAGCTGGGGATTATTCCTTCCACCCCTTCCTCACGGCCCCCGGGGGTTACCGGGTCGTCAATATATCGAACGATAGACGAGATGACTCGATTGACGGTTTCGAGGGCTTAACTGAGCAACTCCGTACTCGGACACTGGGGAACAGGTCTAGAGTTTGATCTATTTCCTGCAAGCCGGATAGAAGCGGATGGGAGCAGCGGATCCGAGGCTAGGAGGACCAGCTGGACCAATAGGGTCCGCTCAAAACGCAATATCGTGACGTTTATTAATGCCGCAGGGGGAGCAGCACTAGAACACCAAAGGATAGTACGTACCGGGCGGACGGGGAGAAGGGTTTCATTGTATGGGGATCTAGCTCGGGAAATGAGGGCTGTTTTCCTTCGGGGCGGGCTCGTCGAGGAGAGGAGAGTTGAGCCGTCCAAAGAGGATGAGATCGGGGTAATAGAGAGGGCAAGAGGATTCCGTGCGGAAGAGAATGGAATAGAACGGGAGGTGTGGCAGAGACATCGTGCCGAATGGGCGACCAAAGGTAGACAGAGCTATTGGGACACCATAGATAAATAGGTCGTTCCTTCATCTAGTTATGATGTCAGGATATGGATGGGATACGTTATATCAATAACATTCATGTTACTTGGTCGTATCGGTGGTGGTGAGTGTGATTTTGTTTATTTCAGAGACGTATTTATATGAATTTTAGCAAAGCAAATGTAATTACCTATATTGTTGATGAATTCAAATCTATTTAATGGTAGTCAAATCTAATAAGTACATGAACTATCTGGTTAGTAGGTATGGTAACCGTGTTATTTCCATTTACCCTATCCATTTTTTCGAATTATGATTCGAAAGGCTGGGCTGCTATTTTTTTTGCGGCATAGTGGTGGGCTGGCACATGGTGATGATTACCTCCCAGTGATAAATGATGCTTTGGTTTCTTAGCATTTGAGGAATTTTTTCCCTTTTCTGTGAGGTCCGATTTTGTATTTCTCTTCAATTATTTTCGAATTGTGTTGTTAACGTAGTATTATTTCTCTCGAGTATTGTCTTTACGAATGCCTCTTGCCTATGGAAATATCTGTTAGAATATTGTTAAAGAGAGGATTCAATTCATACAGGACAAATATTAAAAGAGTTCATACTTGATCACGTGCTTCCATGCATCAGTTTTATTTTGTCGCATATGGATTTAAACTATCAGAATAAGGAGGCCATCGAGGAACCCTGTGTCGATTGGGATTTCTCTCGGTAAAAACGGGAGGCACGATTTTTTTGATGAGGCGTCCATCGGCTTCAACCGGATTTGATCCCGGTACCCTGTGATTATCTGTCTAGCACGCAACCCTTTTCGATTTCGCGTGTTTGGAGGCTCGACTTGCACAAAGTGGAAGCGTCTGTGGTGCGTACATGGATGTTGTCCAGTCGATGACAAATGGGGAATGATGAGAGATTATCGGGAAAGATGATATTCAACGGGTCGTGGAAGTGAGACCTCGAGGTGGTAGACAAGGCTTTTAGCATGGAGATTTTATTCATCGAGTGACGTCCGATGCTGTTATCAACAGTTATATGTCGGAGGGGAAACTTATAATAGAAGAGAATGGAAGGGTGCCGATTGTCAAAGGGGATGAGATGTGGGCGACAACGTGAGAGACTCGAAAGGGTTGTTGGCGGGCCTACTCTTGCCGGATTATCCTCCCCGAGATTCGATTTTGCTGCATCGTAGTCGTCGTTAACGTCCTACTATTGTCACGTGATTAAAATGTAAAGAGAAGGGAGGCGTTGTGGGAAAAGGCAGTCGCCGGACGCAACCATGCTTGCTATTTGAGAGGCTGTATGCAGATCACAAGGGCGGCTGGCGGGTGCGTCAGTCGTAGGGCGTGAGATACACAGTTTAGTGAGAAGTGCCTATCTCAGCCCTTTGCCGGATTTTTATTCTTTTGCCGAAGACATGTATAAATTCAGCGGAAAGTGTTACGAGTCTAGGAAAAAATGGGTGATATTTTTCCAATGCTAAATTTGTTTTGGCTGCTGTTGGATGCCTGTCGAGGAAAATGGCGGTTGCGTATCTCCATCAGTAAATATTTGAATTAAAATTGACTCCAGATGTAAAATTCTGTTTCTGAGTTTTATACTGACGCAATAGGCTCTTAACTAAAATGATTAATAGACATTCCAATCTTGAGATCGCTGGTTCAACCTTCGTTCCTCCAGACTGGTGATTCCAACGTGTTTCCTCCTCTTAGATTCATTTAGGCACCTTATTGTGCTTCACCCTCGAGTCCCCGTAACATATCTTTTAGACTTCACCACTAATGTTTGATCTCCATTATTTTTCCTGCGTATTTTTAATGTACGATTATTAAAACTCATCGGTTGTATGTAATGTATTATTTTGTGGCTATAAAGCAGGAAATGGTTCAAAAGTGGCCGGCAGGTATTGAAAGAGAATACGGGTTGGGTGGGTAGACTTGATTCTTTAAATTCTTTCTATGTTTCTTTCACGACAAAGCCGAAGCCTCGGTGAGCAAAATATATAAGGATATTCCGTGTAGTTTGGGCCGCAGACGGCCCTGAACTGGGTTTATTCCTTCTTAAAATCCGCTTCTGGCGTTCCCGCTGTCAACGGCAGCCCACCAGCCAGCCGCCGGATTATGATGGGGCAGGAGAAGGAGGAATGATTCGGATGCAGAGGGTCATGAGTGGCTTACGAGAGGTTTGGATGAAAGAGGGCAGAATTTGGCCGCAAAGACCTTTTCGTTTTAAGTACGGAGGCGGTCGAGGATGCATTTTTGTCGCTATTGAGTGAGTATTCGAGGTGTGGGCCAATTGAAAACATTTAAGCGGGGTGGTGCGTGATGCGTGAAGAATGTAGCGCGTCGTCCCGTGAATGAACGAGGAAGGCAGGTGTTGGTCGGGAAGGTTTTTCTGTTGTGACGCAGAAAATCGGTCCTATTCAGAATGGGATGCGCTTAGGCGGTAGTCGCTCGGGGATGAAGTGTGCATAATGGAAGAACTAGCTGCATTATGTGGAATTATGACGGCCGTCAACGCGAACGGTAAGGGGAGGTGTGAAAGAGAATCATAAAGGTTTTCACCGCCATCCTAGCCTGAAAAACCTTTTGCTCGCTTGGTGGTCCAGGTGACACCACCGTCTGATTGGCCTACGATCTCGAAGGGTGTTCCGTAAAGCCATACGATTAGAAAAGGAGGCTCTCTGTTACCAAAACCTTAAAAAAGCGCATAAATTGGTCGGCGTTTGTGACTTTTCCAATAAAAACCTCTCCCTTAAACTGATACGAAGAATTCTTTATTAGCTAAATTTCTCTATTGTTCTATACTCGGAAAATATCACAAGTACATAAAATATTTATTATAATGATGGATAATTTCAATGTGATGTTTAAGATTGAAATAATAGCATTTTTCTATTAGTACTGTTGTTTGTTTGGCAATAGCAGTGTAGTCACTCAAATTATTACGCCATCCCAGTATTTTCATTCATGTGTGGTTGCATTAATTTTGTTTACCTAGTTGAATTCTTAGTTTCCATTTTCTAAATTTGATATCTCAGGGATCGGTAACTGTTTTAATGGGTTTTAATATTCATCGTTACAGGGAGAGTTTCATTGACCTATAATCTTTCACGTCGGTGCTTTTATTGTTTTACGGAATGAAGCTGTTTGTCAGCAGCCAAGTTTTGACAGATTTTGCGCAATAAGACGATTTTGGCAAGTTTTTCGAATCGAGAATCATTCCCTTTTTCCCCGTTCATTCCATACCCTCATGCTGCCTCCTAATAGGCCACCATTGTAGCCCTCTCGAGAATCGCCCCCTTTTCCATCCAATTATTGAACTCCATTGGAAGTGACATTTATGAAGCCAGCTAAAGGTATTATTGATTAGGACGGGTGCAATCCATCGAGAGATGCTATGTGGGAGGCCGTAGTTTTGTTCGACAGCAAGGGGAGGATATGGTCGTTCTGGGGTTTTCAGTGCTGTAGAATGCGTTGGGGAGCGCGAGTTTGAAAAAACGGAGAGGTTGCACTCATGATTAAGTATTTTCTACGTTTTAATGCTATATCTCATGTTTTTGAAACGCATCAATAAATCTCGTATGTATGACAACGGTTTAGGACCATCAGATGGACGTACATTGGACAAAGGACTACGAAGAGTGAAAAAAGGATCTTGTCCAATTTGATATCGGTTTTTCATATAAAAATCTGATGATATGTTTCAAACGGTTTGAAACTTTAAGATGGTTCAGCAGTACCTACTTTCGATTCACGGATAACTCTTACCTGAGCAACTCATGCAGTTCTATTCATATGTGTACTTATTTTGACTCGTCAATATTTTTAAAAGTTAATCCAGGAGACTGTTTTGAATAAATTTTTATTTGAATACTGTCAATTATTCATAAACGTATTGATTATATTACAAATATAGATATGTTTTATGGTTATAATGTGTATTCTTACATATTTTTGTTTTGCTATAAAGGCTGAGATTCTTTTTTTGCCATGTACCTCATCCAATAACAGGCGTTCATCATTTTTTAATGTAAAATGTCGCTATGCTAGAATGGGGAAATTGATCGGTAGGAAAACTTGGGTTACGCTGTACAAATTCATATTTAATTCATAACTCACCTACAGAATTAATTATTAGCGTATCTGCTTTCATAACGAAGCTGTATTTTCAATTTTCGAGCTCTTTTACGTGCATGCTCATCTCCGGTTTGATATTTGGAGCGTTCTCTGAAAATGGCGTTCGCTAATACGCCTCCTATTAATAAATATGCGGAAATTGTATCGCCAATTACGCTCATAATCCTTCCAGTTCTGAAAATTTTGAGTGAGCTAGCTCTTTCCGTAGTATTTATTTCTCTTCATGATCCTATCGTACCCATTTGATGATCCCATAGCATAGAAATATTGTCAGACAGCGTGCAAGCTCTTATGTTCAAGTATTGCATTGCATGGCCATCAATATATTCAATATTAAAAAACTACGTCCAATTGTAGTAAAAAAACTACTTTCAATTGTAGGTTGTGGATTATTTGAACCACCACCACACAATTTGTGCCGATGAAATGTTTGGCAAACTATGTAATTTAAATCTTTGGAAAGATAAAGTATATTATTCGGTTTCAGGCTCAGAAGTCTAGCATAGAAAGTTCCAAAAAGAAACTTTCAATGTGGAACTCGTAATAGCTGTATGAAGATTAAAGTTTTATATAATGGAAGTTTTGCTGATACAAATTCTTGCAACGATTGATACCGGCTCTTGAAGAGCTAGCTATTTTCATCTGGTTGAATTGTGACTTTCATCTATAGCATCGACAGGATTTTGTGAAGTAGTCATAATTTACCATCGTGTCTTACTTTTCAATGAATTTCAGAACTTCGCGATAGGTAATCTCTGCGTATATGGATGGCTTTCACTGTTGTTATTGTGGAACTGGAGGAATTTTTATATTGGTGCTGTTGTGAATTCTCGGGAAAATTTAGCCATTCTCTTTTTGAATTTTTTAAACGCTTCAAAACGTGTCGTGATCACCATTTCCCTGTATTTTCCACTGATTTTCCGTTGGATCTTGAAATTCGAGTGATGGTGCTTCTGTTACTCATTTACCGCAAGTAGAAAGACGGTCCTACCAGGCCTAATTGATATTCATCAGGTCACGTTGACTGTACGTCGAACTCGCATGTTCTACGGCAGCGAATGCACTCATTGTGTGTCCCATGGACAGAGTGCACGCAGCGACATGTGCAATCAGGAGAGCTGTAAATCGGTAGAAGAGCTCGAAGCTCTGTGGGGATGGATAAAAAAAGTTTAAAAAGAACAGCTGAACCGATTGCACCTACCTATACCAGTCGGTCTTGTCTGAATCGTACCCGTCTCTTCCTTGTCTTGCTATCCTCGCCGCGGATACAACAGGATTTAAAACCCTTTGAGAGAGAGAGAGAGAGAGAAGGGTGTGCGAGGGTTTAATTCAAAGGGAAACGGAGTGAGTGAAGGCGAACAAATGGCACATGGCGGCACGACGAATCGAACTCGATCGACGACTTTCGAAAGGAAGTGGCCAGCGGCGGCGGCTTGTCACTCACGCTCTGCCAGCCTTGCGAAGTGCCCGCGGCAGGCATGTGATCGCGTTCGGAGCCTGGAGGGAGCCACTCTCCGAGCAAATACCGTATACTATTCAGTCTATTTTTCTTACCCACCGTATTTACAGATACTGTCGCGTCACGGTGCCTTTATGTCCCGTACGAATGACTTGCGATGCAGGGCCCGACCTAGCCTCGCGTTTACAGAGGAAAATGAAAATAATGAGGGACAGAATACGAAATGTCATAAAAAGAAGAAATGAAGGAGCAGGAAGAAATGAGGCAAGTCAAATCCCGCCTTAATTTTGGCTTCGCCAACCTCCGCACTCCGATGTCTGCCCTCCCGTTTGAACGTCGATGGAATAAAAAGAAGTGCCCTTCTCGCTATAGCTTCGAAGAGAGAATGCCATTTCATAAAAAAAGGACTCGGTCCCAGAAACTAAAGCACCCTCTAGACGCACATTAACAAATGAAAAATTACAACCCTTGAGGTCGTATGCCTTCGAATGTTCTCATCCTACTTTAAAACCCTTTTTTATGCTTAGATGAGTCATTAATAATGTATAAGCTATTTATTGGGTTTGATAATTATTGTGACTCAAGAGTTTTGGCTTAAAATGCCATTTTAAGTGTTGCCCCAAATTTTGAGTTGTTCTGTGCGGTAAGCCTTCATAATTGTTGGCTTGGATATTCAAGCAATGGTTATTGAAAATCGCTCATTAACATGCGTAAACTATTTTATTTTCCACACTGTAAATGTAGTGATATTGAAAAGTATCCTTTGATTAAGTTAGTAAGCTACTTATTTTCTGAACTAGGCTGCTTATTTCTTGCTGAACGGAAAAAGTGTGCAATAATTCATTTTTTTCGTAACGGTAGCCTTCATGGAAGGATACTATGAATGCAAACTTTCAGTAGAGGAGGAGTTAAACTCGCGTCCTCAGGATTAATGTATTTCCGAATGAATTTAACGATAGTAAATCGACTCGCTAGCAATTTGATTTTCTTTAATTGAACCAGCCGTGGTCATCTATTAAAGTCATTGTTATTCAGGGAGTATGTTCGTTTTCAATGCCCAGAATAAAATACGGGCGGTTCTTTATACAGCTGCTCGGCGCTTTCACTCTCTTCCTTTATTTTCCAAAATAGTACACGATAAACTAGCCATCCATCGTGGTTTGGAATAACCCTATTTTTACCGGTGAATGCATTTAGTTCCAATCAAGCGATTATTCCTTTTTCGTCCGGGGCTTGCGTCCGTTGATTCACGCTCTGGTTTGATGTTATGGTGAGGGAAAATCAATCCATTCGTTCATTAGGACCATGCTTTTGTGGCGGATTACACATAATAAGCGTTTGCTGTCTGACCTCAAAAACCTACGAGCCCTATCGTCCATCATTACTCATTAATGTCGCTTCATACCAATTGGGCCCTCAGTGTTTGGCTTTCCGCGGATTCGGTTTTGGAAAACATTACGGAATCACCGAGCGAGTTCGTGTTGTGCCAATTATGGGGCAATAAAAAGATTGCCCTCCGCGTTTGGATAGATGCATGTTTACTTGTCTCTTTGCTAACAATACTATTCTCGTCGTTGAAAAGAAATCGTTTATTACGTTTGTATTCGGGGAAATGAAAATCCGGGACCACTTCCGCCTTTTTCGCTTGGCTTCAACGCAACCGGTACGTATAATCGAGGAGGCTCCTCTCTGGTATAATTCATCTCTCCTTCTATATTTTGACTTTTTCTGAATCTCTTTCATCCATCTTTGACTCTATATACTTAAGTTATATTGATTAGATTGCTGAACATTTGAGATCTCCTCGACTATTAACTTTCACACTTACATAATTATTAATTGTATTTGATCCACTATTTATTTCCACGCTTGAAGTTTGAGAAATATTTTATTATTTATTTGCATCAATTCCCCATTTCTCTCTATTCCATATTCAAAAATTTACTTTTTGACCATAAATTCGCCATAAATATTGGCAGCACTATTTAATTGATCCTTTTCTTTGGTGTGTATTCTATTTGATAGCACCATTATCGAAGCGAAACAATTAATACAACAATAAAACTTTTCTTTCATTTAATTATGCTATAGCGTTAGTATCATGCACTTAGGGGCCAAATAATTGCATGTGTAACATGGAATAATGGCACTATTGAGCAGTCTTAAAATAGCTATTGAAATGAATACATTTCATAGGTTTTCCAATGAAACCGTTGCGGTAGGGATGATTATTACAAGAAAATCGATAATGAAATTTCCTTTAAAAGATTTGAAAGTCCTTTTTACTTACAGAGAGTTTCTCGAGCGTGGAAATTCATGTTTGGATATATAGGAATTTCTTGAATCTCTCCATTCTTTAACATTTTATTTGCCAGCTAATTTAAATAATTTTCTGATTTGTCGCTAGCCTGTTGAATTGATATCCTTCATGGAATCTCCATCTGCTCTGCGTTTTTTGCCGCTACCAAGATATTTCCCCCTCTCTTCAACCACCGTAGGCTACTTATTCCACCATAGCGCTTTTATTCTCACCCTTTGTTCTACATAAGACCCCTGCCCCTGCGTTTACTACCCTCCTTGTTCTCCACCTAACCATTGCCTTCAGCCCCTCATATCTAACAGAAAAAAACCCCTCGCAACTGAATGCAAAAGGCTTTTCTTCACTCGACTGCCCTCATCTGTCCCTACCTGGATTTCAGATCACTTCTTTAAAAGTAGAATTTAATTCGTCTCTTCTGGTTCACAGACCGGAATCTCCTGAACTTTTGCCGTTCAAGAACAAAAGTTTTATTTCTGAAACTATTAATGAACGGTATTCAAATGATTTTTGACTCCACTAAGTTTTTATCGGTTATTTTTAGAAATGCTGAGGTCTAATTACCACAACTAATACACCAGCACATTTTTATACGTTCAGGTTAATTGGTGCATTAATTTTAATCCGAGTGTTCGGCACTTCCTAAACGGTTCAAGGAATACTTTTCGTAAAACGGTTTAATAATGGTAGTTGAAATTGCTGACGATATTCTTGAGATATTTTTGAGTAGCTCGTGAGAAATAATATCATTACGCGATAATAAAGGGCTAATAAACTTCTGGAAAAAGAAATATTCGGCGATATTCGGAATTTGCTACACCTAATTTACCTTATTTTTCGTTTTATGAATACATATACTATGGTTTCTATATTTGATTTATTATTGTTACTTTGCCATCAGTAATTCCTAACCGTTTTTGCTATTTATTTTTATTATGTCACAAGATCCATTGTTCAACAAAAAATATTCAAAGTCATCGATGTGTCGATGAAATTTTAAGTTTATTGTTGTCCGAGACTATGTGAGATTTATTAAAAAACTTTTATCCTCAAAACAACAATCGCAAGTCTTTGCTGACTATTTGACTTAATCTTTCGTCTTACTTGGTAAAAATTTATATCAGAATGTCCTGCATTCTAAATCTGTCTTTCTAATCTTCTAGTTTTTACATCGCTAAAAATTTGAAATTGAGAGTAAGGTGATAATATATTTTGATTGAAAAACCTTATACTCCCGTCTTTTGAGTTTCATCCCTACGCACTCCCCTTCTGGGCCCCTCTCTATTCATTTTTTTCTTCCTTTTCAGTACCCACAGTGCCTACTCCGTGGCCTTTCCTTACCCCATTCCTTTTTTCACCGAACTCGCTGTTCTCATGCAAATCCTTCGGGTACACATACACACACACACGAGTATACATCTGCACCCCTACCTCTCCATCTCCATCTCAAGCCGACGCCGCTCCCTTTTGTCCTCCACAGCGCCCGCACCTATTTTTCCCTTCCCTTTACGCACCCCTCTTCTTCTTCCCTCACCCCCAATGCACGCAGTGTGTATCTCGTCCACTTCTTTGGCTCTCTTTTCACAGTGTGTGCCATCCCCTCTCTTTCTCTCTCTCCTCCTTTGTCCTCTGGTCATCCCTTTTTGGGAGTGCGTTTTTATCCCATCCTCTTCTCTCTTCTCTTTCCTCTCATCGCGGCCTATTTCGCCCTCTCTCTGCTCCTCTTAGAACCCTTCTTGCGCGCCATCATCTTTCCCGCGAGCCAATCCCTCCACTTGTGCCTGCACCCTCGTCCTTGGTGTATTTCTCATCATCTAGCTTCCTCTACTCTCTCCTCACATTGCATCTTATCCGTGGTACTTTACCCATGCCTAGAACTAACACGATTTTCAATTTATTCACTTGTGCACTGCACTCTAATCCTCGTTGTATTTCTCATCGCCTACCTTCCACTACTCTCATATGGCATTTCATCATTGCTACGTCTTCCCTTGCATAGAACTAGAACGTTTTTCAATCAATTGCTTTTCAGCCTTAAGGCCGTTTTATACGGGGCACAGAATTGCGCAGTTTAGAGCTGCATTAATTTCTAAAACGGCGTGGAATTGCGCGAATGCATGAACGAAATTAGAACAGGGGCTATTTTGCCGTCTCGCATCCACGCATTCTCGCATGTGTTCTAGCTATCCACCGCTTTACAAGACGCAATTTTTATTGCGCCTTCACACGTACGTCAGATTACGTAATTCCGTGTACCGTGTAAAACGGCCTTTACGCGTTGTCTACCCCTGGGCCTCGGTTCTTACGTGCTCTTTATTTTGCTTCTATCATAAACTTCCATTGTTCAAGAAAAGATATTCGAAGTCATCGATTCGTCGATGAAATTTTGAGTTTATATTTTGTCCGAGACTTTCCCCCGCCTTGCAGTTCTTACGACATGCATTACTTGTTTCATCTATAATTTTTTTTTTCATTTAGATAAATCCGCTATAGCTGTTTTCATGCTCAATAAAAATAGTTATACCTGTTATGTTGTGATCGTCAGACGGTTTCATGAAAACTTTTGTCTGTCAATCATCACGTGCAGATTCTAAAGCTTTAATGTGTAAGTTTTTTAATTCTTTTTATTTTAGTATCTCCTCATCCCACCTGATGCCAATACAATTTCATGTACATAATTTAAGTTTTTGATTTTGTTATACTTGCAGATTTCAGCTGCGTTATTCTTTGCCAAAGTTAATGGCAACCGCGAGGCACAAACGGCTTCTGTTTGCATATACTCACTAAATGAAAACATTTCCTGTGTCCTTTACTTTTAGTGCTACTTAATCCGATTCTGTTCGATATCTTCATGTTTCCCTTCTCTTACTTTAATGGCCATTTATGTACACTCCCATTCATTTTTCTTGCTCTATCCCTCATACATACATTCAGTGTTCAAACAATCCTTTCCAGAAAAATTTCCTCCCGCCATCCTGTCTTCGAAGACGCCGGCCTCATTCCCCTCTCTCCTCTTTCGATGATCCTCCCATCCATTCCCAATCTTGCCTCTTACACTTCAAAAATGCTCGATATTTCCATAAAAATTCCTGTATTACTAGATAATGAGAATGTATACCCTTGCTTTTTATTTTTGATTTAATATTTCAATAATTTCTCATATATACGTTTCGAAAATATTTAGGGTATGTATCATATAAACCCTGTACTTACCCGCAGACTTATGATGACTTCCTCGAAGCGGAGTCGAATTTGGCCAGATATATTTTCACAGCCCTTGTTGTTCATGGATATTTACAGTACAGGGAAAAATGCAAGTATGCTGTGTAATTTAAAGAATTTTGCTTTCGTGAAGTACCATGTTGATACTTATTTTGTGCTTGAAAACGGATTAATAATTAAACTGATATTATAATACGTACTTAACTCAATTGTAGATTGCACGCCATGTACCTTTTTTAATAATGGCGTCATACTCCCTCCCTTTTCATTGATAGTGAAGGACTTTTCAAGCTAAAATCGAAAATAGTATTTTTCATTTTCCATCTTTGCAGAGTTGTATTTCTTTGTCCTCCGTTCATGCGCCTGCTTAACCTCAAGTGTAACTTTGGGAAAATATTTGGAGACTTTGGGCGGTTAAAAATGCCCAAGGAGAAAAAAAATCGCCTATTGTCTTCGGCGACGAATTCAAATTTGATATTCTTCGACTCTCTCATTATTTATGCCTCCCCACAATTTCCAATCGCCCGAGACATGTTTTATTCTAACTCTCCTCTTTCTGAAAACGGTCGTCGGGAGACCCACGGGTCGGATAAGGGCATTCAAGCATTCGCCGAAGATTTCCTTTGGGAATGAGGCCCGTCTCCCCTCTGATTTTGTCGATGCTGAATAAGTTGTTTACTATTTGCGCACAAATTTCCATGTCTCCGTCAGATGACCGCCACGATTTACTGTACTGATGTGTACAAAGATTATCATTCTGAATTCACTTAGACTCTCTACCTCTTTTTTACGGATCAGCGGTATTTGCTCAACATTTCATCGTTGAATACCTGTAAAGTCCTCACATAAATTCTTTATGCGTAGACACTAGTTGTTACATTTATTGCGTTTTATGGGGTAATTTATGGCATAAATAAATTACAAAGCGTGCTTTTTTATTTTGTTTTTAGTATATCGAACGTAAATATTTACTATACATTCGATGCGTGGTATCAAGAAGGAAGTTTTCGTTCTCATAGATGAGTGTAATTTATCCGTTCAACTATTTGTGTCTTGGTAAATCTAATGAATCACTCAATTTATAATGATTTACTTTGTGTTACATGCGCAGTTTATATACTAGTATTAGTATTCTAATTCACGTAGTTTTTAACATTTTGAATTTCTATTTGAACGGGCTCTATGGATTCCAATTAATTTTAAATGTAATCAATAAATGTCTCCTGAATCTTAGGGTAGATTCTAGCTCTCATGACCTGTTGGTTAATGGTTCATTAAAGTGGTTGCCTCTTTTTACTGATTTGATTTTCAATTTGAAAGGAAGGAAAATAGAATGATTTTCAGCAAGACACTGGTTTTTAGGAGGGAATTGCGAATGATTCCCGTTTGTTTTTCAGCCTCTCCCCTTCTCTTCCTTATTCTTCTCTCTCCCGCTTGAGGGGGTTTTATTACCCCTCCAAGGGCGCCAAGACTGGAGAATTGGGGAGGATTTATGTACGGGGAAGAGAATATGGAGAGAGCGCATAAAAGATGGATTGTCTGTGTGAGGGAGGGAGAGAGGGAGGAAGAGAAGTCAAAGGAGACGTGGAGAGGAGTTTCCCAACTTAGAAAAAATATCGGAGGCTAGCGAAAGTCTGATGGGGGGAGCAAAAAAAAAGACAATCGCTGACCGAAATGAAGTCTCGTCGGCGGCGGCAACTACTCCATCGTCCTGGTGGAGTGGAATCAGGATGGCTGGGAAGAAGGCATTCGGTGTGGGTTGGCTGCGATAAAGAATAGACGTCGTAGGAAGCGATGAGGATGAGTGGGAGACAAATGTATAGAGAAGATGGAGAGAGAGGTATGCTTGGGGAATCGGGTGGTGTGGGGTCCGAGTGTGTGGTTAGCGGATGCGGGGGATGGGGGCGGCTTTTAAAACCGCCCGCCTCCCTTCATTTGTCTTTGCTTCCCTTTCACTTTTTTGCGTCGTCTTCGTTCCACTCTCTTAACGTCTCTCCACAGATTGCTCGCCTCCTCCCATGGTATTTTTCCTCCTCTTCGAAAAGGACTCAGCAAGCTTCTCCGCTTTTCTCTCTCTTCTCGCGGTAATCTCTCAATCCTCGAACTTAACCGTTTCTCGCGTCTTTCCCGTTTGGAGGTCGTTTACTGAATATCATTGATTATGATTTTTGGTACGATTTGATTGAAATTCTTAATACTGATTAAGTTAGACTGTGAATATCGTGAAATGTCTTATTTCATCGAGCTTACTGAAAAGTTTGAAAATCTTATTATATTCTAGTTTTTTTATCTTGAATTTGAAAGTCTTTCGTCATTTTTAGAGGTCCATTTCCCTAGCAAAAAGCATCGCATTAACTTCATCATTCTCTTAGGGCGCTCTTTGCCATTGACTTATTGAGGACCGAGGTTCATGGTTTTACTATCTACTCATAATTTTATGAAATCGTCAGTTTTCTGCAAGTTCTTTCTTTTCGATTGTGATTAAAATATTGGATTGTCACCAGGTGATTTCAAATACATTCTATGAAATTAGAGAATGTGTTGTTGATTCTATAGTTTTCATCCCCTCACAACGAAAAAGTAATAATTTTGAACGTTGATACCGCCCTTGTTTATAGAAATATTGTCGATTCCTTGTTTTTTCTATAATTACGCATTTTTATAGCTCAAATAAAATTTTACTTCTTATTATTACCAATGGACTTAATGCATTTGCTCTCATATGAGCTTAATTCTTACGTCGTATTTCATGTCCTTGTCTGAGAAATCCACTCGTTAATGAAATAACCACGCTCATCGAGATAATTATCGTTCCATATCAATCCCTACGTCTCTTATTGCAAGGAACATTCGCCACCATCGCCTTCACTTTATGTGCTTGGCTCATTCTCTCTCCCATCGTTTCGCACCAGACGGAGTGGCCTGCCTCTAGGCTCTCTCCTCCACACGAGCCTTCCACCCACTCGACCGCTATCGCCCCCTCTATCGGCAAACTCCCCTTTCTCTTCCCCTCTCCTCGTTACCTTCCATGCTAATGAGGTGTCGTGAGTTAACCTTACATGCAGACGAAGGAAGGGAGGGAGTTAAGGCTGAGGATAGGGTCCCTGTAGCTCTTTTACGTACTCCGGTGCCAAATTGTCATTGCGAGGCAGGATGCTCGGCGCGTGTGGCGGATGTATGTACCTACCGGCCCGGGGCGTGCCGGGCGGCGGAGGTAAGAGTGGTTAACGATGGGATACAGTGGGGAGGGGAGGTGTATGGTAAATTTTGGATGTCTCAATAGAATGAGCACTTGGTTGGATTGAGGATCTTTCGGAGGATAAAGAAAGGATATGAGCAACTGTAATTGGTGTTGATTTGTTGGAATCCTTTGTTAACATCTTATAAAAGTAAAACTGAATTAATCCTTGTAAGAAATGCGGCACAATGTGGTGGAAGGCCTAAACATTATTTAAATGAAATTTTGCAATATTTCCATGGTATTTATTCGAACATGACGCGTTTCGTTGCTACAACAACATTATCAAGTGGAACATGTGCAGCAGAGGTCTCCCTTAGTAAGTTCTTCCTAGGGAGGAGCTCTGCCGCCCAAGTTGCACTTGATAATGATGTTGTAACAACGGAACGCTTCGTGTTCGAATAAATCCTGTGGAAATATTGAAATTTATTTAACTTAGTTAATCCTGCTCTTTGTTCCGGTGGAACTGCCCCAGGTTTTTGCTCTTTATATCTCTACACAGTTCACTTTTATTTAGTCGTTGAGTGCCGAAAAATGTTTTTTTTGCCGTTATTCCGCTGACAAATCAAAATAAATTTTAAAATTTACTTGAGGAGAAAGTGAGGAATGTGGGATAGAAAAAGCTAGGGAAGTCATAGGAGCGCTTATACTAGGGTTAGAGGAAAGGTCTTATGCTTGGACAATTATTACAGGCGTCAATATCAGTTTTGTAAAGCTATATTTTCAAACTGAATTAAGTTATTTTCACATAACTGGGTGGTAGTGCATTATATCAGAAAGCAACGCATATTTATTTGAGCATATATACATCTAATGATTGGTAACAATGTAATAAACTAATTCAAGTTGATTAGCCCATTCCTCAATAAGTCTTGGATAAAAAGCGTTTCTGACTGTTTTTGGAAATATTGTCTGGAGGTGATTCAGTGAAGAGTGAAAAATGCAAAGGCGAACAAATGAAATTTATTCCTCCTTCTCGCCATCATAGCCTATAACGCTTCTTATTGACAGTGGTTGCTGTGGGAAATATTATCAGGAAATAATTCTACCTCGAGTGAAGAGACGAAAAGGTGAATCAATCAAAAATATCTCATCCCCATCATCTATACCCACCGCGTTCTTTCACTATCGTACGAAAGCTTATTACAGAAAACGATTTTCCAGTCTGTTACTAAATGTGTCGTCACCCTCCGCACATTTAAATGACTTCAAAATGTCACTAGCGACGCTGTTAGCAGAGCGGTCCGAATTCCATGAGGAAATAAACTATATTTAGAGTTTTTAACCGAAATTTATATTCATAGTGAAATAATGCATCAAATTCATAGCTATTCAACGCTACTCCTCGGTAATATATGTACCTACTGCATTAACGAATTGGAAACTATTTTTAAAATTGGAAATAAATGGAACGATAAGCATTCATCGCCACTCAGCGGATATTATTGTAAACCTATTAAAATGGGAGCTAAGTATCAGTATAAATTCTACGCGATTGACTGGGGCCTCCTCCATGTAGTCAGCCCCCTTGTTCTATTCTCTTTCTGCACTGTTCCCTTCCACAGTCCTTCCCAAACGACTAACTACCCGTGGACGGAGGGCCGTGCGCCCGCCTTCACCTCTATGGCACTCCCACGAGCCTCGATCGCGTGAAGTCGGGGTCATCCAGGGTTGTCCTTGGGGCTTCACATCACCACCGTCCTCCTACCCTTCCGCTTCCCTTTGAGGTGTTAATACCTCTCTCCATCGTGTGTTGAGTACCCCTATTCATTCCCTCCTCCTCCCACCTCTACGGGTCAATTTCAGAGGAAGGCTCCTTAATAAACTTCCCATTTCCGTCATCCAACGCTGCCCCATCTCCGAAATCCACCCCTTGAAAACCGTCCAGGTCCGCTTTGGAACCATCAAAGAGCCAAAAACCGTTCTGTCGCGTAGCTCGAATCGTCTGGTCCGAGGAGAAGAGGAACACAGAGAGAGAGAGAGAGAGAGGGAGTGCGGGATGAGATTGCGGAAATTTACATATCTCTGTGGCGCTAGATTCGGGACGAACCGTTTTCCCTACGGGAATCGACGGATGAGCGGGATTGGTCTGCCGGTTATTTTGGGGACGGAGGGCAACTAGGGTCATTTGTACCACGGAAGATTGGTTGATGATATTGGTTGGACTTGAGAAAATGGATGAAGGTGGGAGGAAAAAAACCTGCCCTAGAATATGGATGTGGTCTTGGCAAAAGTCACCTGTGGATACCACGCATACTCGACTGCTCTTTGAATTGCCTGGAAATGGCACTGTTGTTGGGTTCGAGATGCACTATTTGTAAGCACTGTAGTCAGCTTCAAAATATAATATTTGTCGGAGTCGGAGTAACACTTGGGTCCTCATCATAATTGGTATTACTTTGATAAATAAGGCAATATAGGGAATATTGTAATATTGCAAACCGATGAAAACTAGAATTCACACTAAAACCGAAGTAGAGGTAGTCTATTTGGATATATATGATTATATTTTAAAGGTTATGATGACATGGTGGATTAAACAAGCGTTTCACGCTCTTGCTAGCATTAAAATATGGAGTTAGTATGTCAGTAACATTGTTCTACACACTTTTTCTTCGTTTCTATTCGTTCGTTTCTATCCAGCCCCTGAGCATTCATCAACAGAGTTACTTTCAACTTCCTTCTTTCCGCAATTTTTCCTCCCTGCTTCAGTGGTGGTTACTACTCTAACAATTACTGTATGCCCCTGACTGTATCGGAACCGTGGGAATATTTTTAGATTTATAACTTCCGTTAACGAATCCATTTTGAAAATAAATATATTATGTTTTATGCAACACAAAACTTATAAGTTGTCTTATTTAAATACGATATTCGTAAGAAAGGGTTTATTGATTTATGGCCGTAGATAAGGAATCTTAATGCATTGAAGAATGTCTTCATATTAATTTGGAATGATTCAACTTATTCATTTTTATACTGAGTATCTGCCGTCATCATGAACTTTTTAAATCCAAATCGAATCCATAGAAAAGGTAATACCATATAATCTAGGTGATAGCACAATTGAGTCGGTTTTGAAAGGTAAAATTTGGGATTAAAAGCAAGGTTTGTTTCATAATGAATGGAAGCAACTTCCACAAAGTTAAGCCATTGGTGATTGCGTATATCTGTCACTTTCTCTCCAGGAATTTGTTTCAATTTTGTCTGAAAGGAATCATGAGACAATGAGGTGGGGGAGGAGAATAGTTGGCAGAGACTAAAAAAGGCGGAAAAAGTCTTAACTTTATGATTATTTATGGGCTAAGACATACGTATCTTTACGAGATATTCGTTCGCTTGGAGGCAGTCGAACGAAGTCATCAACAGGGCAGATTTCTCAGTTTTTTTTTTTAATTTCGAAATCCATGCTCGAGTGCTAATTCTACGGCTTAATGAGCATTACATTAAGTTCCTCCTCGAGACTGAATGGCAGAGCGAAGCGAGCTAACTTTTATTTTCTACTCCATGGATGTATCTTTTTCAATTGCAAGTTGAAACTTTTCCGTACGTCTCGAACGTAAGACTCGAAATATTTCCGGGAAAGCGTACCGGTATCCACTTCGTGATCGACCTACCGTTTTAAATGCAGCCAAAAAACTTTACTTATTTTTTTTTGTTTTTACTTTATATTTACTCCTTTTTAGTGCATTTAGCCTCATTCATTTAATCTTCTTCGATCGTTGCCTTGATAAGCGTCTGAATTTCTTTTTCCCCTTCGAGCCATCTTGCTGATTTACAGATCCTTGTAGCCGTCTGGAAGTTTCAATCTTCCGTCTGGTGAACCAAAATTCGTTGGAAGAGCACTTATAAAACCCGCGGATTAGGAGAAAGAGTTTATTTCTATTTCCCTTCCTCTCTGATGAAATTAAATATTACGAGGTTCTTTGGTTGCAATTGGTTGTTACAATTTAATGTCGTCTTTTCAAAATGCATATTACTTCTTTGAATTTTTCTTTAGCTTTCAAAATATAAGCCTAGAACCTACCATTACTTTGATTCGTTACGTTGACTAGTGCAGTAAAACCCATGGTATTCGCAAAAGCATTTACTTAACGACCCATGTCTGAAATTAATTGTATATAGAGTCTCAATATTTACTCTTATGATTAGATTTTTTATTTCTTAATTATTTTCTGCTTTTGATAGCGTGATAGTGCTATATTTCCCTGTAGAATGACATTGGAATATTGCAAAATATTCTGCAGCAAGTAATATCATTTATAACAGTTGCTTTATAAAGCTCTTATTGCACCTAGTGTTTTCAACGCCGATAATTACTAATAATCTGCGTTATCTTCCGTGACCCAAGGCATACACGATGTCTTGCCAAAAATGTTTGCTACATATCTCTACCTCAACTGCCGATTCCTTCGACAGGTCTAACTGGGATATCGGTAGAGATAGAGCTGACGGGAGGCGTCCTTCATTTGTTTGATTACGGGCTGTGTCATAAACATGATGTGACATTTTTGGCAATCTGATTTTGACGAAGACTAAAGCTAGCTAAATTTGGTGGTAAGCATGAAGGTAGTGATCAGATTTATGGGAATGAGAAATGTATTGAGGGACTGCTCGTGGAACGGAGGAGAAGTTAATTTGTGCGAAGATAACCGTCGATCGTGATATAATTTCAGATTTACTTTTCCCCTCGAGGGTGGTATCCCCTCTTGCCTCTTAATACTCTCTTTGGGTCTCCTATCTCGCTGTCATCTCGGCGCGACAACTCTTTTTCGGTTTCCCCCGCCTCTCTTACCCCTTCTGGATTTCCTCACCTCTTTTGAGCAGCAGACCACACTCGGGTCGCTCGTGTCCTCCGACGACAAAACCGACATCCCCTGCATGCATCATACCCCCTTTCTCCATCACCCTCCTCTCCGTCTCCCAAGTAACTCGCAATGAATATTCAAATAAGAGCTGGGACCAACTCGCCGTTCTTCCGCAACCACCACCTACCTACCTCCCGCACTCAACCCTCTCCAACCCGCCGCGATTCTCTTTCCATGTCCTTCCACGACCAGCACCCAGCACTCAGCGATTCGTTTTCTCACTACCTACCCTTTTCCTTCGCATCTTCTTCTCGTCTCCTTAACTGTAAGGTTGGTATGGTACCTCTTCATTTGGAACATGGCTGAATAGATCTAAATCGTTCAAAAAGTAACGGAATAGGGTAGTTTCCTTCATCAAAGGAAACGAAAGGCATTGATTGTGATTCGTTACCCACCATTAGTGTATTCATAATGTACAAATTATTTGGTTTTAGAAATCCCAGTTTAGACGAATGGCAATGGTCAATTTTATCCTCATTTGAAAAAGGCCAGATTGGCGCCCATGCGATGTCACTCCACGTGACGTCAGAGGGACCTAGCTTCTATACGAGTAAATAGGAGTTTTACATCGTCTGAGATTACCAATACATGCATGAGGCACAGAGCTCAGGGAAACATCTCTTAATAATCACACATTAAAAATACCTAAGATCGGAAAGTTTCCTTCGTTTGATGAGGTATTAATAATCCTTATTTAAACCAAGCGCTAAATGCTAGCATCCTGCGTCATATCAGCGCTCAAAGCCTCGCCCCAAGGTCACCTCACTTGCGGCAGCGGGAACCAGAACGACGTCACACGGGGTTTTCCCAGCATTCATACTTAGCCGTCGCGTTTTCGCACGCTTGAAAATTTTCACTTTTCATTTAATCGCGAAAAATAGATATCGTCATTTAAAAATCTAAAAGGGTGAAATACGTACTCCAGGTGTAATAATCTTTCGATTTAGGCGATAAAAAAAATAGGAAACCACCCTATTGCGGAGGAATCTCATAGGGATGGATGGTAACTAAGAATATTTCTAATATAAAAATTTAAAGGTATGGTATTTGGAGGAGGCGGCCGAGAGCCAAGGTCATTTGCGCCATTTGGGAAGGCAGGGAGATAAGGGTGGGGAGAAACCCGGAGTCGACATTAGCCTCCTTCTTACGAAAGGCGCCAATGGGACCACGCTTAACGTCCCATTCGAAGGACGGAATGTTGCTCTTGAAATGTCCTCCACATAACATCAAAGCAGGGGGCAGGCCCCTAAAAAATCTCTCCCAGCGCCGGGATTTGAACTAGGACAGACTGGGTGGGAAGTCAGCACTCAGGCCACCACACCAACCCGATCCCCCTGTAAGTTTGGTGGGAATCCAAATTTATTCTTTTCATAGCCAACATCTTGTCATCATCGTAACTTCCTCCTACTAAGATCACCAGTAATTCTTTTCTTGGTGTATCTCTTCCTGCACTGCCTGCTTCCACTCCATCAATTCTATCCGTTAAGGTTGTTAGCTACTCGAAGCAAAGTATAACCGAGCTATCCTCCCCAATTATTTTTTATTACTTGCACGTTGGATACATTTTTCATCCAAGATGTTTTTAACAATAGAAAATTTTCAAGGTTATTTCAATCTTAAGATGTGGTCAATTGTTCTCTGTTTCATTCACCATTCTTTATTTTTAATAAATATATTTACTGAAGAAGAAATTTTTAAATGTTATGGCGTAGTCTATCCCTGGATTTTAAATTCATTCGTGATGAAAGGTAAAAAAAAAGTCATGGGCATTGAGTGAGCAGCGAATATTTTTCGCCTGGGTGTTGTCAATGTCATTTTTTCCGTCTTGCCTATAAACAAGAGACAATGCGTGTCAGCGATATGAAACTGATTGCTTTTATTAAATCATACATTGAATACTTTCATCAGTACTACCATTTCCTAAAGTATTTGGTCAAGCGTAATTTATAGAAAAGCTCAATAAAGGGATATGTGTGAAAAGCAATGGGCAAAAGATTACCACGAAAGTTCATCCGAAGACACTTTTCATCGTCAGATGAAAACTCAGGAGTGAAAAATTATATCTTCCTTGATGGGGAAGTGAAGAAAATTAATAGGATCGTCACAGCATTATATTACCGTTGATTATTTCATGTGTCGTTTTTATGGTTTCTTATAATCATTTCACAAGCAATGATTGATGTGCGTCATCGGCAGCTATAGACGAGTAAAACAATGAATTCACGTAGCCCACCGCAGTCCCATTCTATTCTGAGCCACCATTTGATTAGTGCACCGTGCTGCGTCTGAATAAAAAGGGTTTGATGCATATTTGAAAAAAACGAAGCTATAAATATTTATTTGCGCCCATTTAACCGTCTGATATTTGAAAAATGGGAAGTCGAGTTTCGGTGCAATTATTTTGTTTTTTTAATTTTATATTTTCGTCGCGTTTGTTTTTTTATGTCTGATTGAGTACGCCTTGTTTTGATTAACAAATATATCTGTATGGTTTCCATTTCATTGTGGAAATCTTAGTCCCCTCTTTCGATATTTCGTTCGTTTCAATATGTTTCGAATGCTGAAAAATTGATATTAACTCGCCTACTAATCAAAAGCTTCAATTTAAAATTCATTTACGAGGCATTTATGCTTCCAGTTCTCTGATAAACGTCATTTTTGCCACCCGTAATTAGCGAGGAACCTGTGCTTTCTCAATTAATAGTCTCTTTTTATGGCATCCCGGCTTATGGGGATAGGTATTAAATGAATTATTATAGAAAATTTTATGGAATTTTTTATTCGTTGGAAGTAGTTTTCGTGAAGCAATCGTTCTTTTTATATACCCAATACTTCTTCATAGAAATTGTTAGAGTTTTAGGATAAAAGCATGCACTTTTTGCGATCATTCATTTAAATTTTTATGTTCTGTGCGTTAGCGGTGAGCGCAGACATTTATTACTTGCGATTAATTTCGCTTTAGTTCGTCCATTTTTGTATTGCCAAAAAATTTATAACCACAGATTGGAAGCATCTCATATCTTCATTTCCTCCATCCCGGATAAGGATTATTGGTCCTTTCGCAGGACCCTTTTATCAGTTTTGGCAGGACGAATGTGAGTGTGTTTGGGGCCATCAATACGTAGCCGCAATCATATTTTATATCTCGATGTGGATCTTCGGTCGCCAAACGAGGTACTTTCACGAGAAATAATAAAAGGAAGATGAAAAACAAAACCAGTCGTGACGGAACAATATAATTTACAACAACCGCAATAAAGACGGTTCGCTATAAATCGCAAATTGGAGCAACAGGCGAGGAATTCTGCTGCGCCGCCATATACCATTCGGATGCAGTTTCGTCATCCGATCGAGACGGAAATGCTAACAATCTTTTTTCTCCCGCACCTTTTTATTCTCTTTTATTCCCCTCATAACTCCACCTTTTTCGAGTGAATCTCGCGCGTGCAGGTCGACTGTGGACATTTACTAACTGCATACACCCAATGGGCACGCCCTTCGCACCCCTACCTTTTCTTCTTAAGACTGTTGAGTGGGTGGCGCGGAGATGTTGGTAGTTGACTTAATGCCCTGCTCTCGAGGATCGGAAGTGTCCGTGATCCACCTGCGTCTCCCGACGAGAGCCCCCGCCCGTCTGCCGCTGTCACGGTGGTCCAGTGGGAGGAAATCACCTTAGTGCGACCGACCTTGTCCCTGAAGCATCCATAGTGCTCTCTTTGAATTTCCCATTCGTCCATTCAGTGTGATTTATCGCTCAATTTCCTTTGTTTGAGGATCTCGATCGATTCTCTATTTTTTTTTAATCCCGTACAGCGATTTATGATGTGGGTTAAAACACATGTTCGGATGAAAAATTTTTCCAGCTCCTTTCTATTGTGTAGCTGGTACCTATATTAATGCGCCCAGCCGTATCAGAGAAAAATGTCTTTTTAAAACCATGCATCTTGCATCAATTAAACCAATTACAAAGCCATTCAACGAGGCACCGCTTTCACTAATTTTCACTCTTTTGAAGTGAGTTACAATTTAATTTCCGACGGGATAGTGTCACAGATTTTTCATGTTGCGATATGAGGCATTTAATGTTGTTATGGATAAGTAATACGAGTAGATATGAAATAATGCCTTTTCAAAAATTTTTCATTAATGTCTTTCCTCTGCAAAAAGTGCCTTCATGTTAACTACTTATGGTAATGTATTTCGTTTCATACCTCCTACGATTGTAATTAGCAATGAAAAATGCAATCGTAATATCAAGGTCAAGGAATCATATGGTTGGCTTAGGCGGACGCCTTTCCCTATGACTCTTGTCCTCTTGTTTTCGTAAATTAAATGTATATACTAGGTAGTATGTATACGCAAGCCCGCAAACTTAGCACCCTTCGAGAAGAGGGTGAGGATGGTTCGGGTATAAGAAGGATCCGGGTGCTGTTGTGAGGAGGTCCTCGTTGGCGAAGGGCCTCCGTTCCCTTCCTTAAACCCTTACCTTATTCATGATCACGCCTCCAACTACCGCTTTCTCCTCCTACTCTCCATCTTGCGCTCATCCTCCCATCCAAGCTCCTGTTTGGAGACCATCTTCTCTTCCTCGCTCGCCATCGTGTGCTTTTCTTCGAGATCCCACTCATAGCCAAAATAATAAGGAAATGGAGCACTCCCGAGTGAGTAATATTTTCCCTGTCAGCCCATAGTTTTCCCCTGTTTTTCCCCCGAAACCCTTTCATTCTCCCTGAAAATATCATCGCGCAGCGTCCTTCATTCTGCTTCATTTAGAATTAAGTTTTATCTTCACACTATCATCCAGAATGACCGGCATATGCTCACAAGTTTTCGGACGTCCTACTTTTTTTCTCCTGCCTACAATCGTCGCAATACTAGTGGGGTGGTCATACGAGGTGTGTTCAAAAAGTATCGCGAATTTTGAATTTTTCGCGGGTTACGTACGTCAGATTTTGCGGTTTTCGCGTAAGAATTTTTTACTAAGAAACTTTTGGCTATATTTTTACTGAGAATTCTTCAATTCAATTTCTATGGAATTGAGTCCGATTTTATTTTGGGGTGAATACCAATCGTAGGAAAAAAGAAGGAAGACCATATCCTTCGTTGGTTTTCAAAGTAAATCGCTGAATTACGCACCCCTATTTTCGTGTATTGGTTATTATAATTAATAACCTTAACGATTCCTCTTCTTATTTAGCGGTAAATACCCGCGTTCCAACGTCACTAGTTTTGGAATGGCACCACATTTATAACGCAAAGGATTACTGTGGAAGAGGTACTTCAAATTCTTCATTTTTATGATCTAGCGGGAAGTTATGAGGAAGCAAAATGTAGGAAATCACTCCTTGGCTTTGTGTAGGATTAGCAATATTAATCCGTCGCTAAATTATTTCATGAAGCTTGGAAAATATTTTAGTTCATTGACGATGATCTGTGTGTTTCATTTACCTCATATTGTTTCATTTGATCATTGTGGGTTTTTTCAAATACCTTAGATGGCATTTATTCCTATTATTTATTATTATAAAATTATGGATTTAGGAATGAGAGTTTTGTTTTTCTCTTGTAAGATTGGGCATGAAAAAATTGTGCTGTACTAATTTCTCATCGTCTACCATTGATACGATTAGTTTGCCGTCGATGCTATTGCAATCTTTACTCTTTCTCACTAGTCGAAAGTATAATCTTTCCTAACAATAATCGAATTACTGGCTATGTATGTTCCATTTCTTCCTCTCATACCCTCGATAAACCTCTTCGCTCTGCAAGAAGAGAATTCCCTTCCGACCTCCCATGCAGTTCATCATTCGGACTTGAAGCTCATTATGGCCAAGAGAAGCGAGTTTGAACTTTTCACGCTACTCAGTATTAGGATCGTGACTCCATTCCTCGGAAATCTCTTTACGCCTCTGCGCATTTCCCTCAGTGTCGCCCTAGCGTTCCCATTCACTCAATCCTATCCAATTCTGGCCTGAGGAATCCCTTTTATGCATGCTCCATTCCTTACCAGGCATCCTTCCCTTTCAATCCTTCCTAATATCATTCTAACCCCGAAAATTTGCTTTCTCGAGTCTGGGCGTATGAGTTGACCCATTTCCGAGATAGTGGAAGGTACCGTCAGCGTTTTATTGCTTTTAGGTTTGCCTTGATATTGAGACTAGTAGTCCAAAACATTTTAAGCAGTTTTATCCCCACAGTATACGGATAATATACATTTAAATTTTAGAATTCAGTGATTTTCTTTCGAAAAAGTCTGTGAGCGCGAGGTGATCATGGGAAAGAAACTGACTCCACCACCCTGAATGTGAGTTATCACACGCCTTTGGCTTATTCCGTGGGAATGTTTGCCCTCACCTATCCAAACCATTCTTGTGATTGAATCATTGAGTGAGTTTAAAATTTTCCATGGGTTACCTAGTCTCTACGACCAGATTAAAATAATTCATGATTTGAAAATGCAAACATTTTCGCGAATCTAGCTTGGAATAATATATGGTGCGCCATTTATCCCAATTGTTATCGCAACTTTAACGGGGCTGTTGAATAAATGATGGAATATCAGGAGGATATATATGTTTGGTATTATCTATTCCCTTAAGTGTTCAGTAGAATTATTCTCATGTATATTTGATTTTGATCTATGCATTTTTTCTTTGCAGGTAAGTACGAGATTTACCTTGAGGCTGAGTTTCGTGGTACAGGTTTGGGTTTCGTGAGTAATATTTATTAGAAGTTTTTTCCTCTTAAAGCTTTTAAACATTGTCGTAAAAATATATTTATTTTAATTTCCTCGTCAAGCTCCTTTTCTCCTTCGTAGAAAGGTAATGATACACATTATCATCAAAATTAGTATTAAATAGAATGAAACTTCGCTAGTCATCTGGATAAACAATGCGTTGCGCCTGCGATGCATCATTTAAAGTGCTTTACTAGAACCTATTGAATTTTGAATCTGGGCTTAATTTTATTTTTGTGTGGACTAACTGCGACAGCTCTGCATGGTTAATGCACTCCAAACAGCGCTCCGAATCTCGTTAAATGATTTTCTTTTTGCCTTCCTTCGCGCGAATCTGCCAAGTGCCTTATCGGTTTTCTGAAACAATGGAGAAGCTGAAACTGCGACGGAAGTGAGTGTTTTGGGCCAGGGCTGGGGCTCTTCGGCGCTGGGGATTTTAGGTCAGGACGAGAGGGCGGCAAAGGTCGTCGCATGCATTCTGGTGTTTGTGACCTCTCACTGTCTTTCTCTCTTGGGAGCGAGTGGCATAGGGCGTGGGAGAAGGTGAAAGAGGTCGCCCGAGTCTAATGGCGCTAGTCGGGATTCTGTCGGTCTCCGAGCCCGCAATTTCGCTTTTCGATTGTCCCGTCTTTGAATCACCTGGAAGGAGGGTGATGACCGCGCGAAAAAAATGCGAGGTCTCTTCGCGAAATGCTTCACATTAATTAATTTTTCTATATATTTTCTGGGTATATGTAGGCATGTCAATAAGTTATGTCATATATGTCCTCGCATCAACGGACTAATTGCATTTCTTTCGGATTTCTCTCTCGGTACCATGGTGAGTAAAATTCTAACTTGTATCGAAAGTAGTGCGTACGTACATACCGTAAAAAAAGGAATAGCAATGTTAGGCTTTCCGCCAGTGAAATAAGAATAATTTGTTTCTATCGTGTTATCTGCTGCTTTCAATTTTCCCTTATCATAGATATTATAAATCCAATAATACCTCTTATTTTCCGCCACATTAATTTATTTCCATAGCATTTTCCAATTTCCTCTCGAGATTTTCACTCCTGTATTCTCTCTCTTGTTAAATTCCAAACAATATTAATACGTTATATTTTAAGTGTCTACTCACGAATGCCTCTTTTTTTTGTTGTTTTGGTATGTTCCTCATATTTATATACACGCGTTATTTTAGCCCCGAATGATTTATCACGAGTGATTTACGCGATTGAAAATAACCTGGTTCTCTCGCATTTCACGCGGCTAGCTCCTTTTTTTTCTACCTTCGGTATTATTCATGTTTGTTTCTGGAAACCGGGCTCTTCTTCCGAGTAGAAGGCGGGTGATTATGTTGAAATTTGCATTTAAATTTGTCGGAGAACACTTGCTGCCTCGACTGACGTTTTCCCAGCCCGCTCGTAAACAAGACCTCACTCGCGCCATGTGCCTCGCGTGATGTATATCCTCTCCGTTTCTCTTTTTGCCCCGATTCCTGCCTGCCCGTGCCTCCTGCCTAACCCCTCCTCATTCCTCCCTTTTATATGCTCTCCCGCCGCCGACGAAAAGGCAAGGAGGAGAGTTAAAGTCGAGACCCTTTTTTTTCTATATATATAAAGTGTAAGAGGACGCTCTCACGCGGGTATGCGGGAGATTTTTACCCCGCGGGGTGTGAATCTCACCTCTTTGCCCCTCTCATCTTCGTCGCCTCTCTTTTCCTCACACGCATCTCCACTTTGCGTACTCATGCGTTCTCCTCCTCCTCTTTCCTTTCGTTTTCCTCGGGGTTGCGTGCGTGCATTAGCGGCTGCCGCCAGCGGGGAGGATGCTGCGGCAGAGGGAAGGTTTGTTGACGGCCCCATTTTCCCCGAAAACCCTCACGTGATCCATCCTTAAGGTTTTTTGATGATGCTCTTTTGAAGACGGCGACGGAGAGATTTGGTTTAATCTTTTTATTTTAAATTCAACCTTCCATTTTTTTATGGCGATACTCTGGCATCTCCCAAAATGATAGTAACGTATAAATTTTTATCATTCTTACCTACCGAAGTTAAGTATCCCACTCCCTTTTCGGCTCTTGATCATATGATAAAATCTCTTTAAAAAAAGATGAGGGATTTTGCGCCAACATACTAATTAAAGGTTATAGAATTATATGTTCGTCTATCGTGCAAGGGTTGCAATTCCTGCACTTGTTATTATTGTGTTCTTTTCTATTGCTGCAGGGCGTTACATAGGTGGGCCTTCGTTTCGTTGCTGCTAGAAATTTTCTACGCCAAGATGAATAGGCATAAATTAATGATAAAACCTATTTTGGTCAAATGGAATCATTTATCCTACCCATAAAAGCACTTTTACCAATAGAATTAGACCACGATTGTGTTAGTAAAGTGGGGTCAACAATCGGCGCAATGTAATTGTAATGCAATTGGATTTTTTTCTCGCCATGATGCGCGAGTAAACATTAGTCGATGCACTTCTAACATTCTAAACATAATTTAGGGAGTGAATTATTATTGAGTTCCTGCTATTTTTTCTTCACGAACTGCTTTGCTAAAGAGTTATGTGTGCCGCTATGGTTGTGATATCAATTCTCGTCTCCTCTTGTTGTAGTCATCTCACTCTACTCTTTACGTGAGAATATTCGGTAAAAATAAACACTGAGACTCTCGTCATCAAGATGAAATCAAGATGTGTATGAAAGGAATAATAAAAAATTTAGAATCCATTGTCCGTAGTCATTTATGAAGAGGGGCCCTTTTGATCTGGTTTATTTTTTTCTGGATAGAGTAAAAATTCATTTGTTGCCGTGCAAAGTACTACACTTAAATTTTAATTTGCAGCTGAATATTTTTTCTTCCATGCTCTCATGCATTTATTTTAGTGATGTAAGATATATCTGTAAGCTTAACGGTATATTCCATTTTTTCTCTTAATTGTAAGTAATCTCACTGATTTGCTTCTCTTATGATGATTGATTTCTGATTTTTGATTTCGTAATATAAAACGTGAAGAGCTCAAGTTTTTTCTACGGGCTGGGCATTCTCTCATTTTATATTTTTTCTCAAATTCTGTTTTCAATCCCTATTCTGGATGGTTTTTGGTAATGCCTTTGATGATGAGGTCTCGTGGGTATATATGCTCGGGAGATCCGGGGGATTTTTTTCTTTCATCTTATTTCATTCTTGAAAAGACCAGCGTTATCTCCCCGACTTTTTTCCATTTTGATGTGGTCCCATAAAATTAAGTAGGCCGTTCCACAAATTTGTATGTCTATTGCTAAAAATGACCTCCTTTGAAGTCGACCATTGTTGTAAAATGTAAGTGTAGTAAGCTTGCCAATAACTTCACTTGAACTGAATAATATTTGTCGTCTTAGGTTTTCTCGGCGTATCAGGTGCAGAGAAGTTTCTCGGGTTTTCCACCGGTTGATATTGTCCATGTCTCCCTCATGAGACACGGAAAGGAAGGGAGACATGGAAAACATCAACTGGTGGAAAAACGGAGAAACTTTTTTGAAGTTTGTTTAAATCTGCACTCTTATCTATCGATGGTCGCATTTGCACAAATGCTCAAACCAAACCTATAATAATGAATTTTTCACAATAATAATTATTTATTTTCTTTGCACCTATGTATTATCTAGAAAAGTATTGTTATGCATGGCAATAGGGGGGTACTTTTTAAATCTGGGGCATCTCTGTTGTTTTTATACCGTTCCTTTGCCCATAAAAGTTTGATTTTTTCCGTGCTGAAAATAATTTGATAGATAGTAGGAAGTGTAGACACATTTAACGATGTAATTTCGCGTTTTATCGTTAACTTATAACAGCATTCTTTTCGGGGTATAATTTTGTTCTTACACGTATATCGATCTTACGCGTACGTTTAGACATGGAAAGAGAGCATAGTAATATTCAATGATATTTTATTTGCCAAAAATGGAATATGGATGAAGGATGTTTTACTACGTGAACGTAAGCGAAACGAATGAAGAATTTTAATGAATTTCATTTATTTTATTTTCATTTACCTTCGAATTACGCATGAGCTCCTATATTCATTCATGCATTTTTGTTTTGCTTTAAAGTTAATATATATCAATCTGTGTGTACATGAAGATATTTCATGTCGTGCAATACTCAGCACTAAATATTTAAAACTTGAGCGCATAAAAGGCACTATTAAAAGAAGCGTGTCTGAGAAATGTCTATGAAAAATGAATACCCAATTCTCTGTGTGTTTAAGTTTTCTTTTCCTAGTTGTGCTGAGCAAGCTAAGAAGGAATTTTATTTTGCTCCCTTACATCACCGGACGTTCACCAGGTTTAGACTTTAGTGTACACACGCTTCATTCACTGACTCAGCCATTGGCTTTGGGATGAAAGTTGGAGAGTCGATACTCGTTCTTCAAAATATTGTTCCTCTCTAACTTTACACAGCCGACAGCAGGAGAGTCCCACATGCAAGCAACCTGTCCAAGGAGACTGAGATTTGGCATTAGATTCTTAATTAATAGTGAATTTTCGGCTTTCCCATTGATAATTATATCCAACATATACAATATGCAAATATGGTCCCCGTTCAAGTAAATTTGAGCACATTTTTTGCGTGTTGATTTTCCTTTAGTCTGCTCCTCCTTCCTCTCACGCCCCCGGAAGGAGGAAAGCCAGAATATCTCCCTCTCTTTTTTTAAGGTAACCTCCTTTTGCTCTCCGCACTTCTTCCAAAGGACCCCTACTCCCTCTTTTGGTCCCTCTCTCGTTCCATTTCTTTCTTCCCGTGCGCCCCCTGGGGTAACCTAAAAGCCCAGGAATCCATGAATCTCATTTTCGCACCCTCAAACAAGTTTCTCTTTACTCTCCTCCCTCTCTTCCACTATTCTCATCCGTTTCCTCTTTTTTGCTCGTGCTTCCTTCCTCTTCTTCTAGTTCTTCCGCCATGCTCCAACTTTTCTTCCTCTCCGTCCTACTTGCATCCCACTATGCTTTTCGCTCTCATTTCCTCACCATCTTGGGGATGTTGTTGAAACTTTTTGTGTCACTCATGTAGCTAAAGCCCAAGAGTCTGAATTCCTGACTGATGATAATTACCTGTATCCGTCTGCAATCAGTGTACAAAAATGCTTGCCTTGACCCGATAGTTAGGGAAATGGTGGGTGTTAGATAAAAATTCATCCTTTTTTCGTACACATTTTGTCATCTTCTTAGCCCATTACTGTTTTAGTCCGTGAGGTTAAGCTAAGTTTGAATTCTCAGTTAATGTAAAATAATGGAAGTATTTATAGTCATAACTTATTTTTCCGCGGGAGTATTAATATTGTACTATTATTATTGTTAATATACCCAATGTGCATAAGACTCCTACTAATAGAAGGACGGCGTAATCCTCCCCATCGGAGATTCAAGATGGCGATGTTCGGCTTCAAGAGCTTTTGTCCAACCACCATCATGGTGAGCTCTGGAACTCGGTACGAAACATGGAAAGTTTATGCCAGACAGCCCGTATAATTTTTTCAGAAAAAAATGTATTAATTAGACGGCATGGTCCCTCAAGAAACTTTACGAATATATTTTTCTGATGCCTAGATAATAGGGTTTTTTTCCAGCCTGCAAGCAACTAAATAGAGCTCCAATAAGATAAAAATAATGTAAAAGATTTATTTTTTACCGTTACTGTATGGTTATTTATATTTTTCCCTCTAAAAGATTTAAAAAATTTGCTTCCGCGATGGTTCTAGCCGCACTAATTTTCAGAGAGTTTGATACTTAAGAATCCCGCTTTTACTTCCATCCAGTATTGCATGCGCAAATAGTGAAGATTTTTATTATTAACTCATATATCTAGTTCTTGTATCAATATGTATCCTTGCCATTCATTTAGTTTTTTTGTCACATCATATCTTTCCCTTTCTATTTCTCAGCCACTGCTCTATTGCCCTTGTATCACCCCATTTTCTGGCTCGATTATCTCTGCTTTTCGACCTACCCTTTTTTATTTTACTCTACCTCCTCCTCACACGCTTTTACTGTTCTTTCATCTCTTCGCATCGAATTTTATTGTCCCCCTCTAGCAGTCAGTCTGCGCCTCATCCCGCTGCCTCTTCACTCTGCTCTCTGTTTCTACTGCTGTTGAGGGTCGTTTCTCTCAATACCCATCGCCTTCTGTCATTTTGTTTTTCCTCCGCCATTTGTCAGGCAAGATTACTCTCGCAAGTCACAAAAATCATTCCACCCGCGAGAATCGCCGCGTTTATATAGCGTCCGGTTTAATTGTACCCGAAAGACTCTAATTAGTGCACTTGCGTTCGAATGATCTTTCAGCGGAATGAAGATTTTTGGTCGATTAGGTTTTTCCATGCATATGGTGATCCATTTTCTAGTGTGCTGGCGTTACGTAATTTTACGTATTCTATTTGAACGAAAAAAACTTTTGTTCTTTACCTCATGGGGGCATACGGCTAAAATTACGAGCTCGTTAATTGGCGCTTGGACAATTTAATTGCCATTACAATATAATTAACATTTTAAAAGTAGTATATTAAGAAACTGCTTTATTTTGCTTAACACGCTGCAACGATGTGGTGGAGTTATTCCTGAATCTACTTTACCTATGACTTTGCCTTTAAATGCTCAAAACTGCCCTGTAGAATTCTAAAGATTATCCTGCTCTGAGGGAACTTCCAAATATGCTATATGTTACGTCTACCGCAAAATTTCTCGTCTTGCCTTTCCCATGCAGACTAGTGAACATTTCAAGAGTTGCATAGCATTTAAATTGCGTAATTTGTTTTAAGTACATCTTAGAGATGAATAGTTTCGTTTATCTCATTTTTGATTTTCTTTCGGACTGTCAAGATCTCAATCAATTTGAATCGCTAAGAGGCCTGATAGACTTTTGATAGGGATGTATTTTTGAAGGCTTTCTCAGTGGGAATCTATTCTGAAAAATTCGTCCAGTTATGCCTTTGGTTGAGTAGTATTTTTCGGGCGTTCTGCCCAAACACCCTAAGCCCAAAAATCGCGCCTCTCGTTCTTTTTTATGGAAGTTATAAGGTCGTTTCCGTGCTCTCTGCTTTATGGCCGCCAATGGTATTGAAGGGAAAATCGTCGTTTGCATTCGCAAACAAAAAATGAAAACGCTTCTGGCTTTCACGAATTGTCTCGATGGTTCTCTCAATTCATTTCCGACGATTCCATTCCTGATATTTCGGTGAGAGTACGGGGAAATGACGCCTGCGTGTTTGTTTCTCATCCCGTTATGTAGAGTAGGATGCGCCAGCGTTAATCGAAAAACTGAACGAAATTCATTGATGGGTAATTTGCATTCCAAGAGGCTGTGTCGATAAAAAAAAACGTCAAATTAAAATTAACTCACGCCGTGAACGGCTTTCCATTGATGGACCATATTTCTTTCAATTCGCCATAGTCAAAACATGAAAGGGTCATGATTACGGGCACATTCACGCATTTGAACTCCGCTCGGAAACGATTTCACCTCCAATTTTTAATCGCGCCGTAATGGTAGCAATTTGTTATCTTTGTGTTTAAAGACAATAGAAAAGTGAAACTGAAGATGGGGTTACCCGGGGAAATTTGAACTACTATCCAAAATTTTGAACTGATAACTCAAAGTTTTGGGTATTTTATAAATTATTTCTGTCAAGAAACCTTTAACATCAACTATGGTTCTTCTTATTTGGTATTGCGAATGGCTGACTCGACGTTTTTAGTGATAAAGTTAGTTGGAAGTCAGTTACTTGCCGTGAGTGAGGTACTTTTTATTTGATGGTTATGAACAATTCTTATAGCTTTTTAGCCACAGGGATATTTATTTTATTCTCTGATTGCAGTGTATTCTATTGCAAATAAATAATTTTCTTGGAAATATTCCATCACACTGCTGAAAATTCTAACTGGATTTCATAAATACGTGCAATTTAACAAGTACTGCCTAGAAAGAGGAGATAGTACCTGAATTTAACATATGCTTACAATCGGTTTTTGAATAGGCTAAAGCTCGTTGGAATGCTACAAAGTTTTGACCGCAAAACAATTTCACCAAGTTATTTTCGAAGTTCTTTGACATCTTTTCATTTTTTTCAAATTCTCAGTTTTTGCATGACAGTAAATAGTGTGATAACCCACCTATTTTTCTTCATCCGTTGGTTACCTTCTAGTACGGCTTTATGATGCGACACTGACATGAAGTAATGTTTTTCATTAGCATCCCTGGAAACCTTTTTTCCTAAAATTCTTTTTCACTTTTAAGTCTCTTCATCTGCTCGAGTACTTACGTCCACCTTACGACGCACGCTAAAAATTATTTTCTTTTTAAACTGCGGAGCTAGGTCCGTAGAAACCGGTAGGTATGAGGGATTTCTTGAGATAATGGAGGTAAGGGTGTATCGTAATAGTTCTGACAGTCTCATTTTGTGAACTAATCAAGCGTGCGGTTTCCAGTGAGGTGAGCAGAATGATTCAGGGTGGAAGAGACGAATCAAGGCCTGGAGGGTGAGGCAGGAGTGGGAGGGTAATTGGTTTCCAAGTTTCTGTAGTGCTTGTTAGAACTACTATTATTGCATTTCCCCTAACGTAAGTACGTAGGTACATTGCGCGGTGTACATTGTGCTCCGTGGGATCCTCGGGGAAACTAAGGAAAACAATCGTTTTCGAATGCTTTTATTGCTCCTCGGCATGACGCCGAGGTATAAATCTACGTGCGCGTATTTTCTCACCGTCATGCGTTTTCTTGCTATCTCTCGGATCGCTCTTGAAATCGCAATATTTCGCGTGATGCACCATCATCTTTGTCGAATTGAAAATTCCTGAGCGTCAGAGAGAAAACGATGGTTAACAAAGTGATGAAAAGTTTGTGTGAATAATTTTTGTATTTTTACTGTCTTTAATAAAGTGTTGTCACAATATTTGTTAAGGCATCCTTGAGAATGATATTGTTATACATTGTACTCTTGTAGGCCATTAAGTTAAGGAGATGAATCGGTGTATCTAATATTTAGATCAGGGCAAACGTTAAAAACCTCTTAGCACGTTGGTTGTCCCTAAAGTCCGGCTCATACCCTACTGATCTTTTACCACCATACGGCCTCCATGCGACGGCGGAGAACATTTCAACTAAATTAGGAATTTGTAACTAAATTCTCCAAATAATCTAAATATTATGCTTGCAATTTCCGTGGTTGAGCTTACCTTTAATAAAATCTTATTTGAAGAAATCTCATCGAAAAGTGAATTTTCAATGCGATTTCCTTCATTCTACATTTTAATTTGGCACACTTCTTCTTCTTGTGATGTCGATTTGTGACCGCTTTAGTCCATGTCCATCCTTCTCGATGTTGACCTACACCAAAAAAATAAGTCATTGTATCTCGATTCTCTTTTCCACAAAATATTTCACTTAATGATACCTGCAACCCCATCATTTAACTCTATTTTTACGCACAAAAATAATTTCTGTGCTCAAATTCTTTCCGTCTCGTGGAATTTACTTCTCGTGCTTTAATTGCATTGTAACCTCTTATGATCTGACTGAAGGCGCCCATGACTAAATATGCAAACCGAGATTACCGCCGTAGAAAACACATTTTTAATGCCCGCATATTGTCCCGGGCATAAAAATTTAGACCCACGGTTATCACATTATAACCCTTGGCTTGGAAAGCTAAAAGTTCACCGTGCCACGACTTAATAGCGTGGTGGAGTAATCATCTTCCCCCGCCCCGCTTTATGAAGCGTTGAGAAAACCAGCGGAATATCTCTAAAACGAGGTGTTCTTTCGCCTTCCCTTTTCTGCCTTCGGAGTTGCCTCGAAACTTCATCCTGAGGAGACCCCTCGACGCTCATTTTCCCCGCCTCGTTTATCTCCATCTTGCAACTTCCTTTCCTCACTCCCTCATCTTTACACGCAAACTTTTCCCTCTTGATCTCCTCTTTTGAAGCTCAGCTGTAGCAGCGCTCCATCTGATCTTTATCCATCGCATATAACATGCAAGAGAAATCACGTAGCATGTAACATCGAATTTTGGCTTTAATTTGTACAAAATTATGATAGCTGTGTAAAAATGACGTGGTTACTTTAAAAATGATACTAACATTTGCTTACATAGAGTCAATAGCCTCTGCTTCAGTTGGTAAATTGTGTAATGAGAATTGTATTATTGCCTTTACAAACTTTTTGGCTCTTCTTTCTTTTTCCATTTTCTTCGAAGTCTTCTGGTTGAGAATCGTATATTTTACAACTGTATAATCATACGTAGTAAAGGTTATCAGTTTTTTCATAAGGCAAAACAACATTTCTTTTTTACATTGAATTTGCATAGGTTATGCTTTCGTGTGTTTATTTCATGAAAATATCATCATATTCCCAGGAGATGGTTACGGACTCAAAAGCTTAAATATTGGATCTGTATGGCTGTTTAATCTCGAGAGAATACTCAAAATAATAATGATAAGAATTTACTCTTACGCAATGAAAAATTTAACACCAAAAATATTCCTTCTCAAATGCATATTCACAAAATATTCTAGAAAATTTATAATTTTGTTCATTTACCGAAAAGCCACTATATTTGTAAAGAATAGGAATTCCCACCCATCTCCTCCATTTGAGTCTCTTTCCTCACCGTTTCTGTCCAGTTTTCATTTTTGCCTTGCCTTTTATTCCGGCACTCCTCTCTCTTATTCCTTTTCTCACTCTCTTCTCTTCCTCATCTCCTCACCCCCCTCCCTCACTCGTGCACCTCATCCCGTTTTTTTTCTCTCGTCAGACTCAACAGTTTTCGCGCGATTCCTCTTAAATAATGCATAATTTGGACACTTGGGAACCTTTTGGGTGGACTGCCTCCTCCACTCAGTTTAAATCCATGTATTATGCCGAAGCCCTCGCCTAACTCTCCCGCCCACCTTCTATACATACCCCTTCAATTCCCTTCCCTACCTCCGTTTCCCGGCTTAGTGTATGCTCGCTCGTACTCATTCATCCAACTCGCCTCTTTTACATTCTCATTTTACAGCTCCACGCCACCTTTTCGGTGTGTGCCCTGCCTTTTCTCCTCCTTCATTCTTGATGCGCGCTCCGCGTAGGAAATATCCATTTGAATGCTTAACAAACGCCGCGCCGGGAGAACTCGAATATCTCCGAGGTCGGGCATTTCAACGCCTTCCAAATACGTCTCCTTCGCAAATGAGGCTGTGAAGAGATCCAGCTCTTGCTATCTATTTCTGTGCTCCTTCTTCCATTTCCTTTCCAATCTGCATGTTAATTCGTTCGTTTAAGTTCCCATTTTCATCTTATTTTTCACTTAACTTCATTTCTGGTCAATATTTTATCGCCTTTTATGTTTTTAACCATTTATACATATTTTTTCTTCACGGGAAACGTTTTATTTCGCTAAAATTATGCGTGAAAATTATGAATTGGGATTTTAATGATTACATTAGTATTAAAATTGATGTGGTTTGACGGTCACATCAACGGGAACGGTTGAAGTGAAGATAAGGTTGAAGTGTTAATGCGCTAGTTTGATACTGTTTTTGGCACTGCAGTTAACATAGCTCGCTGGTGAGCTCATTTGTTTTTTCCCTTTCACACACGATGAGTCTACTTCCTCCTTCTTATATCTTTCTCTTATTCTTGCTTCTTGTTATACGTTGTTCTTCCTTAGTGGCAAGACAAGACGGCCTTTCCCTACCATCCGTAACTTTTTGCTCGGGTCATCTCCTCTACACACTACGGGATAATGTGGGTACGGACTGAGGAAGGGAAGAGCAAATGGTCGTACGCTTTTACATTTCTGGCACGGCGCACGCACACATGGGTCCCCGTCGGAAAATAGGCCCGTGCAAACGTTGTGCTATGCGTCGTATTGTGCCAGAGGGAGCGTGTGTACGTATGTAAACTTTTCAGTCTCTCGTGCAAGATGAGGAGGACGAACTTTGTAGGAAGGAGGGATCTACGTGAGGACCCATCTTCAAGTAAGTAGTAGTGAGGGGCAGGGGGAAATTTTCCCTGAGAAGTGCGGTGTTTTAAGCGACTAAGTTTCGCTCAAGTCCCCAGGTGTATGTGTGTGAGCAAGACGAGGGGTTGTGGAGGTGTGAAGAGAGCGTGAGTGCAACGCAGTTCCACATTCTGATGCAAGGCGAGATGTAAAAGGGGAGAGAAGTAAGTTTCCCACGCACATGTCTTGACTTCTGGGTACTCGCATCCTCATCGCTCCGTTTCCACTCCTCTCCGGTTATGTCTGTCTCTTGTTGTCGCGGAAGATAGTAGGAGTTTTCGCGCACGGAGAAAATGGGAAGGCTGGAGAGGTTGTGAAGAAACATTCGAGGCGGAATGCTCTTGGGTCCTGGCGTGATCAAAATTACCGCAAATAAATAATTAAACTAAGTTCACATTCGCTTCTTGGTGCATTTTCCTTTTCGAAAGTTCACTGGTTAATCTCTTTTGAAAAGATGATTTCGGTTTAGGTTTTATGTCTTGGGTCTTTTGGATGAAATGAGAATAAGCTCTTTTTATAAATTGTTTGAGATAGAGCGCCCCGAAGAGCGGTCAGCAATGGCTAAAACTGATTTCAAAATTTCTTCTGTTCAGTTATAATATTTCAGTGCTCAAAGCAATCAGCCCTATACGTCTCACAGGTTGGTAATTTTACATTTAAGTCGTCACAATTATTACCTCTGTTTTATCTTTAGCGTTAAATACTCCGTTGCTGAATTGTTTCAATGAATAGAATTTTACGAATATAGGTTCACAAATTGGTCTCTTACAATCGGAGAAAGCTTTTTTCTCGATTGAAAAAATAATTCTTTCTTACTGTCGTGGCTATATCAACCCATTTTAGGTGTTTTTTCCTAAAACTCTGTTATGTGCTTCTAATAAGCTGTACTCGGAATACGAATAATAATTCCGTTATTATGCAGTGATGACTTTGCAATGTGTTGCTGACTTTTGGTCGTTTCACGTAATGATTTTTAAATTGGAATTGGAGTATTGAATCTCGTGTTTATTCTTCTATCAATGGTATGGTATAAAAATGATGGGTTGACATTTTTTCCAAACTTTTTTGAAGAGAGGGCTACATTTTCTATGAGGAAATATATTTTGGTACAAAGCTATTGATATCTACACCATAAATACATTTTTTTATTTTCAATGCACTATCCGTATCTTATTATTACATTCACGAAGAAGGAATTGTCCCCGTTTAATTTTGAATCTTATATTCATATACCTTGTGAACGTTAAACATCCGAATGCCAACTTCATTCATGCCTTTCCACAAAACGATTAAAAGCGGAGGTTTCTAAATTTTATCAAGATGGCTCAGCCGGTCGTGTGAGGGAATCATAAATTAAAAGTTTCTATGTCGTAAATTGGCCGCGATAATAAAGCGTGTGAAAGGTCTGAAAGATGGAGAATTTCGATATTCTCGGAAAAACCGCCGAGAAACGGCGATGAAATACGTGCCGCGCGATGCGATGGCGTGGAAATATCGCCAGAGCGTGAAGGAATTTTTGCCTTTTTTGTTTAAGTCGAAAAGCTGCTGCAGATAGGTAGATATATAGTGCCTACCTATCCGCACATTTATGTACAAACATAACTTTAATGCGGCATATGACCGCTCGTCAAAGCCATCGGTGATTTTTTTGTAAAAAAATTGATAGAAATAAATGAAGGGGAATTATTGCACCTCTCGCTTTTGAGCCTGCCCCGGCAGGCTTATACGTGGTAGGTACGCTTGGGATTAGAGATTCCAGTAAGGGTCACGAAGGAGGATGGGGGACGGGAATTTTTGACCCCTAATCCACCGTGCCCTTCTACGTGACCTCCCCGTCTCTCTTCTTCCTTTAGCCGCTGAGCTGGAACCGCTAAGTCACCCCGCGAAAAAAAGAGGTACACGCCGTGGAATCTTTGGTCTTTTTATCCATTCCTTTCGCCCCTTTTTCTCGTAGTCCCTTTCTCTCACGCCTCATCTCCTTCAATACTCCAAGCGAAGAGGAATTCGATGGATCCGAGTCATAGTCGTCGTGCATCATCCCGAGTTGACCCCAAGACCATCGCTTTTGTCTCGTAAACCCTTTGAAATATCCAGCGAACCGGGAAAAACGTATCGGGATATTTATCCTCCAAGCCTCATTGGAGGAAGTGTCTTCAGAAACCTAAGAAGAAGTTCCAAGTGTTACCTCTGGCTTATCATGAAATAGTCGATGATTTCCACGTATTCAGAGTCGATAAATGGAATTTTCATTGACGTTCCTTACTTTTACCTTCCTTAGATGGTTTCTCAAGTGCTGCAAATAGATTTTCGACTCTTTATTACATTTTATACGTGTTTGAAAATATGGCACATTCAAAGTGCAAAAGGAGAATGGATGTCGCATACGGCGACCTGTCACCAACAATATTTTTTCAATGAAATTTGAAAACAAATCTTAGAAAGAGTAATGGAAGAAAAAATGATTTCAGTAATAAATAATGCGGGGTAAAATTATTTATCAACCAATGAGGCGTCAATAGCAATAGACTAGCTTTGAGAGAGCGAATAAAATGACTATGAAGATGTATCGCATACCTACTTTATAAATCCTACGGATAAATATTTGCACATTGCCCTTAAAAGTGGACTCAGCGAGAGCCAACCGTGGGGTTCTCCTCCAATCCCTACGGTAACTCATTCCCCTCGCGTACCAACGTATTTTCCCTCAATCCCTACCCATCCATTCCCCCTCTACATCATATCCCAATATCAACCCCCTCAAACGCCCATCCATCCGTACCCTGGAAAACCCTCTTGCAGTCTCGAACCCTCTTTTTCAGTTTCAGCTTTTCATGTAAATTCAACGTTCCCGAAAAAAAAACCCTCTACCTTGTACAAATGCTGTCCCACCACTTCTTTCATCTCTCCCCTTAGCGATTAAAGCCCCCGCTACTTATTTTTTTATTTTGATGAAATTTTGGATTAAGTCACTTTTTCAAATCAGCTATTGAGTGTTCACTTCAACATGAAATTCATGAATAAGATTACTAAGTTAATTTGGGAATTTTAAACTAGGGTTGAGTTAACCTACTCTAATAATGCGTTAAAAATGTGGTTATAGGGAACAGTTAGAATTGTGAAAACTATGAGATACCTAATATCTGTAAGTACCTATGTCTTTAAATCCTCTACCATCCATACATATTATATGTCTCATTCATGAGTATTTTGCTTCACCTGCGCATGTCTTACAATTCAATATTTTTAGAGCTAATATTTGAACTTAATATTTCGGAATTATATCGCCTTTTAAAGCTACTGTGGTCTTCTAACTAGTAGTATAAGTAAATAATTAATTATTCATTCTGAGCAGGTCCTCAGTTATCCCTTGAAATCTGTGGTAGATACCTTTACATTAAGAATCACGATTGCATCAATGGGTTGCTATTTGCCATGTTCAAGTTAATGAGTGAAGCTTTTTTGATGCCAATTATGAACATTTGCTGTTGTTTTTTTAACTCATCATTTACGGGAATAATTAATTATTCACCACCATCAGAGGCTGTATTTGGTCCTCAATTCTCCATTGACATCTTAGGTAGATATCTTTATGTTAAGAGTCACGATTGCCATTCATGGGTTGACATTTGCCAAGTTCAAATTAATGAGCGAACCTTTTTTTGATGCCAATTATGATGTGAATGTCAAGATTCTCCACGGTATCCAAAGGGCGAAACACTCTCCCGTCAGGTATCCCTCTCCTTTTTTTCCTGATTCTCGGCTCCCTCTACCTGCGTTGTTTTTTCCCCTATAACTGCGCTCTCTCTCTCTCTCTGTCACCCTCCTGCCAGAGGCCCCTCGCAGATCACGGTCGCCTGTCCGCCCCCTGGTCCGCCCCGAGTGCCAATCTAATCCGTCCCGCTCTGGAATTTCGCGCGGCATCGCACTATCCGCCTCCAGGCGTTACACATACGCTCACGTCAGACTTTTTCTCCCCACTCATGCACGTCTTTCTTTCTCTCTTTGACTCCGTCTCAGTCCATCTCAGTTGAGAGTCCTTATCTATGTCTTTGTGCCTCATCTCCTGGCCAGGTCTTCCGCATTCTTTCCGAAGCCGTCGCTCCGGACATACGGCCATCTTGGAGGCTTAAATACTTATTTTAATTCCTTTCTCGTCAACTATTTACCGTAGGTATGGTTTTTATGTTAAAAAAATCGTATAAAATCGTTTTTGGCTTGAATTAATGGAAATGCATCTATCCATGATAAAATATTAAATGCAAAGTATAATTTCCACACTATGATATAAACTCCAATACCGGAGATAGTTTCGACACATCGACATTTCACTCCTTGAAAATGACATAGAATGTCGAAACCATGATTGGTAGTGGAGTTTTATGTTAAAGTGTGGAAATTATCATCTGTAGTTTATAATTTATCACAAATTTGTGTTCGTTTGGGACCCACACGTAATCATTCTTTTCCTTATTCTGCTGGCCTCACGTGCGCGGCGGTAAAATGAGGGATATTCCTTCTCGAATCAATAAGATCAAGATTTCTTATCACGAAAATTTTACTGAAGTGACTCTTGTAAAAGAAACACAGAAAATATCCTTTATTCTTTTGAAGTAAGTTTTTTGGTCTGCTAAGACGAAAAGATAGAAGCACAATATAGAGAGAAATTTAACACAAAATAAAACTCACATTTTATCCTCAACGGATCCATGGAACAAACGGTGAAAGATTTCATACATAATTCACAGAACGACAATAGCGGCAATATTCGTGTGGCAGTAGGTACTTTGAATCTACATCAATAATTATATACATCTCTGATTACCGCCTTAAAAGGCTTTCAGTGGGAATTAGAAAACATGCCGTACTAATTGCGTAGTACCAGACGTTATAAAAGCTAAGAGTTAATTATTCTGTTTTCAACGAATCCTCTTATGGGAATTAAGGCTCTTTGTTATATCCATACCTAAGTCGGTGTAGCTTTTTGAGAATTCGAAATACTCAAGTGAAAAGAGCATGTTTGTTTTCACAATCTCATATTTTATAATTCAACTCGTTCCTTTCCCAAAAATCATTTGTAACTCGATGTTTACGTTCTTTCCTCACGTTGACGACTCTCTCCTGTTCTTCGTCATATTATCGCTGCGATTTGTTTCTCCTCTGTTAGCTGCTTATGAATCCCCTAACCCTTGACCAACCTTTTCCTCTGTACCCTTACGTATACATCTCTCCCAGTTACTCATTTCCACCGTTCTCTCTACAACCCTTGTATCCCTTCCGCATCTTATCCACCCCCTACACCACATGCTCCGCTCCCACCCCCCAACCACTCACCATCCCTTCCCACCCTTTCTGCACCCCCCACCCTTTCTGCACCCCCTCCTCCCCACCTCCCTTTCCTCCCATCACGTTCGCTCGTAGTGTGCCCGACCACATCGCAATTTCACAGCTGTCTAACTCAGATCCTATCCTCTGATATGACGCGCAACATTTTATTTTTTTTCTGTGGTTTTTCCGTCTTTCCCTCTCTCACTCTCGCTCTCCATCTGCCTTTTCTCTCCCCCCTCTCTTTCTCTCTCTCATCTCTAACCAGCTTTTCTGTTCCTACTTCACCTAATCTCTTTGACTTCCGTCTAAACTTTTCTTCCCACCCCACCCCATTGAGTCCCACGATTTTCTGTTTGATCTCGAGGTCCTCCACGGTTGTTTCCTCAGCTCTTTGAATAAATGTGGATGTGCCTATTATTGTCAACGTATATGTTATTTTTGCATCGCGTTTCTTCCTGCGTATGGCAATTTTCCGGTCCCATAGTCTCTCCGGTAAGTCTATTTTAAGACTTTAGGCGGCATACTCTTGGCTATTTTTTCTACCTCTGCTCTCCAATCCACATGGAGTTTTTCTCGCCCCGTCGCGCATTTCGTATATATTTCCCATTTCCTGCGGAAAAGTGACCCTCTTTCTTAGCCTGTTGAGTCTTCTTCCTCCCTATCCGCCTACTTCTCTTGTCCCACCCGTGTAGTGATTTCAAGGTTGGTTATCTCTGTCCCGGTGGACAAGTGTAGTTTTTATCGAGCTAGAGCGATTGCTTTTTTCGTAAGGTTAGCTGGAGAGTTCTTTTGGAGTATTTAATTCTCGACTCGCGGACTAGGGCGCCAGTACTTTTTTTATGAAAATGATGTTATGTTTGGTGATTGAATGTAAAAATCTCGAAGAATATAATTAGTATATGCCTTTGATTTTCCTCAAAAAAGCTCAATATTTTACAATTTTGTGCTGAAGGCACTTTTGGATTTTTTGACGACTTAAAATGTGTGCAAAATCGTTAGTTGTTAATAGTATAGTTCTTTAAACTGGCAATTCATTAGACGACCGGACTTAAGAAACTTACTCGTGCACATTCTATTTTTTCTGGCTTAATTGTGTATAAATGGATTTCATCTGACTTTTTGTTAAAATTTGAATGATTGCGGTGAATTTCAAGAACTTGTTTTGGCTTATTGAGTTTGTGCTTACATTAGTGTTAGAATAGTTGAAGGAGATGAGATAAATATCAATGGAAATCTAAGTTAGGAAATAATCCGGTTATGAATTGTGAAATTTCTGCAGTATAAAAGTTTTATCTCCGATCTGTATTCTACATCCTACTATTCTACATTCGACTATTCTCACCACTTTTTTATGATCGTCCCCACCTTCCTGCCACAGAGAGCATGTAATGCATACATGCCATAGGATCATATAATAAATCCTTAAAATAAACTGGGATTGGTTTGGCGCCTACATATGTTGCTGAGAAACTAACGATGAATTTATAACTTAGCCATTTTTTTCACATTGCCTATTTCGATTGTCGGTATATACCCTCTCTCCTGTTTCCGGAATCCATTGAAGGAAGCCCTAAATGTTATCTGACTGGAGAGTGTGCATGAATAGTCCCTCCGTACTCACCTTTGCGATACAATGAAAAAAGAAAGATTTCGTTTAGGAGACAAAACGCTCTCCGCCTCTCTCTTTCCGTCGCCCTCTTGTTACAATTTCTGTCCCTTTGAGCGGAGTGGAAGGATGAAAGCCTCCATTCTCAGTAAACATTACCACGATAGTTTGCGATCTCTACTTCAGGATGTATCTATTTTGTGTTGCTTGTTGAAAGACAGCCGGGATAGCTCGATTATTGAGTCGTATTGTTATTGTGCTTTTATTGTCCTTTTCATTTTTTGGTAGGGTGTCCTTCCGTCTTTTGTAAATGTCTCTTGCCAAATATATCCGCTGATCCTCTGTACTATTTGCTCTATATTGAGGAATCCCATGTTAAACGAGGTACACGTGTTTGTTTGTCATTAGTGGAGGGAGACTCGAAAAAGTCTTTCCTCGGCCATAGCGCTGATAGTACCTACCTACATTTGTTTTCCTTAATAGCCCTTGAAACAATCCAATTACAAAATACAAAGTGTGTTTGCGTATCTTTATCTGGCACTTGAAAATACCCATCAGTTGTTTGGCTTCCTTAATGCGCTGTTTTGTCATTACTTGTTCACAAAAATTCTGATTTCTAATTTAAATATAATTAAATATAGAAGCAAATCCAAAATTGAAAATATACTAAATGAATTCGTTACTTTTATCGCCATTGGTAGAATATAAAAACTAGTACAAATTTATTTTGATCGCCCTCATTATGTTATAAATATAAATTTGGTACCCTAAAAATCCATTTAGTTATAAAAAAACGATAAGTCACAATTCAGTTAAGCTCCTGTAATCCTGTAACAGCGAGTTGCTCGACAAATCCGATCTAATTGCTGAGGCGTTGAGAATAACTGTCCATCGGAGATCGTTGGGTTGGGTAGTACTTCAAAATTCTGTGGATGCAGTTCATGAAAAAAATATTTGTAGAAAAATGTATCCAAGTCACTTGCAAAAAGATCATTCCCACTTTTTATTTGAAAGCAGACCCAATGGTGAAATGTTTTTTTTGTACTAGCATCATGGAGTATATATCTTCAATGTTCATTTATTATCATGAATGTATTAAAGAAAGGTTGATGCTAGTCAGTGATGACATGCTGAAATGCTTAAGTCCCATCTCATCCTCAACCTCTCGTCCGCATTCGTTTTCTCTTATTCAAGTGTGTCATCTTCAATTTTCAACGCTCATTTTCCCTAGTGGTGTTTCGTTGTTTGTGTTTTGAATTGACAAGTTACGCAGGTATTTAAGTTGTCATAACTCTTTGATGTGTGGTAGTGGGTTGGCATCATAATTTGCATTGCGGCCGACAGCTTGCTCACATTCACCAAGTCATCGAATCCCATCTTTTAGAAACGACGACGTCGGAAAAAAATGTTTGAAGGAGCCATCACGCTACCGTCGTTTGTGCCCCATCTCGTTTTCCGGCGAATTGGCATTAATTTGAATCACTCCAAGAAAAAGATAGGAATGTTTTTTCTCCCAATCTTATTCATAATAGACATGTACGAAACCGTAAACATGCCTTTGGGGCTGAGAAAGAGAGAGGGAGACAGTTGTGCTTGTTTGTTTTCCTCGCATGATAGAGACCCACATCTAACGAGGAAAACGATTTTGACGGAGTAAATACGGCCCTTTGGGAATCTAATAGCTCGTAATTTTATATTCGTTCCATTCCGTATTTTAATGGCCATTTCCCTTATTTTCTCTTCCTCTGTTTCCTGTTCTCGAAGCGTTGCGTGCGGACAAACGCCACCGGTCACTCCCTTTCCTTCGGCTCCAATGTATCAATTTAGTGGTTTGGATATGAGCGGATAGCAGCGGCGGCATCGCCATTTTCTCTCCCGCTTTCTCGATTCCCTTCTCTCATCCACTCTTCGTCTCCTCCTTCCGCCCACCAGCTCACGATCACCTTGCTACCTCCACTATATTCCGCCTCATCCTCTCGCGTCTCTCTCTCCATGGCAACGTGGGAGGTCGCCTGTTACGTATGTATATATCTGGAGGACCACCCGTTGCCCCTGGCATTACATTATTATTATTGTGCGGCCTTCCTTGACCGAAGTGGTCGAAGGTCACCCGTGTCTTTCATGTTATAGCCCGAGGTTGTTACTATTTGGAAATCGCAGGGGTCGTTTTTATTCCTAGCATGGGCAGATCTTGAAATATTCAGGAAGTATTTTGCTGTTTTCATCGGTATTTCGCTTTTCTGTTGCATGTGTAATTATAATGACATATCTCGAGCCTAATGATTCATTTGCCAATAGTTTGTTTGAATATTTTTATATTCAAACAAACTATTGGCTCGTTATTTATTTTCATTTTTTCAAAACAAGGCCAAAGTCTCCTTACTAAAAGCTAATTTTTCCATGGAAATAATAATTATGTAACTTTTATCTGAGCTACGTGAAAGCCATAAGGCCTTTAATGGTTTCTAGAGAAAATAGTCCTATCAATTCCGCCAAACTTTCAGTAGCTTTCCATTATTTTTGACTTTTTGGATTTGAAAGGATATTAGTTACTGTATTCGTGTGCAAGTAATGTCGATACACTCAACCGTTAGGAGAGATTGGCGCCCGGCGAGGATTCAGCATCGGTGGGCAAAGTACAAGGCTCTTGAAGTCCTACTTTCTCTCTCTTGGAAACAACTTCATTGGCCCTTGCAGTTAGCCTACCGGCAGCATCCGATTACCCAGGCTCGGAGATTCTCTCTACTGCAGTTTTAAGCATCTGTTCTCGCGCCCGATAAGTGCGCCTAGTTTGCTCGCGTGCATATGAGATTCTCCAGTGAGGAAATAAGCCCTTCGGTCCGAGGAACGTTCGCTTGGCCGGATAGGAGAGGAAGGACCCCTCATTCCAACTGCGATAGGCTGGGATGGGAGGAGGGAAGGAGAGAGAGAGAGGATCAGCCTAGGGAGGAAGTTAGAATTAAAGTTAAAGGGAGGAGAACGAACTTTTGTATGTAGAGAGGGAGAGAGTGAAAAAGAAATAATATAACGGCGCGGACTTAAACGTGGTGGCAGGGAGTTGGAGGTGGGGTGGGGAAGAAGATTAAGGGGGTTGCACCGCGGACGTGAGCTGCTTGCTCAAGTGCGAGAGGCGGAGGAAGATGGGGGGAGTGAGCTCATGCTTTTTCACGGCCCGTGAAGGAGTTTTGAAGGGTGGTAGTTGATGCAGGAGCCCGGGCCGGACGCGATATCAAGGTAGCGACGCCGCACATGAGGTGCGTTCGGAAAGGAGTAGGAAACACACGTTTTCCATTATATTTTGGAGTGTTTCGTATTTAATTTAAGTAATCCCGGATGAAATGAAAAGATGAATGGATTAAAAAAATACAAAATTTCAACTATGATTTATTAGAATCATCCCTATGCTCCATTTATGTAGAGAATTTTACCAATGTGAATATTGTACATGCAAGGGAGGATACGGAATTGACGAAGTATTTTCACAACAATTGCAAAATTGAAATAATGAATGATCATATTTTTTCAGCAATATAGTAATCATACTTGCCTAACATTTTTGAAAGTATGCGTAGTTTAAGTGACCAAAGATTGAATTGGTTCGGAATGTAATGTAAGGTGAGAATTTCAGTGAATAATAATCACTTTGTTGCTTCACCCCGTTTTTACGGATGAAGTCAAGTTTTTCCGGAGAGATATCGTGGAAGAGCAAATTAAATGATCGATAAACCTGATGATTATTGCAAGGTTGATCAAGTTGATCAAGATTGATAAGGTGCCTTATAATGATTGTAAGCCAATTGAAACGTGTGGTAGAGTTTGTGAAGTTAAAATTAAGAGGACAGTACGTTATCTACGTGTCTTTTACGTATTTTGGCACTATTTTTTATGCTATCGCACTGGAAAGTTGTAAAAGAACGATGAAGTGTTCCTTCAATGCCACTATTCTGTATATCACTCCCCCACTTACAGATTGGTAGTCAAGCAGTGCCGTGTTCTCATCCTCCCATCTCGACTCCAATCCTCTTGCTTCGTTTCCAGTGTAGGCACTACCTTCGCGTCAAAGGGCTGAGCCATTCACCCAAGTATCTTCACGTAGAGGGGAGATGGTTAAAACCTCTGACGGATTAATTAAGAGATGCCAGATAGGTTCGACATGCCTTTAATGAATGCACCGCGTGGAGGGTCAGAGATTTTCAAATTAGGGGACGTGGGTGTTGCGAGATGTTTTCGAAATGTATCCCATCCTATGATCCTCCCTCGGTAGCTCTGCTGAATATGAGCATCGCGTAAATGGTTCTGTTTTTTTTTTTTAATCTCCATCAAAATCTTCCTTGAAGGGGAGATCTGATGTTAATAAGACGCCTTGAATTACGTGAAACATGTAGGAGTTTTACCTGAATCGTGCAATTCTGTCTGATGTTTGTCTGATTGGTTAAGTTAGTAGTCAGAGATAACGCGATAAAACATTTCATAAGCTCTTCTTGCGTCTGTTTGCCGTAAAAAAGCCATAGCTTTGATTCATAAAGAAAACCTTGGTTAGTCCATTATATATTGTCATGTTGTCGTATTTGTCAAATTACATCTACATCTACATAATACCCCGCAAGCCGCCTAAAAGGCGTGTGGCAGGGGGTGTTAGGACACCAGCCGTTTACAGCTAAAAAAAAATTAAGTGCTCAAACGAAGTTGGGACTAGCGTTTATTAAAGTCCTTTATGGTTCGGGGGAGAAACGAATTCGCATATCTCTCTGTTCGGCAAAACATCTCTCTTAATAATATCACTTCTATCGGACCTGGAAATATAGTGTGGCTCTAATATTTTGTTCTCTGTGTCGCTCTTAAAGATATCCATTCTCAATTGTTCAAGCAATCTAAGCCTAGCGCGCAGCCTCCGAGTCTCCAACGGCTCCCAGCCTAACTCGCTTAACATCTGGGTAACACTGTCTGTATATTATTACTTTATTAATTAATGTATATGTGCCTTCTGTTTCGTGCCAACTGCGTTAGTATTTCAACTCCACTTTTGTTGATAGTAAAGAAAGTGGTAAAATCTCTCTGTAAAATGATATTTTACATTTTACTCAGCTTTAAGTGTCAATTTCAATAAAGATAGAGAAATAAGATTCTTCGTAATTAAACGGTTAATTTCTTTGTGACCCTATGTGACTATTCATCGCATTGGACAAATGACTTCTCTGGGTTAACTGTATTAATCTAACTTGTTCCAGCGGTAGCTTTTGAAGGTTAATTTGAGGAAATTATTTCATCAGTTAATTATAGGATTCTACTGATACATTAATCAAAGTTCCACGATCGTAGCGGGCAGTCTGTTACATTTGAGTTGGCTGCTAATAATTCATAGAAAATTTGTTGTATCTAGCAGTCCTCCCTGAACTACTATTAGGAGTAGTCTATAATTGAAAGGAAATGGTTCCATCACATATTTGTTTTATGGTTTAGGTATTCGTGACCGTTCCAGAAGTGGTTGTTCTGTATTCAATAAAACATGCCTGTAGTCTGTACCGTTATGGCTATCCACAGGAGTTTTCTCTTGATGCTATGTTAGAAGTTTAGAACTGAGTTGGCTCCATTGAGCGATAGTTTCTCTTCATAGTATGAATGTTTTCATAACACACAGAAAAATCTGTTTTAGATCCTTCGTAGTTCTTTTTTTATAGTCAAAATTTTATTTTGGACTTTATGTTGGCCATAACCTTAGGTGATAGTCAATTCAAGTGGAAAACAAGTGTAAATTGTAGAATTTCGTATTCCCAGTGAAAGAATGCTGATTGATTTAGGAATGCTATTAATAATATGAGGTTTCCACTTATACCCTTTCTTATATTTTTCCATTCCTTTCATATTTTGGTTATGGATATTAGGATTACAGGTTTTATAAATAATCTTATGTGATAACTGTTAAATGACAATTCTTTTCATGGAGTTGTTTGCTAATTGCCATTTATCCAAATCCATTTCCTCTTTGTCGTGTTAATGGCATGTAAAAATACAAATATTGCATGGTGAATTTACAAAGCCGAATTTGGTTGCTGTTGCAGTAACCAGATTTCAGCTGTTGAAAATACTTCCACGAGTGACTTGGCTTTTGTTTTGAAAGAGTAAGGTTTTAGCGATTTCATTACATTCAATATATCTGGTTGACGCGGGAGTTGTTTTGTGGTCGTTTACGTCGCTCACAGAGTTCTTTCGGGTCATGGGATAAGTTGGTGCTCGTCGAACATTCCTGGCCTCGAGCGACCCCGACTCCTGCGAACCTTGCCTCTCCGGTTCTGTTTCTCTTATTTTCGTCTCTCTCTCCCTCTCCCTATGCCTACTTCTCCTTTATACATGCCTTTCTCGATCCCCACCTGTTTTTCGACTCTGACGCTTCCACCTCTGCGACCTCTATCTCCTTCTGTCCCCTACTTACCTCATATTGTCCACCGTCGCCCTGACAACCAAGTTTAGTTCAATAATGCTTAACTTGGCGAAAATGTGGAGTTTAAAAATTCGCGACAAATTAGCTGGGCGTAACTTTTCTTGTCATGAGCTGGAGTGTTTATTAACATATTTCCTTTATTACTGCACGAACTGAGTTTAAGTCGTAAAATCAGCATAAGAGGGCTTACGATATTTTTTATACCGCGCAATAAGAAAATAATATCTTCGTGCTACTACTTAATTTCTAGATAAATAAGCTTTTCTCAACTGATGACTCTCATAAGTCGAGATTCGCCATTTTAAGCTGGTGGGGACGAAGAGACGCATTTTTGGGTTTTGAAGTCCATAGTTGCGCCAAGTTGAGTCAAGTTAGGTTGATTTGAATGATGCTGAAGTCTTACAAAGAATGTCTGCTGCTCCATAACTAGTTGAGCTGGTGTTACTCATATAGGAATAAACATTAGCCGAAAAAAACTAAAATTTCTGGTAGCAAAGAAGAGAAGGTAATATCTACGTATAGTTACTATCTAAATAATAAAAATTCCCAAAGCTCTCTTTCATCATCAAAACGTAGTCTCAGCTCTTAACCAAGACAAAAGGTGACCAGTGGAGCGGGTTGTTGCATCCTCTTTGATCGGCGTAACTCTACATGCCGTGGCCATTAGTAAGGGAAAGTTCAAAATCTCTCGTAAACAGTCGGTTGCTAGGAAGATATCTATCGACAGCAATATAAACAGTCATAAGTTTTTTTTTAATGGGTGAAATGGTATAGCATCTCTAGCATCGTTTAAATGGTTTAAGCGTGATAAATGGAATATTTCACGTGTCAGTGTAGTCATAATAAGCCTACTTAAGCTGTTTTGAACGGCTTAGTAGTTAACTCCTCCTCATGGTTCTCTTGAAAAAAATGCCCACCCCCTGTGCTCATGTCTTTGCATGCCCCCGCGACCTCCGATCGCCAGGTAGCACTAACTCTATCTCTCTCTCTCTCTCCGTCGTGTTCCCATTTTCTCTTCTAGCCGTTTATTTTGTAGCTTTTCCAACTTAGTTCCGGCTTCACCGATTCCCCCACATTCTCCCGCCCATTCGGACGTCGAAAATGCTTTTAAATATATATGATACTGATGGAATAAAACTGTAGCCTTAGTATTTTCTGTTTTTATCTCCTTTAATTAGAGTTCTTGCTATAATCATCTTGTTTCGATGTTTATCCTTTTCTTTTTGTCTTGGGTGAGCATACGGCTTATTCGAATGTCCTTACGTTCATTATTTTTTACCATTGCTCAGAATGAGGAATTAGGTATAACCTCCCAAGTGTTCGCCTGAGGCTGAAAATGGGCTTGCCTACCAGTTTCACCAGGTCAAATGTCCCACCGCACCTACCTCCTTATAGAGAGATTTTTATGGTAAACGGAGCTGGCAGGTAACTTCCTCTTCTGTCGCTGGTAATATTCCGCCTTTGCGGCGGTATTGATGCAAGTGATAAGGAATTTCTGTTAAAGATTTTATGGTTTCAAGCATCTGTATATTTAACTTGTCAATATTTCTGAATACCTTTCTCGCTGTGCGTGCCAATTGAATCATCATACTCTAGAGAAGTCGTGCCAAACTGGTTATCATTGTAAATTTTATGATGACTGGTCATATAACTTATCATTTTACATCCTCACGAGTGTTATTTATTGAGAAACCCTTGCTTTAAACATCATTGATTTGTTTGGTATTAGTTTCATTGAGTCATGAACTATAAACTAGCTCTTTTCTCGTAGCAACGTTTTGCGCATGTACTCCGCAGAAGAAATCATTTCAAGAAGCCGCCTGATATAAATAATATCTTATTTGTTCTGCCACAATAACGCATAAATTGCTGAGCTCCTTCTTCTTCTCTGTTTTCATTTCATTTTCATTTGACAAGTAATAATAACCTAGGAGTTGACGCCCTTGGTGTTATATTTTCCTTAAATAAAATAGAAGGATTCCTTATTTGGGCCATCCTAGATGTACTTTAAGTCACTTTTTCGCAAATGAAATACCAAAGGCTTAAAAAAGTACTGACAAGAGTTTAAGGTCGCAAAATGTTAAACATTTTCGTTTCGGTTATTTAACCGCGCCCTTGTAACCAACCCAATCAAAATTCATGGATGAACTTAACGCATTCCCTTTCCTTGTTAAAAAGTATAAACATCTTACCTTTGAGGTATTTATTTGTTTATAAGGTCCTTAGGATATTTTATATTAGAGGCGGTGAAAAGGACTTACCAAGAATACAGAATTTCCGTCATTGTAATACTGTTCACATACCCAGACCAAGAACAGAATTATTTAAACAAAGTTTCCTATTCTTGGGACAGAAAATTTACGGTGAGTTACCAAGATACATAATTGACGAAAATATTGAATACAGATATTGCAAAAGGGTAAAGATGTGGTTGTATGTTCTTAATGATATTTCGCATTTGCATAGATGAATGAGGAATGGTGATTAATGGAATGAGATGCAATGACTGTCTTAATGATTTCACATTTTATATGTACTTCCAGCTTGATAACATTTTTTGTGTAATATGTACTTACCAAAGCACTCTCAGCGAAGAACGGGTCGGTAACGCCAAAGTGGAGTATTAACTACAAATTTACATTTTTGTGAAACAATAAACATAATTATTATTGATTTCTATGCTTTGGGCATTTACTCTTCCGATCGCCCTATTCACCCGTGTATCACCTCTTCGCACCGCCGAATATTATAACCTTTCCTTTTTTCTCGTTGTATTCCCCAGTTTTTCTTTCTCCATCCTCTCCTACCATCTGGCGGCCCTCCCCTCAAACATCTCGCTCACCCTTTCCGTCCATCCAGCGCAAACGGTGTCATCGGTCGTCAGATCGGATGACCGACAAAAATGTGGACCGCCCCCTGTGATCGTCACCCCGGGAGCGAACCATTCCCCGAAACACTCCTCCTCAACATATATCGCCCTCTCAATTCTTGAAGGATTCGGCGCGATGGGGATGGAGAGATTGGCACGGCGCATGGAGGGGAGTTCAATGTATTTATTTTTATTTTATTTGAAGGGATGAAGGAATGGTCAGGGAATGCTTCCTTTATTCGCCGACAGGACGGGATGACGACACTCCTCTTGCGAGAGTTGTGGAGTGAAATGCTGCGAAAAGAATTTTATGATGGGTGGATATATATCATGGTCATTCATGCGGTCAAAAGAAGATTTTTTCATTTTTTTCCTCTTCTTCTTTTTTATGCATCCTCTCTCCTCCTATCTTTCTTCAGCTCATCTCCTTGAGTCGTCCACGAGAGATTTTTAGGGTAAAAGATTATACCCGAAGGGAGTCCGGTTCGGAGTGAATGGTAGGCGCATGACTCGGCAATCATTGTCGGACTCGTGTGTGAATGGGCTCTAACAGCTTGAGCACTTGCGGCAAGTGTGTTTTCGCGACTGTGAGCATTAGGGAAAAGACGGTCCCTGCTGTTTTCCCTCCGTTGAAGCTTTGTCAGAAGAGAAATTGAGGAGGTAATATTCATCCGCGTTTATTTTGACAGGTCTGTCGTTTTGATGGATCCCATTTCTTTCATATGATCATTTAAAGAATGGGTCGAAATACTAGTAGCTTGTTTACTTGGCTTCTTAGGTTTTTTAAGACATCTCTTGTAGTAGCAACATTGATGTTTACATACCTACTCGCATTGACAAAAATTAAGCGTCAATATTCAAAGAATGGGTTGTGCTAAAACCATTCCTCATAGTTTTAATTTCTACCATTTGGGATTGTTTATTTCAAAAATAAGTCAAATTTTCACCTCTATTCCGTGTTCCACCATTCCCAAGTCTCCCCTATGCATATTTTCAGTAGAGCTAAACTGTGAGGGATAACTATATCTGCCGAGGAATCATACGTATTGAGCGAATTGCGGATGACTTAACCAATGGGAACTCAAAATGTGGTAATTATAGAATAAAATGGCTTTCTTCATTGTTCTCTTTGCCATACAAAAATTGTGACCTCCTTTTTGCTGGTACGAATACGTACTTATATTCACCGAAATATACGTGAGAAGAAGAAATTTGGGAAAAATCTATAGGCATCTCTTTCATTGAAACGGGTGGTGAAGTCCCAAAATTCCGGAAGACCATTTAAACTAGCATTTAAAAAAATTCTTTTTATGTGCTCTTGCTCAACGTCTTATGCATATAAAAACAATGTAAGCCTTCAGAATCAAAACTATAAGCTCGATAAATGACCCACAGTTCCCGATTTCCCTTTGACTGTGAGTGTGTATTCGCATACAAAGAAATATCTCCCACTTGAATCCATTCTCTGAAATTAATAGGCATTCGGAGAGTAAATATTTAGTCGACGCTGTTTCCATTTTTGCCGAAAGGCAAGAAAGGTTATTTGGGTATCAATTAGGATGCTCAAGAATCCATCTCCCCACAGTGTAGGTACATTTTAATGAGCAGTCTTTTATTTTTTTATTAATGTCCACTCCCGTCAGTTCATTAGTGCGTTCAAACATTCCAAGGGAATCTGGGCCCGTGCATCAGAGCGGAGAGGCCCCTTCGTTCCTCGCTCGAGTGTGCTAGGGATAATCACTCAGACTTGAGCATTCCAGCGTAGTTTACTTTGTCTTTCTCTCCTCCGGGGAAGGAATCCCATCTGCCTCTAAAATATCTAATCTCAAGTGACGGGGTCAATCTCGTTATTTCCCGTCCATCCAGCCTTGCCTCCCTACTCGACCTTTTCCTCCGCCTGTCCCGTTTCTGATTTGAGAGGGAGAGAAAGATGAGAGAAGGGTAATTGTTATGGAGACAATGTTATTTCATTTGATAGTGGAGAAGTATCGTGGTTGTAACTGTCAGGAATACTTAAATTTGAATTTCCAACTCACGGGGTGCTATAGAAAATTTCAGTGGTAGCAAATATAAAATTTTCATCGGAGTTGCTTCACTCTTGTGAGAAGAAAACTTTAATTATTTATTTTAAGAGTAATAACAATGAAAATAAGATTTTGCGTAATTTATAAAAAAGGTTATATTCACATATTTTATATCAATCATTGCACCTTTCTTATATGTAATGGCGTCTACCTTCGATTTGAACTTTTTGATTTCTTCAACTTAAAGCCAGTTTATCTCTTATGATGAAATTGCATATTCCCGTAGGAGATTTTCGCTGTGATGGGTCATATTATATCCCGATGGTTTCTTTTGCGTAAGGAAACATTTTAATGTTAATTCACCTCTGTTATTAAATGCATAACTACACCGTATGCTACTTCAAATCAGCAAGTATAATTGTTGGATGCATTGGTTCATTCAGATCAGACAGTGGGATGATATACGAGGTGTTTGAGGAATACAGGAGAATGATAGAGCTCGCCACCCAAACGTTAGGTAGTTATTCAAGAAATTTTTCTATCCTTCGGAGGTATTAACTTTATTTTGCGGACGCAAAATCTTTTAAAATGTTCTTTTCGCCAGTAAATACGAAACAAAAGATAGAGTTTAATCTAAAATAACTGTATCAGAATATTCTTTATCATTAAAACACTTGAGGGTGGTCTGGTAGTCAAACTTTTTTCCGTTGAATGAATATTTTTGAAAGTATACTAGTTTTCTTCTGATTACAATCTCATTCGTTGCCCGGAGTCAACTGTCTGAATTAGAACACGGTTCTTTATGGAATCCCAGCATATCAATGACTAAGTTCTAACAACACATATCTCAAAATTTGACCGGTTTGAAACAGGTATCTTAAACAAAGTGTTATGACATTAAAAAAAATAAAATTCAAGCAAAAAACAAATCTTTGTTTGCAAATGTATGCTTCTTTTTCAGTTTTATGAATTTTTGGTATTTAATTTCAGTGCACAACTAAAAATATAAATCTTTTATTTTGCTCTCCTGAAAAGTTACTATTTTTGAGATACGTGTTGTTAGAACTTAGCCATCGATATATTACAGCAGACGTCGCTAGGTAACCAGTTTCCCTACGGACACCGGACATAGTATAGGATATCGAGAGGGGCCCTAGTTAGGCATTTCGGGAGAGCATAACGAAGGGCAAGTGGACAGCCGAAAACTCATTAATGTGGGGACATCATGACGCAGCCGTCCTCCGCATTTCCATCGTACCATTCCCAATTGAAACGAGGGGCCGCAGGTGGTCTCCGTGCTATGACAACGCGTAAAATTTATTTCCTGTTTGTGTGTTGGGGAGGTAGAAGGGGTCAGCAGAGAATGGGTGGTGGTGGTGGATATCATTTCCCTTTGAAGGCGTGCACTCAGCGTGCCCCGGGATAAATTTACGGAGATTTCAACTCCGCAATCGTTTCCACTAAATCTGTATCATTTGCCATTGCCCTCTTTTTGCGTGCTCCTCGGCCGAAATAATGAAAAAAAGGGCGAAATAATCTATTGGCCGGAACCTTTTTGGGTGCTCTCGTTTGTTCCCTCATTCGTCGTATTCCCTTACTCCGCGAGCAAAACGATCAGGGCCGGGAGTATTGGACGCAAAATCGGGCGACCGTGAGGTGGTAATTCATCCGAGCAATCGACCAGCCAATATTCCTTGCCCGTTTCGTTTTTACGCAGACGGAACGGCGCGGGCGGAGAGTGAAAAAAAATAGGAGGCGCTGGCATATATTTTGCGCAAAGCGAGCGTGTTTTATCCGACCGTATTGCTTCCTCTCTTTCTTTCTTCGCCATGAAAGCGACTCCTCGGTATTTCCCCAGATGATTTTTGCACTGGGAGTTTTCTCTCTCACTTTTTTTCTACCGCATCGCCTTTAACAAATACATTCCTGCGCCTCCAGAACGTTTTATTTGAGGAGCGCAAAACGGTTTTACAGTGAAAGATTTTATTCGGTTCTCTGAATCCGTTATTATCGTCGCAGAGAATCCTTTGTTCTTCCCCCACATAAGGGACGCTGCTGTATTTAGCCTTTTTTTAATTAGAGTAGAATGCTTGGATTTTTGAGTTTGAACCTTGAAAAAGAACCGATTAATTATTCTCTACCGATAAATAAGTTCCTGGTAGCCCTGCGGAATTATTAATCATGTTTAGAAGTGCTTTAGTGACCTATTCTTCTATACATTTGCGCTAACGTTTTCAATCGCAATATATCACCTTACATAATGATACGAACGCCAAGTCGTAATTTTTCCTAATTGGCTGGCATTACTTAGCTTAAGAAATCGTTTCTAAGTACCTTTTTGGTGTTTGATGAAGATTTTTCTCTTATTATCCTCATTAATTTATTATGAATCGCTAATTTTCATCGCCGATGCGAAATCCAATTTTAAATTTAAGAACAGTTATCTAATATTTTTACTTCCCTGATATACTGATTATTGTATTATCCGTGGATTCATTTTGAAACTATGTTTACACCCATTTCCCAGCAAAAATTTAGTGACGGAAGCATAGAATTGAGAAGTTACAATTTTTTCGATTCAATATTTATAACGGCAGATTCGATTATAATTTTGGACAATTAGTTGATTCATTCTCAGTATAAAATTCGGCAGTTAGGAATTAAGTTTACCTATTGAAGCATTATGTATTTTTGTATTGGGGTAGCCTTTGTATATTTCTATATTAATTTTTACTTTTTGGAAAGAAGGGTGCCATATTGCGAGTTAAATACGGTCGTCTCAAATTCGGGGTCACTTGCAAACCCTCCTCCACCCAATACGTTAATTCTACTGGGCCTTTGTGGCCATTCTACTTTCCTCAATCCATCCCCATGTGCCCTGAAATTTCATCCTATCCTCCGTCTTGTTTCCTCTTTTTCTCTTTCTTCCCTCTCATCCCACGACGAGGATACGCATGATTTTACCCGGCGTGTCACTCGTTTTCGCGGCATTTAGTTCGTACGTGGGCCGAGGGTTCCTTCGGAGATGAGGTGCGTGTGGAGCAGCGAAGTATGTATTTGTAGGCTCGGGAAGATCCCGTCCTCCCGGAAACAATGGCGAGGCATAAATCGCACAACGCCCACTTCGTTCGAAGGCCCCCTTAAGTCTCATCTTGGAACCCCAACCACCCCTTTTCCTCGCCTCCTGCCTCCACGCCCTCTCTGTACCTTTCGGTTTCGCTGCCATATCTTCCTACTTGGCCACCCGTTATCATTCCAGTGTCTTTTTCCCATTTCGTGTTTCCTTTCCATTCATGCAACCTTTACATTTGCTCATTTCAAGTTTTCTCTCTCTCATGCCTGATGAATTCGACGAATCTCTCATAAACCAGCTGGGCGGAGCCAACGAATGCCTGCTAGTTGCCTGCCTTTGTAGTATAGCTTTGACTTTAGGTGCTAAATATTCAAGTAAAATATTCCGTATCACTGCAATTTTATGACTCAAAATCCTCTATCTCGATGGCTCTTGTTTTACGTTGTTCTCTGAAATGTCTTCATTTCCCCATTCTCTTTCGTCTGCAGCTGCGGTCGCAAGAAAAACTTTCGGAGGGTACGATTAAAGTTCACCGGGTCTGCGTCAGTTTCTTTTTCACGTACTTTTGTGACAAATTTTTATTCTCATGTAGGTGTTATTACGTTGTGCATACGATTAATATATTTAGGAATTATGAAGAAAACAAATTTACGTTTGGGTATTGGTTAGTTATCGTGTCAAGTTTTGCAAAGAGTTTGCTATTTGTGCTAAATATTTTTGTAATCTACCCTTAACTTGTTTTCCTATAGTATTCCCGAAGAAATGCCTAGAGATAGCTCTAAATTCAATCATTAATTATTTTTCGTCTCGTTTGTAGCGCCGTTCAATGTAGATTGTACTTTTCTTGATATCTTCTTACGCCTTTTTGTCACGGTCATTGCTGTAGCTTGTCATTGTAGTATGAAGACCAAGATAGGACCAGTGTATGACAGGCCTCTCAGCCCACAACTCAGTTTGATTTTACATATTGCAATTCATGATATGTTGACGAATAGGATATTTTGAGAATTTTCTTAGATGCCCCTCTGTAATGGTGAGAATTTTCGCATATAGTAATCATTAATTTATATCATCAGGCATCGGGAGCAGCAACCTATTACTAGGGAATGTTAGTTATTAATTTTTGTGTTTTTTTTGTCCTTGTATTAAAAACTTAAATATGCTTCATATTTGAGGGCTATCGACGTTAAGCCCTGATTTTGCATGTTAAATAGTTTCAAATTGCAATATCACCTGCATTGATATTGCAATCCCTGGGACTTAATTGAGATATAGCCTCACTCTTTGTATCCGAGATGTATGAGATTAAGTCATAAATATGAACTTAATTTTCGTGCAAGGCTTTTGTCTTCTCGCGGTACGGGCGTTTCTGTGGGTCGGATTGCCCCATTGCTGCCTACGCATTGTCGAAAAGTCGACGATTGCCTGAGCATTCCAATCGCAGCGGTTGTCAGTGCAAACCCGGCGGTATGTCGCCCGATCCAGAATTTTTCATCTTCCTCGCGACTCTCTTGAGCTATCCCGCGGAGAGTATTCACATATATGCGCGCCCACCTTTATTAACTGAGTGCCATAAATCATGATGGCGATGATATTTTTTTTTCTTTCGAAAGTTCTCCAAAGGGGCCTCACGCTTTCTTCCTTGTGACGCCTTGTGCGTGGGTATCTTAACGAGTCCTGGAATAAATTAAAGCTTTCATCTCAGCCCGTTGTCCCCTTTCCGAAACATTAAATGCCCCTGACTCGTCATTTTTTGCTTCAGGAAGCAGTAATTCTGGGAATATTAATGGCTTACCTTACGGATCATGACTTTAATATCATTGGCACAGGATTCTTGTTCGCGATCATTTTGAAGAAGTATTATTTTTGTCTTAACCTGAGTAAATAGAGGATTTTAAGTCATTATTTCCTCTTCTGGAATCCCACCACTTAATTCGTACCTTCAATTTATGCCCTCGAGCTTTCGGCAAGTCGTTTAGTTTGGTTTACATTTTGTCTCTCGATGGACTTGAGCAAAATTGCAAGTATTACCCATCCTACGTTAAACCTCAAATCAATCTTTGCAACAGTTACATCTGCTCGCAATGGGTTTTTCGCTCATGTGTCATGAGTAGAGATACGTGAAAATAGCACTTTCATTTTAATTTTATAGCATTTTCAATTACAGTTTATAGCATTTTGTAGCATCTATTTTTTTTCTTTATTTTCATAACATATCACTAGCAGTTGACGACAAAGTGTGATGAAACACATATATTTGAAATAATGCTGTATAGTTTAAATAATTATGGGATATAACAATAATAAATTAAGGAATAAGATATAAAGTAAGTAATTACAAATGATATTGGTAACCTGAATATCATTTACACTTGTTGAACATCAACAATGAACAAGTTTCAACACTTTCTTCCTTCAACCGCTTGCGTCTGACAGTCACAACTAGATTGTACTGGCTGAAAAACCTCTCTGCGTCCACGATGCTAACTGGTGTTCAGATTGTGTGGAATGCAGAATTACCAAACGTAGTTTTTTCTTGGCAGATGGCAAGAAATTTTTGCTTAACATCGCAGAATCTACCAGGGTTCTCTCTCAACCTCTCTAATAGCTACCGATGAAAATACATGTAACCATCTATGAAGCAGTAAGGCCCAACATCCAGTGGCGCAGCGAGGGGCGGCCTCGGCTCTAAACATATACGAATTTAGCCATCTAAAAGGCAAATTTGCGGTTTAAATATCATAATAGTCTTGTCATCGCGCCTATGTTGCATTCATTCAAATGTATCGCATCGATATCGCATTTATCGCACATGCGAGTCATGAAATATTTGCTTCATTTCCCTGATTTTAAACCGTTTTGGCTATGCATTTGTGCACATTATTCTCCCTTTTTTAAATTCATATTATGGCCTATTTCCAATAGTTTTCAACTCATTTTTTACGATACATTTTCTCACCTCCCCACCTATCTTGCCTCTTTCGAACCTTATTCTCTCCTTAATCTACAAACCATCGAATCGTGCGGTCTAGTTGGGTGGAAAAATTTTGTGGTGCCACTTTTTACCTAAGGCAGTTTATAAATTGCTTTCAAGTATTGTAAGTTATTCAATAAGGTGCTGGAAACACCCTTAAACTGAGTGGCTTTATTATAAAAATGGGACGTATATTTCCCTTTTTTCCCCTGACTTTCTGCATTCGTTTACGTCCATCAGTGTCCATCGCAAAGTAGTCCATCGTTAGCTCAAAGAGTTTCCCAGCGCGCTTACTTTGCCTCGAGGTGAAGAAGAGTCCTCATTCCGCTGAAGGAATTATGGCCTCAGAATTTCCCCTCCCGCTGCGAAAGGGAAAGGGTTCTTTGGAATTTAACAAAGTTTACTGTTAACTTCCTGTAGTGTGATATATATCCCATATCTTTAGGCTCATCAACTTCATTGTTCTGCTCTATTGCTGTTCTTGCGTTATTTTTCTCTACTTTTTGTGTTGCACAGGAACCGTTGTTGAGTCCATGGAGTTATTTTATTTTATTCCCGAGAGCTTGCGTGTAGTTTACGGTGCAATAAAATACAAATTTTGCTGTCGCCGACTTTCCTCGGGAATGTCATTGGAGGGTCATTAAATACGTTTTGAATTGCTTTGCTGATCCCCTTCAACCTTAGCGTGGTTATGTTCATGTGGCACGACGAAGTGTTACTGGAGGCGCATTTCTTATCCTCAGCTTTCTTCTGTAATTTCCAGTTTTCCAAACAAGAAATTATAGGGAAGAAAGCTGAAATAATTTCTAGTTTTCTGAGCCAAGAACAATTGCAGAAAGTTAAAAACCTCTACACCTGTCTATTAATTAATATAGTAATGCAGCGATGTTGTGGCATGCTCTATGCGGTGATTGTGCACAGTCATTGAAACCCCGGTCGTATTTTTACATCATGAGGATGTATTGTGCGAACCAATCGCGGGGTTGAATCACTGGATGAAAGTGATGTATTGTTAGCATGTTATTAATTCATTGTTCTGAAAAAGGAATTCCCCATACTTACCCTACGTTTTTCTCTGTTAGAGTGATTACTTTTAAGTGTTATTTTTAGTTGGTACTACTCGCCAGGGATATGCATTGGTAAGGGGTGAAAGACGCAAACATGCCCGGTCTCTCGATGCGAGTGAAGTAGCAAATAATAGAGTTCAGTATGCAAAATAATTTTTGGTCGAGAGCTGTAGATAATAGCTTGAGTAATATTTTCAGTGGGAACAAAATGATATTTAAATGGTTTTTATATTTTTAAATAGCATGTCTTTTAGTCATTACTAGACATTCTTATGTATGCCTACGTGTTTCGCCTCTCACAAAGACAATCCTTTGGCAAACCGCTGCCACCAACTAGAAATTAAAATCTTCACGGGAAATCAGCCGGGTAAGGATGGACATTGGACATGACGATGTCATGGGCTTCATTCGCCGTGAAGGCGATGGCAGAGATGGCCATTGAAACGTTGGCAGCAATGTCCATCCTTACCCAGCTGATTTCCCGTGAAGATTTTATCTACAGCATTCGCCGGGAAAGCACTAAATCCTTCTTCAACTGGAAATAATCTTACGCCTACGAATATTGCTCCTTGTTCGCGCAATAGAATGCGCAAGAGACCAACTCCGTTTTCCTTCAATGAAGTTCGTTGTTTGAATTGTGCATCCGGACACGTGTGCCTCTTCCCAGATGCCCCTCTTGTGTCCATTCGCCTCCACTGGTCATTTCCCCTCCTGCCCCTCAACCGAGGAATCTCCTACATATTCCGTTCCCTTCCCCGACTCGCCGTGTTAACCTCATCCTCCGGGGGCGATCACGCCCTGGCCCTACCCTTTAACCCCTCACCCGCTGCGAGCTCCTCCCATACATTTGTCATAACAACGATGCTCACCCTTAAATCACGCAAACGATGATATACGTATACTTTGGCCTCCGAGGTGCGTGAGGCCCGACCTTCTTCCTCCCACGACCGAAGCTTTCCCTCGCATTGGAAAATATGGGTACCTTCTCTCTCTTGTATTATCTCTCCCGTCTTTTATCCCTTCCTTCTAGGCCCCTGAGGGTCGGATCCAGCAGTCTCACAACGAGACCTTTTTTTCCTACCATGCGTTTGGTCCATCACGGTCCTTTTCGGGACCCCCATAGAATAGGGGAAGGTCTCCCATTTCGTTACATCTGGTTTTCTCGCGAGGATTCCTCGACGTTTTGGGTGATTTGCCGTGTCCTCCGCCTCATTTGAGGCGTTTATCGTGCATTAGTTGCCCATCGATGATGCTGGGACTGTTTCTCGCGCGTGATATATCGGTCCTGATTTTTCGCTCGCAGCGCAGTTTTATCTTCATCCATTGGAATGTACGAGGAGGACTCATTTTTTTAAGGGACCATATTTTATGTTTCCGTTTTCCGTGGATATCGTCTGGTTTCGCTCTGGTTTTGAGGCTGCGCCAATCTTTCGTGATGAATCGGTTTACCGTGATGTCAAACAGCCACGAGTTTATGCGTGCTTGTAGTTAGGGAACGTTTGCCAGTCCGTCTCTGACGCTAACCCTAGTCAGGGGAAATAGATGCATAATTTTTCCCCGTTGATTTATCATCCTCTACTTTCCCTTTCAGTAGGTGAGGGGTGATCTGGTATATTTTCCGTTTTGAACGATTTCGTAAGGTATAAAATTTATCTGTAGTATTGTGTTATCGGAAAAAATTGATGATTTATGTGCGACATTGACTGCCTTTTGCATTTTTGGTTGTAAATTCTTGCTGAATAGTTTAATATAACATTTTCCATTAAGTTTGGGGTAATTTTGTAACCTTTTATCTGAATCAGTTGAAAAATGTTATTATCGTTCGCACCAAAAAATAATTCTTCTTATCAAGTAATCCCTGGGAAATACATCTCTTTATTTTGTGAGTAACATAATAAAGCCGTCCTTATTTAGGTTTTTACATTTGAGTTTTAAAGAATTGGTTGCGATGAGTAACTTTAACAGTGATTTCTATTGATTTACAGTAAGATCGACTCACTTTTGGGCAAAGAGCAATATTTAAGAGGTTATGTTATTTTGAGTTGGTTAATGGTATATAACTGAAGACAAGTTGTTATCAAATTTATTGAGGTCGGACTTGAGTATCACATTTCTAGCTCTTATATGTTATTTTTTGTTTTGCAGGAGAATGGGAATGTTTTATCAAAAATATAATGGAATTGAGATGTTTACTTACTCATTTTATGATTGGCATGGATAACTTTTGTTCCATTTAATTTAGCTTTCTTCCAGAGTGGTTGAAAGAACATATTCGATCGCCTTTTCGATGGATTTGCGAGTTCAAATTGCGCATATTGCGCTCTTTTGAAATCCGAATTGGTTAAACAAGTCATTTTCCACGAAAGCGTAATCGTCTATAGTGTGTGTCCTTCTCCTATCCACTGCTTAATTGAACGTTTTAGTAGACAGATAAGTGACGCCGTCCTGGTGACTAGATAGCTCGGTTTGACTATGTAAGGGGAACCCATTTCCGCCAAAACCATCGGAACAGGTGACTGATCCTTTTTCAGCCTTGTTTTTAGGCCTTTTTCCTGTCCACCAGAGCCTTTTTTACCTTACTTTTCTTCAATTGGATGGAGAGAGAAGTGTAATGTGTTGGTGTGAGGTCGCGGATTAATTGAATGGAAAGGGCGGCGCAGGCAATGGACCCTAGGGACCAGGGAGTTGTCAAGGGGAAATCAGAGGGGAGTGAAATGGTGTAGCTTTTGGAGCTATTGGTTCCGATTTCAAGGATTCCGTTGTTGGGGTCGTTGACCTGAGCAGTAGAAATCCCCAGAGATAGTACAGAAGGATAGGTCGTGACGTCACAGACGTGTGACTACCTTGCAGTGGTGATGTTCGAACTCTTTTTTCTTCTTTATGAGGAGCATGGAAAATTGGTGTGCATTTATATACAGCAGTCTTCCTGCTAGAAATTTAATAGTTTATCAGATTTCCTCTTGAAAGTAGAGGAGCTTATAACGGCTGTTCCCCTTTAAAGTTTTGGCAGAAATCCACAAAAAGTTTTGAGTATTTAGAAATGAACCTCTTGTTCTGCAAGTGAATCTCTATAATTATTTTAAGTGAGCAAATTGGCGACAGGAACTACCTAATGCATGCACTCTTATCCCACGCAAATCGGTTCTTCCGATCTATATTCGGGTATGCGTATTTTGGGCATAAATGAAAATACTCAATTCTCGCATACGTACTTTTTTCTTGAGGAATATTTGAGCTCCTATGCTATTCATGGAGTGCAAGTTATTAATAAATGCGAAGAGTAAGGACTAATTAGTCAAGCTAAGTATAATATTTATGAGATGATGACCGAATCATCCTATTCAGTATCGGGTGCTCGCACGACTGAGAAAGGTGTGGGTATGCATTCAGGGTATTTCTATCTGGGCGGAGTTGAGGCATGAAAGGGTGATGATGAAGTATAAAGAGCGTGACAAGCATGATGGAGATCGGATGTGTAGGGAGATGTTGTCGGGTATTTATTTTAGGGCGGGACCTTGGAGGATGAGAGATCTTAAGTCCACTGGATACTCGAAGAAGAAAGAAATTCACCTAGAGAATGGTTGTACATTTCTGCTCAGGAGATCAGGACTTTAAAGGCCTGCGTTTTTTAGTGGGTTATAGGACCATTGCATTGTCGAAGCAATAGATTCGTTCGGGAAATAGTTTCATTTTTGTTGCAAGCAAATATTACCTTGTTTTTACTCGCGTCGAAAACTGAAAAATATTTTGTTGGTTATTCAGTATTTCTGATTGATAAGGTGGAAAACAAATTAGAAAAGTTTTTCCACCTTTATTTGTAGTTATCCTACTTTACCTTAACCTTATGTTCACACAAACTTCAATTGAAGTATTTATTTTTCTAATAAAATGTTGACACTTAAGAGTGAAGTTCTAGCAATGATGGAAAATTTTACAGTGAAATTTTAATTTAATTAATGCCATATGGAGAACGGGTGTATGAGCTGTGACCAAATAAATACAATTCTTAATGGGAGAGTGATGAATCAATTATTCTAGTGTATAACAGGTAGTCATGCCAATTCGTAATGATATGCATGTAGCATATTGGCAGGTTCGAGATAAAATAATCTTACATATTAGCGGAATCATGAACGTGTAGCGCTCAGTTACTATTTCAGAGTATTGAAATAAATGTGGTCTCATTTTATACCAAGAAGGGATTAGAGCACGTCCTCAATTGGAAAATCTTTTCCAAAGCATGGTCTTATCTCATGGTTCTAATTTAAAGCGAGTCACTGTCGAAAATTTTGGACAAATCCAATCCTCACGATCGAGAGATATTAGGAGAAATGGAGGACTGTCACTAGTTGGATTTGCCAGTGGGAACTTCTCTAGGTTTGAGTAGAGAGAGGATGATGGCCTTTGATTGGCGGGAATTGAGGAATGAAACTTCAGAGAATGAAAGATAAGCGTATGGCGAGGACGGTGGTACAAATAGCCTGCTTGTGGAAAGGTGCATATCAGGAGCTCGGTATTCGTGGTAGGTACTTTAGTGGCTTTATATGGAGAATTCCAATGCCCCCTTCGCAGCTTGAACATACTTATGAAGGGGGTTGTGAGTTTAGGAGAGGAGTGTTCAGGAAATCATTAAAGTAATCCAAGGGGTGTGCTGATGGGTGCTGGAGATGCCCACCCACTCACCATCATTGGAGGCTCTTTTTTTGTAGGAATGAAATGGGGACGAGTGGATGCAAGGCTGTTTGTGAGGGATTTGGGTGGGGGAATGGGGAATATTGGGCAGCTGAGATGGGAGGGGAACAGTTTGTAAGAGTTGGACACGACAGAGGGGTGGGGTTTGGGGAGCTAGTCATTGCGTCGCCGCGGGAAGCCTGCCCTTTCACGGCTGGAAAATTGTCGGTCCCAACGCCGAAAAATTCCTCCTGCTTTTCCCTCGCTCCCACGTCATGCGCTGCCACTTTACGGTGAAGTGTTAAATAAGGGATAGGATATGATCATAAGCTGGGAGGTACCAAAACTCAGTGGCTCGAGCAGTAAGGATGCATTCACAACTTCCAGCATAGCTATTAATTACATTACGTTTATTTTTTACCTAGTTATTTTTGCTTTAGCAAAATTAATGGAACTGATTATTTTTTTATATAAAAATTGTATAGTTTTCTCATTCACCTCAGGAAGCAGGAAGACCTCTCTCTGAAAAGATGCTATTAAAATTATAAGAAATCTTGTTAGTGCTTCATGATCTGAGAATTGTTTGCTTCTTTTTATTCAGTTTGCTTCCCGAAAATACAATAAAATTTCCGCTGTGAGCGGCTCATCACATTCGTTGCTCTATAAAAAAGATTTCATTTTTAATGATCCTGTTCTGTTCCTTAAATGTTGCTTCAGATATAGTTACCGCAGGTAATTAATTGTAGGCTTCCTAGAATTAAATCACTGCATGAAACAAGTGAATTTGTTCGCAGTCACGTGCACGAGTGCAAAGTTAAATACACCAAGGATGATGTTCACCATGAATAAAATCCCAGCTAAGACAAATATTTTTTCATAGCGATCTTCATCATTGGTTTAATTCCTAGGATTGCATAAAACTTGGAACAGGTTTTAGTATAAGCAAAACGAGATTCTACTCAGCAATTACGAGGGAAACGTTTTGTTGCATGTGAGGGGGCAGTACATCGTATTAGGAAATCAAAGTAGACTTCTGCATTAACGAAGAAGCTATTTCCCTCACCCCTTCTCTTCCTTACCTATTTTTCCCATCTTTTTCTGCAAATTTCGCTCCAAGGCCGACTAAGCTATTCCGCATAATTGACCCAACAGGATGTTTCCTTCCCTCTCCGTGCACATCCAATCGTGTATTCTTCCGCCCTTCTAACTATCAATCCTTCAAGGCAATAGCCCCCGTTCCCCTTCTCTTTCCAAACCCTTTCTGGTAAACCGCGCAGTCGAGCGAAAACGAGCAGCCCGCTGTAGACTCGTCGTGCGACGGTCTCTTTCAGGATTCCCTTTACGGACACAAAACTTTTCGGTATTCACAATTGCCTCTTTGCCAATAGGCTTTATAGTGTACTATATGCTGGATAATTATAACTTTTGTGGCGGTTATCCTAAGGTTTGGGTCCGTTTTTAATCAGTAAGGGAAATTATGAATTGTGACAGCAACTTGTAATGCTATTGAAGTAGGAAACTCCTCGTCTGGCCTCGGTGGCGGCGGGATGAAGTCCTCTCCTACTGCTAAAACGAAGGTCGTGGGTTGAGTCCTGCCTGGGTCGGTTGTCCCTATCTAGGGCAAAGAGGTTCGTGTACGTATAACTGTTATATGTAATGAAAACCCCGATGAAAAAGCCAAATAGTACTGTTTAATAGTTTTCAAAGGAAATAGTTTTCAGTGATGTGGGAATAATAGAAAAATAAAATAATTAATTTTTTTATGATTTCACTGTTAAATTGTTAGAGTTCATAAAACCATCTTTCAATGCTAAGTCAGCTTTCAAACTTTATTTTTTGTTATTTGATTACGAGGTAATCATGTAAAATTTACGAAAGGGGTACAGTGCGTTCTTGCCAGCGCGCGTGTCGCTGGAAGAATTCCCTTAAACTTATTTATGCAATTTCATATGGTGAAGTACCTTCAATTTGGTGGAAAATTTTAAATAGCATATTCAGCCTTTTATTCGTGACTTCGAGTAAGGACGTCCTGGTGCGTATTTTTAAATGCAGCCAAAAAGTCACAGATAATTTGCAATTTTGGGATTAGTGAAATCAACTACACCATGAAAATATTTTTAATAGCTAGACTTTGTGTGCATGTTTATTTTTAAAAATATAACCAGCAATGTTCGATATTTTTGAAGGATAAATATTATTCAGAAGGGATAGTGTCGATTAATTTTCTCGGAACTCGGAATGCTGGAGATTTGACCCAACATACTGTTCTCAACGATACGAGCGACTGGAAAGCCCCCTCATAGCCTTCCTCGTCAACAATCACTGAACCGCATGTGCTTGAGTTGAAGGGCCTTTTCTTTGTCAAGGTATCGTTACTAACATCCCCCATAAGGGATAACTGGCAAGGATCTTAGATCCGATGACGCATAAGGCCTTTCCCTATTCCCTCCATCCCCATCGAATTGATGTGACAAAAGAAATCAGGTGTGATTGGATGGCGAGGTGTCCACTCCAGATCGCTGCCCTCGTCACGGGGTGTAGCGGGTGGTGGGAGAAAATTGCACCCTGTCGGTCTGTGCGGGGGAGGGTAGCAGGCATTCGGGAGAAGAGAAAAAAACGCGCGAGGGGCACGAGGCAGTCGAGTGCATCTGGCAACCTCGTTACCTTGTCAACGAACCGACTACCCACGCAGTCCCTTCCTGAAAGCCATCCGTGAAAGCGGCGTGGTACGCTGTAACACGGTGCCACCGTGAAAGTAGATCCACCGCCCATTCCTCCCCCTCTCGCCACTCCGATCCTTATTTAATACCTACCGCCCAACCTCCCCATCCCATGTCGAGGCTGCGCGGTTCGGGTCGTGAAACCCACCAAAAAACTCTTAATGCCCTTGATGAAGTGAAACGCGTGCTCCCATGTCCCGCTGAGAAGCTTATAACCCACCCCCACTTCCTTCCTCCCATGCCTCCCCCAACAGATCCAAGTCGCCTCTTTCCATTCCATCTCTTCCAATACTCCTTATTTGGAGATCGTGATATTTCGTGACCGTGGTGGAAACTCGGGACCGCGATGAATGTTTTTGTGAAATCCATGTCCTTATGTTCAAGGTCCCTGTATTTGTAGTTACCTCTTACTGTGCTGGCCCTAATAATGTATACCTGTGCCCCAGTGCTGGCCATTTTCAATAGTTTGACTTATTTCTTAACAATCAGCCTTTGATGCAAGGAATGGGTGTTTGGTATCATTTTAATGAATGAAATTTGCTTTTGTTATTTATTTATTTAGAGATTAGTTCAAAATGGCAAACTACCATTTTTCAAAAGATAATAATATATTGGCTATATGGCTTAATATTACGTCCATTACAATTTTCGAACGCCCATTACGCCAATTGCACGCAAATTGCCCAGTCGAAACGGAAGCGTTCGCGGAAGTGTCCGGGAAGTGTTGCGGGAGTGTTCAGGAAGCGTTTAACGGTACGTGGACGCTTCCCGGCAGCTTCCCGAACACTTCCTCAACACTACCTGACTGTCGGCCCTTCGCTTGCCGAACGCTTCCTCGCCACTTCGTGGTTGAAACACTTCCCGGACGCTTTCTGAACACTTCCCGTCTCCCGAAACTTCGGCTTCGTGGACGCTTCCTCGCAACACCCGGGATGAAACGCTTCCCGGACACTTCCTCAACACTTCCCGGCTCTCGACACTTCGGTTTCGCGGACGCTTCCTCGCCACTCCCGGGTTGAAACGCTTCCTGAACACTCCCCTCTCTCGACACTTCGGCTTCGCTATTTCAGTCATAGGACTTCCTCAAAGGATTGCTAATTTGTAATTAGTAAAGTATGATTGAAAGGGCAAATAACAGTTGAAGTTGCATTTGAGAGAATTCGCAAACAACCCACGTGAAACGGGAGCATCGATGAAGTATTGCGGGAGTGGAAGTAGCGGTTGAGTGCTGTGTGGGATATTAAGGAGCATTTTAAATGTTATCTCGGTAGTACACTAAAAACAGCTACGGCTTTACACAGTGCAATCCATGGTAGTGAAGAGGATGGTCGTACCGCCGTAGATTTCCTAAGTCCCACCGCCGCCAGCGAGGGTTGCAGCTGCTATAATGCCTTAGAATTTCCATGTCACTATTCGAGAGCGGTAGACAGGTGGTTACCGAGCCCGACTCGTACACGTAGGTCTAAGGTTCGATTCTTGAGCGCGGCATTTTTTTCGTAAATTTTTACCTTTCATTTTAAAAAAACCTGCTATTCATTATTATTACCATGATTTACAATTAAAATTTTATTTTTCCATGTGGAAATCTTTTTTTGCAATGTGGCAGCGTCAGGTGTCGGATGGACACTTCCTGAACACTTCCCGAACACCTCCGAAACGCTTCCGGAAGCGTTCCAAGTGGGCCATAATCTGCTTCCCGGACACTTCCGCGACACTTCCTCAACGCTACCTCAACACTCGCCCGCCACTTCCCGAACACTCCGTCCGACGCTTCCCCAACACTTCCTCAACGCTTCCGTTTCGCCTGGGTGTTCATATGCGCTCAGCTGTCAGTTTGTTAATACGGGTATAGCACGGTAATGTTGCTTGGACGTCCAACTACCCTATGCTATACGGTACATTGGGTTCGGTTCCATCGGGTTGTCGGAATTTTTTTCTCATTATTGACCTGCTGGAGAGAGATAGACGTTACCTCTAAGTAGGCTATTTAGGAAGAAAGCATTTCTCCTGTAGTTTTCCGGTTAAAAGCCTTGTAATTATATTTTTAGGGAACTGGAATTAACTTCTTAGTTTTATAGCCGTCAATATTATTCAGTTTTATTGAGCGAAAATAATTTTTGTCATTTTTTAATTTTAATGGCACTAAATTTTGAAATAACATACTTTCTTTCTATTTTCAGGTAAGTGTTACCCGCGAATCTTCTCTTAAGTGTATCGATATCCTCAGATGGGGAGTATGGAAATCTGTGAGTAAAAACTAATGTCCTCCGATTGATGTGTAAGCACTGAATTCTGTGACGGATAAATATATATTATACTGTGGTCTCCCTAAAATTATCACAAAAGCAGAAATAAACCGTGGTTTTTTCCTAAATTTTATTCCATCGTAGGTATTATGAGCTTTGCAAACCATTGTACAATCATTAAAGGTATTTATTTCCCTGCCTAATGCCAAAAAGTACAACTAGATTCATAGATAATCTGTGGAATTAGGCACCCCAGAAGATACAATCTTTTTTAGGGGTTACCATTTAATGAAAATAAAACAATGCTCGGCAGTACATTTTACGAAATAGTTTTTAACAAAAGCAGCTCATCATGATTCATCATAAAAATTTCTACGGTGGTTAATTGTGTTGCCTCCTTAAAACGACCATAAGATAGGAATGATTGTTAATTTAGCCCAGTACATTAAAAATTATCCCGAGATACCCTTGACTTGGACGGACGAGGTTCTCCTCAGTTTTTCATGCCAGGTGAGCAAACATGCCGCTGGGTTTTGGCCCACCTTTCCTCACACCATTCCTCGCACTGCTATATTTCCTTGCCGACCCACCCACGGCTCCTGATTCACACAAACGACGACAACTCTTTTGGGTCGCCACCCTTTTATATATCTATAGGTATGTTGGACCTCTTTCCATCCTCCCACTCTCAGCACCGATGACGCGATCCTTGTATTAGTGCGTGTGTCTACCTCCTCATGTCTCATTAACCGCACCTCTTTAGGGCAACGCTCGAATCTAAAGGCTTTGTCACGTTCGGCGCTATTCATCAAGGACTGAGAGAATCGACTCCCACTCGCGAGGTAAAGTTCCGCGATACACAAACCTTCCACACACTGTCCGGTCTCCATTCGGCAGCATCCTCCAATTCGTAATAATGCACCCTATATTTAACCCAGTTTAATGCCGCGTCCGGCGACAATATGGCTGATTACTGGCTCATTGTCTGGATCCGCGAGAAATATCCTTCTTTTGTTCTCCGCGGCCGTTTCGGAACGGAATCATGTCGAAATTTATTGGGATTATGGACCTCTCCACTGCATTCTGTCTCTCTCGTCTCTTTGTAATTTTCCCCCGGATTTGTCGTTAATTATCGCTCCGCAGTGGAAAATGCAGCTGCGGAATTGTCCCGGGCCCGTCGGAGGTGACGTTTTTAGCTAGTTTCCTGTGCTCTCGCCAACGACATCATCATCATCATCGTGGTCATTGGGATGATTAATGAATTCGTACAGGAAGCGGCCTAGTTTGCTAGCCAGTTGTTTGGCGGTTTAATCTCGAATAGTGGCGGCTATTGCTCCAATGCAGGTTTTAGGAATCGATCGTCACTAACTATTCGCTTCAAAAGAACATTCATCTCATTCACTGTATTTGTAGGTTTTCACTGTGGATTATGTCTACTCTGGGTCTCTTAAATATATGAAATTATATATTTAATACGGTTAAATAACCAATTTTATAGTGTAGAAGAAGATAAAAAGAAGCCATATTTTTTCCGACAAAACTTCTGATCTGATGTGCAAGAATGCCGATTTGTAGTTGTAATTAGCTCTGTGATCAGAAAATTAATAATTTTACTCTACGTTAAGCCTGCGATAAATTGTTATTCCTTTAAATTTGATTGATTAACATCCAATATTGATAAAATATAATCAAATAAGTAATTTAACCGTAATATCTTCATGGCGACTAAGATTTACCATAAAAAAAGAACATATTTATACCTTTGACAAGAGTTTGTGTAAAACCATCAAGTCATCTTTGAAATAGTTCAGAACAGAGGAAATATATAACGCAACAATTTTAGATCGATGACTAAGTTTAAATGTCATGTTATTTTTACGGGTAACGTAATGTATTACGTAATGTTATTACGTAATAGTGAGCCATGAAAACTTCTTCTCAGTACTTGAGTAAGTCTTAAGTAAATTAAGTAGCATAACATAATTTACACCCTGATAACTAATCAAACTCAATCTCTATTGGTAAACGATATCAAATGAGTTATGTGACTTCGGCAATTATGCGAGCCTTGTCGATCGAAAATTGAACATTTTCTCGCAAAACCCATCGAATTACCTTTCAAGATGTTTAAATTCCTCTCTTCAATATTCGGGTTTTTTTTGGGAGCGGCATCATAGCCATCATTCCTGAATGTAATTCAATAGCCTGATATTGAGCCAATGGATTTTTTCCAATAACGGTTTTTTCATCAACGTATGTCATTAACCCACCCTTTGGAACTCTTCGGCGTAAATGCTGTTTTCTGAGTAAAGGGAGACATAAATAGTGCCGCAGTGGATTTTCTCTTTGCCAATCAACTCCACTAGGTACGTGCTTTATTGGCAAACTTATTAGTGATTTATTTTCCTAATGGAAATCTATCTTGTTGCGGCGTCATATTGGAACATTCGCTTTAAAATAAATTTGAAAAAGAGTGTTGAGACATGTATAAAACAGATAGATATTTTCTACCGCGAGACTCAACGGTTTATTGACATAATAACCGTCCATGCAGCCAAATGGGCTCAATATGTTTTCCGATGGGCCAGGCGATGATGGTGTCTGTACGTATTTTCGGCTTGTTATCCCCAAGTGAAAGGCCTAAAGCCTGCGAGAGATCGCTGGGAGGCATCGAGTTGAATTATGAAAAGGGTATTGATGGGTTTTTAAGGCTCACTCATGAGCAAGTCACGAAAGATGGTCGTCACGATAGGGCATCGGAAAAGCGTTAAAAGGAAGTCCCGTGAGAAGTCGTGTGTTATAAGAACGAGGAGTAGAGGGATCTCGGTGGGATCCATTAAGGAGGAGGTCGACGTGAGAGAAATGCAAATGGACCAGAGATTTGACAATGCAAAGTCAATCACTCATTCGTTCATTAGAGTACCCGATGAAAGCCCGTGAGAAAATTTTTCAAGCTCCTGTATTTTTTCCTTTTTAATTTTTAAGCCCATATTGAAGCTTCTGAGATGGCATCGCATTGTATCAATTCATCGGCTAAAAATCTTAATTTCATGAAGCGGAGCGACTTGCGTGTTCGTGGTTCTTTGCGGAGCTTTGAATATGTCCTTGTGAAGTACCTAGTGTCTTTTTTTATTCGGTCGGCGGGGGGTTAAAAGTGAAAATATGAAATATTATTTCATAGTTTATTCTGGAAATGTATCATTCACTCGGAAAACTATCAGATAGCAATATCCGAAAGATATATCGGTGCCTCTGGTAATAAAAACGTTCGATCTTCTCAAAAACACACCTAGGTTTACATTTTGCCTCTATTCTCTTGAAAAATCCACTGTTATTATTATGATTGATTGTTAATTGGTTGCAACTTTTTATACCCTTTTTATTTTCTTCTTATTCAATCTCCTCATCTTTTCTTGTGTATTATCTATTCGTAGTAGTAAACTATTTCAAACTAAATAATATAAATGGACATATAGTTGCTGCAAAAAGATGTGTTCATTTTGAACTCACTAGTTTTATATTCGCGTCATTCTGTCGGATTGTTCGCATCACCACGTAGCTTCGCTCTATGAATTTAAGATTTTTAGCCGATGAATTGATAAAATGCGACACCATCTCAAAACCAACCGAACTAGACGCAGTGAAGTAGTGTCCCAGACTTCTAAATCTCGGACCGTTGTTTAACGTGGTCTGAAGTCGGGGAAAAGTTTAGGTGGCAGTTTTGTGCGCGCCCGGGAAGATGAAGACTGATGGCGGGGAAAGAGTGGGTGGATGCCGGGACTTGAGAAGGAGGCTTGTCGGACGAGCAGAAGACGGAAAATAGGATGGGGAGGAGAACGTCCGTGGGTGACTGAAGAACTAGCTAGGAGGGAAAACAGGGGGCTGGGGAGAGGGTGAATGTTTCAACGCGGGAGTCTCCCTGTGAATGACGTGAGGAACTTCGACCGGACGTAAAAGTGTGGGAAGGTAGTAGAAGGAACTCAGATGTTCGCCTCCCCACCTCCTCTTACTCTTTCCACCCGTTGCGCTTTTTTCCTCTTGCATCTGGTATTCAATGATTGGCCGGGGATGAATTGAATGCGTTGTAGAAATAGCACGGCCTTCTCGGTTAAAGTTATTAGCGTAATTTCAATTATTACCTAGATTCCAGGAATCCATAGTAATTATTTGGATCTGACGTGAAGATAAGTCCAAAGTGAATTTATAGGAATGCTGATAATATACTTAGGCAATCCTTTTTAATTATTTTTCTTCTTTAGCGGTTTTTTTAATGCTTCAGATTAAATTTTAAAATATGGCTTAGTTTTGTCCATAAGTACCTCAGCATTGTATTACCTATCTAATTACTGTTTTTACTAGGCTGAGGCCGCGTGCATGGTTCTTATTGCGTCATATGAAGCATGTACTGAATATTAAATACACTGATTATGGTTCCAGAGTGGCTGAATTTGCTCCTTCTCACTATTCCTCAAATATTAGTTCATATCTTTTGCCTACAGTCAGGGAAAAAGTGTCTGAGGCGGTCTCAGGATGTCTGAGGCGGTCTCAGGATGTCTGAGGCCCCCAGGATAAGCCATATAAAATATGTATAATGTATATAAAGGAAAATTACCATTAGTGCAACATCTACTTTCGAAGGGAAAATATTGTCTACGCGTAAAGACTCCTAAATTGTGATGATTCAGAGAGTTATTAATCTAGACAAGTGAAATAAAGAGATGAAAGCTTGGCGGATAAGATGGAACGGGGGGTGAAAAAAGATTACATTGAATGGAGTGTGGGAAAATGAAGGGTTTAGCATGGCGATGAGATAGGGGATGACGCGGTTGCTTTTTTTCTCCGTCGCGACCTGAGAGGGACGGACGGATGTGGTTTGAGATGCGAGGTTGGGTGAAAGCATAACGCCAGGATGAAGTTGTTCAAGTGCCATTTATGTTATGTCTATGGCCAAATGAGCAATTTTCTTAGGACCACAAACATGCCTGTTGGTTCTTGTTAACGATTTAGGTTATCAAGCAATCTGTGATCCAATTTCTCCTTCATCCTGAGTGACGGGATCCAGCCGAGATTGAATTGGATAATGGTTAAGAATTTGAGATTGGGTGAAGTAAATTCCATGAGAAGATACTTTTATTAGTGTTAAGAACACATAGTATGGTCCTGTCAGGCCTTCATACTTTTAAGATCAGATTTGTTAAATAGTGTCTGCGGATTATATAATATTTTTACTCTCAAAGGAAAAAGGGATTACTGGTGACATAGATGATCGATTCTCCCATGATAATGAATAAATTTATAGTTTTTTAGATTTAGAACTTTCTAAATTTTGTTAATTAACGCTCATATTATTATTATTAGAAATAACTAATTGCATGTAGAACTAATGTTATTATAATTAACAGCTTTAAAAAAAAGTGCGTACGGCTACAAGTAACCAACGTATATAAGACCGTATATGATTGTGTGATTTTCTTGACCGGGATTCCGTGGAATAAATTACTTAAACTCCAATGCTATGAATGTAATGTAGAAAATTCGAATGAAAAAAATCAGAGAGTCGGAGACGCTAGCGACGGAATTGTTACTAATTGTCCCTAATCAATGCTGTAAAAATAAATGTTGTCTATAGTCATATATTTTGCAATACAAAATTCGTGCTATGGTATATGGCTACATAAAGTAAGTGCTGCAAATCGTAAAATTTAGGCGCAAGCGGCATTCATTTAAATAGGATAAAGGTTAAGATTTGGAACGGATATTTTTTCGCTAACTAAGTGAAGCTTTAGCTTTCGGATCGACTTCCTATATTTGGAACAAATAATTGATATTCTTTTTTGGGGATAAGGAAAGAAGTGGTGCTGTATAATCTGGTCGAGGTTTGATTGCCGACTATAAAACCTGAAGGAAAATACATGTTCGCATGCAATTAAAATAGGATTTTGCCAAAAACGTTGGTCTAGGTGATGGCTACTGCTCTTTTCTGTCTTGCGGACTATAGATCATGCGTAATTATATTTAAAAATACAATGTACAATTTAGCGAAAAATCTTGTTCTATAAATGCACATTTTAAACATTATGGAAAATTTTGCTGCCTCTTTAAGCTGGAGCTTACTTTGCTTTCGTTGGAAACAATTATGGAATATTATTGTGGTTAAGCGGTGTGTAACTGATTTTTTTCTTAATGAAGAATACTTAATAGAGTTTACAAATGACTTCTCAGGAATAAGATGTATACTTTAGATGATCCCAAAAACATATGGCATGTCGATATTTTTTAAATTTGGGCATGTTTCCCAACACACATATTTTTTGCGAAGTAAAGTATGAAAGGTCTGAAGGTTGTTTTCATTTTTAAAACATCTCGTTTTTAGCAATGTAAAACATGCATGCAAAAATAGAACAATGACTTGAAGGCATGGATTTGGGTCGTCTGTATCGGGTTGGCAGGAGACAAATCGCTAAGAGCTCAACTAGCGTAGCGGAAAAGATCGCAAGCAAGTTAACGAAGTCATCCGCGAAGGCCTTCAACAAGCCCACCTTTGCAAATAAACCTAAATGTGCGCTCGGACGGTCAAAGAGTTGCTACACTCCTTGCTGCAACGATGGGGGGCGGGGAGGATTGGGTAAAATCCGATCAGGCCGAATGTCTTCGAAGAGGAGGTGGTTGGGAGAGGATTTTCTTGAGCTAGACTTGAACTGACGACGCAAGCAAAGACGAACGTCAGGGCGTGTGCTCAGTAGTTGTCTCCCAAGAGAATGAAGGGGATCAGAGGGAGTCTTTCTCTTTTATCTCGCGTGGGAGTCTTCAGGAACTGGATGGGATGATGGAGACGAGGCGAAATGGTCAAAATAAAATAAAAGGGAGAGAGACAGGAGGGTGACCACGCGCTATTTGGGTGGCGCACATAATTTCCACCCTATTTAACAAAACATTTATTCGGCGATATCGTGCAAAAGCGAAAGGACTTCCTTGCGGACCTTCTCTTCCTCCCACTCGTTGTTTGTGTGCGAATGTATTTGCATTCGCTCTCCAGAGACCACACGGCGGCGGTCTGTGCCCGCGGACGTTGCTCAAGACAAAAACGTCGCTTCATCCCGAAACGATTACCCCGGCGGAAACGTAATTGGCATAAAATGGAGGCGTGAATGAATTAATTAAAGAAGAGGACTAATAAGAATGGATGGGTCCGGTGATGTCCCTCACCTATTCGGATTGGTCGAAGGGCGTTAGGTAGTTTTCCGCCTACTCAAGTCGCGGACTGGAACGGCGTTCTGTCTACGCCGGGGATTTTGTTTTTTTTTTAATGTTTTCCGAGAAAAATCAATACGGAGGTCGAGTGATACGATCAAAAAGGTCGGGCTTTGAGTAAATTGCGAAGTTGCTTGGAGTCGAACTTGTTGATTTGTATTTTTTTGTTAACTGTCAACTGCTCGATCGGAGATGGGAGATCATATCCAACTTCCAAGCGATCGTTTTTCGAATACAAAGTGACTGTTTTATCCGCGGATGAATTAGTGGTTCATGACATGACTCGGTGCAAAACAATCACGTGGTAGGTGAAAGATGGTACTGCTTCGGGGAATTTAGTACGCTTGATTTTTTGTCGGAAATAACTTTAATTTGTTTTGTACCGTCCATTGCTGCTTTCGATGATTGAAAATATTTTATCTGGGTGATTCATGTAGTCAGTTTAAAATGAAATCGCGGATTTCTTTGTAATTCAGCTGTAAAGATCCTATGCTAGAAAAAAATTATCAAGAATTAAATGTTTTCCCCCACAATTCCGTGTATGATTACGTTCGTGGACTTGATTATTCTCAGCTTTAAGTTGTTATTGTATTTACTTTTAATGTGTGACCTTGGGGACGTATGGCTGAATATTGCATATTAATTTGTTAGATGCCCAGAGAGTTTCCACTGTAGGTGCTTGACGAATATAAATTTCAAGTTACATTAATTTGATATTATTTCATCAATTTTAAACATTTATTTTCGAGATATCTCATTCATAATTTACGTGCACTTCATTTCGCTGACGTAATTTATGGAGTTGTGTCTTGTTAAGCCATGGCAACTTAAGCAATTTCTCGAGGAGTGATGACTTTGAATTTCCCCTTTGTGGCCCACCCAAGATCTCCCCCTCCTCCATCTTTTGTTCGCCTCGAAACAACATTTTTATCATCCCTTTGTGCACCCAACTCGAGAGAGCTTGATTGGGCCGGAGCGCCACCGGTGGACCTACTGATCCAATCAAGGAGGACACGGCCTAGGAAAGAGTTGCCGAAGATCTGTCTGCCACAGCGAGATTGGGAGGGCCATTAAACATGGTTAAGGCCTCTCCCAATTTACCTAATTGACAGGAGGTTGAAGGCACGCCGTTGTGGTACTATATGAGGGTGCGCGAGAGATACAGCTAGCAACCGTGGGGAGGGAGTCCCGGTGCCCTACACCATCCATTTCCCAGCCTCTGCACTTTTTTCTCCTCGTGTTGAAATCACTCCATGTCTTCAGCACTTCTACGCCCTGCGCTGATAGCTGCTTTGAGCGTGGGAGGGAGGGAACTGGAGAGGTAGACAGATCGTGATAAACTGCTGGTGTTCTGAAAAATCGCTTAATATATAAATGATTGTTCCCGCAGTGAACAGTTCTTGTGTTAAGTTTATAGGCATAATTGATAAAATTAGGTGAAAAAGCTTTTATTTCCCTGAGATTCGATTTCTGAGCTAGTATTTTCCAGCCTTATATTTTGACATCACCGGGTCATAATTTTTTTAGCATGGAATGCTACTGTTTTTTTTTTAAAATTATATATATTTGTTAATATAAGGACAATGCTTCACCCTTCGAAATAAAGGGGTGTGTTTGAAAAAAATAGTACATGACCATTTTAACTCCTAAAGCTAATCAGATGAACGAACTTTCCGCAGTGTATAAAGTATATGTGAGTAGGTGAAAACTGCGGTGTTAATAAATATCGATGGGTTTTGGAAATAGTATGTAAGGTAATATTTAAACAGCTTTTCTCTCAAAGGAGATACATCGGGGAAATGAGGAATACAAAACTGAACCCGGAGAATGTTTTTACCAATTGAGGAACGTGTCATGATAAAAAAAAAATATCGCAGAAATTTAAATAAAAAAATGGAAGCATCGATGAATCTAGCAACTATTTCTTAACTTGGTGATGTTATTGCATAAAAAAAATACTTTCCTTATATCGAAAGCCTAGTCCTTAAAATTCTGCTCCTCAAACGTTTCGACAACTTGTGGTGGAAAAGTGGAAACTGACCAATAGCTCTTTAAGGCTCTTCTTGAGAGGCATGCATGCATTCCGATTCTAACCATTATTCTCCCTGTTTGGCTAGTCAGGAGCTGGGAATTGACGGTTATTGTCGTCGAGGAGTTCGGAAGAGGGTGCAATTGACATGTTCGTTCAAGGTGTGGTGATTTTTCGCCCGTGTTTCTGCGGTGGAAATAGGGCAGTTTCCTTCATCAAAGAAAACGAAAGGCATTGATTGCGATTCGTTACCCACCATTAGTGTATTCATAATTCACAAATTATTTGGTTTTTGAAATACCGGTTTAGACGAATGGCAAGGGTCAAATTTTATCCTCATTTGAAAAAGGCCAGATTGGCGCCCATGCGATTCCACTCCACGTGACGTCACAGGGACCTAGTTTCTACACGAGAGGATAGGAGTTATACATCGTCTGAGGTTACCAATGCATGCATGAGGCACAGAGCTCAGGGAAACATGTCTTAATAATCACCTATTAAAACTGGCTAAGGTCGGAAAGTTTTCTTCGTTTGATAAGGTATTAATAAACCTTTTTTAAGCCAAGCGCTACCATTCAGCAAGGTACTCGGCTACCCGTTGGCATCCTGCGTCCTATCAGCGCTCTGAGCCTCGATCAAGGTCACCTCACAAGGCAGGAGGGGGAACCAGAAATGCGTTCCTACTTACGCGTCGCGTTTTTGCGCGCTTGAAATTTTTCACTTTTAATTTAATCGCGAAAAATAGATATCGGCATTTAAAAATCTAAAAGCGTGAAATACGTACCTACTCCAGAAGTAATAATCTTTCGATTTAGGCAATAAAAAAATAATAGGAAACCACCCTATTGAAATTTGGACTGGACATATTCTTTTCCGTGTGTTATTTGGTTAGAGAAGACTTACTTTGGATGAGTCGTTTTTTTCTTGTTTGGGCCATAATGTTTTTCTCCATCTTTTGAGATTCATGGGCCCAGTCAAGTTTTCATGATCTTCTTTTTTGGAATAAAAAACACATTATGCATCTATTTTCCAGCGTAGTTTCTTCATAATATGGTGTAGATATATTTATATAAACCATACTTACGAATCTAAATGGACGTTTGCCAAATTATTTAACGAATTTGAACATTTTTATGCAAAAAAATTTCCTCTTATTATCATGCAGTCATATGCTGTATCCCGGCTCTATTCATTGCCTCCAAGTTAATTGCCGTAATTTGTTAGTCATGTTCTTCAGTGAAATTCATTTGGACTTATAATACTTTTCATAATGGTTAGAAAAAAGTTTGAACTTCATTATTTAGCAAAATATACGGTCGGGACTTTGTTTTTTTGGGTTAGTGACCTGTTTCCATTATTTTTTCGCTTTTATCAATTCACGGTTACGCCTCCTCATAGCAGGCGTTGTGGGTCTTGTAGTTGGTATACATTTGAATTTTTTGTTTCATGATTTCTTTTAATTACACCCTAGAATATCACTAACTAAGTTTCCTGAAGAGATATTTTCAGTGTTGAAATTGTTTGTTGAGGTGAAAAGTGAAATTTTAAGAACATCCGTTTGCCATTTGAAAGAAAAGTATTGCCTGCGTTAATCCTGGATATTTCATGCTAGTCTCACGGCTGAAATCGTCTGAATTTCCTTTTGTCACCCTCAAGCCAACCGTCATTCCCAAAAACCATTAAATTTGGAATAGCGTCTTCTCTTCCTAGTATCCGACCCCTGGATGAGAGCCCTTCATCAAGGCTGGTGGAGAGTAAATAAGACCATACTTAAGCCATCGATTTCCCCTTAAAAGACATCTCACGTCCCCAATTGGCCGGCAATCAGCCTTTTCCCAGGAAGGAAGAGTGCCGCAGGTGTCGTCTGCGGTTTTGGGAATAGTAGGGAGTTATTTCCTTTTCGAATGTCTACCATAGAGAGTCTTGAGGCAAAGATCTCTCCCTATTAACACAGGAAAGCATTTTTCTACGACCTTCTGGGACCTATCCTCATTTCGTGCGTATCTTTGGAAATAAATTATCATGACTCAAGGTTTATAGGTATAATTTATACCCGTACGGCCTTTATTCAGTGCCGCTTGGTCAAAAAATTCAGTAAGGTCAGGTGCCTTAAGTACAACTATTATTTCCTTCCCCTGTTGACTCGAGTATGAATGCTAGCGATGGCAAAAATTTTATATTTACAGTGGGTTCCTTGTATACTTTTCTACCCAATTCGTTATTAATTCCTGTTTTTATTAGTGAGAAAATGCTTCAACCTCAATACGCGTTTATTCATAAAAAAAAGTCAAACGTTTAGGAAAGGGGCTAGAATCGGCGTTAACTGTGATACTCATGATTACCTCAGAAAATTCTTGGGGAGAATTCTTGCATTCCTGCTCTCAGCTCAGTAGCCTTCAAGAGGTTGTCCTGAAACGTTGAAGAATATGCTATTTCCTTCTTGGCTTCGCTGCCTAGTTGACGGCTTGGTAGCGCCTAAGTTTATGGGGTTGGCATTGTTATAAGTATTCTCCTCGAGTGAATAATCGTGGTATTAGGGTATTCTTTCTTTCAGCATCCCACAAAGAAATGTAAAACCAAGATATGATTATGTGATATCTAAACGCATATTCAAGGCACAGGTTTGAAGCCAGTATCCTCTCATGATCTCCTCACCAATTAGATCGCCTTGCTCTGCGGTTACCAAAAAGTCTTGGATAGATAATTTTGGCATTTTTAAAGATAATTTTTTTTCTTCAACCTCCGCGTCCCGAGGGATATTCTTGCGGAATGCATTGCAATGGTGAGAGAGTGGGCGCTGGTACCAAAAGGAGTTATTTTACGCGCGCACATTCGCGGGACGATCGTCACTCGTTCATCCCCATATCCAGACGCCCGGCGTGTTCTTCCCACGCGCCATTTGCTCTCGGCCACCTATTGCCTTCCATCGCCGGGATGATACGTACCTGGATCGCCCACCCGAAAGGCACTGCAATTTTTTTTCGCCTCTCCTTACGAGGAGAGAAATAAATAGCGCCCCCACGCGCCTCGCTATCTTCCAATTCCCCTTTTTCACGATGGCTCGTGTTCATCCATCCTTCAACTTCGCCCGCCGAACGAACCTCGTCTGCATACTTCTCTATAGCGACCCCTAACTCTTCTTACCCCGTGGACATACATTTCCTTCAGGGCCTCTCTGCCCACCCCCCTTCCACTGATGCCCCAGCCAGTGGCGAGTAATATCCCGGACCCGACTTGCACTGGTGTATACAGCACCCTGCATACCGAATGCATAACAAATGAACGAGATTCATTCTCCCACACGGGCTGAGATTCATTTATCCTTGTTATGCTGATAAATCTTCTTCTCCCTCAACCCTTGTTCGGCAAGCGAGAGGACGTGTTTAATTAATTATCTTGGTAGATTGGAGAATAATCCACAATCGAAATGGTTTTCGTAGTCAATCTATCAGTCCTTATGTTTTACTCTTTGTTTACTGAATTTTTTATCGTGAAAATTCCTGATAACGCACTGAAATCATTAATTAAAATCGGTATTTATGCATCATGGAACTGATTAGAAAAATCGGGTTTAATTTTCACTACTGTAGTCGTAATGACCCGATTGAAAACTTTTCTTTGAAGGTTATTTTCACATATCTCGGCCACCTCTTGCCTTCCTTCGCCGGGGTGATACGTACCTGGTTCGCCCACCCGAAAGGCACTGTAATTTTTTTGTAATAAAACGAACCAGATTGTGGTAAAACCTTCCTTTGGCCCCCTTATAAACTATGAATCTTCCTGATAGTGACGGTTGCTCGGGTGTACCAGCATACGCCGGTAAAGTATCAGATCTTTTTTATGAATTTTCCTATTCCAATTTTGCTATTAAAATAAATAATGCAGATTTGGTACAACTCTGATGGGATGCTGTTTGAACTGAACGGAAAATGAAATGAAAATTTCTAGCATTATGTAAATTTGTGTCCAGAGGCCTCGAATGATATTCCTTCTTAGCTTTCCGTCGTGAATTGTAAACACGTAATTTATTTTTGGGTCCATACTATGTTTGCTTTTAAACTGTAATCTATCTTGCACAATACATATTTTTCCATTATGTTACAAAGTACTCGTGTACATCTGGGATCCAATGAGTCTGATCTCACCTCTGAAAGTCAATCCTTGGTGAGAGTTTATTTTTTCATCTTTTCATGAATGCTTGCATGCTCTGGTGGGTCCCGTCGGTTTCAAAAAATTCATTTTGTTGTCGATGTTGGAGAATTTTATTACCATCTCAAGTTTTCTGTTTTTCCTCACAAGTTTCCATTTTCGTCTCTTTTCAATCACAAAGTTTTTGATACAGCATACCTTCAAGTTTAGGTTCCTCCTTACTTTCCTTATCTCGTATTTCTTTCGCCATTGTTCCGGAGATGTGGTTTTTTTTTCTTTTGCAACTTTTTCCCTATCCTATTTCCACTCGCACTGTCTAATTTACCCGCTCCCCGTTATTTCATTCTGCCTCAGACGACTGTACTATTTTATTCTCTCGGTCCAATTTATTTTCCTTCGACTCGATTCATGAATTCATGCGCATATTTGAAGCGAGAGTATGGATACGTTTTCCGTGCAATCTGTGGATTCGATGAATATGTAGAATTGCGTTTTTTGTTTTCGGAGAATATGGAGGAAGGATGGATGCTTCTGTGATTTCACAGCCTTGTGTGTACATGTTTGCGTAGGTCTTGGATCGGACCAAGTATACTTCAAGGAGTACCCTACTTCATTAGTGAGAAAAATAAGCCTCGCTGACAGTACTACGCTTAGTGTCGACTGAATTTAGACGCTATGGCTAATATTTTGTGTTTCTTGGTCATACCGTCGTTTTCTTTCGCATTAGCTCCTCATACCTTAAAATAGTTGACGTAACGTTGACTTAAAGAATAAACATATTCTTCTCATTATTATTTTCTCCATAGTACCTGAACTCATAATTTTCCCCCTCATTGCCTTAGGAGTGTCTTTCAAATCACAACGTAGGAATATAACCTATGCTATATCCTATATTTCTATTTGGCATTTTATATTTTTAGTTATGGCACGCTAAAAACTAAAATTTTCCTGAATGAAGCACTATTAGTCGCTAAAAGTTAGCGATCGATTATTTGCCTTGAAGGCACAGCTGGAACATCTTGATTTCATCTGAAGGAATGCACATTTTGATATTTTCATAAATATTAGAAATTTTGACTAAAAATCGAAGCATAAAGATATAACATGACCGTTCTAATACTTTTACGGGTCATAAGGACCGCCTTTAACAAATGCTAAGCAATAGTCGATGACGTATGCCGTAATAGATAATGGTTTTTCGATCTACCCTCTACTCTCCATTCCCCCTCTGTACTTTCCTCCTCGACTGTCTTCTTTTTAAACAAATTCCCTTCTTCCCTTGTATAGCTTAGTCACACCGTATAATTCCTTCTCTCCCTCCCGACGATTTAAAACCGTTCCCACCCCACCGTCTCTCAAGCCTGGGCTCCATTCGAGCCCTTTCATTTTTTTTTCATCTGCCTCTTCATTTATAGTTGGGGAAGGGAGGGTGATTAAAATCACGTCGCCCTTATTCTTTCCCCACTTGTCCGATGTCCTTTTCGTCTCACATTCAATCCCGCAGCCATCGGTGCGAAGGACGGTTCAAGCCGAGATCGTTAAAAGGAATCCTTTTTTCTTTTTTCATTGACGACTTATTCTTCTTTTCGTCGCTTTCCCCCCCACGACGAGATCTCTTCCTATCGGTCTCGAGTGTTTTCCACGGCGCCCTCGTGGGTGAGAGGGTGGGTGGCGTGGGGGCGTTGATGAACCTCCCGTTGGAATCCACTCAAACCGCTGAGACGTTTTCTTCAAAAATGCATCTTTATCCCTCCCCTCACTCTCTGTCCCCGTAGCAATGCGAGTTAACGCGGTTTTAGGGTCTTTTTGTGCTCTGTTTTATACTTAACGAGTATTTTAGCGCTTGAAATCTACAAGTTGGTCAAAATTGGAAATTAATTTTGCCATGTGTGTTCAATTATTGGGTCCAAAAGTCATTAAAATTGCGAAAAAGTCACTCAATAAGTCGTTTTAAGGGAGAAAATATTCAGAACATGCACTTTTACCATCAACTGCACTGGAGGTTGCGATAGCTACTATTCCGTAAATTATGAAAAAGTCCATTAACGTCGCGTTGAAATGAGTGATTAGCGAATTAGGGAGCGTGAATTATGCATTTACTGATGTATTAAAAAAATAATCCTCTGTCTATTTTATTGCCAATGTCCGGAAATTACATATCGTGGTAAATATAACTTTAATAAACTCAAGAGCACAGCTTTGATGAAAAGGTGTTTCCTTTCCCGTTCAAATAGGTTTTCACTTATTCAGCAAACGATATGTATTTTCGTGTCATTTAGTACTCTGTGTTATACTTAATGTGAATGTACTTAGTGTTGTCTCAGAAAGTACTTGCTATACTTTCCACATTTATTTCATTAAAGTGGCCCTGATTATAGCCCTTGAGTGTAACGTTCAAGCGAGGAGTAAATATAATAATAATAAAATTACATAGATATTACCGGAATAACAGGGGTGTTACATTTCGCGAATACACTGAAATTACCTGACACTTTTAAATAATTTGAATACCTATTTTAGATTTTATCTTTCGCAGACTACGGAGGAAGTAATTTTTTGGTATTTTATCGTAATTCTAGTCATGATATTATCAATTTATCATAATTTTTAATTAGGTTCTTACAGGAGGGAATTGACTTGCCATTTTATTCAAATGCTTTATAAGAATCCCTTAACTTATTTATGGAGATACCTATTCTAATTTTTTGCTAATGAAAGTATTGCAGTTTTTGTAGCATAACTACATTATTTGTATCACAACATTTTAATCTGTTGGTGTGTAACACTGAAATGATATAAACATTTCTCCATTTCTCTATATTTTTTTAAATTTAAATTAAAATAGTTTTTAATCTCCCTCAGTAGTGATATTTGGAAAAAACATTTTCAATTATTTTATCTGATTTTATTTTCGTCTCGGTTATTTCCCTAGCTTACTACTCAGCGGATAGGCTCCTTTTGTCCATGCGCAGAGTATATTTTGAGATTACTGCAACCCTTTCCCATTGTTTGCGAATAGGTTTCCCGCCATTCATTGCCTGAGTGCCTAACTGAGAATCCATATTTCCGTCTGCGTATCCTACGTATGCGGCTGCCAACCGCCTCTGGTCATATCTAAAATATTACGTTGCCGCCCGTATTCGACATCCGCGCCCATATTTATTCGACATCCGCGCATGCACTTCCCTGAACACCTTGTCATGTTGCTGGAGCAGAGAGAACTCTTTTTGCCTCCCCAACTCACAATCTCACTTTCCTCGTGTTCCCATCTTTTGAAAAGATCCCCGCTCGTACTAGTGGTTGATTTAGGGCAGGGACGCCTCACTACTGGAGTTGAGAGGATCGAGGATGAGTTGTGCATGGAGACGGCTGCCATCCTTCATTTTTTCCTCCGTTTTTTATTTCCCCCACCCTCTGTCATCTTTCAGTCATGCTCATTTTTTTCCCCGCTTTCCGCCTCACCCTGTCTTGGCTGCTTTGCTTATTTAGTTGTTATGCAAACAACCCCGAACAAAGTCGTTTCCCGATATGCCGTCACTCATCTGCCAAAAGATTTTCCGGAAAAAGTGTAGTTCTTTCCGGGATTGTTTTTTAGGCTTATTTCGTACGCCAGGGCTGATTATTAATCATTTATTCTTTTTGAATATATATGAATTGACCCACAGCCTCAATTACTAAGACCACAGGAGCCCTAGTTGTTCATTTAACTGGTAAAAATTAAAATTTTATGAAGAAGCAGTAGGTAATATGAATTGGCAAATTATCTATGATTGCATTCAAATAAATCTTCCAGAAATGGGGAAATGAGTTACTCATGGATTTCGGTGCTTCGATTTGTAAGAAACAGAAATTAATTAATTACAATAGGCTGATAGTAATGTATGATTTGCTGGGAATGACTGATTTTTGCTAAATAATACCAATGAACAAGTGATCATTAAATTTAATGGTAGATTAATATTAAATAGAGTTATCATATTCGTGATTATGCAAGGCATTCATGCTCCTCTCTAAATGAACTCTGGTCATAAATGTAAAGGAAAATTTTTTGATTTCTCGAGAAGTGTACATTTCAGCTCATTGAATTGCATCACTCTCCTCTACTGCAGCTTTCATAAAAGAGCATCAAACCACTTGCCTTCTCACTGCTCACGGTCATTATTTTTACGAAGATCATGGGCAATCGGGGAACACCAAGCGTATGCTAGAATGAAATCCTTGGCTCTGAGCGTGATTAACTGATAAGGCTTTTTACCCCATTCATCTCCCTCAGCATAAATATCCTCTTGGTCCGAAGGCGTGAAACTTGATATCTCCCCGAGAGTGGGCTCTCCAAAAATCAGGAATACGCTAAGAGATGGAATCGTTCCGTCCCATTTTAAGGAGATTGCCAATTTCTTTGAGTGCCTCAAGATACCCATCCTTTCACCCCGCAGGCCTGCATGCCAAATTACTCGGGATCATTATCGTCCCTTAACGTTGCAAGTGAAATTTTGTAGGAGGAAGGATTCTCCTTTTTCTCTTGGCATTTGAAACCTGTTCGTTGAGAAAACTATTTAATCAAGCTAATTATGGAGTGCTGCTTTTTTTCATCCGGACCGGAACGTATGTTTTTTTTTCTGAACGTCGAGGTCTTGTTTTTTCCATGTTTTGCTGCCATAGGACATGCTTTTGGCGTAATCCAGCGGAGTCGAGAGTGAAAGTTGTCCATAACGAATGGCCCGACTAAATGGATAAGGAGGGTTAGTGGGTCGGAGTAGAGCTACTTCATCCAGGCTATTCTCCGGGCCATCGCTAATAGAAGGGAGTGGGCGAAAGACCCCTTACGTCCTTGTTTTTCCTTGCTAGTCTCCGGATTTTTTCGTCCTTGTCCATCCCCTGTCCAAGGAAACGGGATTTTCATGGCTTGCGTCCCGCTCACTCACTTGCCTCTCTGTGCACAATATCTTATATGCTTCGTCGTAATCATCTCGGATTTAATTTTCTTGTTTTCATTTCGGATTCCTCGCCCACTCTCGTTGATAACTCGTGATGGTGTCCCCGCTGCAGATTTTTTTTTTTTTTATTTCTAGCAAAATGCTACTATTCTAAGCACCATATCTCACAATATACTTTAAAATATTCATTGCACTATACGCGGGGTAAAATTTAAATCCATTTTCTCGAATTCATTTCCTTACTTGCTCTCCTTTTCTTTCTAAATTTTCTTAGCACCTTTCGTTTGTGTTCTCTCAATAAGTATTTCTCAATGTATGATTAATTTTTTCTTAAATTTCACATTTAAAAGAGGGAGTTTTTTTGCAACTCTAACGGTTTTGTCTATTTATCGCATATTTCCCCGTCTCTTCTTTCCATAATTTTTGAAGGATAACCAATGCTCATTTAATGGAGATGAAACATATAGTGTTCTGATTACAGCTTTTTCCCCTTGTGCCGTGAGTATTTTTTTCTTCAGCCCTAAATTTCTTTTTCTAAAGAATCATTTTCCTTAGTACGTATATTCAATTCAAATTTTAGGTGGGTAACATGAGTCTTTTCCTGAAAAAGGAAAGGTGGGGATGGGGAATACTTCTTAATGTGTGGCTGAGTGTAGGCTTTATAGTATTCGAGTTATTCTAATCGCTTGGTTGTTCCCCTTAAAGTGCAAAAATTCCACAAAGGGGAAATCGTTCGCTGGTATTGATATCACCCAGTGTTTAAAAATGGAAAATACTTCTAAATGTATCACTGGTGATCTAGCGTTCATTCGAGTTATTCTATTCGATTAGCTGTTCCACTTGTTTGTTGACTGAGGTCTTTCAATGGCAATTTTTCTTATTTTTGCCGGCCATACGTGGACCTAAAGAACTAAAGTTAATTCTTCTTTTCCCTCGATAGTCGTTTCACTTTGTCGGGTTCGATCTCGAAATGGAAAACGCGCATCTGCCTCGCAAATTTGGAATTGAACGAGCACACACTGTGAAAAAGATAGGTCTTCGCTGCAACGGACCTTGTATGCCGGTAGAAAGGCTATGAAATACAGCTCCTCATAGGGGGCAGGGCAATTTGCGCTTGTTATTCGCACTTAACCTACCTCCGAGACGCAAGAGCAAATCGGAGCGATCCTTGCCTTACCAAAGGTTTCTCCTCTTCCCTTATCCGCTTATCATTAAGTCCAAAAAAAGTATGAAGGCGAGGCTTTATAAAGTACGATCCTTCGACCTGGACGCGCAAGGCTGTCCGGGAAGAAAGAGTCGCCGGAGAGTGTGTGGGATGTGGTCACGGATTTCTACTTTGGCTAAAGATGACTCGTGTTGAGTATAAGGACCTCACGGAGGGATATAAGGAGTGCTCAATGGAGGGTGTTAAGTTTAATTTAACTCGTGCCACAATTATCCATAAGCAATATCCTGATAAAAATAAACCGTAAAAAAAGTTGGTCAGAAATAAACTCTCCCATTCTGGTATTTATAAAATTAAGAAATTTAATTCTAGCATGTTTTTGTAGGTAATGCGAGTCTTTTTTTACATAGCCAGTCACTGAACGAAATACTTTAATAACCTGTTTCTCACGGTAAAATTCCTAGTAACTCATTAAATAATAACTGTACAACTAGAAAAAAATGAGCTTTCTCGCGCTTAAAACGCTTTAGGGAATATTTTACGGAATAAAATGTGCTTCATTTCCATCGAATGATTTTTGCACCAACCAAATAGAGAAGTGTCTTACCTCTTCAACAATTTCGAAGCCGTGGGCGCCCAAGCGACGAGAAGTTTTTGCACCTTGAGTTTTTTTCGAAAAAAATTCCTTTTAGGAAGTAATTTTATGAACTTCAAACCTATTTTAACAATATTTACCCAGGTAAGGGTGCTTTGATTACCTACATCATGGTATTTCATAACTTGCCAAAGTTTTAGGCAAGATTGTGGTGTAGTTTTTTTTACTGACTTGAGAAAGAAAACATTCACTTATAAGTAAGATTGTTAATAATTTACTATACATTATTGTAAACTAGGTTTACGGGAATTTATCATGTTAAAAGCTCATAAATTTTGCCTCGTAATGGTAACGGAAATGAAAAACTCGGTATTATCGGCAGCTAGGAAGCAGTCGGTTCGTAATTGTTGTTATCTAATGGCCTATAACGGTCGCGAAAGATCGGGTAGCTAATTTCGTGCGCAGCGGGTCTGGAAAATTACACTGCAAAGTGTTCTCAATATTATTAGTAAAAGTCTAATAGTTACGCTGTTTTTAAAATAAAAATACTGTCGTAACCCGTTTCCTCCATAGATATCGATTCATTCTCAGATTGGGATGGAACTAGAAGAAAGGAGAGGGTCTTGCCTTTCTATCAAAAAAAATATTAAGTTAATGAATCTCTGTTTAATCATGTAATTGGTTCAGTTTTCGAATAAATCTTGATGTGCTCATCCATGTTTTGGACACTAGAAAGTAGTCGAACAGTGATGCATTTGGCTGGTTAAATGACTTAACATGTCGTTGTTCCGGTGCCTGGACATTGGCTTGTGATTTTCCCGAAACATAACGCTATAGCTGACTACGCTGGGCAAAGTTTCGGACGATATTTGGCCGCTATTTTGTACTCAACGCTCCTGAGCTATCTTTTTAAGTTCAATGCCAAACCAGCCTCGAGAGATTTACGTCCACGTACCCCCTGTTCGATTTACCGCGAGTAGGGACCGCTGCGTGGGAGCGCCCAGTCCGTGGGCTCGTAAAAATTGAGCGGACGTACATAAAAAGAGCGTTATGCGCGCATGAACTCCAAAAGGTCGACCTCTCTACGGATTGGCTTTCCTCTTTCGGCTCGTATTTAGTTATACCGGGGTCCATAAGTCGTTTCTCGGGTAGTTAACGTGCGGCCACTGGTGGCTTCGGATAATGGTTAATTTCGAAGAAGGCACTCGTAAAATATATATATAAAAAGAATATCCGGCTGCGAACGTTCCCTGCTGCCACGAGTGATACAGATGGTAATGGTGGACATTTGTTCATCTTGTGAGCGGGGCAGATATCACTGATTGTTGACGTCGTGAAAGTGCGCCGTAAACTGCTGTTTTCATATGGCCCCATTTTTATTTTCAATTCGGCAGTATTTTGAGGGATATATAAGGCACATATGAATAAAGGAGATATAAAACCGTGTTCGAGAAATAGAAGCTACTTTACCAGATCATATCTACGAGACAGCTAATTTGATCTTGTTGCATGAAATATAATAGTTTTTGCTCTTAATGTTACTATTTTGATCAAACTGTACCTAGGATGCTATTTTCATTATCTGTTCTTCAGTGAGATCAAATAGACGTAATGTTTTGTTCTCTGAACTCTAAATTTAATTTTACCGCTCCCAGGATATTACACCAATGGTTTTGTATTAGAATTGACATAATTTATTTTCACTATGCATAAGTTGAGTTTATTTGACGACACTTTCATCCATCAAGTGATTTCAGACAAGCACTATGCTCATAATGATGATGAAAAACTTGGTAGATTTTAAAGTAATCGAGAAAAATATGCAAACCGAATTCTTCTTATAATAAATGGTTTTTATGAATATGGCACGAAGTAACCTGGATTCACTGATCGGTGGAGTTGCCAACTATTAGGGCCTTCTTGTTGCCACTGCGGTGAACACGAGTCGACCCTTTCGGGTGGATGGTCGATCAAAATATGCTAATCCTTTCCCGAAATGTGATCAAAATATTTATAAGCGTCTCTCGCAAAAAAGCAGCGTAATTAGTCCTTTGATGCAGGGGTGCATCCCGCCCGCGCGGGAGTGTGCATTCAGGTGTGAGACACGTGCATTTTTCGCCATTCGCCTCCGGGCGCCTCGCCTCATTACCATGCATGATGCAAGGGGGCGCACGGCCGTGGTGGATTCCATATCAATGCAAATTCCCTTCTCCCTCGCCACCCTCCCCCACTTCCTTTCTCGCGGGAACGGTGCATACAGGGGGATAATACCCCGAATTTTCTTCGCGGGGCAGCGATTCGGAAATCTGTGCGTGTTTGGGTGATGGGATACCTGCCGTGTGTGTGGATTGAAGGAAGATCCATCCCCTTACGGATTTTGACACGTTCTGTCGGGTGGGGGCGTGGTTAAAGGTTATGCGGGTGAGGAAAGCGAGAACCGTGCGCCCGAGTGCATCCTTATTGGCATCTACGTTCTCACGGCGTGCCCTTTCATTTGATGGGCTGCTTTCGTGGAGGCCTCTTGGTTTCTGCGCACGCTTGTTTGATGGAATTATCAATATTTATTTGGCTAGAAAACGAAAACACTCCACCTTCTGAATTCCATGTCAATCCTCATTGTCTATCTTGTTTTCTCTCTACCCTCTGATTTTCTTTCTCTTCTGTCAATTCTCTAGGTCTATCTAGTTTTCCTAAGTTTATATTGACCATATTTTATATTTTTCCTGTTGCTGAAAGCCCGTCTGCCTGAATTTCAGGTTGATGTGTTTATTTTTCCCTTTTATTCTACGCTATCCTCGAGGACATGATTGCTATTTTCGAGGATATGGTACGTATTCAAAGAACTGGGAATATTATACCGCTTCATGATATACAATTGACTAGCCAGATCATTTCGATTCTCTACCCATTTTCGTGGACCTTCATGTACGTATTTCTTTTGAGACAGTAATTATAAATAGATCACTCAGGTTATTATATCTTTATTATTGTTAAAATAGTCTATTACTCCCAATGAAATATAATGTCAATTCTAAAATCCAGAATTTCGTTTCTATGCCTCGGGGATTGCGTTCAGTTTCTATGGATTCATTATTTGTTAAAGGCGTTTCGAGGAATCACAGCATAGAATTATGGATTTGAGATACTTCATGAAAGAGTTCAATTTACATATATTCACAGCATGAAATCAGCAAGATATAACGCGTTTTCACAGATTTAAATCGTCTTGTGATTTAATAAAACTTATACTTTGCCATAATATTTAGGGTATTATTTGCCATGAATTTTAGCATTTACTACTGTTTTAAGTCTAGAAAAGAGAACTGTCCCCAAAATGTTGACCTGTATTATTTAATTAATTTTTATTATTTATTTGCCCGTAAATACTGAAGTACTTTTATGATTTTGATGTCTCGTCATTGATATAAAGATATGAAGCACTTACTATGATTTTCAAGTCTATTTGACAGCTTGGAAGAATTTCCAGGATTCTTCCAAGTTGTTAGAGCGCGAGATTCATCTGCGAAAAATCACGTCTTGTTTTTACAGTTCATGGCCAGAGTGAGATGCAGCGATAGTCATATTTTTTTCTCCTTCTCTTCTTTGGTTTTACTGCATTCCATCGACTGCGTCAAGAGCGCGGAGACACGCTCCGTTAGCGTGCGTGTGGAAGCTTTGTGAACTCGGATATGTGTGGGATGCGTGGGAAGAAGAGAGGGAGATGAAGAGGCATGAGAACAGGAATCAAATAAACGCAACGGATGACACAAGAGAGGGAACGGGCGAGGTGTGTGGAGCAGAGCACACGATAGTTGGGGGTTGAAGTCGTTCTTTTTTTCCCCAGACTCGTCGTCATGAAGCACTGCGTGGAAGATTATAATGAGCGAACATAATGAGATGGAAGGCTTGAGGATGCGTGGAGGGAAAAGTTTGTCGCTTAGTACTCTTAGGGGAAGTGAGCAGCAGCTGGGCTGGAGCGAGACGAAGGAGAGACAGAGAGAACAAGGAGGAAGACTCGAGATATGCGACGGGATGCATCGTGGGTGTTTTTTGGTCGGTTAGGTTCGGATGGACTCTTCGTGGAAGTGTCTCGATGATCCCTACCATTGAGTGAGTGGGTGCAGGCGTCGGGAAGGTTGGGTTGGGCTGGAGGAAGGGAAGGTAAAGAAAGATCGAGCATTGATGAAGATTGAAGGATTATACGGAAATACCTAAGAGGGTAAGGTAAATGAGTCTGACGATAAGCATCTCAACTTCTCGGAATTTATTTATGGGAGAATGATTTATGCTTTAGAATAAATATTAAATTAAAAATGTTAATTGATTTATCCCATGAAAGAAAATAATGACGGGTAAAAGGCGTATATAAGTAATGACTGTTGTTTATTGGAATGCTTTAGTTGAAAGTTATCTTTTTTTATTTTCAATATCCTACTTTTCATCAGTCGATTATCTCATTTCACCTATATGATTAGGATCATCTCGGTTCTTTTTTGTCCTGGTCTTGCCGGCAATTATTGCAGCATGTAAATGCATAGAAAAGCATTATTAACCGTTATGATTTGATAACGCTTGCCGACATCAACGCCCACACTATTACTGCAGCGTGTACTCCTTATTTTGAATGATTCAAGGTGGATGATTTGACTTGCGTCGTTGAAAGTGTATGCTAAAGTGTAATCCCTGTAGTTTTTCCGCGATAATAGTGTGCACGCATATCATTTAAATAATTTGTCCCTCTACCTGTGAAAAATGATAGGTGTACCGTATTTAAGACTAAATTGCAATTTCACGTAATTATATTTTTCAAACCTATAATTTTCGCCTTTTGGCGTATTGAAAATTAGGCCATCGTCCTCTAATATTGCCAAAAATTAAATAATTATGATTTGTAACAATCTAGATGATCGGTGGCTCAACGAGAATTCAAGAGTAGGATATTTGACTAAGGTAAGTCCGGGTGAGATGCCCCACCGGGAGAGATGCCCCGATTGTGGTAGTTTCAAAAATAAACATCAGATTGCTCTGCTGGTGGTGTCCGTTAATTAGTTTGACAGCTAATATCAAGCCTCAAAAGTTTCGCGGAGATTCGTTATTTTTTACGCTACTTTAGAACATCATTTCAAGTGAGACTCCGAATTTTCCGCTCTCTTATAAGGTAGAGCATAATGGTTATGGTCGGCATCAGTTAAAATGTTTGAATACTTTGAATTAAGGGGTGAAAACTTGTAGCAGCATGTTTATCAGATGTCCAAAAGCAGTGACAAGTCATCTTAGACCATGTGTTGGCCCGCTGGCTGTAAGGGCAACTCTCCCGTACTGAAAGGAGAGACGCCCCACCTCTCCTCGGGAGAGATGCCCCAGTGCTACCTTAAGGTATAGATGCCCTACCTGTATTGTTTTCAAGCAATTATAACCAATACGATAGAAGTAGTGGCTGATGTATCGGGGGAATCTGCGGGGGGGGATGACTTTAATAAATATGTGGGGGGGGCCATGCCCCCCCCCCTTGGGTATCCAATTTACACTAGATAGAATGGTAATTTTCCGACCCCCACTAATGCTAGAATTTTTAACCACACTTAGCTCCCCTTGTCCTTATCCTGGATCCGCCACTGGTTAGAAGTAATTAGTAAGTACGTCAATGGAAGAGTGCTAAAATGAAAAGTGCCTCCTAATTTTTTAATTGCTTTGATACAGTCTAATTTGTGGAGATGGGTATGGAGACTATCTCCAATATTATCGAATCAGTTTATTAGAGCTTTTTATGCTATACCCCTTACAATCTTAGCCCATGACTTATTGCTTAAAGCATAAAAAAATCAGAAAGGCCACCTAGGCTACAAAATAAATAATGATGGAACCATTCGCAACAGATTCATCATCATCTTCTAAAGGAAATCACTTGTTGCAGCAGGCACATCTCTCTTCTCAGCACTGCCTCCTCCTGACCAGCGTAATATATAAATCCCATCTCCATTAGTGACTGACTAAGTCGTTCGTTTAGGTGATGTCAATCATCGCTCACTATTCACTTGAGTGATTCAATCGATTGTTTAAAAAAAATTTCACTTTAGATCATGCCGAAGAGCAATTTAAACAACCTTTCATGAGACTGAGAGCAGGTGATAGCGGAATAAGTGAGGCTGCGAGGTACTTCTAGTCCCCTCTTGGACTCTTCACCGATGCAGGAAGAGGGTAATGCAAGCAAAAATTTCTTTGGGTCCATTTGGCATGCAGCAGGAAAAGCGACTTGTCAGTCATAATCAACGCCTGGAAAAATCTGGGTTTGCTCCTGATTGAGACACTAGGATATCAATAGCCTATCAGTTTGCTGAAAAACGAGTCCTTCAATGCAGAACTGAAGGTGTCGGGTTATGACTGGCTTAATTCATTTTTAAGAAAAATTAGTGCTAGGCAGTCTTAAGGGTTGTCAGCTGGTAGAGGTGAAGCTATAAATAGAGAAAGCGTTACTTACTTTTCTAAAATACTCTCAAAATTATTTCAGGAGAATGATTTCGTTACCAGGCCGGCCGATGTCTACAAAATGAACGAGTGTGGTTGTCGGCTAAATAACGTCCTAGGGAAGATTTTATCCACAAAAGGTGCTAAAGATGTTCAGATTCTGACAGAGGAGGAAACTACGGAGAGAGGAAAAAACAGCACTGTGATTTCGTGCTGCAACGCTGAAGACCAAGTTCTTCCTCCGGCATTAATTTTCAAAGGCCGGAAAAGGAATTTACAGAGCCTGAATGGACTCCCACCAAGTTCTGGTTTCAGGGAGATTGACATATTTCCTATGGACCCATCAACAATACCTTAACATTATTCAACATAAGTTATGGAATAATAGCGATAGAAACCCAAAGCTCTTAGCGACTGTCCGGAGTACATCACCCTAGTTCAATGCCTGGAACACCAGGCATTGAACTAGGCTCCAGAGAAAAAAATCCAGAGAGGCCTTTAAGCAACTTTTAAGTCGTCAAAAGATCATCAGAATTCAAAAATGGCACCTAAAAATCGTTGAATCAAATATCACCATTCCCCACCTTCGAAATAAATTCGAGAAAATTGAAACATACAGCGAAAGTACTGACGTTCGGCGAATATGTAAAATAAGGAAAGATAAGTACGAGGAGTAAAAAATAAAACGTTTCCAAAATAGCAAATTCGGAAAAGAATAAGGAAAAACTGATCATTGACGATGACCAGGACAGATTTTTGGAATGTGAGGATAACTATTTTACCACAAAATTAACAGTAAACTTGATCAAATGTTCGATTGCGATTATTGGCTGCACGAATCATGCACAATTTACGGAAATCTCTGCAAACAAGCGTGGAACCAAACTGATCGAGGAAAAAAAAGACGAGCAGTGTTTAAACAATTGTAAATTAGGTAAGAAGCTCCTGTAAAATATTATTTCTTTTGTTGTCGTTCATTAGTTCATACGAGTTTCAGTGCAATATTTAAAGAATATTTTCACTGGAATCATGCAATTCTGAACAATAATTTTACAAACTTTGATTCAAAATGTGTTTAAATGTTATATTACTACCATACGTTTACGTTAATTTGAATGTGTTATTATAAAACAGTTTTAATTCTGATTGCATTCAGCTAGAGCTGCATGGGGCATCTCTCCCGAGGAGGTGGGGCGTCTCACCCGGACAGTTTTGAGAGATGGCAAAATGCATATTTATGGAAAAGTTTAAATATTTTGGGGTTAATATTTTTTAATCAAAATTTGCAGGTATATTGTTAATAATCAATAAATGTTGTATTATATCGTGAAGTCCTACATTCTTACCACTACCATAGTCATAGATATTAAGACATTTCCTTAGGTGGGGCATCTCTACCGGACTTCCCTTATTTAATTATCCGTTGCTCCTACCGAAAGCGTCCAATGAAAATGTACCATGCCGTTAAAATCCACGCTTCGTAAGGCTATGATTCATCATCGGAATATCATGGGAATTGTCGGAGACGATCAGATAAAGGAGAAACTCCTCAAGAAAAGATGGAGCCACTTATTGATATCCAAGGGGAATAAGAAGAAGAGCTCTATCGTTGAATTTTCTTCTCTTCGTCCGAGAGGGAGAGAGAACAATGCGGGCATGGGAAGACATTGACGAGGGAAGTTCAAGTATGTGTAGGATGGGTTCTACGGCAGGAGTGCGATCGAGTGGTGGCAATGGAGCAGAAGTGCTTGGGCAAAGCCGATGTAGGTTCTGTGGAAAGGGGGAGAGATCGGCCCGTCAAGTATGGCGCCTGGGAAGGATTTGGGAGGCTGGAGGGTATGGCATTGGGGAGGAGGGAAGGAAGTCTACCGTATATCCGCTGCACAGAGGGTAAGGAGGCCTTAATGCCATAATTTGCTCCTCTCATCTTCTCGTGTCGATCCCCTTTAGTTCGTCGTTGAGTGGCGAGTTTCAGATTCAACGTATCACTATTCTTGATCCTGGGTCATGGAGACCCCCTTTTGAATGATTCGTTTCGATGTGCATATTTTTTCATTCGTTTCTTCTCCCAAAACTGTGTTTGAGGGTAGAATGTTAAGTAATCGAGGGAGAGGAAGGAAGAGAATATGATTTTTAGATGGTATGAAAGGGAGTAGGCTATACAGAGAAATGAAGACTGAAGTGTTTGAAGTAAAGGGAGGCTCCCGTAATGATTCTTAAGTACTCCATGGATTCCTGCCTTGATCGGTAGAATACTTTACTAATCATCGCCCAAAATATCGTCGGCTTTGCTTCAACTTATGCATAATTTTATTCAAGACCTGAAGTACTTTTTTTGCAAACACTTTACGGGTTATAGTGTTCTATGTTGTGCATATATTACGTGAATTTAGTTTCGATATTAATATGTACTTTAATTGGAGAATAAAGTAGAGTCAATGAAATGCTTTTTGGATGGAGTTTTTATTTTTAAAGCTTCAACTTCGCGTCAATTTGTCGGAAGTTTCTTAGAGGGTGACTAGCGAAGTACGCGATCCGGCGGGGTTCTTGAGACGCTTGACACCACTCAAGAAACGCTCTATTTTTTCCTTTATTATTTCGATGAGGCACTTGGGTCGTGTGCCTTCGATTTCGCCCACTCTCTTTCTTTTTTTTACTTGGGTGAGGGTGGAAAAGAAAACATACGATGGCAGCTTCAATTTTGACGGCGTCCATATGTTCGGAGGAAATAAATGGGTAGCCTTTAAAACTAAACCATCGACTCATTGTGTATGCTGTTGATAATTATTTGCTTAAAGTTTTTATTCCAGGTAGTACAGTAGTAGTTGTTTGAAATCAAGTTGACTGCCATTGTGCAAGCATCTCATCATGAATGCCGTGTTTTTTTTTTGTAAAAGCTGCCAGTCCTAGTATGTTATAACTTATCAACTGATTGATTCTGGAAACAGCAGGGTCTTACTGTTAGGCGGAAAATATTTTGGAGGTAATCCTCTCATAGTTTAAAGTTACCCTTACCTACTTCTTTGTAAAGAAAAACAGGACTACTCCTCGTTATGTGTATCATAAAATGGTTCCATCTGGCTCTCTTACTTTCCCTTGCTTGTAGCTAATTAATTTGGACTGCTTATGAGTCCCCCTTATCACTGTTAGTCTTTTTTTCTAAATCATCAACCCCCTGTGCTGCAGCCTGAAAAAATATCAGCCCCTCATCTTGATGCTGCTTGTTTTCTTCCGGGTGCGGCCATGGCCGTGTTCGCGGCGCATTAAGCTTTTGACCCGGGGAAGAAATTGTTTTCCCGTTGTTCTCGATAACACATCGTGTTATTCCGTCCCATTGTCTATTTTAGCCCTTTTGATGCTTTTCCATTCCGGAGTGGAGGGTATTCGCTCTTAATTACTGCCAGCGGCGGACCGTCCCTGGGGCGACGATTACCCAAAGGCTACCAGTGTTACACGCACGATCGCTGTTTCTTCCTCCTTCCTCCCATTTTCATCCAATTAAAACATCCTCTTCGCCTTTAAACGTTCCAATCTCCAAACTTATATTGGCCGATTGGAGCTCCAAAGTGCAGGAATGAGGTAGTAGTTTTACAATGAGAGAAATCCATCTACTGGAGTAATTTGTGTCATTTGATAAATGTCGTTTTCAAAGCCATTAACGTCCAAACTAGAAAGCACTAATCTTTTAGTTTTCCAAAACTAGGTTAGAATCTTAGGCACTTGGAATACCAGTATCAGATGTCGATCTTTCCTTTCTTTTGCTGTCCATTGACACGTACTTTCTTCTTGAACACTCAGCTAAGCTTTCGAAATATTTTAGCGCTGGCGAGGTTACTTTGATAATTCTTTGAAGGGCTGAATAAAACTTCACCCTTTTTCTATTTCTCACAAGTGTAACTGACTATCATGATGAAATGGACTCTAACAGTACTCCATATCACATACATCCAACCAATAATATTTTATTAAATAAGGCTAGATTATTGCTTGTGTTATTTTCATCATGAATGTCAAATTCTTCTACAAAGTGGTTCCGTAAACCATTCCCCATGAATGACCAACATATTCATTGATTCTTATAATATATCGAAGACACCCTACATTCGAAATCATATAATATTTACATGTTTAATTAAGAGCTCTATTTATTTCTGATCTCCTCATTTTCATCATTGATATTCGGTGATGCATGTACGCTGAGATACTCCACCTCTCCTCTTTTACTACATTCCTTTATTACATAATCTCTTTCTCCCTCCTCCACGGCCTCTTCGCTTGAATTCCCGCGCCTCAATTCATTACGTAGCCGCATTCCGCGGCGTATGACCGCCCACCGTCCTTGGCCACACAATATCACCCGGGTGGTCTCCCCGGGCGAGGGCCCCTCTAAAAGGCCGCATCAACCTCGTCTTTCGGTCAGCCATAGCGCTGCTGCCATTCCCCCTCTCCCATGAATAGGGCCCCTCAGAACATAGTATCCGATGCGATAAATACCCTATTGTCCGACCGACCCTTCGATTTACCCTCTTACGTACCACACAACCTGCACACTTGCATTCTCTCATGCATCCCCAGCCACTATCGCATCTAAGTTCTTTTTGCACGCAGAAATGCTTTGCACACATGGGAAACTTCCTAGATTGGTGAGTTGGGAGTCTTGACCTCTTAATGGCAGACCTCATATTTTGTTATTAGGCAAAATATCCGGCGAGTTCGCTGTACTTGTTTGAGACTTGATAGTTGATATTATTTTATATGTAAGTGTGAAGAAACGTGAAAATTTTCCTCTGATTTTTTTCGAAATGAAATAGCTTCTGATTTCATCTTAGAAAACTCATGAGTCTTGTAAAAGTTTATGGTGGCCATAGGATCCGGAAAACATAGGAGATATAGCTATGAAATGCCATAGCTCTGGCTCTTTGGTGAAATCTTCTCCTTGCATTGAAGGATAGTAAGTTTCTTGTAGGGGAAGCTAAAATGAATATGATATTGTGCATATAAAGTGGTAATCGCTTAAAATAAAGAATTTGATTATATCTCATGAAAGTATGCGTGCCGAAACTTCAAAAACGTCTATTTCTATCCCTTCCCTATGCATTAGTTTACCTCTCTTTGAATTATTTAACGTATTTTTCGGGGATACCTCTGGTACCACTTAAAACTAGTAATGCATTTTTTGGTAAAAAAAATCACCATCTTTTGACAATAATTGAGAAGTAACTCATTTTATATTTTTTCATGCATTGGAAAGCAGTTTAAACTAGGGGATATTTTAAATCTCTTAGTAATTTGTCAATGCGCTGACCGTATTAAAACTATTAATTAAAGCGTTTTAAATTCAAGTGTATTCAGGTATTAAAGTGAGAATAGTTATGCATAAATATTTGTTTTGAAAATATGCTGCCATTGGTTGATATACCTACGAAAAAATGTATTTTTTGGATTGCTATTGCCGTTTGTGGTTAATGGGATGAATATTGAAGGCATAGATTGAAAAGAAACAACACGATGACAAAAGTAATTGGAGTCGAAGAACAATATTCTAGCGATTACGCTATATTGGAATGGTTCGCGACAAACGCTTGTAATTTAATCCGAGTTTTTTTTTCAAGAGCCTGTCATCGAAAGCCTTCCGCGTTGAGCAGTGCCTAATTAGAATTTCGGTAAATTTGCAATTACCTCGTCGTAGCCGCAACTGACGCTGACCAATGGGTGATTGTAAATTGATAGAAATAAAATAAAAAGGGCGGAGGATCCCGCAAAACGAATGTGTTTTGTCCACTCCTCGGCGTCACTCATTCCGCCGCTACGGCAGATGAGTGGCGAAATAGAGTGATCGCCATGGTGACGGCACATCGGCGTTATAATGGAACAGACCCGCGGAAAAATGATGGGAAGAGTATTTTAATTAATTTTTTGTGTGCAAGAGGTTCGGTGGTCGGGTAGCTTTGGGTGCAAGAGTGGGGGACAGGTTGGTCTGAATCTGTCCTTCATTCAATCATTGGCATCGAGGAGCATTATAGTGTACCGGGGAATTGGTGCGTGTAAATGACGCCTCACGTCGCATGCGATGGTGGCTATTTTCGCCGTACTTAGCTGTTAAACAAATATATCCCACAGCCAGCGCGGGCCTGAAGCCATGCGAACCGATGCGATCCACTGAAGTGCTATACCGTTGCCCATTGCGAAGAGTAAAATTTTTCCTCCGCTATTTTTCACGCCATTTTCCTGATTGCCGCTACCTCCAATGTTGAGGAATTGAAATGGAAACTATGCAAGAACAGCCAAGGCCTAATTTGGATGCTAAATGAGATTTTCCTTAGGATAAGTCTTCTCACACTGTGGGCCCAGGGTCAAATTCTGGTAGTGGTGGAGATTTTTCATAAATCCCAAATTCCTGCTTGAGTGCTTTGTGGAGGTTTTTCCGGTACAGTACTCGTCACAGTCCGTCGAATGGGACGTTAAACCATGGTCCCCTTGGCACCAATTATTAGGAGCTGGCTAATGACGACGTTGGGTTTCCCTCCATCCTTCCTTCTTACTTCGGGATTCATCCACTGTATATTTTTCATTGTTATTTCATTTTCTCTTCCTACCTACCAGCTGGTTATTGTTGGAAGGTTGACGTAAGAATGGACTTGAAGCCATGGTCCCCTTGGCAGCATTCGTTCATTACGGGCGAGGACATACTCCTCTCTGATACAGGCTAACGTTCCACGTATTTCAATGGTATGTTGTTGGAAAGCTCAGTCTCAGGCTATCCTGATATCGCGGGTATCGCGGCTGTGCTGTTAAATACTCCGATGACTAGCATTTAAATGATTATACAACAGCATTGGCTAGAGAGATATGCCTCTATGAACTATGTGCATTCTGATCATCACGTATTAGTTTCAAACTGCGAAGGGTACCAAGTTTTTGCCTTAGCGTCCATGTTCATTGTTCATGTATGCGGAATGTTGTGGGCTTAATGCCAGCGAAAGTTGAAAATTATTTTAGCTATATATTTACATTCTCTAATTTGGGCCAGTTGCGTTTAAAGAAGCAAATAAGGGGTAAGATATTTATCGTAATTTTTAACTCTTGTAAGCTAGATTTTTTTAGCTAAACTTGACCGACGACGGTGCATGCCTACCAATATGAATTAGTCATCACAGTCGTGTTTGAGCCCCACCACGGGGATAATTGTTATTAAGATTCTGGGAAAGATGTGGGTATGTGGAAGAAGATGATGTTGTGGGTGGAGTTGGATAAGGAGAGGATAATGAGGTGGTTCATGGCTTCGTTTGTCCCGGCGAGCGGAAGAATAGGGGAGGGAATGGATTCTTGGGCAGCGGTGTGGTGGGATGCTGCCGAGTTGTCGGGCGCTGTGCTGGGACTATGAGAAGGATACGAAAGGCTTTTAAAGAGCGCAGAAATATCGGTTAGAGAGGTAGGTAGTAAACGAGATGAAAGGGTTGTCGGATGTGGAAACATGAGGGGATGAGTTTTAACGAATGGCAAGCGACTGCACGCGAGAAGAACTGCAGCAATAGAGAGCACACCGTGGTCATTTTTGTGTGCAACAAAGGTCTCTTAATCGTAAAACATGGAGGGTTAATTTTTTCTGGGTCTTTTGCATTCATCGTTTTGCTGGACAGATGTGTTCATCATTTGGTGAAATAAATTTCATTAAATTAGTTTCCTAGAATTGACTTGCTTTTTTCAAATGAAAGTTGCAAGTACGCTTATTTTTTCCATACTAAATCACATAGGGATGAATTAGCTCTCTAGTAAATTATGTGTTTCCCCTGATTCTTGCTTTGGGGAGGATTGATCTTTTGCAGTTTCTTTTTTGCTCCATTTTAGCAATTACGGCTTCAATGCGGCACAATTGTTGACCAATTTTCTTTGTTAGTTGGATTATTCCAATTTTCATTCGGCTAAAGTTCATTTTTTGTGCCAAATTAGGCTCTTTAATTGCAATTGGATATCCATGAAATCAACCATAGAACTTGCTGAGATGGGTAAAACAGGTACCAACCATAGCACATTAGGGAAACATAATTAATTGTTGCATAATTGCGAAAAGCAGATTTTACTGTAGACTGAATTTTTTCAAATTTCGTGCCTTTGATTTTTGTGTTTTTTTAATAATAAATTGCACATTTGAAACAAAAGCCGTGGAGTGTTGCCATGAAGCGTGGGTAACATGAGGCCAGAAATCGACCTTCGTAGAAGCACTAAAAAATTTACGGAGGGGCTACGAACCCTGGCTAAGATTACTTGTATTCCAAAAATTCGCCTCATTTTATTTTGGATTCTCAGTATGGAGATAATGAAATCTGCCTGCTCAATTGAGTTTGTACGAAACGAAATACCTTTTTTGTATCGTACAGAGAAATTTCGAAGGTAATAGAAATTGTGCTCTTTGAAGGGAAATAATGTTCAATTCTCGGATTATGAGATGCATACTTTTGAAAAAAGTATGGCCACGCTTTTCGTTGCATTACTCAAACCGCGAATGAAATTGTTTTGAATAAAATATATAGATAAGAACGCATCGGTAGAAATTTAAGAGCGCATCTCAACAAGATTAGTCCTTTTTCCGCCGAAGTTACCAAGAACACCCCTAGTCGAATCAACGGAAATCACGTATAGAGGGCAAGAAGGGAGGTGATTCCTGTGTCATTGTAAAAAGAACGAATAGTAGGGAACGCGTTTAAAAAGATACCTCCAGGCAACGGGGGGAGGATTTGAGACGCGTGGAGAGGGTGAGGTGGATAGGTAGTGTTTAATGACAGGGAGACGGGGAAGCCTAATGAAGGACCACACTCGTGTTTGTGTGCAACATTGTGGGTGAGGGCGTTTGATATAGATTTTATTTTTTTCCTCGTTTCGGGTCTCTTTTACGTTTTTTCGTAAAACACTCTTCCCCTTTTGGGTTTTAATTTCGCCGGGACCTTTGAATTGGCAGTCGAGGTCTGGGGGATAATCGGGTGTCCTCAGGGGGGTCGCTGTAGAGCGCGGGGACAGAAAAAGGGAATTCGAGGACTTGTTGAGGCGCATAAGTTCCCCTCTTTCTCCGTCTCCTCTCCGACACCGCCATCCCTTGTGTCGTCTCCTCCATTCTGACCATCGGCGCGGTTTTATTTTTCGATTGCTTCGTCCGCCGTGACTATTGTGCCGGGCCTTTTAGGTTCTCTGCTCCATTCCTCGAACACTCATCCAGCGACGCACATTTTAACTGGTTCGCTACTGGCTGAAAGGGATTTTTATTTTTTTTAGCGTTCCAAGGTAAATTAATTTTACAGATGAGGTATCTAATCACCATGAAGCTTTGGTCTCACTCTTTGTGACGGTATAGGGTACAAGAATTAAGTTGAACTGATTGAATAGGAACTTCTGTCACTCATCGATCTGTTCGGAATAATGAATCCCCGGTACCTACTGGGTATTATTATGCTAGAGACTGGTGCTCCCCATCCTTTTATAAAAGCTGTGCTCTCTCATTCATGCAGTCGTTCAAACCAATCGGTTAATTGGATAGATGATGATAGAGCTTGTCCCAGAAATAAGCTGTAAGCTGTCATATATTATGGTCCATATTGTGACTTTAATTTTATGTGCTTTGTATAACTGCGTTAATATTCTATCAAAGTGATTTTACTCTGCTGAAATTTAATGGAGGATTTCAATTAATATGTTTTTTTATAATAGATATCTGCCGAAGTCATTAACCATTCCATTGTATTATAAAACTGTACATTCTTACCACTATTGATTTCAATTAGGTATTTCCGTTTTGTATTCATTATTTTCTCTCAATATATGGTGACCGAGTTAATTAGGTGCAAGAAACTTTATTTTTAAATATTCTGGATACCTTTCTTATTTTAAAAATCCGATTTCTAACTAATCATTACCATTAACGTTGAGTATATTTTATTGTGTGTTTTTAAATTGCATACAGACGTTTATCCGATGCTAAAAACATGGAAAGTGTTGCATTAATCTTCATGAATTTTCAATGCAAAAGGATTAATTTGTGGAAGACGTCAATTTAGTGTGAATACTTGCTTACCATAGCTTTGAATTTTCTATAGTTCTTTAGAGATAACATTATAATTTTTGCAATAGACGGTGCCAAATAAATAAAAGGAATTACTGTAAAAGTTGAGAACTAACTGAGCTCACCTTATATAATGCAATAAAACCGCGGTGTATCAGACGGACTTTGTAGTATAAAATACTACTCGAATGAGACCCAATAGGAGCAGAAGAGTGCAGCTGCTGTGGAAGCCAGCAGACTCGGTAGCCACATATTCCTTGGGTTGGAATTAATGCCGACGCTTAGTATCGGACGTAACGTCACAGTCAGTGCGGGTGGGTGATTTTGCCGAAGTTAACGGCGATCGTAGACATAATTTTCTGTAAATTGAAGCGAACGAGGGCGGCGGCGGATTTTTTCCCCAGATTTGCTTCTATAGGATTTGGGATGCACTCGGAGGAGCCGAGGGAATTGAGGAAACGGAAACTTCTCTGGCGGTGAATGGAGCAGCTGAAGAAATCTGAAAGGTACTCCAGGGGGATCTATCTCTTCAAGCACTTAGAGAGATGCTTCACTCCGGTCGCCTACTGGAGTGTGTAGAAGCTCAGATAACGGTCTACATTACTGCATTCGCGGCCGTTTGACACGAGTGCGTTCGGTAGTTTTTCGGTGGCCGAAAGAAAAAGCCAGACGTTCTGAGAGCGTACATTTTTTACTTGAAGGCACCCGACGGTGTCTTAAACTCTGTGAAGCCAAAAGGGAAGGCGGAGAGACGGGAGAGTAGGAGGAGGACTGGGGGATCGTCTTGAGATCTCAAGTCTAAGATACAGAGCGAGACGACCTTCCTTACATTGGCTCCACGAGTGCATTCATTAACGACGGCCTCACATTCCTACTTAAGCGTCTACTCCTTCCTCCATGTGTCTTAACCACCCATCTCGAATGCACTCTCCGCGCAGAGACCACCAATTCCCCCCCCAAACGTCTGAACTGTTTCCCGCTTTCGGTATCCGGCCTCATAATGCAGCCATATCGTCGTCTTGCTCTCATCTCTCCCTCCTCCGCTTCCTCAGTGCTCATTGAGTCGTAATCGTAGTCTCCCCTTATCGTCTGCCATAAGATTTTCCCTGGAGTCGCATTGACTTCTTTTTTTTCACCACAGCGCGAAAGTCTTGAAAGTATCGTTTTATGGAAGGTAAACATGAGTCCTAGGATGTTCGGTGATTATTTTCTAATAGTAATATATTCAAAATAGGTAATCTTGCTGCCAACTGAAAGGCATATACATTCGTGTGGCAATCGCTAATTTTTAATCCCATAAATTGTGTTTTAAGATAAAAGTAAAGTCAGCGTTTTAATCTTATTGGATGTACTTCAATGTATCATCAATGAATCATGATAATATTCATTGACGATACATTGATCATAATCATGATAATTATTTTCTTTTTTTTTAATAACTAACTTGTAGTTTCTCTAATCGGCCTTTCGATATGTTCAATTTCTGGAATTCACTCTTCATGCCCTATTAAAATAAAATATTCCTTCAGTTCTCTTTTTGCGCCTTTTCCTTGGGCTGAATGATTTCAATAAGTGCTAATCATATCAATTACGTTTTATACCTGTGAAACTCGCTTTTAAATTTGCATTTACAGTGAAATATAAATGATACACTTCGCCGATTACTTTATATGCACTGCACTTATTGGGGAAATGCCGAAAATTAGAATAACGGAGATTATTTTCAATGGGATGTGGGTAACAATGGGAATGATAATTGGTCGGACTGCTCGGTGATACAAAATTTTTTAAATTCAACGTAGGGCAATTATAAATGACTTCCTTACTAGAGTTTACCTGGGAATATTTTTCGGATTTAGTCATTAGTTGCATTGTTGCAAGGATAAGAACCCTAAATTCCGAGCGACTAACTGTATTTCACGATCTAAGTCTATCGTAAAACCTGTATGATCGTGATAGTTATCTCTAAGCATACGCTAGAAAATATCAGTCGTGTAAGATGAATGAGCTGCAGTGGCGTAACTAGGAATATGCTTTGGGGGAGATGAGATGGCCTGGGGTGGCGACTCCCCCCTCCTCCCTAGGAGGGTTCGGGGAAATAATTTAAAAAATTATATGCCAGGAAATACATTTTTCCATCATTGTGGCACCAAAAAATAAACTTTAAGCAGATGCAGTTATTATAAGTGAAAACTATAAAATGGTTTTGAATATTTTTTTATTTCTCAGAGGCTTTGGGGGGGATGCATCCCCCTCATCCCTACCCATAGTTACGCCACTGATGAACTATATTGTGTATTTTCTCTGTCACGGCTGCCTCTTTCCGGTGATTGAGGGGTCATTGCATAGAATAAAACTTCATGCATAACCTTTGCCCTACAAACTTAGAGTCGGCCTCCAAGTCTACGCTCTTCTATCCCTCTCCTTCGTCCTCGCTTCCAACCCTGGCCACTCCTCCACATTTGACGCCCCATTTCGAGCGGAGCGTCCTTCCTGCTCCCTCCACCCTTCCGTGATCCTCACCTCTTATCTCACTCTTTCCTGGCCCATCCTCTCCTGCTTCTTGCCTCTTCCTTCCCTTCCACCCCCCTCTAAGGATTCCATTGGCCTCGTACTCCTCCTTGCTTTAAAACCTTCCGTTCCAGACGACTCTCGATCCTCCTCCAGAGGCTTATCCCCAGCCAGCCCCTCAAGCAATCTGCTCCCGTTCCACTCGAGTTGGACCGAAGCACCCTCTCTCTCTCACACACACATACTCGCCTATCCCCAACTGCCACTACCCCTTCTTCTCTCAGCATTCTATTCGTACTCTCCCTTGCAACCGCAGTCCTGAGCTCTCTTCGAATTCACCACCCTCAAGGATCCGTTTTCCGCCACACAAAAAATGTGGAGTGCGGATGAAAATATTTCCTCCCCTCCCTTACGATATATATATTTGATTTTTTTTACATCCACGTCTCTTTCTCGCCGTGGTCCGGATGGCCGTCCACTTGAAACCAGAATCTTCTTCGCTCTCTCTCTATTCTCCGCCCGGGAGTACTTGGCGAAATTCATCCTTTGCTCTCTAAACCCCTCCCATCCGGTCTCCCTCCGTAAAATCAGTGTGTGGGCAAATGCCATTCTTTTAGGGGCTCTACCGCAGTAAGGCCATCTATCCGATTTGTTCCTATGTGTCTACGAACGATGTGTCAGCAATTTAGGGACTGTAAGAGTGACTGTGAATGTTTCTTGGGCTTCCCACAGGGTTGGACACTCCATATATACCGACGTTTCGATGAAAACATTTTTTTGTCGTCCTAAGAGGTTGGTTGATGCCGCATACAATCAACCCGGCATCAACTAGCCCTAAGGAAGATGAAAAAGAATTTCATCGAAACATGGGCGGAAAAGGAGGGCTTCTCGCCGTGGTCGCTTTAATTGCCTTGAACGATATTGTTCTCTATTTAGAGGATTTTAAACAACGTCCAGGAAACAAAGACGCCTATTTTTAGCTCATTATACCCAAGTTTTCCAATCAACAACTTCGTGGGAAGCCTGAAAGACATCCACAGCCACCATTCACATGGGAAGAACATATCCTGCTATAAGAGTGAATTTTCAAAATGGAGGAGATGCATTCCCGTAGTCACGCCACCACTCTCTCAATACTCTCATTACTCCCTTTTTACCTCATCCCTCAGTCTGCCCTTGATTTATCCTTACATGTGCATCTAAATGCTACCTCAAATCTCAAGTTTACCACTCCTCACTGATATAGGATTATGTTCATTTTACTGTTCTTTTGTTTAGTGCTTCACGATGAGTCTCTTTCAATCTTTTATCTCCGCTGATTGCAATCATCCTATGATGAATCCTTTTTCATGCGCATTCGAAGTTGTATTTGTAAGCAAGGTTTCTTGCTATATTTTTTATCTCCTTTTTTAGTTTCATTAATTTTTTGTTTTTGTCGTCTTTTAATCTTAAATTTATTTTCGGCCGTGCCGAAGTGTTACTGTTCTATTATTGTGCATATCATTTGCTACCTCTCGGGGTTTATTACGTTGTTTTCTCACCTAACAAAGCACGAGCCGTAAATTTCAGCCTATTATTAGGTATATTATCCTGTTTTATTTTTTTATTGCTTGGGACGTGAAATTTTCAATTCCAGAAGTGCCATTCCGCTCGAACTGAGGCCGATTATTACCTTGCTGAATAAGGCTTTGCTAATATCTACTTTCAATGCAATATCATTCGAGTGATTGTTGTTCACATATCTTGCAAAAGCCTTGAACAATATTGTTCTCTATCGAGAGGATTTTAAATTACGGTACGTCTACGTTTTATTTGGGAGTTCTGTCCACTTTTCGTTCCCGAGTCGGTTTGTTATGATAATTTATGTCTTAAAATTATTGCCTGCAACACTTTTAATTTTCCTTATCGTTTGTTTCATCTTCAATTGTGGAAGTCTCTTAGGTGTGAAATTAAGATATCACATCCGATTATAAACCGCTTCTTTTGTTATTTCTTCATTATTTAATCCTTCGCACGGTGGAGCATTCGTTGTCATATAATTCTGTCTTGCTACCGGTTTTGCAATGTAGGATAGGAAACAAAGACGCCTTTTTTTAACTCATTTTACCCAAGTGTTCCAGTCAGCATTATCATTCCCTATTTTGCTGGTTTGATGCAAATTTTATCCCGACGCTACGAAACAGATTAGCGCGCCTTTTAGTGTTGCTTTAAATATTTAGCAAATGTTATATTGATTAATATCTCCTGAATTACTGTATAATTTATCCTTTATAACGGATAACAGCCATTTTAGTGCTCTGGAAACTAAATATTCTGCTTTTGACATTCGCGGCAATAAATGTTATTTCAGACAATGTAGCATTGGCTTTAGCTTTAGTTAACTATTCATTTTATTTGAGATATTTTTACACACCTGTACTAATTCAATTTCTTTTTCTTTTTAGGTAAGTCCTGCCTGATTCATGCCCGAGAGCTGTATTTTATTCCTGTAAATTTTGAATGTGTAATAAAAAAGAGCAGGTAAGCCTTGTCTTTACCATGTGGTTTTATCCGTGTGGAAACTGCTGAACACCGGGTGTGAATGCTGAGAATGCTGTCCCAAGTTACTTTTCGGTTACATAATTATAATATAATTCAGCGTCTGCATACTCCTTCGCTAGCTATAATTTTTAATATCGTTATGGGTATTTTGAGGTTTGGTCATTAAATTCAGTTGTCATTGTCAACATTTCGAGGTGAAAGAATTAAAAATTCCGAGCCTTTGGCTGCGAAAAAAGAATCTCAAAATACCTCCTAACCATGGAGAAGAAAATGGCTGAGAAAAACTAGACAAAATTCATAATTGACGATGTATTTGAGCATGTGTGTACTTTTAATCATATTTTCCTCACTATTTCTAGTTTTTTATCAAATATTACAAGTTATGGTCATCACTGTTATGTTTATTGTTTGAGATATTTTCTTTAGTGACTTGCTGAGGTTTCACGGAACCTCAGCCAGTCCTCTCCTTCTACGTATCCAAGCGCAATGGTTTCCCTTTCCCATTTCTCTCCGTCTCATCCAGAACGCATCATTCCCTCGAAAAAAATATATCCCTGCCCGTCGCACGATCGGTTTCCCTTTCGCAGCTCCCCAAACGCGACCGAGGAAAATCCTGCGTACTCACCCACGCCATTGGTAAGTTAGTTCTCTCGCACTTCTGCCGTCCTTATCTCCCTTCCACTCCTGTCCCCAAATCCGAATGCAATCTCGGCAACGCTCCCGCTTTCCGTTCCGACGCATCCATCCAACCCACAATCCTCCACGGACTGCACTGGGATTGATCCACACCGCACTTACTCCCCTGTACTGTCTCCCTTCCAGTCCCCTCCCTCTCAATCTTCGTCCTCTTTCCATCGCGTCACGTCTATCTTTTTTTCTTGCTCTCTAGCTCTTGCTCCTCCCTTCTTCTACGTTCTTCTCTCCTATGAAAGAACCCCTGCGATCATCTGCGCCAGAGATAGATTGCCTTCCACTTTGCTCTGAGGACCACCTCAATGGTATCGACAATTCTGAGCCAATGCGATGTATTGCGATTTCTTTCTAGCCTCGAAGCCGGTTACATCAATTATGGTTCATGTTTTCGTATTTATGGAATGGTTGAGATCGTAATTATATAATTTATAAACATATCAATCACGACTGTAAAAATATCAAGAATAGCTCTATACTTATGCTTTATAAAATTATTTTACGTGTCGTAGATCGTCTGCGTTTTTCTTTCCTATGAGGGCACCCTGCGATCGCCTATTCTAGATATAGATTACCTCTCACTGCCCTGAGGACCAGCTCAATGGTACCGACAATTCTGAGTCATTGCGATGTCGCGCGGCTTCTTTCTAAACTTGAAGCCGTTTCTGTCAGGTATTGTTCAAGTTTTCGTTTTTCTGGAAGAGTTATGATTGTGTAAATATAATTTAGAGCCATGAGCATCTTAATTGTAAAAATATCAATAAAATCTGTACTTATGGTGTTTAAAATTACTTATCGTGTTGTTGAGTTCAACGAAGTACCTTTCCTACTTATTTCAAGGAATATACCACTTAATTTTCCTTGTGAGACAATACATTTTCTTATTTTGGTATCCTCATCAACTCTAACGTTGGATTTCTTTGTCGTCAATGTCTTAAGTTCTTCTTAGTGGTGTAGAATTAACTTATGATGCACTAGGCGATTGCATGTGCACGGTACCATGTTGATAACTCATAGCAATACCCCCAACTTTCTTTAGAATATTAGGTCATGTTCATGAAAGGGCTCTATGGGCCTCAATTCTATTGCTGCTGGACGTTGCATTAAATCGTCTACTTCTTCGTATTGTGAAGCATCTGCCTCATCTACTACTTAAACAACGCTACATTTAGTGCTCTCACATGCAACACAGCAACACCTGCCACTATCTTGTAGTCTTCCGTAAGGATGAGGGAGATATAGGGAATAGATGGAAGGGATAGTGCATGGGGTTGGTGTCTGTGGGGTGTTTATATCCTAGGGAGAGGTTTCTGGCGGAGGAGGGCGATTTGATTGACGTACAATGGTTGGAACATGTGCATCGGCGGACCCTCTCCCCAGCGCAACACCAGCGTGTGGGAGAAGTCCTTACGCTGCTGAGGAATAGGACGAGAAACCAATCAATCAATGCATATATACATGGACGCGATCCCCTGTGTTGATAGCTCTGGTCTTCATTAAAGTGGGTCTTGTTGCACGTCGAATGTCTGTTTACGCATAGGCACATGGGGGGTCTACCCTGATGGAGCCATTGTTGAGTTGTTATGGCGTTTGTTGAGTTTTTTAAAGGGGCGTGTCCTCGAGAGTCTTGATTCATTCTCCGGACACCCTAGAAGATTTTAAACGCGTGTTTGTTGTTGTCTAGATCTTTTGAGTTGATATTTCGATTCGTACCCCGAGAGAATAGGCATAAATGTGAGTCAAACGTCGTTTTGTTGGGGCTAAAATGACAGCGGGTAATGGATGTGCCGTTAGAAATCCAAACCTATTGTACCCATGCATGAAATCGAGCTATAGTCACTAGACAGTGAAATATAGGAATCTCTAGGAAGGGTTGTCGTCTCTTGCATACTAGTTTTGTTCGTCTTTTACCATAGGATTCATCGTTAATAAGTCTTTGCAGCACAAATGTGTATTGAAATTATCGCTAGATAAAATACTTAGGCCACCAATTGAGATTGATAAACGATTTCATTTTAGTGAGGAAAATTTAGGAGAAATCTTCGGGGTTTTTGAAAGGTTCTCAAACATTAGCCGGCTTATTTAGCTTCATTGAATGTTACACCTTAGTTATAATTTTTCGCTAATTTTTCCCGTATTGAACGAAAATCATCCGAGCACACTGGAAACATATTTGACTACATTCGTGAACTTTATCGATGAACACGACTTCAATCGATACCTTGTCGTTAATGTCAACCCAGATTTTGGAGTAATGTTGCCTCTTTTGTACAATTTTCTTAGGCGTTGCTTTCTCTATCATTAACTTAGGTCGCGTGCGCTGTAGCCGGAATATATTTACCTTCGAGAATGGTTTTGCCATAGTATCTTGATCATTGAAGTACAACAAATTTCTGCTGTCTGTATCATGAAGGAATAATTATGCTAACATGTGTTACGCCATTCATACTCAAACGATTTTTCTGCAGCTCTTCAAATTTAATTATTCTTCCCGATGTTCTTCCGATAGCTCAATTCTTTGCGGCCCACTGAAAGTATAGAGAGACCTTTGCCAAAAAATGTGGTTGGGCAGTTCAACATGGCAAAACGAGATATCGAGGATCTTTTTTTTCGCGTATATTCTGAGAATGGGACTATTCTTTCTTTACCATGTGCCGAGTGGAAGAGAAGAACCAGAATAAGTCGCATAAAAAGACCGGAGTGTGTTCACCTGAGCACACATACACATTCACTTTTTGTGCGCTCCGCTGGAGAACTATTATGGCCCAATCCATTTGAATATCTATTTTTATTCCTTCTCTCTCCTCAACGAAGTGGATCACCATCCTTTCCTTTTCTTTTGTGCGAGACCCTTTGCATATCTTCTCGCCTCATTCCGGCATGCATGCATTTTTTTCCTTCGCCATTCTTCCTCTCCCGTTCTCTTCTCTGAGGAGAGAGCCCCGGGGCCTTTTTCGCGAGGAGCCCCGCAACCTTTGGCTCCTCCACTATTAAACCATTTTCGTCTCCTCCCCTCTCTTTCACCCTTTCCCTCTTGAGTTCCCGGAGACGCGCACAGGCGAAAAGAATGAGGGTAGGTCTCCCCGTTACGGAAAACTCCTTTTCTTTTCTCGTAGATCGCGTTCCTTTACCATCGCAGCCCTTTCATCTCTTTGATTTTCGTTGTGTTCTGTTTCGCTCGTCCTTATTTCTTCGGCGTCTCTCCCTTTCTCCTCCTTGCCTTGAATATATTTTTTATTTATCGTGCCTCGACTGCATTTTTGGTCCTCTCTTCCACCCTCTTCCCTCTCTTTCTCTCGCATAATCTTATTCCAACATATTCTCCTTGGGTTCCTTTCCCTTCCGTTCCCATCCCGTTAGCGTCAACTTTAGCCCCATTTTTATTGCTCCGTCAGCGTTCTCCGCTCTAGGTCTCCCCATTATTTGGCATTCCATTTTTCCTACATCCCCTTATATGTCACGATATTTTACCTTTCTTCGCATCCAGTATGATATTACTTTCTGGGAAGTTGGTTCGTCTCTGGATGTTATTTCTTTTTATACTTGGAACTAAACAATTTTATTTTATTTACACTAACAATGGTGAAGGATACTTAAAAAGTTCAAGTCCAACAATTTTGATGAGATATGCCGTTGGAGGTGATGTTGACGGTTATTAGAATTTTATTTTATTGAATGTTTTTTTTTTATAGTAGGTTAAATTCAATTCACCGTCTTTAATCCAATGCTCTAATTTCTCCTCAACATCCGTGAATTTTGTTCTTGTAGTTTTAACTTATAGATATTATGTATTTATAAATTGTAGTATACGGCGTGAGCATCCATAGACATTTCTTTAGTTCGTGGTTTTACTGGTATCACAATTTCAAGCATTTATGTTCATTGCATGCAGAAGGCTCGTCTCTATCGTTTTTAAGATACTCCCTATTGGAAGATAATGCTGACGCTTTACCTCGGTAAGGCTTTGTTTCTTTTGTCAATTCAATCTTTTAATCCTCATTTTAAATAATTAATTTTTAGGGTCTTGCGTGCTCTTTTGAGGCATTGTGCGTGGTGAATTGGCGAGCATCCTTCCGCCCTCTTGAAATATTCAGGAGAAGGAAAACGTTTGGATAAAGGCTTCCATTATCCTTGCCACCGGATGCGTCTTGCAAAAAGTCGAGATGATCATCTCTGCTCCCTCTTCATTTGTAGCCCAGAGGGAAATGCCTTTACTGTTAATTTTCAAGTAAAGTAAATGCTCTCGTAGAAAACTATTTCTCATGTGTATATCTACCCAATCGGCAATTTTATCCTGGATGCATTCTCCTCCGTTATTTATCCATATAGATGCCTAACGCGTGGCGGTTTTCATTTCTTTATGTAGTGGATGAATACTTTTCCAGCTGCCTAGGAAACCGCATGGCGTTGACTGGAAAATTTAAATACTTCATGTTAAATCCGTTTTTGATGATTTGAATAATGTTTTTCAATAACCCGAAGTCATGAATTCCATAGGGTTTGGTTTGAATGGTTTGTTTCATGACGTTAAGAATCATTGATTTTATACATTAAATACTCCTTCAAACTTAAGTTGCTTTTTTTCGCTGGAGATTCTCAATTTTATTTGGTGCTCACAATGTGATTGAAAGTACATTGTGACTTGAAATCATTACTTATCGAAAGGTACGGTATTGCTTGCAACTCGATTGCTCAATATTTTCGAATATATGTCAGGGCAGTCAAGCTATCGTAATGTAAGGATTTTTTATTCATTTGGTATGAAAATACCTTTAGTTGTAGGTGAAAATTTGAAAATGGCCCGTTATTATTTATTGTACCGTTATCCTTCTAGAACTAGGCGGCCCTAAGTTGAATTTTCTGAGAAGTTTTTTGATTATGCAATTAGGTATTTATTTTTATTATTTTCTAAGTGCGCAGGCAATGGGAACTCTTAGACGCTCCTCACAATATTTTTATATGAATGACAATTGAGTTTCCACCAACATGGTGTTGGATATGCACTGAACACACGGTAGTCGGGTGCACTATCCGTATTGTTGGGTAGAGGATGCAATTTTTGATTCTCCGAAACCCTCCAGTTTTAGCCCCGTTTGTTGCAGGAAATAAGGGCCACTTCGTGACGTCGAAGTTTTCTGCGCATCATTTATGCTGTAACTTCGATGCATTAAATGGTGGGGGTGATTCAAAATTACTTAGTCTCCCGAGGAGAAAAAAGGGGTAAAACAGGGTTACGCCATTAGTGCGACCAGTTTCCGGGACATGTGCCCGCCGAAGTTGGTTAAGAAGCAAAAATTTCCTCTGTGCGCCCCTATGAATAATCCATCCCGATTTTACTCTTTATTTTCCGCACTTCCCTATCCCTGCCAATGACTCTTGATTCCTAGTCCGGGCACGTAATGCAGTACCGTGCCAGTCTTTTTATCCACATCAATATTCTAACGACCTCGGTAATAAATGCAGCAGCGCCAAATTAAAAAAAAAAGCGAAAAAATTCTCATAATTTATCTAGAAAGTTCCGCTCGTTTGCGGGTCTAACTTCCTCTTTTGCGGTCTCTTCTTTTTTCTCCTGTGGCATCTCGAGCGTGCATGTTCGGCGTGGCCTACCTTGATAATCAGATGCACGGGCAAGCACAGCTTCGCCGAAATATCCCTGCATGTTTAAGTTGAGGTGGTCGTAGTGTAGTTTTTTTCTTCTACTTTACAACTTCATAAAAGTACAACTTCGACCGGCTCGGCGTGAAATTTGAACTTATTTTTCTCCCTTTTCCTTGAAATACTCAAGTTTCAATCTTTTATTCATTTTTTGAAGTGAAAATCACATTTAAACTTCAAGTCTTCCTTCATATGCTAACTCATAGGTGAATAATGACAAATTCATCATTATGAATTGAGTATTAACCTTTATCAAAACTTTTTATACGACGGAAAGTTGTTTTTCTTTCATCTATGATTATAAATTGTAATATTGGTTTTGAATCTTGTTAAAAATGAGCGGTTCATTGTGACATGATTTTACTCCAGTCTTTTAAACTGTACTATGAATAGTTTTCCTCTTCGAGTAGAGGTTGAAGAAAATTAGCTTTCACATGCATTGCGTTGATAGTTGGAAATTTTAATTGAAGTATGACATTTATTTGTGAAATATAAAACTTGTGGACCTTTGGGTACGAACTATAAACTTTTTTTACATTCAATTGTAAATTTTCATCCGTTTTTCCTCTTGAAATCATAACATGCCCTCTATTTAAAAGTGTCGGTGCTATCTCGAGAAGTTGGTTGGTTCAAACTCTTCAGTGCGATGGACTTCGATCACCTTGCATACTATCTCATATTACCCGTCAACCGAGTTGCATTGTATGTTCGAGGTATATAAACGCCCAAGGAAATAGATGTAAACTGTTAGCCACATATTTCATTTCCCAACCCTATAGCATCACAGGCCTTAGGTCTATCTCTTGAAACTGTTCATTCGCGGCGGGGGACGAGGGTCATTTTCCCCGGTAGCCTCATGCCTATGAAACACGACCTCAGTAGAAGCTGATGATATCAGTTGAGAGAAAAGGGAGGAAAGAAATCCCCAGTGTTACCAATGTGTCCAATGGAAGGGATCATTTACGTGGGCCATCGCCGTATCTGCACCGTGGGATAATTCAGGGTTGGACGACTCGGAACGTGGGATGATGGGGGTGACTAGAACAAGGGTGGCGGCGCAAGCATTTCGAGGTCAAGGGAAAATATGAGATTTGAATGGTGGCAGGTAGAAAGAGATGGTCCTTTGCGTTCCAATCCCCTTTGCTTCGAATGACTGGGCACGGCGAAGATCTTGATCCGTCTCGAAATCAGTCGAATCCCTCCACCGGTTTATCTCAAGATCCCTGTCCAAGAGGGATGCATCCGCCGTGCATGCTCGACATACTTCGATCACAGATTCGTTCCTTTGAGAAGTGAGCGGAATCGTGAGAGATTGCCCCTTTGAGGTGGCTGAACTGGAATGTGTTTGAGAATGGAACATTATAGTATCAGGGAGGATTTTTAACTCTTGCCCCTTTGCTGTGCTTTGAGCATCGCTTTCGGAGGCTGATGCACGGATAAATTTTGAAAACTTTAGTTATATAATGAAAATATACCAGCATTTTTATTTTATTTAAATAATTTATCACAATTTTATATTTAAGCAAATGAAGTTCATAAGTTGATGCTCATAAATTTCAAATGATCATGTAATGTTAATTTATGCCTGAATTTGTATGTGGTGCCAAGTACAATCAAAAAGAGAAATATTGAATTATCAGGCAGAGATGGTCGCAGTTAGTAGATAAATTAAAAAGAAAACACTTTCTATTTTGAAATCCCTTGCATGCTAATTTTCGTTGATCTTAATATTTTCAGGACACATATTAGGAGCGTTAACTGCGGATCAGTAGCGGATACAGAGGAAACCCCCGGGGGGGGGGGGCGCAAAATATTTATTATTTATTTACTTTTATCGTAATGAAAAATTAGTTTCATGCAAAGTTTCATAAAGTTTTAATTAAAGTGATTATACACGTATACAAGACAAAGCTATTTTATGATATAAAAAGTTACAATTGTGGTACTGCAATGTCAGGCAATGCGGGCGGCCCACTGCGGCCCCATATGTATCCGCCACGGCTGCGGATACAAATGGCTGGTTGATTTTCATCATAAATTTCTTTGTTATCTTAATCTTTGTGATTTATCTTTTGAGAATGATTTTAATTCGGGTCTATTTCGTCAAAGCTAAAATTATCCAGTACCCTCTATTGCCTCAAACATTCCTTTCTCCTCATTCCATTCAGTTAACTCATGGCTTCGGATTTTTGAAAAGATTGTTGATTGAATTTTTCCTTATCCCGGACCAAGAATTTTCTTAACTTGAATAGAAATACCTGTCATATGGTGGGGGGAGTTCAATTGTGCCCGCGCATTCATTTACATCTTGCCGCTTGACCGCGGGAGCATTCCAGAGCGATGTCAAAATAGCTTTGACAAAATGTGAAGGGGGTTGTTGAGGATAAGCTGTCGCGCGTGTAGTTTCGTTTTTGTTTTTGCCGTGCGTTTGCTCGCCGTCGCGAGATGAGAGATGTGGCCGGGTTCGAGTTGTCAGGGAATGTCGTGTCCAAGATACGTGCTTGATGAGCCCATCACGCCTGACGTTCGGATTTTGTTTTGAATGTTTTCCCTCCACTCGACCCGGTTACGCTCGTTGGTTTGGAAAGGTTCAAGAGTGAAGGGTGACATGTGAATCCCTGATAACAAGCCCCAGTTATACCGTTAATTGACCCAGAAATCATGTTACGTCGTGTAACTTTTTATTAAGGGTGTCTTTAAAAGGCCATGCCAGTTGATATTACGTTTGGATTAGTTCCATATCCGAATGCTGTAATGTCTGTTTTACTGTGATCACGGGTTGTCTACCGGTATCTTCTGTCATAGAGAAAAGGAAATTTTGATAGATGGTCGCGATAATAGGTACGAACCCATCATGTACCATTTGGGAGTCCGAATGGTGCATTTTATTCCATTTTTAATGACTGCCGCAAATATGGACCTGATTTTTTATGTTTTTAAATGAATTATTATGAGATTATGGTCTGATGTGTATCACCTAGATGCGTGCGTTTGGAAGTAAAATTACAACAATTGTGCCAGTCCTAAGTCAATGGTGGTAAGGAAGGTGGTGAGAATTGTGCTAGATATTATATTTTTGATGATTGCTCATATATAAGACACGGTCTCAGGCGTTACTTTGTGGAACTTCTTCATCATAGTGTGGAATAATTCATTATAAAGTTTGGAATAGAACAAAGTAACTTTATTTTATTCTATGATTGCTCATATAAATTAATTGCTCAATTATCAGTCGTTTCAAAGGCTCAGGTGTGATGTTTTTGTTATAAACGCCATAAAAATTTCGCTGGCAGTTTTTTATTCAAAGAGTATTTCCTAGAATTATGATTACCGCAAAACATTATTTTAAATCTGCGTCGTATTGGATCTTATTCAAGCGTTGTAATTTAGGGTGACAGTTAGGGCTAAAACTAATTGTAGTGAAATTTTTTTGAAACGACCTGCCAATTAAAGGGCAGTGAAATTTTATGAATGATTTATTTTTTTGAGTATCGGGAACGAATGGAATAAACTTATGTTTGGCCCTACAGAAATGGTAGAGAATGCGATGATGTTATCAATTTGGGTCTTTAAGTTTTGTCTCCGTCGATAGTATTTTTATGGTTATAAATTTTTCTGCTTCATGCCTCTTAACAATTGCTTCTTATGACCAGGTTTTTTATTATTTTTAACCGTTCCACTCATTGGTATTCCGACCCTTTTAAGGTGAGGTTTTTGTTACTGCAATAATAGTGACAACGTGAGTTAAATGCCTATCAGCTATAAACGTATGAGTGCCAGATGCTATCACTCGTGGGCATTTTTAAACTTAAAATATTTCATAATGTCACGTAATTACAGGGAAAATGATGTTATTGGTTGCGTATAAAATTCACCACTCCTAAAATGCAAAAATGATTTTAAAAATTAATGGGCGTGAAAAAAACCATCGCGATGGTATGAAGCATCCCACTATGTGCCAAGAGGTGCATGTGACTGCATTCCCCTTAGCCGCATTATATGTATGTATACCCATTGCATTATCCATAACGATATTGCATTAGCAAATCCCCCTCGTTACCGATCGTGAAATTATTTTTTTTCCAGCCATAGTTTCACGTTTTCATCAGGGCGCAGGCAGGAAAGGAGAGAAGGGTGAGATGCGCATGTCTATGTTTCGCGATTAGGCACCCTTTCACTCCATCGCCATGGAATTATAAAAAAAACCTCTCGCGTGCATCGTGAACCAAGAGCGAAGGGCGTGTAAAATATTTTTCCCCACATCAAAATCATAATGAAACGGTTTTCACGGCGTTAATTTCGATGCCGTCAAATGCAATTATCCACCGCGTGAGGGAAGAAAAGGAGGGTTTTGTAGTTTTTTTTGCGTAATAGATCGATTTGTATGCGAGATTTTTCGTTCTTCCTTTTTATTTTGCTCTGTGCACATTCAATCTGGAATCCTTTTCACACTTTCACCGCGTCAACCGAAAGCGGTGTTGTGCGGGCGTTCCCTCCCCCTCCATGCATTCCATTAACCCGTTTTTATTTTTTCTATTCCACCCTCATGTGCCTTCTGAGTTTCCTGGCGGGTGTTGCTCAAAGCGCATTCCAGGCTTTGTTCGTGATTTCAAGTTTATAAATCCCGATTATGGGGATAGTTAACAAAAAGTGCCTTGTAATGCCCAAAAATACTGGGAAAGGCAAACCTTAAATTTTAATTTTACTTTGTGAAATTGAAAAAATAAATAAGTGTTTTATGTTGTAGAATATTTTTTATAGATAAGATCTAAGGATGTGTTGAAACTTAGTTTAGGTTTTTATCTGAATGAGGCACGTCGACTCATTTTTGGTGGACAAAAAATGAGTCGACGTGGCATTAATCCGGAAAAAAATTATCAATTTAATCACCGCGGAGGTCTCCGTAATGATTAAGAATGATATTCTGTGTTACTGATACAGTGAAAGTCGAGTACTTATCGGCATGTACTGTGATGAAGATGATGTTCATCGTAACCACAGTTAAAGAGACCATCTAGATAAATTAAATTATCTAGTAGTAAAGTTTTGACCTGATGATGCTGAAAAGCGAAACTAGTAGTATTAATAAATGTAAACTTGTGGAAATTGCTCCTGCTTTTTCATTTTCATTATGTCACGTTTCCACTCCATCTCGCCTGAAACCTCAGACTATAAAGTTTTGAGCTTAGAATTTCTATAGGTTTCGGGAAAATTTGTCTAATTCTGAAGTGGAAAACATTATTTTGGGATTTATAATGGATTCTTAAGGAATTCGATATCCCGCTCTTGTTTCCTGGAGGTTGCAAATTTTTGGGAATGTTTTGGCTTTTACCTCCATGTCCCCTCCTCCCCCTCTTTCGTCCTCCAGTCCTTTTTTCGCTCTTTAGCGGGTCGTGTGTGCAGGATGACGCATAACAGACGAGGAGCGTCGACGTGTGCGAATACCATCGTCGATTTATCCCATCCATCCTTTTTTGCGCCCGCGGCACGGGCCGTCGCATTTTTGTTTCATCGCCTTTTTTTTCTCCTCCTCCTCTCGGATGATGATGGGTGGCCTCAACCGGGCTGCGGCGATTGTCTGTCTTCGCCTCGCCCTCCCTCCCACCCATCATCTGCCCGATTACCTTCCTCACAGCCGAGAGCCGATCCTCTCCCGACTTGCGCCGCCGTGCAGCGTCCATAAATCTAATACTTCGAAGGCCGTTTTGCAACGTGCAGAATGTATGGAATAGTTTCACGCATGAGTTTTTGGAAATGCGATGTACCTATGATAAAATATAAATTACGCATTGCAATTTCCACATCTTAGTTTAAAACTATACTACCGACCATGGTTTCGGCACTCTTGGTCATTTCCTCATAACTCCATTACCGCAAATGGTTCCGTGATTCTGTGTCATTTCCAAGGAATAGAATGTCGTAACCATGGTCGGTAGTGGAGTTTTATATTAAAGTGTGGAAGTTACTATTTTTAGTGCATAATGAATAAAGCCATGGACCGCGGGAAGTATATAAAAATGGCCTAGGATTAGCTAAGAAACAGTGACATGTTCGGCCTGAGTTCGTGACGTCATCAACTTATCTCCGAAATGGTTGAGTGCGTCTAATTCACGTCACAAAATGCCCGAGAAGTTGGGGACGCGTCGGATCGAGAAATTAAAAAGAAACGGCTCACTTAATTTTTCAAACTGTCACTACCAAATTAGAATCGAATTAGCGAAAATTGATGTTTCCTCACGGTGCTGAATTCTGGGTCACAAAGAGTGTCCCACTGTCTCTATCCCGCGTAGATTCAAGTTCTTTTTCCCTCTCCCTCCTCCTCCAGCCCAGTACTTCCTCCCATCCCTCGGCACCCAGCAATTCCCGCACACGCAGGCGGACCCTTCATCCTCCACCCCGTGTTCCTTTCATCTCTTTTATCCGGAAATGGAAAACGCAGCTCGGCCAAACAGGTTGCCGATAATTGGCCACGGTTGCCTCGGTAACCGCTCGAGAGCGAAAAGAAACTCGCATGTGTTTTTGGAGAGGTTTGGGTAAATGGGGTGGGTTATCTGGAGGGTTGATTCCCACTATCTCTCTCCCCCTCCCCTTATCCTTACGCCTACACGTATTATCCTCAAACCCCTGGCATCCCGGATTAGGAGTGGGGAAAGACTAATCCAGATCCTCAACCGGATTGCCACAGCGGCGGCCGACTTTCAATGGCAAGCGTTCTGTGCAAATTGGCGGAAGAGATGTTCATTGCGTGCCGAAGCCTCTCAGGTGGGAGATAATGCACTTAACCCTCATCGATTTTATGGCATCGGAGTGATACCGGATACCGATCGCCCGATTCTCCAAGGTCCGGTCGGGAAGTGAGCCATTGTGAATACGTGGATACCGCCTTCAATAAATTGTTGATTGGATGAGTCAATCGATTGAATCAAATCAGGAGAGTTTTCCTTTATTGTTCCTGCTGTTATATAGCAAGACTGCCTTGCTTTCTTACATTCCTTACCTCTGCCGTTTACTTTAGTGTTACTATTGCCAATAATTAATGCCAAAATCTGCTTAATATATATTCTTGGTTGCTGCCCATACCGTAAGTGTGGAATAAAAATAATATTCTTGTGGGTAGGTTTTACTAAGGATCCAATGATACAAATGACAGAAATTATCTGCATTCCCGACATAGAGTTGAGTACAATATTGGCGCGTCTTATCATTTATTGTTAATTTTATGACAATGGGTAGTATTGTAATACTTGTTGTAATAATGCTGAGTCAGTGAAATTATCCAAGGAAAAAAACTTTCGCTTTTAATAATATTTTTAATATTCTGTAAATTTAATATGATTATGTATCATGTTTGGGACACTCGATAAAATAATTCTGGAAATTCGTGGAATGTTGCAACGGTGCATAGTTTTCGCATTAATCACGAGGGTTGCTGCTTGAGAAGTCAGAGAATACGTCTTTGCATGGAATGAGCTATGGGTTAATAGTCCTTGGCTAAAACATGCTGCCACGAAGCAGCAATAGTGGTTCTATATCCGTTTTTTATCATGAACTTCAAAGAAGAAAACCCTGAGTAACCTTTTTTTGTTTTTTTTTATCGTGTACCATCGTGGACAATGGACCAGGCCTGTTTATCGTTTTCCATGAGACAGAGTTTTTTTGCAGTTCAAAATGCTGATTTATTATTACAGCCAGTGCGTTCTCACTGGGGGAAGTAATGAAAAGGTTCTTTTATTTAGAAATAGAGAAAAACATGGAACGGATTAATAACGAGACGTTTTGTGGCGCTCATTTCCTTCTTCTAATCCTTACCTGTCTACCCACTTTTCTGTGCTGCATTTGTCCCCTTGGCTCTCCCAGCAGCATAATTGTCTCTGCTTACCATTCCGCCGCCCTGACTCCCAAGGCAGTCGGGCCGGTTGCCTTCCTCTCTTTCAGACCACCCCTACCCCATCAGTCCTCCGAATAGAGGTGGCGCCAGCGGCATTTCCATTAAATTTCCGCGGAAGGACGAAGCCTAGATTAAGTCCGGCGCGTTCTGTGTGTGCTGTGGGAAAAGACCCGGTGACGAAGGAAGCAATGGCCTGCGAAGGGTTGTCTGGAGGGAATGTCCTTGGTGACGAAAAGAAAGAGGAGTGTTCGGAACGCAATTTCGTCCAGCTCGCTCGAATCCGTGTGTAAATCCTCATTTCTCGACACTGAGAGACCTTTCTCTCCACGCTCGCATTTGTCTGTCCGAGTATTATGAAGCTATGAGGTAGGAGAAAAGGATACTAGAGTGTTTAGAGGTAAGGATTACTGCCAAAGTTTAGGGGATGATGGGGTGAAACTAATGAAATTTTGTAAGACGCACGCCCATGCAAGGCTCGGGGGGTCAGGCAGAATAGAAATGATGACTATGAGATGGGCAAAATGTGGATGTGGGTGGTGGTCGAAGCGTTGGGTGGTATCTGCGGAATTGCGGTCAGCTCAACTAACCCGTATTGCTCTCATTCCTCGTCGTCTAGGTCTTTCTCTTTGCCGGCGCCAAGGCGCGGTTTCACCAATAAATTCACAGCATCCCTTCATCAAACGGTCCATTTTATGTTATTTCTTCTTCAATGCAGTATTTTATCAATGCTGTTTTATTTAAGAGAAAAACGTTCTCAAAACTGCTGCTAGTTGCATCGTATTCACCCTTTTCTCGTGACGCAGACATTTAGACCTACCTTTTCAATTTGAAAGGTGACGTATTTGGTGATTTTTTGTCCACCTTTACCAATTTCGTACTGCTTTTTGAATTATACGAGCTTTAGCAGTAATGTAGTAGCCGGCATTTAAGCTTTAAACGCTATTATTTATGGGGAATTGAAAGTAGGTTAAGCCTTGGCACTCATTTATCTTTATATTTTTATCGTTTTGCTCATATATTTCACATTGACTTTTTTTTACATTTATTAACGTATTTTTAGTTTTTCTACCGCCTTTCGCCTTCTGCCTTTCTTTATCGTGTATCTTGATATCAATTATTCATTTCTTTCTATTTATATTTCTTTAATTGGTTACTAATGCCTTTAATGTCATTAATCAAGAAACTACTTTGTATTTCATATATAGGCGTTAATTGTCCGGCTTCCGTTTTCAATCGGCTTACCTCAATTCTTCAATTTAATTTATTCAAATAAGTGCCATTTCTTAGATTTTTTCTTGCAGCTAATCTGCGTGAAGGAAATTTATTGTAGCACCTATAATATATATAAAATTATGTCTACGAATACCTCCGTTCCTTTTTTATAGGAATTAAAAACCTATCCTCGTTTATTTTCGTTTTTATTGGCCTTCAATATGGCCATTTTCATTCCTGAGGTGTTCTTTTATGCCCATGAACTAATATTTTCAATCGACCTTCGTTTTGAATCCAATGCGTGATGTAACAATACAGTAGGTTTCCCGAAAAAACGCTCAGTCTGAATTTTAATTTCCTTTGCCCGAGAAACAAAGACATCATTTTCACCGAAGGGATAAACATACCTACACCCTTTGCTGTGCCCCTCTCCAGTCATTTTAATCGAACTTTTTTCGGAAAATACGTTATTCCAGCTCAGAGTGAGTCAATATTTACCATGATCTCCTGAAGCATATCAATATATTTTTCTCGCGAGTTTCCGGGTAATACATCAGCTCGCACCGTGTTTACTCTACAAACATCTCGCCAGGATAAAGCCCGCGTATTCATTCGATCGAGGAGCATTCACAGGTTTTAGAAGTATTATGTGTTTGCTTCATTTCTCCGGATCAATATATTATTATTCAGGGCTCTTTGTGTTTCGCATCGCTTTATTTTTTTGGGAAAACTCAGAAATTTTCTCTTTGTAAAACTACTATTGTTTAATTTATGAAGGCTTTAATTTTAATCTCATGACCGTTTTATTGGTTTTTAGTTCGACTTCCGTTGAATGCAAGGAAGCAAGTGCTTTCTCACATGCTTCTTCTTCTGATTCTATGTATGCCGTGAAGACCCGTGAAAGGAGAGATGATTTAATTTCCAAAAGTGAGCCTTTGAATACCCTCATCACTAGCTTCTTCATCCTAAAATATATATAATAACGTGGTAACACTAATAGTTTTTAATCGCAACCCGTGTAATTGGTATGCAGTACCTGCTCATTTATAGCTGCTACCTGATCACTTTACCGAATGCTTGGCACGCAAACTAATCGTGTTTCGTTGAAACTCTACGCATAGTCTTTCTGTAGATAATTTTGTAACTCTTTATTTCTTTAAATGGATAGTATCTATTCACCAATTTGGATTGCCATTTACTTTAGCCATTTGCAATTTCTTTCTTGGTTCATTGCACTTATGTATTACAAACAAGTCACATGCTTGTACCCGACATTTCGCCTAAATCATTTACTATCAGAATCCCGTTAAATGCAACATCGAAGCCAACAGTGACTTAATGGCGATGTATGAGTATTAACGAACAAAAAAGTTTTAACCCTATAAAAGCAAAGAAGCAGAAAAGGGAAAAAATGCATAGCGTTGATCCGGTGTGGATTTAATTTGTTCGTGCCCCGTGAGGCACTCCCTCCAGCCCTTCTAAGCTTTCGCTTCAACTCCTTCGGCCTACACATCCTCGGATGCGCCAACTACATCCCATTCTGAGCACTCCCTCACACACACGCAAACCTCTTCGTCGCCCTCTGCGGTCCGTTAGCTAAATCAACAGGTACTGGGAGGCGACGGTGGTGGTGAGAAGAATGAATGGCGCTGTCTGCCAGGAGGCTCGAATTTACTCGACCGGTGCGCGGTAAACAATGAGTGTTCTCTCTCCCTTTTATCTTCTCTCCCTTGCACATCCCTTTCACTTCCCCTCCTCTACATCTTAGTCCTACCTCCATCCCATTAAATTTTACCTCTCGCTTTTCTTCCGTTAGGGTTTCTCTTAATGCCTGTCTTGCTCACTTTCCTTTGCCATTCTTTCGTTGCTGTTGTTTCAACTTTATCGGTCTTCAGGGCTCTATGTTCAAACATAGGCTTATAATTTCATTTATATTCTTCCTAAGGGTGGCTTTTTCTTAGAGATGATGCAGTCCTAGCAGCTCCTTTACATCATATTTTAATATACCGACTAGAAATTAAAAATCAATATGCTGCTAAATCTACTCTTTTCTCTAAGTTGCCTATTAAGGTGCGTTTCCACTGTGTAACATGTTATATAAACAAGTAACATATATAGCATGTTTTACGAAAAAGTTACAAATCCGTGTAACAAGTTGCATGTAACATAGTGTTACAAAACAAAAATTCGTGTTACATAACAAGTTTTTGGTTTCCCAACAAGTGGGAAAATGTATAACATGTTACAGAAAAGAGGTGAGGCGCATGGTGGGGATAGCCAGTTGATGGGTGGACTAGGACTGAATTTGTAAAATGTTATTTGTGCATTTTTGGTTCCGCTAGACTCTTGTAATAAAAAAATAATACCTACTTGTAACTTGTTAAATATAACATGTTTATATAATGTGTTATACAGTGTAAACCCACCTTTACATCGTGATATTTGATCTGGTCACGAATAATGTTTCGTCATTGCATAATCATCCTTTTCATTATTAAATATATATTTTTATCATTAGTTTTTTATTTCTTCCTCCGGCGCCATAGTTATTAGTGCTAAAATATCTGTGATATAGGGATATTTATTTGACAAGATGCAGCTAATGGAATCGAATTTTACTTCTTGGCAGACATTTTTGTGATGGTCCTTTGGTGCGTGTTAGTCAGATAGTTATTTATCACTGTTAAATAAATGTAAAGATTGAATATGCTTTCTGTATTTTATATTTTGTAAATTAATTTCAACGGGTTTCACGTCGATTTTGTCACTAACTTTCCTCAGATAGGGCTGATCTTTCGTTCCTCGATTCTTAAGTCAGCCATTTCCCCAACTCAGGATTCTCTCCCCAAGGCTAATTCACTTGAGTGTCTCGTCCTCCTTTCTTCCTCAGAGCTGCCTCAACTCTTTACCCCGCTTTTGGTATAAAGCGGCCCCATATCTGCTCCCGCACTCCTTAAAACACTTCCAGCCACTGTTTCTCGCGTTGGCGACACCGCTCTTTCTTTCAGCGTTTATAAAAACCTCTTTCTCCCTCCCTCTCCATTGTTGCGCACCCCTGCGGAAGGTCTCACCCTTATTCACGAGGGCTTCACCCTTTTTAATTACCTCACCTGCATTCTCTGCCCTTTGTTGTCGGGAGTAAACTTGGTCGCATTATTCTGGTTAGTCCTCGGTTCGCGGCGGGAATTTCTCATTCCGGCTTGAGGTGTGAGACAGACTCCCAAAGGATCGGATTGTACCCTCCGAGGTATGCGGGGTTGCCGTGGGGATGAGCCTCGGAAGGGCATTACCCTTAAGGGGTGGTGATGGCCATTCTCTTCGCTCCTATACCCATTTCTTTCAGCGTGCGTGAACATCTCCTTCTCCAGAGACTGGTAATGTAGTCAGGTCAAATACTTAGTAGCTAAGCTATAAATGGTTGCTTATACATACCGTTATATTTACCCATGCTATTCATAAGTCCTGAATGAGGAAATGTATGAATTTATGAACTTTTTCAATGAGTACCTATTATTATATTTTAGTTTATATGATGCATGAAAACTCTTCTATAGACCATAGGTAGTCGTAAAAAAGAACTCTTTTTTCTACTTTTTGTGAAATAAAAACAAATTTGCCCTCTTGAAAGAATTGCCATTTATGAAACCCAGGTACTGAGGTCTCTTCCCTCTGTATTTAAGGTAGATCGTTATTATTTATGTCTTCCCCATTCTCAGACTCACTGTCTTTACTTTGAGGTAAAAATTATTTTTCGATGCGTAAGCATTTTTATTAACTATGAACTTGTTGTAGTGGTTATATATCATTCACTCTATTTTGGATTCTGATTATTTGGCGATTCTATTTGTTACTAAAATAAATTTTTATATTATGGAAGATGGATTAATGGATGATAATGAAAATAATTACTTAGGCCATTTTTTAATTAAATTTTATGGTGATATGATGAAACATTTTAAGAAGCATAATAAAGATACACTGTTGTATGTTCAACAGAAGTTTTAATGACCGACCCAGGTTTCCACAATACACCATGTCCTTTTCAAAGGTACATAGTGCATTGTCGAAACCTGGGTAGGTTATTAAAACTTCTGTGGAACATGCAACAGTGTCTTTATTCTTTTTCCTGTCACCAAGTTCCACCAAGTATTGCTATCCAGCCTTAAGGTAAACATTTTAAGGATAGCTACTCTCAAAGAGTGGAAAATCAACGATTTTTGAACTATTTATGTAATTTTGTCATATCATGCATGGCAATATTTGCCATTAAAAATTTTATTATATGATACTTTTGAAATACTTGTACCAGTTGTAAGAATTTTTAAAATTTACTACTCAAAGCATACAGTAATCAGTTGGTTCATCCTTGCAAATGAGAACAGTGACGCATGCGGTATGGCGTCAGTTAAGGTGTTTTAAGCCGCCCATGGGTAGAAATAGCTCAGTCACGTAAATCAGCTTTCATTTCGGTTGTCTACGCCATTAGGTACATTTCACTCGGCCTCTGCACCTCGTAGTTCTTTCACCTTCCCGATACCTGAGGCTGTTTGCGCCCTCACTAATTATTTCTTTAGACTTGCAGACTCTCATTCCTTTTGGGCCTTATGTGATTCATTACGCTCCCTACGAGTATAAATCTCTTTTTAATTCTACTCATCCGCATGCTTGATACAAGGAAATACCGTCCTTCTTCGATGACCATTTTTAACTCCCATCTATTTATGTGGAGCTCAATGGAGCTGAAGCTTAAACGCCCGGCTTCCAAATATACTTCAGGCATGATATTTCTATTTATTCAATCCAGATTTTCAAATTGATATCCCACCAATCAAATGAAGCAAAAATTGATCAGCCATACCAATAACCCTTGAAAAACACGGATTAATTTACTTTTTTATGTAGTTTTCAGTATCTTCATTTCATTAAATTACTTGTAAATTGAATAATTAACATGTATCTTTTTTTTTAGCTATAATCAATTTTAAATAAATTATTTTTAAACAGTTAGAAAAACGTACATGAAGATGTAAACATATGTCAAATATTACAAAGTACCACTCAGTAAATAGCCATAGTCGAAATCTTCATCTGTTGGTACGAAGTCGTTTCATTTCAATTTACAAGAATTTTAGCCTTTTTAACGGAATGAACACGTTATCTGTAGAAGAAAATGAAAATATTTTTTAAAATTGTAGTGCAAATAATTATATAGGTAATAAAACTCTCTGAAAACATCGTTAAGGGCCTTGAGACTCACACATAATGACTTGAAGCTTTGGATCTTACAAATCAATTCAATATTGAATTTCTCAGGCTAATTTCTTTGGAATAATCAATTTCACGCATAAAATGATATAAAATTAATTTCAGGAATTTTATCTCTCAGATTTGATTCACGGCACAAATTTTAATTATGAGTGCTGAGTTAGGGAAAAGGAAGAAAATGTAATATTTTCAGTTACAACTTTGAAAAGAAAACTTTCTGTGAATTCAGCTTCAAGAAATTGCCAAGGGTGCTCGGGTCGTGGAAAAATCATCTCAGTGGAAAGATAAGCGATAAAAAATACTTTCCTTTCAGGGAGTTTGGCTCGCTTCAAATCACCCTCGATAAAAATAATTTTACGACATTAAAAAGTTAAGATTAGATCGAGCTATTGGAGGAAGAGTAGGCGATAAAATTATATCTTCGTTTTACTTTATTAAGACGTATGGGTGGCGTAAAACGATTTTTGTCCATGGCCAATTTTAGTAATAGCTAGATTTTAATGTATTTAGTCTATTATCCCATTTAAGGACTCCATTTAAATAGATATTTTTCAACAAAAATGGTGTATAGGTACTCACGGAAGGCTCATCAAATCTGCGTTCATCGGGCCTAAAATATTAAATGTATGCACTTACTAGTCCGATTACCTTATTCGTATTATATTAAAAGATTATAGCTGGTAATTAACTCTTTTTTTACGTACGTAGGTCTCACATTCTTATTTAGTCAAAATATTAAGCCAATAAAATGTGTCATTCATATTTTTTCTGTTCCATATCTATTTCTGTATATTCTGACTCTAGCTATTTTAAGCAATCTGATGATATTATATGAACATTTTTACTCAACCTAACGGCATTTTTGTGTTTCGTGGCCTCTTAGCTCCATTAGTACGTTTTTATAACTATTTAAGAATCGTTTTCGAAAAATGGAACGAATGCAGTACAGAGTAGACACACCATTTAATCCGTCACATATCAACCGTCGCCACATATCAGTAATATATCAAGAAGGTCCCTTTGTCATATTTTTGCAAACTAAGGTGTTTGTAGAAAGGTGACGAAAAAAGAATTTTGTGCATGTTTTAGGATGAATATCCTCCGCTTTAATATCTTATCTGTTTCAAAAACACCTCTAATTAGGGTAAAAGAAAGATGTTAAAAAAGAAGCCTTTTCCAATTGGCATCACGATCGTATTCGGAAAAATTTCTAGATCCAGTATATTTTGAAAAATTATATAGTTAACTCTTGTAGGCGTATTAGTATTTTTGAACATATTCGTTCCATTGAGACCCAGATTCTCTGTTTACTCTATTCCATTACCGTTAACTTAGATATTATATACATTAAGGTAAGAATATTTTCCATATGTATCTTATAGAATGCAATGCTGATATTAAGGAATTTTAAAATTCGAAGGTTGCTAGTTATATTATATTGCTTATCTTACGGTTTTTAAGTATTTGTATGGGGATAATAATAGTTTTGATTCGATATTTGAAAAAGTTGGGATGGTAATTGACGATGATGAAAAGCAGAAGTGTTTTTGCGATCCGGAGACGTGGGTGAAAAATCTATGTGAGTGTATAGGTAGTGAGCAGTAAATGAAGCCGCTCGAACTCGTGGGGGTTGAAAATTCATGCATTAAAATTCATCGAGTTCCTGGCGAGGTGATAAAATAGTTTCTTATGTCAGAATTATCTTTCAGAGTAAGTTGGGTTTAAGGTAATTTTATAGCATTGCCGTCTGCTTTTTCTGCGTGAAAATGACACCTTTTCTTTATGTTTTCATAATATCCATATTTTCTTAGAAATTCCTCATTTTTCAGCATATTCATCGCTGGAATAATCCTTATTTGCCATCACTACCTAAGTTTATTTCCCAATATCCTTATTTCTGTGACTGGACTCACAGTTCCATTAAATCATTCAACAATCTCAACTCTATTTTTTCCCACAGCATTTCGTCTACCAGCACCAAATCCAGTTTCTCACTTCCGTTTATTCCTGTCTATCCAACGCATCACTTTCATCCTCTCAAATTCTGGGAAAAGTGCTTCGAGCCACTTAGAATTCCCTAATTTTTGCACTACGTCGTGCTCCAATTCGTAGAACCATCGCCAACCTTTTCTTAGCTTCCTTGCTTAAGGTCACGGTCATTAGCACTCTTCTATTTATGAAAGGTGAAGAAACTAAAATGCCTCGGTGGAAGTGCCTAAAAGTATAGATAGATGGCGGAGGTGGGAGTGAGGTATGACAGGCTTTGGGTAGGGGTGAGATTTGTTTGACCCACCCTCGCAAGCTATAATTCCTCAAGGGCCACGGGTGATTGGCGAGAGCCTACGAGCTACATACCGTGAGTCTGCAGCGGACAAAGACTTTGCATTCTCCCGCAATTCCCTGAAAGCCCTTTCAACTAGCCGACTTGCCGTGCCCGTCGTGCAATTCCTGCTCCACTTCTTCTTCAACCTCTTCCATCCCTACTGCTTCTCAGTACTCTTGTGCTAAGCTTATCCCTCCCAGAGTATACCTGGGATGCTTCTTTGCCCCCTCCTTCATGATCCCGGCATGCATGGACTCCTCACAATCCCTCTCCGCGAAATAACTGAATTTTTTACGCTTCAGCATTCCGTCGGAGTCTTTTAGACGCGTCGCGTCGGTGTCATAATGCTTTCGACGCCGTGGTGTTGGCGTCTCAATTTCGACTGAACTGCTGGATAAACAGCGATAAAAATGCGCTTTGCATGCATGCCCCCCCTTACGTAGATATGCACTCATGAAAAGATTAAATATCTCTATCGGGGGTTGAACTGCTGAGGGTGACCTTAGCAATACCGTTTTTATTGGACTGAACTCCATTGTTCACGTCAATCTTCCATAACCGCAAAGGCAGTTTCATTGAAATATTTGTGTGAGATATGCGAAATCGCTGATATTATTCATTCAAAGCTTAAATTTTCACCAATTTACTTTTCATGTTGAGTCAGTTATTTTGTGTTCTCAATTACACAAAAAATCCTTTTAAACTGACAACATTTGGTCTATACGTTTTTTACATTCATAGCGTCACAGTATCATTTACATTAAGAGACCAAATATACCAATAAGTATTAAAAGCGACTGTCAAATTGATTTTTTTTCTAGTGACCAAAGCATTTGAGATTACTCTGGTTTAAATATATTTATTTGTAATTAATCATGTCAAAGTTAGAAATTACTCAACAGTATTCATTTCTATGGGAGGAAGAACCAAAAGAATATCCAAAGCATTAGTTGAATAAAGATTTTCACCGTGCCAACTCATTTAAAATTCCGTGACTAATTTTTGCATGGTTTCTCAGTAAATACGTCTCTTATCTAATGGCTCGGATTGATGCGGGAACTTTTAACATTGCTCAAATCTCTGCCTTTACCGCTCCATTTTAGCATATTGCCATTGATTTAATACATTTATTTTTTTAATTGCCAAAATGACAGATTCGTAAAAATTCATGAGATGTTTTTCCCTAAAAAACCTATACAAAAATGGTCGTCAACAACCGTTTTATAATGCTCGTGTGCACAAATTGTGAATGCAACAATTAATGTGATATTATAAGAAGTTAGTTCCTCTTTGTAAAATACCAGAAGAAAATCTACTTCCTTTTCCGTGTAATATTTGGCACATGATGTTTTACTTTGGTCTCCCATTCTTATTTCCTGTACCTTATTAGCCAGTTTTCGCCCCGAGGTCTCATCTCGTGTGACCTTTGCATTTTTACTCTTTCTCGCCTGCTCTCCCTTTCCCCGAAGCTTGTTATCCCTCGGTTCCTTTGGCTCGCTCCCTATCCACTTAAACTCCCTATATTTATCTCCTTCCTGCCTCCTTTTCCCTTCAACTCCTTCCTTTATCACTTTTCGCATTTTATTTTCTCCTACCCCCTCAATCCCTATTTCTTCCGAGACTGCCACCCCTTCAAAAACCTCGCACCCTCCTTCCGCGCGCGCGTCCGCTATCTTCCCTCCCACTCCACCAGGTCCAATTGCGGGTATACGCCGCCTTGTCGCGGGGCCGTGAAATACGACAGTCGTTTGTCTTCCCGGGCTCCGCCGCCGTCGCGACGCCCTTCCCCTCTCACCCACCCCTCCTCTTCTGTCCTCTAGCTTCAATCCTTGCCCACCGTCCCTCTCCCCAACTCCTCCACTATCCTTCCACCAGCTAAATAACTTCTTACACCCCCAAACAATTTAAGTTTCTCACTTCTCTCGGTGATCCTCACTCTCCTATCCCTTCCACCACTTAGCCCTTCTCTCACTCTTGGGTCCTTTTCCCTCTTCACAGGCCTTTGACCTTTTTTCTGCCACTACCTATACCGAAAACCCTTTCCTTCGAACCTTTCTCCAATAATTTATGTGAAATCACCCACTTCTCTCGATTGTATATTCAGGATTGCGTTTTTTTTTTCTTTTTGCTCATGCGCCTGTATTTGCGAGCCCGATATTTCTTACGGGGTCTCCACGCGGGTTAAAGGGTTTGGGGAGGGTCTTCGCTAACAAAACTGCATCGGGACTAATTTGTCGATCTCTCACTTGGCTCGGCAATCATCACCGGTATTATTTCTCTCTTTTCACGTTACTGCTTTCTCGGTTTTATTTTCTCTTCCTTTCTGCCTTTGGCATCTTACGCCCTTACCTCTTGGGTGGACAAATTTATTGGACCTTCCACTCAATTGATTTATTTACTGACTTTTTAAAGGGCCTGCCGCGTGATATTCACTTTATGATGCCGTTATGAATTTGTGTACCGTGTATCCTAGAACTAATAATATCGCGCAGCTCATAGACTTCACGTTTTATTTATTGCCTTTCATTTATTATTATTAGTTATACGAAATATTCTATTTGTTTGGAGTTAGTTTTTCTTGATATTTGAATGAATACTAAGAGCAAAATGATAAGGCAATTTGATGGCTTTATTTGAATCTTAGTTTGCGTGCCATTTCTGTTTTCATAATTAAATGTTTTCCACCAAAATAGAACTATGCAGTTCAATGTATTTGCGTGTAACAGCCAGGAACTTATATTTTACTTACGTTTGTATACAGAGCAGCATGAATGAGATTCCGTAATGACCCAGGGAGCAGGGACAGGTTGGGTCGAATTGTTCATTGTTACTCTACAATTTTTTTTCACCATTAGTTGTTTTCAAATGACGATTCTTCGAACGTGGCATATAAGTGAATTTTAAGTGACTCTTATATTTGAAAATTTCTCGCGAAGCTGCATTGGGATTTGGTGGCAGTAAATTCTCAATACTCATATATTTGCGGAAGAAAATATTCCTTTTTGCATTTTTATCTTATAAAACCGCTCTGCAGAAGTAACGTATGCTATTTTAATTAATATATTTTTTCGAAGTGGTTTTTCTCTTGGATTTCGTGATGATAAAATAATGCGTCGCCCTTGCCTTATTTCTAGAATTTCAATTAAGAGCCAGGCGCCATATGCTTTCGTCGTGTCACCGTGAAATTTCACCCGAAAGACCTCGAAAGTCTTTCCAAATGGCTGCGGAGAATAAATAATAAAAAAATAGGAGACTGGGAACTCCTTCAACCGCCGCTTCAATTAGCGTATCCTTTTCCGTCCATATTTTTTAATAACCGTCAATTAAATCCTTCCTGCTTTCCCCATTTCTCATCATTTTTCCTCCTTGTACGCTCAGACGTCGTGACCGTGCATGTTTCGCAGTCTCCATGTATTTCCAGTATCCCACCCTCCTCTACTCTTATTCCCAGAAACTTTGGGAGGTCTCCTCATCTCCATCGCACAACTCCCAACTCTCGCCTCAACCCCTCTCCTCTCCCAATATATCGCCACTCCAGCTGGTCTACGCCGAAGTTTTCTTCGCCATTGGGCGATATTTTCTTCATTTTCTGATATTTTTTACTGTTTTAAAATCTTAAATGAATTTACGAATCACCAATCTTCGAGGCTGTCGTATTTTTTTTTTGCATCACTTTATGGAATTTATTGCGGTGGACGAAAAACTATTCCCATTTTTTACGGTGAAATTATTTGGCTTTTACAGCAAAGGTATCACTCTTTGACGTCATCATCAATCTGACGACGATGTAGGTGGTGGATTCGTAGACGTGAAAGTAAATTAATTTTACCCCTTAAACAGAGAGAATAACTTCTGATCTCAAAGAAGTTCATGTTTGAGAATTGAAACTTGATGTGCTATAAATTCAATTCTGCGAATATTTTGTGAAATAATGCGAAAATATGGGTTCCTGGTTCACTATTCGGAATTAATTTTTTTTATTTTCTGTAGTCTTTCAACTTTTTTAGCGTCTTTTTTCTCTTTAATATACATTTTACTTTCTTCTTCCGTAACGAAGCATTCTTGAACTTTCTATCAAATCTTTTTCGGACGTAAGCAATTTTAATCATTTACTTCATCCTCATTAAGTAATCCCATTTTTTAATCCCCCTTAATAGTATTGTAGCTTACCTTGACGTATATGTCATGGAATGATAACGATGGACTCAAAATGTAACATTTTCTCGTCCATCTAAAATAAAAACAAATACACCATATTTTCCATTGGCCTTAGACTGCGGTGTGGTATGTTATGTAAATTGAATTTTGTTTTCGATATCTCGCTATTTATTTGCCTTAATATCTGTTTCTGCACAAAGATTAATAAGGTGTATCAAATTATAGATTTAAAATATCATTCAAAATAGAACGGAATTGGAAGTGTTAGCGCAATCTCACTCGGTATATCACGTGCTCGGGAGAGTATATATTTGAGTTTGGTTATAAATAGGGCAGATGAGAAAGGAGAGAGGATGTTGGTAGGGAGACTGGGGTGAAATCGGCGCTTGCCCACGGCTGGGACCATTGTGCTTCATTAAACGGCACGGCAAGAGGAAAACCATCGTGGCTGGGCGGGAATGCAGTCGGTCTGCGACGACTGTGGCAATGCAAAAAGAATTGACGCCGTCACTTAGTCCCCAGTTGCCTCCCCAACCGAGAGACTCTCTCTCACCGAGGAGTAATTTGTACTGCCACGCCACACAACTTCTTCATTCAGCCCGACCCCCGTTCTCTCGTCGTTTTCTCTTCCCCTCACCGCGGCGCTGCTACGGTCCCTCCTCGCTGGCCGCGACTGTTCGTGACATCGTTTCAGGGTTGAAATCTGGCGTGATTAAAGGAGGATTACGGATCGCTGTCCCGCTGTCTGGGATGCCCACCTCCAACTTTCTATCACGCCAGGTCCCTCGGCTGATTTTTTTTCTTTTTGGTAGCCTCCACGACTTCCCTAAATGTCGTAGGAGCGATTTTGTTCATCACTGGTGATCTGATGTCGAAGTTGATGTTAGCGTTGGATTATCAGGAACCGACTGAAATGTGATTTTTCAGTACCACTCAGAATATTTAAGATGCTGAGAATTCGATCATTAAAAAAATGAATTTCCCTTTCCCCGAAATGATATGTCTGCAAAAAATACTCTGAGATTCCCAATGAATAATTATGGTTGACCAAAAATTCTCCATCCATTGTTGTCAAGTATAGGTTCACCATTGTCATTCCTATCTCGCTATGACTGTTAATCGGACTGCTTTTCATAACTCAAGTAACCATAACATTTTGTGTATCAATGAAGTCGATTCATAGCTCACTGGATCCAAAGCGTATTGGTCGCGGTAGGTCATCGCATATATTCCGTGAAATATTTGAAACAATTTCTCGTCAATTCATTTTTTTCCAATAGTGCTTAAACTTACCTTACCTGCGTGCTCATGATGTTTAGATTTCAATTTTTATTTCCTATTCTTAAGTTATATCAATGAGTCAGAAAAAAAAGAATGTTGCGAGCTTGTTTACTAGAAATTTCCATTTTATCGTGGGATATGGTAACTGTACCGTTAAGTGCGATTGCATTGCATGACTCCCCTGTGGTGAGCCTTCTAATTATTAATAATTTTTGAAGCGTAAAATGGGTTCTTTTAGGTTTTCTATTTTTTTTCGATGTTCGATGAATTGAAATATTCTAGACATAATTTTTTGCCTGTTGGCTTGTCAGCAAGTTTAGAGTGAAATTTCCGCAATATGGTAGAATGTGTGGATGTGGGATCATACTAATTTCCCATTCTAGTGAATCGAAACATCCGTCTGATGCTGTAACAAGTACTGAGCGTTAGATAGCTCGGCCAATATATTCAGAGTGGGTATACTACACCGCATTCATAGAAACGATCCCGCGGATTCCGCAAACTCCGCTGCGTGGTTCCGCCGAACACTTATTATTGGCGTCTCTCGGTTATTAATCTTATCTTTCCATCACCGCGCCTCTTGGGAGGTATCCATCCTTCCCCCCAACTTGGCTAAAATTTATCTGCTACGTGGTACAATTCCGAATCCTACGCTGTTAAGGGGAATGGGTGGGGGGGGGGTTGAATGCGTAACGTAGGCATCCTAATTGGCGCGGCTAACTGCCGTGCATTTCACCGCTCTGCGTACACAACAAGGATAACGAACGGTCAAAATTTTTTCCACTCCAATTCCTTCCTTGTTACACGATGCCCAGGGCCGTTCACAAATCCTGAAAGTCGCACCGGATCATTGGAAAAAAAATAATGGAGCGATCGGGAAAATTAAAAGCTTTCGAAGGAGAGGAAGAGAAAAGAGCCTCCTAATTTTGAGTGCCCCAGTCGGATCTGGAGGAGAATGATGAAGGGTTGAATCGTATAAGGGTGCATTCCTCCCGTTTCCAGTGCAGTCGGAGTTGAATGCTGTGGTGGGAGGATCTCTCCATGGATCCCGCCGATAGATAATGCGCTTCGAGCGCTTTCCGTGCCGGAAGAGGAGGATGAGGGTCTGTCCTTTACTTCTCTTTATGTCCCTTCCCTCCCTACCCCTACTCCTCCAGTATACCGCCCCATTAAAAATAGTTTGGTTTATTGCGCCCCTGTGAAATATGCGGTGGATTCGCCGGCGAAAAATATTTTTCTCTCCTCCGATTTTCTTTCTTTTATATTTTAGCGGTGCCGCTCTTCTTTGCGTGGTGTGGGTAATGAAGTGGCTGTGGTGGAGAGATCGAACATACCGCTTCTCCTCCAGCTCTGTCCCGAACAGGATTTAGGATCAATAGTTTGTGCCCCGCGTGCATCTATGTCTCGCGTGCTCTTTGTATCTCGAGATTGAATCGAAGTGATTGAATAGTTAAGTTACAAAAGGTTGCGGTTCCCTTTATGAACATTCACCCCATTGCCATGCCAGCGTTCTTTTCGCTTTTATTGTAATGAGGATATGAATTTGATGATTTAATTCAATGAGTTTGACTTCATTGTCTCTTGGTCTGCGCTCTTGTGATTAAAACATGTACAATAAAATTATTTTAGTATAAATGTTTTTACTTTTATAGCTTAAAAATTATGATATGACTAGAAAGGCATGGATGGACTTGAGTGTAAACTTGAAGTTTTTACTTCGATAACGAGATTTTGTCCAGTTAATCTATTGCCGTTAAATAGTTCTACAATATCGATTATTAACAGCTTATCGATATTGAATATTTATGATTTCCTTTCGCGATATCCTTGCCTAATTTCTGATCCACTCCCGACCGCATGTGTAGTGTGGTGCAGCACTTTCTAGCACTATTTTTCCTTCGCTTTCCGCCGCGCAAGCGAACTTTTTTATCGACCTGTCCCCCGGCACGCATCGCGGGCCGCTCTTGTATGCGTGTGCGTGTTAGTGAGTCGGCGGCGGGTGGTGTGAGGGAATCTCTCACTCACTCTGGAATATAATCCAACGGGCTCCGTCGCGAGCGAGGTGGCGCGGCGTATGGCGGCGGGTGGTAGTGACGGTGGGTGGGGTGTTGCATTGGCGTGCTAGTGTGAGTGAGTTGAGCGTTGTGCAAGGCCCCGGAGGCGAAAGCCCTCTCGACTGTCCCGCCATCTGAAATTGCGAGGGCGTAAATTTGGCGGAGCGCGTTTACAAACTAACTTTCGCGGCAGTAATAACGACCTCTCCCCCTTCCACTTGCCCCCTTCCCCTCTTCCATGCTTCTCTCCCTCCGCTCTTTCTTCACTCTCTCTCTCTCTCTCTCTCCTGTCTCAATTCCTCGCCTCTTCTCTTCCACCCTCCCGGTATAAAACGTGCGTGCGTACCCTTTCGCGACCACTCCTATCTCCTCGTACGTACTCGACTGCCTCCTCTTCTCTGCTTACCCCTCTCCACGGTTAATTCGTCTTTCGTATCCCTCTCACACACAACGCCCTTAAATGCTTCCTTGAACTCTCTCTCTCCCTCGACATATCTCGTGCTTGCTCATTATTTAGCCTTTCTCTCTCACATGCAACCCTTTATTTCTCATCGTTTTTTGTTCTGTTTTGATCTTTTTTTTCCTCCATCGGTTTTCAGAAAAAAGTGGTGGATTCTTAACTGCCCAATTGTCTCAATTATTCTTTTCCTGAGCTATAGTTATTCTGCACCCCGCAACCGAACTCTGTGCACTGTACTTGACCTCTCTAATGTTACTGATTCAAAATCAACATGGTTTCATTCATTCATAATTTTTTTCTACGATTTTCTCTAATACTGATTGATGAATATTCTGAAAAATCTATCGAATAATTGATTGAAAATGGATTGATAAAATTAGGTAAATAATTGTCACTGATATTCTCAAATAATTAATAAGCACTATAATAACTCTTCTGAATTCAAAGTTCATATAATCAACTGAGCAGTTGGGTTTGGAATTAGGTATTTCTATCATAGTGAAAAACATTAAAATTTGGAGTTTTCTCATAAGTGTCCTGCGCCCACACTGGAATCGTGATATGGTTAAGCATCTCATCCTGTCATCCTAACGCCTGGAAAGCATTATTCTACTCTTTTTGAATAAAATTCTCCTGGAGAACTTTCTTTAGCCTTCTGCAGTAAGGAATCCCTCTGCTTTTGGCGTGCTTCAGTTTATTTGAACTAATTGCGCAATGTCGTAGGAATTTTTTGGCGATTTGGTTAACCAATTATGACTTGAGAATTTTTCAGATGAGTTTTACTTCAAAATCAGCTTCTGAAATACATATATATATTTATTTTTTACCAAATATGTATCATATATCCTATTCCGAAGTATACTCCATTTTACAGTTGATATTGGCCATAATTTTGGTGCTAATATAGGTCTATATAGCTCATTTGGAGAATTTCTCCACCTGTACTGTAGTCGTTAGGTATACAGAGCCATCTTTAGATCTTCAATCGTCAACTCATTGTTCTAAAGGCTATTCCCTTTTATTTGTCTCTTAGCCTTCCCATATCATTTTTCTGCCATTGTTGGCACCGGTGCAATTCCGAGTGTTCATTTTTATTTTCATATCATAAAACTTCTGTCCGTATTTCTCTTCTCGGGTATTTCTCTCCAGCCTGTTATTATTTTCCTCTTCCTCCATGCGGTCCCTCACTCAAAAACGCTTTTCATACCGAAATCATTCGTGCAATAAAATATTTCCGACCTTTTGTTTCCGGACGTTGTTGTTGTTTTTCCGCTTTCAAACTTTCACTTTCGCCGTAAAACATTAGATTCCCTCTCTCCATCCTTCAGCCACACCCCTACGCCGTCGTCGTCGACCGAAAACCCTCCTATCTTTTCGCGTCGGGGCTTCGCAGACATCTGGACCATCGGTAATAAACGTTAATGCCTTCCAAAACTCGTGTTAATGTTCATACTCCCGTGTAGCGAAACATCAAACGTGTTTTCATTGCCGCGGTCTGGTGCGTTACGCGCGTTATTTTTATCGCTACTTTTTCCCCCCGCCCCTCGTCGTCATTATTATTTCGGCTCGGCGAGGGAGAAAAATGAGGAGGAGCCGGAAGGGTGAGAGAGAGTGATACGATGCGTTGCCAGGCCGAATGAATGGATGTGCTTTTGTTTTTTTTTATCTTTTCTTTTATAGTTTTTTGTTCGTGTGCGTATCGACACTTCTCATTTTCCCTTCTGCGAACATTCCTACACACACGCGCGCGCGCGAATAAAAACGATTGTTGGGAAATGATCCCTTTTCTCGGAGACGCGTCGTAGCTTTCATTTTATGAGGAGCCTTTTCATTTTTCCCTCACGCCAATCTCGTTATCCGCTCTTTTTCCCCCCTTATAGTCCATGTTTCTTCCAACGAACTCCATGTAGCAATAAAACGGGCCCATTAACGCTCTCTGTGCGTGCTTCCTTTTTGCAGGATTTAGTTCCAAGAGGTATTTATTAAAAAGGAAACCACAGCCGTCAAACAGGTAGCACAAAATATTCAAACCTCGATGCTGTGAGAATTCCTCTTGCCGCCATGCGTACATAGGGATTAAGCCCCCTATCATAATGCGCTTATTCTATGAAAGCATTACCGTCGGGTTTATTTTATTTAATTTAAACACTAACTATTTTTTGATCAATGTGGTATATTTCAAGCTGAAGGTAATGCTTGTTGTTTTGCGAAAATTTGTGAACTTTAATGCTTCTCTGTTTTTTAACTAAGAAATATTTCACATAATTTATTTCATATTCACAGATAATAAAGTATGCAATTGCGATAATAATTCCTAGAAATTGCTGTTCATATTTTTCGCGTAAAATCTTTTTTTTGTCCAAAATCCAGGAAACGTATTCATTACCAGCAAATTTTGAGGGTTGTGTGTTTGCTTTTTTTGTCCTTGGTATTTTTCATTTGATATTTGATTCCCACTTCAACTTGTACGGGTCATGTTTAACTGGACATTTTCGTGTAATTAGTTTTCAGTCTCCAAGTAATCTTGTCAAATAATGGATATAATTAAAGCTGCCTTTTTTAAAAGGTAATCGATTGTGTTGTATTTTTTGATTCCTTTACTGAATGAACTCTGATACTAAGATGCTTATTCTCTGTCGAAGAGATTTAATGTAGCGATCATTGGATGGGCTGAAACTTTTTTTTAAACGTAATGCGAGGAAAGTGAAAAAGTATGGAAGGAATTTTAATGCCAATTTGAAGAAAGCATTGGCCTAACTTCCTTTTCCATCGGCTTAGCGTTTTCCGATTGTCGTGATCAGATCGATGAGTTCTTTAAGGTGTGACCGTCTGAAGATACCATCGCAATTCTCCATTTGGAATGAATGAAACAGATGTGGTGGATAGCCTGTCACCATAATTTATTATTCGGTCACACCTAGTCGGTTTTAGCGATCCAAGGTTGACCACGCATTTGTGCGGAGCATTGATTTTTTTTACGAGGCGTTGCCTCGGAGAGCGTGACAATCCTGATAATTATTCGCTTCAAGTTTTTTTCACAACTCTCCCCGACTCCAAATATAGAAAGGGCTTGGTTAAAAGTTGGGTGGATCTGGACCTATCCTGGCTCAGATACTTAATGGTGGAATAAATTAGCATAATGGAAAGAGGTTTTGAGGGCACTCTAATTCTGTTGGGGAAGCAAAGCTCCCAGAATAATAATCGGTTTTTCGTCGAAAAGACCCCTGTCGAACCATATTGAACGAGTATGCTTCATTAAAATTTTTCCTTTATTTTGACTGGATAGAGTGGCTCAAATAAAAATTGAGCATTTCACACATGTATTTAATATCTGCAATGCCTTAACATGTTGCGTGTAGTACAGTTGATTATCGCTACTATATTTTTTAATATTAGATTTTTGTTTTTGAAGTTTTTAATAGGCAGTCTGTGACGACCTAAAAATATTAGAGTGGACTGTAAGGCATACGATTTTTTTGTTTATTTTTTCAATGCATTCCAAGTAATTTAATAAAATTAAGAAATTCTTAGCTTCTATTTGCTGGAGTAAATATTTTTGTTTGGTTATCTGTTCCGTGTAAGTATCTGTATAAGCATATTGGTGAACTCTACTGTTTATAATAATGGCTATTTACTGATCACTATTTTTAGCTGAAGGCATATTTTTTAAAAGTTACATTTCTCTGTATGGTGAATAAAACCCTTTCATGGACCACAACCTTGCTAGTGTGCTGTTTTACCCATAAAATTTTCAAAATTTCATTTCTCTCCTTTATTATGAAATATTTTTCGTTTTTCGTTTCACTGGTACTGTAGAAGTTATAAGATTGTCTTGAGTCATCATACGTGATAAAAATGATATTCATAAATGAATTAGTATTGAATTTTAAAAATAATCCTCTTTGGAAGTTTTTTCTGAGTATTATATTTTTTTACATTCTTTATTGTTGCTTTGGTTTTCGGGAATTGATTTATGTGCCCTTTTTACCGCTTCTTCTGGGTCTCCTTTGCCGATCTAGAGCAGAAGGATGTACGGGGACACTCCCAAAAACAAAGGGCTGGAACATGCTACCGTTACCCATGTACATGATCAAGGTTCGGGTCGGAGGTGGAGTATATTACCTTAGGAAACAATTCCCTCCCGTATAACGGCTCCATCGGTCGTTATTCGACCATCGTCGTATAGTAAACCTCCGAAACGCACTGTTAAATGAGAGGGAAAGAGACGTGAGGGAAGACTGTTATCCTTTTTACCAGTGAAGTTTTTTATTTTTCTCCACCGAAACGTACAAGAAATGACTCTGTCGTTATGTAGTGGCACTCGCTCAGAAGAAGAGCCATTAGATGAGGGGGTAGTGGCATTTCTCCTTTCCCACATAACAACGGGAGCTCTCCTAACTCCGCTGATGGGGGCCGTGAGATGAAAGGGTTGGTGGGAGGGTCCGGGCGAAAGGAAATGTTTACAAGCGAATGATAAGATCTTAGGCGAGTATGAGGAAGAGTTGGAAGATGGTCAGAGGAGACAGGAGACACTGTTTTTTGGGAGTGGGAGTTTCTTTTTTGGTGGGCATTCCCAAGCAATCGTCCCCGAATTTTCCCTTTATATTCTCTCTCTCGCTCTCTCACTAACCTAATCCAAAGGGTCCCGATTCTTCACTCCCGAACCTTCTTTCACTTGAGGGTCAATAAATTAGTCTTGGCCGTTTATAAGGAGCCTTAGTTGGTATTCCATTAAAGCCAGAGCTCTTCGATACGGGGAGAGGAATGGGAGTGGAATGTCCATTTGTGTACACTTGAAAACTTCCTGGACCTCTTTAAGAATATTTCCTCATCCCTTTGAATGAGAATTCGTTCCTTCTTTGGTTTAGTTACCGATTTACTATGTTTGCCAGGCTGACCACATGGTTGAATTCCTTGAGAGGTGATATTTTTCGATGAAATCCTTTTCAAGAGGAATTTGGAAGGTACAGAATAAGAGAGAACTCCGTAATATCCACCATACTTATGCTAAAAATGCATGGTAGGACGAATGTGGTCGCTAATAATGGTGGTTTCTTCCTGTCGTCTCTTCTCCTCGAAGTGAGCTTAGACGTACGCTACATTCTTATCTTTTTTTCTCGGTAAGCCACTTTATCCTCCAGCCTTGAATTTTCCCTTTGAACCTTCCCAGTCTTTATGGTAATTATTGCCAGCGTAGATCATTTTTACGTATTAGTACCGATCTTTATTTCTACATATAGCATACATTCATATTCATATATAGTGTACATTCACAAGTTTAGCAGTGTCCTCCGATCTTCTAATGTGACGAAGTGGGTACAATGTATGAGCCTTAAAAAGCCACATCGCGTCTTCTTATTTTACTATTTTATTTTATTTATTACATTATAATGGTTTACAGATGAAGAATCTAATCTTTCGAGAGAAATAGATCTTTTTGGCAGTGTTTAATTTATTTTAATGTATGGATAGGTAGGCATTTATCTCTTTGATATTTCTTGATTTTTTTTACTCAAAACTCACGTCATCAAGGTAAAATCATGATTTTCACCACTGAGAATGCCTTAAGAGTTGTAAAATTTCCTTGGGTTCTTTTTCCAATTTTTTCCTAACCATTCGCCCACTTCTTCGTGGAAACCTTTACTTATGATGAAAATCCTATTTTTTAATTTAACTTTATGGTATTTTGACTGCAATCACCATATCTTCATTGCTACTTTCACCTGTGGTGCCACGCAGCATCACTTTTCCCATCCCTTCAAGTAATTACTCTTTTTCTTTTTTCTTCTCTTTTGTTTTGCAACTTTGTAGAAAAAATGTCAAGATATACGATTCCACTTCACCTTCAAGGTTATTTTGATTTTTTTAGATGAACATGCCACCTGAAATCTAGCTTTACATAGTATATGCAGTTATTGGTACTTCCACAATTCTCCTTTTTTTAGCGTTAATGTCATTTTTACCCAATGAAATCAAACTCTATTCTAATTCTATTTCGGAAAATGTCTCCACATTATTTTTTCCTGAAAATGGCGTAAAGACTTTGCTGGATCAGGAGAAAACATATGTACATGCTTTTTCATATGGCCTCGTCTGGGCAAAAATGAGTGAAACTCGTGCGAGTTGGACACAAGGGCCCAAGTAATCGCTCAGCCGGAAATTAGAGCCGCGGAAAACTCGAGCTATTTCAGAAAATGTCTCCTCATGGTTTTTCTTGAAAGTCGGGATAGAAACCATCAACGCTCAAGTTTACAAAGATATCTGATTGGGAGTTTCTCGGAAAATGTTGGAATACATTTCCCCGACCGCATTTTTCACCTTGAAAAATTTTTCGGGACTTGAATAGAGGAAGCACATGGTGGTCTTTTAATTCGTCGTCGACTGTGGGGAAGATCAGAGGGTAAGAGAGAGAGCGAGAGAGAGAGCGCGTGTGTCTTATAATTGGTCGGAAAAGGCAAGGAGAGAGACTGATGTGTTGCCAGCGAACGACCGTGGAGGATGCTTTTGGGGGAAACGGCTGTGAGGGGGAGCCAAAAAAGCCGTGATGGATGACCGAAAGCATTTAGAGATGAACGATTATATGGGGAGATGCTGGGGCATTCTTTGAGGCAAAATGGGGAAAAACGGGCTTCCAGTATGAACTTCTTTCTCCCTCCCTGCTTCGTTCCACCTTTCCCCTTATTCCACTCTTTCCTTCCACGCTTATAATTTTATCCCTGTCTCTCTCTTATCTGTCGTTACCATTTCCTCCCTGCCGGTCCTTCGTTTTCCAATGCGTTGTCTCGCTCGGAAATAGATGAGACAACGTGGGGCTGGTGGCCGTGAAAAGTTTTCAAGCATTCTCATCCACTCGGACTAGGTATCTCAGCAGCAGCATTGTATTCCATTATAGTGTCAAGCTTAATGTGTCCTCAGAAATGTCACATCTGTGTTCTCGTTAATGAGTTTTTAAATCTTCTAGTGGGTGCTGATGGCGAGTAGCTAATGAAATCTTTGTTTATGGCCAGTGCCATTGAGAATTTGTTTACAGTGTATTTATTTGCTGATAACTTTCTTTACGTAATCTGGAGAAAACATACCAATGAGTTGGGGAGAGAGGAAAAGTTTCCCATGAGCTGAGGACGTTGAGGAAATTGAAGCTTCAGCTAGGGCAAAGGGCCTTCTTTAAATTTTGGCGTTTGATGGAATCCCATCATAGGTTGCCGTCCTGTGAGAAAGCCTCACGACTGTGGTAGCCCGTATTATTGTTAATTAGGCATCTTTTTTGTGTTTTCTGCTATATTGGGAGTGAATTATCATTTTATTTATTCGATCATTATTTGAAAGTGCTTTATTTGGTGTGAACGAGTCTGAGCGTCAATTTTTCCTTTAACTCATGACCATTAAAAGCATTGCATGTCCATCTATCATCAGTATAGGGTGTATCGAGTTTATTATAATTGAACATGAGATACTCCAGATGAAGTATTATATAACTACGTGCGTAAGGCATTTGATGTTACACTTAAGGCATTTGGAAATCAAAACGCGTAAAATGATTGGCAAAACTTGTAAATTTTGCGTTAGTAGTTTTGTCGACAACTTTCTGGTCATTTAAAATTTATCGTTAAATATTTAAACATTTTAGGTCCTGCTCAATTTATAATATTGAAGGCGAGAAGAAATTATAGATGAGATCATGCGGAGAAGTCTGTGGCGACACGTGAGAGTCATTAGCAACGATCAAGGTGGAAGGGGATTGGAACAGGGCTGTCGGAATTTACGCGTAGGTAGATGCCGGGAGGACGAGCGGGGAGAGAGTGAATGTTCGGCATTTGAAGCCGGACGTGTTTTGGCGAAACGACACCGGAGTGGTGATGGGAAAAGTGGAGAGGGTCTTGGAATAGGAGGTACATAATAGAACCACGCGTGAATGGAGAGGGTCTGAAGCAAGGCGTGGAGTGCATAGAGAGTTTATTTACTTAACAGTGAGAGTCATATTCCTCGCATTTCAAATATAAACGGTGGAATTCAAAATTGTCTACTAGTTAGAAATTTATTTTCAGCTCCATCAGTGATGTGGAACGTGTGATTAGATGCGATATCTTTGGACGTAATATTTAATGAGAGAAATGGTGTAAAATATCATCTATTTGAGGTATGGGATTAGTAGTTTCTAACGTTGGCTATTTTTGTGAGTAGATGGTATTTAGCCAATTTCCCTGAGCGGAATATTTTTTTGTGAATAGCGCTTATTACAGACGCGGGCACCTTTGAGAAAACCATTATCACCTGTATTTTTTCTTATATTTAGGAACACCAAAACATTTCATTCTGGTTAGCAAATTTCACCTTTAATTCCTATCCTGCGCTTTATCAAGTTCCAGGATCAATGACAGCTTTCTATCAATTCACTCTCGATAATTGTATCCCTAGGTACGAGTATCCAGGGATGCCAATGCAATGAACGATAACGTGCAATGGACTTAGAATAAGCCAGGTCATCTCCTGTAATAGTACATCGCAGGGTAAAAACCCGTAGACATTAGTGTAATCCACCCTATGAATCCGTATTCACTGAAGAGATATTAATGATGATGAAAATATTTAGAAGGAAAAAATGCGAGCGATAGATTGAATGGCGTCTCTTTAGCCCCTCTCGTGAAATAAGCTCTAAGGCTGGAAATGGGTTGGGACGGTGAGAAAGGGTGGAATAAGGCGATCGCGGAAGGGGTTGAGGTGGCAGGGGGAAGGATTCTAATGGCCCTGTAGGGGATTCCAGGGTTTCCCTGGGGCAGGATGGATGATAGAAAAGGATGAGGATGTTGGTTCCTTGGAGAGCAAACCAATGAATGGACAGCAGTTGTTGGGGGTGTGGAGGGGAGGGAAAGGGTAGTTGGTGATCTTGGCCCCCGAGAGCGATGCGGACTGTGTAATGTGTCTGTCGGGGGTGAGTCATGCAAGGGGCGCGCCCGGAAAAGGGGTGCAGGATTTCTCCACCGTCCCTCTTTTTCTTCTTGTGATGTACTGGGGGGACCTCTTCTTGCTCCTGGACCCTAGCATTTCCCAACCCCCCTACTCAAATATCTTCCCTCGATATAGCCAATGGGCAGATCTCCCATGATTTCCTTTTTTTCGTTTTGTTGCATCACTAACGCTGTACCTGTCATGGGGAAAACACAGAATTATTCCCACTTTTGACTGAATTTCGCTGCGTATGAGAATTGACTGTGTGGAATTTGATGCTATGAACATTGCAGGTTATCGTTTTCTGTTTTGGTCTTCTACTTGTAATTATATCATCAAAGCGTTCAAAGTAAATGTTGAGATTGGTTCACTGCAGTCCTCCATTTATCATTTTCTCGCGTTATTTCCTTATGCCACTTTTCCCTGTATTTTATATAGTTTTAAATATTTGAGTCTTCATTTTCCTCTTCCTTATCTTCATTATCCTTCGTGTTTTATTTCGCTTTTCAATCGTTTAGTTTACTTCTCATTTAATACATCTAAATTATATTTGTTGTGGGGTAATTTTTGAAATTTCATCCTAATTTTTTTGCCAGTTTATGGGAGTTATATCTCCAATTCATGCTTGAATTTTTTCTAACGATAGTTTATTATATTTTTATCACGCGCATTAAGAGTCACCATTCCGTTAAATTTGTGCAAAGATGAATTTTATATAGTAATACGTTGAAACCCACTGGCACTAGTGAAAAAAAAACTTTTAGAGCAAAAAAATTGTAAAAATGGCGAGATTTTTCATTATCGTCACTTCCCAGCCACATCCCCAAATATCGGCGGACCACCTCGCATTCCCTGCCACATATCGCTGCGGCTGACCGCAGATTTTAATGTAGATGTAGATGAGATGCGAGAATGATTGACCAACTCCCTTCTTCCATACTCCTCCCTCTCCGTTATCTTCTTCCTCTCTTTCCCATCCCCGTTTTTACCACCAACCCTTTTTCCTTCTCCGCATCTTATTTCTCCATTTTCCACCCTCCTGCCATTCCCGTCAGGCTGTTCGAATGGATGGGCGCCCTCCCTGATATTTTTTCCCGCTTTTTATTTCGCCAATGAAGCGCCCCTCCACCCCGCTCGCCGATTGAACCGTTGAGATATGTCTTCCCTTTCATCCTCGACGATCCCTTTGAACTACGATAATGCGCAGATTCTGGCAAGGGAGAAGAGACGGCAGGGATGAGATCAGTCGGCGGGAGTTAATGTCTGGGCGTGTCTATTTGAGGGGAAAGAGGACTTCATGCCTGAGCGTGTCTTCGTCGATGGAGTAATCGAATTTCCCACGCAATAAGTTATGCTCTCAATTTTCGTTTTCAATTTTAATTTTTTTCGTGGCATAACCCTTTCATCAAATTGTGAAGCGTATTGAAGGTAATGAGCCACGTTTTTTTTAACTTGGAAGCCAGGTGGACTCATAAATTATTTTGGAATCTTTTGTTTTTTCTTGGAGATGACAAAGCATTGGTAAATATCAATCAATTTTAGTACTACGAACTCACGTTCTGGGGTGACTAAATGCATTGACAGTGGTGTCTTACTGACCTATGGAGCTTTTTTGATTTAGCTATTAGTGGGTCTATGGGTGTAGAAAAATAGACTCCATAATTTTCTTATATAATTGTGCTAATAGAGTATGTGCACATTTTTGGGAAGTGATCTTAAAAAAGAATTTACACCTCAATTAGGCTAAATTCCGAGTCTGAGAATAGAGAGGTACTTTTTAAGCGAGATATTAATTATTAAAATTTGCAAAATTAATGATGCGCTGAAACACCAGTCGGCCATATTCTCAAGGCTGTGACGTCATTTTGTTCGACGTGTTCTCAGGCATTCCTTGTTCTTTAGGGTGAGCCCCTCTACAGCGTATACTGAGTTTGGAAAGAAGCCATGAAATGCCTTATGAACTAGATTTAAAGTGTGTACATGCCATCATCTACATCTTTTAATTCATTTGTTTCTCGGTTACGCTGACGACAAGACTCTTATCAACTTTTCTACCTCGAACTACCTAATCGTATTTCTTACTCCTCGGTTCTCGCATTTGCGTTCGTTTGCAGATTTATAGTGACATTAAAATTAAGAGACACTTAAACAGTGATGATCCTTGAAAATAGTACGACTTAGTTCGTGAAAACTAAGTCACTAATTAGTAACTAACTTAGTAACTGTACCCGTACTACTAACTAAAAAACGGAAAATTAATTTTCGATAAAAAGTAATAGTTTGGGTATTCAAAATGTTTGTAATTTAATTCCAAACACAGTGATGCTAATATTTTCCAAATCGGATGTGAAACAAGCTCATTATTACGTATCACAAGTCGGGACTACTTTTTGGAAATGCACCGCGCGCAGGGATTCCTCGCTTAATGGATAGTCATAACCGGTCATAACAAGACACTTTTACCTTGAAAACCAATAAACTTATGTTGTGAAGAAATATAAAATGAACCAATTATTAAATTGTGCTAACAAATGCTTCGAGAAGCATATTGAAACCGAATGAATGAAAAGTAATCGTCTGATCTAACTATCAAACATTTGATTTCCAGCCCGAGAGATTTCCGTCATTCATCCGGACCAAGTTTTCAATAACCAATTTTTAGATATACCTCACAAATGCTATTCATAAACCTCAACCAATCAAATGTACATCTGACCGACATATCTATGTTAGCGAACTGAAAATAACTTGTAGAAACATTGAGATAATCAGATCTCTGCTTTTGAATACATTAATTCTACGAAAGAACAAATACGTCGACTGAAAGTGCGTTTTTTAGAAATTAAGATCAGATTACTGCTTAAACTGGACCAAAATGTAACTTCAGTTATTTGTGCTTACGTTTAAAACCTTAAATAGCCCAGAAGAAGAAGAACCCAGCTCAGTAACGGCAATTTAATAATTAACTATGGATATTCATCCAGTCACCACGGGCCATAACTGAATATGAAAAATTATTTTTCGCGAGTCAGTAGGTTAAATAATAATAGAATAGAAAATAGTTAAATAGATAAATTAAATTATGATCGGTATTGAAATGACAATAATACAAATATCGATAGTTATCTACCTACCGGCACTTTTACTTCCGTAAACCTTCGAATCGTGCTAACAAACTTTTGGCCAATTACCTACTGTAAACAATCTTACTTAATTCACTTAGGTTAGACCTAATTTCCGATGAGGTTTCCAGTCCATTTCTCTTTATTATGAATGAGACAAGACAACAAAAAAGATCCAGTTCAACATTAAAACTTCGTGCCGAGGCATGTAGGTATAGTCCAACATAATCAGCACGGTCAATCATTGAAGCATCCACCTTCGGGATATTATTTGAAGAAACCCTCACGAAACCTGATTCCATGATAAGCACTTAAACGTATTTCCCTTTACACAGATCAGATCCACCAACTTTTTCCAATGCACACGTAGTTTATTGAATCATAAACACGATCATAACACGATAAACACCTTGCACGTTGATGAGATAGACCAGAATGACGTCACATACCGAGGAGCCAATAGATGAGCGTTTTCGTCTGCCTAATATCGTTGCGAAAACAATGCATACTAAATAGTAAATATTAAACAAACTAAGCAACAATTAATGCTGTTAATCGAAAGTAATGATATTTACGATACACTTTATCGAATAAACTGCATTTCAATCGTATTCCTCCCGAGTGCACATACTCTATTGTGATCGATTTGAATGTTTAAAAGCCTCGAAATAAGCAAAAAGCCATATTATTCTGAAACCCTTGTCTCAAAATTGAAAAGACTTCACCTTCTTGATATAGAATTTTTAATGCTTGTCGCCATTCGCCATTCGCTCCAAATAAATGTTTTTACAACCTCTCACAATGACTCACGACCTATTTTTTGCTTATTTTGCCAAAATTTCTATTGTTGCCTTTTTAAGTACTTATCTACCTTTATTGAATGTCTCCTGCGTACCTGTTGATTTTATTTCATACACATTCCATTTATAAATTGTCTTCCGGTACAGTTTGTTAGAAATTTAAATATAGCTATAAATTATTTTATTTCCCTCTCCACTTCAAAAGCGAAACGAAAATATGATTGGAGCAAATCAAGTAAGTTGAAATTTAAAAAAAATTTATAGCCACAATTTATGGTAAGGAACTTATTTCAAATGTAAATTTTCAATTGATATAATTCGTGGAAACATTGAGTTTCGTGGTTGCCTTTAAAATCCTGCAAAGAAACCCGAGGTGGAAGCTGGCCAAATCCTACGAAAATAGTACCTTATAAAAAACCAGACTCACTCTTCAGGCTCTTCCGGTTAAGATAAAGATTTGAGGCTTCCTCTAAAATTGTACAATTTATCTCTGGATGTGTTTCTAGAACGGGAAATTGCTTTAGTGAAATTTGTCATGGGATATTTATGTGAACTAGCCCTTAATTACCGTAAGATCACAGAGCTTGAGCCCGCCTTTTATTTGAACTCAAAGTAGTCCACCTGGGATCTTCTGTGACTGTAAAATACTGTTACAAGATGTGTATGATGTATTTGATTTTATTCTCATCCATTGAAAATTCAGTTATGCATGAGATTAGTGAGGATTAATTGTTGAATAATATTTACGTTCAATTTGAAATTTTAGCGGAAGAATTAAAAAATAGCTGGATAAAGTTTACTTAATCTGTAATTCATGCAATCATATTTTGAAGGGGTGGCAGTTATTGATATATTTGAAATGTATTGAATTTATCCTTGCCTTTTTTATAATGTGCATCTTGTTAATTTTGGAGACCCTTATCCAAAAGTAGACAGGTAAATACTCTGGAGTTATTGAGGGCAATCGGTGCTCTATCACCGAAATCTGAAGACCAATGGACAATGGGTCAAATACCTAAATTTTCACCGTATCCATAACTATCGTCGCTTCCTCCTGCGTCATATGATCGCCTCACATTGTAACAGGAATCTTTTACACTTACCGTGAGTTTCAACGTTCATTTTATCGTGACAAGCCGTTGAGATTAATTTCTCACTCTAATCGCGTTCGCTAATGAGACGCAACACCTCCGTAATTTATCCGATTAACCATTTCCTAGGATGGCGCAGTTGCAAAAATTTCTAATGGATATTTCCTACGGGATGATGGCTTAAATCGGAAGTGCATTTAGTCATGGACGTTTTACGAGGAAAATATTTGATTTTTTTCTTGGCAAATTTCGATATTCTCTGCTGATACAAAATATTTTGTGAGGCTGCAACACCTATATTTATCCTAAGATGGTTTTACGAGAGCTGTACTACTGCTTCACCGGTAAACGATGCACAAATTGATATTGAGGCAACTTCAAGGTAAATGTCCTATTGTGTTTGCTGGTAACATCTCGCAGTCGTGAGGACATCAGTTTCATCTCAAAGCCTTATTTTTAATTACCGTCCTTGGGTAAATTCTCATTTTTGCTACACGAAAACTCTAATTCTAATAGCGAGAAAATATGAAAAGAAAGATGCAGTAGGCGGTTATATAGATATACTCAGTCGACAAAATACCTAAAAAATGGCTGTAATGAAGAAATATATGCGGTCGGAGAATGGTCGCAAACTTTTTAAACTAGGAATGTGATTGGGGGAGCATACCTGTACCTGTTAATCTTTTTAGATAACGCAATTTTTTTGCCAAGCTACGTATGTTTTTTTAATATATTTAACTTCGTGTTTTGCATATTTCATATTTAATGATCTCGAGTAACTTCAAATAGAATCGTGACATACTTTCATTCCCTTCATCATTGGCTGCATTCTTATCAAGCCGTCAGGAGATTTAAAGATGAGAGTAGAGGGTGGATTTAAAAATAATAAACCCCGTGAACCGTTTCAGACATAGGTTTTGACATCAACTTTCAGTTGCTTTTAAAAATCAACTTTTAACTCCACCGTTCGGAAAACGCACTTGAGCACTCCGCAAACCGTCTGTTATTGGTCGGAAAAATTTTGCCTCCTAGTGAGGTCTTGGGGAGAGGAGAAAATGCAAGGCCTCGCCTGTCTCGCCTTCCACCTGACATCCATCAAGGGGATCGACTTGGCACTCTCTCAACGCAATCTCCGTGAAAGGTTCAGTCTTCAAGCCTCCTGGAAAATGTTAGGCGTCTTACCTTCACCCTGTGTCTGTTTGACGCATTGTCTGTCCTTCGAACGCAATCGTCTTTGAAGCACGGTGCAAAAACTTAATAAAATACCTAGAGCTTTTTAGAGCCGTTAAATGCCTTGACACTGGTTGACACAGGCTTGTAATCGGATTGTTAAATCAAATGCCTTTCTTAAAGCCTTTGATATTTTTAAGCATTTCCTTAGAGCCGTAATTCATTTCGACTTAATTTAACTTCAACAATTTTAAAAGGAATTCGTTGTGAAACTTGTTACTGAAAGTAATCCAAGTTTAAGTGCTGTAGCTTCAATGATGTAAGTTTTCCAATATAAGAAATATATATTCCAGGCAGTAAGTCCATTAATTTTGAAATTGCATAATTTTTCACACTCGTTCTATACATCGCTTCCACGGCCAGTAGCAAATGGTCCAGGGTTTGGAACTAATTTTAACTAGCTAAATGGCCTCTTTTGCGCATCAATATATTATTTTATGCATAGTATATGTGTCTATGACACATTAAATAGGTTATTTTCATGGCCAATGTCTATTTTTTCTGGCCATTAATGAAGGTAACTTATACCCTCTCAAGCAAAAAGGCCGAAATAGAAATCTGGGGGAAGTGTTGAATGGAATGCATGAATTGGAATAGGATAATATCGCCTATTCGAATGATATCCCTAAACGTAGCTACTGCTGTTGCAATTTTGAGAAAACCCTGTTTCTCGATGATGATTTAATGTACTCATTTAAATAGCAGCAGTATTTTGCTAATGAATGAATATGAGTCACCATCTAATTTTGATTTACGCATTATCATATTTTTACAGTCTTGAGTCGCTCAAATCAGAATGTATACTGTATCACTTCGTATTCCTCCCTCGTATTTCGTCCATCCTTCCTGATAATTAAAGGTCCGACGATCTGAGAATTCTTTGAAATATTTGCCAAGCTTTGAAGAGAATGAAATTTTACGACTTTTAATGTAACCCATAGCAGATTTCGTAAAGCCGAGCCGTTACGTCCTTATTAATCTCCGGTCGCTACAAGCAAGTTCGTCCCAGCCATGTTTTTGCATTCCTAAGCGCCCCTCTGATATCCTTGAGAATCTGTCCCTTAGAAGATGAATTGCTCTTGTAATTTTGAACTAGACACATTCTAAAATATTTTGCCACGTATGTTCTCATGATCCATGAGAACGATTTCCATGTGATGCATCATTTTCAAGCAATAAACTAATGAAGATTGATTTGACTCCTCCTTGTTCATTGTTTTGAGTTTTGTTCCTATTTTATCGGTTATCGGTTGTGAAAAAAATTTAGGTAGACATTGGTCACAAAAGCAGTTTGAGTTACTTGACTACGTGGTAAGCAAGTTTGACAAGAGCATTTCTATTGGTTGGACCACTGTTGGGAAGATTAAAAAAATATATTTCAGAGTATGTCGTGACTATTAAATGACATGGCAACCTTGTACCTGATGAAGTTCTTTCTGAAAGATTACGATTTATATTTGATGCCAAATTTCGTCTTGTTTGTCCTCGGATAACTGAGTATCGCCTCAGAGTGCTAATTATCCTGTGAATAAAGTAAGTCCGTTCAAGCTGTCTAGTCACTTAATCTCGCGTTCCTTGCAAACTTTCCTCTCGCGCTTATTTCTTTTATTTTCATGTGAATCCAAAATATTTTACCACCACCAAGTCTCGTCTCGTTTAAACATCTTCCAGCCGGCAAAAAAAGTAAAACTGGAGCTATCTCACTGCTGGAAAGAACTTCTTTCCGCAACCCTGCTGCGTGCGTTTTCGTGGCAACCTCCTGCAGGTTCTCATAACTCAGACGTAGCGTAGCAATTATTCCTTTTAACGACTTTTTCGTACTTCGTCCCGAATTCCTTTCGTCTTAAATTTATATTTTTTCACTCTCGCTTGGAAAGGACTTGCTGCTCTTGTTCCCATGTATTACTTTTACATCCTTGCGTTATACCTGAGTATTTTTTTTCAATTCAAAACCATGAGAAGGAGTGAGACTTATTCGTTGGTTTAGATAAAGCAGTGGTAGATTTTTTGCCACAACGATAGAATAATAATCTTCAAATATAATCAAGCAATGTAAAGATATATTCTTAGAATTGAGATGATGAAATCGAGTATTTAAGCTCGTGGCTTATAATTGCAAAATTTTATCCACCATATTTATTGGTAATATTTTTAATAAAAGCACACAACCTCATTCTATTACTTCTCTGGCAAACTTTCCTTCCATCGAACATGAGACGATCGCAGTAGACTTCACCAGTAATCCTTGTTCAATACATTCTCTGCTGTAAAATTTCTAATAGTAATTTCCAAATCTGCGTAGAATTCGATATTTTATCTGCACACAACTAAGTTTGGCGAAATGGAATCTTAATATTGCGGAGGTTCGTTATTTTGTATCTTTTCTGAAATTCGATTATGTTTGTATAATAGAAGTTTTTAAGTAAAATGATTCGCGGAACGTATTGAAAATTTCTTATAATAATACCAATTTGTCTTTACTGAATGATGTAAATCAATTTAATTTTAATTGGTTTGAAAAATTAAATTCTTTTGGGTACCCTTTTAACTTCGGTGGTGGGAAGAAAGTTTTTTTCCATATCTCAAAAAAATTGAAATCGTCACGAAAATTTTTGCAGTAATTTTAATTCCCATGCACGTAATAGACACGATTTTGCATATTTAGCCATGTTCAATAGAGATTATGGCTGTAAATTAGAGGATCATGGACTTGAACCGAGGGTGGTCCATTACCGCGGAATGAGCTTGGGATACGGTGCAATATAGAAGTGTGTGTGGATCGCCGCTTATTCATGAGGCTTCGTCATCCACGCCGACACCATCCATCACAAGCCGTCGCCTGCATTCCCGCCTTATTCAACACTTTCTCATCAAAATCTTTCCGAGACCTCCCCCACGCTATATATGTCCTCCCTATGTGAGTCGAGGGGAGGCCGCCGACTCCTATCTTCATCTCGTCTCGTCGAAGGTTCGGAATAAATCAGCCATAATCCCCTCCCCCGTGCAGTATATCTCCTCCCGTCTCCCCCATCCCCTACGCATTCACCGTCTTCATTCTATTCCCTTTTCCGTCTCGCACCATTGCTGATCACCCGGAGGGCAATGCCATTGCATATGCGGTCCTTCTTTGGCGGCCAATCTGGGTTTTATTAGGGGATGGGGAAGAGGTTCGACCAACAGCTATGGTCATCTTCTCATCTGGGAAGAGATTAGTAGGTTCGTTAGGGCTGCTTTGATTAGGGTGAGTGAAAGAGTCTCTGAGGTTTTAGTGTCACCTATACTTAATAAACTGCCACGTTGCAGCGTAGTTTATTAGGAGTCACATGATCACCTTACTAGGATGACTACGCCGATCAAAGTTTGGAATTTTTGCAATTACCGAAACGTGTCCCTTCGACTGATCCTTGCTTAATCAGTCAGATGGTGAGTTCAATCTAATAATTTGGAAAGATATATAATTTGATATTTATTTTTTCGTGATGAAAATTTTGATCTGGCATGAATGTGGCTATACTTCTCGCAGCTGATTGCAGGGCAAAATGAACTGTTGTTCCAATGGTCGTATTGCTCTATAACATAAAAAGGTGTTTTGTTTACGACTGCGTACCCGCGAAATTTTACCACGATCTCGATGATCTTTCTTATCTTATGCTAGTAGCATCTACTAAAGTTATTCCATGTATTATTAGTACCTACCGTAACTACGGTTTTTAGTTATTTAGTTGGGTGATGCTTCTTTTGTTTTCCAACCTCGCTCAAGCTAGATGATAGCTCTGTATTTTTTTCTTATTCCCCTTTTATCTTTTCTCCTTCTCCTCCTTCAGATTCACACATGTCAGCTTACTTTGCAGCCTTTCCATTTTTCTTCGCGCCCCATTGCAAATCGTCCGAAGGGCAGTGTCATTACATCTTGATCCTTTTCTTGTCGTCGAATATGACCCTTATTTCGGTCCATGAGTTCACCGTCAGCGTTCGAAGACCGCCATCTACCGGCACTTTCCCTTCGCTCTGGGAATGTTCGGAGATATTCTTTACTTTGTCCCCGAGGGAAGAACCGCTTTAGATGACTCGACTCTTTTCTCTGTCTCCGCCCAGAAATCCGCCACCCTTTACGGAAAGGGGAAGTGTTAAGTTCATCCGCTGGGTCACCAGGGGGCATCCTCTTCGACCCTATCCGTCTTCAGGGCAATGATCGTCTGTCTCCTTCTCCTAGGCAATGGTCGTCTCGGAGGGGGTAGTGGTGTTATTTTTTTTTGTGTTTGCGAGAATCGTGGGCTTCGGTAAAATGCTATTATCAAAGAATATTGTAGCTGAAATGATTCAGTTTGATCCAACACTGCCTGAATTAATACAGAAATTAATGAAAGAGATTCACTAAGGAATGAATAAAGAATATTAAAAGAGGCTCTTGAAATTTATTTGATACTTCGATTTTTCAGTGATTGTAGATGACGGAACTATTTGGCGGCACAAGTTCTAATGTATTCATTTTATTTCATGTGGTTGCCGTGAGATAAATTTCTCTTATGTCACAAGGAAAAAATTTGATATATTACCCGTTTCTCTTTAATACTGAATGTAAATAAAATTTTATTCTTGTGATGTAATGTGTGTGAGGGAAAGCTTTAACTGCTGCTACTAGGACAGCTGAAGATTATTTCTTGTTAAATACCTAAAGATATAACGGAAATACTGATGTTACTACAAGCCTTTAAAAGTGTGTGAATGTGATCTTGGATTCTATTCTGTTGTTATGCTTAACTGTTGGTGACCCAAAGATCCAAACGTGGCGCTTTTTTGGAAACTAAATATGAGAAATTCAACCTGGGTCTATCTTTTAAGTTCAATATTTGTTTTTTTGTATTGTTAAATATTTAATTAACATCTCGTATTTCACATTTTAGTTTTGAAATTGCACTTAAAATTATTTTTTTTTGTTTTCATTTGAGGGGGCTGTAATCGTAAAAAAACTTCAATCGGACTCATTGGCAGCTTTCTATTCGTTTCCATATGTTCTATGACAATGATAACTCAGAAAGAAGTTTAAATTTTTTGTATACGTTTTTTGCTTTAATGTTCGCAAAATCCTCTTGGGACTGGCAACCAAGCTCATCCTCGCTCACCTCATTCCCCTATGTATCCTTCCCACTCCCCGCACAATCTCACTTAGACCTCCCTCTGTGACGGCACCCCTTTCTATGAGCTGACCAGAACCCCCTTAGTTCCTTCGCACCATTTAAGTCTCCATTCTTCCGTGGCTTTTGTTCCTGCGTACACTTGTCAAGCTTTTCTCTTACGTTTGCAAGTTATCCCTTCCTCAGCCCTCAAGGGAACGCTCACTATCCCTTTGTGTCTTGTTTTATTGCGTTCATGGATGATGTCGATGAATCGATGATGAGATCTTGGAGATTCGCCTCATTTACATACTTGATTCTGCTAGGGTCAAATGCTGAACATTCGTCTGCAGTCGCCCCTTCACCAGTGACGCTTTGATAAGAAGAGTGCTGTTCCGCTAGTTTGAAAAAAAACATCAAGGATGAAGCTTAGGGAATTCACGAATGAATCCCCTTGATTCATCCGTATGGATTTTTGAACCTGCAACTGCAATCCAAGAGTCCATGAATTTTATAATTTCGCGGATTTTTTGACCTGTTTCCGGAAGACTCGAAACTGCAGAGAAGAGAGGAATGCGGTGATAGCCTAGTCAAATACTGTTCTGGGAATATTTTCCTTCCGCTTTAAATTTAAGATGACCGTGTTTTTCTCTTTACAAAGCACAATGTCATAGTACTAATAGGTTCTCGCGCTGTGACGCGCAGATGGTCCAAAATGAATTCACGGAAAATATTCGCATCATAATCATTTCACTCGATCCAGATTCGAGCACAAATTTTCCAATCACTGGCTGGTCATATGCGTCAATTTTTGTCAATATATAATCTAGACTCTAGAAAGTGCCTCGTTCATATTCTAATTCCGATTATACATTTTAACGCCTAATTTCTTGTTGCAGTGCTTGTAGCGCACTAATTTTTCTCCGTAAGTTATTCACGATCCCATTTCTTGGATTACTGATACCTAAATTGTTTGCTACATCCTCATCGTTGTCGTTCTTGGGCTCCCCATGATTCATAACGATATTGGACCAGAAGCCTTAAGGGCGACCGGGCACCGGCACTCCTCTTTCCTCAACCCTCAGGCATCCCGGACCCGGAATCTCTCGTGCTCGTGATAAAAGCGAGGGAGGAACCCATCACATCCTTTAGATGGAGGATATTTTTGGCCCCTTCCCACCTCTCCTCACGGTGCCTCAAAGTAGCGCAAGAGGCGTCTGGCACGGTTGGGGGCAGGAGTCTCAAGTGTCGATCTTCATTTTTACCTCCCTCGAGTTGCCGTTCATCTCATTTTTTTCCCATCCCTTCAGCCTTTAACTTTGTTACCTCTAAGCGAAGTTTGCGAATTGAAGGCCGCGAGGAAGGAATTGCTTCTCGAGGAAGACGCACGCTCGAGGGTATTTATAGACGTGAGATGTTTTGGTGCCGTGATTTTTTGGTGGCAAATCGCATTAGCTCCCATCCCAAATACCTCTTATGACTGGGGAAAATACTTATAATGATTTGTTTTTATTTTTGAGTATCAATTTCGGCTTAGGAAAATAAAATATAGCTTGTCAGTATCATCCCTTGATCAACTTTATAAGGTGTGCGGAGTGTCATGCATTTGTAATTTTTCACGATTATTAAAAAAAATACACCAGGTTCCCACATTCCATTCTGTACAATTTTTACCTTCATCTACACCAAAATATAGCATTACGAAATAAAGAGGAGTCATTGCAGTCTAAGCATAGGCAAGGGCCAAAAAGATAACCGATTTGTTTGGGAGGTACTACAACAACTCATCTGAAAATAGTGCATATAAGGACTCGGAATACATTTCCTTAGAATCACCAGGCGTTAGGAACCTCTGATTGATTTAAGTGTGAGCATTATATACCATCTATATTTTTGTCATGATCATGTTATTTCTACCATTTTGATCGTCGTCCATTTCCATAACTCACTGCAGTGAAGCCTCATGCTATTATTACTGTTATGTTTCCCAATGTTATTATTATTGCTGTCATGTTATAATATCCTTATTTTGGATCAATTTCGGGACACGGAAAGGCAAAAACAAGTAATCGATTGAGTATCGGGTTCGCGTGTCCAGGATCACCTTTAAATATCGCCTCTCCGACCCATCTCCTGTTCTTTCAATGCCCTCTGGCCGTAACGCCGGCTTTCCGCTGTAGCCGCTTGCTCTAGTATGTGCGGAAGTGGCCGCCACAACGGATCCCGTGCTTTATCGCTCCCAAGCACACTCCTGGCTAGAGTGGCCTACTGTATCTTTCAGAGTGGACCACTGTATCTTTCAAGATCACATTGTATCTCCCGGTTACGTGAGCTCGTCCATGATGCTATACCCATAGTGTTCGCCCTCGCTTCTCAAATAAATGGGCTGCCCTCCCCTTTCCTCTTCCATCGCAAGCCCCATTTTAATGTTATCATTGGTGGAATTATCATTGCCCGTAATACACCGTTCTTCATTTTGCTGTTTTTACCTGTATTTGGTATTATTGTAAGACGGTTAAGGTTTGTTTTTCTTAGAATTAGAGATCAAATCAGTTTCGTCGCTGGAAAGTTTATGCTTATGGTCTATTATGACTTTAACTTACACAAGTTAATTTTTACTTTATCCATTGCGAAGTAGGAGCATTGGGGTCAATATATAGACACCTAATCTATCCTTAGACTGAACTTTGTGGTACTGCACAGAATCGTTTCATATAAAACAGGGAAACAGCGTCGAAAACGCTTCATAATTGTGTGAAGATAAGGCAAAATTCATGGATTAAACGGTGTGGTAAATATTATCTGCTGTATCAATGATTTGTTTCGCCTTTTTGAATGAGTAAGAAAGAAGAGAGAGAAGAAGAAATAGACTCTACCTTGTTTCGATCTTTTGCCTGCGACGTAGAACATTTTTAGGTTACAATTCCAGTGAAATCGAACATGGACTGAAAATACTGAATTTCCTGTGACTAGTATTCCCAAAAGAGGCGGCCTCAGTGGGTCGAAACGGTGGCTGTAATTTAGGGGACGCAATTCGGCCATCGCGCAAACTTGTCGGACCCACGGAGAACCAAGCGATGATGCTCCATTGTCTCTTTTTTCAGTTTTCTTTTTCGTTCTTCATTTTGCTGTTTTCAGCGGCGTATATGATCCACTTGTTCAGTGAAAACATGCACGCTTGGCTCCGAAGCGCGCGATGGAGAGAGAGAGAGAAAATTTATATCCGAATGCTACGATCGCGCTTTACATCTAATAACGAGGTGTGCAGTCGGCCCGGGACACGGTTTTGTTGTGTTTTTGTTCGAAATATGGAAGAGAGAAAAGAGAGGTCGCTCGAGTCGAGCCACCTCAAGCGCGTCAATTAATATTCATTGTCGCTTCGCGTCCGAGTTTGTGTGTGTTGGCAGCAAATAGGATCGGGCGGGGAGTGTTTTTTTGATTTGAGTTTTCGGATGAGCAGGGAAGCGAGAGATCATCGGTGTTGTGGTGCGATCGAGTTGGCGATGGAAAGGCGACGAGCCGGACGTAAAAAAAAAACAGTCGAAAGGAAGATAGATTTGGGAAAATAAATACGCCATCCCGGTCTGGCGAGGTCAACTGCTTCCACGGCACTGTAGGTATATTAAGGAAAAATGCATTTGAGTAGGGGTTCACCGTGATCGACCTCGTTTGAGTACTTGATACAAATTTTATTTACGGGGTAGTTAGACGTTCCTCCGTCTACACACGCATGACCTCGTCCTATTGCATTTTAGTGCGAAGTGATCAATAGCTCGTATATTATTTCCTTATTTTAGAGTATTAATGTAAATATTTCTATGAGCATTAACTTTTTTCAGTTATAGTCAGTGATTTCATAGTAAAATTAGCAGTGCCGGAAAGGACTTCACTTAAGTTTTTTTAGAAGTGAAATTTTACTGTGTGAAGAATGATTTAGTGCTTTCCCGGCGAATAGATCCCGAGACCATTTCACGAAGATCACTCTGTGGGTTCTTTTATTACAAGATATAATTGACATTTTATGGAAAAATGTTTTGTCTTGGTTACGAATGTATATGTTAGAAATGTTGAGGCAACAAAATTGTTAAAAATGTTACTTGACTATTAAGTCTTTTGTTAAGCAGTTCCGGAACGGCGTTCAAGGAAGGGAGGCATCAAGGAAGCTAATTAGAAGATTTATAATTTAATAGCTTGCGTGAGAACATTTTAATTAGGGTGCACCGACGTTCTATGGTCGAGGCTACATGAGATTATCACTCAAACAAAGTCACTTTGGTGTCCTGTTGTTACGATAACCTTTAAGGGTTTAAATTAATTATGTCGGCTATAAAATTATTTCTGTGGAAATATTTTTTCCCATGCTAAAAAATATTAAGATCCAAATAAAATATATGAATAACCTATAATATCCTTTGCATTTTTATTCATGGATTGTCAAGGTTACCGGGTTTATTCTTTCTGCTTTCGTCTGAATCGGCTATTATTTAGAGCCGTCATAACTTTAGTGTTTAAGCCGTGAGGCAGTATATGTTTGTATCCATTTTATTACTTACGGTTTTTAGCCGTTTGTTGTCGTAGACGTAATTTATTCTTCAGGAGACTTTTTAAAGAAATTCTTTGGAGCAATATATAATGCTGGCGGTATGAAAAGCTCGCAGATAATCCTTTGAGATATTATATTTTTCCAGAAAATCCTCTCTCCACTGTAAATCCGTTCCTTTACCTTTCAAGAGTAGCTGTATATCCCACGGTATCATGGACTGATGATCCCGTCTATTTTTCACTGCTGCATTTTATTTTCGCCGTTACTCGCCTGTTTTTTAATCTCGACGCTTTTACCTCTTTTCGTTTTGGCAAACACACCCAACTCTGCGGGTGACTTGGATACTATTTCACGGTATTAATCGGGAAGATATAATGGAGGATTCGGATCTGGTAATATCACAGAAGGCCTTAGCCAAAGAAGAAACTGCGTCACCTCTGAAGGAGAGCGAAACCTTTATCTAAGGGCACTCTTGTGATGATTAATTAATATGACACAATTTCAAGTCATCCTAAAGGGAGCAAAAATGAGATGGATAACATCTCTTTCATCTCTGTTCTCAACATTTCTCGAAATCATACGTTTTCGTCCCTTTTTTTCGTTGCCCCTTTGCAAAACGTATACTTTTCGTCCGCATTTCAATTTAGTAATTCCATAATTATCCATTTCAGGTCCACCTTACGCAGTCTGAAAACTGATTTATCTACATGTTCATCCCAGATTTAGACTTAACTCATTACTTCCGAATTTCTTATGATATGTGATGATTCAAATTAAGATTGCTAACTCACAATCATTTTCTGAATGATAAAACTGAAGAGTTTACAGTTGAATATTTTTTGACCAAGCTAAGTGACAACACATTGATAGAGCAAAAAGAAACTGTTTTTAAGCCAGGCTTATTTATTGTAACCTAGCCCAGATGAGGCCACATTCTAGCCCCCTCTTATTCTTGTCCATTACTGCTGTATAGAGTATCGTCGTACGAAGTTATACGAAGTAAAAATGGTATACCGGCCGGGATTAGGTTTTTAATTGCCTGCAGGCCGTTTTACCTTTCTCTCTTTTTCCTCTTAACTGCTTATGAATTTAGCAGGCTCTACTTTTGTGGTCCGTTGCTCCGATCGACAAGATCAGTTGCTCCAGTTGTGCAGTTTAATCGTTTTCGGTACTTGCGGCCTGTCTTTACACTGCCTATTAATAGTCAGGTATAGCAGTAATACAGGCAATATAAATACGATTGGAGTTGCTTGTCCACGATGTAAAAGATACAAGCGAACTGCCTTCGATGGATGAAAGGTTTGGTAGGAACAAGCCTAAGCATGCATTTACAGTGGTTTAGAATCACGTATCACGCACTTTAAGTTCGCGCAAAAGTGGTGCTAAACTTAAGTTTTATCTTTTGAAAATTTATGATACAGCATATTTTACCTCAAGTTCAGCTTCATCCCCCTTTACCCTTAATTACGCCGCCACCAAATAGCCGCTACTCTCTTGATGCTCCCCTCTTGCGTGCTCTCCAACCCTTCACTCCACCACAGATCCTCGCATCTAACATGCACGCCCCCACCCACGTGACTCTTCCTCTCCCTTCCCCCTTTGGCTTCCGCCACTTCCCCCCCTCCCCTGTGATCCCTGAAGCCAGTACATTTCCCCTTCACCCCTATTTTCCCGATCGTCCCTCCTCCCACGGAGTGATACGACGAAGAGTGCTGCCCTGACTTGCTGCTGCTCTCTGGTAGGGGCGATATAGAAGGAAAAAAAGGGGTCCTCCAGGCTTCAACCGCCCCTTCCTCTCCGTACTCGCCTGGGCTCATGGTCGGAGAGCATCTGCCCTGAGTTTTAACAGCCCTCCTCCCGGCGTCCACGTGCCACTCATTAAATAAATAAATGATTGATGAAATTGCTTTTCGGAAAAGTCTAAAGAAAAAGAAATTTAAATGTCCCGGATGCAGGGTAAGGGGTTTCCTTGATTCCCCCCCACCCTCCATCTCCCACGCTCTGCGTACTTGGCCAAGTTCTGGCTCTTCTCAAACCTATCTGACGCTAATTTGGGGGTCCTGATTTTTTTTCACTGCGTAGAATGTAAACTTTACTCGAAGTCTGTTAACCATATTTTTCTCCTCCCCCTTTGGTCTCCTCTTACCTCAGAATATCCACCAATGTAGGCATTTCTGGTCGAAGATGTGGTTTTGTAGGCTTTCTGTATAGATTTATTTACTTTAACATTTACCTGATTATTGACTACATTTATTCATATAACTGGAGTTAACTATAGTCACATTAGTTACAACTAGTTGACTACAATTAGTTACAGCCTTAGCTAGGATATTCCAATCTTTGTATCTTACTATATTTCTGCATGCTTATAAGTTTATCCTATCTGTTGAATAAATTGTTAAGATAACTCCTAGCAAACCATTTTAAGTATTTATAAGGCTTATCATTGTTTCTCCAAGAAAAGATGTTAAATTTAGTGTAAGTGTATCTATCGGTATAAAAAAATAAATCTAACTCTTTAAAAGTAAAACTGTTGCACTTAATTCTGAAACAGGGGAACCGATTCCGTCCTTTACTGTATGAAACATATTTTTCAGTGCATCAGTGTCTTTCTTTGTCATGTCTTTCCCCGCTGACCAAACCACTGTTTCTCTAAGCTGGAAATTTCTTGATTCCTCGGCTGCATTATCCTTGGTACATTGCGACCATTCTCTCAATATTCGCGAAACTTTTAATGTGTTTAGGGGAGTTCGTGTGGTTGTATATCATTTGTGTTGTACATGTATTTGGTATATCCGTTCCCCTTTGGTGGGCACTGCACACCAAAGGGGAACGGATCCATCTCGTGTAATTTCTATCTCTCCTGCGCCACCGTTTTCCCTCGGGAGGCAACAGGCGCGTGATTGCCACGAGAGCAGACTCGTGACCTTTATTAGGTTTATATTTCGAAGCACCTAACAGTATGGATTGGATGTTTCTCGAAGCCGGGCCCGTTTCTATCCCAAGGGCCACTATCCCCCGCCGCCCTGCTAATCGTCCGCTCCCCAGAGTCACCGCCAGCATTGCGAGTGCGGCCGGGCCATCCCCGCGTGTCTTAATTCGTGTTTCGCGGCGGTTCGGAGCGTGTTTACGGGAGGTGCACGTGCATCGCACACGTGGTCCGGTCACGCTACTCGTCCTTTGTTGGCGGGAAATTTACTGTCAATTATCCATCCCTCGTGCGGTTGCCAGTGGAGTCCTTAGCCTTTCGGTCCATCATATCTCTCTCCCGTTAAGTGTTTCCGATTCGACCTAGGACCTGGGGATGGGGAATGATCGGGGATTATTCATGGTGGTCGCCGGATGTCCTCGTGTGATGTAGTAAACTCTTGCACGAGTATCTCACAGTTAAAGGATGGGCTCGGGGGTCTTCACTCCTGAATGATCCATGGAAATGGGAGAAGGTCCATAATATTTATGTTTGGAGTTTTCTTTTTCCTTCTCTTTTCAGTTGGCATTCAGCCCATTTTTACTCGCCGTTTTGTTTTTCATGCCTAGTACGTCAATTGTTTTAGTCTGTCTACATACCTATTCGTTTTTGCGACCAGTAATACGTCTCATTTCACTTATGCTAACGAATTTTTCGAGGCTTCACATGCGTGATTCATTCTTGATTGGTATATTTGAGAGCAGTCAGATATTCTATGCAAAAAGCTGGCATTGTGTTCTTTCCCACCCTTCATTATCTTTAGCATTGTTTTGTACTGGGAATGAGTCTCATGCTAGTCTATTCATGTTTTTGGGGAAATCTTTTAGAACCCCAGTAAAAATAAAATGGTTTCTAAGATATACTTTGCCACCATGTATGCCTACTGTTTGCAAATAACTGAAAGTTCTCGTGTCTTATTTCTTATGTTTTGGGCTAATTTTAATTGTGCAAAACTCAACTGAACGCGCCAATTTTACTCGTTATCAATATTTATCATGTCTGTACCAGATATTTGTTTAGGCATGGGGAGAATGCAAAACATGTTCGATAAATACCCGGCTAAAGATAAAGTGCACGGAGCAGGTTAAAATTGTGTTCTCGCCGTCGTCGCTGGTAACCGTCAATCAAAGCAGCGGTGAGCGTGGTGAATATCCACCGAGAATAGCCTAGCGCCCAACGACAGCTGTCTCTCTTCCGTGCTCTTAACTGAAGAGATTTTCAGTTCAACCCCTCGCTCTGTTTAGGATCGTTCGGCAAGAATAAAGACAACATCCCGTAATTCTTTTCCTGCCGATCCTGACTAACCACTCGTGAAAAATGAAGAGTCCATCAACTTCCCTTCAGGCTCAAATTCCTACGTTCCTGCTTCTTATTCATACCTTATTTTGATCCAGGCTGACTTTCAGTCAGTCAAGTCAGTTTTTTAAATGTGCTAAATGTTTTTTTATAAATTTTATGTTCATAGCTGCCGGAATATAATTTAAATTTATCGGTCTATATATATTTTCTCTCAATTTATCCATAGTCATGGTTGATATGATATCTTTTCCTTGGAACATCTTATACCGATTGTCTACGAATGCGATAAAAATAATAGGTAATGATTTTTTGCTACTGGCAATCGAGTATTCACAGAAGGTTTATTTTGCTTCCTATCAAATATATTATGCAGGTGAAATCATTTTCAGCATAATAAACGATTGTGTATCACTCACGCTTCAATCCGAATATAATTCCGGTGAACATTCTGGCAGTTAATATGCGTGAATATTTATCACCATGTATTTTGCGATCGCGAAGGCGTGTCTAGAGAGAAATGTTAGTATGTCTCAAGGTACTTATTTTGTATTTTTTTCTTTTGCAGTTGCGGAAAATGTTGAAGGCTCCTCTAGCTAGGGATTGTATAGTTTAGGATTTTTGTACCTTAGTTTTTGAATGGCAAATGAGTAGTCGACGGTGATGCCAGTTGAAAATTACACAAATAACACAATTACCTCTCAAAATCATTGTTGTGACTCAAGGCTGGTACTCATGCCCTCCCCTACCTTGATCCTCATCATCGTGTTTTATCGGCGGCTTTCGTGCTTAGAGCGGCGAGCGACGCATTAGGCGTGGGCCGCTGGATTACGCATCCGGGCGGGTGGGTACGTCAGCGAGGGGGATCATTGGCAAGGGGTGCTCGGGCGGTGGGTGAACCCATTATTGGATGTCTGACGGGATGGAGAGTGGGTTGGGGTGTATATATTCAGGTCTTGGGCGACGGGCCGTTTTACGGGCTTGGACGCGGGGGAGGAGGGTGGTGGTTTATGCCGGCAGTGGCAGGGTGTATCCCGCGGAGTCTGGGACCGTTCGCAGACGGGGTTGTGGTGAAATGAGGGGGTTGGATGGGTGAGGATGGTCCCGCGTCTGTCTGCGAATGCATGTAGGGAATTGCATGCGATCCGCTGGGAATAATCGTCCGGGACCTCTTTTCGATATTGAAGGGGTGGAAATACGGGGTGGGTTTAGCCATTGGGGTGGCCGAAAGACGGGTTTAAGATCGATGAGGAGGGGTTAATTAAAGGGCATCGTCTGTTTGCTGCCTGAGTTACGTCCTGAGTTTGCCATGCAGCTCTAGGGAGTCGGATCGTATTGGCGTGATTACTTGCGATCTATTGAATAGATCGATTCGATTGTCGTGTGGGTATTGTGATTGTCTTAATTTTGTTTCTGATCGAGTCGTGTCATTTTCAACTATTAACAAAAGGATATTTGTAGGTTTCTCTTCGTACTGAACAATTCATACTTGAACTCATGCTTGAACTCATGTAAGCACTAAGAATCATTGCCCTTCTCAATCGAAAATGGGTTAGGAAGAATAGTTCTCTGGTTTCCTCAGGGGTATTGTTTTATATGTGCAACGTAGAAGGTGTAATGCAGTAGGTTGTTATTAATCAACAAAAATTTGGTTATTGATCCATTAATCGACTTTATGAACCAAAAACTAATTCATAATGGTGTTAACGTCATATTACCGTTTATTTTTCTTTAAAAGGTTTTTTACTTTCATTTAGCGCTCATCATAAAACAGTTAACCACAAAAAACAGGAGGAGGAGGTTTAAGCTACTAGTTTTGAGCATTGGTTGTTTTTTTTAAACCAGTGTCATTGACAGACTTGTCTGCTTTCTGGAAGGTCATTGCAAAAAATTCAGTAACAATTTGTGATATTTCTCAATTTATTTTCCGTAAATTCTGGTTGGCCGTTTTATGCGAAAGAAGTGACCTTATAATTTTGAAATGGTGCAACCATAAATTATGACCCTAAGAAATATAATAATAATATTCCCTGGCTGAATATGTTTATTTGATTTCCAAATATTCAAATTCGTTTCATTTTTCGCCTTAAGGCTTATAAATAAACATTACGTTCTATTACTACATCAATCACCAATTTCATTAGTCATGTTTGATTCTAATTTGATAGCCGACCAATGGTTCGGAGTGTTGGCAATATTTTGTTTTTTTTTACCCTGAATCATTGCATTTATCGATTTATACTCGCATAATCAGATGTTATTGCTGTATTTGCAATGACCTGGTTTTCATAAAATATTTTTGACTGTCCATAAAATTTGAGAGAAACGGGTATTCATTCACATCCACTAATCGGACTTGGTAATAATATTATTTTGATATTACGCGTTAATCCTTGTTAATCGCATTATATCATTTCAGGTCGATCCTTCGCGGTGCGTGGATCGCTGCCCTTGGGGAAAAATAATGTATGCTCATGCTTAAAAAGAATTGAAACAAGGCTTGCGGAATAAATAACGTGACTATGTGGCAAAAAAATCAAATCGGTGCGTGAGAGCGGGACATGTATCAGTATAGAGAGAGAAGTAGAGGATATAACGTGCCAGGATAAATCGCCCTTTGCATTAATCGCATTTCCTTTAGACCATCATTTGAAATTTTCCGAAAAAAATAAATAAAACGAAAGAACAGAGAGAAGACCGTGGGAGTCGAACGGGTGTGTTGCTGGGAAAGTCGCGATGCGCTCCGCGCTCGTCATCAACATCATCATCATCCGGGTCGCATAGCACCGCGTCGTTTTATATTGATTTTCGCGTGTGTTTTGTTTTTCCCCGTACCCTTTTTTTCCCACCATCATTCGCCCTTCCCACCTCTGTCTCTCTCCCTGTTTTTCTCCGCGAGAGCGCGTTTGTATCAGTTTTCCGGAAGGCCCGGCAAAGCGAGTGCGCAGAGACGTACGTACTTTTCACGCTTTGGAGCGGCCGGCAAGCGTGGTAAAGAGAGAGAGAGAGAGAGAGGCAGACGTACCGTGGAGTAATTAAATCGTTTTTCGCCACAGATGCAATTTGTAAAGCGAAGCGTAAAATGTATATGAAAGCTCTCTCTCACACCTCCTCCCTCCCCTCCCCTATCTAAATCAAGGCCCTCCCCTCCTCCCGCCCTTAGCGATACACGCCCCTTATGGCTAATTGCTTTATTTCTCGTTTTACTCTGCCCGGTCCGCTATTTATTGAGGTCCCAGAGAGTTTAATAATTGTCACATCTACTTCCCATTCTTCTGTCAGACGTATCCCGTATTTTTAATTAGTTGCACAGCGTTTTGGGATCCTGCGTCCGCATCGGTAAACGCTTAATTTTCTATTTATCTTAATTAATTTCGTGCTTTATTAGTTGGCGTTTTTAGTCGTTTGAAAATAGTGATCCCCTCTCTCTCACTCGTCCTGAAATTAACGAATGGCGTTGATAAAATTGCCTACGTGCCGAGGAAGTATGGACGTGTTAATTAGTATGAATATAATTAATGCGTCGGTTATCAAATTACACCCTGCCGCACTTAATGTCGTGTGCTTGTTATGGTCGGACAACTCTGTGAAGGAGATGAATTTGACTAATTCTATGCCTGGCAGTTCTAAGATACCCTGTCAGACGCCAACAAAGCGTATAATCTCCTCTGGACGGAAATTAATTATAGTATTTGAAAGTTTTACAGGTCTAAGTAATCAAATTCGCGGTGCCCACTTTTTAATCTTCTTTGAATTAATAACGCCTTGTTTGCTAATATCTATTTTTTCATTCACGTTCGGACTGATTGCCTTTACTTATCCGTGTATTTAAGGCGCAAATATTTTGAATGCATCTTCAGTCATTCGGCAGGTTAAGCCAGGAGAACCTGATGTTACAGAATTTCACGTTTTCTATTAATTCATGAAATAGAACATCTTTATTCATTTCCTCCTTGTGCTGCCCAATGTCTCATATTGATTCAAGATGTTGCTCTTAAAATAAAACAAATTTCTCGGTGAACGCGACTGACCTGACCCAACGGAGCACTGCGAAACCACAAACCACAACACGCCTGAACCAATCAGGTTACACCTGACCTCGGATGGAGTGTATATATACTGGAAAAATTTCGAAGGGCGGCATTCGGAAGATCCCCTGAGGATGATCAGCAAGTCGCGGATCGAAACGTCGGGAGACATGGACGACATCAACCGGTGGAAAACCCGAGGAACTTTTCTGCAACTGATACGCCGGGAAAACCTAAGATCATATAGCACAAAAAGTTTCCAGCCTCCTCTCAGCCTGATATAAACTCCTTTATCGAAGCTACTGCTTGAGGGAGAATTACAGGATTCGCATCCCCTACAAGCTGCACACCCCTTCGCACTTGCGACTCGTGATGGAAAGGCCCCCACGAGATGGCACCCTGCGGAGGTTAAAGGGGTTCTGGAAATGGGTAATCCCTTCTATACGCGTCCACGGGTTAATCCTCCAGAGGAATGGATCTGTGGGGCGAGGAGCGGGACGTGACACGTGCACCTCCGTGGTGACTGAAATGGAATCTGGTGCGGCACGTTTAGTGTACACAAACGCGGAGGAGGTGAAGTGAGTTGATTAGTGTTAGAGGGAGTGAAAGAGGGGAGGGTGAAATGGCTGTGGGAAGAAGGGGTTTTCCCGGCTTCAACCGAGCGGGCTGGGATCGAATTCATGTATAAGAACACGAGGTAGAGGGTAGCCGCTGTGCTCCGTATAAGAGGTGGTATCACGTGAGTGTTTGGGCTAGGAGGGTTGGCGATGGGAAGGGGGGTGTAGATTGGGATGTTAGGAAAGAGTAACCGAGCGGAAATTGAGGTAATAGCAGAAAGATTGCGGGATAGTCAGGGAGCGGGTGAATCAAGAAGAATTGGTGACTCATCTGTTGTTTTCCGCAATCTACGTGTTTGGCAGTTATTGAACCTTGAGGAGTCATCATGGGAACATAGCCCTCATTTTGGATAGCCTAGGTGCATGTTGATAGGAAGAGGATTGAGCGTAGTTTGGATATGGTAGCTGGCTTACAAAGGATGCACGTTAGGTTATTTTTTGTTGACTTGATAACTAAGTGCGATACTAATAATTCTTTATCAATTTTTAAGAATGAGCTCTGCAATTTTTACCATCTGGCGTGATATATATAGTTTCTCCGTTCTTTCGAATCTCATGTTGTTTGCAATATTTAAGCTAACTTCTCATTTATTTCCAGTCTAATTGAGTAGGAGTATAAACATCGTCCTATGCTCTGAAAGAGTCAATCCTCTTTTGGCGATTATTTTCCTACCCCATTTAATCGCATAGATGAAAGTGAAGTCGAGCGTTTAATATTTCTCCCCTGCCCAAGGCAATAGTTTTATCCTTGAATCAAAGTTACTCAGTTCATCTTTATCCAAGGCATAAATGCTTATTTGTCATAATAGTTTGACGCTTAGTACACCGTTACTGAAGGCTAAGGATCTGAAACTAAGGTTGGGAAATGAAACCATTTACTGGTATATTATCAGTACATTCTGCATTCAACCCAAAGCTTAGGATTTACACATCCTCTGTTTGAGGCTTCGTTTGTTCGCGATTATTAAATATAATGTGGCGGAGATGAGATGGAGACATAAATTTTAAAAAATATTTTTGGCCTTGGATTGAGCCTTCCCCGACCCCTCGCAACATAGTGCGTATGTCAAAGGAGATCGGCGGGAGGTGGACTCCTATGACCATAATAAGTTATTTTTACGGCTCATAATCGCGTCGCCGTTTGTCAACTTTGTGCATAGCGCACGCTCTCCTGTTGTGACTCGGTTGTGCCTCCTTGGGGGGGGGGGGGGGGGGGGGTTGGAAATAGGAGGAGAGGATGTATATTTACAGAGGGAGGCCTCGGTGGGCGGGGAGTTTGCGGAATCTTGGAGTGGGTTCGGGGGCGGCGGCGGTCGGGTAGGTTTGGCATATAACGGCGATGCGGATGATTTATTGGAGTCGTTCCATATGGAACGAGACGGTTCTTGCGGGCTGTACGGCGGTGGGGTGGGGACGGGGTAAGAGCAGAGCCGGTGGTGGAAGGGGAGGTGGCGAGACTGATTTGGCGACGTAGAGCGGAGTGGGTAACCGAGCGAGGTGTGAGGGATAGGCGGTTATCTGGGGTGGGTCACACTCACCGGCTGCGCAAAGAGAGACAGGGTGGTCAGAAGATAAAAAAAAATGACAAGGAAGAATTTCTAACAAAGCGAAGATGGTTTCTACGTACTAAGGTTTTTTCCGTATGTTTTTTTCCAAAAATGGGTGATTTATCTGGTCGTAGGTACTCTTTCTACAACAGTACATCTTTTTATAGTCTTTGTTTAAATATTTAGTAAGGTTTTTATGTAATATGAGTCGTTTATTTATTCCAAATTTATTGTATTTTCTTCTGTATCTTGATACACTTTTTCTCTTATGCCAACGTCAAAATATGTTTTTTTTTAAGATACTAATGTAAGCTTTTTATAATACGTTGTGACCAGAAAATGGGTGATTTACGATATCTTGTCGTAGTTACTCAGACAGTGGTTCTACTACTGGGCATGTTTTAATATATTATGTTCAAGTATTAAATGAGGTGTCTATGTACTGCGAGTCTTTTATTTATTCCAATTTATTTTATTCTATGGTGTACCTTGAGACACCTATCTTTTCTTACTCCACCGTCAAAACGTGAGGTTCGCGTCTAACATAAGTTTTTATGGCTTATACGTAGATTTAGTGCTAATATTCAGCCTTTTATCAAAGCATAATATTATATCTTTTCATTTTTGTACTGTTTACATATGCGGTCCAATGGTTTCATTTAACTATATTTAACTATAACTTAAAGAAGTACTACTACCTTCTTTTACCCTTCTTTTACCCATAAGAAGTACGTAAAAGAATTATTCGTGAACAAACCTTGGCGTGATATTTGAAAAAATCTTTAAGAGTTCATGTTGTATTAACGAATTTCATATCTAATCGATTCATTAAAATAGTTATCTACAGTTTATTTTTGTTAATAATGTTCAAACATTTGCTTTAAATAAGAAATATCAATGTAATTTAAATCAAGACCTTGCACCGTGTTTTACGTCGCACCATTGAAATAGTACGTGTGCCTCGCTTTTTTATCATTTATGTTTCGTAAAAATTATTTATGAGCTGGTTTGGCTATGCTGGAATTTGAGCTAGTATAAAATCCTCGAGAAATATCCCTTTGAGGTATTTGTTTTTGTTCTCTTATGACTGTATTTTATGACTCCTCGCCCTTTTTGAGGTGCCGGGATGAATTTCGTCGCAAAATGTTTTTTCTAGCGGGTCCACATGAAGCGAGGAAATGGATTTAATATCACAGCATCCGTCTCTTGGTCGTGAGCCGTTCTGAAACTTTTGTCGTCCCCTCCCGCTAGGTGGCGAAAGTTTGGGAATATGAGTGAAATGCAGGTGGTTAGGCTATTAAACTGGACGAAAAAAGAGACTGCGAGATTATTTCGCCAGTATTATTCGTCTCCACTTTTGTCGTCTGCGTTTCTATTATTTTTTTATTAATATTTGGCTGAACTCTCCCTTCAATAAAAATATGGCATTGTTTTCTCCCCCTGAACTCGTAAAAGTATAAATTCAAATGTGTCTGCGCCTGTTGCTCTTTTATTTTAAACCGCCGTAAAATTGAAGAACAAGGTCAAGGAGCATAAAACAGTCAAAATGTTTATGGCTTCATAATTTTTTTCTCAAATTGTTGACCTTGAGTTGATGATGCGTAAGATAGAAATCCGTCTGCAAAGCCTTTAAGAAAAAAATTAAAATATAAAAAGTATGTATTCCTCTTTGGCCTGTATAATTCAGTTCAATTGTATACCAATTCCCTGAAATTTATATCATCGTTAACTCAGTCTATGTAGTCTTATGAATGGAAAATTAGGTCTTGCTTAAGTTTATATTCTTTATAGCGGTTTTTTTTACTTCTACTAGGTTATAATGTTCTCATGGATCCGGAAGTAGTTACATTTTTATTGAATAGTTTAACAATACTTACGGAATTTTGAGTACAATTTGTTTGCATTCCGTGTTCAATGTTCAGAAATATCTAGCTCTAACGGTGTCATTTTCTCAACTTTACATTTCATCGCTATTCTTACTTTTGTCATACTGAGGAATAATATTTTACATTTCCATAAAGTGTGGTACTAGATGGTCTCATTTCTCTTGAAAACATTGGCGTTCCGAAGGTAAAGTTGAATGTGGCCACTCGTCATAAGTTGATAACTCTTTCTCGGCATTTCAAAACGGATTTATGAAAGAATACAGGTCTTGAATAAATCTAAAGTGTGCCGAAGAGTTACTGTCATGCACGAATCGCCAAGCAGGTTTCTCAAGAAAGGCTAACACCGCCGCTAGTGGATAAGGCACAACCGCCTCACAGCAATTTGTTCGGGGAAGCGTTAGCGGTCGATGAAAGAAAGGGAAAAGATAAAGAAATCAAAGAGATGTGAGGAAAAGAAGAGGCATAATGGACAGTCCTACCTTTTCGGAAGTCTAAGAGCCCTCCCTCCCATTCCTCAGCGATTACAGCGCTCTGAGTAAGGATAGTGAATAGGATAGGAAAGAGATATGACATGTTGGCCGCTGCATCTACTATCAAGATAGGGAGGGAAATCTCTGGAATCCAATCATCTCTCTTTTTCCACCACGCTCAGAACTTTCCGTAACGCTGAAGACCATTGATCAGATTATTTCATCGATTGTATTGTAAGAATTGTTGGGGTAAGTTCGTTTATTTTGAACATTAATATATTCCCATAAAATTTAGAACTCACGGGTAGGTAGAAGAATCAGGCTTGGAATAGTCTATTATATAATGCTATAGTTTACTGAAGCTTAATCGATTCCGACTCTACTAAATGGCGCAGGCAATAATTCAACCAGAAAAAAATACTTTCGCCCTTATCGATTCGATTGACAGTCCAATCGTTTCTTATCTCTTCATTAAAGGAGGCAAGTTAGTACGTGAAGTTAAATGACACAAAAGTATTATGTTCCTTTATGTTCCACATTGAGAGAAGTTCCGCAACAGGTATGATATTTTGAAGTAAATTATGCATTTTTCCATTTGGATTTTAATCGCGTTTCCCAAAATCGGACCTCGATACAAATAAATACATGATTTATGATGTATAAATATAATTTGCTAAATTTTTCTGACGCTCAGTTGTAGGACAGTGTCACTATTGCGAAGTCTCGTCCTTTTGGTGTTGGCTTCAGATTTCATCTGCTGATGTGCCGGGTCAAGGGGGCCCATTGTTATCACTTAACCTGTCTTATTTTTGCGACGGATTATTAGGTTAATTCATACCCTAAGAAAATGAAATTTCCAAAATCTAGAAGCTGCAGAGTACTCAATATTTTCTGGCATCCAAAATTTGTTATTTAATTCAGCATTTTTACAAATGTATTTTTTGTATTTGAGGTACACGGAAGGGTTGACTCCAGCATAACTCATGATAGTCGGCCCCAATCTATGTGTTCGTGAACGTTTGAAGCTAACTTATCAAGAAATTCCCTAGTAAAAGGCTTATTTATTATGGTGCTGTTTTCGTTGTATGAAAATAAATAATTCAATGAATTAATTTTCAACGTGAGATGAGTCGTAAAAAGTAGGGCACAATACCACCGATCCAGCGGGAGTGATGTGTCCCCTTAAGCGCTCCCTTTAATACCTGATCTGAGACAGAAAGAGACGCTATCGTTTCCTCGCCTCCGATCCCACTTTTCCCCGGCCTCCTCTATTACATGCTCTCGCACGTGGGTAGAACGTGAAACGCCCGAAGGCACGGAGGTGCGATGCGATGCGGACCGCAAGATTGCGTGGATCTGGATTGTGGGGTGTATGTGTGTGTTTGTATGGTGTTTGCGGGAGTCGAGTCTGGCGTACGGAAGCAGCCGGAGATATAACAGGGTGGAGTCTTGACGAATCGGAAGCGGTGAGAGACAGAGTGGGTTGAGAGGGGATAAAGAGATGTATCGGTGATGCCAGGCGCTCGAGAATCAACTCGGTGAATATTTTTTTTCTTTTATTTTTTTCCATCGACGCTGGATTACACGTTCCGCCCGGCATGGAATTAGATTCCGTCGGGTTTGCCGTAGAAATTTCGTGTGCCGAGCTGATTGTTCTGATTTCTGTTGGTCGAACCTCCCTGTAGTGTTTTGATTCGGTGAGGTTTTCTTTTTTAAATAAAACAAAAGATCATCGTGCTTTCTGTTTGAATACTGTTTCCACACGAGAGAGGTATGAGTGAATCCGTCATGGGGACGATTCAATGTGATTCATGCGAAATGTGGTCGGGAGAAATTGAATGATAAGAAGACTGATGTATTCATAAATAAAATGCTCGCTGTGATCGGTTGTTAGTGTTGGTGTATAGAAATTGTGATTGTAGCTGTATGTTCAGTATTTATAATGATTTATCGAGGAATTTAAATTGTGCTAATCTACAAAAAACTGAGGCCGCATGTGTATAATGTCTCTTTGGTGAGGGATGGTTATACCTGTTCCCAGAGTACCTGGGGTATTTGCTTGTTTCTCATTATTTGTTACAGAGGATCTCTTCAATTCATTATGAGTGACTGAGATACCTACTTGATTTCGACTACCCTGACTTAAGAAGTATGGTTTAGAAAGTGGGACGATTATGGCAGAGTGATTTAAATAAATATTAGTATAACGTCTTTGATGAATACATTAGAAATTGTCTGTTTGCTATCTCTACAAACCTTATTATTTCACGTGTGCCACTGAGACAGTATTATTTCTTTAAACGTACTTTCCACATATATACCTAGCTTGGCATGCATGGCACTAAAATCTATGAAAGAAGTTTTGCGCGAATTGATTAGGAGTATGCTTTAGGCAAGGGTATGCCGAAGTCCATGAAAACTAATCTGATTTGTTTCTTTGATTGCCACAAGCTAGATTCTGAATGAGGAAATTGATACATGTTCGCGGCTGCCTAAGTGTGGGTATCGCGGGAATAGGGAAGATTTGATTCCGGGAAGAGAACCTTCCAACTCTCCTCCATGATATAGTGTTTATCTCTGGTTATCCAAGCTATTACGCCGCTCAGTGTCCACGTTGTTCGTTTTTGTGGTTGTTTGCTCGGAATCTGTAGCGAAGTACAAGGGGCAAATTAGTCGTGCAAGTAGCTATTGATCGATATTTTTGTGGTCTAGAGTAGTTTGGGCCGGGAAGGCTAAGGGAGGGTCGTGAGGGAAAAGCAGCATTCTTCCCCGCACTTAAATAAAAAAGAAGACAATGGAACGGGCGAAGGAATTTCTCGGGGCGAGGATGCGTAGGTGTTAAAAGTGTGTTCCAGCGGGTACATATGTGTGCACCCCTGGTCGTTAATGGTTATGGTTCCACGGGATGGCCGGAGCACATGTTGCGTGTGATGGGCAGTCTTGTGTGGGGCGGTGAAATTATTTTGAAGGGGTCCGTCAACCTTGTGCGTGCTGCTTTTGGAGAATGAGAGGGTGGAGAGTTTTCTGAAGGACACTTGCTCCGGAGGAGGAGTAAATGGAGGTTCGGAGGTAATCTTTTCGACTACCTGGCCGTGCCGGACCAGTGAGCGGGCGGGCAGAAGGGCGTGTTTGGTGGGGTGGGTTGGAGATTTCCTCGGGCGTTTCGTATAAAAAGTTCCGAGTCTCTCCACGAGGCGCTATCAATCGCGCCCTTGCCCATTCAAACCTCGGATAACTTTTTTCGCTCCCGTTCCCCCTTTCGCCTGCCGTTGGTATCGTGGTCGTCTTGTTTCCATTTCCGTGCTCTGAGATTCTCTTGGTAAAATGCTGATGTCCTTTCCAATTTGCGTACGTGCCATCCTGTTAACGATAAATTTATTCCGTTGCATTTTTCGCGCAATAAGTCTTGTTGACGGTATTATGTAAGTTGTACTTATAGCGTCAACATATGAAGCCTAACATTTTTTTGCTTTAAAAGAAATTACCCTATTTCATTGTAAAGTATTATTAATTCATGCATTTAAGTTCCATCTTTAAGGTCCTAAGGGAATAATACGAGAACAATTCAGAGGCAACTATTAAACGTATGCAGCGCATGTTGTCTTTACAAAATTATGTTGAATATACTTTTTCAACGGGATCTGTGTTGTATGTAGCTCTTGCTTGATTTTTTCTAAATATTTTCTTTTATTTTGAGGCATTCGCTTTACTGTATGTCATTGTATTCAATTATATAGCATTACCGCCACCCATTGTAATTGTACAATCAATACTTTTCGTTGGGCTTTTTCCTTGGAAATTGCTAGTGTACCTAAGTTGTACTCAGGTCTTATTGATATTAGAGCAGTACTCTAACGAATAAGATTAAGCAACGCCCTATCTGTGTCTATTACCACTATTACGTATCTATGATGCACTAGATTCAAATGTGCTTCGGTTAGTGGTTTTAATTTTAAAGGCCCGTTGCAAAAGTATGTTACTACAACGTTATGTAAGAAATTAAATGTTTTCTTTGACTATTCCACCTTACTGTTACAGATTTTGAATACAATCCATAAGAAAAATGATGATTATGATCGTTCATCCCCGAAATAGTTATTTATCTCCGTGTCTGAAAACTGTTAGTATGTACTACCATGCACGTAATAGGCCACGGCGTGAATTAAATATATAGATCCCATCAAATTTCCCATATACAGAGCGTTGCCTCAACAATGCTGCCTCAATTTCCATTCATCGCCCCCGCGACACCTGCATCTTCCACCAACGCGGTTATTTTTCTCTCTCCTCATCCTCAACCCTGAGACGCTCGCATCCCCTTACACGCCTTAAAGGGTTTCAATATATTACACTATATATTTCGTCTCGAAACGAGAGATGGTAGGTATATCTTTTCCTCCTTTTTTTGTTGGGAACGGCTGTTCGACATGCCAGGGCATTTTGAGCGAAATGGAAGAAGAAGAGTGAAGGGAAGGAATTGGTTCCGAGGGGTTAGGAGAAGGGGGTTTTCTCGGGAGATAGGGGGTGGATTATATGGTGAGAGAATCGAGGTGCTCGTGGAAGCGAGAGTGGTGGGAGGCGGGCAACAAGTGGCGTATTGCCGAGCGTGATTGAGGTCTGCGAGGCGGTTTCATCCGGGAGGGAAATAACAGGAGACTGTTTGGTTGGTGGTGGTGAGTGTGACGACTGGTTGGGAGGAGATAGGTATGCGTGTTTGGGTCCTTCGGTCCACTCTTGGGCCGTAGGTAACTCCAACGTTGGGTCCGTTGCGTGTTCGTGAGTGGCTTATCCTTCCGCGGTTTCCCTAACTTCCTCGCCTGTCCCTTCCAAAACCCTACCTACTCCCTCTCATGTTCCCGTGACGTTGCTCCCTACTTCCCTTGATTCGGTCTAAATCGCCTTTTGGTTTTTTCCTATTCTATTCGTTCCCCTTCTCGTGTTACTTCTCACGTGTCGCAATTTTCCGGCTTAACGTGAGAATATCCTGCCCACAATAGTCTTAAGTAGTCTAATCGCGGAATATACAACTTCTAAAACATTTTAATTTTTATTGTTCACCTTTTTTCTATCTATTCATTGAGGCGAACTTTGAACATTAAGGCTGTGGTTTAATTTGATATAGGTGTTGAAAATGAATGATATTTTTCCCGATATGTTTTTTGTCGAATACGAAGATGGGTTTTGGCCCTTCCGATTAGAAAGGTCTAAGGTTACAAAATTTGTTCTCTAGTTTTGTGATTAAAGCCACTGAAAATGAAGCAAAATGATAACTCTGTGGTTGGTTTCTAAATTGAAATTAATCCGTGGTGTATTTATTATTTCCGTAATATGCTCTCTTGTTTTACTCATAAGGTACATACACTGAGTTGTAGTTCGTTGTTGGAGTAAATATTGCGCTGACATTAATTTTGAAATTGCTCGGAAGGAAATGATAAATGCACGTTCAATTGACAAAAAGAGTAGCGATTAGGAACTTTTGTATCTTTTACGCATGTAAGTCGTATATTCAAAGGGAAACTATGCCTCTAATCCTTTTTTGCTCGTTTTTAGCTCGCACCAAATACTATGTGCGTAATTAATCATTCAGTGCTAATTAACTCGACCTATAGATGCGGAAAACGTGATCAACGTCGCTCTGAGAGAGCTCAGTGTTGCATGATTGAAACTGGTCTTTTTAACCAGCTCGGAGGGTAAAATATTCTCAGAGGAACTTGAACTCTGTCCTGTTTGTTTTCCTAGTGGGATTTTTGCGCGAGGATCAATGTACTGGTCATCATTTTCCTTTAATGCATCTCATGAAACAGAATCGCTCTTCCCGGCATCGGAACTGTTGTATCATTTTGCTTTCATTGTAGTACCTTCTCCCCTCGATTCATTCCTCCCACGTCAGGGCTCTCGTTTCGTTAATAAATAAACAACTTCTGCGAGGCGCTCTTTTTCGATTCTCTTTTTGCAGGATATACTTCGCGAGGCACGCAGCCACGGAGAAGAAAATGGTCATTTCTTTGGGTAATTTATAAAGCCCTTCCCCCGCCCCTCCCGAGAATTGTTTTCCTGGGAAACGTTGTTAAGGTTTTTGATGTGGCCAGCCCATTGTCTTTATGTTCTTCAGCGCTTGTTTACCGGGCCATCCCGTCCCAAGGCGCACAAACAATGTATCAAACGCCTCGATTCCCCCTTCTCCATCCTCTATGAAGCTCTATCCCTCTTTCCCTCGACCCTGCGTTTTTCAAAACATGCACCCCGAGCACGCAAGAGAAGCACAGGGCCGGCCGTGTGCAAAAAGCTCCTGCTACTGAAGGTATCTCTCATTGTCCCTGCAGGATAAACCGAAAGCGAACAAAAGCCCAGTATTGTCTGCATCTCACCGGTCTGTCTCTGACCCAAACCATTCTGTGCGTTATTTCCGCTTTCCGAAGCGTGTCTTCTTTCAAGTTCTGCATATCTCTTTCCCGCGATCTCGCTGTTTCCGTCTCCTTCCTCTCCTTGCCCCGTGATTGTGGTTGCGAGCCACGGTTGAGTTCCCGCATTAAGGGATACCCTAACGTACGCTGGCCATTCATCGATTGCTGTAGGAACATGCGGACGAGTGTGGTGAAGTCTGGTGCTCTTCTTCGGTCGTCTATCCAACTCGAGGGGATTGTTGATAAATCGCCGTAGTGATACTCACCACGTAGTGAGGGAGGATGAGAGATTGTGGACTGGCCAAAACGTTTGAATATATTTCATAGAAGTGTTCAATTGTTTGATGGAATATGGGAATCTGCTTGGATTAGCTTTAAAACAATCTATTCTTTTGACATTGCATTTCTTTTTATCAAAGGGATCATGTCTATGTGGATTGTTTTTACAGTAATTTAATATATACTTAACAGGCTCCTTTTTCTAGTATAGTCGAATGATGTTTCAGCAAATATATATGCTAAGTTCCTTATTAAAGTTCCTTAATTTTATATTTTATTGCGTATTTGAAAAATTTGGAGAACAATGTTTAACATCGAACTATATGGAAGATGAGCTCTGTCTCGTTCTTATTTTATGAGTTTCCTTAGAATCCTGATCCTTAGTATCGTGTTATTTTTTAAGGTAACATGCGCCTTAATTTACTTTGGGGGGAGAGGAGGCTCTCGGTGCATTACTCCAGACAATTCCTTCGGGGGTGTGGGGGGGGGGGTATTCCCTATTATAAATCGCCTATCCCCACAGCTTCTTTTCCTCGTACGCCTTCCTCCATTCTTTTGTTTTAACTGCTCCCAAACTCCGCTCCTCCCTCCTCGACCACCTTCCAATCTCCCTCTCTGATATGTACAGCCTTCTCGATAGCCAGGAACACTGTAGACTTTCCCTGGGGGCTTACCGTCGCGCCCTTATTCTTCTCTCCTGGCCAATATTTTTCGAGAGCATCCCCTACCAGTCCACCTCATACTCTCCTCTCTTCCTCGTGCTCCCATGCAGTAGCGTAGCCGGAAAACTAAATTTGTGCAAATTTGGAAAGACTTTTCCATCAATATCATCTTTCTTCCAAGGTTGTTTTATTTTAAAATTGTGTATGGTAAATTGTAAAATGTGAACGATATTGAATACATTTTTTGTAATAATATTAAGAATTTACGGTGGATATATTCTTCAAAAGCGCCTTAACCTATTACGACCTTGATTAATAGCTTATTTTGAGAGTGGGAAGGATTCTTCATTAAGTCTTTCGCAATTTATGGTTGATAAAATAAACCTTTACTTCACGAGGAGTCAAGAAACGTCGGGAGATAACCTGTATTACGCAGCAAGACCAGAAAAGTTGGGAGGTTTTTTCCAGCCTTAATGTAATGATTTGGCGTTATTTCTCTGAATACGTCCATTTGCATCCTTCCTTACCTCATATGCATATATGGCGTATGCATATAAGTTAATACATGCATGTATGACCTCTCCCGCGCGCACGTGTTTGAAGCAGGATCCAATTCCGTGAGAGAAGAGATACATTATGCGTGCCGCGCCGGAGGTTACGATACCCACTGCCCTACTCGCGTCGCCTGCGCCATTTTTTGCCGAGTGAACTCGGACTTGAATTGCTAATTGGATGCTGGAGGATGGATTCCTTTTCTTCGTACGATGTTAGAATCTGATATCAGATTCCGAGACACCTTTCACTCGAGGGCTCAGTATAAATTTGTTGCCAATTGGAATATAAACTGGAAGCTCACTACATATTTATGTGGATTAATCGCCGGTTATATGTTATACGAAAATGAGTTTTTCTATCACTCGAGGAGAAATAATGATGACTTAAATTTATATATGTATTTCCGTCGCGTTTATGTTTGATAGTATGCACTCTAGACTATGAATGCGCTCTAGATTCAGGTAAGTTATGAAAATTGAATGAATGGGAGGACTGTATATAAGGTTGAAGTGATTTATTCTTTTGCTAGTCAATTTCCGTTCGGCACAATGAATTTTAGTTGAGGAGTACTTAAGCTTCCCTATGTTATTTTTGTAGGACAAAGAATGCGCTATATGGAAAGTAACACCAACCTTAATTTCACCTCAGGCTATAGTCAAAACGTATTTTGTTAAATTATTGATTTGCCTAATGACTATTATTGCCATTGTTCAAAAATATTCGGTGTTACTAGATATAATTGAATAATGCTGCAACAATTTCTAATGGTTTTCACGATCTTAATAGAGTTTTGATATTATCTTATTTCTAGCAACTTAACTATTGAGGTTATGGAGTAAATAACATGGTGGAAACTTTTAAAAACTTCAAACTGTAACGCCAGCCAGCCCAAATACGCCATGATTCATTCCCAATATAGATATCTTGTAGGCCGTGTCACCTCCTGGCTCATTAAAAATTAAAGAAATGCACCCACCTCTCGTCACCCATGCTCCCTTGGTAGGGGCATCTGGGTAGGTAGTTAAATTTATCCTACACCGAGTCAGTATTTTGTTTATTTTATGCAGAATTTCCTTTATTTTGACAATGGAATACTAAAAATTATCGCATAATGTCATAAATCCCACTCGTGATTTAGTCAAATGAAAACTTTTCAGCGGCAAGAGGGTTTTCTCATGTGATTTTTTTCATCTGACGAATAAAATATAATTATAAACTTTCCGCATGCTTGGAAATAATACCGTTCATCAGAACCGATCTTCTCACTATTTGTAGTCTAAAAAAGTGAAAAATTGAACTATATCAATCAATAGATGGGGGAACAGTTCCACCATATCCACCTTGGTACCTTAAATATATTGAAAATTTCCTTATTTATTGTCACTGTGAGTAGTAATTTATTAAGGTCAATGGAGGTGTTTCCGCACCCCGCTGATAAGTTCCGCGGCCGATAACTCGTCGACTTCCCGCGATCTCCCGACGAATGAGTCGCCATAACTTCAGTTCCCCGTATCCCTCCTTTTTAATTAATGTCGCTCTCTTGCTCGTTGCGCTCAGTCCCTGGCCTGAAACTCCTCCGCGTCTCCCCGCTCTTTGTCTTTCCCTTCTGCTCCCCTTGAAAGTTCTTCCCTCGCGGTTTCTTCATTCATAGGGAGCTCCTACTAGTTATCCTCGCGAAACTTTACTAATTTCCACACTCCGTTTACCTTTCATGACCTGGATCGTCCTTATCTACGCAAGAAGACGAAATTATTCGGAGACCCCGTCTCTTCGTTGCCTTGTACTCGACCCGGTTTTACTTAGGTCCTTTTGCGTTTGAACTCAACTCCCCTCCCCGTGCTTTTGTCTATTGTCCCCGTCTGAGCTGTTTGCGCTGTGGGCGGGGCACGAATGTTCGCCAGAAGGAGTCTTGACTTAGGATTCTAATTTCTTTTTCCTTCGGGTCTTGTTTAATTAAACTTTTGTTTAGCCTCCAAGGAAAGTTCGCAGGAGTATGAGTAAGGGAGTATTTTAACCCGTTAGTTGTCTTATAAGTTAGAGGATTTTGAGGACTTCAAACCATAGTTACTCGCATTGATGCAAAGGACACTGAAGTCGATTGTCGTCAACTACTCAACTAAATGCTCCTTCCCTATCAAACACTAGTCTTCATTCGACTTGTGCCGATTTTCTTTTGACTAAAATACACTGGCTACAGCTATTTAATTTTATGAGAAGCCTTTTATTGTAACTTTTGTAATGGCATTACTGTTGATAATGTTATGTATATGAAGCATAGTGTATACGGGAAAATAGGGTATTATTTGCCTGTTAATTTATATTAAGTTAAGTCCAAGAAAAATAATCATATGGAGCTGCATCGCGACTGATAATGGAAGAAATGCGTAACTGAATGTTATCCAACGTTGCCTGTATAATTTTGAAATCATTTAACTATTAGGTTGAGGTTACTGGGCTCATGGTTTTCCTTTCCCTTTAGTCATTTCTCTTGAACTACCACTACTAAGTCCACGAAGTATATCGAAAACCTGAAGGCAATTCCTTGCACGTGCATCTTTGAATCATGTTTGTTTCTCGGCCCGAGAGATATCGATTTTTCAATGAAGCCCCCCGCCTATTCTCCGTGACATTCATTGGCACTTGAGTCTAGACCTCCTTGTGATGGCCAATTATGCCATCCCGGGGGGCCACAAGGCGTAAAACGAAGGAACGAGGAGAATGGTATCAGTAGGAACCGTCATCACCAACCTCCCCCATCCTATCAATTCTCCACTCCAGTCCCACATATCGGAGCAAGGGAATGCCCTAAAGTGCCGCCAGATAACAAGCAATAAAAGCAAGTTTTGAGTACGAAGGGAGGTCCGTATATGATTCGTTGAAGGGAGGGTTCAGAAGGTTAATTTTCTTACGAGTCAGGAAGGCCTGTGGTCAGCTATGAAACCTAATTGACGATGGCCAACGGACAATTTGTGTTTGGACGAAAGGTAGTGAATGTGATAGTCGACACGTGTAGGTATATGATGCCGTTAATGCCTACGGTCTTGTGTTAATAAAATTGCTTTATTTCAGGAACCTATTTTTTACGAAATCTAAATGATAAGAAATGAAATACATCCTTCCTTTAATCTTCGCGAGTGCTGAATACCTTTCTATATCTTCATTTACAATTTTCAATAATGATGAAATCATTGCCGAAGTCCCATGCCTACCTATGCACATATTTTCTTTATTGCGCAGATGATCTGGTTCTGGGAAGAAGCTTATTTGAAGAAATATGGAGAGCATAAAAATATGTGGAATATAATGAAGACATTTGACCTTAATTTGAAAAAAATACTTGTTCATTTCACGTTATAACGAGTGAATGTTTTAAATTTTGGATGACGGTTGGTACGTTTGTTTCGTGAAAGCATAGCAATAGCAGCCACTCGTTTTTTTATTTTGTTAATCGGTGATAAATTTTCATCAGGTCTAGACGTCTATATTAAACGATCCGTACTTTCCACAAAGCTATTATTACTTTATTACTGTGAATATATTCGTACGTGCATGCATGAGAAATGAGCTTGGCATTTCATATGGCCGTTTACTCGGGTTGAAGTTATCGGTCGGAAACTTGGAAAAGAAGCGAAAGGCTGCATGAATTGAGTAACATTTTGCAGACTCATTGAGCAACACTTTTGCTGAAGGATGTTTCTATTTAATGACAATTCCATGTCGAATTTAATTGCTGGATGGAAGCTTATTCAAAATTTTATATCCTAGGAAGAGATAGCTTCTTTGTTCGATGATTAGAAGGAAGTTGGTTGAATAGTTTTCCACGTAGTTTGTGCGACCTGAACACACTCCTTTTCTTTAATCACTTTTTGGCGGACATGTTTAAAGCTTTTGAGGTAGATGATAATTTAAGTTCGCCGAATTCTTTTATGCGGATTAAATTTTATCAATTCAATCAGCCTTAATGAATAAATAGTCATTAATAATTATGGAAAGTAAGAACTATCAACTACACAGTGATTCACTTTCTCACTCATTCCTAAATATGAACCTTTTAAAAAGTCATTTTTTGGATTATTTGTTTTGTGGCTTGGAAGACGAAATACTCGTTTGATCATATGGAATTAATTGACGACTATTATGCATAATTGTAAATATTTTGATAATATGTTTGTATAATGACATTTAAAAATGATTATCTTAATTTCCTGTTTTCTCAGTTTATTATGTTGGTAATAAGTAATGACTTCCCTTAGAACTCATCATAAACTTAATAACAAATTTAGTTATTTATGAAATCCAAGCGTTATTTTTTATCATAGTTTCGAGATAAAATTGTTTAGAGTGATAACTGTGTGTGCCTAAACAGGTAATATTTGAAAAATAGTGGTTTCATACGATCATGCCTAATATAGAACGATTAAATAGGCACCTACCTATCCCTGGATTGACTGGCTTGTAACGGTAAAAATGAGACTACCACGTAAGCGAAAAGCCTTTTAAAAGGTTTGTAATATAAACGGTGTTTTCAAAAACATGATTGACTTCTTCTTAATTCGAAATTTTAGACTATTTTCATTTCCTGTGTTGATGTTTCGAGATTTCATCACCGGTAACACGGGAACCGCTTTTTTTTTGCCTCCCCCTATTCGGAAAGGAAGATAGCACGTAGGCGTCCTTTTTTGGCTGCCATTACACCACTACACCATCGGGAACGAACTTTTTTCTGTTCGGAGTTCGGAAAGGGAAATAGTTTCTTTATTTACGATGCGTGCGCTTAGCTTAATCGAAAGCTTGCGAGGAAACTTAAGAAAGCAATTACTTGTAAAGGTGTTTCCCTCGGCGAGTTGCCTCATGGGCGTGGTTTGAAGACGCCGATCTCAAACGCGATAAGTGAAGGGCGTTTTAAAGTGAGAAGTTTTATTTAAAGATGGGTCTCTGACGTGAGCGAAAGCATCAAGGCTGCAATGAAGATATCAAGACGGAGAAAAACCAAAGTAACAAAAAGCTTTGCTTCCTTCGCTTGATCGTGGTGCTCGAAGGAGTTATTCGACTCCTCTGAGACCTGGTTGATGTGTAATTGCTGGGCAAAGGAACTAGGAAAATGCTTATTCTTTCATCTTGAAAGATGGTGGAGGACGCGTTAAGACTTATTATTTTGCGTTTGGGATTCTCCGTGGACCCCGAAGAAGTTATTACTGCGGTCAAGGCTGGGACATGCGAGCCTCGAGGGCAAGAGAACCAAGACGATAGAGTGCGTGTTTAACTTTCTCCAGTCACCGACCGTCCCTCGAAAGGATGTAGTAACTTCGTATTACTGTCAGCACCATTTCTTTTAACCATAAAATTTACGACCATACTTCATTAGGGCCTTTTTAATGATATTATTCGCCTACCTACACCTGTACGGCTGAAGGAGTCCATCCAAATGGGCACAAGAAATCCAAAGCGGTAATTATATTTTCAAATACTTCCTGTTCGTTCTTTTTTCATCCTCAGCGAAGCATCGAGTCGAATGTAATGGCGGGTTTATGGTTAATTCTGATTTATTGAGGGATGTTTACCGAGATTCATTAGTTTATTAGTATTATTTGTGTATGCACTGTACCTAAGATAACTATTACGCAGTGGATAACTGTTTTTGGTGAAATTATGCTGTGTAGCTATTAGGATTGGCGGTTGAGAAATAATTTCCCGAGAAAAATGTTGTGAAGTATTATTTTCACATGCAGTCCTTCGAAATACGCAACTTGCGCTTACTTGGAAGCGTAATTCAGGCTTCAACAAATTGATGAACAGGTATACCTACCATTATCATAGAAAATTGTGTATGCTTACTAGGATTAGGTGTACCTACTATCGTTGAAAGTGCACTTTTTGCCTGCGTCTAATTATGCGCTGACGAAAGGGTCAGAGACGAGAAAAAGTCTTTACTGTGAATCCATTTTTCACCGATTCTCTGCCATTTTCCACGCTCGCTATTATTCCAATGCTTTTCTTGTACGGCATTAATGAGGAATTGATAGATGAGGCATTTAGCATAATCTCGATGCCGCGAGACAGGGTATACATCTACATCTGTATATACTCTATATCGTTCATGAAAGTATAGGAGCATCGCCGGTCAACCTTGAGTCGAGGCCATTAGCAGCCTTTTAAGAAAATTCAACGGCTCACTTACTTGCCACAGGTCGTTCGTTTTAATCTTTTCAAATCCTTTATAGATGGGAGCGGATGGCGTCTTGGTAAAATGAGAAGTTGGCAGAGAGATAGGTATATGGTTGATTGAAGATACGTCTCTCTTTCGGATAGCCCTCGGCCTGAGGAACCAGTAGCATCTTGACTTTGTCACATGACTGAGCATCTGCTTCGAGTTTTTTTTAAAGAATACAGCTCTCATTTAGGCCTTTCAATTTCATTTGTGTCCGATGGGGTGCGTTAATGCATCCATACTCAAGTTGTGCACTCCACTGCATCCCAGTCCAATTACTCTTAAGTCATTACTGAACTTTGGGTTTAGTAAATAAATTATTAGATGAATACCTTTTGTTACTAGCTGATAATTTATTATTTTCTACTTAGGAATTGGTGGTAACTTACTTTGGTCATATACATGGGTAAAATTGGGAAAAGGAAATGTCTTTTTATGAGTTTTCTGTGCTCTCCTTTTGTGATTTATCAGGCTTTGCTGGCGACAGCCCTCTTTTTACTCGTTATCTTAAGCTATCTTCTTCGCGATTAAAAAAATTCACCTAATGTCCTCCAATATTCAGTTGTTATCTACCGCCAAAACTTCACCCCTCTTCAATTCCTTCGAAAACATTATTTAATACCAACTAATTTGTTTTAAATTTCCATTATCCCTAACCGCAGCAGATGGAAAATCCATGTCTTCTCTTAATAATATTCTCTTCTTCTACCGATCTTCATCCACCTTTCTTTAACCTCACCATTTGTCACTAATATTTTTAGTCTGTGTAGTCCTTCAAATTGATATTTAAATTTAAAATTTCTTGGTATTTAAAAGTTATATACAGCTTGACACCAATTAATATTTACATATATATATATTTTTAATGTGTTCCTAAATCCTCCAAAGTCTGTGAAATATAATGACAATTTGTGCTAAAAATCTTGCTCGGTAGAAGTAACGAGATCACGTATATTTAAAGACTAACATTTAGTGTTCAAGGCTAAAATAAATGTCACTTCAACAGGTGGTCATAGTAATATCCATATGATTTTTTTTTCCTCGTGATGTACGCAGCGACACGCATACATCACCATCCGTGCCAGTCATTTAACGTAATATTTGTTTGCAAGTCTCCGTCGTCGTTTCCCACACCACAAAAAATTAAATCGTCTCATAATTACTGTCATATTTCCTTTGGAAAAAAAACGATCGGGACTAAAAGGCTCGAGAAAGATTAAACTAGCGAACTTGAAGCATAAATGGCGTTAACTGGAGGAAGACATACCTGTTTCTTGGTTGCCCGAGCGGCCTTTATCCCGTGGGGCTGTGACCCCGCGGTGCGCCCTTCGCCTTTAGCCGTCACTTCCTTATGGCGTCTCCCTTCTGCCTCACCAGCCCTGCCCCACGACTCCCACTTTCCTCCGTTTGCTGGCCGCTTGTTTTTTTATTCGCTGGGAATGCCTTGCGGGGCTCTTCCGAGAAAAATCGAGGGAACGCTCTTTCCCGCAGAGTCAGCTCAAGGCGGAAACGTTTTAAACAGATGGATGTAGCCATTATTTTATGACCATTTAGTCCCCCGTGACTTTCTCCCGTAGGCTATGCGTGTTTTATTTTTAATGCGGGTAGTATAGTAAAAGAAGAAAATATTTTAATAGTATATTCGATAAGAATCTTTCTTAGGCTAGTATGCCTTCTCGTGGAGGAAGACCTACCATAAAGGTTGTTTGAAAAGTTGGCTGTTATTCATTTAATGACCGGATGAATGTATTGATAATGATATCTTCTATTTTGTTGACACGATTTAAGACCAGATTTCATTCTGATGCTCTCATAATTCACTGATTAAGTTAAATTTATGTATTGAAATCAATCAGAATTGCCTCCATGTGATGCGTGAAAATGTACGATCGTTCAATAACAAATCATTTTTATTCTTAATAAATACCTTCTTAATAAATTGTATTCATGTTATTGACGAGTCATTTCCTCGACCCACCTCGTTGTTCAAATACCGTCCATTGCGTCAAGCAGTAAGGGGGAAATAATTTTTTTGTCAAATTTAACTACCCTATTTTCTTCATCCTAAGTCTTCTGAAACCAAAACCAAAATCCTTAAAAATCACTGATGTGCTCCAACATGGTATATTTGGTTTCACCATCCTTATAGTTACGGTTTAAGCTGTATCGTCATATGTTTAACCAAACATCATGAAAATAATTCTTATTTTACACTCCCTCTTTGCCTCCATATGTTATTAGATTTTCAATTCATTTTGGCCTCCAATATAAACTATAAAGCTCTCTCCTTCTCTTCCCGAGCTTGTTAGTCGGTGCCAAATGAAGAAAATTCTCGTCAATTCTATTCTTCTTTCTAGCTCTCTCATTTTAGCTATTTAGCTTCCCCTACTCTGTTGCTTATTTCCTAGAAGACGGTTGGTTAATTAGACAGCTCTGGCACCAAAATTATGATCGCTTTGAAGAAAAATTATAAAAATGCCTCACGTTTTCTCCTTTGAAATAAAATTAAAAACTCAAGTGACGGGCAGCGGCGGTTATTCGGTGCGATGAGAGGTTTTCATCCGAACCGCCTGTCTCCTTAATCGCATCTTTCATTTTATTACTATATGTTCCTCACAAGATGTTTATGCGTGTTTTGTTGCCGCTGGGCCTTTAATTCCAAGTTTATGAGCGCCTGACAGATTTCAACTCGTCCTTCTGTCATGCGTCGAGACATATTTTTTTATCTCCCTCATTTCGTTTCACAAGTTTTCATTTGCAATTCTGTAACTCTCTCTCTCTTATGCCAGTATTTTAATTTTCTGGCCGTGGTTTATGATTGTGGTCCAAGTATATTGTATCGGCATCAGTACCAAAGTTATCATGCAATTTATTTGCAACCTTCGCTTTGAATAACCACTGATGTACTCCAACACGGTTTACTTGGTTACGCCATGCTTCACGTTATGGTATGAGTTATATCGTCTTATGTTTAACCAAGCATCATGAAACTAATCTTTATTTTTACTCCATATTTGCCTCAGCATGTTATTAGGTTATTCATATCAGACCGGATTCATATAGGCTAATTTCTCTACCCGAGATCATGATTTGGGGATTGTTTCCAATTCGATTTGTACCTTTTTTTAAGTTCCATTTACTGGTATTTGACCTTAATTGACTTTAGCTTTGGCGTTGCAGCTTAATAAGTTTGGTTCGTCATGCCTTAAAAGAACTCTGAGCTTTATTATCACGATTGAAATTTTAATGATCATTATGGTATTAGGTATATAACACACCGTGACCATATATACTCTAATTTTTTATTCTATAAAATGTTTCTCAAATTGCGTTTTGGTTTTTGTCGTCGTTCCTGTATGTGCATTTGTTCATTATCAAAATAATTACAGGTGCATTAATATCGTTTCTTTCTTCTTTCAGAGATCTGCAAGGGAACAACTTGACGGTCATCTTCGAAACAGATTTTGAAGACATGGGAAACCTTCGAATACTGTAAGTATTTGATGAATTATTTTTATAATCCAATAGAGTTAAACATTATTCTTTCCATTTTCAGGCATTTTTCCTAAAAATGTGTTATCCTGTGTGTAAATGTGTTGGTAAATGATAGTACTTTCGAGAAAAATTGGAGAAATTAACGGCTAATTTGAGTCAGTTTATTGTACAAACACTGATAAGTTGTGCTTGAAGAACAAACAAATGTCGCAAATAATATTTCCCCATTAAGGAGTTCTCTTCAGGACCCTTATCATTGTAAATATTTGTGCTCTTTTATTCGGTGTTCATGAGGGGCAATGGCCTTTTTAGCTGGGAAAATGAGCCATTCAGGAAACGAGTTTGGTGCTTTTTATGAAATCAGAAAAAAACAGTGCTAACGAGATGGCATTTCCTTGAACACAAGATAGCCAATACCTTCTCATTCTTATTCTAAAGATATCAAATATTCGATTTCTGCTAGACCGAGTTTCATTTCGCTCCAACAATTCCTTTCATTAAATTCAGTGAAACTTAGACCCGGTCGGAGTCTGCCCATCCTCTCTTTTGTTTCGCAAACGAGTCGAATACATTTATTTGCCGAAGGAAGGAGGAGCTGGAGAAGGAAAAATAGAACTCCAAGGAGTTCATTCGTGAAATAAAGGGGAAGTAGCCCTTATTATAATTGTCATTTTTGTTTTCTCAAGGAAAATTTCGTATCCACTTTCCCCGCTCAATTCACTAGAGTCTCTCTCTCATTCGTCTCTTATCGGAATTTATTTTTTATTTTTTGCCTCTCAAAACCCCTCCCTTTCCCGCGCAGAGGGAGGGGAGAGGAGAGGGTGTAAGGGAAGGGAGGAGGGGAAGGTAGCGCAACGCAGTCAAGTTTTCTCCCTCGGAAAACGAGTCATTGTCGTGGAGCGATTTTCGTCTTTCTTCTTTTTCTGTCCGCGAGAGACATTTATGTCGATCATTAGCAGTGTAAGGACCTTTTCATCTCTTTCTCTTCATTTCCACCCCTTCCTTCCAGCTTCTTTCTTTTCTTTCACCCCTATTTATTCTTCCCCCCACCCCTGTAACCCCTTACTTGGCAGTGGCCCTCGCACACTCTGTGGGGAAAAAAATGGGGGAAAAATATATATGAACCCTTTGACAAGCGAGGCATGTGGAAACTTTTCGGTGGTAAATGAGGGGTAGTGTAGGGGGGGGGGGAGGGGTCGTGACCGGGGTATGGGCGGGGTCTTGACACGAGGCGGTGCGTGGAGGGGCGGAGGAAAGGGTTGAAGGAGGAGATGGCATTTTGGTGCGACGGGGGTTATCGGTAGGAGTAGCTGCGCCGTGCGCGGCACAGGGGCGTTGAGGAAGGAAGGGCGGAGGTTTTCTTCCTCCGGAGTCTTGAGCCTAATGAAGGGCAGGACTGAGCAGTTCCGGATGCTTCTCCTTACGTCGGCATAAGAAGGATGATGGAGAAGGGACCCGGTACATTTTGGGTGGTGAACATCAAGGGAACATTGATTAACGGCAAGAGAAGTGGTACTTTTTGTACTTTACTTTGGAAAGGCGAAGTTCTGTCCAACTTTTATGTGAATTCGCTTAGAAGAGGAAACTTTATTTAGGAGATTTATTGATGTGTCCTTCACAAATGCTCAACAAACGCAGTTAATTATGCATCTACTTTTCAAATCTGCAAATGCAGTCGTCCTTACCAAACTCACCTCACAAATTTTAGCTACATTTTAGTTTAAATAATGGTATTTGGGCTTATAATCTTGAGATGTTATTCTTGTTATACCTGGCTATATTATATCTTTCATTTATCCCTTAAAAAGCTTGACCTTTGTTTGAATGCGTCGTATGAGGAAAATGTCGTAGGATAGGGAAGTGACTTTTATGATAATCCCAAGAGTTAATATTTTCGTTATAAGGGATAATATTTTTAATGTATTCTCTTCACTGTAAGTACCCTCTTTTTTAAAGATATAGTTCCTATGCTTTCTCTCCGTTTTTCGGGTTAGGTGAAAATATTACTTATTTTTAAAAAAATATCTTAAATATGTTTGTGTGACTCTAAATTTACCTGATCTAGGAACTTCATCTTATGTATCTTTGATAACGCGGTATTTTTAATTTGCATACCAAACCTCAAGGATATTATTTTTTTTATCCCATCGTGCTAAAGATTTTATAATATTGAGTCTTAGGAGTAGCATTACTGCTTTGCTTGAGCCATTGTGATTATTAAAACCGTAATTTAATATCATCGGCTTCTTTCAGTAAATGATAAGCTGTAGGCAATGAAATTATTGTTTTTTTTGTAATTCAAATCCAGAATTTCCCCTCTATTCTGCGAATTTAGTGCGATAAGTGTTTCTTTTTTATTAGAATTTTTGCTTTTGGTAAAGTGGTTAGAGGAGTTAAGAAGAAATCTGCATAAATTAGCGAGTTCTCGGGAAAGATTCTTCGATGGTTTCATTGAAAAACGGAGAGTAGAAGACAAGTGGAAGGGTTGTTCAATTTCAAGGGAGAGTTTACTGAGGGAGGAAATATTGCTCGGCGATACGCGGGTTGACGGGTATGGCAGCAAGCAGGGTGGATGGAAATCTTCTCTTTGGACGGTAGAATAAGGAAGAGGGGGCTCCTTTCAGAGGGGCGGGAAGATTGGGTATTCGCAAGCAATGGCTCGGGAGGTGAGCGTCGGGTAATGAGGGCCTCGAAGGATTCCAAGTGGTAATGAGCGTAGGGGAAGATGCCTCTAAATTATGCTTAATAGGCAGAATGGAGTGAGGCGAAATTAGAAAGGAAAGAGAGGGTTATAGAGATGGGATGGGGTCTCCGGAGCGACGAGTTGCTCGTAGTGCAAACTATGGAAAACCAGTTATAGGGCATATTTGAAGTGAACTATTAAAACACGAATAGAACACCTTGGGAGTAGATTGCATCCGGGATGGACTGGGTAAAAAGGTTGATTCGTTTGGGACTTGGTATAAGTTGTTATCCGTTGTAGATTATTAAGGCTATAACATTAGAATAAGTGAAGTAACGTTTAGTCATAATTAAAATGGTACATTTTTATTCAACCATTTACCAATATTTCGGAAATCACATATCATAGCCATTATGATCAGTAAATTGAATAAAAAAATACTTGCAGTAAGAGCCAATACCATTTACATGAAGTAGCTTGAAAATTTCGTGATGTCATATAGTTGAATGAGTTTTGAATCTTGGCGTACCTTTTGATACTTTTGGACGTAAATACGAATAATATGACTGAATCGCGATAGCTAATTACTCTTGTTCTCAGGAACAAATTTCTCGGATGAATTACTATGGACATGAGATAGTTATATTCAATTGCATTCATATTAAATAATAATTATGTGTATTCTATCCCTTGATTTAATATTTTTAGTCCAGGCAGTAAAGTAAATTATATCTTACGTCAATTTAGTTACCGTTTGATTAGTTTCTATAAAAACTATATTTGCGGAATAGGTAAATTATAATGGTTCTCATTGGAAGTAAGTTCCATTGATTTCTTGGCCAACCAATGTGGATGGCTGCCCTATGGGGAGAATATTTTTACTGCGCTTACTTTTCTGTGACCGTAATGCATGATACAATGAGAACACCTGATTTATTTGTACTCTTATATTAGACAGCGTATTTATTTAATATCTCCTGCTTGAAATCAATTATAAATTTCTCTCACCCGTTGTTCATTTATAAATTGCCTATTATTTTTATTACATCATTACCTCTCTTAAGGAATCCCTTTACTCTGTGCTCATCATCTCATGAAAAAATTATTCCTTTGAATAGCAAAGCGCTCACGAGTGTTCTTGACATGGGACCGAATCGGAATCGTGCGTTGTGAATAATAGAACATCCGAGAACCGTAATAAGCCCCAGGCCGAGCTGAAGAATGTCGTACGTTTTGAAATATTAGAAAAATGAAGACTAACGGAGGGAGCGCTTGACCCGTGTTAAAACGGTTCAAACCTCGTGCAAGAACAAAGAGAAACTAATGAGAAAGGCAATGAGAAAAATGACCGTGAAGCGCCCGGGGCAAAAGTTACGTGAAAAGGGTCCGCAGCGCCTTTACTTTCTTCCCTTCCAGTGTGGACGTCCCTTATGACTGCGGCCTCAATATATGTGGATGAAAGAAAGATTAGGACATGGAATAGGTGGGATGACGGGTCGAAGGGATGGTGGGAGGCTCTTATATCAAGAGACAGCGTAGCGGATGAGAGTCTGGTTTTAACGGCAGTAGGAAAGGGAGTTGAAATGACGACTGTAGGTGGTCTTCTCCTTCGACGGAGTCTGAAAAGACAGCGAGAGAAAAAGGCTTTAAGGAACCATGCCTTTTTCCCGATCCCACAAATGTAATGGGTGACCTTGATGAAACGGTAGATGGGGAGACAGGGAGGGACTTGAGCTCCTATAGGATGGGAACGCAAAGGAAAAGCATGTGCACGGGATGCCTATTGTGCTCTGTATGTGCAAGAGTCTATGAACGCAACAGATGTTAAGCGGGTTAATATTCGCTGTAAATCGCGGTATAGATTTTAGAATGATTAAGCGTCAAAATTGAGCTATTGCGTTATCAGAGCAGTTTTCAGACTTTACGGGCTGAGATTGTGTTCTAAACGTTCGATGAGAATGTTTGAATCTCAATTGAAAACTGTTTTTTTATTTATATAGATGTAATTACTTCTGCTTCCTGTTATCGCCTGGGTAGAAGTTAATTGACCATAGGATTAGTGTTAATACCAGATTCCAACTCTAATTGTGAAGGAAACTAGAGAAATAACTTCCGCTTTTTTTATCTTTTAAGCTTGCGAATTTCCGTTAATATTTTATTAAGCGCTCTCTATGGCTACATTATCATGAAGTTGCATTTTTCTTAGTAGTGAATGAATATCATAGCTTTTTTTAAATTCTTTGTTGGTGGATTTTTTAACAGTAAACCCGTTTCTTACCAGGAATTAGGAGTTGTCATTCATGTGTTTGTGGTTTGTCAAGCTTAAAAAACTTTTGCTAGTAATATAAAATTTTATTAACCCTGCATTACTGTAAACATATTGGCGATAAAAAGAACAAAAATATCGAATGAAAAAATGCCAACTTCATGGCTGTGCTGCTCCTTTTAGTGGATAAATATCACTCCCATGCGCCGCATCCTTCAAAATTGAACTGAAGAGGGTGACTCTCCACTTCCAAGTTAAATTAGCCTTAGATGCAAATATGTTGGCCAAATTCTGCAGTAATGTTTGGATTAGAGCAGGATTTTGATCCGATTTTAAAGTCGCGTTTGCGGCAGCATTACACATTATTAATATTAAATGTGTTGTAGAATACGCGAAAATATTAAGGTGCAGGAGCCCACAGCGGGGGGAGGGGGGGCTCAGGCGAGGGTGTTGAGGACGGTTCGGTGGTTGCCACGGGGTTGGCTTCGGTCCCCAGCCGAGGGTGGCGCCCCAATAGAGGAGAGGGAGGTGGATTCAGGCGGGTGTGTGGCAGGCTGTGTTCGAGAATTAAAGAGCTGAGGCTGGGAGAGGGTAGGAAATCAAAAAGGGAGTCGTGGGAGCGGAATGCGTGACGAGAGGGAAGTATGGTCGCCGGGAGAAAGAGAGGCTGGCTCTAACGAGGGCCTGTGGAGTGAGAGGGGTGTCTCAAGAAAGGACCCCCTCCTTACAACCATCCTTGGGGACTTGTGGGGAAAGTCGGAAAGAAAGTGGACTTTGTTACCATAGGAGCTGCTTCGTGTCGTTTCAGTCTTACTCAACGACTTAAGTTTTGCTCGAAAATATTTCACTTTAAAATAGTTGAAAGTTTTCTTTCATGCTGACATTGTAATTTTGTAGCTATCCGGCAATATAAATGGAATTTACTCATGATTTTTAGCCCTAATATTACCTTGTGATATCTCTTTTATAAGTGGGGCTTGCACGCAGAAACTTAAGATCTGTCCCTCTTTTATGTCTAAATTTACGTTTATTTATTAATATTTATTAATAGTCTATTCATTTTTTTATTGAGACCATTCGATACGCAATGCATATCATTGACGAAATGTTTTCTAAATTTATTGTAAATGTAGGTTTGGATGTTTGCTTGCGTAAGGTTTAGTTTCCTTGCCAGTAAACCTATCGCAAGATATCGTCAACTTTGAATCATGGATGGGTTAATTTTGCGACTATTAATGAGGGAATGGCCAAGTAAAATAATCTGTCTAACAAATTAATCTCTTAGGTCTGATATGCAACTATCTCCTTGCATACATTTGTCGGAAAAGAAAATATTACTATCGACGATGCGGAATTGGACAGTATTACCGTCCGGTGGGCAATAAAAAGTAAGGTGGAGGAGAAATGGAGAGGTTAGCAGGCGGTTACAACTCCCCTACACACACAAGATTATAATATTTGTTAGTGCGTGGGCGGATATGTGCGCCTGGTGGCAGGAGTGGGAAGTAGAAAATCCTGCGGTGTCCTTCCATTAAATTCTTTCGGATGAGGGACGACAGGGTCCTCCACTGCCTCCTCACCCCAAGGGTCCCCCTTAAAACCACCCGTGTCTCACTCACACTCTTCAGCCCCCGCCCCGAATTCTTGAAAGCCTTCCCGCTGCTCCTCCTTTGACGGCCACCCCTGAGCCTGCCGGCCCTTGAACATTTCATGCCACCGCCACTTCTCCTCAGTTATCGCGGCCATTATGGAGGTGTACAAGGGAAAGAGGGGGGGATTTTTCTTTACTTTTTTCTTCTTCTCTCTCGAGAGCAAAATATTCTTGAAAAGGTTTTCTAAAAAAAAAGCGTTTTCTTCAGGGCCCCTCCCTCTTTACTCTCCTTAATGTCCCTTCATTCCTTTCCTTTGGATCAACAATGGACACAGAAAGTGTCAACGTCATGATATTTGCTGCGCTTTGGTCGTTCAATCTCTTTTATATATTAAATACCCTTGAATTCCTTTTCTTATTTCTTTGGCGCGACGTAAGGGCCCTTTTCTTTCTTTTTTTCTTTCCCCCATGATCATTTTATTCTCTGACGTCTTATTTGGCGGTTGACTGATCTCAATTTATTTGCTGTGTTGGCGAAACCTTCTATCTGGAGATGCAAATGTCATAGAATGTTTAGAACTGGTATTTCAAAGCCGTTTCTTTGTTGGCAGACGAAGAAAATCATGATATCGGCTGATCATCGGCTTGATCTTAGGGATGTATGCCACCTATGCAATTTTCTGCATTACATTAGTTATATTTCCGTGTTAATATCAGTTACAATATAACTACAATCACTGCGAATGCCCGTAAAATTTTAAAACCGCCAAATAGCCTGTTAGAAAATAGAAAATTGCTTTCCTTTGGCTACTTTTGGCTGATGTTTTGGAATTTGTCTTCCTACGTCCTCTTCAAGGTGAATTTTATTCATTTTTACCTTTAATATCAGTATAAAAAATGACTCCTATAGTTATTACCTATATTTGCAAATATTGACAGTGATTTCTTACCTGATGTAGAGCGGTACATCATTGAAGCTGATTTTAGATTAATTTTCAATTCAATTTTCAATTTTTCATTTTTCATTTTCAATCAAAACTTTTGGGCTGAGGGGGGAGTAAAAAGGATTTTGCTGATAAATTCTAATTTCTTGCATGGATGGAATGGGATATATGTATAATTGGAGAATATTTATTCTTGCAGAGCGAATATAATTATTGTACTACTTTTAACGCATCCACTCTGTATTTAATAAAATTTATTTTCACTAAAGATTATTTAAGTCATAAACAACACTAAATTTTCATTTCGTTATATCTGGGCCGTATTTTCTTCAATAGCTCTGGTGCAAGATATTGTGCAGGGCAGTAAGCATTATGAATGCATTTTTTATTCAATATGCATTTCCTGTTCAGCTCCAGTTTATATGCCGTCAATCTCATTCTTAAGCTTTGGAAATGGATTTCAATTGATCCCACTTTTATGATAGGTATCGATTGGCAATATATGAAATGTTACTGAGAAATGCATTCTCTAAAGAGAGACAGACGATGTTCATTCAATGGAAACTGTCATGGAAACTAATTAAATCAGCGAAAAGGACGAAGTCATGATGAATAAAATCGTCAGTCAAGGGTTCGAAAGGAATATTTCAAGTCACGACTATTACTGAATAGGCCGGATGAGCGTAGTGCTAATTATAGCCTGCGACGGTTTCTGAAGCATTTCTTCTTCGAAACTTAATTTCGATGTGAGCATTGAAAGAGAGGTCTTTCCTTCTTAAGTCTCTTATTCAAAGCGAAAGACAAGCATTAATTACGAAATACTTTCCGTTAACTTGTTCATAATTAGCTCGCTTTTTGAAAACTTTAGGTATTATGCTAAAATAGCTCTCAAACTTTATGCAAAAGGCTCGAACAATTTAATAATATTGAACTAAAATTTGATCATTATGTTGTTTGCAAATATCGGGTACGTCTCGTGGGTGAATCACTTATATTTGGGGATAAAATGTAGCTACTTCTTTGCTCCATTGCTTTTTTGTCATGACATCTGTGAAAAGTTTCCATCATTCTTAAATTTATTTTTAATGAAACGTAATAATTCTTAATCTTTATAAGTATTGACTAACTTCATGGTGGGAAGTTTTCTGAAATATTTTGGTTCCTTTTTTTTATAAATGACGTGACTTTCTATCAAATCTCTTTTCCGCTAGCGAAATAAATTCATTAAGTGCTGAGCACATCTTCACTCAAAGTCTATGCTTGTGTCTGCCCTGAAATTAATGGAAAGAGAAATAAGGGAATTGCTCCCAGAAAGATGTAATGCTTACGTTAGGGTGCTTCCTGAAATGTACGACATAATATAGAAATTGTATATTAAAATTCCTTTGCATCATCCTTTCTCCGGATATGTCTTCCACTGTGTCCCTGTAATATATTTTACCCCCACAACCATGTAAATGAATATTCATAACTTCCGCATGCAATTTTCGCTCTGACCTCTTTTTTCTCATACTTTTATCTTCTTCTTCCTCGCCAGCAGATTTGTCTTCGGGAAAGTTTTAGAGAGAGAGAGAGAGGTACGGAGATATGAGGAAGAGGAGGTGAGGAGTTAGATGGAGCAATTACCTCTCCTCATGAGGGACCCTTGGCCCTCATTCGCCATGCGCGCTCATTCCGGAACCAAGGGCACGGAATAGAAATAATTATTCAAGCTCTTAAGAGAGGGTGGAATGGCGGGAGTGTACTTTTTTCTCTCTCCTCCTCCTCCTCTGGAGTTGGAGGAAGCGGACGTTGATGAATGGAGGTCCTGTTTCCTTTGTCTCGGATTTGTTTGCGAGGTTTTCTCTCTCTGGAAAAAGGGAGGGGGAGGAGAAAGGCGTAGAGGAGTCGGGATGGGACAAGGCTATGAAAAGGGCGGGGGAATGTCTAAGCGGGCCGGGGAAAGGGGTGGGAGAGAATGGCGTTTGGTTCGCGGAGAGAGTAGGGGTAGTTATACAGGGGGAAGGAACAAAGGCGCCTTCCCAGCTTAACGTGAATTAAAGCGTTCCAGATGAACTTTTCGCTCGTTTGGGAAGGAAATAGAAGGGAGTGGCGCGCGAGGAGGTGAAGGAATGAGCGCGAGTTGATTCGGACAGACGTCGTTCGGAAGGAAACGCTCCCATGGTTTTAATCCTGGGGGATGATTTTTTTTGTTTCACTCGTTTTTATTGGAGTCCCGAGAGGGGAAGGGAGGCATAGAAGAAAGTTTTCTGCTCGAGTTTCCGGTATTGAGCCGGGGAGTGGATTCTATACACTTATCTTTTCTATTTTATTTTTTGTCATTCCTGCCGATTCATGAGTTTTTTTTGTCATTAAGAGTCGATTTCACGGCAGAGTGATTTAGAACACCTGAACTTACGAGGTGCTTTGTCTCCGCGAGCGATCTTTGTCATGCAACGCTTTTCGTGACTCCAAAATTTCTTGCGAAATAAGAATTTTAACGTCCGCCTCCTTTTAATAAAGGAAGTGGATGTTGTAATTGCCTGAATATCGTTCCTGCTTTTTTTTAGGTGTTGAATCATTTTAAACTTAATTGTTAGAGAGACGATTAGCGTAATTTCTTTTTAATTATAGGGAGAGAAATTTATTGAGTTACTCGCGGAATTTTTCCGGCTTCATTTTTATAAAATATGATATTGCAGGATCACCCTATGGCTTCCGAAGAGCATTAGTGCGTAGTGAGTGTAACTACTAATATTTGGTATTTAAATTCATTACTAATAATTTTTTCGCAGCCTAATTTTTAACGATTTTTCTGAGTTATCTTGAATTCATTGTGCTGGTAAGTTACGGATTTCATTTGCAGTGAATTTGACAAATTCATTCCCATTAGCATATTATTATAAAAAACTTTTCCGTCTACCGCGAGCAAAAGGGTCCTCATTTCTTTGAGCCCTGAATGAACAAAAACATGTCCTTTTCGCTTTCCCTATTCCAACTTCCGTTTCCGACCGTTGTCCCATTCTAGTTCTGTTGTGCTCTTCGAAATATTCATCCCCCTAGCCTTTGCCTCTCAACTATAAAGACTGTTTGCATTCCTGTAGTCTTAAGTGTTGCTCACAGCCTTCCATTCCTCGGTTATGTTCATAGAATTAAGTTGCGTAATTTGTTGTGATTTGCTAAGTGCCCTCATTATTTTCCTTCGCATAAGATTATAACGTAACTTAGTCGCTAATGAGGGATATTTGGGTGCGGTATGGGTCTGGAAGAGAGGAGTTATTGTTTTTGTGACCTTCCAGTTTTTAGCCATAAAATGGATAATTATTTGTTGGAACGGTTACAGGAAATATCTGTGGAACGCTTGAATTACCAAATTTATCTTTCGAAGTCATTGCGACCTTCTATAATTGAATTCTACCAGTAGTACATGCAGGTATAGCAGTTCTTGCCAATATAGTGATGAATATATCTATATGACTTGAATTGGTACACGTTTCATTGCTAGTGATACGTGCGTATATAATTCTAGGCTCGCTTCTGCACTTTATCTCTTTCTCCACTCCTTCCCCACGAACCCTATCTCCTTAGTCCTCCTGGCTCTTTTCACATTTCAACCCTTATTCCGCCCTAGCTTCCATACCCATGCGCGCCCTTCCGGTTGTCACAAAGGGGGCAAAGACCACCCTCGCCCACCCTCTGTTCCGCCCCTTCCACGTCATCACTCTGTTGTCCGACCACCACGCCCTTTACCATCGTCCAGGGTACCCACGTTAAGCCCACACCCCCATCCACTTGCCTCTGCGGTCCCTAACCCGTCCGTACTCGTTCATTCGTCTTCATATTCCTTCTTTATTCTGTCCATTTTCCTTCATATCTCCACCTTCTCTGCGGCTCGCTCGATTCTCTGGTGTCTGCTCTGCACCCGCCCCTAGCCTTCACAGTCATGTTTCTTTGTTTCGTTGCTGATTTATTTCTCTCTCTCCGATTTTTTTTCCTTTTAATGTTTCGTGGTTGCATTTCAATGAGTGTGTGATACCTTTACGTCTCCATTTACCTGATAACCTGCACGCCATCTTTAGGATATTTAAGTGGAAGTGAGCTTTTGCTACCATGCTTCTTCTAAGTTCTCCATCATTTTTCATATAATTATGCGAACACGTTTGGCTGGTGTGAGCACCGATCAGACGATAATGGACCAAGCACCTTTGCCTCGCAGTCTAGGATATGATTGATTTACCCTCCCATATTGCATTCATTTAATCTTTTGTGCAATTTATTTTGTTCACAAGTGCACACAAGTCTACACAACTGGATCATTTTTCTTGGGGATTACTTCATTTCCGATACTGAACACCCAGCTTTCATTTGATGGCATCAGCATTTACCCCTTGAGTTTCCTAAAAAAACTTTTAGTGATAATAATTGGCTTAATCCGTTATAGGAATGCACTATGATACACACACTAGCAAAACGCAATGTGATGTGTAGAGGTTCATTTTATGGGAATCTTTTATCGAGGGATATAAAATCAGTGTCAATGGTAATTAAAGAAGCAAAGATGAATTGAAAATGAGGCAAAACCGATTTCATATGCGACAATAGTGTATTGATTGAGTCCTGATAGCACAAACTCGTCGGAGAAATCCCGAGCTAGCAGGGGAGCTCCACTATTGATGTCAATTCTCTCCTATTACTCCTCTTCACGACGTTTGTGACGCGTGTTGCATCGGATTTCATCCCCGCCCCTTCCGACAAGTCTTCAACCTTCCTTCCAACCCCCTCGTGTACTCTTAAGAGAAGTCTAACGAACCCTTCCAGATCTACCACATGCACGAGCTGCCAGCCCCCGCCCCATTACAAATGCACTAGGAGGAGTTCCTTTCGTTTTTATGAACACTGCATATATAGCCGACACCCTCGGAGCACGCCGAGACGCTCATTGGCCGGTCGGGGGAGGGGAAGTGGAGAATCAAAAGCCTCGCTGACGAAGGGGTTAATCTCATTCCCACCCTCGTTCTGTGCCTCGCCCTTTGATTTTTATCTCGATTTAAAATCTCGTGTTTGCGTTTCCCGGACACCCGCTTCATTCATTCGGCATTGTTTGGCCAGTTCATGAGAGGCACATGCACACGCGGTAGCGCGCGAGGCGACCGTAGAAGCAGGGGAGTGGGTGTTGCCTCGTAGGAAGTCGGTGGAGAGCGTTGTCCCTCTCTCGCTATCTTTATGGGAATCAGATGGACGACGGAAGGCTGATGAGTCCACTGGGGTGTAGGAGGTGTAGAGGGGTAACCGGGAAACAGTGGTAAAGATTCTTATATAATTTTTAACTGTCCACGACGTATTTTTCCACCAAAATTGATGAATGTTTTATTTCTTCAAACTGCCGAAAGTTCGATTTTTATCGAAGAAATAAAAACGACAAACAGGGTATATTCCACGGGGATGTGGGGGTAAACCGGGTAAAATTTAGTATTTATTTTTTTATAATGAATATAAAACTTCCTCCGAAGTGAAATGAATCCTCTTTATGATTCAAACTTTGGAAGTTTGAGTATCATCAATTTGTCGCGGTCGGCTCGTTTGGAAGCGAATGTGTATTGAGAAAGATTGCGATTTGAAACATGAATAGCTGTAGATTTATCGAGTTGATTTCTTTTAAATCGCTAACCCACTCATTGGCAATACATAGAAGTCTTTTTATTTCTCTTCTAAGCATACTGCATATATTTCGACTTTATGCTTCAATATATGTATATATTGAAGCATAAAGTCGAAAATTATGTACCACATCATACACTATGTAATAGTTAATTCATTTTTTTTTCTAGAGAGTATATACATACGATAAAAATAAAATATTTTTATGCCCGCATGGTTGCAGAATTGATTACCAACCACAGTATAAGTTTTTTTTTCCTTGAGGGAGGTGCTTTTGAATAACTTGACTGCGAAAGAATGGAGAAAATATTCTATGAGTGGCATAAATATTTATAACACCTTAGAGATGTCATATGTTGATTAAAATTATATTATTCTATTAATTAAAAAAACGTTACTGCGTTATAAACTTGTTTCCCATAGAAAGCGTTCTCCATTTAGTGTTGGAGGAAATTTGCAAATTTCTTTTGTTGTCGACTTAAGTGTAAATTTAAATGTTTCACATAAATTGGTCCGTCATGTTTTTTTCTGTTGTGGTAATTTTATATCATAGATATTTCTATGTTTCTATTGATATTTTTTCTTTTGCAGGCAACTGATGGACAACCAGATTCACACGATTGAAAGGGGAGCCTTTCAGGATCTGATGTCGCTGGAGAGACTGTAAGTACAATTTGTTTACATTAACCTTCGTGCCCGTAAGCTCTGGTACTAATTTTATCTTTAGTCTTGCGTTGCCCCTATGAAAGACAAATATTTAAAAAGATAGCAGTTGAGAACGTACAAAATTATTGATATTTATTGCGGCATTCACCAAAAATGTTAATAAGAGGGAAAGCCATGAAATTAGTAATTAATTCACTGAAAATAGTAGGAATGGAAAATACTTGAACTAATGAAAAAGTTAATTTCCGAAATGGAAATTAATAAACAAAATGAAATGACTATTCAAAAGATATGAATTTATTTCCAGCTACGCTCTTTTAGGGTGCGGTGTAGCGTTCAATTTATGAATACTTGTGTCCCTGTCGCTGTCATCTATTCGCCGAGTTATTTTGTATAGAATTTTGTGGTGTTTCCGCGGTTTTCTGCATCCAATCACAAGTAGAGGATCCTGGAGAGCTTTTTCCCTCCTGTAACTCATCATTATTTTGCCGCGTTTTGTTCCGCACCATTTCACTGCCGGTAACAAAAGCACTCGTTTAAAAAAAAATGCTCCCGCTTCAGTTTTTTTCATCGTCGTCGTTTTGAATCAATTTGCTTGGAAGCGCGCGACGACCGAAGGCGGAAATTAACACGCCGATAAAAGGGAATGGCTGCCCCAAATGGAATTCACCGACAGCGTCGCGTCATTGTTGACACGACGAAACCCGGTTGACGACGGACGGTGCTTCTCCTGAAGGGGTTATCTTTGCACGCCTGGATGGCCGCCGTTGAATCGCCTATCCGCGTTGGGTACATTCACGCTTTGCTGAGCCTTAGACGAAAGATTTTGGAACGGGCGAACGGGAGTAGAAGGCTGACTGTTCGGAGATACCTGGGCGAGTGTGAGTTCGGGTGGAAAGTAAATACAATTGTAGCCTAGGCCTATCACTGTAACTGTTGATAACTTCACGTTCATGTAGATTCTCATTGCAGACTATACTCCACTGTATTTACGAGTAGAAAGCTGACTGTTTGGATATACCTGTGGGATTGGGAGTTCGGGTGGAAAGTAACTACCAGCGCAGCGTATGCATATTATTATTACTATGGATTACTTTAAGTTTATTGAAGTTCAAACTGCAGACAGTACACTACTTTATTACTTCATCTCGCTTCACTTCATTCCAATATTATTCTAATTTCTTCGGTTCTGCTTATTACCGGTAATTAAAATTGCATTAATTTGAATTACTTTTTCTTTTTTATCGATAAATACTGTTGGTTTCTTCTCATTTTTAATTTCCTCTCATAAATTAATTCCTAATTTTCTTTGGAGATACCGGTGGTGGTGTGAGTTCGGCTGGAAAGTAAATACAAACGCAACTTATGAATATTAATATTAAAATAGTTTACTATACGTTCATGCAAGTTCACACTGCAGACAATGCACTGCTTAATTACTTCATCCCGCTTGTCTAAATTCCAATATCATAGCTCTCATGTTAGCCACCTCTCATTTTATTTCCTTGTCTCTATTCCGCAGTCCAGAGGCATGCACCAATACAACGCAATTGTAAAGTAATTGCTCTCGTACTAAAATATCTTGAGAATTTCTTAATTAAATAACTATCAATAAATAACAATCTTAATTGTTGCCCTTGGTGGCATCTGTTCGTTCCTCCAGAAGCGAACGAGTCAAAACTTCGGCTGTGAGGCCACCGGTCTCACTCAGCAGTTGGCACTTGAGGGGCGAAAAAGGATGTCATGGTAACAAGCCGTTGCGCTAGGGTAGAAAGTTGGGTGATTTGCGTGAATCAGTGATTTCCCCTCCTGTTGAGCAAATAGTAAATCCTCTCCCACAGTCAGAGCAATCACGCACGCTGTCAAAATACACCTCCCGTCACAGCCCTCAATCGTAAAATCCCTGCGCATGCGCCGCCCTTCTGGCGCAAATGCTCGCTAGTGAATCGCTTGGTAACCGTCGATCAAGGAAGCGAGCGCGCGTGTTACTGGTGCATATATATGGCGTCGTCCGTGTGACACGTCGCTAATGCGGGGACAGAATCGATCCTCCTCCCGTCGCCACCGACACAAAAGCGTTTTGATAGATTGTATTTACCTCCCTCCTTCTTCCACCAATCCGATCACCTAGACTCGATGAAGTGCTGCCTCTTCCCTCATGGCCTTATTAGCTTAAGAGATTATTGGCCATTGGTGGGAAAAAATTTTTCCTCCGCGTTGATATTCTTGGCGAATATTGCAGAGGTCGTTGCCTCTGCACAAGATAAAGTTCATTGCAGGAGTGTTTACTTTGGAGGAGATTTACTTTGGGAGTTTTATTTTGCAGATTTAACCGCTAAGCAGCTGATTAATTTTTTATCAATTCTTTGATAAAATAGTAAACCTTTCTTTAGGTTAGGTGAAGACTAAGGGAGTCGCAATTAGTCCATAAATTATGGACTGAGGTCAGTCGCTGCAACATCGTTGTTTGAGGAAGTCGCGTTCGGCAAAGAAAACATTTTACACAGAAATTTATATTCATTTCTATCATTTTTAGTGCTAGGAGATAGTTTTATTATTACGATTCATAACTTGATAAAATTTCGAATATATTGCCCAAAACTTTACGAGAAAAAGACAATAGTAAGATACATAGTTTTTGAAACACTGAAAGAGGTACGTAATTGGTCAATGAATCACGAAACTTAATTAGCGACTTGAAAGTAGTAATCTAAAGCTGATTGGGTTCAGCAGGGTTGTACTACTTCCTGTAGAAGCTTTTTTTTATACGACGCAGCTATTTCACGGTAAAAAACGGATTGCATTTTCGGCCTTCAGTTTTTTTCACTACACGAATTGATTTATGTGCTTCATCGCGCCCGCCCGTCACTCATATCCTTCTGCTTTCACCAACTTCCCTCAAAACCGCACCGGACGAGTATCCATCATCGCCCTCGTTATTAATTATAAACAGCTGACAATACTTGAGTTCTCCTGTTTGTCTTTCCCCACGATCCATCCCGTACCTCGACGGGATTTCTAATTAACTGCGTTCCTCGACCACTGTCAACAGGGTGGCTTCCTTGGGCCGGGCGAGTGCTGAACTCTCTCGGCGTGTATAATCATCGCTTTCCCCTCTCCAATCGCGCGTGCCGACGGACAGGTCGTTCTCAAACACAAACACGACACTTGCTCGCTCCCAGGGAGATTTAAAAAAAAAAGCGGCTGCCGTACACAAACATGCGTTACCACCCTTTTCCACCAGCTCATCAGGACATTAAAAAACAACTTTTCGTCATCATCTTCGTCAAACTTAGAATGCATCCTGGAATAATTTTTCCCCTTTGAAAATTGAGAAAATTTCCACGTACCAGTTTCAACATAATGAGTCAACCGAGCTTATTCAACTGTTATATCTAATTGAAATTTGTCGTGATTATAGCAATTTTTAAAAATTTTAATAATTTGGCCAAAATTAAGTCATGGTGTATTTGTTTACTTAATGCTATAATTACAATGCTCGTGAGTTAATGTTTTCTGCAATAACTCTGTGCTCTTGTGAGAGTCATAATTCGTAATGAAGTTTGTATTAAAATTATTTCATGCGCATCAGGGTGCATCATGAAGATGACGTTATGTTTGCTCTTTTTTTGCTCTTGATATATATTCAAAATCGGCTAATGGTTCTTTTGCTTAACATGACGACTGGAATTCGTATATGCAGTCATATTATTTTGTTTCCTCCCAAGTAATATTTATGTCAATTAAGTCACTCCTAAGACTATGAGCATTATAATAAATGTCCTCTGAAGTGTTATTTACGATATAAAATACTGCCAACATGAATATTTTGATATAATTTAGGATTATTTTGTTTGTTCCTAAATAAATGGTTTATTTCAAAGAACAGAGTAATGGCAGCCACTTATTTTAGGTTAGATTACTTAAGTGAGGTGGTAAACTTTGTAGCCGTATTTTATTGAAGGACGACCCAAAAATTTCATGAATGTTTGAAAAAAATGCATTTGAGATAAAAAGCTATCTCTCTTGCGCCGAGTGGTCGGAGTGAAAAAAAACATCGTTCCTGTTGCCAATTTATATTTACGCCTCTGAAATGTCGTCCGTGGCCGAGATTTCTTAGTGCGCACGCCTGCACTTTCCCTACGACCCAATAAATCCATTTGGAAAAGAGTCCACCTTATTGCATTCATTCCCCCCTGTCCCCCCCTCTCTGCAGTACCTACTATAGCCGTCTCTTCGGTCGACACGTCACTTCCATCAACCACTCTCGCGTCACTAACGAAAAGATTACAAATGCATTTATGTATGAGAACTCTCTGAGCAAACCCCTTTTTCCTCCTCCCCTTCTCTCGCAGTCCCAATATATCTTTCGCCCGATACCACTTCCCCATCCTCGTCTTTACTCTTTCTTCCCAATATATACGCGCGGGCCCTCGCCGTAAAAAGCCTCGGGAAGGATGATATCCAAGTATGGTGGGGGGATCGAGCTTGTGAGGGGTGTCCGAAAGGGGCAGGGATGCGCTTGTATTTGGGGGATGATGGGAAGGAAAGGGAATGAGTCGTACGAAACAGTGGGGTGTGAAAGGGGAGGGGAAGGGGAGGTGTTGCGAATGAGTTAGATATGGGAGGGGGAGGCTGGGATGTGTAAAAGGGTGGGGGGTATATGAAAGGGGATGGTATAAATGAAATTGGGTATGAGACACTACGCAAGGATGGTTTTTTTTCGAGAGGGGGAAGTTGTCTGTGGGTAGTTTGGTGAGTGGCCCTAGAGGTAGCCGTAAGTTAAAGAGGCCAGTTTGGTCGTACCGAGGTTTTAGAGATGCTTATGTGTGAATGCCTGAAGACCTGGAGACTTTGTCGTAAATTTTCCGCGAATCAACGGTTTTCCGTGAACTCGTTTTTGCGATGAAGGTAGTGATATTGTTCTTTACAGATCTCGGTTAGAGATCATATTTAGTAGAGGAAAAGAGGATAATTTTTTAATGTTACGATTCAGGGATAAATATTTTTAGATTATGTGACTTTATTGAGTACCTTAAGTATGATAATTTATCTTTTCTGTTGAGACTTACCCGTGAAATCTGTGAAATCTTGGATCTGCTGTAAATACGCATTATGACCATAAGCTCTCTATTTAGTCGCTTTCGCAGTGTGTTGCTATCGAAAAATTAATCATAAGTAATATACCTATTTATTGTAATGAGAAATAGCTTTAAGCTTCAAATTGCCACCTTTCCCCTTCATTATTTCGGTGATATCACCCTCAGGATAGGTAAATGTTAATAGTTTAATATGTTGATAGGTTAATTAGGTAATGTCTTTCTCATTCAAGGAAGCAGCATCCTTACCGGTTCTTAGGCATATGTGATTTCTTAAGGCAATATTTGGTTTTCCTAACAGATTTGTACTTCTTCCTTTAAATATCAGAAATTTTTACTATTTCTATGCTACCTGCGGGCATTGCCCGCGCCCGTGGATCAAAGTTACCGTGGTTCCGAGCAGCAACAATTGAGAGGTTTCCGTCTTACGTGTCTCATATAAGATACCCTCCATTCTGCAGTGGGCTCATTGCCGATGAAGATATGGGCGTAAAACCTAAGGGTCCGGGAGTTGATGCATTCAGTTGCGTGTACACCCACCCGCTTGCACGTGTCTGCGCCATGGACCACGCAAGGGGGGCGTTTTTTTCCTATGAGGATTCCCTGTTTTGGAATCGGTTAGGGGCGTAGTATTTTGCCTTAGTTTGAAAGGAGAAGCTGCCACTAATCTAAAACTGGCAGCGCACATAAGAGTTGGTCGAAATTTCATGTGTTGAATTTAAGGTATCTACAGTCAATTTACTATCTTTTAGTCAAGAATAGGTATTCCGATAAGTGAAGAGTTAATTACGAGTGAAGATGCTCTGTTAACACGTTGGGTTGAGGTATCTCGTTGCGAATGGTGATCGCTTATTTTTAAGTTCGTGCGTCAAAGGTCGTTGAAATGACTTGAATCTTATCTATGACTGAAAAATATTTGGTGAACTTGATTAGATTCTCAGACATTGCTTGCAAATATCAAAATTGAATTATTTTCACCCTCTCATTTTTGTCACTTTATCATGCAGACTTGCCTTGACTGAATAAATCTGGGGCTAAGAAATCGAAAACGAATATAATTTGTTTTGAAGTCTATCGAAGTGCATTCATATTGCATATTTTACTTTCATAGATCTATATTTTCAACGAAAGGAAGTTTATTGACGAAAGCGTCGGTAGTGTAGCTTTATAATGACGACGAATATCTGGGATTTGAATCTGGGAAGTTATGAAACGAATGCTTCACACTGTTTATAAAATTGAGTTGAAACTGCTTGATTCCTCCTTTTTTATTTACGTCGCGTTGCGTGATATTTTGGTTTCTGCTCATTAAATTAATGCAACTATTGAAACCATAGCATGGCTTTGTTTTTGTCGAATAGCCATGGTCATCATGCGTCAATACCTTATTAATATGAAACGCATTGTTTTTTTATTTTGTATTTTGTTCAGGAAACAGATTAAAGTAGTTTTATAAGTTTTTTTATATTACAATATTATTACATGAGTTAGTGAATTTTGTTAAAGTTACTCTGCCATCATGTTCGTTCATCTAGGTGATAAATTACGCTTATCAGTTTCATTTACGAATCTGTATCTAGAGCGTTATTTTGAACTTAAGACTCATTCTACTAGTAATCCTGGTAGCAAATGTTTCATGCTTCTCGACCACTTAAAATATGTAAAAGTGCATTTAAATATTTTGAATTTATTATACCTACCATGAAGTTAAGTTACATAAAAAAATTATGCTGCCATCATTTCATCTGTTTATATTTTCTCTCTGCGTGGTGGTTTTCAACGCGGAGGGGTTAATTTTTGAGGTGAAATAAGTAGATATTGTGAATTTTGCATACATGAACGGAGATCGGTGCCCCGTATTATTTTTGAATCAGCGTCATAAGACAACAGGGAAGTGGAGTGACGGTTTGTGTGGGTTTATCGAAAGCGTGACACGCTAAGGAGAAGGGGAATTGTCGGAAGAGAGGAGGGGGATAGGGGGATCCGGCTCTCGCTGTGGCGTGGGGAGGGCGGTTTTGGGGCGATGGAGATTTTTGCGATAAGGGCCCTTCCATCGAGAGAAGTGTTTGCAGAGGATGAGAGACGTTTTAGCGAGAACTGTGACGATGGGAGCGTATAGTGTTTTCTGGGCGATCAAGTGGGCGGAGGGTGGGTGGAGGGGATGGGGTTTTGGCGAGGGATGTATGGAGCGTTGGTGAATGAGCGCTTCGTAAAGCGTGTGTCGATTAGAAGTGGGGACGCCTGTAGAGTGGGTCCGAATGTTTTTAATCGAGATTATCTGCGCTCTCTTTATTCTCTCCTTCTGCAAGTGCTTACGACGAGTGGAGGGGATTTGATGACAAGTCGGATTGAGATGTTTCACACGACAACGGTGAGTACTGATTTTTTTTTGTGTACGGGAATTAGAATTCGTTGAAATGATGTCAAGTTTCATCAATGATTGAAACATTTTGATGATTTTTTAAAATGAAATTTTAAACTTTTTTTATTCAGCTGCATCGCTACGATTTTTTTTCGTAAACCCATGATGAGAAAGGTAAGCCATGTTTATATTCTTTAACGAAAAGCGGTCGATTTTATTTATATTTATTCTTAGGGTTGTTAAATTGCAGAAGGAATTATTTGATCAGGTTAGTGTTTGAGCATTCGGTTTATGCTCTTTGGCATCGACATCAACATTAAATTGAACTTCAATTAGCAATTTGTCTTGATGCCCGCCTACAATTGAAGTCCATTTATAAAGCGTGTCTTGTTTTCTAAAAGCTGGCCGAGGAAACTGCATATACTAAGGCAGGAAACGGCAATATAATACAATCTGTGTAAATTGAATGTGTTACCTACGCTGGCATTTTTGTGGTATGTCTGCGATATAGAGTCAAATATAGATTGATGTTGGCTTAAAATTTTGATCTTTACACGATTAACCTTTATTTACTTTTACTTTTATAGCGTTAGGTACTACAATAGCTGTAGGAGCGGACTTACGTGATTTTTTACTTGTATGTGCGCTCCACCTTTTCATGCGCCATCGTGTACAATCATTTGTGATTCTATGAGTCGTGAAATGATTGGAAGATATTGAGGAGTAGAATTGTCCACCGCCGGCATTAAATCGCTTTTGGACACAGGGAGCTGCCCGAGCGTGTTTACCGCCCAGACCATTTTCACAAACTGCAATCCAATTTTGCATGAAAAGGGCGGATGGAAAAAAACTCTGCAAGTGGATTCCAAATAGACCGTTGCCAGACATGGGGTCAGCGACCTTTACCCCCACATCCCATAGACCCCTTCGGCCGCGCAAATAGTTGATTCGGGATCAGCGCTAGGATTTGCGAGCGTGCAGCTTCGACACACGCGTCAGCACGATCCTTGCAATCTGCCTAAGCGATGAAAAAGAAGCGGCCGTGGACGTTGCTTGGCACTCCACGAAAAATGATGGGAAAACGGAAATAGGTTTTTTTACGCTCGAACGAACGATGGACGAGAAGGAAAAATATTGCGTGGCTACGTGCATCGTGATGGGCGAAAAGATACCTCAGAATAAATGGATCGTGTAAAATCTTGTTTGCTTTGCCGGAATGAAATGAAGTTTAAAAATGAACGCTCCCGTTTAGTGTTTGTGAATGTTTATAGGAACCGAATTAACTTGGGTTTTCGAGTATGCAAGCTCTTGGGACTCAGGCAAAGCCGTATATGTGTGATGCATTAATAAGCTCAATGCATGGACCTTTTATACTTCTTCCAAAGCTTTCATAAAATGATAGTTCCTTTACCTTACAAATTGAACACAATTTCGCTATGAATATGTTTCCCCTAGGAGACCTTGATATTTTGGAGAATCTTCAGGACATTTGCCATACGTTTTTATCATCTAATTTAATTCTAATATTATGAAAGCAGCTTTAAACCGTTGATGTAATAGTTCTAACTCAAGTCTTCTTGCTCAATGTTAGCGAAAATCGCTGCAACTACTATTGTTCTCTTCATTTTGTAAAGTTATTCTCAAAAGAGATTTTTTCATGATTATTTCTTCAGATCCGCTGACGTGATACTAAGAAGGAAAAGTTTATATGGTAAATTGACCAAAGAATTATCATCTCTATGGAGGAGCTCCTTTTTCAGCCAGGGTGATAATCTTATTTGATTGTGTAAGTTTTTCTTTGTTCTTAGTAAGGAAGGAATGGATGATTTCCTATATTAACTCCTTATTCCGTATGGGGTCATGTATTCTCTTAAGAAACGAAACAGACGTTGACGCAAATCGGTCGGAGTTGAAACGCGAGGACCCGTGTTTATCGTTTGCAAGCGATTTCTGTGTCATGATTCAGGCTTTGACTTACAGTGAACACAGGAGCGAGGCTAATTATAAAATGGATTGGGGAATCGAGGAAAGGGGTGACGGGGAAATAAACGGGGAACAGCCATAATCCGGACAGGGTAGCAAGGGATAGAGCGGGATTCTGAATGTACAGTGTGGACGTGGCCATAGGGGATTGGTTGATGGCTTGTGATGCGTAGAGAAAGGAGAAGGAGGAAGGGTGGCGGATTGTGTAGTGCCGCGAGTGCACGAGGGCAAAACACTAGGGATCGCGGCAAGAGAGGAATGGGGTGGGTGTCCGTTGTGTTCCAGGGGGGTAGTAGGGTGCGGGAGCAAAGGGGATTTCATGGTCGACTGACCCGGTTCCTAGGAATGGGAGGGGCTCTCCCTCTGCGAAGGAGGGGGACAAGACCTTTTTCGAATGCGTGTAATGGGAGGGGAGGCACATTAAGGAGGGAGGAGAGCGAAATCGTGTTTTTATTTCGACCACCCTTCTCAAAACTCCATGCTTGGCCTCCTCCCCCACCCAGCTCTTTTGTCTCCTGCTGCTAGATATGTGATTGGTGCGGGCTGTTCGAAGAAAACGATTGTAAGTGCGTCGTTGGATGTTTTATTATTTGCCTCGATTCTTTCGCGCTCCTGACGGGAAATGTTTGAAGTTCGTGGAGAGCTTGGGTAGAAATTCTGCGATTAGGTCTGGTGGAATAATTCACTAGAAAACACGCTCACGCACTTGTTCAACTACCACTATACCACTATTTAGTATTTCCTAGTGTCCAAGAGAATTGAATTATTTTTAAATATTTGTTTCCGTAGTTTGAATAATTCCTTTTGAATCTCGATTACATCGGAAATTAAATTTTGTATGCATGCAACCTTAAAATAGATCAGGACTTCGTGTATATTTTCTCGAATGAACGATAATTTTAATCATCTCTCGAAACTGAATGCTCCTAAATCCCATTCCATCTTTTTATTTTTCTCTTCATGACACCAATTGCTTCATTTCTTGCCTTTTAATCTCTTTAGGCATACTAATTCTCACAGATTTGCTATTGATGGAGGATGCCCCAGTATTTGTTGTATCTTTCAGATCAATCATCATGACACATGTCAATATTCAAGTCCTCGTCATCCTCTTGCTCGTAAAAAGGAGCAAAGTTCTCCCTTTCACATCGCCTAAGGTGGCATCATGAGCATAGGATCACTGAGTACCCATACATGGCATTTTGTTTTCCAAGCGAAGCGTTCTACAAACACCCTCCAGCTTCCCCCAAATTGATCACATGTGCCGCTCCTTGTGGAAAAAATGTATTTATCGACTCATCGTGGCTCTTCAGAGAAACGCTCGAGTTGTAATCCTCGCAACTATCCCTCCCAAATCCTCGATCGAAGCGCAGAGATTATGTTGTCATTTCACTCGAAGAGGAACACCCAGCGGGTAGGGCGCGGGAGAGAAAATGTTTGGTAATCTCCCCCTCGGCATTCGACCGTTTGGATTAAGCGTTTTTCGAAAAATCAAAAACGAAAACAAACCGTGGGGAGGGATTTTTTTTTTCGGGTTATGGGTTTTAGGGAAGGTGAAGTTGGGAGGGACTGATTTTGGACCTATATGGAGTGGGTTCCATGTAAGTAACCCCCTCTAAAAATCGGAGTGTAGATTAAAGATAATGGAATTTTGAGCGTTTTTCTCTCTCTCTCTCCTCGTGTCTGTCGTGTTTCCTTTAGAGTAAAGGACTCATATCCCTCAGTCGCGAGGGACAGGGCGTGCCGGGCCGAAAAAAGTGATAAGGGACAGAACCGTGTGCTTGGATGACGTGGAGTTCTTGTGTCGGTTTGCTGAGGAAGGAGGGGGTAGGTCATCAATCACGGGTTTTCAAACAGGGAGACAAGTGATGCCCCTACTGCGTCGCTTCTATTCGATTCGACAGGCACCCCTGTTTTTCCCTCTGTATATCTCCTTCTCCTGACCACACACGAAGGCGTATAAGGTCTCCTGCCATCCGGGAAATGGAGTGACATATATTTCCTCTTGAAATGCGTTCGGTACCGATTTGGAAGGTCACTTTTATTTAGTGAGTGCATCAGTTTAATTGAGCAACTTAAAGCAATAATTTTTATGTCTACTTGGCGTTAGTTTCAAGATATTATCATTGTCTCCTATCGTAGTTTATAGAGTATGCCATACATCTAATAAGTTAGCGGTTAAATATGAACATTTCTTATTAATTTCTCTTAAGACCTGTGTCATGGGAAATATTTTTGCAAGATTGGTATGTTTTTATTTGTCAGTTGTAATTTTGCTCCATGCCATACTGTAAAAAGGTGAACATTTTATTCATTTATGCTTGAATCGACTTGAAAGATCGTCTCCAGTTAATACCATGGCACCTCATGTGTTGTACGATATTCCCCGTTGACTATTCATCTCAACTGGTATCTCAAATCTCTCATTCCGTGAGTTTGGAAAATATTTGCTCCGAAACTTCACTACCGTAGGACGCAAATGTGTCTCCCTGAAGGGTTGCAGGTGATCTTCAGGAAAAACCTTCGGGGACAGAAGAGGAAAAATGTGAGACGGTCGGAAAGGAGGGCAAAGATATTTGGAAGAGCGGGTCGATTTATCGAGGTGGGAAAGTGGGGTATGCTGCGGGAGGAAATTGAAGGCTGAAATGGTTACCAAGGAATTTCATGGTTTCATGACCGAGTGAAAAAAGTCCCTCGACGGTGTGAATGTTGAGCGTGGATGAAATAGGTCGAGTGAGGGTGATATATAGGATTAAGTTCTTGATAAAAGACTTTCAAGTGGTTATGATGATTATAAAGTATTAATGTGTTCCATACATTACACGAGTTGAAATGTGGAAATTATCGTGTGTTAAGTTTCAAGGAATATTCTGCTATCGAGCGCTGAACAGGGATTAATTGTTAATTAGCGTATATTAATATCACTATCAATAGCATTTTTTCCACAACATGTCGGTACCTGTGCGACAATGTGCTTAGTAATGAATTTTTCAAATTATGTATACATAGCGTAGACGTGTTTATTCATCTCCGGTATAAATGAGGTGTTTAAGTAGCGCTTGGCGCCTGGACCGTGATCGATATTTCTAGTAGGGATGAGTCGATTCCAAATGTCGATTCTCGATTCCACCGATTCTCGGGCACGGAATCGGAATCGAGAATCGATCTCCTAAAGTCGATTCCGATTCCATCGATTCCAGGAAGATAAATCTTTTGAGCATAGACTATAAGTTTGGGGCACAAAGGCTGCCACACATCTAAGCGGCCGCGGTGTCAGCCTTGCCCGCGCGGAGGATACGCCCGGCACGCGGGTGCTGCGACTAACATACCTAAGCGGCCTCGGAAACATGAAAATGTCGGCAAGAGCGACAAACCGACGAACCCTGAAATGGCGCGTGATCATGAGCAACTCTAAGAGAAAAAAAAATTGGAAACCTCGGGATCGGGAAGCAATACATGCGTTTTCCGTTCTTTTATTAGCCGCTGGTCAATGCAAATCAAAGTATTGCGATTATGAATCACATTCGGAGAATTCATCTCGACCACCAATTTTAAAGTATAATAGATCGAAATATATTTTTTTTCGAATGATATTTGAAGTCCGATGATAATAAAAGCGTGCAGAGAGCGAGTTTTCCTGTGAAAAAAGTTTCTTATAAATACGCGCTGAGAGCGGGTTTTTTTTATATACGTAACTTTTTTAGACTAACACGCGTCGTCAATAATAAAAAAAATTAGACACATTCGCGTTTATATAGCCCAGTTTCATCAATGCAACCCTTGAGGAAGTTGATACTTGCTTGGCATAAGCCGCCGCGGCCTCCGGGCGGACTCGACAGGTTGCGTTCGGCAGCCACCGCGCACCCGCCAGGCTGCTCTAGTGTGTATGGACGCAATGAACGCTACATTCTTGTTTAGCCACCGCGGCCAAACGAGAATGTAGCCACCGCGGCTATTGTTATTTTTAGGGATGGTCGGATCGGATACCTCGGATCCAAATATCCGCGGATATTGCCCTTCATCGGATACATCGGATCCAAAGTCGCGGAAGACATCGGATCTGGATCCGAAATTTTAAATAATAGATTCAGTGAATGCAACGCCCCATCAGGGTGGAAAAAGTTCCGATTCTCTCTTCGAATGCGTCGTCGCATGCGATTCTTGTCCTACTCATGAACCGTTTTGTTTGAGAACTCGCAGAGGTTGCGAGTAGAATTTCAGCCGTGGCCAGGATTTTCAGCCAGAAAATAAAAAAGGCAAAATACGACTGGCACATAGTGTGACTCTTCCCAAGAGATTGAACAATCATCGGAGGAATTTCAGCGCCGTAGGATGATAACCACGTGAAAAGTAACTACGTCGCAGATTTCAGAAAACCACCCTCGGCCGTCCACCAGCCCATGCCTCTGTTGTTTTTTTTTGTATCCGAAATCACACGGACCAAAAATCATTGTCTTCTAAGGAAAATATCAAATCACATGAAAACAATTGAAGCGTGTTTCATCCCTAACTCGCCTCACCAACTGACCTATTTTGGCCTATCTGCTTCAATTCTCTGTTTCTAGACGACAAATGCTAGGAGAGTGACTTTTTGGGCCCGAAGATATCTTGATAGCTTCGACAATTAGATGATATGCACGGGATTTAAAAAAGAATTAGACCAAACGAGACGCATTCCTGACGATATTTCTGTTTATTTTTCAGCTCTAATTGATTGCCACTCAGTTTTCTATCTACAATTACACTTTACTGATTGTCCAAACAGCATAATTTTCAAAGAAACAAGCGCAGCATTAACCCCTCAAACAATTAGAGACGGATTGGAAACGCCAACTACATATATCACGTAGCGCGCCCGGCTTCGCTTTGAAGGCAACGACGTCACTGAAGCAAGATCTGATTTCTTCGTCCGACTCCCTCATTTGTAGCCTTGTTGTTTGAAATACGGAGGGAGCGGGCTCCTTCCTCTCCACCTCTCCTTCACGTGCTGCTTCCCAGTGGCGTAGCCATGGGGATGGTCCGGACCTCACCCCCCGAAATATAAAAACACAGTTATTGTCCTTCACAAAAGAAAACAAAATATTGAAAAATCAGGAATTTACAAAATTTTTCTTTAACAAATTAAGTTTTTCGATTATAAAAAGTGTTAAAATTAGTTTAAAACCCATTATTTAGAGGCCCGGTTTATTTTAAAATTTCCCCCCTGGTTTTGAATCCCCCCCGAACGAAATTCCTGGCTACGCCACCCCTCCACCTCTCCTTTACGTGCTTCTGCTGCCCACTTCTTCCTCATGCTAAGCGGTTGAGCACCTTGTCACACATGACGTTAATGCCGTTTTAAATACTGTTAATTGTGTTGCTAATTGCACATTTGCAATTCAATTTAATGATACGCCGATAAAAATGTCTTGCGTGTAAACATTTCCACTGAGATAAGGAGAACCAATGATTGCCATGTGCGTGCACTGTGGCGTAAGTTATCCCGAGGATGTGCTAAATCCACCTCACCATACTGAAGCATTTTCGGATGAAATACAAGTCCGTAAGTGATGAGAAAGTAAAATTCGGGGGAAACGTGCGTGAGGAAAATTGGAATTCAGTCGATGGCAGGGGGGTACCCAGGAATTTTGTTAAGGGGGGATCCAAAACCAGGGGGAAAATTTTTAAACAACAGGGTACAAAGGAGAGGGTTTCAAACTAATTTTAACGCCCTTCATAATAGAAAAACTTCATTTTTCAAAGATTCATTTTTTTCATTTTTGTAAATTCATGATTTTTGAATATTTTGTTTCCTTTTATGAAGGAAAGTAATTGTGTTTTTTATATTTATATTCCTCTCGCTACGCCACTGGTCAGTGGTTCATCCTAAGATTTTTCCTATTTTCATTTCCAAACCCAAGCGTAACAGTTTAGGCCCTGAGTATGTGAAGATGTTTTTAAAAAACAACTTGAAAGCCCATAAAATAATTTTTAATTTATAAAAATATTAGAATGTGAATGAAAATCTAAGAAGCATTCCATTGATTGTATGTACCCACAATAAACGAATAATGACTTTGTTTAATGGCAGGAATTTGAAAATGCATTTGGATTCGAAAATATCCGATTCGAAAGATCTCGCTTCAAAAATCCTAGATCCGTCCATCCATAGTTATTTTATTCCATTCAATTCTTAAATTTTAATGACAGCGATGCTACAGATAAATCAAAATCCCACCAGTTAGAATGAACAAGAATCGATTCAATCGGAATCGAGAATCGGGAATCGATTTGAAGGAATCGAAATTGGAATCGGAATCGAAAAAAAGTGGAATCGACTCATCCCTAATTTCTAGATTCATTATGTGAGCGATATTTCTAGATTCATGATGTCAGAAGCTTCTTCATGCCGCATTCAATTATTTATAACTTATAGAAGTAAAAATTACGCAAATATGTATGCTCGATTATTTAAAATTTATCTATCAATTTAATGGATAATGACCTGGCCACAAGTATCAAAAACAAAAGATGTACAAACAGTCTAAAACCACAAGATGAGGCATTTTCTTAAGCTATATTTCATTTACTGATCGGAATCAGGCTTTAGATCATTCTCTAGGTTAATTTATTAACACGGTGGTCTAAATATATGATCAGTGTTCTAAGTCCTACCGATACTAGACGAAAAAATAATTAAGTTGATACATCTCACGGATATTTCTTAAGTTTCTCCAAAGCGATTCGATTCAGATAGGGTAATTTGTTCCCACAATGATGCCTACATGCCGGTCGTTAAGTGACATGCATGGATCCGTGTTAGCTTTTGGTAGATAATGCGGCACGTTTCACGGCATCACTTGGGGACGGCAACGTTTTGCTTGAAGCAGGCCGCGACAAAATCGGAAGAATATGGTGGTCCCTTTGTTGAGTGAAGGACCCCATTGAGTGGCATGTAACAGAAGGGAATCCCTTTCTTTTGTGCGCGGGCCAGTGAGTGCGTGTTCGCGTCGGTCACGAGAAATCATGCGTGTATATCTCTCTTCTCTCTCAATATGTGCTGCGGGAAATTATGTCCACTTATTGGTCGCGGCGGCGTCCCGCATTGAGCGGGAGGGAGGCCGTAGTGGTGTATACGGGGTGGTCGCGTATGCTTCCGAAGGAAAAAGCTCACTCCTGCGCCGCGTGCGACACATATGCCGCGTTATAATCGCAGACGTCTGTGTGCTCCAACCCCCTATCCTAACCCTTAAACCGCACAATGGGCCGCTGGGTTAGGGGTTTTCGAGAGAGAGAGAGAGGAGGGCAAGATGAACGGCAGCACATGCGATCGCCCCAGATTATACCAACCAACCGCGGTTATCCACCCATTCTTCATGTCACCCAAGGGGTGACGTCATGCAGCAAGCATACACCCCCCCCTCCTTCACCCCTGCAGTCACAACCCCATTTTCACGCCTCAGCACTCTCCACATTGCATAGGGTGAGTTGAGAGAAGATCAGTCACGATTCTTCATTCCAATAATATCCAGGAGAATCCATCCATTCCCTCTCCATGGGTTGGCCCACACACTAGGGAGTCGCAATATAAGCATGCCCACCCTCCGCCCCGTTTGGTCTCCACTCGTTTCGATTCCAATGGACTTAATTTTTCTCTCTGATGACTAATGCCGAGGGTCAAAATGAATGACTTGGGCGCGTAAGGACGTATGCATGAATGAGTATATTTTTTTGTACTGGATAAGTCTCATAGGTTGTGGACTTAACATTGGTTACCTACTGGTATTACTATTTCAAGATTAGGCTGGTAATAAGAGGGATTCAATAATGGCAAAGTGTGCTGTAAGTAGATTATGGACATATCCATAGTATTTTAAAGAAATTAAAATACCTGATATTTTTTAAAAATCGGGAAAATATTTTTGTCTATAGACATCATTACCAATATCTACTTATATTATGTATTGCCTGCACTTTGCGCGGACCAAGTTTGGCAAGAAATAAGAGACCTTTTTCCACGATCATGGATTTTGGTTACCTAATTGCATAGCGTTAACGATAAATTTCTAATAGAAAGGATGTTATTTTAACGCTAATATTTATCTATTGAGGAATAAAAAAATGACTCGCGAGGACCCGTATGTATTTTGAACTTTTCAATCAATTTTGGTATTATGTGTATGCTTATTCATGGATATGGTGCCTTAAGTTTGAATATCGTGATCAAATTATTTTAAATATACCATACAAAATATGCCAAATTTAATCCAGATGGGTATATTATGAGCCAGAACAATACGATGATTGCTTCATTAATAATTTTTTTTGTTTTTGGCATATCTGTTTGATCATTGAACCCCAGACGATAATCCAGATGGGTATATCATGAGCCAGAAAAATAGGAGGATTGCTTCACTAATCATTTTATTGTTTTTGGGATATCTGTTTGCTCATTGGAACCCAGAACAACCTTGAAACTGCTTGCTACAACTAATTTCCGCGTAGGTTTGTTGTAGAGGGCTTGGGAATAATCGTTTCCATAGCAAGAAAGGGGTGAAAAAATTCCAGGGATGAGTAAGAGGAGGAAAGGGGAGAAAGCGGTAGGCTGGCGGAGGTATCACGCATCGACACCCTAAAGAACGGACGCCAAGGAAGTCACAGCCTTCTGTCCGTTGTCGTGAGCCGCAGCGGTGCGTTCGGAGAGCTCTAATTCGGAAGCGCGACCATCTGGGATTCCGAAGCGGGAGTGGACATCCGTACGTTGCCCCCTCAGGAGGTCAGTCGGATTCAATGCGGCACCATTCTGCCCGAATGTAAGGGGGACTTGTCATCCGTGTAGCGGGAGTCAAAGGATGTCGGGTAAAGCTTGGAATCACTAATAGGTCAGTGCATCGCAATGCTCATACCATAGGTGAACACTCCAATGCCCCAATGAAATTATCGGCAGTTACGTGGGCCATCTTCTTTATGCTTCTTCAAGTTTTTTCCATAAAATTGCGTTTATTGAAATGACTTCGTTCAGTTTCACACACGCGTGATTATGTATTAAGTAATTATAATAAACGCAATTCTACGGAAAATACCTGGGGGAAAGGCGTTGGAGCATGTCATTACCTCATGAAATTACGTACTGGCTAGCCTGTGCTACGTTTACATGGTATTGAATAAATGTTCCCCATCTATCGTTCAGTAAATTCCAGCGCTTGCCTAAACCATGCTCAGGATTTTTCAAAGGAAGCCGTCACGGAAGTGAAAGAGGGTGGGGTGCTAGTACTCGCCGGTTACGCATCGGGGATTTAGCATAGAGTCTCAGGACGAGGGTGCTGAATAAAGGGAGAGTTGGGGGGTGATGTCAGGGTGCACCCGTGCTCAACAAGGAAGCAAGAAGAGTGAGAGGGGGGCGATGGGGAAAGGGGGCAATTTCATGGAGGAGAGGGCTCCCCGTTCATTGTTGGAGGATTTTATACGTGTAGTGGCGGGGGTGGAGATACCCTGTGTTTCGGCGGCAGCTGGGAGCGAGGGAGGGATATTGTCGTGGTGGCTCCCTGGTCGCATTGTTGAGGGAAGTGCTCGCACTAGATATATGTAGAAAAGTGGGGTGGAGGAGCTTGTGTGGGTGGTTGGAGCTAGCTTGCTTGCTCTATGAGAAAGATGATGTGGGGGGGTTAAAGGCTGAAAGAAAGGGTGTAGGAGGTCCCGGAGGGGTTTAGGGGGCACCGAAGAGAATGTTCGGTGGGGTGGGGGTTCTTTCCGGGAGGGGGGTTGGAAAAGGAAATATCGGGTTGTTGTCGTGAATTTCCTGCCGTCACGTCGGTGATTAAGGATGGCCCCTGTCCCTATTCTCTCACACTCTTCCCCACCCTAGTCGACATCGTCATGTGGGGTGCTGTGTGTGAAATATCGGGAGCGAGGTGTGTATTATATGGGCCCACGATGGGCCCCCGCGGTTCCCATTTCGATCCTCCCTACGCTGTATATTCGGGGCGGGAGTGTACGGCGTTTTTAGTGGGATTCGTCGGGAGTATTTGTCATAGCTTCGATCTCTTTGTTAATTCGGGAGTGGGGAGTTGATGGGTTTTGCCGGGATTTATGGGTGGGAAGCGAAGTGGGGGGTGTTGAGTGTTCATGATTATTGGGAGGCACTCCCTGTTTGAGTGGGGGGCGAACACCGTGGTGCTAAATCGTGCACTTGTTTCGTGAATTCCGCCGGTCGTGAGGACGTGAGGGTGGGCCCATGGACACGTTAGACCGTGGTTTTGTTTCATTGACGTCATTTTTCATTTATAACTATACCTGAGAATACAATTGAATGTACAAGAATGATTTAATCGAAGGGTGAGTTATGTAATCCTGCAGTCATTATTCCCACGTAAGTTTTTGTTACATAAAGGCATTTCTAATATTTAATGGCTGGAATTGAGAAAAAATGTCAACATTAAGTATTAAAATATTTTATTAGGAATTTTTTTCTATCAGATTTGGTCAATAATGCAATATTGATTCCCTAAGCCGATTGATTTCCCGTTAAAATTGTACTAGAATGTTCATCGTTGACGTAAGATTGAACTGCCACTGATTATGGTGATTCTTCTCTTGCACATCCATCATTATCTACTCCAAACATTTTATTTGAGTTTAAAAGTTTTCATTCTTGGCATTCTGAAGCAGTGGCATGGAATTTCTTATGATAATCATCTTCTATCCTGACTTTGCGTAGTAAATATTGCGAACTTGGAAATAGCCACTGTAAAAATATTCCTCCTCAATTTTCTTAGAGCCAACGTGTCGTCATTTCGTCATTGAAATGATTTAATTTAAGGTCGGTTTTATAATATCTAGCTTGCGTTAACCAAAACATTACACAGTCGTAAACATACCTGGAGTAATTTTAAAGTTAGTGTAGAGTAATATTGTTCACAAAAACGTTTAGCTAACTCGGTGACCGTGGAATGGAAGAATCAATGCGCTAAAAACGCTTCTTTACTTGATCCTAAATTTTTCAAGTATACTTGATAAATGCGGACCCTTAATGTGGCCATTCTTTTTTCTTGCCAACTTTTTTGTAACTCATTATATTCATGCCACACGATAGATAATGAAATTCGGGGTTGATATTTGAGATAAATTTATGTATTTCTTTTAAATCCGCAGCATATTTATTACATTAGGAAAAACAAAATAATATCGAACTTTTTTCTAGGCGGCTAGCCTTGCCAATTTTTTCTTTAATTTCCTCAGGGACTTCCAACCCCCCTAGTCCAAAGCCCCCAGTTTGCGACTCAGTCCACCCTAGTTAGCGACACACAGTCGCGCGGAATACTCGACCAATCCTTATATATCTGTGGAGCGTGACTCATTGGATTTCCCACGTTTGCACTACATGATGTCACTGCATCGCGTCTTACTTGCTCACATCGGAGTCGGAGGCAAAACCCTCTTTGCTGATTAATGCCATTGGGTCCTCCACCTTAGAGGAGGAGCACCTATCTCTAGGAGTTGTCGCGTATTTAGATGCATTCCGCTGTCACCCTGCGTTTCGAGAAGATTGCGGGCGCGCACTGCTCGTAGATATGACTATGGGCTCAGGAAAACTCGAATGTGACGGATTTCCTAGGGAGCCGCGAGTAAATTCGCTAATGGAAAAATGGTAAATTCGTAAATGGAAAAAATTGATGCGCGTTTGGCATCAACATTAAAACTTTGGTCATTTTATTTCTCATAGTATATTTTGTTCTCTCAAGCACCAAGGTATAGGGAACCCTTAATTTTATAATGACAATATTTAATAGATAGAGTAGAAAAATGACAAATAATCACTAGGAAGACTCTCCAATTGGAATTTGTCAGTTCGGAGGCATTTGAGTAAACCATCGGAAAAAATCGCTTTCGACTCTTTTTCAAGATCGTTTTTCGAGTTGAAGTAGTTAGGATATCTGTCACAACCACAGAAGTTATAAACTTGAGGTTGGTGTAAGCGAGTTGACAGTATTTATTTTTCTTTGAAAGTCCGCATCGGCGGAAACTCAATGCAAAATGATGAACACGCGAAGAGGGGGAGATGGTGCATATATTTATGTGCCTATATATATTTTTTCGCCTACGTAAGGCACCCATCCCCCCCTCTCACCCCTCCCAACACATTATTCTTCCTTTCTCTGTCCTCCTCCCCTTCTTCCTCTCTTCCCCTCCGAACTCTTCTTGCTTTTTTCGCCACTCAACCAGTAGTTCATCTAGCTCGCAGATAAAGGTCGCATTTGAAATGCGGAAATGTTAAATGGTCCGGAACAGTCATGAAAACTGCCACTACTGCAGTGTTCTGTGTCGCACTCTTCTCAGCCGAGACCCCAGTCCCCAGGGGAAGTGTTCGTTGGTAGTTGGTATGGCTTACTGAATTACCACTGAGAGTCCGAGGATTGCTTTAAATTTCCCTTGGTTATCATATAATGCTTTGCTTATGCTTGCTTTTTATCCATGTTTTGTAACTTGGTAATGGGTTGGCCATAATGCCAGACTATCCAACTTCGGTGTTGCTATTTTTTCGCATAATGTATTCTGTCCCCGGGATTCCTTGGGATACATTTACAGGTTTCATTGAATTTCTTATATCATGGCGATGGCATCTGCTGTCTGTGGAAGGCGTATTTCTTTTTAGACTTAAAACTTATGCATTATGAATTATGAATTTTTCTTACGTCTTCATCTAATCAAAGTATTGATACAGCTAAAGTCAAAGCCAACCGTTTGTATATTGGCAAGCACCGTAAGTGCATTGAGGTTTAACTTTTAGAATGTATATTATTCCTTCATTAAACTGAAGGTTTGGTGTAGCCAGGAGTAAGCAACCATTGACTGAATATTTTGAGTTTTATATGTTCCTTTTTCTTTCACTAAATAAAACAATGATTGCTGTGAATATTGCTTTTCTTATCCCATTTTCTTCTCTCTCTCTATTCTTTTTCATCCCCTCTGCCATTTTGTATCATTTGCATATCTCCTTTAGATATCGTGCCTCTCGTTACGAGAATTTGTACTCAAAGGATCCTCGTATTAACCGCGTGTGCCCTTTCTTGCGAGTAAGATTGTATTTGCGCTGAGCAATCCGGATTTACGTTGAAGCTCGAGGTGTTAATCAATAACACCAACCTGCCGTGGAACACGGAGTGCTCATTTTACGATGCTCAAAGCGCTTGCATCTCTCTCCTATCCGTGGCTCGCACGTCTTCCTCGTCATGCGAAAATGGAAAATGTACCAGACAGTCCAATCTTTTGTTCGCAATCGGATTTATGACCTCTCCGAACCTCGCTTATCAATCAAAACATCAAAACCCATAGGATCTCGCGTTCCATCCCAGGTGCCTTTTCTTGTATCCGAACCTGTCCGTCTCCCCCCCTCTATGCGTCATTAAAAGCCCAGAGAGAGACCCATCAAAGAGATTCCTCTTCATTGTGTTACTTCTATTTCTCACTTTGGAGAAACAACCCAGAGAACCACTTGTGTCTCCCCTCCCTCATTCACTCTCTCGTTCGGTTCGCTTATCAATCTCTCGGCGTGTGTCTTTCCCTCTTCCTTCTAGCAACCACTCAACCCTCAAGAGACAGTATTGATTGAGAAAGTGGCAGTCTCATTGCCTTTTGCGACTCTTAAGCATCCCATCCTCCTTATCTTGGCTCACCCTTAGCGCTACTCTTCTCTGAGCTCCCCGGAGCTGGAGGTTCCTTCGTTACATATTGTTCTCATCGTCGCACTAGAGCTCCATTTATTACGCGATACAATTAAAAAGAATGGATGGCCAATCAATTAACATAATGAATCACGTCTGGCGTTTTGAAAATGGATTTATATAGAAATATGTCTTTAAGCCAATGAATTTTACGCTGATATGATGAAAGAATAATTGATAATTGCAATGATGTGAGAGGAATAAAAATTTGGCCAGGTATATTTGGCATGAAAATTGCACGCTTTTGATGTTCAAAAAAATAGTTTGGGTCAAGAGGCCATCAGTCAATCGAAAATATAAATAACTAATAGGTGAAAATAAACGTACTCGAGTTTCTTCAAGTATTAAAAGAGACGTTAACAAAGTAGGGAAAACAGATTTTATGGATGAAATATCCTTCCAAAAATGTCTTTAAAAATCGAAGAATATTTTGATTCATCAGGATGTGAAAATCTCTGGAATTCGGCTTCTAAAATTAGGAAATAGCAATATTAGTTATACAATTGTGTAGGTTTCTAATTTATTATACCTAGTGATTTATAAATTACTATACAAATACAAGTTTATTGATCTAATAAAAACCAATCCTTAGTGAATTAATCTCAATGCCGAAAAAAAAATTATTTTGACCGATATGCTCAGTTCATTGTTGTTGATTTTGTAAAACTTCATGATGTTTGAACGTATTTAGGGCGAGTCAACACCGATAAAAAGTTGATGACCGCATCTCATGGAGGCACCAAGTGTGAGAACAATCTCACTGTCAACTCGCCATTCTAAATCTTAAGCTATGCAATCGTAATCCTTATCCGTTCTCCTCATCCCCTGCTAGAAAATCGATGAATCGACTGAACCGTATCGCTTTTATTTTTATTTCTCCGCTGCACGAGCAATCCTTCGTTTTTTTCTCCTCGGGTGAACCGAAGTATGCGATCAATATTTCCCCGCCGTTCTCGAGTGCCTAAGAATTACCTGCTCATCCCGTGTAATATTCTGTTGCTGGCGGGTTTCGTTTTACTCTTGCTACCTAGAAAATTGCTTTAAATAATGGATTACCACCATTTTATTGCTGTAAATTCACTGAAAGCTAGAACGTGGAGGACTAAAGTTAATGTTTTTATCCTCATTAAAAAAATTGTTTCTTTCCAACCGATACCTCGAAAATTTCTCACATAAGGTTTAAAAAATAACTTGTCACTGGGTGAATTACCAACCGTATTATCCTGAAAGGTATTTTTAGTCTTAATTGAACCCTTTCTTGCGATTCTTTAGGTTGTTCTACTGCTCAAAGTAGAGCATGCATTAATTATTTGGGACATTGCCTTTCCTCTTGTGGTGAAGTCACTACGCAAGTTAATTTTTCACTTTATTAATTCAATGAATGGTTCGCCTTGCTGCTTAATCATACTGCATTAGTTATTAGACTTGTATTGAAATTAAGTACCGTGCATATTTCTCCTTTGGTGCGTATTTTGCCTTTAAAAAATTTCAGTAATTAGACATCTTACGTTTCATTTGCTTTTTCCAACCATACCTATTGTATTCTCCCTTAAAAAATTGTTTACACTTCTATCGATTTCAAAATCTTCAATGATTTGAGCGGAAATTAGATTGTAATGATAATCTTATTAAAGGAGAATCTTTTTTTCCCGGATTCCCGGATTGTACAAATGGCGAGGTCATACAATTAAGTGTGCCTGCTATACCTTTTCTTGGTCTCTGTGAATGTATTAGAATCCAGCTTGCCCCTTTTGCGTCAAATCACCCTTTCGTGCAATCTCCCCTCCGCCTCGGGGAATCTACTTCTGCCATTTCTCCGATTTACACTTATCATTCCCACCGTATGACCATAACCATGTCCGCCTGAGGGTCACCCATTGCAAACCGCCTATCCCCTGCTGGAAATCTCCATTGGATGAAGCGTTGTGATGATGGCAAGCGCACGCCTTTCCTCCCGGCGAGTGACACGTGCAACTTGCATGTGCCAGAACTTCGTTCTGCGACCCTTCGGAAACCTCTCTTGCCTACGGTGGAAATAGCGTTTGGTTGCATTTGTCACCAGGGAACTTAATTATGTGGGAGACAAGTCTTGAAGGAGGGAATACGATTCTTATATCTTAAATACGAAATAGAATCTCTGCTGGCCTATGCATTGCATAGAATAGTTGGCATTGCTCAGATTTCTCAGGAAAATATATTAATTTCGACTCGTATTTTTATTCTTCACTGTTACCAAATAGTTCTTTAAAAAATGTGAAAACATTATTCGCAGTCAGTCGAACTCCTTTTGAACTATTGATGCATGAATCGTAAACGAAGACTAAATGAAAGAAACACTGTCGCATAGTAGCTAATTTTGGGATAACTAATAAGGATACTTTATCAAAAAAAATATTTCATAATATTTTATTGTCACGCTTATGGAATATCCGCCTAATGCCACGATTCAAATTTCAATGGAATTTAGTCTTGGGCAGTGTGGCAGTTTTTAGTATTATCAATGGTAAAAAAACCAAGAGTCAAAATGAAACATTGCGATAGGCGGCTTAGGAAATTTACTTCCAACGAATTGGCTTATGCTAGTTATGAGTTATGGAAACTATTTGATTTTACAGCACTCCATTTAATGCCACGCGTAAAATATGTATTTGTTTTAGATAGTATTGGTATAATTACGATTCAATGCAGATAAGGAAGAAATGTATGCAATGCTAACAACTTACTTTTAGTATAACTTTAAGTGTTTAGTAACTTAGGTTACTTGGATGAATTTCTTTAATTTACTTATAGTTTTGTGGAGCTGAATGGGAAAGCGAGCCGAGGGATACGAAAAGTTACGTAAGGAATACTTTCCTTCGTAATTCTTAACGATCTTGTCACTTTCACGGACGTAAAACAGCCGAACGTATCCTTTTTTACTCATTTGCAAATCTCCTCCACTTTTTGCTGTGCACCCATTGGGTATTTTACTTCATTGCATGTGTACGCTTTGAAGGATTGCTCTCGCACATATCCGTAGTAGATAGAGTAAACTACAACATGAACCGGTTTGCTCCTATCTCGGTATCGAGGGAACGAGATAGAAGGCATGTGTGCGGTGGTTTTATTTGCATATAATTCGCCGCGGGATCACGTGCTCCCCGCAGGCACGTCCCAGGCTTTCTCTCTCGTTTCATTCTCCCACAGCTCCATTCCATTTTTTACGCTGCCTCATTCGGCATCCCGCGCAGACGGCGCACGCTTTGTACTCCCCGCCTTTCCTTTGCGAACGTTTACTCTTCCTTTAGAGATATTTTATTCTCAATATAGTATTGTCCTCTTCCTCTTTCATCCCTACCCTTTGATACCTATCTTGCGTTGGGCATAAGTATTGGCGGGGTCACGGATTTTTCTACAAAAAATCGTCTGTTCTTGAGACCTTCTTTGAACTTATTTCTTTTGATTGCAGCTAGATTGTTTAAGGGAAATATCATTATATTTTACTTCTTATTAAGAAAATTCCTTTATAATTCTCCAACAAAAATATCCAATGCTGAAGCACACTGAGTACAGGCCTCTGTCCCGGTTAAACGGCATCGCTTTGTAAATGCTGGTTTGCTACGAAAAAAAATTGGGCATTTTAAAAATACCTATACACAGTAGCGTAATTTATATGCAAATGTAATGATGGCGGAGTCAGCTAAAAATGCGTTGACAGCTTGTCACTAATTAACTTGATGGAAAATTCAATGGAACTTAAAAAATGTGGACACTACCTTTTGAAGACATCCACACTTTATTTGCGCTTTAACTCTGGTCGAACGAGTGGAGAAAGCTTAGTCGTTTGCAATTTGTTGATTAAGATAGATTATCAACTCAGTGGTTCAACTCGAAGGTTGGTTTGAATAGGTGAGGGTAGAGTTCACCCCAGACTTGGTCAAAAGAGTCCAATTATCACACCTTCGAGGATGATGGAACTGTTCCTTTCCTTGGGTCAACTTGCATTTGGAGGAATTTTTTGTAGGTTAATTGAAGGACTCACCCACGATTCGAACCCAGGATTACGTGATCGGAAGCCAAGCTATGTAAGCACTAGGCCACCAGATGCGTATCTAAGAAATCAGCTGTAAAAAAGGACTGGGAGTCGTCGTCCGGAAACAATGTCCTTCTCCCTATACCGTTGTGCTTTCCCCACTCTGAACATCAATCCGTTTGTCTTGCCTTCTCCGGCAGGTTCCTTTCCCACAAGACACGCCGCGCCTCTCATTATGCACGGAGTCGGGCAGACTGACGGAAACTCCGAACTGCGGAACGGCGAGGCGGCCCCTGTGAAAAAACAAACCTACTATTTCCCTACTCCCACGCCTCGTCTTCCGTCACTCGAAGGGAAGGAGAAAAAAATACGTTCTTATAAAGAATCGGACCAGCGGACTGTACCGTTTCCTCGTCCACTAATTTATCGCCGACATATTGCAAAGCATTTCTCTCCACCCATCCCACCGCGGCAATTCGCGATGTGGGTCAGTGCGCGCCGATTTATTGGCCTTATTACCGTGTCACCGGGTAATGTGTTCGGTCGCTTTCCTATGATGGCAACATGTATTTTCGCAGCGGGGAATCGATCAGAGTTGAGCGGATTGGGATGGGTTGACGGAGTGGGCGTTTACGCGGAGAAATATTCTTATTCGAGCGGGCTACTCTTTGATTTTTTTCCCTTCAGTCGATGGTTCCGGCGGTCCTGAAAAATTGGTTGTCTCATCCTGATTAAGTATGCTATCTCGGAATCTGGGTGAAAAAAATCGGCTATCGATGTTTAGTGTAAAACTTCTGGACGTGAAACATATATTAAGTATCCTTTTGCATTTTTTTGTGGAGAGTTTGCGTATTTTGCATTTTATCCGCCAGCGTTTTCACATCTGTGTTTTAAATTAGCTGTTTTTGTGTTCTGGGTCCTATCTCCATTGTATACGTTATAAACTATTAACTGGTTTATATAATTTAATGTACTTGTTCTCCATTTTATTTCCCTGCTGTTGTCTACTCATTTGTATTTGAACAGTTCGCTTTCCAATACCTTACCTGTTAGGGTGTTGTGTTATCCAGCTTGTGTCACTTTAAGGGTGTCAGGCGTTTTGCCAAGCTGTCAAATAGTTACGGTGATAGAGAGAATTCTTTATCATATTATATCGCTTACCTTTTGCATGGAGAAATGGATGACGGACTTGTTGGACGGACTGATGTTTTCAATTTCGCTAGAATCCGTCACGCTCTACTTAAGTGATCGTTATTTGAGCGACGTATTAATGGTATTTTTGAGGCAGTAGTGAGTATTATATGCTTATCAGTTTGAAAAATAACGTTAATCTCAGATGTTTTCAATTGTATCCAGAAAACTCTTCAACTTTTTAGCATATACTTGCACGTTTGTGCAATATTAACGTCACAGGTAATCCATGTAAAATATGTCATGGCTAGTTGAAGGTTGTGATTCGATATCATTAGAAGCGTTTTTACCTTCTACAGAATATTGAAGCACTCCGAAGAAAACCATTTATAAGCTCTCCATTCCTTATTCATCTGATGTTTTCATTACGGCCAATCGCGCCTAGTCACCAGCTAACATCATGAGGCTTTAGAACGAAGCTCATGTTAGTGCTCGCCGAAGCGTTGAAAAAAGACAAAGCTTGAAACAGTGAATGTAAAGGGCTTATATGGTAGGATTGGCCACTTTAAATTGAAACTATATGAAAGGGATTGGAGAGTATAAATAATGGGAAGATGTTGGTCAACAAGGGAAAGGAAATTCTTTCACAGATTATATTTTTCATTTTCCATCTTGAAAAGTAGAGCTCTATGATTTACGTAAAGCTAGTGGAATACACCCTACCTTATCTATCTTGTTTTTCTGTTCCTAGTAAAAAAAAAAACAAATTTTATGTAGCTATAGGTACCCCAGTTTGCATAAGTATCCATTATATTTGTATCACAAGTGAGAGGTATTTTTTCTTTTCTATTTCAAGCCCATATTGTCAGACAATAATTCTAAATTACTGATCGGTTGAATTAATTGGCGGAGAAAATAATCTTAGTGACATTTTATAGTATCTGAAGCCCAACGCATGCATTTTAAAATATTTAGCATGATAATTTAAAAATTGAGCTTTATTTAAGAGAACATGTACTGGTAGGTGATACATTTTGGGCATTCTATGTTATTAGTGGTCCATCAGTCATTCTTTCCTCCAGTCAATGAATAATCGTATAATATCTGGTGATATTTCCAGGTATTCTTCCGCGTTTATTCATTTTAGAGGACAATCAGCTTAAGGCTGGAAGGCGATATTTGGTGGAACTTGTTCACAGGAAACATAATGAAAATACACTTTTGTATAAGACTGGAACTCTTGTGGAACATACAAAAGTGTATTTTCATTATGTTTCTTGGAGGACAATATTTCGCCAAATTTCCAGTTGGCTTCCTTAGGACTTCAGTGGACCTGAGGAAGCCAACTGGAACGTTGGCGAAATATGTTTCTACAAAATGGATAAACACGGAAGAATACCCGAAAAAATCACCAGATATCATCATAATCTCCGCGGAAGTCTACTTGGAAAATAATCGTATAGATGTAATCCTTAAAAAAACTTCAAAAAGTATAATTATTTATTCTATGCATTTGTGAGGGCATATTATTTGGCCCTGATAAATACCTACCATGTCACGATGAGGGAACGGAGCTCTAAAAAAAGCGATATCCCATCTGAATGCGCCCCGCTTGGAATGCCCGCCTCACGACGCGGCGGCTGACAGACAGGCAGCAGTGCGGCTCGATACACCGGAAGCCTCGAAAACCTCCCATAATCCGTCCGACCCGGTGCGTTTCTCACGAAATGCAAGTCATGATCGACGATCGCGCGTAATGCCCTCCCACTCAGCCAGACCATTATCATCCTCCCGCCCCCCCCCTTTTGCCGATATAACTCCTCGCCGTATTCATTTACCCCCTCCACTCTAGTATCGAAAGCATTTCGAGTGAGTCAGTCTCTCTCCATCTCAGACAGAGCAGTGGAGATCTCGTCAGGGGCCCTATTCACGGGGCCTTCGCCTCTCTCTTTGCATCGGCCCTCTCGCCCACGAATTACGGTCGAGGATTTTCGAGGATTGCACTCCCGCAAACGGAAAGGGAAAGCGGCCAATGCGAACTTATATCTCCTATGCGTTGTATTTCTTTTTTCATTGATAAATTTCTATAGAATTTGTCGTCATTTGACGTATGCCTTGAAAATGTGGAAGCGTTACATGCCATTCTCATAGGCATAGTTCCATGAGTATTGTTTCGCTACCGCCAAAATTTAAAAAATTCATGTACCGTAAGAGCTGGAATGGCAATCTTGACTGAAAAAAGAAAAATATATATATATTTCCTAACTGCGTTGGAATTATTTCCCTATTTAATGTTCTAGAGTCGTCGAATACATCAAGTCTTTTTATTTATCAGTCAAGTTTATTTGTCATTGTCATTTAGCCAAGTTTAATAATCACGATGGTTATTAGTAATGACTGTGTTGTAGCTTTTGCTTCGTTGATTTCGTTCACAGGTAATAATATAATACATGAAGAATAAGCATTATTTGCGATGTAGAAATATTTTATTTAAATGTAATATAATAAATAGATTAATTATAAATCAGTTGTAAATCTTTGATTTCTGTTGACGGGGAGATAGGTATGCTCCGGAATTCATCTGAATATTATGGTTTAAACAAATTCTTGAAATATGCTGCATGTTTGTAAAGCAGGTGATATTTATTGGACGCAGAATCGAGGTGATTTATGTCGTAAGTGTTCTATTCAGCATCAGTTGATGTCATTCATAAAATAACATATTTAATTAAGATATCATTTGAATTTATTGGTAAGAATGCATTCAAAAAGTTTGGATATTGTATTTCTATTCGAATCGCAGGGTCTTGGAGGAGTCTCTTGAACTGTTCCTGGAAATAATCTCTCCTTCCATCGACGTTACTCGAATCGTGCGCACCCTGCCACCTGCCTGCTATGATCCTCGCGCCCTCTTCACTACTCGCTTGAACGCAAAACCAACCATCTCGCGCCCACCCTAGGGCACACGGAACCATCGAATTCAACCCCATCCCCCTCCTTTCTCCGTCATATCTCCTCCGCCCACCTCACACGAGCGTACATCTACCGAGGGCATTTCTCCCGTTAACACTTCCCCACGACTGACTGTTTAAACCTTATATCCTTACATTATTAATTAGACTCCCTCAATCTCACTGCAAACTATGTGTGCCGCCAACCCCCTTCTCTCTCCCCCCCAGTGAGTTGTTGTGTTGCCGCAAACAACAAGGCGCCGACACTTCCTGCTTACCCTTCTCTCTCACTCCCTCTCTCTCTCTCTCCGTAACAATATGGCGCCTCCAAAATTTCCATAATCCCCGCGAGTCCCTTTAGCGAAACCCTTCCTCTTGTTTCATATATAAGATCTGGACGTATGATTTGCTACGGCGTCTTGAGGTTTTCTCTTCCACCTTCTCCAACAGAACCTCTCTCTCTCTCTTCTCGGTTGTTTCCACGGATTTCACGGACTGTCAAAAGCTCGCTCGGAATTTGCTGATGAAATTTGCCGCTCGGTGCCGGCTCGGTTATGAGTGGGAGGAGGTGATGTTGGGGTTGTGGTCTGGCCAGACGTTTTGGTGAGGAATTAGTTGGATCAACTCCTTCACCGTCGGCTGCGCATGGAATTTGAAATTAATGCTTGATTGTCCATTTGCGCGGAGGAGATTAGAGCGGTTGAGCAATTCATGAAGCGTTTCGCAGCTTCATGGAGGCTTTGGGACCATTATACCTATATCCCACGGCGCTACTTTTGATGAAAATCAAAATATTTACTTACCCTCAGTATCTCCAGAAAAACATGCGGTTATTATTTCATAATTGAATTTATCCCATTGGAGATTTGTTTGTATCTACTGTAGCCGCTATTCTACTGTAGGGCTATTTATAGGTGTCTAAAATAAAAGAATGTCATATTTGTTTTTATAGTCGGAGAAAGTTAATTTAAATGCATTTACATGTCGATACACTCAAATGAATAATATTTGGCCGCTTTTAATTGGTTTTATGACAATATAGGTAACATTATTTTCATTGGTTTTCATATCAGATTGAATTCCTTTAACGACTGGATATAGCCCCATTTTACATTTATGAATACCTAGCTGGAATTTAATTTTCTTTCTGAATTATTTGGTTTGAGAAGTGAATATATTTATTGGAAGGACATTGTTTGCGAAATACTATCGAAGCTATTTTATTCTCTCAAAAGGAGCAAAACTGAAAATTTTCTTCCCTTCAAATTGCTTAAATAATATACCGCAATGAAGTTGCAAAATTATGTTCACATTAATAGAGCTAAAAATATTACACGCAGGAGAAATCGAGTCAAGAAAGTGCCTAGGAGTCAAGAGAATCCTGAATGGAATGGTGCACCAGCCTATGGCTTGGAGTCCCTTCGTAGAAGCACTTGGTAATTAGTTCAAAGATTTCATTATGAAATTATGCCCGAACCAGGTTCCCAACCATTAAACATGAAGTACCCGATGGGAAGGCCAAGAACTTTCTCATTGATATAACCGCGCCTCCTTGAATTTCCGACCGAACCATTAGCATGGCTGCCGCTTAATTGCCATCTTCGTTTATCACCCCTCTCTCGCTCTCGTCTTCACTTTCTCCGCAACCTATTTTGTCCTTATGAGCTTCTTCAATAGCGTTCACCTACACTCTTCGGCCCGTATTTATTGTCACTCCTGATTGGTTGGTAGAATTTTCGCTATTGGAGGCAAAGGATATTAAAACGAGTGAGAAGTTAGTAAATGTGTCGTTGGTGAATTTTATCAAATTTATACTATTCGTAAAGGCAATTGGACCACTTTTGATAAATAAAAAGACAAAAAGATTCCTGCAATAATATAAATAAAATTATCCCGCTGAGTTCCTTGACGTTCAGAAATTTCCTTAGTAATTTCATAAGTGGCATTTCGAGACAACTTGATGATTTTAATTTGAGAGGGTTGAATGCTCACCAAAATTATCTACCTCATTTTTTTGATTTTTGTGTTGCGATTATTTTCTGCATTATTTTCAATGGCAACTCTGCTAACTGCATTATTAGAATTATTTCTTTTGCACTTAAATAATCACTTGAATCGTATTTTTCATGCTATTGTAATCAAAGTTCTTTGGTAATTGTTTTTTTCTATATCATTATAGGGAGTAAAATTCCGTTCAATGCTCGGGTAAAGTCACCGGGCTAATTCAGCGATGATTACGTAGAACGGCATAATAAGGTGTCAGTTATACTGAAGAGTTCAATACCCAAAATGAAATGATTTCGTGTTTAACAGATGATAATAGACCTTTGTTCAACCGCGGGTTGGCTATCAATAAGCGTGGACTCAAAGAGATACCTGTTTGCCACGTCGTTTTTCCCAATCTTAACGTTACTGCTTCAAGATATCTCAATTTTGATTATGGTCCTACTCAGTAATTTCGAATTGAAGTAAATTTTAGTAGCGTTTTGCACTTCATAGTGAAAATATAAAGAAATTATATCATTGAAATTATGATGACACAATGCATCGAATCGCGTTTTTACAAGCACATTCTTGGCATTAAAAAGAGTGAGAAGAAAAAGAAGTTTTTTTCCACCATATCACACCGGTTATAGTTGAATTTATCGGCATAATCGAGATATGTAATTTCGTCGAAATTTCATCGTTTTCGAGGAAGAACATTTCGAGGCCTTATTTCATATGTGTTCTAAGGTTGCTTCAACCCCAAATGGAAAGTAAATTCCAGTAACATACTTTCCGCATCCAAATCCCCCTTCTTTCAGTTCCGCTCCCTTCCCCGTACCAGTAGGTACGACTTGCCTCTTCTATGTTGTGCCCGCATCAACCGCATTAGAGTCCGTCGTCCTTTATTGCCTCCACACCCTTCCCCTTCTTTCTTTATTTCATTTTCGAATGCACCGCGCCATTTCGCCTCTTTGCCACCGTCCACTCCCCCTCACCACCACGCTTATTTTCACTAACCAACTTTATTCACTGTAGTTTTTCCTCACCTCTTTTCAGGCATTTCCTCCTCTCCGTTCCCTCTCCTTTTCTTTGAATGATCCGCCGTCTCGTTAGCGGAAAGCCCCCTCCCCATTCAGTATACTTCTTTTCGAGACACACAGATTTTGGGTCTCTATTTAATTCAACTCTACGTCGACTTTCTGCGTGTTCCAACGCTTGTTTTGGTCCTGAGTGAAAGTTTTTCTCCTATGCTTTAAACGGAAATCGTCATCAGCATTTGACTCAGATGAGAAAGTTTTTTCATTTAGATATTTACTCGTGTTTCAATTGCTCTCAAGATTTCTTATCTCGCTGTACGGTAAGGTAAAATTTTGTTTATTATATTACTCTTTGTTATCTACAATTCAAGTAACACTTGCAGTCCTGTAGTCGTGTTTTTATGTAAGAAATATTATGCGTCGTTTTTTTTTTTGCTCATATCCATTATAATGGCGTCAAGTAATTCATCTGCCAGGGCATTTTCAAAGAGTCTCCTATTTCTTCTTCAGTATTCCTCAATGTTGATTTCAGATTCATTGCCGATTTTCGAAAATATCCTTATTTTTAAGGACCGTATTCTAACCGTATTCGCGGTCATCCTCATGCCAAAAAACGAATTTTTAAAATATTCCTTATAATAAGAGCCCGTTGGATTCAGATTTACTATGTTTTGTAATATCTGTCTCCTATATTCATTTCTTATTCGATAATATGCATCGTCTTTTATTATTTCGTATCGATTTGGGTGTTTTTAATTTTGAATTTTTTATGCGTGAATTGAATACGTACGCACCAAGACCCTCCCTCGGTACCGTGTCCTTCCACTTCCTAGAGACATGTGCAGAATGTTTTACCGTAGTATGCCTCCATTTTCCCCTTGGATCACCAAACGTCTTCATGGCCGAATACCCCTCGCCGGTAGTTCTATTCCCTTATCCGGGCCTACCTTCCCCCTATGCGGTCATGCATCGAATATTTCGTTACCTCATTCTACTATTTTATTGAGTGGATGCGTACGTGACATACATGCACCAGCAGGCACTCGTTCCAATGGTTTGGTCATCCCCTTCGCGGCTTGAAGTCCCCTATTCAACTTTGCATTGGCTGAATGCCTCCCATGGAATGATCATGACTTCCCCTTTGTCTGGAGGGCTCTCTGTTTGCTGTACCTTCCTACCAGCTCTATGTTACGTTTTTCTCTTTTCGTGCATTTGACTGTATCATACCTTGTACTATTATCAAAGCAATTGGCGATTGACACTGTCGCATTACAGCTTCACTCATTAAAATTTGTGATATGCTGTACGTAATTTGGCATTTTAAATTAACATAATGAAGGTATTTTGACACTTTGAGCAACGGTGACAGAAGCAAGCGAAACCTTATTGGGAAATCCAAGTTGAAAATCCCAAGATTTAGTGTACATTGTAGGCCTCACCAACAAGCATCATGACGTTTAAACGGTGCATATTTTAAATTGTAATACTTTGCAAACCATTGCACACATTACTTGAAGTAAGTGTAGTTTTCTCTTTCTAATCAACTCAAAACGATTTGTCAAATGTGATCAAAATCGGTGTCTCGAGGGGCAATTACCTTGTCGAATTTGGACGGAGTGACCCAGGTATTTTAATATTAGTTGATTATGCAAATGATGACACAGTGAAATGTTAAGACTATCTTTGATGCTCGTCCGTATCTAGGTACGTATTATCATTCTGAGAAAATGTTTTTCGTGGTTTTTGGGTCAGTAAATAACTTTCACATTGCTTATAAATCGTAGTCTTGCACATAAGAACGTTTTTACTTAGTACATGATTGTATTTGAGCGGCTTTTTCCGACTTGGGTTTCGAACTAATGTTGGACGCCAAGCTATAACGTGGGAAATGGGGCGAGGAGTAAGGAGAGCGGCCTGCAAATGCATCGCCTGCTCGGGTAATATGATTTAGCTCGGTCCACTCCCTAATATTCAAACGCTTGCCCAACTCGCTGTCCTCCTCCCCCTTTACTCCTCCATCGCTAACCTCATATACCCCACTGCCTTGCCTCCCGTCCCCTGAGTGACCACATTTTATATATTTCCCTTTCGGAGAAGAGGGAGGACAAAAGGGAGAGTGTGATGGGCTCGTGAGTTTACCATTCGGTCGAATTGGGAACACACGCCAACGGTGACGATGTTTAAAGACGCAGCATTCCCGAACGTCTTCCTTGTTCTCGAATTTCTCGCATTTTCTTCGGTATGAAAACAAATTTTTCGTTCACAACCTAAGCTATCATTGCTGAATTTTGCAGAGTATATTGAACGGACTCCTTTCCATGCTTGCTGGTTTCTCAAGGGTGAACAATTCATATCAGTGTTGCCTCAGGTTTATAAACTTTAATAATTGAGATACGGTAAATTGGGATAGCAGTCAACTCCCTAGACTCAAAGTATTTTGAAGATACCTGAAGTTTTAAACAAAAAAAAAGACAGAATGCGGTTGTAGGAGAGGAGAAGCTCTCTCTTAGGGTTTCAATGCGAGGAATCGCCTATCTTTTCTACTATTATTATGATTATTATTATTACATAAATTGTTACAAGTCGACCATAATATCGGGTGGTAACATAAAATCAGGAAGTATATGATACAAAGAAACAGAAACAGAATACATATCCATGGTAAAAATAATACACTAATTCTAATCTCATACAACTAAGAATTTAACATTGTCCCAATAAAACAATTTAAAACAATCCATTAAATACATAAATTCTAATATAATACAACTTAAAAATGAGCATTGACCCAACTTCACACTCTTTTTGAACCATATGTAATTAATCAATAGGTAAGTGATTCAAACTTCTTCCTAAAAATTTTGGCATTTGAAGGGAAGATCTTAAAAATCACTTCAGGTAGGTCATTCCACTCCTTTATTCCTCTATGTAGGAAGGATTTTCTCAAAATGTCTGTTTTCTGTTTTTTTAATTGAATTTTAAATTTATGGTCTTTCCTTCCTATGTAGCAGGGTGAGTCCAGCTTTAGACCTAATTCTTTCCAACCCTGCTCTTTTGTAAACGCTTATTGCATAGCCTATTAATGGTTGTTCTCACTTTTAGAGGTTTCCATCCTAAGCTCCCTAGCATAGCAGATACACTTTCCCCTCTTCCATGTTTCCCTAGAGTGTACCTGGCTGCCTTTCGCTGAACCCTTTCAAGCTTAGAAGATTCATTGTTGATATATGTCTAGTTGAATACTTTTCCGTGTATTTACGGGATCCTTTCCAGAAATTATTGGAAAAATACTCCATAGTTTATAATTATCAAAGAAATTTTGCAAAATTTTCTTGGGCATATTGAGAGTTGCAGGTTTTACGGCTGATTGTGATCTTTCATCGGGCCAAATGCAATTCCAAGTTTTGTTAACCTCAATTAACGCCATTTTTATTCTTTTCGCTAGCCTGTGATAATATCTGTATCATATTATACGCGAGTACACTCAGTACATTCCCGGTGCTTAAACGATTTGTACTAATTTAGATTTAAGAATTCAAGCTAGAAACTCAATTAATTCTGATTTTGCGACTAATTTCCCACTGAGGTGGTAAATATGAGATTCACTTTAGAAAAATAGTGGTGGATGTACGACGCTACCTATTTATAAAAATTGTATGTTAGGGAGTTGACTAAATCTTTATCCTGTGCTAATCAAGAGACATAACTATGGAAGAAAATCTTTTTATCCTTCGTCAATCAAAATCAATGTTATTAAATTACATGCTGAAGCTTGAAATACCTTCTTAAAGTATGCAGGTGAAAGGTGAACGAAAATTCTTGGCAATAAAACTTAATTTCTTTCGTAGGGTGAGACGGATTTACAAGGCCACTTGCGCCATGGAGTAGGAGAAAGAGGGCTGAAGGATAACCGTGTCCCAGTACTTTGCCTAGGAAGAAAGGCACTCACGAAATCGCGTCTTTGCGTCCGATCCGACGGACGAAGATCTGTATTTCAATTACCCTTATCAAATCATCGAAGTAGCGGTCACAATTCCTTATGAAGCCCTGGGATTTGAACTCAGGCCTTCGGGGTTGGTTTGTTGAAACATTGATTACCAAATCAATCCCATATTAATTTATGTGTGACATGAATTGAGAGGTTGACTACCAAACTTATTTTGGCAAGGGGCAAACTGATAATAGTTTCGTGAAAGTAGTGCAGCTTTGTGAGGGATGCTGCTTTCTGTGAAACGGGGAGGGGGTTGCAATTGGGGTGGTTGCAAATGCGAGGTGCATTGCGCGGTAGGGTATAGAGGCCTGCGGGACTTCGCTCTGGGAACAAGGGGTCGTAGAGGGAGTGCGAGGGAATTACGCAGATTGGGGAGAAGTGCACGTGGACAGGCGGGGGTTGGAAGTTGTGCGCGGGACCCCTGGAGGCGGTTCTGGGCTTTCGTCGGCCCGAAGAGGTGTGTGAGGGGGATTGGTCGATGGAGAAATGATTTCACTATAGATGTAGGGAGGGGGTGGTGGGTGGCTACTGATGGGTTGGACCCTCTCCTCCCCGCCCCCCAGGTCGGACCGAGGTTCTAACGCTATACATTGGGGTGGGCCAATGCCTCTCCCTCTAGCACTACCACGATTGATAGATTGATTAAATTCCCCGATACGAGTTCGTAGGGGGAAGGGAGTGTTGGAATAAGAGGGAGACCGGGTAGTAGAGGGGCCTAGTTAGAGGGACAGTGCATTTTAGGGGGTGGGGAAGAATGAGTCAGGAGTGGAGTGCACCGCTGTGGAACGATGTATCCACGCTCATATAGGAACCTACTTCTAATCGGTACCGTCCGTCATGTTTGATAGGTAAGAATTGATGTATTATTAGCGTGAATAATTTGACATGAGACTGGAATTGGGTGTGGTAATTTACATGATATCATTTGTTCCACCGAAAAAGATAATGGGTTCCAAGCGTAAATGATCAATTGTGAACAAGTAAATTTCTTACATTTCCACCTCAAAATACGAGCTAAGCACTCTACGATATAGCCATGACATTAAGTAGTGAATTATACCCTCTTATAAATATTTTGATCAACTTTTCATCTGTTAAAAACAACTTTTCATATTAAAAAGACATGTTTTCCCACAATCTGGGTTGTAAAAATTTAATATTTATAGACAACAGGACTTGGTGCAGAAAAATAATTTTGCATTTCATTTAATGTGCTTTCAGGCGTGGAGAACTACATTTATTTTTGGCCATGGATGGTACTCCATCGAAAACGGTAATTGGCATTGTGATGGTTAAACCACTAACTTGCTTATGTATCAGTGTTTCATCGTTGTGAATTTGAATTTTCTGAATAATAACATAAGAAAACAATTATCTTGTGGCGCCTATGGGCACATGATTAGCTATTTGGGAGGCAAAGAGCCGGATAGGGTGGGGAAGATTTAAGTTCCAAGACAATAGGAGTAGAATGAGTGAGGACGGGGTTTAGTGGGATGGCAGGTTTCGAAGTTTGTCGGTGCTATATTGCTCGCTCCAGCCTGCATCTGAGGCGGAAAGAGCAAACTTTAGATTGGCATTTAAACTTTACGTCTAAGCTCGGAAAGTAACGATAATTACGGTTTAGGGAAGAGGTTTTTACGGGTCGTAGAAGCAGAGTGAACGAAGTAGTGAGTAAGGGGTTGAAATTGGAAGAATAAATATAAGGGTGGCTTAGTGTAACGCCCTCGGAGACGAGAATATTTGCTGCGCCCCGCTGTTAGGCGATATTTCGGCGAAGTTTCTCCGACGAACAGAATTACTTTATCTCAGTCCTCGCTTTTACGACGGGTTAAATTCTAATAAGGGTTGTAAGTGTAACGGAACGTGTCTTCTTGTCTCTTGCAAATGGCGGGTGTTAGTCTTTTTTATTTGTTGCTCGATAAGATTCATGTCTCTACAATTGGGGACTGGGATTAGGACGTCAAATCCTCTGAAATTTTATTTTCGTATCGCGATAGCTACGAGAATTGAAGGGATGTAAGAACAAGGATTTTTTCATAAAAAAGAGGTTTTGGTTCTAATTTCAGTGATTTGTTTTATCGGATCAAACATTTACATTGTAGTGTTTGAAATATCATCTCTTTAAGTATTAATTTATTCGGTACGTCGTCAATGTGCGTAGATAATTTTCCTCAGTGTATATTTGTGAGCTAATTCGCATGCTAAATAATTTAACGTCAAACAAGCTCTCATGTTTGGATACTTTGAATGAGGATTATTCGCGCACTGCGGCTGGGCCTATTGTTGGATCCTTATGGAGGTTAATCAATAACTTCAGTCAAACGGAAATTTGAGAGAATTTCTTAGGAATTTGGCAAAAATTACAATGTAAAGTGTAAAGAAAGATTTCATAGCCGTAAATAATACTTAGAACAATTTTCTCACCCATCCTGGAAATTTTTCTCAATTGTTCTTTTATTTCCTGCAAAACATATTGTGCACCTACGTTTGATTTTATCTACGCATCTACAATTTTACAGAGATTTTAGCGAAGGCGAGAACAAGGAGACATTCTCAGACCCTCCAAGCAACGAGTAAACGTCTTAATTAGTCAGGGTTTTAACATTTTAAACGCTCCTCAACCGAACGGCGCGTTTGAACAAGTAATCTGCACTTGGGGACCCGTTTCCCTGATTTGCATGGGCGAAATGTGTGCGTTCGGGCACGAGGAGACGCACGCACATGATCCCCTCATTAGTCGCAATATCCCACACATTAGCGTGGGAAGGGGCGTGATTTACATAGAAAACGCGTCGGGAAATCAGCGCCCAGGCAACGGGCGGGCGCGCCACATTATTACGTCATTCCGAGCGAATCCTCGGCCCTTCCTCGAGCTCCTCATGCAAATGGCAAGCGATCCGGGAAAGGGGTTGCCGAAGACAAATCGTTTATTGCTCAACCCTTCAGTCTGCCACCCACCTACCTTTACCCCTCCCTCTCTCCCACTCTGTTGCGTTTGTCTCCGCGGGAACCCTCTGCGGAGTCTTCGGCCATAAATCTACCCTTAGCCACTCAGGCAGTTAAGTTCCCAGCTTGAGATCGACAAAGTCGCGGTGACGCGGTTTAGAACCAGGGTGAGGGAGAAATGATGCTTCTTCAGAATGTTATGCTCGATACACAGTTCATCTGATAAATTTATGGTGGTGGTACCTTAACGACGTCATAACTGGTAAAGGTTTGTCTATACCTCAATATTGGGATCGTTTATGGACTTCTTCTAATGTATTTTTTGCAGTGTATTCTTGCTTCATTGTGAATAAAAATAGATTGATTTTCTCTAGGTTATCGAGGCAAAGGATAGTTTTTGGCTTTTTTTTATTTTGGTGGTAATGCAAAATGTGAATTTTTCCCTGCCAATATTGTATTCCGACAGAGATATTGTATTCCGAATCCCTTTTAGGAACCTGATGATGGCTTACTGCTGAAACTCAGTAGCAACCCAGTAAAAAAAAATGATTTCACCAGTTAATATTGTCATGGTCATTCATTTTCATTCATTCATACACTATCCTCGAATGAATTTCATAGATTAGGTTTTGTAGCTGAAAATCTGACATTACTTACCTTTTGGCTATCGAGTCATACGTATATGACTTGCAAATTTCATTAGAAAACTAATATTTAAGCTAACATAAGATTTCATATTCATTCGGAAAATTATTTATTAATAAAATTTTAGCTTTTTAAAAAAAATTGCTTGCGATGCCAATTCCATTATTGTGCTTTGTTAATGCGTTCGTTCTACTCCATTTTATCGTAGCCTTTTTAGGAATAATGTCGGTGGAAGGCTTTGCTTAGGTTGTGGCGCCAGATTTTCATTGTAATGCGCAATAAATGGTTACTTTTCAGTTTAACCTTATACTTTTTTTTGATCAAGTCTGTGGTATAAAAGTTGTTTGTGAGAAGCCAAGAGTTTGGCGCTGAAAGCGGAGAAATTTCCGTGCATCGTTTCGATCCATAGGCTAATCCCAGTTTTATTCTTGTCATTCCGATGAGAAGGTGTCGTTTCGCGCCTCGTAACAATGTCCCAGCCCGGCTCACTTGCCAGACACCCATAGTGCGTTCCCCAGCCTCCCGTATGCGGGCCCTGATCCAGGAAGATCCACGCCTCGCCAGAGCTTCCGGATTCATCCCCCGGCATGCCCCGCTTCCATTGATATTGCGATCACCTCATCCGAATATCCACCCTCCAGTCAATCCCCCCACTTTGGAATTTTGAATTGGCTCGTTAGCGCCGGAGCCTACGTACGCAGCATGTATGTACGTAGCATCCGTTCCCCCTTCCAGGATCCACCCTCACGGAGTTCACTGAATCCCACCCCCAAAACCCCCACCGTCCATTAAAATCCTGACTATAGTACCTCATGCTCTTCTGCGTACCGCAGGCCACAAGCAGCATTCTTTGCGTTCGTTGCAAACCCCTGAAAAAAACCCACTCCCTGGGCCTCTATCCTTGGTTTTCCCATCCCCGCCTCCCTGGTCCACGGACCCTGATAAGAGATCCTTTCTCCCCCCCCCCCCTGAAAGCCATGCACCCTAGAGTCGGGTCTTTTCGCATACCCTTCGGCTGTCTGTGTGCGTATGCAGATTCGTGGAGTAATGCTCCCTTTTAAAGCCATCTCCTCCCCCACGATGTCCTGAGGCACTAGAGCCTGTGAACGGCGTGGGGTGGAGAGTAATTTTTTTTTAACGGAGGGGGAGATGGAAGAATAAGAAAGCTCTCGGGACCTGCATTTGCACGCGGATGGAAGAGATAACGGGGGAATTTTGTGGAGGAAAAGTAGAATGGAATTAGCGCGCGTGGCTGTGGAATAGCCCTCTTAGTGTGCAGAAATGTGATGAGTAGAATTGAATAATCCTCGTCGAAAAGAAAGAATATTTTATTTTTGAAAATATTCTTATGGAATCTGTATGAGTGACTTTATTTAAGCTTGCATGGAGAACTGTTGTCAAGTGCTTATGCTGTGAAATGAAAAAAAAACATGGCTTTGCTCTGAAATGTATTATTCGGTCTATACCAATGGTGCATCATCTGTTACTGTCTCAGTTTGGTATATTGAGCTTTTACTTATAGATCCGTTGCAAGAAATGTTTAATGATTGATTTCAGTCTGATTTATAAAATATCACTCATATTTTTTCATCTCCACTTAACGAGGGAAGTTATGTATTCTCTTTCAATTCTTTAACGTTGTCATCTGATGTTGATGCCGTTGTCGGTATCTCTTTAGTCAATATGGTTAAGATATTTTCTATCAATCGTCAGCTAGGAGCATATATGAATTATTCACTTTTATTATTTTCGTTCACATTGCTAAGTAAGTGTGCATGTATTTAAAATTTCTATTCTACAAATACCATTCCATATCTATGTATTCTATAAACCTTTTGCAAAATAGAGTGTCGACACCAGATTTAATACCATTGATGTCTGTCTTTTTTATATGAATATTTAGCAGATTGTCTGAGAAAACTGAAACAGCGATAAATTTTGAAGATAACAACCACCATGGACTTTCGAACAATTGGTGTAAATATGTTTCTTATTTTGTTAAAATTCATGACGCGGATACCAATGGCTCTTTTACCATCAACAAAAATTCTTCGGCCGCTGAAATGCTGCACATTCACGTGTGTATTGAGGGATGTGAGATATCGGGCGGTGGTTAGTTAGGTCACCGATGTTTTCTCTGCGGGGTAGGAGGAGGAGTAGTTTGATGAATTCAGCCGATGAGTTGGAAAAGAAGCGAGTCAGCACGAGTGACGAGCGGAGAACAACACCCTGATTCGAAGAGGGGGAAGAGAGGCAGCGTGGGCACGGGTCCTTTTTTTATTGGATGGAAAGGGCGCCAGGCGATGAGGGAGCAATAATAATGGAATAAGAGGTTCGTTCCTCCGTGGGACGATTGTGCAGCGTGCGGGAATAGGAAGGACGGCTAGGGAGTTAAGATGAAAAGTATTCCTAAGGGATCGGGGGGGTCGCAATATCGCGGAGGGGTAGGCATTCGCTCGTCCTACTTGCAGACATAGAGGAGGAGAAGGGAGTTGAGCCGTGCGCGTATGCATTGTTGGTCGCCAGAGCGACCGGGGAAGTGGTAGAATATATGCTGGGTGTGGGAGGGAAGCAGGCTGGGAGCGTTTGGTTTGGGTGCCCATGGGACGCAGGGTGGTTCTGGCGCGGGAGGGTTCCATGCCCTCCCAGCCGTGTACCCAAGGGATATAAGGGACTCGAATGAGCGATGTAATCGCCGCAGACGCGCTAAGAGAGTCCGGGAGTGTTGTCCGGGAGGAAAGGGTCCGTACGAGCGGGAATTCTTTCATTGGTGTGAGGAGTTGGGATGACAAATCCGCTGTCGTCGTCTGGAGTCCCTCTCTTTTTATTTCCATACCTATTCTTCAGTTCCTCCCGCAGGACGTTATAGTTTCCATTCAGTTTTTTTTCTTACCCTTCAACGTTCATGCATATCCCAGACTCGTAACCGTTGGATTTTTTTTTCGTTTTTCCAACCTGTTTTTTTTTCTTTTTTGAAGAGGGTCGATTGAGTTTATTGGATTTCTTCTTGTAGTCTGACTTGAGGTGTCTGGGGGCGTAATTCTTTCGGACTCATAATGCACGTTTCTCTGTGGTGTCTGAGGGAGCGAGTTTGGTCCATTTGGTTGGACTAAGCGTTTTATCTCGCAGAAAATATTAATTTTTCTTTATGGGTGTTCTAAAGGTTAGGCGTAAAGTTGTCACTTCGTGTCAAGTACATTAATATTTTTAAAACTCAGTGTTCGCGCCGCGCTTTCTTTCTGCGAATAGGGAGTGTCTGCCCTTGTTTACGATTTCTTGGCTGAGGTTCGGAGCGGTATGATTCACCTCACCTCGTAATGTGCCCACGCGATTTGCCGTCGTCGTGTGCAATAGTTTAAAGAGTAGGTAGGTTTCATGAACCAAAAAGTCATGTTTTTGGGTATTGTTTTTGTCGGAGTATACTTTTAACTTTGTAATAACCTTATGATTTTACCTTATAATAAAGAGTAATATCATGAGATTTATAAGTTTCTCATTTTTTTTAATTCGGGAAACGGATCCCTAAAGCTCTTCTGTCATCACCAAGACATTCATATACCTGTGTCTACCATACGTAAATGGTGCAGCGGAGCATGATAGCAAATATATGTATATCGCAAGATTTTAAATAGAATTGGTGTAGTAGTCCTTCCACTTCCTGATAAGGTTTTGTAACGTTGAACACATCACCTTATTATTATTTCCTATCACAGTCAACATGGTATGGCCATTATTGTCATAAATATTTCCTCATACTGTTATTAAAAATTAATAAATGAGTTACTACTCTCAGAATATTTATTTAGCGGACAAATGTTTATAAATTTATTCGCCAGAGAGGGGTGTGGTAAAAATAGATGGAGAGAAATTGTAACTCTAGACAATGAGGGGTAAATTTTGGTGTTGGGTTGGCATCAAACTACTCTGTGAGCTTTCTAGCTGTATTCACAATTTCGGGTGGGTTAATAATAGAATTTTTTCATGCGATCTGGATTATAACCACCTTCTTCCCTACAGTGACCCAACATTCCAGCCAAGTTTCTTTCTGTCATGTGCGCTGGAAGTGTTTGAGGTAGTCCCACTCTTTTTATTGACTAATAGATTTAGCGCTCCCTTAAATCCCAGCTTATGCGTAGCTATTTAGTTGATGCACGATACCATCGTCAAAAAGAGTAGTAGTGCTCTCCCCTCGTCCAATTCGTGCTGGATGTATACACCCACCAATGGCCCTCAGGCTGAAGCCGGTAAATTTGAGCCTCCATTAATTAATCTTACCGTCAAAGTGCATTAACCCTTTTCCGACTTGCACCATTTTGATTCCCTCACGAGTCATATGCATCACCTGCATTGTCAGCTCCGGTACCGGACCGCTCCAACCCTCGCGGGGCCCGTTACAACGATTCGTCTCCCGTAACACCGTTCGACGGGCTAGCCGGACGAAGAAATGAAGGGTCGGGTGAGAGAAAAGAATTCTCCCGTGTGGAATAGGCTGCACAACAAGGGAGAAAAGATACACAACGCACGAGCACTTGAAGGACAAAAGAGTGTTGGGGGTAAGGGCGTCAGGAGTAGTTAACGCTAATGGAAAACCCATCGGAATGACGCAGCGCGATACAAATGAAACACGATATTCACGCGGGGTTGTGCCGTGGGGGAGCGCCGTGAAAATGGATACAGTTGGGGAGGCTAGGCCCGAAAGGGGTGTGTCGGGTGAGAGAGATTTCCCTTAACGGATATTTTTAATGGGATAGGGCATATCATGTATTTTTTCGGCCTTGATTTATTAGCTCGTGGAGATGGTTCGTCCCCAAATACTCTCGGTTGGTTGGCTGCCACAGTGTTTGAGGTGCGGCCCCGACAGCGAAAACTGGTCTATTCCGCGACACTGAGTCTACTCACATATCTTGGAGGGTTATTTGAGAATTTCACCGGGTCATGTTGTCCATCACGGCCGATAAGTCGATGAACGAGTCGTCCGTTGAAACTTTGGCCGTGATGGAGAACCTTACCCGGTGGAAATCACAAATATAATTCCGCGGTAGTACAATACGCCGGGAAAGCCTGCGATCATTCTTCTGCTCGCATACCTTTCGCGAATCTTTCAAAATTTACTTTTTCAAGAATGCATACTCGTCATTTAATATTTATTCTACTTTATAGAACGACTTGAAAGAAATTTTTAGCCGTCAGTGACCATTTTGCTCCGTAGACACCATTGGCGTGGAAACCATTAAGGCGCCGCTCGTCGCTCACATTACTTTCGGACGTCGCGACGCCGCCATTGAATTCTAAGGTCGGCGCCCATTTCTCGCATGTAGAGACCGGCAGCTAAGGTCGTTTGCACCATTAAGGGAAGAGATGGAGAAATAGGAAATGACCTGGACTTCCATTAGCATATTCTGTGGTCGTCGAGAGAAAAATAATTCATTCGTGATATAAGCAGTAGAATCAACGGAATTTTCTGTGAAGATGTTCGTGGAATTAATAATTTTGAATTATCTCTGTATTAGGCCTAAATGGTGAGCAATCTACTTGGCTGAATGAAGATTTCCCGGTTATGAACCTCTTAAGTTGTAAGATTAGCCCTTTAAATATCGCACCTACGTTATCTATAAAGTCTTGGTTCCGTGACAGTTCTGTTGGGGCAGCGACGTACTACCAAGTCGGGTATAAAAAGCTGACCATTGCACAATTCAAGGGAAATACATTGGAACGAGATGATGGAGGGATTTCAGGGAGTCCTTCAGCTCGAAAAAATACCCAAGTCCCTATTTTGGGATTTGATTTTGAAGGAATCGTTACAGTTGGTAAATTACAACAATAAAGCAACTGTATCAGTTGGCATCTACACAGCATTACAATTAGGTGTTCTCGGGTCATTAGATAAATATTTAATTCCTCTAAATACCTTGTGATATGATACAATATGATTTAGAACCATTTTTTTACCATTTTAAGAACACCTTTTTTGTCCATATAGATTAGTGAGTCAAGTTTAGATCGCCCAGATTTGAACTCAGGCTCTCGAGGTTGAGGGAAGTAGAATGCTAGAACTGTATTCATCACAATAATTAGATCCTAGTGGATTTAGTTCCTGGGATGGCCGTTGGAGACGCGACCTATAGCATTGCGCGGGCTCTTGGGCGGCTAGAGAGGGAGATCTATTAGGCCAACGCACTCCACAAGGCGCAATGAATCAAGCGTAGATTGCCGGAACGGGCTTGGGGGTGTGAGTGTGCCGCGGGAGGTTGGGGATGAATGTTTTAAAGGCGATGTTGTCGCGGAGGTGGGAGTGTAGGTACAATTAGTGTTGAGAGGGAATCATTGTCGGTGGGCGGTACCCATCGCTGAGAATGAGATACCCCGGGCTTGGGGTTCCGATTGTGTTGAGCCCCGGCGGAGCGTATGAGTGTATGTGGGAGAAAGGACCCGGAATGAGAATGCTTTATGGAATATCCTCTTTGGCGGCATTGAGTTTCCCTCGCGTGAGGAAGATCTTCGTCGTGTTTCTCTGTCTCCCTCTTTCTCGAGGTGGAGTGTGGTTTAGTTATCTACCCGGGTGAAGTATTTATCGCTTCTTCTCGATTTTTGTGGCTGGGTCCACGCCCTTTTTATTTGCATTGACTGTGAGGTCTTCTCAACGCGCCTATTCCTGTTTCATTCACAATTCATAGCTTTAATGGGACGATAAAAGTATGATTTGAATAGCATATTTTTCGGTGTTCCTAACCAAAAATTGTTTTTGCTACAATTGATTTGGAGTGCTTACATGGTCACAAGCTTTGTGTTGCTTGTTTTAAAATTTTCTATGAAGTTTATGAATTTTTTCTATAAAACGTTCGTATGGATTTAATTCCTCAGGCACATAATGTTAAGCATTTTAATATAATAGCGGTTTAGGCAAAAACGTGAGGAGTTATTGTAACCTTCTTATTGCTGAAGTATTAAGCTAATCTTGAAATGGACTTCGATGTTACTTCCCCTTATCGGCATCAGTCATTTTTATGATGGGGGAAAAAAAGCATTATGCGTGCCATGCAGAATCTCAAAATGCTATTATCTTATTAACAAGCCTATATTTTATTCGCTCCCATTATATGTGCATCCAGTTCTTAAATATTCTTTTTAATTCTGAAGGTAGTTAAAAATGTTTTGGTGCCAATTGATTCACTAAGAGTCTCGCGTGTCATCAAAAGAGTATTAAAACTCGGTATGCAATCATAATGCTGTAACTTCCAACTCCTCTAGATGTTGAATTGTAATTTGTTGTTCTTTCTTCATTTGACTCTCGTATTATGCTCATTTCAATTGAAGGATCAATGCGTGTGCTATTGTTTGAGTTTCTATAGTTGACAAAAATTTTATTTTAGAGGCCCGTCTCCTTTGGAATCTGGAAGTCGCTCATAAATTCCGAAAAATTTGATAGGAATAAAGTATTAATAGAAATATTCAATTATTATTTTGACCGTATCCGTTGAATATCCATCGAATCGGTGCACGCTAGATTTTTCCTTGCAGTAGGTTCATAATTAGTCTTTGTTAATTAAACGTTGTTGTACATTAACTTTATTACTCTTTTATCGGGTCTTTTCCAGTAAATCTTACCCTTATGTATCGTTTTCGCTGACGTATTAGTCATCATAGTAATTGCCACACTCTGCACGGCTCCCTTCCATTGAGATAGGCGCAGTCTGCAATGGAGCCGGCAGACGAGGTAATGGGTGAGGAAGGGCGATGAATGGCGCCGTATAATACGTTTTCCAAAATGAATAACCCGCCGCCGAGGAGACGGTTGATGAGGTGGGCTGAAGGATGGGGTAGAGCAAGGTGGGAACAGCCGCATTCGCAGATAAGGAGGAATTAGGGCGTTGAGAGCGGAGAGGCCGTTCGCACCCTCCGGGGCGTCGCAGGACTCCGCGCCGTGCCTCCCGCAATGAGTAGAGAGGGGTGTAGACCTGAGCTGAGTGAAGAGAAGGGGATGGCTTGTATGTGTGCATAAGGTGATGCTTACATTTCAAAAGTGATCCCTTTTAAGAATTAGTGGTCTCAAAATGTGCGAATTGGTGAAAAAAAAATTACATAAAAGTTCCAGGTTCGTGCGACGCCGGGCAGCGGTGCTTAAGGCGGCCGAAGGCGCCTGAAGGGCATAATTGCAGTTATTATCAATGTTTAGTTTTTTGATCCTGATAACACGTTTTCTAAGGTAAGCATAATACTTTGAGAGTCTCTTGGGCAAAAATTTCAACCGTTTAGTCGTTCCTTCATGCCGAGACTCTGCCTCACTGCCAAAAAAGTTGTGTGCAGCACGAATTGGAGGGTTCTCAATTCCACCGCTAGAATTGTTGTTGCTTCACGTGCATTAAAATTAGCACTCAAATTTGCCACTCGAGCCGCTACCAATCATCTTTTACCACTTTTCTCGAAGAAATACATTGCAGTTATATTTAACTCAGCCAATAATACCTATAAATCACACATTTAACGCATGCAAGACGACTGTCAACTAAAAAAGTCTATTTCCACTACGATTAATGGCGAAAGTCACATTGAACGAGATACAGCTGACGATTGGCATCACCGAATAAAATGCGAGCAAAACGGCTACAGATGCAACGCTTAAACGCTATGCTCTTGGCCCCTCTTTAATGAAGTCCCCTTGGCGTGCAGCATTTATGCGAGGAACCGGACGGACGGGAAAATCTTCCTTGGAACTACAATCTGCATTCGATACTGTTCTCTGCTGACCCTCCGACAGTAGATACTTTCAAATAGCCGTAAGCGTGTCAGATATTGCGATTATTGAAGAAATAAGTAACATAGTCATAGGAGGTAGAGAATTTTGGTGAAAAAATTGATTTTGCAAGGGCCATAATGAGCTTTCGGTAGTGATGCTGTGAAATACAACGTAGGTCTATGAATAAACTTTCAAATTATTAATAAAATTTATTTTATCGGAGTAATTATGCTGATATATGTGAAATAATTTCCAAATATTTAATTAAATTTTCTGATGTTCAATAAATTTTGCTAAGAACTAATTGCTTATAACAGATGTACTCTTATTACTCTATCTCAATTTCTAGTCGTTTTCTGAATAATCTTATGAGTACTTACTCAGTCTGGAGGCCAACGATGGCTAACCAAGGGCCCACCGCCGATATTACGTCGCGCCAAAAGGTCTCTTTTGTGTTAGAGAGCTCAATCCCTGGCCGAGAACTAGGCCAATTGAGCTATTCAGTAGGTATCTACGTGATGCACTGCTAGTCACTTCCAGGGTTCTTGGATGGGGTCATTGTTAGGCAAGAGGAACAAAGCTGAACGTGCACAATGTTATAATGCTCTAGATCTAGGTGCAGTATTTGTGACTGAGGAATGCTCCGAACAACCAAGGGAAGAAAAATACTCCTACTACGAAGGTCTTGGGTATTTCAGAAAATTTATAAATATGGGTGAAATGAATGGCTGAGGCTGATACTTTGTGAAAGTCTATTGTAGGATATGAACCTTTTCTAATAAATATTTATTTAATATGGAGTCAAAATGTTTTACGTATTTCATTTCCATCGATAAATGTGGGGCTGATTGAGCAGATACAGTGCACGCGAAAACAAATTTGTCAATCGCGATGAAATTTTCGGTGGTGATTTTATTTCGCGCGGGAAAAATGTATATTCGAGTATTTTAGCTGCTGTACCTTATAAAACGCTTCATTTTGTAAGCGCACGAAGTCCGGTCGAATGTCTATAGCCGCACCATAATCGCACTTGCTCAATACAACCGCCAATCCCTTTACCTATCCATCACCCGCGTAAATGGACAGTGGAGATACCGAGAGTGGAGGGAGTGAGGGAGGTATAGGGTTTGGTTCATTGGGGACGACGTCATTAAAATCTCCGAGAGGATGAGAGAGGGGAGTTTGGAACATAGAGTGCTTGCACCCCATCGGCCTTTATAGTGACTCATTAATGGAGTCCAGGGGAACGTACGGATGGAGGAGGGGGTGTTTTAGAGTCGCGAGGGACGCGGATGGGTGGTTGGCATGGGGTGCTTTACTTTCGAAGCTGGGTAGAACGATGCAGGGAGAGACACACACACTGGTTGAGGGAGAGTGTTACTCGGCCAAGCGCATCGGATTGGAATGGAGGCGGGTAATCCCGAATACGAGTCAAGCAGGGACAAGGAGGGAGAGAATTCAAGGCGTCCCGTACCGGAAGCATTACCAGCCAAACCCGCCCGCCTCCTTCTCTTCTGCGTCACCCAAAAACCATCCCTTTCGCGACAAAACCTCCCCTAAACACACTGGTTAGGGTGTCTTGCCAAGTTTTTTTTTTTCATTTTTTGTGTTCTTGTTTTTTTTCTTTTCCAGCCTTTAGTCATTTTTGTCAATAATTGATGGGGTGTTTTCTCTCGCAAATGACGCTTGAAATGAAAGGACACAGAAAATTTATGGGACGTGGATTCTTAGCTCATTTTGTCCTACACTTCATCCCCCTGCCACCTTCATTGTTTCTCTTTTTTCCCGGGGTAAAAGATGCGGTTTTTCTCCCCTGGTGAGACATTTTTTATCGGAATTTTATTCGTCCTTTTATCGTTATTTTACGTGTTATGCTTCCTTTTTTTCTCTGGGAAAGTTCAAATATCTTTGGGAAATCTTTGTTGCAGAAGCATAAATTTACACTCAAGGAGTTTGAATGACACCAATTGATGAGTCAGTGAAATTTTCTGAAGCATGAATCACTACAAGACGCAGTCAAAGTAGCAATATATTTCACATTTCGTACATTTTTCTTTTAAATTCTTTTTTAGAGTGTTTCCATTGCTACATTCTCTTTAGCTCTGGTTGTTAAGGATGACTGTTCTTTCATGGATCCATAATTTGTAATTTTCAACGTGATCCAGTCATTATTCACATGAAATATTTTTTCTATAGTTGTTGTTTCAATAGGTTAATCAGGCACCAATGCGCCTTCCGAATTTAATTCTCAACAAGATTTTGCCGTGGGAGTTATAGAAACTCTTAGATTGGATCTTACTACTCCGTAATCTTTGTCTGACTTAACTCCTCATCCTCGCTTTCTTCCTCTCATCAGGTTTTAATCAGTTTTAAGGAATGCGTATTTTCACTATGTCAAAGGCAATTGCAAAAAGAAAACGTTTTCACGCACTTAGTAGAGTAGTGAAAATGTTAAGAAGTTGGAGCACAGAGTGAGTCACCGTCTGGCGCGTTAATTGTTCCGCGTTTAAGAAGTAGGAGAGGAGGAAAGTGTCCGAGAGAGACTTTGCGTCGGAAATCTGATGATTGGCGGGAAGGGCGGATTGGGAGGTGTTTCTGGAATAGGCAGTTTGGCAGGCACGACCGGAGTGAAAGATTTTAAGGGGTGAGGAAACAAGAGATTAACGTGGCTTATGCTAAATAGATTCTCCTCCGCGTTCAAAATAAGAATTGGAGAGAAGTCGTGCAGTCTTGTAAGATGCGAGCCTGGATGAAGCGTATTCGTTGTCAGATGCGATTGCGGAAAACATTTTAGGACATCTCACTCACGGCGTGAAAGTTATAAGAGGTACAGTGTGTAGGAACGACTCTAGGAGCGGCTTTTGGGAAAGATTTAAGAAAGCGCTCGCATGGAACAAGATCACGACTCGTGATTAGAGAGTTTAAATTAAAATTATACGGTGTGAGCCTGCCAGGTGTCCTAGGTCACGACTTGAAGGCTATTGCTTGAGTGGTCATATTGTAGTTGATGCATCATGTCGAGAGATATGTCGAATATAAATTTGTCCGCACCAAAGTGTTGTTCATTGAAACATTTGGTCATGATTGTATTCAATCGCAGTATAGGGATCAATTACTTGCCATTATTTAGTTTATGTCAAGATTGCTCCTGTAAAAAGTGCCTGTATGATTTAATATGAAAATGGATGCTACTAAAAGGCTATTTTCCCAGCATAAAATGAAGAGTTCCTAAGAAATAAATATCCTGAAAGATAGAGGTTTTCTGGTACTATCTCAAACAGTCGTTTTCCCCCTACAGTGATAGATGTTTATCATGATGTTATCGGGGTTAGTAATCGGTCGTAACTGGTATACTAGTTATTTAGTGTTCAAAAAAATACAACCAATTGTTCTACCGGCAAGGTCGTAGGTATGTAAACCGAAAGCGGTCGCCCAGAATTATCAATAAAATGAGGTATACGTATGTATTGATGGCCAAAGTAAATTTACGGAGCAAAGCGTGGGTGTATCGGAGGTTTTACCCTATAACGTCTTTGTTTGGAGCAAGAGGGTAATTTTGTCATGAAAGTTTGGGATAAGGAATAGTTATAGAGAAAGGGATATAGCCCCGAAGAAATACTCTGAAGTCATTGGCAAGAAGGGGAGGAATGATCGTTTGTCTAGAGGTATCTTGGAGAAAAGAGGGTGAGAATATCGGAAGGATGTACGATGTAGTTCAAGACAGAGGGATCGGGGATTGTATTCGTAACGAAGCAGGGAAAGGAGGGTGATGGGTGCATAAAAATGAAGTGGGGTGCATCTGAGGGAAACCGGAACGCAAAGCAAAATTCAGGTCAGAGTTCCTGAGAAATGACGTCTTGACTGAAGTTTTGAAAGAGGCGAAACCAACTTATCCCGTTGATATTCGTTGAAGGAGGAGATGAAGGAACTCTCGAACCCATACTGGATACACGATAAGGCCAGTCATTGGTGGAATGATCGCAAACAATGCACCCCAAGGATCCTGTCATAAAACGGCAATTGTGGCAACTCGTGGAACTCAAATGGCGGGGCAATTCGTTTTATTAGATTTTATAGCCAACATTTGGAAATTGGGCGTACACGATTCAGTCGTGTCGCTGCTTGCGGTGTTCGGATAAATTGGCCCTTGTGGAGTTCTTCAACTATTGATTTCGTGCGTAGGAAATGTAATTTTCGTTTAGTACATTATGACTTCATTTCTTGCGACTGACATTTGTTTACGGTCGTGCATGTGTGATAATTGAAATGCGTGAATTTGGTTTTGAGTGAGCTTCTCTAGACTCCATGTACTTCTCAGATCTTCTGAACGTCTTGATGGCTTGGCTTCTATAATGACGAGATGGGTATCTATGTTGAATGATGTTGTTTTACCAGGTTGGGGTCTATATCCTGGCGGTGGCGGATATACGTAAATTAGAGCTGGGCAATTTGTAATATTTTGCTGCTGTGTGGAGCGCTCATCGAGCTCATTGCTGCATTTGTCAGGTTGGAAAATTAACCGTGGACTCCTTGACGGATTTTGTTAAGATCAGGCAACTTCTAACACTTTTTTTTTAAATTGCATTTAACACACTTATTTATCCTTCTATCATTAGGTACTCTTGTAGTGTCGTCGCTCGTTTACCACCTCATCATTCATAGCATGAGTAGTTTCTGTCCTAAGCGGATTCGACTGCTGGATAAATAGACTGAAGAAAAAATAAACTAAATTGGAGCAATTTTACTGTAAATTGACACAATTGGAGTGCATCAATTCTGATCGGGAAACGATACATATAAAGTATTATTTAGAATTTAATATTTAAAAACAAAGAAATTATTCTTCTTTATAATGATTTAATTATAAAGAAGATTTATTTATATTATTATTACAAAAAAGTTATTATCAATAATTTTTGGAAGGCTCGACAAAATCCATGATCCAAAATCTATGATCAGCAGCCTAATTAGTACCTAAAAGCTGATTGGGGAAAAAAGTATAATCCCCGCGAAAGCCTTTGGACATAGGCAGTAGCAAGTCAGAATACTTTATTTTACTCAGGCACATAAACAGCCCTTATTTCGACACTTTCTCTATGGGGTCTCAAAGTCTCCAAATGGCTACGGTGATGTATGGAATTGGTATTGCAAGTGTTTGGCATTTGCAATAGGCTGAACATGATTGAAAGCAGTCCGAGGACTCGGGAAACTTTGCTCGCAGATGGGAGTGGGTGGAGTTTCAGAGGGTGAGCACTCGATTGCTTCAGAACCGCCCATCTTCCCGTCCGACCACATCTGCAATCTGGTTGAGTGTCTGAGCGGGAGAGGCGGCGATTTAGACAGGGGCGTGACGCATTTCAAGAGTCGGGTTGAGGGATTTGCGGCCGAAGGGGGGGGGGGGCACCCCGACGAAGAGTTTGGGGTGCATTTTGTGAAGGCTACGCTCATCCAGAATCCGGGTAGTAGTTTGAATGTTTATTTTTATTTTTGCTTGTTCTTTTAGTTTGGAAGATGAATTGCTTAGTTTCGTACATGGACCGACGAAAGAAGTTGAGCACAAGGGGTATTGCTAATTGCGGTAATGAAGGGCGAGGAATTACATATTTTAAAGTAATATACTGTGAAAGAAGTCGCATGTGCAGTTGTCTCCTTAATAAATTCTTCACCGCTGTCCATCTTTGTGATTATTGTGTCTCCACCGTTTATTTATTTCATATAGATCTCTTGCCAAATGCATGGTAATTGGCAGGTAGTATCTGACTCGGCCACATTCCATTTCGCTTTTTGAATACTTTAACCTACTCATTGTCGGCAGTGGGTAATAAGGATATTTATACCCAAAAATCTACTCTATAACCTTTTTGGCTCATGATCTTCAAAATAAAATAGAGAAAATTTATGTGACTAATAATAATAATAATAGTAATAATAACGAAGATCATGCAAAAAACGTAATTCCTTAATGATCAGGTCATTTTGCTAGAGAAAAATATAAGTTTTGCCGTTATTATCATTTATTTAATGGATTTTACAATATGGTTGGGGTTTAATCATAGTTACCATCAGAAAATGTTTTCTTAAAGATCTTCAATCAAAAGTTCGCTAATATATTAGGTCTTAAGCTTCATGGAATTTAGTTCCTGCTGAGGAGGCTGCGGATGAAGTTACCTTAAAAAATGAAATGAAAGATGGAGTCAGTGGAAGATATTCAGAGTGCTCCTTCATCGTTAATGGCGCGGCATATTAAATCTTCGACTGCTTTCCCGCTTGCTGAGATAGAAAATAAAATAAGTAAACCCTGGGGCAGTACATCTCGCGATGGAAGCTCTTCCCCTGAGATTACCTCATTATGTGACCACCGGGATGACATTTTCTCACCTAATCGTCAAAACTCTAAAAGAACCTCTTAAAAGGGACGACAAACTTTCTGGTAAAATCCGCGCCTCCGGCTCGACGGGAGTTTTTTTTCCATTAATAACCATCGAAGAAGGAAACTATTTTAAGATATTTTTTTATTTAAGATTCGCCGTGTTGATGTTGTTTCACAAAATGTAAATGAGTTTTTAGCTTATGGGGGAAAAGGTTAAGAAATGCCCAGGAGATTAAGACGGGAAAGAACGGGCGACGTCGGAGGAACCCTGGGGAAGAATTTACATTTCGGAGGAGAACAGAAGAAGGTTAAGAGGTGATGAGGAAGATGGGAAGAAGAGTGCGACGATTATTAGAAAGGTCGGTAAGAAACGGGCCGGAGGAGGGAGGGTTAGTCAAGAATGAGGGAAGGAAATTGGTGGGGGTGGTTCCTTCCCTTGCGCACGTAAGTGTGTGTGTAAATGTGCGGGGCGGGTAAGGGTCGAGTGTTTTGCGGAAGGGGTGAGGGGTGGTTGGAGATTTTTGAGGGGGCTGGAGACGAGAAGGGCGTGGATGAGAGCAAATGAGGCGACTCCTTTCGCTAATTCTGCCCGCGGGAATAATGACATCCTACCCCGGCTTCCCCGACCTCGCCTCCCGAGCCCTCTCTCCACGAGCCCTCCGATACCCAAAGCTCTCTCCATTCCTTACTCGCTTCAACCTCCTCTTTCTTCCTTCCCCCTCCGGATCGTGAGGAAAGGGTTGAGGAGGGAGTTAATCTATGCGTAACGACAATGCTTGAGACTTGGCTCTCATCTCGAAAGGGTTGTACTTCTCTGTAGTGAAGTTTTCATTCGACGATGGAAAGAAAATTGGTTTAATCGAAAGTTGGAATAGTCCCTTATTGCTCCTAGTGATATTTAAATTGTGTCGCTCTCTTGGAATGTGATCTTGATAGGTTATCATGGAGTTTTAGAAGTTGTGACTGCTCCCAGATTAGTTTTCAGTATTCAATTTGTTGACATATCTTCAATATCAATCCTTTGATTTGATAGATAAGGCTTGCCATTTTGCTAGATAAGGGTTAATCAATGTAATCACATTCTTGAATCATATTTAATCATAAATTCCTTAAGGGTTAGTTCATGTGGTAAATATAAGTACTAATTCTTGATTTAAGCGAAAATTAAGGGCACATGGATAATATCAGCTGACCACTTGATATCCTGATTTTTATTTCATTCGGACCAAGCATTAGAATTTAGGGATGCGGTGAAAAATTTATCTGATTTAATGGCTACAGTTATAGCAATTTATATGCTTCATCAACTAAAGAAATAGTTAGCCCTTGCTAGGTAGTCATGAGGTGCAGAATAGGTATTCCGACTTTCAACTGAATTCTTTTGATTTTTTACCGTTATTTGATAAGATGTCCACTCATACCTGTGACCAGATCTTATCAAGCTAAGCCTAGCCCCTATTTGCGTATTGCTTAGCATTATAGTTATTAATAGTTATGGAATGCTATGTTCATTTCTAAATGATATTTATGTATTTAATGAGCGGAATCGATTGCTATAAATTATGTAAAAATATTAGGTCAGAAATATAATTATTACACATATTTATGAACCAATTTTCCTGGAAATTTATACATTTCAAACGCTTTCAACGAATCTTTTAGTCTAGTGATGCGGTTTACTGGTGAGGCGGTTAATTTTTGGGAAATAATCTAGCCTATACTTATAAGCTCGATGAAAACCTCGGTATTTGATGGAAACAGTTTCATTACGCGTGGAACATCAGTTATTTTGTAGTTATTCGCCCTTTCCCTGGTGAATTGACCTGGTGAATGGGCCATTGAATGAGCAGGTGTAATAAAATCTTACCGGGCAGCTTGGCTCCCTGGCACTCATTATCCGTTATGTGGGCCCGCGAGACCAATCGCAATTACACGCTGCCTGCCTCGTTTGAGTCTTCTCCACCTTCGTCCGTGTATCTCGCTGCGCGTTATTATGGAGGTAGGCCCGGGAAGTCTTTCCCTATTTTTATCAGGTGCTCTTCCGTTTCCGTTAGTCATTTTCCCTCATAGAGAAAGATGGGAGAGATTTTTTTTATTTTGAATATTCATCCTCGTCCCCGCACTTTTCTCCAGCCTGACACCTCTTCTTGACACTTTCGCCTCCCGCCACACCTCCCGGGCTCAACTCCCACTTTCGTTTGGTGCTTTCAAGGGATATGACGTGACGATGAAATCTCGGTGCTCATCAAATTTACATTTCAGCCTCGGTCACCCGCTTATTTTCCTTTTTCCGCATAATGATTTTCATCTTGTTGTCGAATTATATCCATATTTTACCATACTAGCTCTTTATTTGGACCGTTTTATTTGTATAAGCCGTTAATTGCAAATTGGTGACTCATTGAATGTTTTCTATTGAGTGCCATTAGTTATTACCTCTGCTTCTCAAATGGCCCACGTTTTTTGAAACTCTTCCTTCGATTTATTTTGGATTCATTTCCATCAAATATGTTGCCATATTGCGAATGCATCCGTTTAAAGATTTCTTTAATACCTATTTTATTTATTTCTTACTTTGAGTAATATTTTTGGTTTTTCAGTTGATCTCAAGTTCAATTTAAGATTTTCTAAAGCGTTATATTGCAAATATTATTCATTGTGCTCATATAATTAGCACCAATTTAACTAGGCAAAGCAGGGGTTGTTAACCTTTTTATGCGCTGGTCAAACATCTTGGCTTTAAGTCTTAACTTCTTAACTATTCCCTAATTTAAAAATAATTGACAAGATGGGAAAGGTTATTTAATTATTGGCTTTAGAGAATCCTATCCATTCGAATAAGTCAGATAGAAATGTATTTATTTATTCGCTGGCCATATTTAAGAAACGGTAAGTTTTCAAAGAAAGCATTTGTGATTAAATAATTTTAAACAGCCTTACGTTTTGTGTCGACATCGTGTCTTGTATTTGGCCGCCATGGTCTTTAACTACTACCTTGTATTTTACATTCCAAGCGACATTGTGCTACATTTTGTCCCTCATTCTAAGTTGATTGGACCCCCTTTTATTTTCACTATTAATTTGTCCACAACCGTCAACCCTCGTCCTGCTTTTCTTTCCCATACCAATGGCATTAAGCCATGTACCTCCACTTAATCGTCCGAGCTTCTTAATTATGAACACAAAGTCTCACGGAGACCTCTTTTCCTGAACTCATTTTTAACCTCGTAACCGCCATCCTCCCTTCGGCCAATCCTCTTCGGGGATTCGGACTCAGGTATATTTTTCCGTGTTGGATTACGCCAAGAGCTAATATAAAAAAAAGATAATCTGTGGGAACATAACTTTCCGATGTCTTTGTGGCTGTGTTCTTGGCTCTTAATCCCGAATAACACTGATTTAGTTTCACTTTAGAACGTGAGCGGTCATTCCTTTTGAGGAAGTAGCTTTTTCGTAGTTCTTTTCCGGCGTGGGACTTTACCCTCTGAAGTTAATGGAAAACATCTTTTTATTTTTTTTTCTCTTTGAAGCAGTCGTAAAAATGAATGTTTATCTTGTTTTTTAATGGAGCATTTCCTAATATTCCGCATTAGGTATAGAATACTTATGGTTTAAGCCATAAGCTCATTAAAATCTTTTCGTCCGTTAAGGAAGCCTTCGAAAGTAAAATGTAAGAGAAAATAAAATTAATGTTTCACGTTGGACTCAGAAAAAGGACGTATTTTTTCTCATCCTAAATTTAAATCGGGTTTTATTCTATGCTTGATAATTCTTTGTAACTCGAATGAAAATTGGTTGGAATAGCAACTATAATTGAGTTACAGTTATATTCATAGTGGCGTTAACTGATTTAACCATTATGATTTCTTGAGTTCGAGTATTGAATGCCAAAGTGATGCCCACTGTAATCTGCTATATAAGCTCGCTAAAAACGAATTCGTCAATTTTTACTCATGTGATTTACCGTTTTCAGTGAACTTTACTTTCCGTACATTTTTCATGATTTCTTCACTTTATTAGATTTCATGTAAATCAATATAATGATAATATAATTTTTTGTTTTTGAGGTGATGTTTTCAACGCCACGATAGTATGTTCACCGCCGTCCCTCGAGTTTTTAGATTGCTTAATATCGTGTTAAGGGCGTGAACGTGAATCGAAAGAATTGAAAAAATAGAGAGCATCTGGTGCCTTCTTCTTGTCCCATCAGTTTTGTGTGTGTAGCCAGGTAGATAGTATATCAAAGGAAAACAAACACTAGGAAACGTCCAAGATGTTGGAAATACGACCGTTTCCCTTGGTTACACACTTGCACACGGAAGCGACCACGCCCCGAAATCGTCACCATGTTTTAGGAAGCCGTGATTTTTCTCTCTCTCCTCACCCCTTTCTTTCTTTCTTTCTTTGCCTCGGTAAAGAATGGCCTTTCTTTTTCCGACCCACTCGTCGCCCTATTCTCAACGCCTCTGTCCCTCGGGGAAGTCGACGCAGTGTGTTTACAGCTGAGACACGCATCAGCACAACTCTTCCCTTTCCCATTTCCACTGTGTGTATTACTTTTTTTTCGAAAAAAAAAATACTCGTCCCCGAAGCATCTGAGCGGCTTCCATGCGTTTTCTATCTCTTTCCTTCTCACCTCCGTTACTCCGTATTCTCGTCTCGGCTACTTGGCCTTCTCCCTGATGTCAAGAGATGGTTGACCTGGGCGTTGCTGATGTGCCGCTCAATAATATTTTTAATCCGTGACGACAACTATTTTCAAATCTAAAAGAAGTTTGTTATAGTTTTTCAAGCTCATACGCAGTTTATTTTCATAATAGTCATTGAAAACTCCCTATGAACTTGATTAGTGAGGTTATATCACGGGATACTTTTATGCTACATTTTTAATAAAATACTATTCGGTACCAGCAGTTATACCTTTGACATCCTACTAATTATGTTCAGTAGTTACTTAGCGCAATAAAATGAAGCTTTCTCTCGGCATTCTTGGTCTATTAATGCCAAGGAAATAACGTAAAAAACACTTAATTACAGTGAGGAAATAAAGTGCAATGTTCACATATTTTTTAACCTTACTTTTGCTGCTATAATGTATCTTTAATGTATTCTATGACGGTGACTCTGTCGCTTTTTTCCGTATGTCCATACCTCTGCTTTCGTCTCCTGTACCTCTAAACCTTTCATTTCCCCGCTATGTTTCTCCCCAAGCTCACAGTTTTCCGGTTTTTACTCACTCCCTTAGCCTTTCACTCCCTATGCCCAGCTATCAAGTTTCCTTCCCCCTGAAAAAGACAATATTCGTACCCCATCGAGTTTCCCTTCCTCTATCCTCCCCCACATTTCCTCAGTCGCTGGAAAGCATCCGAGACCATCCAGTCACGCCCCTCTTCCCGGTCCATTTCTTCATCTCTGAAGATGTAGCATAGTAAACCCCCTTCTTTGCTGCATAGCCGTCTGATCCCTTACTGCCCTGCTTTTCCCATCACGGGAAAAGCCTACTCAGCGAAAATCCAGAAGTCAGCGCGGTCAGTGGCCCGTTAAACGGTGCGAAATGGTGCTATCCATGCCAGTTTAAATGTCCGATGGAAAAGAACAAGTCGATCGTTGCAGTTTGGTTCCACATCATCAGTTTTTTGTTCCTTACGTTCCTAGAGTAGAGATTTTTGTGTTTAGGCTGTGCGCATTAAAATGTGAGAGCGAAGTCTATCTCACAGTGCAACAACAATTTTTTACTCGATTTGCGTAAGTCGGAAAACCTAGAAATCTTTTAAGCTTGTGAGTAAGAATACGCTTTTTCCTTCGTTAGGAGTGATGTTGTTTTTCTGCTTGGTTGTGGTATGGGTCTTAAGAATTTTTCAAGAGTCCTCCTTTTCGAAGTCAAGAGGGGTATGTTTAATTCCTCATAGGAAATTGCCTAATTGTGAGATCGTTAGCGACTTATCAACGACTTCCGAGCTCATCCGTGAACTAATCATTTCTATTTTTCATTATTTAACATGTTTCAGAAATTATTAGATTTCAGGTTTAAATCAATCTTTAAATTAATGAGGTTGATGATGATAATAGCCGATGACGGCTGGAGAAGTGAACATGGAAATGTAATGATATTCTGATCAGCATTCTGGTTTCGCTGATGATAATGAACGGATAGACTCTCAGGCGTAGTTAGTTAACTTGCTTTTGAAAATTACTGTGCGTATTAAAATAATGTCCTTACAAGATATACGCGCACCTTCCTTCGCTATTGACGCTCGGTCGAAACGGTAAAATTGTCTGGGAAATAGTCATTCCTATTCTCTCGGATTCAAATCAAGATCTTCCGCCTTTCGGTCGGGCATGCTTATGACACGTACAATATGAAGCAAAAACTCAAATTGATCGAGTTTTTTTTTACTTCATTGGTTCAATCAAATTAACTCGTTAATAGTCCATTTTATCATTTGGTCAAACTTTATTGAAACTTCTGACTGCAAAATATCCGAATCGGATTGTCAAGTGTTTGCTGATGGGAGTGGGATGGGATGGAGAGATAGGAGTTTTAATGGAGTTGGAAGGACTGATTTGGAATAAAATTCCATTGTATCGGCTAAAAGAAATACCTATATTAGTTAATGAAGTTGGAAGGATTAATTTGGAATATAATTCTGCTGTATCGGCTAAAAGAAATATATTAGTTTGAATGAAGGTTTCGTGGGAGCTACGTTACTATATATATGTTGCCTTATAGGTTTGACGTTTATGCTTCAAAATAACTTAAAAATCGCGATACACGACAAGCTTGCTCTGTTCAATTTCTCCCGCCTCCCTACTCTCACATATCTCCCTCACTTCATCTTCGCACTAAAAGAAGGCTCTACCCTACCCTATTTCTCGCTCGCACCCCCTCCTCCCCCCGTTGTGGTATCCTCTTTCTTACCCCTCCGCCCTGAACCGCTCTCTTCCCTATGACATCAAACCCGCCCTCCTCCCGGGTCGACTTCGCTAGCCGACCCCTTCCACGCCCACACACTCGCCCAACCTTTTACACCTACATCAGTATTCCGGTCCGTTCTCTGCTCACAAGTCGCGCGAAATTGAATGTCTGGTAGTGTGGGGGAGAAGAGATCTGTCTCCTCCCCCCTCTCTCGGTGAAGCGGGAGTGGTAGACATCCCCTGCCCAGCATCCGTGGTCCTTCTTCCGCCGCCCTACATGTCTCCAAGACTCGTAGGCGTTGTCTAAACCCCAACAAACCATCTCCCTCTTCCTCTCCACTCACTTCTGCCGAGGCAAAAAAAAGGAAGAGTGTGTATTCGGGGAGGAGGTTCTGAATTCCGGTTGCATCCCTTGTCATCTGTTTTCCCTCCCTTTTCCTTGAGCTCCCCGGATCTATCATTCTGTTCTCTCCCAATATTTCCTCTCGTCTGTGTTCAGGTCTTATGGATTGTTCTTTTTTTGTAAGAATTAAAATGCGCGCCGCTGCTTATGCTTCTTTCTTTTTGTTGTGTAGATATTGAATGTCGTTTCTAGGGTAGCCGCAGAGTTGATGAGTCACTTCTTCTCCCCATGCTTCGCATTCATGAACCAGTGCGTTGACTTGAGTTGGCAAACAAATAAAGAAATGGAAAATTTGATACCATACACTAATGAAGAATGCTATTGGGATAATAAATCACCAGGCACTCATGAATGGAGACGTCGTTTACCATATTTGCAAAGTTTAGTAGTTAATTATCTGATAATTGATCAATTAATAAACCATTCAGCCTCAGGTGGTAAATATTAAAAAAATTAAAAAATAGTGTTATAAGAGATACAGTTATACAACCTTTTCCTCTGCTTTAATTTATGATATAAATTTGATAACCTATTTTTCCTTTCTCAATTATCATAAAAGCTGAAAATAGCATAAGTTTTAGTCGTGAGTATAAATATGTATTGCTCAAAGCAATCTATGAAAATTTACGTTCTGATCTCTTTTTCATCTTATCCCTCTCTACGTTGAGTAAGATTGTATAATATATGCACAGTACCTTCTTTAGGGAACATAAATATTCCTCTTGCACGTTACAAGGCTTAAAAAAATATTTAAAAATGGCAAATTAGTAACGCATATTTAGGACGTTAATACTGAGGTTCATGCCTTAAATTTCAGCCTCCCTGTTTCCGTGCAGTCTGGGCGCCCGTGTTTGACGTATACATTGATTAAATTAATCTGCATTTTCTCTTCTGCCTCCGCGAGGAAGTTGTTTCTGCCTTTCCCGCCCCTCGCCCCGCGTTACGAAATTACACCCGGAAGAACTTTTTCACCCGCCTACACCCCCGGTCGCGCCTTATTAAAAAGAAAAAGAAGCGAGCTTCCATGGAGGCTTCTTGATAATTAAATTTTCCCGAACGACGAGAGAAAACAGAAACAAGAATTAATAAAACAAAAAGAATAATTATTTTTTCTTCTTTTTTATGCTCTTTTTGCGACCCAGCTTCGATGGAGAGGGGAAGATGCTACCGTAGAGGAGAAAAAAAATTTATGAGAGAAGCAAAACATTTTCGTGCGGAGGGGTGTTAACCCAAATGAAGCGAAGTTGTTTGCGCATGATGTTGAGGTTTGTGAAGGAAAAGGACTACTGAAGTAATTATCACGATAGCGGGTAGCTCAGAGGCTAATATGTTACTGTCATGTGAAAAATTGGGATGCGTGGGAAAGGAAAACTATTGGGGTTTGCATTCACTAAATTGGAATTGAAAAGTATATCATATTTACAGTGAAAAATAATTGGTTTTCCCAGATAATCTTCGCCCTTGTTTACCTGCACGGGTTTGAAAACTTTGGAGTTTTTTATGACCAAATTATAAATTGCTATTATATAAATGTATTTAATTATATAAACTTTTACATTTCTTTTGAAATTTTCTTATCCTATAGTTAGAGTTACAATAGAGAGAGAAAATTTCACAGTTATAGTTAGAAATAGGGTCTTGGAAATATTCTGACAGTACTTTTTCATGCCTTCTCAGCAAATTTAAATACGTGTAAGCTCTGGATGTAGAACTTACAAAAGTCTATTCCTTGTTTTATTTTCCCTCGCTTAATTTTATTATTTCTATCCAAATTATTACAAGTCCCATTTTCTACCCATTTTGTAGGCGTTTATCAAATTTGTGGTTTTTAATAATTAACTCCATGAAACTTCATGCCATCCGTTTCAAGGATTTTTTATGCATAGAATACCCCATCCGCCACCGCCGCTCGATCTGTTAGTTTTCATTCAAGTTTAGAATCAACGAAGGAAGAGACAACTTTGCATGGCCTGCTACCCAATGGAGCGGGGTTTAGTGAGTATTCTAGGAACTTAGTTGCGTCTCCGTGATAGCGGGAGAACGATGCAAAACTTTGGAGAGAGTATGTATAGTTGAGGGAGGTTGTAGGAAGAAGAGCGGGGGATAGGGGTTGGGTGAAAGTAGGCGGGCGGTGGTGGTTCGGTCCATAATTGGTAGGTCACAGGTGTTCATTTTGGGTGGGGTTTGCGGTCGAGGGCGGTGGTGAGGGCTCCAGTATATGGGAATAGGAGGGACGGCGAAGTGGGCATGTTCTGTTTCTCGGAGAGGTGACAGTTAGGGCTTGTGGCTTGTGCGTGAAAGGAGATGCTTGTTTGTTGGAAAAGGGTGATGCTTGGGAAATTGTTTTGGCCGCGGTGAACGTGAAGCTAAGTGGGAGCGAAGTTCTGTTTCTATAAAAGGTTTTACAACACAGCTTATTTGCAAACATGTTTACTTTCTCTCTCGAAGACTACATTGGTAGTATCTCTTAGTAAAACTGGGAATCTTTAATAGGTGAGTGCAGTTGGTGATTTTCGTTGCATATTAAATGTCAACTTTTCTAATTATAGCCTTTATTTACGAAATAAGACGAAGTTTTGTATTCTTGATGGTTCTGAGCTATATAACGAGCAGTAAAAAAGATCTTTCTCGTTCATTTAAGGTTCGTCGATGCTTCAAGATTCACGGTTTGTGTTTTCGTTATGACGTTATTCTCACTGAACGGCTAGTAGTAAAATCCATGTAGAAGGATGATGATTGCAAGGTATAATACAAAATTATCTATTAAGCTTTTTTAATTTTTTCAATGTGATATATATTGAGAATTAATGGGAAAAACTTTTATAGTCGCCGTAAAATCGGAAATATTGCGAAATAGTCGATAAGAAAGGAGATCCTGGCTCATTGCCGTGCACCAGCCATATGGCTGGAGCTCTTACTATAAAAGTAATACCTCTGATTACATCTCTGTGAATTATTTTTAGTGCAGCAAAAATTGTAATATTATTTTCAAATCTGTACATTAATGAAACTAGGTATAGGAAAAAGATATTTGGAGTACTGATATGCGAGTTGTGCTCAAAGAGTCAAGTTAACTAGCCGCTACAGATTTTTATTAATCAACTCTTTGATTTTTTTGCCGTCGCAAGGGCTGAGGGGAAGACTTGTCCGTCATCTCATGGGCTTTCCCTTTTCCCTGGAGTGGGGACAAATTAGGTTGTGTGCAATTGAGGTTAGGTTCTCTACGAATCGTTTGCGGTGAAACCGGCAGACCAAGGGTCCAGTTTTGGTTCCGGGTCGTGGTCGAAGTGCCTGCGGATGACCAAGCAAGAGAATGTCAGCCCAAGTTTGGCTTCTGGAAATCCTATATACTCACTGCATTACCGTTCCCCAGTCGGCCACGTCGGTGCGTGATTGTCTCTGACGAATTGTGTGCCGAAAAGCGTTCCTTAGCGGTGGGATTTCCGGCCAAGAGATACAATGACTACGTTGGAATTCTCCTCGATTTTGAGGTGGTAACGGGCAATCATACGAAGTTATAACTGAGTATAATAGACTTTCGACACATGGTCTTACATTAACGCAATTTGACGAATGGAAACTGTTGCAATATACCATGAATTAATTGTAGTCGTGGTGGTAATTTAAAGCTTGATACCATTATTTTCGACGTACGTTCTTTCGGTCGCATAGTGGTCATCAACCTAATCCATACTCAGTACTTCGTGGAATGCCAGTAATGGTGTGTTTATTATTCCATGATGCATAAGGTTTTTGAGTCCATATCACAAAAAGTCATTTCTGCCCCCAAATGCTCTCGTATTTCATAATTTAATGGTACAACTATATTTCACATTAATTTTCCAGTTAAAATATACTTTTAGTAGTTGAAAAAGCATATAAAATATATTCGCTTAGGTATATAAATATAGTTTGCGTAATCATAAGGCAGTTAGGTGCAAAAGGTGAGAGTTAAGTTGCATCGTTAATAACTAAAGACATTGTTTGTTGGCCTCTCTCGTTAAGGTCGCGTGAACAATGCGCATTTTACGACGCTTATAATGGAAAATGTTGCGGCACCAAAGATTGTTGACTTCATGAGATTCTTAGCGGAATTAATGATTGACGATTTGATGTCATGCGTTCCAGGTTTTTAAGGGTCTCGAAACCCGTTTCTGATATCAACCACCTATCCAGCCGAAGCGCTCTTTTGGTGATGTAAAGTTTAGTCGGAGGGCTATTAACTCTACCTTCCTATCACTCGAAGTGAATGCCTTGAAGCTCTGTATCGTTTCCCACCTTATTTCCTTCCCAGCAGTACACTGCTGTCACTTCCACCGTTCCTCCCTCGTATGGTTTCAGGCCCATGGTGATGGGAACACAGGTGCCAGAGTGACTCTCTGGAAACCATCGGAGAAGGTACGACGCGTCGGCGGTGAGTGGCGTGATATAAAGGGAGAGACGGAAACTGAATTAGGGAGGCGGAAGGAAGTAGGCGTGTCTCACGTGGAGTGGTGATACGGCCGAATGAGGAAGCATGAGGAGTGGGCGGTTACCTTGTTATGCTCTTGTCATCTCAAATTAGCCTCAAAAGCCTAAAAGAAAGGGAGGTGGAACACGTGAAGAATATTTAAACTTCAGTGAAACACGTAAAAAATGGAAGAATATACTTTTCAATGGTTTCCTATAATTAGAGATCTTGAAGTGATACCCCAAGAGACATTGCATATATTAATTGCATATGCAATCATGGACATGGAATGAATTTTAGAATACAATTAAAATTCCACGAATGATATTGTATGGTAATCTTCTGTGTTTATTTTAATTTGAGGGGACTAATTCAGACTTTCATCGTGATAAAATTAAGGTAATAAACTTAATGGCATTTCATGGTTTTCCCGGCGTCCAAAATGTCGTCCTTGCCATCTGTGATACTTCGTATAATTGGTTGTTAAAAGCTTTGAGCGTGGGAATTGTTTTTTCCACCTCCTATCGTTTATTTTTACTTATTAGCTTGTTAAGCCGAGGTTTGCCTGCGACTTCTCAATCAATGGTTTATAATGATAATCGTGCGTAATAGAATATTTTTGTTAAATTTTCGATTTTTTGTGAGTTTCAATAGGTATCTTTTAAAAGGAGCACGCCCCTCTTTTTGCTGTTGGCTTATTGGAGTAATTCCTTTTCGGATTCTTCGTCACTGATGAACGGCAATGACCCATTTGAAATACTTGATAATAATTCTCTATTCATCTTTCCTGGACGTATTTTCCCGTCAAAGAAAATTCAGTTGGTGAAAAGGTAATTGGCCGTTTCAATAGAATATGAGATTTCAGCAACGCGGAAAAATTTGAAGATCATTTTGCCTAAGTAGCTATACGAGGCTTTTTTCCCATCTCCTCAATCCCGAGGCATATTCGGGACTTTCAAAATACCCCTCTCCGTGAGGGGACGTTCCCACCGCCAGTCAATAAATCACAATGAGAACCTTCCGACACTTACGATGTTTTCGAAAAAAAAGAGGGAGGTGAGGAGAAAACCTGTTCGCAAAACATCGAGGAATATATGATAAATAAACACGAAAATAAATGAATGTCCGCGAGATGAGTGAGAGAGTTTCATGTGTTGTAGGGTTGGTTTTTTTTAAGTTCTCTCTCGTCAGGCCGACTGCCTGGCTTGTGCAAACATTCTCTTCGGGAGAGGGCCTCTTTACCATATCTAACAAAGCTCACTGAACAGTGGGCACAAATGACTGATATTCTTTCAAGCTCTTGACAGAGAAAGGAGAGAATACAGAAAAAAAGGCCTTCTGCTTAGCGGGGAAAGGCATTTAATGTTCCCCACCAATTGGGTCTTCAGTTTTAGAAATTCTGAGGTTTTTGTAATTTGTGTATAAGCTTAATTAAAATCATTACTACATTACAAAATTGCATACTTCAAATGATATACCCTATTTATTGTAAGGTAAATATAGTTGGCGAACAATTCCAAATCTAATTGTTCTACTTACTATTCGTTGATATGGGAAATATGAGTACGACGAAATCTTTTTCAAATTCCTTTTTTAAATAACTTGAAAGTTACGCAATAAGCGTTCGACAAAGGGCGTTACTCCATATTAGGTGTACGTATAGAATGTTAATGGAGGAACTCACGAAAGCCTATCTTACTGTGGAAAATTACCGCGAATAATTCAAACCCATCGCGTTGTCTCCGATAACAGCGCTGTGGATAAGTTTATTTCTGTATTGGACTTAAGGTATGAAAGTTTTGGCAGCTCCACGTGTACTTAGATGCCGGTACAATTTGGTAAGTATAACATTTTTGGCCTTTTGCAGAATTTTTTTATCCGTTTATTTTCCGTGTTCTAAAATTGTAAGGAGTTTAAAATTATGAGGATTTTAAATTTTCCTAATTATTATACAAAATATTTTAATTACAACATCCTTATTTCACAAAGATCTAACGTCTGTGATATTACTTGATTTTTAACTCCCCCCTTCCCAGTAAATTATTTCGTACACCCTTCGCACTTAGAAGCAATGGTGTCTGGCTGGCCCTCAATATAAGTTTAGAAATATGTGACTTATAATTTATCGGAGGAAGAGAGTAAGAGGTTTCTCGGGTACACTAATGAGGGGCTGAAGAAAGTTCCCACGTCCATACCCCTCACCGTTGGAAGGGCAAAGGCTCAGCGTTCGAAGGTTCGGCAAGTGACACCGTCTCGTCGTGAGCCGGCGACTCAAGGGAGCGAGTCAAGCGCGGGGGGGGGGGGGGGAAGAAAAATGAGGAAGACATCTGGCCGCATTCTCGTCCCTTCCTCCAAATGCTCGTCCAGTTACTCTGGCTTCCGCCCTATGGCACGCGCTGGCGTTTACACCTCCGACAACCCCTTTAGGGGGTTACCCTCGAGCATTAAAAAACTGGTGAGACTCATGCTTGCACCAGGAAGGTCACAGTGGGGTACCGGAAGCAGTTCTTTTTCTTCCTCAAGTTTGAAACTATATAGGTGGATGGCGGAAGAGTGGTACCGCCAGGTGTTGTGGAGTACGTGATGCTTGGTGGTTTGCACCTGTACACACCGTTTCTTTAATCCATTCGATTACTTATCTTTTGTTGTGGGGCAGTTAATGTGTTTGTTCACAAAACTGATCAGTGTTAACATTATTAATTACATGGCGTAAGAGGGAATGCTTCCTAAACATTAGTTGCTCGAAGTAAGCATAAGTTTCATGCTTTGTATTGTGCCTACGTCTCCATGAATGTGACAATCTTTTTTTAACAGCAACTAGTGTGCCTTTTTCATTTTTCTGTTGTTATTTTTTCAAATTTCGATACTCACTCATATATACAAATATTGCGAGAGCATTTATGTTCTCTCGTCAAGTGGTGAAACTAGAACCTCCGTTGTCGTTTCCAAAATATCTTCTGATATTAGAGAGTCTGTCATCCGCTCTTCTTTGAATAACAGCGGTTTAATCAATTCTTTATTGAAGGTACTAGTTAATTAGTGTTTTCATGGAAAATGGGTGGATTGCTTATAGCAAATGGTCCTTTTCATGCGGTAACTTAATCCGTTAAATTATGTTTACCCTCTCATTGCTGCTTAGTGGTCTGTAGTCGTTTCCTCTTCTGTTCTTTGCCTTATCTGCTATCACTGCAAATGACAATCTCCTTTACCACTGCGCAATCTCCCTTACGATGCGAATTTTCCTGGAATGTAATATCTGTCACCGTACATTTGCCATAATAGGAGCTTGTATCAGACCCGCAATGCAGCCGTGGACCGCGAGGTGCTTTCTTAATAATCTAGGAACCTATTATCGTCACCCTTTATGGCATGTAACAGCCTCTACGCGTCATAACGCTCAAGTCTTCCTCAAGAATTCAATTTCCGAGTTATATAAATGCAATTGCTAGCTGCACTCATGTCATCTCGGGCATCGCTTCAGGTCTCCGTGGTCTATGCATGTGCACAATTGCTTTCGTACTTAATGAATTCCATACATCGCCCTAAGTACTTCCAGCCGTGCGCTTGCGATTCAGTAGTCTTTTTCCGAGGCGGGTTTCGGTGCTAGCATATTCGTGTTGACCTTGCACGTGATGCGTCACCATGAAATATATGTTACGATGTTACACTGTAGCTGCAAAAGCTCGAGCACTGATAGTTATTAATTATCCATTTCTCTGTTTACCATGAATTGGATCATATGATTTCGTGGCGGCGAATATCTTATTTGGATATGTAATATGCTGTTGAACTGCAAAACAATATCATATCGTTTATATTTATATTTAGCAATTCATTATCAGCCAATTTAAAACTTTATAGATGAGAAGCTAAAAGTTCTGTAAGACAATGGATTTGGACGAAAATAAATCGTGACAGTGAGCGCTGAAATAATGCATTTGCCCTTGAGCTCATTGATTATTCAAAGAATTCTGTTTATTTTCGTTTGGTTAAAAGGCGTCCTCCTCTAGTCTTCAACTTGGTGACTCCCAATATAATTTAAATTTCGTATGCCCACGATTTAGAAAGAGAATCGAAATTAACATCCAATGGAAATGCAAAAAGCATCATTCTAATTTCCTAATACATCTTGGGTGAGGTATTCTTTCTTTTGTTTCTCTGAATGCATTTCGTTAAACTGATTCCATGCGTCGGCGATTAAAAATAAGTGAAGCAGTTTTCAGACAATTACCAAAGTGAATCGTAACCTCCAACAGGAAATAACAACCTTTTGATGTGGCTTTCGAATTGGAGCGCCTTCTGTCACTTTTCTTGGAATAGAAACTTAGCAATTCACTCTTCATTTGGAAGAGGACGTCTTTTAAACAGAAAAGGCCTGAGCTGTCTCGTTACAGACTGTGCCAGAATCGTATGAACGCCTCATGGCTCGCTAGGGCTGAAGTTCGCAGATTGTAATTCATTTGGATTTACGAAGCAAAGGATGTGCGTTGTCAGCCAGGGAGGCGGTAACCGCAATGGCGCCTTACCGCATGTCGCCATTATTTTACTTGGCTCTAAAATGATGTGACAATGAATCATCGTATATTCAGTGTACGGTTGTCAACTTTGACCCCCGTTAACCACTATAACATGAAAACGTTTCCCGCAAAATAATTTTGATAACTAAAATTTATAAGACGTAAAACTTAATGAAATACGTCGCTATTAAAAGGTTAGCGTATATGATACAGAAATGGAGAGCTGCGTCAAACCAATCTTAGGATTGTTGACTAATGATGATGATGAAAACTTAATAATTGAATAATATTTCAGTATGACACAATGTTGTTTCAAAAAATGCTAAGAATTATGTCACAACTCAAAATAATGCTAAGAATTATGTCACAACTCAAAATAATGCTAAGAATTATGTCACAACTCAAAATAATGCAAATAAAGGAACTAAATAGTGAAAAGAATTATTTCTGTAGTATTGGCTCACTATTTATTGGCCTTCGAACTCTTAGCGTTACCTTTGAGCTGTAAGTATAGTTTATTTTTACCTCAAACTTGATTTAAGTCTATGTGATTAAATACATGCATTTATTAAATAATGTGTAATAAGCAAGAAAATGGATTTCAATGTAAAAGGGGGCGTTAATAAAGGATTCGCTTTCAGACTCACTCCATTTTTACGCATAATCTGTTGTTTATGTACGGGTGCTCGCTGAGTGAATTGAATTTTTACGCACTGGAGAGTACAAGTTCAACCCTTCCATTAGAAATTGCTCCGGTGATCATCAATCTTCCTTCTGACTCGCTATTTCAATACAATAGAGGGGGGAAGGAAACTTAGGAGTCTTTTCGTTAATTCCCGTAATGCTTCGTATCCGGTGATGCCTTTTCATTAGCCTTCTGACAGACGGTCTAAACCCTTTTTAAGCCCATTTTTCCGGCAGGTCCTACTTGCGCTGCTGTTTCCTGGGCAAATAAAACATCTTAACTTATCCTGTTTTAATAATTGCTATATTTGAATAAAAATTAAAATAAGTTATGCTATGATAACATTCCTTTACAAAAACACTAAGCTGGTCCTATAGTAGGTCCTATACATTAAGGTGGTCCTATAGTAGGTACACAGTTTGCGTGATCAATACTTATGGATAAAGTTTTATTTAAAAATTCAATAATTGCCGGTAAATTTAGACTTGATTGTTTTGAAAAGTATATATTGCTAGTTGTGCAGTGCCCTTTCTCAATACTTCCAAATTATCGTTACATTCTCTGTCCCGAATATGTTTGAGGAAGTCAAAAATTAGAATTATTCGCTCAAATGAAAGGCTTCATGGAAATGCAAAAAGTATCTGGATCTTAGATGTTCAATCAACAATTACTGCTGCACCACCCCGCGAAAGTCTCCATCAACAATTACTCTGTTAAGATTTATTTTTACTCGACACGGCTACTATCACGTGTGGGCGACCGAAATTTCTTCTCCACATTGCGTTTAATCTCTTTTTAGCCGTTCACCTGTCTTCGAGTCACCTCCGGCTGAGAAACGCTCGCCAAGTTAACTAATGATGCGGCCCGCCTTGTGTAAGGGAAACCCGCTGAAAGCGAAAACCGATCATTAAGAGCAGACCTTTGCGGACCTCGGGAATACTTTGTAACACAATCCATAATTTCATTTCCATCCGCGCTTTCTTTGGGTCTCTCTCCACCGTCGTGTTCTTTTTCTATTTTTTATACGTCCTCGTTCCTCCCTGGCTTAACTTTTTCTTAATGCCGCTCCCTCTCATGCCTCGAGGCTGGCTGCGGCTCTTTTCCCTTCGCGGCGGCGGCGGCCCGCACCCGTTTGATCCTCCTTAAAGGAGGAGCGAAAGACAACCATCCAATTAGAACCGCGATGACAGGGTTAGGATTCCTTTTCACGCCAGGGCGGAGCGCTTTCCCAGTCTCTCCACCCGCCGCCGCAGCCTCCACTCCTTCCATCATCTTATCATATCTCTTCTCCTACCACTCTCCTCCATCTAATCCTTCTTTCCCTCGCCTCCTCCCGCGACACTTCTGTCTTTACTCCATTTATCCTTCACAGCCCTAACGTCAATCAAGTGTGTAATCACGGATGTCTAGTTTGTGTTTTTGTCGTTATCAATGGTGAGAATATCCATTACTATTAACCGTTCGCCGTGATTGCTCTTGTTTTCCATTGCTCAGATTGGTATGAAGCAGACGAGTATATAGGAACAATGGTCATCGACATTTTCCTCCCTTAATTTCTGCGTGATCCTGTTGCTGCCGTGTTTCCCCAGGGCGTTTCCTCCGTATTTTTCCGTCGTTCTCTATCCAACCCCAGAATGTATCTTTCGTTAAAAATAATCTCTTTTCTCCTTCCTCTCTCCCTCCACCATCTTGTGCTATCTTGGACTTTCACTCGCCCTTTCTCTGTCGTTATCATTAATAGTATGAACTTTAATGTCTGCCCACAATTCAGGGTTACTGTTTTCCCTCTCCATCACATAGCAAGAAAATAGTGATTTTAAGGAAGAGGCTTACGTTGGAGAGTATTTAGCTATGAAGGAAAAACAGTTTTGTGTGCGACTCTCATCGGTGTGGTCTAAGCTATTTTTAGCTTGTCCATTTATAAGCAGGTCCTCGCCTTGCGATTGGAGTGTTGTTTCCAAGCAGTATGGCTCAGCTGTCTTCTGATTATTTAATGGCCTAGAAATTTTGACTGAGTCGCTCAGCAATTACATGGAGAGCTATTGTATAAATACTAAAGATGCACGTCATATATGGTAGGAACGGGAGCGAGGTAAGCAAACTTCACATGGTGCTTCTCCGTACAGTTTTTCGAGTCAACATAATATCTATTAACGGAGGTAGGCTTAAATGCGGAACTGGAATGTCACTGCAGTGATCCTACCTTTCCTGCATCCTTCCCCTTTTTTCTCCCCCGCTTGATCCTCCCGAGTGGCATACCTTAGCTCACCCCTTGACAGCCGCCACCACCACCGCCCAATGCCTCGAGGACACCCCTCTTTTCTCACAGCCGCGACGATTCCCATGATTGATGATCTATCTCTCTCTCCAGCTCTCCCCCTTCGCTCCCCTCCCTTCCCCCCTCCGCGGTCCAACGAAATCCCATCATCTCCCCCCCTCTCTCTCGCGCTCCTTTGCATCCCGACCCCTTTCCCTCCAATTACTCCCACTCATAATCCCATTTCATATCCACACCACCGACGCGACGCTTCTTATTTCGACCGTGCATTCCACTCCACCTTCCGACCCCTTTCCTTCCGTCCCATAGGGCACCCTTCCCCACCCCCAGTCTTTTCCCCTCTTTTCTCACTCCCTCTCCTCTTTCATAGGTGCCGCATTCTTGTTGGCCTATACCGTAGTGTTGTAGATGATCTTATATTTTATTCTTTTGCTGCTTTCAAAATTCGTAGTTCTTGCTACTATGACGTATTGCTGTCTATCTTTTTCGTTTTTTATCCCAATGTCTAAAATCATTCGTGTAATTTTGAATTGATGAATGGGGGGGGGGAAGATATTTGGTTAATTACTTGTTTGGAGGTTTAATGCTATATGCGTTTTCGTTGAGATTTTTGTTTGTTTTCCCTTGATTTTTCTATAATTGCTCTTTTGCCAATCGATTAGATGACAGCTTGTCTCTGGGTAAAGAATGATGAATATTATTAATTTTTGTTATCAAGTACTAGTCCAGCAAGTGAAATAAGATGATGTTATACAATGGAGGAAAACGAAGATAGTAACTGACTTGATTGACTTTTAATTTAATATTTTTTATGGATTTATTGATTCCTATTATTTATTTCGAAAGACTTTACTGTTATATTATAGACCAGGAGCAATGAACCCGAGTAATAAATAATGTAGTCATCCAAATGAAATTATAAGGGAATAAACACGTCTTGATTGCTTAACCCTCAGCAGTTTGATGATGTGATGCGACGAGGGGTAGCGCATGTTCTGAATGCTATTTTTATTCTATTTTAAAAAGTTTTTGAGATGAAATTAACCGGAAAAACATCTTCAAAAAGCATTAAGTGCACCGGTTATTTAGACTTTTTGGAAGATATTATGTACAAAGGGAAAGTAATTTTCAAAATTCGTCTAATTTGGAAAAGGAATTATGGAAACCTTATGTTTTAAAGGTTTTGTTAGGAGGTAAAGCATAATATTTCCTTTTGATTAAAGAAAACCTTGGGTTTTGCCTCTTGACGTAGCTTTAGCTAATGAGCTATAACTATATAACTATATAACTAAATAAGAACTATAATATTTCTAATAGTTTAAAATACATCCTTGATCATTGCTGGTGCCACCCGGGTTTCTAAGGGGTACGTAACTTCTTTAAGGTACAATGGTTCAAGCTTTCGGCGCAAAGTCTTGAGATACTTGTCCGACTCCACGTCAGAGGTCATAATCTACCTATTTAAGTTAGTTATCGAAATCCATTGTCCTGATTCCCAAAGCCATGTCCTGTGGCCCCTCCATTCTACTCTGTGTGTCCCATCTCCGTGCCGCAGTATTTTTATTTATGCTGAAGACTTGGTATCTTATCATGTTACCTCAACTGCTTCGGAATCGTCTATTCTTTCCATCCTGGAAGTTCTTCTTCCCTCTCTTCGAGAACTTTACCCTCCTCATCTCCAACCTTTAATCCCTTCCGTTTTGAATCACTATTCGCTCCCATTTGCCATTCCTAGCCACTCTCCACTTCCTTCTCCTCCGTCTCCCCTTAATTGCCCCTCACTCTTTTCTTGGCCGACATTTTTCTATTTACTTTAATTTATTTTACCTTTTCTTGGCAGGTTCTAGTTATATATCTAGTATTTCCTGTGTTATCCCTTTATTTTTTCATCGCTATGTACTACTTTTGCACCAACATTTCCTGATTTTTGAAAACGTCTAATGGGAGCATTTTTCTTTAGTTCAGGCGTAACAGTCGACGCATTATGTATTGCAGCTAAATGAATATTATATATTAATTATGATCATGCAACGCGAAGCATTACTCAATATAATTGACATTCAATCCTTAGTAGTGATAGGATACCCTTATTTTTAGTTTTCATTTTTTAAAGGACCGTATATGTAACTTGGTCAAAATGTTGTATCCTTAAAACGAAATATTGCTTCATCTACCTTTTATATACCCGTATTTATAGGATTGAATGCAAAAGGGTTTTGGCTAGGGATGGGTCGAATAGTAGATTTCTCGAATTCGAATATCGAATTCGAATATCAAATCATTGCTCGAATATTCGAATACCTCGAATTTCGAATACCTCGAATACTAAACGATGAATGTGAAAATGTTTGACTAGGTCGCCTATGCAGCAGGAAACCCGAGATTTTGGCGAGTAATTGTGATTGCCTTTAAAGGATTCAAACAGGAATTTAGCTGATTAATGGAATATTTTAATTTTATGTAAACAATAGGGTAGTTTCCTTAATTAAAGAAAACGAAAGGCATTGATTGTGATTCGTTACCCACCATTACTGTATTCATAAAATACAAATTATTTGGTTCTAGAAATACCGGTTTAGACAATATTCAATTTTACCTCATTCGAAAAAGACCAGATTGGCGCCTATGCGATGCCACTCCACGTGACGTCACAGGGACCTAGTTTCTACACGAGAGGATCGGAGTTTTACATCGTCTGAGGTTACCAATGCATGCATGAGGCACAGAGCTCAGGGAAACATGTCTTAATAATCACTCAGTCTGTTTGATAAGGTATTAATAATCCTTATTTAAGCCAAGCGCTACCAGCTAGCATGGTACACGGCTACCTGCTAGCATCCTGCGTCGTAATAGTGCTCAGAGCCTCGCCCCAAGGTCACCTCACTTGCGGCAGCGGGAACCTGAACGACGTCACGCGGAGTTTTTCCCGGCATTCATACTTACCCGTCGCGTTTTCGAGCGGTTGAAAATTTTCACTTTTAATTTAATCGCGAAAAATAGATATCGTCTTATAAAACTCTAAAACCGTTAAATACGTACTTCGGGAGTATTAATATTTCGATTTAGGCAATAAAAAAATAATAGGAAACCACCCTATTTGAGCATTACGCCAAAATGCTAAGCCTCCGTCGTAAATATTTCTTCTTCTTCCCGGTATTTATTTTCCTGCGTAAAATACTTAAATAAAGTCAGAAATATGTCGTGTTTGGTCTTATTCTTTTTTAAATTACGCGCACATTACTAATATTTCAATCCAATAAATGTGTAATAATAATTGTCGAAAGTCATTGTTAGACACCTTTCGGGCTACTAGATGACTCATGCTGCAGTTGACCTCCAGAAAGTGGGAAATTCGAAGCAGGTAGGTAGAAAAAGGTCAGTGGGTGAGAAAAGGGGGTGGGCGCGAGACACGGTTTTATTTTTCTCGCGTAACTTGATATTTTTTCGAAGCTAAGGTCTTTGTAATACAATCCCTGCGCGAGCTCGGAGAAGAGGAAATCCTCAAGAGTGGGTGAGGCGAATGCTGAATGGAGGGGGATAGCAGATCGTGGGAAATGCACCAATGTCACTATCCCACGGCACTGAGTTCCTCCCTATGGTAGTTTCATCTCCTGGGGAAGATTCAAAATAAGTGCCTGTCGTTATTAGCCACAAAGGACACATGGCAAACACCTCCTCTCATTTTATCAAAAGATGGATGCGGGAAAATGGTCAGTGGGGAGAAAGAGGGAAAGGTGAAACGCGATTCTATTATTTTCCGGTAACTTGATATTTTTTTCAAAGCTGAGGTCTTTGTAATACGATCCCGGCACGAGCCGGGACTTTTTGTTTGATTTCGGGGAAGAGGAAATCGTCGGAGGGGGTGGGGCGAACGCTGAATGGAGGGGGATAGCGGATCGTGGGAAATGCGCCAATGTTGCTATCCCACGGAACTGAGGTACTCCTGATGGGGGACACCTGGGATTTTCGGATTTTTTTCATCCGACCAATTTCGGTTCCCCACGTCGAACTCTTTTCACCGCTCGAACCCGCGAATTTGATGTATTTCGTCAGCTTGCCTAAAACGGCGCTGCATGCACTAAACGACTAGAGTTCTCATTTTTCCGAGTCAACTACCAACGACGTGCGAGCGACAGTGTATGACGCGAAATTCAAAGTATTCGAGGTATTCGAGACGGTACCTTTGGCATAACTATTCGAGATCTCGAATATCGAATACTTTCTAGTATTCGAGGTATTCGAGTATTCGCGGATACTATTCGCACATCTCTAGTTTTGGCTATAAGTACCTATTGTGTTTGGAAATTGGATAGATCATTCAATTGGTAGATATAGGTTGAGAACTTAATGCTACTGCGCAGTAAGACTAATCGCTCTACGTATCCCAACCCCATGCATTCCTTTCCCCCCATCCCGCCACCCTCTCCTCTCCTTTATCCCCTCTTTTTATATCTACCCTCCCTCCTCTTACTTTTCACACCTCTCTCCACCGTACACCATTTCGTCCCCGGGGCCTTCAACTCCCTCCTCCTCAGCCTTGCTTCTCCTCATTACCTCTCCCTCCTTCTCTTTCTCTCCCCTCCTTCCCCACATACATTTATGCACCCCCTCCGGACATGCTCTCTCCCTCCCTCCGACCGTCTTTGGCTCCCTTTTATCTCGACCGTGGCATCATTAGTGTTACGGCGGAACGGGGAAGGAGCGAGAGAAGGCGCATTGGTGGCGAGAGGAAGAGGTGTGGTATGGGTTATATGGTGGGGTGAAAGACGCCCCCGGAGGAAATATGTGCATGGGGGTCTAAGGAGGGTGTTCGTTCGGGTGCCTGGGACGGAGTCTAGTAGTGGTTGTGTGGGAGGGGAAGGGTGCTGGACTGGTAGGTTGCGTCGTTGGAGAGAAAGGGTAGCGTGGAAGGATCTTGGAGAGGATGTTTTGAGGGGACATTTTTGAATGAGAGGTATGGTGGTTATTTGAGAGGGTATCGTAATGTCATTGCCCATGGTTTAGAGGAAACGTTTAGTTTATCCTATAAGTACTTGATATTGACATGTATTTTGATTAAGTTATTATAGCAACTTTAGATCTGCATAAGTTTAAACATTTTTAAATGATGCTATTTAATTTGAAAATCCCGCGGTGGCGCGGGCGTTGTCGTAAAATCCTCACCTGCCAAAGAAGAGGTCGAATGCTCGAGTCCTACCTGGGTAGGTTACCCCCCTTCCTAGGCGCGGATGTTCATTTAATTTTAATTGTTGACTTATGAAGAAAAACGATGTAAAAGGCGAACGTAGAGCTATTTTCGGTGGTATGGTAAATTTTAAAAAAAAGTACCGGTTAACATTTTTTTGATTGAGAATTGATATATAACATCCTAATTATCCATACATATCATATCGTCTCCTTACAAAACTTAAGGAAACAGCCAAGGTTTAGGTTTGTTTTCACCTCAATTAAAGGTTTCTCAAATTAGTTTGGGGGAGCCGCGTTTAAAATGAGCTGAAGATAGAGAAGTTTCCCTTATTGTTTCACGATGATGATAGTTGAAAAGTAAATGGTCCTTTCTCAAAGATCGGAGAGCCAATCATGTAAACGTTTCTTTACTTTGTGGGTCCTTACATATTAGGATGTTGACTTCATTTTAACATGATTCCACCAGGTAACGCTTTAGGTTTTAAAAATCGTAACTTGTATGAAACATGGGCTTTTCCTACGAGAATCATTTGTATTGGAACCTTTCGGTCGCGGTTGCGTAGGCGAAAAGTGCTGCTCCCGAAAGCCTCCGATACAAATCATGACAAATACATTTGAGAAATGAATGTTGAATTGCACATTGTAGAAGTACTGAGGTAGGAGAGTAGGTCCAAGAAATAGCTTAGGAAGCGTGAGGGTGAACGCACTTCGGTAGAAAGGGAGTAATAGCCTTAAGGGTTAGGATATGTGAGCGAGGGGACGGTTTTAGGGTGTAACCTCAGTAGGAAGGAGGAATAGGGCACGGGCGGGGATCCTGTAGCAGGAGGCCGGAACCCGGCTACGGGCGGGCACGCGGCAAGAAATCAAAGGCATGCCGGTCCGTTAAGGGGTGATTGGGACGAGGCAAAGGGGGTTGCTAAGGCGTTGGGGTGAGTGGGAGATAGATAGGGTAGGTGGGTCGTATCGGAAAGTGCTGAAGGAGGTGGAGGCGGTGTCTGTGGAAGGAGCAAGCGTTAGACGCCGTGGAAAGTGAAGGGTGGGATCGATTGAGAATATCTCAAGGAGGAGGCTTAAAGGAAGTGGCGGATCGAAGTGGGAAGGAAGGAAAATTAAGTGCACCGTCAGGAGGGCGGGTGAAATTTTCAATAAATGCCATCCGGAGCGATATGCCAGTTATCGGATTGTTTCAGGGAATGTCTTGGAGGGAGGGGCTCGAGGGAGAAAAAAATACGAAATTCATCGTTAAACTATTCGTCAGCAAGAACGATTTGTCTTTGCTCTCGGCATTGCGATCGTATTTTTTTCTCCCTTCGATGCATAATAAAATATGTGACACTTAACACTCCGCGACTTTGTTTCAGTATTTTTTCTTTATAGATTCTCTGACTTATTCATATCACTGGCTATTAAAGTTTTCTCGTGTGTGTGTTTCGTCGTACCAGCCAGTAAGACTAACCGGATAGTGGAAAATAATGTAGAAAGAGTATTGACTAAAAAGGCAAGTATTTATCCTTAAATGGTTGAAGCGCAATCAACCATACTTCGTAGAAGCAGGTAATGTTTTGAATAGGCATCGCAAGGAATATAAAGCGGAATATTTAAGAAAAAATCGTAAGGCATAAATTCCAAGGAATATATATGTGTTCTATTACGTTCTATTTCCACTAAATTTCTTATACTTCCATTGTCATACTTGCGTTACTATTGCCCAATTTAATGCTCCATTTTCATTACTAAACGCATCAAGAGATACTTGTGTCCACTATTGAAGCACAAAAGCTAGATAAGGAGGAGGAACACTTTCGAAGGAAAACAGAAGCGTGGTCGGGAAAGGGGGTGTGTGTGGAAAAGGGAAAAAAGCTCAGAGGATAAGCGGAAATTTGGAGAGAAGAAATATGGGAGAAATTTGTGAATTCCATCCTTGAGAAGCAGAAGACGCCAGAAAGGAAATGTAGAGAGGGCGTGGATGCGGAAAATCCACGCGTGATTGCGGGAATCGAAGGGTGAACATGGATTACGTGGCGATTGGTTGTCGGAACCACATCTTGGAATAAGGAAATTGAACGTATGGTGACTTGAATTCAGATCCCTATAGAATGGAAAAAAAGGCTTGAGAGGGAATGCGGAAGTAAATGCGGAAACAATGCCGCGGTGATAGTGGAAGACGTGGAGAAAATGTGGTCTGGGTTTATTTTATGATCGTGGGAAGTTCTAGTTGGTGTAAAAAGAAGGTAGTGAAAAGTGAGATTTCGTTAATATTAGTCATTGTTGAAACTGACCCAGCGATTGATATGATACATGAAAATATTAATTGTTACGAAAGATTTCAATAAATGATTTTATCCCTATCGTAAATTAAGAAATATTGTTTGGTAAACCGCGAAATACGTCTACAAGTGCCTCATCAATGATTCAGTATTAATGGGAGAGTAGGAGATATCGTAATCGAAGACGACGAGTATCTCGTATCCCTAGAGGCTGTTTTGCGTGGCTATAAGAAAGCACAATGGATTTTTTTTTGCGGAGAATGAGCCGCATAATTTCTATTTGAGTGAATGAAATAAAGGACTATCTCAAAATCCATGGAGAGAATCAGGCAAGTATTTAGATTTGCTGTTTATAGCGATAGGTGTAAATTTCCTCATATAAGTGTAAGGGGACTTGTAAATGGACTTGATGATATGCTGCCTGAAAGGTAAATGTTTAGTCATAATAATTGAGGGTGCCTCATTAAGGTTAAGAGATCATGTGCATGACGTGTATGCAGATATGGTCATGATTCATTAAAGGAAACAAGTAGTTTTTATAATGTGGTGAAGTACATGCCGTGTAGCTTAGTAAATGTTTGCAGAAATTTGAAAGACGTGCTTGAAGGAATTTGAGTGAAATTGAAGCGTTCAGTTTCAGCCTAAAGACGCAGGAAGACAACCACATGTAAGAATGGCTGTAAGAAACGATTCGGTCAGTGTAAACGGATGCAGTCCGAGATTTAAGGAAACATAGAGAGGATGAAAAGAGGGTAGGGGTTCTGTTAACGTCTGGTTTTAAGCTCGCGGATGGTTGGCTTAAAAGACGGAATGAAGAACACAGGCTGACTGGTCGATAGGGTTATGTGTAGTGGGAAAAGGGGAGAGATGAGTGCATTCAGAGCTGGGATTTCCTCGGCGGATTAGCGAGGAGAAATGGATTGGTCCCGAGGATTTCCATTGTTAACGAGGCTGAGATGGATGGTTTACAGGGACTAGGTTCGGCTGGAAGATCGCGTGGGCCGAGCTTAGATAAAATGATACAAGTTCTTGCGTTTGTCTACCCAATTTACGTCTGTGTCAATCGTAGTGACTGGCTGAGCTTAGCTTGAATATGAGCAATACATTTCAGCTTTAATCATATTTTAACCGATGAAAATGCTTTTATTTGCCCTTTACTCATCGGTGCAGCCTATGAAAGTGGAAAGCACTGCTGGGAGGGGTGAATTTACAACCTAAATAGGAAGTTACTTGGGAAAGCTATAATTTGTGCAAAATATTCTCCCGAGAAAATATATTTTCCATTGGTGGGATAGGAACTGGATCCCCCTAATTGTTGGTGGATAGCAGATGTTGTAATAATAAAGCTACTTAGGCGTCGTTTTTTACCTGCTACCTACAGAAGATAAGGTATGCATTTGTGGTTGACTCCGTTAAGACCTAGTCCACGGGTGTTTCTTTTGTAAAACTTACATTTATGGCAACAATGAAAGGTATCAAATTAATCGTATAGTTAAACCGTAATTTTTATTAATAAGTCCTTCGTTGTTTTCTTTGCTCTAATCTCTAATGATTAGAACGTCGAGTAAAAGACGGAATGGGGTTTCTAACACCCAGAGATTTACCTGCGCCACGGTTTGAGGAATGATTCTGCCATCAAATCGTTTAATTGTGTTACTCGAATTTTTTTATTCAGCAAAAATAGGGGTATGGCATACACATGAGATGTTTCGTTCCGCAAAGTATTATTACTTGTATTTAGAATTCATTTTTATTTCGAATGTCACCTGAGCGCATATACGAGTCCGGAAACATATTTAAAACGCTGGTCTAGTGCTGAAAAATTACTTAGTGAATCCTCGAAACTGTAAAATCTTACGATTCCCATTGCACTGATGCGAGGGGTATTCAACAAAAGACAGTCGTATTGCATATGCCACTGGGTCTCGTGATGGAGTGAAACCGTTGCAAGTGCTCCATAGTATAAAAATTGTGATTATTAATTTACCAATTACGTGGAGATTGTTTCGTGTCCTTTGTCTCCGCGTTCCGATCAGTTTCGCGCTACGCTTGTAATCGTGCACGCGGTCGGGTCTTCATTTCCTGCCTCGCGGAATTGGAACTCCGGCGGCGGCAGATCAGTCAATTAAGGGGGCTCGCGTACGAATCGTTTCATTACGTTGCGCTTCGTGCTCTCAGTGGAGAGGATCGACTCTCCAATTGAAATAAAAGAATGCAAAAAAATATTAAGCATAAATAAATCGGGGAGTCACCTTTTTATTTTTATGCGATGCGTTTTGACCTCAAGAGTGGAAATTGTGTCCCTTTGGTTTGTGCTGGGAATTGGAGCCGCTTTTTGCCGGTTTTTCCGCGATAGAAATACAATTTTCCTACGATAGGTAGGCAAATTCCCGATGGAGTGCCCTCAGCACTTCTGTCAGGAGTAGATATATTTTTGTGAAACTCAATGCCACTTTACTTAGCATGCTTTCATGGCTGAAAATGAGTGTTGGCCTTTTGAGCTTCTTTTGCTAAATGGCTCCTTTACATTATTTTCATGAATTTTTACCCTCCTCTCTGATATCTATCAAAGGGGACCAATTTTTTAGCCTAACTTCAGCATGTAATTAATGAACCGTATTGATATGGCACAGAAAATGTTAGAAAATAAACTTTAATGATGAGTGTGTAGGGGTTTGTTGTCTGTTTTCATTTATAGCCGTGAAAAACCTTTACTTTTACGTTAAATTGTTACCTGGGATAAAATTTTACAATGTTCACATTTAAGATTTTAATTTATATTTCAGTTTATAAAGCAGGATGACGTGCATTGCCTTTCAAATTTATTATTTAAGAAGAATTCAAATGTATTTACAACTTAAATACAAAATATTTATATTTTTTCAATACACATTGCTTCACTGAATCTTTCAACTTTCTCAGAAACTGAGAAATCTTATTGTCTTTTTGTGTATTCCTTGAGGCACATGGCTTGTATGAAATGGATTTACAAAAATATTTTTACCATCGAGGGATTTTGTATGATGACACAAATCCTTGCCATTGATGATGAATATCCCACTCATGTTTATATAGAATTTCCTCCCCCAGCTTGTTAGCGAAAACTTCATCCCACAATCAGCAAAGGTGGTAAAAGTTCTGAAGGTTTGCGAACGAATCTCCTCTTCAGTCACTTGTTTCAATTTTTCTGATCAAATTTAATGACCCTGAACTGTACTCTTTCAATCAATGCGTGCAGCTCCCCGATAGACAGCTATATGTAGTCGGTACTCATATTCTGTCGTAATTTATTCTACGCGTTCGTGAGACAACCCGGCACCCAACCATCTCTCTGCCGCACCCCAGTGTTCCCGCGCTTACCTTACATTCCCGACCGCACGTGGCTCCTATATTCTCTTCCATTCGGCACTGCGGCTCGCTCATCGATTTTCAAATCTATCCAACTAGTCTCCGTATCAGAGTGAGCAAGGGTAGGGAGGATAAAGGAACGAGTCTGGTATGGGGGGTATTGCTTGGCAAGAGAGAGTAAATAGACAGCAAGCGTTCAGGGGGGTTGTAGGTTGCAATAAACTCGCCATGTTTTCCGCCGCTTTGAAGCAGGAAAATGAATTGGTTTTTGCAAAGGATCGAACCTTTGAAACCGATCGCATATAAGGTGGGGGATGTTCGGGAAACGGGGTGGTGTGTAATGATCCCTCTCTTAGAGGAAAATTGAAAAAAAACTCCCGTTTGAAAACTATCTTCGCTCTAACGTGGACCGCGATCTTTGGCCTTGTTTTAATATTATTTGGTCTGTGATCCCACACGGCGTCTTATCTTTCGAAATACATGAACATTGTAATATAATTTATATTTGCAGTAACTTAGAATGCATGTGCATACAGAATTATGTTATGGGAAACTTGTGACCATTTCAACTTTGACTGGATTTTTTTACTCTCCAATTTTTGCGGGTTTGGATAGGGTGGGTTGAAATAACTTGTTATAAAAAATTATCATAATAAGCTCCAGAGGGAATGCGACGCTGTTGACCTTTCAATTTCTGAAGCAATGTATTTTTTTATCGTTGGTGTTTTTTGTCATCAAGATGCATCGTCCTAGCTGTTCCACCTAATGTATTGATAGTCTCACTATTCTTGGAATAGTTTTTGTGTTTTTGGTTTTCAAATAATTTATTGATTGGTATCCGTCGACATAAAACTCGTTTCCTGCAGCTGCATCCAACAAAGGGCTGCTTCGTAATTTAATCAGCGTCGTATCTGCTCGTTAAAATGGAGTTTTTACGCTCGAGTACCTATGAAAATTAAGTTAGTAGTCCAGGGTTATCATTTTCGAGTCGAATTCCAATCAGTTGATCATTATTTTTTGTGGAAGGTTTGATTTTTTCGTTTTCCCCGGATTACAAACATGGCATGCTCTTCCATTTTAGCATCTGGTGCTTTGCTGGTTTAGATCCTTTCATATCCATAGGTGGAACGTTCAGATGGCTAAATTAGTTATCCGATACTTCTTCAAACGCTTTCTCTCGATTGATGTTCATATTAATTAAGCATCCACCACTTTTTCCAAACAATCTTTTGAGAACCTTTTTTCATGCTGCTCAATTAACATTCGTGAAATTTAACCTGAAGATCGCAGCTTGTCGTAAAATTTAAAATTTCACATCCTTATCATGCACCGTAATTTATTTATGATAAGTTGATGATTATGTATAGTTCAATTTTGAGGGTTGTATGCCAATGGGTCTGTGGCTATTCCGTCGAAGATAAGTCTATTAGTTATATGTTACTAACATGAAAAACTAATGGGTGTTGCCACGCAAAGAACCACGGTTATGCTCATTCCTATATTTATTTATTCGTTCAATCTGCGTTAAGCGCACTTTTACTTTTAATTCATTATTTCACTGCTCGCTTGGAATCATAATTTTATTATAATACGAATAATACTTGATGAATATATCTACAAAAATTAAGTATTAGACACTCTTTGAGACTTTTCCTCTCTTCATGGATGCCGACTCACTTATGCGCATGTAAGTTTTAAATTCACCAGTATCTGTAACAAAGTAGTCACATAAAGTTTTTTCACTTTTCTATTTATACTCTATGTATAAAAGGAAAAGTGAACTCTTTCGGACATAAAACCTTTTGGCCGACCCACCAAGTGCATTCGCTCATGACTGCGCAAATAATTCCTTTGGTAGTCTCGATGAAGGATTTTGTCTAGAGTATTGTTCTCCGTTGGGACCGGAACGAAAGAGAGATGTGGTCGACGCCTTCTTATCTCTCCAGCCGACGCCTGGGGCGTCCGACAACCCTGTTCAACCCCACGCCACGATAGGTTTACATTTGTTTCCCCTCGCTCTCGTATCATGGTCTCTTTTCCCGAGAGAGGATATGTTCGATTTCGTCGCCTGCAGTGTCCACCACGCCCTCGGAGTGACGTAAAGGAAATAAATTGAGCGAATAACAAGCCTCTTATATTTCCGTCGTTGTCTTACGCCTTGGCTATTATTTCCCTGTCTCAATAAAGGCGGAAAATCATGGATATAGCGTGCTTGGTGGTGTATCATACATGCGGTGTATCCATCCTTAGGGCTTATAGAAGTTTCACATCGTACCTATTCAGAACGAGGGTGCAACTTGGAGCGGTAGAAATCTATTTAACAATTGTGGTTTGCTCAGCTTATCTGAAGCTTTATTAATGGAGATGGTTGGGATTGATCATATAAGCCAGATTAAACATTAATTGCTTATTTTTGAGAGCAGTATAAGACGGTTGTAAGAAATTCCACCATTGATATTCGCGCGAGGGCAAAGACTTCTTTCATAACTGCAATGGGTGTGATAAAATAATATATGAATATGAGCCATTAGATGGTGTGCATCCCTGTCACGCATTTCTTTGAAGGCTGGAAATACGACAAAGTGGATGGAAAATTGAAAAATTCAAGATCAATTATTCCTTGTGAAATTCGTTTTTATACGCTGAGCAGTATTTTTTGCGGATAATGTGGCGAGTAGGTAACTAAATATTTTCAAAGTAGCGTGTCAAGATTTTTTAAAATCTTAACTGTCATGTTATGGAAGATATTAGTCGATGTTGGACAGCATGCAAGCGTCAAGGTCCTCTAATACGCCCTTCGGCCTCAGCACGGATCTCCCTGGTTAAGTTTTAGTACATTAATCTCTCGCAGTAGGTATATTTCGCGACCTCTTAGAGCCTAAAAATAAAGTCACTGACCTGGAAGGATACCTACTTGGGAAGAGCACCGATTTTCCTCTCTCCGGGAAGTAAGGGCATAGAAACTGAAATAAAACGAGTGAGAGATGGTCATTCCTTGGGTTCAGAGGGAGGAGTACTGGAATGAAGTGCATGCAAAATGGTTCGTGGGCATTTATCCTTCCTTTAAAGGGTAATGGTATGGCCCCATTTGCCCATCTTACGAGGGTCGCACGTGACAAGTAGGGTTGGAGGAATTCGAAAAATAAAGGAAATGGATGAAGAGAAGTCTCGGGCCATTTGCTGAAGGCCTTATAACACGCCACGAGTTCCCTCGAGAGCTACCTTTACGCGGTGGCTTTTAGTATTTATTTGAATTGGGGGTACTATATATAGTATAGAAAATGCGAGGTTTTTCACCTTTTTAATGATATTCTTTCGTCAGGATAGGTTTAATTTTTTCATGAAAATAATGTCGACTCTAATGCCTAACAACTTCTGTTTTTTCCGTCAATTCATTTAGCCAATTAACATATTTCATATTGCTATTCGCATTTTTTCTCCGTATGCCTTATTTTGTTGGATGAGGGGATAAAGGCATTCCTTAGTTGGTAAAAATTAATGATGTTACGGAAAGTGGGATCAATTTGATAAACTTCTAAAAGTTGGAGACGTATTGTTGTCCTTGAAAAACTATAGCCATTTTTAAATTCCTTATTTTCAAGTACTGATAAATCTAAACATTTCTGAAGGTGGCTTATTCGCTTACCCATATTTCCCTTTACAAGATATTGGCCATTGCGTGGTAAAAACAAAATTACTAAAGTACATTCACAGGCCTCATTGGGAATAATTCGGTCCTGTATCGCCCGTTAATCATTTAAAAAAATGGTCTTGGAAATAGACATATTTATCCGAAAATAGGCTCGCTACATCTCCTTTTCCTTGATAAATTCATGTATATAGTTTCTCTCTCTCTCTTAATGTTTTTTGGGTCAGAGTTTCTTCGGAAGTTTTGATAATCACCATGATATTTCCCGTCATTTGGGAATTTCAGCCACTATAACCCAAACGAAAGCCCGGATGAAGGAAATAGATATTTCGTAAATGCTTGAGAAGAGAATTGATATGTCGTAGAAGTTCTAAAACTTCAAATTAACCTTAAAAAATTCCTTTCTGTTTCATTTCTGCATTAATATGTAGAACGTAGCATAAATATTATATAACAGCCTTGAAGCTTATAGTTTAGCTAGTTTTTTCATTCATTTATTTTTATTTTTTGAGTGTAGAAGGTTTTTTTACGCCGAATCTGCTCCGTATGCGGAATTTTCAAATGTCGGGAGAAATGTAGAAGGAATCCGTGTCCTGTACTGCTCGTCGTGCAGATCACAGGACGTCCATTTTCTTTTGTACGTCGTCCGCCCGCCGCTCCACTTTGAGAAAGGTTCCCACGTCTTTCTAATACGCCGTCTTCCTCCTTTCTTCTCCTCCGTCTCCCTTCAACCACGTGATCTCCCTACGTGGCCCGAAGAATGCGTCACGCCGAGCGCCGTGGGATGCTATTGTGTCGTGGCTCCTTAATTCCGGACCTAGATTCTCCTCCACGACACTGAACAAGTCCGCTCCGACTCCTCCCTTTCAGTCGATCACGTTTAACTGGCATGAGTGGATGAAAAGAGTGCGGAAGACGGGGGGCTGCGCCTTATTGGCTGCGTGTGTGTGGGCTTCTTCCCTTTGGAGACGCGGGGGCGGATCCAGGCCCACGTCTGAGGGGCGACGGATTTCGCATGTTAAAAAATTACGTGCTGTAATTCCATTGTGCTTAAGGAATAAGCATATCCTTAAGAGAAGTGGGCACTAGCGATGTGTTTTTCCCCTTTAGACGTGTGCATTCGTTTTGCGTTCAATGCGTAGTGAGTTTCTTTGAAGTTCTAGACTTATGATATTGCTGTGATAGTCATTTAGAAAATGATTTAACATTTATGGTTAGATTTGATTTTGAATTTCAAGGCGAATGATATATCGCATACTTATGCAAAGTATCGATAAGGAAGAGATTAAGTGGGTATAACGCTACCGCAGGGGCAGAAAAATAAGACCTAGGGGAAGGTTTTAATATATAGCTAATGGCTAGTTTTATATTTAAAAAAATATGTACTTCAATGGGTCTGAGGATTGTATTGCGCTTTTTTGGACAAAATTAAGGTCCTTTCTAAAAGATTTTTGTTATTTTCTTGAAATTTAAATTTTTTTTAACGAGATTTTCTTGAATTTGCCCGAAAAATCTAGTCTGATCTAGTTAATGGCATAGCTTTCTTCTTTGAGGTTTTTCTGATGAAGTTGAAATATCTGAATAACTAGTGGAAAAACACGTTCAGAGGTTTTTAGGCTATTTTTTTCGTCTCTCTTTGGTGTTATTCTGTCGCGTATCGACTGAATGATGTCATATTCCAATCAAAGGCTGTTACTTGTGTAGAGGCCATTGTAACTCATGCTCTGAACGCGTTGGTGATTAACAGTGACTTATATAAATGAAATGCATCTATATGGCAGCTTGGCTATTAAATAAAATTTTTTAAAATTGAGAAAGGTTTTTAAAACTTATTTATTATACCTGCTTCCTCAATTATCAAATTATATCTATTTTATTCCAAAGTTTTCATTTTAATCTTATAAGATTCGTAAAAAAAATGAAACGTAGCGTGTTAATTTTTATATCATCATTTGATGGTGCCTGGAAATAGCGTTGCAGAATTTTTGGTGCTTAGGGTGACACCCATCGGCAATCTTGCAAAGCTCTGATTCTTATGAGGCAAAGGGTCCCCAGGGGTGTGACGCCCTGAGAAATGCGACCGCCGGGGGTGGCGGAATTGAGTGCAGGGGGTTGAGGGAGGCGAATTTGGGGGGGGAGGCGGTGGGCGTGTGAGAAGAATATAGGGAGTGGGCGGTTGTGCGTGGTTCAAGGGGTTTTTGCGGCAGGGCCTTGGAGGGAAGGAAGGGGTGTAGGCTCTCTCTCCCCGCGGCCGCCCCTTGTCCAAATGAATAGGGGAATGGCTTAAAGCAACGCCGAGAAAAAAAGAATGGAAGGGGTGATTTTTCCGGGACGCAATCCGAGGTGGGGGGGAGGGAGGGAGCGGAGAAATGATTAAGGGATGAGTGTATCGATGCGGATAATCGATGTGGTTAAATGGGGCGGCGGCGTGTTACGGGCGGATTGGTCGCATTATGCTTCTCGAATCAGGTTTATGTCGTCCAAAATGGCGCATGCTTATAGCCGCTCAAATTCGAACCCATATAAAAATTTAACCAAAACATAGATAGATGATGTATTTCTATTTTTCTCTTGCATAGGTACCCGAACAAACTCACTACAGTAATTATTATTTGACCGAATTCGGAGTCCTGAATTTTTTGAGTGAGTCTATAGTTTCATCTGCAATTAATTGTAAGCCGTTTTTAAATCCATGCCAGTAATTAAAAATTAAGTTTTATGCCAAGCGATGCGTGGAGGATAATATTGATGACAGTGATTCTGAAGCTAATATAATTAAAAGATTATATTCTTTCGTACCCCTAATTAGATTTTTTGCGTGTGTAGTTAACTCGCGGAGAAGGACTGAGAGAAGAATTGACTAGGTAGGTGAAGTCCAAAGTAGGGAAAATATTCCTTTCTGGGTGGTGCGACAGCCCCATAAAGAAAGGGATCGAAGATTCGGGTTTTCTGTTTCCGATTACGAGGTTTGCTCGTGGCGCTGGGAGATGGGGAGGGTTCTTGGATTTTAGGAGTAAAGGCAGAACGGGAGTGCATTGGAAGTGGAGAGATACTGCAGTTAATTGGCCTGCAAGGAGGCAATGCGTTTTAATATTATTGGTTATTAACGGTTGCAGGAGGGTTCTTCGAAACAATATTTCCCCGGAAGATTCGCCTTTTAATCTTTGACTCTCTGTGACTTCATGGAAAATTCACGACTAAAAGAATAAAACATTTAGCTAAATTTTGAATGGATCGGAAATGCTTACTCCAGCGTTTTGAAAGCGTTTGAGGTGTAAAATGACGTTAATTTATGAAATGGGAATGCTAATAAATAAAGTTCAATCCAGGGGTTAGGTATTTAATAAATAATCCTTTATGAATGTCTGTAATATACGAGGGCCATTTTGTTCAACCTCCAATAGCTCAGCAAAAACACCATATTAGCGACAGGCGGGTACTGCATGGATAGGGCGACTGCGTGTTCTCCGCACCACACGCTCAAGACATTCCTACCGTAAGTTTTTAGTTTTAGGGTAGTTTCAATCTAATTAACTACACTGCCTCAATTGATTCTTCCGCCAAGTGTGCACTGCGTGCAACAGCCGGAAAACTCCCCAAAAGGCTTTAGTATTGGCATGCTTGACCTTCATGCCAATAAAATACATTTTTTAATGAACTGTGGCTAGAATGTGAAACAGAGTGAAAAATTACGTCCATTCTAATTAAAAACCAAAGAAGAGAGACGCTGACTTCTGGAAGTGCTCTGATTCATGACAACGCCCGTCATCTTAGTGCTGATGCAGCCCAACTACTCCTTGAGCTATTTCAATGGTACAACTTCGATCACCCACCTTGCCGACATAGTGCCGACGTGTGACTTCCATCTTTTCGCTGAAATGAAGACGTGGGTTGGAGGGAAGTGTTTTCAAACGGGCGATGAGCTTAAAGTCAAAGGCAAAAATCATTGGAGGTCAATGGCGGCAACTTCATATGAAGAAGGTATAGTAAAGCTTGTCCGCAGGCATGACCATTTCCTCAATTGCCGAGGCGATTATGTCGAAACGACACAACAAGTGTGCTCAATATTTACCTATGAAATAACTTTTTATTCAATCATTTCGTCTTATCTCATGGCCCATCGGTGCTTGAATAAACGGCCCTCGCTATTTCAAAGCGTGATATTTTCAAAGTAACATTCTCATCATTATCAATAGATTAAGTGACAGATTTTTGCTCCGATCTAATTGGCATTCCGTAGTATTCCATGCCGTTCCTAATTTAACTCCAAATTTGAAATCGTTTACCTCGTAGTAGGATTAAATTTTGTATAATTCAATTAGCTGTTGCTGTGGAAAACTATTTTCAGATTTTTGTGTAGCTTGGATTTAGTTATTTTTCCTCACATCGACTGTTTTGGGAAATCAATTTTGGATATAGGGTCTTTTTTCATCTATCAGTTATATTTGAATTTTCGATTAGAATACTCCGTTTTCCTTGAAATTGGTGTGATTTTCCACGATCATATGTATTTGTTGTTGTAAACGCGTTAACCGAAGCGGTAGCAAACCCCGTAATTCTCTTCCTTTACTTGGCACTCTCAGCAGCCGCGTATCCTCAACGGAACGAAGGGGAATAATGAATGGTCTCGGGCGGACTACACCCCAGGGGCGGCATCGGGGAAACTTATAGAATGAGGAAAAAAAATAATATTCGAAGGAGCCGTGCCCATATTTCAATCAGTTCCGAAGGCTCTCACAGGTCGATGGGGATGCTTAAAAGGACAAGTATAGAGGGAAGAAGGAATGAAATGGAATAGGAATGAGAATCGGAGGAGATGGAAGCTGTCTGGAGTGGGAAGAGTTACAGGAGGGCGTAGTGAAGTGAAGGAAGGGGATTTACTCGAGTGGATGGATTTGGCTTCGGAGGAGAAGCAGAAGTAAAGGAAAGCGTATTGTAAAGGGGGCGACGCGCGGAGGTGGGAGAACTCTGGGGGATTGAAGAGATGGGTGATGTATTTTTTTCCGGGCTGTGAGAGCATTAGAATGGTGTGTAACTAAGGATTGGGTTTCGGATGGAGATTCCTCTGCATCGAGATTCTTGTTTTTTCCTCCTCCACGCGAGCTAACCTCGCGGTTTTATATATTTTCTATAAATCTGTATGAGCGCGTCCATTCCTTCCGGGATTTCGAATAAGTGGAAACCGTTGGCGTTCAGAGCGTGCAAAACTTGGATGGAACTTATTTTGGAATCTAAAGGCAAACTTGATTTTGGGAAGTAGTATGTCTTCTAATCGGTTCTAGCATAATTTAAACTTTTCGAGTTTTCATTCAGTTTACAAATAAGTAGTGCTAGCAAACTTGTCGCAAACGTGTCACGCTATTTCGGTTTGACGCGTCAGCTCTACGAATAATTAACGTACTCTTGTTGAGGGGTTTGTTGCTTGTAGACCCAGGCAATAAATTTTCCGTTTCTTTTCTTCAAAACTATAATTCATTCACTGCGCAGTTCGAGAAAATGTTTGAGTAGATGAGACTTTGTATACCATTGAACAGGGAGGAATACCTGGGGATATGAAGACGTGAAATTTTAGCTACTGTCCAATCGTTAGGTGTTACAATGGGTGTTGATGGGCATGTATTTACAATTTAAGTTAAGGTAAAATGTCGTTGGAGATGGCTGTATTATCGTTAAATAAAGGTTTTTTTATCAAATGAATTGTATTACTTTGAATACAGCAAAAATTTCAAGCTATTTCAGAAATGTAGACCACACTACTTTAGGATTTTTTCTGATATTTACAGTTATTCTCGTGGTGAAATAGTGCGATTAAGTTAATTAAAATAATTAGTTTAATCGAAATTATTGATTATAACACGCCCATGAAATATATATTTAAGCTCATGGAGATGCGTGATGTGATGCCTAATAATTTAGAGAAAGATGAAAAATTTCCGCTGAGAAAACCCTCCTGTTATGTCTGCACCTCGCAGTTTCTTGCGAGGAATAAGCACGGCAGGCATAAAAATACCTCTGCACCAGCTGATAGTATTGACGCGTGTCACTCCATAATTATCTACCATTATGTAACAGAGGTTACTTTCAATTCGATACCTGACATAAAAGAACTGCAAACAAATGCTTTCCGAGATGTTAATTCCATAACCGTGAGGGATACCCTTAGCGTTCCGTTCTCATTCGGACCATCGATAACAACGTGCGGAAAAGGTATTTGTGCGATGGAATCGATATTATAATCTAAGTATCGCTTGGATATACGAGCCGAAACTCCCGACTTCTCCCCCAAATCCCCGCGAGAGCCATCTCTCGGAGGGGTGACGAATTTCATCCCTCTCTTCCCATTCCCCCGATGCGACGTGTCACATGATTGGGGTGGGCTTGTGTGTGAAAGCACATGGGTGTCAGGATGGCGTCAAGAGACGCGGACGGGTTTTCGGCTTGATCGTGAATCTTGGAACAGATAGAAAAAGATTTAAGGGGGAAGGAAGATCTCGGGAAAAGGATGATAGCCGGGTGTGGGAGGAGCTTTATTTCTCGAGCATTCCGAATCGCTAAGAGCCTCAGGAGAGGAGATTTGTGTTGCATCTCCACCTCCCGCTCTATTCCCAGATTATTTTCTTCATCGCGGACGAGTGAACGTCCTTCAGGGTGAAAAATCGTGAAGGATGTCGTCGACGGATGTTCTCCCCGAGTGTCTTGTCATTTTTGTCCATTCCATTCGGGCCCTCCCGTCCTCTCAACCACTGTGAGCGTTATAAATCGTGGCGCGCCTTCCGGTTTTGTCAACTGCGCGTGAAGATGGCTTTAGTTAGAAACGCATCTCTATTCACCTAGATTCTTTCGATACGGGATCTGTGGATTTTAGATTTAGTGAATTTATGCGTCGGAGTATTCAGTCCTCTACTTGTTTTTTAGAAGAGGATGTTCACTGTGCGCTGAAGTAACGCCAGAGAAAAACAGTTTATGGCTTCAGGAATTAAGTGATCATATTTTACCGTTCATTTCTCACCGTTCACATGCCTCGATCTTTCTTCATAAACGTATTGTATTAGTACGTCATCGTCGCAATCGGTATAAAACACTGATATTGGTTGGCTGATAATGCATTGTTTCACTCGACTCTTTTATCAAGTCTTCTTTCATATAATGTTTTCATGTTCGCGTATCTTCTATTTGTCATTTTCATCGTTTTGCTGTCCGAAACATTCGAAAATTTTGCGTAATTATTTTTTCCCAGTCCGTCAATGATCGTCCTTAATAGACCATTGAATCTCGGGCCTATTTAGTTGTCACTGCGGCGCTTTTAACGTCGAAATTTCGATATTTCGGCAGTAAAAGTTTATTTTTCAATAAAGGATTAAGTTTTCGTTAGTAAAACTCCTTTATAAGAAATGAAATTCGTATTCCTGGTTTTGGTGATGGCGTTTGAATTTAAAAATTTTTCTCCTTTGATTTATTAATAATTATTCGAATTGATTTTTAGTATTACAGTAACAACCTGAAATAATTGGTCGGTGAGGCTTTAACGCCGAGAAATCTGTATAACCACTGAAACTAAGAGTTGCGATGATGAAATGAAAGCTGAAGCTAAGGTAACGCCATTTCAACCATATCAGTTAACTTTCGATATTAACATCACCTTTCTTTTGTTGGGGTTTGAATAAAGGATTTAATTATGTCTTTTGCGCTCGCTCGTGATGCATCAAAATAGGGATTGAACATTTTCCTCTTCCGTGCGAATCACCGTGACTCAGCCAAAGCAACCAAAATCGAGCATTAATTGTGCGATACGGAGTTGTGAATAAAGTAAAAAGGAAGTGATATCACCTTTTTGGAAAGTTGGATTTTTTCCCCGCGAATTAATCACTTGGGCATTTTCTGTTTACTCCGTCGAGACATTTTAATGGGATTAGCGAACATGCAAGAAGCAGGCTCTATCTTCGACGAGACTACCTTTCGTTCTTTTCGGTCCTTTTCATTCAATTTAGGTTTGTTTATCTCACTCCCATGGCGACTCGAATAGCCCAAGAACGGAAGAATGAAAGGATTCAAAAGGGGAAACAAAATCCGTCTTTATTTTTTTTCCTTACCTCTGCTTGCACAGCGCCTAATCACGTCCAATCGTAACTGCGCGCGTGAAATTAATGGTTCGGGACATTTGAGAATCCAACACGGCGCGGCGTGCGAGCGAGCAAGGATGTTGGTTGGAACGCACGAGGCGAATGCGAGATAAAGGATCAGATTCGTGAAAACTTTTCGAGTGTCCGGCGGACTGAGGGAGTCACGAAGTTTTCCTTGTTCTTCTCCCGCGTGAGTGCCCTTTGGTACGGCGCAACTCTCCGAGCAGTCGGTGTTAGTTGTCTCGGTTAGGAGAAGGAATTCTCGGTATCCGAACAGAAATTAGAAGAGATTAAGGTCACTCTACTTGAACTAATGAGGCTCTGAGGACGACAGGAGGAAGTCAAATGCCTATCTGCCCCGAGTGGATCATGGACTTTTGGTTCATCCAATGTATTTTTTTTTTTAATTTTTCAGCGCTGGATATCACGCTGCTTTTTGATAATTTCATTTGGAGTGACTCTAGTTCGATTAATAGTATTTATTTGTTCAATAAATTTTATCTATGTTATTTATCTTAAAAAGTATTCTGTTCCATGTACAAAAGTAACATTTGTGCGACAGACGATTTGAGGCAATTCTCTGTGCTGTGAAAAGATATTCAAGTACCCAGATATACGTGGATTAAAGTAGTTGAAATGTTAGTGAGACCTACGATTTATATTATTACGCAATGTTTTCAAGTAGCAGCAGTGTATTTCTTTAATTGTAAATTAAGGAACGATTCAGGTTCATCGTACAGTTGCATCTGAGGTACAATAAGTCTACTGGTTAAATTATTTATGAAACTTTTAGGTAGAGCTGGTTTTGATGAATTATCAGCTGCCGGACATATTAATAATATTACTTTATCTGCTCATTGATGGGCCCATTTGATGTATAAATTTTCTAAATTCTTAATTTCTTGACAAAAATAACCTCACATTTACATTTCCATGCCTCTTTAATCAAAATCATAATATCTCAACTTTAATCATTACAACGGTTTCAAAATATCTCTGTCTCCTCCGCATTATGGATTTCAAATCTGGAATTATCGTCCCCGTGATGATAGGTTTATCGCCGGGAAGAATTTTGAAAATGTAACACGAGTAATATTGCTTTCTATTTTTAAAATGAAAACAGTTTTAATTAACTGTATTGGAATGTCATGGCCTCTGAATATTTCTCTCTCTGCCGCACCCTCTATTCCTGAGGAATATTATGCAGCCTCCTCACACACCCATCTCTCTGCACATCTACCGCATCCTGAGAGGTCGGCACCCCCTTTCGTTCCGCATTCGCCTTTTTCTAAGATTTTCATTTTCTCTTGCCTTGCTGGCTGATGGGACGAGGAAAACAAAAAGAAATAAAAAAAAGAATTGAAATTACGCGCCTTGGACATGGACGTCGTGAGATTCCTCCTGTTCCGTGGAGAATGCGCAATCGGCTGGCGGTGTTGGCGGATGAAACGTGACGAGGCGGTGTGCTTCGGAATCAACCGGCTGCCGCAGATGCAACTCCCGCAGCCACAGATGGAACAGAACCCTCGTCTCGTGTAGAGGAGGAGATGAAGGTGAAGTTATTGAGGAATAGGGACAGGCACGTAGTTAGGGAGGAGGTGTAGGGGATTTAATGTCCTCCTTCCCCTAAATATTTTCCGTCACTTCAAAACTATTGGATAGGGATAAATTTTATTTAAATAATTAAAATCGCTTATTAACAGATAAAAATTTTATATTTTCTGTGATTATCCCAATGCTACCAGATTTTCTGTGTGTTAGCGTGTAGGCCAATGGCAACGATTCCTTTTCAGATCCATAAAGGGAAGGCTAAATTGTATATAGATAAGCTATAAGCTGGAATATAAGTTAACATGCATCATCGCGATTTGACTTGAAAATATTCAGAAGGAATCACAGGATCTTGGATTGGATTGGATGTAATTTTGACGTAGGTTCTTTCATCGGGCAGCAAAATTTTTGTGACTCTGAGAAGACCGGGTAAATTTTAAATAATAAAAATTCTTGCTGTTCAGTTTTGGAGGGGAAGAGTTTGACGTAGCTCTTTGATTGGTCTTTTGTTTACGCGGTAAATTTTGCGCCGATGAAGAACTCGAAACGAGTAGGGAGGAGTTTGAAGCTAGAGGGAGGTGAGAAATAAAGCTTGGAATGCGCTGAGAAAAGGCAATACAAGCAGTAGGGGTGGGGTGTATGTATTTTATTTTTTGCTTGCCCACGTACCCATAGAGTTCTCACGGCGTCCCACTGTGTGTGTAGTAATTCCGCCACCTCACCGGGGAATGCCGTCCCTTAACATTTTAAGGCGAAAAAGGTTCTTCCATCCCGTCCGTGTCCCTTATTCTGCCCGTGAATAGGATTCCGGCGTTTTTATTTCCTTATTTTCCCACGTTTATTTCCATCGCTGTCCGTTTTTGAATCTTTTTCTTTCAGGGGTGTAGGTTGATTCGAGGTTTTTTTATCTCAAGGTTTTCTCGTGTGTGTAGGTTTGTATGTGTGGATGCAATGCAGCGTGTGGATGTGCCCAGTGCATGCGAAAGCGCGGTCGGAAGAGGGCCGTGACCTCTCTCTCCTTCCCTCTAATCTGACTGCGGTGTGCGCCTTCACTGCTGCCGTGCTATGCTGTTTCGTTTGTGGAGAAAATTGCAGCGAGTGCAGGGGGAGTGGACTGCAGCGGTCGCTCTCGCTTGGACGTGGGGGAAGGACGGGCGATGCGAAACGAACGAACTGACTGCGAGTGTCCGCGCGGTTTCAGTCGGGTTTTTCGGTGGGCAATTGATTGCGTTTTATTGCGATTTAAACGCGGCCCTTGCCACTCCGGAAGCGCTGTAATCACGTATGTAAGTCTTTTCGGACGGTTACGGAGCCTCAGCCAGAGCATTCCGAAAAGAGTTGGGAGGATTTAAATGATTTTAAAGTGGAATTTCTTGCACTACTGGATGAAATAATGGAGTTACTTTTGTAAATGATTAATGCGTAAGAAAAATTTTGTTTTTTAACGTGTGTACGTACATTTTCCACGATGGAGTGATACGATTTCCACGTTTAGGCTTGACTGAAGACCAACTGTATTTTTTCTCCACCGGCTTATAGATTATATTTTTTTTTCTATTTTCCCTAAACGAAGCAATGATATCGAAGTGTGTATTGATATGAAATGATTTTGCCTTGAATTATTGCATAAACGGACAAGATATTCTAAACTTCTGAAAATGGAAGCCGCAAACGTCGCCAGTATTCAAGAGTAATCCCAAGGAATGAGATTAAACACATTTTTATTACTTTACAGCTAATGTAATTATTAAATCAAATATTTTGTCAAAAATATTCTAAATATCATTTAAAATCCAAAACATTCGAGTGTTGCAATTAAAAATGCTTTCGGAAGTGGCTTACGGAAATTTATGACAGCATAAATGAATTGTAATTACAAAAATGCGAGAATAGATTTGATGACTTCTACTTTGGTTTAACACGTGTAAACACTATTCCTCTTCTTTGAGCTGTTACCCCAAAAATATATGCATCTTAATATCTATAGGTATGTAGGAATAGTGTTGTTGGGAACCATACCATTCTAATTATATATTAAGTATCACAATTGAACGTAAATTATGACTACGTTATCCGTGGTAATAATAAATTTTATTTTTTCGAAGATTTATTTTGCTTAAAAAAATTATATGTATCTTTGGTCCTTTTTTCTGAGATAACTTCTCTACATATTGTTTACCGGCCCAGCACAGGCTTATTGTTTCATTAGATACCCAGAGAGGTCTGAATGAAATAATTCATCTATAGAAATGCATCTGGAGTAGGATTTGCGGCAACGTTTTAATTTTTGGTAGCTGGCAAGAGAGCAATTTGGAATATAATGCCAGAATAGAATACAGAGCGTGCATAAATGCTTGCGTAAGTAATAATTTCGATGTCTCTCGAACCCCTAAGAAGATGATCGCGTCAATGTACTGGTTGTATTCATGTGCGAGCAGAAGGTTTGACGTAGGAGTTGAAGAAAGAGTTACTTTGGAGTGATGCTACCGCTTTAGGGTAAGAAAAAGAATGTTCCCTTCCGACGGAAAACGCAGTGGGGAGTTGGGAGCGGAGCGGGCGGATACTTCGGCTTGGAATGGGGCGACCATGGATTCTTTTTGGCTCTTTTTCCAACCCTCCATTCTCCAACGTTGGAATTTTCGAACATTCCTCCCTCTCTCTATCTTTCCTCTTCTCTTCCTTTTGAAGAGATTAGCGTCGGCGTTCCTTAAAGGTTTTGGCTCGTGAGACGTGAAAAAAAGATCATATGATTTCCTTTTTTCGTCTCTTTATAACCTTTCTTCAACATCTTTGCCTCAATCCCTCCTCCCATCCCGAATTTAACCCTCCCAAAACTCTCTCTTATAGTCGTCGTAGTTTTTAAGGAGGCGGGTCACGTGATGATTCGCAGGGACCGTGACGCATCCTTTCGTGGTTACTCCGTGAGCTTGTCGCCAAGGAATGGGCAGGTAATTTTTTTAGAGCCGTACTTCCGATGATGTCTGTGGGTGCCGACTGTCTAGCGAGTTGAGAGTTATTTTTCTTTGATAGGGCAGAAGAAAAGATCTTGAAGAGGCGTTGGTGAATTTTAAATATTCTATTGTAATTAGCGGAAAAGATACAGTGAAAAAACTGTGTTTATCGTTTAGTCTTTTTTAGTTTGAAGCTGGTTGTATGAATCTGTCACCATTGCGCTAACACCATTCAGAATTTTGAAAATGTATGCTTTATTTTAGAGTGAATATTTGCCTTTTCCATCTGCATCAGCAGAGGTAATTAGGGCGTCACTCTCTTTCTAATTTCCTCTTTAATCTTCAATAACTTAATAAATCCCAAATTTTATAATATATCTATCATTTTATGGACGAGGTTTCCTCCCTCCCCACAATTTTACATGTACGTTATTTCAATTGATAAACCTGTTCTTTGTTTCGCAGTCATTCCGTCTACATACGACGTATGTTTTGTTTGTATGGATCCCCATAGGCACGCGTCAATTAAAATGTAGTTTTTCGTCAATTATTTGGGTTAATCTTCTATAGTTTAGTGAATCGTTTTTTTTCCATTTGCTCAAAGTGACGATCAATATATATGGTGACTCATTTTAAATTGCGAAAACAATTACTCAGCTTACTTGTGTTATTGAAATTTTATGTTTGACCGTATTAAGGAAATATACATAGGTATACCGTATGTATTTCAATCTGGACCCAAAGTTGACTTGAATTATTTTTTATCCCTCGAATGATTCTATCTCTAGGAATGGAAGGAAATGGAGATATTCCCTTTAGAGATTGGCATGGGATCGGCATAGATGGGGCTGGATGGAAAAGGGTGGGGGCAAAATTCGGGTGGATCACTTTCTTTGGGGATTTTCTTTTTCGTATCGCGTCCGTAACATATAATAGGATAACGTTTGCACGTGCTATGACCCTCGGGTGCCAACAATAAGCACATATATACTTCAGCTAAATGTTCTCGCCTCTTCTGCACCCTAGGATCCTCTTATCCTTTCGAAAGTGACTTGGTCTTTTCACGCCGGGGTTTTGGCCGCAAGCATAATCGATGGTTATTTTTTTATTTGCCTTCGTGATCCAGAACGAAAATTGCTAATAAGACCTCGCACGTACTCTCGGCCTTGGGTGGTGAAAACTTTTAATCTGAAAAATATTTTAGCGCAGGATATTGGTCCTTGAAAGGAAAAGTGCGTCTTTTACTACAGCACGAGTGAGAGGGATCCAAGCTTCAAATTAATAGATGATTCTTATCTTCCAGTGATATTAATCTATCTGAGGATTTTTCTACCCCTGTGTCAAGCTCTATTAAAACTTGTTGAACATTGCTCGACGTCCAACTTGGGGAGGTGGGAACGTAACTATTCATAATTTTATGAACTTAATTTTTTGCGACGAGGATAAAAGATAAAAATCTTTGAGGATAGGTTTTCTGATCCTTTTTTTAAGGGAGAAAATAATCTGTTTTATTAAATTTCCTTAGTTAGAAGGTGTTTTTATATTGAACCCTTATTAATCAGTGGCTGCAAATTTAATGTAGTTTTTGTTTAGTTAAGTATTAAATCTTTGAAATTAAATAATATTATCCCATACGTTCTGGAATTATTTTTATTGTATAAAAAAGGATATGAATTGTTTAAAACTCTAGGTATGCTTCAAGTAGCATATATATAGCTTAGATTTACAGATAGTAGCAGTAAAAAAAGTTCGTTGCGAGAGATGCTTTTGAAAAACCGAGGAATGAGTATCAACATATATTTTTTGTTCCAAAACTAGATTAAAATAATCATAGGAATTCTGATTTCCATTTTTCACCTAAGGAAATGAGAAGATATTTTTATCTACTTTCTTAGCTATTGTAATGATATATATAATTTCACTTATATTTTTGGTTATGAAATGAGTAATAATCCCTTACTGATTAAGAATCCAAGCTTAGAAAGGTTTTGAGCTAAACATTGTTGTCATTTTTGAAGCCCACTTTTCGGAATTATTTCATCATAAGCCGCTTCAATCCGATTTCTTTTTTGTGAATAGCTTTTTCTCGCGAGAGAACCTCGTGGCTCTGAAGTCAAAAACCGAATCCACTCATGCGATCGACCAGAGTAGGCGGAATCCGTCTCAGACGTAGCCAAGCTGTCGGAAGAAATCTCCTCTTGAGCATAGCGCGCGAGATACGCCGGATCATCGCCCTCCGTAGGTGTGTTGACCTTACCTCTCAGGCTAAGTGGAATACGGATTACCCTAAAAATCCCTCATGGGAAACACGCGCACAAACACCAGGTATCCTATCCTCCCAGTCGATGGCTTGATGTGTGCCTGTGAGGTTGAAAGGTCGAGGCTCCCATTCCCGCGTGTGTTTGTTGTTTGAGGAGGAAATATCGGAGAGGAGAATGCGATTAGAGAAACCAATATGACAACAAACCCCGTGGCCTTAAAACTTTCATCTTAGTCCAGTTTAGTCCTTCGAAAAGGGGACGGCGACTCAGCTTTCGTCGCATAAGGGGTGTCTCGTTGGAAGATCGGGGTGGGCTGGACAAATCCGATACTCGCTGCGCCAGAGAAAACAAAGCTTCGGCGACGAAATAGGAGTTGGCGGACGAAAGGAAGGACTAAGAGGTCACGGGAATCGAGGACATCGGCTTAAAGATGGACGGGGGGAGGGGGTGGGGGGGAAAGCCGAAGGTAATCAGGGGGTGTGGGAGAGGTTAATGGAACGAAGGTCGTGAGGGTCATCTACCTGAGGGCACCGGATTTAACTTTCTTTTCCCCTTTGTTTGTAGAATTAAAATTATGAGATTCGATCGGGAAGAAATATTTTGTACTAATGACATCAGGAAAGAAAATTAATACTTGCATGTCTAAAAATAAGTCTGCAAAATAATTTATATTCGAAAATCGATGGAATTTCTTAGTGAGATTGTAGGTTCCATGAAAAACCTAACTTTATGAGGCAACTACAACCATTAGTAATATCATGCTACTATCATTATATATACCATCAATTGGAACAAGTTTTGCATGTGTCTTAGAAAATATGCGGAAGAAATAATTATTTGATATTTTTATTATAGTAAAATTTCCGCAATGGAGCGGAATTTTCCAGTCTATTTTAACTCAAAATTTACCTATCCAGGTCGATGTTGTAGCTAAGTTATACATGACTTTATTGCTTTCAATTCTAATACCTATACGCCTCCAGAGCCATTCATATTGAACGCGTGTGTCATGAGGAACAATTAAGCGGTTGCGTGCGCTAATTATTTACACATAGAAAATATTCTCGACACAATAATGTACAGATTTTCTGCCGAAAGCCCTGATTATGATGATACTAGTTCCGTGGAAAGATGAGAAATTAATTAAATCATCCCATATGCCGAATATGCAACAGCAGCTTTTTTTTTAGATCGATGGGAAGCTTATGCCAACGTATTGACGTGGTACAAGGGTCAGGCGGCACGGAAAGAGTTGAAGGGTTGAAAAAGAAGTTTTCTTTTCCGCTGCAGAGTGGGAGGGAAAGGAAACAGTCGGACGGTTTGGAGATGGTGGTTGATGAGGAGAGAAGGCGAGAAGAGGTGGCGGTGGAATGTGTCGGGAGAAGCCCTGGAAACAGCGAAGTGGCGGACGAAAAGGTTTTGAGTATCCTCTCAGGGATCGGAGAGACTGATGTGTTACAAGATTGGCATGGTAAAGGCTTTGGCTCCCGGTGATTTTATTCGGTTTTTCTTCTTTTTCCGTCCTTTCCGGGAAAAAGGTCCACCGAGGGAGTAGGGCGAAGGGCCGAGAGGTGAGGAAGAAAAGGAAGTGGAGAGAGAGAGAAAGAGGATTGAGGCTTGAAGAGAGAGAGAAAGAGGAATAGTCGTGAGAGAAAGGCGGCATGATCGTGTGCAACGGTTGACCAAGGGGATCAAATGAAAGAAATTGAGGAAGTGAATTGTGCCGCAGAGTAGATTTATGCTGCCTCTGGCAGACTTCAAATTCCATCCCAAAATTCTAAGTAAATATTATGTTAGCATCACCTTGAAGATGCAGAAAAGTTTCTCGGGTTTTCCACCGGTTGATGTCGTCCATGTCTCCCGACGTTTCGATCCGCGACTTGCTGATCATCCTCAGGGGATCTTCTGACGATTCGGAAGATCCACTGCTAAATATTTTACTTCGTACAGTACTTTTCTCCTCATTGTAGGAGTAATTCTGCCGGAGAATTACGTACATACGTAAGAGAATACGGAATAACTTAAAGCATTTGTTAACCCTATCTAGGGAATAGAATTTGCTTTATTCAATTTTTTAATATACAATTTAATACGCCACGAATATTTAATTGGTTATTAAAGTGAAATTCGTTCCTTAATTCTTATGTGATACAAATCCGCATTAAGTTCTTTTAGCCAAGTATTGATTTCCGAAATTAGTCCGCGCGGGTGAAGGATGTAGAGTGGGAAAAAAGGATGGTAGGGTGGGGGTGGAATCTCAGAAGGCGCGAATTTGAGGCGAGGTCACGTAGGGCGGCCCTTTTGCGGTGGCAACTCCGCGCCCTGCGCCCGACCTATCTGACACAAGGCGTGCATTTCCCGCGCCCATAATTCACGTCCTCATTGACCCTCTGTCGCGGACAGAAGAGTAGGAGGAAGGGAGCTGTGGGGAAGTTTTTACGCTGAGGGGAAGCTCCGGCATGAGTGCGTGCGATAGTATTAAAAAAATAAAAGAAGCCAGGCGTCCGCTCTTTCAAGCACCGGTCGTAGCATACGTACGCTTCCGTGGGAGGTCGGCTGGGGATACTGGGAGCTGCTGCGCTAATCTCTTCGCCGACTGACCCGTCACGCGCGCTCCGCTCGCATTGATGGTCGGCAAATATCGTGGTCGATAGCCTTAAAGAGGGCGAGTGTGTCTGTGAATAATGACAGTGGCATAAGACTGACGCGTGTGATAAGTTGGGTGGTGTCCGTCCATTGAGAGGCTGATGTTTGGTCAGAGTGGCCGTGTGTATCCTTCTGGAGCGAGGAAGCTTCCAAGTGGGGAATCTTCTCTGTCTGTATGTGCCTTCTCAGAATCAGTGGTGTTTCAGTTCCATATTCTCTGATGGGATTTTTTTTCTTTACTTTATATCCTCAGGAAAGAGGAAGCATTTATTATTTTCGCTGGGATGCCTTCAAACTTTTTTTAGAGCAAGCCTTAATGTTAGATTTGTATATAAACTTATGTAATCCGCGTTTTTCTAGCTTAATAAACTGTTTTTGAGTACGCTGGCACTGATATGTTTCAGTAACAACTCGTCATTCAATGCCATACCGTCCAAATTTAATAATGTGAACGCTGTTAAAACTCGAATGCGTGAACTGACTTCCATACAGCAGCCCCTGATTTAATAGCGTGCGACTTCCCTACCAATAGTTCTTGTGTTGGCAGATATGTATATCTACCCAGTAACCCTCCTGTTAGACTGAAAAGGTTGCTTGTGGTATTTTTAAATGCAAAATTTTGGAAGCAACAGAAATTGTAAGCATTTATTTCAATTCCCCTTGCGTAATCCGAACACATTAAGGTTTTTCTTATTAAATGTCTTCATTTACATCTACATGTCTCTATTTTATACTGCCTTGTTATAGTAAAGCCAATTAAGTAGACTTGAAGAAGCAGATGAAGATGCCTTTTAATTTTTCATTTTGCTCACTGCTTATAAGGGATAGAGAATTGTTGAAAGTGTATAATTATTTAAATGTGGAACATGTAATTACTTTAAAAATTCTATTATATGATGATGCAATAGCCATCGCTCGCAGCGTTTCAAGACAAAAAAAATGGATTTGACGTCCGCAGGATAGTTTATTTTTTCCTCTTATAGCGGGAACTAAGAAATTTTTCGGTAACCTCTGAAAGATTGCATGTGCTTTTGGGATTCTTATTCATTTGATGACTCTTTCAATTAATCTTTTTCGTTCGTATTGAATGAAGACGTTGAAAAACTTCTTTCTTCTCAGCATTCAACATCTTTCAAACATAGTGAATAAAATATGAAATTCCTTCCACAGGGTTGTTATAGAGCTGAGTATTAGTGAAAGAAAGATTTCAAGTCCTTTCATGGATTTCCTTTAACCAGCTGTCAGTCCATTTGCCGCACCCTCATGTCTGAACGAACCCTTCAGCCAACGAAATCCTTCGTCGAAAAGCTGTCTAACCCCTGCGTTTTATTCCTCTGTGAACGTTGCCCTCACTTCATTTTTTTCAACTTTTGTTAGTGAGAGCGATGGAGGAACGCTAGGCAGGAGAAGGGCAGCGAGCAGAATTTTTCCGTGATGAGATTATCAGGGTGAAAGGGAAAGAGGGAAGGTTGGATGTGCGGAATATAGAACGATGGCAGTCACGGGCGGAATGAAAAAGTGCTTCCGAAACGCGAGTTTAAAGAGTCACGACCTGGCGATGGGTGGAGTGGGAAGGGATAAAGGGTTTGGCAGTATGAGGAGAAAAAGGGTTTTTATCGTGCATCTGCATACTGCCCCACGAACCGCCGCCGCCGCCCTTCGATATAAGGACGTGTGGTCGGAACAGTTAGACCGCCTTTAGGAAGGATGGAGATTGAGATGGAGAGGAAAAGGAATGCACCTATATTTTGACCGAGTGTAATAGCTTTTTACATTCGTAATTTCTCGTCGAAAAATTCACTTGGTAGATTAAGCGATTCGGCTTTTGCCTCGAACAGAAATATTCTAAAATTATTTTCGGAGGACGATGCTGAATTGTGACATGGATCCAGTTGCTCTCGTTTCTTTCATTTTAGTAGAAAATTCTTTCGTTCTTAGAGATTGTCTGCCCTATTTTTCTCCATTTTAGATTTAAGACTTTTAATCAGTATTTAAATGAGCTCTCGCCCCAAATATCGTGACTGATTAGCAAATTGAGAAGTTCTGATACTCATTATAAAAATTCAATTTAAAACTTTTAAGCTGACCAGCAATATTCGTTAGCATGTTTAATCCATGAATTTGCGATATGATACCGTTATTTTTCAAATATTATTTTCTTGTGCATATTCTCATACTTCTTTCGCAGCAAAATTACGTATTTCACAGCTATGAAAATAAAAGTTACCTCAATTATCATGCTGAGAATAATGATTTTTGTGTATGCCTTAATTTTTTATTCGGTCTAATGCAGCAAAAACTATCTGAAACGCCTCTCGTCAAAGATTTTATTACAATAATGTCAGAGGTACCGAGTCATTATTCTGTCGGAAAAAATATAAGTTTCCAACGTAAATACTTTCAGAAAATAGTGCAGAGATTTCATGAACGATTATTTTTAAAGCTAGCAGATAAATTTTAACTATGAGTGAGTATTATTTCGAACTACTGGTATTCATGAATTAGTTTGGGTTATATGTAATTCACGGTTTTCAGCCCAAATAAAATTGTCAGAGAATAAGTATGTGAAAATCTGAGCCAATGTCAAGTCGAAAAGACGAGCGAGGGAGTTAAAAAATAAGTACAATTGCATTGCAATCGAAGTGGGACAGCTATATAAGCGAGGAAGGTTTTGGGGAATCGTGGAAAAAAGGAGTGCGGAGTAGGAAAAGCGTTGGCGATAAAGTCAAGACAGTGAACGACAGGAGGGGAATTACCAACCCAATTGCGAGGGATTGGGAGGTAATGGAGGGATCGGAATTTGGAGGAAAACACGGTTGGAGACGTGGAAATTGGAGATAAGGGCGAGGCGTGGGTGGGGACGAAGACGCGTGTGAGGAAATAGCACGAAAGGGGAAAATCCTCGAGAGATTCCGTCGCCCGGAGAGCAATGCAGAGGTTTGCCGACGGGAAGCTAAAGACCGTCCCCATCCGCTCATCTGCAGTGTAGGTAGGTGCCCAAAGGGGCGCTCGCTCTCTCAGGCCCTGAGCAAAGATTTTTCTCACGGCCGAGGCCGTGACATGCCCGGCGGAGAGGGTGTAAGGCACGGCCCGGCCATCAGTCTCCACCTCCTTTCATTTTTCCCACATCCGACAGCGGCATTTGTGTCTTTCGAATTTCTCTGCGGATTCCCCAAAGGGATTTACCCTGGTAAAACCCGCATTGCGCCCCTATTCGCTAACTTAATTTGCGAAAGCCGGATATTCAAGGGATGGTACGTATTTTATATTTGTAATTTATTTATCAATAAACAATTAGTACCATTTCAAAACATTATTAGTCGGGCATCTGTGCAATCGGAAAAGTGTAGAAAATTTTAGTATTTTTCTGTTTATTATGAATTTTTCAAACAGATTGGTTGATACATTTATGAAGAAAAAATATGACTAACTGACGTTTTTAGAATATTTTATTCCTCGGTGATGTAAGACCACAGAAACATATTTTATAGCGGTTAATTCAACTATTTGATTTTTCTGACTCAGTTTGCTTTTCAGTGTTGTGTATTTTAGGATAGGAGCATTAATTTTCATTTGTGAAAAATAAGGCATGTAATAGAGTTAGGGGCATTATCAGCAAATTCGAGGAATGAACTGATAATTCGCCTACCTCTGTTAGCTATTCTCAGAATCAGTTAAATTAGAGGAATTATGAGTTAATAATATCAGTCACCATAGCGAGGTCTTTTATGCAGGGATCTGTCAATAACGAATAAAGGAAAAAAAATAGTAAATAACTTTCTAGATTCCATATAATAAAGGTTTTTCCTTAAAAATATTTTACAGTAGCAGAAAAAAAGTGGACGCATCATATCTTAATTTCTTGGGGTATTTAATGTAGTAAAGGGTGAAGGCAGCAACTTAAGAACTTTTACCGTGCCAGCAGTCCGGTTGACCCTCAAGACGAGGTTTTTTTGTATTTTAAATAAATATCTCTGCATGCATTTCGTAAATCATGTCGAGAACCGAGATATTCTATTCACCACGTGTAAACCATTTTCATAATGTCATACTCCAGGTGGGCACCCATCAAACGGTTAATCCGGATTTGCACGAAGAAGGAAAAATATTTATCGCCGTGGGAATAAAGAGTTTTTATGTCAGAAGTGATCGCCGGCGTAAAACCTCGTCCTTTAATGATTGTATGTCCCTGTTAAGCTGTACACGCTGTAGCTGATTTATAACCAAGGGAAATGCGACTTGAAAGTTATGCGGCACGCGAACGACATTTTATTTCACATATGAATAATATCAGCCTTAAAAATGACTAGAGATCAAATTTTTTAGTTTTAAGGAGGATATAAATTTCATTAAATGCCATTTGCCGTATTCTATAATACCGTATGTTATCTTCCCAAGATTGGCTTCACTGGTTTGAACTCTTCCTCCATAAAATGCTTGAAGATTTTAATTTTTTTAATCGTGCCTAACTTTCAGCTGATGATTTAATATTTGGCCAATGATAAATAATATTTTACCAGGCTATGCATTCAAGAAGTCAGAATTCATATTATTCTTCTTTTCCATATTTTATTTATTGATGCTAGTTTTGCTGACTATGTTACCTTTTTGTAAAACTGGAATTCTTGTCAAATTGAAACACCTATATATGTAAAATTTCATTTCCTCGTTCTGAAGACGATGCTTTTAGGCCTAGGAAATTAATTGCAGTTATTCATACCTGAAAACAATTTCTACGACAATCGCTTTAAAAAGCATGACATTTCCGCGGTGTACCGTTATTAGTTATTACTTTTCCCTTAATTTTGCAAGCCTCGCCTCTTTTTTTGAGCGGGTAGGTGGGCATTTCAACGGACGTCGGATTGAAATTGTGCGTGGGAAACTGCTCTTTGTTCTCGAGGATAAGATCCGGATAGAGGCACGGAATCAAAGGTTTCACTTTCTTACAGTCCATGATTTTCCTCCTCCCTACATCTCAGTGGGGGACCATAAAAAGTGCAGTAAATATGTTGGGCCTTTTGATTTTAGCCTTTTTTGTATATCTTTTCTCCTTTTTTTAATTTATTCCCGCACCTCCGTCCCCGATAAGGAAACAATTCTCGTTCTCTCTTACGTTGGCTCACGTGTTAGGAACACCTCAGTGCGTCCTCAATCCGCCCCTACGCCGTCCTTTAACTCCGCATTACTCCTCCTCCCTTCACCGTTTTTTCTTCTCCCTTCGTCTGATCTCCTCTGTTTTTTTCCCCTCTCCTTCAAAGAGGGAAGTGGGTGGCAGGGGTAGTTATGGGTGGGCCGCCTATCCCACGCCCACTCCCCTCCACGGGAGAGGCTATCCTCAAATCCATATTGTACACGCGTGACTTTCCATACATTTTCGTTGCTCCACCCTCCTCCAGTTTATTTTTTCGTGTAAGCCGTCGCTAAGAAGGGATTGCACGCGGCTTTCCTCGCCCCTCCCCTTTCATTCCGCCGTTCTCCTTCTTTCCATTGCTTTTCTCCTCCCATTTATTTCTCCCTATTTCATTCCACCTTCGTTTTTTTTCTTTCGCGTTCTTAAGCTTACGTTCTTGTTCACTCACAATTGGTAAATGGCTTGAGAGAATCTTTTCAGATCAGCTATTTCTGGAAGATTTGACAAAAAAGATTTAAAAAATGCAATATCTTGAAAATGATATCGGTTTTCAAAGTTATGGTTGGTAGAGGAGTTATATATTAATGCGTGGAAATTACAATTTTTTGTTCGTATTTTATCATGGATATATCGCATTTCCACCACCTCAAGCCTAAAACGATTCAATGCGTCGACAAAGTAGTTTGGTTCAGCTTGATCAGTAACAAGAAATGCCATTCTTTGTAATATTTTTACATGCACCATAGGAACAGTTCGAATTCTGTCGAGCTTCAAACTTTTTCTTACTTTTGCAGTCAACAGTTTGAGGTTGTCGTCATCTACGAAATGGACTCCAGTTGTCAACCCTGGGAATTAGTTTTGCTATTCTGTATCTTATTTTTTCCTGCAACTTCACAGTTTCCTTTTTAGTACCTTTTTCCTCGGACCAGATTTTTCCGATGTACTTAAAAATATGAGTAATCAACTGGCTTATTTTATTAGAAATTTCGCTACCACCGTCTAATTGTATACCTATGTATCTCAGCTTGGTACTTTCCAGAAAGTAAATTCATCCTTCAAATATCGATTGTATATGCATCAACCGATGCTTATTGCAAATTTTTTGGTAATTTTTACTTATCAATTGAAATGATTAATGCGATTTTTTTCCAGAGCCTTTTTCTTTTTCTTCAAGTGTGCTTCTTCTTCCAAGTTCAGTCTCGTGCGGTGCATCAGTTATTATAGGTTCCGAAGTTCTTATGATGCTCGCATATATCTTTTTTAAACGTTGTCTGCTGTATTTCTTTTTTACATAATCTATTCTTTGTTTGCAAATAGTTTATGTATCACCTTCTCATTCGTTTTCCAATAAGACAATACTTGCGGAGGAAAAGACCACTCAACTGGCTTTTCCATTTGTGTGCGATTTGACTCGCCGACTTAGAGGCTCTACTAAGCTCCTTTCCTTTTCCTTTCAATGAAATCCTCACGGCTCAAGAATTAGTTCTCTTCGCATTACTCGTGCTTTTCTTTTTAATCCATCTGTTTCTCTTCAAGCATCTCCCACGCTGCTGCGCTCCCTCTAATGGTTTTCTCTGGAATATCCAACGCTTTCATCGGACATTTAAAAAAAATGGTCTTCTTTATTTTTACTCATATTTTTCACTCTCTAATTTTCAGCCAGCCTAAAATATTCGCGAATTTATACGGTAACGGAATACGATAAAACGAATTTATTTTCTCGAAAATGTAGTAAACGGAAATGAACCAAAACATTTAGTTCTGCTGAGAAAATATTTTTTTACATGTTAGTCGTGCCTTTATATTTTGCACATTGTGGCCATAAATGGTAAAATCTTGTCTCTTTCAATCGTAGTTTCATATCACCGCTAAAAAATTCTTATTGGGCCATTTATGTTTCATTTATTATTAATAGGTAAATTTCAAGCCTTGAAATGGCCCTAAAAACGAGTGTCAATTGCCTCCAACACTCTTCATATCCATTATATTCTTAAATAATCATATCAGGGGAATAAAAGAGTAGGCAAGAACGTTCGTTGTAGCCATTTCTGAGGGTGATTGGCTGGAGGTTATAAATTGATCGAATTACTGTGTGGCAAATGCTTCCTTTTTAGTTTTTTTCACCTTCCTTCTCTTTGCCTTTTTTATTCATTTCTGTTGGTTGCAAAGGTAGCTGCATGAAAGGGTGGGCTGACGGACTTCGAAGAATATAGTGGTCATGTGGTTTTTGCTTTCAAAAAAAGAAGTGGCGAGGAAGTTCGGAGCAGAGCATAATAGGATCACATCTGCGCTTTTTGCTAAATTTGGGTAGAAAATGATGTTTTGTAAAATAATTTCATGAATGAATGCTATTCTTCAAGGCTCTAATGACTAGGATGGGGTATAGGGATTCTAACCTCTCATTCCCCTTATTTGTTTTAGGTACAATGCCGTAAAAGTATCCTATCTAATTGAACCTTCCCCAAAATGTGCCTCCTCCACGAATAATCTTCCCCGTAAACATTTCTTCCGATGGACTTGCTATTTTCCCCTAAACTGTGGTGTTTAGCAAACGTAGAATTGAATACCATAGTAAACTCCATGAAAGGTGCAGATGGAATTCATGGGACACCACTTAAGTGGCTAAGTAGGTTTTAGGTCAAATTGAAACACGTTGTACCCCGTCCTTCCATTTGGGTGGGATTTGAGCATGTAAATGTGACGAAAAAACTTGTTGAAAAAGTTTCGGTGAGTAGTAGGCCGGAGAACCATTAAGTTTGTGCGTTCGTGCAGAGGTTGAAGTCGGAGAGTGGCTGTTTGAGTTGGGTGGAAGTGCCTTCGGGGGGTTATAACCGAAAGGGACAGGGTTTCTCGTGAAAGGTAGAGAGTTGTCTCCTTTGCCAGATTGCTGTTTTTAGGAATGACGGTGGCAATTTGTGCCGTGAGCGCTGTGGAAAATGATAGCCGTCCAACCGTTGCCCGGGATAGCATTTCGGGGATTTTCTCCGAATAATTTGTCCTCGTCATGTTTCGTCTGCGGTTATTCTCGCAAATATATCATTTTCAGCGTGATTCACAAAATCTAGACACAGGAGGAAAGTTCCGTGAAATAATCCGGAGAGATTTATTTCAACGTCTTTGCGTTGAGCAGGCAAGGAATATTAATGGGTAATTTAATGAAGCAACGCTAGTGACGTTCGCTATTCCAGCTCACCGACTCAACCTAAGGTGGTAATTGTTATGGCCGAAAACCGGTGATCCTTAAGAAGGATTAAAGTGCTCCGTCCGTCCGTGATTATGCTCCGTCAGTAAAACTGTACTAAGTAATATCGTCTCAGAAATTAACTAGAATGTCTTTGCTTCAATTTTTTGGTACAGGTGCGAATGGAATAGAGTCAATATTTGCATTCTAAATTAACTACCTTAAACGGAATGAGGGCTTAAAATTTTCTGCCGGGATATTATTTTTTGGAGAGCATGGTGACTTAGTGGATAGAGCCCTTTGCAGCTTATCGTGAGGGTTCTGGTTTCCAATCCCGGGAGTAGACTTCGGATACCCCTAAACAAAATCCTCGAAGTGCGAGGTGGCCCAGGGAAATAAATTGGTCTCTAAACCCTGAACGTGTTTAAATTTACATGACTGTGGCTTATTTCGGGAGGAGCTCTACCCTCACCTTTCCAAATCAGCCTTCGGGTTGAATCACTAAGTGAATGATATTTATATTCACAGTATCAGGTAGTTCAATGATTTGAAACAGTAACCCAACACCCACTCTTAGTCACCATTAAAATAATCTGAGGATTCAGAGACTTCATAATTATATATAGTTACTAAATTTATCTTTGTGTCGTTAAAAAGTCATTTAAATTAAATAAAATTCATCCATTTGGCATTGTAACCACAGATATTTCGAAAGAGTTTTAGATTTTAGATGCTCTTAGTTTTATGCGTGAAATTAATAGCTCAATATTATCCCTCGATCATGAACTCTAGTTCGCGCAGGTGTAATGAATATGTGCTGGGAACGGAATATTCACTGCCTCTTGGAATCTATAAAAACGAAAACGATGCCGAAGTAGATTCTCCTGTTCTCTTTTATGGGCCGATCCTGTTTTATGGGAGGGTCTTTCTCCTTCCTGGCGGAACGACCACCCATGAATTGGTTCTTTTCATCACTCTTTATTTTTCGTAAGAATTTCGTCCAAGGACTGTAGGTGAATAACATATTCTGCGGCATCCTTTTATTGGCGTAAGCTTTGAGCCAGTAAACGGAGGATAATGTGGTGATTGTTACAGGTTCCTAGCATATTGGTTTTTGAACTGAGTTCATAAAGAATTTCGAGACTAACTTTTACATTTTTATCTTTGGTGCAAATAACTTTGCACCCGTGCACGTGACTACCTACACAGTTTCATGCAATGCTTTGAAATTCATTGTCGCCGAATAGCGGCTAATTGGGGTTTATTTCTCCGACAGTGGCTTAGTAAGCACGACTTCCGTCACATGTGCCACAGAGTGGACTTGTGACACCACCTTGTTTGGTAAAACCCATCTGAAGTTGGCTCTGGGAAGATGACTTGGTGGTGCAATTGGCTAAAAGTGGGTTGAGTGGGGTAAATACGGGTTTGAATCTCGGTTAACGCGAAATTTTTTAGCGATGAACTTAATTCTTGGTGTACATAACTTTAAACCTGTGCGCATGACAGCGTGCAAAGCTACTTGTTTCATCTAGTGCAAGGAAAAATTAGATGCTATCAATTATTTTCTCAATTAATCTTGAAACCATGGATCGTAAGTATAGAAAATAAGATTTTTGTAACTTAATAATTAACTTCAGCAAATTGCCTTTGCAAATTACGATTCTGATTATTAATCAACGTAATAATACCAATATTGAAGATTTGTTTGTGGAAATTGCTGATAATTTTTCTATTTCAAACATCGCATTAGCCTTTTATGTATAAACTGCGAATTCAAATTTAGTCATTAGCTGTCAGACTCTCGGATATTCTAATCGGTGATCTTTTGGGTTCTTTTAAGTCACTTGCTTTTTTATTTACCTATACTTTTGTCGATCTCCTCCAATATGTTCCAGAGTTGTCGGTTTCTTCGTGTCAACCGTCATTGTGAGCATGTAATTATTATCATTTTGGAGTTTTGCTGAATTGATAAAGGCATTCTTTTTTATTTATAGTGATTTTGATTCCAAATAATTTAATTCTTCCAGACGTGTACAATCGAAGCGTGAAAATGAATCGTTTTCTTGAAGGATCTCGATGTGATTCATGGTTTTTGATGAATTCCGATAGTTTATTTGTGTTCATGGATACGCCTTTCGCGTGCAGTGCACTCATACCACGTCGTGTGATGAACGGTTCCTACCTTCCCCTGTTCTTGTATCTAACCCATGTTTCTTTCTCTTCCACAGACGCATGAGCAACAACCGTCTTCGGCACCTCCCCGACATGCTCTTCGCAAACATGCCGAACCTTCACCGACTGTAAGTATACATATCCTTAACCCATCTTCTTAACCCATTGATCTACTTGCCATTCATCATCAGCAAGTTATGGTGTATGTATGGTCTCCTAGTGCCCTTGGACTCGATAAATTATTTTCTTAATCTTATTTTACTTGCGTGAGGCGGTCTCTATCTCGTCGAACTTTCGGACCGCGAGGCTGATATTTAACGGCAATGATTTAGTGCCCATTCTAAGAGAAAAATAATAAATTTTAGTGTTGCATGTTGGTTATGAAAGACCTTAGAGGAGATTCCTCCGGAGTTGCTCCCAGTAATGCTATGTGGGTAGTTCCCCAGCCATATTATATTGGAGAATCTGTATCAGCTTTATTATTATTACTCTGTCTACCATACTGAATATCCTTCGGAAGATGTACAAGCGCTGGTCGACGGTCAATGTCGTTACCCCAACGCTAGTTATGGTGTTTCATTAGTGTCGACGAATTGCTGCGTGTTACTCTTTACTCCATTGAACGGAATAGTCGTTAGGTTGTTTTGGATTAGATCCCTTGATTGTTTTCTGGCAACGAATAGATATCGATAAAACCGCAGCGAAAAAGTTTCATTGGCTCGAACCCTTACGGGCAGTAGTTAAGGGATAAGAGAAAAGGACGGCTATATTTTGGAGGACGTATTTTATCCAAGTTTTTACAGCTCGGGGTTTGAGGCCTTTTTGAGGTCGAATTTAATGGGAGCAAAACAAGTGAACGACTTCGTGTGGTTTTTTTTATACGTTGCGGAATCGGGATTCCATTACGAGGCAGCAATCAGGGATTTGGGAAAAAAGTCGTGGTTGGGTATGAAAACTTTTGATAGGGGTCGTATATATCAAGAAGTGGTCTGCTTTCCGTGATCCTTAAAAAAAAAAAGAGTTTTAGGGAATTTGGGACGTTAACGTCGTTATCGGTAGGGTGACGTCACCCCTTTTCAGTTCTCAGCGCTTTAAAAACTCCCGGGTAAGTTAATGCGTACATCATCACGACAGGGCGCAAGGAACTGTAAATAAAATCGGAAGAAGTTTGTCAATCGATACTTGGAGAACTTGAAGATATTGATATCTATTATGTTTTCATCGGATTCAGTCCTCTTGAAAGTTTCAGGCGAGCATTGTTTTTGATAGGGTATCTTCCTTTTCTTAAATTCTGCTCTTTCTTCAGCAATCTCAGTGGGACGAATTTCTTTGCGTGTTTTATGATTGGATTTTCTGAGTGATGTCATTGAAGGGTTACATTTTTATTAAAGCTTTTTAAAATGACTAAAATCAAAGAGGACTCTCTCTTTGTTCGATAATTGGTGTCAGTAACACAGGAATGCACATTTTTGCTAGTAAACGTATCACAAGTTTCCAATATTTTCTTTTCATGAAGGCAGTTAGTGTGACTTACGATTTGAAAGCACCTTTGCATGAATAAACAAATAAACTCAATGTTTAAAGTCAGAGGTACTATAGATGATAATTTTTTAGTAATTTCATATTTTTTTAACCATATTTTTCGCCGAATTCGTCGATTCTACAGATATTACGGTTTAATACACGTAATTTTTTCGAAAATAAATTCCGACGTACATATCCCTTGAAATTATTTTTAGAAAATAATGGTTACAGGATAAAATCATTAAACCAATATAGGGTGGATGGCGATATTTAGGGGAAATGCGTAGCGGGAAATATAATCACAGGTGCATTAAAATTTTGTGTTCCACGAATTTTATTTCTTTACGTGAAAACATTTCACGAAAAAATTGTGGATCATATATTATTGGTGAATCTGTGATTATGTTTCCTCATAATAATTATCCTTTTAATCTCCTGGAAGTGAATTCCTAGAATCGCGGTTTGATACTTGAACACTCAATATCTTCAAATACTTCGTTCAAAGCTCTCCTTGTAGTGTTCTTCCGAGGACCTCTCTTTGCCTCCTTGCCTTTTCCCTCCGTCTCTTGCCTCTTGTAACCCATCCTCCCGCGACGCCAAAGAACTCCCGAGGGAGTCGTTGTGTCACCGATGGCTGCTTTATGGCATCGGGGAACATCTCCCACTTCCGATTACCTGACCCCTACGCCCCCGCCGCCCCAACGTTACCTCCCATTCCTAGCCGGTGTCTTCAGCGCACCCGCCGGCCGCTAGCAGGAGCCACCGCTTGCGAGGCGAGGAAAGGAGTTGTGGACTCTGCGAGGAGTCTCGATAGGCGTGACGTGTAGTTCGTGGGTTCTGGTTCGGCTGGGAAGAGGGCGACTGCTCGTGTCGATGGTGTGGGTTAATGGTGTTGCTCAGGCCCTGAGGGGGGTCTTCTTCCGTACGTGTGAGGTGCGCGAAAGTCAATGTCCCATCCATCTTTAACGGAGGTGTTACCACTCACCCCATCCCTTTCTTCCCGCCTTTCCTCACGTCGCCGACGTTCTCCTCTTCTCCCTCCCAATGCTACTCATGTCTCGCGCATTCCCCGTGCCATACCCGATAGGCATCTTCAGCACACGTTGACTTTCCGAAGCTTGCGCTTTTCGTGGAATTCTCCTCTTCCAATATCTCGATGCCTTGGATTATTTTTCTATGAATATTCACCGACCATAAAAATGTTAATGGTTTCAAATACTCTTCTTTACTCGACAGTACGCATATTAATGCACAGGTACACGAGCTGGGAGTGCTCAAATGTAACCATGGGGAATTATTAACCTCTCGTTAGATTTCATTGTCCTCAAGTGAGTTATATATCTCCGAAAAATTTTATTCTGTCATTAGCATGATAAAAACCTAAAAATATGGTTCATATATTTTTTGGTTCATGGCTTAAAAAATAATGTATTTTGTGTATCAGTTCGAAAGTAATTGTAAATTATTCCTATGAGAAAGACTGGAGGGAATTCTTGAGGATATCATCGTCTCTTTTGCTCCCGGTGCTGAAGGTTTTGAAGGTAGCTGCGGAGAAAGTGGAAAAATCTAATGGCATGTGAAAATATATTGGATAGCAGAGAACACGTTAAGGAATACAGGAGCGCTGGAAGAGAGGGAAAGGTTGGTTAAACGGTGTGGAAAGAAAGGCAATATAACGTTTCTTTTTTTGCAAGAGACCGCGAACAGCCTTGCTGCTCCTGAGTCTTCGTCATATTTTAGTTCCTTTTGTCTGTATTCTTGGACTGTCGCTCAGTTTCTCACATTATTCACTATCATAAATGATTTTGATCTTTCCAATTATAAAATACTGAGCAATTTTTTGTTGTAACTTTTTTATAGTTTAAAGAAAAGACATATACTTAAAGACGTATCTAAAGGGTATCAAATGAAAGCATTAAAAAAGTCACAAAGTCCTGACTAAATAAGAGCAAATGGTTAGATTTTGGCTACTTATTATTTGATAGAAAGTACGTCCATGAGTAAAATAAGTCTTTTGATTTCAATTTACGAGCTATACATTGAGCAATAATTTAAATCCGAAACGAATTAAAAATAGAATCATAACATCATTCTGTCGTCTTTTCCGAAACGAGAATGTTTGTCTAATTCCATTAGGCATCACTCGGGTAACACGGTCCGGTTAATTATGTTATCTTCGGATAAAAATCGACCCGCCTACTACTTAATTCTCGCAGTCTCGTTTCCTTTTTTCATTTCTGTGAATTCCTTGGCGTAGCTATTTACGGAAGCCTCGCTTCCATTCTAACGTTTGTTGGAGGCTTGGTAGTGGATTTGAGAGATATCTGTAGCTTCCTTTAATTGCACACAGGATGCCGGTGTCAATGAAGTGCGACCGCGTCATCCAAAAATATCCCATTTCAGTTCGAGAGAAAGATTCCGAAAAGAATCCCTTGCTCTGACAAACTTCTCGCTTCTCTTTTCTTCTTGGGGCGCATTATATTCCCTCCCGGGTCACGTGGTCCGCGGCGGAAGATGGATCGTCTTCGGCGGGGGTGGAGAGGCCATAGGGCCGAGGATCGTGTGGATGTCAGATGCACCGAAGTAACAGAGGGAGGGTGGTGAGTGAAGGAACAAAGCAGGAAGGGGTATGGGTGAGAGTTGTAGGTGGGTTTAAGAGATAAATCGAAGGCTCCAACTCTCTCTCTCTCTCACTGTCCCTTTGTATTTTTTCTCCTTCCTACTACTGCCTGCGCCTTCGATGCCTAGGCTCCGGTGTTTGATTCCGCCAAGGAGTGGGAAAGTCGCTCCGTGGCGTATGGTGGTGTGAGTAGGTAGGAATCAGGCCGCTAAAGCCAGGGAGTTTAGCCACTTTTGTTTCTCTATGCATGATACCCGCCGGGGGGTTACGATGCCTTCCTATTGGAAGGAATTGATCGATGGTTCGTTGCCTAGGATGAGACGGGAGAATACTCTTTTGGCTGGCTGGCTCTGTTAGTGGGTCTTACCTTATCAAATTTATGATATCATCATTCCCGGCTCCGAAACATTTTATGATTCGAAAAAAAACATACCTCCGGCTCATGTTGACAAGAAATGCAATTTTTAGTCCTATCGAATGATTTTATTGGTGTATCGAATCAGTCGAAATATGTCGTTTTCTTGCGTAATTATTTGAATATAATTTTTTTCTCGCTATGCCATTGACGGATTTGTATCGCTGTGGTGATTGCTTCATCATAGCCTTAGTGGAACATTGTGAAGTATCCTTTATCACGAAGTTTTTTGGGGTCATGAAGTCACGTTAGTGCTATTTAATGGAGAGTTAGGGAGGATTTCTTTATGATTTGGCTAAAAACTTGATGCAAATATTAAGATAGAAGAAATTTATTAGCACCTTCCACCGGAATCATTTTAGGCTACAAACGGTACTTCAGGCGTTCACAGGTACTTATCATTCATCGACTGTGCATAGTAAGAATCCTATCGATTTTGAAACACGATGTACTACCCCCTATACTTTAATACCCTTTCTATCCCCTGTATTTTAATCGTCCCGTCCATTGTCCAATGCATTTGACAGCAAGAGTGCGGAATTCGTTCTGGTACTCCGTCACACGAAGGATACCGAATAGGAAATTTTTTTACGGTGCCAAGGAATCGTCAGGGAAGAAATGGTGCGACGCTCCTCCATCTTTCTGTCTGTTCCTGACCCAAATCCCATCCCGGAGGACCCCTGCTGTCAGGTGATGTATGTGCATTTCAAGGAATCCGACTCCGAGCCAATCCACGGAGGAAACTAAGTCCAAAGGGATTCTGTGGCGGAATTGAATCTCTCTAACCTTTTTTCGCCTCATATTGTTCCCGGCATCCTGATTCTCAGTCCAAATAAAAGGAAAAAATGTGTTTTGGAAGAGAAATGATGTATGAGTGCTGCATTTGAGAGCATTTTTATAGACTTTTTCGGCAAAGAGTGTTATTGACGTTTAGGTAATATAAAATTATACCACTCACTCAAATATTCGCGAATATTTACATAGAGAAGGGACAAACAGTTTTTTGAGGAATAAGTACATAGACGTGGTTTAGAAGGGGAAATATTAAACACAATTAATAGTCATTTCAGCTATCTTGCTCACGAAAAGTTTAAGACTAACGAGTTTTTTTCTCACGTTATGTACTTACCGATTTCGGCCTGAATTGGGCGTAAAGCAGCACAATACGAAGAGATCTGAGGCTTTCCCGGCGTATGATGATGTTGAAGTTGTTTCGGCTTTCCCACCGGATGAGGTTTTCCATCTCTGCTGACGTTTCGATGGTCGTGTCGTCCTACGTCATCAGGACATCAGCCATCAAGACCATCGAAACGTCGGCAGAGGTGGGAAACCCGAAACAACTTCAACAGGACAATGCGGTTGTTTATAAAATAATTTATTATTTTCACGAAGGTGGGGTGGTCGGGAAGGGGTCAGTGGAATGTTGGTTCCATGATGGCCATTGGCTGGACAGAAGGGGAAGTAACGTGGAAAGCCGGCAGGAGAGTTATAAATCAAGATGTGTCTTTCGCTCTTTTAGTGCTCACGTGCGTACGCAAGGTGGAGGCTTACTGTAAGGGTGTGGGCTTACCCCCGGCCTTTCTTGACATCTCCCCTCGTAGCTTTTCCTTTCGGCCGACGAGGACGTACCTACGTCAACCAACGCCGCCAGCAACATTCTCTCATCTTATTTTTATTTCTCCAACGTTCAAAACGTTCAACTCCGTCTCAACGTTCTCAACCCAATCTCAACGTTCAACGTTCAAAAGTTCTTCCTATGCTTCATTCCTAGATTTATTTTTGCTATATATGTTCCCTAAGTGCCAGCTTTCCGTCTTTGTGGCGTCTGCCTCTTTTCCATGCTTATCTATCCATTCAATAACCACGAAGGAATCTAAAGCATTTTAGCTCAAACAGTGAACTTGTTACCTTTTAAGCGCTGGTCATACTCCTCCACATATTTTTCATCAAGTTAAGTTGTTTTTATCAACTTCTAATTAGGTTGATATTTCAAGTAAAAACATTAAATCATCCTTTAAAAAGTGATGACATTATCTACTTCTATTTTGGCTTTTTACTAGTACATTAGTGACTTTTTGCTCTTTGGTGAGAAATTATTCTTTTTACAGTAATCCATCGTTCTGTAAGTAGTCATATGAATATAATATCTCTAGTTTTGAAATAGGTTTTGACTTCAATGCAATGGGGAAAATGTAGATGTAGAACGATGCAGAAAAATTATTTAATGACCGATGCAGCTGTCCAAATCGATGAGTGTTTTAGTGACTTCCCTCTTGTGGAGATGCACTATGCTTCGATCACAGCTTAAAATGCAGAAATTATAGCATGGTTTTTTAATTGAGCGCACACATATTCTTTGTACCCCTACTATAGCCACACTTTGAGTGATAATGTATTAATTGATGAAACTCGCTGCTTAAAATACCAACGAAAAATGCAGAAAAGTTTATCGGGTTTTCCACCGGTTGATATCGTCCATGTCTCCCGACGTTTCGATCCGCGACTTGCTGATCATCCTCAGGGAATCTTCCGAATAATTCGGAAGATCCTCTCGGATCCTCTTGGATCGGACATGGACGATATCAACCGGAGGAAAACCCGAGAAACTTTTCTGCAACTGATACGCCGAGGAAACCTAAGATCATACACCAACGAAAAATATTTTAACTACTTTTCATTTATGTATCTTTAACAAATTAGGTTTGTTTCCCATACGTTGGAATTAATCTTGCTCGCGTACCTACTTGATGTTTTGAGTGGAAGCATTCTCAACATGATGAAAAGTATCCAATCACGCGTTTCCGCTCTTATTTGACACCCAGTATTGCGCAGCGTTGAATATCCCGGCGCCTTATCTCGGCCACTCTCCAGGCTGATTGAAATTCGTGCTGGAACACACAAATCAACGCAACGCCTCGCGCTGCACTGCTCCGAGAGGGCTATCACTGCAATCGGTTACTCGGAAACGGTCGCGTCGGAATGCACCCTGACCCCTCGCACGCACGCAGTTATTACAGCTCGTCGGAATGGGCGGTGGTCGCCGCTGCCGCTGCTGCTTAGCGGGTGGCTGGACATACACACGTGGCGCCCTCGAGGATTAACTCCGTCACCGTGGGAACAATTGTAATGGGCGCCCCGCCACCCCTCACGGTTGTGGGATTAATCGTGCTCGCCCCCTCCGAAATGACGTCGGTCGCTCACGTGGAAAACTGTCCTCCCGCCGCCGTCGAAAATTACGAAGAGAATTCTATTGCGCGGAAAGATGTGTGGGTCAGCCGTCCGAAGGGGTGGACTTTGTATGTGTTTAAGGTGGAAAGGGGTCAGAGAAGGAAAAAAAATTGGTTGGGTGGGGCAACTTGGACGGGGGAAAGAGAGTGATGAGGACCTGAGATATGGCATTTGTCCACCACTCTAAACCACGATCGAAAAGGAGAAGAAAAAATCGTATACTTACAGGGGCTTTTATGCTTTATTTCTCTTCAAATCAGCTAATTAAATTGTTAGATGGTGGAACGAAGTTAGGCTCATAGCAAACACAACAAAGTATGGTTCCACTTACTGTTTATAGGGTTAAATTGAAGATGGGGCTTTCTAGTTCCATTATCGCTAAAGAAAGACGTATTATTATTATTGCTATTTATTTATTTCTGTCCATATGTTTCTGATATGTTTGTTTTGAAAACTACGCTATAGTCGTCGAAAATATTCGACAGCAATGAATAGTTTGTGGTACCGTGCTTTGTTGAGTTTAGTATGATTATTTATCTTCACTGCAACGTAATTGCATCATTCTGGAATTCATTCTTGTTGTATTGTATGTGGAATTGATATTTACAAGTTGGAGAAAGTAATGTAGAATAATGGATGAGAAACCAGGTTGTCCAATGATCATTTGTCCGCTTATGCTCAGGTGTATTGGCCGGCAATTTTTTGCAATATTCTGCTCCAATGCCATAACGAGGACTGTTTTAACGTGGAGGCATTTCTACGGAGTCGATATGACTAAAAGTGCCGAATATGAGATACTAGATGAATAGTGAACGTACAGTTGATGTTAAAGCGTAACAGATTAGGAATAAAATTAGTCGTTAAAATACCTCAGAAAATAAGTATCTCCTCTTCTTAGTAATTCAAACTAACCTTCAACGATTTTTAATAATGAGCAACTGTAAATTGGAGTAGAAATGTGCTTTTATTGCCAATAAATTATTTTCGCAAGTACTAAAAATTTCAAACTACCGTATTTTTTATATTTTGATTCATTATCAGTTTTTATTGGTGAATGGTATTATACGTGAGGATTTACAAGCAAGCAATAACAGCATAATAACTACACATGTATGCTACTTGTGTGTACGGCTATTATTTAAAATTTATAGCATTGGGTAGTTAACCCAGCTCATACTTGATTGATAGCCAAGTAAGTTTCAGGGTAATGCTTATAGGCGTTAGATATTAAGAGAACAATAGTGGTTCTCTTGTACTATTACCGATATTTGTTTTCCATTAGTACTCTTGTTCACCCCCAGTCCCTCCTTCTCCTCACATCTATCACTCCAGTCACTCGACTACCACGCTTCCGATCATCGGCGCATCCAGACTTTTCTTTCCCACCTCAGATCACCTCCTTTTACTCCCTTCCTTGTGGGCTAAATGGACCGAGCGGTAAGGGTCCTCCGGGCCCCTTGCCAAACGGTCGTCCTTTCTCTCCGGGAAATTCAACTTCTCATTCCCATCTTCGGTTCGGGTCTTATTTATACTTGAAGTGTGTTCCTTTTTTTCTTCTTCTTTTTCCTTCTTCCCTTTCTTATAAATTCCATTCTCCTCTTTCTCTCTACCCCGTTTGCCTCCATTCCCATCCTTCGTCTTCGCTCCAAAAGTACCCCACTTTTATGGCCCCAGGGTCCAATTCGCTTCGCTTAATTTCTTTTCGGAAAAGTTTGTGATGTCATTCCTTTTCCGCGTTCCTTTGTTTTTTTCACTCCTCGTTCGCGCCCGAATCCGGGGGTTGATAGATTCATTGCACCCGTCTCGGGAAAGTTTTTCCCTATAAAAGAAAACACCGTATACATTTTATATGTTGATTTTCACGCCGCTCTATTTTTTGTTCCCGATTTCTCAATTTTGTCGCTATCTTTATAATATTTTGTTATTTTAATCAATTTTGAGATGAGAATAGAGTAGAACGATATTTCCGTGGCAATTTTTTTGAAATGACGTACTGAAGGAGTAGCTATTTGCAGGACTACTTAGGCCTAATTTGGCCTCAGTGCCCTCTACGATGCGAGAGCTGATGCTCGGCCCCGCTCTGTCTTCAACAAACTCTTTGAGTGTATTCTTTAAATTACCTTAAATAGCTGAGGAATCCTTGAGACGTGATACCAAAATGTGATGAAATATGAATCCAGCTCTTCTTCATTGATCTAGCTCTCAGATGGTTAATAAATTTTCGTGGCTAGTATATTTCTGTAAACTGTTGTTACAGTCATATCCTCCTAGAGTTTAAGTGTACGATAAGCCATGTAATTACAAAATTGAAATTTCATGTATGTGTTTCAATCTGTATGTAGGCACTGCGTATATTTTCTTAGTTATGCATGCTACCATGAAAAGTGCTTTGCCACGTTTTCTTTTTACACTGGGTTAAATCATCTTATCCAAGCGCTGGAACGAGCTAAATATTAAATAAAGAAACTTTCACGGTTGTCCACGCGACCTTTTATGATGCAAATGTCGTAGCGTGAAGGTCATCCAATTCTTTATCCTCGCGTGTTCATCAACGTTTAATCATAAAACCCCTCCTCCCTCCTTGGCGCACCGTAGATTTTAATCGTAAATGGATTATCTGTCAGGCTCAATAAGCTTTATACCTATTAATCTTGTCAATAGGACCCCAGTATTGTATCATCGCTTCAAAATTCTTGCATAAAATACTAGCTTTTAAATCTTGGTTGTTAAAGAATATTTTTATCTTAGCCCAGTTATCATTCAGATATTCCTTTCCTTTATTTGACTCCTTTTTTCACTAATTTCTCGAAAATGTTGCTATTAATCACTACCTTTTCAAAATAGTGGAATTTATTCCAGTCTTAAAAAGAGTGCCTATGGAAACAATGTCTTTGGAAAACCTGAATCGATTTTTTCTGGCTTCATAAACTTCATATTAAGGATATTATTACCTGAATGCATGGTGAAGAATTGTCATTTAAAAAATGAATTTGCACTTTGAATATTTGAAAAATCCGATTCATTTAATTCTTGAACATCAAGTTAGAGAATGCTTATTATTTCTCCTGAGGGCTGATTATTAAAAAAATATTTTGATCGGATTTCACTACATTTTGGACAGTTATACTGTCATCTTCATGACAGGCAATTTATGTTTAACACGCGTAAACAAAAATCAACCATTTAGTCTTTGAAAATGAATAATTATTATTATGCAGGCATTTTCCTTCAGAAGGCAGTGCCATAGACTATTCAATCTGAGGGAACCGTCCTCGAGAACCACGGAGTGCAGTCGTGCATTCTTATCTTTACGTACCGGCCGTTTCTCTTCGCGTGAAGAGCAGGAAAGGTGTGCGCGCGGGCTTTTGTGTGTGTGCCGTAGAAAACAGCTTGGCGGGAGCACATACTGGGTAGATCCTCCGGCACGACATCATACGTTTTTCAAAGTTGCGAAAGAGAAAATAAGAGAGCATAAAAAGGAATCGTGTGGGAACTTAGGAAGAAGCGAGAGCGAATATTATGCTGTAGAAGAGCTCTAGCGTTCAGGAGTATGACACCTATAACAGTTAAGATTATGTGGATAATCATGTTTTCTTTAATTTGTTAATAAAACAGACTGGGAGTTATCCACAGTTTTATTGGAAAATGTCAGTCTATTATACTAATATGCCCGACTTCTACTCCAGATTAACTGTTAAATAACGTATTTCATTCTTTGATATGATCTTACATGCCTTAGTTAGAATTTGAGAACGGCCATTTTTTTAATAGTTCATTTTCATTTGCCTATCATAAAATACATCTCTATTTGTTTAGAATTATTTTTTTAACAGTATTTAGATAACATCTTGTGAACAGTACTGCCACCGCTACACAAGTAAACTTTTTCGATATCGTTGAATCAATATAGGAAAAATACCTTTCTCGTATTTTTATCAAGATGAAAAAATATATATTCTCCAGCATAGCGCCTTAAGAATAGTGGAAGTAGTAGAGAGAAAACAAAAGACCAATGGTGGGAAAAGTGTGGCCACTGAGAAAAAGAAGCAAGAGGGTGGGATACCGTGCTGCAGAGCTCTGGGAGCGAGGCGTGTGTGAGTATATCGAAGTATATCATTTGAGCGTTATGGGTGGAAAGGCATGTTCCTCCCAGGGAGGGAACCCCACTGTGTCAAAAGGCTTCGAAATATAACTGATTTTATCGCCATTTGGACCTTTACTTTATGGACCTTACTGGTAGGCGACGGGGAGGGGAGGAGAAGGTGTTCGCCTCCTCGGACGAGTTACGGTCGCCCACCCTTCCGTTGCTGCCGCTTTGCTCCTGCTTTTGTGTGGGTGTGCGGTGGGAGATCTTCCTTTATTTCGCCCCTTTCGTGGTGAAGTGCGGATAAGGGAGGGAGCGCGGAGGAAGGAGTTCTTGCCGGCGGATAAAAACCGTTCTTTCCAACTCCCAACCGTCGGTATTTCAAGCCTTCTCCCCCGGCCAAAGGGTCTCTTTTTCTTCCTTTCATTTTCTTCTCTTTCCTCTTCCTCTTATCCCTCTTAACACTCTTCCATCTGTCCTTCATCCTTTCGTACTTCTCTTCTGCTCATTTCTTCCCGTGAAATCCTTCTTGTTGTAATCCCAGCCGATGGCTGCGTACTGTCTTATTATTCCCTTTAACGTGTTGACTGCTGCTGTTTTAATTTTGATGAGCATTTTAGGCATTAAATATGTAACATGGGAAAATTTATTTAAGTTCACATATCTATCGTAAAAAAAATTTCAATTTTTTACAAAAATAATTCGATTTTCGACCGGTTTCGATACATTTCGGGTGTACTGACGAAGGTACGATATTCTTCAATATGGTTGTGAAATTAAATAGTTTTTATGAGGGATGGACCATCTCTTTTAGCAAATGTATTACCAAATATATCCTGAAAACTCACTGTATCTAATCTGAATTGATTTTATACCATATTATTATCTTTTGAATGAAAAATTGATTTGGTCTAGCAACGATGATTTGTAATTACCATTTCAACTTGTTTAATAGGTTTTCGATTTTTCAAACGAAGGGGATATTACTTTTAGAAATTTTCATTAAAGAATTGACTTCACTCCATGTTTATGATATTATTGCATGAATTGCAACCTTGTAGATACAGACGTGACCGTAAGTGATAGCAGAAAATATTGCGGTACATAAATGAGCTCCTAGAGAACAGTAATGTACATCTCACACAAGAGATTTTCTTCGTTATTTCATTCTAAATATATTTTTTACTTTAACTTTTGCTTTGGCCTTTTTTTCATTTCATTACGACTACGTTTTAATTCTTCTTCGCTCTTCAGCAAGTGCACGATCCCATGGCTGTAATCGTTAGCCAAGATATTCCTTGTCACCTCCTCGCCTATTACCTTTCTTGTCGTATTTAAAGCCATTCAAAGATATTTATTTTCTCGCTTTGCTATAAATAATGGCGCTGTCGCGAGATATGTACTATTTCTAGAATTTTATCTCCCTAACGGGTAATATCTGTGGCCATGATGATAAGGGTTGTGGGTATATATATGAAGACGGTTTCAGAAGGTGATTTTACGGTACGGGTTTATGTCTCTTTAGCTAAAAAGAAACTTTATGAGGTTCCTCCAGCTCTCAATCAAGTGGGCAAGAATTTATCCTTGGCTCGTGACGGAAAGAGGAAAGGGGGACTCTGAGGATATACTGTGATTGGCTGGAGATATTTATACCACTCTGTAGTAAGTTAAGCTGTAGATCATTTTTAGACACTTCTTAAAACCCGGGGGAAACTGGCTTACTTTTTCGGTAGTAAAACTGCTCCCTTTAATATATATGATTGTAGTTAGTAATGGAATTAATTTGTTTGCATACAATGCCTTGAGTTTGGACCTGTTCCAAACGTATTCCTTGTTTATATAATGCGCGGTGAAAAAAATTGATCATGGAATTTAAAAATTTTTTATTGGACTTGTCAGAAGCATGAATACATAATGGTATGGAATCCCGTGTTTGACTAGAAAAGGAAAGATTACGATACGGATTTGAGTTGTAACACCATTTGAATAATATTTTACATTATTGATGAGAGGTCAATGAAGCGACTCGACTATGCAGTTTAGAGCTTCTCTAAACAAATTTTCGGGTAGATACATGCTCAAATTGGCGAGATACTCATTGATGGTTTTCGTTCATGCCCACTACCATTGTCTTTTCGTCAGATGTGGGCCCTGTCGCGGTGTGGGTGATTACTTTCCGATATTCCACTCTGCATTAACAAATGTTCTCAGACCTTTTACCTAATGTCAAATATCTTTAAAATTATCTATGGCTGATAAATGTTTATCTAGAAGTAGTTTTTCTGCTCCCTAAGTTAAAGTCTGGTATTAACGACTAAGGATGCAAAACGTCCCGAGGTGGATGTTTTTTAACTGTAGCATTGGCGCTATTTGGGTCAATGAAATTTAATTTGCGTCTCATATATCGAGATTCTTTTCCATCCCGCATTGGGCGGTGTCGGGATTCCAGTTTTCGCATTCTTACTTCTTGCTTTGCCAGGAAGCTAGTTCCTCTTTCATTCCACGAAGTTTTAGGTGCTGAATACTTTGAAATTATTCTATCCTCGGGCTCCAATGCAGGCATACATGCGCCCGCCTTAAGCTACAGATATAATTTTTGACGCGAAGCGGCGCCATCAACCTCTTCCATTTGAATCGCGTGTTCATTATATATTATGTTTGGCCGGACCGCCCCAACCGGACGTTCTTCATGGGCACCATTCGCCAATGCAAGTGCTTAGAAGGAGTTGGTGCCGGCAGTCTGGCGATCTCCGATAGATAGCTCACAATCTAGGGTGGGGGGCCGCCTTGGGTGGCCGCGGAGGAAGATTGCGATTTATATCACGAAGGAATCTCCGTCTGATGAAGGAGGCAGGTGGGGATGTTGGAAGAAGATGTTTTCGGTCCCATGGCCATGCTCGAGCATATATTTTGCTCTCTTTTATTTCGGATCTTCTAGGAATGGACCGTTCATAATTCATGGCGAGTTCTCCAGAACCCGGTTGCCGTAGGTTTGTCTGCTCATTCCTGGTTAATGTTCTGCTCGACCCCCTTCATCATTTCTAAACGATTCGGCATGGATTGGAATCTGACTTTTGATATTTTTACGTAAATGATGGCAGCTATTTTACCTTATTTGTTCAATTCAAACTGCGTATAGTTATCATTTGTTTTTTCTCCTCTAGAGCGGATGGTCTATAAGTATTGTTGTAAATAACTGTTTGGTTATTACATCAATACGATAATAGTTCCAGAGTTCAATTTTTTTCATGAGTGAGATATTTCTATTTTGAAATCTATACATTCGGCTTCAAATTTGTGAAAATCTATGATGAATAAAAATAAGAATATAAAAAAATAATTAAAAAACTACTACGCTTTGATAATGACGCCTTAGCGTCGAAACGCGTCGTGCTTGCAAATAAATCCAATGAAAATTTACAAAGTGTGTTCGTTGTCATTCATCTCTATTTAATGATTTAATTAGAATTTCATAATTAAACCTATTATTATATGATCTTGTTTTTTCTCGGCGAATATTTCTTATAAATATTTCTCGGGTTTCTAGCCGAGTGAGTATTTTTTGGTCTCTAAAAAGAGTAGGGTGAGTATTCTTTGGTCTGGTTTGGTCTTGACCAAAAAATACTCACTCGGCTAGAAACCCGAGAAATATTTATAAGAAACCTATTATTATTTATTTTTTAATCATTAATGCCGATATTTTTCATTTTATAATGAAGTGAAAGCTCCAAAGAGTCAACTAACGTTTTTTCTTCTGAACTTGCCATAGACGCATATGACCTAAACCGTTCCGTAATATATAATTATTCTCCTATGGAATATGTACTTTCATTATTCGAAGATCCGTTCATTAATTCAGCATCAATTCTGAGTTGATGAATTCGCGAAACTTGTTCCGTAGGTAGAACTCGGAAATTGATTCGGGTAATTAATATGCGTTTACCTGGAATAACATCGTAATCGTGTCGGCAAACTTTTGGGATTCAGGTCAACTTCTTTCAGATCGTTGGTTGAAGCAACTTGCTGAAAATACCTACTATAATCTTCCCAGGCTTCAGGAGGGTTCTCTAACTTTTTCATTACCTGATGTCCAAGAGACTTTGTAATGAATGAATACGTTTTTCAAGTAAATTCGCCATGAAATTTTGTGTATTTTGCATATTTAATGAACCGTTCTCTTTTTTGGTGCTTTCATATGTGCTGTGGTCTTTCCTTCGGCTTGCTAGGCGTCTGAATTTACCCTATTAATATGAAATGTTGAATTCATTGGCACAGTATATTTTTTTAAATTGGAAATACGAAGTTCAGTAATCTTAATTGAGAAAAACTATTCTGCATTAATTGATTGTAGTTTGTATGTGCTCATATGATATGGTATTTCTTTTCTATTCCAACTGTGGTAATTGTAAGCCCATAATATTTCAAGTACCTACTACTATGAAGGCGTGCTTTTACATTCCATCAATCTCTCTTCCCCTATTATATTGATGCACTTGGAAATCTAGTACTTTTGCCATTCCCTTACGTTTACAGACAGAAGGTATATTGTGAACCTTCGAGGCTATAATATCTTTCCTATTTAACGTGATAAAATTATATTTGGTTCATAATTTCGGTATCGACTGTAGCCTACGCATAATCTCCATTATAATTGGTTGCTACTTATTATTTTTATATTTCTATACTTTTATATCAATACTATCTTTTCTAGAGTTTTCAGTTATAAAGATCTATTTTTTTCTAAACGAGAGTATTTTATTAATTAGGCAATCTTCTTAATTTCATGGAGAATCTTGGGGCAGAATAAACGTTTTACATCGTTCAATTCTCTTTAAAATTCAAGAAACAGTTGGTTCTAATATTCCCGAAAAATAATGAAAGACGGGAAATGAATGCGTATCCCATTGCACCCAGTTCCCAGCGCCCATGCCGTCAGTTCACAGTGTTACGAAGTCACTTCAACGTGCTGCGCACTCGAGCTTAGTCGTCACAAAAACTTCTTCTAAACCTGTAAAAAATCTTCTAAACCCCCCCCCCCCCCACCCGCTTCTCCGTGGAATTCGGGGGTGCAGGAAAACTCCCGGTGACCGCATGACACGCTCCGTCTTGAGTGCATCCTTAAACCGAACCCTCCCGCACGTTGAGGACAACCTAGAATTCCCGACGGCGGAAGTTAAGGCAGTCGTTTCCTCCTTTTTTTCCGACGCGGTCTTCCCTTCCCGAAGTTGCTCATGTTTTCGGACCCGAAGGAAGTTGACTGGTGTTCCGAGGAGTTCCGTTAGGGTACCGAGGGGGCCGGAGCGGTTTTTCCCCACCTGTCGCGGCCTTGCGCCGTCTCCGCTGCATCGGACGTCGTGACGGCGGTTGCTAAACTTTCGGGTAACACCAGTCCGCGGGGTCACAAATTTGGTCCGCAACGAGCTCGCTACCATGCCGCTGAACGGCAAACACTTTCCTCTCCGCCTTTAGCTTGCTTGCGTGTTGTATTTGCAATTCTGCGGCTGGAGTGAATCAATGATCTGTTTGGGTTGGCTTTTATCGCTCCCAAAAGGCTAGTCTCGGGCTAATGACTCGGTGGTGGTTTGGAGTAATTTAACATCTAAAACTAGACTGAGATGAAGGTTCAAGAGTGTAGCTTCCAAGCATGTATTCCTCATTGCAGTTAAAGCCTTGTACTCCTTTAATACCTTTTCAGAGGCTAGATTTCTAGCATCGAGGATAGCATATTTACCTAGTAATTAACGCTATTATTGATATGCTGGTACCACTTTGTTCTCTAGCAATCTAATAAATATGATCAAAGTGTTTCTTACTATTTCCTCCTATCAAAAAGTCAGGAAAATGGTTGAAAAAACTTTTAGTACTCTCTGTGTTAATTAGGTAAGGTTTTGGGGCTAATCCTTTTAGGCATAGCTTTGAAAAGTGTTTAGGCTAAGTTTAGAAACGTGAAAGCAGATTGATTGGCTTCTTGCAAATATTTCCCTGGATTGTGTGTGTTTGTTATTAATTAAAAAAATTAATTGGAAGCTACGACTCCGAAAGCTAATTCAAATAATAAATAGTAATGTAAAGCATTTTTTTGATAAAAAATGAACATAATTCTAAGATAGTTAAACCTCACTGAATCCAAGCATCACTGCCATTTTTAAAATGTAAATTGAGGTCCCTCATTCACGTCAGACATTTTTATAACTCCTTTGATCATATTTAATTATATTTTGGACATTTCGAACCGAGAAATTTATTACACTTCCCCTTTCTCCTCATCTTGAAATATTGCGTCCATATTTCTCCACTCAGTCCCTCTCTTCTTTCACTTTTTCAGTGTACACTAATGTTATCTTGGGAGAAAATGACTACTTGTTCTGCTATGCCTAATGCATGCTCTGGTTGGTCTTCTGTTATTACGTTCTTGCATTTAAAATTCCCGAGATAGAGCACCTTGCTTTTTGATCCTTATCGTCTTGATTATTTAATGGTGTTATGTCTTAGAGCCAGTTCTCTTCCACTGAAATTATATGAGCGTTTTTTGAATGCCCCCAATACCTATTTTCTCCCTCGAACTCTTAATTTTCAAGGGTATTTAAACAAAGTGACCGCGGAAGAGGCTCACATCTAGCACAAACTCTAATTTTTAATGTTTTTGAAGAGCTTTTACGACCCTTTATTCGCGATCTAATTTTTTTTAACTTCAAAAGCACATGCTTTCCCTCTCTTTTTAATTCACACGTTAAGGCATTACATAGCTAGTAGTCGATTTATGTAACTCGTTATGACGTCTCGCCTCATAAAAAAGGAGAGTCGGAATGAAAAAAAAACATCTATGGGGCCGAGTCCTTGAGGTACAGATAAAGATCTCTTAATTTCCGATTTCTGAGGAAATGAAAAATGCTAATCTTTTCCCTAAATCTCCAGAATTAAACCCTTTGACGCTGCTCATTAGGGTTTCTCACTTTCATCACATTTCCTCGCTTGTGTTTTTATTGCCTCTTCCCTCGTATTATTTTAGGAGTTGTTTTCACATCTCGACCATCCCTTTTTGACTCTGCCAAAATTAAAATTTTAAAATCTTTTTATACTTCTCCTATCAATTCTCCAGCCTTTGCACTTTTCCAAATTTTGACTATCATATTTTAATTTTCCATTAATTAGTGTATTTCAAGTATTATTGCCGTTAGCTTGTATTGAAACTAGAGTTAACGACTAGCTCTCTAGTTTGGTCTACTGATTGGAGTTTTCACGCAAACATTTTCTCCCTATTAAGATAATGGCTATTTCCCTCGAATTATTGCCATTCTTCCAAATGTTGATTATGCGTAATGTTATCCCCTTGATTTATTTTTGACCGATGAGTTCTTTGTTCTTTTCCTCAGCATAAGTCGTTCCCCTGATCTTACCCTACTACTTTGATTACTCCGTGACCTCTCTTTTAGAATTCCCGCCTAACTTTTGTTGGCTGTCCTTCGTGACGGCACAGCATTTCCCTTCCTCGTTACTTAGCATTACCCTACTCAGTCACTTTCTTCTGCTCCATCGTTTCTCTAAATCCTCGTCCGTGCTTATCTCTCTCGTTCTTTTGCTTTTTCTTGCTCGCCCTCCCAGTGTTGTGTCACAATTTCCATAAAGGTCTTTATGCTATCAAGGGGCCACATTTTTCGGTTCACAAACTCTAATTTTCATGAATTTTCTTGTGTTCAACTTAGGAAAAACAGAAGTAATATTACGATAGCCCTTTGTTCATTTTCTTTTACTGTTTCGTGTCGGGTGCTTTTTCTCGCTCCGAAAGTTTTCCTCAATGGCAAGTTTTCTGAGTATTTAATGCTTACCAATGGGAATGAATGTTACGACTACTAATCCATTAAATTGTAATGAGTACCTAGCACCACGGTTTAAATAAGAATTTGATAAACATATAATGAGACTTACTCTTCAAGTACATTAAATTTTTCAAATACACTAAATTTTCCTGGCCTGAAACATCTGCTATACGAACATGCATGAGGTTTTAACCTCTGTTTTAGCGTATTCAAGCTCTTTTAGCTCATCAAATTCCGTGTAAAAACTCGAATGAAAGATTTTCGTCATCTTTCAGCACTGGAATTCCAGAAAATAGCCAGCGGAATGCGTTTTGTCCGTTATACAGTAAGCACTAAGCAACCGTCGTGAAAATGAAAAAAATATCCTGAATTCATTTTTCCTAAGCGTTGAAAGGCAAAATAAAAAAGAGGGATGCACAAAGAATGCACGGAAGAAAGAGGTGACGATTCAACAAGGCTTTCCAAAGGAATTTGAGACTGGAATGAAAATGCAAGGACGATGAATGCGCCGGATTTTTTTCTTTCATTATTTCAGTGGAATTTATTTTCATTGGCGAACGTGCAAGAGCAATTTCTCTCTCCCCTTTTCTTTCATTTCCCTTTTGACGCCCATTTGCTCACCGTCACTCGTCGCGAGGTTGCTCAAGCGTCCCATGATGCATTGCGTGCGGCAATGTGTGCCCCTCACCACCCCTCTCCACCATGCCCGTCTTTATGAAGCCTTCCAAACGCTTGGTGGAGCTTTCTTCCTCTCTTTTTATTTTCCGTTCAAAAGGCGACATTTTAATCGAGTGTGAAGGTGTCAAGGGGTGATTCGTTTGTTATTTTGTTTGCCTTTCATTTTCATGCTCCAACATTTGAGTCGTGTATGCAGCTTTTGTCTCCCGAAGTGGTAGAGAAAATAATTATCCTTTTTTTCCTTAAACTATGGGTCCGAATATACGTTAATGCAACGGATGATTTGCACGGAAAATATTTTCACTGTGTACGACCTCAGTTTTGTTTCCAGCATGCTTCTAAATTTTTCGTTATTTTATCAGCCTCTCATTACTCTCATTTTCCTTCTGATTTGCACTTTATTTCTTTTTTTATCGGAAGAGCAAAATAAATACTGTGCATTATCTTACCTTGGACTACCTGCAAAATTCTAAAATATTGTCGTTTTGATGGGGAAATTTATCTCAAATTCAAATGACACTAGGGAGTTGTTTGCAGAGTAAAATAATCACAAACTTTTAGCCTAAGTTTAATTTTGCCTCTCCGAAGTCTAAAATTCATAGGACTTTTTGCTAAAAGTATGTACTTACCAAAATTAGTTTCCATTCATTTTTGCATTAATACAAAATAATTATTATCACGATTGATCAATAAAAACTAGCATATATTCTACTACTAGGAAAATTTGCGATTAATTATGATCATATAATTCTCGTAAAAAATTAAAACCAAATTAGTCGTAAATTACTATCACTATTTTAATATCTCATCGCTCAAAAGGGTTTGATTTTCCATGCTGAGGTAAACTTATTATAACTATTATTATCTCAGGTATTAGTTAGAAGGCTATTCATAATTAAACAGCGGTAGCTGACTAAGCGATTTAACCGGCCGCCAGCTCATAGCTCTCCTTCATTTAGACAAACACCAACCTGTGTCGCTAAGCCACGGGACCTCATTTCGTGGATAAGTCCAGTGGCGATCACCGTCCATACTCCCTGGGCTCTCGCCGTCACACATCTCCCTTCAGGGGAGGATTATTTGGATAGGTCAGCGGGGTAAGGGGTGAGGTAACCTCATATGGTTCCACCACTACCACCGGTTGCCCGGCGACTCGTATCCGAAGGGACCGACCACACTCGTCTTCTGCATGCGGTCTCGTCTCTGTGCCGCCGCCCGGGCACTTGAGTTATCCCTGTCCTTGCCATCACATAGAGCTCCCTCTCTGGCGCACTGCTTACTCAGCACTAATGACCCCACGCTCCCGTGCGCACGCTAGGCATAGCCCGAGCACGGCCGGTCTCTGACGCACCGTCCCTGCACAAACGGGGTTTCCAAAGGGAACCTCATTTTTGGCCCCCTACGAAAAAAAGGGAAACCTAACAAGGAGATTTCCACGTGTCACCTCCTGTTTCCTCACTATTAAGTTGTAAGTTTGCCTGGCTTCTTTGTTAGAAAAAAATTCTCTTCAATCCCTGACTTTTTTGAGCTGAGATTAGACACAGGTTGCGATTTCGTTTTTTTTAAAGGCTCTTCGTGTGAGGGTTTATTCGTTCATTTGAGAAACATATGGTAGGTATGGATAAATTTCTTTTGTCTCAAGTAGGTTTCCTTCTTTGGAAACACTGGCCAGGTGCCAAACCAAGAATTTAATCGCGATATAATTATTTCTTGAGCGTCGTTTTATGTGATATTTGTCGCAGCATTTTCATGCTTGGGTCCGAATTATTGTGCAGCCTAATTATTTGCCTCCTTATAGCTCTAAAATATTTTCGGACCCAAGTTTTGAATCAAACCTTGGTTGATTAAGTTTGTGGCATTATTTTACTTCTCATAAAGTGCTACTTGGAGTTTACATAGAAACACTTGATAAAAATACTAAGAAACTCTCTTTTTAAAAATATGATTTTTTCTCAACCGTTAAGAATTCCATTTTTACGCTGATGCTCTAGTCTTCGCTTTTCATAACTAGTCCAAGTCTAATATTTGGTGCAAGATTATTTTATGGTAGCAAGGTTTATTGGTGTAAGAAGCAACTCCAAATCAATGTTTTCTATCTCCACTTGGTGATTAATATATGCTTTCAATCTTTGAAAGAAGAGACGAGGGAGTGAGTGAGAATTTTAAGTGGAATGAATGCATTTAGCTATGGATCTGACGAATTTCAATAAACGCATTTATTTTCATCTATGAATGGTTAATCTACCTAAAATATTTGGAAATATTATTAATTGGAAGCATGAATTTATTTAATATTTTTTTCCAAAATTCAAGATATTATTTCATTGATCTTTCAATATGACTTGAAGATGGACTATTCCCTTAGTTTTTCATGACTTTAAAATATTTTAAGAGCATTTACGGTGAACTATCCAAGGGAACAATTTTCGCATCTTCTTCTCTCCTAAGAGTAGAGTTAAATTTAAATTCGAAGTGCTCCACATGATGTATACCTTGAACAGCTGCGGCGCATTCAGGCCCGCTCTATAGGTGCCCCCCTCATATCTCAGCACCCCATAAGGGGCGACGAATGAGGCAGATAAGAGATATCTCTGGGGTGCCTTTTTATTCCAGGATGGCATCTTGACTCGGAGGGATCCGCCAAACCCACTCTCCCACCGCCGTGTGCTGTGTGTGTGCCAGAGAATTTCTCACACGCGCTTATTTCCCATTCTCGAATGCACATCGCGTGGAGTGGAGGAGTCCCACCATTTTGTTTCCCGACCATTCCTCCGCCCCCCTCATATAATATTTCTTTCTCTCCCTTTCATTCCTACCTTTTCATCTCAACCGCTTCTCTTTCTCTGTTGCCTCCATTGCTCCATATTTTGGGTAGATTGTCTCCCTCCTTTTTTTTCAACGTTCCTGAAAAAGTCTCGGAATTTCCTCAACCCCTTTTTTTCTTTATTCGTGTAACTCTTATTCTTTTCCTCTTCTCTGCTCCTCCTTCTCCTGCTCCGTTTGCCACCTCCTGCCTTCTCAAACTATTCCATCGCCGTTCTCTTCCTGCTCTTCTCTCGCATTGCCGACTGCGTACTTTGCCTCCTCCATTTCGCTCTGAGTCTTCCCTCAGGACCATCTCGTAGTGGCGTCGCTCGCCTCTCACGGCTTTCCTCTCCCATATCCGGGAGTTGAGGTCGCACCGCTTCCTCCAGAAGCCTTGTCTCTTTTTTCTCTCAAGGTTTCACACTTTCTCAACTATTTATCTTCAAGAGAGTTCCCCATACTCTCCACCTCGAGCATGCATTTTTTTTCTAATGAATATCAGTAAGTCTGTGGAGCTAATTCACCCTGAGATATGTATGAATGAAAAAAATTGATACTGATCCCGACTTTACGATATTAGATTGTTTTTTTATAATTCAATGACAAAATTGAGTTTTGATGAGAATATCCACGGCATTCAAGTCTACATGAAATGGCTCTGGTTACTAAATTCAAACATACTTGTCATTCTAGTCCGTTGTTAATGTAACCAAAAATGGTGAGGGAGATTTTAATCTTTGAATTCTCGAATAAATGGTGACTAAATCACATGATATATCTACATGCGCCATTGATTATGGTATCCCATTGTCATATATACCAGCGTGATGACGTTCAAATTAAGATGGACCACGGAAATTTTAGAGAACTCAGTGGAGCAATGTTGAGCACGAACAAACAACTGATATCATAATTATTGGAATAAGGAGTGGAACAAATTTCCCAGCTGGTAACGCTTTAAATTATGATTTCAGCTACTTCATACTCTAATCTTCAGAGGTAGAGTATTATCTCCTACTGAAAGCAAAGTATACTTATAAGCATAAGAATATTTTATATTCGTTTGTCTACTTCATATTTCACTCCGAAATCATTTTGATATCTCATCTCAGTTGAATATTATCCCGTCAAACATCAATAGCTCTGTTTGCGCGCAATTTTCTGGCTATTGCTATTACTATCAAGAAAAACTCTCTTTCAACTCTTGGCCCTTATGTTTAATTATTTATTCCAAGATAAATTTAAAAATAAACTTTGTTGTGTTCCAATCATGATTTATCGAAATACTCATTATCGAGGGATAAAAAAAGATATTCTTGCCTTATCATTGAGTCCTGAAAAGGTCGCACCGGTAGAGTTTTTTAAATAAATAGTGCGTGGAATATAACAAAATTAATTTTTGAATTCTATCATGTGACCATTGCACGAAGTGAACTCGCAAACCATTGATTTCACGTTTCCTTCAAGCACTACTAATGCTGCCAATTTTTCTATAATTCCCCTCTTTTTTCTCTTTTCTTCGTCTTTCCTTGATTCATGCATATCTTTCACCTATGTGCCATACCCACGTTTAACCCCCATCGTTTCCAGACCCCCGCGAAGAGGTCGCACTTCCTTTCTTATTCAGACGAGAATAACCGCCTCTCTCTCCACCCATATCTTCACCACCCCTCCACATCTCAAAAGGTGCCCCAAGCATTGTGCCTCCTCTGGAAGAACGCGTTCCTCGCACGGGTGCCTTTTTTTCTCTTTCTCGCTCGTTAATGGCGGTGGGACCCGGGAGAATAAAGGACTTGGTCGCGCAAGAGGGCGGTGCGATATGAATCGTTTCATACATTCGTATTCGGGGGAGCGATTTGACGCGAGAAATCATGCGGAAGAAACGGGGACTGAAATCGTGGTGGGAGTCAAGGGGAGGCTAAGTATTTCAAGCCGTTCTTCTGGAATCTGCAACTCATTGTCTCCGCAGTCTTAGGTATAATTTCAATCGCTGGGTGGATTTTTGTTGAAATCATTCCGTAGCTCCAAGAATATGTCATGTTTAATCGAGCTTAAAATTTTCTGTCATAAGAAGCATTTTTTTCACGTTGCAACCGCAATAAGTAACCCCTATGAATTGAAGAATTTGCGAATTTTTAAATTCTATTTTGCCGGTTCAATAAGCATTAAATCTCTTTGCAATTCATAAGGATAAGGCACTTTTAACTATATCTTAAAAAACTGTTGTAGGTCCTAAATTTTTTATGCATAAATTAATAACGAAACAACTGTTCAACTTGAAAAATAGAGCTTTCGGCTGAGTTGTTTATTGTTTCTTCAGTTTAGTAACTTTCTTACAAATCTTAATTATTTTTGAAAATTACTGGCGGAACTAGCTTTTTCTTACTACGTAAATTAAGAAGGCAAACTGTTTGTGTTACACATATGAATTAACTTACCGGTATCTAAAAAGCACATTAGCACTACTATTTGTTTATCAACTGAAACATTTTTAGATACCTACTTATTCGTATATTTCTTATTTTTCCGCTTATCTAATTTATTTTTTCCGTGAGATCCTTTCTTATCTTCTATAGGTATCTGTCTATCTCGTGCGTGTCTGCTATCTTTAGCTTACGAATCGATACCAATCTGGCTATGCCGTAATTGCTTTTTCTTTCCCGAACGGTTGATTATTTAGAAATAGCTTAGTGTGTTCAGGAAATGTTTTGGAATTCTGAAAATGCCCATTGAAGCATTAATTTTGAGCTACTACATCCACGTTCTTAATTTTTAAGGTTTAATTTTAAAAATCATTCCTGTGATTTACAAGGAAGTTTGAACTATCTCTGTTATATTTCGTATAATGCTTGAACGGCTCAAGTTTGATGTGATTAGTACTTTTTGTATTGTACTTTAGCAGTTTGACAAGCACTATACCATTGTATTTGGAGGGATATGAAGTTGATATTTATATATACTATTTATTGTAAAAGTCACTCAATGATTAATTTATATTATATTATTTTTTAAGGTGACTGTAAATGATATTTTTCTTTAAATAGCATTTTCTCTTGCATTGTAAAACAAACTTACGCAGTGAAGGTTTTTCTTCAATATGGTTCAAAATATTATATTATTATTTTTATCTTTGTTGAGTATAGCTTATGATATCTTTTTTAAAGATAAGTATAATGGCAGACAAGTTGATATATGTATATAAGGAAGGAAGTAGACATGGGACTGTGATGGTGGAAAACTCCAGGAAGAGAAAGGGAGCTGTAATTTCATTTCTTTTGTCTCAAGAGACAAAGAAAATATCATGGGTTGGGAAAGGGCCTTCTTTTTTTTTGGTCAAATTTAATGATAAATTATGTCTTGCGGATAGTTAGGGACTTGAAAGAAAAAAATTGGATCATTTTCTGGGAAATTAAAGCGGTAAATAATTATTTTCGAATCCCTTTCAAAAAAGTGCCAGGAGTGGTCAGTTTGCTTTCAATTGAAATAATGGTTTTAACCTTATCCAGGCCCTTTCGTGAATATTTGGGACCATTCGCTTGGGTTGAGTTGAAGTGAGGTCATAAAAAAAGCACTAATTTACTCCTTTGATGCGATTGAATTGGGTGAATAAAAACGGGATGTAGATAAGTTTGATTTGCCATTCTCTCTGGTTTCCTATGAGGGCAAGCGATTCATAGTTCTGGCGATTATAGCGATTTTTATCTCTTAATAATCACGTTCGGAATTTTTAATTTCTTTTGAAGTATGTTAATGATAGGCTAAAATCTGTAGGACCGGAGGATAAAATTTCGTAATTTTTTGATTTTTCCGTGTTTTTGAAACGGGTTGAATCCCATCCCAGTTCAAAAATTAGTTTTTACCTTCAAAGTCAGAATACAAAAAAACAAGATTCGCTTAGATAATATTAATTTAATATTCATTATTACATGCTCTAACAGTTTTTAGCTATTGTCAATAATTTTCTCACCGTAAGCTAATGTTTGCCAATTTTGTCCTGTTTTGTTATGCTACCGTTGATAGCGAAATGTGGTTGCCTTCGTTGATTTAATGCAAAAAAAAGTAATTTAATTTTCGTATTCCTGATTTACGGTAGATTTTTTATTTTATTTGACAAAATATTTGACTTGATTCAAACTCGCCTGCATAGTAAATAATACATTTTTATACTTTTGTGGTGTATTGTAGTTTTATCGCAAGCAAAATGTACAAATATCTATTACACATACTGTATCAGGCTCTCACGTGTAATCATCAGAGCCTACATTGCATCAGCTAGAACTCAAGAATGGCACATAGTGTCATGAAGGAGTGAAGTGGGAGCTTGTTCTTTGGGCTGTTTTTATTGCTCACTTGTTCAATGATGCATCTGATCGTATGCGGAGGTGTCGCGCCCGATCGGCCGTCTAACACCACTCGGCAGAGGCGTTGGGCAAAAGGGTAATGGTCTGCTGCCGTGTTTTCCGGTGGCGTTGACCTGTCCGCGGAACACGCCGTTCTTCGCGTCACCCGTGTTCTCCTTCCCCGCACGCCTCCCGCCTCTCCATTGTCCCGTCGGGCGGACACGAGTGGTGACGCCGGCGACACGGGGCTCCGTTGTCCGCCTCCCACCGCCCTTGGGAGCCACTCCACTCGCCCTAGCGCCTCTGACCGTCTATCTCCACGCTGCCTTGCCGTCACCTCTGATTCCACCGGCGCATTTTGATGCGAGACCGGTGCCGTTTGACAGGCCGCCGGCAGCGCCTTCTCGCCGCGTCCGATTCCACCAGTGATCCGAGTCTGAACGAATATCCTATTGCTCGTCCTCAGCAACTCACCGCAGCGTAACTTGGCTTATAATGGATCAACCCACATGAACATACTCAAGCATTTTGTTTCCCGCTTAGTCTAATTCTATTTACTCTTTCTTCCACGCTGCCTCGATCGTGCTTTTACTACTTGCTTTAATACAAATTTTGTTGGACATATCTGTTAAATATGACATAGCCATGGTTTGTATTATTCAATATTACTTGTGTTTCTGTATGGAATATAATGGCTATTATATATTATGGAAATTGTGTTGCTTCATTTTTTTAAGTTATTAGGCATTAGGAAGGGATTGAAGGAAATAACTGCAGATATTTTGTGCATGCAGAATAAGTTTAATATATTCCATTGACATTAATAATAAATTGGAACTGTCTAAATATTTTATGTCTTATTTTATGATATTTTTTTAATTTCCTTGCTTTTTTCTCTAATTTATATCTCGTATTTAGTTGGTACTTTGATAAAATTATTCCCATATATTTCCTATCATGTTGCTCATCGTTGCAAATTTATGTTGGACTAACCACTCATTAAGTTATATGAATAGCATCAACTACCACAGAAATCGTTTAATTCAAATTAATTTTGGGAATTTGAGTACCCCAATATCCATTAAAATAAGCCAGAATACATTGTTAATGAAGTGTATCATTTGATTCCTCCTTCCAACGCCTGTATCAATATTCATTTTCCATCAATTTTGAATATTATTCCGTTTCGTCCGTGATTGAACGTATGATTTCCTCCCTTCCAAGCCTAACGGTTCGCCGTAATTTTGTCGAGAGGACTTAAGGAATTTATCGTTTCTGTCCCTTACGTCTTTTTAGATTAATACGTTTTCGTGCCTGCAGTATTTCACCTGTCGTGATATGGATCACCGTATTTATTAGCAACACTTTCGACTGAAATATGGAAGGCAATGGTATTTGACGCATTCAAAGACATATTTATCGTTGAGAAATTACTCTTTTAGTCAGAATTTTATTCTTTTTAATTAAAAATAATATTTCTGCCGAAAATAGATTTCTATTGACCTTAGATGGGTTTTATTCCTCTGATTTTCGATTTACTCAAAGGTAAAAAGAATATGTTAAACTGTCCATAATATGTATTTTTCGTTAATAATTTGGTATTTTTAGCATTTATGGAGCGGAATTCGCTCATTTTAGGATTCCGTCAGCTATTTTTCCGTGTGAATGAAATATTTATAATAATTTTTGTCGATTATGAAGAAAAACGTTTAATGGTTTAATACCGAGTCATTTTAAAGTTTACGTCAAATCTATCTACATAAATGCATTCTTTTCCTTAGTTTATTGGACATAAATTTGCTTGCACGCTGGCTTTTAGTGATTTTACTGACTTGCGTATGTGAGTCTATGGTTGCAACAGAAATAGAAGCCCCGTGCTCATAGGCATCACGTCGTTGGGTACATGTATAGCATGCTGCGTCTTCGCATCCATCAGGCGCCAGAACCTAATGCGGCCAGGACACGAGGAGCAGCCGTCAATGCGACGTGCGTAGCTGAATTTTTGCATCGACAGCCATGTACTTACCAGCTTAATGATTTCCTCAGTCGTTTGAGGTAATTTACCACTCCTCCTAACCCAGTATTTTCCCTGTGGTGGTCAAATTTTCTTCCTTTGGGGCGTAACTGGTTGAGTGGTTTTCTACTTTCGTGGTGCCGAAATTACTGCCTACAATGTGTTTTCTTAGCTAATAATTTACCGCATGCCTCATTTTCCCGATTACTTTCACTTCCCCTTTGCCATTTCTTTAATTTTTTTTGTGATTTTCTGCTGTTATACACCTTCGTGCTTGAAAGCAATGAGGGAAGGTAATCACGTATGAGAGAATTGAATTTTTTCTTGCGCTTATTTTTATTTTCCGTATTTATTGGTGTCGATTTTTTGAAAAGTATATTGTAGTTGGAATTCCACAGGATAAATAGAAAACCTTTTTTTTATGGATTTTTTCATATTTACTCAGGGTCATAGTTGTGCCTCAAATATTGTCACTTGGAAACTCCAAATCACTGGAAATGTTTTTTCATCACATTACGCTGAATTTTCTTGAGGGACTGTATTTTTGTATCTTAGCATTCTTTAGTCTAAGTCTTGTTCTTTATAATATTTATTTATCATGACTCTATGAGCAATTAATATCGTCCTGTGCTACGTTGAAAATTTAATCTTCTTTATCAATATTAGTTTTCATTCCGACAAAGGATCTAATGATGTAGTTTTTACTACCGTCAGATACATCTTTCATGCTGCCTTAAGCTCAAACTCCAAATTCCATTCCTCCTTATTCAGACATACAGGAAGTCTCAGCTATGGGAAGTTTGTTTCACAAATTTGAAGAAAGGACTAGATGGTAAGGAATGCAAGTGGGAGGGAGCAGACACGCTTTGAAATGCATTTCCTTTTCGTTGTGGGCTTGGGGAGGGATGAAATTTGGCAGTGGGAAGTCAGTGTGTCCGCCCCTGGGGAACGACGGGTGGCGTTGCCTACGCCACGTTCTCGTCTCGCCTCGCTTACTCAAGTGCCGAGGAGGGTCGCGGCGACAGTTTGCGTGCGAGACCATGTCGAGCTCGCGAGGTGTCAGTATATGCGCTTCCCTTCTTGAGCCCTTACGAAATTGTATGCATTCTCCTGCGCGCCTAATCTCCTTTACGCCTTTATAGTCTGCACCTCAAAGGAATGAATCGAGCGGACGTTACTGCTCCTGTAAATTTATCGGGGGAACTAACGGCTGCAATGGCTTTTATCTGAAATGCTCCAGAAAGACAGAAGAGACTGTGTACACTTACTATGGTTCTTAATCTTTAATAAGGAAATTTATGAAAAATTGATTCACGGTCGTTTCAGAAATTGGAAGACGTATTGTGTGACTTTAATCTGATAAACTAATTATACCTTTTTGATTATACCCGCACTTGAGTAGACACTTAGTGGATATGTATGAAAATTTTGTAGCTTGTTAGGTTGCACCATACAACTTACAAGTGAAACCGAATTCCCAGCCTCCGACGTTCTCCTGTTAATTTTTCTTCAAGTATTTGTATTGGACTTTTATTCTAGAATTCGCCATTTTTAAATATTTGATGCTAAAATCATTCAATTAATATTCACCAGCAGACAATGCAGATATAATCCAAGTTCACTCTATTACTTCTTAGGTTGTTAAGCGTTTTTATGACGAATGAAGAGCGTATTCAAATGGAATTAAGGCAAGGTCAACAGATCCTAACACTCACACACGGCTTTCTGAATTGTTGTGAAAGAAAGAATGCTAATGGGCATATATCAATAGTCAATCACGTAACAATATCATATTCAATATTATGCAGTGGTTTCAAGTTTTATAAAATCAAAATCGATTTTTTCAATGCGTTGTAAATATTTAAATCCATGAAATCGAAAAGAAACATAATTCTTAGTTCGTACTGTCTTATTTAGAAAAATAATACAAAGTATGACTGACTATGGAAGATCGACAATTTTCCTACGGTTCTGACTAAATATTAATTTTATTTTCATGTTGAGAAACTTGCACTGAATTAATTATATTTATGAGTTACGGAGAATATTGTAGGCACTCAATTATTTTTCTTCCTTTCTTATAGAAAATGCTAACTCATGTTTAGAAGCCCTCTAGTTTTTCGTTCTGAAATTATCAATTCGTGGATTTCAAGTATTTTTTCCCCAGAGAGATTTTCAGTGTTATCAGGGGCTTAAAAGGAATAGAATCTGAATAGCTCAATCAATCTCTGCGTCGGTTTCAAAATGTATTCGGTCACGTTCGTTTCGGATTATGGGACCCAAAGAAAAATGAGGGCAGAGAAGTAGATCCTTATCGCATCACGCGCACCCAGACACACAGAAATTTGAGTCCACGGGCGGAAGAGAGATTCAATTCATCACTTTCAATTACAATTTTTTTGTCAAAATCAGCAAATTTCTTTCCGCTTTGTTGCACAAATATTTATTAAATCCTATTATGGTTTCTGAAGCTCTGAACTGTGGCATGTTCATTGCCTTTTGTGAGGTAATATGACAATGGAAGTCCTTAACGCAAAAATAAGAACTTTTAGTCCTCAAACAAATTTTAAATCATATTTATCAATGTCATCACTAAGAATGAAAGTACGCTTTCCCTGAACTATTCATTTTTAATTTCATTCTTTAGAGCAATAAGTATTTCTATTATGCTGTCATATTGGATCAGTAGAATTATAGATATATTTTGGAACCTTGCACATTTTGAACGTAAAATATCTCTCTATTTTTATGCGATAATGTGACTCTCTAGATGACATGTGTAGTGATATTCCAGTCACAAAAATCGGTAAGTATTGTTTATTCCTGATGAAAGACAAATCACACGAATATATCCTGGGAAACGAAGTTGAACCGTTGGTGCTGATATATATTTTGCTATGCTTCATGAGAAGTAATATTAAGGTAAATTTAATTGTTACAAAATTCCTGAAATTTCGGGAAATTGTTGGCCAAATAATGATATGCGGAGGAAAGAATAAATGAAAAGAATTTTCAGTTGGCAGGATAAAGGCGCTTTTATTTAAACCGTGCAGGTGGGGAAGGGAAGTGAAAAGGAGCCGAGAAGAGTAGCGTGAGTCCGTTTCGGAGTGGAGTGGAGGGGCCGCTTAGGGAAGGAAAGAGGGAGGGAGGGACGTGTATGACAGCTAGTGGGAGTGCGAGGAGGGATTGAGGGCCAGGCCGAGGGGGAAAAGAAGGAAGAAGAGAGGACAGCTTGAGTGTAGGAAGGAATGGCAAAAGGGAAAAATAAATTGGAGTGAATGCAAAGGAAGGGAGAGCCATTTAGTATTCAATTTGTTCCCATTCAGCCGTCTTCGTGAAATTGTTTCTTTTTGCCGTTGTTTCAGTGTCGTGTGTTGAAACATTGCCGTAATGTTTTACATTAAAACATGACCGTTGGCTAATTTTCTAGTCACCAAGTTTCCAGTCGCCGTTTACTCTAGGAATGGATTCTGCACCCCTTTTCATGGTGTAATAAGGGAATTTCTTCCAGGGGGAACTCTGATTGCATAGTGGTAATAAAATTACTTCTCTCCTTTAGTGGTCCCTACATTTTACCTCTCTCTTGACCTTGTACCTCGTAAACTATTATTATTTCATCTAAAAATAGTTTACATGTTGAATTTAAGACCATTGCAGTTCACGAAATTACGATTTATTACATTTGCGCGTATTAATATGGCATATACTTTCGTCAATATTTCCCCTGAAGTATTTGCTTATATTCTAATTTTTAAATCTTCAGCTAGGTAAATTTTTATCGGATCTTTTAGTAATTATTTATATTGTAACGATGTACACTAACTCATATCAGCTCCTTTTGTGCACCTAGCTCCCACAAATGCTATTTTCCCTATCACGATTCTTCTTCGTTCGCCGTCGACACGCTTGAGTTTTAATTTGCTCTTCTGAAATATATTCCCTTCAAAATTCCCTCTTTGTACCCTTTTCTATTTCGATAAATGTGAAGAAAATTTTCTTTTCCATTTCAATCAATTTTTTTAGACCTTTTTATCCTACATTTAAACCCATACTGTTTAAGAATGCGTTTGCTAACTCTCACATGCTTTTTTATTAAAGTATCACATTTTCAGCCTTTTATATCAGCCCTTTCAATTTCAGCCCTTTTTGTATAACATTTTTCTCTATTTTTTACCTTATAGCTTTACATATATTTGTATGTCCGTGTACATATCTTAAGTATTGCGCGTTTTTTACTCTATATTCACTGTCATATCTACGCGCATCGAAGCCATATAATATAATATGGAACCCTCCTTCGCGTTTATTCCCTTTGCATTCCAGGACGATATTATTGTTATTATTCATCTTTTGCTACCTTTTATTTCCTCCTTTATCCTTGGCTCTGCCGCTCCCCACTCCGCTCCTCTGGATACTCCCCCGACCTCTCCTCCATTATTCCCATCTGCTCTCCTCCTCCTTCCATTCACTCCCCCTCTTTCTCGCCCCCTTTTATACCATACCTGCCCCCAAACACCCACCCACCACCTCCTCTCCCTCGTTCCATGAATTCTTTATTTCACTTAGCGTCTCCGTGTGTATATACATCTCTTTCTCTTCCGTTCGTATATCATTTTTTGTTTCATTTTTTCCACCTGACTCCTTCCCTCTCTTCTTAGTCTTCCTCTTCTTCTCCGTCTCCTTCTTTCCTTCTCTCTCCCTCTTCGTATTTCAACTCTCTTTCCTCATCCCCAATTTCTTCTTGTACCCTTTTCGTCGTACACCTTCAGGATTTCCTGTCTTTCTTTTAATGCTCGGCCGTTTGCATTCCCCCTATGCTCATATTTGATTTTTTTTAACGTTTAAATATTTTCTTTCCTCATTTTTCGTCGAAGACATTAAGCGTGGAGACGTAATAAAAATTTATCTCGTGATTCCGTTATAGTTTAGGAATCCGTTGCTGTAAAAAATGAATTATTCGTTACAGGCATGCATCGGAAGCAGCCGACGATACTCTTTTGTGATTTTTTCCCTTATTTATGGGAATGCGCATTTGTGTGTTTATTGATAGTATTGCTTATTTATAGGCTTTCATTTTGGTTGATATAGCATGGTGAACCCTCTGTAAGTTATTGCCATTAGACTTACATTATGGAAATCAATTTTGTCGGAGAATGGTACAAGAGTCTAATATGGAAAAAATCTTTTCATCAGGAATCTTATAAATAAATTACTATTCCATTTAATAATCAAAGCAATCGAGAAAAAGTATTTGATGCAACGAATTCTCTACGATAGTTATTGCTCTATACGTAGTTGATTTATTATCAACGGTAATTATTTTAAAATTTCACTAATAATTTCATTCGTCTCGACAAAATCATTTTTTAATGTGGCTGTTTTTGCGATACGGCCTGGTATTTTGTACTTATGGTAGGTTATGGCTAAACTTGAAATCATACCACTGCTTTACGTGAAATCGTTGATTACTGTATATAATGTATTGATGCAATGCTTTAATGCGTAGTTAGGAAATTAAATGATATTTCTAGTAACGAGATTATTAAATTCTGTGATTTGTTATTACGTAACTTTACTTTTACAACTATGCGATGATTTTTATGTCATTGCTGTATAAACATCACTATATAAGCAATAATTTCTCCGTTGTTATTGGTGCATCTTATTGTCGTACAAACCTTATTTCCTATTGTGCGAAAAATCCACAGAGGAAAAATCATTCGCCTTGACCGGGATTATAATCAGAAATAGAAAATTCCGAATTATTTTTGCTTAGTTCGAAATGCAGACTCCGCTTAGAAAAAAAAACGGCGTCTGACTTTCAACGTAGCCGTCATAGTGCATGAGTGGTGTTACCTTCGGGTTTTCCTTGTCCCAGTGTTGAGGGGAAGAAGGCAAATAGGTATGAGGTACTTTGCATGGTAACGCAGGGTTAAGTGCTTTCCTTTATGGCTCCATTTCGTGGGGGAGAAGGCAATGTAACCAGCTGCTGGGGTTCGGAGATATTTCGGGGGAGAGGGGATGGGTCAGACGTGTTCCGGGAATACAAAGGGGGAGGGGGACACGAGCTGAAGATGATGGGATGTGACAGGAAAGTCGGACAGGTTATGAAAAGTCTACGATACCAAGGCTCCCCTTAGTCAAAATGGTCTTCTTCCGAGAATGTCGATGTCTCAGGGATGTTCTCTGTTCAGTGTCACTGGATATTTAAGTGGGTTCCAAAAGTAGTTTCCTACTATTTGGTATTTTTTTGGCTTCATATCGAAATTTACCGGTTGATAATTTTATCCCTCGTTTAAATGCCATTCCTTTGACCAATTTGTACTGCTTTTTAAATCTCTTAGTTATCTTTTAAAATTTTGGATGAAGATAAAAAAGAAAAGTGCCAAAAATTAATAGCAAATGTCCCTCAGCGTACATTTCCTTAAGGACCACTAGAGAGAAATCTTTCTTTTGGTTTTCTTATTCTAGAAATCGGTTTATTTTTCTTATTTTAGAATCTTGAGTACAAGATTGGCGACATTTTAAAGAAAGACACTGGATGTAAAACGAATAAAAATCTGCAAAGGGATAGTAATTTATTGAGCAGTTCTTTTACTAAACTTTAAAGTATAGACTTTATCTAAACAGGTGGATGAAATTGTATCTCATTCCAATTCAGTACTCCATCCATCGGATTTGAAGGAACGTTCGTAAGACCTCTTGTTGGACCAAAGAAAGCCTTGAGATTTCAACTTGTCCCAATTGTTTTTCAGCAGAGGACGGTAACGCTCTTGACTACCGACAAGAAGTGTGCGATCCAAGGCTTTTCTCCAGCATATCTGGTCTTTTTGCTTCAGTTAGCCCTTAGGTGGTACAGTGCTACGTACTCAGCATTCTCAACTCATAAACTCCATGAATTTATGGACTTTTTTCGCCTATCTACCGAGACTTTTAGATCGATAGCCTGACTGGTGGCACATGCAGGCGTGGAAAATGCCTACTTTTATAACGGGTGTTTCTCTTGGGCAGAAACCAAGGGAAATGCGATTTCCTACGAAGAACGCTCACTCAGAAGGTTTTGGCGGAATTACTCCATGCGTGGTGTGGATGCATGGCGCCGAGATTTTTCTCTTCTGCCGCGAGCTCCTATATGGTCTCGAGGAATAATGTATCCGAAATGGACCGGCGAGAAGGAAAAAGGTGCGAATGAGTTGATTTCGAAACGACTAATGCATAAATCATTTCATTTTGTACGGGAATAGAAGGCCTTTTTTGAAAAGACAGCTGGCAAGAGAGCAGAGCGTTCTTACACCGCTTACGCATGTATGAAACGCAATCAGCAGCATGAAAGGATTGAAATGAGTATAAGAGAAGGGAAACTAATAAACAAATATCAATTTTGTTATCACTACAAAACATGTGCCAATCAATGTCCTCCACCAGCTAACATCCGAAGAAAACTTGGCTTAGTTGCTAATTTGCTTGGGGCTTTCATTTAAAATTCGGAAATTCTTGTATGTGCTCTTATAGTGATACTTTAAAAAATGATGATAAAAATATAACATTTACCCCTTTCTAACCCAGAGCTACTTCTGTAAGAAATTAAATTTCCTGAATATTGATGAAAAACTATACATTTTTGATGTTATCATTGGTTTAGCAACATCGTGTTATAATTGGTTAAATTCTGTTTTCATAATTGCTGTTATAACGTACGTAAAGGCGTTAAATGGAAGCATATTTTGTATCTCATCTTGATTAATTTTCGAGTAACTAATGCAAAAGCAAATCTTCAAATTAAATAAAAATACATTTTTTGAACTAATAATTCGCAATAAGTTAGTCATATTACATTGGCTGCGTTGATGAGTCCTCTTAAAAGTGCCGGAGTAGGGAATAGGGAATAAGGATGAAGGCAAAGGGAGTGTGAATGGGAGCGTTGGGATTGGAGAAGAGGACTCGAGAGAGGAAGTGGAAGAGGTCTCGCGAAAAGCGCGGGTGTGAGGGGAGAGTCTGGTGATGACGCAAGCTGCCGTCTCTCCGGAGGCTTCAGCAGCCTCAAGAGTGGAGGAGGATGTGAGTATGCACCGAGGAGGAAGCGGAGAGCGTTGTAATATGTATAAACCCGCCGCGCGAGAGAGGAGAAATCTGCGGATTTATGGAATCGGCTTCCTATCCATATATTATATCCAGTTTCACTTTGGGGTAAGACGGGATGAGCTCTCCAGGCTTGTGCTCTTTTGTGAGATGGAAAATAGCATCTTCAGGTAATGTGATGGAACGTAATCTGTGTATATATGAAGTTTGGGCCGACTTCAGAATGTCATTCACACCGTTTTTGTAGATAAATATCGCTTGCTAATGTATGCGAAGTAGTTCTCGTAGTTATCACCCGATGTAAGGTATATAAAAGGGTAATTCACCTCTTTAGTAGCGTTTTTATGCTCCTTGCGAGTTTCTAACGTGACCAAAAGACTTAATTGATTACACTTCGTCCTCGTCATTGAGTTGGATTTGTTCTTATGGATGTAGATGAACCATGGCTGGAGGGAATAAAAAGCAATAAATCACATAAGACATACCATTTCATTTCCCTCGATCCTCGTTCGAGATTGTTAAATGCGGTGTATGCATTAGCAATAAATAAGATAAAGCATGCGCAAAAAGTATATTTTATGATTAATTTTTCTTCAGCGTTAGCTATGAATAACTGGTTATTGAATTAAATAGCCGTGTTTTATTTTGTTAAGTAGCCAAGAATATATTGGAAATAATGCTATGTGACGACCTTCAAGTTACTTAAATGGAGACTGGTAACTGTTTGATAAAAAGAGCTTTAGTATTTTACTTACAATTTGAGGATAGTAATTCTAAAATGGGTCATTTGTTGTCGTCTCGTTATATGCTAGGAAAAACTTTAACAGACAATGACGGAATTTTTACGTTTACGTCAAGAACCAAAGCCTCTAATTAATACTTGTACCCCACATTGCCGTAAATTTTGGCACTCGAGTTTAGAATAAGGAATGGCCCCTCGTATTTTTCCCTTCAGAAAAGCTTCTCTCTTTCATACGGGCAAATATAAAGGAAGAGACCCAGAGCCAGAAAGAAAGGCAGTAACCGCCTGAGGAATGTCGAGGGATCGGAAGAAACGACTATCCGTAGGCATGGATCGAAAACGTATTGCAAGGTGTGCGATAGAGCAAGAGGATGGCAGAACTTGGTGGCATATTTTATGCTTGGGAAATCCAAAGACGAAATGAGGCGGAAGCGACTAAGATCGATATTTGTCATCCTCCTTCCCAGTTCGCGCCCGCTTCCCTGCGAATGCAAATCTTCAGGAGAAGGGAGCTTAGAGAAGTGAGGCGACGCCCATAGGCGTAGAGAAAGAAGAAGACTGCACCCGCGGCTTTTTTATTTATTCCGGTATTAAGGTGGAGGAAAATATTCCGCGCCTTGTGCTTCCTTCCTCCCCTCTTAACCACTGGGCCAAAACTCCCGCCCCACGCCTCCACCTGTTTCCCTATTGCGAACTCTTTGAGCGATATCTCACGGGCAAATTGAATGTGACTGCACCAGGTCTCCTCTCGCGGCATAAATTTTCGAAGGCGTTTGAGAAATACTCCCGGCCCGAAAGTCTCCTTCTTTTACGGGAGATGCGGGGGTCGCATGAGGGGATGCTGCTCGAGCTAAGTCTGCACTTTTCAAACTATGAAGAGGTAGACTTCTCGAGTAATATTCTGCTTGGAGATCATAGCAAAGAATGAATGAGACGTTTGTGGAGCAGCGTCGCGCGTACTTTGCCGCAATAAACTCTGAAAGAGAGCCATTTCCGTGTTCTAAATTTTGGATTCTCGGTAGGAAGTATGACGAAACTTATAACGCGTATTTTTTTTACGATTCCTGGATGCTCGTCAACTGCTTCTCTTTGCAATGCAAGTAAATGTGTGTTTTCATCGCAAAAAAAAACTTAAAAACTTCGGCTATTTTCATCTGGTTTAGAAGTTGAATGGAGTTAGCATTTTCGTAAAAAATATTTATCGGGAAAATAATAAATTACTCTGGCGTTTATGCTTGAAAACGATTGACACACTCTTTTTAAGTTCGCGACCTCATGTGTCTTCTTTCTCTCTCTGTTGCTGAATAAGTTTTCTTTGCCTTTGTAAAAAGTATTTAAATTGCGATTTAATGATTCCTATTTCTGGAGTACTTAAACGTGATATCACTTTGTTGAGTATTATTCCATATGAAAATTATCTTGGCTGCCTTTTACGTGCTGGTAAATCTCTGTGAAATCTGGTACGAATTTTTCTTTCTTTCATTGAAAAAATTGGTACACAGGGAGTTTTTCTGGCTATCAAATGTTGGTGAAGCCATATCAAAGCTGTGGTCTTATTCGGCGATCTTTCTAGTAATGCGAAAATATGAAGTGATATTTATGCTATTAAATAGAATCAGGCTGTCGATCCCTTTCTGTCGTGATGAAATGAGTCTGCATGAGGACATAGTTGGAATGATGAAATGATTTTTAGTGATTATCAATTTGAAACTGATGCATTGTGTACTGTGAGTCATTATACATTGGCATATTGTCCTTTCTACTATTTCGGGTTCATTGCCTGTTCTGTAAGTAATTCTGTTAGCCTCGTTCTCTTTTGACGGAGAAACTGTGCGATATTTCACTTCTTAAGTACCGGAATAACTAGTGGGCTGACGTCCTTTTTCTCATGTAATGCAATTTTGTAAACATTGTATTCAAAAGAACGTTATTGAAGATGAATCGCTTAGTCCTTATAGTTGTAGCGGAAAACTGAACTGCTTATGCTGCCTTAGAATCAACTCAAATTTGAACGAATTATCCTGCACTTTACTACATATCCCCTGCGTGGTTTAAATCCTTCATACTCCACGCACATTAACGGAAGATTCTTCCTGTTCAAACTAGTGTGCATATGGCTTTCATGGTAAATTTTTATGGGCCCGATAAAACTCCTTCGACGCCTCTGAAACACACGGGTGCCTTCAACGCGCCAGCTCATGATATATTATGTAACAAGGTGATCTCATGGCCGTATCTTAAAATATTTACGGCGGTTCTCAGTTCACTCTAACTCACACCTGCCGAGACCGCTCCAGCTACCTCTGAGTGGGTGTGTGCGTATGTGCCATAACTCATGGAGTGTTGTATATAATTGTTGATCACGAGCAAAATTTACAGCTTCATCTATTATTTAAGTCCTTCTTGCGTATTAGTATTCTTGCAAAAGTTAATATTAAGGCAGTTTTTCCTTTTACAATGCCATTTTTAGCAGTATTATTTTATAAACAAATTGAACAGAAAATCTTTATTAGTCTCATTTTAAATGCGCTTTTAGAAACTAACGCCAATTCTAAAGCTCTGGGGAATTATTTCTTCGTTTACTCTGTTTTTTTTGTTTGTTTTTCCCGAATTATTTATTTTCTTTCATTAGCAGTGACTACAAGAATTATCTCACTGCTTCTGGTTTGACCTATTGAAGTTTCTCCGATCCTTTTGTTAACTCATATTGCATATGTTTTTGTATTCTATTTTTTGTATTCTATCTTACGTTGTGCAGATGAAGGAAATTCCCAGTGAGTATAAACATTTTTTTCCAAATGGTAAGACGTGATTTTGAATTTGTGACACGTAATTTCGCTTCTTAACCAATGATAATTCTGAAAATAGAAATGAGACTTCTTGTAACAATTTCTTTGCTTAAATCGCCTTTCACTGATTTATTTTGCAGCGCCAGAGAAGTTGAAGTTAGTAACACCACGGTTCTCTTTTCGGAACTGAGGAGCCTATTAAACCAGATTATACCACATCCTTCCAAATCACTAGGGTATGACTGAACAACAGCTTATTAGCCAATTGTTGGTGTAAATGATCATATTTATGATACAGTTCATCGCCGTAATTCGGTGATTAAATAATTAGCTAATGGTGAAAAGTAGAGTTGCTACTGTTTACACAGGGCGTTTTATTTAATGTAAATTGAGGTAATTTATAATAGGTGTTAACCCTTGAAAAATTATTTTAAAAAATGTTCGTAATTATATTTAGAGCTGGTTTTATAATGTTTGGCTAGCGCTAACCATAGGATGTACACCCTTCCACTTTACTTGGCAATGGCTTAAGGTTGTGGTTAACTCGAAATCTAATCATGTACTGACGTTAAACAGAATTTTAGCCATCGCCAGTAAAAGTGGAAAGCTATATCATCTAATGGTTAGCTTTAACCAGACATTGTGAACCCAGTCCTCAGAATTTAATACAATGTTCTCAAAATACCTTTGGGAGAAGATCAGGTTTCGTGGGCAAGTTCATTTTGGAACTCAGTAAAAAATGAGCTAAGTAAAAAAATGTTTCCGACGCATAAATACATCATGGGCTCCGTATGTTTGTTCACGCTTAAACGGAGCTGTCGGTAGTTTAACTGGCCTCAAAAGAATTAAAGCGTAACCCTAGTGGGGTGCCGATGGATTCTGGTATGCGCGTGACGCAGCTTTGTGATAGATGGCTGTGTTCAATAGGAGACGACAAGGAACGCAGCAGGAATACGAAATTTTATATTTCAAACTAACGGTTGATATTTACGCTCTCAACTGCGCCTCGTGGCGATAAAATAATATACGATGGCTTATGTTATTCTGGCTTGTGGGTGAAATAAAAATATAGGGACGGTGAAAATATGGTCCTTCATGCCAACCGGATTAGTGCTTCATTTTCAAGGTGAAAATATAACCTTGTTCTTTTCTCTAGTTTTCTTGAACCTTGCTATGTAAAACAATCTTTCTATTTTCAACGTAAATATTTCAAAATTTAACAAACTTACTCATGCCTCTACTGCTAGTAATTTCTTTGATTGAACATATCTCCTTTTGGGAGAAATTTATCGGAGGATTATCTTGGTTTGTACTACCTCTGATTATTGCCACAGATGTTTATTTAATAACCTAATTTTGAGATGATCACAATCACATTATTGTTGATCAAACGGACGTTTTGCAGATTTTTATCGAAGTCAATTCAATATATTCCTCACTATCAAAATATCATATTAAATTAGTTCATGACCGGCACTTTCTGGTGGCGTGAAAATTCATTTAATTTCTTGGTTGTCAACATTTTTTGCTTGACCAACATTAGTTTTCCACGTTAATTCCTAATTTAAAGGCATTGAAATTGAATATGAAAGTATTTATGCTTCGTTATGTGAAGTGTTCAGTTGCTTAATCAACTCGTGTTTTGTTGGTGTTTTTAGAGTGAATCTTAATAAATGCCAACCTAACCTATCTGAATCACGTATCCTGTCTCTTAATTTAGCATTTGCTAGACTGCTCTATCATTCGGCATTATTTTTCGTCGCATCTAATCATTTGCTGAATGAAACCATCAAATCATTTGTAACACTCTCTTCGAAGATATTAACTTAGGAAAAAATGTCTATGTCATAACTCAGTACCTCCTTTTTTTTGGTGCCAACCGAGAGAAGTAATTTATATAATTTTTGGAGCAAGTCTCGCAAGTTATTGTCTCGCAATGGTATTTATATCCAATTCATCGAATTATTTTTATTTAAATATCAACATGTGGCATACAAAGCCTGTGAGTACTTTTTTGTGTAATACTTGTTGGAATATTTTAAAAATTCATTGCAATATTTTTTTGTATCATTTTTGTCTCAAGGAATGCTGACTTCATGTTTGCAACCTCCATCGTGCATATCCCGGTAATGCATGAACGCTCATATCGCGCGTGTATTCTCATGCTTTATTCCTGTCTTAATGGCATTTATCGCGGAAAAGATATCTCGCTGCTCGAGCTGGCTCTCTCTCGCCAGGCATGGGATTTGGCAAATACGTTCTATTTTGAGTGCGCTTTGGAAAGCTTCGGAGTCTCGCTCTGAGGCGTATAGCTCCGGATAAAGCGCTTCTCCCCGAAATCCTCTCGTACCTCTCGGCGGAAGGAATCCCCGCGAGTGCATTTCCTATGAGGACAGACCGTGGGACCCAAACACATCCAAAGAGGGTGGAAACCAGCTTGAATCCACAAGGAGACGACGGGAGTTAGGGCGCCGGTGATATGCAACATTAATTGTGATCGATTCTATTCGCTATGCACGGTTTCTTAACTGCCCTGTCTCTCCTCTCCACCAGTGTGAATGAGTGTAAAAAGGACTTCGGTAGTAGCTCTTTTTTTAAGCGTCGGATTTCGTGGAATTATGCACGGCTCGCTTCTCTTCCTCTCTCTCTTTCAATATTGCCAACCCTTTCTCGTGCACTTCGTCGACCGCTCGCTTCCAATCTCTCAACCCGACTTCTCTTTTCCTATTTTAGTAAATCCCTCGATCTTTTTTACGTCGTATCTCTCTTTCCTTCTCGCTTTTATCCTCTCCAATTCATTCCAATACGTTTCCGTATCTCTCCCTTGCGGGTTTTTATTCTCTCCATCTCACATCCTTTCGTTCCGTCCCGCTCAAGCTTCTTTGACTCCTCCGCTATCCTCAAATGTTTATCACGTTTCCATTTTGTCCCTTTCGCCATTTTTCTTCTCTTTTCCTCGTCTCTTCGTCTTTATTTTGTTCTATTTGTCAGCTTTTACGTTCAATTGCACCTATTATTATGCTCAAACTGCGTTGATGTCCTTCTATTAAATGAAAATAAGTAGGTGAATTATCGTCGTTCAAAGGCTCATATTTATTGATAGAAAGGGCACGTAGAAACGATAATTCCTTCACGTTAGGTCATTATTAACGCACCATGTATATTTTTGCTGTTTGAGTTTTTTTAATAAGTTGTTGATTTGGGTTTACTCCCAAATCTTATGCTCCTTAGCCTTAGGTGATGAGTTTAAGCTATTACCATTATATCCGGCACCCTCCGTTGCAGTGTTAGTATGACTTAGCACTTCTATTACTTCTTCGAACTGTGTGTCCTTTTGATAGGTAACTCGTATTGCATTGTGTATTTCACACGCTCTTCCGTCTAATTGTTAAGTCATCTTGTTCGTAAAATCTTTTCTTGGTATTCATGCCGTGTTCCTAATGAAGTGGATTATATATGATTTGTCGGACACAAATTTTCCATTTCCTTCAGATGAGCGTGCCGCCTAAAATGTCTCCCCTTTCCTTCGTTTTCTCTTTTCGATAAAAAAGGTCACTTCGCCTTCCGCATTTCTACCGCAGTCCGCAGCATTATTCCTCATTTCTCTTTCGCCGGGTGCCTCCCCCTTTTTTTCTTCCCTGTTCTCCTTGGTCCTCATTGGCTCAGCCAATTGCTTCCTTCGTATTTTTCCTACATCCAAATGGCCAACGGAATACAAGAACTTATCACGTTCCCAAATACACGCATGTATATTCATTCTTTCTGGCAGCATTGTTTTTTTTTTGTTATTTCGGGGATCGTCCCTGAAATATGTAATTCGAGGAATATTCCCAACGATTGGAAAGAAGGACGGACGAAAGAAAGAAAGGGAAGGATGGTTGAAAAGTGTTTTGGATTCGCGACCATGCCGTCAACTGGGGAGGGCCATGTTTTTAAAAATGAGCCTCCGATCGTAAGGAAACGAAACAGCTGCAAAAGAAGCTTATTGGATCGAGGGAAAGGGTTCAGTTATTGAGCCAAGGGATGGAAATTTTGGGCCATTATTATTCATTCTTTGGAGCGGCCCTTATTTTGGATATTATGTAGATGATGGCAAGAAGGAAAATACTTGAGGAGCTGATCCCCTTCTACCTACTACTTTTATCTACTTTTTTAGCCCCTGTTTTAAATAGGTATGTGCGCCAAAATCCACCGAGGAAATTTGGTTCCAACGTCGCGTCGCGATTGTATAAGCTAACATATATTGACATATATCTATTCCCATGTCTTAATCTGTGGCAATGCCATAGTGTGCTTGGATAAAGGTAATGACGGTTCAAATTATTGCTGGTCTTAATAGTGAATTGTTAATATGATGACTGTTTTTGAGTAAATCTTTGCATCCATAAGCAGTACCTAGAAGTTAATTATAAGAGCTTGATATCTTATATTTGGCTACAAGGCTATTTCATTTAATAAATTGGTACAAAATTTATGATACATTATTCTACATTTGCTTTCAGATTTGAAGTTCTTTTTTGTCAAAAGAACTGACTAGATTGATCAAATTTCACTCTCAATTTCATATGCTCTCTTTTTTTGACCAAATATTGGCTTGTTGGTTCAAATGCGTTCCATTTACATCTCTGATATATTCCTAACAGTTAGATTGATAATTATCATTCTGTTTTAAAACCTGTAACTTGCGTAAAGTTTAAATTTTAACTGTCATGTATTCCGGCTGTTCTTAAATTAAAATTTCATATTGGTAGAAAATTACCTCTCGTTAAAATTGAGCTTATTTTGGACTCAGCCTTCCCGGTGGCCATTGTTGCAAATCTTTCGGTCGTCCGCTTTCGATCTGCCTTGTTGTGAATGTTATCTTCTAGTTTGAATTACGTTCCTCTTGTATTTTAAGCTGTCAGTATAACCTTTTATGAGTATAAATTCTTCTAAAAGTATCCCCGAATCACATTTTATACTCCTGCTGCTGCCATCCAATCTGGTGCAACCAATCAAGTCATCCTACCTTTGTCTTCTATTCCCTGGTCCTTATCCACCCCGAACGGTATTCACTCCTGCGTTATCCTCTGTGCTTCCAAGTAGCACAGCCATGTAGGTCCTTATGTGGTTCATTTTTATGGAAAAGTAATGATTTATATATTCATTTTCGCACACTGAGTTCAGGAATTTGCTAAAATGTTTTGTCTGTTTGGTAAAATGAAAGCCTTGTTACACTAATCTTTAGAGAAAGATTTAAAAGTCGAGGAAATGATTTTTTGTGGTTGAATTTATATCAATACTTTTTGTCAGAGATAGAGAAGTATTATTGACAATTATTTCATTGATTTTAAGGAAACCTATTCGATGAATAAAAGTCGCCAATATTGATTTTTCTTTTTAGACCCCTTGTCCTAGATCCTACCTTTCTCGACTTTTCTCTGTGTCATTTTCTCTAACTTCCTTTTGCCTGTACGCGAGCTTTCTTATACTTACGGTGATATTCACAGTGTTAGTTCCCCTCTTTATCCTCGACGAATTTATGTTCCCCTCCTTTGCCTCTTCTTTTCTTCATTCTTCCCTCCCACTCGTTCTCTACCCCTCCACAATCCCTCCTCTCTCCTTTCCTCCCCATCCCTCTGTGAAAACACCTCCGCAGGTCCTCAAGGGGGCTGTATGCGTCTGTCTGGGGGATAGGGAGGGAGTGATGATCCCCCTCGCCTCCTTCAGCGCTCTATAGATGAGGCTGTGTTCGGGCGTGAGAGATGGATATAAGTCTGAGGCCTAGAGGGGGTTGGGGTGTTGGGAGAGGCTGGTGTGTTGGTTGGAGACATGAGTTTGAGGTTTAGCGGGAAAGCTAAGTTGTTTGTGTTGGTGATCAACGGTTGAGGACATTAATGCGATTTTGAAAATCGATGAGGAGAGGATTGTCGTGGAATAAAGAGATTTTAAATAGAGGAAAAATCTCTTTGCTCTGGAAGAGGTTGCTTTTCCCTAAAATTATCAATCTTGAGTCTCTATTTTTCTCATAAGCCAACCATAGACCTCATATTGTTCGCAAAAATCTCAATTTATGAGTTTTATTTTTGGGAAATATAGAGATGTGATTGACAGATGTACGAGTACTTAGCCATTAAATAATTTATTTTTGGTGGCAAGTAGAAATTAACTGGTTATCTGTGGTTGAACGGCGCGAGCATGCTTTTATGCAAAATTCTCGGGTTGATTGGTGCACAATGTCGTTTTTCTTTTTGCCCTCGGGCGAAGTAAGCGGCGGAGCTTTTTAGTTTTTAAAACTGGTTTGCAGTTTATCGATTTAATCATAGGCTAAACGTAAATCATCGGCGATAACCCGATTTTCATTACATGCAACCATGGCTATAAAATTCTGGGAGTTTACGAGGGTAACTGACGTGGTCATGATCGGGAACAGGCGGAGCCTCCATTGTAAGTTTCGAAATTTATGGCATGGTGTATTATCCTCAACGGTATTCATTGACTTGCAAAGTGCGCCATGCCATCCGCTTTGAAGAAAAGGATAACAAAAGTGGTATCGCTTGAGTGGTCCCTCCCTTGGCGGTATCACTCGAGGGAAGTACGTGGAACAGCCTTTTTTGGACTGGCCATCCCGCGTCCGTGCGTCAAAAAGGAATCTTTTTCATTTATCTTTCGTGCAACGCAGTGAAACTTAAAGATTTTCACTGTTCACACTATTTTTTATTAATCTCTTTGCATCAATTTGATTGAAACAAAGTATTAACCTGTAAAAGAGCTAGGTGATTATTCTATATTTACACCTTTTTTGTCACCGGTAAGCCGGCGAGAACTTCAGAAACCTTTCCTGTATCTATCAATTGTTTTGTTCAAATGCAACTTCTATCCTTCGACATTGAATCGACGAAAAATATTGGGCTTACGTTGAGAAGCAGTGCAAACATTTGCCAATCTAATGAAAAGAAAAGTTACATCTTATGTTCTAGATTTTGGCCTCTACCATTTTCCTAATCACTCTCTTTTTTACGATTCAATTTTTCCATCGGAGAAGTAACATTGCTATTATTTTCTTACTACGCGACTATCACTTGAGCTGAAACAATTTTGAAAATCATCCTATTCAATGTAGAGCTAATTCACTAAAATTTAGGCATCTGCGGGAGACTCGTCAAGCCAACCTAATGTCGGTGAGAAAAAATTTCAGCAGTGACACGTCAGGAAAGCGTCGGGTTTGGCGCCAACTTGGAACGAATAGACCTCATGGAAGCACGCCGGACAAAACGCTGAATAAAACTCTCCGGGAATTGCATCGACCTTGGGGGCAACCTCTCCCATCAACTCCTCTAATACCATCTTCACTTTTCAATTCCCTTGATCTCCGGCGAGTGAAAAAGGAACGATATGGGGAGTAGGAAAGCGGTCTCGTCTCCTACACCATGCACCCTCGCGATCAGGGACGGTGCCATTCCCTCCCCCGCAAATGCTGGCCGGCCCTCCCCACGGATCCTACGTATTCCATCCATCCATCCACCGAGGACATACCACGAGGCATGCCCTACTCCCCCCTGGGACTTCGAGGCGGGAGGGTTTTATTTATTTTTTGAGAGCATTTCAGCGAGGAGGGAGAGAGTGAGGGGAGGGGCCATGGGGTCCTTTTACGAAAATCTCCTCCCCTCCCACTCCCTCCATGCCCACCTCTATCTCTCCATATCCCCTGGGCGAAAGGGAAGAGAAGGAAGGGACAGAAGAAGAGCACTGGATGGGAGGGTGAGGATTCGGAGAGCATTCAATAATGCAAAATGGAGTGTAGTGCGCTATGGTGCAGAGGACGACGCATGCCTACGCTCGAAACGGGATAGGCACCATCTCGTGGGGAGTGGCATTGGAAGCAAGAGACTGGAGGTGGATGCTTCTTTCTCTCCGCGTCCCTCGGAGGTGATCCGCGAGGTGTGTTGCTTCTGGTGGTGGAAGGGAAATGGGTTTTTGCCTCCACGTACTCCTTTGAACAGTTTTTCCCATACTTTTGATTTCCTTCACGTAAGGTAGAAAACGAAATGGGGTAGTTATACATGTTTATACCAGCCAATCAATAATCCACTCTTTATTTCGGATATGAAAGTTCAAATCTCAAATGGCACTTACTTAATTTGGAAAAAAAGTTTTGTTTCAGGCAAGATGAGGTGTATTATGATCATTAAAAAGATCCTGCAGATGCAAGCTCTAGCTGCTACTGAGTTTGGTTTAGTTAATACTTTATTACCGCATTTATAAATCAGATTTCTTGTGGCTTAAAGTAAAATCAATTTTTGTTACAAATAGTTCGTATTAATCTTAAATATTGGCATATCCAAGCTCATATTATATTTTCATAAGATTTACGCGCGATGCTACTGTATTCTTCTGTTTACACTTATATTATTCATTTACTTTTCATACTTACTTGTTTTATAATTTTATCCCTAGTTTACCTTTTATTTTAACGACGTTCGGAAATCTCAAGGCAGCCATTGTTAGCATTTTATAATAATGAATGTATGCTACGTCCAAAATGAAGTTTTTCCCCCAGCTTTTCTCAAAACCCTCTTGTGTCAACGTCACATCATCTTAAAATAGAAGGATTTTTGAACTATGACTTTCTGTAAGGGTTGGATACTATTTTGATATTGATGGGGAATGAGAAATGAAGTGGTGGTACGCTTAATGGACATCCTTGAAGGTAATTTCCCGTCTGAGGAGTGGTGGACCTCACTCCTGAGGCGTAAATGGAGCAAAGGTGGTGCATTCATATTAGCCATGGGTGTGTTTCTTCTCGCCTTTCTCTCTCTTTTCTTTCGACGTGCCCTTTGTTCTCATCATGTTTGCTCCGGTGAACGTGTCACCCGTTTCCTTTCGATTACTCCTTTTTTCCTTTCTTTCTTTTCTCGGACAGCCTTTAAGGCACTTTTCTTGAAAGGGGGATGAATTTCCATCCAGCATCTTGAATGTGTTTCGCCTCCAGGGGCTTTCGGAAGATGCGCTGTCGAATATTCTTCTTTTTTCTGCATTTTATAGTTTTGTTTTTACCCTCCATTTCGCCGGGCATCGTCCATTCTTTTGGCGTGGAAGCGTTGAAAGCCGATGCAGTAGTAGCTGAATATAAAGAGAATGTATGCGTCCATTTTTCTCTACGGAGTCACTATCCCTAGCGGCCTCTCCCCTGTTATTGGCAGTGAAGAGAAAGGGAAGCAGAAGGAATAGCGTTATTGGCCTTGGTGTATGTCGTGAAGAGTTCATGCATGGATTCAGCTGGCAGCATTTTATGCTACCATGGACATTTTTATGTCTCAGTGCCATTATCCGTTGCAGGTAATTAATTTAGTAGGTATAGTGGTTTTTAAGACATTTTTATCTATATTTAAAAAAACCTCTTTCCCAAATTTTACCGCATACAAGGTGAACGGAAAGAGATACAATTATACATTGATTGATAAATTGGAGCACCCTCAATAGTAAAGGTGTATGTACTTTATATATAACTTATAGAATTATTACATTACATAGGTTAATTCTATGCATAATTTTATGTCGATTATCATGGTTTCAGTGGTTGTAAATGTCTTTCGATTGCATTGGCATTGCGTTTGCGGTTTTGCTTAGACTTTACCAATGTAAATTTAACATATAAAACTATGAAATGGAATGTAAATATATTCTTAAACGACGCATCTACTATTTTATTTTTGTTTGAACTAACTTAGGTGTTTCTATTTTTCTGCGCAATATACTCATACACTTGCCGTTCACATACGTGAATCACAAACGTATGGATTTATCTTCCTCAAGTTCAATTTATTCCGACATATATAAATTCCCGTCATTGTTGTATTTAAATCGTTCATAATACATATTATTCACACTAAAGTGAACATATTCCTATTTTACACCACCCCCAAATTACATGCCAATCATTCTGGTCGTGATGCTGTCTTCGCCAGTACTATTGCTATGGCTCTTTTACAGTTTTTTTGCGAGAGCTGTTTTTATTGTGAAACTTCTTGGGGGAAATCCCAGACATGCATCAAGCATGAAAATATATTCTTTTTACGGGGAAATACGTTGAGAAAACAGTCATAAAATGATGCATGGGTCTCACTAGATCCCTCCTATCTCCCGTCATTCTTCCCTGTTTACTATTTCCTGAAGGACCCGCAAACATGCACCGCAGTGAATGTGTCTAAACTCCATTGGGCCCCTCCTCATGTCTTTCCCATTTCCTCTTTGCCCTGCCATTATTTTCGTATTTTCTACCTCGGCTTTTCCCTGTATAAAAATGGCACTTCAGCCATGGAACCCGCCCTAAATCCTTTCATAGGAAAGGAATCGTGCATAGATATCATATCCCCGTTCGGAAGTGCCGAATCGCATAATGAGGAATGCAGTGTAAAACTTTTATTGGCTGTTACTCCTACCGAAGTCTTCCGCTCGTTTTCGTGTTGGGTTTCCCAGCATCATGTGCTACCCTCAGAAAGCTAAATCCCTATCCTACGGTACGGTATTTCGTATCCCAACGGGAGGTACCAGATTTCTAGAGTGTCTTGCTGTCGCTAAATTTTATTTTGTAAACTATTAGATTGATGAAACTGGGTGGGAACATGTTCTGATTTCGTTGGATAAGAGTGAATTGCTGGCACTAATTCAGCCTTTCGCGTGATTCAGTAATTTATTTATGCACAACTTGCTTTTATTAAAGTCAGAAACATGAATAGAAAGAGATATTCAGTGTGATGGCAATTCTGTCATGAGTTTCATATAATTTTTTATCCTCATTTCGGTTGTTTAAATTCATTGCTCGCCCAAATATATCATTAAAGCTTATTTGAATACTGGTGTACCTTTTGTTAATACCTTTTAGACCGTTTCGGATTTATAACAAACACTCTTGGAATTATTAGGCACTAAACTTTCCTCGACTGTCATAGATCCAAAATCTTGATGGGCAAATGATATAGCTTTGTGTTTGGAGGGGTGAGGAGGAGAGATGGTCATTCGGGGTGGAGGTGATGCTGTTCCTTGTGTCCACTAGGGAGAAGGTGAGGGGCTAGTATGGGAGAGTGCCCGAGGGGTCAGCGGTGTTTTGTGTCCCAAAGGAAACGGAGGAAGGCTTTTCTCCTCTCCATCCAATTCTTTTATCGTCATTTTTTCTTTCCCAATTCCCCTTCCTCATCCCTCTCTGTTCCATGCACTTTTCTTCTTCTTCGGTTACCATTTATTGCCTCTTTCTTATTTACTTTCTCTTTTCTTCTTCCTGCTCACGTCCCATCGCTTCTCCACTACGTTTCTTCTTCCTTTTATTGCGCTCCTTCTGTTATTCTTTTTCTGTCCTCCCATTTCTCTTCCATCACGTTTTTGAAAAAGGAGCGATGGACTGTGTCGTGCTTCATCTTTTTCTTTCAAGTATTAACGAAAAATTTGGTCTACCTTCTGTTATTTAGGACAAACCAAAGATTATTTTAAGAATTTGATTGATTGCTGTAATAAAGTTATTTCTGGAATGGACAAAGTTATAATTTCTATTGCTGTGATAAAGTTGCCATAAATTTTGCATAACGTGTACGGTATTACGAAGAATTTGACATAAGGTTTTAATTGATCATCCAAATTATAACAACCAAAGTTTTTTTTTCAAATTTTCTGAAGAAATGTTTTGAACTTCCTATTTTGTTTCCTTATTATCAAGCCTTGAGGGTAATCCGAAATCCCCAATTCTCCATATTATTTCAAGAAAGATTAGGTTGCGTTAGCCATTCATATTCTTCTGCTCTCAAACCCTAGTTATTTTTATCAAGCTAGCCATGCATATCGATGCCGTGATCGAGGACATATTGTCCTTTTACCTTAAATGTAAAACACGCTGTTTTGATCAGAATACATTTATGAGAAGCAGCTACATAGGTTGCTCGGATTACATTTCAGGGTGACTGGGTGATTTAAATATAGTGCTTTATACTCGATAAATTATTTCAGGATGAACAAAATGCAAGTTTTTTTCCCTACACTATCATTATCACCTATAATATATATAGCTTTTATTTCCCATTATACCTTTCTTGTATTCTGCCCGCTTATTGGCGGTGCCGTATTCGTTCTTGTTTATCTATAGGACGATGTTTGTGCTTGAATCTCTCTCCCTGTCTCTTGTACCACTCATCCTATCTCCCATTTATTTGTGCTCTCCTTCAGTGAGTATCATTTGCTTCGGAGCAGTCCAAGTCTAAACGTCTTTAATTCCCTTACCCGCCTCCTATCCCTTCCGTATCTTCTTCCGCTGCCTTCTGTGGACGGAACTACTCAGTCATTTGTCTCTGGGGAGGAGTCATTCCGGTCAATTTGGCTCGTGTGGAGAGAAGAGAGCGGTAGAGGATGCCCGTGGAAGAGGAAATGGCTGCAGGCTCCCATGACGGCGTAAATACGGAGTGGAATCCATCGAAAGAGCCAATATACTGCGAATCGCCGTACGCACATACGCACTTACCTACTATTTTTATGTGTTTCTTTCCATCTCTCGTGGTTCTCATTCGGTTTCTTTCCCAAATTTTATTTTTCTGTTTGTCCACGAATTCTATATAATCCATTTGAGGATCTTCCCCGTTACTACCCTCTGTTATTTCCTGTTTGGATCACATTCTTGTATTTTACGCGATAAACATAGCAATAACAACAAAGAAGCAAACAAGGTGTCTTAATAAGGTCTTCGAAGTTATCTCCCAGTAGCGCATTTTCGTAGCTTGTTGTTATGTTCTTGTTTGATCTTTTCACAACATTCTGAGATTTACGGTGTTTATCTAGTTTTGTCGAATTCTGCAATAAAGATCACGACCGAGATACGTCTTTTATTATTAGATTACGTGTTCGTAGGTGAATATTGTTTTGAAGGAATATTCGTCTATAGATTTTTTTATTTAAACTCCAATTGCTTTGTAGTATTGCAAGTTTCTGTGGAGAAATTCTGATTTTGAAACCATTGTATGCTCCTGCTTACATTTTTCACATGGTGCTTTTTTCCAATATATTATGCATTACTGTGCAAAGTGTTACCCTGGTAGTCTTGGCGCTGAATCATGAGTGAACTCGGCGCGACCCAAGTCCTTAGATTTTGATTCTTGGCCCTTCTAATAGAAATAATCTTGATACCTACTGATGAGATTTTGATTGACAGCATTTTTCTCTCGATTTATCTTCTAGTAACTCTCACTCACGGAATTTCTTGGCCATGTTTCTGTTTATTTACTATATTCTTACGTCATGCCGCTGATTTCTTCAAGGGATCAAGAGAAGATATTTGCGTTGACAATTGGCGATGTTGCTGCAATTGTTGCTCCTGAGGGTCAGGAGTAAAAGAGGCGGTATGGCACCTAATGGAGTGATTGTGTCTATATCTAAGGGAAAACAAGTGTTCCTTAATGACTCCATTGAGCCGTGTGCTGCATCAGAGGCATCTCGGAGGTTAATGGAGATCATTGCTTATGGAGGACTAGTTTTCAAAGCCCTCGCTTGGAAGGGACTCGGTTGAGAATATACTGTGTTTGCCGATTCTATGGGCGGAAGGCGTCGAAAAGGGGAAGCGGAAGATAAAAACGCAACCAATGGAGGGGCACTAATGGATTCTTCGGAAGATTCTTTGGGTGTCTTACAGTGGTGGCCTTTTAGATACACGGATGAATGAGAATTTCCAGAAGAGATTAGCTCCAGCATAGAGAATGATGAAAGCTGGTATGTTCTTCACGACGAAGCCGAAAGTAGTAATAGCGATTTCTCTTAAATTATTTACAGCTCCTATTTCCAGCTGATTATAAAATAAATTAACCTGACTTTATATCAAAATTTCATATTACGAATAAATTTTCTTGGTACTATGATTCTAAAAAAAGCTTAAATGTTTTGCATTACGTACATTACACGATGTATGAATTCCAAAGCGGTATTACCGGCCATCTAACTGAAATACTTTTTTAAAATTTGCCATGCATGCGTTACTCATGGATTCAGCTTCAATATAGATAGAGGTAATGGCAAGCATAATGACTTAGAAATAGTATGGATAAATAGAGGGAGGCAAATGGTGAAGGATATGTGAAGTGAAGGATGCAGGAAACCTCACTTCATCGCATGGGTGGGAGAGACCCTGGTTAGAAAGTGGCCCGAGGGCATAGCGTTTTGAATAGAGAGAAGAGGGGGCGAGAAAGTATTTTCGGTATGAAGTGCATACAAGGGGAACTGGTGAAGGCGGAAGTTCCTGGGGCGTATCATTGAGCAATGGAGTTTTTCGAAATAGCCTAGGGGAAGACGATATTCGATGCGAAATTGAAGTAGAAGGTGGATGAAAGAACTTGTATGGTGAAGTCGATGGAGTGAAATACGCTTCCCTGCTAAGAGACATAAACCTTATGCATTGACTTCTTAATATATGGTGTTTTGAATTTGATGCTCGCAATTCTAATTTCGGTATTTTCTCGTATCCTTTTCGAATCATAAAAAAATATTTTCGTAAATGATGAAAATGCATAATTTGCATATTATATACGCATATAAAAAATATGGGCGTATCACGAAAATGGCCGTTATAAAATGCGCCTAAATAAAAGAAATCGATTTCCATGGGTATAGCAGAAGACACTGTATTTACCAATGTAACAATTGTTTTCGTTTTTTATAGCCGGCTATCTTGAATTTTTTATGAAAGCATTACGCCATTGCAGTGGTATAGACTCGACTAAATCCCCGGTCAGTTGAATCTATGGGTCTGTAATGCCAGGAGAAATTGCTCTTAATCACATTCCTTCGTTGGCAAAACTGGGTTATTCGCTCCGAGGGATGAATGATCAATTCGCGGGACTTACAAAGGCGCTTGGCGTATCGCCAAGTGGTCATCAAAGAATTTCAGGTCAAGACAAATTCACTGAAACTGAGGGTAAATACATGCGGAAGTTGCCAATCGGATACAAGGAAAATGCTGACTATTACGGAATACTACGTGCTCGAAGAAGTACCGAAAAGGAATGCACTCGATGGCCGACCGTTGTCCACGCGATGTGAATTTCGGGTTTAGTTCCAAACCACTTCGCTGCGGCTTTTCAGACGGCGCGACACGTTCGTGAGGTAGATTTGAAGATGGGCATTTGGAGTTGTTGCTGAGTCTGAGCGAGGGAGATGAAAGTTACTGGAGAATGCTGTATGTACACGGTCCCGGACTGGTGACTAACACCTAAGGTGACAAAATTACGGAAAGGATTTTTTGCCTCCTTTTTGTAATTTGGTGACTGCAAAGAAATGAATTGGACAATTTCGGGAGGCAAGATTCAAATGAGACGATTAAGTTATTAGGTTTGTCGGTTATTTTCAGCCTTTTTATCGGCATCGTTCAAAATTGTTCACCAATTATGATCTTCTGGGCATCAATACTGGTGATATTCCAAACCTTGTAACGCTAGGAACAACGCATGAAAATTTGTAAATTATTAGAATTTGCACATCTGCAGCCGGTGTACAGTTAAGGCTCCAAATTTTAAATTGAAAAACATGTCACGCGAATTTGACTTTGTAACCCCAATTAACCCAAACTGGTCATTCCTTTTCTTCTCATTAAAGGTGTAGGATTGTGTATAAATGCATAATTGCTGATAAACATGAAGTATCAGATAAGAAGGCATTTCGGAAAAAATTGATAATAGCAAAGATGCATACCATGCAATTCGCTGTTGATATTTTATTTTGTCTTAGCAGAGCACTTGACGACCTCGGTAGCGGCAGGGTAAAAGTATCCTCTATAAACTGAAGGCCCCGGGATTAAGACTCGGCTACACAGGACATTTGTGTTCGTGTCCTTTCTTTGCTTATCGTCGAATTGTATAAGGCCGCATTTGAGCTGTTTTCAGGGGAAATGGAATTAAAATTTAAATAATTCATTTCACACCTTTTTCGTTAGATTTCTAGGAATTTAGTAATAGAAAATCAGTTGCAAAATTTTAAACTAAGAAAACCCCACCGTGACAGTAATTTATTCATTATCGGCTAAGAGAGTTTGATTATTTCTCAAGTGAAATGTGTCAGCAATCCTTGTATTTGGCCGATCAGGCGTGGTGAAGGGAAATGTATGAGAGGTGTCCGAGGTGCGGACAGGAAAGTGAGAAAGTACAGCGTTACATCGTTGCGGCCGGAGAGGAGGATGTGCGAACACGGATCTGGCAGTTAGCTGGAGAGGGGGAGGAAGAAGGGGTGGATGGCCACGACCGTGTCTCCCGCCGTGTCTCGAGCATGGAGAGCGTGCTCGATGTTTGCGGTCACGGAAAAGTGTGAGTTGTTAACCGGAAGGGAAAAGGAAGAGGCGCATGGGTACGGCGTCTGGAAGTGACCGAGCGAAGTGGAGGTGGGGAGGCGCCCTTCGGGGTTGGTCCGTCTCACCGCGGGGGAGAGAGCCTGGGTGTCGTCGGGTATGGAGCGAAAGGCCGCAATTCGACGGTGAGGTGGTTGAATTGGAGGATAAGAGGGGATTTTGATGCAGAATATGCAGTCTCTCGCAGGAGAGGAATTAAGATGGTAAGGCATCGATTGTGAATATAATTCAGTCGAAAATGTGGCCAAGGGCTTAAAGATAAGCATAAATTACGATTTAAAATAGCTATCGAGGTAAAAATTCCGTTTTTATTATCTTGGTTGTTCTGATAATCATTATAGTCAGTGGGTAATCTGAGAAACATTAAGTTTTTAAGAAAACGATCTACATTATTAGCGGAAAAAGTAATGTAATTTAAAACTTAGCGAAAGAATTCAATCACTGTTGGATGAAATTATGCATTTATTTCTTTTAACGAGGAATTAAACTCAGGAAATTCATCATGCTCTGAGTATAAGGTTCGGAATATTTGGAATTATTTTCCTCTGAAAGCTAGGGATTAACATACCAAATTGTTAGCCTAATATACGCATGCGATTTGATGGACTTGACTTTGTTTTATACATATATTTGGCGAAAACTGTCCGACCCAATTGCTCTAATGTACATTTATTTAGATATTTGGAGTTTATCCTATCGCGATTTATTTTTAGTGCTTTAAGGATTTCATCCGAGGTTACAATTCCTTTTTAGTGCATACTGGATTTTATAACATCTTCCAAAATATCGTCATTCACTGATGCTCCTAATGTTATTTTCCTAAGGAAGCTATCATTTTCGCGACACCGTATCGAACCGATTTCAGACACAGTTTTTTGTCTAGTATTTCTCCGTAGATGGAGCTCGGAAGAAGCGGCTTGAATTTGCCGTAGAAAGCGATATTGCTGTCGTTTGCATCGAGCGGGTGGCGTTGGCGGGAGAGGATATTTAATGGCGGTGGACAAGGTGGTGGCGGGTGGGCGTGGGAAGGGAATGAGTGGATGAGGATAGGCTGTTGGAGGAGGAGCGGGACGAGAGGGTGTAGGTAATGAAGAGGAAGAGTTTGGAGGCGTGATCCCGCGCGTTCGTGACCGAGCACGTAATTCCGCCCTTGCACATTCTCCCCGTGCCACCCGCCTCTCGTCCGCCGAGGAACTTTCACTGCTGCGGTGCGTGCCGTCGAGCTGCATGTGTTGGGGGGACTTTGGAAGCAGGTCCTTTGCTCATTTTTTTTGTTTTTGCGCGCCATTGGCGTTTTGGAGATGGCTGGACCTGAATGTACTAAGGTCGTCTGGCTGTACCCAAAGGTTTTTTAGGGGAGAAGCCTAGAGTGAATCCGATGGTAGTGACGATGCCCACTTGCACTTGCGAATTTGGGAAAATCCAGTCGTTGCATTGACTTGAGAGTCGTACAAAATCACAATGAAAGTAGTCCATTTAATTTTGACTGATTATTTTTTGTAATAATACGACACAATTTTCATAGAAAATCATTATTTATATTAATTATTTTCTGATATGTATTTGATCAGTATTATAAAAGGTGTATTTTATAGTTTCATCTGTTTTGCGGAACTGTTAATTTCGTTAGGAAACTTTCATCTTATCTAGCTTGACATAATTTTGGTATAAATATTTTGTTATAAAGTTAATGATATACTTATTTATGCGATGCTGCTGACGATATATAGTCATTGATATATCATACTTTGTACTTTGTGTGTCATTTCGTAAGTGATTCGCGAGTAATTGGAAATTACGTGTGCATTTAAGCGAATCAGATATAATTCAGGTTGGAGTTAAAATGAAATAGCGTAGAATTTCCTCTCGTTTCCTATTTCTCACTTTAAGCATATTTTATCGCAATAATAAGTTGTAAGTCAGATTATTTACATACTTACCCATGGTGGGCTGAATACGTTTGACGTATGTGACCGTCACTTGCTTAAAGCTAATCACTTTATAGGTTTCAGCCATTTATTTTTCATTGAATTTATTATTTCTTAAAATTTAAACACTAACCAATCCGCAGGCCAGCTTCTTGAATAATACTGAGAAGATATTCATTGAAAAGGTTTTTTTCCCAGTCATATCCACTGATTTATGACCGATTTCCAAGCGGTATAAGGATGGGGAAACGTTAAGAGGACTGAATGGAGCGAAGAGACCAGTATGAAGGAAATTGGGCGAAACGTAGGCTATTCGTTGGGTATTCAAGGAGGGATGTTTAGGATTGCGGAAACTAAAAGAGGGTGGAGGAGGGTGGACGGTATAAGACAAAGGGGAAGAGTGAGGGGTGAGATTGAATTGAAGCGTGGGATTGAGGGGGATATTGGAGTGACGATGGGGAGGGGAGATTAGGAGCCTCTTCAAAATGAAAATGTGTATCGGGAAGAATAAGAGGGGGGGCGGTGAAGGCGTGGATGATGGGGGGGATCGGGTTCACAAAGAGTGTGGAGCCGAGGTTATGGAGATGTTTGAAGAAGGAGAGCGGGCGTGGTTATATGGTGTCGTGTGGGAAAGGGCAATGGGTGGAGTGGGGGGACCATGGGAATATCCGCAGCATTGGGAAAACAAAAGGATAAACAAATGTTTACCGCGCTTCGACATAGATTTAAGGAAGTAAAGGCGATGGGGGTGGATTCATTTGAAAGAGCCAGCGATATCAGTGGGACGGAGTTTGCTCGCGGAAGAGAGATTCGCCATGCTTCCGGGATCGAGGAAATGTGTTTGCATGCGAGCGTGTGTGAATGAGAAGGGTTGAATAATTACCCGGAATGGAAAATTATTCTCATTCTGCAGAGCACACAGAATTTTCCGAATGCGTTCTTTGGGAGCTCCCGAGTCCATGACGTGCTGGAAGGGCGCGTTTGTTTACTCTGAGCTATGCGCTCCTTCGTGTTATTTTTGCGAAATAGAATCCGCTGCCATTTCGCTGGGGTTTGCTCTTCCAGATATGAAACCATCAAAATCTCCCCTTATATATATCTCACATGTCCGTCACACCATCCATCTACTCTTTTCATTCTTAAGGCTTCAATCGTTGGGTGTCACGTACCTTCTTCAAATACTCCGGCCTTTGAGCCATTGTAGATCCAACTGCAGGAGACTATTTCTGTCCGGGAGCAAGTGCGCTCATATCCGGTGAAAAATTTCGTACTATCAACTGTAAGGATCACGTGCCGAGGGAAGGGTAAATATGAAAACTGAGTTTTCTCTCATTTGATTCCAAGGCGTGTCAACTCGAGAGATAATTGAATTCTCTGATCCCAAGCTTACGGACGTCTGTTGCAAGACAGCTCGAATTTATTATACATGTCGAGAGATTTGTTTCTTTTCAGAAATTCTAGAGGTGGAAGGATTTTCAGGAAAATTGGGATTTAGTTCGCTCCAATGCTATTCACGCGGAAGGATATGAAATGGTATGTGAAATTAACTTCTGCGATAATTAATGGATAACTCCTTTTTTTTTAAATTTAATGTAATGTCATGAAATTTCCTTTTTTCCGTTATCTGCGAAGTGTCAGTTTTAATTATAAAAATATAAATAATTTGATGAGAAAATTTTAATGATAAAAATGTTTTCATTTTTAACAGTTTTTTACAATGCTGGTATTTTTTATTAAGTTTTAATTATAAATTCTACATCGTCAAGAAACTCATTTAAATTAATTTTGTCCCGTGTAGCTTTCCTTCTATCAACTTTTTGAAAAGTTTTATGTGCCCAAAAAAAACATGTATAGCGAATTCAATAATCATTTTTCCATGTCTTTTATTGTCCTCATTTTTATTCACTCTTTTTGAGCTCTTTTGGGCATGATTTAGAGCTGAGAATATTTTTACGCCGCATTGTGAATGCTTTTGCACCTAACTCTTAGGTTCTCCATTATCAATTCTCTACATTATGCAGCCATCGCTACGTGTCCTCAGCATGAGGTATCTTGAAAAATTTTCTCTACTTTTCTCACATCCTCAAAATCAAGCGGCACTGAAGGGGTCCTTTATCGTATGGTTTGTTTTATACGTGTTAGCAACACCCTTTCTTCATCTCTTACGATTCCTCGATCCACTTATTCCTTCTCATTTAGATCCCTTTCATTCCTCTTCCCCCCTTTTCATCTTTATACCTTCAGTCACCCTGCCTTATATATTCTGCCTCTCGTCCTTATGCTCATCTCCCTCTTCGGCACTCATTTACTTGCACCACTTCCTTCATTTTTGTCGTTGGTGCCTCTCACTCTTATCGTCGATGCGACTTACCCTCTCTCCCGCATTTCCCCCCTGAAGAATCGTTTTCACGAAATCCCTTTCCTGCCCTCCGGCCTTTCCAGGACCACGACCTTTTACCTATCGGGTCTGTTTCAGTCTCCGCTGTCTTCCGGATCCACCGACCGACTACATCCCCTTGCTCCGCTCTGTGCAAACATTACCTAGCTACGCTTCCTTAGTTCATATTCTCTCCGTTGTGTGTGTGTGTGTTGGTACAGGTTTTAGAGAAAGAAATGAACTTTTTGCGTAAATAAGGATAGGGTAAGGGTGTATTGCCGACCCACTCTGTTTTAGACTAGTATCCCTTTGGCTGGGGCACGGGGAAAGCGATACAGAGAAATGGGGGCTTATTCATAGTAAGCCGAGGAAAAGGGGATGGATTCAGTCTTGGGGATATTATATTTGGACAGAGAAGATGAGTTTATGGCCGTCCTGCATCCTAAAATTTATCCCTTCCTCCTAAATGTTTGGGGTAACCTTCCCTCTTCCCTTGAGATATTTATTGTGACATTTATTCGAGTTGTAATGAAAATCTTCTTATCGATCTTTTGCTGCTCGTCCCTTGCTCATTACACGGATAGTGTTGTACATTGTTAACCAGTGCTACTTAATGCATAACGGGGGCGTTTCATGAAAATTATTTACGATATTTTATTTTGCAAATGATAACAATAATATTAAAAATTTGTATTTTTTACAGAAGGAAGGAAAATTTATATACTTTGATTATATTTTATTTTCCACTGCAGTATTTTTTGTTAATAATGGCTCAAAACTAGTTTTCAGAAGAAGGGTGTCAGCGAGTTAAGTGAGGGAAACATTCATAGCATTAATGCTATTTACAAGGTCATAGCTGATTTTTTTGTCACTGAAAGGGTTTGTCGATCCTCATAGTAAAGCAATTTTTTGTTAATTTTTTGAAAATAGACTTTGGGATAGAGAAAAAATTTTCTTTGCCGATTGTTTGAGGATTTATTGTAATTCGTGATGCTGTCATTATTTTAAGATATCAGAATCTCTGGGGTCTCATTTTATATCTGTAAGGGAAATAAGATTGTATTCGTTTCGATGGCAGTGGTAGTTTTGGAGCTGGCTAAGGGTCGAGTGCACCTCGACTCCGTCGATGGCTTACGTAAGAGGCGTGAGAGCACTTTTCGTCCAAATCCCGACTACGTTCCGAAGCATGGGGGAATTTACAGCTCAAACGGATATCTTATTTATTATTGCCAAACGATTTACCCCAGACGAGCCTATTTATCCTTTGATTGCTTTGGATTAGTATTCCTTCATTTTGTAATATCATATTTTCCTAGAGATGCTCATACCGACGGCAGTATTCTGCCTGTCTTCCTATTTTTTTCCTTAATTACTAGTTTCACCCTTCATATAGGCTTCTTCTCTTTGTATCATACATGTATATATTTGGTTTATCTCTTTAAGAGGCGAAAGTTATCAAATTATTCATTCTTAATAAATGAATAACACCTATATCATTGGAAAAAAGCATGTTTGCCATTCCCTGGATTCGATTCTTGTCATGCCATTCTAATTTTAATCGAGAAGCTCTCTTACTCCATCGCGTTTTCGCTCTACTTGTCCTTCGAAAGCTCCTCAAATTTAATAGAAATCCTCGGGTGGATGATGCGGAGATGGACTTGGAAGGAATGAGGCAGAAACGGCGGCGGTGATGTAAGAGGGCGCAATTTGAATTTTCCCTCAACCCTCTTCCCTATCCTGTCGATTCACCGCGTCCCAAAAGGACCCCCACTGTCGCGGATTCCCGTGGGTCCTCCTTCAGGAGGCCTCTTCTCAGGCGGAAGGGTCTTGCTAGGAGGAATAGCGGGGGCGGAGGGCGCGCGAGACAAGTGCCTCCCCGTAGGAAGTAGTTAGGATGGGACGTGGTCCGCATGTGCAATGCACGAGTTAACGCCGGTTGGCTGGGGGTAAGGGCGCGGCGGATGAGGTGGAAGGAAACCACTTGGAACTCGGATGGTTCGGCGAAAGAGTTTCGGTGCTAGGAATGGAATACAAATTTTTAGCACCCTATGATGCATATTTTTTATAATATGTAAGTGCAAAGATTTATTCATATTGCATGGACTTGTAATGAACTCCAGAAGTCTTAGTTATTTATTTAGTATCCATTTGCCCCAAAAACAGCAAAAATGAGCCCTTTTATTACGGGGAATATTTAACATTTAAACGTGTACGATCGCAAACACCCATGTCCTGGGTCGGAGTCACCTACCCAGGTGGGGCTCGAACCCGTGACCTTCGGCTTAGCAGCCAATAACTCCACCCCGCCGCCACCGAAAATTGAGTTAGCTAATTGTAAGCTGTCATAGCATAAGGGCCAAATATATTTGATCGTAATTCGTGTGTCCTAGAGGTTCTAATTTTTATTTTTCAAATATTTTCATCGGAGCATCTTGCTGGCGCAATCTCGATAAGGTGATTTTAAGGGAATTGAAACATGACAGTTGTATTTAATCGTATGCCCTTTTTCATAGTTATGCCTTATGGCAATATCGGTGCATTAGTTTGGGATTTGTAGGAAGCCGGGTCAATGAGCCTATGAAAAATAGAGCGTGCGAAACTAGATAAATAATTAGAACTCCCTTTTAATTATGCAGATCAAGAAATGTTCAGGGTGAGATGAAGATGGAAGTGATTATAAGGCGGAAGAGTGATGCTGATTAGCAAGAGTTTGGCTAAGTATTTATGGCAAAGTTTGTGCTTCGAATTCTTCGTTGAAAAGGATAGGTATTGTGAGAATAAGGTTAAGTTGGTGGCCTGGGATGCGGCTAAAGGTGCGAGGCTAATTTCATTTGACGAGGGCGGAGTGATTCCATATTGGCTTTAGGGCACGGTAATGTTGGAGGAATAACTTAACCAACTTTTCACCGAGTTAAGGAATGCCCAAAATTCTAGGAAAAGGCTTCGAATACGCAATGATGACTGGAAGTCTATGAGTAGACGAAAATGCCAGGAAGTCATTTGGGAAATTGATGGAAAATGGAGCATTGGCTTGAATACGTAATCAACTGTACACAGAACTTTTAATCTTAGTTTTGGTCGAATTTTTGTCTTTTTAATTTTCCTTAAAGTACCTTTTCTATCTTTCAGTAAATATGTAGAACTCGTTAAAGATTATTTGAGATTTTCTCAGTGTCCTAGAATCTCTACAAAAAATATCTGCTCATTGATTAACCTTTTTTAGGCTAGATATTGAGGAGAAGCGGAGAGATGAGCGAGTAAGCAGTTAACTCGCAATGGATAAAGTACTAGGTATTATTGAACCTTGGTTGTGCTAATTTTGGCCAATGCCGCTTTACTTCGGTTAAAATTGGAACAAGGCATGATATTTAATTGATTAACTCCTCAAGTCAGCTTGCGTACCTTGGCTCTTCAATTGTCCCTGTTTTACGCGGAAGAAGAGGAGTAGGTATGAGGACAGGAATAGGGGATGTAGCATTCACATCGTGTGCGAAAAATAATCCGCCAATTTATTTCAGTCTCTTTAAAGATGTGGAAATGATAATAAAGTTGGTGCCGTGCGGCGGTAAAATTTCAGCTGCCGCCAGACCCTTCCGTTCTAAAAGGTACCAACTCGCACCCGAGCCGGGTTTTACGCTCTGAACTTCATGGCTCTTCGCGGGGGATATACCTTTGTCGCAATACGGGGCCACAAATTACCTCCGTTTTTAGGAGCCGGTGAGTAAGTGACAGAAAGATGTTTTTTTTGCATCTCTTCTCGCCTTACTCCATATCCCTCGGCTCAATCCCAGACGCACGTAGTATGTTCCGCATGTTTCGTTCCGTTATCGCCCTCTGGGCGCTGATTGGTTGACTCTTGCCACGCAACTTCACCGCTCTTTCGCCTACTTCCGGTGCTCCCGAAAGTCTTCCATCCATTGCCTCCTCTTGTCCTTATTTCTGCGAACCGTATCCGAGGCGCTTAGTAAAAGGGTTTCTCATTTTATCAGGATAAGTAGTGGGAATGGTTGGCTTACTTCTGGGCTATTCTTTTTTGTAATTTTATTTCCAAAATGCTAATATATACCATAAAGTTGTTAATCATTTTTTCTTGGTATTGGCAGATTTCACGGCATTTTTCTGTGCTCTTTATTCTTTGTTAAAAATGTTTGCTTGTTCACCAATGATTTTCGTATTGCCCTTTTTATTATTTTTTCGCATTAATTACGTCTATTTTATTTTTTTAAATTTAAATAAATCTATCATTATTATGCTGTCTCAATGGCCAGAAAGGCTCACGGTAATAAAATGAATTGAATTGAAAACATTGGCAGAACGGTTGGATCTAGAGGCTCCGACGGTTGCGGTAACTAGTCCACGCTGCAGCGGGGACATTGATTGTGCTGAAAGTAAGATCGAGAGTCTCCTAGAGAATTCTTTAGACTAGGATTTATCCCAGCTCTGTACTTGATCAAAGTTGTTCAGTTTTTATTTTATGGACTTACTCTTTAATCGTTGGAGACCATAGGAAAATTAGCATGGACGCTGTCTCGAGCCACAATGCGTACGTTGCCTCAAAAAACGAACTTTTACATTCGGCGCACATATTTAGTTGAATGTACCAAAAACAGTATGAGTGGAATCAAAATTTTAGTGCGTATCTGAATGTATTCGCGAGCCTCACTTTTCGGAGATTCGAAGGAAGTGGCCCGAAATACAGATAGGGTATGGATGAAAAAGATGGAGCAAGATATGGAGAAAGGCAGAGAAGAGGGAGAGTGTGCAATGAATGAAAGCAGAGGGAAGAGAGAGAGAGAGACGTTATGTAGGAACACGTGTTCCGGAAATAAAATTAGAGAGGATGGGAACGAATACTCAGGATAAAGGGGAGAGGAAGAGAAAGACGAATGACGTGGAATGAAGGAGTCGAGGAGATAGTGGCACATAAAAAGGATAAAGATACGTGTTCCGGAAGGAAAGCGTTTAAAGGCATGGAAGAGTTGTGAGAGGAATGCAAAATATGGCGAAATAAATTGAACACAGTGGGTAAATATAAATGCTTGGCGTAGCCCTGTCTCCGAAGGAAATATGATCAGCATACATCGAAATAACGTATTAAAGTGAACGATGTTATGCTGAACAGAGTATTTTGATGCATATTTTTACGTGTGATGAGGAAGATGTTGTTGTTGTTGTTGCTGATAAAGTGTTTTAGAGAAAATGCTTCGGCCATATGTTTCTATTTTAGAGATATTATCAACCACCAAAAATGATCATTTTTTCCTTTTTAATAAGTGGAAAAATGTATGTGCGTAATCACTCGGGATTATTATGTTTTAATTATGATTATAACTACAAGAATTTTCAGCTTTTCTAAGCAAAAGAAATAAAATTATAGGCCTTTAGTGGAAGCCTACCGTGAAGTATGTAGTGAAATGACGCCAAAATTCATTGTATTGAGACGCTAAGAGATATTTAAAGAAGCTACTCGATGAAATTTGCCACTGATTAATACCGTTGTAATACCATCCACCCGCAAGACCGATATTATGTCAACAACTCTTCAGGTATTCCTTAAATCACTTTGATGGATGAACAATGAACTTGACTATGAGTTAGGAGAGGAAAATATCCAATGACCAAGTGCCTACGTAATTCAATTAGGCATTACTAGTGGAAAATTTTATCATCTAAATTCTCTCTGAGACGTCTAATTCTAGGCTATGGATTTATTTTCCTAATGCATCAAATGTCTTAAAATGAGAACGCTCTCAAATCACGTAGACACATCAAGAACTTGTCACTCAGGTTCTGACATTGTGTGGAGAATTCGAGACAGCAGTCAAATGTCGGAGAGGTGGACCGATGCGAATTTACGAACAAAAAATCGATGGAAGTCGAGAGAGGGAAATGGCAAAAAAAATACATACGATCTCGTGTCCGCGGCATAGTAATGACGTTGGCGTTAGTGGTGGATGGCCTTTAGGAGGGTGGGAAGGGCGTAAGCAGAAGGAAATCGGAAGGTGGCCGAGAGGAGGGCGGTGGGATATTGAGCCGAGCCGGAGAGATGAGTGGAAGAGGTTTTCGAGGAAGAGCAGCCGGAAATGAAGGCGCCCCACCGGCGGAAGTCGGGCCTCCTGCAGCGCCCTCCGCCGGCCGTCGTTCGGAAAATGGCTCTCACTTACTGGACGAGGGGTCAAAGGGAGAGAGAGGGAGAAGTAGGGGACGTACGTGCAGCCGGTGGCGGACGTGGTCGCGGATTCGGAGAGGATTCGGGACTTCGCTGGAGAGGTGGATAGATGTGTCCACGTCCCGATACCCTTCTATATCATGTCCTTCTTTTCGTGTATGCCGGCGGCCTTCCGGTTCTCCTTTTTCCACTGAGGTCTCTCTATCTCCATGGTTTTGTCCCATTTATCGCTCTCGATAGTTCTAGATGGCCAAGTTGTTCTATTACGATTTGGATATTCTGACGTTGTAACTTTCATTTATGTCAGTTATTCTGTCATTTTCGTCTCTCTTATGGAACCTATTTTTTTTTGCATAAATTATCTACGTTATTGCCTTCTGAGTTGAATTCCTTTTGATTAAACTTTCACCAGATGGACTCAAAATAAAATTGTTCTCTAGTATTTTTTCATATAATTTCTTGCCTTTTGGATATGTATGAATATCTCTTGATGAGTCAGTATTTTTGAGAGGTATTGTGCATTGTACTATTTAAGGTGATTAGTATTTAGCGGTGTAGTTGATGAAATTATTCTTATATTCAATACAGGGCTTTCGGATGGTTTTCCAATAAAGTTATGGTTGAATGGCTGACTGTCTAGTGATGTGTATAAATATATATACGAGATTAGCTTGATGTTACGTTACTCATGTATTTTCACACATTCCAAAAATATATTTTGAAGAGGAGTTCCTGCCGAGGACTTCATTTTCAGTATGTGCTGTTGACGGTTTATAACTTGTCTATCTTATTTACATAAATTATTCAGAGAAATAAACTTGTCACTTGAAAAGTGCGTAGAAAATGTTATGCATTAAAGTAGATGCTCACTTTATACTCCCTGCTGTCGGGAGTGTAAAGCTCGCCTATTCTCGTAAACCATTCGTGGAATATGAATTTGCTCTAATGTCCTTTGCGAAAATCCTTTCTAGCGTTGAAACTAAGATGAAATGCTGGAGATAACTTGGCTCATCTGCATTAGCCCAAATAAATTATTCCTTGCGGACCGAGTGGTATTGCGGAGTGCGTCGGACTACGCCGTTTTACACTCACGGTGGCCATTTCGTCTCATGCAGTAATTATGGCATAACGATGCAGTCTCCTGAGGATACCTGTGATTCTACCAACCGCGGAAGAGACAGTTGAGAGATTGTAATGTTTGTGTCACTAGTGAAAGGGGATGCGCTCGGCTTTGTTTCAAGGAGAGAATAGAAGGTAAGGACCAAAAAATTAGGGCAGGGTTTCGCACACGCTCGCAAAAGACACGGGTCCGAAATACCGCTCCGTTCCCATTTGCACGTCTGTATGTACCGCGAGAGTGACCCTCCTTGTCCTTCCATTTTCCATATTCCGAAAAGACTCACGTGGGAAAAGTCAACCTCGCTGAGCTTTTCGCAGTAGTGTTTCCCAAACTTTTGCGCTCTATAGAGCAGAGAGGCAATCAGTCCCGCTAACGCGTATTTACCTACTCCATCCCAGTATAATGTCGGCGTCCCAAACTGTCACAAGCCTGCCATATCTCAAGTGGATCTCCCTTTATTTTCCTAATTCCTCCCCAGTGAACTTTATTCTCTGTTATTTATATGCATTACTCTCCATTCCACGTTGCATGCGACAGCGTTGCAACGACAGCTTTTTTCACTTCCAGATGATTTTTCGGTGTAGAATCTGTCTAATATGAAGTTATTTAAAGTGATTTTACGTTTGAAATTTATATTTCTTCAAAGCAGTCATATTTACGTGATAAAATAGTTTTTCTGAGCAGTGTAACTTTTTTGCATAAGCCTAGGGCGGGTGAGATCAATATTTTGTGTCTGAATTAAATTCAGAAACACAGTTATTCTTCGTTAATTTAGTGATTACGGCCCAGATTTCGACGTTGCTCGTCTACCTAAGGTACATACAAACTGCAAAGGATACTTGAGGTGTATTTTAATTTCCCAGCTGCACCCTCTGAGCATTCATAGTAAGAATGGCGGATTAAGAGACAATTCAATACAACAGGCGGAAGATGCATTAATTAATATTGAATGATGTCGGTAAATTCTTGTTATTTCAAACGCAGAAATTTGCAATCATGTGGAAACCGAAATGTATTACAGCCTTGGAAGAAACTCCGTTAGGCCTGTAGCGAGGATATCTACAGCTCATGAACTCGGTCATCTCACGAAGATTATCAATATCTGTCCCTCATTAATGACTTTTGTTTTCTTATAACTACAATTGCACTTGATTCTAGGGCACTAACTATTGTCCAGTGCCATATTAGTAATCATTTGTAATTTTTTGCACATATTCCTTACATTGCTTTATGTTGCGTCTCAGATTTGATAACTTATCACGTGAAATTTTCCTCACCAGCGATATGACTCCTATAGAGAGAAATAGCGCAATACCCGCTACTTTTCTCCGCAGTCGCTGTTTTATGTGTGGCCACAAGAAGCACGCTTAATGCACTGGCACTGAGGTAGAGAGCAACTGCGTGACTTCGCCAAGTGGTTTTAAGAGTGCCTTTGTGGCCAAAACGCCGATCGTGTTGCCTTTACTTATTCTTGTGTTTTTCCTCAAAGAGAGTCGATTTTTCACGACGCAAAGTTTGATAACTTCTGGCACAAGAGTACTTTACGATGAAGAAATAGCGGATGTATAAAGAAAAGAAATGTGCCTCTCGTAAATTTTGGAAATTTTCTCCACATTCTCGTCTTAAAGCTGATTTTAGGGCTGTGTTTTGTTCATGTTCACTAACTTTTCCGCCATAGCTACTATCCGTGTTTCGTGCGACGTTGCCACCATATATTTACTAATTCCGAGTTCTAGTTTTGTTACCATATGAAGCTAGAAAACGTGCAGAGCATAGAGTTTGCATTTATTAGCTATTTATATTACTGATAATTTGTTTGACTGTTTTCTCTGGATATAAAAAACATATTTACCTTACATTTTCTTAATTTTTTAAAACAACCATTCATTGCGCATTGTCGGTCTCTTTCTATAGGAATCGGGAGCAAGCTTAGGGTGCAGTGATGCGTATACTAGTCGCCATTTGCTATGGTCCTGATCAGATTTATTAATACGCGCAGATGAAATAACAAGTTATCATAATATTTACTGTTATTTCTATTTTTTATCTGAAAATTGTTCCCAAAATACTCTTTTTCTCCGATTTATTTATTTTAATTTGAAATCTTAAGAGCTTGAAAACTGTAATAAATTTTGTGTTCTATGGCATATATTTGTCTAAAGTAATATCAACAAGTGTTATCAAATTGGCGTGAAATCTATATGTTTTTCCCAACCGCTGAGTCTGAAATGGCTGGTTATGTCTTCCCTGTTGACTGCTATGCCTCCATTTCCTCACTTCGTATGTTACGTACTCGTAACCCCATATCCCCTCGCTATCGCTAGCCATTTTTTGGGGTGCTTTGGCGCGCCATAGGTCCCTCCCACCCGTCTCTCCTGTAGCGGCTTGGTCACGTAGTAGTTTGTCCCACGCTCGGTTGCCGCCGTAAGGGGCCCACGCGACAAAAGAACAAGCGAAGGTATGAGGGCGTAGATGAGGAGAAAGGAGAGAGAGATGGCGGAGTTGTGTTGCCCAGGCGACTGAAAACACGGCTTCCTTCAACACCTACCTCCCTCTCCTCATTCGCCGCTTCCATACTATGTCTCGATGTCCTCCAGACACGCTGCAATCTAACTGCATGTGACAGTGTGCAGGGAAATCTTCCTTGTTCAAGTTAGTTATTTTCCTCTCAGCCTGTGGACAGCGTTCTAGTTCTGTGGCTGCAATGACCTCACTTTAATGATCTGGAAGCCGTTCGGGGATTGAAAAAAGGAGTTCACAAACCTTTTTCCATTAATTTGAATCAGTCTCGATCTTTGAGGTAGTATTTAGATCCACATTCTTCTTATCAGGTTTTTAATTTACCTAAATTATTTTGGGTATTATGCCCTATAGTACTTTGTAGTTCATTTCGTGGACTTATCTAACTATTTAATTCTTATTTTTGCGTATTTTTTTGCCACTTATGCAAGGCGAATTCATATAAATTAGGGGAAAAATAATACTTGAAATAAAACTTTTTTCATTTTGACCCATTTTGCAATTAGTCATCACTGAAATTTGAGGATACAGAGCTCAGAGTCTTTTCATTTAAGGGAGATTATTCCTTAAAATAATACAGCTACAAAATGGGTAGGGGAATGAATGAAAAGTTCAGTGAAATATAAGAAAAAATGTTGCATTGAAGATCAATATTTTTACTTGTACATTATCATCTCGTCTATAGTCGTGACTGCGAACGATTAGAAAGAGCCAAATAAATAGTACAGTTAAAGTTTAAATGTATCAACTGTACATACATTACATCTCTAGAATTACTTTTACTGTAATAACTCACTAATTTTCTCTAAGTTATGTCCACAATCTTGGTGTCTCAGAAAAAGCATTCCGTAGAAAATTGATAAAAATTACGTACATATTTTTATTATTCATCAAAGGGGACATGTCAAATAAATTCTTTTTCAATGGAAGAATTCTGTTGAGTCTCGACTTTTGGCATTTCATTTCCTCTCAGGGAACAACAACCATAAGGAAAGTATGTCGTATAAAGTCTCATTAATGTTGAGAAAAGAATATTGAAGAAAGAGCAGAAAGGCTTTACATGCCTCTATGACATTGTATAGCCTCATTCATCGTATTCATTTCTTCTCTTATTTGAGTTAATCGAGCGAGCTGCAGTCGCTCGGCTGAACTTATTTTTCGTTCTTAATTTATGGAAAAATTTGAAAAGGTGAAGACAAAGTTCAAGGTCTCCGTAACTCCATGAAATCCATTTTTATCTTTCCAAGCAAGTATATTAATCCCAATTTTTATAGCCTGACTTGATGACGCTCCCTATGTTTGACACATAGAAAAAATGCGAGGGTATGTGATAACACGGAATGAGCGAGTGTTTTGTTGACTGGAATCGTATTTTTTAAATTTTACCAGTCAATACTCTCCGCTTAAATGTTTTATTTGTTATAGAATTTCACAGCAATTTCATTTCAAATCTTTGGAAATTTCGCTATCATAGAACTGTTTGATACTCTTCAAATGTGGGAGACAAAGGTATTCTCGACAGCAAAATAAAAACTCGAGCAGAGATGTTGCGCATATCGTAGGAAATTCATTGCAAAAATATGACAGTTAATTGAGGAATGGGATCTTTAGGAATGCTAGTTTTAAAAATGTTTCATATAATTACGCCGGTGGCGATGTAAATATAAATATAATGTAAGCATATCAACAAACATACTATCGTAGTCTAATTTTAGAAAAATTCTATATAATTATTGGAAAAACGTAGCGTTTTTGGTAACAGACGTTTTGATAAAAGTAACGCACAAAATGAAAAATCAAGACAATGAGAGTGTAGGAAGCTGGTTGGTATGATTCGCGTTGTAATCTCAAGGGATATCCTTTAAAAATGAAGGAAAAAATGCAAGCATCGTGCCAGAGCCAATGAAATCCATCCTCGACCGCATCGTATTACGTCGACGCCATTTGAGATGTCCCCGGACGTGATTTCGCTCTCTTCTGACTTCTTTTTTTCCCCGTGGACCATCTCTCTTCCTCGTACGCTTGGCTCAGCCACTGAAAACTTCATATCTCTCTCTATTCTCTCTCTCTCTCCACCGTCGTATCCTCTCGTTCTCTTGTGGAAAGTCGACCCTTCTCCGAGTGTCTTCGACGTCGTGGAGTCATCCTTCCCACCTCCCTTCCTCCTCCTTTGCCTTTTTCATCGGAGACGGTGAAATATAAAACAAGAGGGGGCAGAGATGGAAGGTGTCTCAACTCGACGCGTTTGGAAGGAACAATGCGTTCTCGAGAATCCACTCCTTCCCTTCCTCGGTATTTTTCTTCCTCTCACGGCCTTCCTTCCTTGTTTCTCATCCTTTCCAGCTCGAATCCATTTTTTCCACTCTGCTCCCAGTTCTGCTTTTTTTTTACACTCCTTGGGGATGATGCCTCGTCGTGTATAGTTCTCCACCCGCTGCTTCCCCGTCCCAGTCTTTTCATTTAATCCCTCGAGTCCTTTTGTCATCGATATGTCTTCGCGAAACCGTCTTTACAACTCTTATTTTCGTTTTCTCTCCCTGCCTTCTTCCCTATTTATCCTTCTTTTTTTCTTAAAGAGCAGTTATCGTTCTACCTCTCTCTCTCTTTGGGTTGAACTACGAAAATGAGGAAAGGGTATTTTTTTGTCTTCCTGTCACCGTAACGGGTGTGGTGAATCCTGAACTTTTTTCACCTTTTTGACCTTGATGTATTTTATTGCTCGCAAGAATATCGTGAGACACATTCTCCAGTCCTCGTTTTGCTTGTATTTTTTTCCTCTTTCGTTTTCCACGGGATGCAACAATGCGATGCATTTTATCTCTTACAGCGATTATATAACGCTCATATTCTCTTACCACACCTTGTATATTTCTATAACTTTTCTGACATTACTCGGCGTAATTAAGTTCATAAGTTTGTATATCGTGGGGCTGTGTCATCGAGGGAATGGTAGCATTATTCAAGTATATTTTTGGAATATTCTTTCCCTTTTTTAAAGTTTTATTTTGTCTTGATCCGTTGTCTTCGAATGAATTTCTGTCCTTCATTCCCAGTCTTACTTTTTATACCCAGGAGACGATGATCCACTCCATATTACTTTTAAAATAACTTTATCACGACAAATGCAATTCCACGTCCTTTTTCATCCATTAATTGGATTGTGGTTCTATGCCATTTGCGAATCGTATTTTGATGGGATTATTTAAATTCTTATTTGCTCCGGTATCATCAGCTTTCCTATCATCACTTGTTATTTTGTCGGCCATCTCATTTATTAAGTTGCTAATATTTCATGAAAATCCGAAGGACTACAAATATCAATGCTTCATCAACTACAGGTAATCTATGAACTTCTGTAGAACTCGGTGCTTATGGAGAACTTTCTATTTTAGTAATTTTTCTGGGTTCTAATCAGCATATATTAGATATTCAGTTTTGTTGTATATACCGTTCATACGAGTTTGTGATTTATAATGAATGAAATCGATTTAATTTTAAGAGCATTTAAACATTATAAGAAAAATATTTGCGTTTCTACTGTCATAAAGAAAGCGATAATTAGGCGATATTTTTTCAACTGAGATAGTATTTTCGCCCCTAATAATTGGCTGTTCTAGCATGGCAATGAGATTATTTCAATTAAATACCAGTTTATTACACTAGTAGTGATCAGGTGTGACATGTTGATGCTGGGGTTTACCAAAGAACACAGCGTATTTTTCTAGCCCCGGGTGTTGCAAAAGAGCGTTTTTTTCATGAATATTGAGCACTCGCAGACGGAAGAATCCGAGTTGCTTGTCATCATAGTACTCGAATAAACACCCAAGGCATACAATTTCGCGATATACGATCGTTTTAATGAAAGTTTACATTGCTAGCAAATGAAAACCTAATTTTCGATGGGGAAAATTAAGTGTTAAATCGTTGTTGGGCAATTAGATTGAATCGATTCGCCGAATGCGCAAACCGGCAATGCTACCAGCTGCATACGCATAAACATTGAAATGAGGGTAATTGTAAGAGGCGTGCACAGCTGGTTCATTCTTTATATCCCTCAATTTTGCCACAATAGCATCTCTCTGTCTACGCTGCGCGTTCCTCGCTGCAAGGAATATATTATGTGCTCTCTTTCGCTATCTCATATCCTGTTTCAAGGAAGTGCCCTCCCTCTTGGATTTGGATATCAGTAATACGCTCCTTCCACTTTCGTTTTGCATGCAATCTTCCCCGAGCACTGCACACAGCACAGCCCGAGCATTTCATAAGTAAGGGATATGGAATTCTGCTTCTCAATCCTTTTCTTTCAATTCTGCTCCGCCTCCCTAACCAAACTGATCCCTCTCCTCTTCGAATGTTTTATTCCTGCTTCCTATCTTAACGGCTCTGTTTTCGTGAAGCTTTTCTTCTCCAGTCTTCCCTTGTGCACTCAGATCCATTTTGTATGACGCCTCGCTTTTAGTGGTTGTCTCTGGTTTATTCACGACCATTCCTCCTTTCCCTCCGCCTCTGTCAAAATCTTTCATTCTGAATATATACTTATCTTTGAGCCGTCTCTCATGACTCGCACAATAGCTATATCGTATGTTCCTTTCTTATTTTCATGCTGCGATTAACAAAAATGTTAAATACCTACAACCTTAAGGAGAGAATAATTTTCTCTTTCTACAATACTGAAGGTTTATCTAAGTATTGAGAAGCTCTAAATATCCTTCCCTTTAAAGTTTATAAATAATGTCCCATAATTATGGCACGAAATATGGTTTTTTATTGAGTACAGTAAATTTCTGAAATAAACCGAAATCTATTTCCATTAATTCAAATTAATGTATTTAGTATTCACTTGAAAAGCAAAGTCAATACCTCGTCGTTATCAGACTGTCATTATGTGTAACCAATAAAAAGATTCGATGCAGAAACATGGACCCCAGTATGAAGCGTACAATGATATTATTATGTCATCGATAGAGGTATCATCTTATTACCCATTCTAGGTTAATGTTCAATGTCACCACGAATTTTGCACTTCCATAACGTATCTAATGACGTTCATTTTCCACATGTTAAAATTTTTATGATCGTAATTTTAGGAATGACTTAAAATCTATGCGACCATCGTCGGAACGGGTATAGCTTTCCTCGTTGATAAGAAAGTTTTTGTTGCGCCTTGCGAAAATGCATTTTTTTGGCCTAGAAGTCACATTACCGCGGTAGTTTAACTCTTTGAATTTTTATGGGAGTATTATGGCCAATAATGGTCTCATTTTAAAGACGGGAATTATATAGTGAATAATCCGTCACGGGTAATTCAGCCTAGTTCAAAAGTGAAGCAGGCAACGAGCATACATTTAGTGAATTTGGTCGGAGCCGTTGCCGTACTCCGAGTGAGATTTGAAGAGAAGTATCTACAGAGTAAGAGGAGTACTTGGGGAAACTATTTTCGAAACTGCCATATTTCTTCCTTCGTGAAGTGTTCACTACTGCGCTTTTTGGGTTCCCGCGGGTACTCATTGCAGGACTTAATTACGGGAAAATAACTCGCCGAGTAAAATTGGAGAACAGCATCTGGAAGAAGAGTAGGTAGTTAAAAGCTGAAATATATTCATTTGGCTTCACTTAGGTCTTTTTTCGTACTAAAGACTTCGCGAATTTTCTCGGCGATAGTTTGTTTCGAGAGGGCAGAGAAATTTTTTTATCCGTCTGCTTAAGTTTATCGGCGAACTCGAGTTAATATTTCAATTACATCCGTTGTGTTATTTTGCTGGTCGCATACTGTGGATAATTTATCACTGCGTATTTCTGTTCCGGTTGCGTCAATATGCATCATTACCCAGCTCTTCTCTCCAGCGTCTTCTCTGTGGAGTTTTTTCATTGTTTCACGTTCGTTCTGTTCCCTCGAGTGATGACGTGAACAACATGATCTTTATGCGTCTCGCCTCGAGAGTTCCCAGATAAAATTCTCAAGGGTAGTGTTTCCGCGATGATTTTTTTTGTGCACGAATCACTAGATTTTACTGTGGGCGAAGGATAAAAAGAGTAAACGAGGAGATAATGGGGAAAATGCCGGAGTGAGTTATGATTTGATGTTAAAATTACAGTTTTTGAGCTACGCGGCAAGAATTAAATAGGCTTAGGTACTTCCTCTTACAATTCTATCACCTAATGATTATTATTTTACCAGCCTTTTTTGCAAAGTGACGTTAATTATTAATTTTTCGATGGTATGTCCTTTTTAGTGTTAATGGCTTTCATTTGATATCCATTTTTTGTTCTTAGAGAATGCATTCAAAATCTTAATTCCATTTTTCCACCACTTATCATATGTCACATAATTAAAGAGTTTTCCGTAAATTCTGGTTGTGGTGGAGATGTTACGAGAAGGTTCCTTCTCTACTTTTATGGAGATAGCGCGAATGCGTTCATTTGATGGAATTTGAAATTATTACTATCTTGGAAAACTATTTTGTCATTCGTCTATTGCTGTCTTCAGATTTTTCCCCATAATCTCCTCTTCGAGTGTTTTTTTACTATTTAAGTGATTGATTCTAAAGGGGTGTAATATCTTCCTCCAAAAAAGCTGCTATGAATTGTGCCGTTATTCGCTATTTTAATTTTGTTCTTTTTAACTCCTAAGCATAGCGTCAATCGAGTAGATAATGGGGAGAGTATTCGTAATGTGTAACAGTCATTGCCGGTGAAGGACACGGCTTGCACATTTCCAGGGTGCAGGATAATGCATTTTTTTAACATGCTGGGTTTGTTAAAATGTCTCCCTTCATGACACCGATTATCTTCTACCGCACGTCGCTCGCACCATAATCTTTTTATATTTTTTTAATACTCTGCTCAACTCTCCTCGACCTTTTCTCGAGCATTAAAGCCCAATTTCTTTCGTCTGCCCTCGAGAAAACAAAACTTCTTTGATCCCCTCACATTAAAAACCCTTTTTATATCCGTGCTCGCTTGGAAAAAAATGGACCAAGCATTCACCACTTGTTCGTAATTTTTTTCGTCACGCGGGGATTTTTCGGGAAGTATATTTATACCTGTGTATTTTTTTTGCTATCCTCTTTCTCCTTCTTTTCTCTGACATATCCATCACCACTCTCTCTCGCCCACCCTCATACCCTCATGCAATTTCTCCGGAATAAAACCTGACTTCACCCTCTCACCACGATCCATTGTTTACCAAAGCGACTCATCACGGTCTTGTCTCTGGCGCCCTTACTATGTGTGTGCTGTAATAACCATTTTCACTTCTCTCGCCCTCTTCTCACAGCGGCGAATACCTCCAATCTTCTCCCCTTTTAGCCGCTATCCTTCCCACCTTTATCATCTACTCTTGTACCTACATGATACCCATTGACGCCCCTCTTGTATTCTCTCTTCTCATCCTCACACTTCATCAGCGTGAGGTTTTCAGCGACTCTTCACTTCAATTACTCTTTACATATCCATTTCCAATAATCATCTATACCTCATCATACCAATCATTGTATGCTATGGAGAAGTAAACTAATATGAAAATTGCGATGAATTTTACGGACAGTTGGTTTTATGTAGGAAATTGTTATCAACGGAGACTATATGCTCCCTTAATATGAGCCGCTTGGCAGGTAATAAACACCCTAGAATGAGAAAACCAGGACGCATGGCTCCCTTTCAACCGATCACATGACGATATTTTTTCTTTGAAGCTTTCTTCGTTTCAAAGATTACCGCGTTACCGTCTAGAAATATTCAGGATATGCAGAGTAGTTTCCCTATGTCTGCCTTTATGTAAATATATAAACTATGCATTTGTGATAAAACCGATGCCCGATTTGTGACGCATGAAAATATTGAGAAGGTTCCACCTTATTTACACTGTAAATTTCGTGATGAAAGCGTCATTTGAACGAGGAATACATCACACAAAAAGACCCGTCGAGAGTGTTACGTTCTTATAAGCGGAGAAAAATCTGAATGAAATATTAGATCAATGTTTAAAAAAAGCCTTGTAAGATTTCCTCTTTCTCGTAGGCCTCTTTCAACCTTCATTCTCTCACACATCCCATGTAACATCTACAGCGAAATCTAAAATTTTAGTTGCGTGCCGCATAATCATAAGGATACTAATAGGATATTTCCCTGTAAGGACATGCTGAAAGATATCCATCCAACTATCACCACCTTTAGTAGCAGTAACAATTTTCTTACCTAATTACGCCCAAGCAATTTTAATAGTCGTTATATATAAGCTCAAAGATGTCGAAATATATGAGATAATGAAAAGTTTAATTGAACGTCTTTTCACTAGGAGACCATTGAAAAAGGATTGGATTAGACGAGGAAAGCCTAACGTTATTTTGGCAGTAAATCTCTATTAGTTTTAATAGATACTTGTTCCTAACCGGAAGCTGGTAACTTGCTTATGACAGTTGCATTCTTTAAGGAAAAAATAATACGAGTAATTGTGTTCACTAATTTTTAGTAATTCAAGTTTTGCTATAATTCTCCTAATACACTCATTTGTTCATCACTTTCATTCAACAAGAGTTGGGAATCTTTAATCGGAATTGAAAATTTGTTCGAATTTATACAATTCCTATTTCATCAATTTTACTCATCCATTTCAGCAACATTCCTATGTCAAAATCTCACATCGCGGTTTCCAAATATGAAATTTCGTCGTCGCTCTGATACTAGACTTAAAAAACGACCTCGTCAAAAAAATTAGTATTACCGTAATTTTACTGAGACGAGCAATCATTGTGTTGAAACTTGTAGTAATCCGATAATTTGGCGGTTGAATCACCGAAATAAGGAGACGATCAGTATCAAAGTGAGCCCTCAAGTGAATCCGAGAGTTCTCGCAACCCTTCCTTGCTCTCAACCGCCGGCATTGGGGGAGAAATATGGATTGGAGTGGTAATTAAACATCTCATAAGCGAGTCTTGTTCTTTCCGCCTGGCTGGACAGTCGGAGGCGGTATCAGAACAAGTTTAAGAGAGGGGAAGACCTGCTCTGGGTGATGGGGATCACGCTGTTGGCATTGCAGTTCCAAGCAAGATTCTGTACATGAAATATTAAAAATATAGGGCTTAAATATGACTTTAAAGAGGTTAAGGATATAATAAGAAAGTTTCTAAGTAAATATCTGGCCTTGAGCCTGACAAATATAAGCGCCAGTAAATATCTCATTTCAACATTTTTAACCAAGATATTCACCTCATCAATATTGTGCTCTATAATGATTCTTTCGATCCTAAAAATTGATCTTTTCTCCGTTTTAAAAAATTAGATTGGGAATAAAGCACACAGCGATTGTTTTCTAAAGTATCTAGTAGGGGTAAGAAGCCTTGAAAGTTGTCAAAAGCATGGTCAAGTCCTATGGAGTTCATCATAATATCGTCATCATAGTCATGTAGAATGATCTTCCTTATAGGTGTTCATAACCCTAGCCTTGGATGAAATCAAGGAGGTGCACATATTAATGGCATTAAACCGAAGAATTGAATGGAGAATCATGTTAGTGATACGGCGGAATATAAATTTTTCTATCTATCTCTCCATCTCTATGGATAATGGAATCTTCTAGAAATATGAAGTGAAACACTTTGCACTTTCATATTTCATTTTTCTTCATTTCACTTCATATTTCATAATGGATCTCCACAAAGTATCTGCCTCATCCATCCAAGGAATCTTCTAGTCTTTACATGCATGCGTTTCAAAGCCGGGTCTGTTACATCCCTTGAAAGTAGAAATAAAGAATTTTCGCTTCCTGGGCGTAATTGGTAAAGATTTTATTCGCAGAATCGTTGTAGTGATTGTGTTTATTGGAGGATGAATGTCAAAGAAATCAATGTGAGCATGTCTTACCTAGCTGCTCCGTCTCAAAATGTAATTTACGTTGCTTGTGGTGAGCTTGCGTTCCATGAACGGAGGGATATTTTTAAAATAAGTATGGAACAAAATTAATGCTTATTTCTGGGTAAAATTGTCTCATTTCTAATCTGCGGTTACCTTATCTGGATGGAGTAGACCATACGACGGAAGAAATAATCACTAGCTTCGTTAATTAGATTTGGCCAATGAAACCGCAAAAACACAGTCCGCGCAAGTTTTCCGACGCCCAATTCCACGTTTTGCTCTGCCTCGGCTCGTCTCATTCAGTTGCCGCTGGACCTGACAGCCGGAAAACATTCGCAGTGCGAAGAAGTCGACGACGACGCCTTTGGTCTCTCTAACGACCGCCTGCTGTGGTGGTCCTCGCACAGGAAGTCGCGTGCACGGAGTATTCATTTGAGGACGGGAATGAAATAGAACGGATAGAGTGTGCGACGGAAGTGTCTCTTGGAATGGTCGCCGCCGAGTAGGGAGAGGAAAATTGATTTTAATTAGTGGCAGTTGGATCAGACCCAGTAGAGAACTGTTTTTCGCTCCCTCTCCCACCTATTTCCTTCCGCCAACCCGCCTCATGAAAAAAAGGAGGTGTTGTTAGTACTGTAACGCTTGGAATCGTGTGGAATTGACATTGGAGCGTTTGCGAAGCCCAATGGTGAATGGTGGTTTTGTTGCCCAGCTGGGAAACGGAGCAGTTGCGCCGAAGTTTTGGAGGTTGGAGAACGGACAGCGGCGCAGTCTGGCCAAAATCTCAAAAATATTTTTTAGTATGGAAGTAGATACTTTACACAGTTGTTATCCATAAATTAATACATGTTTTTACGCCTCCAATTTTTTACACGTTGCTTCTTTGAACAAATTACTTGACCTCAGAGTTGAACAAAGTTCGCAACAATTGTCAGTTTGGACTATTATCGAAACTAAGCATATGGTGCACTTTCAGTGGCAATGCAATGCAGCCAAAATTAGCTATGATATTAAACGAATTGCTGTTGATAATTTTTAGCAAATGCCATGACTTAGTTGTTGTATATATGATCAATTCGATACAATTTTGTAAAGTTAGCGAAAGGTCAAAAAGGAGGAGGACAGAAAGTGTGAGATCTTCGTACTCGGCGGCAACATTGTTATTATATATCATTATAACATCGATGACTTTTAGAAAGGAAGGAGATGAAAAGGGCCTCCAGATTAGTGAAGGAAGTAATCACGACCATTCCAACGAGACCAAGAAGAATACTAACATAGAGGAACACACCCATATAAGTCCCCTCCATGGTGCCAAAATATTCGAAAAAAATCAAAAGTTCAATGTCAAGAAAAAATTTTGAAGTTTTGGCCAGCCTCTTTTTAGTTCAACCCACGAATCTGCGTGAAAAAAGGGGTTGCCAGGAAGATGGTGCGGGGTTTTTGAGCTCAGTAATTCCAGCACTTTTTCTATATCGGGAGGGAAGGTGGACCACATTGAATATTTGTGGAGTTCTTTTCCCCTTGGTTGCAAGGAAGTTAGGTTGTTAGGTTAGTGATTTTTGGCTTTCTGCGTTACCTTCTTTCATGTGAGTTGAAGGAAATTTTTTCCCGATTTGTCTTTCATGTGCTCGCTTTATTTTTTCGGCGGTCCTTTGGAGACGTAATGGGAACAAGTGCTAGTCTTTCCTGTTATTTTGTATTCTTTACTTCACGCTTCTTTGCATCTAGTTCCCTTCATTTTGAATCGCTACTTTTTGGCATCAATCAATTTATAGCGATATTATTTATTTCTGTTAAGGAAGTAGGAGTTAGGTAGGCTACGACAAAGCCTAGAAATTTATAAGATACTTTTGAGCTTGAATTACGAATAGCATATAATGATCTGCAGAGTTACTTGGGAAATTTATCTATGGCATAGGATATATTCCTATGAAAACCGTTGCTCTGCGGTGTTCCTCAATTGGCATGTGTATGTTCTCGTTCTCATTATTATTCTGGAAGTAGGTATTTTGTACTTTGAAACAAAATTGATGTGACGCAAAGATGAGCGAAAGGTTACTATGTTTGCTGATTGCCAAAATAATGGTACCAAGATATCGTCTAGCCCTTTGAGCTCGTGATATATCTCGTAGAGATTAAATTCGAAGCACCGTGTATTTCGTTTCATTTTGCCCTCACCGAAAAAAAATCTCCATATTATTGCCTCGGATATGTTATCCCAATAAGTTCCACCTCCGCAAAGGCTAAGCTTTCATGCGGAGCACTTGAAAAACTAAACCAGAGTGGATTGAAAAACAAAAGGTTGGGATCCAGCTGTCCTTGTCACCCACATACTCCTCTTTTCAGGGCAATATGTAAAGCGAGTATCTCGGGATGAAACAAGCAGGAAAAAAAATCATCCCCCTTAATCCTCTTGTCCCGCTAGTTTTATGAAACGACGTCGGAGAATAAAGCTCACAAGTGAGGCACCTAAGGCTTTCAACGCAAACTGCTAATCCCACGGTTTCGAGCAAATTACCGGAAAGCACACTTATTTAGCTTCGAAGCGATTTTTTGTCGTGTATTTTTTCTTCATAAATATTGGGTCTCGGAAATTGGAAGGAGAGGACTCCAGTAGAAGGGATGCTCCGTTCGCATATTATACTTTGAAGAGGAGTGAGAGGAATTTCAGATCAGCAGAGCAGGGAGATGGGCGTTGGAGGGAGGAATATAAGGTAAGAGGATGGGAAATGCGGTGTATGCGGAATTGAAGGAAATTCAAACGGGAGAAAGGGGTTGCTTCGCTACTCGGGGGGGTTGGGATGGATTGCTGGGGGAGGAGTGAAGAGAGGGGTAAGTTAGGGGAGAGGTTGGATAGGGTCGACGCCAGAATAGCGATGGGTTGGATCTAGAATGATAACCCGGGAACACGATAACATGTTACCTCCTCAGAGGATGCATCGTTCTAGTGTCTCAAACAGCCTATTTCAGTCGGACTTGTTTCTCATTTCGTCGAAACGATTTTAAATGTGTTTCAATGGTATTCCCATTTTACACTCTCTCCAGGAAAGGCTAGCCAATGAAGTGCAACACTTGGTTAAATCTCTGAAACGAAAAGTAAATTGAAGAAGAGCATTACTCCAATTTTTCTATAAATTCGATTTATATTTCTATTTTTTACGCTCTTTACATTTTCGATTCCATTGCTTGAAATGATATCTTTTGAATATTTTTTTGAAAATTTTAACTCAGAATTTACGCTAGAATCTCACTTTGTTAAACATTTTCACTCAGGAAAAATCTATCAACTCTTATCGCATAGCAAGGGTATGCCAAATTTTATGGTTAATTCGCACGACCATTGCCTTAACTGGGATTGAGCAACGCAGTTTTTTTCTCTATTTTCAAGGTTCACTTTAAATTTTTGGCATTTATTAAATGCAGCATATTTTAAGGGATGTAAATTTAAGTAGATGGAAGATGAGTAGAGGAAGGAAGTGACGCTAGAGAAGCAGGAAACAGCGAAATCGTAAGGGGTGGCGAGAGGATAATATCCTGGAGCAAAGTAGCGTTGTAGTGAGAGATTGTAAAGTATGCCGTCCTGAACGGAAAAATTGCTGAAGGAGGGATGCAAATTGAGGATCCTCGTGGGAGAAGATAGGATAGGATAGAACTGAAGGGGTTTCCGAGGGGTAACGGAGGCCGAGCTGGTATTAGGGGTGGTGTAGATGCTCCAAGGGTAAGGGAAGGAGTTTGATTAATTTATATTGCGTGCCTGACTCCCAACCGCAGGCTCTCGAAAAAGGGTTTCCCTCCCCCACCTTGCCCATATTCCTTTTACCTCTTCATCACCCCGCTACCGCCTCAAGCTACTTCCCCCACCGCTCCCAATCCTACTTCCTACCTCTCGACCTCACTCTTGAATGTCCGCAACCCACCGAACCGTGAGAGGCGACCGAATATGCTGCAGAAGAACTTTCCGCCCTGCAGAGCGGTCGAGGGTGCCGCGATGTTTTTAGGTCGTCGTGTGGCTGAGGTGTGGCGCGGCCTCGAGGAGCGAGCTTCGTCCCGTGGTTGCCTACGCCTCTTCAAAATGCCGCATCGCGGGGAAGTCCACATACCTCACGCCTCTTCATTTTTGCCGAAGCGCGAGGTTTTGGTGAACTCTTCGCTGTTCACGCTTCGTAACCTGCAGAATGTGAACATAATTTTCCCTTCGGCTAGAGTGAATTTTTGGGTTAATATTATGCCCTGTACGCCTGGTGGCTATTTTATTTTGTGAATAGCGATATTATATGCCTGAATAAAAAATTTTCCTACTTTTTAAATGTTTCAAACGTATTTGTTTCTTCATTTTTTATACGAATTGACCAAACTATACCGTAATTTCAGAGATGCAGTATAATTCTATAATAAGAAAATATCGGGCCTTTTTGATGGGAGTCGACAATGTATGATCCTTACATGGTGTTAAAATATATATATTTATTCAAATTTGTGTGATTTTTAAGATTGTGTGCTAGTTTTTATACTTTATGAGAATGAAACGACTTTCATTGGAATGGTCATGAAATATATGTAGCATCTTGATCCCACAGCGTCACTTTGGTTCCATTTAAATTTGGGTGCAATTTTACATTCTTGTAATTATGCAGTTGATGTATTTGTTTTCATTAGTTCCTTGACGCAATTTTCATTATTAAATTGCTTCAATGCGGTGGGGGCAGTTTGACTTTTCCATATGAGCAAGATGAATTTTGAAGGAGTTCTCGGAGGCCACGATGGACCAAAGTTTGCATAACATTGTCTTCCGTTTCCTCTCTCAGATTTATTAGGTATGTACCAGAGACTATCACTCTTTCATTCCGTTCATTTATTTCATAATCTTGCGCTGAGTTCCGTAATGATTTCTATCATTTCGAATTCGAGTCTCACGAGAACAATAGTCGTTAGCCTTTTTTATCGTAAGCTCATAGTATTCAGTCAAGATACACACTTATCCGAAGCCCTGGATACGGCTTCATTCTTGTACCATCCGATTGTTTTTTTTTCCTTTATAGCCACTCTTTTTCCCCGAGCCTCCTTCCGTCTTCTGTCCACTTCTATTTGATTTCGTTCACTTCTTTTTCGGTGACCTCGCCTCGCCTCTCATATACTTTCTCTCCTCTTGTCTTCTCTCGTCTGACTTTTCCGCCGCTTCGGTGCAATGCAGTAAGCGACTTCGTGCCCCGAATTCGCGATCATTTTTCTTTTTTTTTGTGAAACTGCGAGATGAGATCTTCTTCTCTACTTCCTCCTCGGCACCGTGTTCATTTTCCTCATTTTTTTCTTCCTTTCCGATCTCTTTGTTGTGGAAATCTATTTATTTATTTTCTGGCCGCTTCTCTTTTGTATCATTACGTTTCTTTTTCCGAATTCTCGTGGCGCTTCGAGTCGGATGCCCAACTCGTTGCGGGACTGGTAAAAATGCCGAGAGTAAAGGGGTCTATCGCGGATGGAAGGTCGAGGGATGCTATACGAAGGACGTTTCCCGTCCTTAATGTCGTTTGCAGTGAGCCTTCTTCTTCTCCACCCCTTCGATGATGAGGTTAGCTTCGTATTTTCGTCCTGTTCTGGTGGCGTATACTGTCCAAACTGTCTTAAGCCGTCGAGTTCAAAACTTCCATTTTAGTGTAAGACTAAAGATGAATCGGAGGGAAAATCTAAAGAAAAACGCATAGAAGGGAACGCGAGTCATGTTCTTGCTTACCATACCTCCAGGAAGTATTGGAATCCACTTTGAAAACAATTTTCAATTTTGCGGAATCTGGTTATTATCTGGCATGCAATACGTATTACGTACAACATTTCAAGAGGATTGCAGTATGAATGGTTTTCAGTTATTTTCCTTGATTTGGTGTCAGGAACCAGTGCCGAATTCTTAATTGAATAGAATTAACGGGAATGTATGCACTGATCATTTGCAGGCAGATTTGTGAAAAGGTAGCTGGAGATCTCCCATTAAGGTGTAATGATATACTTCGTAAAGAAAGAGCAATTTGTTTCAGTGCTAACAAAATGGAAATATTAAATGTTGAATATACTTCGTTACGACCATTGCAACCAACTTTAATTATTATTTTGGAAGTTACAAGTATATAAGAGTCCTTAGTAACCATGAGGTACCCTATAATAAAAATGCTTGCGTCATGATGTGCAGCTGTGAAGTCCAAAACAGAAAATACCTATTCGTCAGTGTCTTATAACTATCGCTTTTATGTGCGTCTTCAATGCTACCAAAGCCATGGGAACTTCTTTTCTCCACGTGAAGATATGTTACTGTAGTTTATATTAGTTCAACGGTTGTGTACCTAAGCAAAAGCTTTGATAGTCCCGAAGATATAATTAAAAACTGTTTATCCAAAAGTTCTTCTTAGTTGACTCCGTTTTGGAGTCATAGCTTTATTTTCCTTAATTAATTTTTCATACTCAGCCATCTTCCCGCTAACCTTTCGATAAGGGTGGTTACTGTCACAGTAATTCTTACCCCAAATGCAACCTTCGCCAGAAGCCATCTTTCCCCGACAAATTAGTGCCAAAACTCTTTCATATATTCCCAAAATGGTTCAAATGAGTAGCTAGTCAGAGGTTCAAAGCGGATCCAAGTTACGAAACTTTGTCTTCATCGGCGTGATGTGACGAATGCCGATGAGCCTCGCAATTAATCAGCCATTTAACCATACCTCTTGATTTTTTCATGATTAGACCTTTTAAGGTTTTCCAGCACAGAGTTTTTCCCTCCACCTTTCCATCCATCCCTCTTTTTCTCTCTCCGGTGGATGTCTCCCCGCGTGTGACCCGTTGCCGAAGCGACGGAGCCACCGTTTTCCTTTTCGGGCTCCCGTGACTGCGTCTCAATTACTCTTCCCCAAGTTTCTTGGTGGGGGCCGCACCGTTTTGGTTAGCAGAGGGACGTAGAGGAGCATAGTAAGGAGACTCATTAAGAGGTCTTCCGAGGCATACCCTTCCACAAGACCGTCCTCTCTTCTGCCTTTAAAAACCTCCTCCTTGGCTCCCTCTCCTTCACTTCACAGCCTTGAGCCCACACAGTCCTTTTGCGGAGTCGAGAAACTTGGCTCCGAACCAATAATCACGGTCTGTGTTACTAGCCCTTAATCCCTCCTTCTCCACCCTCCGTCACAAGGACCCCCGCCCGGCTCCTGCCTTGCATATATCCGTCGTCGGTGTAGCCAAGCGGGTCTGTGAGGGCGGCAGCGAAGTTTTGCGCTTGCCGAACATAAAGTATGCATGCCCGTCTTTTTTTTCATCTCCTCATCATCTTCTCCTTGACTTCATTCCGCCAGCCTCCTGGTCCCTCTCCGTATGCCTTTCCTAAAGTCGTTGCTCGTTACGAGTGAGGACATAGTATCGTAACTTACCTAAATACAATTTTAAAGTTTCGCATGGCGCAGTTTGTTGTTAGTGTTGTTTTAAACATGACTAGAATTGCAACCGATTCCGTTATATCCACGATAATTTTCCTGACTTGATATTAAGATGTTCTAAGGGATACATTCAGTACTCCTTTCATTTTTTGACCACACACCTGAAATAATTTACATGTCAGGACTTAAAAAAATTAAAATGGAAAGTTGATAAAGTTCATCATATCCGTTGAAAATAAGTCTCTGTAAATGATAAATTTATTTATTTGTTTATATATTTATGTCCATGCCATCGAAAACAGCACTCGCTGGCCTTCTACATCAGGGTTAATTAAAGATTTCAGCAATTACATGTGCACTATCAACCATGCCCTGGATAGGGGAAGCCTACCCTGGCGGGACTCGAACCCGTGACCTCTATTTTGGCGGGCGAGGACCTTATCCCGCTACCACCGAAGCTGTAAAGTTATCCTAAGGGATCGAGGGTTTCAATTATCCCCTAGTATATCTATAGGATAGGTATATATAGTCTATGAGGGTATCAACAGGTAAAGTTGAGAGTGAAGTGAAGCATGCATATGATCGTGATGAACTCTATTCCTTGAATGCTAGAGTCCTCTAAGGTCTTTATATTTATCAGACAACAGATTTGAAGCATTATTTTGTGTATGGCAGTCAAACATCCACCATTATATCTTTGAATAATTGATACCTTCAAATATAATCCAGTTCAACTCATAAAGTTAGAGTAGACATGACTTAAGGTTAAGTTACGTTGTAATTTTTTGACGAGGAAGGATCCATGTCCTCTTCAAACTTGTCTTCACTTATTCCACTCCTCCCTCGTTGCATGCACGGTTCTCAAGTCTCGAGTTTTTTTTTTCATTTTTATTCGCTACGTAAGTCTCTCTTCCCCCGGGTGCCCATCCACTCACATCTGCCGAGCGTCCTGTGAAGCTCCTCTATATATTTAAGCGAGAATTCGCCGGTAATTAGCGAGAGGGTATATCTTCGCCGAGGAAAGTTTTCGGAGTCTCGACGGTGAAGCATTACGTGTGCGGAATCCCTACTCCTGCTGCTTTGATTGAGCCGTGCGGGGAGTAATTAGGCTAACGCTTCCGGTGAAGTTTAATCATTAGCATCGCTGTAGTAATTGGAATTAAAAGTAAATCAAAACGGAAAAGTTAAATTTTTGTTTACTTTCTTCACGGCCGTCTTTTCAAATTTCACGCGAGAAAAATCCTTGGGAAAATATTCACAGGTTAATTTACACACAGGTTGTTTCTCAATTTAATATTAATTTAATCAATTTATGTACTTCTCTGCACAAAATAAGATTGTGACTGATTGGCCATATTAAATCCGGATAGTGGAAATGAATTTATTCGTATTTAGTTCTATTAATTAACTTATGTATTAAATACATTTCACAACATTTTTTACCATTACAAAACAAATATTTTATGAACTTTTAAGCCTATAAAATTTGCCATTTTGGTCATTTCACTGTCTGAAAAGACAAAGTAATGTCACCGTGATGGTGACACATTCGTTCTTGCATTTTTGCTACAATTTTGATTGTATTTTCCGTCACTGGAGTCTTCATTTAATTTTATCAATGTTTGATGGAGGTCCTATAGTGATCTTATCAGTGACTAACTTGTATTTTGTATATCCTATTAAAATTATGGTAAATTTACATGTACGAAAATTTGCGTGAAGGTATTTCACTCATGCTTACCTGACTCATTAGCAATATTTTCTTTATTTTTGAACACCCTGGTGTAACGCTATATGCGCTTAAAAGATTACAGCGGATTTTTAATGTTTGGCATTCGAAACAGGTATCATTAAACCCCCATTACACCGGATTCTAACATTATTCTGAAAGGTGATTGTGGAAGACAATCTCAAACTAGAGGGCGTACACCACTTATCCCGAAGAAATAATCTTCTCCCGCGGATTTGTTGTCAATCGCCCAGTAATTTAATCAGAAGCTTGTTTTAGTTTACGCAACACATTTCTCGTGACGAAAATACCTTCACAACCTAGCTGCGTACCTTAATTTCACCTGGTTTGCACTACTCCTGGAGGAGTCATGAACAACCCTCCTTTTAAATCTCTCAGCTACTCGTCAGTGGAGCACTCGAAAATTTTCATCCCCAAAGATTGTTCCTCGCCGCACACGATTCAGCCTGCGTTTCTCCTCTCGATCTGGGGGATTTTTTTTTCATTTTTTTTTAAACCCTTTTATTCCCCGGCGCTCTCCTCCCGCACCATCGGTGAAAACGATTCGAAATGAGATTTTTTCTCCCGACAGGATATGACCCCGAGGAATAAGATCCCACCCCTTCCCCCACTTCTCCTGTCCACGGGAAAAAGGCAAACGGAATGCAAGCAAAATTCCGGTCGCGAGGGGAAGGGAAGTGGAGGTGGGCTTATGACGGCGGAATCGGAATAGCAAAACGAAAAATTGCCCTCAAAAGGAATGAGGGAGTCTCGGAATCGGCCCTTCTTTCTCTCTAGCGGCTCGATCTCTCTGTCTTTTTTTATTCGCGTGACGAGTGTGCTGCTCTGGCGGTGGTGAAAAAATGTCCATATTGCTTTCTCGGACCGTTCCTCCCTCTCTCTCTCTCCAGAGCCTCTTCAGCGAAGGCGGTGCAGGGCGCGGAGGATGGTAGCGTTGCAATTTCGTCCGTATCTCTCTACGGTTCTTTTTTTTCTCCTCTTTTCCACTTTTTTAATAGGAAGCTATCGTAAAGTTCATTCCTCCCGGATTCAACGCATTTCTGTTTCCGCATTTCGTCCAGTCGTTTCCTGCAGTTAGGGAGGAGGGAATGGGATGCATGCATTGGGTGTAAAATTTGCATTCGATGAGACGAAATTGTGGTGCACCCGAAGTTATAACTTAAGTGCATTACACCCTGGTGTATAGACCAGTATCGGAGGTTATAAGGTGGTAAGAGACATGGGGCTCTTGATACGGTTTTCTCAGCAGTCCAATGTGTAAATCTGGTTTCACCTCGTGAGAATTCAAGGTGATAGATCTATGTTCTTCTTATTCTCTTCATTAATGCCAAGTTGGCGGTTTTATCTCAAGGTTACGTAATCGTATTTTGGAAACTTAAAATCACTAACTTCTAGCTTAGTAGGTGATTCTCCGTTATCTTCACTATCTTTCATTTCTTGCGGCGACTTTCTCAAAGTTGACATGTTTTTAAAATTGATAAATTTTTACTTCGACTGATGAATTATATTGTTTACTTTGCGCATCCTGGTACTCCCTTTTTGTGCCTAATTGTGTGATTTAATGCGTAATTTATTTAAAACTCGATTGTTTCAGGCTTTACTTTGTGAAAATCCATTGTACACAATAAAAAGTTATGGCACTTTTTCCACAATTTATTTAGCACGACCGGTTTCGTCGCTTAGGCGACATCTTCAGGTACAACGAAAATAACGATTTCTGTACCTGAAGATGTCGCCTCTGAGACGAAACCGTTCGTGCTAAATAAAGTTTGTGAAAAAGTACCATAGCTTTTTATTGCGTAATTTATTTGATATCTATTAATTTAGATTCAGCTTTTCCACGATAAGAGACCTCGTCTTTATTCCGAGGGCAATCGACGCCTGGTTAAACAAGATATCCATCTCCACTCGCACCAATTTATCTAACCCTTTGACGACCCGTGCATTGAAAGCGGCGTCTCACTTACCAGAATATCCGTGCTCGCTCTCTCTCTCGTCTTCAGCTATTTTAAACTTCGCCCCGTTGTCGTTTCCCATTTACCTCGGAAATACTTTTCCGTGAGTGCCCTCGCTCGTGATTAACCCTGCGGCGCGGGACCAGACGAGTCTCGGATCCGACCGGGAACGGAGCAATTACGCCCTTTGTTCAGCGGAATGTGTATGAAAAGCAGCGAGGGAGGAATGTGTCTGCCGGCGCACTTTGCTCCGAGAAGGATGACGCACCCTTCCCCACTGCGTGAAAGGCCACGGGTACCTACCTATCTCCCTCCCGCATCACGCTGTCGGTGGCGTCAGATATATACATGAGGCTAATTTGAGGTCTTTCAAACGTGTCCCTTCAGACTGAAACCCCTATCTCTTCTTTCCCACGTTCGTTTTTCTTCCTATTTCATTCCGTTCTTCCGGATGTCCTACCCGAACCTCATCTCCGCTATCCCACCAAAGGGTGGGTTGCATTCATTTTTGCTCATACCGCTCCCGCATATTTTAGTCTTTTTTTAATGTTTTAAGGGTTGCAGTAGGGTGTCTCCGGTGACACCTACTTGGTTAGAGTCTCACAGCGCTCTCATTACTTCTGACTAGTGGATCTGTTGCCTGCCGTTCCTCAGTAGCGTCCCAACGTGGTTAGGACTGGAGCTCAATATGGAACTATGTATTCACCACTGTTTTCATTCTCTACCTATGACTGTACTTGATATCTTTCACATATATTTAAAGAGACTTTTCTATTCCCTCATTACGAGTGATGCATTAAATTTAAAAAAAATTAATAAATAAAAAATTAATATTATAAAATTGTATTGAATATTTTAAAATTGTGAGTCATCATCGCAAAATTTAAGAGAGGATGGCTGACTTTTAATGGGCCCCAACGGAATGCGGCTCCTGAGGTGGACCACCAAACGTCAACTCTACAACCATTCATAGCCATTGCTTTAATTTATGAAATTTCTCCCAATCAAATATTTGGAAAATGGGTGGATTCCTATCAATAAATATTGGCTAAAATGCAGGCTAAATGTTTTCTATACCTTAATCATTGCGTTGTGCCTTATAAAGGGCGACTAAGAACAGATTCCTTTTGTCGGATAGGACGTTAAAATGCGGTTCGGATCCTACAATTAGCTGAATGGACGTTGACCTCTACTCTTCCATTTCAACTTAGATATTTTATTTCCAAACATGGGTATCCTGTCCCAGAAGTATGGGCTATCTTTTACCCATTGGCTGCCTTTCCGTGATATTTACTATGAAAAGGCAATTTTTGTTTTAATGGTAGGAAAAAAAATTGGCGAAACATTTCAACCATCTTTCGTATTTACCTCATCATTTACTCGTATTTTTATTTCTAGAAAAGGCCTCTTTTTGGAGAGAACTTTTTATGCGCTAATTGCTTTTTTATGACTTAGAATAGCAAATTAGCGCCTTCAATAACATTTTCAGTTCGTCGATCGCTCTCAGAGTCTCGCCTGTATGTGTTTTGTCATTTTCGGGAGATAAAACGCAGGAACATTTTTCCAAGCCTTGTTATTTAAGCCCTTCCTCGAATAGGGGAAGCGCCAATGTTATTTAATCCGTGCGACGGGTGGTTGCGCTAATTACTTTTCCAGTTTTGATCCGAGTTTTATTTTTTTACTGCGTGAGGTTTTCCCCTGATTGGAATCTATTTCGCGCGATGGAAAGCAAATAGAAAAACAAGTTTGCGGAAAGAGCAGCTAGAAACGGCCCGAGCTGCTCCAAAGCTCACACGGGTTGCGTTTGCACGGTCAACTCTCGGTGGCTGGATTCCCCGATGATTTGTTCGTTAGGCATTGGCGAGAGAAACTCCTCGTTTTGAATGAATCCGCTGGATTTCCAGACGTCTAGTTAGCGCGATTCACAACTCACGGCTATTAGAGGAGAAATGTTTCACTCTCCGAACTGCCGAACTGTACCCTTCCTTGCTGTTAAATCTCTTTGTTCTAATTCAGCCTTAATTGCCTCGGTTTTCTTTTCCGGCAGGCTTAAGAGTTTTTTTTTCGAGCATTTTCAATTAATTAAAATATTTTAGCACGGCTAAGAACCATTCATTATTAGAATTTTAGGCGCAGGAAGCCAACCTATGAATTTTCATTCAATTATAAAGCTGTAATCGTTATTAAAAAAAAAAGAAGTCAACGCATCGTATTAGATCCAATCTTCTGGTATAGTGGAAGTTCGACATATTTAAATAAAAGGTCGTTACTGTTTTTCACAATCAATTTAATGCGTTTAGATAATTGTGGAAAAGTGCGACTACCTTTAATTTCAAAAGGCAAAAAATTAGAAATCACACATCGTATCATCAAATCATAGTCATGGTTGCATTTTGAATTATTTACTGATAATAGTTGTATTCGCATTTCTTTATTCACTTCTTTATTGAATTCATAATTATTGAGGACACTCGAATATTTCTTGATATTGAGAAATATTAATACTTCAACATCTCTCAGGAATTCTTTTTCCCCCTCAGGCCATCCCGTTCAAGAGTTGCTATCGGTCGTATTTTTTTCATATTTAAAATAACATTACACGCGGAGAAAAAAGCTTACTGGCAATTTCCAAACTGGCAATTCAAATTATGAAGGTAATAGTGTGTGGGCTCCGAATGGAAAGAGGAGAAAAGCGAAAGAGCCCCGTGTCAGAAGAGAGCAGGAGGCAATAGGGTTTGGTCCGTGAGCTGTAGTATGGTGTGGAGAATGGTTTGGCTTCGGGGGATGGGGTTGGGGATCAAGGGATTGGACAAAAAGCCACTCGATTTCTGAAAACCGCGGAAATGTCGCCCGGGCGTCGGCAGGTCGTAGGGGGGCCTTTTCGCTTCAGATTCCTCTGTTTGACCTTTTTGTTTCTCATCGGGTCTGCGAAGCGTGACGTCCAAGCGAACCACCCTCTCCGTCCCCATGCCTACCATTCCTCTCGTCACTCTCCATACTTGCCCAAACTCTCTCTCACTATCATTCTCTCCCCTGAAGCCCATGTCTCCGACCCCATGGCTTCAAAAACCCTTTCTGCCGTTTCCCTACATGCCACACTCCGCCCCCTTTGGAAAACTTTCCTCCGGCTCAACATGGGGAGTATTTACTCCAGAACTAAGTCCGGCGTTACCTCCTCCTCTTCCTCACCCCCGTTCTCTTTCATGGTGTTTTTCGTGCCAGAATTCCTTTCCCGAAGCGTTCCCGGAAATTTTAATCCGACTCTCGATCCCGAAGGAAGCTTATCTGGTATCTGGGATATTGTTATGATAAAACTCTTATTGTTATTAGTAGAAAGTAAAGCTTTTGTTTTTATCCGTACCCCTCCGTGGATTGCTTCGCGTGAATTTTGAACAATTAGAGAAGATTTTTTGGGAGCGCTCAGTCCTGGGAGATTAAAATAATTATCAACCATGCCCATAATGGCTATGAAATTTAATGAACTGAAAATTTTCTGAAATGCATATTTAAGTCTCGTTTTCATCCGTTTTCCGGCAACATTTTCAGTATTTTTCCCGTTTATTCTTTTGGCTGCTTGCCCTATAATTTTCTAATGAAATGTAGGGAAACATAAACCAACCTAATCTAAGGAAAATTGTGACCAGAGAAAGTGACCCAAATGGCTTTTCCTCGATAGTATAATTTACAAGCATAGATATGCAGACTATGGCTCTAAATTTCAATGGGACCTAATCTGGGTTCATAAAATACGAGGTGTTTTTATTTAACTCTTAATTATTTATTTGACTTCTGCTTGGACCCTCGTCGCTTGGACGTCTCTATCCCATAACGTGGATGCCGAGAGCGTTTATGATTGAGTTATGAAAAAAAAGTTCTCAAACTGTCTCAAATTTGTTCGTTATACACGAAAATTGTAATATCAAGAATACCAAGAATATTTGGTGATTCCCTCTATGGAATCCTCCTAAAGCTCGGATGGTGTGAACGCTGGACTCAATGTGACGGTGTAACTCAGTGAGTACTCCATATTTTGTTTAATGAGGTCGGCAGTAATACATTTGATTTTCCTCGAACTATTACGGTAACGCATTACTCCCACTCGCCTAACTTTTGTGTAACGAATTATGCCCTTATAAATTTAGATTTCGTATCGAAATTTTAATGGGATATGGAAATGACAACATTTCCTTTATCTAAACTTAGAAAATTTAACCTCCGAATTTTCCCATTTGTAAAATTACCATTCTTGACAGACGGACTGATGTTGACGAAGTTCTGCTCTTTGACTCACTCAGCGATTCAATCCGAGGTTCGGTTTGGATAGGTAAGGGTAGTAGTCAATCCTAGACTTCAGCAAAGGCGTTGGAATGTCACAAATTCAGGGGACGAAGAGGCCGCGTAGCACTTCGAGGATTTTATTGGGAGAATTCTCAAGGCCTAATCGGGGATTATCCTCTTTATCACATTAAAATTACAATATGATAATGGAGTTTTGAATGAGTAATTCGTCCCTAAAAAGGCAAAATTCGACCGGTCGTGCGGGAGTGATTTGTTCACTTAACGACACTAATTCCCTGAATCCTATTCGAAGTTCGTCTGCCTGGACTACACTCCCTGAGACTTCAGGTTTTCGGGAATCGGGAAACCAAGCCTTGTCGCCACCTCGGCGACACTGCCTAAAACCCACCACCTGCCTTACACCCCTCCGGCACTTTCCCCACCCCACCCACCCTCGTGTCATACAGGGTCCGCCGGCTCTGCTCCGCGAAGCGTGTGTATCCCTCACCCTCCCTTCATCCACCCCCGAACGCTATTCAAAGTGACCTCTCTCTCTGAGCCTTCCAATCCACCCTTTCTCCCTTCTCGTTTCTAACACACTTCCTCCTCTCTCTTTCTCCCACGTATCCCATCAACCAACTCTGCACCACATCCCACGAGCGCGCATTACACACCATCGCTTCTTTCCCGAGCCCCGATCCCCATGAGCTAACTACGTGCCGCCAAAGTCCACTCTCCTTACTCGGAGCGCGGGACAGAGCAGTCGTCTCCATGGTGACTAGTAATGAGCTGGGTTGTAATCTTCCGGTGAACTGTGGTTTGGTGTGGGTCTTTTCGGACGGGGTTAAAGGAGGTAGTTAACGTGCCAAGGGCTTCTCTCTCTCAGGTCTATGACTAGATGAGCGTGATACAGTTCATCGGAAGACCCTTAACCGCCTGCATTTTTCCTGTCGTCTACGCTCCGCGCAGGGTGTTGTTGTCGAGGGTCGAAGCGTCGTGACCCACGCTTGGCTTCCTAATGTAGAGAGTGTTTCTTGGTTAATGATATCCACGGTCTGTAAACGGGGAGAATCTAGACATGCCGGAAATTCTACTCTACAGAGCCCTATTATAAATGAATTTCCCGTGCTTTTTAGGTGCATCTAGGCATAGATCTACCTGGTGCGAGCCAATTTAGTCACTATCATAGTTTTCTGTACATTTATAATGCAACGAGTTTTTTCGCTAGCTGATCCACTGGGATTATTCAGCAGGTGCGAGGCAACACAGACTCACTTTAATGGAAAGTTGTTCTCGTTTTTCAATATACATAGCCATATTTATAGGCGTCTGTTTTCTATTTTCAACTAACGATAATTACCGTCTTCTCACTCGAACATTTTTGGCCCGAGGCAATTAAAAATGTATATTTTTCAAACTTGGGATTTCAACCTCTATTTTAACTCTTAGAACTGTAGATAATAATGCAAGAGGGTAGACGTGATGTGAGTGTCACTGAAGCTAAGGGCAGTTGTAAAAGTTCATTGACAGAGGGGGCTGAAACTGGTTACTGGTTTGAAATTCTCGATAATTCTTGGCAGCAAAATATTTTTTTCAAATTCCTTGACAGGGTTCATGCATCTATCAGATGATGTTTTTTAGTGAATACCAATTTTATTTGAATGCCAATTATTGCTTAGGAAGTCCAGAAGGGTACGGTAAGGTATCAAATTTGGACATTTTCAACCATAGAAAAAAAATGTCTAACTGTATTAATGTCTAATTAACTCTCTAATTATTCATTCTCCATGTTGGCAGTTTTTCCCCAGTATTATTTTGAGGATGCTACAGAAAAAATTATTTCTAACAGAAACTTCTCCTTACTTTTAAGTTAACTCATCCTATATGTTGTTAATTATAGCATTTTTCTTCCCAATATTATTTTGAGGATGAAATAAAATGGAAAATTCTCTGCAGTGCTCTGCGGAGGGCTGTTTTGAGGCGTTTCTGCGAGTTTCCATGGGGTGTGGATGGAGGAGTTTTGTGTTAATTAGTTCTGCAAAATGCGATCGCGGTCGTGCACTTGCGGGGATTCGGGAGGCCAAACTAACCGACTTCAGTGACGTCCCACGGCTCCGATTACAAACCTCGGACAAAGTTACTTCATTTGCAAAGTTGCCAAACCGGGAACTGAAGGGATTTTTTGTGCTAATTATGAAATGGCGCAAAAGATGGGTTGGGGCTTAAAGTAGAGGGTCTGCAATCATACGGCATTATACCGCTATTTTTAAGACCTTTTGGTAGTGACCGCAAAAAGATGGCGAGAGAAATGAAAGCGTAATGTTAACTCTTTACATATACGATATCAATCATTAGTACTCATAGTTCCTTTTTCTTTGACCTCTCTTTTCACACCATAGCCTTTTTCCTTTGTTTAGTCCTTTGTCTGTGAGATCTAATACACTTGATCGTGACATTTTAAATAACACATTTTTATTTCAACTTTAAGTTTATTTGTGTAGTGTAATCTGTGTGTCGGTACTTTGAATCCTAGGTAATTCAAGACTGATTTTTACGATTTTTATCATGGTAATTATCCAAAGTTTCAAAGTAAGTTGAGACACAGCCTTTAAAAGCTTAAATTATAAGCTGATTACATTCCTTATAATCGTTCGTCCCATTATATGAATCTGCTACCAAAGTATACTGGCTCATTTACTATTACTTTAGGTTAATCTCATTTTTATGGGTTGCTAATTTCTTTTCTTTTTTCGACCTTTTCAGGGACATGAGCCACAACGAGCTGGTGGTCATCGCGAGAAAAACCTTGCGTGGAGTGACGGCGCTGAAAAACCTGTGAGTGCATCACCAGTAACAGTCTATGGATATATTTAAAAAAAATAGTTTACAGTAATTCAAATATAAAATATTTTGCCCAAAATAATTTCCAAATATATTACTTCTATAGTTATTATTCCTTACTAATGCAAGGCTACCTAGATAAATATTTTCGAAAGACATAAATATTCGTCTCTTTTAATTTAGTGGCAAATTTTTGTTTTCGTAAATTATCACTCTATTCAAAGATCTCTCTGATTTGCATTGGGTTCAATGATTTAAATGGATACTAATTCCCTGCTAGGTAAACTTTCAGTCATAATTGAATATGTAAAATAAAAATATTGCACTGCATTGAGATTTTTATAATCTTAAGAATGTACAACCTAAAATAATGAGTATTATATCTATCAAAAGGATCAGTAGCTTTCACCAGTATTTTTAAAATTTCAGCCAACTGGACAGCAACCAACTAACCTGTATCGATGAGGCCGCCGTTCGTGGATTGAAGGATTTGGAAGTCTTGTAAGTAGCACATAATTTTTTTCCGGTGTATTTAGTTGGCCTTAAATATGGAATTATCTGGAAACGGAATTATTAAATCACTTTCAATTTACTAGTCTTAGTAAATGAATGAATGTTTTGTGTAGGTAATATACCCCTAATTGGGAGCTAGGAGTTTTTCGGTCGATGAGGCATTGAGATCGTACGGGTTGACGATAGATAGATATAATGAATATCCTAGAGTTTTGGAATTTTAGAAAAATTGGCATCTGTCTTGAATTTGTAATTCTATAGCATAATTTCACACTTGTTTATGGCTTCAATAAGTTAAACAGTTTGCACAAAATATCCACTTTAACTTAACGCTTCTACCTAGGAATGTGGAACATGCCAAATAAGTACAACATACAAATACTTGGTGGCTGTACAATGTACTTAAACGTATTTATATTTACTCAATAAAATAGTGTTTAGCCTATTTTTTTATAACTACTGCAAATAATAGGCATCCGTTCGAATTTTGGGCCTAGAACCGATCATTTGGGTTTAGTTCTGAGTTCACAGAATGAAAATCTCTTACCAACCTGTTGTGATGATTCACTTGTGGGTTCTTTGCTTTCCTCCAGGACCCTGAACAACAACAACCTGACGTGGCTGGGCCGGGAGCTGTTCGAGCACATGTACCGCTTGAGAGTGCTTCGGCTCGGTGACAACAGCTTCGCGTGTGACTGCCGCCTCTCGTGGTTGCCGCGCTTCCTGCGCCGCTCCCCGGCGGCCGCGTCCCGTCCTCCGCCCGCCGCAGCCGCCCTCACCACCATCGGCGCGCCCGCATCCTCCATGCCGCTCGCCACCAGCCCTGCGTGGTCCGCACCCCGATGCGCCTCGCCCAACCACCTCCGAGGGCACGCGATCGCGGACCTGCACGAGGCCGAGATGAAGTGCTCCGGTGAGTCACCCAATGCACGATTTGATTATTTTCAAACATTTGGGCGCTCTCGATTTAACTTATTCATGTGAATCATGTAAACCTACTAAAGAAAAAAATTATATGCTCTACTACTTTTAGTGCTCAGTTATCACACTCAGTGGCGCAGCGAGGGGGGGTTTTGTGGGTGAACCCCCCCCCCCTCAGAGCTCAGTGAAATGCTTAAGTTTAATCCATTTTACTTAATTGGATTGATATTACTAATAGAATAGTGTAAGGATTAATAAAATATCCCGTAAGCCGTAAAACTCACCATTTTGAACCATTTATCTTAAAATTACGCAATTTATTAATCTCGCATCTACCGCTTATCCTGGTGGGTATTCCACACCCCCAAACACTCCGTAATTAGTTGCACCCGTTGCACCTAAACCCCCCCCCCCCCCCCAGCCTCAATTCCTGGCTGCGTCCCTGATCACACTTACACTTATTTCTAGAAATGTATATAGGAAGCTAAGGCTATCGATAGGTGAAACATCATTAAAAATGGATTGGGGAATCGATTCTAATTGAATCATATGCATCTAGAGAAGAGGAGATTTATACGTTTATCATCCGAACACTTTTCAGCCATACAATGCTCCCTAGGCAAATTTTCACCTGATTAGCATACTTTGAAGGCGAAATTGCAATCCAGTGACAGGGTATTTCGTTTTATTCCCGCATCTTGAGGCATGTTGTTCTGATTAGGAATGATCTTCAATAGAAATTGGGTGGGAGTACATGAAAAGGATGGCCCTAAATGAGATAATAAGATTTTTTTATGTAGGCTCAGGGGCGGATCCAGGATTTCTTTCTGGGGGGGGGGCACAAGCAATGCCGATTCCAAGATTTTGTTCTGGGGTGGCACACGGATACCTCGTAATACAAAACGAACGCAATGATAATACGACCGTATTACAAATCTTGCATATTTTTTAGGGTCTGGGGGGGGGGGGGGGCACGTGCCCCCGTGCCCTCCCCCTAGATCCGCCTATGTGTAGGCTGATTTGCTTAAAAATCTTTTATGCGATGAATATCATTCTATGAAAAACAATTCATCACCTCATTTTCTATTATTTATCTAAAAAGTCTTTGCCTTTTTAATAGCTGCCTACATGAAATGGATCACTGTGCCTTGAGGAAGTAGAGTAGGTTATTATCCATCTTTAATTACTTTTAATTCAGAGATGGAAAGTTGAGGATGTTGAAAATTTTCTACAAGTCCATTAATAAGTCGATGAAATGGGCTTTGTTTAAATTAAATTCAGAAGTAGAATTTTTATTAAATACGCTTTGCATTTACTCGACGATTTATATCTCCTCCTCAAAAGAGGCTTCTTGCAATTTTTATCCAGTCACACCGCGTCGAAGGGGAATGAGCTATCTGCTCGATACCTTACACCGACCACTTACATGCGCTTCGTCTTCCACCGCGGCGTTGCAGCAAGACGGATTCTTGCTTCATCAAATTCCGCTCACAGACGTACCTCTTCTCATCCCGGCGTTCCCTCAACATACACACTGGAAACGGTTAATTTATTCGTTAGAGAGGGAGAGAGAGAATGGGGGAGATGAGTTCGAGAAGTCCAACGTACCGTGTGGAAATGTAAATCGTATTCAACAGGTAAAGTAGGGACTTAAATGCTCCTACCCTCCCACCACCGCGATCGTGAATGGTGAGGTGCGTGGGGCATGCCGCCCGCCTACGGGAGCGAAGGAGATGGGAAGAAAACCTAATGCCGCAGAAATTGAGACGTTTGGGTGTTGAGTGGAAAAGGGAACATGAGGCATTAATGGTCTCCATAGAATCCTATCGAGAGGAATATTCCTCCCGGGCTCTTACTCGTGGGGAAATAGATGCGACAAAAGTGTAGGCGATTTCTGGGCACTGGACCGCAAGATATCTAAAGCGGCTTTGAGACGGGTGCGTTTCATTTTGCCCCTCACCCTTCAGACATTATCTCACGAAACCTTGGTTACCGGTAAAACTCTGCCCCGAGAATGAGTCCCCACAGTCGATGAGCCGTTCCAATGTGTAATAATGGATTCATTCATTCATGATTCATCCGATTAGGAGTGGTTTCAACAAAAGATCTCTGTATGAGCTCAGATTGGGCGTTTATTATGTAAAGACAGCTGTAGGTTCTCAAAAAAAGCATAAAGAAGGTTTGTAGACATGCTTCCCTTTTCCTCATACTACGCAGCAGAGTGAAATTAGGTCTTTTGGTGCTCCACATTCGTAGAGCACTAAGCGCTGTGTCTCTTAAGGTTGCTGCCGTGTCCGTGACAATATATCTGCGGGATTTTCTAAATATTAAATGTCTACCAAATTTATGAGACTGGGTAATTAGCTGGTGTGTCATTGAAGCTGCCTCCTTCCCAATGTAAGGACTGAAATTATTTTAGCGTGTATTTTTTTTGCTTCAAATGCAAGTCAAAGCGTGGAGAATAGGCGTTATGGTATGACCTGAGATTCCTCAATTTAAGGCAGAACCCGAAATTATTGTGATTATGTGAGTTGGGTGGTGATTTGTTAAAATATAGCTCGATGAATTTATGGGCATCAAATTTATCAGATTTAGTAAAACTATTGCATTGTATTCTTAGATCGCGATGTAATTTAGTTCACCGTAAGGTTTATCAAAATAGACCTAGGACATGAGCATCCATGAGTGTATTTTAGTGGGGTGTTTAAGCAAACTAAGTCGCTGAAATGGGTGGATGAAGTTTCCCTTAGTACAGAGTGTACTGTAATGTGGATAATGTTTACTTTGTTTTTTTTATGGCTAAATAGCATGAAGTCGTTAAGCATGTGGATGAGGAGGATTTGAAACATTTTGAGGATTTGTTGCTCAAATGTGCGTGTACTCTAAATATCCATCTTAAGCTAAGCATTTTCATAACTGGTAATGTCTAATTTTATTTTTTGTCGTTTATTCTTTGTTTTAGTTTAATTTAATTTATATGGAATATAATCTATTTTTACAATCAAAACTTGAGATTGTAACCTCCTTATGGTGAATCATTGAGATTAGTGTGCGTTTGTGATAAAATTTGTTCTTTTTAATTCTCTACGCTCCGCGTTTCGCCTTCAATCTGTCTTCTTGTTACCCTTTTATCTCTCTCGCAAAGTCGTTACTCCTCTCCGTCGGCTGCTTTTCAAACCCTCGACGGTACGCCCTGTCCTTTCTCTAGCTTGCAAGAGACCGACGGCGGCGAGGAGCGGAAGTGTTCTTGTGTCCTCGGGTTAAACCCACAATCCCCGCAGACGACAAATAAACCACCGTGACTTGTCCTTTGTCACTCAGGGTGTATCTTGAAAGTCTCTTCGGCTTACACCGTACTTGACCTGGATCAATCTTGCCAAAAATCTCTCTCACGCCTCTCCAAGACTGTTCTCCTGGGATAAGTTTTAGTCTCTTTCTTTAAATTTCACGCAACGTCTCTATGGGTTTGCATGAATCAATATTTTGAAGTGTGATCTTTAAATCCACGCTTGGATATAAAAGTTTTTAACGGTATCGATTTTTCATTTATTAGTGAAGTTAAAAGCAACTGTGTAACTAATGTTTTGAGATGAGAGCTAAACTTTAGCTGAACATTTTAAAATAGTAGTCAAATTTAGTATTGGAAATCATCTAATGCTAGTCATTTTTAAAGCTGCTTGTATCTTCTGAGAACTTAATTTGGTGCACTTAAAACACTTTAATCCTAGCTGACAATGAGACAATGAGTATTATTTTGTAAATGAATTATTCAGCATCTTATTGTGCAAGGATTGAAGTTGCAGCTATATGTTCTCCGACACAATTTGAGCCAATAATCCGGATTGATTGCGAATTCATGTGTATCTAGACCATCATAAGGTAATTACACCCTAGACATTTAACACTTTCCTTAAAAAAACTCATCTATTTTCTAAAGCGGTGGGGATAGGGTGTTCATTTTAGTATGAACCAACTTTTGAATTTACACCGACTTTTTTGATCAACGAGGATTCTAAAAGTTAATTTCAATGGTTTAATTTTTCTTGATAATGGATATTAACAAGGCAAAACCTATATTGGTCAAATAAGAAGTCTTAGGAAATGAACAAAAATTTATATTTGTTATTAATCTTCAAGGAAGATGTTCACATAAAGGATTAGCATTTTTTGTATAAATAATTTAGGAATCACTCTGAATCTCAATGGAAAATATTTATCACTGAAACTAGCCGTAACCTTACTCTGCGAGACCGTGCCAAAATCGTCGTCCCATAATACACGTCTTGCTCTTCTCAACCATACGACTGGATCCCGATCCTCGTATACACGACCACCCATTCCCTCAGCCGTGCTTACACTCGCTGTCATCGGCTTTGTTTTCCAAAGTCCGAACCCCGTCACCCGACCACGGGGACGGGACCATATAGGAAGACAGGCGCGGGGGGCGTCAGAGGGGTGGGGGTAGAAGGAATAGAACGCTTTCGGAAGCATGCTCACCCCGGGGCATGTGCTCTAAAAGGTATTACGAGTGAGCTGAGGAGAAAGGGCGGGGAAGGGAGGTTATATGGGGCGTATTAGAAGACGAGTCGGTGACATCAAGTCTAGCGGAAGGGTGAGCAAAGGGCGAAGTTGCCCCGGGCCTCTTAGGCAAGCAAGAGTGGCTCCCATATAGGCGGGGCTCCCGTGGTTGTCGTGAGAGAGATGAGGGAAGACGATGACGCGGAGCTATCCCTGTCTATCCTCGAAGCGCAGGGGGAAGGGTGAAGGGAATGTAGAGATTGCGGAATATTGGTGAAGCGGAATAGCTTGTCATCGGACGTTGACCAACGGTATAGCCTTTCGAGTAGCACGCTCATTTATATCTTGGAACTTATTGAGTGCTCACTTTCAGGAGAGCAATTTTAAATACTAGGAGTACTGTTTGTATACCTGTATCTTATTTTACCTCCAAAATACTTTAATGTGTTATTTATTTTTCTACGTTGTAGTTGATTTCATTTTAACTTATTTTTTAACGGTTTTAATGAGATTAAAATTGGGGATAAGATTGAGTTTCAGATTCAGTGTACACACTAAAAATTCATGATTTAAATCCCATGCTCTCTACGGAATGCATTTCCAGAGCTCTACTATCCGTCTTCTCTCCCACCAGCCAAAGAATATTCCACCATTCGTCGAAGATGCCACGCTTTTCGATCACTCAATTTCTCTGCCTTAGATTTGATCCAGAAGCTATTTAACCATTAAAATTCCATTCCTAATACTATATGCCTAAAAAATCAAATTTCTTGTGCAATACCTCCTCTAAGCACTTTCGGCTTTTCCGTGTTTTTGAGGGCTTCTTGGGGCGTGTATTTATGTATGATTTAAGTATGTTAAGATTTAAATGTACGTTATATATGAATGAAGCTGTACCGGTTACTCCAGCAAACAATTTTTCCCGTTTTATAAACGTTTTCGGTGTAATGTAATCCTTGAGTGAAATAGAATACTTAAATCTAAAATATTTTTAAGCATGAAAAGTTGAGCATACAAAGGTAAACAGATAAGGATTATTTTTTCTTTTTTGGATACTTCTTTTGCATATCTTGTTTCTACTGTCAATATTTTTCAATCAAGTTACTGTTATTGTGATTATGGCGCTGAGACGCTAGAAACAGCGTACGGTTTTATGATGAAATATCTATGGAATACATAAAGTTAAATCATAATTATCTTTCCCCGTTTGATTAGAATACTCCTAGGTGGAACTCGAACCCTCGACGGTTGGCAAGGGAGGAATCGAAACGCGAAAGCCCATCGGTGCAAGGTGGTGAGAGAGAGGGAGGGCGTGAATGAGGAGCAGAAAGACTTTGAAGCGTGACGGGAGTGGTGAGGCGTGTGCTGGTTAGATGTTTGGGACGTGGTATGGGGGCGTGGGACTTGTCTCTCGTAGGCGTGCCCATCTCCATCGCGATCGAGATTGATACGGGTCGGAAGACAATGGCCCACTCAAGAGGCAAAGGGTCAATGGGTTGACACGGTGGGGAGGTCACCAGTGTGGAGAAGAAGAGCTCGTGATGCGCACGATAGCCATGTTGAACTGATATAGTGATTACAAGAATAGAATGAATTCATTGAATAATTTCATATTGGAGTTATTGAATATGTTCGATGTGATTGAATCATTTCGAAACGAACAATCTGAGCGTAGATTTGTGGAATATTCGATCGTTTTATTTGGATTTATTAATACAGTTAAAATATCCTGAATTCCCCACTTATGAATGCTACACTTAAAAGGAGGTGGAATGTTTGTTCAAAATAATTTTTCGCAATTAAAATGAACAATCCATTCGCTGTCTAGTTTTAGCTAGATTTCAGATGTGATGTAGATATTACCGAAAGAATATACACAAGGAGTTTTAGGTCGTGATACGACGTTTTTATCACAATCAGATTCTCGAATTTCGAGATGCATAAATCTCATTTCATAGCGTTGAAAGATAAACCACGGTCAAGAATTTTAAATTATTTGGAGCAATTGAAGATATTCCGTGTTCTGGCGATAATTAGTATAAAGGTTACCGGTTTGGAAATACCATTGAGAGATCTTTTCTGATGCGGAAATTTAGTTGGCAAGTGGTTTAAAGCCTATACAATTACAATTTACAAATACGTGAAGGTTCATATTTCTAGTCGTTTTTTCATTTTACTCTTAGTTTCATTAAAGTGCTAGTGCTGGTAGCTTTTACACATTAATCAAATTTCGCCTCTTACAATCCATCATGATTTACTACTCTTTTTAAAAAATTATAATTCATTTCCATGGACTAACTCAATGAACTGAGGCATAGAAAATAATAAAAATCCTCCCACCATGGTCCTCACCCAGGCACGATTGCCCTTCAATGGGAGGGGCAGTAAGAAGTCATGGACGCATCCGTGTTATTTATTTTGTCCTTTTCAAAGGGCGACTAACACCAAGACGACGCGAGCTCCCTCTCCCTCCGCAAGGTGGAGTTGCTTTAAGGACGAAAGGAAGTCGTTTGTAAGGGGCGAGATTGAATAAAGCGGGAGGTGTGGCTCGTACGCCTCTATAAAGCCAGTCGGGGTTTCCGCGAAGGCCGCCCGCGGTCGGGAAGTTAGAGCGCGGATGTGCGCGCCGAGTTAATGGCCCGAGCAGAATGGCATGTCTATGATGCTGCCGACGCCAAAGGAACGAAACCGCGAATTGATGTAACCAAAGCTTCCCTCAGTTTCTCGATGGCTGACGATTTCAGGGTTGACGCCTCCGAAGTTAGGCCAGAAGTGTTTTATAAAATTAATTTCATTTCAATAAATAGTGGTGATTATGAAAGCACATAATCATGAAATCGTAAAATATCCAATACATCTTTGGAATCGCCCAAAAATCTACCCACGCATTCTTCGTTTTGAAATGAGCAAATCACATAGAACACATATAAAAACTCATATATGAAATTATTCAACCGTTCATTGAATTGGTACGATCAATTACAATGATAAAGTAAGTATCGTATTTTTCATGTGAAGAATAAAAATTACTAATTTTAATGCGTTTAATATAGATAACCTTGTAAATATCAAACTACTTTGAGTGGTTTTCTGTGTGCCCTTTAAACTTTAGTGAAAGTTGTTATTTACCACCATCAGTAGCTTACGTGTATCACTTATGGTAGAGATGCCAAATATAAGACGAATCTTTTCGCCTTATTGCATTACGGCATCTGCGGAAACGATGTAATTTATAATAAACGCCTTAAAGTTAATCCTGACTTTATTTTTGATATAAATCGTATTTTTCCTCTGCGCAAAGTTGCACTTTCTTTTAGCTGTAGTTTACAAAAATGTATAATCAATTTATAGGTTTGCATGCATTTTTTTTTCCAAATAAAGTTGCTCTCTTTTACGCCCTTGCCATAGGTATAAAATAGTTTTGCGTGTAATTCCACGTTTCCGTACACAAAAGAAAGTTTTATGGCAAAATGGACCACCTATGTTCCCTTGGCGACCTCAGCACCACCGAAGCGTAAAGTTTGGATACATGACAAGCATGCGTATATATTTTATTGTAATAAGGTTTTTGTATCGATAAAATATATGCGAATTATCAACATAATATTATTTCACTATCAATAGAATTATATATAATTCTATTTATAGTAAAAAAACGTTCACGCTTATGGAAAGTTTAATCCATAGAGGATGCCGTCCTACGGGCTTTGGCATAATCCATCCGTAGGCGTCCACTGACCTCTCTCCTTCCGGCTCTCACCACGGAGGCTCGAGGTCATGCACCGTGTGAGATCGCATTTGCACTCTGCGGTTCCTGCATGCATATTCATGTCACTGCCGCTGTGGGTGAGAGACGGGCATGCTCAATGCACGGTTTGGTGATGGGTCTATCCACCCGCTAAGTGCCCTGAGTGCTCCTTAAATCCGGCCGTCTTCGCGTCCATAACCTCCCACTCATTTGCCCCAAAAGGCCTCCAATCATTGAATATAACGCAAAGTGAGTGAACAAATTTACAGCGGGGCGTCTCTGATGATGAGGAACTCTTAATTCAGTCTCTATTCACACGAATCTGTGTTGAATATGGCGAAACACCTAGGACTTGTTATTTCTCTCGTACATGATTTTTAAGAAGTCCTCTGCTGCCTTCCAAATGGCTGCGGACGTTTTCAGACTAAGGAAGGCGTGGTTGGTCATGGATGTAGTCAGATGAATGGATTGGATATCTAACTGCCTTGATTTGGTTTGGATACCAGAGGGAATACGTCATCACGAATGTTACTTTATTCAGCAGAATGCAGATTTGAATAAAAAATATTTAAATTAGGTCCGCCGTGTCAAATAGAAGGTATGATTGCGGTGAAAATTACTATATTATCACGTCTCTGTTCTCTTACCGTGCAATAGTTTTTCTGCACTTACTATGAAGTCGGTTGCCAGCAGCACTGCATGTAGGCACCTTATTAAAGTAAATACGGAGAGCTTTACCGGTTGAAACATGCTCTTCAACACATCTCGTCATGCAGAAGTTATTATCAGTTTGGATGGCAAAGGTCCCGTAGTGAGGATATCTTTCGCTTAGCATATTATAAGGTGTTCGATGGCCTGTATTCCCGAGCCATTTCTTACCACGCCCACTAGTCTTCATAGAGCTCGTGCTATCGCGTCATTAATGTGGGCAGAAATGCTTCTGGCTAGTGGGGAATTTGAGGGAAAAGCGCTCCTTTTCTCCCTTCATTCCTGAAATAGGTCGGAAAAAGCCCTTATAGAAAGGTAAGGTATATAAAAGAAGGGGGAGATGAGACAGGTAGGGGGACGGAGTCAAAGGCATTTTGGGGTGGGGCGAGATATTCTCCTAAGAATTCCTGTGGTTGTTGGGCGATATTGGTCCCCAGAGGGATCAGTTATTTCTTATCCAGTTTTCCCTTTGCCTCACGTCTTGAAGGGGCTGTACTCATGCGAGACTGAGGGGAAAGGACTGAGCCTTATGGTCTTGGATCCCTGGTTAAGTGAGAAATATCGCTTATTATCAGGTTAACGTATAGAAATATTCCCATTTAGTTAGTGAGGCGAGATGATACAGTTAATATGTGCTTAAATCGAATTTTCGTGTTTCGGTCTTCATTGAATATAGTAGCTATTTTTAAAAGCCTTATATTTATCATAATTTTGGAGCGGTTTGTATGTGTGTTTTAAACGAGATCATTGCATTATCAAAACTTTGTGTAATTGGATTTGCCAAATTGTTTTTGTTATTTTTTTAATTATATAATGGGCATGTTAGTTCATGTTGTTTTTGGGTGAGAATCTTGACCGATTCTGGATTCTCCCCTTGTTTTAGATGCTATCATGGCTATATTCGGCTGAGATTTTCCTCAGATTATTTTTATAGCTTTCTTTATTAGAAACGCCTGGTGATTTTCCTATTCATTTGATTTTCAGCCTTTTTCCCCCTCGATGCTTCAATGTATTTGCTTTTACAGTGGATTTACGATTTGGAATAAGAAGGATGAGGGTTAGCGGCGTGGTGGCGATTAATCCCATCCATCAGTGGACAGCGTGACTCATTCTTTAAGTATTTAAACATAAACTCTGCAGATAAATAAAGATACACTGCTGAAGTTTCCAGTGATAATAATTGAAAATTAAGATTAGGATGTCTAAGACGGTTTGAAAAAATGCTTTCTCTTGAATTATTCCACATGTTGATTTAAATTCTGTAATAAAAAATTAACCTATTAGACACATGGTAATACTTACTAGTTTTTACAAGTAGCCACGTCTGCTCAAGCTTATTGAGAATCGCAAAGACCTAATATCATAATGCTCACTTTAGCTATGTAGTTGTGCAGTGTACTTGAGTAACGCCCGAGAGTATTCTGAGAAGATAGTTTCTTGCTCCTCGAGTCTTTTCCCTGTATACGCAACCATACGGGTTCATAACAATAAACGTCGGCGACATTATCGGAGTAATAAGTTGAAAAATGAAGTTGTGATATTAAAAGTAGTTCGAAAAAAATACTTCTTTTACATTATTTCATTTTGTTAAATACTACAACTAAGAATTACCTTCTTAGATGTAGAGTATCACTAAATGTTGTAAGCAGCCATGACTGCCAAAGTTGATCAAAATACAAAGATACAGAAAATCGCACTGGCTGTATAATTTTGTAAAATGAGTAATACTTGAGTAATAGTTGGGTGTCGCATGATTCTGAGAAAACAGCTACGTGCTCCCTTGGCTCTTTCCTCGCATACGCAACCATCTTCCGCTCGGAGACTTCATCCTTCACACATTCGCGCCTTCTCTCCTCGCTTCTCATCAAGCCACGCCGGAGAGGCGACGTGCCCGCTCATTCGAGGAACGCGTGCGAACGCGTTATGTCAGAATTCCAGCAAGGAAACGAGAGATGGCGGGGTTTTCCGCGTCAAGTCCCGTGGCAGATGACGCAACCCCCGCCCTCTGTAGACTCGGTTTTTAATTTCCCCTCCGCACATGCGGAAAACCCTTTTACACGTATCTAACGCGAGGCAGATATATGTATGTATATATCTCGTCACCACCAACACCTCTCTGCATTTGGGTTTCAGACGTCCCGCTGCCGGTGACAAGGCTTGTGATACGAGGGGGATGATGGAGGTCTTAGGAGAAAGATAAATCCAGTCTGCAGTGTCTCCCTCTCCTTCTTGCCCTATCTGCACTCTGTCTGTTGTTTCATCTCTCTGCTGCGCGAATTCTTCCGTTGCGCCCACTTCAGCGGCGGAAGTTCGCTCGACGTGCATAAACACGCCGCTGCCGACGGGCAAAATACCCCTCTCCCCCTCACAGTTCATAAAGATTATACTTCGGGCGAGGAGTTCTCAGGTAATAGCACTCCTTGATAGAGTCTGGAGGATCAACGTGGAATGGGCGCTAATTCAATGCGTTGCATTTCCTGTTCAGTACCTAAGTGCTACTAAGTTTTCCTATTGAATTCCAAAGCCGAGCGCAACGGAATATTAACTGCCATATCACCTACAACTGTCATCCCGAAGAGAAATGTCTAAAAAACCTATGCACCCATGCATATTCATCGCGCATTTAAAGATAATATATCTGTCTTCAGACTATTCACGTTTAAGGAAGGGTAGAAATTGAATACGAATGCATTGAGTACCAGTAAACCAGATTCGGTCTGATGGCTATCGTTGTCTTCCCGCTATTAGGTCCAGAGTTCAATGCTATCAGTGATGGATATTTTTTATTAGATGTCCCATCCTTTCTTGGTGGCTCGTCTTTGGGCATTTTCAGTGCTTACATAGTACAGTACCCTGCCCGTTGGATGAATTGTTTGCCCATGGGGCTCTTGGCACCTTTATTCACATAAAGGTAACGCCCACGCTGGGGTTTTCTGTGGCCTGCCTTGCTGACCCAATCCCTAATGGAACGTTTGCTATTGATACCTCCCTGAAGATATTATACCTTTCTTTGGTATTGTGACAATAGGCATATATTGATATATGATTGCTTCAGCATAATAAAACCTTGTAGAAATATACCTCATCCAGGGGTAGCTTTAGGTAGCCTTGAACGAGAACGTCAGTTAAAACTACCAGCAACTTCTGTGGTTGTGCATCAAGTACGTTTTGATTAGTATATGAGTTTTGATGAGTGTATGATAGTATACGCAAAATATACGTACAATAAAAACATGTAGTACAACAAAAATAAAGGAATAGATTTATTTAATGTATCAACACTTTCAGAACGCGAGTTCATCCATTAAGTATTCAAAAATGCATATTGTAAAAAATGTATGGGCCATTTACGAGGGAATAATGTGGGAAATTACAGTAACAACATTGCATTTCCAACACTTATGTAAAACCGTCGTAAAATCTTATACATGACTTGCACCAATGCCTCAACTAGCGCAGCTCTGGGTGAATAAAGATAGGAAAGGAACTTTCAAACCATTTCTACTTTAAATTTCACGAATATTAAGAATTTATTGCGAATAGCGACAGGTTTTAAGTTATTATAATTAGCGCAACACCGGAAAAATACCCCGTAAATTAGAAAAAGATAATGGCTCCAATGTTCTATGGATAGTAATGAAGTCAATAAGAGTGCAATAATTTTATTTATACTCATGTGCCTTATGTTGCTCAAGCATGGATTTTCGTTTTTTATAGGGTCTCTTTCAGTTACACATCCGAAGATTTGTCTGACACATATTACCTCTCATTTCTCTTAACGTCCAACCATTTAACACTTTCGCGTAAGTCTTCTGTTTTGCATCCCTCATCACTCTAAGTATCTCATCTGAGGCTTTCCAATCCCATTTTTCCCCTTCACCTGTCCTTCAGTGATTGTTTCCATCAAACCATCAGGATCATAGGTATCACGAAGATTTTACCTCGCCAGTCGTGATCTCGCTCTCTCTCTCTCATTGTCAGACACAGACGTTGGACTGGAACCCGTTTTCCCCTTATCACTTGTCATTCCATCGCTTCCAGTGGAGGACGGATCCGTTGATGGGAAACAGCCGAAGCGGCAAAAGGAGGATATTAAGGTGTCGTCGTGCGACGGCGGAGTCGCATGTTGAAGGGTCGCGCGTGACAACGCGAGTTTCCTCGCGGCTTTTGTCGACTCTTCCTTCCGCCTTCTCTACCCGCTCTTCCGCGCCCCTGAGCTCTCTCTCTCTCTATCTCTCGCGGAGTTTTCTTTCACCTTACCCCGAGGCTCTTTAATTAAAATCAAATCTAAGGGACCCCATGCCCGCGGAAATTAGTGCCATTCTCGAGTCTTAAGATGGGCGTCTGAATTGGTACTGGTATTCTGCGAATAATTACTGCGTTCTGTCGCTCGCAGTGTTGTATCTACTCCATATACTCTGCTTACTCTGAAGAGGAGATGGATCGTGATTATGCGTTCTCCTGCGCTTTAGATGTTTAAATCTCTTCGTGGTTTTCTGAGTTTGAATTTCAAATTGTTCAGTTGCTGTTTTCCTAAAACTCACCCGTAACACACCATCAGATCATATTTGAACTTTTATTAAAAGTAAGCATAAAAGTTAACCCTACTTCTTTGTTCATCGGCCTCCAGTGAGTTTTTGATATTCTGGAATTATTTTTCAATATTATATTCCTGTAAAGGGCTCTCAATAAAATTAATGTGGACGCTGGAGTAATCTGACGAGTGGTCGAAGGAGTTCATAGTACAGTGTATATTGACACTACTATTTATTACCAATGGTTCATACACGAAATTAATTACAAGTTAAGAAATTAGAGGGCCAAGTCTGTCGAGCTGAGTAGGAGGTTAAAAAATGATGTATTTACCTTTACGTTATTTATTGAACTCCTTAATTATTGATTTCGTAATTGAACTGGTAAATAACTGGAGTAATAAATTAAATTAAATCTTCGAAGAGGAGTAAAGTTATTGATATGATACTTAACAGCGATGTACCTTTTTGTACATCACCTTATCCCAACCCTCCTTCCTTGTATCATCCCTTTAACCACCCCTCGCTGGTGAGTTAAGATGGTTTTCTCACTGGAGGAGAGCATCTTAGCTGTCTCACTAAAGACATATTGGACTACGGATGGTCGGGTGGCCAGTAAGACTATAGGGACACCAGAATGATCTTCCAAATGGACGGCAGCCCAACACATAAAGGCGATGTTGCGCCTAAACTTCGTTGGCTATGGTGGTCTCATCGGCAAATCCCTTGTGTGCGTGATGCCATAGTCTCTCTCGCGGTACGGCAGGATGTTAATAAGACGAGCTTCCCATCAAATTCGTGTAATGGCGCCGTATTTCTCCCGATACTCTCCGCTCCATTAAGGAGAATGGGAAAAAGTTATGAGAAGCACCGTAGGCGAAGGTACGTCATCAGGTTGCCCCATTGTTCCTTTTTTTAGTTTATGGGGGGTTTTTCACTTCAAGTTTCGTCCCGAGATTAATTTATAACCCTATATAATTCTTACCTTCGTGGTTTAATAATTTTTTTCGGTCTAAAGAGTAACTGCGAGTGCGGTTACTTTTTTGCTGTTTTTTAAAGTTTTTTTGGTAGACTTATTGCAATGTAAGATTTCAGTTTTTTTTCAATTATAACATAAAGTGAAATGAATATTGCACTTGCACGAAAAATGTGTGATAATTTTCTTTATAATTCGTTTCTTGAGAATTCATCTGTGCATATATTAATGATCATACAATTTTCCTATTGTGATTTTAGTACGCCGATGGCTTCAACTTATTGCAAATCACTCCTCGAGTAACATGCAAGTCTTTTTTTAACTCTTTGATTTCACTTTACCCATAGGCTATTTAACTATTTATTAAAAGTATGATTTTATTATGAGAAAATGAGAGATTGCAGATGTCATTATAAAATAAATTTAAGACAATGCTAATTTTATCAGCGGATTCAAATATTGTTGGCTGTGTAGTCCTCAATGTATTCTATTATATGATATCCATATTCCTTTGAATATTCCTTTGTATTGATCATAACGACATAAATAAATTGCTTTGTGAAGTTGGTCGATAATGAGGGCTACTTAATAAGTAGAGTTTAATCTTTAAACATGTATTTAAATTCAGAAATTTCATTTAATCAAGCACCCCAAATATTTTTGCAGAGTAATAGAAATGATTTTAACGGTTTAGAATAACTGAAATTGATGTTTCCATATAATAAATAGTTGTAAGTAGAAATTCCGCTTGAAAATCGGTGCTCAGTAAGTTTTTTAAAGTGCATTGGAAGACAAAAAAATTATTAGCATCATCCCAAAAGTGTATAATACATCGTGTCCGCCACCCCTGCCTTAGTATAACATCTATTATGCGCCGTAGTTCCTTGGTCGATTTATTTTTGCGTACATTGAAACAAATTCAAATGGCCCAAATGGGGTGGGCTCAAAAAGAAATAATAAAGGTGGTGTTCATGCCCCCATGCACTTGCCCCTTTTATATTCTCGTTTATTTCCCTTGCAAGTCTGTGATAGAATGGAGCAGTGCTCCATCAAACCCGATGTCCCCCTATGCGCCTCAATATACCTTCCGACCTGATGCGATTCCGATGTCTTGCCCCTAGGCCGGAGGAGCCCGACGGGGAGCAGCGGAGGAAAAAACACCGAAATTCCATTGTTTTCTTATACTTTGTATAAAATCCCTCCGCACCCATTTCCGATGGCGCTGTCTCCTTCTCCCCACCCCCGTCTCCCAGGTTCTCTCTGTTGGTGAAAAATCGAACCGCGCCCGACGTCACGCCCTGCTTGGATTCCGATCACGTCCAAATTCAAATAACTTTTTCCCCCCTTCTTCCCTTCCTTACATTCTCCGCTCCTATCGTCTCGGCTTTCTTTCCCTCAAGTCGCTGCACGGCCCTCTTTCCTTGTTCCGCTGCATCCTCTCAGGGTCTTCGCTCGCTTCCTCTCAGGAGCGCAGTTCTTGTCCCCCTCCGGAGAGCGTGGTGGATGGGGAGAATGTCTTCTCCTGGCTCCGATGGGGGCGTCCAATCGGGCACATAAGAGTCTTCCCTCCTCTCCTCTAGGGAGATATGAGTGCGGTGGAGGTATGTATGCGGCCTAAGTAACTGGTTGGGTGGGAGGTCGAGGGAGCTCCATCATGGTGTTCGAGTTATTTTTTCGAAGCGAACGCGGCTAAATGGAGAGGATAGTGATGTAACTATCCTCTCCATTTAGCCATTAACCATTGATATCTCTGCAAGATGCATATCTCAGTCAAAATTATTAACACTCTTGGGTATCATCAATACTATTTATTTCCTAATGCTTCAACTGTTCTCCTGGTTTTGGAATGGGTGGGATATATTTTTATTTCCGGGAATAATAAGGTTTAAATAGTTATAAAGCAGGAATGTGCATAGAAGTGGTAAAATCATTTGAAGCCTACTTCCTTAAATAAGAAATTTAATTGCCATAGTTACATCACTATCCTCTCTATTTAGCCATTAACCATTAATATCTCTGCAAGATACATATCTCAGTCAAAATTATTAACGCTCTTGGTTATCATCAATACTATTTATTTCCTAATGCTTCAACTGTTCTCCTGCTTTTGGAATAGGATGGATACAGCAACTAAATGTCTTAGTTAAGGAAGTAGCTACGGCTTCAAATGATTTTACCACTTCCATGCACATTCATGATTTGAAACAATTTAAGCCTTATTGTTCCTGGAAATAAAAATAAAATCTTTTTTGTAAGCAATATATCCTGAAAGAAATCATGTATCACAAGTCTCTTTGCTGATGCATGGTAGTTCCCGTTTTGCTCATCATATACAATATACGATGGAATCAATTCATTTAATACAATCAAATTAATATGCTGTTATTTAAATAAATAAATGATATATCACCTCTACAAATCGTACTGCTTCTTTTTTAAAATTTAGAATCAATGTATTTTCATGTTTAAGCGTTTTATATATTTAGGTTAAGTCCAACCTAACGAACACGTTTATTTCTTGCGTTTTCATCTTAAAAAAGATTTCATAGAAGAACTATTAGCGCATGGTTCCTTGTGTTATTCTCAGAGTTACATGCGGGTTATTCATTCGATATTCATGCTGTATCGTTGTGGGGCACTATTGTGTTGGCGGTTGAGAAAAAGCTCCCTGTGTATCATGGTCGCAATGAACGGTCGCATCAACTCGGGCGTGGGAGAAACACTCCATTGTGGTTAATTCCACAGCCACAGCTGAATTAGCTGTCGAGTCGGGGTTTTCATCAAAGGGGTTTCGCCATGCTTTCCCCTTTTCCAGAAACGTGAGTATCAATATAGACTGTGTTTGGGAGTGATCCCAAGTGGCGGGAATACTTTGAATTTAGGCGCGTTAAATGTTTCATTTTGGAATGTGATGCGAATGTGTGCCACCGTTAAATACGACGACTCGCCAACATTGATCAAAGTACCGATACTGGGCGATCCGTGCTCATTTTGTGGGCGACGTCTCGCTGAGGCATTTTCGCAGTGTAGCCTGATATTTTCTCATGCTAATTTCTGTAATATGAGGCTGATTGAAATACATGCTGCATACAATTTCCTTTTATATTGATGCTTGCTTAATTTTTCGCGTGATATTTCCATATTGTTTCAAGGAATTTTTGGATTTATTTGATATATGATATGGTTCCTATTGCTTTTCTCTCTCGTTACTTTCAATCTATTAAAATAATGAGTAAATCGATTTGGGTAGGATATAGAGAATTTCTCCAGACTAAGTCATTGTTATACTTTAATTTCTACTTTATTTTTTTCCTTTATCATCGCTTTGGTTCCAAATCATCAACAATTCCCTCGAGATTCCCTTTTCCAAATTTTCTGCCCAACAGACCTCTATTTTGGTTACTTACATCAATTATTTTGATATTTTCGTGACGATAGCCCTTGTTCTCTAATTTTGATTCGGTGGGCCAACGTTCAGACGTGTCAGAAGACACAGATCATTCACCCCTATCCTCGCAAAGAACCGACTCTAGGTCTAACGAGCTAATTGGCCAGTCGGAGAGCTTTAACGCACCAATAAATGCGCCTCTAGTTCTTCTAACCCGCTTTGAAGCGGCGGTAATTACAAGGGCCTCGCCCGGCCCCCCGTTGAAATCAGTGACGAGGAATCCTCAGTCATTCCCAAAACAGCCGCGGCACTTTGATTTCACGCCGTTGCACCACGGTCCGTCGACGGAGTCCATGGAGGGGGGGTGTTGTTTATGCGCCCCTGGCAACCAGGAATCCTTTGTTCTACCCCTTGTGTCCCGAGGAGAGCAGCCACCCCTGCTTCCGAGCCATGGAGGCCGTCTACACCCCAGGGGTTTTTAAGGGGAGTGGCAGGGTGCGAAGACTAGGCTTCCGGTTCAAGTGTACTGCCCCATGGCATGCATACTGCGACTAGCCTCTCCCTGTAATATCACTTAATCGTATAGTCTCTTAATATCATTTATAGTGTTCCTTGGATTACATGAAAAGGCGGAGTCAGATAAATTAGTGACCTCACTCTTTCTGAGGAGTGGGAATTGAATGTATTATGGAGAATATATTTGTTGGATATTGTAATAAGTATATTGTGTGTTTTATCGATATGCTAAACTAGGTAGCAAAATACTGGTAGAGCTTAAAAATGTTCCGACCCCCTGCTGAAGTAATTGAGTTATCAGCATTGAGTGATGATTGCTATGGTATGGCATAGGCCTGTCATGAAACGGTACCTTGGCAGTATATGAGTTTGGGAAAAGTTGCGAGCGTGAAAAAGAATTTTAATTTCTAATGAGGTATGAGTATCTTTTCATTTATACCAATTTATAGTGCTGAAAACCTAATCGATTCATGGCATATCCTCATTATTTATTGGAAACCTAATCGAATAAACATTTTTAACAGCTGACATCCTATGTACTCAAACAAATTTGGAAATTTAGCATATTAATGGACGGCTATGAAGCACTACTGCACTTTGTAATCAATTGTCGTCTCATTTGATGGTTTTCATATTTATCTGTTCATACCCTTTCCGCAAGTTATTATGCGCGAAAAGTGATTGTATTAGTATTATTTTGACCCACGTATTTTTGTATTTACTGTCTTGATGTGAAAGGTTCGAGCCATTACCTGAGCTCATTCCACGATCGTTGATCTTTGTGCAATTTAAAAGGGCGATGTGGGTATTGAGGGTTCTCTGTCGCACACCGAAGTGATCAAGAAACGATTGCGGGTGAATTGGAGTCGGCGATATGGGACTACTTGTAGTCTGGTTGGGTAATGCGGGGATCCAAGGCTGACAATGAGTGTGGGTTGCATTCCGATAAATGCAATTTCATACTTTGTTACTCATTTTTTCATGAATTCAACTAAGCTTACCTATGTGGAGTTAAGTATAAAATGGGTTATGATATAAAAGGGTGAAACATAAAATACATTTAACTATAAGCAAATTATAAAAATTTGCCTATAATTACATGTATTTTCACAGCAGATCTAAGGTGTAGATCTGAAATGCAGAGAAACCTAACGGCTATGAAAATTTAGGGATTCGAAAGAAATGGTTTTGCATTTTAATTCATTTGCGTTGAATAAGGTCTTTGTCAAAAGTTGTTAGCTCAAGGTAAAACCGCATCAGTAAATTTATTTAGCTGTAAATAATCTTCATTAAAAATACGAACCTCGACAAATTTCTATTTTTTTAAAAGTATAATCGTTCTTATAAATATCAAATAGATTAAAAACGCACTATCCTTTTATTTAATATAAATATTAAATTGAAGCATTGTGCGTATCAAACATTTAGGAAACTATGCTGAATTATAATATTTCCATTCGATTAGTATAGCCTCATTTCATCCTCATTAAGTATGCAGCAATACTTAAAGTAATGCCCAATACAAATTCAGGCATGTAAAACCAGCATATATGTGGCTGCTGTGGCCCTTTTCTGCGAATATTTTTGGAGATGTTACTCCCACGCGCGGGGTAGGCTAAGGGCGGTTTGTATTTTTATTTCCCTTTGCACTGAAAAAGAGGAGGGTGGGCAGGGCCAATTCTCGCCCTGACCGCCACATCACAGAGATGCCGTATTTATTTCCATCGCGCTTTCTCACCCTGTTCCAACACAACCCTCTGCATCCACAGCGAAGCCCAATCCACCCTGTATTCTTTCCAGGATTAAAAGCGCTGCGGGTTGCAGGCATGCGATGGCCCTCATCTTGTATCTTCTATTTATTTTTTTTTATTTCGACCGGCCTGTGGTTAGCCGGGGTCGGAGAGAAAGTATCAAAGGAAGAAACCGGTAGAATAAGGGCTAAAAAAAATTCACTGGGACTGCTCCTCTGTGAGGGGCGAATTTAATCTTTAATCTTGAACTTTTCGTATAAAAAAGTTATTTCAGATGTTTTTTTTCCCAGGCTCTTCCTCGAATTTCATCGCTGGCAAAAATTAGAGTCGGCCGGCTCATTTTAAACTAGGCGGCCATCAGAGTCGTGACGCAAATGCTCAAGCGGTCAGCGTATTAATGAGCCTTATTTGTTCCTTTATTTCCTACCTGCCATTTCAAATTTCTGTTTTCTGTTGCTCTTATCACCTCTATACGAGCTTAAGCAAGTAATACTGCGCAGTCCTGTCTTCGGTGGTATGCATGTGGCAATAAACGTTCACAGCTGATTGTTAGTGAACCGTGCGTCGCGTCGTAAAATCAGCCAATATACTCGATGGATAGAATTGCTTTAAGATTTATGTGAGTATGGCCGCCTCCATTCCGAACTTAAACATTATCGGCACAACCAACATCACCTCCGAATACCACCGTGATGGTTTTGTGCCATGAATTCACGTTAGTTAATGCTAATCTTAGGATTCTTAAATTCATCATCCGAATTAGAGCATCTAGCATCCTCTGCGTGAATTTGAATTTCATTTTCTTCACCTGTAGATTTGTGCACCTAGTTTTTATTCATACCAAAGACTTTAAATATCTTAGATAATCAGTTTTATTTTTTCATTTTTATATCCCTAAAGTTTGCCGTAATCTCCGTTTCATTGAATATTTTCTTTCTTTGTCAATGTTTTGTCGAAAAGATTGCCAACCCAGCCTTAAGTTTCATGCAATATTACTCTCAAATACATTACATCTTTTTATTTATTTTTAACTTCTAGATCTTATCAGAGAAATTCTATATATTTCAGAGTCTTTTTTAGTCATTTCTCGCCAATTTGGCGAAATAATTCGTTTTCACTTAACTCTATCTGAAAACGATGGGACTCTTTCTCCATCATGGGGACATAATACTGTTCTTCAAAGACGTCCCTGTTAGCATCATTAGAAATCCTCTCGTAAAAGAGCAGTTGACCTGCGCACTGCAGACTGGAATTAGCTCCATTTATGGCGTTGGTTCTCCAAAATTGCCGTTGTAAAGTTCATGGTTGTCGTTCGAGTTTATCTCAGACCTATCCAACCTCAATTTAGTCTCACGATGCAACAAATCTCGAGCCATTTGAATAAAAGTGAGAAGACCAATCTTTATCCATTCCGAATTCTTAGTTGTCGTTGTGGGCACCGAAGTTTTCTCTCCTTTTCCCAATATACGGGCTAATCACTTCACTGCTGTAATAATGCAGTTGAAGCGTGATGTATAATTTATATTAAACCCTGTAGACTACAACTTGTATCTATTCAGTTACCCTGGCGGTAATTCAGCTTGCTCCATGTTTTAGGGAAGGGGGCACTGAGAAGGAGTGTTCACCATCCTCTCGACCTATACATTATGCAAAACTTTACTGCTGGTGCTTGGGACGTTATCTCCATGCACCCTCGTCGTAAAATTTCGATTGCAAGTCGTGAGTTAAGTCGACGTATCGTTGACGGGCTCGTAGAGAGGTTCGTAGGCTGCGCCGCCTGAGGGAAGAGTTCATGACGATTGAGTCATAATGATTTAACGACTCCCGTGGCTATCAACAGTCGTTTAGCTAGTGAGAGAATTTCAGCCGGCCAGTATCGCCTGCGGAACGGACTGAGTGCTTTGAATCGGTGGAACGGTATTGCTCGTAAATGTACTTCGCCAGCACGAGTACGTCTCCAGAATTAATTGCAGCCTTGAATATTTAATCACCGGAATACCCTTAAAGGTCTTATCCAGCTCCGTTTTTCATTCACTGAAACATAGTAAAGTAACCGCTAGTTCGGGTAAAGGTAGGTACTTCAAAGTTTTAAGCATCTGAGGCTGATGTGGCAACGGGAATGTAAAAAATGCATGTAAGTTTTTTTCAGGTTTCGTTCCAATCAAAAAAATCTATTGAAAAGTTTTGTACACGTTTTAGTGATTTTATTTGAAGATGAATCTAAATAGTTCACGGGTTTTAATGCATAACTAGCCAAAAAATCTTTTTACACGTTCCACTTGAAGTAAATTTCCGCTGTTTTTTTTGCCCTGGAGTTGTGTAATCCTTCCTCCCCAACGTAGGTATGCTCCTGAAAGCAAAACCGTCATTGAATCTCGATCCCCTGCTCTTCGGGGAGTTCCGAAATTCTTGAAACTTCAGTGCCACCCTTCCCTGCTTCCTCTTCCACATCCTCTTCCTTCTCTCCTTCTCCTTCAACTTTCCTCTCCTAAGTTCTCTTCCTCTCAGCAGCCAATTCCATCGCTAATACTCTCACCTCTTGACGTCCTCAGAATCCCTCTGGCGTTCAACCCTTTTGTACTCCCCACAGCTAATCTGCATCCCCTCTTCTCCTCCCTTGGTTTGGTGTCAACCCCCTTGGTACGAAAGAGGCCGGGGTTGCGTGCGTGATAGTGTTTTAAGCTAGCCTCCAATATTCCTTTCCAGAATTCTCACCGTTACGGGCTATCGCATTGACCATAGGAACACAGCACTAAGTACATCCGTACGTACGGAAATGGTCTAATGAAAAGGATATAGATTTACAAAATCACCGAAATAATCGAACTGAATGGCAACTTTAAGGTTGGTGTTATTTTACGAGAGAAACTGAGTACAAATCTTTAATTTAGGTAATACCTTTGGGAGAACACCCCCGTTACCAGCTGTAATTAAGACGAGTTTGAAGCATACACTTTAATTAGGTCGTTGCTGAATTTCACGTCATGACCTTTGCAGAACAATGGAACTAATTATTTACTTACGCGCTTAAAGTTCTAGGCAACTCCAAGAATTCTGCCAATTTTTGGAGGCACATATAGTGGTTGAAAACCTAAGAGCTGACAAGAGCATTTCATTTTTCTTCATTTCATAGTAAGTTGGTTGTTTTCTTCCTTGGCAGCTATAAGTATGATAATAACATTCAAATTTCATGGAAGGAGGATCAGCTCAAATTTCAAACATTGCTTAAGCGTAAAAAATGTTAGATTGAATCGTATTCGGATAAGTTCATGCCATTGAAATTTTAATTACTCGACATTTTAAATGTACCTACCTAAATGTTGGCTCTTAAAAGGCTTGTGGAGTTTGGTTTACATACTACATACATACCATGGTAAATTTCACCGGACGGGCTAAAGGGTTTCTCGGAATTTCCGAAGTCGAGAAGGGGAAGATGGGATCAAAGGTAGTGGAGAGTGAGAGTCCTCTCTTATCCCAAGACGACGGGATTTTCGGGGGGTTGCGATGTTTGGATTGAGTAATGCTGCCAGGCTATCGACACTGAGATTAAGTCTCCCTCAATCTCTCTCTCTCTCTCTCTCTCTCTCTGGGCTCTAATTCTCTCGCCTTTGGGTTCAGAAGGGTTAGCTGATCAAATCTTGAGGGACAGGACTAGCCTAAGAAATGGCCCCTCGCCTCCGAGAGCTTCATCATGGCGTGAGATGTGACGGTTATTGAAATTTTCTTCCCATCCCTATCGATAACTAAACGGTATGTTGCCTCGTGTCATTCAGTGGACTATGCATGGAAATAATTTCACCTTGTTTTACTATAACCAAATACTTTACAAGAATGAGTTGCTTTATTCATGGTGTTCACTTTGATGGTGATTTTAAGCCCGATGTAGTTTCAATTCCGACTTTTTGGTATAGAAAGGCATATATTAATCGAAACACTAAATGAAATACTATAGCACGAAAAATGTGAAAGGAGAATCCGTTCTATTAACAATTTTTACCAGATACAATTATTTTGCCCCCTTTTTTTCTCTCCATTTTCACATATTTGTTAATTCTTGAAACTATTTTAGAATTTTGTGATGTATTGTTAAATTTAGAGTAGGTACTTGGTTACAAATAACTGATTTTACTGTTAGGCTACTGCACGATAAATGTGGAAGACGGGGTAAAGACGGGGCATAATTTCTTTAGGCTTATTAATTCAATTCATAACCGAGAGAATATGGTGCATTTGAATTGAACGAAGTATTTTAAGAAGTTTTGATGGCTATGCTTCATGACCAAAGTTTGATCCTTTGATCTCCGCACTCATCATTTGGTGTTTTTTTTTCTTATCTCACCAGGTCTGATTGACCGAGGAGCTGGCATCCTTGGTGGTTTCGGTGGGAGCTCGAGCGGTGGAGAGTGCATGAGCGAGCCTCAATGCCCGCACCCTTGCCGCTGCGCCGACGGCATCGTCGACTGCCGTGAGAAGGCTCTATCGCAAGTGCCCGATTACCTGCCCGAAGCCACCACTGAGCTGTGAGTACCCACGAAATTTTAATGCTTGCTCCAATATTAACCATTCAGGTTATGAAACAATTTTTTTACCGTAAATTTTTAACAGAAATATTTTTTTCTTGCCTTCTTATTTTGTTTCGAGACTTGTTCTATTTCCATTTTATCTTTCAAAAAACATGCAAGGTCAATGCTTCGGTAATTTATTTTTTCATCATCAACGACTCCATGTAATTATTTGTTTCTAGTTATTTCCTGGTTATTTCTACAACTTCAAATGTTCTTGTAAAAGGGAATTTGCTCTCAATTTTTTCCAAAAAAATCTTCCCTTAAAATATCTCGGTCATGCAATATTTAGCGTGGGTATCATATTCAAAATTCCAGTTTCGATAAATAATAAAATATTTTAAACGCAAGTCAGTATTATTTGAGGGATAAATTTTTCGCATTTCAGACGCACTAAAAGGTATAAATTTGCGATGTTTTTGCGTAAAGTGTGTTATATTTTGTAATGAGGAGACCCATTCTGCAAGAACAAGTGTAAAGTTTTAGTGAATTTTATTGTTACGTGTTAGTTTATTTTTTTATTAAAAATATGGGTAGCTCCCCATCTGATATATATTTCAGAATGTCACAGAAAAATCACCCTAGAACTTCGCCATGTTTTCAGTCCCAACAGAAGCAAAATAACAGGGGTGATAAGCGCATTGATCTAAGGATATATAAAAGACTACTCTTACCGATGGACAGTAATAATAATTAGGCAATATATGAAGCACTCTCACAAACACATTAATCTCCCCAGCCGGTTTATAGTTGGTAACTTAGTAGCCCCCGTCATGCGACTAATGGAACTACCCGTAGAGTAGTTTAAGGATGTACATAAACACACAAGTTTGATTATAATCTTTTAATTTTGTTGTACAACACGTAAAAGGTAAAATATTTTCGCATTAAGAAAAAGCCTATAATTCAAGCTCGAATATTCAATTCAATTTCAAGTAAACTCAATTCAATTCAATGACCTTAGGTGCTCTTGCCAAAGAAAGTTTCAGACATATTTTTTCCTACAAATCTACTCGTTAAACATTTCGGTTATGCGAGATTTAGCATGGATATCGTATTCAAGAAGCGGTTTTAGGTAATTTTTAATATATTTTGCAAGCCATGTCGGTTATGTTTTACGGATAACTTTTTCGCATAACATAAGTACTCAGTAGATATACATAGGCAATATTTCATTATAAAACATTTTATTTTGTAGTACATATATCTTTAAATTATATCGTAATCATAAATATCAAAACACGAAAGAAACCTGAGTACGAGAATTTATTTCATTTGCCTGCACTCTGAAAATGAAAATACCTCTTAATGACCAGTTGATATCACTCTAAGAGCAAACGTAAAATACGGCAGTTGCTCAATTGATTCACTGCTAGGAAGTTGAAAGCTTGTTTTAAAGCCCACACGTGATAGATAGGCCTTCTGCTGTGTGCTAACGGTGCCTCTAAGTAATTTTTCCTTTAGCAAGTTATTTTTCGCTAAGCTGTAAATTCAACTCTCCCTTTTTCACTTCATTAGATACTCTTCGTGTACACCACGAGATTACTCGGTATGTAAACAACCCCATTCGTTCCAACTTCATGACATAGAGTGTCCCTGATAAGTATACTGGCAAGTTTCACCAAAATAAAAGCATGTTATGCTTATGTGTGCCCATTTAATCGAGGCATGTTTATTACTTTCCAGCACCATGTTTCGTCACACAAAATACATTATTTATTGTAGTTTAGTTCATACATGAATTTTTTGATTTCGCACAAGTTAAAAAAAGTTTTTTTAAATATTTCACGAATACTATTGGAATTGTAGCAATATCCGTTGTTTTTAGGGTAATAATCATAATTTCAATTAGTTCGGACAATAAATTAAGGATTTTGTAACACCTTTAAAAATACTGGTGGTGCTTTTTATTTTTAAAATGGCGTTGAATTTTACAAACGGACATTATCATGATAAAAAGAAGAACACAATGGTAATTTCCACACGTTTAATATTACAATTCAGCACCGACCATGGTTTCAACACATAAGTGTCATTATCAAGGATAATGTCACTTATGTGGTGAAACCTTGATAATGACACTTATGTGTTGAAACCATGGTCGGTGCTGAGTTGTAATATTAAAAGTGTGGAAATTACTATTGTGTTCTTCTTTTTATCATGGATATTAAGAAATTCCACAAAATCGAGCCGGATACGATTTTATACGGACATTATCATGCTCATTCGTTAATTTTTTTAAATAAAGTTGATAAATTTAATGTTTACTGCGTACTTCATATTTGAAATAATGATCCTATGAGTTTAAAGGTATTGTCTTAGGAAATAATGTTTATTTATTTATTCAGTTTGTTTGTTTATTTATTTATTCAGTTTAGTGATAATTCTTATTGCTACTAATAACCATTCGTATTGTACTACCTTTAAAGATACTCTGTGGACTTTTTTTACCGAAAGCATATTTATGTGTTTATTTTTTCCTGTGACAGGCGCCTGGAACAGAATGAGATCACTGAAATTCCACCCAAGGCATTCGCTCCGTACAAGAAGCTTCGCAGAATGTGAGTACCATTACAGTTTATTTTTATCTTTCTATACGCATCCGTCAGTAAGGATCTAAGAGGACTTCTTGCGAAACAAATAACTTGACCTCCCTGTCCTTCGAACTAACTCCTTTGTTATTGCTCCATTCCTAAATAAAATGAAACTATGGGTGAAATAGTCTACCTGATGAATTTATTATAGCTTGCACATTGGTGTCGCAATCATCAGTCTCGCAAAGAAGTAAAAATGTTCTTGTTTTTTTATTCTTATTTTCTAACCTGTTTTGAGCGAAGTACGAGATCTCTTCCGAGGATAATTTTAATCCGACTTCGTGTGGATGGCAGGAATGACACGCACCGTGTCTATTCATTTTTTCGAAAGCCAGAGAGAGGCCGTGGTAGAAATATCATGAAACCTCTATGTTGACATCATCTTCATAATCCCCCTCCGCACGCGAGCACTACCTACTGAATGAGATATTTTCCATTCTTTTTAAAATACCTTTTCTTGGAATTTTCTTGCTAGATAATCTGAGCTTGGTTTAGGTAGCGTGCGTTGTCGGATTTTCTAAATTATCCTTGTCTCAATTCTTTCGTCATAAAAATTGAAAGGTTCTTGCACGGTCAGTAGTTTGGTTGATAATGTGGCGCTTATAACGGCTATTTGTTTAAAGAATATCCGGTTCCTTCTTATTATGTCGTAGTATTATACTTAAATTATCGCCATTTATCAGGTTTTCTCTCGTTTTCTATCATCAGAAATTGGTGGTGTGCCTCTTAATGTTTTTAAATTGAGAATGCTCAATCTTCCCTTAATCTGTGAAGCCTTCTGCTTGTATAGCGTTTTGGCTGGAAGAGCAACAAAGCAAGTAGATTTTTCTTAATCATTCTTGTGGATATTTCACCTAGCAAGTAAAATATTTATTTTAAAAAACAGGTTAATAATTATACTATCTAATAGTTGTTGGTTTATGAAATTGAATGAAAGGAAAATGAATAGGATTTTAACAACTCGAGCTATAATTAGTTTTAGTAGTTCAGTTCCATTCAGTTAGAATATTTTTCGTTAAATATTTGTTCTTTAGAACCAATCTTTGAGTGCAGTTAAGACGTGATTTATTGGAAACATTTCATAAAAGGATCGTTGAAATTTATGGAAACACCTTCTGTTTTGTGCTATTAATAATATTCTCCCACTGTTATGTGCCAGCCAGCAGAGGTCAATACTGATATCGGTGCCCAAAATTATTGCTCGTAAAAAAATGCGTGTGCTTATCATGGATTTATGGATGTGCTAAAGACCTTCGTTAAACATCGTCAAAAATATATCCCGCTGAGGCATTTAATTTTCATCAGTGTCAGTACCTTGATTTTCGATAGACGCCTGAGCTGCCATAAGGGAAATGTTCTTGGACAAGAACTGGGGCGCATATCTCTGTAATAGTGCTCGCATTTGCATATTAATATGATCTCGTAAAGTTTCGGAAGACTACTGTCCGACCGCATTAAGTTCGCAACTCCTTAACGGGAGAAACGTGAAAACCACTGATTAGTGACGTTAATGAACGGAACCGTCGAGATAAGGAATGAGATTAAGACTTCATGGGAGGTGAGAAGAACTTCGGGAAAGATTGAAGGTGGATTTATTGCATCAGTAGAGCACGAGAAAGGAGAAAGCTGTAACTAGAGGAAGTGGATTGTAGAAAGAAAACCTTACCTCGATGAGATATCGGCTTGAACCATTACTCTTCGATGAATTCCGAACGCTTTATCCGCCCGCGAATCGCTCTTCGATAAGGCTCTCACGCTGGGATTTATTCTCTTTGCCGTGAAATTTTTCCGTCCACCGCTCTCGAGAGCACCTCTATATCGGATCGGAGAGGAGAAAACCTTACAAAATCCCGGTTTCGGTCGAGACAGCGTGATTTTCTTTTATGAGCTGCGACTTTTCTCACCGGCTTCATATATTTTCGTGAAAAGGTAGGGAGAGATTATATTTTTCCACCAGAGTGCAAGGACTCGGGAGTTGTCACGTTCTGACCGCTCGGAGATAATTTAGGGGGTGGTGGGTGTAGCAGGAGACACGAGGAGGTTTTATGCGCCGTATATTTTTATATTTGTTCCTCTTTTATTTCATTTTTGTATAAAAAAACGTGTGACGGACCGTGAAAATAGCGACGCGGGAGGAGGTAAATTCGGCGGGGCCGTTGGCTAAGTGGCGAGGCATTAATCGGTGGGAGTGGGCAGGCGGGAATGTGGATTGCGAAGAGGGAAAATGAAAAATAGGTTAGAATGGAGGGAAGGAGTGGTGAGTTGGAGAAAAAGAGGGATGGCGTGTAAGGTGGTGTGGAAAACGAGGGAAGGGAAATTGGAGGAATGAGGCGTGGGGAGAGTGTTTGCCGGCCAGGAGTAACGACCCGCGAGGCACGGGGTACTGCTATTCCCTGGGTTGTAAGGTGGTGACGATTAGAAGGGAGGTTGAAGGCCGCCTCTTTCGCGGTCTGGGAATGAACTTTTACGGCGACAAATATCTTTTGCAGAATTGCTGAATCCATAACAGTTAGAATGCATGCCTACAGTTTGCGGGTTGGATAAATGAGATTGAATGTGGTTAAAAGTTAATCTGCTACATTTTAAGGTCCATTAGAAGTATCACCACTTTGTTGTAAGCTATCAACCCAGCGAGGTAATTAGTGATCATTGCTTAAAACTGCATAATATTACAAATTAAATGCAAATTGATTGAATCAAGTTAGACAAAATTTTCACTGTATCGTCATCATCACTGGTCAGCAATCCTAAGATTGGTTTTACGAAGCTGTTCGTTTTCCTTTCTTGCTATCTATTTGTTTCTCTGCGATTATTTTCATCAGGGCATCAAGTGTCAAAATATGGCCGACTAGGTTGTTTTATGTTCATATAGAAAAAAATCTTATCAGTGTGTGTTAGATGCGTAATTATTAACGCACATGAATAACGGATTTGGAAATTTTCAATTCCTCTCCGTAACTGAATTTAATTGCCTTAACCATGACGGAACATGGCTAACATCCCAACTCAAATTAGTAAAATATAGACTTCTTTCGTGATTTGATAAGTAGTGAGAGTCATTCATGCGCACGAGTGCGGCAACTAAATGATTGGTTTGATACCATGATTATTTTTAGGATTTTTGTCCGATCCGGATCCTCTCAAAATGCTTATTTTTTTGCGACTCAACAAGTAGATGGATGCTTAATGGCCGTGATTACCTCGATGGGATCTCCGGAACGGATGTGATACATCGTCTCCAGCCGGGAAAATTTTCCGCGGCAACGCCCCAAAATCGTGTCGAGCCCATCAATCAAAATCCCTCGCGAAAATAGGTCACACACTCGATCGTTAATTGGAATCACACGAGGTTCAATGTGGATAGCGTTTCTCCACCGAGATTGAATTTCATTTTATCTTTGTTGGCTAAAGCTTGAGCAGTTATTTTTTATCACTGAATTATATTTTTATACTCATATTTATCCTGATTGTGATTTTTCCTCTTATTATTCGTTAAGGTAACTCAGCCGTTTGTTTCTTAAAATGTATTCATGGATTAGCCGTGGTATTCTTCAGAAAAAATTAAAAAGGGCTTGATCATTGTCCAAAATTAGCGGTGGGTTAGCCATAAATTATAAACATCCTTCAAGAATTGAGAAATTATGGTAAGTTGTTGTGAGTTTATTCTTGTGATTGCATTTCAGCAATCGAAGCAAGATCGTCTTTGCCTTGAATTAGGAACTGCCTTAAAATATGTATAAGTAGTTTGCTGTCCCGGAGTTATATTCAATCACCATAACACCTGTCTACTTCGAAGTAAATGAATTAGAAGTTATGCCATCCTATCATATTTTTATAAGAGTGCCCATCAGTGGTAATGTTATACCTGATCGTTTTTTTAGCTAAATTGTTAATCTCCGATATTTTTTAGCAATTACGGTCAGATCTGGTGCAGTCAGAGTTCTTCACGTATATTGCCAGCATTGATTTGGGCGCTCTTGCAAAAGTATGATAGGATGGAGGACCTTCTTATTCATTTACTGCGAAGCAGACAGATGTTACAGCTTTTTTGCAGGGGAACATGGGGGATGGTCCAGGCTCAGACGTGATCAAAACTTCTTCCTTCTCTGACTGGGATTGGTGAGACTAGATGGGGCAGAGGATCTTGCCGAGACGGTCGAGGGTGGATCCAGCTCGTTGCATGAGTTGTCGATGTGGATAAGGTTTCCTTCGAGGGAAAAAGGTGAAAGGACGGATTTGGACGGGGTTTCATGACGAGCATGGGGTGGGGACGGCGGTCGCTGACAGGGATATGAACTCACTGCTCACTTCAGGCCTTAGGAACCCAGGGGAAATTCTTGCTCGGAAGTCTGGAAACCCTCTGCCTTTTCGTATTTCTGTCTGTACACTGTCTGCTCCATCGGAACGTATTACCTTCGCTCAGTGTTCTTCTGTCCCCGAAGAGCAAAAGTAATAAGTTTTAATAAATTTGGAAAAAATACATTTTCGGTTCACGGTTGGAGGTATTTTTTCTCTCACGAGACATAAAGGATTCGTATCAACTTGTATATTCTTATTTAAAAAATAGAATTTTTGCTCAATTTTCGATTTTTAAAACAAATGGTGTTGTGTTCCTTCATTTTTATTTTCATTGAATAAAATCACTTATTTATTGCCAACGTTCTCTCTTTGTGATCCCAGTCTTTTCGATTTTCCAACGCATTTTTTTCGAAGTTGATGACTTTCAACATGCCCTTATCTTTAAATATTGAACATTTTCTCTCCATCTATCTTGGCTACCTTTGCCTTATAATCATGTTTGGACAAATAAATTCATTGGGCGTACAGTATCATATGCGTCTGTACTCAATATCTGGGCTCGAAAAATTATTTTTAATGCAGAAACTTTGATCACCGTGCTTACGATTGCATTTTTTATTGGAATCTCTTTTTCTCCACGATATCGTGTATCTCTCGCTGTGTATCCTACTCACCAACAGTTTAATGCATTTAGTTTTCTGGCTTCCAAATTCCGAGCTTACGCCTTAGCTTGAAAGAAATCTTCCATTATACACATCACAACCTTGGAAAGACATATTGAGTGCTTCGACCACTCTTCATGTCGATAGGATCGTCGGACGGAAAGGGTGCGTATAGCCGTGAAACGTGCCATGATGAGCCAACGAAACGTAATTTTCATCTCATCCAGGACCCCAAGTGGACTTCAATCTCGACCTAGGACTCCCATTCTAATGTTTTCTCGTAGGGCGAGCCGTGAGTTCCGGCTGGAAGGGTTTCCACGCCATGTGTAATATTTGGGAAACGGACGGCAGGGTCCCTGTGGGTGAAAAGTGGAAGGAGGAAGGGTATTCGGGGAAAGTCCGTCCGATTCAAACGGCGGTCGATGTGTTTCGTATGGCCAGCGGGTGGGGATGTAGCTCCACGGTGGGATGGGTCAGCGTGGCTGACAGCGACCGAGGGTGAAGTCTAACGTATGTGCATCGGGAGTGATTTTGGCCGTGGGCCGAGGGCCGCGGTTTGGGAAACCAACGTTTTCTGGCTCCCGCTGTGGAGAATAGTTCATTCCATTACGTAAATGAGATTCCCATGCGTCCCCTCTTGGTCACGATTCCCATCAACCCCTTCCACTATGATTTATTCGCTCACTCGCCAGATCAAGTTATTGGTTCGTGTGTATGTTTTTCCCTCGATATAAAGTAGTAATTCACGGCGTAGGGCGCTACTTAAGTAAGCCATGATACTCCTTCTCAGAAAATAATTGGACTATGGACTTCTTTACTAAGGACGTGATATACAGAATTTTTCTTCTCCTTTTCATTTGTTATTATTAACTTAATTGTAATCATCCATATGATGAATGCATTCGATTTTCTCTTTAACTTATTGGTTTAGTCTTTCTTACGTTAAACATTCATATTCTTTATTTTGTTCTCTAATATTTATCCACAGCTAGCACAGTATGTACCTACTTTTATAGTATTTTCTGCCAAATTATAGTGTAACAAATGATTTTTTCTGACCCTTAAATATTTACAGTTTTTCGTGGCATAAGTAGAAAACTTACAGATTGGACTTTTAAAGTCAAATACCTCATATTCAGTTTGGTTTACGATTTATTCCTACCATTATATTTGGTACTAATAGTGCTGGAATGATTTCTTAAAGCGTATGTAAAATCAAAGTTTCAATTTTCTCAATCTTCCACAATCTCTTTCTGAGTAAATATCTACCTACACTAAATAGAATTTACACATTACTTATTGAAACCGAACAAAATTCTCACGAAACAATATTCTCCTCGCAAGTAAATTTGCCTCATCATATTAGTATATTTTTGCTACTTGGAAACGGGGAAGATCCAGTAGACAGAGAGAGTGGGCAGTAATTCGTGAAGTCGATGTGAGATTAATGCCACCAGTAAATTCGTAAATGGGGAATTTTCGGGAAAAAATAAGATTAATGGTGAAAGGAGGTATTTAGCTGCCTGGCTGTTTCGCAAGGGAATCGAAATCGAATGATTGGGATGGACGTCGAAAGGGTTGCTTTAGATGTGGGTGGGGAAAATTTGTGCCGATGCAGGGGCGGCCGCAGCACTTCTACGCGTGTGAGAGAGTGAAGCGGTCTGGGGACGGGCTGTATAGTGCCGGTCAGAGCAAATGAACCCACAGCGGTTAGTTAGGCGGGCCAGGGGAAATGATTAAGCGACCGATATTAGGCGCGACGAAGTGTATTATGCTGGTATCCCCCTTACCTCCCTCCTCCCTTTTGATTTCTTCCCTCCATTTGATGGCGTTCCCCTCTCTACCCCAAAAGTCCTCAATCTGGATAAATTTTGTGTCGTGACGGAAAGAAGGAAGTGGTAAGCGAAATTAATTCATACCAACTTCGGAGCTCCGCTAATTGTTCCATTTTCAACTCCAATTTCACCCCTACTCTCAATACTTAGCCACAAATGGGCGAGCACTGAATGAATGACTTCGGCCAATTGGTTATTGCTGTCCGATTTCCGCGCTGCGCCTGATGTGCCTAATTGTCAGATCTTTAAAAGTTTCAATCCCGTGTAATGTAGCAATTCAAAGTGCCTACTCCAAAATTCATGTAGGGCCCTATTCCGCTAATGATGATTTATTGCCCGGGAAATATATATTACCCTCCTGCATTGCAGTGGCGTTTTCATATCCTTGTAAGCGATTTAGGCAATTTATATCCTTTGGTAAGGTCGCATAGGTATTCATGATTGCCTTTGTTAAGTTTATCATAATTTTACTCTGATTGAAGAGCCTTGAAGTATTATTAAGTATATGCGGCGTTTTTGTTTAATTTTCCTATTCCTTTTGCCTTCATAAAATTTCAGGTATTTTTTGCCAGCTGTTGCATTTTTTTCATTTTTTAATGCTCGATCTTGTCACAAATGATTTGTAGTTTCTCAGATTTTTTTATTTATTTTGAATACAATAATAATAATAATGATAAAATTATGCTAATAATTTTAAAAATTAAGTTTTCACATTTATATGTATTGAAATTAAGCGTCAGGGGAAAAATAGCAATATTTTCTGCGTGAAATAAGTGTAAGGAAAGTAATCTATATGGAGTAATGGTTCACATTAATCATAAAAAAGACTCTGCAATAGGCCATGGGAGTGTTTACCCTTGCAAGCTTTTATTTTTCTATTCTAAGGTAAGTGCTATTCAAATATTTTTGTGGTCGTCGAATCCGGTTAAAAAGCTGCGGGTTTAGTTCAGCTATTTCCACTATTATTTTTCCCTGAAATTATTCCATCTAACTCATATGAGAGCTTCTTCGCTCCTCTGAATTCATGGCAGAAGGATCCGGAGGAAAAAAGCACAAGGAATCCGGAAAAAGAATGAGGGTCCTAAATGAGTGCCCGAGAGCCGGTGGGCCTGGTGGAAAGAAACAAAAGCGGACGAGAGTGAAAATGAGAGCCAGGAAATACGTGCCTGGTGATATATTAAATGACTTGAGCGAAAATCGGAAGATAAATCACACGCAAGGAATCCGTTGAGAAAGTTAACGAAAAGGGAAAATTCTCGGCTTACTCTTACGTGCTTGGACTTCCCCGAAATGGGAATGTTGACGTTGTACTTTTCATTTTTTTACGCATCAGGGGGGTAAAGAAGCCAATTTCCAAGAGATGACGGGCTCGCTGACACCGTACGAGTTGCGCGTGCACTGAATTCGAAGAAAGTGCACATTAGTTGTGAACTGGACGCATAAAACTGCTAACGTTGCCAATCACAAGATATAAAAAAATCAGCTTAATCTCATTTTCTCCCCTTTTCAGTGTAATTAGAATAGTAAAGAATAATGTGTGGTTGATTTTTCGATTCTCCATTTTTATCATTGATTCATTTCTCGAAAAAGCAAAAATTGAAATAATATAGCGTTTGTTGATTTGTAATTGTTAGAAGCTATTTATATTTCATAAAACGTAAATCAACTTACATATAACTGTACTGGGTATATATTTGATATTTGTTTGCGTTTAGCGCAAAGAATTAATCTACAAGGCAGAATTCGTGTCATAGAATGTCTTCGTGAATGTAAATTTCTTAAAGAATAGTAACCCTTTTGTATTCAATGATGTACGATGTACTTGTCTATCTGTTCACAAAAAGAGTAGGTATTCATGAAATCACATGCCCACAGTATTTTTTTTATCCAAAAACCAAGTATTCCAGACATAAATTGATGTATGTTAAAGAAGTATATAAATGCACCATATTTGTTTCATTTTCGGGGTTGTTTAATATGTCTACTTTATTGAAACTGTATCATTAACATTTCTGTGGAGCTAATATTACTTGTTTAGAAAATGCTTTTATCAGATTTAAAGGTGAAAACGAGCTTCTTAAATTTAGTACATGGCTTTAGATTCGTTATAAACTCGTGATCGCACGTAAAGTTTTCCCTATCTATTTCCTGCTCTTGGGGTCTGAAGCAGAATCACTTCCCGCAAATTATGAATTAAATGCACGTTTCATCGATTTGGAGATGGCTAGCCAGCTAATATTATTTCTGTGATCTAGAGCGGAACACTGAAATTCGGCCTATTCTGCAACAAAAATTTGATATATTTCAGTGAGTAATGGCGGTAATGATGCCGGCGATCATGGTCTAATATGGAACAGAAAGCTCCCATTTTCCTCGGAATTGCGAGAGGGGGTATAAAAACGCGGGCAAGTGAAATCGGTCGACAGAAAAAAGTAATCCCCGGATGAAAAGTGTGTAGCTTAATATGTGACGGAAGGGGGGGAAAAAATTAACCGAGAATAAGAGGGAGAAAAAAGTGCATCGGACGAGGGAAAGAAAAGTAGCTGATGGAGATGAAGGGGGATCAGGGAGTTGCGAGGGGGTAAGAGGGCGAAGTCGCAGAGGAGGGGGGTTATTTGCCCCCCCTCCCACCCAGAATTAGTGGGCTTATCTTTTCTAGGGATGGGGGTTGGTCCCATTGAGTTGTTTCAGGGTGGAGATGAGTGGGCGCCCGAGGGACATGAAGCAGAGAGGAGGAGGGGATGAGGCAAAGTTTCTACGTGATGAGTGTTTCCGAGGAGAGTAAGGAAGACGGAATAAGAGAGGGTGATGAAAGGTTGTGGAATGACGGAGGACGGAGAGGGATGAGCGTAGGGAAGAGGACATGAGGAATAGGGAAAATTATGTTCTCGCCCCAAGGTGGAAGTGGTGAAGGGGAGCTTAAAATTGGGGATGAAATACATAGATGATACCAAAGATGGCGTGAAAGACCTCAAATGTGGATGTCCTTGGTGATGTGTCCAACTTAACACGCCGTGGCTCAGTTTGGGTTGAGCTCTACCCTCACCTATCTAAACCGACCTTCGGGTACAATCACTGTCTTCTTGATCTTGATGAAGCATGAATTATTATCGTGTTTTACTTCCTTAAAAATTTTCCCTCATATCACATATTTAACCCAACCTTCGGGTAGAATCGCTGAGTCTTGATGATGCACGAAATACTTATCGTATATTACCTCCTTATTAATTTTCCCTAATCATCTCTAAAGCATGTGCTTGGATACATTATATGCCTTCGACACTTAAGATACCCTTATTATAATTTAGGGCTCCCAGTTTTACAATGCAGTGGTTCTAATGAAATGTCTCTGAGCGTAAAGCCATGAATGTTGTGAGCATATCTCTTTTTGCAGTTGAAGAACCAATACTTCCTTAAATTCGGCCTCTCAGAGTCATTACTCGTCCAAGCTGTCGATATACAGTGGAACTTGGTTATAACGTCATCAAAGGGACCAGAAGATTTTTAACGTTTTATCCGAGTGACGCTATAAAAAAAGCAGCCTTAAAGCTGAGTGACACCACAACTTAGCATTGCACAAACAAAACACAACTAACGACGTGTAAAACAACTGTCAACATACGCGATGCTCACACGGAGGTAGGTAGTGATGTGACTGATGATCTACCGTAACTAACGAAACAAACAGTACAATACAGTGTGCCTGTGTCAGTGACCTTGTAAAATGTAGGGTTGAGAAGGGATAAGACCCAGGTATGCGGGACAGCACCCGCTCCATCCAGACACCAATTAAACAAAAGAGTTGCATCCCGTCACCAGCTCAACGTCCATCTTGTGACCTGTTTTTGCTTTTGATGTTTCTACGCATGGTTTCTATGAACTTTGGGACATAATACAATCACACTACCACTTTTGCAACCTAAGAAACGCAAAATTTTTGACGCTATACCCGAGCGTCGCAATATTTGTTGACGATATAAACGGGTTTTCGTACAACATAAAATGTTCAATTTTGGCTGGTCTGTATAAAATGTGACGTTAAACCCGAGTTGACGTTACAGCCGATGCCGTTATAACCAAGTCTCACTGTAATAAGTATTTTTAAGTACTTATGTTTTTATACTTGGAGATTGATATTGATCACATTAAATCGATAATCCTGTAATCGCTCGTCAGAAATTATTTGTGCCTGTACAGTCAGGTGATGACAACTTTAAATCGGCAACTTTCATTGCACTGGCAATTTACTTCTCCTCTGTAGCAGCTCAGTTTATTCAGAGAAACCACTCATAGCCACGATATCGTTTTTTCCCTAAGGAGGTCATTTTACCGTTGCGCAGTTCCTCCATTCCTCCAGTTCCTCTTCTAGATCAGACATGATAAGTTTTGAGGGCGGAAGATGGATAAGGCGCAATTAAGCAATTTTTCTTGTCCACCACTTAACTTGGCAGTCATCCGTGGCCAATCTTCACGATCTATCCCGCAGACGAGCACGTATTTATAATCGAACTCCGTGGCAGTCCGGGACGCCTAACCCCCTTATTAATAACCCTTCCTCGTCCGTAATCGGGGTTAGCGATATGCCGTCCCTCGCCATTACTATTCTAGGGTTGCCAACCTTTCGAAATCTGATATCTCTCCGTTACACGAAAAGAGTGATGTTGGAATGAAATACAAGAGCGTCTAAATTACGATAATTTCAACGGGAAAAAATCGTATTCCTCAACCTGAATCAAACCCTGATCCCCTTACTTAAGCCAAGTACTCTTACCGCTTAAGCTAAGAAGCTAGGTTTCTGCACTAAGGCACGCCGCGCCGCTGGCTAGTTTTATGTTATTTACCGATAAATAGTATCTATGTGTAGCATATATAAAATGGATGCTCTATAAATAATATTCAGTATTCAATATGCAGTGTGATATTAGTGAAAAAGGTACTCCTGTGATACTGTGATCTCCCGAACTTGCCCCAGTTACTCTCATCAATCAAGCTACTAAGCCAACTTGCAACGGCAAGGCATGTCGTTGGCTGGTCTTCCTGTAAAATAAGGCCATCATGCTAAAAACCGATTGAATACAAACGATTTTCATAAGCAGTGAACTACACACGCCCGTGGATATTTGATCTTAACTTGGCATTATTAGCTTTGAATGCGCTGATTTAAATAATATAGTATGGCCTAGAAGTCCCAGAAATACTATCGGTAAATATAAAAGAAAAAAAATTTATTCTTAAGTGGATAAGTTTAAAAACCTTGCCGTGCAATATTTAAAATATTAGTGTGACATATAATTAAATGCTGATTCACGATACCACATATTAGATTGAAGATCGACGTAAGCTCATTATATGTAATTTTAAAATTCAATGTTTTAGTTATGGTGAAAATATAAAGCCTATACCCACAAAAACAAGCCTTTTCTAGTTCCTTTTTGATGGAACGATTTCACTGCCAGGCTATCAGGGTAACATTCAAGCATGAGCCTTCACGGCCTTCATTTAACTCAATATTCATTTTGAATGTCTCGGTATATCGTCTATTTTGGTCCCATTTCTATAAATGTAGGATATGATAAAGAAATCTTATCCTTCCGTTTTTTCGACCTTGCCTCTTATTGTTGAAGAAAGTGATTCGACAAAAGGTCGTTCTTGTTCTGGTTCTCTCGGAATAACTGACAGAGTTGGCAATCCCAGTAACTACTCGGAAGACTTTGGTTCCACCTCCCTCTGGAACCTTCATGTAGTTTCCCACGCTTTCAAATTAACGGTATTGCTTCATCCCTGCGACGCTCGGTTTTTATCTTCCATCTTGCGGGGAAAATGAGAATTGAGATTACATCGTTCGACCGATAGTCTCTGTAGGTGGATTTATTTTCGTTTTTCTCCTCTCCATTTCCCATTGATTTTTTTGTTGTCCTCGATGCTTGAATCTTTATTTTTTTAGCCTGGGAAATGTTGCAAATCGTTTCTGTGTCTTGGGCTACCTTTAAAACTTTTTTTTCGGAAATGGAAAAAGTTAGGAAGCGGGTTTTTTCTCCGTTTGAAACTGGGCGAATCTTCTGCGACGATTGATGTTTCGAGAAATGACTTTTTTTGGAAGTCGGTAAATGAGAGATATAATAACTACGTTGCCCAACCCTGCTTTTCATGTCTTAAAACAGATAGATTTTTTGGAGCAGGGTTATACTTTCAGTGTGTTGCGGTAGTGTATTGTAGCTTGGTATAATGATCATAATATTAACTCGAGTGTTTGATATTATTCTCATATTTATAGACTGTATGGCTATGAAATGCGTCCTGTCAGAGATTAAGCTTACAGTCAATTATTCCTCTTATGTTTGGAATATTACTCTGGCTGATACCTTGTGTATACAGACATTATTCAGTTTTTGTAATTCATTTTACAAACAAGTTCTTATTCTTACTTAAAACGAAAACGGTTGGCAATTCGTTGGATGAACTGATGACTTAACTTATATTTTTAGCTTATGCATAGTATTTTTATGCTCAATAACTTTATTATTGTAACTTCTGCGCGAATGCAAGCATTTTCAAATGAGTTTAAAGTATACCGAGACTAGCCGCGGTGATAAATTTTACGAGAGTCACCCGCAATGCGCAATCGTGCGCAAGATCCACAGAGAAAAAATCATTCGCCTTGACCGGGATTTTCCGTGAGTCATTTTCAAATGACTTGACTTTTTCTTAGTTACGCGTATCGGTTTACACCTTGATGAAAGTACATTGAATATACGTCTTTTAAGTCATGATAAACCGTGAAGTGAGTTTGCAATGCCATCCTTCTCTGTGTATTCCCAGCAATGCCGTGGGCCTTGAGGAGATGATTGCGAATTTAAAATAATTTTACAATTGACGATAGAAGGATGCACACCACGCTTTGTTTCACCTGTTCTCTTACAAATTAAGGGTGAAGCTTCAAGTTCCAGTATCTATTGTGGACTACCTACGTCTCGCCGCGTCTGCGGGAATTTGATATATGCGTCGGATCGATTGCTTCTTTCTCGTTTTTCATCCCTCAAAAAAATTCTTTGCTGGTGTGTCAAATACCGGAGGTGATTTGTTTTTGATAAACCACCACTCTCATTCCCATCCCCTATTATGATCTCACAATCTCACCACTAAACCGCGGTCTTCCCTTCCCCCTCTCTCTCTCTCTCTCTCTGTCAAATCCCTCTTTTTACCCTTGCTAGCAGGTTTTTCCCCCAGACACCGAAGTTGCAGCGATAAAGATTTCATCCGCTCTTCCGTTATTTCACGTCCTTTTTCTTCACTCCACTGTTTTTACTTCAAACGCATTTTAATTTTATTCCTTTCACCTGAGACAATTATTTCGAGGTAAGTTCTTTGTGCCATCCACCCTATTTCTTTCTTGTCTTTTCTCGCAAATATCCACCTTTTATATACCTTCGTAATACCCGAGTGAGTTTGTAATATTTTACCCCTCTGCGAATGGCCTAGTAATGGTTGATTTTTACATATAAATGGCATGTATCATTCTACAGTTATTCTTTATCCTAAACTAAACAAAACTTAATAGCAAAGTCGATCGTTCAAATACTTACTCTTTATTCCCTCTTTGAGTGAAAAATCGATTACTGATTCTGTATTATTTATTTTATATTAGTTATAGTATATATATGAATATCTAAAAATGAATCACAATATTTTGAAGTGTAATTAAAAATATTTGTTTCTTGCACATTTCACGTGACAAATCAAGTATTCAATAAACTTCAGTTATGCATTTGATACTGTAATTATTTCTCTTAGCTCGTAAAAGATGGGTTTCCAATTTTTCAATGTAGGTTATCAGAATATTTTTTTATCATCAATTTGCTTATATTTCACCTAAGTAGTGATTTATCTTTCGGATTTTCCTTCATTATTTGGCATAGATTTTTTTCTCTTATTCGAGAATTCATCCTTTCGTAGACATTGGAATATTCAATTGCTGAAGGAATAATATTTCCTTGTTTGAATACCCCCCACCATGAAAACATCCAAGAAGTATATCACACAAAGGTAGAAACACAATGGAAGGAATATCCAGTGTCATTCCTTCCAATGTGTGTGTACCTCTGTTTTTTTTCTGCCGGCATTGCTTTCTCTTTTGAGCCTCCTCTGGTATTTGTTCCGCGTTTTATTTCTTGTACGGAACCTATTTCCTTGCATTGTGCTCGAGGCCTAGAAAAATTTAATTCCCATTCGAGAAAGGCGGAGACATTCTCTTTACATTACCTAGCTCCCTTTGACATGAGATGAATCATTGCTCGTGCAACAGCTACGAACTCAGAATAAGTTGCTTTTTGCGAGGAAATTCTTTCATTTTTTGAGAAAATTCCCTCAATATTTGCTGACATAGTATCATTTATGTATCATTATCATAAAATTCTTTCATTTTTCAGCAATATTAGAATATGATTGTTCTGGATGGTGTATTCCCTGCTATAGTACTCTTGAGAAATTATGTATACATCTCGAAATAAGTTCTTCTAGCTTAAGATCATTAAATTTACTTAAAGAATTTTCAATTTAAGTGATAAAAACTTCATTTAGCCTAGATATTAATTTAAGCTTTTGGAAGACTATTTTTCGTTCAATTTTCCACATTTTAGCTTTTTTTCCATAGTTACTTTTTACGCTCATATAGATTTAGGTATGCGGTGCCTGCAACTTATATTAGGAGAACATTGCTGTTTCTATTAGTGTGCTAATACCTTTTAACTCTGCCTTTGAGTATATCACCTCTCGAACTTTTCGAATCCTTTATTTTGAATTCCGGAGTAATATTGCGATATTATTAAAAAGTCTTTATACTCTAGGCGCCCACTCGTCGTCCTCCCGTCTTCCTTTGGCTGCTTCGGATTATCGCCTCGAGAGATCACGTCTTCTCCTCCCCGTTCTCTTTCCTCGTAATTCAATTCTCTCCGATGATCCGGTCGCTTTCACCCGAAATTGAATTTTCCCGAGTCCCTGGAGTTATTATTGCATCATAAACCTTTGCCTTCAAGCCGCAGGCTGACTCATCCCTTTACAAAGTTATTATTCCCTTAAACGTATTATCTATCTTGCTTCTCCGCTTTCTTTAAACGCTATACCTAGATGAATTCGGTAGCAGAGTTGAACGCGTAAGTAGGTACATCCCCAATAGGCCAGAATACACGCTTGCCTGTTGGACGTTCTGAAGGATGTAGAAAATGAAGTTTCGGTGTTGTACGAACGCTTGCGAAGGATAGGTTCTGCGTATCCTAAAGATATCCATCCACGGCAGAATTCATAATTCATTTTTACAACTTTTTGTTGCTCTCGGTTTACGACATCAATTCTGAAGGAGCGTTTTAGTAATCGATTCTTCAGTGAAGTATTATTTCAGCGTGGGTGTATTCATTTGCAAAAAGTTAAGGGAATAGTAATGTTGGACTCTCAGGGGTGTTTGTTTTCTGCAGTAGCTCTGAGTGAGATATTTAAGTTTTTTATTTTATTTTTTTCCTCGATTCCATATTTTAAATATGTGTGTTTGTTTTGCACAGTTTAAGGTACTATCCCTGTTAATCACGATGGATTGGGTATTCATTCTCTTTAAATAGTCATCCGGCTGTTGTTCAACAGAAAGTAACCTATAGCTCTCATTAAAACTTTCCTTCTTTTGACAGATGCTTCTTAGAAGAATACTCTTTTCATGGCATAAGACATATCATTTGATCAGAATACTTTGAAATGGACGCTTAATTTTTGCGTTGGCGGTCTGTAATAATTTAATTGTATTTGCACGCTGCGATTCAGCCACTCATGATTCTCAGTATTCTTATTCTATCCTCTACCCACTCAATATCTGTCGCCTTACCAAGCCGAGTTCTTCATATATGCAACATTAAAGGTCAAAATGACGCCAAAATTCTCGGAATAGACCTTCAAACGAACGTAGAATTTCCATTCATAAATATAGCACTCGGAAAAGCATTCGAGAGCCTGTTTCATGGAGTGGTTATACACGCCTTAAAGAATCATATTTTATAGTATTCTAAATTACTATATTTTATCTTATATAAGATGTCTATGTACCTTACTGAATGAATCTATAAGTGGAGTAAAAGTATTTGGAATCCATTTTCACTCATCACAATCCTCTCATACCTTGACTTCGAGTTCCATCCTTTAAAACTCTTCCCCGCAGACTTCCTTTTTCTCATGGGAGCCCCTCCACTATCAAACCACACACCTCGAGAAACGAAGGATGCACCGCACTTTCCGCACACTCCTTCTGGAACATTACCTGCTCACCTTGCCCTTACTCCCTGTTTACCTCATACTTTACTTCCTGCTTTCCGAATCCCTGTCTTTTCCCGTGAGGCTCAAGTATTTTATGACATCATCGTGAATCACCAGTATTTTCGCGGCGTCGCGATATCATGTTGGCTTTATCGCCTTTCCTTGTGTAGGAGAGTCTCTTGAGCATGCGTTTGCGCCCTTATCTTTAACTCGTATTTCGTGAGTGTTCCCTTGCGAAATTTTGTTCCCTTGAGGTCGAACATGGTCTCGATTTTGGTCAATATTCGCGCTTTTTTCTTCCGTGCTCTTTCTATTCCAATCATCAATTTTTTCAGAATTGATTCCATTACGAGTTGTTGTTAGAACATTCTAACTCGTAAGTGTCTTCATTTCTATCTTCTTCATTGAAAACATCATCCGTTAATTTTTTTGTTTATTTGCCCAATCAAAAAGACTGGTATTTCCTTCTTTACTTTCTCAAGATGGTTTACTTTACTATTGATGACTTGATGGGAGTGTATCATTAGTATATATCAGTTATGCCATACCTTTAATCATGTCCGGTATGTTTTTTCTCCCTCTTTTTGGATCCCAATTGGAAAATGCATCCATTTTCTTGCAGTGGATTCTTGTAAACTAGCCGTTCTTGCAGCTAACATGCTGCTACCTCTCTTATTGTGTGTCTTTATTCAAAAAAATACAGGGACGCAGGTTTGTCGGTAATTTATTATTCAACGTTCCGGAGGAGCATGAGCATTATTTTTTCTCGTGCAGAAGCGTCGCTTTCCTTCTTATTCCACTCCATCCCTGCATGCAGTTAAAAAAAAGAGAAATACGACGCGCGAGGGTGAATCTTTTATGTGGACCAGTCCGTGGCAGCGGCGATTTCTTTTTCTAAGAATATCAGATTCCCTCGGCCCATTCAATGCTGAGGCACAAGGATTTACTGCGCCATTACGCAGGGGAAGGCTTCGCGGAGTGGGTGTTTTGTAAAATGCGTGCCTTCGCTAAATGGCCCAAAGTGTACCCTCTAATTCGAGATACCACGATCGTAATTCCAAGGTGAAGGCTGCAGCATTGCTGTGGTTTTGATGTCATGCATTGTTGCAACCAAAGTGATTTCGACCGTGGTGGTAATGATTTATATGATAGGAGATTTCAAGCATAATTTCCTTAGAGTATTCCGGTTTTTCAAGAAATCGATTTTTAAGGAGCAGAAACGTATTTTATTCCTCGTATAAAATTAAGAAAATACAGTGAATGAAGAATAAATACCTTTAAAGAATATTTTACTATTGATTTATTTAAAACAATGTCTTCTACTCCACACTCATTAAAGTTACAATCTCTTATTTGTGTCTGAAATAAAAATACTTTATCTCAAATGTTAAAAAAAAATACAAGTTATTTACACATTTCAAGTAATCCTCGATATGGCCATGCCTTTTTAGGCCTAAAATATTCTTAAATCCGCAGTTTTGTCTTCTAGCATAAAATTTTTGTGTTTTCTTTTAATATACGTTCATTAAATATGCCAATGCTATCCACTATAACTTCAAGAAAATACATCGTTTCTTTGAGGTAAATTTATTTTCTTCCGCTTCTTCCATGAAATTTTCTCTTGATTAAATGTAGATCATCGCAAGGAGGGTAAAAGGATCTCTTCTTTGGTGGCTTGAGAAATCTGTTATATATACTAAATAGAAGAGCTTGTAATGAATGAATTAGTATCCATGAGTTTTAAAAGGAGAGAAAATCTTTGATAAATTAATTACACCCAAGACAAACCTGTAATTTTACTCTCTGCTTCCTTGCAAATGACTTTTTCATAGCAGGTGAGGAAAGCTTTTGAAACAGAAAAAAATTCATGCTCGTGAAACGTCGCGTTTACGGAGATAAGAAGTGTGTGGTGATAGGGTTTGAGAAGTGTACGAAGAAATTGAAGAGTGCGGTGGGCAACAAAACTGCCGGGACTGAGGCGGCTTCGACCGGGAAGGAAAGAGCCGAGGTTCCGATTAAAAGAGAAGAGGCGAGTGAAATGCGAAGGTGGCTTATCTGCGGAGGTGAAAACGAATGAGCCGAGAAAGCAGTCATCAACCCCTTCAGCGATTTTTAGTCGTGAGGAGGGCTGTGAACTTGAAACACAAAGAAGCATCCACTTCCCAATCCTCTAGTTTTTACATATTGTAAATAGCACTGTGGAACAGCCATTTTGTTTACTGATATCTGTGACTTGTTTTCGACTTTTGGCCTCTTGATAAGAAATTGTCCTCAGTTTTTATTTATCACGTTAAGTTGTTAAGTGTCAGGATACTTTTTTTTGTCTCTCATGTCGTTCAAAATTTGCAAATAAAATAGTAATCTTACCTGATAGACTGTTCAAACAGAATGGGTTAATTTATAAAAAGGACATTTACAATAACTGTAAGCTAAAATTCTTCTCAATAGAGTAGTGCCGATTTTTTACCAAACGGTAAACATACCTTCATATCTTGGTAAAAGTTTTCGCTTGCCGTTTTTTTTCTTTAATGATTAATCCGTGGATATTATCGGTTGATGCTCCAGCAATATTAATTAATCTTATGGATACATCTCACCTGGCATAATAGCGTACCCTCATATCACTCGCCTTGATCATCGCTGATTTTAGCTTATAGCTAGAGTATCGGGAATTCAGCATAATGGCTAGTTAAAAAAATGTAATTTTCTGCATATTATGTACTAAAGCATTTTGAACCTCCTCAAGAGATACTAGACAATTTCGATGTAATTCTGTACTCGTGTATTTCCAAGAAAGTCTTCGACAACATTTTTTAATAGAAGCCAATCATTCTTTTAAAGTTTAGTCATTGTTCATCATATATTGTCAGGGCTCTGAATTCTTGGATAATCGAACACAACGGCCATAATATTTTTAAATGAAAAACAGGGAAAAACTTAAATGAGATAACTGAAACGATATTCTTCAATGTTACTAGGCAAACTTGGAAAAAGCTTTAATTAATTGTTTTATAAGACCCAGTTTTATATCTAGATGGGGGAATCTTATCTTATTTCTGCCGTGGTCTTTTTACTTAAAGTGAGGAATCCATCTAGCGTTTACTTTTCTAGTAACTCTATTCTACTAAGCACTTAATCCTACCCTTGAGGTATCTTTTTGGATTTCACTAATATCTATATCGCAATATCTTGGCGGGGAACTGCATCATAAATCATGGATAAGAGAACTAGATTATAATTTAACTGAAGCTTCTATAGTACGTTTTGCTCAGTATGACTTTTTGCTACCGTATGGCTATTAATATCTACCTGTAAGATTCCGCTGAAATCATTTTATGCCCTAATTGGCGTTCATAAGTTTCCTTATTTGCTGATTTTACAGATCCAAAAGTGGGTATAAATGGGGCATCAATATTTCACATTTGAGAATGTATTTAGGACACTGCTTTGTATGGCAATATTCTCTTGATCATATTGTGGGTCGTAATATGCTCGATCTGTCGGATGGAGCACTAACTTGTTAGTGTTCACCATAAAGCTTTTCTTAAACATGAGGCGAGCCCGGATGCAAAGTTTTCACCACCATTCAATCCCTATTTTCAGGGCATATGTGGCCATGGCTGTCGGTGGCTCTTTCTTCATATAATTCCACTCTCAGCTTCAGCAAGACAATTTCACAAGCGTTTTTTAGGGGTATAATGACGCTTAAAAGACGGAGAAACAAGTGATATTGGAAGGTGAGAGTCAGTGGAGAAACGCAAATGCGCTGATGATGACGAAAAAATCGATGAGATTTCAGTCTAGTCACGACGATGCTGAAGGGCCTAGAAGGTGAAGTGTGGTAACATTGGGCGAGGGGAATGGACTTCTGCTCGTTGAAAATAAAATGAGCAGTCAAGCTTTGGGATGTCCCCGTGCCATTTCTTTTTCGTCTAGCATTTCCCGCATCCTTACTGGACCTCCTCTCTCGCTCAAAGATTTACTTTTTTTCCTACTTGTATCCGTAGGAACGAGGACTTAGGAGAAAGATGGCTGTCACATAGGGCTTGCATCGAAAAAATTCTGTGGAAGACGAGTAATATCTATACGCACACACAAACACGCACACATATGTATATATATCTGTCATTTTTTTCTCGCAAACTTTTTCGCGTTTTTTCTCATCTCCCTCGGTCTCTGCTTGCGTCTTCCCCCGCACCACCAGGCTCTCTTGCTGTTCTCTTTTACTTTCATTTCCAGTCGATAGAACCACTCAATATTCATGGGGATGGAAAAAATTGCAGGAAAGATTGTGTCCCGCGTTCAAAAGAAGTGGAAGTGGTGCGGAGTGCTGGAGAGATATGGAAAGAGGAGCAGTCGTCCTTTTTTTTTGAGCCGTCCCGTATTATATTTTTTATTTCCCTTTGCCTCGTCTTTTCTTTTAGTTGGACCGAGAAACTTTGGTGGACGGGAGAGTGGAGAAGGGACTTGTTGGATAAACCGTTGGAATCGGCTCGAAAACTTCTCGCAAGCGGCGGGAAAAACAAAGAGGTACTCTTGTCTGGAGGGATTTCCGCAAAATTCCAATTGCTGCACCCACGCCAATTTACTGAATCACCATCGGAAGTGTTTTGACGTGTTTATCCCATTTTTACAAACTGTGCGAATGAGGGCGTTAGTATGAAATTAAATCGTCATAATCGACAATTTATTAGTTGAGTATTTTATAAATCAGTTATTGAGTTGGCTTTTTGTGCTAAAATTTTATTAATAGCTTATACTGAAAACCGTTTTTGCTCTGTCAAATTACTACATGGGCTGTCTTACAAATAACGTCCCGTGTTTAAAGGTTCCCGCTCTCATTTTCATCTCAGCTTTATTTTTTCTATTTTAAGTACTTATAACACTACATCTGACTACTTTGTGATGTTTGGTTTGCAATGGTCTTAACGCACTGATCTTCACACCATTGTTCTATGCAAATCTATCTTGCAATTTTATAGCGCTTCAACTCGTCACTGATTATCAATTTCTGGGCGGGTCAGGCTAATTTTTGAAAATCTCTTATTAGCACTTACGCTTCGCAATCCATCACTCATTTGTCATTCCATATGGTTACCTTTTAAACGTCTCCTATATATTGAGAATATAAATAACGTTTCTTCAAATGTTAAAACTTGAAGAAGTTGAAAAGTGCGATAGGCAACATAACGCCTGAGGCTGGGGCGGCCGTAGCCGGGAAGAAAGGAACGGAGTTGCCGGTTATAAGAGAAGAGGCGAGTACTGGAGTGAAATGCGAAGGTCGAATGTGTATTTTTGTTGGAAAACATAGATATTTTGTTTGCAGAAAAACTGTTTTGGTGGTGTTTTGGATGAATATGGTAAAATACAAAAATTTACTGGTGACGCACACAGCTTAAGATCGACTAGTTAATTCGTTTAGGTAGAATTCTTCCCACGCGTCTCATTTTCGGTTCTGACCGTATGAAGCCATTTAATTGATGCATTTGCTCAACTTTTTATTAACTAATTCAATCAAATTTAGCGATAAATTATGAATCTCATTAACATTTATTTAAATATGAATTTAATGCTGGGTTTCTCTTCACTATTTCTTTTGCTCTTACACTCTCTCACTCTCCAACTAGTATCCTATCTGTAGCGGTGGAAATGACCGCAAGTGAGACTCATCTCCCTTAATAACCCGCCGCCCCACGAGCTAATATTTTAAGGCTTAAAATGTATTCAACGATAATACTAACTCTTTCCTCGGTAGAGACCACTAAAACACTTCCCGCCTCACCAGATTTATTATCGCCACTTAAAAAGGCTTAAAATAAAACATTCTGAATATCCATCGGATGCCGTATTAAAGTCGTGTACATTTAGGATAATGCATCGCGGAATATGTGCGCACGTAGGACGTATAATGACTACGGGTGGAAAATGAATTGCTCGAACTCTGCTTCACTCGGGCGATCTTGTGAAACTAATGGATAACGGTCGGCCGAAAATTCACGTAAATGACTCCAAATTGCGGCCGTCAAAATCTTGGAAACTCTTTTCCTGGCCACAGGAATGCATTAATGTCGGTATATACCCACTTTTGGCCCATCCTTATTACCCAGGCTCGAAGTACTATGATTTTCAACGGTCTCTTCCCATTCTCCACCTCGGTGTGCGCGAGTTCGTTCCTCTTATGAAGAAGCTTAACCCTTCCGTCGCGATAAGGGGCTTCACGCCCAATTAACGCCCCTCGAAGCAGTCTTTCATCCCTTATCTGAGGAGAAAAAGTGTCTCTCCCTTGCCCTCCACCCCCGCCTTATCTTACTGCTACTCGATTTATCCATTAACTTCCATCTCTTCATTGGACCCAAAACTGGACCCGGAACCCATGATTCGTTTTTTTTTTACTTTCGGTTCTTTATTTGGCAAAAACCTTTTCTCTTGGGTGGACCCGGAAAATCCACACTTTTTATACTTTATCCATTTGCTGTTGAATAATTGAGTCAGAAAAACACTGATTTCTATTTTGAGAGAAGTCGTAGTAAATTAGATAGCAAGTACTCCTGAACTGATGGTCACTGTAATAGCTTCCGATTTATTTTAATTCGGATATTTAATTTGTAGATCATATTGGTACGGGTTCTAATCTAAATTAGCTGTCCACACTTGAGAATACAACGGCACTTAATTCAAAACACTCAAACGAACGATATCTTGTCAGAACTGATTTACTTCAATACAAAGAATCAATATAAATAAACTGCCGGTAACCCAGCGACGCCACATCACACACAGGCGCCGCTACAATATTTTCTTGCTGGTGGTATTATAAATTCACCGAGCAAGAGTTCATATAAAGTTCATAATTACGCAGAATCAAGGTGCTGATAGATAATCCATTTTTACCTTCCATATCATACAAGGAAGAAAACATCACCCAATTTCTTTGGCCTGCTCCAACATCACGAAATGTGTATTTCATGTCGGGATATTTAGCTATTTTGTTGGTAGAAGAACTATTTAGGTGGAATCACGCATGAACAAGGTAAAATAAGCAATATTCTCTAATGAACTTTGCAAATTGTGATAGAATAATTAATTTATTTTAGTGATACTGATGCTTCAAACGAAAATTTTCGGTAATATAAAAAATGTTTACTGTAATTATTTTACTCCTATTACACCTCTATCTTCTCTTCTACTCTATTTTTGAAAAACTGACGCATATTGTCCAACCCTTTCCATTCATTTTGATACACACTTTTCCTCTTGCGCTGGCTGGCCCAACCATTTTTTCCCTCCTTCCGAGCTAATTCACTTTCCCTACATCTCTCCTCGGCCCTTGTCACCGCTGTCAGCGTAACCGACATCCCAAATTCCCGCACGCTTGTTTTTTCCCTGTTCTCTCCCCTTCGCTCATTAGTGCCTAACAGGTATTGGTCACTCGGAAGTGGCGTCGATTTTACTCGGCCTCATTCCCATTAGGGGTGTGGAGTACACACCCTTTCCCTTTTCACCTCCGTCTACTTTGCCCAGTCGTGTACGACATCTCCCATTGCCCTCCAACGCATACTAATCACTTTGAAATTCTCTCTGATGTCCCTCCTTAATCTCTTGTTCAGCTTGCTTTTACAATACATTCCGTTTATATAAATGAATTATATTTTGCGATGAGATTAGTTTTATTTCTCGCGTGCCATTACTGTTCAATTTTGCGCTCATCGTAATGCTCATTGTGATGAAGTGGAACTACACCTAATTTCTTCCCGTTTCATCGCCCCTAGCATTTTTGCAATCCATTGTAACATGCATCAACACTGTGAAATTTATTTTGGGAAAGACATTAGGAATCATAGGACGGATAATTTCAAATGGTTTCGTCGAACCTATCCAATAAAACATTAATCGAAACAACCATTCTTTAAATAATATTACTGGATCAATAAGGCAAAATTCATTGGCCAACAATTCTTATTATGTTTTCACAAAACCCTTTTACTGTGTACTCCATACACCCAATTTAATATAATTCTCTGTCTCATGCGTGACTTCATGTAATCGACTTAACGTGTTGAAATGTAAAGAACTCGATTGCGTGCCACGTCGAACTCTAGGTCGTACAGTAAGTTTATGTGGGATTAAAAAGTTTTTTTACATTTCATTTCCTACTGTAATACAAAATAGCATTTCAGGCACGTTCAGAATTATATTCTTGAAAAAACATGTATCATACGCTTTATCAAACGATTTTTCTCTCGTTTTCAAGTCCATATCGATGCATCCGCATTGATCCCCAATCCTTCTCCCTTGAATCCTCCGCTAACTTCTCTGCACTTCACCCCTCTCTCCGCCACCCTTCAACGACGAACGTCACCGTGGGACATGTGACCCTCCCTCACACTTCCGTCCCCAAGAGAGTGAGAGAAAGAGAGGGAGAGAGAGAGACCAACCTTATGTGTATGACCGGCGGGCATGTTTGCGGGGATGTGAGAGAGGGTGGAGAGAGAGGGAGAGCAACTCCTGTGAAGGGGAAGCGTAAGGTTTCGGGGAGTTTTCGGCAGACTTGGAATGGGAATGGAGGGAAATAAAAAAGTGCTCTCACTGCTGGGAAAAGGCCCTCCAGGCGTGTCTCTCTCTCTCTCTCCTCGGCTCCGGCCACGGTTTTGTCGGGCGACGCAGCAGCATCGCGGTCCCCTTCGCCCTGTGTGTGCCCTCTCGGCTGGGCGTGTCTGTTTGGTAGTGGCCGTGCGGCGGGGGCAAAGGCCGCGGGGGTGAAGTGGGCGACGCCGAATATAACGGGAGGTTAAACTTCCTCCCTCCCTCCCTCTTTTTATTTCTTCCTTCGGGCGGTTTCATCTTTTTCTCGCCCTGGCGGAAAAACCGGCCCCACACACTCTTTATACCACTTCCCCGGTGTCTGCCTCGCCCGTCCTCAGGTTTAGATACGTTTCCGTCTTTTGCTGTTGGGACCCTGTGGTATTGCGATGAATCGACTTAGGTGTATGCACTACTATGCCTTGCGCACAGCGATAGTTGGATTTTCTCTTTCCCCATATGAGCTTCGAAATTTGGAATCACTTTGAGAGTAGTACCAACCCTCTTTGGGTTTTAAGATCAGCTTAAGTTATGTTCTTCATCAATTTGAGTTTTCTCATAATAGATTTCTGAGTCATTGAGAATGGAATCATTTGGATTAATTTACTCCGTTATTCGGTGCTGTAGGAGATATATCCTTTCAACTTGGGTCACTTGGCCTATTGGTATTTTTCTCCTCAAATTCAGCGATATCACACAACCAGGCTTTTTTTGACCCCCTTTGAGATTTTAATGTCATTCAACATGCCACAAAAAGGCGTTTTCATTACTTTTTTCATGTGATCATGCATAGAACCTTCTATAATGCACCGTTTACTAAGTCTAAATTTCTATTGCTAAAATTAATTTCTATTAATTTTAAGAATTTGGTAGATTGAAACAAGTGACGAATATGATAATTATTGCATGCATTTAGATTTTCATGTTTTTTCGATTGATCTAATTAAAAATCCACTGATCTTTGTCATATATCCCACTCCTTCTCCCTCGTCCGTTTCCGGAATCACCGTTCCTTTCAAAACCGAGCGCTTACTTTTGGTGCCCTCGAGGCTCTTGGAGGGGAGAGCTATATGATGAGGGCTCTTTAGGGTTTTGAGAGCGAGGGAGACAGTTACTTCCTGAAAAGGCGTATCCTGCCCTCCTCTGCCCATCGGCGGTGGGTCTGTCGAGAGCCATTGGCCCTCTTTCACTCTCACTCACTCAATGCGTGTGCGAGCCATTTCCCTCGAACGCCTCGAGTGAGTTTTGCTAGCTGTTTTTCGCCCATACGCATTTTTTATGAAAAGAAAACCAGTCGGTGCAAATTTGTGAAACTGAACAGTTATCTTACTACCCTATAAAGGATGCTTTATGCATATGCGAATACGCATCTCAACAAATTATTACCTTTTTTTATAAATAACGAGTTTTATTCTCCCCTCAGGTATTTCAATTTTTATGTCTCTTTCTTGACCTTTGTTAAGAAAATGACCTACTCTACGTTATTTTTATGCATAATTTTTCGTGAAGACACAGTGTGCTTGGATGCATAAGGATTTTCGCAATACCGTTCATTCATAATGCGAAAACTCAAGTTTTTACGTGGTAAATTCAAGTAAACTCGTACTTTTTATGGAAATTCTTGGAATACATTACTTTGTACACAATGGCAAGTTTTATTTAGGTGGATGGAAATTCAGGAATACACTGAAATTATAGCTTATAAAATGTCGTGGGTGTGTTTACACCAATATGAAAGCAAAGTGGATGGTATTACAAGATTATTTTACAACAATACTGAAAAGCTATTCACATCGCCAACTGATATGTTTAACCGGTTGAATATAAATTATAAAAATATTTTTATGGAATGGCCTCACGCCGTAAAGTGTACGATGATATTACGAAGAAATCAGCTCGTAGGAAAAGCTGAAATCTTGTTCTGATATTCTTAAAAAGCGAATTCGAAACTAACTTTTAAATTTTTTTTACTGACAGTGCGGTTGTAATTGAATGTTTTGGCAGCATGGAAAGAAATGTTGCTAACTACCATAGGACAATGGTAAAGAAGGGTGAGAATAAATTGTTTGGGGGTATAGGATTGACAAGACAAGGGAGAAATTAAGCCCGAAATAAACGAGAATGATCGTGGACCGAGGTAGGAAGAGATAAGCGGAAGAATCCGATAAAAACTCATGCGAGATAGCTTCAGGGCGTGTATCCAACTTTTTTGATCCGTGATCGAGGGGACTGAATCGACGATATAGGATGGTGTAGGGAAAAGGTCGGATGATCGGGAAGGGCAAGAATAGAGCGGCAGAGTATATTGGATTTGTAAACAGAGTTGATGATATCCCCAGTTCGAAGTCGTGGTAGTTTTAGCGGGGGAAATAAAAGTGTAAAGAAATTCCTGGATTTATAATAATACCATTTTATTTTAGAAAACAGGTCTTTGGGGGCTATATTGTTTTGAAATCAATGTCATTAAGAAGCTTATCTCTGAATTTTGCTGTAGGTACGTTATGCCTTCCATGTAAAAATTCCGCAGTCTGCAAGTTTTATACCGTCATCTACTGTGAAAATGTCTACTCCTTTTGCTTCGGCCTCAGTTTTTGTTTTTTTGTTGACAAATCATTCGTTTTTTTTTTCTTTTAATATATTTTATGGTAATACTAGCGAAAACTACCCGTTAAATTTTAAGGAGCAGCTGAGGCTCAAATATAGCTTCACAATTATAAAAGCAGTGGATAACTTTTATGAATTGACATTTTAAAAATTTGAATCAAGGAACCTGGATAGCGCAGTGGCCCGGGAAGCCAAAGGTCCGTAGTTCAATTTTCGGTCCAGTTGATTTTTTTTCTAACGGCAATTAGTGTAAATTTCTCCGCCGTTGACACCGAAGGCTCGAATCAGTACACAGTGGTCGATGTTTACAGTCGGCTTAACTTCAATAATTTTCTCATTTTTAATTTTTACAATATGCGTTTGGAATATTTATTTATGCCTGAATGTTGAAATGGAAGAGAAGTAATAGATTTGGATCTAATAATGCAACATTAAAAAGGCAACAACAAAGAGTATTAAAAAACAAAGCTATTAAAAATAGTAATTCAGAGTAAAATAAATTTATCAAATAAATTAAGTTTGCTAATTTTGAATTCAAATTTTCAACAAACATCATGTAAGTACTTAAGGAAGTTCAAGAATAAATATCTGCTCGAATGCAATGCATTTCTATTAAAATGAAAACGTTAATATTAATTGGGTAAAAAAGACTGTAATAATTATTTCTTGCTGTAATCATTTCCTTTAAAGCCTACATTTTGCAATAAATACATTTTGAAAATTTTATGGCTCTGTAGTTATGCGTCTATGAGTGAGCAAATAGGTCAGGACACCTTCCTTTTTATAATAGATTTATTGGAATCCTTTTTTTAAGGCTCATCATCTTCCTTTTGTTTTGGTGAATTTCTTGAAAACCAATTTCTAGTCAGTAAATGAAATTGCCTTGCATGAGAAGGATTTATTCCTGGCTACCTTCATTTATCACATCTTCTCTGGAATGCAATACTGCCACTGTGTGTTCTATTCAAGGGACATTATTTGCAGTAATTCTTTAATATGGAATTTATTTTAAATTGCGGTTTACATAGACGCACTCAAGCCCATTATCCCTCAAAAATCTAACGTCGTGAATAAAAGCTTTAGGAGAAAACCTTTTCCCTGTAAATTGGAGTTACGGTTGAAGCCAAATACAATATTTCTCGCATGTATATGTCGTAATAGGTTTCGTTTGGCATTTTGGAGATGAATTTAGAGGGATCTCGAGTATTTTCTGCTTTTGCGAATGGAACATTTTGCGTCTCAGTTAACATTTATCCCGTTGTGGCGTTCCGTGGAAACCCAGATAACGCCGTAATACCTGCAACTCAGAATAGAACACACAGAATGAGCTAAACGCTTCAAAAAAAATTCCTGAATATTTTCCCCACTGTCACTTCACGCCTTCAAGAGGTCAGTGGATGCGAAAAGAGAGGAAAATTAGGTCGCAGGTGAAACCAGCAAATTTCTCAATCCTCGTTTCTCTGGCGAGGAAATTGCTGCGCATATAGGTGAGTTGAGCGTATGTAAGTGCTTCTCTCTGAATATTCTTGGTCTTTTATTTTCTCGAATGTTGAAATTTAACCTATCAAAGTAACCAAGCTGTAACCGTATTTTTTACGTTATTCCTTACTCGAAAACGGCGGGGAAAGATTAATCTGGGCGAATTAGGATGCACGCTGAGGTTTTTAATGTGTCCTCATAAACGGGGAAATTATGAATTCCTACACTTCACTACGAAGAAAATATATGTCTTATCAAACATGTTAAATCTGTACCATCTGGGTCAAATGTGTGTTTTTATTACTCATAAGACTATTTTTATTCGTAGTTTCAAGAGACTTTTGATTTTGCATGTTGGTTGTATCCAGAATACTGGAATTTAGCTTTCCTTTTGCGGCTATTTTCTTCCATCATCGCGAGCTGGAATTCAACCCTGCACTGAAGGATGATATAGGGTAGTATTTCATGCGTATCCGGAGTACAACGCGATGATTGTTTTCGGGCTTCCGACTGGATTAGGCTCTCCATCTCTGCCGACGTTTTGATATAATATTTTTACATCGTCCCTTGGGCTAGATGTCTTTAGCCCTGAGGAAAAGGGAAAACCATTCCGTAGGAACATTGAATGAAATCAATAGCATGACCCAGTTGAAAGCACAAGAAAAATCATCGCGGTTACAATTAGGAATCTCAATTTGGCTACTAAATTTTACATGTTACCTTGAAAATTGTCGAACTGGATACCCTAAAAGTTGATTGTCTTGGAGAAATTCGAGTATCAGGCGTGAGATATTTGTTGAAACCGCAGGTTATGGAATGTCTACCCCTGCCGAGATTGAACTATCAACCACTACCTCTAATTTTGCGAACTTCATTGCTTTTACCATGGGTAGAGCCTTAATTCTATTGCACTTGTATCTCGGAATCGTGCTGATGAAATAAAAGAGTTTACATGTTTCCAATGATCAAAGGTATGAGAGAGAGAATGAAGCTATATACTCCATTAACTCAAGGGCGAATTTTTTTCATTCATCACTCATCTTTTGAACACATAATTCAGCCGCTTATCCTCGCTCTTATCTCCTTTTAACAATCTCTCGCACAACTCCAGAATTTTTATCATTCCCCGGGGCTGATGTGTGCCGCGGAGTGGTTTTATAGGTATAGGAGGAAATCGAATACACGCCTCTGCTTAACCGTTTGAATTATTTGCATTATAGGATTTGCATTATATGAATCCTATCGTGGTATGGTGGGAGAGGGGGGGTGGGAGCGATATCATCTGGAGGGATGAGTTTCATGATTGATGCGACGAGTTGAAGCATCCAGATATGGGATTGAGGAAAGAGAGAGACAGGCCCGAGGGGGGGGGGGGGATGGCTGTAGCGGTATGAGGGGTTGGAAAAAGGATTAACGTGTAAAACGGGGCCCTCTGGTGAGTAATGCCCGAAGGCCGAGAGGGAGGGCGAAGTTGCAGGGGAAGGAAGGGCTGGGTATAGGATGAGGGAAGCAAGGAATATGGCGAGACCGAGTTAGCGAGGTGCTTAAGAGGAAAGTTAAGCGCTCCCTGGAAGTTGGGGCTAATGGAATGAGATATGCCCTCCCCTACGTTCCCTCCCTCCACTCCAACATCACCAGAGATACACTTTTATCCGTTCCGAAAACCTCTCTTTCCCCTTTACATATTCCCTCTCCGCACGCACACCCACCGATAGCACTCCCATCATCCTGTTTTGGGCTTCGCTCTCGTCCGAAAAACTTCGTTCGTCTCATCCGAAAACTCACCCCTCCCTCTCTGTATCCGTCAAAAATTTTCGTTCACGCCGTCATGCATGCATATTCCCCCTCTTCATTACGCCTCATTCATTTGCCTTATCCCACTCCATGTTATCACGTGTTTTCTCTTCCCTCTTTTATGTTCATTCTCTCTTTATAATGGAGAGTATAATGTGGTGAAATAGTTAGTAATCGTTATCTTAAGTACCGTGTCCTGAATAATGTGATCAAAGAGCTTTCACCGGCATTTGTCCCTGCTTATTTGATAATGCGAACTATAAGATCAAGTTATGTTATGTTAAGTTAAGTTAATTCCTTCCATAATTACTATTTTTAGTTGTTGGTACTCGTTGAAAGTGTTGAATGCACCTGCATGTATGTGCTACGAATTTATTTAACCTTTGAGTCATTTCAATATTTACCGATAAAATAAATTTTTAAATTAAGTAAACGGAAACAAAACGGTAGCTGAGATGTGTTTTATAAATTTGTTAATTGGTAAATAGAGATTTATTCTACCTGCTCTGTATTTAATCTAATTGTTATACTTGACAATTCGGTAGTAACGTGATGTTCGAGTCTAAAATTTCTTCCTCGGAAAGCGATTTAAACCATAGTTTTGGAATGAGGAAACAATGCTTGGGTAATATTAAACTTTCGTTTTCTCTATGCTTGCAAACTATCAGAATTAAGGAATTAAAATTATGAACGTATTGGTTACACAAATCACATCATATATTAAATTTATTTGATTTGTCATTTCCTTTACCGGCATATTTACTTTTAGTGAAGATTAATTATTCCTTAGTTCAGCCACAAAATCTCTGTCTAATTAAATATCTTCGTTGAAGTCGAAGAACTCCTTGTTTCATGCACTCGACCCCAAGTAAATCACGGAATCACGAAGCCATCAAAACGCTAAATCAAAAATTACAAAGTCTGCCTCTTGGTTAAAAAGTTCGTGATCCCATCGAAGGTACCGTGGCGTAATCTATTTCATACCGGTTGCACTCCAACGGCGCCAAATCAATGAATCCATCTTCTAGTCTTCATAAAACCGAATTTATATCCCCCCTATGAGACGTTTTCGGCTGAGACATTCCTCCAAAAATTTTGCGTATCATCATTTACCTGTACAGAGATCATCTGCGATGTCATTCCTTGCCTACTTCACCCACACTACTCTTTATTAGTTATTGCCTATATCCCTCACTCCACTATCCACTCAACATACTTTCCCTTACCCATCCACTGGGAATCCGCCTTTCCTCTCCAAATTCCCTTCCTACTTACACGTTTTCTCGAGTCTTGCCATTCCAGTTTTACGGCGGTGATTAGTGTCGCTGCATAACAAGTGGGCTGGGGTTTATTTTTTTTCTCCGTTCTCAACTCCCAAGTGTCGAGCTAATCAATGCGGCGGCTCTACCGTTAGCCCTCTTTTCGTTCCGGGAGAATTTTTTTTGGGAAAGGGTTTTCTCTCTATTTTTGGAGAGGAAAAGTTGAAGAGGATATGACAAAAGGAAGCAAAAATTATGCCACCCCCACGTTAATGTTATAAACTACTCCAGAAGATACATACTATGGCGTCGTATTGGCGGCCCAACTGACTAAACAGTGTTACTTTTTCTGTCAGTCGAATTTAAATCGAAAAATTCATTGATTCCCTAATATTTTTTATTTCGATTCAATAAAATATTACTTGTGATATGATTTATGTCCCTTAGTTCCTAAAACTGGTTCATTTTAATGTGGAATACACCTACTTCAGCAGTGGGTACACCAGCTTTGGCAATGTTTTTATCATCATCCTGTGTCTCGTATAATTTTCTCTGTGGTAAGAACACGTATGCTGTATTTTCGCTAAAATTAATAGCATTACCTAAGCAGCGTTAACTGTGAACAAGCCTGACAAATGAACATTATCCCAATGTATCAGTAAATCACTTTGCGTTACCGAGGAGGCACCAACATTGGAGTATTTTAACAGCTCTTAGATAAACTTATGAAATAGCAATTTTCACCACTGACATGGAAACCGTTTACTGACGCCCCGAATGATAACTCTCCATTCACTACTGAAACTAATTCTACCGATCCCCTTCACCGCCCTGGTGCAATCTTTCGCTCTCTTTTCCCCGTGGCTCTTAGATCCAATTTCGTTTCCAAGATAGCGTGATTCCCCCATATCGGTTTCTGCGAAAGACACTGCAAAGACATGGTTATCCCCCTTCGGAGAGTTCATCTCACGTGGGATGGGATGGCAGCCAGCGACATGGAGGTTATCCGCCAGCAACCAAGTTCCATCCCTCCCTCCCTCTCTCCAATACTTCCCCCACTCTCCAGGCCAGCATCTCAGAGTCTCGTAAGTTCATTTGGCGGGTCTTTTCTTTCTCCACCCCGCCTGTCTCGTCCTCCTCAATCTCTCTTGGGCTGTGGATTTCAGATCCGAGGACGGTGTTTGAGATTCCTTGTTCCCCTGGGGATCGCCCTCGCAACTCTTCTCTCTCTCTCCATCCAGAGATCCCAATCCTCCTCCTACTCCCGGTGCTTTCTCGCCCTTCAGCTCTCCTTCCTGTCGTTTTCGGAGTTAGTTTTGGATGGGGAAAGAAATGAAGAGGTTAAAGGCGAGGATGTGTGTAGTGTGGGTGTGGCGATGGGCTGATAAGGGCGGGAAAGTTAGCTTTCGCGTCGGAAATAGCCGCAGACAATGTTGATATGAACATTGATGAATTGATTTCTATTATAGCGGGGCAGTGAATTGATGTTAATTAAGCATTTTGTGACCTCTCCTTTTAATGGCAAAAGTTTATTTGCCCGCGGTAAGAATATTAAGAGATTAGATGCTTTATTACGGCGTTAAAGTGTATAATTTTTTTTAGGATTAGGTCAGAAGGAAGATTATATTCAAATTCAACTTTCATGCCAGAAATCCATTGTAATATTTCTTTTATTTCATGTGTAGTGCCCGATTAAATGTAAGCATTTGCTTTGGATAGCTTTGCTGTTGGGAATTAATATTATTATCATTCTGGATATGATAAATAGAGACTCGATATTGATTGGCTAAATCTCAGTCCTGAGCTTAAGGAATCAATATGCCTTGCACATTGATGTTGATTCCTCTCAGCACAAAGTTGGAACACAACTAAAAATCTTTGCGAAAGTATTGGAACCAGAGCTTTATGAATGGGAGACTAGTGCACTAGTTGAGAAAATAAATCAACCCTTTCCTGAGAGGGTTGGATGTCCAGGGATTTGGCGGACAAGGGGGTAAATTGGGGAGGGTGATTGACTTTTGTAGTCTTTATTCTTTAGGTTTCCATGTTCCGTGTCTGCTTCCGAAACGAAGGGACGGGCTCGTCGGACAACGAGTGGCTGTCTTTGATCAAAGAGGAGCATATTCGTGATTAAATGGCTATGTCCATCCTCCCTTCACGAGGGATGGGTTGCGGTCGGAGTGCTGCGTCTCGCGCCGGGCGAGCAAAGGAAGGTTTATTCGAGGCCGTTATAAAGGAAAAATGTGCGGCAGGGGGTGTTTCTTTCTCTTTGGGGTTGGTCGAGTCCGAGATCGTAATTTAATTTTATTGGTCATGATTTCATCGCTTGCCTTTGGGTTTTTATGACCACTATGGCGACTCAGCTTATCCAAGTACCCCTCATCTATTTCCAATTCTGCTCCTTCAATCCCATCAACTTAAGCAGGGTGACTTGAATACTCGTTATTTGAAAATTATACATCAGTATTTATGTGTTCTCTGAGAATTGATTATAGGCTTACATGGTCAGAAACGATACAAATAGCTCTTGTTTTTCCATAAAACGAATATTTATTTAAAAATTGATCTTCAATAATAATTAAAGGATATTATTTATGAATAATATGAAAAAAGAAGAAAATTGATTTTTGTCTAAGGAAAAAAATATTCGTTTTGGTAAAACTTCGATGTACTTATTCCTAGAAAAAACCTCAATGGAATGCCATATCGATCAAAATTCTTTCGCATTGACGGTGGTAAAGGGGGGGTATTTGTGAGTATTTGAGACTCAAATGCTTCCCTGACCACGTCACTTATAATTGGAATACCAGAATATCGGTTTGAGAATGTGGTTTGCTTCCAGGCTATGTTCTATTCAATTGCTTTCAAGCTGTTACTGAAGAATTGGCCAACAAATTGGAAGAACTGTCAGGCAGCAAAAATCATACCCAAAATTAACTAACGAGAAGTGATGAAAAAAAGAAACCCTTATTTGGTTTTATCCTATTATCTCGAAAAGGTATTATATTATTAGGTCTTATTTTGGCCAGACTGACCCAATTCTCATAAATCAGAAAAGTGCATCCCTCGAATTATTTAAAAGTGGAATTATCGGCTCAGGAACAACTTATTTGTCAAGACGTATTATTTTTTCATCTGGTAGCATCCGAGTAAATATAAGACGGCATTTTACGGCGTTTTTATCACCGATCGACTGAGTTACAGTCCTCATAAAATTGTCTGTTTTAATTATTCAGTACCTATACTTTATGCTGCTCAAGAGAAAAACTTTCTAAATAATCCATAGTCGTAATATAAGAGAGTAGCTCAAAATAACCCAGGCATCTTCCGCATTCAATTATCGAGCTCATTGTAAGTATGCCATAAAATTTATTTTCCAAAATAAAAGACGAAAGAACTTTTATCGTCGTTCCAGTAGTCACATTCTCACAGTAAACTACATGCGTATATATTCCTTCTGTATACCCTCTGTCCCATGTATGTATACAAATACATGTGTACTCACCATCATGCATATCTCGAAGCAATAAAAGAGAGCGAAATGAAGAGCGGTTGAAAATCTTTCAATGACGTGGGCTTTTTTTATTTATATTTCCTCTCAAAAGAGGGACAGAGATACATAATATATATATGCTCGTCCATTTATTTTGTAATCTTTTCTCGGTCTCACATAAACACGAGCGCAGTAAAAATAATATAAAAGAGAGAGAACGAACCAATAATTTTTGGAGCCGCATTACTCACTTAGTAGGACGAAAGGAGGAGGAGGGGAAAAGAACACACCCACTTGCTTTAATCAACCCTTCGATTCCAATTACGTTACATCGTCCATTAGGGAGAGGGATCTGTGAGTTTTACGGGCGAGGAATGGGAAGGAGGGAGTATTGGGAATTTTCAAAAGAAAAATAAGCGAGTGAAGGGGACTTGTTTCGTGGCATCGTTTTATTTTCCTTCCATTCTTTTCCGTTTTGAAAAGCCGGGGACCGCGTTTGTGTCTCTCCGTCGGCACGGCGGCGTCGCCCGGCGGCCGTCCCTCCTTTTCCCCGCCATCGCGAAGATCTGCCGCCGGGACCCGTTCGGTCGATGGGTGGGAATGGAATGTATAAATAGGCAAACAAAGGAGACACACGATCGGAACGAAAATAAGAGAGAGAGAGAGAGAAAAAACATTAGTGGAGCGTTTTTTCCGCACTTATTCCCGGAGTGGTAGTCCCCTCTTTTTTTACCCCACACTTTCCTTATCCTCTCCTCGCACCACATACGTATTCGATCGACGAAAGAGAGGGGATGAGGGTCTGACTGACACAGACAAGGGTTTTCAGGGATGGTGGTGGAGTAGGTGGGGGAGGGTTTGGACGGGCTCGGGATCGTTCTCAGGGGGAGGGTTCATATCGATTGGTTTTTGTTTCCGAAAGTGAACGATTAAGCTCCTCCGACTACTGAAGGTTCCCGCTGACGGTAGATGTGGTCGCACCGCGGCGGGGGAGTTCGCAAAGACGTGAGATCTGATAGAGGCAGGCGCCTCTTCATAAAACCAAATCCCCACTGATCTAAATGCATTTACTTCTGTATTCACAACATTTCTTTGACTTCGCCAGTAGTCACAGTTCAAATGAAAGGGAATTTTTGATAAATACGTTGTCTAGGGAAAATATAAGGAGTTTTCTCTTAGGAGGAGGTAGCGGTCTTCTGTTGCGGCTAAATAAGTTTTGAAAACACTTATCGCTTTCACAAATGTCCCAATATGTTGAATAAAAAGAGAGTGGGGGTGGATTGTGGGCGTAAAAGTATTTGGTAACCGTTGCCAACTTGTCTTACGCACTTTCAACTCTGAACTATTCGCCTCTAAAATTAATAATTCTTATTCACGGAGCCATTTCTGTTGGTAGACGTCCGATATAGGTACGCAACCTAGCCTAACAAGAGAGTTAATGCATGCAGCTTTAGTTTATTTTTATTTTGCTCTAACCGATGACTTGGAGCATTGCAAATATATGTTATCTATTTTCTGCTCCCTTAGCACATTAAAAATCCAACGAAGGGAGCTCAGGTAGAACCAATTTGTCGGAAGGATGGCAAAAGCAAACGCTAAGTGCAAAACGGAGATCCCCCGAGGAGATCTGACCCTACTCTTTCTCTTCGGCCCACTACCCCATTTTTATAGCTTTTTTATTGACGAGAAATCCGTGCTTATCAATTCGTGTATAGCAATGGGCTGGGCATCATCAGTGGGTAATCTTGTCCCATCGGGTCATGAAAGGGGAGTAAAGAGGAATATATTAACTGACATTTGAGGAGTAGAGTTTGTGAGACACTTGGGTATGGAATAGAAGGGGAAGAGAGGGTTGGAGAGGAAGCGAAAGAGTCGAGACAAAAGGCGATCGGAAAATGGAATGCATGCATCCTCGTCCGCCTTAAAAAATTGAACGCTGTCGTGGACGGAAAGATGGGTGGGATGGTGGGTGGTGTCATGAGGTTTGACTGGACGTAGAGAGTGGGAATTATGGGATAGGTGGAGGGGGGAGGAACAAGAGGTTAAGTAGACGTGAAGGAGGCGATCGAAGGCGGACAAGGAGATTGGGTACATTCGTGGGGAGGGAGTCGCCAGAGGCTCACGTTAGAAGGTAGCCGCCACATGCTTTCAAAGTGCATGCCTCGCTAACACTGCAATCATCTGCGCTGGTTACTGTAGTAGCCATACTTATATTTCGGCATTGCGCCGCAGGAGATTTTAAGATGGGAAAAGTCTGATCTCTAAAAACCAGTTGCCGTGGGTGGTAATGGAAATGCTGTTTTTATGGTTGCTTGTGCATCATTCTGACGCCTATAATTTGTCTTTTTGTTTATTTGGCAAGGCTGATGTGTGCGTACATTGTAAACCTTTTTTATGCGCAACCCACAAGTAGCTTGTACATACCAATCATAAATATTGTGATTTTATGTGTAAATAAACTAAGTTACCCTGAAGGTTCTTTCCCTTGCTACCGTACTCGTTTAAAAAAGTTTTTGTTTTAACAGTAGGTAATGATGGTTGATGGCTGTGATTCAGATTTTACGAAAATTATATTGTATAGCCATACATTTTTGATAGTTTTACTTTCATTTACTCTGTGGCCTAAATGTTAATTCGTTGGGTAGAAAGCGTTGTATTTTAGACAAAAGGCGATGGGAAAATGGAATGGATGCGTCCGCATTAGCCTTAAAAAATTGAACGCCATCGGAGACGGAAAGATTGGTGGGATGATGGAAATTTAATTCGTCGCTGGAAGTGAAAGGCGACAAAGAATATAATTTATCGCATCAGTGCACGAGTAATATCCTATTCCAAGGTTTTAATATGTGATACGTTTATATCACGAAGCGCTTACTCCCTAATGCACTTTCCAATTTTTCGTTTAAGTTGGACCTTAGAAAAGAAAATGTAAAATGGAAGTGCAAGATTGCTAAAAACATATTTTATTCAATAATAATAGAAGCTCAGCAGCAGAATAACTGCGGCAGCGCTGACTTCTGACTTTCGAAGGCCTCCCTGACGTATGCACTCGAAAGCGCAGCATGCATCATCTTCGCTCTGTGCTCCCATGCCCTAGAGAGTACCGAAGCAGAGATCTCTCCAGATCTCTTCAGATTTGCCCTTCCACCGGGTTCCACCTTCTCTGACGCAATACCGCTTCTTCCTTTCGCCATTCCTCTCCCCCATGTTCTTACCTGAAGAGAGCTGCTTCGTTTAATATCCTCAAAGGAGGCGAAACTGGAGTCCCAAACGCGAGTAATATGTTTACGCAAATTGCATCGGGAACTGGAGGAAAGGGGATTTGAAGGGAAGGCTGGTGTATTCAAGATCGAATGGGTTCGAAGGAAGGGGGATGGGGACGAGACAGGGACTCAGCGCTGGAGAAATGCTGTACTGCGCATAGAGTTCAATTATTGGTGTGTATTGACTACTGGATAAGAGCAAGATGGGCGTGGTAGATTTGGTGTTTGTGGTCCAGCAGAGAAATCCGGAACTCGGGGTGAGACAATCAACGCAGAAAAGAACTGTTAACGTCTCTATAAATCGATAAATAACGTGATAAATAATTAATTTGAGTTTTGTTACATAATTATTTTACCTTCCAGAAGTGTCAAAACCCGATGCACTACTTATAAATTGTTGGCATGTTACTAGTATTTTTTTCCTCGATACATAAATTCCACGAAGTCACAAATCACTTCCTTTGCTAAAGAAAAAAATATACGTCATTTATTGGGCAAATTTATGATTGAACATTAGCTTTAGTATATTATCATTTGTCCTCCTGAGACATGTTTTGGCCGTTTCGGGTGGAATAGTGAGTGCAGTCGTTGGAAATTTGTGGACTTCTCAATTCTTTCATGCATTGATGAGAACTTTCCGCTAAAAAAACGTCGTTCTGAGAAAGTTGACATGCATAAGAAAAGAGTTCAAAGGAGATGAAAATTTGAAAGATGGGTTGGCTGAAAGAGCAAAAGAAGAGACTTGAATTGAGGAATAGCGAGTCAAGGGTAGGCGATGTGAGGGTTGTGTTCTCTCCTGTCACACGGTGGGCCTTACGAGAGTTTTGTATTTCCCATCGTTCCATTTGATCTCTTTTCTCTCCCCCCCCCCCCACAGCTACCAGTCACTTCTCCGCCCTCATATCCGCCGCTTCCATCAACTTCCCTGCTCCTCCTACCACTCGCATATTGCTTCCTCTTCTCCTCCCTCGTTCTCTTTTTTCAAATTTTCAGCCCCACCCTCGCTCTCCCTTCCTCTTGGTTCGCCTTTCTGGGCCTCTCTCTAAAACTTTAACTGTGAATATTTCCTTTGGGCCATGCTTTTTAAGCATATATTTTCCTAAAATCTCTCTCTCAGACGTCAACGTGTGGACCTCTGATGGGTTCAAGATCGCATTGCGTTTGACCCATTCGAGTTATATGGTTCGATATTTTGTCTGCTGCTCAGTTTAGTGTGTTATCTCTTTTGCTGCTTACATTTTGTAGGGATCTATAATTATTTTAGATGCTTTTAAGGCAGGTACTTCGCAATTGTTCCTATTCAATTGTTCTAGTTGCTTTATGAACTTTGATAGTAAAGCATTGATACCCAAGGGCAAAAACGAATATGCTTTCTACGGTTAATTTTTTTAAATTATTTAAGATGTCTGTAGCTTGTGTTTAAGCCTGTCTAAAGCTCTTGATTGGCGTTTTGCTGCCATTTAACTCACTAACGGCTTTTAGTGTTGTTATTTACGAACCAATTTAGAAATAAGATTTTAATTTATAAAATAGCATTGATATTCGTATTCATACTTTATATTAATTTTATTAGAAACATTAGAAAGGATACTCCCGAGAAATTCTTACTTCGAATTCGAGTATTATTAGAAACACTCCAGCTGGCATTCCTATGCGGCACTCTTCAGTGTTTCCTATATTGTAGTGAAATTTCACTGATAAGTGAAGATGGTGGTGATGATTAGCAGTATCTTCAGAAGGAACTCAATGATTGGTCATGCTTGAAATCTTGAAAATACTTTTAATTTGGCACTATGGCAAATGCTGGAGCTTGGTCGTAACTAACAAGCGTATTTTGAGTGTAAACAAATTTTTTAGAAGAAATTCTTCTGGAATATTCAGGTGTAATAGTCACTCCTTTGATGCATAATACTAGAATGACAATTGCGAATGCGTTTCTATGGGTTTATTCTATTCGTCGCAATGATTTACGCAAAGGTAATGATTATAAATCAGGCGAATCTTTTGTTATTGATTACGTAGTAACCCGGTGGAAATCTCGGAAGGTTTTAACCTTAAATTCAACTCCAAAATCGTAATTATCGTTTTAAACTTTATAGTTGAAGTGACAAGGAAATGAATTAGAAGTTATAATTTCGGGAAATTTGTGTTAGTTCCTTGGTGCGCATGTTCCCGGTCCGAAATTTCCAAATTGTCCAGAGTTCGAGAAGTATTCCCCACCTTTCCATTCCCTCTCCCAAACTCGTCCCTCTCTTCCTTCTCCATCTCACCATCCCTCCCTCCTTCGCGTTAGGAACAAGGTTTAGGGAGAAGAAGAAGACCTTTCTCCATCAACATCTCCGTATTACATGAGGGATGAAGAGTCGGGTATGGATTTTGAAGGGCTGGGGGATGAAAATCAAGACGAAGAGAGGACGGTGGTGGTAGCGGGGTTCGGCTCGTCTGACGCAGGGGGTAACTCGTCTCAAAACCCCCTGAACGTCCCTCAGAATTTACCCTTGGATTTTAATGGACCCCAACTCAACCATCTTCATCCGTCCCTTGCTGGGGAAAACCTTGCAAGATACCCTGTCCTTCAAACCATCTCCATATCCTTTTCTCTCTTACACCCCGTTCGCAGCAACTTAACGTGGCGTCACTTCATTTGAACCAGGTCTATAATTACTTAACTATTAACCAGACCTATAAATAGGATCATTCACTACGCAAACCGCGCACGTATATCCAATAATTAATCCAGTGGATTTTAACCTTGTGATAATTGAAACAGCAGTAGTAGTATAGGGTTATAACCTATTTTAGAGGACTTGCGATAGTTTTTTCATATCTTGATATTAAAAAAATTTAAGTCCTTGCTGGTGTATAATTGCAAGAGAAATGAAGGTTTCTCAACTTATCACCACCATAAATCGAGTAAAGCCATTTTAAGTCGTTGCGAACCCTCAGACCCTCTTCTTGAGTTTTCAACTCCAACGTTACCGTGAGCAAGAATCACTCAACATTCCCCCTGCTCCATCCCCAGGTCCATACTTTTCCTTCTCCCCTTCCTTCATTCCTGATTCCGTCGGTAGCATAATATTTCTGCATGGAGACCATTTTCTTTTTAAAAGGAAAACAGCGTTCAAAACCGCTTCACTAGTGTATTTTTTCTTCTCTCTCTTTTCCATTTTCCCATCGATGTTTGCTCGACTCCGCCGATCGTTTCCCCTTTTTTCCTTTCGAGTTTTTTTCGACCTTTTATGTATTCCCTTTTGTCGAGGGAGTATTTTTTGGGACCAATGGGTTTCACTTGCGGGATGTTTTCCTTTCATGCGGGCTCGCACGTTTTTCGTCTCATCCGGAAGCTGTTTGGATTCTTTCGTTTTCTTCTGAGCGTAATTGCATTAGGCGTCATGATGCGGTGCCAAAGGTAGTATCATTTATGCAAAAATACGTGCGAAATTAAGTTTATCTCTAATGCTGCCACCTTCATTAATATGCTAATATTTCTCGATTTTTCATTTATGGGGGTTTTTAATGCATAACTCGCAAATTGATTTAGAAGGTTAAGTTTCTTCAACTCCGTTATATCATAAAATGATAGACCACAATGAATCAGGAAGGAATATAATTTCTAACAAATTTATCTTCACTGAATTACAAGGTATATTTTATTACAGAAACACACTTATTTATGTGCGAATATGTTTTCCAAACGAAGAACGCAATAATGATGTTATCTAATATACACCGTAAGTATTTCAGCGAGAAAACGTAACTGTCTCATTCCTCAGGATATTTTATTGTTGACCTCCCTATTGAATTGAGTTACCACGTTTTTTCTGAGAAATAATGATCGAAGAATGTTTTATGACCATCCTAATGTTTTCGTACACTACTCTGAGAATTTCTATGGACTCATTTCTTTAGGTATATAAACGTTACATCCACACCGCAAAGCTTTGAAAAATATCGTTCCAAATGATATGATTAAGTGAGCCCTAGACTCCTCGCCACTCACAATCAATAGTTTCTAGTATTGTCCTAATGGGTTACCGATATAAAAGCACCGCAATGTGTTTATTATTTTATCCACAAATGATAAAATATGAATATTCGAGTGATAAAAATTATGGAATGCTTTCCGTTTGACGGAAATAATCGGCAGATCAGCATGAAACTCTGTGTCCGCCATAAAACACATTTTATCGATCCGTGTGTGCTGATTTACGATGCTACTTGTTAAAAATTTTCCGCGATCGATAGTTTATTTCTAGTCATCCTATCTGGTTCCTCTGAACAGGACCAGTACCTCTGCCACTTTCGGAGGAAGACCTGGATAGATAAATGTCTCTGAGCAAAATTAATGGGTGATTTCGTTCGAGCGCTCGGGGAAATAAACTTCGACGGCCTTCAATGGTCATAATAAGAGCTATAGCCTGATAGAAGCCATTTATTCTTTGGTCACGGCATATTAATCTTAAGGCCACCTGCACCGCGAGCTGAGAAAGTTGTGACCCTATAATTCAAGAGGAAATTATTGAATTATGAGAGGAGGGAAGGGGACGAGAAAGATTCTGAGGTGTGAACTCGTGGAAGGCAATGTGCAGCTTGACTTTAACTTATAAGCGTATCCTTTCATGTTATAACATAGTTTTTCTCTGTCCTCATCCAAATGGAGTGTCGTAATTATGTCTTACTAAACAATGGATGCCAACGAATCTTTTTGTAAATAATTTTATCCTGATCAGAATAGTCCTCTCTTTTATCATTAAATCTGATTTACATTTCAGATAAATTCCAGAGGATTATGTTAATAAGCTAGAAGTATTGAAGTAAGAAATCTCGCCCAATGTAGGTTTAATTTAATGCTTAAGTAGATTGGTCTGATTTACTTACCGGGAAAATGGCACAGAATTAAATATCTCAGCAAGAAATATCGAAGTAAGAAATTCCGCCTGATCTTGTCGCAGTTTTATTTTTAAACCGAATGATTATTTCAACAAGCGTTCGCAATTCTTATTCTATCTGCATGAGAAGGGCTAAAAGCAAGCGAGGTGAGCAGCGTGATACTTTAAACAAAAAATATCATCCTAATTTTGAATCAGAGATTTATCGTGGTAGATTTTTAGCCAAAACCAGGAAGAGTATTTGGAGAATGTTCTAGCTATTAGAAACCAAGCAGCTTAGTGCGAAAAAAAACAGACCCTTGTTTCCACAGCTCGTCTCACTTAAAGCAGTCATTAAAGTCGCGGCTGTGTATCTTTCTTTCCTCTTTTTCTCATTGGAGAAGCTGTTTGGTGGAAAAGACGCGGAATTGTAATTTTATGGTGCTCAACCGCCTCCTCCCTCTCCCGTTAACACCCCAAGAGTCCACTCTCCCTTATTCTTTAAGCGTGACGCGGCACATCCAGCTTCTTAATCGTTTCCTCCCTGGCTTTATTTTCTTTTCCCATCCCCGACGATTCCCTCCACTCTTCTGCTTGCTTCGCATTCGGAATTCTCAAACAGTCGCGAGAACTCGTCTCATGTCCTTCGATAACAATTCATTACACTTTCTCCTCCCCTTGTCATGCTACTTCTCCATTGTCGCCCAAATTCGTATTCTTTTCTGGGTAGTCTTTAGAATAACAGGCCCAATGTGGTTCATTACTACCCCTATTCCAATTAATGAGGTGAACTTGCTAATACCTTGCTTTCAACTTGACTTTATACTTTCGCGAATCCTCAAAACCTTTCAATAAGGCTCGCATTTTGCGCGATTAATTAATCTCTAAATGCTTTAGTCGTGTTTTTTGTTTTATTAAGGTTGCTATATGTAGCTATATTTATCGCCTTAACTGAATGAAGTTATGCATTTAGATTATTTTTGCTCTGACATTCTTTTCTATCTTCGAATAAATTCCGTGTTATCTTTCAAAAGTATTTTCTATTTTTTTTAAGTGAGCTCTTGGTTTATTAAAATATCGTCTTCATATATTGATTGATTTTCCTGTGATATCTACTAAATACAGCTTTCTTGGCGAAAAATATGCCCTGCTGTATATATTTCATTTCAGAGGAACAAATCTTTTTTACGTTCCATATTTCGATTTCATTAAAAAACATTTTAACCTCAACGCAGTAACATTGCATGAAGGACACCGGAATAATATAAATTTTGGTTCGATTACGTTCTGTAGTATATTTTACTTCAATTATGTTTCATAACATTTTTTTTCACTCAAAATTACGGTGTCTTTACCCGGACTGAAACAGGAAATTCCACTCAAGAATGCAAGGTGAATGTCGCTCATAAAATTCTATGCTCGGCTCATCTGCGCACGTCGCGTCATAGGGAGTCTTTTAGTCGTTTTAAATGTTTCCTTTTACTGCCCAAAGTGGATCATCGTGTCGCGAACCATTGCCCAGGACTCTTTAATTCCTCAATGGCCGTCATGGTGACGCCTCCTTCGAATCCCCCGTGATAATTAGGAGTATTCCTCCGACCGTATCCCCAGAAGTTCTTTTTAGTGGTCATTCCCGGGCGCATCTTGTCTTCACAGTCCGCTGACTCGACCCTCCAGCTCCCCTCGCTGAAAATCATAACCACCGAGAATGGATATAAGTAGAGCGTGGGGTAAGAAGCAGTCCGTCGTCCGTGGGGAAGAAGAGATGAGAACTTTTCAGGTAGGAGAGGGAAAGCAACTCCTCAAGGCAACCACGAAATGGTCTCCCTTAAAAGGATCCTTAAATGTGAAGTATGGTAGGGGAAGTGAACGAGGGGGCAAGGGGAACAGACGTTAGTGCATGAGGAGTTTCGAACACACTCCCTCATCCTTACAGCTCCTCCCTGCCTTCCCTTCCTCTTCCCGAAATATATAAATACTTTTTTTCATCGGAACGCTCGAACACGCTACCCCCTCTTTTTCCTTCGCCTCCAATTAAAAATATCTCTTCAACTCCCTCCCCTAATGCGGTGCGGTATCAACCCCTCCCTTCAAATTCCCGTTGCTTCGTTACCCTTCAAGACATTTTTCTCCCTCTTCCATCCAAATCCAAGGCTTCGTCGCTGGGAACTCCTTCTCTTCCCCATCCTCTTCGTATTTTTTGAGTGAGGCAACTTGTTTTCTTTCTTTATGAGCTATCGGAGCGGATGGAAAATATATGTATTTAAACATGTTAAAAAAACGAGAATTTCCATTTGTTAAGAGATGCCATTTAAGTTTTTGTAACGCTCCCTCTCGTGACTCTTGAAAAAAATTAGTGCAGCTCCTTAGCACAAAAGAAAGAAACTCTTTTGTATCATTTTGCGAAGTTAAACCCACGTTTTCAAGCTTTTTAATCTCATATTCTTTCACTTCGAGTCGTCTTGTTTCCCCTTCCGAGTTTTTCGCTAGTTTCATTTGTGATTCAAATTAATTAAGGCCTATTTTCCTTTTTCCTGTACACACTGTCTGTATTTTTTTCGTGTGTCAACTTGAGAAATCGATGGTCAGTTGGTGAGAATGAGTTTATTATCTATGCTTATACCCCATACAGTTATTATTTTGTTTTGTCGCTGTCTGAATTCTAGTCAAACTATACCAAAATTGTAGTCTGACACGTAAGGAACCGTAATGTAACTTTTGGTTTATCTAAGTCTGTCTATATTTACAGGGCCCAGAGTTCAAAATTCAAGGCACGAAACATATCAAAATCCTGCTCAGTGTTTAAGCTTATGTATTCATATATTTCCTCTCGTAACCCATACCGTGGATAAATTCTTCCCTTTTGTAACGTACTTAATTTTATATAATTCGTTGTGCAGGGCGTGAGTTCATGGAATCGACTTATTATAATGAAGTGCAAAATAATTTATAATTCCACATAAATTTAACACTACAACCTGGGTTTAGACGTGGCATGTCATCATCTGGTGAAGTGCTTTACACTTCAGTATGCTAACTTTATATACCCGAGTACAAGTATATTGCACGTAAGTTATGGCAACAATATTGCTGGCAATTTGTGTCGGTGCTGTCAGTAATGAGTTCAAAATAGGTGGCCCGTGGAGGAGTCATTTTGACTGACACGGGTCGCTGCGGGTCTGGGATAAAAAAAAACACCCCCGAGGTTTGGTATCTGCGGGATTTTTCACCCTCGCCCATTTCCCCTTTCAAAAACCACCCTTAATCCGCCCATTCGAGGCGAAACCCTTAACTACCGCCGCCAGCGCCCCTCCCTTTCTCGATTCTTTTCTGAATAATTCCGAACATAACAGCCACCCCTCTGTCCCGTCTCTCTCGAACTGTTCTCTTCTCAAAGTTCCCTTTCGATGTAGATGTCTCCCCCATCAACCTCCCCTCAAAATGCTATAACCACCAATAGTCCCTCGCGGAACTCTCTCATGGCTTATTTTATTTATTTCTATTATTCGTTTTTTTAAGCCGATATGGCAGGTGGGGAGTGAGGTTTGTTGTAGTGTGTGAGGAGACGGGGAAGAGGAAAAAAAGCAGCGAGGGACGTTAAATAAGGGTGCTAGGTATAGCGAGGGTGGGGTGAATAGTTCGCCCCTATGGACGACGAGGGATTTCCGGTTTTTTGGGAAAAAATGGGCCTGTGGGCTGGTTTCAGTTTTTTGGGTGCTGAGGTTTGCGAGCGAGTTGTGGTTTATACGAAGAGGGATGCAGGGCCAAGGGGGTGGCCGCGGAGGCGGGTGTCGTTTTATTTCTTTATTTTCCTCGAGAAGAGTTATTAGGGGATGGTCCTTTCGTATTAATTTTTTGAACCAAATTTTCCTTTTCAGTTACGCATTTCTATAATATCAATTCATCTCATTGCGATGTACTAATGCTGCGTGACATGTAGCGATGGTGTGGTGACGCCAAAGAATTTTCATTGGATTGAATGAACATAAATTTTCACAGATTTTGTGTTTGATCCCATAAGTGGTATGCTTTCTATTCATTAGTTTAATAATCACATTAATTTTGGCCTGATTCAGAGAAAGGAAATGTAAAGGAACAGGGTATTTTTGTATTTATCGGGGGTTTTCTCTGAAATGGATATGTATAATTTTATAAGATTTGCCACTTAAACGCGTTTTTATAAGGCCCAACTGATAGGTTGATCTCTAATTTACAATAAATGGACCATTGATAATAGATCGTTTGAAATAGACCTTCCATATGATTTTTTCTCTCATAATAATTTTAAAAAATGCCACCAATGGATTTCATGGGTTAGATACTTTTGTGTTATGGCGGTTATTTCCTTTTTTATAAGAAAGAGGCTATGGACTGTTTTCGCTTTTATGGGTAGCAAGACCAAAAGTGGGGGTTTGCGAAGGGTTTATACCGAAAGAGAAGTGGCGCTTTGGAGGTGTCTGAGGGTGTAAGGGTCGTATTTTTATTTTGCCCGGAAAGTTATTAAGGGTTGGCCCTATCCGAGCCAATACGACGCCGTCGAGTATCGATTTTTATTAGGGATCGCAATAGTACTTCATGCAGGCCATTACGTGCTAGGTAAACGGTTGTTTGTACTTTCACTATATAAATGTCATTTATGAATTAAATGGGTTGTTACTTTGCCAACATGCAGTGGATACTACGTGATTTAGAAATGCGACTTTATTTTTATTAGTATCCTGGGTAAATATTCGGGTAATAAATACGGAGTTGTTAAGTGCAAGGATAGCTTTTATCGCATTTCGATTTATAAGTATCAGCCCATGTTTGCGGGATGAAGCCTAGTTACTATTCCATTTTCTCTTTTCTCAGATGCCTTTTTTTCCTCCTTTTGTCGTATTTCACCCCTCGATCCTCCCCGTGTCCCACCCTCACATTCTTTTGCTCCCTCTGTCTCGCTGCGTTGCGGTACAATTTTAGAGCCTCAAAAACCACGTCCCTTGTATTTCCGACGCCCACGTCTTCTCGCTTCGGTGGATATTTAAGATTTCTACTCTTCCCAAAAAATATTCGTTCTTTTTTCTTTGGAAACAAAACGCTTTCGGAAGAGAATGAAACGTTTTAGAGAGTCATTCCTTTCTGTTTCTCTGTTCATCGCAATGTTTTGATGCATCTCCTGGAATTTTTGTACTCTTTTGATTAATGTTATCTATAGAATTAGCTATCGGGAATAATACCGTATGAATAACGAAAAATTGACTGGTTTAAATAGAAGGTATGCTATGAGAGCCCGTTCATTGAAATTAAAACATTACGTTGCGAAAGACTTAGCTGTAACGAAAGCTGTAAGCTGGCAAATACTTGTTGACTAGGGCAGTAGATATGACGATTCTTTAAGTTTCTTAAACGTGCTTTATGCTCTCCAGATGTTAAAATAGAGTTTATGATGCATGTTTATGTAATTGACATTTTCAAGGATGTGAAAATGTGAGTAATTTTGTTATTGGAACTCCTTAAACTAGAACGCATGTTGGATGAATTACTTCCAATTTCATGAATATCATCCAGCTTTCAAATTTCTTCCATGTAGTATGAATTGCTTCATATTGAACTTGCATGTTTTTTTAATATTTGCTCTGAAACAGATTTTTTCTTCAATTACGTCCGTCGAAAATGAGAATAATAATATTGGAGCCGAAAGTCCACGATCCGTCAGACCAGACTTCTCTTCATATTTCGTAAAAGCACGTGCGCTGGGAACAAATTTTGACGGTATGAGGGACTTTATAAACCAACCTGTGCGAAATTAGTGTGCTCTGAAAAGAGGGAAGTGATGCAAAAGGAAGAAAAGTACCACTCCCTCGGTGTACCAGAGAGAGAGAGAGAGTTTCAAAACGATGGGACGCGATTATATGAGTATATATGATACTCGGCCCGAAATGAGAAGTTTTAGGAGGTTGGGGGAATGGAGACATCCTTGGCGATATTAAAGGAGAGCGAGAAGTCTTCAAGAAACACCCCTTTCGTACCGTGTTCTTATCCCTTCCTTATTAGCCGGCTCTACTTCGGCTCGTTTCTCCCAACCGAAGTTCCGGATCTTTATCTTTCATATCCATCTCTTCACTCTAGCATATTGAATCTTACTTCGCCCTCTCCTCCTACCGCATATGCATATAAATCAGTCAGTCAGCGGTAAGACTCCTTCGTACCTGAGCAAAGGCATCTTGCGTAATGGATTTGTCATCGCACCTGTTCCAAATCAATTATTTCGCCCTGGTACCATGCGGCGGACTTAGTCCATTATCAGTCCGGGTGGTAAATTTTGTTAGCTTTTTCATATCTCTCAATATAAGTCCATCCAATCAACTGTCAGAGGATCCCCATTTTGTTGAAGTTGTCTTCTTTTATTCACAGTAAACACTATTGCCAACTTTTAAAGCTAAATACATGTATTAGTGATTTTCGATCCTATGTGCAATGGTTATAAGACTACCTAATGGCTAATTAGGCTTTTTTTAGATTTCATTCATTTAATATTTTGAACTATGAGCTAGGATGTAGTTGATTTTGCTGTCAATTCAAATTTTAGTTCATGTGTGGTGCAGTAATATTGGTACTAGAACTACATCATTGAAACCCACTTTCGTCCCACGCTACTGTATTAGGAGTGCTGCTCCCATTCTATTGAATTTATTTGAGATTTTTTTTCATATGTAAAGTATGCATCTTTTGAGGAATTCTACGCTGAAGAGATCTCAACGTGGAGTATGACTAGTATGGAGACTGACTAGTTTCTGCTCGTACAACAATTCTTCTCGACTGCGACGATCCCCTTTACTTACCCGTCGTCTGGTTTTCCGGTCTTTGCTCGGGTTGCCTTCTCATGTCAGATGAGGGGGTTTCCACTGAATAGGCGAGGGTGGGCTGTTAGAATTAGACGTTAGAATAGGCCGACGAGCTGGAGTGGATGCCTTCCACGGAGTCCTTTGTATTCCCCGCACCACTTGGAATCCCCTCCCACTCCGTTCCACGAGTATCCTCTCGTAAGGATACGCCAATATCTGGGTCATTATCCCGATTAGTCGGTTCGCTCGAGTGTATCGGTAACATTACGAGAGCATGTTTGTTATTCGCTCGTATTCAGGAATTGAGAGGGGCATATTGGAGGAAGTCATTAGGCGTCGTCAGCAGTTCCCTGAATGGCCCAAGGGATTAGACGTCGTTTATTTCGGAGCATATATTTTTTTTCAAATCGTGCCAGGAAATTTTATATTTTTTTTTTAAATATCTGTACATAAGAGTTCTAAAAAATAACAGCACTCTGTCTGGTTTATGACAAGAACAGTGATGTTCCGCAGTATTTTGCCTTTTTGAGCCCTCTACTTATAAAATATTTCAAAGAGCCAAATATTTTTAATAACCATCATTACTCTGATCTGTCATTATATTTTTCTAGACTCACAGAAGAATTTCGGGTACGATAAAAATTACATGTCAAGATTATGTTGACGAAAGAGTTTTAAGCGATGCAATTACTTAGATATTCTTGGCTGTATGTTATTTAATTTTTTATTCACTGTGTTTTAATAACATCCATTCAGATTTTCCCAATTTTTAGTGTTGCTTATCCTTAATTTTTTTTTTCTTTGCAGAGACCTGAGTAACAACCACATCGCCAAGGTTGCTTCGGATGCATTTCTGGGACTCAAATCCTTGACCTCACTGTAAGTACTGTTTCCTATTCCAACTTAAACCTCACAAATTTCCCCTGTACTCTCGGCTTGCCATTGTTTATGCTTACTTTCCGTACTTTTTATGGCGAGTGAAGGTATCAATTGAAAAATTAATGATAATTTGGCCAGTTCAATTGCATTCATATGGACTTACTTATGGTATTTATCTAACCATGGTAATTATTTATATGTTATAACCATTTTTTCGGTAGGAGAGATTAACATCAATGTTGATTTAATGTTCAAAAGTATCATGTTGAAACCAAATTCGGAGTAAAATGTGTCTAGTGTGTGTGTGAGCATACAAATGCTCATGTAATCTTCGATTGCTCTAATCCACTTGGAGTACCAATGAAGAAATAAATCTCAGAATGTGATTTCTCTAAATATTACGTTTCCATAAGAATAAGATAAGAGCTGTATTTACTCTTCGTCTTATAGTCTTAATGGGTGGTTGGTTAATGGTCTAACCGCGTAGGTTTCCTTCGCCGTCACTCCTCCCCCTCCCATTCGTCTCTCACGGTTCAGCTCTCGGCTGAGGGAATAGCTGCTGCCGCTGCGCCTAGGGACCCCCGGTGGCTCATGCAAGGTCGATTAGACCCCGCTTCCATTTACCCCATCTCCTCCGCCCGTAATAGACGGTTTCTCCCATTTACGCCTTATTTGAGCCTCCCGCCCCTCTTCCCCCCATCAACTCCCACCTGCAAACACGGATTTTTATCCCTTTCACACCCCCACTGCTTCCTACAGCAACCCCTACCTCTAATAGCAGCATAAGTAGGCATTATTTTATTGGGAGGAGGGGGGGTGAATAAATCGGAGATTCCAGGAAATACTTTTCATTTTTAGTAAAAATTTGAACGCATGCCCAAATTCCTATGAGTCAAGTGTGGTGGCATATTGGATAGAGCACTTGAATGCTGATGCAAGGGTGCATAGTCTAAATTTCATATGATGCTTTTGGAGACCTCAAGCAAAACTTCTTTTCATTGCGAAGGTGTCCTCGAAAATTTACTGGTCCCTGTACCTGAAATGCATGAATTTGAAATACGTATTGTGTTCATTGGGGTGAGATTTACCCTCACCAATCCAAATCAACATTCTGGATTGTAGCACATGAGGAAGCCGTGCTTATACAGTGACGTTGTAGCTTAGGTTTAAAGTAGATACTGCTTTATTAGTGTGGAAGCTAAGAAAGAAAGTTTTATGTAGGATTGAGGTGCTCGCACTCTGAAAATATGGATGAAAATGGTGGAAAGGTGAGATAAATGGATAGGAAATGGAACGAGTTGGAGACATGATCCTTGGGTGGAGGAAACTGACGGAGAAGATTAGGAGACATTGGTTGTGTAGATAGATAGACATACAAGTATTGAAATTCTATGGTCTGAAGAGCGTGTAGTGACCGGTTCAAAGATGTTGGAATTTGTGATGCAAGGAAGGATTTAAGTTTAGCTACCCAAGTAATAGGGATAAAAGAGAACAGGGCTCAATTATAGAGTAAAAATTAGTGGATCACACGCTTGTGGCTAATACCAAGGTGAGCTCTATCCTTAACCATCCAAAACTATCCTACGGGTTGAGTCAATGTGTGACTGAAGCTGAATATCAGAGCCAAAGAAAAAATTCCAATTCTGGAACGGAGATGAGAAGGGGTTTAGTAAGTGTGTGTGTCATTTTCCATGTATAGTTGCCTTATCTACTATATTACCTGTAATTTGTGGATTAATGAGGAATTCCTAAGAAGAGTTGGAGAGAAGAGGAGCCTCAGAAAAACCTTGACAAGAAGACGGAAAAACCTGATGGGGTATATCTTTAGACATTATGGCCTGATGAAGGCAATGGTCGAGGGACAAGTAGATGGCAAGAACGCTAAAGGAAGACCTCGAATAAAATTGATGGAACAAGTAAAGAAGGATGTGAAAGAGAAGAAATACCTATGTGTGAAAAGATTAGCTGATAATATAATTGAGTGGAGAGTTGCGTCAAACCAGTTTTTGGATTCTTGACCAGTGATGATGATTATGTGGATAGCGTTAAAACTATAAAAATCTACCAAATATTTCTACACATTGCACTGAGCCGGATATTTCCTATTGCATTTTTGTTCGTTGGGAGACCGCTCCCCTTCCTTCGCCTCCCATTAAATACTCCCCCTGCCATACGCCTCCCTCCCATTAAGTCTCTCCCGCCTACCGCCGAGTCTTTCCTCCGCATCAGCAGCCGCCCTTCCTTCCTCCGTCAAGCCATCTTGAGACGCTTAACCACGGTTCACTCGCTCCGCTCCTCCACCTCCCCTTTGCTCTTTCCGTCTGAGCTTCTCTCTCTCCCGTCCGACGTGTTTGGTTTAGCGTAAGGAATGGGAATGTGGGTGGAGGCTTGCTGGCGGGGGTGGTTGGTGAGCGGAGGAAATCAAGGAGATTTTTGGGAGGGGGTGTATTATAGACAAGGGGGGAGGCACAGGAATGAGTGGAAAGTTTAGGGTCTGTGTGTGTGCAGCAGGGTTCGTCGTGCTGCTGATTGTCGATTCTGGGGGAGATGAAGTTTAGGGAAGGATAAAAGTGCGTGAAAGTAATCTTGGCCTCCGATGGCTTACGCCCGTCGAGGAGATTTTGGTTCTGCTGCGGTGCAAACGTCGGCAGGCATATCTAGCAATTGTCAGATAAGTGCGCTCGCTGGCGTGATTACCTTGTTAATCGGTGGTTGGTGAGGGGAGGTAAGGAATGATTTGATGCAGCTCCTCTCAATCCGTTTGACTGTTATCTTTTCTGATATCTTGATCCATATATTCCTCATTCTCGGCTCCCTAGTGTTTCATCAACCTCGGTATGGTAGAGTGATTGACGCGATATTTAGTTATCTAAATAATCTCTCTCTTGATGGATAATTATCAGCCATGTACCTATTTTGATTATATAAAAAACTATTCTCTATCTCCTATGATATTTTGCTCTACATTTATATTGCTACGAAATATCTAAATCGATTTACCATTCTTAAGAGTGAATACTTAAAGTTTTGTTGCATTTATCTCTAATCAGCTAATCGTGGCAATCCATTCCGGCCATTCCTTAGAAACCTCAATATCCCCTCTAATTTCTTTCCCTTGTTATTCCTCTCTCAACCTTTTAGTCTATTCTATGTAAGTAATTATCTTCATGTCGACTAAATTCTGATTTTATAACTTCGATAGATCTCATGTAGGACGCAGATCTAGTTTTGAGGGATGGTTTGTTCATTGCGATTTTTATGTTCTTGTCGTTTTCCTGGTTACGCAAAAATAAAGTTAATTTCAATTCATGTCGTCCAAGAGAAATGTTCTTTATAGATTGAAGTATTACCTGGGGCAGAAACGTACCACGAATTATTTCTTACTGCGGCGTTTGTTCTCATTGTTACGTTGAGATTGGTGGGAAACCTGTCGTAAACACCAGCTCTTGCGAAAGCTCGTGGAGAGCCCTGTTGGGGAGCCGAGGCAGTAATAGGAGTGTTGATTGCTTCATGTAACCTTACCAAGGTTTGGAAACATTTGTTCCTCGGTGAAGGAGGGAAGGAACTCGGCCAAGCGTGATCCTTGGGAGAGGGGCAGCTGCAGATGACGGGCAAGTGGCGGAGATCGAAGAGATCAGACTGGTAGCTGAAATGAGGAAAAACACCCCTTGCCAAATGACCAACAACATAAAAATACCTTCGTCCCCATTAAAAGAGAAGGAAAGGAATTTTTGTGCTGTTTCCTCTTAATAATTACGTTGGTCACTGTTCTCCACTTAATATCTGTAATATATAATTTTATACACCCGTTACAGGAAGCTTGATTTCTAATTAACAACCTTTTGTCACTAAAGGTTGGATATTTTTTTTAGAATTTTAATCTGAATGCTACCATGATATAATTCTTTTCAATAAACTTTAATTTGTTAAATCACATATAAATATTTACCTGCAGTAATTGCTTATGGTGTTTTACATAGGTTACAATAAGAATTTGGATAAGTAAAAAAGAGAGTTCGCCGCGTCAGGAATTGTTACGGAATAAAATACAGAGCATAGCTTATTCCAGCGCTATTATTTGTTATCTTGGAGTTAATTTTGGTTATAAATTTTATTTCTACTGAAATTAATTTACTAATAAATTTAAATTAAAATCAAAATTTTTATTGAATAAATGGGTGTGTATTTACTTTGCTGTAACCATTTTCTGAACTGCGTTAGCCAAGGAAGTGTTCATGAATAAGGAATAACTGATGAGAGAATCATTGGATGGAGACAGTTTTGAGCGGTGAGGGTTGTTGAAAAGTGTTAGAGGGAAGAACAATGGGTAAATGTGGGAGGGTAAGAAAGGTAGTAGGATTTGTAGATCGAATGCAAGAGAGTGGGCCTTATTGTGGATTGAAGAGAGTAATCCAATTCGGAAATGAAAACCGACCGGGGCGATCAGCAAAGTGCCCCACGTAAACCTACCTTGACCGGTAGAATACGTACGCTAATACTAAGGATACTAATATACTAGGTAATTATATCATCATGGAAGTTGGGGTTTTTGTGTTGGTCTCGGGCTTTTGGTTACTGCGCATGTGTGCTCATGTATAAATTTCCGCTGAGGTTTTGATATAGTGTTTGTGGCAGTTGAGTCGAGAGGCAGTACCCACAAGGGAAACTTGGATCCACGTGGCCACCTTCCGCCGCGCCGTGGGATGGTTACGATGGGGAAGTGAAAAGGGGAAGATGTGAGGACGTTCGAGACTTTTGATTGATTGGGTTACGTATTGGATGGGACTATGTTATTAGTGCAGGCGCCGAAGGCGGGTCTTCGGAGGATGGGAGCTTAGTGTATTGTATATTGGCAACTTTTCCGTGTGTCCGGGATAAGGACGTCGGCTCAAGGGGTAGCGCAGTCATATGTGCTCTCGCTGAGACGCTGACCCTGCTGTCAGGAATGCGCGTGTCCCAGCCTCGAGGTTTTTAGTGGGTGATGACTCAGTCTGCTAGGAGCCCTTCGCAGCTCGATGGCCACCCTTGGCGCAAGAGGATTGGGTTTCAGCTATCTTCTAACTCCGTAATAACCTGAGGAAATAATGGCGCGGATAACTTGTTGAGCGGGAGTTATACGTAACGGACGCATCCATGCCGTTCAACCGGAACTATTTTGTCATGATTTCCTGTCCTTTTGCTTGTATAAAACGGATGCTAACATTTTGAAGTATTCAGGGTATAAAGAATAGACCATCTTTATAATAATCATCGCTCTTGCTCGAAGGGGGGCTCTGCCCCCCCCCCCCCCCCCCCCCCCCAGAGCCACATAAAAGGTCTGCGGCCTGTTATGTTCACTATGGTCACTGCGGAGGGTCTTCAAATTTTTGTTGGCCATTTTCTTCTTGAGGTTCGTTTACTTTTCAGTTGGCTAGATTAGATATAAGCATTTTCACGTTAAATCCACTTTCACGTAAAACGAGCGCATGGTACGTAGGCTACAATATGAAAATAAATTTTTATAGAAGAGAAAAGTTTTTCTGAGGGACTATAAAAGTAAAATAAATGTTTGCGAGTCTCAATAGTAATGTGTATCTAAAATATAAATTTTCACTTCAGCGCATGTGTTCAGGTATGTTGTATATAAAATATGAAACATTTCCCGCTGTACAGGTGCCAAGGCGAAAGTATCATTTTTGATGCACAGGTAAATTTTACCAAGGAGTAATTCTGCAACAATTTCTTGATGAAAAGTGTTACGAAAGTTTTAGACAGATATATTTGAGGAAATCATACCACCAGGGTGGAAATGATGCGTCATCTTAAGTTTAAACTCAGTTAGTACTTGTTGGATGTTCGTGAAATGCCTCTGATTTCGGGTAACAGCACCTTTATGTTTCTAGTTCTAGAGGATGTACTGAATGTGGGAACAGGAGTCGGGAAATTATTCTAACACAGAATGGTGATGTTGTTTTCACTCATTAACAATCATTGTTGTATACATTGTGATTACATCTTCTGGATTATATTTTGCTTAGTAAAGATTGACCAGTGGTATTATGGCGGAGTGGAATGAATGAAGATTACTTATTAACGCTAAATAATATTTATTGAACTTTTGTTAACCGTGTCTTTATCCACTCAAATATTTAAAGGATTATGGTGTATTTAAAGGATTATTTATTTGAAAATAAATTAAAATCAAATATCACAGGATTCCACGTTGCATTTTCGTGACGTCAAATGTGATGTCGTATAGGAATTAGGAAATTTAGTTTTGCGCACAATTTGCGGCAGAGATGAGGATGGATGCCGGCCAAAGCGTCTGAAGATCGTATCTAGATGTCGAGGGCGTGTTGAGAGAGACAAGCCAATGGTGTGGGGGTGGTGGAATTTGTACGCAGCGGTGTGGGGAGTCACTCCGAAATAACAAGTTAGATCACAAAGGGCGATATTGGAGCTCACTTGAGAGGTTGAGCAAGTGTATATAATAAGCCAAGTTTCATCCGTCATGTGTTTGCTCCTCCTCCTTTTCGTTACGTTTTGTGTCATGTGGGGGGCGAGCTGTCTATCGCAATCTCTTTCTCTTCCCCTCTCCTCTTGTCAGCCATAGCCGGAAATCCAGCATCCGTGTGTGAGGAAATATTCACTCGGATTGGCTCGAACATTTTTTTTCCTTTTCTCGCATACTCGCTTCTGTTTTTGAGATTGTTTTTCACTCGGGCAGAGGTGACGATGTCTCCTCGTAGCGGCAGAGATTTTCTATTCTCGTTGGGTTGATGATGTCAGCAAGATATTGCTTATTGATAACGCAATCGGCTTACATGTATCTTTTCGTTGTACGTTTTTAAAAGTATTCCACAATACTTGGCTTAATTGATTTCCTTAGTTACGCCCTCTTTTGTTATAGATGATGGAAAGTGATGGAACTCAATTGGGCATTAGGATTTGAATCCCTGGAATGTTAACTTTTCCCTAGGATATTTTTAGCTTTGTACTAATGAGAAACTACATGACAACTTGGTTGGAAACATTGTTTCACTGAGAGAGAAAAAATTATAGCATATTTACAATAGTATTTTAGGCGTGAGTATTATTCAGTTTTATAATTAAGTCATCAGGAAGACGGAATCATCTTGCTAGATTGTTTTCTGTAAAATAGACTACTCTGAAAAGCATACATACAGAAGTACATTGCATATCTGCCCCCTAAAGAAGTTTTTAAACTTATAAACTAAAGAAGCATACCTATTAAGATTTTCCTTTTCACTGCCTTTAAAAAGGTACTATTTTATTATAGAATTTGTTTTGTTTTGGGAATCACCTGGAGTTCTTCACTTGTGGAACCAGTAAATATTGATATACTTGCATTACAATCTCCTTCTATTGCTTACTGCTTGTTGAACCAGGCACTCGTCTGAAATTCTTATATTGTAGAAAAACTATTCAATCCTTTTTTCTGTTCATTTAGTCTCTTCAAAACGTAGAGGTACGAGAAGCTTGCAATTGATAGTGAGATAGAAATATAGTAGGGAACAATGAGTAACAAGCTGTGGATCAGAAAAATTTACTCGTAGTGTGTGTCGTCGTACTCAGTCTTTGTCTGAACATTTGAAAGTGATACTCACGTATTTGTAAAATACTAAATTTCATTTCATGTGAAAGGAATCAAACCCACACTTGATATAGAATGAGTGATATAATTAATGTGTACGCTGACTTTTGACTCTGAAGCGTTCGCTCTCGTGGGTGGTGGGAAAAAAATAGTCGTGATCGTTTGGTTAGGATAAGCCAGCCAGAACTAGGCGCGCTCGCCATTTCTCGACGCTCGCGTGAAAATCTTTGGATCTCTACGAAGAAGTGAGTTGAGTCGGGCGAATTTTTCTGGAAAAAAGGATGAAATTATTATATTTATTTATTCCCGGATATTCCACGGAGATCGTGATCCCCGAGTGCTTCGGCGCGTGAGTCCTAGGGTCTCTTCCTTCCTTCACTGGGGGCAGAGATGGAGCGTTTCCCGTGGAAATGTTGAGGCAGAATCATGCTCTCAGGAAATACGGTCGTGATAACCTTATGCACGGACCGCTGTTGGAATGAAAGGTCGAGTTTTTTTTTAATATTTGAATGATAGATTGGGGTTGGTGGTTGCTTCTGCGACTCAGAAAGGTCTGGGGTAGGGTTAGGTGTTGACGGTTACAACGATCTCCTGATATCCAATTGCCACATGTTCGTTACATCCTATGATATTCATAAAGACTCAAATGGAATGTGAGAGCGTAGAGCGTAGTAGCCTAGTGGATATAGCGCTTGGCTTCTGATAGAGGGGTCCGGGGTTCACACTTATCACTCATACAAACTTCTCCCTATTGGTGCTAATGAATTGAAGCGTTGACATAGGAAAGGTCAGAAAAAAATCGAAATTTCGTTTATTCATGGAGAAAGTAGTACTTGCACATGTCAATGGCATGGACAAGACAGAAATTCACTTGATAAAATATATCAGTTGCTACGATTGGCGAAGTTTGTACATTAATATGAGCCTCACAATGTTGGAAAACCTCTTTCTGTCGTATCCTGTAAAATTCGCATTTATCGACTTACAACCTTTCTAATTTCAACGCTTCAATTCAGCTGCATGTCTTTTAGATTGACCAGTTTTATTCGTTTTCAGTACAAAACCATCGAAGACTATATTATTTAATTTCAGCCGTCCCTCCAGAATGAAGCATTGCAATAATTATATCATATTCCTTAGGTAACCTATTATTCATCCAATAAAAGATGTGACAATAAAACCCATTTATATAAAATAGCTCGAAGCAGATTACTTTCTAGCTCCCGCTAGCCTTCAAGGCTTTTGTTTCCTTTCGATTTATTCCATTTATTCTAGCAGAATGAGCCATCGAGATAAGTCCATTGGGGATTTTCATCAGCTAGGCACACTGATGTAATGGTAGTTAATCCGCTTATCTGCCTTTTAAATAATCCCATGATTTTACCCCACCCTTAAAATCCGGGATGTTAAAGCATTTGCTTGGTAAAAATATCATCATCCTGGCTCGGTTGTTTTATCCCCATTTGATCGTTAATCACTGTGTGTCCATTCCAATGTGGTTCAAAATAAGAGAACGAATGTGATTAGGAGGGCTGATCAAATAGGGTGCACTTACATTTTTTTAATGTTTTATGTTGAACGTTACGTTTTGCGCTAAAACTAGCAATGCAATGAAAATACCATGAAATTCCCTCATAACTGTGAATAAATCAAAAAATTTTATTTGAAACGTTAATTTTAATTTGTCGTAGTTCGTGTAAACCATATAATTCTAAGCAATCAAGCGTAGTTTTTGAATGGGCGTAATGGTTGTTGTTGAATTTGTAAGCATTCAGGTAATTTTGCACCTAAGTTGTATTGGTGCGGTGAATTGTTGCATTTATGTTTATTAAAATAAAATCAATGGAAACTGAAGGAATTACGGCCTTAAAAAACGAGGAAGCTATGCAACATTTTTTGTTTTGGCCTCTCTCATCTTTATCACTACTATTGTTATAGTAAACCCTACCTGAAAGCCCAAATGTCACAGCCATTGTTTTCAAGAATCGACAATTTAGGAGGGGATATAATATGCGTTTCAAAGGTTTAATTTCGTTTATATTTTTTGTATTTAATGCAATTAAGTGTGATTTAAACTATTAATTTTAATGCAGTTCTCATTGAAATTTAAAGCATTCTAATGTGTTCTAAATTATAACGAATTGAAAAAGAGCCGGCGTGAGAGCTTAAGTTATATTTTTTAAATATTTCACGTAATTAATGTGTATTCAATGTCTAAATGAGACAAATGATATCTGTTAACTTACTTTGGAAGAAGTAAAACACTGAAAAAGGAAGGATTTTAATTGCAGAACAAAGGATTTATCATTCGGACTCGTGATATGCTACGGTGGATATGTTAGCATTATTTCTTTTCAACTGCTTTTTCTTACTTTCTGCTTTGTTTTAATAGTCCTCGAGACACACATGAATAAGAGGAATTCCTAAGAATGTCTGGCGAATAATAATCGCTCTTGTCTGCATAGTTGCCGAGAAAATAACTCGGGCCGCTATTGCATGTACCCTCCATCATTATTCCGCGATTTCCATCCTCAGCCGCGCCATTCACACAGACTTCCCCCCATTCTTTTCCACCGTACTAATCCCTCCTCACCTCCGCGTGGCACAGTTCGTGACAAGCGCTCACGAAAATCCCTTCCCCACCGACCGTTTAGAAAATATAAAATATAAAAGGTGCACTCTCGCGTCGGTGGTAAAGATGAAAATAATTAAAAAAAAATGAAATAAAAAGTATTTTTGAAGCCACGACCCCTTCAGTTCTTTATTATTTCTATTTCTTTTTTGAGAGGTCAGGAGATCTCAACACAGTCTTCCACGCAAAGAGTTGAGAAGTCTCGTGGTGGTGGTAACAAAGAAAAAAGAAGAAATGAAGTCCAACCGATTTTTCCTCCTTTTTTCCGACCTCGTGGAAACCTTTTTAGATTCCGAGTTATGATTTTGCCCTTCTTCTTTCTCTCCACCACCGCGAGAGTGTGAGGTGGGTGTAACAGATGGAGCACGCTTCAGAACTCTATCCTCACTTACTCCCTTCTCCTTCATACTACTTGTTCCTCTCCCCCTAAGACTTTCCTTTTCTCTCTCCTACCTTATTCCTACTTTTGTTTTCGTTCTCCCCATCACTTAGACCTTGAATGTAACTAGAGGGAGGATTGCGTCATTGAAAGTGAAAGTAAGAAGTGTTAAGTCCGGTGGGTGTCTCAACCGTTCAGTGGGTTATTCAGATACGTGCCTTTGACATTGGAGTAGCTATTTAGACCGCAAGGTGCTTAGCTTGCGATCCTCGCAGATTGGTTATTATGAGGACTCATCAATTCCTACGAATGGGCATATTGTGCCTTTTTTCGCGAAGAATTACCTTTTTAAAAAATCATTATCACTCTAAAAATTTTGTGGTATGGAGAGTAAAATTTTTTAACATTTTCCTGAATTTCAATTCTAAAAATTTTCCATCCAAAAATTCCATTAGCTAAAATTTCCAACTATGAGATACAGGCTAAGGGTGAACTATGAATTTCAAGTTGATAGCGTTAGTTTTGATTGAGTGAATAAAAATTAATAAAAGCCGGTCGAACGGGAGTGATGCATTTATGCGGGTAAGGCGGATTCAAGGTTTTGAGCCACTATAATTTAGTAAGTCCTAGGTTCATGTTGGCTTCACTTTTCAACGATGCTTGAGATTTCCAATGTGCCATCTACTACATTTTCACATAGTCTCTAGTAACCTTATTTTTCCTCCCCGAAAGCCTCCGTATCTATGACGCCCGCACCACTTGAAGATATTTTCCTCGCATAAACACGCATATATCCTTCGCCTTTCTCACGCCTCGTCTTTTATCCGCCACATATTTTTATGGTTTCTCCTCGCTCTCTCTGTCCCCCAGCCCTCGCGCGCTTACATCGTCCTCTTTTTTTTTCCATTTCTCCCATATCGTAATATTTTTCTCGAGCATTCCCTCGCTTTTCCTCCCAAATTTAGTGCTATCAACCTCTCTCCCTCTGCTGCCCCGTTATTATTTTATGCCTGTTGCCCTATCTCTTCCTCTCCTTCGGGTTCTCACCCGAAAATCTTCGCCTCGCATTCAACCCCGTGCGAGCAGCAATTTCGCCCGCCAAAGCGCCAGACCCTCTCTTCATTTTTCGATAAATATTTTCATTCTCGCTCGCCTTCCTTCTCCCTTTTCGCGTCTCATATTTCGTTTATTCTCGCCTAATTTTATTATAACTCAATTCATTGGGTGACAGTTCAGTTATCCGGAATCTACTCATTGGTTTTACACCAACTCAAATATCAGAGAAATACTCCATTTAGTGTGCATGAATTTCTATGAAATTTTTGTGGGTATTTTCACATGCCTCACATGAGCGTTTCAAGTATAAAAATGTATCATAGAGGAACTTAGATAAATAAAGACGGTCTCTTTGAGAAAATAGTGAGATCTCTATAGGGGATTACGCTGATGTTTTCTCTGGATTGTGGGAAATGGGATATTTTGAGAGGCCATATCTCTGGAAACATGTTGCTTGGAGAAATTCCACTTGGTCATCGTTAACTAATTTGACTCTCTATTAAAGATGAAGCATATCTCCAAGTGCTATATCTAAATATCCTTCTTCTCTTTTCTTTCTTCTTTTATTTCGTCACCGTACCCGTAAGAGGAACGAACTTCGAAATCCATTCATGTTTTGTTAAATAACATTGCAGTGTATGGCCAAATCCAACTGCCGTTCGCGATAGTGATCCTGCGAAAATATAACTTAAATATTTCATGGTCGCTAACATATCCCTTGTCCTTAACCTTGTGATAATCTTAATTAATCTTTAAGTAGGATAGTTATCCTAAAATCATTGATCTAATATTTACTCTCATCAGCACATGGGTGCACTGTCTTTCACGGTGGAATCATGTCAATTTAGTGGTTGTGCTTCTATTTTCTGTGAGAACCGGGAAAAGGAAGCGTATCCTTCCCGACTGGAGGTACACTAGCAGCTTCCTAGCCCACCCGTGTTGAGATCAGAACTCAAAACTTGCGAATTGTCCTCCGAGTAGCCGTACATAACCAGCTAATCCTTTCCGTAGAATATAGTTTCTTTCGCGCATATTTTCCTGTGAACTCCCTGGGTGCGGTCTTCTGGACCACATCCTGCCTTACTGAATTGCGTCCAACCACCACCTCTTATTCTAAGTTCTTTTTCCGCTGCCCACCTAATCTTCCTTTTCGTCTCCTTTTATTTCTGTTATTCTCGTACCTGGGAACTTTGCCTCTTTTTGTCCCCGGTCTTCTTCCCACCACTTCTTTCCTACCGCCTACATCTGTTTCCCCCCACCTCTTCCGTCCAGTAAGCTCTTTCTCATGAACCCTTGCTGCCCTCCATATCTCGAACATTTTCTCTCGTACCTTTCTTTCTTCCCTATGTATATAATTATCTGTTACGTATAGTTTAAAGCCCAAATGTTTTATTTTATTTCCGTAAATTGGATTGAAACGGACCTGATAATGGTAGTAATAGTTATTATTTCATGAGTTTTAGATCTATGCACTTTAGTTTAATAGCTATGTTAAATATGTATTTTGATCAAAAATTACTCTAACAGGCCAAATATTGTCTTCTATATCACATTCCTTCTGCTTCATCGAAAAAAATGCCAAGTTCCTTGCTCCACTGAAGATCTTCGCAAGGGCAGCCCGGATTACTAAACTTTAATTATATATTTGTGGTTGCACATAACGGTATATTATTTTGTTCATCTCATAAAAAGCTGGGGAATGCCCTGAACACCTGTGGATACATTTAACTAGGTAATGAACATGGATACGAGATATTCAGGGCTATGATAATACTCCTTGGTTATAAATGATGGAATATTTCACGTGACTACTCCTCCACTTCGTGCCTTGTAATCCCGCTCTCATAAACCCTTGCTGCTGTCCCTTAAACCCTATCCTTTTCGCCCATATACCACCATTTCCTTCTTTCTCACGAAAGTTTATGTATCGTTTCTTTTGTCGCGAGAGACCACACAATCCGCTCCCACGACGCACCAGGGCACGCACAACTTATCGCATGAGGCCCAAGGCCACGACGGGGTGGGAACTTCTCATTCACCACCTATGAATTTGTATGGCTCCCGGACGGTAAATAATTGGGCTTGCTTGATTACGTTCATATTCTTTTTGATGCTCATCTTTTACTTTAGCATTTGTTTTAGGATGTTGCGACTTATAGTTGTCTTTAAGCCCGCGTATCTTGATTATGGTATTTCTAAGGACCGTGGATTGAATTGGAATGACTGCAACGAAACTTATCGTGTTTCTGATGTGTTGATCTTAGTTTCGATTTGATATCTTTAATTTGCAAACTGCTTTGAATTTATTCATGCTTGGTTGCAATTAAGACGGCATTCATTGCTCTAAAATAGATTTTGGTGGGTAAAAAACTTCAATTTATGGATAAATGGACTAAATTCCAATAAAATGTAATTAAATGGGTTATACAGGTTATACCTGTAATTTGCAGTAGGTAATGATTGTTTTTGAATTTCGGGGAGATTAATAACTGTTGAAAAACGAATTAGCGCAAGCAGAATTGAAGGTGGAATACCTTCCTAGTATCGTTGGGATAAACATCTTTAAGGAAGGTATTTGGCACGCGCAAGCGTTAACATTGTATCCATTTCGATTGGTATCTTGCACAGCATCTGAAACTATTCCTACCAAAAGACGTGCTCTTTTTTCGGTGATGCTTGGACGCTATTTTACCTCAATGTGGGATGATGCCTGGTGCGCATCGTCGCTTTTATGCGTGAAATCACCTGCTTTCAATTGAGCTTCCTGTCACCATCCCTTCTCTGTCCATTGAGCCCAAAGCTTTGGTCCTCATTGTGGTGGCTATTCCCTCGGAAGTGAGACCCATCCGTCTTTCCATCCCGGCCGGCCACCTGCCACCTTCTAGGACTCGCCTTTTTTTGCGTCCTTTCACACTTGCAAAAGGATCCGCCATCCAGGCAGCATCTCAATGACCAGAACCCGCACGCTTCACTGCCACTCGTGATTGAGTCTTCCTCTTTCCTCCCGCAGCCGCCGTGCGCATGCGCAGTCCACTCGCTTTTCCCGTACCGTAGACCAACCCAGTTACATCCGTAACCTAATTCGAAGGAAAAGAGTTCCTTTCGAGGTGGTGCGTGCTCTAATGATTTTTCACGCATTTATTAATAAAGGATCTTTAGAATGTCGAAACTTACGTAGTTTCGAGCAACGCCAGATGCTTAAACAATGGCGTAGTACTCCTTTTTTGTAATTTGTAAGTGTTATACTCCTCCCCAATATGTTAACGAGGGAAGGAGTTTTACAGTAGGTTCTTGTTTTGCTTCTCTTGTACCTATATTTTGTCATGATCATAAGCAATAAGTATGAATTTTATAATCTGTGCGGCATTTAGTGTTACTCTACGAGTTAATTAATGTTTATCGATTAATTAATTCTGATAGCATTGAACCACGGTTCCTGATGTTGAAACTTAATAAACACTTAATGGGGCCTCTCCATAGGGGATACGCCCTGTATGGAGCCATTTGAAAATATATTTTATTCGTTTCTTAAGTAGCTAGGAATTTTTTCAAAGCTTTCAAGTGATTTCTGCATCATTTGAACCTGTGTGTGATCGTTTTCGCCTCAGCATTATTGGTAGTGCTTGGATTATTGAAATAGAAATCCCTTATTGACGTCTTTAATGAGGAATTTGAGAATGAGAATACCATTCTTTTTTATATAAATGTTTTTGATTTTTATGTTGTGTACGAAGAGAGATAATGTTTTCTTTAGAATGTCGATTTTCATCATTTTATTTGTGACTTTAATATTAATGCTCTCCCGTCTTTTTCAGGGTCCTATACGGCAACAAAATCACCGATCTACCTGCTGGAGTGTTCTATGGGCTATCATCCTTGCAGCTCTTGTGAGTATCCACGTTCATTTGGGGTAACTGAATAATTTAAGAAGTGATTATGTGTATAAATTGAGGGTATATATACATTAGACTAGGAAAATAGTCAAAATCATCTAATTAAATGTCTAAATAATTTGCTTAATATGCCAGAATATATACTTAATATAATTTCTACCATTATTTTAGGAGCGCACAATTTTTATTTTCATCAAGTCTATTTTATTCATTCTTTCAGGCTACTGAACGCCAATGAAATATCCTGCATCCGGAAGGACACCTTCAGAGATCTCGTCAGCCTGAACCTGCTGTAAGTACTGTTTAATATACCGGTTGGACGAACCTATTCACCTTCAGATTTTGAAATTTTTTTATTTCAGGACGCGTCCTCGTATATTTTTACTGATATTTCAGTAGAAGGGGCTACGGCGTCCATTTAATCTTCATTTTAGCTCAGCTTTTAGCTTGAGAGCATATTAGCCCTACTCCACTTTTTATTCACGCGTCTCGTAAATAAAGACGCTTTTAGTTCCACGTCATGTAGATCGCTGTCGCGAACAAGTATTTTTTTCTCGGGCGTTTATTTATCCAGATTAATCTCGTAACATCTTTCAATTCGACTTTTCGAGAAAAATAGCGCCTAAAAAGCCGTCAAAAAGGTTTTGTTTTTGGAGTGAATTCTTCCTTTCTTTTTAGTTATCTTTTTTTCGACGCTAATGGAGGGAAATTAGCGCGGCTCGAGTCGCGATGCGATCTGCCGTTGAAATTTCACGTGTAAAACGCCCTGGGACCTCTCCTTCCCTCTCTCCCTGGGAACGACTCGGCAGAGAGCGGTGGGTACTGTACACGGTCACTTCGGCCCACGAAAGCTCGCTTGGGAACGCTTCAATTAGTCCGCACGGATTTTCCTCCACAATCCGTCGGCGACCACGTTCATCCACACGCGAGGTCTTGGGCATTTTATTCACGGGGAATTATTTTACTTTTTTTTACCCTACCAGCCTTTTTCTTTTATCTCTGCTCCATATCTCAGGCATCGTAACGATCGAACATTTCGTGAATCTTGATGAATTGCTCTAATGGTATCCTGGGGAGACAGCAAGATAGTAATTTCGGGACATTTTATATTTAATTTTTCCTTTCCAAGTCGATTCGAGCGGAGCAGAGTTCGGAAATTCTTTTTTATTCATATTTCGGAGGACAATTGCATTGTCTTTGGTTTTGATTTTCATCTAATATTTTTTAGATTTTATCACCACTAATTGTAAAACACGATGCGATGAAAATCTGCCATAAATGTGAAAAGTAGAAACCTCACGTTACTTTTTTTAGTTTAGAAAAATGCAGGTTTTTTTCTTCCGGATACCAAAAATGACATACTTCTTGGAATTTTGGGCCATTTTTAGCAGTGTTCTTAAAAATCTCAGTATGCTGGCTTTACCCCACCAAGTTGTTACTGGTTAGGTAATAGTGTTACAGTTCCTCTTTCTGAAAACCGCGATCCGTTGTTACGTGAATAACTTCCCGAGCCCCTATCTGTGGAGCTTAAAAACGGCTCATCCAATAGAACGTAATTCGTAGGTTTGTGATGTTCCTATTTTTCAACGGATTCGTATGTAAATTCGTTTGTTTACGGGAATTTGTGAGCTATTGGGAAGGTAGATAATTTCTGGAAGTATCATTAGTCATTGTGCATTCTCCGCATTTGCGCTGTAGTGTTGCTACACTACTATATGCAATCAAAAAACCTTGTTAATTTCACATAAGAAGATAATTTTAATGTCGAACAGTTTCGTCGCTCTTCGACATCGTCAGATCCTGGTTTGGGTTTCGGTGGGATCCCTGGTTTATAGCCCAAGCGACACCAACTCTGTGGGCTAATGAGTGGGAGAACACTCAGCGTTTAAACTCTCGTCCAACCCCTTTTCTCCCGCCCACTGCATCAGTCAATCCCCTCCAGTCCAGCTTTCCTCCCTCGTTCCCTGGAAAATAAAAAAAAGCATCCGAATCCATTAATGGATTACCGATGGGAACTGCGGGCCCAACCGCGGTGCCGCGCGTGAGAAACAAAACAGCATCGGGTAATGTAGTGTGCCTCAGGGGCAATATCGAGGAGTATCCGCGTATTGCTCGAAGGAAGGGGAAGTAACTCCTTAGAGGGACCAAATGTTCTGCTGAGCCCTATCCGTGTTCCATTGTGTATTGGAGTCGTACAAGATAGAGGCAACTCTGGAAAAAAGAGGTCGGGATGTTCGCAAATTCATTGGGGAAGGTGATATCAATTGTTACCAATCTTTCCATTCCCTCATTCATTCTGAGTCGGGATCAGTCCCTTGCGATCTGATTTTCTAAGGTAGATATTTTGAGGCGTAATTCTTCGGATGCGAGCCTTTTAATAGCAACCTAAGTGATAACAGGGATAATATTTTAAGCTCTGCACCCATGGTACTTCTGAAATTGGTCGTTTAGGGCGTTATATTCTTTCAGATACGCGCAACGTGCGAAGATTTAACGTTGTCCATTTAAGTATGCTCAACATTGTGTTCTGTCTCCTGATCCCTTATTTAGTAGTTGTTGCACATATTATTACTGACTAATATATGCTTCAAAATTTTTTCAATAGTTCAGTGTTCCATGCCCGTAATTCAGTATTTATTTGAATTCCCGAAGTTTAACAGCTTTTTTTCGTAAATAGTCATCATTTTCCAGGAAAAGGGTCTTTCAAATATATTTCACGATTATATTTTTTACTTCGCTAATTTGAATTTTCATATCGGTTCCCTTATTTTTTGTGCCTCCTTTCTCCTTGAGCTCATGTTGCTTTCGACATTTGTCTTTTTTGTTTTTTATCAAATGTTGTAGAAATTAAATCTGTTTTACAAATATTTTGCTTCTATAAGCCATTGATGATATTAGTTGATGAAAATAACATCGATGATACTATTTGCCGGCCTCGGTGGCGGTGGGATAAAGTCCTCGACTGCCAAACCGAAGGTCGCGGGTTCGAGTTTCGCCTCGATAAATTACTCTTATCTATCTCTTATTACTCTTAGGGCATGGGCGTGTATGAATATCCTTAATTGTTAATTGTTAATTCCGCATTGTAAAGGCCGTAAATGTGCTGTTTAAGGGGTAATGGAAATAAATAATCAACCAACCAAGATTATGATATACTCAGTAGTAAAACATATCAGAGAAATTTGTTAATGCGTAATTAAACTGACATTCTAGCATTTTCCTGCAGGGATTCAATCGTTTATCTCACCGGTGTCTGTCTTCCCTTTAATGTTTCCTCTCCCACTTCTCTCATCTTCCTCACTCTGCTTTCCGTCCCCGCCCAAGCTATTAAAACGTGAATTTCCCGCACACGCTTTCGATGGTGCGTGCATAAAGGTTATGTGTCCGCCTCCGTAAAACGATTCAACCGTGAATCCCATTGGTCATCCAAGCCACCATTTCGAGTCGAAGTGCGGCGCTTTTCTCCCGCCGCTGTCGTTGGCCGGAAGCCCTTCATTTAAATTACTGCGAGGAAACGACATGACGCGTCAAAGATGGCACTTATGCCTCGTTCCTATTTCGAGGAAAGTCCCTGAGCTCATGCGGACGACCGTAATTATTCGTTCATATACTCTCTTTCTTCAAATGTTTCCCAACAATACCCTGCATGGTAGGGTAGCCTCCTTACTTAAGTACAAAGGTTTCACGGGATTATTTCATCAATCATATTTTTCCCCTCATATTTTAACCTCCTTTTTCTATTCTGTGACAATGTTGGCAGTTGCATTCAACTTGATGATTCCTCAGAGCATCTTTAGAATCATCATAAATTAATATGGTATAAAATAAATATTTTTTTACATCACTTGAAATTACCCAGTTTTGACTAACTAGCTATTAAAAATTCCAGCAAAGAGAAGTATAAGAATATTTTTTCACGTTAGACTTAGAATTTTAAATTCGTTTTAGTAAAATTAGCGTTGAGGAGGAGGAGTTAATTTTGAAAGGCTATTTGGCGCTCCTGTTTTAGTTCAATTACTTTGATCACTATCTCGCTAGTTCGTTTCGGGAAATGCTGCGTTGTTTACATTTCCCGAAAGGAACTAAACAGGATAGAAGAAGCTGCGAAAATCTTCAGACAAAAAAATACTTTGACAACTGTATACCAGCCATAATCTTTCGTGAATGTAATGTGGTATAATAACGTATGGCGATGCAGTATAAAACATTTTGGGTTGGTGCGTAAAATTTCAATATAACTGTCTCATTCAATTGTATGATATTGCGAATCAAGCCTGAAGGTATATTAATTCATTAACTGCATTAATTATGCATGCATACATTTATAAGATAGGTTATAAAGAATGTAAATGAGAAGGAATATGCTATGAAAACGGTAGTGGATAGAAGAGAGGATCTACGTCAAACCAATCTTAGGATTGTTCAATGATGATGATACATAGGTATTAATTGTGAGGTTTCTGAATTCTCACTCTTTTTTCGCCTGTTCTGGGATATAACCAAACCTGAATATTCTTCACCTGTGATGGAATGCGATTTCTGTGTGCGATTTAGGGCTTTATTTTTCGTATGCCCATTATATTTATTACAAATGTTTTTTTTATTCATCCCACCACACCCCCTTCTACGTATCGTTTTTCCTTCCGTGTCAACTCACTTCCCCCTTCTTTCCGTCACACTGCACCGCCTCACCCCGCTTGGCCTCCCTCAGACGCTAATTGGACAGCTTCTGCTCGGAGGAGAGAAATGACTAATTTGAGGAGAGGAGATAACGAGACGGAGGGTAGACGGGAATAGAGCGAAGAGATCAAGGCGGAGTGGAAAGGAAACGTCTCTCGCATCCCAGTGCCTCACATTCATTATTATTTTTGTGGACTTAGATTCCGGTGGAATGATATATGTTCCGGACTTATCTACCTGTGAGCATCAATGCGGTGAAGATATGGAGCAGAACTGCCGTTTGTGAAGCGTTCAGCTCACGTGGTCGGGCGTGGGAAGGCTGAAGATTTTATCGACCCCTTTTCGATGGATTAAGTAGATAGCAAAGATACGATTCATTTTTAGGATTTGAAGCCAGTAAATGAATGGCCACCCTTAGGTAAATGCTCAAGAATTGTTTTCCCATGCCGAGAGAATCGTTGATATCAGAATGAATATCCAGTTAAGGGGGTTTTTAAAAAGGAATATTAATAAATTACGTGGGTAAATACCCTAAATATGGCAGTTTAAAACACGTTAGGTTGTGTCGCTGCGTCAATGCTTGGGTGGCCGCAACGTTTCCCGACCTATGCTGGTCGCTCAATCAAGGGAATCTTAACGATTTTTTTGACATGGCGACCAGCATCGGTAGGGAAACTTTGGGTTCTTTCGAACATCAACGCGGCTACATAGCCCAAAGCGTTTTTAACAATCATGAAAAGCACCCAGGAAAGTTTCGACGAAGAATTACCCTAAATATGATTTTAAATTGTAATTGTGAGAGCTCTAGATGTAAGCACTATTTTTTAGGGCTCAGATAAGATAACGTTCTAAAAACGTATTTAAATAGCCTTATTTCGTTTTCAAAAGTAGTTTTTGCGCTATTTCTAAAGTAAACATGAGATATTCACGAATGATACGCACTTCTTTCCGAATGCACTCTTACCCATACACCTACCCGCATTGCTATGTCTCTTTCCGCAACATTTTAGAGGTTACCCCTTGCGGGTTATGATTATTTTTCCAATCGTAAAAAAACCCGGGTATTTTACATCACTAATAAGCATCAGAGAGCCTAATATACACCCGTTGTGCTCTTTATGTTTTCGCTCGATTCCCAGCAGCAACCTCCGGCACCCGTGCTCTCGCATTTAATGTCTGGAGCGGAAATACCTCAATGGCTATATTTTATCTCATCCGCTGAGAATACGTGGACGGTGCGCTCAAATTCCAGTCGTTCGTCGGCGCCCACGCAAATATTAAGCGAATAAACAGCGCTTGATTTACGAATGTGCCGAATCGGCATTTCAGTCTGGGAAACCCTGGTTATGCGCCTGCGTCCTGTCATGGCGGCGCAAATGTAATGCTCATTTAAAATCAATCCAGTCCGATCGGTTATGAGGGACGTGGAATGTTGAATGTCCGCCAGTACCGTTGGGGGAAGGTCCATAATCTCATCCCTCTCTGTAGTCCAAGCACATAGCCGACACTAAGGCCCAGGTAGTTCCATGAATTATCGTAATTAAGCACTCGTTTCAAACTCTAATTATAAGATTCTCTTTTTTATGTCTCTGACTGGGAAATTTGTCATAATACTGGAGGAACATTATGAACGTTCGTAGATGGGAAGAAGTTATAAATCCTCAGTGTATTGAATGATCGGTGTAATTACACATCAGTGTCGTTAGTGATAACTTGCCATCCTCGATTGAGACTTGATAGACTTTCTGAGATGTGATAGATTAGTAGTTGATTAAGAATGTAATTGCTGTAAAACGAAGATGGTAGGCTGGGAAGAAGTTGCGTTTTGAGTTTTGGAATGGGATTCGTAGATTTGGGAGAGGGAATTTCAGTTGAGGAATTCCATTCAGACGGAAGGATTTACTTTATTTAATTTTATGCAGCGTTTTCAAATGATTTAAATCTGAAAGGCTGTTTAGCATCTTATATTTTGGAAATCCTCTGGAGGAATCTTAATGGACTGTCATGTAATTTGAAAATTTCCTAATAATTGTTTTTTTTTAACAATTTCATTTTTATGGCATCGCGACGAGGGGTTCAATGCACGAAGGAATACCTGAAAAATTAATATATCTAATAGTAATTCTTTTCCTACGTTAAAATATGAAGTGTTGAGGAAGAATTAATAGCAATAGCAAAGCAGGACACGTTTGATCCCCTTCTTTGTGGACGGACTTGTGTAATTTATATCGGCTCGCGTGAGGAATCCAAAGATTAGATTTTTCTCATATGAGGACTGTAACGACCCTCCCGTCTCCGACCGTCCTCAGCTCTAATCCCTTTCCCTCCCTCCCTTCCACTTGGCCTCCGCACGTCTCTTAATCGTCCACCCCGTGTCTCCTCCTGCCACGTCGCGTCGTGCTCATTTGATCCTCGATCGACTCGCAATGACCGTGGGATTTGGGCACCGCCGTCGTTCCGGCGCGCAGCAGTTAAACGTGCGAGGAAATCCTCCTCCCTCCCTCAAAGCCCACACTCTCGCTCTCCGCATTGTGGCATCTCCCTCCAGCAGGAGAGGCCCTCTTCGAGCCATTAGCGTTCCTTCAACGTCCCTCTGCGTCTAACGTTGCGTACCTAGATCGCACGCCTCCGCCTGAGCGACCTTTCGTATGAGAGCGACGCGTTGGATGTAGTAGATAGTGCTGCACAATGCTCGGGGATGGGCGGTTTGAGAAGCCAATCTAAGTTATTGTCGAAATAAACAAGAGAAATTATTAGATTCATCGCGTATGAACAAGATTTTAAAGGCAAAGTCCGAAAAAAATGGTTGGTTTGAGGCGTGACTTCATGAATTTATTTGATATTGACTCGAAAAAACTTCGCAGATTTCTCATCTAGATACCTTTAATCTCAACCAGTTTCGTCTTTGTGCGGCATCGTCCTGTCATCGTCATCACCAATATTAAGTGATTGGTTTCATGTGTCTGATTAGCTGGCAATGGCGATAGCGTTTGTTTTCATGTTGTTTATTTAGATTGGAAATTTTATTTTTTTTTCAATTTAATTTTCATAAAGAAGTGCAGGAATGATGATTGCAATTAAGTCCATTTTTATTTGTTCATTTTGCTATATTAATTGATAAATCCATTATCAGGTAACAGTATATTCAAGTAAACGAAGCCAGTACTTAAGAGTAAAGGTTTTTAGCTTACTTACCCTGGCCGAGGTGATAGTTTTCCTGAGTTCCTCTGGCCCTTTCCTCCTCCATGTTGGCAGCTATTAGAATAAAATTTTGAAGTTGATGAATGAAGAAGGGGGTGATTGTCCTCCCCCGTGTTGCCACCAGGCCCTCAGTAGTGGACCACCCAACTGCTCGACAGCGTCGTTGGACAGCCGAGATTCAGTCTGTCACGGACGCGATCGTCTCTTTTTTTGTCTCCTATTTACCATTCTTTTCACTGTCGCAAGTAATCTCGCTCCCAGAATGCAATGAAACACGAAGGTTAAGGTAAATGGACCCCTCGGAAATAATATATGGTTTGTTTTGTATTTCTTTTCAATTTACCGAGTAATTCCGCTATTTATCTTTGAAGGGAAAATGGGCCGGCTGGTCGGTGAGTTTCAGACGGCGAAATGATGTTATGATACACGAGAAGGAATTAGGAGGCATGGATATGCGAGTAAAATTTCTCCGAGAAAATTTCTTTTACATCGTTGCTTTTATTTCAAATGGTTTATAGAGATCGTAGAAATTATCAGATAAAATAAATTATGTTGATAGATCCATGCTCTAAGACCGCAGTAGTTGACCTATATAATATTCATTCTATATTTTCTTTCACAAATTATAAACCGTTCTTATACAAGTTTTCCATTCATTAACCTTTATACTTACCTTGCGATACGTAGGTAATCGATTCTAAATTAGAAACTTTTTAGCAAATTTTATGACGGCATAAGTTTAAATCCGATGCAATGGTATACTTAAGTTATGGTGCTCTGACATCCGTCTGTGTACAGCTTTGCTGATCGGTAAGAATGACGAGGAATTAGACATTTTCAAAGTCAAAGAAGATGGGAATAACGTATGTAAATTGGATTTTGCATTAAGGCCTAGGTGAGGGTGTCAATTAAATTATTAATTTGCAAGAAATAAATATCATAGAAAGGTCTATGGGCACGCAAAACCAGAGCCATGCCTCAAAAGTCTGGTCTTTCGAGCCCTTAAACTTTCCTATTTGTATTTAATTTCTTGCGAAATAATAATGAAATGTAAGTACTAGGGTAAAAATATTAAGCTTGATGAAATATGGATCAGTTTCCACCAATAAGCATGAATTTCATCGTTGCGTAAAACTGTTTGGCGTTTCCATATCACTAGAATAACTATAACAATGGGCAAGACCATCCATTATTCCACTTCATGCGCCTAATATTGGAGCATTATTTAAAGTTGTGCCAAAAAAATAAATCCCGCATCTTATCATGAATTTTGAGCAAGTTTTTTAAGTCTGACCTACATTTTACCTTAATTTAAGGGCAAATGCAGCAAAGGGAGAAGTGTATAGTTCTGGCATAGTTTGTAAGTTTTACTAACTTCATTGCTAATAGCCTGTGGAATAAATAAAATGAAATTTTTATCTGCTCATACTTGTCAACAGACAGGAAATTCATATTATGGGGTAACAGAAAGTTATCGGAGGCTAGAGCAATTGCAATCCTTATGTTTCAAGATCAATGGGCAGATATTTGTCCGCATTCACCTCAGTGTTTACTAGATTGATGTACTCTATGTCTGCGATCAACTATTTTATCATCAACTGCGATCAATTATTTAAGTCATTTCTCACTATATTACATTACCCCTTAATGTTCTGATCAATATCGAATCCTCTATCCATCCTATGAAGGATATCAGTGTATTATTCCTAACTCAGCTTTACAAAAGATATGGAGTTCGCAGAAAGCTTTTAGAGGGTCCGTAAAATTTTGACGTGGCCCTGTAACAGGTGCCCCAACAACAACAAGAAAAGTATCTGTAATAAGCGCGAGACGAGGAAAACCACGGAGGTTACTTAGCGAGAGAATTATATCCGAGACTCAAGTCACTGTGTGTTCAGTGTGACGGTAGGAGTTACGGCGAGCATTATATCTCCGCGTCCCAGTCACATTTAGGGCCTTTTTTTAATGTTCCCCGGGTGTGATGGGCTAAAAGGAGAACATTAAAAGGGCAGGGTGGCTAGGAGGGACCCACAGACTTTGATACAGAAGCGCCAGGGTAGGCTGAAGAAACTCATTCGGCTGGGGGAGGGGGAGAAACCGTCAGGGTACGCACGTGTGTTATTTTGGTTATTTTCGGGTTGGAACACGTTTCGCCCATTATGCCGAAAATTGGCACAGATTTCGTGGACGTGAGCTTGCGTGAGCGCGTTTTTTTCTCTTTTAAGACCATGGAAATAAACCTATTAATAAGCGATCACCGCTCTCATCCATATTTCTTTTCCCCTTATGTTTTTTCAGCCTATCTGCGTTGAGAGGTGGATGACAAAAAGAAGCTTCCCCGAACATCAACGCTAAGCGAGGGAAAATATAACGCGACCGTAGAATCAGGCGAGCTATATCCCGTTTCCTAGTCGAGAAATGAAGGATCTTGGTAATCTTTTCGGGCGATGACTCACGAGATGTCACTCACGTTTGTGGCGGTTTGCCGAGTCGTTACGTGATTCTTTTTTGTTTCCTTCGTTTTAGCGTTCATCAATATCCAGTTTAAATAAATCGTGTGTTTTATATGCCTGTAGTCTTCCTTAATTTTGCGCCAAGTATTCGTGACATCTTCTTTTTGATTAAAATATGTTCCGATTCTGTTTACTTTAAATAAAGTGAGCAAGGGGGTTGTTGAAATAGTGGTTATGGAATTAGCGGCATGTTGTGGTATTCCATTTGATATTTTCAAAATAAGTTTTATATTGAATATCGTGACAGAGGTTTTGTAGGTATTTTATGCAGTATTCTCTTTAAGGATAAAGGAGCAAGCTGAAATTAGTATTGCAACAAGATGATGGCTAGAGCTCAAATTATGTAGAAAAATTAAGTTAGATAAGGTCATCTAGGTTAAATAAGGTTAGGTTAGATAAGGTCACTCAATCTATCATTAGGTAATCGAAAATTTGTCATCTTAAGCATTTTTAACCTTTATCTATCTATACATAAACATTTATGGAAGCTAACTTTTTCGGCAAATTTCTTTGGTTTACGTTAATCACGAATGTTTTGAGCTCCTATTGTGTTGTAATAACTGGAATATGTCATTCTGTAAAGCTGGAAAATACCTTCATCTTATCAAATTCTCTGCGAATTGCTTAATAGATTCCAGAGTCGTAGTTAAGAAAAGCCTTTTTACAACATCTATTACCTTTAAGGCTTCAAAAAATCCCCATCTCACGATTTATTACATGTTGGAAGTAAGTAATGTTAAGATAATTAGGCACCTTTGAAAAGTGACATTCCCTTTTAATGGGTGATGATGTTCGTTGATGTGGTGGAAGGCTATACGAAGTTTAGCGAATTGGCTTCGTAAAATTGAGAAAAGGCACGCTTCTTGTCTCTTTCACTGGCATAGAATCAACTGTCACCGTTCCTCTGGAAACTTAAAGGAGAAACTCAAACTCCATCGCAAACACGTAGGCAGTTTGAGATACGCGAGTTAGATGAAACGATTAAATAGATGGGAACCCCACTGCCATTAATCGTGAGCACACCCTCAAGACAAGCAGTTAGAATAGACTATTTACATCGCCTCTGTTCGAAACTCGATTCCTTCATGGCTTAATGTGTTCATGTTTAATTGCGTGATTACTCGTGAGCTGACAGTGATGAATTTCCTAGTGCGCGTTGTTCGCGAGAACTTCTGTTTAGAAATATTGAGGCGCAGAATGTTCTGACAAGACTGCTTTGCCCCCACTCATCCGGGATATGCTTTGGGTACGCCTGCTGTGCATAGTTTCCTTATGATCCTTATTGAAATTCTGTAGCAGACTAATAGTTGTTTCTTTGCGCCTCCATTAAGCTCAGTAATTGTTTGATCAGATAAACTTAGAGGATACATATGACGCGGAGACAAATACCTTATGAACTAGAAATAAGAGCCACTCATCGAATATAACTCCATATTTGGTGTTGTTATCAGGGAAAACTGAAATACGTGATTTTTTTTAACATTTGTTCCGAATTTTGGTGTGATGGATTTATAATAGGTGCACCAAGCACAGTACAGCTCACAAGTTAGTGAAAGATAGGTTAATTATATTAATATTGAGGTATGTTGCGTTTGACATACTGTGACCCCAGATTTTTTCCTTCATTATTGGTTGATAATTTAAAAAATCTCGTTTTTTTTATTATCCTATTGAGAAAATATTACATTGAATAAGCCGATGGAGCAGATTTGATGTGAAACTGCGAGGACTAACTTCGATGTGAGACCTCCCGACAACTCAATTGAATTTATGTTATTAAAATGTACAAAAAAATCAAAAGAAATGATTATGAGGTAGTGCGATGTGTTTTGCGTCCGATTTTGAAATTTTGCTATTAGATCTCTATTAACCCAAAGCTCTTTTATTTGATCAATGTTGAAGTAACTGGAGAACCCATGGTGGTCATTTTTTCATTCAGTACATTTTCTTTCGCTCTTGGGTGCTCGTGAGAAGAAGCATTGTTTTGTTATTGCCGTTGTAAATTTAAACATGCGAACATCAAAAATAATTTGAGCACATACATGAGATAGCGATTGCGGTCAACCACCCTATCATTGGACCCCTTCCTACAGTTGTAAGGGAAAAGGAGACGGTTACATGGCCATCAGAGCCAGCAATTTGTGGCGGAATGGAAAAAGAAAAATCAGAAAAGGCGACCGTTGTCGTTTTTTGTTGCGCTCACTAATTACCGGGAGCAGCAGTTGAAAACGCATTTCGCTCACCCCTCGCAAAATCTTGATTAACGACATCTAAAATCGTTCTCCCCACGCCTCCACACACATGCCCCTTCGTTCGCGCACAAGTTCCAAATCCATAACAGTGCCCATTAGCCAAAATCCCTTATTGGCGAGAGGGTGCGAGACTGGCTATAGGGAAGGGTAAGGGTGTGGGAAGGGCCGAGGTCTTAGTCTGTCCGTCCGTCCACCCCTGTTGGGGCTTCGCTTAGGGGTCAGGGTGACGTTTTATCCCACTCTTGCGGTGGGGTTCAGGAGGGAGGGCACCCCGTCGGGGAGACACGGGTGTGGCCTTGCTGTCCGGCCAGTGGCCCATCAAATTAAAGGCGAATCTTCCACCTCAGGAGGGCTCTACCCCAGTGGCAACGGGGAGTATTTGTGGGTCGAATGATGAAGAGCGCCAATTTCCCCGATCTGGGAGAAGAGCTCTGGGAAACAAAATAAAATATCTTTGGAGGTTGTTGTACCGTGACTACGTGGTTCAAAGGAATTCTTAGTTTGAAATGTTTGCATTTTATCTTAATAAACATTTTTTAGATGAGTTCCTTAAATTTAAATAGCAAAATAAAATTAAGGTGAAGGTTATTTGACAAGGATATTGGAACATACGTTTTTTCTTGCTGTTCAATTTGACTTGATGTAACTTATTTTGACTTCAGTTTCTTACGTTATTAACCCCCAAAGGGATTTGTTAAAATGGATTTTAATATTTTAATTTAGTTTTTTAATAAATACACATATATAGTGTTATGCGTTTACATATAATAGCTCGCCTAATATTCATGAATTGGCGAAATCGATATATTCCATAGTTAAAATTTACGGAAAATCAGAATAGATGTAATGATTTAAAAGTACTAGAAGCTGGCGGACTTTTAATCGTTTCCTCCAAATTATCTCGTTAGAAGCCAAATTTCTGGAATCATGGTCAAAAAAATATTACAAGAATGGCCTTAATTGGAAATAATCATGGTAAAGTAGTGCCTAGACTTCGTTCTACAGTGGAACCTTAAATGCATTCAAAATCATTTCCCTTTTCCCTTCAACTTTCATAATGGCAGTTAGTTTTGATAAGCTCGAGAGTTATGTCTAGCGAGATAGATCTCTCCAAGAGTAGGTTATTTAGCACAAAATATGAGTAAACTCATGAGCTCTTTCCAACGTCTTAAAGATTCTGGGGTTGATATTAAAAGCGTTCTATATTTTCCACGGCTCATCGTGATCATGTTATCATGTTCTTCATGACGAAATAGGACCAGCTTTACGTATTCACAAAATTTTGGATACGCGAAACGTTCGTATCTGTACCTCGTATCTACATCTACATATTACCATGAAAGCCACCTACAGAGGCCTTTGGCTGGGGGTGAACCATCTCCACGGTTTATGTTTTATTTCAGATATATTGCAATGAGAGCTATGAAAGACTTGAGGCCAATTTTGGGTGTCATGAAAACGAAAATTCGAAAGCTCCACTGAATAATTCCTTTCCAGAAACATATAGAGAACTTATCATAGATACCTGTCTCTTTAATTTCTCAAATTCAATCGGATGATGCAAAATAATCACTCCGCGGTCAATATGTACCGATATCCTCCCCTTTCTCTAAGGGGGATTGTTTGTACGGGTGGAGAGCGAGTTTGCACGCGTTCAGCGCCCAACCCACCCCTACATACGCACCCACTGCCTGCTTAAACCGCCTAACGTGGTGCGCACTAGCGTGTGAGTGGAGAATTATAGTTAGTGCAGTGCTGGAATAGTTGGCCGACGACCCCTCCTCCTTCTGGGGCATCCGCGAATGCGAGTCCCCTTCCCCTCTACGGGGGCAGACGGGAAGAGAGGTGACGCGGTGGGAGCAAATGCCGCGTGGCTAATCCCACAATGCAACGCGGGACCGGAAGTGAAGGTCCCTTCCAGACTCCCTGGTGCGTTGGTGGGATGATAGGATTGTGGAAAGAGCATCCTGGGAGACGGAGCGCGCAGGGTTGTTATATGTGGGTGTCCCCGATCAAATTCCTTCGACACTCCCCTTATCCATCGGAACACAGTTCACAGCTGCCCATCTGGAAGTCACTAATACCTCGTTTACTATACTGCCAATTACTGCCATAATAATTTCTAAACTTCGCAGGGCTTGCGTCTGGCTCTTATAAATGGTTAAGTTATCATTATACTTTTACGTCCTATTCTTATCCATATTTAGTCCTGCTGTAAATAGTCATGACACCATATGGTAGTGGTTTTATTATATGCTTGGGCTTTCAATTTAAACGTGGGGGTATTATTGAAAACGTCGTTTTTAAATGGGTGTCAATAGTAGTTGATTTAGGCTTGGGAGTTGTTGATTAGAAGTGGCTGAGAGTTTATTTCCTCTTTTTATTTTTTAAATAAATTTTTTATGCTTAAATTACTTTTACCAGAGGGTAAAATATCAGGGCTAGTGTGAGCGTTCTCCTCCGCGGAACTTTGAAATAACGTCAAACACTTTAATGAACTTTGATTTTTTCGTCCCATTTATGAAAATCGGCATAAATTTTAGACTAGGGTGATGCGAATGATTGAAACCCGTTACCAGTTACAGCAAGCTTGCTTTGAATTTTCGATTACTGTCCAGATGCTAGCTTGAGTATCGAAATATTTTTTTGTAGTAACTCTGGTGCATGTTGCGATAGTTTACGCCCTGCCAAACATCTATTTAGGTGGCTTTTAGAGTTAATGTAGATGTACCCCTCCAGTAAAATGAACCCAAATATATGTACATTTCATCGAAACTCGAGGAGAGTTATTGCATTGTCGAGCGTTGGAACGAGACGTGTGTTGAGGAAAGGTTTGCGTTTGGTTCTGTCAGGGATTTTGCCGGGATCTTTGCTTTCTCTCCACCGCCCAGTCAATATAGTTCTCACCACCACCTCCTTCCTCTCCTCCGACCGCGGCACCGCCGGATACTTGGGTGGGGGGGTCAGCTCAGCTTAATTCCCGCTTATTGCGTCGTAACGAAGATTTGTCTGGCTCCGCGGGGCGACCTGATTGGTGCTCTCTCGGCTGAGGGGCATTCAAAGCCTCCGTCATGTTGTCCACTATTTCGCGCTTACGGCGTGTGGATGTGCGTGCACCCTAATCCACCCCGAATGGGTTTGCAGCGAGATTTAAAATATCTCGTTTTTTTACCGCTCGAATCTCGACTTTCCCGCTGCACGTATAAATATATCTCTCCGGCCTTTCTCCCTCTAATCCGTTAAATACGCGGTTTTCGTGCGCGCATTCGAATGACGTTCATTGCCCTCGGGGGGGTTTGTTCCATTCCCATCCCAGCTTTGGTTTACCCTTCCTATTTTTTTATTCTAGAGTGTACTACGTTCACGTTATGTTATTTTACATCCGCTTCTGTTATGCTACGCTTTCAGCTCGATTTCTAGTGGATTCGAGTTAGATATTCAATGATTTTTCCCGCTCTCAGGATTTCGATAGAATAGGTGTATTTTTTAAATGTTCATTTCGGCCCTTTTTAATGCCAGTGGATGTTTTGAAAGTTATCGGATGCTCTCAAGTGATCAAACGTCAATGATGATGGTAGGTTGGACCGCAGAAATTCATAGATAAAACGTACTCCATCAAGTATCAACGGAATTGACTTTCCGCCATTTACTTTTGAAGGGAATATTTTCAAAGCCAATAAATGTATAGTGGTGTATGCTACGCTTTTAATCCAACTGACATTGCCAAGTGTACTCTGAAGTGCTTTATTTATAATGGGTTCTTATATTCATGAAATTTATATCCATGATTATCTCAATTAGTGATTTATATGCTGAATTTCCATGAAATGTATTCATATAGTTATTTCTATTCGCATGCCAATGAACGAATAAATGAGGTTTTATTTAGTAGGATGCATTATCTTTGTATCATTTGAATTAGTGATATGCATGTACTTCTTTGGTTACCTCCACTGATTATTGATTCCCTTTTCAGGTCGCTGTATGACAACAATATCCAGTCTCTGGCGAATGGAACGTTCAGCTCTCTCAAGAGTATTCAGACCTTGTAAGTACCATTGCATATTTTATACTTCGTATGCTAATAATCCTGTTCGCAACGTTACGGTTGTTGCGTCCTGTTTTATTTATGTAAATAGGACTGTGTACAGAAGAAATCAATGAAGCAATTCTGATCTCGAGCGTCGGCTATATGTTACGAAAAATACGCAGTTCGTACATGAGACATTGGTTTTTACTAAAGCGGTATTGCAAGCATTTTGCCGATTGGAACACCTTTTTATTAGTATATATTCTGCCATTCCATTCCGTAATGACTTTGGCCCGACTCCTAATAGTTTGATATTCCCTTGAAAACCTAAACTTCGATTAATCAATCAGTTAACTCAATCAATCAAGAGCTTGTCCTCTGACATATCCCCCTCATTCCTTGATGTCATGCGCACTCCACCATCCATCTTTCCTCGTAGTCACTTGTCTTCCGACCGCACCTTCCCGACTTTTTCCGTCACTTTTTCCCTCCTCGGGCTGTCACCGTCTCCGCTTTCTACTTCCACGATATTCCTATTCTCTCGCTGTTTCCTCCTCTCGTTCACTTCTTCATCCGACTCGTTTCAATCACCACTTATGTTATTCTGATTTCAAAGATACCTTCCCTAAATCTGTCTTAAGATCGCACATTTTTACCCATGCTGCAAACATGACCCATCACTTTGCCTGATATTTGGTAGTGTTGGAGAAGATCAAATAAAATGGGGTTCCCTCATTGAATCTGACTTGTTACATTGCTGTTCTTAAAACGCTAAACACTAATATTTCTTTATAAATTCGTAAAATTTAACATTTTTCCCTTTGATATCCCACATAGCCACGACTCCTTTGCAGAGACTGCTCTCTAGGTTTATATTTCCTTGTTGATAGTTTTGTATAAACATGTGTAACATTTTTTTGGCTGTGAAAACTGAGAAGGCTTACTCTGCAGAAAAACCCATTTGTTCGTTTAAAAATGTGTTTCTTCTAGCTTTATTATATTCCTCGGAAATGGAAAATTTTCAAGGTACACCATATAAATTTAATTTTTGGACATAGAAAACATGAGTTTAATCCTTCGTAAATATTTTTATTCGAGTTTGTTCCTGTAATATATTATCGGTCCCAATGTTGAATTTCCGTAAATATTTGTATACGCTAACTACTCTGTAGGAAAATAATTCCAACTCAATACATATATCCACGTCTGGCGTAACTCTCTGTTTGTTTCTTTTCATTACCCAATTATGACAAATCATTTCCTAAATCCCCGTCTTGCCCAACACGCTGGTGTCTTTCATTCCGCACTGTGGGGCTTTACGTAACCACTTTTACTCTACTTAAACATCCTCCAGACGAGGTCTCCGTCACCGACCACTCGTTTAAGACATCCTCAGAATACACCATGGGAATTATCCCACCCCCTTAACACCCCCTATCGATTGCAGAGCCCTTCGCCGTGCACCCTTTGCTTCGTCTCCGAAGCCTGCTCAGAGGGTGGCCTCTCGTCTGGGGCCTTGCCTCCGCCTGTCTCCTCCCTTCCCTTTCCTCGCTTCGCGCTTTGAATACTTTTCCACTGCACGTCCCTCATTAGACCCCTGAGGATTTGAGTCGCCCGCCCACGGGTGAAACGTGCATCTCATGCCCGCGCCCGCATTATTTCCTAGAAGCTATTGAATGTGAGACGAAAATCGGTCTGGTAGGGTTTGCAGACAATCCCGATGTTCCACTTGTGTCCGATCTTCCAAGCATTTAGTGTTGAATTAGATGGCAATTTATGATTCGTGTATAGAAATTCATCTTCTGCGGACTGAAAATCGGATTTCATTCTTCATCGGTGCAATCGTGAATGATTATTTTTGCGGAAAATATTAACTCTGCCAAAAACCCGAAGTGTAAAAGTAATCAGCATAAGTTAACATGGCGTTAAATGTATATTGCATGACATTCATGACTCATTTAATCCCGAAAACCCGATATAATATAAAGAATATATTTTCTATGATTGAGAAAAAGTAATGTTCAGTCAATTGATTGTGAAAGAAAGGTGGTTTACTCATGACTTTATGAGGATTATTTTTTTAAACGAAGGAGTAAAAAAAGGAATTAAGGAATGAATGAAAATGGGAGCACTGTAATGAGAGTACATGAAAAGAGAACGAGAATATTATTGCAATTCTTGATTTTATGTGTAAGTATGGAAAAAAGTTTGAGGATCTCAGAAACAAGTATACAAGACAGAAAATGTTGTCCTTCATGGTTAAGCATCATGTGACAGTTATGGCAAGAAGAGATTGATAGAAAGCTGTGCCAGTGAAATGGATAGGACTTGAGGGCGAGCATAAAGGGGTGAAGTGGTTTTTGCGGGTGGTTGAATAATGATTGAGGGGGTGGGTGATGGGAAAACAATTGACGAGCGGATTTCATCCCGTGGCATTTTTGCGGTTTCGTGGAATGTTTCAATCGTGCGTCCCTTGTCCAATCGAAGTGAATGATGGGAAAATTGGCTATCCGTTTGTTTTTGCGACGAATTGATGGTTCAGATAATGGGATTTCCGGGCAATTCTAATTTGTTTAATATCGGCGTTCAATTTTTCGCGATTTATTGTGTTTAAATGAAAAGGTATGTTTGCTGAGGGAGCGTTTTATGAGGTTTGATGGACGGGACATTTGTAAAAAAAATATATTGCGCGTGTGCATTGCTTTCAAAAGAGGTTTTTTTATCGTATTTTGCTCTCGAATAATTTATTTTGATTCAATTATAATGATGATGGCAATAACAATTTTTTACCTCTTTAACGCATAAAATGGAGTCAAGACGTTGGCTACTTCATCATGCGCGCTCACTATCCAATTACAAAATGGAATCTGACACGACAGTATATCGTTAAATTACGCCGTCGAAAATTTCATAGACCGCCGCAGTAACAAAATCGAATATTTCTTGGCTCCCGCCAGTCGTGTTTGATTATACCAGTATAGCTATATTCTGAGATAAATATGTGGTAATACAAAATACATGAAACAGGTTAATTTTGGTTTTCCATAATATGTGAGAAACATAGTTCTGCAGTTTAGTTTCTCAAGTAAGTACTTTTAAAACGAACAATTCCTTTTTTGAAAGTGTCTTCAATTATAAATATCACTAAAAATTACTTATTATTGATTTGGGTTCACATCTATGTAAATAATGGTGATTATAAGATTTTTATTATCTGCTGCTACAAGTTAAAGAATGACCTCATGAACAAGGAAAATATTTCCCAGTTTTTCAGACATTTTTTTAAAGAAAAAAATTCATGATCAGAATCATTTCCATTTAATTCGATTCATTGTGTTTGAATATCATGAGTTACAAAAAGATCGTTTCACGTAACAGCAGAAACCTATTTACGATCATTTAGGGGTTGAGTCAACAAACTGATTTTTTCTTCTGCGCGCAATTGCTTTCCCATGAATGTAATTCAATCAGGAGACGCTTACTGGAAATATTACCTCATTTTTAATTTCCATCTCGTTCTTTCTTCCTCGTCCTTATCTAGTCTTGAGAAGAGCATGACCACAATTCCAACAGAAATAAAACATAAAAAAATGAGCGACCTTTTTGGCACGGCGAGCGATAAATTACGTTCCCACCAATTCCCTTCTCTATCTCACTTCGTGCTCTATTCACTTGTTATCCGTGTTTTTTTTTTTTTGTTGTGCATTCTTCTCGTTCGTTATTCAGGTGCGCCACCATCTGGCTCCTGTCTTCTTGATTTTAACTCCTTAACCTTCGTCCCTTCCTTCCCCGCCGTGATCTCCCTCCATACAAGGCCATCCCGGCGACCCCTCTCAATTTGTCTTTGTTCCTTATCTTATTAAGCTCTCGTGGTGCAAGTTGCAGCAAGAGTCGGCAGCGATGCACTTGCAGATGAGCGAGCGGGCGAGTTTTTCCTCGCCTCCGTAATCAGGGAGTAATCCGTCGTCGTGTCCGTGCGTAGGGTTTCTCTCGATAAATTTACGTCTGCTTTAGGAGTGGGATCTTTTAATAATGCGCTCGTCGAATCATGAGTGCACGTTGAAACCATCTGAGGCCAATATGCTTGTCTTCATGTCTTCCTCTCCCGACGTGATTCCGAGTTAAGACCTACCGTTTACTTGGTGCGTGTGGGATGTTTGGCGATTTCAATTATTTTTTGCTTGCGTTTCCAGTGGTATTTATCATATGGTATTTAATGGTAGTTTTTTAAGTGGGTGACGAGAAAAATCTTTACTGTGGAAATACCATTTCCTCCCCCTTGCAATTTCTTTATATCATTACATAACTTATTATCTGTGGTCATGCAACAGTTTTTATTTTTTATCCCGCAGTAGAATTCTTAGAAACCAGGAATTATATATTAATATATTAAGTTCTACAAACATATGAATTAAAATAATGATGATGAAATCCTCCGAGTGTAGGCACATAGGTACACTCATTTTCCAACATCCTGTAGTACTTCTAGAAGTTGGACCTCAAAAATATCCTTAGCGGTAAAACAAGAGCCTCAGCCTCAGAAAATATATGGTGACAGTAGAAGTAAAATGGTTAGAAAATGTATGCTAAGAGTAGCACATGGATTGAATTTGTGAGAAAACAGCATTTAAATGGTTTGCATAGACCGGGGAACGAAGGCGGAGAGTGCCATCATGAGGAAATACATCAGTGTAACTGGGAATAATACGGAGCTATGAATACAATGTAATTGGCCAAGGAAAAATACAAGCGGAGTAGTGCGGACTGGGGGTAATGAGTGGCAAAGACCCGAGTTACATTAAATCTGCTTTGAACTTGCATTCTTCACATGCGTTATACATCTACATAATACCCTGCGAGTCACCTCTAGGGTGTTAACAATTAAGTATAGGTATAAAATAAAATAAAACATTGTTGAAAATATTTATCAAGGATGCCTTCTCCGCTCATCGCCAATTTTTATGACCTAAAATACTCATTGGCTGCTGGGCGTGGTGGCTCGCTTTGCCGCCCTCTAGTGTGTGTCTGCGGCAAGCCGAGTCACCATCGCACGAACTAATCCCTAGTACCGTTACCCCGTCGCATCAGCGTGATCCTTGTTTCATAGATAGTTATTTTACAGTTACCTAAGATAAGTATTTGCTCTATTTAAACTAGTCTTGAAATTGGAACATTATTAGGGAAAGAAAAAATTTGCTTATCATGCAACTTAAACCAATCTCTTATTCTCATTGAGTGTGAAATCTTAGGGAGTGGAATTAATTTGTCTAAATAATATTTTTAAACAAATTTTCATGGATATTTTCCTCGCTTATATTGACCACACGTTTAAAAGGTGGAACAAGCTGATATTCAATACGCAATGTTTTAATGAAATTTTACTGTCACACTTTCTGAAGCTTGAAAAAAAACGAAACCTTTTAATGAACTCATGATAAGTCTATTCGTTTATGTTTTCTAGTCAGTGTTCCATAAGACGACGTTTGAAATAACGGCTTAATGAAATGTAAACAAGATTTTATTGAGATGCGGAAGACGTCTTTGGCTTTAGAGAGCATTATTGTTCTCAGTTAATTGGAAAAGTTCACGTATACTTGGACCGTCTCCTTCGTTACCCCTGCCCATTATTCACGATGGCTGAACTGAGTTTCTGGTTCATATGTTGCCCTTGCTTTGTTCCAGATGCACCTTTCTTCTTTGTCTTCGTTTCCTTAATTGGGTCCGCATTGCTTCCCTAAATTTCCTCTTTTATTTTTGTAGACTTGCATTCAAAAGAAATGAGGGGTTTTTCTGCTTACAGTTGCCTTATAAACTTTTCTATTTGCTCGTTGGATTGCTCTCTCTCTCTATCACACTAGTCGGCTTTTACGTTAGAATATCGTAAAGAGCGCTAGCGTCTCCATATTTTGAAGACCGTAACGGCAGTCTTATTTATTCACATGCGGCAAATGGCATAGTGAAATTATAAGGATTTAAAAAAAATTAAATTTAAAATTTTTATCATCGACAAGGAGGAATGGAATACGTATCTGAGAAAAAGTCAGGTTAATTTATGGTTCATTACTTAGTCACCCGTAGTGTTATTTTATTTATTTTTTATTCCATAGTGCTCCACAGGTTTATATACTTTACTGAGCAAAATTCTTTTCCAAGTGGTGTCGGAATTAAATCTTCCTACAAGTTCAATAAATATATAATTTGATGATAAATGAGCACTCTAGAGTGAAAATAAGTGGAGACAATCGAACGGTGGTTAATATTATCATGAAAAAGGATGAATTAAAGCCAGTAATCCCAGTAAATATGATGTCTGTCTTTCAAATTGTTATCACATAAAATTTCTTTGAATAAATGAATCTATATCTTCCTGTTGATTGTTTCAATCATTTAATCTGGGGCAGAGCTGTCTAAAACGACGCTCCATCAGAAACCATATGAGGTCTTTACTTTATGTGCCTTGAAATCAAGATTATTGCACATGCCTTTTTCATTGCAAAAACTTGAGTTGCCGACCTCCGAAACATTCGACGCAAAGTGATTCGACTCCTGCGGCAGCTGTGGTAGCATGACCTTTTAGCTGTTAATATCAAAGCCAGTTTGATCCGACGTCAAATCTGGAGCTTTACCTTCAGAAAAAGCGTTGCGTGGTTGCATTTAAATTTCTCAAGGATTGTTTTTCTGCAATGGTGTATTCCAACTTCAAATATATTAATAAAAATAATACTTTACTGTGGCGCACGAGTTTTGAAACAAGCCTCATATCAATCGTGTTTCCTCTCATTAAACGGTACTGCAACTCTTTTCGTCTTCCTCCGCTTTGCCTTGGAAAAGTTTTCCTTTCCAAAACGTGGTCATGTTTTCCAGCGCTTAGTTTACACGCGCCGCCGTTCGCGCTACCCCAGGATTTTTATTAATCCTTATATCGTCACTTTTTTATTGCTTCCGCCGTCGTCTCGGTAGAGTTCATGCTTTTTTTTCATATTCGCTACAAGGAGTATTATTTTATTTTCCGAGCTGGAAGTATGTCTCTCTTATAATTTTATTTCAAATTACATCGCGCGGCTCTGTATGGTGATTTATTTTTTTCCCAGCAACCTTTGTTGGTGTTATTTTTTTTAATTCTCAAGTTGTATTTTTTTCTCCTCCCCTTCCCCAAGTCCTTTCCGACGTCTCTTATCCCCTTCTCCCTCTCCTTCCCAATCCCAAGATCCTTTTCGTTCCCCTTCCGTCGCTTTGCTCTCAAAAAGGTAAGTGGAGTGAAGCTTGCCTTTATGCGATTCCGTCCGTTCGGGACGTGTCCCTTCCCCGTCGCCAACCTCGTTGGGAAAAGAGAAAAATAAAAAGAATCCTATATCCTCGGTCCATTGGATTACACAGAGCTAAGGGGTGGAAGCGAGTAGAGGAATGAATAAATGAAAATAGAACACTCTGAGATCGAGCGGGAACAATGATGCGGAACAGTGATTAGGGAATCGAGCTTCAACCGTGTCTGCTACTTCAGTTCGTTCCTAGTAGGAGCTTCTCTTTTTTTTTTTGTTGAGGAGCTGATACGATGTTGCCCTCTTGCAGCTCTTACCGTCTTTATTGCTAGGCTGACTTTTAGGCGTCAAAATTGTTGCAAGTATTCCTGCTGACGTTTTAATCGGTATCTTCCAAGGAAAACAATCCATTTATTGAGTGATTATTTTATTTATTCCTCGAAATTTCTACTTATTTAAAATTTTATATATTCTATAAGTCATAATATATTGTGAAATATTTTTATGGAATAAAAGGCAATTGCCGAAAAGAACAAAAGCTTAGGGCATTCATCTTTGACGTTTCAATTATAGCTCATATCGGTGGCTCAATGGGCAACTAACTAATTCTTCACCTTTCCTAAGAATACTTAATTATTCATCTTTTAGGCATATTATTTGATTTCCTCTATGCTATAGGTTAGGCGGGCTTATTTAGGCTCTCCAAGTGGTAATTTTTGAAATCCACCGCAGTTCACTCTATTTCAATTATTTTAATAGGCCGCTGATGCTACTTTCTCATGCTCAGTGGATATTCTTTTTCACAGTCTTTTCATAATTTTACGTTTCCCTCCAACCTTTCTATCTCTCTATCGCCGTCGGAACTCTCAAGAAGGGCCACATATAAATGACTGATGTGTCCTTCTCGGTCCGGCGGGGAAAGAGAGAGAAGTGAAAGGAAGGAGGCCGAGTAGTTGGATGAATAAATGACAATGGAAAAGACTCGAGCAAGAACAATGATGCGGACCAATGACTGATGCTTCGATCGCCAGCCTTGATAGTCTCCACCCTCTCAGTGCCTTATTTTTTTCATATTTTTATTCATGTCGACCTCTTATCCAGTCTCTCTCCCGTGCCTACCGCGAGACACTAAGAGAATAAAAAAATACGCATAAAGCCTCTCCACTACCGGTTTTTGCGCCGGTATTCAGTTGGGCTGGGATAGGGGCCACTGTGGAAAGGTTTAGATAATAAATTGCCGCATTGACTGACATAGCCTTGGCTGCGACGTGGACAATAAGTTCATAGACTTACATGGTATGCATACCGTCCTTCATTCACTTTTTTCCTGCAATGGAGTTGTTATTTCATGCTTAGTTATTGAAGATCTACTTTCCATCCTTGTTATTGAAAAATATAGGTCTTAAGATTCACAATAGTAGTTTCTCTCTCTTTTCAATTTGACCTGAGAATTTTATAGCCCTTGGACTAAACGTGTAATAAATAATGACCATTATTCCATCTATTCCTTCCATTATAAGGCTTTTATAATTTTTTATACCAGTTGTTGTCAAATACGTTTTCATTCGAATCATAATAGGTACGGCTGAAAGCACAGGTTGTTACGATATCATTATAATTCTGTTGCTTTTTAATTTTAATGATAAATATTAGTTTTTGAACCGATTTCAGGTATAAAAATATATGGCTTAGTTAGGTTAAACATATAGAAATTTTACATTTACCCAATGTTCGTCTACGACGTTTGTTTACATGAATTGTTCCATCATTGAACCGCTTAAATAGTCATTCCGGCAAGAGCAATAGCATTTACCGTTGAGCTTTCTGCTTTAGGAAATAGCAATTACTGAGTTTCTTGAACGGTGCTCAGAGAAACGTAAGATTCTGTTTGTGCCTCTCCACTGCTTGGAAAAAAGCTTCAAAAGTACCTCGTTTCCCTGCCCTCTGTTCTGACGCTGCCTCGTACCCCTTTGCCGATGTGTCCCTTCCGTCCGTCCAATAGGGACATACATTTCCTTGAAGATTGAGACGCAATTTCTTCCGGAAAGCGGCGATTTTTAAGAGTAGTCCTTTGGAAGGGAAATGCCATTCTAAGGAGTCGAGTTCAACGATCTTTCCCCTTTCATCTCTAGACGTGATTCATCTGTCAGGCGTTTCGCGAAGCTTCACGTACCGTTCCGATATTCCGTGAGTTCCGATATTCGTCTGTTTCGGATCGGATGCAGGGATCTTTGAAGTTTCTCCGATGGAATACATATGGTTGTAGCGATAAAAATCAACTGTCGGGAATTGATCGTTGGGAAGCAACTCTGTATCCCGGTCGTTGCGTTAAGGAATTTATCTTCATAAAGTTCATTGGCTTTGGGAAGCGTTGGTGTGTTTCAGACTTTTACCTGTGGTTCGTGGTGTGCCGCAAGCTACAACACTAGTGAACTGTCAATATTTCTAAGCAGGTACATTGTTTTATTTTCATATTTTTAATGCCGTGATATTCTATTAAAATTGGTAACCATGCTAGTTTGTTATTTTCCATACTTATTTTAGCGTGAGCTTTACTACTTTGTTCCGAAAATTTTCTTGAAAAAATATGTAGGCACGTGATGGTTGCAAATGAAATAGATCAAGGGTTGTTTGAACGTAGTATTATCAGAAGTTATATTTTCAATGTTTAATGCTAGCCTTCAGTTGTTGATTAGTGCTCTTTGTAATGAATTATTAAATTTCTCTCCCAAAGCAGAAAGTAATTGGATCTGTATCCTTGGTTACATCAGGCAATTTTTCTGGTGCATTATTGGCTCGTAGCTAGATCAGTAAAGCAGAAATATTCATCGTTATGTAATTATGGTCTAATTGTGGTTTCTTTTTGCATGTAGGGTCATTTTTTGTACGGTTGTGAATATTCTTATTTTTGATGCTTTTCTGAGGAAAATGTTATTGGGCTTACAGAATAATCTGTACAGGCTTTCGGTGTTTGGATTCGGTTTTTCATACATTCTGTGTTAGAATTTTGCTTTCACTCTTATATTTTCCCAGTCTACTCTTTATAGAAGTGAATATTGCTGTCCAACCCATCCAAGTCAACCTATATTTTTCAATTCGATGGAGGATTCAATTGAGTAAGCTGGAATAAAATATTTGCGCTGTTATGGTACGTGAAATACAAGCTTGCGAGTTCGGTTTATGCTTTTATTATGCTTTTATTCCAGTATTTTTTCAATGATTTCTTTCTTTCTATCACCATCCTCATCTTCCTCACATTCTAGTAATTCCCCAATCCACTTAATCTTCGTGAACTTAACCCCTTAATTCCCGAAGCCGGATAAATCCCCAGCGGAAATGCTTCCTTAGGTATGTCCCTCCTTCAATTCTTTGGCTTTCCAGCTCGATGTCTATCTTACCCGCCTTTCCCCGATGGGGCTCCAGATTGGCCTCTTTTCCTGTGACGCATCAAGCGGGTTTGTTTTAAAACCCCTCCTCCCAGCCAAAATACGTTTTTGATCGAGGTTTAATTAAATTCAGGTTTATGTAGGCTATCATTTTATAATATGGTGCCTTATTTTTACTATTACTTTGAATACCATGAGCTATAAGAAAATCTCTTTAATTTTTAAAGTGTGGGACAAGCGTAAGAAGCGAGTTTGGGAGAAGTTGTTGGGAAAGTTTGGAAATGGGATGTATAGAAGAGCCTTGATTGATGGAATGACAAGAGTCTGGGTGCATGTCGGTGTGGGAAATGAAAGAATGGCCGAATTATACTGGATTACAACGATTGCAATAGGAGTTTTCGACTATCTTGTTACCTAATGCCATATACTTGATTACCTTGATAAGCACCAGAGGATTTTGTTCAAATGCCACATGTCGCCAACTCTTACGGTTATTAGTCGAATTTCCACCTGGAAATAGCCTACTTGTAGCGGTATGTAATAATAATAATTATAAAATTATGTTGCAATTGAATGTGTGGTCTGTGGGTGAGGTCTGAAAAACAATGCGTGGCTATTTACTTATAAAAGTGATAGACATGGTGCCGTATATTATTTATTATATAATAATTATGCGGGTAGGTGCATTTTTCCATTTCGATTTGCGTATCCCCGTGGCTGCAACTGCAGTCTCTTTCCGTAAGTTCTTCCCACTCTTTAGCCTTTTAACCCCTCCCTCTCCAGACGGTCCCCATCCGCCGTCGCTTCAAATTCCTCTCCCGTCTCTTTCCCTTAATCCTCACTCCCTCCTTCCCTCTGGTCTGGCCCGTCCGTCCCGAATACACATCCCCCTTCCCTTTACCACTTTCGCTATCCCTCTGCTGCGCCACTTCCGGTCCGTGTGTGCCACGCCGTGATATTCATACCCCCCCCTTCCCCTCTTTCCTCTCTTGTTTCCCCTTTTATTCGAATTCCACTTTCGCTCCGTGATTTATAATCCCTTATCCCATCTTCTCTTCTGTCCTTCCCTCTATCTCTCTCCTTCCCTTAATTACGCATTTCAGATCGTCCGCGGAGGAATTTGATGCTCTCTCTCTATCTCATCTCGCTGTCCTGGAGAGAGGGTCGCGTTGGGTCGTGAGGTCCATTTAGGCTTAAAGGGAGTTTGCGGCTCTTTTCTCTGCCATGGAGGGCCCATGCCATGACCATTTTGTGGTGCGGTTCAGTTTGTGATGTTTGGTCAGGATCATTCATCGCATAGGTCTTTCTTTAATATTGCTTTTTTTGCAAAAATTACAATGCTTAGGATATTTCATATGCATAACTTGATGGACTACTGCTCTCTGCTTCTCTCTCTCTGCTCTCTCCTCCAGCATGGCAGAAAGAGCGACAACTCTGATAAAATGTCTTATTGGAATTCCAGCAGTTTTTGAGTCATTATATCATTGAGTCCTTCCAGCACTAAAACCTTTGCTTTATTTTATTATATATTTGCTTTGATTTATTAATCTTACATTGTCTTTATACAACTGATTAATTGCTCTAAGCATTCTTTTCAAATTTTCCACAGTTCAAAGTAGTGCATAAATCAGTGATAATATTCGCAGTCACGCTTACGGCAGTCAAATTATTCATAACAAGGTTGAAAATTCCATAAAACATTCATTCATAAGTCATCTATTCATTGCATTGACACTTTCGTCAGTCTTTTAAAATCCTTAAAGAATTGAACCACTCTGAATGCTTGCCTTGACTGTAGTGAAGATTTTTAGTTGCATATTCCTATTTGTCGGATGTGATTGATCTAATACAGGAAAGAGGAATAAATAAACAAGTAGGAGATATAAAAGGGATAGCTATTTTTTCTTCTTTAATCAATAGCGTGACATCAATAGCTCTGGATATTCCTACGTTATTACGAGACATGTTCGATTATTCGAATGATGACTGCTCTAAAAATGCGTGATATTATGCTCCATAAGTTACCATAAAGTACTCTTTTGGTTATCATTTGTTGGCAAATGGTGATTTGAAAATAAATAGGCTTTTTCATAAACTTGAATTAATTTGAGTAATTTAAGTCAAAAGCCAATGGAAGTATAGCATTTTCAATGCAACATCTTCCTCTTTTTCCCTTAGTTTTCTGCCACCCTTTGTTCATAAACTAGGCATTCGTAAAATATCAATGCAGCACTTTCTCTCGCTGATAAGAAAAAGAACGTCCGGAGATCTAATACCTTTTTTCTTGGCGGCTAAACGGGGACGACTTCATAGATCTATAAGAGGATACCCTTTGCTTGACCTTCCGCCGCCTAAGCGTGGAGAGATGTACACGGATGTTTCCACCGCGAGGTTTTCCACGGTCGGCTAATCGCGCATCGCCATCGGCCCCGCGTCGTCGTCACCCCATGAGATGGATCGCCTTGGAGACGGCCGAAGTGCACGTGGACGGCCAGTCCAAAGGGGCAATCCCTCAAGCGAGCATGACAGACCTTTCACTCGCGGCCGAAAGAAAGAAAGTCAACGCGGTCCTTATCGCTGTTACTCTCCGCGTTCCTTACTGCTATCTTTCCCTCCGCAAACCTCTCATGCAAACACTTATTCTTCCTTCTCTCGGATTGCCCTCTCGTCACCTTAGGAATATGTTGCTCTATCGAGAGATCGCCGTCGCTCTCCCGTAAGGACACATCCTATCTCGGTCTCCTCTCCACCCACGCCAGCGGCCTCCTTCGCTCTCATGTTTTACTTTGCAAAGAACATTTCATTTCACTTCACTATGCAGTCCGATCCAGCATCCTCCCGAGCATTTGCGGAGCTTGCGATGCGGCAGCGCGACCACAAATTAATCTCAATATATCGTAGCATATCGTATCAAAAATATCTCCAATATATCGTAGCATTGCTTTGTTAAATGTTGCATTTATCATTATTTTATTTTTTTCATGATTTTTACGCGTAGATCCCGTATTTTTCAATGCGACATCTATCCTCAAACTTTAATTACGTCTATTTTTTATTTACAAGCATTGTTCATTACTTTTATGCTGGCGATATTTAGGAGGTGATGATGTTGATTAAATGGATTTTTGAGAGGTAATTCGAGGATTTGCGTCCATGGTTTGTGCAAACATGCTTGAATGAGCATTCAGTCTATAGGTATGAAGGCTCTGAAAAAAACAACATATTCAAAAAAAAAATTTTATATTTTTTGCCTACTTCTTCTTCTAATTTTTCACAAAACTTTGATGATTAGGAACATATTAGTAAAAATTAATCGTTTTGGAAATTTCAGCTGTTTCTTTATATAAAATAAGTGTGATTTGGGTAGTTTTGATAAATAAATGTTTAAATAAATTACTTTTCTAATACTTTTAGACGCAGGGAATTTACCTGCTCTATTAGGAAATGATGCTGATTCGGAATATTTTGCATTTTACTTGGCGAAATCGTTGTCCTCTCATAGTTTTATGGCCTATAATAATTTCCACGAGGCCAGATAATTTCTTTGGTGCAAATCTTGTTCAGCCTTGTTGGCATGAGGATAAAATGATACCTTACGAACTGACTTAGCAGTCGCTGACACCTAAAACAAACTCCTCTTTGGATTATTCCACAGCCGGAAGGTTGATACTTTCTAGAGTCATCTCGCCTGTATAAGGAGTGCACGCTCCCACCCATAACTAACTCTACTGAGACTTGGCTTCTTCTTCTTTCTTGAAAACGGTCATAGTTTTTCTTCAACTCCTCATCGCTCCGCCCATTTTATTAGTCAGAGAATTATCCACCGAATCGTCACACCCAACTTTACTGCAACCTCCGGTGCGCTATCCACTCCTTCCCCCAGCAATTCCAGTGCTTATGTTCTTTCTCCATCGCATGCTTTCGTTTTACTACCCCTTTCTTCTCCTCAGCCCACCCTCCGGTTCAAACTCCTCCCGCCCACTTATCCCTCCCCACAGGTCTTCTTTCCATCTCTTTGTTCTGGGCGCCTATTGTCTTCGAAGCCGACTTCATAAGATGAGATAAATTGCGTGATCCATTCTCTTGCGCTGGTTCCTCGAGGTGTACCGACTCCCGACAGGAAAGAGCTACATCTCATCGTCCTTGTCTCTTGTCTCAATGCCCTTTTTACCTCTGCTTATCCCTCCAGCCCAATACTATCCTTCTCGAGACCTTTGGCGTTCATGAAACAATCCATTCATCTATCTCATTCTGTGTGTAATCTTTCGCTTTGTTTCACCTTTCGTCCTCTTGTCTGTCTCCTTCCACGCCCACAACTGAAATGGAAAGCATTGAGCCATCTCTGCGGGAAACTGAATACAAGGCAAACGCTCTTCCGTAAGCTGATGTTCTATCCCGTCGTTCTCAACCCGAGTGCCTCGGGCGATCATCGAAGCTGGCCACGTGTGAGTGCAGAATTTTATCACCCCGACCGCTTAATGTCTTCATCCGTGCAGCTTTGCTCGTAAGGCCGTGTCGAATCTTCGTTGTGTCTTTAATATCATCCCATTTACCCAAAAAGTGCAGTATATCGGTAGAGAATCGCGTTTTTTTAACAATAGCTATTGTTTGGTGTATTCTCCTTCTTCTTCCTTTTTTATTGCTTATACGTCCATGAGCTACACCTTCGCTGGCTGAAATTGTAAATGAAAAGTTACTTAATGATGTAATGCCTGTTTATTTCCCGTCGATGTCCCGAGTAAATCGTCCTCAGGGGTTAAGGAATCTAAATTTTGAATTCCTGAATCCTGTGGACGATGGGCGAGTTGTACATTGAAACGAAGGCGATTTGGAGGACCTTATCCGGAGTAAAACTCGAATAATCTTCACCGACTACGGTAACGTAATGTTTCAGAAATTTTCAAAACATCTAAATCTTGTCATACTTGAGTTTTATGTTTAATCAAACGGCATTATATTAGGTCTTTATAAATTATTTTTGTAATAAATTCACTGCACTTTGTTTTTATTTCATTCATTACAGCATTAATTAGGCTCTCAGTTGGTGAAAATTACGATTTAACGGCTTGAAGTCGTATGACATTGAAAAATCATTGATAGTCGCCTCATTTTCGTTCCTCCATGAAGAATGAAGCGAGTCACGAGTATTAGGAGCCAATTTCGTTCTCTGAATCACCATCCTCGTGCGCAGAGGTCTCCTTTGCATGTGTCTTCATTATAAGCGCTTTTCCTTGTTCTTTGTCTCTCTCCCCAACTTATCGCAGCATCTGTGTCATCGCCTCCGTGGGCTTTCTCCAGTTTGTCTGGACGCTTGTATGCTTATTTCCGCTGTATTTTTGTTTCAAGGTAAGGGCGTCGCCGCGGTCTCCCTCTTCCTGCGTTTGTCGCTTGTTTTTTCGAATGTCCTCGCTCCCTCAGTCGGTCTTCTTGTCTCTCTTGTCAGAAGAGTCCTGCTCCCTCTTCAGACTCTCTCTGTTTCGGTCACCCATTCATGCCAAGGAGGCTGCGTCACGCCCCAGTGGAGCACGGCGTACCTTGCTTCGCATAATTAATCCGTTATTTGTTCTCATCCACTTTCCATGAACACATTTAGCCTGGTTTACATTGGTGGGCTCAGAAGTAATTCAACTGACCATTTCCGGATGAAAACTTTTTTCCAGTTTTAAATTCGGTGCATTAGCCTAAGAAGGAAAGACAGATTAACCTCAAATGCACTTCTTTCCAACAGTTTGAAAACTGTATTTTGAGCAAATCATATTTTTTAAATACGCTATTGAAGTAACTGAAGAAGAAGGCCTTGGGTTTAACCCAGAAATTCTTGGGTTTAAGAAAAATAAGTTCTTCGAAACCTACATTTCCTCTCATAAAATATATTTTTTGAAGGAGTTTTGTAATAATGGCCTGATGGTTCATCGTTGAAGTCATGAGAGAGACAAAATTTCCTTCGTTCAATCGAAAATCGTCAAAATCGGTCGTCCAAAAACTGTACCTGGAACTCTCTCCGAGGTTATCTTCCCTTTTCCGAGTATGGGGTCACATGAAGTCAAACTGTGAGTACCTACACTTTTTCTTTAAACCGCTCATCAAACCTTCCCTCACCCTCCGTCTAGTCTGCTGCAATTTCATAGCGCCGAAGGCATCCTTCTTCTTCACACGGAACTCGTAAAGTGCATGCGTGGTTTATTCCGACTATTTTCAACCTCGCTGGCGACCGCTCGTACCTCGGACAGAATCGGCAATAACGTTAGCTTGACTCTACCCACAGTGAGGCGATATTCTTCGATATTATTTGCCTTTATTCTTTCCAAACTATCTTTATAAGAATTTCTTATTGGTATAAGATGAAGTTTTAGCATAGTAATATGAAAATTTCTCGGAAAAGCGGTATTTTTTAATCATTTTCATCTCTTGAAATGTTTGGACGCTTATTTCAATATAGCATAACATGGCAATAAACACTATCATTGCTGATACGTACAAACATTTAATTCTTATATAATGAAATCTTAACTCAAGGATAAAAGTTAAGCCAAAAGTTCACATCCATTTCCCTCGTTTACTAAATACTTTCGAGCACTTGGTAAAATTTTAAGTTCCGGATTAAAAATTGAATGTAGCCTGTACTGATTACATATCGCCTTTCTCTTTGTCGCCTTGCGCTCAGATGCTACTGGGGAGACCGCATTCTCCTCCAAGGTTGTCTCCGGCCTGTTACTCCTCGCAGCACCTCGATATTTCCCACCCACCCGCCCGGACTAAAGTCCTCATCCGCCCTCCACAGCTCACAACGGCCGAAAACCCTTTCAGAAGCGCCCTCTTGCCTCCGCTTCAAAGTCTTTCCCTTTCAGCATCTCCCGACTTCTTCCTCGACCTACCTCCCACCACTTGCGACGATTATCCACCCTGTGGGGTCTCATCCCTTTCCAAAGAGGTGGCTCAGCACAAAAGGAAGGGGGTAAAAGGGTGAGAGGACGAGAAGGGGGTAAGGACCCCTTGGTTCTCTTCTGCCTTCTCTCCTTCGTCTCACAAATATCCTTCCTTCTTTAAGAGGGCCGGGCCTTCACGCGTGCACTGCTCTTCTGGTCCTCTGTGTACGTCTCTCTCTTGTCTCTCCTCTGCCGTCTCGATGCTTGGGCGTGTTCCTTTGAAATGCTTGTTAAAAGTTCCGGCCAAAAAGACACCGCAATCAATGGTGCGTTGGAATGTGCCTCTGAAGATTTCTCGGATCTCTTCAATTCATTTATATAGGTATGTAATGCGCATATATGTATGTTTATGGCTCGTGTGTATTTAAAACTGTCTCTCCCTGCTAAGTGGAGATAAATTTTAACTAGTTCTTCATGTTATTCTTTTCTTATTTCTGATATTTGTCCATGGGTTTTCTCCAACCCTTATTATGAATTTGCTATCCTTTATTAGATGTTTTGTCCAATAATCTTCACGTTTCTCCCTCAAGGGCAAGTATATTTCCACAAAATGCTTCGACATGAAGTTCATACTCAATTTTCTCTGTTGACGTTATTCGGGTCATTGTTATAATACTTTTTCCGCTTGTATAAAATATAAATATAAATAAATATACTAATAGTATTAGTTATTCAGTGATAATCTCCCTTCAGCAAATTGTAATGTTAAAAAGGTATGCATACATATGTGTGAAGCTGTCACGATTTTAGATCAAGGTGAACAAGTAGTTCTCCATAGCAACCCAACGCAGCCGCGTTATAATTATTACAGTATTTTTAAATTGATATGGTCAGTGCAGTTATAAGAAAGTATATATATAAGTAGTAGAACTGACAATATTTAAAAGAACTAACCCATAGGGCTGAGTTACTATTTGAATCATTGGAGTCGGTTTGAAGCATCCTTATTGTGGTTCTAGAATTATATTTCGGTAATAAATATATTACTTCCATAGTTCCATCAGAAACTCTTCCGCCTTGATTCATATAATGAATTTTTAGTATTGACTCGCTAATACCTCAGTTGTACTTTTTTCCGGAATTATCGAGTTTACCTTTCCTATTTCTTCTGTCAAAAGGATTATTTTTAAGTGTATGCATTTAAGTTCCTTATCAACCTCTTCCTCATATTTTTCCGAAGATATTTTTTGCTGTCTCCAAGTATCAGATGAAGGATAATAATGTGAGATATGTTAATTTGTGCCGTGATATATTGGCCACCTCCCGCCGCTTCTCTAGCAAACAGTGGTTTTCCGGAAGTCTCCAGGTGGTCCATTTAGGATATGCGGACTTGTGTTATCTTAATGACGTGACACTACTCTGCGTATTTATTGATGTCCTGCATCAATTTCGTGCCATAGTATTAGGCTGCCGGCGGCTTTTGGAAAAGAACCTTCTTCTTTATCTCTGATTCGTTGGTCCCGTCTCTTTTGAATGCACTGAATTAAGTAGTTGATGGAAAGTGCCTGCTGCGTCCCTATCTCTTATGTTTCTCCGTGGTGGTAACAAATTTTAAACGGAAAGAATTAATTTAGAAAGGTTGGATGACAGTTTGGGCAGTCGTTATTTCTGTTTTATTCACCTCTGGTAATGATAATATTTTCATGATGCATTGCGGCGATGGATAGAATGCCTACACGATTTTTCACGGTGACTGAATCCATTGAAGCAGAAATCGGGAGACGTGATGCTTGATTGCATTCATCGACCTAAGCTGGGCGGTATAACAATCGAAAGACTCTCTCCCCTTCGAAAGTAATCAGTATTATTTTTTATAGCCGAGTCAAGGCTCTCCTTTCAACCCGGTGATGTGTTTATCTTGGAGGAGGCTAGCGACAAAAAACGATACTTCCAACAATTTGTTTCGGCCGATACTATTAGCTATCGGTGATTAATTATTCCCAAGGATCCCTCCCTCTCGTCTCTTTTTCATCGCAAAGTATCCTTTCGTCTCCTTGCACCGTTCGTCCCCCTCCCCCCTCACCCCGCCCACGCTTGATGAATGACCTGCCCCCTGGTGGCTGCGCCGCGAGTCTCTATCCATCGCAAAGGGAGCCTCCCTTTGAATGCAGCTGTCAGGCGTCTCCTTACCGCCCCTCGCCCCCGAAGAGTCGCTACATTCATCCGTTGCGCCCCGTTCTTCGCCGCAGTTTTTTATTCCTACCTGGCTATCCTCGCCTCCTTTCTTGTGGGCTCAATTCAGGAACGGTATTATTTCTTTTGTCGCCGCTGACCGTCGCTATTTTTGTCTTTCTCTCATTATAGACCTTCCTTTCTATATTCTATCCCTTCGCCTCCTTGCGAAAAGTGGTATATTATCATTGGTATACTCGAATATTTGTGTCAGGAGTATTTCCAATATTGATGAGCCCAAAGGTAGGTCACTCATTTATCAGTTATTTTTTTCCTCTATTGTGCCAAGGTACCGTGTGTTGTAATAGGATTGAGTATATCTTCATGCCTTGAATTTAAATGCATTGTAGCTCACTTAGCACCGTTCCAAAGCGTTCTTTACATTAATTCTTGGGATTTTATCAATATTGTTAGGTTCTAAGATTTTCGCAAGAGTTCGTACTTCTCCATATTTTTTGCTATCGGTACCACCCTGTACTAAACGAACCTGACGTCATTAAGTAATCGGTTGATCTTCATTCATGGATGTACTCGCTAGAAGGAATTAATGCGAAGCAAGGAAGAAATATTGATGGTACAATAGTAGTTCAAATTTATTCTAAAATTCCTTAGAATTACGTAAGTAATGAAAACCAATTTGCTCCTAAGGGAGTGGAACCCTAGTCTGTTATCATAGTTAAGTCTACATAGGTAATTATGCGCTTTTCTGCCGCTACATGGGAAAGAGCGCGTTACCAGTCATTAAGTAGCGTTTACCTCTTGAACTTGGAGGTTTGTTCACACATGCACTTTTAGACAACGTGGTTTTGAATTACGAGACGATAATACGTTGCATAGGAACTCTATAATCAAATGGTCATAAAACCCTGGGCCTTGAGGTGATAAGCAAGCACTAGCCTCCGTATTCCAACCTGATCCACGTCCATCCTTCTTCTCAGCTAACCCTTTGTTGCATCTCTTCGTACTCATTCCTGCTGCACCCTCTAGCTGTCCCGCTCTCCCCACTTCCCTAATTAATAGCATACCATTAATTTACTGCGTCCTCTCCCTCCTCGCCCATTCTATTCTTTCTGAGCGCATGAACCCCATATGCCTCGAAATGGGAACCTACCCGCAAAGGTCCTCATTATCCATGTAAATGAGTATTTTTCTCAAGTTTCAACCCTACCCTTCCCTCCTGTGGATTTCCTCTTCTCTTCTATCCACACGGCGGCGGCGCCGGTACCCTATATTTATCGCGGATAATTAATAAGCATATTCCATCACATTCGTGAGCGGCAGCATTAGAAGTCTCGAGTGAAAGAAATTAAAAAAATGCTGAACGCTTGTTTTCCTCGCCACATCACTGTGACCGCACTTCTGAATGGCCGTATGCCACGCGTGTTAAAATTGTCGCGCCTCCCTTCTTTTGTGAATGAATAAATTCGCGCGCTCTCGGATTTACACAATGCCACGTCCGGGCGCGAGGAATGCTATCAATCTCGCCTCATTCCGTCAAATGGCGCCATTAATTTCCGCCGCATGAATTGCTAATTTTGGATGATTGAGGACTTTCGAGATAGATTCTATTTCGTATTATCCCACCGACGGCTATCTTTTGTGTGACGCTGCAAGTGGTTATAAGGAGAGAATTGCACTCTACCCATATGCTTTAATTGTGTGCGGCAGAATTCATGTGGTCATGTCCTGCAGTTTTAGTTGGCGTAATACGAAGATAAAGCTAATATTGAGGTTTAACGGGTTCTATCCGATTAGCTGTGAAAATTGATGAATGCCGTATAATAATGCTTCTCAAAGTATAATTGCATACTGCTTTGAAGTAGATTCTAGGAAAATATTTCACCAATATGTTAAGTGTTTAATGTGATCAGTATTCAAGTATGCTTTTCAATATTTTACTTTCCTAAATTATTCGAGAAAACATATTTAGAGGAAGCTTTTGGTTACATTTTTGATTATTTGTCGGATAATAACTAACATGAATATTGGCATCAATATAATGTAGCCCCGAGGTGATACTTAATAGCTCAAGAATTTAAATGCTGGTGATAATGGTGGCTTAGTTACTCTAAATTGGCTGTTAAAGAATTAGTAGTCCTCATAGAAAATGGCTTGAATCACATTGAATTGGTTCTAGATTTCGAAAGCATGCAGTCTTCATATTGCTTCTATGGCAAGCAAAGCTAAGAACAAAGGTCAATGTGATAGATTGGCCGTCATTTTAAACCCTTGTGAAAATCGTTGTGAACTTTAAAACCTGCTTGTGTTGCAATAAGTTTTGCGCCTGTGTAAGGGACACTTTTTAATATACTTTAAAGTTCACTAATTTCCCATACTGTCCTACCTCCCCCGCGTTTCACCAGATGGCACCCTTTGCCCTGTCCATTAGCTCCTTATAGTTGGCAACAAGTACACTTTACGAGCCAATTCTCTCTTTCCCACAGCCATCAGCGTTCTCTTACGAATTCCTTTGTTCTCTGGGCCACCCACACTGCTAATATCCCGAGCCATCGTCATACTACCTCCCTTCAACCACTTCTCTCCGATAAAGACTCTTCCTGAATGCTACACGGCCCCATGAAACCCAAGAACTGACTCATTTTATTGCATTTTCCTCGGTCTAATGGTCGGATGCCAAATCCTAAGTATTAATTAAACTTATTTATATCGCCCCCGTTGAATTTTTTTCCTCCTTCGCATCCGTCTTGCCCGTGTTGCTTTATCGCCCGCCTCATATTGAGTCATTAAATCTCGTTCGGTGATGAACTTAAATGAACATTCAGCGGCTAGAACTTTGCTCCCCTTGCCTCATCAATTAGGCTCCCCTTCCCTTACAAGGCGACGTCTTCGCCCCTCATTTTACATTGTATCCCTCCCCTCATTCGCAAGTTTTGTCTTCGCCTGGCGTTTCTGTGGCGTCCACACTTTACCTCTGCCCATGCAGTAAAGCTTACTCCACACATTGCCCGCTCTATATCCATCGCAAGATTATTTGCGGGAGTATTCATGCTAGTAATAGTCTTTAATGAATCCCTGGGATATTATTAACTCGGAAATAAGTGTTGAAATAAGTTTTCAAACAATCTTTTCTGTCCTCTGTATAGAAATAATTGGTGATTTTTCAATTAAAATAAACATTCCTCGTTCCATTTCACTTTATTTTAAGTTGGTTCTGGTACCCTGCTAGCGGATAAGAAAAAGTATGCTAGTCCTTATGAATGGTCAGAAAATAGATAAATTTTTAATATGAGGTCTGTTTTCCATTCTTTTACAGAACTTTTTTGAATGATCTTTTGATCGTTCTTTAGTGTTCGGTGATTCGTATTTCCTTTTGCATTTCCATAATGGCTGGCTATTATAATTGATATATAAATTACGATGGCACATAAAAGCTTATGCCAGCGTTATATAATTGTTGTTGCTTCCTTTCAAAGTGTTGACTGGATATTTTACCTATTTTCACGAATCTGCACTATTTACTGCTAGGCATGTAGTTTACATCTCGTGGGGCTTCGTTTTTCCCCGCCACCCCAAAGCAGCGTTGGCCCCTAGCAACCGTCGTCATGCAAAAGTTATGGAATCTCCATCTCATGCCTCCTGAAACTCTCTCTGCGTTTTATCATCGACGGGAAGACCTTCAAGACCTTAGTCTTTCATTCCCTCATTCCTTACTTTTTGAGCACGTAGTCCTTACTTTTGAGACCTTCATATCACGCAGGTCCTCCCTTATCATAATCAATTTCCGAATCCGATATTCCCCCGTCTCATCTGAATTTTTCCTTCTTTTTTTCCATTCCATCCGAATTCATCCCTCGCCTTTCCATCCTTGAATTTATCCTCCTTCCTCTTCTTCATCCACCACACCACAATCCCTGTCTTCCCTGTCTTCGTCTCCACCGCAACCCCACCTCTGTCAAAACCAATACTAAACCTTTCCTCCTCCCTTCCGCCGTGCTCCTATTTCACCACTATCTCATCAATTCTCCTTCCATATCCTCTTCCTCCCGCTATCTGTTCCCATGCCCATCCCTAGCTGCCCCTCTTCTTGTACCCACGAGCGCTAAAAACATCCCCTCCCTGCTCGATCCGTCTCCTTAGCTTCCAACCCCTCATATAGCACCCCCAGTCTCGTCTCTTTACCCTCTCAAAACCTCCCCCGACCCCCTATTCTACAACCAAACATTCAACCCCCTTATTCAGCCCTCCAGCCTCCTATACACACGTATATACACCTACGCCTCGGTCGAATCACCTCCGAGACGCAGATGAAGCGGGCAATATTTCTCCTTCGTCCACTTCCTTCCCCCTTCCGTTATTTTCTAGCCCCCTCTCGTTCCGCCATTCTTTCGGGCAAGTACCTCTTCTTCATCCTCTGCCTGTATTCTCGTATCAGCACCATCTTTTGGGCTTTGTCACCCCATTCTGCTGGAAGCAAAGGTTCTTCGATTACATGATACCGTAGCGTGGACAGTTTTATGCAGTATTCAGCGCATTTTGTATCGTAACGGGTGCTTTGTTCTGTAGCGTCCATCTTTTGTTATGAAAATGTTCATCTTTTACCCCGTATTTCTCTATTTCTTTCGCAATCCTGGCATATTTACCCTGACCAAGTATTCTATACAATTGTCACATGCACCCAGTTATTTGACTCCTGCTGGAGGTATAGGCTTTAGCCCTCTAGGTCTTAGTGTTTTCTGGTCAAATTGTACGTAAGATACTCATCAAAATTGTAAGAGAGGGTTTATTTAGGGTGTTCTACCAGCTGTAATAATTTACTCCTATTATTCTGCCAAATCAACAGCAGTCAAGTTTTGAAATATCTTCCTGTGGTGGGTGATGCATCAATTCAGTTTTTTTACAAATTTTATATGCTTTGCTAAATTTTTAACAATTTTCCATCCCTTGTTTACATGTTTCCATGGCTCTTCGTGCAAGGTATTTTATTCGCACTTTTTCTCGTGGTCCTCCGCCTTTTCATTTTCTAATTTTCTTGCCCCTGCCTCGTCTTCCTCTTCTATGACTGTCTTTATCACATCCTATCTCAAGGGCCTTCCACTCTTGCCCTGCTGAATAAATTTCCATGCCACTCAGTGACGACATTTATGTTTTATGTTTCTGGAGACTCAGGTTATGAGTCTTTGACTTGACGTCAATTAAACACAAGGGCATGCAAGTGTGCGTTGCATTTTTAGTATTCTTTGTTTGATTTTAAACAAGAAGGTATCATTTAATGATCACTTACCCGAGGTTAATTATATTTTGCCAACTCATAGCTTGCATTTAGGAGTCACCTTCATAATAGGCTGAATGCATATTGGGATACTTCAGACCTCAGATTTATATTTGGGGTAAAAAAAGATGTATTATTACTGATCATAGTTTCGGAGAGATAATTTTAAGTAGCAGTGAATGACAAGGCCTCGTTCGTTTCTCCGCATAGCGTTCAATTTTATCCATAACATAATTTTTAATCAGGGAAACATCATAAGGCTATGCTTTTTTTCTTGTTTTTTCTCGAAGTGTATTGGGAAACACTGAGTGAATCTAATGCTAATGCGACATTTTTGATCGCATGCATTATTTTCTCCGCCAAAATGTTTATACTTTTACAAATTAATCGGAATCAAATGCTTTGCTTTTCCCAAATAGAGTGTAATTTTCAGGATATGTGCGCTGACATGATTTAATTACCATACCATATCTAATCTCAGCTAACTGAGACTTTACCTATCTTATTTTCCTTGCCACTCATCCCATCGTAGGTACCGCGGTTAGCACTACATTGATGTTTTTCCGCGAGATGATTCTCTTATTCCTCATCGTCTTAATGGCATTGCTCCATTTATTTCTCACATAAAGAAAAAATACCGTCATGGGTGCGGGTTGGGGCCTCGCGGCTTGGGAAAGATTCTCCTCTTCGCTTCCCATTCCCCCCTTCCGTCGGATGTCACGCAACAATGGGCGAGCCCACCGGTTGCGCGTTTGCCCGCAAGTATGCGCTCGCAAAAAAATGCTCCCTCGGTGAGCGCACTTGAAAAGAGTTCGCGTCGTCTGTGTGCGCTCGGTGAGAAACTTTGAGTTGACCTTTCTCGCCGCAGAGCGGTAAAATAAGTTATGGTCCGCTGTTAGTCAGTGGGCAGTAAAAGTCTCTCGACCCCTCCTCCTTCTTTGGCTTTCCACCTTGCCCTGACATGTTTTGCTCATTTATTCAATCGTACTACTCTTCTCGAGTGCTAACTCAGCTCCTAAAAAAAAATCTTTCGGCTTCCGGCTGGCTGTTAAAAAAAATCATCTGTCTCTGGCTCGGAAAAGCAATGACCGTTCAAGAGGATGCTGTGCCTAAGGATTTTGAAACCCTTTAATTTATTATTTTTTCCATTTACACTCATTTTCGTTTTCGCCTTTTTGTGCGATCTTTAATTAGTGTACTTAACTGATAAATGGTCAGTTCCGGGGAAGAAGTAAATTTGGAAAGAAAATTCAGGTAATTACATAGGACAAGATCTAAATGCTTGCAAATTTTCGTCATAATTCATTATGCATGCCAATGTGTCTTTTTCATTTTGAAAATAATATTATCATTTTTTGTTAATTTTGATTGTGCGAATCGGTTTTTGTGTTGCCTATGACCAAAGTTTCTCTTTTAGTTATAGTAGCAATGGGTGTAGCATTGGAATTGGAATGATTTTTATAACAACCACAATAAAATGTCCTTTCGATTTATAAAATCTTAGAATATTCAGTTTAATGTAGCGGAACATGTCAGTTTGCTACTGCTATTCTAATGGTAAGTTTTGAAGAACTCTTCCAGTAATTCTATAGATTTAGAGGTATTTTTCTCCCCACATAGCGAATCTGTTGATTGTTTGCGCTGTTATCTATTTAATTGGATGTTTTGACTGCCATATAAACTGTCAATTTGAAATGTTTGAAATGTCAATTGCATTATACGTAGCCGTGGAACTTAGACGATAAACGTTATTTCGACAGTTTTGTTTAAAAATTTCTCAAAAGTTGAAAATGGTTCGATGTCAATATGAGACATCGTTGTTTACTCTTTCACTGTAGTTATCCCTTGGGAAGCAATAAAGTTAAGGTTCCTACACCAGAAATGTCACCATAATTCTTCCCCGGTATTAGCCATTCCTCTCATTGGCATTTAACTTCTGTGGTTATTAAGCGGCTCCCTACGCGGTTCATGCGTGCCATAAAACCTTCACTAAGCTAAACCACCCTTATACCCCGGTTGAGGAGCGGTCATGCTCAGGTTGAACTGTAATTATTGTTCTCAACCACACGCGCCCGCCGGTTCATATTTCAAAAAGCGGTCGTTACTGTGATTGTGTGTGCGGTTGCTTCCAGACAACCCAGAGGGCCCCTCCTAGCACAAGTCCGTCTCCCTCTCTTGCTTTTTAAATCACGCTCCCGTTAATTCTGCATGGGCGAACCTGCCTCGCATCTCTCCTCCCTTTCTTCTCTGCTTCTTCTTCTTCTTCCCGCCGAAGCAATGCGATGAAGCGAAAGATCCTTCCCCTCTTCCTCCCCCACTGTACTCGCTCCGGCATCCTTCCTCTTCCGCCCTCTTCAAAACTGAAGCCAGTCGCATAAATGACGTGTGCGACCATTGAAAGAAGGAAGAGGGGAGGGGGGTTGAGTCCGGAACGAGGTGGCTCTGGTTCGTGCTGGTGTGCGTGGGGGAGGTTTTTGTGGATCGAAGATGAGAGAGGGTGGTGCTCCTGTGGGCTGATCCATTGAGGCGGAGGAATGACACCTTATTAGTTTTCTCGTGTTTCTCTCCCAACGGGATGTACGTACGTATCTCTCCCTCCCTCCAGCGTGGCGTCGACCCTCAGGAAGTCATACAACTCTCTTCCATCTTTCCTTTCCATCCTTCCCCTCCTCCGTAGAACGCGCCTAACTCTCCGCTATATTTCTGTTTCCCCCACATTGGAGCCATCCATTCCGGTCACCTGGTTTCCGTTTTGTGAGCGTCGGAGATCCCTCGCGCTCCCTCTCTCCTTCCTCTCGTGTATCACTCTTGTCTCACTGGTGAGATTACTTCTTAATGCAATACCATTTTTCCCCCCAGAAAGGTTTCTAATTACAATATTTGATCCCTTTTATGGTTAATTGAGAGGTTGAAATTCCTTAGTGTTATATTAAAATAGGTCTCTTATCGTAAAAAAATAATTCAATCTCCCACGATGTTTAGTAACATTCACCTTTTTCAAGCAGAGAGAGTTTCCTAATTATTCTTTGATGAGTGCATTTATAAACTCTTCTACTTAATTTTTTACTCAGTTGTTGCTATTCTATTTATCATTTCCAACAAAGCTTGCTTTCTCATAAGAACATCTTATAGGCGTGACTTAATGATGCATTTGTCCATCATCTCTATTATGAATTATTTTGATTTATATAATCTACCGAATTGATTTGAGTCAATAAAAGTATGTTATGCAATCCTAACTTCTCTTTAAATCGTTCATTATTCATCAATTATTGCCGTACTGGTGACTCTGTTATTTTAAAGAGATAGCATATACTTATCACGTAAAAATTCATTAGTATTAAAGCAAGAAATAATAATCAAGTGGGATATAAGTGAAAGTTTTGCTTCAATGATAGCGAGGACATTTCGTCATTGAAAGCTGAGCAAAAGAATCGATGAAATGAATGTAATGGAATATGGATGAAATGAAGGAAATTTACATTGCCTCAATGTTTTTTTGGTATTTTTTGATAGGCAGATTATATTATAAATAGTATTTGCTCGACAGTTCTTAGGTTTTCTCTGCCTTCCACCAATTGTTGTTATCTAAGGCATATTTATTGCTTCCACTTTGCCCTTGTCCTTGTACCCGTGTTCGCGGAAAGCCTTCCGCCGCTTGCCATACAAATGTATGCATCTCCTCTTTATTCAGAATCCGTATCAGATCCTCCAAGGCTTCAAGGTCTCTAGCTCGTATCTCCTTCCGTCTGTACACCCTACTTCTGTCAACCTACTCCATCTTCAGCCTTTACCCCTTTCCTCTCCCCCCATTTTCTCACTTTCTTCGTGTTTTCATCCTCCCGGCTTGGCCGGCTTCATTACTTTCTTTACCCCTTTTCATTTCTTGGGATTATACCGTGGGTCACTGCCGGTCATTTCAAGTCCTTCCACGTTCGCCGTCGTCAACGGTTCTTTCCACGCGAGGATCAATTCGGTGTTTTGAGGATTCCTCTACTCGTAAGGATGAAATTTGTAACAGCTCGGCCACAGAAAATTCTTTGCGTTGAGCAAGGCGCTGTTTAGGTTTTCCCTGGCGTAAATTAATGACGGAAATAGATGCATATGTTTTTATTACCAATAAATACTTTGCGCTTGGTGAAAGTTATGAATCTGAGGCGAAGCAGCTGCTCTGCAATTCAACAGAAAACCGTCCGCAATTTCAAACGTTACAATTTATTCAATATCAAATTAATATTATTTTAAAGCATATTTTCGTGAAAATTTAATTTTCAGTTTCTTTGCATTTTATGCTATCCCTCAAGCTGAGAGTTAATAAGTGATAAAAAAATTTGTGTTAACTTAATTTTGTTTATTATTAACTAGACAAAAAAAGCGTTTTCCTTACACCATTATTGAATTTTGGTTCGTTTAAGGAATGCGTCGCTGACCGTAGAAATTTTAATGTTGAAATTAAATTTATAATTGCGTCTTTTCCGTTCTTTATTTTTACCGAAAATTTTTCGTAAATAATTTTTCTTCGTAATATACCAACAATAAGACCTCTCTTCTTTATCTTTTACTAAGTTTCTGGCCGGTGGATAAATTCAGTTTCCCTCGACAACGTGATTGTTTTGTCCCGGAGCATTTCCTAAGTGTTTGTTTCTGCTTTGTTTTTATCTCTTTCCTTTCTCTTCCAGCTCTTCTCTCCTCTTTTTCCCTCTTCTCCTCCACTTTCCTCCCTTTGCTCCACATCTTAGCTCCCTCTTCTCTTACGAAAGTGCCGCTGTACAGTCGCCGCTTCCCTCAGCTTCCTTTCTCGACTGCCCTCTCAATTCGCCCTTCCCTGCACAACAACCTCTCCACCCATCCCCGTCTTCTCTCCTCTCTCGACTGGTCATCTCGTTAGCGTCTCTTCTTTCCCTCGCACGCGCTTGTTGCCCGACTCCATTTATGCCTCTCTGTCTCCTTCCCTCGCGCCCTCTTCACAGTGTCTCCCCTCTTCCCAGTGGGTGTACAAATCATCGTTATTGTGTCCAAGCTGTGTGTACACCCTCACCTCTTCTCGCTCGCCAAACCTACAGATTCACCAACTCCCTCCCCACCCGTGCAGTCCACTTTCTAGGTATTGGGTGTTCCTATTTTCCTATTAGTGGTTCACCTCGCCCTTTTGCTTCGGTCACTACCGAGTTCCAAGCGACCGCCACGTGAGGAAATGTTAATTAATTCTTATTTGGAGTCCTTTACGGAAGCCATTGTTGGTTTTCCCTGATACAGCCCCCAGTTAATTCCTAGGTCGTCCTTTGCATTTTGACTTCAATATTAAATAAAAGAATTACTTTTATTTCATATCCCCGTGGAAGTAAAGAAAAGTTCATTACTCAGCATTTTTTTATTTTATACGTTTACTTATTCAGCTTCTAATCTTCACGATTTGCAGCGGTTAATATTGTATGACTTGATATTTTTATAATTATTATGACAACAGATAACAGTGCAGAATATGTGATTAAATTTTCAATATATTATAGGTTTTGCACACACTTCTTCCTTAAAATAAAAATGAATATGCTGCCGAAGGTATTGTGGTTCACGTGTTTAAGTTAGGTTAGAGATTCTCAGATGAGGCTCATATTTCTATCACCACTGATTTCATCAAAATTGGCTTTTTTTAAACACGGCATGTAATTTAGTTATGTCTACGACTAATATTTATGAGTGGGATATGCAATTCAAACCTCTTTGGCGAATTTTGAAGCGGTTGTTCCCCGTTTCTCGAAAAATCTATCTCGTAATACTCCTCGAAACTTCTTCTGATCCAATTCCTGCGAAATCTAATTGAATAAAATATGGGAGTATGTTATGGTATTTGGAGGAGGCGACTGACAGCTAAGGTCATTTGCGCCTTGAGGGAAGGGTAGATATGGTAGAGTAGAGTAGAATCCCTGCGTCGGCATTAACTAACCCTTGACGAATGGCGCCTAGGGGACCGCAGCTTAACGTCCCATCCGACGAACGGAGTGTTGCACTTTAAGCGTCCTCCACAAATCACTCAAGCAGGGATCGGATGACCTCTGAAAATTCTCTGCCACCGCTGGGATTTGAACCCTGACCCACTTGGCATGAAGCCAACACTCTAGCAACCGCACCAGACCTATCCCCAATGTGTAAGAATCATCTTAAGCTCTCACTCAATCTTATGGATTTCCTAACCGTGGGGTTGTTACCAGTTTCATATTAAACTTTTAAAGTTCGGATCATAACGGCAGTCGTTTTAATATCCTTCCAGTTTGATGATGAGGAAAACTCCCCACCCTTCATACGATTCCCAAGTTAATTCCTCTCCCCTTCTTTGGCGCTCTTCGCATGAGCAGCTCATACACGTGTATGACATTGAGAAAGATAAGGGGAAATATGTGGACGGCTCAAAGAGAGAGCAATGTCTCGTTATTTCCTTTTTTATTGCCTCGCCATGAATGATGGAATGGTACAGAGACTAGATAGAAAAGGGAAGTCATCGAGACGAGAAGATAAAGAAGAAGAAATACATATTTATACTCGCAGCCGGAAAGGTAAAGAGAGAAGGAACGTATTAGAGATTTCTTTTTTTGTGGAAGTCGGGGAAACCCGAAGCAGGAGATGGGGGTTAGAGTTGGTGTTTGTCTCGGATATGACTTACGCGGAAAGTTTTGGGCGATAGTGAAGTCAAGGGGGACAGGAGACTGGGGATCTGGGGGGTGAGTGGATAATTCTGTGGAAGCAAGAAGGGAGCAGGGGGAGCCGAAAGTAAAAGGGGGGATGTGTCAAACATTGGTTTTTCTGTGGAGCGAGATGGTGCGTGAGTCCGGAAACCATCTGAAGGGCACGCTCTCCGGAATGAGTTTCTCGTGAAGGAGGGAAAAATAATGCTAATAAAAAAAATGAAGCAATGAAGTGTCGGCAAGAGCTCATGACTCTTTTAATTTTATTGCTGGTTGGAGTTGGCGTTTGGGGACACGATTCTGTGTGCAGAGAAACAGTAAGTACATTTACCTAATGGTCCCACTGCGCCACTCATTACCTTCGGCCGCCCTAAATGAATCTCCGCGTTTAGCTATTTACCTTTTCGAATATATTTATTACGTCATTTTTAACGCTTATTTCCTCTGATTATGGTGATAAAAGAAATTATAAGTTTTTTTTGTTCCTAGAGGTAATAAACTGTCATGTAAAAAGCTAACTTTCTTGGTAATGGGATTTTTTGTTCCCTGAACCTCATAGCACTTGCTGAGTCCCTCTTCTATTATAAAGGATGGTGTGAGACGCACATGTGACAAAAAGCCGAGATTTTCCAATGCATAGAGGAATATGGATCCAAGTGGCTTTCTTGGGAGCTTAGTTAGCATTTGGAAAAACTTTATTTAGTGTTATATCCCACTTGTTTCTCTCGTAATCATTTCGAAAAGTTATTCTGATGAGAAAAGTAGGTCTAAAATATGAGTAAATCAAGAGTTTTAAATTCCTTTCTGTTTATTTGAATTACATCAACTCATTATATTTATTAGGGGGCACAGAAATGTTGCTTTAAACTAAATAAGACGGAAGTAAATATCCGTCCGATTCCGAGGTGATGGTAGGAAACTCGCCGAAAGAGCGATTACCATGAATCTTAATAATTTTCGATGGCATTTTCTGAAAACAACTACTTAATAACAAGTCTTGGAGTCGTTTCCGTTCATGCAATAATTTAATGATGATTTTCTGAGCGATATATTTTCATCTTGCCTGTCTCGAAAAAAATGGAGCAAGATTATTTCTTATCGATGTTATCGGCAAACCTTTTTCACAAATCGGATTTTCTTTTCCAAAGATAGAATGTTCTCCTTTATCACTCACCTTTTTCAGTTTCTCCCTCAATCCCATGTCCACCGGCTTAGCCCTACCTTGAAGGTCCCAAAGAAATGGCGGTCGAGTTAGGGGCTTTGGATAGATATAAGACTTAAAGATTTGGGGGAAGAAGGGGATGACGTGAAGAAGGTGGCGCAGTGTGCGAATGCGAGGGGATCGGAGCGCCGCCGCCGACACCTTTGTTAGCCGTGTGAGTGGAACAAAAGAGCGTTGTAAGGGACAAGGGTGGGCGTGGAGGGACGATATGTGTGTGTGGATAAGGGTCAGGTGGGTAGACTGCGTTTGGAGCAGGTGTAACTCGGTGAACCTGCCAAGATTCGCTGGCTATCCGGAAAAGTAGAATGAAGAGATGATGTTTTTTCCCTTCGGTTCTTTTTGGTGCTGGTCCCATCACTTTTTCCCTATAGGCGCATGTTGTTGCATTGCAAACTGATTAGTGGATTTGTTTCTTGAAGTGCGCAAAACGCAGCTTCGTCATTTTTGCTTATGGCTGGTGGATGTAATTAATATCCTTTCGGAGGTACTGAGCCTTCAGTAAAGTTTTAGATAAGTTCTTTTTCAATTTACCTTCCCCAGTTGTGATCAATGTATCTCATAATACCTTTATCACGAATGCAACTATCCAGTTATTACCTCATTCGCTGGTATTTCCTTGAATATTCTTGGTCTAGGAAAGGTCAGACTCCATAAATTCCTCTCTATGTGCCCCAGTGGCATAAGATATATGCATATAATCAGCGCTCTCTATGATTGAGAAACCTTAAAATTACCTGCCCATTTGATATATTCTTTAAATTTGCTCTGTCAACCCCTTAAAAGAAGCCCAATATTTCCGTCCCATCATTTTTCCCGTCACCCCACACACTATGTATAAGTGGTTTGAAACATTTCTTTCACATTTACTTTCTTAGAATAACCTTCACCAGTTTCGTATTTTATCCACCCTACAATTTTTCATAGAGGAATATTCCTGGACGAGTTTCCATTTTAGCAAACTTTCATGACCAAATCGTGTAAAGTAACAAAGCTTTTGACTACATTAAAAACATATGTTCTTTTGGTGAAGAATTTCATTGATGATGATATTTGGTTTAATGAAGTCTCTATCGTGTTATATCCTGAATGAATTCGTGTCGGCCTGAAATTGTACTTCATCATCTCATTTTACCTCTTAATTAATTTTCATCCCAGTTTATAGTGCTGTGGACCGTTAAAGCTTGCTAATATGAATAACGTTGATGTGACGCAAAACAAATCCTGCATCAAAATTTAAACCTGCTTAATATTCTCATGGAATTATCACATTTGGTGGAAAGGATATTCTATCTGCTATGATAGAATCGATCTCATAGTTCATTAAGAGTTTAATTTGAATAGCAGATTGAAAATGCTTTCATTTAATGAGATCAACGCAATAGATTTTTTTCTCGTTTGAAATTTGCATGAGAATGAAAACAATTTTAAGGCTATTAGTTTTGATAAATATGTTTAGATAGGTGGTCATCCGTGAACATGTTCATAAAGCGTGACAGTTTGCAATTTGTAATCCAGATTTTTTTTCAAAAAACACTAATGAAATGATATTGCGATTGTGTGAACCAATTAGCTGGGACTCCAGCGTCCGTTAGTTGTTTCATCACCATTGCCGTCATCGTATATTTGATAGTCTCTATTGCCGTGTATTCATTAATATCTCGGCCTTGCGAGAGAGAATATATAAAAATATGGGCTGAAAAATCTAACATGTACGTTGTAAGTGTGTTATCGCTCTTATAAGTAAATTATGAATTCAATTTTTTGCGTATTGTTTTTCATTTTGGGGGTGTTTACAAAAATCCTAATTTACCGCCATATGTAAAGCTTTGATTCACAGCACGTTTCGTTGCGGTTTCTGTTTACATTAAATTTTCCGGAGTAGTAGTGAATTTAACTATCATATGCAACTTGCGTCATTCTTGACAGGAATTTTCGTTTTGAAGATTCAACGCTCATGTATTAGGTTGTGGATCTCAAACTTCGTTGTTTTTATTCATCCGCTTCTTCATTTCTCGTCAATACCTGTGTCATATTGACTCATTTGTAGCCGCGAACGCCGTCGTTCCTTGAGTTCGTTTGGATCGGCGCCAATATTCCAATGATAGCATGGTTCTTAAAGTGAATATTAGGGAATCATCAATTATTTTTAGTTGTGTATCCTAATTTTATTTTGTTCTTTATGCATATGTACGTAAACCATGAGTTTATCCAAATTATTAGCTTTGAGAAAAATCACCAAAAATAACTTTCATGCGATGCATATTTTTTTCATGCCTATTTTTACGCAGTAACGTCTTCCTTACCATAAGTTTGACAATTTCAATCCCGTTTTATTTGTCGTTTACCTTAGCGTTTATAATTTCGTCGTGTGCATTCGAGAACCGAATTGTGGTTCACCGAAAATCCCCACTTTTGAAGTGCTCAGATTTTCGCGTGACTTCGCTTTAGCACTCCATCGGCATGTTGCTTGCCAACCTTGATGGTTTATTTATTTTTTTATCCCCTTCCAGAACGCTTTACTAGATTTATATCCCGTCTCGAACAAACATAGCGGATGCCAAATGGCTGCCGCTTCGAGTTGGCTTGGCGCCGAACATATTCACGCGGCGGGTGAGAGAAGGGAGACGAGTAGGCGATGCAAAGAGGGAGGGGGAGACGGTGGATCATAACAACTGGGTCCACCTTTTCAGCCCTCTCTGCCCTCCAAGTCGGCCATAAGTCACAGCGCCGTGAATTTATATCAGGAGAATATTTCATATCCAAGTCAATTGGTACCTGCAACCGGATTCTAGTGCAGATTTTATAATTTTCACGTTCATCTCTGACCCGAGTCACCGAGGTTGTGATTAAATAGAAATCATGGTCATTTTTGTCATGAAGATAGGAGTGGTAGACAATTGGTGAAGCTAAGAGCATGAATGATATTGTTTTTTTTTCTCTTCTAAATAAGATGTTTATTAATTGTTTAATGCGTACGAAATACGTAGAAAAATTATGCATTTTTCCCATACGGCAATATAAATATGGTTTTCAGCAAGGTGCTAAAGGTATACGAAAAGTGATTAAGCAGTAAGACACTTTATCTATCTAATGGGCCAAAAAACAAAGACAAAGAAACACCAAAATTACCATTTATTCTAATGAACGATACTTGAGTTTCGTGAATTATATTTTTTCCTTCCGAGTTTACTGTTGGCTCATAATCTGAGTATTATTATTCATTGAATGCCTAAAGCATTGGCAGTTTCTGCAATTTGCAATAATTCTTCGATTTTAAGATATTTTTTCGCTATTTTATTAACAAGCATAACAATAGATTTGTGAATTCCACAGAATTGACCCTCTCAGTATGCTACTTTTGACCCAGAGCAAGAAATTTTAATGTTCTCTCTCCTATTTTGTAGCAATGAACTTCCCAATGCATTCATCAAGATAGACATTACTACTTGTCTGTGGGTTCCAGTTACAAATGACTATCTGTAGCTTTCTAGCAATTACATATAGTGAAACCACTTGTCAATAGATAATGATTTCTTTGAGTTACTACATTTGCCAGATTGTTTCCATGTAGAATGCTTTTCAAATTGTCTCCTACGAATGGATTAGCGTTTCGAATTGTACCCTTCTGCTGCAGATAACTCACATGCAATTATTTTTCGAATCATACATCGTACCTCGGCTTTCATTCTCACCTTGCTCTAATCACCAATTATCAGGTGTGACAGCGTGAATCTATTTTCAATTTTTGCTCTGACAATAGTTTACTGTGCACTTTAAGCTCTCTGACGAGAGTTGACCCCTACGCACCTGTACCGCAACGCTCCTGTCAAATCTTTAAATGATTCCCAATGGCGGATGAGGCTAGTTGATGAGAATCGTTTTGTTCGACTCTAGAAAATTATTCACGTAGGAAATTGACTTGACTTATCTGTTTCCTGCCCGGTGAAGAAGGAGGCAAATGCTTATTGTTTTAGGGCAGGGACTGATTGAAACAATTTAAAGCTTCGGAATGAAATACGGAACATAAATATTGCTGTTGGCGGAGCTCCAGTGACGCGGGGTGAACCTCCCTTTGTTCATTTTTTTGCTCAACCACCGATGGAAATGAAGTATCTCCGGCCCCTTAAGTACGCAATATCGCATGTGCTCGCGGAGAAATCTTTATTTTCCTAATGGCCTCCTTGTAATCGTCTTTTGCTGTCAAATTACCTCATCCTGCGTGATTCATATATTCAAAAATAGGTGATTTATTCAACTGCTGCACGTAAGTTACGTTCGCTGCATTTGGCATGGAAACTTAAAAGCAGGCTAGTCATTCCTTTTAGCTTTTGTCATGTGAAGCTGCTCCAGTAGTCATTCGCCCTTTTTTCAGTAATTGTTTTCGTAACGCATTGAATGGTCAACCTAGTGTTCTTCAGTAGGTGAATGCATTGTTTGAGCTTTTTTCCCTTTTTGAAGGGAATTTATTTTCATCATATAGTTATAGCTACGATAAATTAATTAATAGCTAATTTTATGTTTCATCTACCTAACAACGCGGGAGTTTTGCAGGATCAATAGTGACCGTTTAGTGTCATATTATTTCTTAATTAAACTTACCTAGAGATTAATTGGCCTTCGTGCCTTTTATTACAAAAACACGTTTTATGAAGAAATAACTCCGTAAGACAACGCTCGTTGTCAGCAAGCATATTTTCAAATATATTTGGAATATTATCTAATATTCTCGTTCAAATAATGAGAAAATTCACCGCATGCTCCATGTGAGACCTATTCTCTCTCAACAGTTTATCCACAGCCTTAAAGGAGCACAGGTATGAAGCAATTGTTAACCTTGGGAATGGCTTATTCTTCGGAAGGTGTGCGAACCCACCTGGTGTTGCGATGTTAGCTTTTCTCAATTTTAATGCATTTATACGTTTCTATAGCGCATTTTTTGTAATCAGCTGTAAATTAATTAAAACTTAGTGTTTGATCGCGATAAAATCTAATGTAACGCTACTAGACGAAATAATTTCTTTTTGGTTTTGGAACTTGGGGGGGGGGGGCAGAAGTAGGGGAGTAGAAGGTACGTTTTCTCCCGAAAATATGACCCCAGACACTAGCGTCGAGGAAAATATCGCAAGCCATCATCAATCAATTCGTATCTTAGCGCAAACCATTTCGTAGAAAAGTCGAGCTACTAACTCCTTCCCAGGTTCCATGACGCCCTCTTTGCACCTTCTACCGATTCCCCACCTCTCTACGCGGCCAATATAATCTCTCTCTCTCTCTCTGCGTTTCCCTGCATTCCGCTCTCCCTTCTCGTGCGAGAATCATTCCGACCGTATTCCCAGCCCGTTTCGAGGCCCGCGGCGCGCCAAACAGAGCGTTAACTCCGGCCGTTGAGCGCCCCGGTGCAGCCCGTCGGTGCACCCACCGGTACAAAATGAGGATTTGGCTCCCACTACTCATACACACTCCCTATCTCTCCTTCCTAATCCCGCTCAACCCTGATTCCTCGATGTCATTCACGGTCGTGTGAATGAGCAAAAGGCATCGAAGAAAAATTTATATTACTAAACTTTTTTGGCTTTTAGAAAGTGTCTCCAGGTTTTTCAGTGGCGCGGTCATGTCGCGTCGTCGTTTGCGCCTACACTTCGATGTCCGACTAACATCACGTCTTCACCGGTTTTAATTGACAGTTGTCCCGCGAGTTGGGGTTATAGAATCTCGGTAAAATAATGGCTGGATCGTGCCAAGCGAAATTATTATCCTATTAGTTGCAAACACTAATATACTGTGTTTATAAAAATAAATATCGCTATGTAGTGCGAAACAAGGTTTTTCGATATTTTTTCTTCTAAACATGTTTCCTCTCCTTTCCCATTTTTATTCTTTCCGACCAAGGTTATAACATGAAACCAGGAGGGCTTTGTTTGATGTGAAAAATTGTATTTAAGGACCTCTTCTAATTTTTTGTTGATATACTACCGCCCATACGCAACACACTGCGAAATAAAAAATGAGTACCACATTTTAGCCAGCGTGCAATACCTACGTTTACCTCGGTCGAATCATCACCTGAGTACCCTATTGCACTGATTGCGATCGCCAATACTTTTCGACTCGCTCCCCATCCACACATGGCTACCGCTCCCTTCGGTGACATCCACTCCCTCCCCTCACATAGGGCTTCCCTTCCACTGCACCCCTGCACCATCAGAGCGCGGGTCGCCCCTGCCGCGCCGGCGGAGAGAGCAGTTGCATCAGCGTGAAGAGATTGGGAGCGACGAGGCGGAAGCTGCGGTTTGTATGCCACTGGGATCGTGCTGCCGTCGCGTCGCCCGGGTCGACGAGGGGGTTCGGTGGTTCGGATGCTGGCTCCCGGGGAGGATGGATGGGGCTTCCGGTATAGCAGTCGACGGCAGGGCGGGGGGAGTGAGACTGCGCAGGGAGAGGGAGAGACAAGGGAGTTCGGCTTTGGGTGATTCCGGGGTGTGGCTGATTCTTAAGAGAAGCTGAGGCTATGGATCGACTGGAATGAAGGAGACAGGTGCGAAAATTTTCGGTCTTTTAGTAGTTCAGAGGAATCTGTGTTACTGCGAATTATTATCAGTTATAAATTATTTTGCTCCTATTTTCGGGAATTCCTCTGACCAAAAAATATATTATGCACACGAAGAATGAAATTCACCATGATTCTTAAGGGAAGCTGGGGATATGGATCGGATGGATTGAAGAAGGCTGGTGCGAAGATCTTAGCCTTTGAGTATGTGGCAGAAGATTCTGTGCTCCTCCGATTATGAATTATAAATCATTTTTTTATATTAGGGAATACTCTTTAAACCTTAATCCTTAATACTATTTTAGGGAATACTCTTTAAACCAACCAAACTAAAATCATATACAATGTGGATGAATTTCCATGAAAAAATCAATTGGCAGACCCGGCACCCGATCCCTGATATCCCGATTGCTTCTCAGGTACGCTATCAGTTTCATCACGAAGCCATCTTAATCCTAGGCGAGTCTCGGAGTGAGTTTACCGAACGAGTTGTTGACGTCTCAAGTCCGCATTGTGGCACAGGAGTCGGAGGTCGTGCCTACTATCGGAGAAATAAACCCTTACTACTTACAATTAGTCGCTGTGCAGCGACGAATGCTTCCCGGCTAAGCCAATTGATTTTTTCATGACGAATGTCATCCTTGGTGTGTGTAACTATGCACCCGTGCGTTTGATTGCGTACAAAGTTACTTGTTTGTTGCAGTGCTTTGGAAATATATCCTGTCTAAAGTTCTACCCTGCTACCGGTCGAGCTATCAATATCGAATGTAAATAACTGATTTTCAAGATTTTATTTTCAATAAACCGGGTGTATTATTTAATTTAATTCCTAATTTTATTTGTTGCAAATCTCGATTTCCTTCAACGCAGTTGACAATCACATGTTCTATCATCCGCTGAGAGTTTGAAATTAATCACGCATAGATGCTAGCCAATCCGTAGGCGTAAGCATTTCAAAACTAACCTTTGTGAATGGTACAACGTCAATGCATAATTTATGGTCTAAAACAAGATGGATCCGGTACATGTCACTGTGTTTGGCGTGGCGCTAACGCAGACAATGATCTTTGCACCACACCTATCTGTATTGTGTATTCAATGAGAATCGCGCGAAGGTGAGAAGGCGAAGAAGCTTGTTGTTGGCTGCTGCGGTATGGAGGTTTAAAAATGGGTGTAGAATAAAAGTGGAGGAGTTGTTCGAGGTTTAAGGAAAGGAAGGAACATCCCGCTGGGAAGCTGTAAAAGGAAGACGATGGAGAGTATCAGTGAATCGGAAGGAGAGGAAGGGTGTGTTGGGGAAGTGGGGAGGGAAAAGGACGTGAGGGTGTGAGCCGCCCCGCGGTGGGGTGTCTTACCCTGGGTGCGTATGTATGTGTATGGATTAAGGGGGTTGGCGATTGATATATGCTCGTGGATGAGGAGGTGCAGAGGTCGGACAATGATAACGAGCTGTGCTGAGAAGGTCACGTTTAGTAAACCAGTCAGCAGAACCCAGTCGCATATATAGATTATGTTTTGGGAGGGTACATAAATTGGCTTATAAATTGTGATATTTGTGATTGGTAATATTATTATTCAATCAATTTTTAGCTTTTTTGTTTTGCTTTATTGATTTAATTTATTCTAATAATAGCTATAATGAGATAGGTACGTATGCACGATATATTTATAAGTATACAGGTAGTTGTATAGGCCCATAGTCTAATAGATTTCAGAGTACCTACAGAGTGAAATACGAAAAATATTTGATGGAATGATTGGCTTGATTTATAACGCTTTTTAATGTTACAGGCATTTTATGTAAAACAATTGAAAGTGATCAGTAAAATTTTTTGTTATAAAATTTTTAATTAGAACACAGCATGATATTTCATATTTACAAAGAATGCGACAATTACAAAATTAGGGATTTACGATAGTACTTGTAGATGGAGAGAAAGTACTGCGATAGCTTTAAGTTGCGGGTATATGCAGGTTAAATGTTAAAAAATATCCTCTGTTCGGGTGAGACCAACGCCTCTTTCCGCCCATATTCACATCCCTGTAATGTCTAGCTAATGAATATCAATCCGTGGGAATGGAAAAACGATTGCAGATATTTTCATGCATTGAAGTATTTGCCCTGCCTATTATTATTAATTGATTCATGTTAATGATTTATTTATTTAATTTAACGCTAAATTGTTTTTGGTATTGTTTATGAATGGGTTGTTAATAAAGAAGGGGACGATTGCTGTATTGTTGGATTGAGAGAATAAAAAGGAGAGTCCTATGCTACAGACATGGACACGAATCCAAATTTTCAAATTTCCTACGAATCGTACGTTGAGAAAGTACCAAATCGTACTTTATTGAAAGCTGTGCTTAAACTCTTGACGCTGTCTCCGTTTTATTCTTTATCCTAAAATTAATTCAATGGAAACGTGATTATTTTCTGTTATTCTGTCACCGGAGTTGAAGGAAAAAATATGCATGGATGGGATAACAAGAGGAAGCGAAAAATAGGACGAATTGTATGAAAGTGGGGAGAGCAAGCAGAAGGGGGGATGAGAGGAAAGAATGGGAGGATGAAGGGAGTAGGCACAGAGCAGGGAGGGAGAAAAAGGGGGTAAGAATCATGTTTGGTGAGCCGTGAAGACTCTAACTTATTAGTTTCCCTCCCTGCCTTCCCCCTCGGTCTTCCCTCGTTACTCCCCCATTCTTCTCCTCCCTTCTCTTCGCTTCTCCCTTGCCACCTCCAGTCTTCACCGCTGTCCTCTTTTGCTCCCTCCTCTTATTCCCACATACATCACTGCCTCCTTCTGTTTCCCCTCCACCCTCCTCCCTACTTCCCTCTCTCTCCTTTTGAGTTATTTTCAACCTCGCCGTCATTTCCCGATATTCCTTCCTCGTTCTCCCTCGCTTCTCACCCCCCATGATTCTTTCTTTCCCATTTCAACTTTTTCTTCTCTTCTATTTCCCCTCTCTCTCACTCTCAGTTCTTCCCTGTCCCTTCCTCTTTCTCTCTCTTTATGATTCCCTTGCTTCTCTTTGGCCTAGGCCTTCGTAATGCTCTACATGTCGCCCCGTATCATTGATTTCTTGTCACTCTTCTCACCTCATTCGCGCTCGGTGGTGGTGGTTTGGGCAGTCCCCAAGGCAGGAGTTCCCTTCCAGTTTCACTACTCCGAGAGATTTTCTTTTTGCTTCCTTGCGTATTAAATTGTTGATCACTAACAAATTAAATAATTCCTGGATTTCTTAAGGAATAGGTTGCCTGCAAAAAATCAATTTGTTTAATACATTCGATAAAGGTTTTCATCGTCTGTTTTGAAGCAGTGTAAACTGTAAATGCTCAGTGTAAACCGTTGGTCGACTTTTTACTGTGATATGACAAAAGAATGGATAAACTGGAACTAGTCAGGCAGTTAAATTTTATTTCAAATGATTGATGTGATACTGTATTATGAAACAGTTGAAGTTATTTGTATAAAAGTCGTATTGTCTTTTACCCTTTTTCTCATAGACTACTATTTCTGTTGAAGTAGACGAGTATGACATTTTTTGTTACTCTAGTTGAACGTTCATGTACTTTTCCTGAATAATGATTAAGACCCTTCCTTATATCTGGTTCATTGTTGTGTTTCTACTATAATCAAAGTTCCCACTTGATCTTGTGACACTAAGTAACTGCATTTTCTGTGCGATGGGAATGTTTACCGCAATTCTGATCTAAGTGAGGGTCATATGTGCATAGCATTTTTTATTTAGTGTATTTCCCGTTGTATAGGTCTAAAAACTTGGGCCCAGAATGTGTATTCATTTGAGGATAGATTCATTACTTCATTCCTATTTTTACCCTCGTGATGTCAGCTCACGGTCCCTCTAAAACCTCACCTCCCTGTAAAACTGTCCATAGTTTTAGTACCCTGAATGGTAGCCAAATCGAATGATTAAAACGGAAAAGTATAGGCGTCTTTTTTATTTAATTTTCTGAACATTGGGGAGGAATCTAAGCTGTCGCACTTGGGGGGTGAATGCGGGGAAACCAGCTCTGTAATTAGTTTCATGTGACAAGCGAAAACCGTCGAAAATGGAGGGAAGTTAATTGCAAGCGGAAGCATCAAGGTAGCAGTCGTTTTGGGGGTGAGAAAGCGAGGATCGGGCGCATCGAGACGCCAGATAATTAAAAACCACCCCTAGTATTCCTTTCGCTCCCCTTGAATTTCGAGAATCGGACACGTGTTATCGTAGCTGGAATTTACTGATGATTTGTTTGCAGATCGATTCCTCGATAGCGTGAAATTTATTTTTCTCTAGTGAAGTGATAAAAAGTGTTCCACTTCACCCCTCATGAGGGTGCATTGAAGAGTAAGCGTCTATGTTGCAGAATAACGTTTATAAGCGCATTTTGACATAAAAGGAAAATTTGAAGGACGTATATTTGAGTGAAAATCTATTCGTATTTTGAGAACTGCTCGGAAAAATGTTTCTTTTTTCCCTTCTTTGTATACATGTTTCCGAAAATTAAGCTTGTTACGCTATTTGTAAGCTATATGTGTGTGAAATTTATAAACTATGCTTCACTGTTTATCTGGACACGATTTCTTAAAAAAAAAGGTAATTTCGGACGCTCACAATATTCTAAGGTTAATATTTTCTTCGCTCTGAGAACCTTTACCAGAATAATCATTTGTATTCATTCTTCTATGAATAAGTGCCTTAATTTCATGAATCATAAAAATGCTTGTAATACTGCCAGAGATCTAAACGATTGTCAAATGATTGCTAGTGAAACATCAGAATCCAGCGTTATATCGTCTATCCAGATCGAATTGAATTGAACTGAGGCTGTGCTTGCCCTTCATGAAAAAGATAAGTATCAAAAACTCTAAATCAATTTATCACTGGAACCTTCCTCTAGCTGTGTAAAAAACATTGATTAACCAGTCGACTTAGGCCTCAATAAATCGTTACTATGCAGCTATGCATTGTGAACTGGAAAGCGAGGAGTTGCATTGGACTTAAATGGTGGAAATGACTATCCATTCTTTCAATTAGGTAGCAATTTACACCGGCAAAATGGTCACACCTTAAAATCAAATGAATTCTTTCGCTTTCTGCCAACCCAAAAAATTGAACAAAAAGAATGGTTACAACGAATTATTATCTTCGGTTTAATAGGCCAATAGAAAGAGAGATGCCATCATTCGTTATCTTCAAAATTATCCCTCCCATGCGTTCTTTAATGGGTCCATATAGTAGATGAAGAGCGGAGTGAAGTGGAAATCTTATTTTTTCAAACTATTATTTATTTTCAATTCTTCGCGGCGACCTAAAGGGATAAAGGGAGTAGCAGGAGGTTTGAGGTCGCTCCAGTAATTTTCGTGAGCATTTCAAGTCACACCTCATTTGAGATAGACGTTTTATCCCTGAAATGAAATACAGCGTCCGGCGGCAATTGGCCCTTCTCAGAGGGGGCTGGCAACTCGCGTTACTTTAACCACTGCCCTCCAAATTCGTCCAGCTGGTTGGGCGAAAGGCTGCCTGGTCAGAAAGTGAGGAAAAGCTAGTAAAGGGGAGTCCAGAGGTATTAGTGGGGTAGAAGCTAAAGGATTAGTTTACGAGTCCAATGACTTCCAAACTCTGCGACTGTGCCAAAAGCAAATGTCCAAACCGAAGGTTATCCTTAATTAATACACCTAAACTTTTTCCTTTGTCATTTAATATCCCGAGAAAAAATATTTCTAATCATAGTTTTGTGTATACCAGGTATAGGCACATACTTTGGCAGATAATATTAATGCCTTTGAGAAAATGATTTGCTTTCAGTGCAGTACAATAGGTTGAATTTAAATATGGCGTTCATTATGCACCCATTTGTTTTTTTTTTTACTTAAAATTGTACTTATTATAAAATTATACACAGCGAACAGCATCAGTGTTTATAGCCATGTTGAATCAAGACTTAAAAATGACTTGATTTTTTGTAATTTTCATGCAAAATATTATTGATTTTGACTACGTTTCCCGTATTAGTATTATGGTGCATAATAATGTTACATGAACTAGAGTGAGAAATCAAATCGTCAAGGTGAGGTGGTCTCCATGTATCTCCTGTTTCCACCTCATTCTTGCTCCAGGCACATGACCAGTAATCCTCCGCTCCAATATGTTTCTACCTTTGAGAGTAAAAATAAGCTCCGGGAAGTGGAAAGCCCTACTACCTCATCGTGTCCGAAGCACACCCTTTTTAAAAAGCCTTGTTCTTGTAGGAACCATGCATTGCCGTTTAAGTCCGCCCGGTGAACTTTTCTTCCCCGCTCGCCCTCCGAACCGTAAACCGTCCGACCTCACCCGCAGATAGCTGCGGTGGCACGGCCCGTAATTATATCGGACCCCGGGCAGGAATTCTCGGGAGATAATTTGTACTGGAGGTTGGGTTGGCGGTCGCAGTTCTTCTGGTGACGAAGTGAAAGGTGAGCAGGAGATACGAGGGTGGAAAATGTATTAGTGGGCGAGATATAAGAAAGGGGGTTGGCCGGATTGAAGGTGAGGGTAGAAGTGTATGAGGGAGATGAGTTAGGCTCCTGGGCTGGAAAGGAAACGCGCAAGAGTGATAACGCATGGTTCGCTCCCTCTCGGGGTGCCTCAGTGTCTCAACCAAAGCAGAGCTAAGATGGAGGATGAGAAAGAATGGGGCGAGCAGTTGAAATGGCAAAAGAAACAGGGAGAAAGGGAGGGAAGGATTTTAAGGGATAAAAGAGTTACGGAAGGAAAGGATAGAGGGCATTCAAGGGACCTTTTCCAATTCCTTTTCTTCCCATGACATAACTTAATCCATATCTCTTTTTACTTAGTTTATTTTCTTTCGGGTTGGCGCATGGAGCTGTGAGTTGCTTACCCAGCGCCAAAGAGAAAATTATATCCCTTCAATTATTTCGTTCAGCTGCGAGAGGAAAAGACGGAATTTAAACATGAAATTCATGTAGGAGTATTTTTATCAGAGCGGCTCGAATTTGGCTGGTGCTAAGATCAAGGTGCTGAAATCGTTTATCATTCCAATTTTATTAATTACTTAATGTGTAATTCCTTAAGTATTTTACTTTTTATTTTATTCGATATTTAGGCGGCATTTTGAGGGTACGGGCAATATACTAATTTGTAATATATGCTAATGTGCATTTCTTGGGCAATTTAACAATCGTCACCTTAAAAAGCACACTCATGCCCATTGTTATTTTTTCTCGTTTACAATTATCTACGTGTATACAAATTACGTAGCTATTTATAGATTCTCGCCAAAAGTTTCTTCATTGAGATGTTGGCCCTACATCTGCTCACTCACCAACCCTTCCGCGGCTGCAGTCAAAACACGAGCAATAATTAAAATTATTTCCACATAGTACAGAAATAGTGTTCCTATTCTAGCATCATACGTCCTTCAGTAATTTTTTCTTCCGAGCCCCAGCAACGATGGTCGAGCAGTAAAACCTCCGCTACCTCCCTCCTTCCTGTAAGTATCCATATTAAACACATTACAGCCTCGAACACGCATGCCTGCATCCATGAGACTCAAAAGGAGCTTCAGAGCAATTGTGGAGCAATCCAACAAATGGTACTTTCATATGCACCCCGAATGCTATTTAATGAAACGGACGCGAGAAGGTATCGTTTTTACTCCTTTTAAAAAATGTAATCCCATTTAAGATTCCAGAGAGTGCCGACCTTTTCCCACGTTGGCCCGCATGAAAAAAAATATGCGCGATTCAGCAGACGGCAGAGGTCTGACGTCCAGCAGATGAAATAACCCATAATCCGTCTGAAACTCGTATATTTTTCACCATTTTTTTCGTCTGAGTGCAGAGGAGAGAGAGTTCCTACAAAGGAAAGGCTGCCTAATTTTCGCGGACGGGAACATTAAAGAAGAAACGATGGGGATTTTCGTTTTTTTTTTATAATGCGGGAAGCGGCTGTAATTAGAAAAAAGCACGCATACCGCGAGTTTCTCGTCCGGTTACCTCTGCCACGCATCATCTTTTTTCAGCCATCTTTTTTTATTCCCTCGATATCTTTTCTCTGGTTCTATCCCATTTTTTACCATTCTCCGTTCATCCCCTTCGAAGGAGAAGAAGGAGGAGGAATAGACCGAAGGAATGTATATAATAAAAAAGGCAGTGAGAACGAAGAAGTGGGAATAAGAATGGAAATTAAAAACCTACTTAGTTGAAACAGAGACCCCCGACGTCAAGGGGGCTTACCCCTCAACCCTTCATTAAGAGAAAATTGAAATTAATTACACACACCCCGCGTCGCCCGTAGTTTCTTTCTTCTCTCGCCCCTCTTCCCCCCTCTTCCCCCCTCTCTTGTTCACCCCTCGCCATGTTACCTCCTATATAGCCACCATAAAAACTCCTCCCTCGTTTTCTGTCTCTATACAAGGCCCAGCGAAGCCATTCCAGACGCCCATCGTTCCCCATCCCCTCTCGCAATTCGACAGCGCAACCAACCCAAACAAGGCAGATGCACCAAACCTTGCATCGACCCTATATTCTACTGACCATACATTCTATGAACTTTTAACGTCCAAAGCCGAAAAAATTTATTCCGAATTTTTTACAAACGCCGATATGAGGTGTACCGATAGGAGATATGAGGAGTTGGGGGATGGTGTGGAAACAATATTTTTAATGAAATGTGTGTAGTTCGATTGATATGTAGTTAAATTTGAATCGTTTGTGTGGCTATACGAGTTTTGTTTGGAAAAAAACGGGATTGTTTTAAATTTTGCGAGTTTGGAGAATCCAATAGTTATTTTTTTTACCATGTTGGTATGCATGCCACAGAAAAGTGATAACATTTTCAGCTGTATTCGATGTTTACTTTTCCTATAGCAGCTGCTAATGTAAGACGTGCTTTTATGAGCTCGGCGATATTCGTTTACTAAAAGAAATGGATCAAAGAATGGCTGTAAAGCAAAAAATGTTAAGCAACGAAACTGTGAAAATATGTCTGAAATATAAACGAAGGCCTATGGTGAATCTGATTGGGATAAAACGAAAATTTGCGAGTCGTATAAGTGCTTCCAAGGTGACCATGAGGATGACGAACCAGAACGTAAACAACCGATGAAAACGTGGAAAAATTGAAAGAAATTGTAATGGAAATCTAATCTAATGAATATCTAATCTTTCTTATCTTAATCTAGGGGTCTTTCTTGAAGACGACAACGTGAATGTAAGCAAATAAATAAATATTTTTTTATAAACTGAAATTCCTGTCATTTTTGAACACACCTAGTATTTTACACACATTTCTATAATTTAACGAAACCGAAATTAATTGATCAATCTCACGTTTATAGTTCCTCATTGAAATTTTCATGAATATCATGGTGGATATATGGCCAATTAGCGTTTATTTCTACCGTTTCTCGTTGTTTTATGTTATTCGGAGAAAATCTGGATCTGTATGCTCAGATCATTAATTATGCGTGCGATCCATCACATCCTCCGGCCATTAGAAGTTTTCTTCATTCAAGGCCTCGTATCTTCTGCTCGCGGGCTGCGTTGACCCGAATCTGGATTAATTAACGGATGCCGTATTGGGAACTGTTTATGTTTACGAGTTAGCCCGCTTAATAATGCATCGAGAAAATGAGTATGAAGGGTAAACTAAACTCGTGGTCTTAATTAGACGGACGCCCGTTGATTGTTTGGAATTCCTCCGTGTACACTTCTCCCTTCGAATATTTCCTCCGGTAATCAAAACTTGTTTACCATTTCCATATCCGTCGTAGTCTTTAATGACGTGGGTTGCTTAGGAAATCACTTAAGTCGTTTCCCTTATGTTGGTTCTCTTTTCCGCTCTGTTCAATGTGGGGGCGTTGCATTTGCCCTCCCACAAATAAAATGCCTTGTCTACCCTAGAAGACCCTGTAGAACACCCACCTTGAGCGCTATCTTTCCTACCACTCGAGTACTGGTACTTATTTAATACAACTTATTTCGTAGTAAACAGATTCCAGCAAAAGCTCTTTCGGTGCATCCAATATTATATAATAGAATTAAAAAATAGAGTTATTACGAAGGCTTTTATTATTATTATTTCGTCTTATTTTCTCAAGCGAATTTAGGACATTGTTGTCCTCTCTTCCAATTAACTTGATGGACAATCACAAACATCCATGCCCTGGATGGTGATCAATCCACCCAGGCGGGATTCGAACCCGCGACCTCTAGGTTAGCAGCCGGGGACTTTACCCCGACGCCACCGAGGCCGGTTTCGATAATCTGTTAATAATCCGTTTGATTGGTCTGTTTAAAATTCCTGTGCTCAAGTCCCTTACCGCTCTTGACCTAAATCTGACCTCAGTCATACATCATTAGGCAGGCTTTGCCTTTTAATCAAGCTTTGGAATGAACTACTGAAATAAGATATTTTAGCGTCTAACGTAGGTTAAAAATAAGCTAAATTGGTCTTCTCCTTTGAGGTTTACGATAAGGTATCTTCAATTTCTGTTAATCTATGTCATATAAGGTGAATTCATTGCTTAGTTGAAGATATTTTGGACGAGAATCATTGATTCTAGGTACATGTGCACCGAGAAAAATCTTAATTAGATATTGTAAAATAAGTTCAGTTTCTGGTGAAACTCCTTATTTTAACATTACTAATTTACTTTGCAGGCGCTAATGATTTGAATAGCGCATGGCCTTATTCAATTGCCAATCAACTAACTTGACCCACCTTTATTGGGCCACGCACATCCGACCAGCCCTTTCCCATCCCTCTTCCAATTTCTCTCCCCGCGGTCGACGCATCCCCTCTTCCAACCCACTCGGCCCCTGTTTTGCCCCTGTCCTGCCTTCCCCACCCCTCCACCCCCATTCCCACCCCTTGCTTCTCATCCTCCATTCCCAAATTACGCCGCCCCTAAATCCTCATTTGCCGCCTTCTGCCCAACGCTGCCGTACGTATTCCCCTAAGCACATTTCCTCACAGTTCCTTTTTATTTTTTCCTCGATCTTTTCATTATTACTTGCCGCGCCATTCTCTTCTGCTCCTCTTGCCTCATTGCCTCGGCTATCGACAATGCTTTCTCTGCCTCTCATTCTTTGTTGACTCAAGTCATTGCAATTTGATCACCACATACTTCTTTCTTTTGATCCATGATGATGCATTTCATTCATCACTCCATCGTTTTGTCGTCGTAAACCTCAAAGTCAGATCTTATATCCAAAGCAATCCTGGTTGTTTTTGTTTAAAAAAAGCAACTTTTATTTTCTTTAATGCGTATTAGTGCTATTATTTCTAGTAAATCAATTATATAAGAGTGAAAGGGATACAAATCTGATTCGCGAGCCAAATGAATCATGGAAGACGGCTTTGAACAGGTTGATAGCTTATAGTTTGTGAATTTCTTTCTCATAATTTTTATTGTACCTTTCGTAGTAAAAAATCTTTTGCTCAAGTATTTCAAGCTCAGGCTGCAGTCTTGTTGATAAAATGTCATGAATTTAATCATGAGATAACGTGAAACGGAGGTGAAAACCCTAGCTAAATTGTCTAGTTGGGTGTGGATATATATTACTTTCAAATGAATATAAGGAAAGCTCTTGATATATAGGCCTACCTGTGAGAATCAACTTCCTATTTCCCTTACCTCTCGTATCTTTTTCCCACCCTTTCGCAATCTCAGTTTCCAGAGGTCCCCCTTAACTGGCCATGTATCACCTGTTCTCTCCATCTTCACCCACACCATCGTACTCTGTCTTTCTCAAGGCCCTACTCCTGTTTGCTGACCAAACTCGGTCGTCGCCATCGGAATAAACGGCGACTGCTCTTTTCATTCGGTTCCCTCCTCCCCCCGCGCAAGGAAGGGTGAATGTGTGAAGGGAATTGCTTGCCTTGAGTTTTCGGCCTGTTTCCGTGGCCTGCCTCCTTCTCTCCCTCAGCTTCGTCCCAAGACGAATCCCCAATTCGCAGTTTCCCGGTCGGCTAATTACGCCGAAAGGGTTAATTGTTTATTCTGCCCCGACGTGTTTCGAAAAGTCGGGTAGCGACTATAAGATAGTCCTTCTCCCGATAGGATGTGATATCCCGTTCTATGAGAGCACATTTCAGAATGTGATGGATTAATCCTCTTTTTTAAATTATTTTTCGTATTTTAATAGGAAGATCCACCAAACCATTGTGTGAACTTTATTTTTTCCTTGCTTTAAATGTACTTCGTTTAAAAACATCTTCCTCACCATGAACGTTGAATAAAGCATTTTCCATCTATTTTTTTGTTTTAAGTTGCTTTGAATTGCTGAATATTGCATTATTTGGACTCTTATTAATTTCTGTTGTTGCTGTCAAAGGATAATTCTTTGAATTAATTTTATATGAATCAAAATTTGAAGGACCATGTAGCAATAACCAACCTACAAAATGCATTTACATATAAAATGAGTTTTTGGAGAATTGAATATATTAACAAAGTTCTTTACCATTAACTCAATAGGTACGATAAGTATATTCACTGGTTCGGAAATCGAAATTCGTGTATTGAAATGATAATTCGAGCTACGTACCTCGAGAACAGATTTCGTTTTTATCTAATATATTGGGCCACATGAAAGCCTTTAATTGTCAAGAAGCATTTTGAGGAACAATCATTTAGATACCGGTTAAATATAATTTTTTAAGCTTGTGTGTATTTTTTATAAATATTTTGCCATAACACGTACTGATTTGTTTGATATATTTAGTCATTTACTGGGTAGTAAGTTCGTCTTATCATGATTTAGCGATAGCATGAGCTTTTCTTGTTTTTACGGTGAAACTATAACCTTAACCCTTGACATTGAAGACATCAGATAGAGATGTGAAATGCGACTTTTTTCCATCCTTAATACACCATGTACACAACCTTGAATTTTACCTTAAAGAGTGCTGATGCTCACATTTCTACATCGTGGAAATGTTCCTCCATAAATCCGTTCTCTTGGTCAATGTTTTTCCAGCTGATTTCGTTGCAGTTCTCGGAAGCGCGGGGAATTTCGGGAAATGGACTGCGCTAGGGGTGCGAGAGACACGGTAAGAATCACTGGCCCACATGATTTATATTTTCCTGAAATTCGGAGTAGAGAGAGAAAGAGAGAAATAAAAAGATATGAGAGGAAGGAGCTCGCAAGGATGTGGAAACAAGGCTAGAGTAAGAGCGAAGAATCTTTTGGTATACGGCCTCGGTGGATGCAGTCGTTTGCAGATCGGAGTTGTTATTTATGTAGACGTACGCGCTTGTGTTTTATTTTTTTGTTTGTTTTGACAAACGCCCTGCACCTCGTCGGTGGGCCATGAAAAGGGTGCCCCTATTTCTTTCCGTACCCGCCATTTCAAAATCGTGGAGTGGAGATAAATAAGTTTCCTAGAATCTCTTTCGTGGTGGTAAGGAGGAGATGGAAGTGGCGAGATACTGGGTATTTTCAGCGTTACACGAAAACAATGCTCATTGATTTATGGAAGTAACTTCTTCCAATTTCTCTCTTGGCTGGGCCATAACTGTTGCAATTACCTATCGTGACCGCATTTCCCTTTAATTTTTGTGGCATTTTTTTATAGTCACCACCGACTTCTTTTCCTCGGAAAAAAGGAATTCAAAACTTTTTAGAGGTTTTCTTGGAAATTCTCTTGAGTTTCGGTAAAATGGACGTTTTCTTGGAAATTCATTAGATAATGTTGCATCTCCGTTTTATTTCTCACTTTGAGCTTATAATTAACAATTTATCAATTTTTATCGTTGTAGAGAAGAGTAAAGAACTGAAGTGGGCGAACGCATCGACCATACTTGGAGAAACGCACGTTTAAAAAATTTTCTCCTCCAAAGGGGAGTGAAATGTTTTCACCACTCATTTTCCTCCTTTCTATTTTAAAAGTAGTTTTCTTGCTAGTATTTGAATCAGTTGGTCTCAGTTGATAAATTTTGATTGTTTTAATCTGTAGGTTCTTCTTGATTTCCAACTAACGCGAGTAGTAACACCCAATTTTAATTACGTTGCATATCCTTCTAATAACTGCATTTATGAACTGTGTATATCCCCCTACAACACTTGTGAAATGGGAAGTACAGACTGTTTGACTTGTTGAGCTATTGTGATTGCTCGAGAGTTATCTTCACACCATGTGGGCCCGGGTTCAAATCCCGTCGGTGGCAGAGAACTTTCAGTGACTACCCAATCCCGACTCGAGGGTTTTTCCGAGGTCACTTCTAGCGTAACACTCCGTCAGTCAGACGGGATGTTAATGCGTGGTCCCCTCGGTAGCTATCGTTAAGAGTAGGCAACTGCCGTCAATGGCTTCCTCTTTACTCTTCCTATCTTCCTACATGGCGCAAATGACTTCAGCTGGCGGTGACTGTCTCCAAATACAATACTACGTCAAATAGAAGGGGTACAGGTGTGAGTTTCGCAAAATGCGAGGTCGTATTTATGAGAACTTGCAACAAACCCTACAATTATTTTAATATGTAATTTAAGTATAGTATGGTATCATGAAAAACAAATGGGATATAAGGGATGCATTCCCTTCTTTAATTCGTTTATAGACGCGTAGGAACGTCCACGTTGCCGCTTTCAGTTCCATCTCCCCCCTCCTATCGCATCACATTCTTTTCTCCTGCCCCCCTCTGCCGTGCCTCCAGAAAATAGAATTTCCTCATGAACCCAGTTTCTCTGATAAATCCAAACCGTTAATCAAGCCCGCGCGGTAGCCAAGTCTTCCCCCGTCTGAACCCCTTCCCTGGAGGTTCCAACTCTCCCTGTCCCTTCGCCGTTGTCCCTACCTCTCTTATCACCTCGGACATCGCCGTTTTTTCTGTTCAACTATTCGTTCCCTCGCACTTTTTCTCTGAAGTTCAACTCCAGTCTAAAAGCGTGTCGTGTATCAATTACTCGTTCGCCTTAACCTCCTCTCTATCTTATCACTCCGCCTGGAACGAACCTTGAAATTTTCCATTTTGACCTGGACGGTCTCAGAAATCAAGCTATCGCAACGCTGCTCCTTATAAAAAGAGTTTTACTTATCCTTCTTTATGTGATGTGTCCATGAATGAATTCTTCTCGGATTTCAAACCGTGTAAGGGTCTGTATGTTGTAGACCAACGATTCGTTGGGACTTGATAACTCCTGTTCTTCATTAAGACAAACTTTTATGAAGATCTTAGTTCTTTAAATAACTAATTAATCATAAGAGATTGTCATTACATCTTCAGGATGATGGTTCATCAGCCCTGAAGATGTTGGGAGAGTCTCTTAATGAAACGCTGGGCTACAACATGCAGATCCTAACCCGGTCGGAAACCCGATAAGAATTAATTCAAGTCATTCTCCGAGAAAAACTCAGATTATTCATGATGTGTCCATATTAGGAACTAGTGATTGATTAATGGATACCTTTCCCGGATTGTTTACCCAATTGTATGCTGCAAATTTGAATTAATCTGTGAGGCCCAACCCGTGTATGGTTATTGCATTATCTTTATTCTTTATCTTATTTTTTTCATGTTTCCACCTTCATCTTCTTGTCTTATTAACCGGCCGTGTTTTTCGAAAAAAATCCCTTATCTTCTCTCTTCGATCCGAGTGTTCCCTTGCCTTTTTCACTCCTCGCGCGCGCGAAAACTACCAAAAAGAAGTAGTCTGGCCCGGTGTAGGTGATTCGTCTCCTCTTTCCCCATTTCGCGGTCAACTCCTGGGTGAAAAATGGCCTCCCTGGGCTCTCCGTGGACTCCTCCCCTCACTCCGTGTCCTCGTCATGCCGCGACCACCGCCGTATTGGCCGCCTCGGACATCCCCTCGCCTCCGCTCCCGAACATTTGTCATCGGGATGGTGAGGTTGGCCGGTGGGAGTGGAGCCTCTATTCCTGCTCCTTCTCGGAGCCTGTTTCGCTTTCTTCTTATTGCTGCTACGAGCGGTCGATCGCGTAAAAAAGCGTGGTCCGTTCACGGTGCACCACTCCATTCATTCATTCGATTACAACGACTGAGCTCAGGTAAGGTCTTCGTAAGATCAGAGGAAGGATAGGTAAGAGTGAGTTAATCTTCTACTCACGTGGCCAAGATTGAGAAGAAAATCCCTGAACTTACTATCCATAATTCTTCATGCAGCTTGACTTTTTTAGGAAGGCCACTGGTTGGCTGTGCTGTCGATAGCATTGTTTGAGTTAAGGCAGTGAGTTCATTTAGTAGTAAATAACTGATATTTCCATCACATTCTGGCCTAATGAAGAAGAAGAGCTATGAATAAATGTTATGTATTTTAAAGTCTATGATGGACATGCAATTATTTCCATTTTCCCCAGTGAATTTTATTCTCATACCGTTACACAGTGATTTAAACCTAACCCTATGTAGTATAGTTGAAGGTAGAGCTTTACCCAGACTTAGTCACGGGCGTTTGTTATTCAGGGTTAGGGCAGTTCCTCTCCCTAGGCCAATTTGCAGTTGTGAGGCACTCCGATCAGGAGCCACGAGACATCCACAGAATTACATCGCTCTCACGCATTCCGATGACACTCATTTAATTATAGCTACATTATATGATTTCTGTACAATATCGAATATATTAGAGGGCTCTTTGATATGAACCATGCTTGGTGAGTCTTCCTGTTCAGGAGAAAGAGGTCATGAGTCGTGTTTTCTCACAGGAATACAAAATTTCACAGGCTCAAAAGGTTTCCTCCAAAAACTTTTCTCCACTCGTTTCCTCCTCGCCCAGCCGCGGCGTGGGTTTCCTTAACCGCAGCCTCCCGCACCGTTTCATAAGACCAGAGCCGCTGTCTCAAAGTGGTCGGTAAATAATAAACTGGATGCGGATGATGAGCAAATAATTAAGTCATTTATTATCCGGAAGGTGATTAAGCGAAGTTGGCCGGCGTTCGTGAGCACGGAGGAGGAAGGAAGAAGAGCACGGAATCGTGCGTCCCAAGATCCGTGGCCCGTCCATCTCCCGTGGAGTGAGTCAGCGGTTTAATTAGGGCGAAATAATTTGCTGAAGCGTTGTTTAATGGCCTCCCGGGTGTGCTTCTTTGAAGAGGCGAAAAACGGGTTCTTCCGTTCTCAGTCACTTTCTTCCTTTTTTCTCTCATTATGACTCTCCGCATTGCAAGTATACTGCGCAGTATTTTCGGCGCGATCATTACATAGACGATACCAAATAGCCTCTACAGGAGTCTTTAAAAAAATATATAGGGCATCCGTAGAGAGGCAATGGGGGTAATAGTTTGCGCAAATCGATTGGATTGAGTCGTAAATGGAAGAGCAAAGGTCAATAATCAAGCTCCACAAACAACATCATTCTCTTACACCTATCGATGGTGACAACATTTACTGCATTTATTCGACAAAGGATGCCATTTTATAAAACAAAGTTTGTGGATTTTACCAACCTTAATTAAAAAATCAAATTAACTATTTATAAACACGAAAATAATCTGCGTAACATCTAGATTGCTCCAATTCTGCTATCAAACATGTGATTCTGCAACAATTGCGCCAATTATGCTATCAAACATGTGATTCTGTTTTGAAATACCTATTTTGGTTTTATTATTATAGCTGGCAGTAGCCAAAGACGATTTTCTGATATGATTCCATCCTTGTTTAAGAATTGTAGCAAATTTTGCAGCCATCGATAGGTGTGTGAGGGTGATATAGTTATTTGGTGTTTTATCAGTTAGGGTAAATGGTATTTTGCGAGTGAAAATTATATATTTAGTTCATTAAGAAATTTTTCTAAATCCAATTTATTTTAATGTTAATCGTTTCCCAAGTGAAAATTTTTAATTTCCCCTGTTCTGGGAAAATGGTATCATTTATATTAATTCCACCGTGCAATCTCACGGTGCTACAATCTCGGATGAATCTCCTCTTTATATATTCATCGCGTATTTTAATAAGCTATCCACCCTATTTCCGTCATCCTGGCGTCTCGAGACACGCCATAGAGCAGGATAAGCATAAGATTTGCAAGTACGGGCTTCTGAATCATGTTTTTATTATTAGATACTAATCCACCGCCATCTATCTCATACCTCCGCTGACGTCTTCCTTAAGCCTCTTTTGATCCAAAGGTCCGTCGCTCAGCGGAAGGAAATAAAAAACTAGATTGAATTAATGTATGTTACGTGAACGTTGTATAAAGATATAGTGAGGAGTGGCATTATTTCAATTTGATGATGTATTTTATACTTAGTTGCTGTTTTCTTTTGAAGAGTTCGTTTGTTCAGTAAAAATTTCATACGAGTTTAAGTTCTCTACATTTTCTTCGAATCTTAAATGAGCGCAACGCTTTTATTCGTTTTTTTATTATTTCAATTACGTAATTTAAATAAAGCATGCTATTTTAATGTGTACAAGAAGGAATAACCTTACAACTTTCCTTTCTTTTACTGAAAAATTAATATTTTTTAAACGCAACATCCTGCGTTGATCCATGATTTCTGAATGTTGAATAAATTTTTGAATAAATCTATGGTTTAGTGTTCTCTAGTGGGGTTAAGGAAAGGCAATCGGAAAAGGGAAAAAATACAAATTAATTGAGAATACTTTTAGCACAATTACTGGTGGAGTCATTCTCATTCCATACACTATCCATTCTCATTATCCATACACTATGTGGAAATGTGTTCATTGGAATGTCAACACCTTCATACGGCTAAATGCGTCTAGTATTTCGTGATTTCTTATGGCCCTTTGGAGAATCCACCTTTGTATTTTACGCCAGCGGTTAAATAGGAAGAAGAGAGATATCCCATGAGTAATGACCACAATTGCGCCACCACCGTTTTACACGTTGTCGCACTCGCATCTGACACGATACGTCGCCTACGCATCCGGTCCTTCCAATGCTTTCCAGCCTTTCTAAACCTTTCGGAACGTTAACTTCTCGAACCACTCCTCCCCCTCCAATCTTCCCCTCGACTCCCAGAGAATCCAGCCCTCAGCCCCATTGCCTTCCCAGTCCCCTTTTTCATTTTGCCATCCTTCCTCACTCTGAGAAATTTATGTTTGAATGACTCCCATTAATTACTGGATGCTGCCTCACCCTTCCCTCCAGGCCCCCTCCCTCCCCTTCCCTGCCTCACACCTTCCACTCCCATCCCTTTGCACAATCCTCCCAACGTCAACCCATTTACAGCCTCCTCCCTCCTCCCCTCTCGCCGATACGAAAAATCTCCTCCCCTCCATTATACATCCTTCGGCCCCTCCCCCTTTAAGAAACCACCCTTCCATCTTACGGCCTTCTTATTCCCCCCTCCTCACATTCCCCAAACCCCTTTCCGACTAAGATACACCGCTGCGCAACCTCATTCTCCTCCTCGCCATGCTATCGATGGCTTTTTCAGTTCATCCCAGCCTCATCTACCTGTTTTAACCGTCATTGGTTTTAGCATAGAGAAGGTATAAAGAGTGCGGGATGACTGCGTAGTGGTGAGAAAACTCAGAAAATTGTACGGGGCATTGAAATAAAAGATTTGGAATTGTAAACTAATATATTTTAGCGATAGACATGACGTTGGCACAAATGATGCCTACATATGGACAAAACGAAGAAGAACTTATATATTTGATTATATCTATTTGTAATAAAATAATTGAAGTATTCTTGCGATTAAGGTAGGTATATATGGAGTACGAAAGAAGCAAAATTATGAAATGTATTAATATTGATATTCAAAATAAAATGACACTCTTTTCAATGAATCTGAGAGTGATACCAAAGTGAATGACACTGGTAAGTGTTCTCAAGGTTGGTATTTAGGATTTGTTGAGGCATCTAGAAAGCAGACCACTCCAAAAAAAATACGAAATCTGATTGGGTCCTAAGCCAGTGTACTTGTACGCTGCCCTTACTTTCATAGTTAATGACTAAAGAGCTGGAAAACCCGAGAATATTTTTTTCTGTTTTAGGACACAAGAGTGTGGCCCATTTCCTATTTTTCGTGAATTCTTAACATTTCCAATGGGGAGTAGAACAAATATACCTAAAGTCGGTTCGGTCGTTTATCATTTAGAGTAGATCATGAGCACTAAATGCAATAACAATTAATTTTCTATAGTACACCGAGTAAAGTCGTTTCTGAGAGTCAAATTGATAATTTACTATAGGCCGCGGCCAAAATTCACTCTATTTTTACATCTGAGGAACAGTTTCCGAAGAAAAAAATATATTAGCACCCAACACAACCGCGCGTTACCCCCTAAACGCTACGCCCGGTTCTCGCGAGCCGCATAAACGGTCAGTTGATTTGTCCTGCTTCCCGAATTGCCATACGTCCTTCTCGTAAACCTCCTGGCAATTGCTAAGAAAAAAATAACCGATAGGTAAGAATGGTAGAAGTCCAGATATTTGCAACATATTGGATACCCAAACAACTCTACTTACTTGTTTGCAGATTAAAGTCATGCGCTTTTACAAATTTTCCTTCAGGGTACCTACTGCTGTTTTCCTCAAAATGTTGTACTTTTGAGTGGGAAATCACGAAGTTGAATGACCTACTCGTTGAAAAACTTTCCTTGTTTGATGTATTCCTGATAAACGCACGTTAATTCAATAACGCTTCATACCTGAGGACACTTTCAATGGAAGTTACGAAAATCAATGCTGACATCGTGGCGTCGGGCAAATGCCTACGCCATACTACCCTCTCTCACCCTCTCTTCGTCAGTTAGCGAGGCTCAGACCTTCGTGTAGGTCTGATTCCCACAAAACGTTTATGCTATCTTTCACACCACACCCTACCGGTTCCACCTTCCAATTCCCACCCCTCAAAAAGCGCGTACTAATTCATCTCCCAACTACCCTATCTACAGTTTTCTTAGTTTATCCTCCCACCCCTTCCATGTCCCAAGAACCCCCTCAGTCCCCTGCCTCCATGGGCTTCCTCTGCATGGCAAAACCCTACCCATGCTTAGCAACCCGTCCCCCACCGAGCCGTTGATTATTAATCCCCATTTCATCCCCTTTTTTTCCGTCCTCCCTGCTCCATCTACGCTTTATACAATTCGGTCTTTAAGATGGCGCAGAAAAAAAGACTCGAGTTAAAAAAAAATTTCAAACTTTTCCCATTTGTGTGCGGGGCATGTCCTTTATTCCTCCTAACTGAAGCTCGACCTGTTCACCGTCTCGAGTCTTTACGCGTTTTTAGCGTGATAACCGGCACATGATGAAGCTTTAAAATGGCCGCAATGAGCGTCCATGTCCTGGGGAACAGAGATCGCGAGATATTTTCAGGGAATAAAAAGTTAAGGAAATTACTTCAGCTAAAAACAGTCGATAAATTAATATGTAAACTATGAATGCCTTAAAGCACACGAATTGTTCGGTAAAACTTAGAATTGTTCGGTTTTCCCTTTTTTCATTCCATTCCATACCTTATGTACGAGGGCCGGTTTTTTTCAACCCCCGATGGGTCATGATTAGAAGACGAAGTGATCGATTAAAAATTATTTCATTGCTAAATGTTGAGCACACTTTTGTTGTCCTTTCAACATAATCGCCTAGGCCATTGAGAAATTGGTCGTGCCTATGGACAAGCTTTACTATACCTTCTTCATAGGATGTTGCCACCAATAACTTTCAATGAATTATGCCTTTGTCCTGAAAATCATCGCCCGTATGAAAACGCTTGCCATCTGGACACATCTTCATTTCAGCGTAAAGATGGAAGTCCCCCTGCACGAGGTTGGCATTGCACGGCGGGTGGTCGAAAATGTCCCATTGAAATAGCTCAAGGAGCAGTTGGGCTGTATCAGCGCTGAGATGACGGGCGTTGTCATGAATCAGAACACTTCCGGAAGTCAGCATATCTCTTCTTTTGTTTTGAATGGGAATGGGCATAATGTGTCACACTGTTCCACACTCTAGCCACATTGCATTAAGAAAAATTCTCTTTATCGCCATAAAAGTCGAGACATGTCGATGCTAAAGCCATTCGGCGAGTTTTCTGGCTGTCTCTCCGCAGTGCACACTTGGCAGGAGAATCAATTGAGGCAGTGTAGTTAATAAGATTGCTACTAACGTTAAACAACTTACGGTTAAAAAACTTACGGTCAGAAATGACTTGAGCGTGAGGTGCGGAGGACGCGCAATTGCCCTACCTGCGCATACCCCGCTTATCGATTTTATCATGTTTTTGCTGGGCTATCGGAAATTTATTTTTAAAAACTTCCTTCGAAATACTTTTTTGGCAAATTTGTTACTGAAAATGAATTTTTTGGCAAATATTGTTTAATTCAAATATCATTCATCCGCTTTCAGTGACTGATTTATGACTTGTGTGGTAAAAAGGCGACCTTGTTCTGCCGGGGTGAATAAAACCGGTGATGCTCGTTAGCCACGCGTTGAATATCAGTTAAGACGCTTCTCATTATTAAATCACAGGATGTCGAGCGCCTATGCCTGGGACTTAATTTACTTCACATTCTCTCTCTCTCTCCCTCTTCTTTCGCAGTCCATGTTCCTTGCCAAAAACCTGACGGCCAAAAAATGAAGTTATATGGATGGTCGTAGGACTTTATTAATCTTTTCCTTCTTTACGGGTGCTCCAGATTTTGTCGCCGGAAACCCCTTACTCGGGACTTTTCTCTCGACCTTGCTCAATTTTCTGGGAAGTAATAAGGGCACGAAGGAATTGAGACGTGTTTTCTAATTACTGCGAGGCTTTTGATTTTAGGATATGAGTTTTTCATGGAATTCACTATTTTTCTCATGCTCAAAGCCTAAAGGGAAGTTTTCCGTCTAATATCATCTGGGAGCGGAACGTAAAACGTTTCATTTTTACGGTTCGTGATAAAGATGGAGTTTCCTCGAGGTGAATGAATTTTAATGCGTTGAGTCGTAATTTCTGCTTACGACATGGTGAGATTAAATTTCCTTTACTCTAGATTTTTCGTCATTATTGAAATATGAAGAAAATGCTACTTAGGCCGAAAGACCGTTTTTCGCTATAGCGGGTTAATTACTAACGGCTAAATTTCGTCATCTGCTGTCAAATTGTAATGCTATTTCCTATTAAATATTTTATAATTGAATGAAATTTTGTAATCATTTGGTTTTCCGTTGATTCCTAGGGTATTGTGTCAAATTGAAATTACCTGTTCTTTGGTTGCGTGGTATTCTTTCACTCATTCGACAATTAGTATCTTATAATAATTAGTCTCATCCCATTCACCTTGTTATTTTGGTGTAGATACTTTATCATGCTCACCCAGAAGCAGATAAATATCATTTTAGCTTTGGATATCCTCCGAAGGTGAATAGTTTTGCCTATTTTAGCCTGATGTCATCATTGAAATAAATGTGCTATTTTTGTTCTCTGATTTAATGAGGTTGTTAATATCATATAGGTAATATATTGATTTAATATTTACGATTCTTGAGAATTTATGATCATAATTTATTTTAGTGTAAAAAATTTGAATTGTGTAATAATTGTCCACATTGTCAGTCACTTAAAATACAATTTTAAATTATACATACTTTAGGCGTGTAACATTTAGTGATACACCAAAGTATTGCATGCTTTTGTTTCTAAGGTTACACTTTTCGCACCATAGTAAGTACTGACCCTACTCCTGGAGTCTAGCCCCTCCGTTTTCATAAATTCCCCTACGATGCTGGTGCGAGGAAAGGGAAGCGTTTTACAAAACTCATTTAAAAAAGGGTTGATGGAGTAATTAAAAATATTCCAGACTTTTTATCGTTATTTATTGCCCCTGAGATGGGGGATTACCCGTGTACCCTATTCCCTGCCTTCGCCCGCCCCCCTGTCCGCTCTTTTGAACTCCATCTCCGGCAGTTAGATGAGGCAGTCATCTTTGCCCACGCGGCTCGTTCAACCTTCTTGAAGAGTGAGGTCTCGGGATTATTATAACCCAGCCCCACCGAAGCCATCATCTCCCTCGTACATACCTATCTCGTTTCTCATTACGCTTAGCCTCAGGGATCTCGTGGGCCTCGTGGAAGGTGGGTAAACAACATGAACTTGTAATGGGTTGGACGATTTTTGGCTTCTGAGCATGTCATCCAGCAGTATTGGTATTGATGCTTGGGTCTGAGTTTCTTATATTTTTTTAGTATTTAATTAATTGTATTGATAAAGCTACTGTTTTGGTTCATTTGTTTTTACCTACAATTAGTTTTTTTATGATAAAGGTGCAAGTTTAATGAATTTATTTCAAATAGACACAAATTCTCTCCAAATTTATTACTTTTATATCTCTGTCTGTGTTTATTTTTTTTCATTTATTTACGAAATAATAATATATATGTATTAAATTTCTTAGTTCTCATATTAATAATCTGAACTGTACATATTTTAGTATTTAAGAATAATTATTTGGATCCTCTGCTACATTAATGTTTCATTTTCCATCATTATTTCTGAAGAACCACAAAAGTATCTTAGTGCAATGCTGGTGGAGATTTTGCGCTACTGCGGCTCTCTCTCCTTTTATTAAGTATCTGTCCGTGGTTGAGGAAAAAACAGGCCTACGGGCATGCGCTACCGAGTTGACCCGGCAAGCTTTTTTTCAGAAACGGGCGTGTTACTGCGCCTCTTTAGCTCCTCCGGATCACCTTTTGCACCTCCAGGGCACATATCACCCGAAAGACTACTGGAAGGAAGGTAGCACGGTGCTGCTCGGCCTCCCTCAATATCCTTCCCGGTATTCTTGCCTCCACAAACCCCTGTCATACCTCCTCCTTCTTCACTCACGCCCCATCTCACGCAGCCCCTCCCTCCCTCGCGGCCAATAACTTTTAATCTTAAGTACCCCATGGGCCCCGGCAGCGTCTGTATGTTTGCCACCCCCTGCTCTGAAAGGTCCCACGAAGCCAAGAGTTCCCCCCATTCCCCCGTGTCTATACCCTCCCCTGCACTTTTTCGCCCTTGGCAACCTCCCCTTAGCCTGTTTGCGTTCTCTTACCTTCGGCAATATTTCTATCATGGGTATTTTACTTTCTGCCCTCCCTTATATCGTTTTTAGAACACTAAAAGGCTTTCCCTTTTGATTTTTTTAAATTTCTCTTTCCTCCCACCGTCTTTTTTGGCCAGAATAGCCGCATATTCTACCCTCATTAAGATCTTCTTTTATAGGGATTATCGCAGTTAATTTTTAGAGAAATTGAACAACTTTACCCAAGAATTATATAATAGATAGGCAAAGAGAAACCTTATTCGCAGCACAACCTTGCATTGAAAAAAAAGCAAGATGGAATCTTTTTATCGTTGAAATCAGCATTTTGAATAAATTCATGTGGCCGATCTCCATCATCTGTCTCGGTCAAAATGCATCATTGTGATATTTCCTCCGCGCATTCCGTGAGTTGAACCCCAGACCTAAAAGTGTAAGTGATTACTCTAGGCTGTGTATCAGCTACATACCCATCATCTTAATTACCTTGGAATATGCCTTAAAACTTATACTTAGTAAAGTTTTGGACTGGGATTTGAGGTTCTACTTATAATGAAATATTCTAACTTTAATTTTGCTTGATCACTCACATTATTATCACTATGCGTGACTTATCACCACCAGGTAGAAAATGTTTTCTTTTTTTCCAGCATTCAGAGTTTTAATGCTTGAAAAGCAGTGTTTCTTAAATTACATTTTTATGTTTCGACTCTCGCTTGCTTTCTCTCTGATTTACTTGTTCGACATTTTCACATTCCGTGTCGGAAGTTTTAATATTTTTTACGTGGTTTTTACCTGCAGGTGCTATATCCCTTTGAATCACGTAAAATCCTGATTCTTTATGTACGTCGCGTGATATTCGGAGCAACATCATGGAGCGATGACTTGGCCTAATGCGTGTTGTGGACTGAAGTTATCAGATTTCTTTCGCATTCCTCCCTGTACTTTCTAATTGCTTATTCGAAACTTTTCATGTCGGTGGTTTGAGATATTATTGTCTTACAAGGTGATTTGATTTATCTCAATCAGATTTAATATGAATGGGCAATTAAACTTAACTATTTGTCATTAAATAAGTTGAGAGCTGGGTAACGTTACCTGTGCTAAAATAATTTTAGAGTGTGATCTTAAATACTTTGGGTGTAATTAACCTCGTTTTTGTTAATAAAATACCCTGAAAAGGTTATTCCCACCGTGTGTTTCAAATGTCTTGGTTCTCCATTCAGGGAGTAATCTAAAATTTTCTTGTAGTGAATGCAGTTGTTTTCCATAATTCAAGATGCTCCGTTAAGTACTCTTTTAGGAGTTCAGTTTTATTATTGAGTGACTTACCAAATTTAATACATCCAAATCTTGAAAACCCATTAATTGCAGTTTTTTCAACTGCAATAATTTTTTGTGATTGTGTGATGACCGGAATTTGAGCGCAAGATATTTGCGGCAAATTCGGTTACGAAAGTGTTTACTCCCTCGCTAGCAGGTGACTATGCGCGCGAAGCGAGGCGGAAGGGGAGGATGACTCGAGGCTAAGAAAGCGAAAGGCGAAATACGGCACGCAAAAATACTCTTGGAGAGGACGGGAAGATGCAACACCATGGAGTTGTCGTAACAAACACTCCACTTCCTAGAGCCCCATATAGTCCTATAGGTCAACTGGGGGGGGAGGATAGGACCTAGGGGGCCAAGATTTTGAATATAAAAACTCTCAAAATCTGAAGGAAGGCAGTTGGTGTTTGGGGAGTGACAACCGGGGTGTGTATCACGAGGGGTCGTCACTTGGTGCAGCAGAGATCGCCCGTCTACTCCGTGCCGTATTGAGATACCCTGTCGGTAACCAGTACTTTCCCGGCATCCCGCGAACATCCAAGGGAAAAGCGAGAGTATCAGCCTTGCCGAACGCCCGACGTCTATCCGCCTCTTCGCGACCTCCGCCTGTTCAAGCCGGTACGCTTCTCGGGAGACCCAAAGGTAAAGTGCCTTTTCCTATCTATAAAAACTACAGCTTGAATCAATTCATTGCTTACGGCACCCAAAGGCAAGGACCCACACGGCGAAGCCGAGTTCGATCCCCGTCGCACAACAGAGCACGGGGCGGACGCTACAAATGGTGGCAGCGGTGTCGATAATTGAAATGCCCGCATGGGGCGAATTCATTTTTTTTTTGAGAGATTGAGGAATTAAAATTTTTTTTCGCTCTTTGAGGCAATCAAAATTTTTACTCAGGAAAGATGTTGTTCGGTCATTCCCATTCCGGGATTGATATTTCGCCTCCGAGTGAGAAGATTACTCTCAAATGCCAGGGCACTGTAAGACCTGAATGGTTTCACTTACAGGAGCCAGAAGCGTGATTTGCATACAAGCTGTACTTTCGGGTCTCTCGTTTCGTGTCCCCATGTTTTCCCTCTTCGTGTAAAAATTTGTGTTTTCCGATTTGTAAATATACCTTAGCCAGGTAGTTTCGTGGCTCTTTGTCAAAATTTTGCTGTGTGGTCGCTACGGTGGCATCACGAAGAATTGTGACCCCGCGGGAAGTCATTTAAAAGTAAGCCGTGCCACACAATCCATTTAAAAATGCCGGATCCTCCCACCGTTCCGCCCACCATGGCTCCTGCCAATGTATCCGGGTTTTTATACGCGGTAGAAGTATTTTCAGGGGAGGACGACGAGATAGCCGTCGAGGAGTTTTTGACAACTCTTGAAACCGCGGCCACTTTGGGCCAATGGAGTCCTAACCATAGAGTAATGGTATTGAAATTACGTATCAAGGGCAAGGCAAGGCTATTTGTGAATACGCTCGCGCCCGAAGTAGGAAGTAATTGGGAGGCCTTGAAAAACGCGCTAAGGGAAAGATTCTCCGCACGGGAAAACGCAGGGGCTAGGTTGAGGAAATTACTAGATTGCCGACAGGGTCGCGAAACGGTGAGAGAATACGCGGAGCGAATCCGAGCTCTGGGCGAAGCTCCGCAAGATTCAGTGACCGACCCGGAGGAACGCCGATGGCGGGCCAAAGTGCGGGAGGAGACGATGTTACAACAATTTTTACAGGGGCTGAGGGAAGGGATCCGGAGATTCGTGTTAATCCGGGAGCCGTCCACTTTTCAAGAGGCAGTGCGCCTCGCGAAAATGGAGGAACAAAATGACGAGCAAGGCAGAAATAGACTATGTTTAGTGGCCGGTCCCACCACGCCATCGGGTGACCGCGATAATCACCCCCCATCACCGCCGCCCTTTTTACCCGCGCCATCACGGCCAATGTGCTACCAGTGTCGACAATACGGGCACTTCGCAAGGGATTGCGTAATAAACCCCATGCGCTGCTTTAATTGCAACGAGATGGGGCATGTGAGGCGCGAGTGTCGAGCAAATAGATTTTCCACTCGGAACTATGCACTGCCTCGGGCGGGAAGCCCTCCTCCCCCCGTCCGATCGCGAGCCCCTCCCCCCAATGCTAACCTTACGGGAGGGACGAAGACGGCTTTCAACCCACGAAGAAACGCTCCGGCGGAGAGAGGACGACGCCCCACCCACCCAAACGGACTTCCCTCCGGGCACCAGTCCCGCCGCGCGGAGGGGACTCGGCGATGGTGAAAGGAAAGCGGGAGAGATTGGCGCCGTCAACCCGCCGAGCAGACACAACGGGTTATGCCGTGTCCGTCGAGGTGGGAGGCAGCCGCGCGACCCTTCTCATCGACACGGGAGCCACGCTGTCCCTCCTCAGAGAAGAAGTCCCCCGCCCCAACCACCCCCTTCACCCCCCCTTGACACAACTTTGCGGAGTCACTGGCCATCACCTAGCCATAACGGGGACGGTGACTCTCCCGGTGAGGTTAGGAAAAGGCACGTTTTTCCATGAATTTCAGGTAGTGGGGTCGGACTTAAGATTACCCGCCGACGGCATTTTAGGATTGGATCTCCTTCGGACAATGGAAGCGAGTCTAAATCTAAAAACAGAAGTGTTGAGAGTGGGTAATGAAGACTTCCCTTTGGAAGCGGTTGTCTTTGGCCGGGACACGGGGGTTGTAGCGCGGGAGGAAGAGAGAGGGAGACGAGAGAAAGGGGAAAATCCTCAGATGGTTAGACTAAAAGAGCGCACGCGGATTTCCCCGCGCAGTGAGGTGGTCACTATGGGGATCCTCGGGAAGAACGGAGGGCAGGGCGAGCAGACATTATTAATGGAACCGGTCGAAGTTCCTATCCATGGGATCATGGTCGGAAGAGGAATTGTGCGCCGATTGGAGGGAAATCAAATCCCGGTGAAATTAATTAATGTCTCGAATGAGGAATTGGAAATTCCCGTAAATATGGTGGTGGGAAACATTACGCGGGAATTTAAAATTCCGGAGGCCGCTCATAAGGAGATTATTCGGGGGGAGAATAGCCTTCCCGAGGAATTAGAGACTAAGTGTTTGCAACTACCAGGGGAGGAAGGAAAGAGGTTGCGGGAAGTATTGTTAGAGTATAGCGACATTTTTCACAGGGAAGGGAAGCCGCTGGGTAAAACGTCGCGAGTGCGCCACGAAATCCACACCGGAAACCATGCCCCCATATTTCGACGACCGTATCGGGTTCCACAGACGCAGCGGGAGACAATGCGCACTCACATCACAGACATGCTCGCACAGGGAATTATTCAGGATTCTACATCCCCCTGGAGTGCGCCGGTGGTGCTAGTCGCGAAAAAATCAGAGAACGGAGAGGAGAAGCTCCGTTTCTGCACAGACTTTCGCGCACTCAATCAGATTACCCGGAGAGACGAATACCCCTTGCCAAATATTCAAGAGACGCTGGACCAACTAGGAGGAGCGAAATATTTTTCCACACTAGATATGGCCAGTGGTTATTGGCAAATAGAAGTTGAGCCAAGAGATAGGGAAAAAACTGCTTTCTCGACCCCCGAGGGGCATTATGAATATCTCAGGATGCCCTTCGGGCTGGCTAATAGTCCAAGCACCTTCCAAAGACTGATGGATTCCGTCCTATCAGGGCTTAAAGGAAGCAAGTGTCTCGTATACCTTGATGATATAATTGTTCATGGTCGAGACACAGGGGAGCATTTGGCTAACCTAAGGGAAGTGTTTGAACGACTGCGGGCCTCGGGGTTGGCGTTACAGCCCGCCAAATGCAAATTTTTGGAAAATTCGGTGAAATATTTGGGGCATATTATTTCATCGAAGGGGGTGGAGCCAGATCCCAATAAAATTAGGGCAATCAGTAATTTTCCCCCTCCACATAATCTACGGACACTCAGAGGATTTTTGGGCTTAGTTGGATATTACCGCCGATTTATTCCGAAGTTCGCCCAAATAGCTAAACCTCTGACGGAACTCACTAAGAAGGGTGTGAAATTTGAATGGACTCAGAAAGCCGTTGCCTCTTTCGCAACATTGAGAGACTTTTTATGTAATGAGCCGGTACTTCGGTACCCAGATTTCAAGAAACCTTTCATACTATACACGGATGCTTCCGGGGAAGCCTTGGGGGCCGTCTTAGCCCAGAAGGATGCCAGTGGGGAGTACGTAGTCGCTTACGCTAGTCGGCAATTAAATAAAGCGGAGCGTAATTACAGCGCTACAGAGAGGGAATGCCTGGGGGTAGTATGGGCGGTAAGGTATATGAGGTGTTACGTGTACGGGAGGGCCTTTACAGTTGTTACGGATCATAGGCCTTTGAAATGGTTATTTTCGCTAAAAGATTCATCGTCACGGTTGACTCGGTGGTCTCTTCTCCTAAGCGAATATGATTTCGAAGTACAACATAGGCCCGGGAAAGTACACCAAAATGCCGACGTTTTGTCTCGTAACCCGGTGGCGGTTATTCAAACACCTTTCGAGCCTGTATGGGATAGACAATTAATACGAGACGAGCAGGCAAGGGATCAATGGTGTGGGAAGGTGTTGGAGCAAATAGAAAAATCCGGGGGAAAAAGTGATTTTTATACCGATCAAGAGGGGATCTTGTATCGGAAAGGGAGAAGGGGCGAAGAGCAGTTGGTTGCTCCCAAGAGCATGCGGGAGAGGGTGCTTAGAGCGTTTCATGACTCACCGTGGGCGGGCCATATGGGAATAAAACGCACCCTGGGGACCATTGGGGCCAAATTTTGGTGGCCAAAGATGATAAGTGATGTGATCACCTATTGCACGCATTGCCATTCGTGTCAATTGCGTAAAGACCCGCAGAAACAAAACAGGGCGCCATTACAGTCTTTACCAGAGGTGACTGGCCCCCTGCAGAGGGCAGCAATGGACATCGTGGGACCACTACCAATGACGGATAGAGGGAACCGATACATCCTTACCTTCCAGGACGCCTTTACCAAGTACCCGGAAGCGATAGCCATTCCCGATCAAAAAGCGGAAACGGTAGCTAAGGTATTTGTGGAGTCAATCATTACTCGTCACGGCGTCCCGCGACAATTATTGACGGACCGTGGGGCAAACTTCACCTCCCAACTCATGAGAGAAGTGTGTAAGCTCTTAGGGATAAAAAAATTGCAGACAACTGCTTACCATCCCTCCGGAAATGGGCTGATTGAGCGAAGCCATAGGACGTTAATGGACATTTTGTCTCACTTTGTTGACAAATATCAACGAAGTTGGGATACTTGGGTACAGTTCGCCATGTTAGCATATAGGAGCTCCCGACACTCCGTTACCCGCGAAACCCCCTACTTCCTTATGCACGGGCGGCATATTGAACTACCGTTCGACGATATTACTTCACCAGCCTCCATTAATTACGCTACGGATAGCAATTACGCAGCCGAACTCCAAGCGCGCTTGAAACTCTCGTTCCAAGCCGTTGCGGAAAGACTAAAAGTCGGACATGCGGCACAGGCGAAGGAGTATAACAAACGTGCTACGGAAGTATCGTTCCAACAGGGGGACTGGGTGTTCGTGCGAAAAGACGCTACACGGCCAGGGACAACTAGAAAGTTAGATAAACATTGGGAAGGGCCATATGAAATCTTAGAGCAAACCAGTCCGGTGAACTATAGAATTAAAAGTGTACAAGGGCATAAAGGCGCTCAAATAGTGCATGTGAATCGTTTAAAACAGTGCAAACTAAGTGATGCCCCTCGTGCCCCCGCCTCCCCTCCCCTACCAGCCGAAGAAAAAGTGAAAGGACGACGACGGAGGAGGCAAGAGCCCTCCCCTCCCCTCCCGCCATATTGTGTCGTCCCAGGTGTCGAGTGGGACACGGGTCCCCCTTCAAGACCTTCCCCTCCCTCACTACCCACCCTCTCTCCCCCGCCACATCGGTACCCCCTCCGCAGCCGAGGACCGGTCGAGCTGACGAGGGAAGTGTAAACAAAAAGGGGTGACGAAACGCGGGATGACCGCGCGGAACTAATGGTGAAAGATTTTCGGTTGTTTTCGTGTGGGATTTAAACGGTTTTCAGGTGGATAATAAGTCATGGGCAACTCCAATTCATTCTTTTTTTTTATTGGATATATACATATATATTATATATATATACATTTTTTCCCTCCTCCCAATTATGCATACAAGAGACAGATAAATTGGGACAATATTAATTGGTTTCTAAAAAGGTGCTGGCTCCCGCCGCTCATCCAGGGTGGGGTGATCGAGGTAGAAGGGCAGCCGCTGTACTTCCGAAGGGCTGCAGGGCCGCAGTCGGACCTTCAGGTCGGGGTCGTCCGTTAGGGCATTGATCGAAAAGATGTGGTGTCGCTGAAAACAACCAACCAGCAGAGCGTGCATTTGATAAAGTTGCAGGCGACTATTGTCAATTCCACGTACGCTCTGGCACGAAGAAATGAACTAATCGTCGCGAAGATTAGTAACGTTACTTCGCGGTTGGCCGCAGAGCTGACAAAACGGTACAATGTACTAATCCCCCACCCCAGAGCATTGTTTTACAGAACCAAGTCCACCAATCGGTGGGTATACAGCGTCCCGCAAAGGAGCCACTTCCTACAGAGATGCCCCGGGAGAGAGGAGGCCTTGAACGTCACAGAAGATTTTCTCAGCGGCACCGGGGTGGTGGAGCTGCGACCCGGATGTTCCGGCTACAGCGAGGGACAGGTGCTGACCCCTTTCTTCCACCGGAGCTCAGCCCTCACCACCCGACGGAGGGATATCTACATGCCGGAGATTAAGGACATTTTGCAAGGCCCACTACATCACTACATCAACAACCCATCGGCGGAGAAACAACAGAGACTGGAGAACCTCGTCCACCAGTCTCGTCGCATCTTCGGGGGCCAGGGAGGTATTCCGGTGGAGCAGGTCCACGAGATGCTCCAGGAAGCAGAGGCCCTAGAAGAACCGTCATGGGTACCATCTGTGCACACCATCTCCTACCTTGGCCTGATCCTTACGGCAGGAGCCGCCATATGCGCAACGGGGGTCGCGATCTTCCGCCGGTTCCGGAAGCGGTCGATTCAACCCCCGCCTACACCATCGGCACCAGAGGAGATGGAGATGCTACGAGCTCCACAGTAACAAAAAGAAATTTTTGTACAAAAACTTTACAAGCATTGTATTATAAGAATAAAGAGGAAATGGCGGTTAACTGGAGGGTGGGACACTCACGAGAAGCACACACAAAAAAAAAAAAAAAAATGGTTTAAAATGTGAGCAGTCTCGTGATAGAGACGGCTCAATTTAGAGACAGCGGGGAGCGGTGTGATGACCGGAATTTGAGCGCAAGATATTTGCGGCAAATTCGGTTACGAAAGTGTTTACTCCCTCGCTAGCAGGTGACTATGCGCGCGAAGCGAGGCGGAAGGGGAGGATGACTCGAGGCTAAGAAAGCGAAAGGCGAAATACGGCACGCAAAAATACTCTTGGAGAGGACGGGAAGATGCAACACCATGGAGTTGTCGTAACAAACACTCCACTTCCTAGAGCCCCATATAGTCCTATAGGTCAACTGGGGGGGGAGGATAGGACCTAGGGGGCCAAGATTTTGAATATAAAAACTCTCAAAATCTGAAGGAAGGCAGTTGGTGTTTGGGGAGTGACAACCGGGGTGTGTATCACGAGGGGTCGTCACTTGGTGCAGCAGAGATCGCCCGTCTACTCCGTGCCGTATTGAGATACCCTGTCGGTAACCAGTACTTTCCCGGCATCCCGCGAACATCCAAGGGAAAAGCGAGAGTATCAGCCTTGCCGAACGCCCGACGTCTATCCGCCTCTTCGCGACCTCCGCCTGTTCAAGCCGGTACGCTTCTCGGGAGACCCAAAGGTAAAGTGCCTTTTCCTATCTATAAAAACTACAGCTTGAATCAATTCATTGCTTACGGCACCCAAAGGCAAGGACCCACACGGCGAAGCCGAGTTCGATCCCCGTCGCACAACAGAGCACGGGGCGGACGCTACAATTGTACTAACAGTATTTTTATGGATTATAAGGTTATTATTTATTTTTTAAGTTTAAAAGTATACTTTAAGGTTTATATTTTTTTAATCGTAAATGTTTTCCATCAATTTTATATGTGTGTATTGTCCTTCCGCGTCGAAACTAGGTTATCTATGCATGACTACATGTGAATTCTTCTCGAAGGATTAGAAATTTTCAACGGAATGTTTGTATCTTTGTAATGAATTGGATCCCCTGTGCTTTTTTCAATTTCCCTCATCATTTCATCACTGCAGTCAGTTTTCCGCTTCTTCGCCAATCTTTGTTCGTGTAAGGCATCCCCATCGCTATCATGATTAATATTTATTCTATTTCGCACAATTTTCTTTGTTTTTATTATATTTTTGCCGCAATTTTGGAGTACATCGGAATCCCGTTTTAACGTGGCCATCTGGTTTTCAAATTTCCTCGCATTCTTTTTACGATTCTTGTCTCACGCATTCTTTATATCTTCCTGGTTGCCGTATCTCTTCCTCGTCATCCTTCGCGCATTAACTCCATCCACCCTCCTTTTTATTACGCCCTTCGTCTTTCCTCCTTTTTGGTGCGCGCTCCGGCAATTTTTCTCCCTTTGCCGTGTCCATTTTCCTCCCCTTTTAAACTCTCTCTCCCGCCAGTCCTCATATGCCATCCTATTTGACTTCCTCCTCCGCTTCATCGAGATCTCTCGAGCCCTGTCCACTGCGGGTAACGAAACGCTGAATGGGGAGAAAACTTCCTCTTCAACCCACTTACCCTTTTTCAACTTTCCTCTCCCGTTTGTATCGTCACGTGCCAGCGAAGCATAAACAAACTTATCACTTTCGGGATGTTTTTCAATTACATCCATTTGATTCATTCTTTGACCAACATCTATTTTTACCTTCACCTGACACAATGTGCTTACAAGATATCAATAATTATTTGAATTTTCGTATTCACTATATCTTCCGCAAATGGACTTGAATTTAGAGGCTTCTTTAACTTACAATTTCATAATAAGGCGTTTTGTTAGTAATTCATATTTTTTTCTATTTTTATTGAAAAAGATATCAGGAAAATGCATCTAAGTTAGGTGAGAAAATGGTCTGAGAATGCGTAATATGGGGTTGACTATAAATAGTGATTGAAATGATAAATCATAGGTTTTCTTGGTGTTGGTTTGGTGCTTTCTGCCTGCTTGTGGGTATTATTCCTTGTGTGCTGGTTATACGCAGAATTGAAAATAAGGGAACGGAATAGGCTCTTTGCGCTACAGTATTCGCAGGGTAAAACAATTGCAAACGATCTCATATGGCCTCTGGGAACGGAGGAGCACTCCATGAATATGATCAGTGATGATGAACATCATTTTCCAGTCTATATCGTCCCCTCTCTATTCCTCCCTCCATTATGTGTTCCTTCTCTTTCGTCCTTCTCCTCCTCTTTCTCCTCTCTTATTTCGTCCACCTAATTCATTTGCCTTCCTTTCTGTGTACTCTCCTTTTCTTCCCCCACTATCTCTCGATCTGCCTTCGTTCTCCTATTTTCAATGCCTATGTCCTCTTAACTCATCCTTCCTGAACACATTCTTTCTCGCTTCATGAAAATAAGGTGGTAGGTTCAGTCGACTGCTCACTGTTAAGAGAGAGAAAGAGGGACGACACCCCCCCCCTGAACTTCCCGTGCCCACCTCGCCTCTCTGTGGGTTGAAATCGATAGAAGCTGGCCAAAAATATTTTTTCACTTTCATTTGGAAAAAAATCACATATTTTTACGCTTACAATTGTCATTTTTTTAATTAGGGAAAGGTACGTATTACTATGTTCGATTTTAGGTAATCAGGCGTCTGTGAAGTTCATGTAAAATTATTTCAATTTTTCCTTTTTTTGGGATAGAGAATTTTGCTACGGATACGTTCCAATGCGAGGTACTTAATTATTAAGAATGCCAATAAAAAATATAATCTACATTTAGAAATAAGGTGTAATTGAAATTTTTATTCTGTTGACATAATTGTTTTGTTATTAAAAATGAAAATTTGCTATGTCCGCGTATTTGTAATTAAGTATTGAAACATCTTTATTCTGCCAATGCAAGCGTATCGGCAAAAATGCTTATGCCAAATTATAAATCATAGTGTCAAATTTAATTCTCAAAAGATATATCCCACCCCAACCTGTCACCAAAGCATTCCCATCAAGTTATTCCACATCGTCCAGGTATTTCCTCCCTAACCCTGCCCTTGTAGATGTCTTATCCTGTCCCCGCCGGTAGCCCGGTATTTTTCCCCCACATTTCGCTCCCTCTCTCCCCGACGTTAAGTCAACCAAATGTCATCCACCACGCCATCGCCGCGACCACTCGTGAGTCACTTGAGCGGCAGCTCACACCTCCCTCTCACTCATCATCCGCTCTTCATCTTTTGCTCCCACGCCTCCTCCTCTCGGTCGAGTCACATCACTGGATGGCCATAGGTGGCACACACACAAACGTATTTAAAATTGCAATTCTCCTGCCGGTCTCAAATTAGCCACTTCTTGACCACGGACTTAATAGTTTACACCTCAGAGTAATAGTTTCGGGCTTCGTTCAATGGGTTTTTCGTTTTCATGTGACATATATTCCTTAAAACTAACTATCGAACAGAGATAGATAAAATTGCGTTCTTTCTCTGTTGATGCTGGTTGATTTTAGTAGTTATATGAGAATGTGTTCTTTTTTCTATGATTCCTCGCTACCTAATGTTTATCTTAGAACGGATAAATATTTTTGAAGAAAAAGTTTATAAAAACCTCATTGAAATAAAATAAGTACTCTAAAACTTTATGAAAGGCGTTAAGTTTTTACTCTAATAAGAAATCAGCCTCATAACACTGCTTAATCATTTATTCATGGTAGCGTATCAATATCCACAAAATAGGTCATACGCATTGAGTAATTGCTTTCCTCAAAAATGCTCAATTTTTTTTGCTGTAAATCTTCGCTATTATCCAATCCTTAGATATATTAGCTGAGATAAATGATGTAAAATGAATAAGACATGCAGGATTCTTTTTCCAATGGTAATGAGTTATAAAATTCATTACTTTTGCAAATCATGAATAATTTTTTTCACGAAATTGAATATCAAATCAAATCTAGGATGAAATGAGGAACCAACGAGTTACCATACAATTTCAATGTTTAATTTTTTCGTTTTAGCTAGCTTATCATTGCACTCCTTCTATACCCATTACTCAGTCTGTCTTCATTATGTGGTTAAATAATTTAGATGAGCTGTTTCAAGGTTTTCCTAGGTGAAGAAAATGTATTTAATTTTCAAATTTGCATAAGTATTAGAAGTTATTTGACATAAAGTTCCAATTCTGATGTTGGGATGAATCGACTCTATGAAATTGACTATGTTTGTCTACTTCTGTTCATTTAGTCTAGATTTTCGATGTAATTGTGTGTTAATTTTGTTTATAAACATTTCCTCTCGTCAACTCATATTTTCGGAGGAGATACGTAATTACATACTTGTTAAAATGACCAATGCCATTTTTCAAGCTCAGCCTTAACTCACATTGACAGTCTTGCGGCCCTGCATTGACCCGTAATCATTATAGATTCCAGGGGGTCACACCTATTTTGGCAATCCGATTTCTCAGTACGCTTGGCAATCAGGTATTTACGGTATGTACGGTACTATGGTGACAACTTAGAGATTATATTTTTCCGCATGACATTTTCCCAATGTGACATGCCGTGAAATTTTTATTGCTAAAGATTCTTGCAAAAGATAAGTCTACTGAAATAATGCTTTGCCTGATTTATGATTTGGATGTAAATGTATGACAAAAGGAGAAAAGGCTGTTTGAAATGAAGAAATAAAGACCTGCAGTGCGTAACAGTCTTAGAGATTCGTTTTGAGAAATATCTGAGCTCGTTAAAATATGATTGATGAGGAGTTATAAGCAAGGTTTTTTATCTCTCTCAAGGCTATGCTGAATGTCTTTTGCCCCGAGATTCTGCGCTCCATCTTATTTAATAGGGTGAGCAACAGCCGCGCGAACAGTAGCGGGAGCCTTCCCTCTAAATTAAGGAATAAGATCTTGACGTTTGCTTCTTTAACGATGCGTGGCAAACATATCTTTCCATTATTTACGATCCGCTCCGGGGGCTAATAGCGTGTTAGAATTGAAAATATCCCAAGGCCGTGTGGGATATTTTCTCATCTGATGGGCCTGTATATGGCTGCAATTTCTTTACGAGGCCATTGGCGTGTGCTTTGGAAAGTAGGTTAGTGCGAATACGATGCATAAATATGATATTGTACTTTGCATATTTTTCATGTTTTATTTTTACAAGTAAAACTGCTAATGCCATCCAACCTTTAACTATCCTTTTACTATTATAATAAAAATTCATTAGTGTAAACTTTCAATTTTGTTGCTATTCGATATTATCTCGCACGTACTAAAATAAAACTGCTAACCTAATATTGTTTGTCAATTTGATATCTTGTAATTGTGATTAGAAGACTTGTTGAAAATGCAGAAACCATATATTTTCAAAACTAATTTGCGACATTGTGAATAAAGAAGCATCTCCAATAGCGCGTCAATGATCTTCAATTTTTTTCGCCTGCCGCTAATTGAATGAATGAACTTTTTTCGTTACAGTTGTTTTTTGCAAAGATTTGTATTTCTGTTCCAAGCCATGTGATTTTTTTTTTGATTTTTTAAGGAAATTATTTTATTTCAGTAAAATCAAACTTTTTTTGCTAATGTATCTTTTATTGAATATCCTTAGAGTGTACCGCTGAAAATTGTCCTATTATTATTTGAGTGGAGAAGTCATCTCCATTATGTCTGGTCACAGGCTCAAGACCTAAGTTTTCGTGAAAAAGCTGGGTGATAAGATGCAAAAACTGCGAGAAGTGTCGCAATTGATGAATAAGGTGTTAATTAGTACATGCTGTGTTGACCTGTGTCGTAATACCTTCCGACGCAAATAAGTGTCTTGCTAAACTTTGTATCCGTCACCAGCTCCGGAGAGATCGCTAATTTTTGTTCATTAATTAACTCACGCAACCCATTGTGTCCCTACAGGTTAAGTAATGAGATGCAGCTCGTCGGAAGCGCCTGCAAAAGCTTGTCCTCGAGAGCTGCCGGGCGAGGCTGTAAAATTTTACTATAGCATAAATTTTAACAGCGCATAATCACGTGCGTTCGGCGTTGTTCAAAGTTTTCCGCCGCCATTTAAAATTCCGAAATGCAAAATTGCATGGGACGGATGTCAACCTCCTCCCCGCCTGTTCATCCATCCCGAAACGGAAGTGACAATCGCTATTCGTTTCTCGTTTGTTTTTTTGAGAGAGAGGAACACGGGTGGGCGTTGTTCACTTGTTCGTCTGTGAGCTTCTGCCCACGTGGAAACATGACTAAATTTCCTCCTACCATCTCCTTGCCTCATCGATTGTTGTACCTGCCAAGCTGATTACCATAAGAGCCGAGCACTGCCGTTTAGTCTCCACTCCCGCGAGTAAAACTAGTGCCATTTTCCTTTGCATTTCTCACTGCTACTTTGATTTATGGATGAAAACATTCCTCAAAGTATATGTGTGCCCAACATTTTCAAAAAGTCTTACAAAAACAATATAAATTATTCATTTTACTCTAACAATATTTACGAAGCTAATTGTCTTTGGGTGTATACGTCCAAGGAAAATAACATTATATTCTATTCATTCTTCAGCACATTCATTCTTCAATCTTCTTCAAGACCTAAACTCAAACATACTGAATCGACATTAAACATGAAGGTCTAGAGAAAGGAAAAAAAACTCAATTAAAAAATGAGCTATACAGCACCACCCTGTAATCTACATGGTCCACGGTAGTAATGAAACGATAATGGTATTTGTTATTATTGAATTTATTCGCTGTGTCTGGACTTTTTTTCCTCTGCATGCTTTTTATGTGAGTTACGGTATGCGTGATGATTTTAGAACTCTTATGATACTTTAAATATGACGTAGAAGCTCACAAAAGGAATAAATTCCTTCTGCTGCAACACCCTGGGCTATAAGCAGTATAACGGCATTTTCTTTATTGTAAGCTATTTTCAGCTAAACACAAGATTAAATATAGTATTAAAAATAGTATATACATATAATGTACAAATAATGCAATGTATATACATATAGCGTAACTCGGCCATTATGTGGTGGGGTGCTTTGTGATTGTTTGCGGATGGAAATTAGTCCATGCATGTTTAATGTTGCTCCTGACAAGTCTTATTATTTGATTGGGTCTTATCGTTTGATTTTCCGCTAAAGCTGGTATTGTAATAACAGTCTTAAAATATCATGTCAATAAATAATTTAGAAAGTTGCTGCTCGGGTGATAATGAGTTAATCATTCTCTATTGAATTCAAATAAATGGCCTACTAATTGAATTAAATGAAAAGTCGGAGAGGAAGATGGGAATACTTTTATAACTCTTAGAACCTTCGTCCGACAAATGTTATGATGTTGGACTTAAGTTGCTTATCCGGAATTGATGTCTCCACATGTATCTTTAATATTGTATCTATAATATGGAATTTAAGTGCATGTGGCCTATTCTTGTTCTCGCTGTAAAGATGTCCATGGTCAATTTTCTATTATTTCTCACAATATTATACTTCCAGTTGATATGCAAGTCATATATGTGAAGGAAGGGCTCAATAATATTTGCTAGTCAGTTTTGGCGAAGCCTGACATAGATCCATCATCTTTTTATCCAAAGTATATTAGTTGCGGAATCCATCGACTTCTCTCAATGGAACCTGTCCGATTCTTCATGCGTCATTCCCCGTATCATATCCTCACCTATCTCATTCACGCCCTCCTCCTCTCCATAGTCCACGCATTTATTCCTCGCAATCTTTTCCCCTCCCGCCCATCACTTTCCCTTCAACTGCAGAGATCCCCAGGAAGCGGAAGCGGCGACGAAGAAATATCCCTACCTCCTCCACCACCCGTAGCCAGGGTGCGAACCATCCAACCCTCCCCCCTGTCCCCAGGCTGCATTCCACCCCTACCGCCACCACCAGTCGAGGCCTTGATCGTTGTGAATGCCCTCCAATCAGTGTGCGGGGAGTCCCCCTGCCGCTCCGTCCCCGTCAAAAACTGCTCATCACCCTCGCTTTCCAAGCGGCCCTCCCGCCGGGCCTCCTTCCTTCCCCCCCCCCTCCCTGATGTCACTCAATTCCATACCCCCGCTAAATCTATCCCCTCTCCCAACCCCGTCTTCCTGATTCCCTTGCATGCCATATCTCCCCCCGGTTTAATCGAAACCGAAGTCCGAAGTTCACCGGGCCGAGGCAGGAACCTTGTGGGACACCCTCTTAATGAATTAGCTAGCATGTTAGAGGTACCCAAACATTATATTTATTTTTAATACGGTTAATTTTAGTGAAATTGGTTACTTTTTGGTTTATGCATCTACTTTCCTTTCGACTTCTTCAATAAGTCATTCGTTGAAGTGTTTTATAGAGCTAATGGTTATCTCAGTAGTATGTATTATCGAGAGGATTTTTATTGAGGTTTTGGTACAAATTGTGAAATAGATGTTTATTGGTTTTTTACATAATGGAGGGTATGCATAAAGCATTCTATGTCTCTGTGGATGAGCTAAAATGTCGATATTTAGCAGAAGCACAGGAAATATCTGTTTTGCCTCAAGCATACACTTCATTTTTCCTCAAATCGTAAAAGGGTCCTACCTTTCTGTTAAGGGTAGAACGACTTTTCCATTTGCATTCTGTTACTCAGTTCTATTCTGCCGTTGATTGCCATGCACCAGACTTGGATATTTGCATGGAATTCGTTATTTTCGGTCAGTAAACCCTTTCATACGGTTAGGGTGTTCCCTGCGCAAATTGACTCCATTCCAACTTTCAATTGTGTATGTTAGCAATTCAGTTTTTTCATTCACTAAAAAACGCTCTTGGTCCGGCGTTAAGTGAATACCGGACAGGTGTGATTGCATGTTGTGACAATGTGAAAAGGATTTTCGTCGATTTTTGGGTCCATAGCCTCACTCGGTTTTCATATTTCATTTTTGCTTCGGTGCCTGCTCATTTCCGTGGCATGTATTTAAAATTAGAGGTTAGGCTCGTGTTGGCTGTATCGCTTTGTTAATGTCATGTGTAGCCAAGACACCCTTTAATTGACCAACTGTTAGCAATAAATCAAAAAGTGCTTTTCCCTTGGGAGGGTACATTATCTGCGCCGAATAGTTTAACAATTTTGAATTACAGAACGGAAAAGCTATTCATTGTGAGTTGGCCCGTATCGTGTTATATCTGGACACATGAGTGGCATAAAAGTAAGTTGTTCCGTAAATTACAAAGAAAGGGGTATGAATAAGCACTAAGAGATAATTGCTAAAACTGTAGTGTATGTTTAAAAAATAGATTCATTGAACCGTCTTGCTTTTTCCTCGTTAAAAAAATACTTATCTCTTTGTTGAGCCGCGTATCATGGTAGTTGAGTAATAATTTATAACCTCTCGGCCAGCCTCCACAAGGTCGCTAGAAAATCTCCGCCGAGTCACGGGCGTAGCAATGAAAGATTTGCCATCAGTCACAGAAATATTTCTACGGACACCGGACGGAGAGGAGCCGAAAGCTCTAACGTGACGGGACTTTCATTTCTTCTGGATGCGAGACATTTTTTTATGGAAACAAACACCCTAACCCTGAGATTAATTGAATCTGCCGACCGCTTTGTTGGGACCGTCCTCCCTAGGACAATGAATTTCATTCTCGGAGACCTCTCCCAAAATAATTGGTTTTTGTGTGATGAGTGGGGGACAGGCTGAAGACACCCATGGGGCCTCCTCTTGCTCATTCCTTCTATGTCCCTACCTCCCTCTGTCTTCCTCCCTGGCGGAGACCAAGATCCCCGCTGAGCATCATGGGAGTTAAGACGTAAATGTCACGGCCAGAACATTGCCAGTTTTGCCTTCTTCTCCTCCCGTTTTATTTCGGCCCCTTCTCAGTCTCCTTCCGGCCTTTCCTCCAACTTTTCCTCATCCCTCACAAAATCATCTCTCTTGTTGATCAGCCATAAGCTTTGTTGTTCCCCATTGATGATCATAAGAAGGCAATGTCTTCCATACATGGCATTTGGAAATATCAATAAATTTTATATTTCAGCACGCAATATGCAGTTATTTTTTAACGTCCTCTGGAAATCAACGTCTCTAATTTTTATCTGTATTTTTATATTACTTCTCTGGCTTTAATAAAGAAAATGCTCCGTATAAAGTGCCACATAGCTGTTTTAGCCGAGGATAGTTGTCGGGGATGTTATCCACAACTTGTATTTTCAAAATGATATCTTCCGGTAGTCAGGAAAATTGACTCACGAAGCAGTCTTATCGAAGATTATAAGACTAAAATTAGTGCTCCAAGAGATGATTAAGTAATTGATTTTAGCCAAAGATCTTTCGCAAAAAGCCAAATTTTGTTTCTTTCGGTTTGCTCTTCACTTTTATAACATTTTCTCCCCGAGATATCACTTATGTTGCGATATTTTTTACAAACACACGTATTTTAAATCAGAATAAATTGTCCTTACACGATTATTTTATCATTCACAGAGCACAACATATATTTTCAGTGATTCGTGTTAGCAGTACATTTCATGTATTCATTGCTGAATAGAGATAATTTTTATCTCATCGCACATATTTTTTTGTGATTTTCATTAATTTTTTTCTTCTTGTATAAAAGCTGGAATGAAATCATAATTGTTGACAGCCTATTGGTTCCATTAATGCTTCATTCTTGGTGAGGAACGGTAAAGTAAATGATCTGTTGGCACAGAAGTTTAGCCTCCCTCAATGCGGTTCTCGACTTTCATCAGCCAAAAATGAACGGATTGTAAAAAGAGCCTCGTAAGCTATAAATTGACTCACGATTATTGCTCAAGAAAAACGTGAAAATAAAGATAAAATAATGTGTGTGAATGATGATTGTTGCGAATATGATATAACGCCCCTTTTTATGAAAATTATTATGCAAATATAAATCATTATGGACATTGAATTAAAATGTTTATCAATGATAACTCGTTCATTTTATGTGCTAAATGAGTAAAAGCTGACTTATTATAACTTTATCATCTTGTCTCGTCCGTTCTACAATTCAAATATCCCACGCAGCATTCATTCTCCTCCCCACATATCCGCTATTTTGCTAACTTCGTCCCGACTCTCATCTCCTGCGGGTCTGACCCAGCGAATGGGAGCAAAGGCGTCCGTGTGTGTGGACCGCCCGGCATTCAACTCCGGCCCTCAAGACATTTCCCTTCCCACGCACCCACCAATGTCTCCCTCTCCCTCCATGTCTTTTTCTTCTGACCCTTCATGTCCTTTTGCCCTTCTCACTTATATACCACTCGTCGTCCCTTCTCACTATTTCGGAGCCCTCTCTCGCCTCCTCGGATGGCTGTTGTCAAGGGTCCTTCTCTTCTCAGGGTCCGGTCCCTCGATTCTTGCCCCATTCCGACCCCTTACCCCCTAACACACCTACCTCTCTCTTTCGCCGCAATTTTCCCACTGCCCCTGTCCCCTGCGAGACACACCCCTTTCTCTCTCTCCACTTTCCCCAACTTACACCGCCCTCCGAATGTGCTGCTCACGAAACTCGGGTCCCTTTAGTGCCGACGACAACCTCTCCTCCACCTCTTCTATTACTACCCAGAAAGCATGGAGCGATTCGGGGCTGGCCACCTACAGGATCCCGATCTCATCCGATGATGAATGCCGGGGTTTTTATTTGGACGAGAAAAGTCATAATGAAAACCCTTCCCGAAGGGAGCGTCTGCACGAAATTTGGGCGGAATAAAAATAATTGCAGTCCTCTAGACATAATGCAGACATAACTCGCACAGCTCTATATTATTTATCATTTTCAGTGTGAATAGAGCACAGGTGTGTTTCCTATTATTTCACTAAGCACGATCAAACTTCCTCGCTATCCTCTCCGTTCATTAATTCCTATTTGTTATGTATGTGAATTTACTTTTCAAACAGTTATGTGCACATCGTTTCATTGAATATTGCGTTCTGGCGTTTCAATCAGCTATGAGTGCTCACTTAATTGCTTATTAATTCTTCCTCAGAAATTTACGCTAACTTACATTTCAATCCGAATTTAGGTTGGACGTTTAATAGGAGAACAATATATCGGTAAACAAATCCATTCCTCACTTCTCTGAACTTATTTTGATATTATTTCAAAGCTGTAGTTGCCAACATTAAGTTTATCGATTTTTACTTTAAAAAAATTCATTTTTCCGATTTTTCTTTATGTTATAATGTGAAATTTTATATTATCCACCCATTTCAAAACTTTTTCCTACTGCGAAGTATAAAGTTATTGCACTACCATGACCCACTTAGCTATTATACCTCCAAATTTTCTCGGTGCGGGAATTCCATCAACGGGACCATGCTCGGGACTAAATGAGGCCGTGTTTACCTTCTTAAAATAACTTTGCTTAAAAAATCCGAGTGTGTGACGCTTCAACCGTCGTCGGGAAGTTTTGGGAGCAGGCTCGCTTCTTGGAAGTGCCGCGCCCCGCGTCCTCCCGTGTTCTCGCTCCGCTGCCATTCCTTCCCCCGTCACCCCTTTTACCCTCTCCACTCCTCCTTGACAACCCCTGCCCACCGCCACCACCCCTCCTCCCCGCTGCCGTACTTAACCCCTGCCGCAATTTCCTCATCCAAAACTCATCCAAGTTCTTACATCTGCGACCCATTCGGTGGTCCCCTCATTTATAATACACGTTCCCTTTCCTCCGCCCCCGTGGCGCGGACTACGACACAAGGCTACGGGCGATGCTGCCGCTTGGTCTCCAGCCCCTCCTCCGTTCCAATTCATCTCTCTGAAATGGCCCTCCAGTCCTTTCTCCCCGCTTCGTCTTTCACACTTACTGCGACTTTATCTTTCTTTTCTTCCACGTATTTACCCCACTCTAAATGCCGTAGCATAGATATCTCCCTTTATCAACTGGCTGTATTTTTTTTAAATCGAAGGTTTATCAAAAACTCTGACGTATGTATGATTCTTTCCGTTAACGCCTTCGTGTTCCTGGTGCTGTTGCGTTTATTTTGTTATGAATTACGTTTATTTCTGATGATATCCGCTAATTTAAGAGCAATACTGCATTCTTCTCTTTTCATTCTACACTACCCATTTTCCACGAATCTATGCTCTTTCAGAAGCTGTGTTTCAGTGAACTATCATCCTCTCCAAAAGGTTATGCCCGTCATTTTAGCGATCAGGTTACTAATTATATAAAGGAGAGAGGAATGGAGAGCTGCGTGAAAGCAATCTTAGGATTGTTGAATAATGATGATGATGACGTCAAAACCCATCTGAAATAAATTGTCGGCATTCTTTAAAAGGTTATTGTGTAGTTTTTTCTAGATGATGCTTTAAAATTGCCTAAATTTTATTGTGTTAAAAATTTAAATCACTTTCTAATATGATTTTAATTCAAATTCAGAACTCGGATCTAGTTCTTATTTATTTATCTGGTATAATTTCCTTTAAATTTTCATTCCGTCGCAAAGCGCCTAGAATGTGCAAGGGGAGCATGTGTCGCGATTCATAAATACTTCAAGCAAAATGACGATCTGTGCGTGAGAATTGACGTTAATACGTATTTTAAGGACTTTATCATCTACATCTTTCACCCCTCCCTGTCTTTGACTCTCATACATTTATGTTCCATTTTTTCCCTTTTAAAATATTTTTGGGATGTTGGGTCATGGGAGTGATCAGTCTATCGGCATGTGAAATACATGCCTACGTGTGTCGCGCCTTTTAGCTTCTACTTTCCGTCCCTTTGCCGCTTCCCGCTGGTTCTTTGGAGACCTCAATTTGGCAAATGGTTTGCGCCAGTTCCGTGCGCGGGGTTCTCCGCTCCGTTTGCTGGAATATGCATGTGATGCGGAAGTCCAACCGCTCCGTCTGGTCATCCGTTGCGATGGCGCACTCTATCTTAATCTCCCTCGGGAATGATACGTAAAGGTAAAAGGTGAGCCGCACAGGATAGAAATGATACTGGTTCGAGTATTTTTACGTTCCTTTTTGAGAGAGGATGAAGTGAAGCGAAATGAGCCATTGATATAATTTTGCTCCTTCTCGTACTAAAAAGGCTGGTGAACGATCATCAATGTTAATGTAGCGTTGTGGTGGTTTTTGATCGCCAAGTGACATCTACTAGTAAAATCAATATTTACCATTAATTTTCCTAATATTTTTCAAAGCAATTCAATTTTCAGCATATATTCATTAAAAAATTTAGAAACTGATTTTTTTACTATTTTTTACGAGAAATACAAAGTTTCATGTGGCTATAAATCCAAGGCTTTCTGACTCCTGTATTTTCTTTGGTTATAAATGAGATTGCCTGCGGTAATGAGTTCGAGCTTTTGTCAAAGTAGAAATGGATATGGAGCCCCTATGTATGCCTGAATTTAGAATAATCTCGGTTGGTGTTTTATGAACGTAGAGCATACTGTATGTAATATGTACGCACAACGTACGCACCTTTTTACTTCTACTTTTAGTGATTCGATAGTTTTGAAATCCATTTTCGACTATAGCACTTGGCAATGTTTCTTGTCCATCTTTAAAAAAATGAAACTAAATTATATATTCTATATTGCTTTTTTCTATTAGAGCTATTGCCCTCACCGATTCTCCTACCATTATAAATGTTGACGGAGGGAGCTTCTTATCACATTTAGTCTGGAAAACACCGCGAAGGGTTTTGAGAATTCCCCCCAGGATATTTTCCAATGCAGTCAAATATCCCTCTCATCGTTTCGATCGACGAACGCAAACGCCGCAGCAAAGAAGGGCCGGGAAAAATCGATGTGTCGCATTGCACGAGCATGTACGTTAATCATTCATTCTGATTCCGGTTTAAGGTAAAAAAAGAAATCGTCCCTTTGCGGCAAAACTCTCCCCAGAATTCCACCCTTCTTCCTCCCTTCGATTTCCCTTATCGTCGCCGTCCGCATTACGTCCATCGAACCCCCGCAACTTTTCTGGATTCCTCGCATTTCCCCAAGGATCATCATCTTCTTCCTTCTCACACTCTCTTTTCCCTCTACAGCCTCATTCTCCTTCCAATCTCTCCATCCCCTTTGCTCTTATTTTCGCCCACCTCTCTCTCTCGCCCCGCAATCCTAAATTCCGGAAAGAGTGCCGTATATCCACGCAATCTGGCGATGACACCGGAGAGATATAAAATGCGCACTCGTGCTGGGCTTAAATGTTCCTCGCGATCTCGGGGCGATATGGCTAAAAGGGGCGTGTTCTCGCCCATGTGGACCTTGTAGTGGAGGCCAGCAGGGTTTCCTCTTGATCTTGACACTTATGCGTTATATTGTTACGCCACTTACTACTAGTCTTATTCACGCCTCGTTCAGGCAATAAATCGAGAAACCCTATCTGAAACGCCGGTAAATTATAATTCCGGGAGTGAAAAACAGCACTGTAGGTTAAACAGAGTAGTAATATTGATTCATATTATCTATGTCTTATTCATTGCTATAAATGTTGTACTGATGTATTATTGAAGGACCAAAAATATTTATTTCGCTTAATTGTATCATATTTATTCGATTCACATGCCTGATATTTTAATATAAAGCATGAGATCTTGGAAATTAATTTTTTTAACAGCGAGCATTCGAATATCTAACTTACACTGAGAGAGTTCTACAAATCACTTTTCACATATATTTATATAATTTAAATCTTCCGCTATTAATAACTTTGGGAGTTTGATCGATGAAAGTATGAGTGTGTTTTAATGCTTTAAATGTACGATATGAATTGGCGTGGATGAAAAGATAGATTTCTCAAAGTAATTTTTGTAGAAATATGTTGCCAAGAAAATAATCTTAATCACATTGCTGATATTCAATTTAGAATAGAAACCTTAGTGGCATAGCAACACCTTTATTCCATTAAAGAAACTTATGGAATGATCTTAAAATTGTAATGTCCGCTCCTTCTGAAAATATACTTTGCATTTTTCTCTTTCGCAATGTCCACAAAGCACTTTGTTTGGTCTCTTCCGCTAGTTGAAGTGCACTACTTACGGCGTAAAAGGCCTTTCAGTCTTATTGAATTAATAGGGGGAAATATTAGCATTTATAAGCGGACTCGTCATTCTCGTGAACGGGATTGATCACCAATGCAATTCAATTGCTTTTGGGCTTCGCTCCTGGCTGGAGAAAGGACGACGACTGTAAGACGTCTCCAGGTGGGTAGCGTGCTCTGACCTCTTGACACATTCAGTATCGCCCACGCTTTTACGGTCGGAGACCTCGTCGTCCCAAGTCCGTTGAGGCCTATCTCGTGACTCGTGCGGGTGTCACACAAATATTTTATCAGGAGTGGTGCTCTCGTCCAGCACCACTTAGACCAAATTGTAAGCCCTTTTTCCCTCTCTACACTCACCGCAATTTCTTTGATGTTAATCTGAAGGTGGCTCATAGCGATCGTCAAAGCTGTTAGCTTGAAATTGTTCTGGTGGCTATCCAGTATTATTACTCTTCTTTTACTTTAATTTTAAAAATTTTGGTGCATTTGATAGTATATAGAGTATCCTGATTTTCAGATGCAAAGTTTTTTTCTCTTATGAATGCGCTAAGTAATTTTGTGTGTTTTTGCTGTAGCATTCATAGTTTTTTGTCCTAACTTGGAGTTCAACTATGCTCGAATAACTAATTTTGAATACAACAAATATGCCTTTTAATTCTTCCAACAAATATCAATACATTGAAATATATATTTTATGGAACGTTTAAGATCACATGTTTCAAATTATCAGTTTTCCTATCTTCTTCTGTATATTCTCGATCCCTTGGTAACTGTAATGTCACTAAGAAAATATAAACTAAACAAGACTCGCTTCAAATGGTGATTTCACTTGCCATTGGTTGCATTTTAATTGTATGTCTTGGTATTACATTCAGGATGAAAATTATCATTCGGTTACTGTGTACAGGATGATACATAATTTATTTTGCGCAGAATGAGTTTTTAAACCGTTAGATTGCGGCTGTCTATTTTTATGTTAGATTAAAATGACCAGAAAACTTACTTTTTGACCTTTTACTAATACGAGCTTAATAATTAAGGTTTTACAGATTAGCTAAATTTAGCTTAATTAACTCTCCGTACTCCATGTCTAACCCCATTCTATGAAACCTAATTTGAGATTCAATTAACGTTCCAACCCGTGAGATCCTAACTAGGAAACTTCTGTCAATCTCGTTCTGGACGAAATAATCGAGCGTCGAAAGGTCGCCATCCGTTGGTTGTTCTGCGCGCAGCCATTCATCGGTCCAGTGGTACTTCGGAAACTTGATGGAATGGGAAATGTAGGCACGATGTTTGCTCTTAGTTCCTCTCCTTTAAGCGTAGGCACCACTACCAATAGGAAAACCGAATGACTAACCCCATGAAGTTATTCCAAGTAAGGTGTAATAATCATAGTAGTCTTGATCAGAACACAAACTAAAATCTAGAGTCCAACTCAACATCGAAGACGTTAAAGATAACCACTAAGCCAACTACGCATTAATTCCTAAGCTAACATTTACATTGGCAAAGGGATTTATTTATTAATTTATAAATCATGTGTAGCTAAATAAAATCCTTTTAGATAGTGTATGATATAAAAATTCAGTCAGATAATGAACATTACGCCTGATGGTGTCAAATAATTTCTATATTTGACGCTTATTATGATAAAATAGGAAATTGTCGATCTCGCAAGAAAAAATAACTTGTGACCTTGTGCAGAGAACTACGTTCTGTAACTCAAGGAAAGGAGGATGCAATCGAATTTATAATAATGGAAATGCATTTCTGTAAGAATATTAACACTACTGCCGTTTTCGGGAAGTATTTTTTGCATGAAGCGCCTAAAACAGCTAATTGCGAACAGAATATTATCGTCACTGGTCATTTCCATAGTCACATTAATTGTGATGAAAAAGCTTCGAAAGGTTATGAGTAAAATTCTATTCAGAGAATTTAACCTGCAAGGTTCTTCTGATCATGAAGCACCATTTGAGAGTTAATTTTAAAGTCTCGCTCGAGGCGTGAATGCGGTAGCTTGCTTCCCCACAGGCCCTGCCGCTGTGGCACTTCGTATCTCCATGCAGGGACCGCATTTCATCACATCCCCATAAAACTCTTTCCCCAAAACCCGGAATCGGATCCTGTGAAGGAATTCGCGACTTTCCTCCCGAATGATTTATTCCGTCGCCGAAATTCGTTCAACTTATCACCCTTCGCTCCTTCCACGCCTTTAACCCTTCCCTCTCTCCAGGGCCACAGTTCAGGGAGGTTTTTTTTTCCACCTCCAGGGCAAAAAGCCATATCTCGCTCCTCTCTAGACCTTTGCCTTACCCGCGAAAAATTCATCTCCTCCCAACACTTTCACTTTATCGCTCGCCGTGGATCGCCGACACCTCCCCGAAGACGCCGTTAAAACTCCGTCGAAGTGGAAGCGAGCTGATAAAAAGATCCTGCGGGCGGACGTAATTACGGGCGGTGTTAGTTGGTGGAAAGTGGTGGATCTGCTCCTATCCACTCGCTTCCCTTTCAACGCGCCCGCTATCTTGTTCCCTTCGGGAGTAATTGAAAAAAATAATCGGATACGCTAATACGGGACTGACGCGCCTGCGGCCATAGTGTAAGAATGTGAACCGCGTATTCACCCTGTGGATTGAGTTTTTACTGATTAGTATTTACCGAGGTATTGATCCGTCTCTTATGCAGAATAAGGGTTTTAAGGGCTGCTTGATATTCAGCACAATTTAGTATTTTTTAGGCTTGGGTAGTTTATTAATACTATTTATATAAGGGAGATTTAAAACAGATTTTATTTAGATATATTTAAAGGATTAATATCCCGCTTTTTTGTAATTTAAAAGTTTTTATTCACCAATGATATCCATCCCGGACAAAAGTGTCTTCGTATTGCCCGTAACCCGTAAATGCCATTTTACCACTTGTCACTACATTTCAAGGGTTATTCTACTACGGACTATGAATATAGTGCAAATCGTAAACGCACTGGCGTCCATGAACTTTATGTATTCATCATATGTAAAAAATACCAAGGTACCTATAATCATTAACGTTGGTTTGCCGGTAGCTGGCGGGGGATTTGCGCTTTGCAACCCCCTACCCGTCTAGGGTGTGCTATCTCCTTCTACCCTTGGGGAATAATTGAAAGAAAAATAATGAGATGCGCGAATACGGCAATGGAGCGGCGGCCGGGAGATATGAGTTGAGGTAGATTCGCCGCGGGTGCTTTACTTTTATCCATTCTCTCGGTGTGACGTCCCAGCGGAGGCCGCGATAGCTACAAGCGTTTTCCGAACAACTCACGTTGACGGCGTGATTTTTATCAGAGGTGATGCTGCTGTGATTTATTCAGGAGTTGTTTTAATACCTGTCCATCATCTTATGCGAGGAGAAATTTCGCAAAATTTGACTTATGACACGATATAATCCTCTGTAAACCCAGTATGTTACAGAGTTCGGTATGATCCTTTTCCATATAACTTTGGGGCCTTTAAGTTACTTTTCTCTGCTGCGTTGCTCCTAGTCCTCAATCCCCACATCTCACACCTAATTAGGAGTACTCCTTAATCCTACATAGAAATTGCTACTTAATGAAAACCTTACTCACTTATTTAGCTATTGCCATTAATTTGTGCTAGACAGTTTATGGTGATAAATAAGCCCTCATATATTGTAGAGGGTGTATCTTGTATTAAATCCTCTTGTCAAATGGTAAAGTCACCAATTTTCTCATCAATTCTCTATCGTAATCGGCAAGTTTTCATAGACCATCCATGATGAGTTAGGTATATAGATTTGCAATACCTCTGAGGGTCGCTTTTTTAAATATTAGGAGATACCCCTTGAAATAAATCGGTAGATTGACCGAAACCGGGAGCGCAAGTGGTTTTTCGTTTGAAAGCCAAAATATCTCTTTTTCTCCTGTTTTTATTATTTGGATCCGTATCTCTCTCGCACCTTCCTCCACTGCGTCTTCCACCGCCCTGCTTTTTAAAAGTTTCTGTTTGTGACTCCTCCTCCTCAGAGGGTAGGGATACCAGTGCCAACGGGTTTTCGGGGAAGATGTTATGGGGGCGGATGCAGGAGCGCTATTAATCTCCGCGTGGCTGTTCCCAGTCCCCCCCTTCCCCTGCAGAAGGCCAAGTGTGTGGCGGGCAGCAGGGTGCAGCGCCCTGTGGGCCTGAGGTATTTCAAGGGAGTTCGAAGGATAGAATGGGAAGTCCTTACGTCTCTAGAAGTGGTGTGGGAATGGTAAATGGAAGAATATATATGAATGCTGGAATCTGGAAAGCTTTTAAAAATATTTTTGTCGGAGAAGAGAGGAAATTATGAAAATGATAGGTTTCCGGAGTTTGCTCCGAATTGCCTTAAAGACGATTCCAACGGTGGACGTTGTGAACTGTTCCTGTTCATATTTTGGCATCATTTAAGTTGTTTTTGCCCCGATTTTTTTTCTGAAGTCTTGATTTGACCTATTGTAGAGATTGAAAGATGAAGAAATGAATAGAATTAGCTACTTTTCTTCTGACACCTTGCTATTACTTTATAGTTTGACTCCTTTGACATCTAGTGCAACATGTCAATCGACGTTACGAGTTTCACTCGATTCCGATATTCCAAATCCAATCGTTATCGTAATATGCACGTATGACCTAAATATTTAACTCCTAGCATATATTTAAGAGGATGAGGTTGTACGAATTTGTTTACAAACGTTTCAAATTAGAGTGTTTCCGTCCTAAAAAGAAGTTCCCCGGTTATGCCCTTTTGCAGTCTAATATTACGAGTAAGTAAGAGGATTTTATTTCTCCTCGGGGTGCTGTAAATGTAAAATATCGACGCGGTTCCGGGTTTGATGAAGATAACCCGTGTGAGTTGAGACAATGATAAATAAAACCTAAGATTTCGCGGCCTCCGTTTGGTTTCAGGCAGTGTAGCAGGGGAGCAAATTTCTGACAAAGGCCCTCCTCTCCTACGGCGATTGATGAGAATTGGAGAGATGGAGATCTATTAGATGGAGCTGGGTACAGAGAAAGGTATATTGCCTAAGGGTCGGCCATATCTTGGTGTCGGTTGGCTGTTATTCATCTATATCTATATCGAGTCTCGATAGGCACAGCGCTTGATTGTCACCAGGATATAAGGTCAGGGTCAGGAAAAAATGGAGGAAAACAAATAAAAAATGAGGAAGAAAACTATCAAAGGATATTTTGGATATTAAAGTAAAAACAACGTTCTTGAACGCACTTAAAAATTAAATGTGTTTTAAAAGCGTTGAAGAAAAATGTGATCATTCTCCTCCCCGGTAATGGTTTCCAAGCTATTGCCTAGTTGGAGACAAATTCCTAATTAATTGGCTTTAAGACATTCATTCACTCCTAAATTTTATTTTAGCAAATTAGCGTCAGTAATTAAATTTTTTCTTTCGTTGAGGTTATTCGAAGTTAGAATTTTCGGGGAAATAATTACCATCTTGAAAAAAACTTTGTTTCTGTAAATTCCTATACAAAACCCTCGTCTCAGGGCTCGGAAATTCTTAATAGGTCCCCTTTAGCGCGGGTTTGGATCTTCAGTGGACAGATAAAAGTGAGATAAAAAAATTAACAATTATTCTCAACGAATCTGTGACGATTAAGAAATAATTTTTCGCCCCGATTAACCCGCTGCTAAATGTTAATTAATCGCAGCAGTTTGGAGAATTTGACGAAGCTAGTCCTTATCTTGGAGGGTCGCTTCGTAAAATCTCCACTTCCAAGTTAGCAAGTGCCCCGTATGAGAGTGACTCAAGGCTAGAGATAGGGAGCACGGGGAGATTATACGAGTCGCTTCGGAGAGAAAAGGCAGCGGAGATAACTGGTGTGTGTGAGTGCGCTGAGTTGGTGGATGGAAATAAGCCCTCCCTCGCCGAAGAGACGAGCGAAGGGGATGGATGGCGAGATTGGGTTCCCAGGGACGTGGCAGTCGTCCCGCCGAGAGAGAATATGAAAGGGGGAAAACTAGCGTTGAGCCCGGCTCAAGAAACTGGAGCATAAATTAGAGGTGAGTGGGGCTGATGGATTAGTCGGAGGTATCACATGACAAGGCTTCCACCTCCACCGCCTCCTCACAACTACGTCCCCCTTTTCGCGCACCTCCGCCCGTGTTCCACCACCCCTGGTCCGAATATACAACCCCCTCTTGTCCCGGCAAGGATGGGGAACAGCGAAGGGGGATGCAGCTGAGATCAGCCGTCTGTGGTACCGTTAGCGTCGTAAGATTTTCAGAGCCGAGATTGGTTTGCTGCAGCATTCTTTAATCACTCTTCCAATCCAACTCGGGAAAAGTTATTCTGTCTTTCATTGTTTAATTTTAGCGGCAGTGAATTCAGAAATTTCCGCCGTAGTCAAAGCGTTGGCAAAAATCATGATTACTAAATGTTAAGTTTGATGTTTAGAAAGCGAGGTTTCTTTTCTTATGACAGCTGGACAAAGTTGGAACCTCCAACTCTATCCATCTCTTATTTTCTTCTCCCTTCTTCATTGCTACCAAATGCCTTATCTTTTTCAACCTCCGTCGTTACGGTAGCTTATCTGTTTTCAACGTTCCATTGGTTGGTGTGTATCCATAGCACACTCGTGTTTTTCCAATTTCTCCGTTTTCTTCCTTTTCTTCAGTCTTTGAAATGTTTTCTTGTTTCTTTCGTTGTTGGCCTTTTGTCAAATAATTGCCGCATTCTTTCGTTTCGCGTTTATTGCTCTTGAATTTTATGAATGGTTCTTTATGGTTTCGAATTCTCCCTCTTTCCATTCATTTCCCTCTGCTTTCGTCTCCAATAGTGCAAACTTTATGTTTCTCTCTCAAAATTGTCATGTGATATTCTTGAAATTCATTCTCATTTGCATTCAAGAGGTGCTCGGTTCCCTTTGAGGAGAATACGATATGATCTGCGTTAGCAGGGATTTTTTTCATTAATTTCCCTGGAGCTTTCATTTCCCGCTCCTTTTTTATCGTTTCCTTCAAGCATCTGTTGAGGAGCGATGGTGACTGGTTACATCCTTGACTGACACCTATGTTAGTTTTACCCTCTTTGTCGTTCTTGCTGCTCTCACATGAAGAGTGGAGACGTTGTTATTTTTGAAACGTATAGTGATTATCTGTCATGCTCCATTCCCTAATATCTCATGATTCAATACGTTCGCACGTTTGGGGGTAAGGGTGAAAATGAGTAAAGGTTTCTTCGCTGTGGTGTGAGATAGAACTTTATGCGATTATAAGAATGAGCGGACCTCACTAAGAGATTAACGTGGTGCGAGTGGGTTGGAGTTGCATCAGCTCGAAAAAGCAGCCAACACGTTCAAAAATTAGTCAGCACGTGCGTATCTTTGCAAGACCCCACGTTGCAAATCATGAGCATGATTACCAGCTTAATCTGACGAAATTTCCTCGTGCTATCGCCTCAGTAGGTTAGTGAATTTATCTAATACGACGTTTTCAAACCTCAAGACCCGGGAAAAGTGAAGAAACGTATGCTTCCTGATGTCAACTGACGTCGTAAGATGGGAAAATTTGTTTAGAATTCAAGGCCTAACCCGAGGGGAAAAAATAAAAAAAATCACCAATCACCAACAAATAAAGAGGAAGCGCTTTATCATTTTTGAATAAGCATTACTTTATATTTACATTAAACGAGAAGTAATGCATATTAGATATATTCGTCAAAATGGCATTTTATTTCTTCATTTGTTATCGTACAAATATTAACGTATAAGTTTATTTATACGTCTATTATATTGATTTTGGCAAGTATTGTATACTCATAAGTTACAATTCTGACTGCGGAGACGGGAAAAATCGCCCTATCTTCTGGAACGACCAGTTATAACTGATTCCCACCTGGCACGAGCATTGGTGGAGACGACTGATGAAGGGTCTGGATTTTTTCACTTTCGTGGCCTTCCCTCGCATCCGCTCCCTCTCTCATCCCTCGTCGTCCTTCTTCGTCAGCGACGTTCCTCATAAACCCCCCCAGGAGCAAGGTGGTGGATAGATTTTTTCCGGTCGGAGAGAGGTGGGAGGCGAAGCCGAGCGATGGATATAAGGCAGTCTCGAGATTGAAAAGGGTAAAAAGTCTGAGAGGGAAAAATGCCCCGTGGGTTTGGTTGTGTTAAAAATAAATGGCTCGCGTATCGCATGTGATTGTATCACGTGTTTGTTTTGACGGTAGGTTTCATTTAGCGCCAAAAAGGAGCGAGAAAGAGCGGATATGATGGTGAGGATGCAGGTCTTGTTGCTTCGCTCGTCCCACGGAACCAGATGAGAGAATAATTTTTTTTCGGCTCACCTCGAGTCCCTAGACTTTCAATTTTTTTCTCCTTCGGGTGAGTAATAGAGTGAAAGTCACGGGGGGTCGAGAAAAATGGAGGAATTTTGACGCAAGCGTTGTTAATAATAAATGGACGGCTTAAAATGAGTGTTTTCTCGAGATGAAGGGATATCGAAAAGTGGAGGAAAGGAAAGCTAAATGTTTGCTCGCGTTGAGGTGCATTTATCATTACGCTCCATAATTGCTTCAGTTGCTCCAGTGGGTGATTGATGTGTTCTTGACGCTTGTATTTTTTTGTGAAATTGTAACTTGAGAAATAATTACTCGCTGTTGATGCTGAATTTTCGAGGAACAATGGAAACCTATTAAGGTTGTACTAATTTGCTGAATGTACCGGAAGGAAACAATGGCCATCGTTCATGAAGTCCTGTAGATGATAGATTTGAATATAGGATTATAATAATAAATGATAATATCGAACTATCGATTCTCAGTCAATATAATAGTAATATATTTGCTTTCAGCACTTGTAATCCCATTAAAAGATTTCGGAATTTCACCTCATCCTGATGTTGAGTGTTTCCTGATATCATTGATTCTTTCCAGCCGTCAATATATGTATTTATTCCGTGATGCTATGTCGTCTTTTCGGTGTCGTGTCTTTTCATTATCGTAACTAATATTTTAAACTTGGTCAGAAGTGTTCTAAAGTTTTTCTCCTCAGCTGTTATATTGTGAAATATCTTTCGATTAAGAAAAGTCCTTGATAGTTTCAAAGTTAGTACTTACCTTTTTCTGAATCCTCAACTCAGTAAGCAATGTAGTGTCAACAATGAAATAGATATATTTTTTATCAAATTTACACCATTGGTCTCTTCAGGTTGTTTGTTGTACGAGATGAAAATTAGTAGAAATGGGTGATTTGAAGAAACTTCATGGCTTCTCAATCTTTTCTGAGTGACCCCATGTTCTTTGATAAAAAATCTTGTATCCCCTGAAACAACTAAGGAATCCTTTTACTTTTCAACCAATTTCTGATTTACGCTCACCTAGGAAATTATCGACTCCCGCATATGAAGCACGTTTACAAAGCATCCTTCAGGAAATATTTTCTTCCTGAAAATGGGCCGTTCCCGCTGTCAATCCGTCTTGAATTAAAAGGGCGGCCGTGGCACGGACGAGAGAGGCCCATTTGGACGTAAAATGGGGCTCGGGGTGAAGACTGATTGTGTGCAGCGCGCGGTAGTATCCCCCAATGCATCACGCGGAACCTCTCTCCTTCCTATTCTCTCCTCCGGACCGCCTCCTCTCCACCATATTCCCTCTTTTCCATTTGCTCGCCGTGACGCCCTCGAGTGGTGTGAGGATAGCTCGGGCATTAAGCTCCCGAGCGGAGATAGCGCCGACGCCGACCGCCCCGGCGGAAGACGGATGGATGGGGGTCCTCTGAATGCAGCAGCGGATGACGCGAGCGGAACAATACGTCCCGACTGGCTCACTGCATCCATGCATGATCGGGAAACGGGTCCCTCAAGGCCCATGCGGTTGGCGGTCTCGAGATGGGGTGGCCCACGGGGGTCTGCTGACGGACGAATATCCTTGACATTTACCAATATTATCATTTCCTCGACAGCGGCGAAAGCGAGATGGGATTTTTTTCACTTATCCCATCGGCGGATGACTTAAAGCTTGGGTTAGGAAAAGTTAAAAATGGTTAGACTGTACAAGGGAAGTTGAAAATGATAATTCGGAGATAATATAATAATAATTCGAAGATAATATTCGGGCATAATAATAGATGGCTGGAGCTTCAGCCATCAGATTCATAGCCAATACTTTTTAGAAAAATTTGCGTCAATTTCTGTTCACTCGTGATAAAGTTTAGCATTAAATTTTCTTGGCAATAACAGGAATCCGAAATTCTTGTTTTGGCGTATTTTTAAGTTATTTCTAAGATCCTTTTTCTATAATTCAATAATCTCCATTTTAACTATCTAATATCTTGTGGCCGTTTCGCGTGGATACACTGTTTTCCGGTTTTTTTCTGAAAAGCCCAAGGGATGGCGATATATTTCGCATTCTCTGCGTTGCGTTGTAATGAAGCATTTGTCTAATGGACTGAATGTTCAGTTATTATTCTCTGTTTTTTCCTTTGGCATTTCCCTAGTTTAAATGACTAATCATCGGAGCGTAGGTAATGTGCATAGCGAAAACTATTCTTGCTGAAATGAAAAACTTTTTCTATGACCATTAGCCTTTCACCACTGGGTAATTTAATGAGTTGAATTTCGTTGGTTGAAATTGGGATACCAGCTAGACATTGGGATAATACGAGGTGGATATTTTGCTGAAATGAAGCCCAAATAATCTCCTTATTATGAAAACGAACATCAAGACTTCTCAAATTAAATTTTATGCTCTCATTTATTAAATAGATACTGGGTTAACTTTATAAGTTTAATTGATCCTCTAATTACGCCTTGGAAATTGAATTAAGTATAGCACCATGTGTTGCAAGAGTAAGATATTTAATCAAATAATTACGGTATATTTATTTTCATTTATTATTACTACAATTCATCTGAAAAATAACTGTTGAACTCTAGAATGAAAGTAGATGTTTTCATTTTCGTTTAATTTTAAAACAGCAAATACATTTTTATCCTACGGCTCCGCCAACTGTGAGGTATGGTGCGTCTAAAAATTCTATATCAGAGGTATTAGTTCTTGTTCAATCATTTCCTTTCCCTTCTCATAATTTTTGCCGTCGATTTTTACAAATTTGAAGCCCGCAAGGCGTCGCTCAAATTTTCCGTCCTTTTCAATTCAGCTGTAATTACCACGAGGAGCAGCATTTTGAGCACATCTTTTTGCCCCCGATGCTCGATCCAACTAAGTATTAGCCTCGGAGTTGGAAGGTGTAATAAAATTTCCAACTCATAAACCCTTCCCTAGCGTAGAGGAGGGAAAAATAAGTCTATAAAGAGAGGGAGATAGGGAGCCAGCGGAGATATCAGGAAGGGGTCGAAATACTCTTTAGACGGATGGAAATTCGTCCGTGATCCTTCCCAGCGCGAGTGTCTCTGTCCTTTCTCGAGCCAGAATGCGCGGCTTAAAACCCTTCTCCTTAATCTCCTCCCCATACTATACTATCCTCGTATCCTCTCCGCCCTTTCCCAGACTCCCAAGTCACTTAACTATTCCTTCTCCTTTCCTCTTAACATCATCCCGTATCTAGCCGCGCTCCTCCCTGAGCGCAGATGCGGGTGCATCAGGAAATGGGTTGGGGCTCTTGAATAATGGCACCAATGCCTTATGCAGGTGAGGTCACGGAAGGTCGTGGCGGATGGAGTTTTGTCGTGGAGAAGGTTGGAGGCGACTAAGGAGTGGGGAGAGGTGAAGTGGTGCCCTCAGAGTTAGAAACTGCCTTCCTACTCAGGGTCACCACTTAGTTTCACTAATATCATTTCTGAACTCTTCCCGGTTTTCCGGGATACTTATTTCATTTTTCCCAGTTATTTCGCCTCTAGAGTTTATGTTTTATCTGTATTGCATTGATTATGTATTGCTAAAAAAATCCTAAAATGCAAAACGAGGATTTATTATTTATCTCAGTAAACCTAATAATCTATTGTATTGGATATGTAAAATGCGATTCGATTATTTATGAGAACAGTACCACAATTTTTTTCAAAATGCTAAAATGAAGTATAGTAAAGTACCAAGGAAGTCCAAAGGTGAAGCAGGTTGTGCTGCAGTGTATATAACGAACATTCTAGTTTCTAAGCAGGTGTCAATGTGTGCAGCAAACGGTATAAAATTAGGCTTATCAGTTTGCACTTAGCGGTAAAACTTAACTTGTGTAAACCCCGTAGCATATTTTTAGCCTTTTAAGTATTCCTTATATATTTAGTTATTCAACTTCTATGTGAATTCGCTACTATGGCATTTTTATGAGGGTATCTATCATTGAAATATAATTATCCTGCATTAGTAATATTAGTTAAATCAGGATGCAGAGGTCTGCTTGCGTGCGGTGACTTAGGATTGCTGTGTTTTCCAAACATTTTGTAGTATTTTCTTCCGCCTTTTTTCCTAGAAGAAGGGAACAGGCCATTCACGCATTGACACATATTGGCTTATGACTTGGCAGGTTACTTTATTTTTATAATTTTGATTCATTGTGAAAAAAATATGAGTTTGCTTTGAATAGTGAACGATGTTTACACTTAATTTGGGGATATTCCCAAAATTGTACTTGACTTTCCCAAATAGCTTCTCTCCCCCGCTTTCCGAGTAGTCGCAATTCTCCTGCTTTCTGTTCGTCTCCTCTTCGTCTGCCTGCCCCATTCCCTCCCCCCCCCCCCCCATTGGACCCTCAACCAATCCTTTCATTGTAGTAAGTACTCATTCCCCTGACGAGGTCCCGTAAAGGTCGTCTGCTTTGACTGCAAGAGGGCGCGCACACACACTACTTACCAGAGTCCTCTAGATGGCAGTTCTCTACACTACTCCCTCATAGGGTCGTTTGTAGTGTATTATCAACAATCCAGAGGACTCTGCTACTTACGACGCCACACTGCCACTCGGGAGGATGGAAGGGGGAGGGACGAATTAGACTTATTTCCCCTGCGTCCTTAACTGCAGAAGTCCTTCTTCGTGGAACGACCACGATTTTCTTCCCCAGTTCAATCGTGCAGACGTGTGTCTGTGAGTTTACTCTGCGGTTTCGTCGGGAGACGAATGGAGGAGATGCAGTAGTCACTTGCTCCTTCCGCGAGCTCATTGATTATTCGTGGGGATAGTGTTTTTTTTGTTGGGGACACTGCTGCAGCATTCCTAGTGGTCAAGAAGTGATTTTTTTTCAAACAGTGTACACAATTTCGTTATTTTCATGACAGGGTTGTGTGGTAATGTGAGAGATTAGGCTAGCATATCCTTCTTAAGCTGAGAGAGGAATTTAAAAAAATGAGAAAGACGAAATTTACTGGCTTAAAATATGTCTGCTCCTCTGCTATCTCATTGACTAGGATATTAAACGAATTGGGGAATCATAACAGACCCTGATTGAGTCTACTAATTTGAGATTACTCTGAAATTTCCTCGGATTCGGAGGTATTTTATTCTCTTCATTTTTATCTTTGATTAATTCCAGCATGTTTGATGCATGGATAAAGCTTTTCAACTGAGAGGTGACTACATTCAATTTTTAAATTTTGAGGGTAAATTAGTTTTGAATAGTTGGCTATGTGATTTCATTGAATCCATAATTTCATAATCGTCTGACATCTTAATTTAATGCATCGCAAATCGCTCAAGTGGCCTAATTGTCTTCGGCTACTGTTATTCTCGTAAAATTGCGTATTATGACTGGAGAAGAGCGAAATTACGTCGTCAGATGTTTTGATGGGCCTCACCGAGCGAGGACTTGATGCTCTAGACATCTGTCATCTTCCCCGTCTTCCGGCGTTACATAAAAATTAGCGCCCCTTCCAACGGAATCAGGGCCTATGGTGTATTTTTTTTCCCTTCGGCCACTGCCTAATGTTAGACGTGGAGGAGAAGCGGGTGCTGCTTGAGCGACGGGCCACGGCACTGCCTGTGTGGCGGGCTTGTCCCGTCTGGCTGAGTCAACGTCGGAGTGAAGCGGTGCGTACGAGTTGGCGAGACGGAGGTGGGCCGAATGTTGAAATAGCTCCAACGGGGCAGTGACGCGAGCTCCGAGGTTCGGGATATGATGGGAAGCGAGGAAGGAAGGGTCTGTTTGCGTTGCTCTGCGACCCTGGCGCATGGCAGGTAGTTTTCGGGCATTAGGCTGGTTTTTTCCTCTCATTGAGAGGACAGTGATTGCTGTGATTAAATAAACTTATGCTGAAGAGCGAATAAAATATCTCTTTTCCTTGAATTGATTATTCCAACTTTTTCTAGAATGATATTTTTGAGCTAATTAATATGGCAAACATTGGTAGCTATCCTCCTTATTTTTTAACTTGAGGGTAGTTCTTAGTTTCCTGATGGGGATGGAGTAAATTATGGTAGAAAAAAATAGCTATATTCATCATCAATGCCATTTGTCACGGAAAATAAGATGCAATAAATGCTATGGAGTACGATGGCTGTAAATTTTGGTCTATGTCTCCAAGGGAATTAAACATACTGTATTTAACTACAAAATATCACCTAAAACTTGTGATTTATTTGTTTTCTATCTCCATTCCACAGTTAAGAAAATTCCCGCAGTCTTAATAAAAATCACTGCAGTTAGCTAGATATAAAAGAATGCTCTTTAGTTGATTTTCAGTGTAGGCATTCGTATTAATATTATTACGTAAACATTTTTTAAAAAGGTCCTTCGCGTTTCATTTAAGGCCTGGCAATACCAAGGACAGTGGAACACGTTGAAATAATGTTAGGAAATTATGCATAGGTTCGAAATAATCTAATTAATTATTAATTAAGTTATGAATATGATGATTATGTATAATTTCATAAGGTGCGAAATCATCTATTCAATTCTGAAGAAAATTTCTTATACTGTGTTGTTCTTGGATAAATTTGGAGACTTTATAGAAGGCTAGTGTAGCATAGGCGCTTTGAGATATAAATAAGGCTCTAATGAGACGTTAGGGGAGTGTGAATGTGTGGAGGAGGATCTGAGTCGGAGGAAACATCGTGGGTGTGGACGTCGCAGGTGCGACTTCCCCGCTCCCATGACTGTTACCTCCCCGACTGGTGGTGGGTGGCGACGGAAAACATAAGGGGAGGAGGGGTTCAGTCGGTCTCTGGGTCTTAGCCACCACTCTCTCTCTCTCCTGTGGGGATATCCACCCGCTGCCGCGTCGTTTTCGGACCGCGCGGCGACGTGACAAGATGAGTTACTGGGCGGCATCCATCAGGCCACGGTTTTGCCTCCCGGATGGCTGCTTAAAGGGTTTGGGGAGTATCGTGTGTGTGTTTTTTTCCTTTGCGGGGGACGTGTGCGTGTCGTTAGTTCAGGGAAGTGTGTGAGATGATCGTGGGGGGTCAAAAAAGGATGGAGGTGACACCGCGCCGCTTGTGACTAGTTAGAAATCCCCCTCGCGGATCATGCGGGCTGCCGCTGTCGGAAAAATCTGAACCGGAAAGAGTGATCGGACATGAGCGTATGCCTCTCCCCTCAACTCGATCGGAATAGTAGACAGAATGGTTTATTATTTATTGCTGACAGTAAACAGTTGATGGATTTACAGCAAAAGGGGTAGAAAAATAACCCATTTAGTTATGCCTCTTGAAAATTGTATTAATCCCCATTTAACATTTTTCGGCGGTTTTTTCATTAAAAAGAGACAAATTCATACTATGCCTGGATGCTAATTGTCGTGAAAATATATTTTCATCCCCATTCCCAACCAGGATTGAACACGTTTAACGACTCGTCTCAAATCTCTAATTATACCTCAATACGCTTGACTTAACACTTATTTTTTCAGAATTGGCCGCTGCGTAGCTTAAAAATTTGGCTTCGAGATTTCGCGAAAAAAAGACGAATGTTGACTTCGCGCGGAATTTCACGTAGCCAGTCTCATTTTCCGCCCGAGGTCACTTTGGGATATATGGCCCTTTCTCCGTCCCTCGGCGTTCCTCCATTTCTTCGCCTCTCTCTTGCTAATAAATTGCCTTTTCTCCTGACCCCCTTTTTCGCCTTTCGTCGCATTTCCCTCTCCGCTGGCAACGCGTCGTCGTGCTTCAACCGCCTTCTCTTTCTCTCTCTTCCCTCGCGAGGCACTACACAGCCCTCCGGGGTCCCATTTGGTTCCTTCAGCCCACCTGTTTCCCCTTGTGGGTGCCTCATCCTCGCCTCGGAAAGAAAATGTATAAAAGGTGTTCGCAGCTGGACCGCGTTTTGTAACCCTTCCTTTCAATTTACACGTTCCTCCTCACCTTGCGTTTCCTGATCTTCGTCCAGAAGTTTTCGTCAGCATCTGCGGTGTGGTTATCGTGTACATCTTGGTATTAGATGCCGATTATCCCTGCGCGTTTCGATATGTTGAGATGGTAACATTTTCTTCAGCCATTCTGCGCGTGTTTTCAAATGAGAGTGACTTCTAGCCACGAGAAGAGGATAAACCACCACGGAATCTTTTTTAAGTATACCATTACAAAGTTTTCTTCCAACTCTATATTTTTTTAAACTTTATTCAATCTCTTCCATATTCTACACCATCACTATTTTATTTGCCTCATTACAGCGAAATATTTTTCCCTGACGGTCATTTTACAGGGTCTACGCGTAAACGTGGAATTTTCAACGTTCTCCTAACAAATACTTAAATTCTCCATCGATTATACTCTTGATACAAGATGATTTATGTACTGGAAGATCAAATGGTACACAGACTCGTGTCTTTTCACCTTTCTTGGGTGTCCAATTAAAAACTGATTGGCGTTCACAAACGTCCAGTAATACCTGCGTAATGAATAGAGGTGAATGCGTATTCGGAATACGAATTCAAGCGGAGGGCGACTGCCAACAGAGTGAGATGCTGGTTTTCATGGAGTTGTTTTCAAATAGAAATTGGTTTAGCTTGCGTATCGAGAGAACTACTTTAAAAATAGCCTTACCACTGGATATTTTCCTGACCCAGGCAACTCCATTTCCTTTTTTTCCTTTTTTAAAACTCCCCTCTTGCCCAACTCCCATTGTTACAGAACATTATTTTGGTTTAGTCTTGCTTCATACCTCTCCAAGTTCTTCCTCGTCTCAATCATAACTTTTCACCGGCTTCTATCTCCTCCTTACGCATTCCTTGGACATAGTCCTTTGCCCATTCTCCTAAATCCCATGTCACTCACAAATATTCTCCCTTTTCCCCTTCCGACCTTTCCTTCTCCTCCCAGCGTATGCTCCAGGCGCCCATACTATTACTTTGCCCAGCAGTTTTATGCCCTCTGAGCATCTTCTTATGCCTTTTCGACCACGTTTATACTCGTATATTTGGGTCGCAACTGGTAGTAGGTAAAACTTTCCATTTCAACTATTCCCCCACACCATCTCTCTCACTCTATGCTCTCTTTGTCTCACTTCATTTGTTCTCCTACAAAATTCGTTCCCTCCCCAGCAGCCTCCAGGTAGCAGCGGTTCGGTTTAAGTCGCTCTTCCTTCCCCCTAGCACTTTTTACCTTCCACGATGGGCCGCGCAGCGTGACGCGTTGCCCTTCGGCTGCACCTGTGTCCGACGTTTAGAAGCGTTGACAAAATGTTCTCGGGAATCGTGGAGGATCTTTACGGCGACAGGAAAAAAATAGAAAGGAGACGTAGAAGAAGAGTCATAATTCATGTGGCGGGCTGAGTGAAAAAGTGGATGCCCGCATGAGTTTTTCAATCTAATACTCGTCCCCGCCATTGTATATTTTACTTGAATTTTTCATCGTCCCCTCACAATTCACCACGGTCTCTACTCTCTGCTTTTTTATTTTGCTCATCATGTGCCATTCCTGTGTCGTAAATTTAAATTATTCCCGGAAAAGTAGGTCGTTACTGACTCTTTAAAGGTTTGGTGAGCACGGTCCAGTTTCCCTTTCGAGTCACGGTCGTAAGATATGTTGTCTCCTTGTGTTTTCTTGCGCGTATTTTTCGTTTCACATTTATTTTTAAATTGCGTCCGAAACAACATTTGGTCAGGGTTAAGCACGCGCTTGTATAATTTGGGAAAATTTATCCCCGTCGAAAGTGCATATTTCATCATTTTCTCTTCTCTTATGCTTGAACCTAACTATTTTACATCATCTGGTAGTATACTTCTGGATGGCGTAAAATTATGAGCGAATAACGAAGCTGTTTATCATACTAATAGTGTCTGCTTTAATTCAAATTTTATATTACTGCTTGTCCAGTATCCTACGAATACATTTTGAGGCGGTTGTCGAGGTGACATGCATTAGAAGAAGCAATGCCATCATCCGTAAGTGCATTAGAACTTAATGCTAATTATCTTAAGATTTTTAAATATCCCGGTGTATTTATGTTACAATAACGGTTCTATGATTACGAATATATACTGAAAAACCATTATTTTTTTCTTTATTAAATTGTTTTTACATTATACGCTGTGATGCGTAAAATAATGAATTTATGTTAGGTTACATAAAGGTGCGCTTTACATTGCCGATGGATCCTGTTAAACTTGTTGTCGTGTTTCTCCACGTCTTACCCTCACTTTGGGGTGGAAGATTTGTATCCCTGGGGTGAAAGAGATTGAGGAGTTCCGTCAGTCAATAATTTTAGGGCATATGCACGTTTTGCCACCTCTCTAGATAATCCATTTTCCTTTATCCCTGTCGGCCTTCCATTCTTTGCATCAATTTTTCTCCCCATATATTGCGAGTATGTCCATAAGCTCAGTACATTCTCATTTCTTTCTGTTTTTGTTTGAACATATTATTGAACTTTCATCATTTAGCTCGTACGTATTTTGGAGAAAGCGCCTTCCGATGAAAACAAAAAAACTCACCTTTTCACCAATATTCCAAATCACAGTTTTCTTATGAACAGGGGAATTTTTCGGAGTATATTCTTTTTGTATTTATTGCAAAAATGGGGGAAAATCAAATGCGACTATTCGCTTTGGGTTATGAATTTTTTTTGTTCTCAAGACTATTGTTTCAGAGTTTCTGTGATCGTTTAACGTTGATAAATGGATGCTATGGTTAAATAACACCTACGTACAGTCTTCGATATATGATGAAATAATGATTTCCAGTACCCCGATTTGGAGGAAAATTTAAATGAATCTGGATTATGCGTGAAAGAGTCGGCCAATTTTGCTTTAAATCTTCATCAAAATACTAAACTTTTATAGGAAATCTATCCTCTCACCTTGGATCCTTCATTCAATACATCATATCTATGACATTTTCCATGTGTAAACTATCAATTAAAAAAATAATTTCATGACTTTTTTTGATGGATCAAGGGAATGTCGGCTATATTTTTAAATTGAGTCCCATTTTGTTGGTTATTCCATGAATACTCAGAAAATACGTTGTTTTTTTAACATTCACTGCATGTAAGAATGATAAGGTCTCTCTAATCATCTGCGATGAGCGATGACTGAAATACCTTCTGTGCATCCTCTAATAAAATTTTTGGGCGAGTATTGAGAATAAACTTGGACTTATATCTTCCATGGCTCCCTTTCTCCCACCACCACCTTCGCATCCGACACTGCAGCCTGTCTAGTCGCGTGGAATCTCACCCTCATTCTTTCCCGAAAGAGTGAAGCTGAATTACGGAAAATAATAGATGAAATTGCTCGGAAGGGATGTTTTTTCCCCGCACGAGCGTTTTTTTTTTTTTTTTTTTGTTTTATTCTACGCGGCGGGTCTGGTGAAAGAGTGGTCGGGAAGTGGCGTTAGAGGCACACAGTATGGAAGGGAGGGGAAGAAAAAAGTAGATTTTCGTTTCTCCTCTTTTTTAAGAATCGCGTCTGGCAACTTTCCCGAGCTAGTCTCGGCTAGCGATTCGTAATTTTATTTTTTCTTCTCCACTCACGGGAAAAGATTTTATTAAGAGGGAAACCTCCTTGATATAGTGCATTGAGTGGTACACTCTCTCACAGTGGTAAAAAGGCCATAAGAGAATTTTCTTATTGATTTGTTTGTCATTTTCTTTGAAGTTAGTAAATATATTTCCCATTTATTTGTTCAGGCATATTTCTTTCTTTTGATCAATATGCAGGCTGACGCGTCGAGGACTTGCGTCGCGTCGTTATATGTTATTCATATTGCGCTTTAAATCGTAATAACGTGCATTATTATGATATTTTATCTTGAAAATGCAATCAATACCTCAATTTTGAGGTGTCTTGAACCTTCCTCTAGGTCTATTTCCAACTTCATAAATTCCGTATACGTAAAATACCCCCGTGCCGTCAATCCTATGCGTCTCCATGAGGTTTACCGTGTTCATAAAATTTAAAGGGAGTGTCGTTTAAAGATCACCAGTTGATCAAAAATCCCCCTTTTCCTCGCTATACTCTGACGCACTTGTTTTTTAAAGCTTTTGATAAATCGGCTCGGCTGTTTCCCCGGAAACCGAATCCTCATTAGAACCATTAATCTGTGATTTTTCTTTGGAGGATTTTTCCGTATTTTCTTCCCACTCGCGGGGAAAATGCGTTTAGAAAAAAAAACGAGGGCGGGAGGGTGTAACTGGAAAAAAGCCACGTATTCCGCTACGCACTCTTACAGTGTTTGCGTATCGCGCGGTGAGTCGTCGCGATCTGGCTTTGGGCCCTGGGGGAGTCGCTAGCGGCCTCCTTGGCATTATCCCGGGGTAATTGCTCGGCAAATAAATCCCTCCCCGCCGTCGAGTCGGATTCTAGGGACAAAAAAAGAAGAGACGGCTTTACCGCTGAGCGATCACTTTCTCCGCCCGTCGCATGAGGATACATCCGGGAGAGGGAGGGTTATATGTACGGGCGGGGCTGGGACTCTTCCGTTCTTTTTTGTCATCTTGCGTCTCCAGCTTCCTTGCGTGTAGGGTCTGAATCCTTTGCTTGGATTACTGTCAGAACCAAGGGAAAGCAATGTGCCCATGATTTTTTTGTAAATAATTCGAAAAATATTTTATTCACATGCCAAAAAATTATTTACTACACAAATCACGATCAGTTTCGTTTTGGAATTGAAAAGGAACTGAATAAATTTCCTTTTTTCATAAATTAGGTACTTAATATTATTAAAAATCAAGGATACGGAGATGAGCTTAGAAGAACGTTGGCTGCCAAAAATTTTGAAACTAAGTACTAGAAAATATTGAAAACGCGGAAATTAAATCTAGAAGAATATAAGCGTTGCCATTCAGATAACATTTTGTGAAAATGGTCTTGGCTGACGTTTGTAGAAAAAAAAACCTGATCCTCGACTAACTCCGATCTGCACTCCCCAGAACTTCGAATAATCGTTCGAAACCTTGAAGAATAAACTAGTATTATTAACTAATCGACGTTCAAGCGGTTTTATATTCGATTATTCAACTGTCCAATCTCTATTTTTCTATATACATATTCATTAGGATTCATTCATTCATTCATCTAGGTTTCCTTATGTTTAAATCTGTTAGATTTGATCTATTTTCTCCATAATTTTAAATAATTATTTTAGGTATTTACGTATGCAGGGATAGCATCTCCATTGTGGCTTCCAAGCGATTAATATTCGATTAAAATAATCGAGCCCCGACCGATTTGGATAGCTTTACGTTAATACCGTGCCTCACCCCTGCTTTTATAGAACTAATAGGAATTTACCTCGGAGTAAAAATTCGCACGCCGCCCGTACCGACGGGTGACTTGCAAGGAACTTAGAATGTAAATGCGTGCACTCCCTTCCTCTTGCTCACCCTCCCCAGTCCAGCCCTATCCTCTCAATCCCTAACTCACTCTCTCCTCGTGGAGAAAATGCCATTCCACCCCTAAGGGGCTCCAGTCCTTTCCCCTGAGAGACCTTTGCCTCCACTCGGATTGTCCGTCACTCATCCGGCTTAGGCAAGCCTCCTTCCTCCCATCCAGATCTCCCAATAGCATCCCTCTCCCACTCGTTTCTCCTCCTCCTCATCCCGGAGTTTTTAAAAAGGAATTTTTTCTCCCGGAAGGGAAGGTAGAGGAAGGTTTAATGCGAGAGGGAAAGGAAGAGGGATGAGCGAGGAGTGAATAAGGCTTTTTTTCCTCCCCCTCCCCCCCACGTCACTCGTGGGTGAGCATTAGCCAGAGTTCACGACATTATGGGTGGGCCGAACTTTGATTGAATGTCTTCCGGTGAATGTTTGGCTTTTGGCCACTTCTCTAACGTTCTTAGATTCAGGAAGCGCCACATCATGTACGTGAGTACGCCTGCTAAATTTCTTGCGAGTCGTTCGCTGCTTGCTGTTCGGCACGTAGTACTTAAGTATCAAGCATAATTTGTCACCTATCCTACTTCAAACTCAAACATTAGTGGTTCCTCTTGGGTAGGAGTCTAAAAACAGTGAGAAAATATGAAATTTTACGTCCCACAGTAACATATTCTTTGTCGATGACGATAAGTAGCATATTCGCCCAATAATTATGTATATGTTGGGCGAACATTAAACATAATAAATAAATAATTCTGTTGTGTTTAACTTAGAGTTCAATGATTTAAAATTTAAAAACTCGGCATTATAACGCGCTTATATTTATTTTTTTGACCCTTTCATCTCGCAGTGATAATGGATCAGTAAACTTCCGTGCTCTTTCAGTAAACTTGTAACAGTAAAAACCATGTAAGGCTTCTTATATTCATAAGAAGCCCAGTAGGGAATACATGGTTTTTACTGTTACAAGTTTACTGAAAGAGAATTCGTCTTATCTATTTTACCGCCATGGTCTTCATGGCTATTATCTATACCATCCTTTACTTCAAAATAACTTTAAAGTTAAACTTAAAAGAAATACTTCGATCAGAAATTAAAATAAAGAGAATTCTTTAGCAAGAAGGGCGCTAAAAAGTTAATACATAAAGATAGATTTTTCTCTGGAAACAGGCAAATTTTCCTAAAAGTTTGGTAAACCTAATTTTTAAATATCTAAAATGAATTATTTAGGTGCTAATCCTATTACTGAGTGTATACGATCTTCTATTAATTCCTAGCGTACCTGATTATACCTGCGATGTTCCCGGCAAAGAAAAAAAACACTAATGTTTGGATTTACTCGTGAATGGCAGGGGTTGTTGGAGGTGGTGGGAATTCGTGGATTTAAATCCTCGTGGGGTGGGGGAGGTGAGTCGGTTAGGGGATATATTTTTTCGTCCCAGCAAGGGCGTGAGGGGATGCGTAGGCTTTAGACCCCTCCTGTCTCTCCCTGACTTCCAATTCACCCTGGTATGTGGAATTCGGAGAACGCGATTTGGCAAAGCCGCGCATGCGCGATGGAGCGACTTGGGGAACATGGACTGCGTCCGCCACCCCTGGTGATTGATGTCCCGCTATCTTCCCTCTCCTACCCTCGATTTTCTCGTGCAGCCCACCCCCACCCATGCCTAGCTGGTGCACCCTTCCCCTCCCAAAGCCTTTCCCTTCAAAACCAACCTCCAGCCCGCGAAATCCGCCCTTAATGCGATAATAATTCCAATTCCACGTGTTTATGCTGGTCTGGTAGCCCCACTGTCGAATCAATCCTCCATCCCCCCATCGGCCTTTTAGTGTGTGTCGGAGTCTTTTATCCGATGCTTTGGTTAAATTTTCTCCCCATTTGTTTCATAAATCGTTGGTCTTCATCCCACTAAATAAGCCGGAGTCTGTGTTTCCGAGCTCGATTGGGGTCCACAATTCGTTTTACACTTGTCCTGTTCATCCTTCAAGGCGGTGATTCCTTTAAATAGCCTTGCTTACAGCCCAGCAACGAATTAAACGTGACATCATCATTTGAGGGGATCTAGAAGGGTATCTTACTGAAGCGTTGGGTGAAAGAGATTCAATCATTTCTATTTACAAATAAAAATCTTTAAAAGTGTGTGCATACATAGATGCTCATAATTACTACTTACCTACTTAAATGGCCGCTCAAACCTTAGATTGTTTTTAGCCTCGGCAACTACCTGCTGCTATCTCTCACTACCTTGCACAGAGTCAGTCTATGCTTCTAATAGTCTACGTATGTTCTTCAGCACTTTTCGGTGTTATCGCAGTCACGTTCTTCCTAGTTCACCTGTTGAAAATCTTCTGGTATATTTCTAAATAGGGAATATTCTTCCTTAAAATATGCGTCCGGCCTGTATTAGCCTTCTGCTCTTTATTATTTCTGGATCAATTACATATTACTTATTGATGATAAAATAATTTTTCATGGGTTTATTGCCAGGTATTAATCTTCGTAATGATTTTTCATTAAATGCATCGAAAAAAATGGGTAATATTTTTGTGCTTTTTAAAATTAGAAAGAATTTTCTTGCCTTGAGCTTTATATAGATTTTTCGTACCAAATCATGCATCTGTACCCATCAGTCACCTGTCGGGTAAGCGGAATTTTTTCATGATCTTCGTTAAAAGCTGTGGAATATTTTTGAGTGGTAATTCACTTTCTCGCTGTTAATTGCGACATAATTTGAGAAAAAGGCATGTGCCATTATGTGATCAGAGCGATCGGGAGAGTAAAGCAGTAATGAAATACAAAAAGGTCTTAATTAAAGCTTCGCGTTCAGCTTACAGATCTGAATTCAGTCGATTGTAAATAGCTTCTGCCACAAAAACTCTGTGGAATATTCGAGTTTTTTCCACCATTTCATGAGTTAATTGCGAAAGGGAATTCCTTTGCGTTCTTTTAAAGTTTCTTTCACATTTTCACTGTATCACATCCTCACATTGATTTCGACTGCAACATAATGGTATCGGCGCTCAGTATTTCGATTCCATTCCAAATCGCATTCCATTCCTCAAATAAGTAAATTTTCCCTCCCCTCGCCAAGTATTCAACGAGGTATAGGGGACTGGTTTTGCGTAATTTGCTGGATCGTTTCACATTAGCATATTTCTTATGCCGCGGAATTTTCGATTCTGCATACGTATTGATGCAAGTAACCATATAGCTATAGCCTTAATTTGGATAAATTTATTGCCACGCTCACGATATCCCGCAATTATAGCGGTTTTCAATTTCGTTGGTCTGATTCAAGCACAGTTACTGGGAATTCCTATCGCGCGGGTCTATAACTCTGGCTGTTAATTCATTGCACGGTTGTTAATTGGCGCGCTACAATGTACAATTACTGTTTTATCACCGAAAAGTGGTCTTGTATGTGACAAGTCTAATTCAATTTCGCGACGAAGTATGAAACTGATCCATCTAATTTCTTCATTTACGTGATCGTACGCTTAAATGGCTGAATTTTTCTTCGGCAGTGTTGCAAGTGGAATGGCAATAAAGCTGTTATAAAATTGACCGAATTTAAATTACTTAATTCCTTTAATTAAGGAGTATATCCATTAAATAGCTGCAACTAAATTTGTTTGTTCTACTTGCCTGATCATTAGATGGGAAAATGATCCAACTGTGAAAATATTATGATTACGTCACTCGTATTTGATTCATGCGGCCCATCACTGTCCAAAAGAATGAAAATAATCCAATCTCACTGAATACATTTGCATAATCCCAGTACATGCACATATTCCATTATTATTTCAAGCTAGCACTTTCCAGTTGTTTATGTGGACCACGAATGGGAAATTAACTGTCAATTACTGTGTTTATTCAGCGTTGGTTCGTTTTTTTAGCTTGTTAATTGGACTGACGAGGCATCAGAGAGAAAAGCAAACAAATGTGAGGCTGTAATGTGGAGCCTAAATTCCATTCGTTGTAATGCCTTAAATTAGTGGATGTCCACTAAGCTTAAGTAGGTATTCAGATTTATTAGGATAAGATATAGTCATAATGGGTTTATTTTACCAAATACCTAAGGTTACTTGCAGTTCATTGTATCATTGGTAGTAATTTGAGTTATGTGAAGTTAAAGAACGAAAGTGATACCTCAGAAATTTGCCGCTATTAAATTTTTACCTGAATAAGAATGATTACAATTTATTAGTCTGCAGTTTCGGGAATTCTCAGAATTCATTCTTGATCTAGTGAAAAATGAGAAATGAAGCTAATAATCTAATTTTTGGTAAAAGAAAATGTTTTTCATCTTGGGAATCTATCGTAAATCCTAAATGCTTTCAGCGACTGAATCTCAACGCAACACAGACTCTATTGATAAATCATTTACTTCCTGGGGCCGCTTTAGACAAATGAATGTCTTATCTACGCCTTTACAAAAACGCCTCCATGTTTAGGAAATGAAACGCCAATTGTTAAATTTTGTTTGTAAAAAATAATTGCAAACATGTTTTTGATCGTGATAAAACAATTATAGAGTGATATTTTAAAGGGATGGCAGATATATCCATCGCATTCTTCGCTGTGATAGTCAATGACTAGAATGACACGGACAGGGCACTCTTTATTCGAACATCTGGATGATTATAAAATACGAAAATAGAAATGAGTAGGGTGCTCCAGTGTATCGATATACAGCCACCCCCATCCCTAATGTCTTATCCTCCCTTCCCGCAAATCCCGTTGTATTACTTAATATTCTTCCCACACCGACATGACGAAAAAGTCCTCTCCATCTCTTCTTACCTCCCACCCGCTTTCTTTTCTTTCCCATCTCCCTTATCCCCTTCCCCCCTCGGTTCTTCCCTCCTCCTCGCCTCATTCCTCCATCCCCCAGTCCTTTATCGGTCGTTTGTCTTGCCATCCTTCCACTCCGGACGTCATAGTGAAGGCAACTGGAAGGTGGGATGGACGCCTCAAGACTTGCCCTGCCCCCTATAGACCATTAATCAAACCACGCATCAATCTCGAAGACTTCGCCCTTTTTTTCTCCTCCTCTGCTCAACCCCTCACGAATTCTTTCACCCCGGCTCCGATTCCTTCGCCCTGGTGGCCTCCCTGCTTATTCCGCCATGCAACTTACACCCCCACCGCCCAAGCCTGCAACGACGGCAATCTCCTCCACTCCTTTCCTACCCTCCTCCCACCTCATTCGACCATTAATAACTCTTTCCGGTCAATTCTAGCGGCCACTTTCTGCATGCGTATATTTTTCATCCATTATTCCAAGTATTTGCTCTCTTCCGGCGAAAATATTGACTTCCATCCAGCTGTATTTTTTGTGCCGAGAATGTGGAACAGGGTTAGAAAAATCATTTTCGGATCGGGAAATCCCTGTTGGAGTTCTTTTCTCGCCTTATAAATTGTTGAAGTAATTATTCTTCGTCGCAACAGTTTTGCTTGTATTTTTTTTCTTATTTTCTTGGTTTTGGATTTGCGACATTTTCCAGACATTGCTATTTTAATTGTTCTATTTTCATGTGCTGTCTTTAGTGCTTCACCCCACGTTATTATAGGTGTGTATTTGACAGTAGTATCGCATTGTGTACTCTATGGATCAGAAGTTCTGATTTCAACCCCAAACGTAAAATAAAAAATGAAAGTTTAATTGATTTTGAATCAAATAAAATCATTTTATAGTATTTGCTTTAGAATTTAGTTTTCTATGCATAAAGTATCAACATTTATTCAGTGTAAGAGTAATGATGATATCAACATCAGTTAAGGAAATGATCAGGCAGGTAGTACAATTTACTCGACTCTGTGATACATTGCAAGGTTGAATAAAACGTATGCAAAAGATTCTAATATTCTAGTCTAAATTAATCCTCCAAGATCGAAGGTTTTGCTATAAGTTCTTCCAACTCCTTGAAATTTAATCTGTATGTCTCCGATTCGAATCCATTTTTGACAAAGCATTTGAACATTCTGCTTATTTTGAAGTTAAAATACTACAGGTTATCGCAAAATTGGTAGATTGGGAAATTTAACCATCGTATGCTATATCTCTGTTCTTGATTCACCAAACGCCGTCTGAAATTACTTTTTTATTTTAATTTTAATACAATTCTATACATAGTATTAGTCTATTGTGACCAGCGGGGAATCTGGATGATTAGTCCGAAGATTATCGTCCAAATTTTAGTGCAGCGAAACAAATCATTCACAAAGACGAAAAGGGCTGAGTTTAAGTTCCATGGAGTAGTCCAAATTGTGAGTGTGGGAGTAGACATTTTGGGTCAATCAAGAAGAGGTAGAATTTTAGAGCGTATTTAGTGTAACGCCGTCATATTTGTGTTTATTGATTATATGTTTATTGATAAAGTTGTTGCTACGGTTTTTTTGGTTGTTGTGGGTTGTTGACTGTAAAAAAATTAGAGGGATTGTGTAGCGTTACAAATATATATCAAATAAAAGAGCATTTGAAAAGTTTAGTTGTTGGAACTAATTCGTATACGCGTGTGATATTTCCACTGAAATCTACTAGAGAGCGATAATAGCAAAGGTGGCGTTACATTAGGTGAAGCCCATTTCTCTCGCATATCTAATCACTGCTCTGTTGATTGACTAATCAGCGTCCTGAGGGTTGCTTGTGTTTGCACTCGAACGAAGGGTTCTCCCTTCTACAGAAAAACCTTCCCTGAATATCTTGATGGATCGTTATGTTGAAGGAAATAGTGACGCGTGTATCTCTAGTCTCATTAGAGCGCATCTGGGATCGGGGAAAGAAAAAACATTTTTAGTGCACAGCCACCCTTGTATCTACGAACACACCCCTTTTTTTCAAAGGTCCGAGAAAAAATAATCTCGCCGCATCCCAATAGTCTATCTTTACCTGAAGGCCGACCTTTCGACACCGAGTCACGATCCCCAGTGACGTTGGAGATAAGAGAACTCCCCCATTATTGTCGGTACCAAGCAACCCCACAACCCTAATCTCTATTCGACCTTTCTCGGCTTTCCTGGAAGATTTTACGCTTCCCTCTTTGTCTTTCCCCCTCCCCCCCCCCCCCCGAAAAAATTATCCACCATCTCCCCCTATCGTAACCGATCGTTTTTTTCATAGACCCGTAAAAAAGCATCGCTTATTCTACGACGACGCTAATGGGTCTCGGAAAAAAATTCCCCGAGATTGAGGGTGGGTGAAAAAATGCGTTCTTAAAGAATAGGGGTTGGATGGTCGTGGTGCGTGTATGTTTTAGAGCTATCAGTCCTTCATCCCTTGCCGAATGGTGTCTCGTGGATCGGCGTCGTCTTCAACCACCCGTGCTACGCGCTATCGGCATGGTTCCAGCTCCAATGCAAGCGGTCCGTCTCCCCTGCCCTCGTATTGAAAATGCCAGTTGGTTTCCTCATTAGAGCACAAATCGACATGTTTCGCCTCGTATTTGAGTTAGTTTGGCAATACCTTTCACCCCTGGCCCTTAGAGAGTCCCCTTATCCTTATCCAGCACCGGGATGGCCAATCCGGGCACGAATTTTTCTCGGAAAGAGGTGTCAGTAAGACATTTGCTAGTACCCTTGCTTTTTCCGTCCACCTACACACAGAGCACTTTGTTTTATTGCCTACTTCACCCATTTCATCCTTAATTCGCTCCATTGTTAGGTCCCTGTGGCTCTGTTTTTAAGTTGTTTCTAGACGCTATTTTTGTATGTATGACTTTCGAGGTTCAAAATCTTTCCTTGATGGCTCCTTAAGCATCGTTTTGCAGGTATTTTGTTCAACGTTTTATCTAATACGATTGTGATCCTATGGCAAATTTTCATATTGTGAAAAATATTTCCAATTATAAAATATACTGTGACAGAAACCTATTGAGGATAATGTTTGTTCATGCATGTTTTATTTATCTTGAATGAATCTGGGGTTTCTATAATAATCGGACGATAGCAAATGTCATGAATAATTGCTTTAATTTATTTTTCAAACCTAAGCTGAAATTAACTTGATAATTATCTATCAATGGATTGCGTAAGGGATAAATATTTCATATTCCATGCCTTGAATTCAAGAGATGAAAATTAATTTCTAGGTATTTCTCTATTCTAAAATTTATCGTGACATCCTCGAGGAGTGAATTTTTAAAGATGGAGTAGAAGCAGGCCTTAAACCAGGGTATGTGAATATCATGCGTTGTGGTTGTAACTAAGCAAAGCACAATAAAACCATTCTTTGGCTGGAGACTATTACCAGTACTTTCAAACATAAGGGTGCCAAAGAGGTAGGATAAAAAAAATCAGTGGATTTGCGCGAGCTGTTGTGGGATTGATGAGGAGCGGAGAAAGGGGATCGGCTATAGTTCTCCTTCACCCTTTCTGCTTGCGCGTCTGGCCTCCCGTAAATCGCCTTGCGAGATCTCCTCATCTTGATATCCAAACGCCCGGGTCTTATTTAGGGATTGACGCGAAGGTAAGGGCAGGACACAGAACGTGTCACCTTGCGAACAACGCACTGGCTTTACTAATGACCGTCGACCCTGATTACGACACGTCGACGGCGCAACGCCATGGAGGCAGATGAAATCTGCTCGATAGCAAATGGCCCGCACTTTTTTAAGTGGCAGACTCAAGTCGTTTACCCTCACAAGCTGCGACAGTCCATTGTTTGGGATTTTTATCTTCCTTTTTTTCGCCCAATTAAAATTTGAATCCGTCTTTTGGAGTAGCAGAATGTCTGCTCAAATTATTTTCATAGCCGTTTACTTCTCTTATTTCTCCATATTTAATGTAATTACAGAATTTGTAGCAAAAAGATGTCTGTAGTTATTGAGTTCATCGGATTGTATGATTTGTTGATTACTATGAAGTACTTCCACGTTTTCTAACCTGAATCTGTCGAATTTTCGTTTTATTTGAGCTATAATTATCAGTTGTTAACCAAAGTCATCGGCAGAGCGTGTTATTTTCATTATTTCATTGAAATTTCAAAGACTAAATCTTCCCGATATAATAAATATTTCGTTTTTCCATTGAAAATATACAGTATATGTTGTTAGTAAAGATTTATTTTTCCCATTATACCAGGTGATTATACCAGCTGTGGTGGAAAGAAGGAAGTTTTTTCCAGCTGAGGTGAATAAAAATCAGTCGTTAACCATTTTGCTCGTCACTTCTTTGGCGCGGCTTAAGAACTCAAACCATTCCACTCCAAGTGCCATAACTAGTGCTAGGTTGAATGACTCACACTTCATTTAGCGCGAGAGATTGTAGAAGGCAAACTGAAAGGTGAAAGGAAGCGTGTACGAAATGATAGCCAAGTTTGCCCCGAAGGTAGGCACACTCTAAGTGCGTAAGTTGGAGAGCAACGTAAAAAACGTAAATAACTTCCGTCACATCGTAAGCGTCCAAGTGTCTTTGTATGAGTTACGTATCCGGTGTCCGCTTGGATGTGTCTTCGCTTAAATGGATTTCGTTGTGATTGGTGAAAGCGATGTGCTTACGCCGCAGCACCTGGTCTCCATTCTCGTTGGCATCTCTCTTCCCAGGGTGAGACCGGTCAATCGGGATTTTATCTTGAGCAGCACCTAGACAGACTCGATCATGCAGTGTATAGTGTGGTGGAAAAGATAATTTCTTGAGACGATCGTGGGAGCAGTTACTCTGGAATAGTTCCTTACGTGGTGTTTTAGCAGATTTCTACTCGCTGTAGTCTACAGTGGTTTTAATCTTGAGTTAGGTGAAATAGTAAATTTACTGCCAATTGGATTTCTTAAATAGGCTTTTTTGCCTTGTTTTTATGATTCTCCTTTCTATCGTACTCGTTTTCTTTTGTGCTTTACTCTTTGCCCTCCCTCCAAGTTAACCGTTCGGAAAAAATCATTCTAATTAGGTAGGTCTAATTGCGAAGACAGGAAAGGAGATAAGATTCTGTTACTTCGTTCTGTTCTCTGATAGATATCATACAATACAAGAAATGAATAACAAAAAAGTAGGTGATTAGTTTTACTGATACATGATGATGTTTGCTGTCAAATCTACACGTGATTATCTCTACAAAAAAGAGTGTCAAAACTTAAATTCCATAAGTTCAAAACTCGTTTTTATTTTATACGTCTTTGCAATATTTTGATTTAGAAATCAAATGAATTTTGAAATAGAATTAAATTTTGTACTACATGCTGAAATTATTGAGAGAAAGTTATGAAAATCTCTAGGAAGGATTTAGTTAGAATATGAGCCTATAATATTTCTCATTCGTTGCATTTCCTTTTTATCTTCCTCTCCTTTGCTTTCCTCATCCCGCCTTCTTCTTTCTGTCGTACACGTTTTCTTTCGTGCTTCACTCTTCGCCTTCCCTCCAACTATTTATTCGCGTCTCCTTTGATGTTTCCTTCATGCAGCCGCCCGTGGGGTCATTTAACCTTACACTCCTTAAGCGCGTACTCTTTACCTTTCTGAGTGAAACGAGTGGAAATGGGGAAGCGGAGGAGAGCGTCTTTAAAGTGGAATCTTTCCTTTTGTGAACACTCCTTCCCCACTCTACCCCTTCTGCAGCCCACACACTATTTCTCTACCCCTCTCCCCCTATTGCTCCTGCTATGCCATCGCTCCACGTTCAGGAAGGCAGCCATACGTACGTACATCCCCCATAGTTGACCCACGCAAACCGCCGACCGAACCAAATAAATCTTGAGGATCGGTGCACTATTTAGGCCCGTTCCGGGTAGAGCGAAGGCGGGACATACCTCACTTAACCTCCGGGCTGTTCTTCTCTGTCTCCCGGGCCATCTTTACTCCATTTCTCTCTGTCCATCCCTTTATGTATCTTCTCCTTAGAAGTTACGCATCCCTAGAGGCCTGGCAACTGACCACTTGGTGTCCCATCCGCATATGTTCTTCCCCGTTCTATATCATGCTCCGTTTTGGCGCGAATAATATGTAGGTATCAATTTACGGTGTACATAACGATTATTTATATTTTTAGACATCGTTTAGTAGTAATCGTTTCATGAAATGGACATAATAAGCTTCAAATATGTCTCGATGTTTTCTAAAAGTGTTAATGAGTTTGAATAGCTAGTATGTTTATGGAAAAATTAGAAAACTCATTGATTTAGCTTATTTTGAAGAATATAATGCCGTGAATAGTCTAAAGTAGTTGGATTAGTTGCAAATCCCTCTAGATTATTTTAAAAATTGTGTCAGGATAAATTCTAAAGATCTTTTTTCATTGGATCCCTTTAAAAAATATTGTGTTTTTTCTGTATTTCCACACAGTCTTTATTGATAGCGTTATTGTTTTAAAGCATATTTCTCCTTAATTTAAAATTTAATACATCATTTTTCAGTTTTTTCAGCCTGATGGAAGCCTTTCAACCTTATACTCTTATTTGTCGTACATCTATTTTCCTTTCTCAGTTTTCTACTGGATAAATAAATACTACACATAAGATGTATTTTTTATAAAAATGATTCCTATATTATTGCAATAATGAATTTTCCTTAATTTATTCTCGTAATTCAAGTTTTTTTGTGATTCTTTTACCGCTAAGTGCCAGTTGCATTAATTATTTATTGTGACACAACATTCTAAGCTCACATTGGTTACCAATCATTTGAATTTGTCGACCACACGAAAAGACTGCATGTAAAAATAAGTGTATAAATGAGAAGGAATTTTAAAGGCTCTCAGCACACCATGGAAAGCTCTTTGAGTAGTCCAGTTCCGTGGCATGTGGCTGCAGAGGAAAAAACTAATGCGGTATTACCTGACGCGGTTCACGATTGTGCCTCTTCCCTATTTCGGGAAATATAGCGAAATAGTCTTTAAAATAGTACTTGATCTTGCTAATACATTATGATCCTACTATTTGCCTTTTCTGGAGAGTCGATGATATGATTTAATTCTAGGATAATCCTTGTAATGCGGACGTAAAACCCATGTAAAAATTTAGAATGAAAGAAACTTAAGTATGTATACTTGAATTATATAATAATTGTAAATATATAGGGTTGGATATGGGAGTGGTTGAGGGAAGATTTCTTGCGAGGATAAACTACATTGATGAGGTGGGGAGCGCCGCGATATGTGTAGAAAGGGGTGGGGTTAAGGGCAATGGGTGTGGCAGGTGGGCTGGGGAGGCTAAGATGGCGACACGGAGGAAGTGAGTCGAAGCGAGGGTAAGAATTGAGGGGATGGTGATAAATGATCCCAGTGTAGCTCCCCTATCTGCTCCAAAGACTCCCATCATGTTCCTATTCGTCTAAGGTGTGCTCCGCCTGATTGCATCGATTTCTTGCAATTAAATATACTCAAATACTTGACTTGTAGTCCCCATTACTGTCACTATCACGTATTAAATAACACAGTTATATTTCATTATGCTGTTATAATAGTTCTACATTCTTGCATAGTTCTTTATTTTTTTCACTGTTTTAGCTTCCAATGCGTATTTCAGATAGAAAGTTTGATTCGTAAACTTGCATTATCGAGGGAATTGTTTTATTTTCGTAGCTAAGCTATTATTTATTCATTGGTTGCCATGACACTGCGGCAACAGGAACCCGTTTTGTTGTTTTTGTGTTTTCTTACATGGGATGCTGAAACTGCTAAATATTATGTTAACTAAGGAAATGGCAGGAATTTCTGCTCACAAACTTCGATTTTAACTCGTAAATACTATTATTTCTTCGCAGAAGAAGGTACTTATTTAGAATGCATGTTCAGTCCATGACTGTCAGATTGGTAACTAATTTTCATCATGAGTGATTTACTATTTCTTGAAATTAAAGATTTGAACTCATTTCATATTGCTAACTGGCCATGAATTATGGTGTAAAGCTAAAATTAAGATTCATTAGACAATTGAATCCTCTCGTCTGATCGAATTCTAAGACTTTTCCCGCTACATTCAACGTCTTCAGTTCTGCCCGCCATATTTTTGACTAAGAACCGAGAAAAAGAAAACTCCTTCCAAGAAAAAGGGAACGCCAAAAACCATTACGAATTCCGCTTGTTTGCACTGCCGTAAAAAAATTGGAACTCCTCCCCGAGCCCTTTTCCTGCGGTGAACATTTGAGACGTCAGACCTCGATTAAAAATCCCTCCTTGCTGCAAACGACGCCTTATAAACCTCTGAGGTGGTAACAAAAAAATTTCGAGCGAGGGGTGAGGTTCTTTTGCTCTAAAACTTGGCTCGCCAACTCTCTCCCTCGCAAACGGTTACCGCCCTTAATGAAAGGGTAAATCATTTTAACCCGTGGACCTTCCCTTAAAAACTCGGCTCACCTGGATCCTTACCAGGAGTCGACACGGTGTAAGCAAGGGTTAAGCCCGAGTGAGGAGGGTTCGGTGGAGAAAGAGAAACGGAGTCAGCAAGAAAGGAATGCAAAGCAAAAGAATGAAGATAAAAGGGGGAAAGAAAATAGGGTTTCTCTCTGAAAGTTGGATCTTAGAGTGGACCGCCCGGCTTGTGGTTTATCTTTCGCTAACTACACGTTTACCACCGTAATTCATCGAAGGTAGAGCAATAATTCGTGGTTACATATAATTAGTGACTTGCACTGGTAGTAAGCTGTGATAACACATTTGGCAATTTCTTCACGGAGGTTATCTTTCACCTAGAGTTAATATTCCGATATTTTGTGGAATAGTCAATAGTTTGTAGTGTTGTGATCCTCATTTTGTCCCATGATTTAGGTTACAGACTTTATAGTTCTATTTTGCTCTCTCCCATTGCTTTTCTCAGCCGACATCTTGTATTTGTTATACCGTCTTCTTTACCCCTTGTTCCTCGCTGTATTGAGTGAGCTTTGTCTACTACGTATTATGATAGCGTATGATAGTACGATGTAAATTATCCATGTGAATGGATGCATTTGTGTTAATATTGTCTTACTGTTGTAGAAATCAAGCCATATTAATATATATTTGAATTAAAATGGGCTATGGAATTGAAGGCGAAACAGGGAAAGGAATTCCAAATAAAAGGTAGCGATAGCGAAAAAAAATAAGATGGGTGTTGCTGGAATTAAATTTGAGAAACAATTAGTAAGTATTGAGGGAAAGTAAGTATCGCTATATAATTTTTTATTCCTTTTTCTCTAGTATGAGCAGTAAAATAAGATTTTCAAGCAAATGTTTATGGAGCCTGAATATATATTTCAATACTCAATTAGTAATTTTTTCGTCGAATGCACGGTTATACCTCCACCATAATACTAAAGTAATATAATTCACAGCGTGCGGCGATATCTGGTGGAAATATTTTATATCCATGAGAATAAACTAAAATGGTAACCTTCCTTACAATTTCATGGATACTAAGGTAATGCCCAAAGACTTATCAATTTTTTATGATTTCTGCATCGCTATCACTAAGGAATATCGTTTGCCAATTAATAAGTGGCCTAGCTGGAACCAGGTTAATTCCAGCTCTTGCTCGCGAAGGACTTCTCATCATAATGAGCGAGTCAAAAGCAATCTTTATCTACGGAGGCCTCTGCTAGCCTGAATTAATCCCACGGCACCCGTTAACGAGCCACGAGTTTCATTCCGCAGGATGCGGATGGATACAGGAGAGCGGGCATATCGCCGAGGACTAAGGCCCAACACCCTTCCATGCTTCCCTCCCTCCCTCTTTACCGCAAAAGGTATCACCATATCAACCCCGGAGGGTTTCTGACCCCATTATGACTTACCTCCAGGGAGAGCGAGGAAACCGCAACCCGAAAACTTCTCGTGCGACGAAAAAAATGGTCATTTTCTTTCGAAAAAAATTCTCCGTTTTCGCCCGTGCGGCAGTCCTCCAGCTAGCTTTCCCGCATTTCATTTCGGAGCCAATTTCAGAGGTCCACGGAAGGCCATTCCAAATCCCTGTTTTCCCCCACCACCACTACTTTCCTCTGCGTGCCTACTTATCTCACGCCTCTACTCTCTCCTCCCTTCCCTCCCGACTCCGGCAACTCGTATTGCGAAGTCCCCGCTGGAACTCGAATTGCATTTTTCGCATATCGTGAAGGAATCCTTGAGAACCTCCTGCAATCTAAGTAGGTACCCACTGTGCTCGGATTTTCAAATATTTCTCGGAAGATGCTGCTGTGATATTCTGCTCTATTAAGTTTCTCTGATATCTTCGACCACGTGTATTTTCTCGGTGTGGGGAATGCATTTTTTTACTTTCTTGCATCGGAACTCTTTCTAGTTTTTTTTTTCAAAATTTGAGATCTGCTGCATGTTAAAACTTATTTGTAGGAATAATTTTTGTATCTTGATTCTCGATTTCCCATTGAAGTTTATTTTTTTCCAATTCTGTAATGGTCGGTAAAATGAATGATTTTTCACAGTGATGCGTATAAATGAATGGGAGCAAATTAATCTTTCGCATATATTTTTGTTGGCTGAGTTTTTCGGGGACTTCTAGGGAGGTACAATAGTGATCTAAAGTATAGCCAAAATATTGTTGCTATTATATCACCACAAATATCCAAATTTTATGCCAAAAAGTCCCCTACTTATTGGCTTTTGCAGATGACATACAGAAGTGGTCTTTACAATATTTAAAAGATATCATTCTATTTATGCTTATTTCACTTTTCAAATTTAGCATGCGTACGAATCTAATTTAATATCCTTTGGAAGTCTGAGTACAAAATATTGAAAAGGTGTAGATGTATTTTTTTTAATGATGCATACTTTCCTCGTTAAATGATCCTTCTCCTATGTGGAGCGGTAAATGGACAGCTGTTGCGCCTTCTTTACTCTTCTTCATCCGCAATTGCCACGAGATACTCTTCTCCCGATGGACCCATACACATCTCCCGGTCGGGGGCTTCAAAATACCTCCGCCGCATAATTTCATGGCGTTTGGCGGTACTTCGTTAATAAAAGGGGGAGCAGCTTTGCCATCCGCTGGAGCTTTTTGAGGGAGAGAGAGAGAGCTTAAAGGCAACAGAATTCTCCCATTCCACATTCAGAACTTTTACCCCTTTGTCTACCTGCGAGGCAGTCGATTGAGGGGAGAATTTGAGAGAACTTTTGCTTTCCTTCGCTCAAATTTCCATCGTTTTTCATCGCGAAAACCCATAAATTAAATCTCGCGGAATGTTTAATTATGTGTCTGTTACACCATTTTCCTTCCACTTTTCGTCCGTTCGTCTACCGTGGATCATTTGTGATTGTTCCAGGATTTTTTTTCCTGGGAAGAATGGGCTTAATTGTCCGAAATATCATGAAATGAGATGGAGAATCAGCACAGTCACCGAGCGTATTAATTTTACAGTTTTCATTATAATTTCATTCTATCTTAACCTTTTTATTGTAAACACTGTTCTATGAAACTTTTTCGTTTAGGCACAAAAATATATTCTGGATTTATGATCGTTTGAGATGATCCGTATTATTTACCGTTTCGATATCTGGTCAAGTATCTCGCTTTCTCTTTTTGTCATCAAACTAATATTTACCTCACTCATAGTATTTCATCGGATGCAAAAATTGGTGAAGGGACAGCAGTTTTCTTTTAATTAATTTTTAGTTAGCCATTGCTCTAAATTTAACTATTCTTGTCAGCTCTTGCAACATTCCTAATTTTTATTATATGAAATTTGATTCTTATATCCGCATTCTCTTTTTTATCGTATTGAAAAGTACTTCATTTTTTTATATAGAAATTTTTTTCTAAGTTGTTTGGTATGCTATTTGATTGTTTCGTTCGTTTGCCTGTGAAGTCGTTATTCGATTCAAAACTACATTTTTCACGTTCTCAGTCATTGTGCGGCAAGGAAATGCATTCAATACCTGGAGATTGTGCGGCATGTTATCACCAGATGTGGACATCGCAGTGATTATCGTAAATCAGCCACAGTCCCCAACTCCCCAACGGAATCCCTGTCCACCCCATTCGAAATCCCTTCTTTTCTCCATCGGCTTAACCTGCAAGGGTGGCAATTACCCTCCCCTTGCTAGTTGCCGTATTCATCGTTTCCCTCGGACGTCATTGGGCGTGTAATTGATAAAATAAATCATCGAAGAATCCACTCTTTTGGCCTCCGCCCTCACGATGGATTTCCTCGACTTCGAATGAGCACGAGTTCCCTCTCCTTCTTCAACAAATCTACCGATAGGCCCTTAAATATAAATCTTCCTTTTCCTTTGCCTGGTCATTTCTCTCAGCTATTGTATTTCTTTCAATTCCATTAAATTTCACAACTTTTCATGTAGGCCTGCTCTTTTTGGTTTGTAATTAGGGTAATCACAGAACAGCAAATAAGCAGTTAAGAATACATGAAAGCTGACGTCATCTGGCTTGATAACTTTTGCAAAAGAGTGGAGGGAATTCAATGTAAAATAAATTTTAGATGATGGACGGTGCTAATTGAATGTTTCCCAGCATTTGTTGCTCGTAATGCTACTTAATTAATAATATTTTTCGGATCCAATTTGATGCAAAAAACATCTGAACGGAGTATGAATGATCTAAATGGAGGATAAATATATTTTCTTTTGTTTCTTAACTTATTTACGCATTGTACTATTCTAAATTTTTGCTGATTTTATTTGTCCTGATGGGACTCATCCCGTTCATTCCTCTCCGTAAATACCCCATGCTGAAGTTTAGACGTATCGAAGTGTGGGTAAATAAATAATTAGGCATGTCCAATATCTTAGTTTCTCCTTTCTTCCTTTGAATTCTATTCTCGCTAGAACTGCGGGTATTATGTTTGCCTGATATTATAGATCTTAGTTCGTAGTGTCCTATGTAGTCCCAGCATTTTTGCATCCTTATTGGATGCATTAGGTGTAATTCAATTTCCGCGGTGGCATTAAATGGATAAAAAGCTTAGACCGCACCTTTCCTACCGGCCGCGAGAGTACTCGCGTAGTTAGTCGTCTGTGAGTTTTGCCCGAGGCGAGAGAAGGCCGACCACTCCCGCACCAACACCCTCTGGCATAGCCGCACACCCACTTAATCTCCTCCGTCTCACGGCAATCCCACCGGCTTCCCAAACGGCCGGAGCGGCGGCCGAGGCGGCGGCGAGCCTTCTAAATATCCATTCCGGCCAGCGACCCTCCTCATCCATCGTCCATCCCTCCCGCTAGCCAACCTCTTGAAGCATCACCAGACCCTAGAGTAAGTGTCTACCTTATCTGGGAGGATTCAGAATGCACCCGCATGGGATGTGGGCTATTCGAGCCTTAACTATCATTTTTATATAAGTTACGTGTATATATTTTTCTCAATTCATGCTTGGATACAATATTCTGGTATGGTTGAAATTTTTCGCAGGGAAAAATAGTTTTAATCTCTAAATAATGAAGCCCCTTGGCACAGAGGAACATAGCTAGAAAATTTCTTGCTAGACGGTTAGAATTCCTAGTTTCTTTAATTGTTCTTTTTGGCATGAAAGATATGTACCGTAAGTTTTTATATTATAATCGTTAAAAACGCACCTTGTCAACGTAGTTAGCTCTTGGTGAGGGTACCGGAAACATTTGTTGCATATGAGGAAAACCGATATGTAAGAACTTACCTCATTCTGAATATTTTTTGGAACCATGATAACCAGTTTTAACCAACAGAGAGAAATAATTCCTTAGGAATTTTTTTATGGCGAAACAGTGTGCAACACGTTTTACGTGCCACCCTCATCAATGGTTAGGTTGTTCAATTGGAAGTAATTTGTAGTGATGGAACACACTGAGTGGGGCTAATTATTCCCATGCACATCTTTCTTCAATCCTCCCGTGCCTTTTTCCACATCTTCGGTCTTGGCAGATCATTTTCACTCACCTCCTATGTTCAACCCTTTACTCCGCTTAGTCCCCTTACTCCACCTATATCAACCCGACCAAAAATACGAAAACCCTTTACCCGCCCATTTCTTTTTTACTGCACCCCTTATTCCTTTGTCTTCTCTCTCTCCTTCTGCTCCACTCCTTTTTCTTGCCATTCCGCATCCCCTCTACTCTCGATACTCCTGACTCCTGGGACCCCTTACATCTCCCATCCTCACAGCTCCCACGTTCTCCTCCTCTCCGCTTAGTTCACCCCTTTCCCTCCGCAGTGCAGACGCGTCTCCACGCGTTCTTTACCCTCACTTCAATTTGTTTTATGCCTCCTCTGGCGCCCTCCTCGTAAGTGATATTTAACGGCATATCTGCCATTTATAAATGTGGTCCGGAAGTGTGTCTCGTGGTTTAGGTGTTCATAAATTAGTATTTGTTTCAATAAGTATGGCACTGCTGGAGCACTCGCAGTGAGAGTATTTTTTTTATAAGCTTTGGCTCTGAGCAGTATTTTATATCTAATAAACGCATTGATCACAAAAGGACCAAATGTAGGTAGTATACATTTCCTTTAAGACTTAATGGCTGATTTTGAAATAAAAGAATTCATGAATTTAATCTGGATAGGAAAATTTTACTCAAATATGGTTTCTTCAAATGCTTTTTGTGCTGTGTAGTGTATATGGTTTTTCCATACCACGTGAATCATTATTTGATTCTTCATTTTTGGTATCAATATGTGGATCATCATTTGAAATATGCACAGTTATTGAGACATAAGGTGCAACATTATGATTATAATTTTTAGTCGAAAGTAAATACTCCCTCGCATAGTGTGGGTATGCCCTGGTTTTATTCTCCAAAATAATTCCATTTCGGTATCATCCAGCTATGCAGTGATATTAATTTCGCAACTTAACTTCATATTATTTATGTATTCGACGAAATAAAAAGATTTTTAAAGGAAATACGTTCGGTATAGAATAATGTACTTTGGTCATTTGTACTGGCATGTTGAACGTACTTTATACAGTGACTGCTCTAAGTTCCTACATCTGTTAAACTCTGAATAAGCATCAAAACATTTTTCTCCCCAAAGTGAATATAATTTTATAAATCCTTTTTCTCGGCTATTTTGAACATATTTGAGAACTCTTGCTTACTGCTCAGTCCCTAAAGAAAAAAAAACAAGTTTATATCCACCAATATCTCTCCCTCGTATTATTCATAAAGTTTCCCGCTTTTGGACTTTCTAGGAAGACCCATTAAGTTTTTTGTGAACCGAGCTACTTTTTTCGTCCCAGCGACTTCCCTCCCATAATTCCATTTTATCCGTACGTCCGACGGCGCCTGCTATCTCTCCGATTTCTTTTCCATTTTGGACCTCTAAGTCTCTCTTCTTCGTACTAATCTGTTGTTGGAAAAGATTTCTTGTCGGTGAGGGAAATAGGTTTTTCAGTGCTGTATTTCTCCAGAGAATTGAGATTTTTCCTTCAGTTTGACTGAGTGGGTTTGTTACGTTTTTCCTGCTTACTTGCGGGGTGAAAGTTTAGGCACCACATCTATTCTTGAAATGATGCCGTCATCTACGTAAAGTTTATAAAAAGGGGTAGAAATGAAGGCAGTAGTAGTTGTGGTGTCGCGAAGAGAATTGATAGATAATCATCATGCTTCATCTGTATTTGAATGCTCAATATTTATCATTTCCCAACTCCATTAGAAAATATTTCGTGTTAGCTTATTATATAAAAATCCTTCTAGAAGCTTCAATTTTGAAGTACTAGTCACTAATCATCGTCATCTCATTTACTCTTATTCATTCCCCGGAAATTGGAATTTAAAAAGGCTTTTAGCATATTTTGACAGTAATTTTTACCTTGAAGTGATTTAATTCTATTAATCCTGTAGGATTTGAAAAAATCTGATAAATTTCCTCTTAACATAGACGAGTTTCCTCCAATATTAACACCATTTCATTTTTCTGCCCGAACACAAAATGTCGGATCAGTTTCCATTCAGGAGCGCATGAGGTAAATAAAGGCTTTCATCGTGCGCTAAAACTCTGCTTCGTACTTGTTTTCAATGTTTCCTGGCGTGATGATTGCGTAAAACGTTCTTCAGATTTGAGCCACGTTGTCATCACTACCCAACTTACTTCAGTATGCTGTTGCAACTTCAGATGGAAGCGGTTTTATGAGGCGCGTTTTTAATTCAAAAGCAAATCTTTCTTCTTTGGGATAACGCTTGTAATCGTCATTTCCAGTTCGTTTATTTTCGTGGAACAACTTTTTTCCCTTGTGCCTCTTTAGAGCAGTAACGAATACCCGAGTTCTCCGATCCGTGTTGTCGCTCCGCGATCTTCCCTTGTCATCAAAAGGCGGAGGGAGCGACCTCTCTCATCTTGACGACAAACGCCTCGTTAGGTTCCTCCGCCATCTTTTTTCTCGCTTCGTGATTTTCCTCATTTCAGTTTTTAAAAAACCCTTTGCCAACGGCACCATTCCATCTCTGCGCATCTTTTTGAAAGTCTTGTTGTTGCTATTATTACATTTTTCCCCGCCAACTTCACTCATCTTCACCGCATTACCGACCTCAAGATTCATTTTATCTGTGCTCTTTTTTTTAGGGTTCTGTCGTTCATTGTACGAAATTCCGCTTTTCACTCATCCCTTGCCTGCATAGATGATATTTTTTGAATTTATTCTATTCCATTTTCTTTACTTGGGAAAAAATTGATTCCAGTTACATTCTGATACACCGCATCGGATGGTGCGCTCAAGCATATCATTTTCGCTCTTCATTTATGGTCCTTATCGTATTTATACGTTGTTTTCCCTGATTATGCGAGTACATGAGACGCTACATGATACAAATAAGCTAACAACGTTGCTTTCTCTCTGTTTTATAAATGATGATTGATAACTCCAAATACTTACACGAGAACTAGGCTTCATCAGTCGCTGGTCTTTTCAATTGGAGATATTTTCTCGAAAGTTTAATTCCAATTCACAATTAAGGTATTTAGAAAAAATATTCAAGGTGAAAAAAGACAAAGAGGTAACTTCGGAATTCCCTTAAATATTTTAGGAAATACCATGGATTGTCGAGGAGAGTACCGCAGTTACTCAAGAAATGAGATCAAATTTCCTCTTTTTAATGAATAATATTATCATATACCGTTTTGAGCGTATTTTAAACATGGTAGAAACGAATAAATCAACCATTTAACTATAAAATAAAACAAGAATGCCGCTTTCCGACGTATTCGTGCATAGTTAATTAATTTTCATACGTATTATGTGCTAATGTATTCATTTCATTTCATTTCGTCACAGAGTCACTCTTAGTTCTAGTATTTTAATTTCTAATTTAATGATGCTTATAGTGTCTTAATACCACATTTTAATACCACGAGGGATTGAGATGCTTAATTTTTACGTATACGTAATTTATTTCCAATTTCGCTGGATTCCAATTGTAAAAATTTACTGTCTAAACGCGCAGAGCTATAATTTTTGTAGCGATTTTAGGCTTCGGTGAATGACAACCAGCATAGACATTCATGTCAACAATTATTTTCATAGCTATATTCATTAGTCATTACAACTGTGAGTTTCCACCTACTTCGCACTGAAAATGCCTGGCAGCCAGCCCCCCAATCAAGCATTCTTACTCAGTGGTAGAATATCATGTCTTTTCTGTGGGTACCAACTCGGTGTTAAATGCCCGCTTACGAAGCCGGTGTGTTAAGGACTGCCAGATATAACTCGTTCTTCTTTCTTCTCGTTTCTTTCTTCCCTCCTTACTTCTCTTTCGACGCCCTCTCTCACATCGCTGTTTCCATTCAGAAGCGAAAAAGAGTCGCAGGTGGAAAGTCGGAGTGAATTTCTTCGTGTGTCCCCTCGCGCCTCCACTGCAGCCGAGCATTAAAAATTCTTCACTCATTCGAAATCTTTCTCATTTTCTTCTTCTTCTTCTCCCCATCTTCTCTTGACTCTTAATGCTCTCCGACCCCTCTTTGCACGTGGAGCGAACCGAGCGAGGAAATTTAATCACGCTGCCGTGAAATGACGAAAGGTTACCTGCACAATTATTAATACCCGACTTCTCCCCTATTTCTCATGTGCTTTTATACGCGATAGCAGTTTTATTTCAATATATTTTTGCTGGAATGACTACGGTGCAGCTCGCGTTGCACGCGGTAACTAGGTATTTGGAGTCGCCCAAGAGTTCCCTCTGAGAAGGAATTTTAGCGTTGGCCCGGGCTCCAGCCACGAGGATCCCTTGTGCTTTGACCACCAATCGAGCTATCAATGCGTTTAAATGTTATTGTGATAACCTTTTGATTTGCAGGTGGTACGGGTAATCTTGGGTGCACATGATTTTTTTCGTCCTTTTTTCACCTATACAGTATTGACCACCTATCCATTTCTATCTTTAAAATGGCAAATCAAAAAGATGTCGCGTGTGATACATGAATATCTGCCTTTATTGTGTGTTTAGGAGTTACACGCAAATTTACGCCTAATGCGATGAAACATCAGTCCAGATATGACAAAATTTTAATGAGCTAAATGAAGCAGTTAAATATGCTTTAGAAATAGAAATTCGTCTCTAACAACTTCCTACATTTTTTTCCTTCAAAAAGTGGAAGTCTTATAGTACGGTGCTGAAACATTAATTGTCGTCATGCAATTTTTTCCCATCGGAGGGAAACGATAGGAGGCTTTAATTACTGTAATATATATTTTTTTGTTTTCCAACTTTGGCGCTATTTAGTCAGCGCAAATTGAGAATTGTATTTTCGACCGGTCTGTTTGCGATGAGTGACTATTTTCGAGTTTTTAAAAGGCTTTTTCTTAATTAATTAGAATCTAAGTCTCTATTCGCTAGGTCACAGCTGTTCGCATTTCACTGTAGTTTACATTGCGGTTTAGTCAGCTAAAACTAAAAAAATAGCTCAATAATTTTATCGGCCCCACCGTTGCCGTGAAAGGACGAGGTGTATGATAGGACGGATAACCTTCTGAAAACTTATTTAGATCACAGTCTACCCACTTTTACATCGAAGAACAACGTTAGAAGACGCTATATCACACAATGCCCATTTTCCCGTATTTATCTCTCGAGTAGGTCGTTATGTAACCCACGCAAATTGAGATATGGATGCACTGAAAGGGAATGATCTCCATTGCGTTGGGGGATCATCATCCTCCTACGATCTCCCTTCTTTCCCAATTCTTCTTCATCTCCCAGCAGCCTCCTCCACCCGCCCGACGAAGCGGCGACTCGGGTATCACTCCCTCACGGATTCGCCGGAGCGATCTTGGACAAAAGATCCGGAGGAGGAAGTCACAAGAGTGAGGGAGTGTGGGTGGAGGAGAGACGACGGCGCCGCTTAATGGTCGGGAGAGAATCGGCTCTAGTCCTCCTCCTCTTGCTTCTTGGTGGATGGGGCGCCGAAGTCTGGGGAAGGAAGGGTTAAGGGGTGGTTGGATGAATGGAAAGGCTGGAGAGGCTGCGTAGGGAGGGAGGATAACAGACGCAGTAGAGGAGTCGTTCTCATAGGAAGTTATGAGAACCTGGATGGCTACCTGTCATGGCTGCTCAGAGCAAAGACTAGCGACATAATGGAGCGTGGAAATTGTAAATAACAAACTAAAAAAAATTCTTGAATGAATATCTGGAATATTTTCATGCTCAAACTTGTGAAAATGTTTTTTTTAATTAAAAGCAACCTGATGAGGTCTGCCTTTTTCATTAAACCGATTGACTATGTAGGCAATTATTGAAAATTGGTCCAAAATTCATATTTTTAAACGAGAATGATATCATAAATGATAAAATATTTTCCAGCTAGCCCTAGTGAAAATTCCTTGATGATTAAAGAAAACTTTATGAGGTCCAATGTTTTATAAAATTTGTCGTCTCTATGGGCAAATTTTATTGAAAAGTGGTACAAAGTTCATTTTTAAATCAATCGTTAATACAATTCAAAATTAGAATGGAATGGAAAAAGAATGGAATGGAGGCATAGCAGCACAATTGCGTTGTTCTCCGAAATACTTCAACGTAAGCTTTGTCAACTTATTCCCCAGGAAATCCAAAAGCCTATTCAAGTTGGTTGGAAAAATCTGCCCTTGAGCTAGTTCCTTTTAGCCGATTATTGTCTCATACCTAATCATTCGTTATCCTCCAGGATATAAAATTTCTGACAAAAATATTATTTTACTTGACCGAAACGCAAAACTTAATTTCCAAATTAAATTTTAGGGCATTAATTTGAGTCTGCAAATACTAATTTATGCGTAGCAATTTATTTGATCCTATACCCAGGAAATTTTGTTCAGTCAACCCATTGATTGCTATAAAAACCCATGATTTCAAAACGCCACCTGAATGAAGGGGCAACCTTCAACCTTGATGCGAGCTTTGTTTACATGTGGACATCACCGTTGAAACTGGAAGTGAGACATCAGTTTCGTCTGTTTGCGGCAGCCATGATAGGTGGTCGGACCGGCTGTCACATCCTCCAGTCCCTCTCACTCTTTCTCTGAAGGAGACCAGACAGAAGAGTTGGGGGGATGGAGAGAGAGAGAGAGAGAGAGACTTCTGGAGGAAAATAAAAGAAAAGCGAAATCCGCACCGCGTAAGAAGATGAGTGTTGGTGGGATTTGAGAAGGGGACGTCGGGCCACACGCATGAGGACGTCCGAAAAGGATTGCAATGCCAGTTGGCTGGCAAAGCACTCCTCTCTCTCTTTCTCTCTCTCTCTCTATCGCTCTCTCTCCCTTTCACTCTCCAGTTTCTCCATCTTTTTATTTCCTCCTGCTCCCTCCACGAGCTTCTCATTTCTTCCGGTTTAAAGTTCTCCCGTCCCCCAGGTTTTTCCTTCTCCCGGTCCTTCTCTTGATTCTTTTCCCTGTGGCGAAAAGGCCGTCTCTCCTTCCACAGGGCGGGGGAGAAAAAAAAAGGCTGAGCCAAGGTGTCCTCGTAAATGGATTCCTTTGCCCTCCCGCGATGAAAACTACTCTATCTCTCTCTCTTTCTCTTCGTCTTCTCTTTTCCGCGTGCTGGATTGTAGGAAATGGGTTTTCTCCGCGTTATTGAATAAATTCAAGAGACCGCGGATTTTTCCAAGATGATCCTGAGGGATATTTCTCTTTTTACCATTCTGATTACTTTCGTCTCCTCCGAGAGGAATTTTATTTTTTGATGATCCACAGTGGATATATCGCGAAGGTAAATATTCTGGGAAGAAGTGTTCTTGTTCCTTTTCATGAAGCTGGAATATTTCTTGAGGCCCGCTTTTTTATGCTGTGTCGAACAAAATGCATTAAAATTGCTTTTTCCGTTGTGTTTGTATTAAGGCATCGGTATCACTCGAATATTTTTACTATTCATCTTGTAGCCATTTTATTGCCGAGTTTCATTTTATTAGTTGAGAAATCTCTGAATTGTTTCCCCAAAAATGTTTTTAAAGCAGTCGTATTAATTGAGTGTGATAATATGTATGCACCTAGAAGCTTGAACATATTGTTTCGTACAGATAAGCACTGTTAATGATTTCTTCTGTATACTTCGCTAACTTAATATGTATAAATGTATTTATTCGACTTTAGCCAATCCGAAATGAAAAAGTCCTTGATGTCGTTAAATTTTAATTGATATTTTTATTTTAGAGAGGTAATGTAAGCGGGTAACGCCAATTTCTGCTCGAATAGTGCTGAAAATGTCTAAAGTTTGATTGAACTGACAAAAAAAAGTGTAGTGAAACGGTATGCATTCCGAGGTTAACTGAGCGCATCGTCATTCATTATTCCCGACGTGCTCGACAGTGATCTTTAACGAGCTTATAGACGATGGAAGAAGTCTTCCCTTTGTGGCGTTCGGGTTATGCATGCATGAAAAAGCATCATTAACGCTCCATTGCTAATACTCGCGCGGGTTACGAAATGTAAAGCAACAAAAATAATTGAGCGTTGAGAACTTATATGTCTTCTCTTTTTTTCTTCCTCGCAGGCACCTGGCGCGGAACCCTTTCATCTGCGACTGCAACCTCCGTTGGCTGTCGGAGTACCTGCATCGTAATCCGATAGAGACGTCCGGAGCGCGGTGCGACGCTCCCAAGCGGATGCAAAGGCGCCGAATCGACGCGATGAGGGATGAGAAGTTTAAATGTAAGGGTAAGCGAGCCCCGTCAAGTTGCTTCTCTCACTGTGGCGCTCTCTCTCTCTCTCTCTACCCTATCTCTCTATGCCTCGATGTCTATCTTATTATGTGTTCCTTATTTTTTTTTACTACATTTTCAGTCTCATTTTCCGTTTGGATTCGGTTAAACCTGTTTACCAATGTTTTTTCTGCTTTCGCTCCCGTGTTTATTTCATCATCATATTTTTTTATCAATTTATTTTCAGTTTTCCAATTTCAGTTTTTTTCGGTATTCATTTACGCGTGCCGACTCTCGAAGGGTTGCTCAACTTCGTGAAAAAAACTCAGTGCCTCTCGATGAGTTTATGTTTTAAAATCGTGCCTTATACTCGCAAATTTTAGAAGATAAGTCAAGTAATTGGAAATTTTCGAAACTCGTGAATGGAAAAAAAAACATCCATAAATTAAACAAATCTTTATTTTACTCGTGTGATTTCGTTACGAATGCGAAAATTACATTTCAAACTCGGGCGATACAGACTGTGTTCTTGAAATACCATTTAAATGCGAACATTTTTGACAAAATGTTCATGTTATATAAGAATGGGTGAAAAGCGCGTGTTTTTGAAGAGGGTTACTGGAATTCGTAAGTAAAATGCTATTAATGATATTCGTATTCGAAATTATGATGTCAGTTTAGATGAGCTGATGCTTATATTGTTATCACTGTTCTATAAAATCACTTCAGCAGGTCTCTGTCTGCATAATTGTTAAAACCAGTATGTCTCTCGCAAGTTTTATCACTATTTTAAGTGACAAAACATTTTCTCGATAGACCTAAAAAAAATCGCTGGTGGATAACTAGTTAGTGTTTTCACCTGCAGAAAAATATTTGCGTTTATATCATCCAATTTATTAATATATCAATGATCAATATCATCCAAGATTTTTTAGGAATTTTAGTTGAAACAGGAATGACATTGTTAGGTTTTGGTTGTCCTTAGCTAAATTTCATTCTATGCAGGGGCGGATCCAGGATTTCTTTCTCGGGGGGCACAAGTAAGGCCGTATACAGGATTTTGTTCGGGGGGGGGGGGCACAAGGATACCTCATAATACAAAACGAACGCAATGATAAAATGGGACTATATAAAAAATCTTGCATATTTTTTAAGGGCCTTGGGGGGCACATCTCCCCTACGCCCCCTAGATCCACCTATGATTGTATGCATCCAATATCAAGTTTTGTGATAGTTTTATGTGTCATAAATTTCTGACGCTGTGTTTTGCTCTGTAAGTCAAAAGAGAATGTTGGCCGTAGGAACAGGTTTTAGATCTTATGGCACACAGTCTCATATAGGAGAGGCCAGCAGTTGAATGTCCCACAAGGGCACAAGCGTGAAATGAATGAGTGATACATTCATCCAAGTTACCAAAAATCAGATAGCTTCCACAGTTGGTTTCAGTTTATGCGTGTATGATTAATTTTGCTGATTCGTTGCTCTTTTTTTATTAACTTCGTATAAATACTGTGTGTACATGATCCAATGGCTTAGTCTTGGTGTGTAGACGCTGTGCTTCTTTTTAGCAGAAATGTCAGTGTTTCTCATTCATACTAGAAGCCTTGTTTCCTTACATTAAGCCTTATTATTATCATTTCTTCTCCTAGTTTAATTCATATTTCGATCCATGTTACAGCTATCTTTTTATGTTCATCTTAACACCTAACCCATTCCCTTCTCCTCCAAATTGGGAGGGCTTAAAATGGTGAAAGCTAACTAACGGCGGCATTGCTATTTGGTGCTTTTCTTTTTTCTCATGGTATTGTAATTAACCCATATTAACTGTGATGTTCAATTCTTTTCTCTCCTAACTTGCTATGAAATCAATGAACCTGGCATGTGCTTGCCCTTATACGACTTAGTTATCAAATGGTGCATTCATGTTTTACCGTTAATGTTCGATGTTTTTTATGTTGTTGCATGCGAAGTTCTATATCTCAGAAAATATAGCGAGTAAAATAGCCAAACTCAGTTAATGTGTGACTAATGAGACTTTAATAATATTAATATTGAACCATTTTTATTTTGTTGGCTCAAAATGAAATGATGCACCCATTATTTTTGTATGCAATAAATAACTTGAAAAAAGCCAGTTCAATGCAATAAAGATGTTGAATTCAGTATTATCTGTTTTTGAATAAGCTCATGGATTTTTGTCATGAGAAAGTGATTTTCTTTAGAGATTCTAGAAAATCACTAGTGAATGCACTTTCCCCTCAACAATTCCTCCCGATATCCATTGTTTGTAGGTGTTGCGGAAGAGCTGCGTACTCGTTTGGCTGGAGAATGCATGGTCGATGTTCCATGTCCAAATGGTTGCTCTTGTGACGGTACCACCATTGACTGCTCCAACCGAGGATTGACTGAAATTCCCAAAGACTTGCCTATGTACACAACTGAGTTGTAAGTTAATTTCCATTCCTCTAAATATATGGAACTGCATGATAACATTCGTTGAACTTCATACGGTTCTTAGAAAAACTTTAACTTCTAAAGTTCCTTGTGTACTCAAATTCTATCCAATTGCCTCGCAGGTTACTCAACGACAATGAATTAGGACGTATCCGAGCCGATGGCCTGTTCACTCGCCTCCCTAATCTACAAAGGTTAGACTTGAGCCGCAATAGAGTGACAGGAATTGAGCAAGCTGCTTTCCAAAGTGCCACAAGACTCACAGAATTGTAAGGACCTTGCTGATCATTCTTCAGTATTATCAATGTCTGTCATTTTTATTATAATTTCATTAAGTATGCAATGCTCAAATATTAATATCTTATTTCAGGGTGTTGGCTGAGAATCTGATACGGGAAATACACAATAAAATGTTTTTGGGACTGACTAACCTTAAGTCACTGTAAGTATTTTTATCGCAGGCGATCTTGTATTAATTTTCGATTATAAAATTTCATTCGCCTGTCAAGGCGCTTTTATTTTCAAGTTCAAAATTAGTCTTTCTGTATCTTCCTCATAATCACTATTAGTGATATGTAACCTTTGCGTTCCTTACTATTAGGTATGGTGATAGTTCTTTCTATATAATATGTACTCCACATAATGATATTTCTCTTTAGCATGGATTTATTTCACAAGTTATTTTGCATTGTTGTTTTATTTTAGTGTATAAAGTATGAGAATTTATAGCAATTTAAAGAATAATTTCCTCTCGAAAAGAAAGTAAAGTTGAACAAAAAATTAAGTTTAAAAACAAATTGAATACTTAATCAAAATTGACTTCTTATTAATGTACACTTATTTTTCTGATTTCATTAACTTCTCTGGTCCTTTACAATATTTCATTCTTCGTTTTAAATTATTATAAAAGAGCGTATTTTTCAGTTTTAATTTTTTCAATTTTATTTTTACTGCTATAATAAAGAATAATGCATTTTCTTTTGCATTTATTTCTAAAGTAACGGTGTCAAATAATGTTATTTTGAAAATTTACAGGTCCTTATTTGACAATCAAATTACTTGCGTGATGCCTGGATCATTTGACCCGTTGACCTCTCTGAAGTCACTGTAAGTATCCAACCATTGCTGAAAACATTCATATTTAACATACTCTCATTTCAATCAATGTAAAATGTATTTCAAATCTTGCTTAGGGTATAAGCATGAAACTATTTTCATTTCTCGCAGAAACCTGGCTTCAAATCCATTCAACTGCAATTGCCACCTCTCTTGGCTTGCTGATTGGCTACGCAAACGAGACTTGCAGCTATATTCAAGTCCTTCCACATCTTTGACTGCTCTGCCTCTTGGCCCAGTCATCCCTCCAGCTCGATGCCATAGTCCAACACGTGTGAAGGATGTCCCAATCCATGAGTTGCCGTCACATGAGTTCAAGTGCTCAAGTAAGTATCAAAGTAAGCTGAAATCGAATAATTGATTTTTTTTAAATTCTGTTAAGTAGTCTTTATGTATTACTGTAGTCTCTGAAGAGAATTATAAACTAAGTTTAGCATCCTAATACGTTAAAACGAGTTTTCACGTAAATATCAGTGAAAAAGGACGTTGAATGTTATGGTTTACGTCGTTTTAATGCATCTTTCCATTTTAATGGAAATATTTTGCAGGTATTCACTAGAGTTTTTGGCCATCCCCGCAATATGCTCTGTAGCCTAAAATGTAGACAGAACTTTTAAAAGCTGGAAATCGAAGCATTATGCCCATATTTGTACGATTCTCGTATTTTTTTGTCATGTGTGTCTTGAATTCCCTCATTTTCTTTAATCCTCATCGTCAATCTCCATTCTTTAAATTCTCGAACCAACTCAAGTTGGAATGACTTCTTCGGATAAGCATGTGCCTAACTAAATTATTAATCACAATAATCTGTTTAAATTTAGCTTTTTATATTTTCCTCCTGTCTCGTATTTTTATTTCATATGTTTAAGCCTGTGGCAAAGGATATGGTAAAATTAAATTTCTATGGAATATTTTTCTTCCATTCACAGAGATTTTGTTTTTTATTTATACTGAAAAGTCATCTTTTATCCAATGAGTTTGTTAATTTTACGAAGAGGTCAAAGTGACATTAATGGCAATATTCTTTCCTTCAGATGAAAATGACCATGGCTGCTTGGGCGATGACTACTGTCCACCAAAATGCTCGTGCACTGGTACCGTCGTCCGTTGCAGCAGATCCAGGTTGAAAGAGATTCCGAAAGGAATTCCAGAGGACACCACTGAACTGTAAGTACAAAGTGTAAAACTGTAAAGTAATTAACTTCATGAGTGCCCTCTCGATATTGAAATTCCGATAGCTGATCGAACCTGAATCACTTTTTATCTCGTTGACTTATTTTGATTTTGTATTTCATAAAGTGATACTAGTTCTTTGTGCCAAGTATTTATAGTTAATATTCTTCGTAACTAGTGCTGATAAATTGAATAAATAACTCCATATGAAGCACACCCATTGTAACCAAATGCCATCGTAAATCATCTTATTTGTCATTGAAAAAGGCATAAATTAAAGTAGAAGTATTTCTTGGCTTCATCAATCAGATTGTAAAGTACCTCCAAAAGTTGAAATTTTCATACTAAACATAAATGATTTCCATCACAGAAATTCTCACTCTCACTGCTAATGAATATTTGTAAACGCGCTTTAGGAGTTCTTGGTGATTATCAATGGGTATCATTCCCACCGTTGGTCGTACATAATTTTGAGAATCGAGAGATTCAAAGTAAAGAAAACTCTAGTATTAGGAAGTAAACCCAATGTCAGCCATCGAACATAATCGGATTGAATTTCTGAGATTAGGGAAGGAAAGTGGCTGCTACGCTAGGTCAATTATTACGATCGTGCTTCTATCGTTTTCCACCAACTTCGCGTGCATGCATTTATGCCAAAAACATATGCTATTTTCATTCCTCTCCAATTCTTTTGTCATTTTCTTTTTTCAAAAAATTTTACCTCCTTGTGTTGCAGAATTGAGAGCGATTTTGGCCATGATTAGCCCGTACTGCGGGCCTGACCTCTTTTGTCCTGGGACCCTATCTTACGAAACCCTCGACGAATGCTAATTTTTCTGCTGCGCAAAATCTTCTTCGTGCTCTTCACTCTGATGGAAAATAACTTTCATAAAACGAGTTGATGGTTGAAATAATAGTAAAATATCGATTTTCTGTTAATCTTCGTTGTAAAGTGGACGTAAACTTCGATTACTTGCAATAAGCGGGTGGTGCATGATAGCCATTTCCAGGATTACAGCTGGAAGAATAGCTTGCAAAATTTGACATATGTGCTTCCGTTCACCAACCCTTCTTTAAATGGTACGTTTTGCGAAACAATGTTTAAATTAGTCCGATCGGGACTTCAGACTTAATTCACTCCCAACTCTCCTAGCTTATGAACTTGTCTATTTCTGTCCCGAGCCTTCCTGAGAGGTATGCAACCCAAATGGCATTTGCGAAAAAATGGATCCGTAGCTACAAACAAATTTATCGCTGTGAAAATTAATACTAAAGCGCGGCTGTTACGAAAGACTAAACACTGCTTACTTTTCCATATTAACCAACCATTGCAAAAAATCATTTGTTTTGAGGATTTTCCTTCTTTAGGTCACCTCACTTGCTCTGATGAACATCTGTTAATCTGTTTTATGAAGTGGGTACATTTTAGCACTCTTACATTCATCGTCCTTAGGATTTCACTCCAGTTTTAAGTGCTACATTCTAATACGATGAAATGATGTAGGCTACATTTTGAAATGAATTCTAATAATACAGTATTAAAAAACCAGCTCTATATACATTCAAATATAACTTCATTGATTTTTTTGTTACTTTTTCATCTTTATGAAAACAAAACTCAAGGAATTATAATATCCAGATATTTTTATTTTTTTAAATATATTTTTCTTGCTAAAAGTTCTTTCCTCTCAGCTACAGACTGGTGAAGTCGAATTTTCTAGTCTCAATGGTAAACAATTCATCTTTCATTTCAGATATCTCGATGTCAACGAGATACAGCAAATTCAGCCAGAGAGAATAAGTCACCTCACATCTCTAACCAGATTGTAAGTAATATTCCAGTGTTTTTCATTTTATCTCATGACAGTTCTTAGGAATAGGATTTTGAGTAACTCAAACCTTATACATTTTTCAGAGATCTAAGTAACAACCAAATATCAATGCTCTCCAACTTCACCTTTGCTAATTTGACCAGATTGTCGACATTGTAAGTATCGTTGTTTTAGTGATTGGTGACTTATTTCTTCGCATTCTTGGTTTCATTTCTAATAATTTTTCATTAATATTTCAGAATTATCAGCTATAACAAGCTTCAATGCATACAACGTGATGCTTTAGCTGGACTCAAGGCTTTGAGAATCATGTAAGTGTAGCATTTGAAATTTATTGATGTATCAAAAATATGGTTTTTTGATTATACTGTGCCTTAATTTAATTTATATTTCAGATCGCTGCATGGAAATGACATCTCTATGATTCCTAATGGGACATTTAATGATCTTCAGTCAATAACACATTTGTAAGTTACGGTTCCAGAACTTATCTAGCTGGCATTAAATCAATTTTTCCATAAACACGCATTAATTTTGTTATTTGCCATTATTTTTAGGGCTATGGGTTCCAATCCATTTTTCTGTGACTGTCATTTACGCTGGTTAGCAAACTGGGTGAAGAGGGATTATGTGGAGCCAGGGATTGCTAGATGTCTTGAACCTCACTCAATGAGGGACAAACTTCTATTAACCACACCTCCCTCAGCTTTTGTATGTAAAGGTAAGGAAATGCTAAATGTCTTCAGTTTTTAAATTATGAAAATAGTTTAATATGTCATCTCTGCAATCCAGTGGCGTAACTATGGGGGGATGAGGGGATAGATCCCCCCCTAAAGGCTGAGAGAATATTACAGTATACTAATGTTTTCCCTGCTGTGATGATTTCCCGCGGAATTATGAGTAAAACCCAAATTTTGAGTCCCAAAATGATGTAAAATGTTACCAGGCATGTTATTTTTCAAATATTTTCCTGTTGCTTGGGGGATTGAGGTCGCCCCCCAGAATCCTCCATCCCCCCCACAGCATATATGTACGTAGTTACACCACTGCTGCAAACTATCTCCTATTAACCGTATTCATTCATACTCATGTGCCATTGTACTTATGCTGAATGCAAAAAATAATCATCAAATAATTAATTTTATTATTTTGACTTTTTATTATAAATTTGGTGAGTTAAACTGCATTATTTCTCATTTTTTGTTTATTAAACTGATTCTTTTTTGGTTCAGGAAAAGTTGGAATCGAAGTACTGGCTAAGTGCGATGCATGCTTCACTTTCCCTTGTTCCAATGGTGCTACATGCCACCCCTTACCAAATCGACAATATGAATGTGAATGCTCACCAGGATATCATGGCCGACATTGTCAACATCTCATTGATGCCTGCTATGGAAATCCTTGCCGAAATTCTGGTACTTGCAAAGTGTTAGAGGAAGGTAGATTCAGGTAAGACCTTTGCTAATATTGAACTTAACCAAATTCAAATGGTTATTCCAGATTTTTGTATATTTATCGGTCTATAATTACAATATTTATTTTAGTTGTGGAATTTCTTTTCGATTTTCAGCTGCCACTGCCCTAATGGTTTCACTGGAGATCGTTGTGAAACAAATATTGATGACTGTGAAGGGAATAAATGTGAAAATAATGCTACCTGCCTTGACTTAGTGCAAGCATACCAGTGCATCTGTCCTGCTGGATATATGGGTAAATGTTTTAATTGCTGTTATAAACGATCAAAACATAGCCAATAAAAATTGAGAAATTTTTAACATAAAAATTGTCAGGATACAATTGTTGGCATTTTTAGTGTGAAGCAGCTATCTACAATTGAAAGTATTTGCTGGAATTTATTGATGAATAATTTTGTGAATGATTGAAATGTCAAGCAATATATTTTTCAATGCAAATTTATTAAATTTAGTAATTGAAAAGAATGATGATATTTTTCACAGTTGAATTAATTTATGGGATATTATGACAATGGATGGGATTATGTAACCAGCAGTATTTAATTTTTCTTAATGAATAAAATGATGATTTGTATAGGTTTCATTTTTCTATTAATATCTATAATACATCTTTATCCAAAAAATTAGGCTTTCAGTGTCACTTATATGGCTTGGCTTTCAATAAAATACCGCCAAACCCTAAAATTTTACCTTTTTTCAATAATTAGAAAGAGAGTTTACCATGGCATGCTCTATGGAATTAAATGAAACCTGTGATAAACATTTCTCTTTGAACCTTTTATTGAATTTTGGTTGATTTAATTAGTTAATCAGTCTTATTTTTGATGATAATAATTTTTGCAAATGACTTTCAATTATTATTTCAAATTTTATCTTAATTGTGGGTTCAATAAAACTTATTTTAGGTGAATATTGTGAGAAGAAGATACCTTTCTGCACTAAGGAATTTGATCCTTGTAAAAATGGTGCCAGATGTGTGGATAATACAAGTTTCTATACATGTGAGTGCACTCCTGGCTACACCGGACAAAACTGCTCTGTGAATGTTGATGACTGCCAGGCACACCTTTGCCAGGTGAGAATTCACTCAGAACTGACCTGAGTTCAAGATATTTTTTTTTGTTTCTATTCATAATTACATTCAATTATTCCATCTATCTTCAAATTGGAATGCTGTGTAAATAAGTATCATGTGAAAAATCCTTCCAAAATACATTTTTCTATACTATTCTAATTTTTCTTGCAGAATGGTGCTACTTGCATCGATGGAGTGAACTCGTACACTTGTAGATGCGCTGGAGATTTTGTAGGAAAATTCTGTGAAGTCACCCCAATGGTTTCAATGCTTTACCCACAAACTTCTCCCTGTCAACATCATGACTGTGAGCATGGTATATGCTTCCAGCCTCAAGGATCAATGGATTATGTCTGTAAATGTGCTCCTGGCTATTCTGGTGAGTAAATTAAAATTTTTTATCCTCAAAATTGTGGCCTTATTCTATGATAATCCTTACCCCATGAATTTGTCAGCTTCTGGAGTAAAATCAAGTGGAGATTTTTCCTTAGTTTGATAAAACTACTTGCGTGGCAGCTACAAACACTGACAAATGAAATTGATTCAATCACTTCTAGCTCATATTTGTGGAATTTCGTCATGACGATGAAAGTTATAAGTACTTAGTAATTTTCTATGCTACATTTATTAATCCAATGGGTTTTGACACTTTCTGTGTCATTATCAGGAGTACAAAAATATTATTATTAGTATAGTTATTCCTCAGTAGTCCTTATTACTCCCATATTAATGACAAATGATAAGTCTCCATTCCATAAAGGCCTTTACGTACTCATTGTCTGCAATATTTTATATGTACTGCTCTGATTGGAATCCTTGGACTCTGTTGCCCTTAACACCCACCAATTTTACAGGAAAGCGTTGTGAGTACTTGACTAGCCTTCGCTTTTTGCACAACAACTCCTGGGCTGAGTTGGAACCACTTAGCACCCGACCTGAGGCCAATTTGACTCTAACATTTGCTACAAGGCAGCCAGATGGCGTTCTTTTATATGATGGCTCTGAAGATCAGCATATTGCAGTTGAGCTTTTCCATGGCCGCATTAGAGTTAGTTATGATGTTGGAAATTATCCAGTATCCACCATATTCAGGTAAATTGTTGTCTCTTTCCTTGATTTTGAAATAAGTAAATAAATATATTGTTTTTTCTTAAATAACTTTTTATGTAAAATCAAAGTTGTATTTACATAGAGTTATTACTTTTTCTCAGTTACAATGAATTAGTTATTATATGAATTTAATGTGTTACATTTAGCTCAAGAATTTCTTACATTCTTATTTTAGCTATGAAACTGTCAGTGATGGGAGATGGCATACTGCCGAGCTTTTGTCTATCAAAAAGAATTTCACAATGAGAGTGGATGGAGGGCCAGCTCGAAGTATAATCAATGAGGGAGAAAGAGAATACTTGCGCCTATCCACACCCCTCTACATTGGTGGAATACCTGTTGATCCGCCTGGCAAATTAGCCCTTTCAAATTGGCATCTGAGAAACCTTACAAGCTTCAATGGTAAGACAAATTCTATTATTACCTTTACATAATCTTTATACATAATATTCACATCCTCACATATCATAATAAAAAATTTATATATATATATTAATGATCAGAATGTAGTTTATAGGCCTGTTTACACGATACATTAACACGTACGAGTTAATGTCTGTTTGCGTGAATGATTTTTATGGACCGGAACAGAACATGTATGAATGCATGAACCAAATTAGAACAGGTTCTATTTTGTGTGCATGCATTCGCACAAGTTGAGTGGTTACACGGTGCATTTTGGGGTTCATTCTCGCGGTCATACATTTAGATATTAACGTGTTAATGTACCGTGTAAACAGGCTTTAAGACTAGCCATTGTCTAATAATTTACTACCTCTACATTTTCTTATTATTGAACCCGGAGAATCCTAACCCAGTTGGCAGCATTGAACATAATTGTTCTGTTCAGTGAAAAACCTATTTTTTCCCCTTTTTTAGGCTGCCTTCGCCAACTGTGGGTCAACCACAAGCTGGTGGACTTCCAGAACGCAGCGAGGCAGGTGAAGGTGACCCCTGGCTGCTCGTCCCCCAACCACCAGCACCACACGTCCACCTACTCGAGCCCCTCGCAGTCCCTCCACCACTACCACCAGCCCCACGAGCTGGTGATCGGGGAGGACGGAGACCCATGGGCTGATGAGGAGGAGGAGGAGATGCAGCCGAGGAAGGGCCAAGAGCCAGAGCCCCTCCCGCGGACCGCCGACATGGAGGAGCAGCGGTACCCCGGCATGGCCGCGGCATCAGCCCATGGTGGGAGCGGGAGCCGTGGCAGCGGAGGAGGAGGAGGAGGTGGGTTGGGTGACAGGGGGAAGGGTGGGGCGAGGGTGAGGGAGGGGGGCGGGGCGGTAGGGGGGGGTGGTGAGCCGGAAGGGGGGCAAGGGTAGGAATAAAGAGGACATTTGCCTGACGGGCAAGCACCGCTGCCAGCGAGGGACGTGCGTTTCCCAGCAGGGCACCAGAGGGGGTGGTGGTCGTGGTAGGGACGGGGGAGGTGGTGGCAGAGGGGGGAATGGTGGCTACACTTGCAGGTGCCGCAGCGGTTGGAGTGGTCGCTACTGTGAGAAAGGTTTGTCCCTACCTTCTCTTATGATGCCACACCTCCCCCTTATCACTAGCCATGCACAGCTTTGACTAATAGCACGGAGTACAGATCTTCTTGATGGTACAGCATGGGAGGAAGGTTTGGCAGGTTTTAGGATGGGGAGGTGAAGTTGCCCGGAAGGAATGCACTTTTGTCTTTTGGGTTTAATCGCAAAGGATTTACTGCAAAGAGTGTTGATTCATCTCATTAATTTCCAGTATTCTCTAAATACTTTTGTTTACTTAGTTTTGGAATACTTTGCAGGGTGAAGAAGATTTTTTTTGTTTGATTTCAAGAAGAAAGAATAGCTGAAAGGTTCCACCTGTTAGGACTGTTTAAAGTATGTATATGTTAAGTTGGAAGGACTTCTGGGGATTAAATTTGGTTCATTATTTTCAATGTTTACAGTACCTTTGATTGATGTAGGACAATTCATTTGTGTAACACTAAGATGTAACTGATTTTGCTCCTTTTATAATGTTTTCAATTGATTCAAAAAGAGAATCTTTCACTGAAGCTATTGGAATATCTAAAGTAATGGTGTTCAAGAAGGACCAATTTATGGAGACAAGGCATCAATACCTGGAGAATATTCAACACATATGTACTAATTTTGCACTTGCTTTAAAACTGCATGAATTAATGTCCTAACTAAACTGTGAAAATATGCATGAGTGATCATAATTTTTTTCATTGTGTTGCATTTTGATATTTCCATTATCCTTTTTTACAATGACTGAAGAATAAAATGTGTTATGTGCTTTTTATTTTCATGATGCAGCTTTGAGTGAGTGTCTAAATATTATGATTAACTCCATTATCGTTAACTTAAAGCCAAGTCTGTTTATTCCCATGAGCTGCAGAAAATGAGATAATAAAATCAGGAAAGCAAAATTTTATAATAGAAATGATACATACTTATTTTTTTATTTCACCTTTGTCATAAAACTGATCATGCATGATACCATTGACTATAATATTTTTATTGCAATGATAGTTATTCTAAAAGTAAGTAATTACGATATAAAGGTTTTAAATCACATATTGTGAATTAAACATGGATACATTTTCTTTTACTTTATTTATAATTCATTTAAAATTCATGAAAACTTTTACGTGTGATGTTTGAAATGGTTCTTATTGTTTGAAGGATAATTTGTTTAAAATATGAATATATTTTAACTAATCCTCTCATTCATTGATTTTATGTAGTTATCTCATTATTTTCATTTCTTATTTCATTTCTCACGACAGCCCCAACATGTCGCAAAGAGCAAACAAGAGAGTATTATGCTGAGAATGGATGCCGCTCCAGAAAGCCTGTGAAAATGGCTCGGTGCGAAGGAAGCTGTGGTGGTGGAAGCAGTGGGGGATGCTGCCGCCCTCGAAAGACAAAACGCCGAAAAGTCCGTCTTATTTGCAATGACGGAACAAGGTACACCCGGGATGTGGACATTGTTCGAAAATGCTCTTGCTCGAGGACTGGAGGATCCAAGTGCTATTAAAGTAAGTTTCTGCCTATTATATTGAAATAATTGCTCAAGCATAAAAATAATCTGTGAATACTTTAATACTAATGTTAATTATGCCCACCTGTGTGCATTGTTTCATCAAGGGAGTCATTAAACTTTGGATGGTGTTGGAAGATTATTTTATTGAGGTATTATCAGGGATATGTAATGCATCAAGCCCCTTCTTTTTTTCTAATACCTGGAAAAAGTTTAAGAAGCTGAAATAAGTGTTTGAGGAAAAGAAATTACAATTGGCTGGACTCACAAAGTTGTGAGAAAAGGGCAATATGTGAAAATCAGGAATGCAAAAAGTGCTTTTACTATAGCCGGGGAAGATGTGGTGATATGCTAGGCATATGTTGCCTTGAAGTACAAACATCCTAAGAAACATTCACTCTTTTACTGCAATGAAAGCTTTCCCAGTAACTTGAAATGTATTGATGGATGAAGTACATGACATTGATACTATTTACTTATTGTCGATATTTGATTGAAATCATTTTTTTTTTTGGTTGGTCAGAGTATGGCTACCTTCAAAGCCATCTCATAATGGTGCAGATTGAGTATGATAACCTAGCCTTTCTTCCATAAAGATTTCCTAAAACTGCTTTCCTGTAATTAGGATATGTATATTTTTGTTTACATATGTCTTTTTTAAACCGTTAACATTTGTCTTTGTGCAAAAGTTCTGAGTTAACCCTTCAGCTGGGGGAAATGTGCATGCACAAGCATACTGGTGGCTGTAGGAAAAACGTATAGGAATATATGGTCATCTCTTCTTCCCTTCTCTCTCAGACTATTCTTATCATTATGACACAAACGCTTTCTTTCATGAATGGGATAATTGGCAACCCTTCCTTTTTAACTAAACTGGTCCCTTCCAGTGGTTGTTAGTGGTCATATTCCATTCCCATGACGCAGGCGTGCGGCTAAGAACTAAGTGGGGAGGGGGGGTTTGGAATATGGGAGGTACAGGTGCCCTCCCCCAGAAAATTTTTAAGATAAATGGTTCAAAGTGGTTTTATGGCTTTCTGAGGGATATTTTATAAATCCTTGCACTATTCTATAAGTACATAATATGTATTTATCCAATTACGTAAAATGGATAATATTTTAAAATTTCTCTGTGTTCTGGGGGGCTTTAAAACCCCCTTGCTGCGCCACTGGTATGAGGTACTAGCCTGACCTTCCATTATCCTCTCAATTTGCTCCAGTGATTGTATGTGAGAAGTTAGATGCGTATAAGATTTTTAGCCAATGTTGGTAAATATCAACTGTCAGTAATTTCCTTGCTATTTGGTTTCAGTTCAAATAGAAAATTATGCCCAAATTCAGTGGTACCTATATGTTTCGTAGAGCTTGGTCAGTGAAATAATTTCTCCAAATCATCCAAAACTCCTTAGTGGGTGGGGTACTTCCTGCAAGGCCTTCTGGGAAAAGAGTCGGGAGGGGATTACAAGGGTCTTTTACCTGCTCTTTCCCTCTGAGCAGATAAAAAGCTCTCCTCTCCTTGGCAGATTTTTACCATATAGCTACCGCAGCTGAATGGCTAGAGATACAATGACGTCTGAGAGGCAGCTTTTTATCCCTGCTCAATTTAACTTATCCACCCTCAGTGAACAACCGTGGTTTTTTAAGCATTTGAATTTGCATGCTTGTAAATTTATCAGAACTTGACTTTGTATCAGATTTATTTGCTAGAATATTAATAAATCATATATTTAAGTTCTTTTTGCTGCCGCTAAATGCTCTTTTGGTTTATAATAAATTTTTTTTAAAGCTTTTGACTTTTCTCTACATTTTTCAGGCACTTAAACCATGAAAAAAGGGGGCATAATGATACTGTATCGTTGATTGAGCAAAGAAGAAAGTGAAAACAAATCCCATAGTTTTATGGATTGACTGATTTTCATTCAGATGCTGAGTTCAGATGATACTATAGGGATGAAGAGTAGCCAGCATGGCTAGCGAATTGTGCTCAGTTACAATCAACAAAAGAACCGAAGAAAAAATATAGTTACACATTTCAAGACAAAGTTTATGGACACAAGCTGGGAAAGTGAGTGACGGTTAGGAGTGCAAGTATTACAATGAATGTAGTGAAGTGTATGAATAAAGAAATGGGCCCTATTCTTAAATTAATATTGGCCCTTCTGTGATGACTTTAAAAGAAGTACCCTTTATGCAAAAGAGGATTGATAAAACCTTTTCTAGTATTAAGCTATGATTTACTATTGCAGATATGAAAGAACTATAAAATCTTATTTCAAAGAATTATAGATATGTATTGTCTTTCTGGAAGATAGTTTGACAGAAGAGAAAAACTATTGTCTGACATCATCACCCATAAAGCATAACGTTTACAATATGTTTGACCAATTAGATATGGAAATGGTAATATCAGTGACTTTTTGCTTTGGAATATACCTCATTATGGTGTTTTGAAGAATGCGATGGACATTGCTAAGACCTTATGAAAGTGAAACTCTAGAGTTCTGGTATTATTTATAGATATTAAGCCATACAAAATGAGTTGCTATTGGAACTATGAATAAAAAAGCCAAAATGGATAGCATTTACGATGTTGCTACTGTTTAAGTGACTACCTAGTGGGAGCAGATCTTTTAGTAAAAAAATGAAATCATTCTTACCAGTAGCAGGAATAATTGAAGGCATTGGTTTACTTGTGGGAGAGACTATTTGATTTCCACAAATTCTGCTCACATATAGAGGTAGGAGCAGAGTATTTGCAATGCATGAAAATATCCAGAATTTAAGTACTCAACTGTGTCAGAGTATTCTCATTGGAAGTGGCTGTTACGCCCATCCTATTGAAGTCTAGATGAAAGAGCTTAACATTTAGTTGTAAATGTTACTGATGTGGTATTTATTTTGTGTTAGGGTAGGCTGAATTAACTCACTCATGTGATCTGTCATGATTATTTAAATGTCTGTTTGCAAAAACTCCCATTGGAAATGTTTGAGTTTTGAGATGCGATCCAGATAAACTGATGAAGATCCGTTCAAACCATTCATTTCAAACTAATTTGCAGTAAAAGCTGAGGTTTGCATGAAGTTAGCAAGTGAAGCCACCCTTTAACCAATTAGCTAATGAATTAAAAACATGTATACATACCCTCTTATTTTTATTTATTTTTAGCATTTGTGCACCTCCGCAGGACATGAGTTACTTTGTACTAATTATATACAAAACTATCTATCTTCCACAGAGTACATTTAAAATTGTATTTGGGCGCATTTTTCTAGATTAACAATGTCTCTCCAGCATAGAAAATGTCTATTTCCTGAAATGAAAATACTGTAAACCATTTTTACAAGTTTCTATGCATAAAATTATATGCATTTATAAAAAAAAGCATGTAAAAGTTTTATTGTGGCATGTAAATAAGTTGTATGGCCATTGTTGCTTTTTGACGTATCAATACACTGTAACCACTAAAAGGAAATGTAGTGGAAATTTTGTAATATATTGAGTGTATTATACTATCTTTACTCTTAAATACCAGAGAAAAACACCATGGACTTTGAATAACGTATCAATGTAGAGTTGTAATCTTATTTGTCATGGCTTGATGACCATATTTTGATGGGAAAAACAGTGTAAATGTGTTGTGGTGTTGCAGAAAATTTCAAGGCATATTAATAGTTCTGGTACTTTGCCTGCATTAATTATTTGGTGGATTATTGAACGTATGTGTGCGTGGATGTTGGAGCCAAAAATATGGCTTTATATGGAGTGAGTTTCATGTGTGAAGCTTTTGTTGTGTTCATATTTTTATTGTACTGCATTAAAATAATTATTTTTCACTGTCTCAGAAGCCAGTCACAGAAATGTAACTGTATTGGAACTGAAGTGGTGTCAAAAAAATTCTCATTAGGTATCTTTTCTTTCAAATATGGACATAATTTATGGAATTCATCAGTGTTTGGAAAGAATTTTTCATAATTAGATCTTTCAAAACAGTAGCTTACCCATTCTTAGCTATGAAGCCAAGAATGTAAACTTTGCATTCCATGGCTAACTGGCATAAATCAATATTATCCTCAAATTTTACTACTAGAAATGAGCTTTCATTAAATTACTGCCAAAGAAAAAAGTTACTTTAGGAAGAATGTTGTATGCCTTTTTGAGATTCCTGATAAAATAAACCAGATATGCAATCTTTTCTCTAAACATGGGGTACACATTGCACTAATTATGTCAATGAGGAGCTTAGTTTTGAGTATTACTTTCATATTACCATGATCTTCATATCTCACCAGACCAATTTTATAAGAAAAATTTGATGGAATATTGATAAATACTTTGCATTTTTGTGGTATATAGCCTTCATCCCTGTGAATTTGCTATTTTACCACAAAAAATAAACTTTTGATAGGGACATATTTCAAGAATGTAAATTCAATGAGGAGAAATACTGTAGTTGCTTTATAATGATCATTAGTAGTAGCTAAACAGTGAATTATTGTTGTACCATGAAATTACTAATAGTTGGGAATATTTCATGGATACAATGAGTAGCTGAAATTTTTAAAAAGAACTCTCCAAACACTGGAATCCAGCATGTATGTGTTTTAGTAAGTTTCTTATGGTACATAGTGTGTATGTGTATATGACATTTTTCCATTTTATTTTATTATCAAGCCACTCCTACTTTGTTAGCCAGAGTAAGGCATTTACCATTTTGTGTACTAAAGAATAAAGCTTCCTTGGTGTAAAAATATGTATGATTTCATAAGTTGGATATGCGTAGTCTTATTGGACAAAACTATTAGTTTATTATCCATGCCATTTAATTACAAAGCATAGTGATGATACATGTACTGTATTTTTATTTGAATTAATAGAATAAATTTTTTCAAATAATTGATTAAAAGAAGGTAATAAATTTATGTATGTAGTAAATTATAGAAACCTATAATAACTTACAATAATGTATAGCCATACACAGGGTTAAGTATTTTCTTGATTGCTATTGATAGCTATCATTAGGACCTTATGGCACCAATTTCAGAGTTTAGTGAATTTTTTCCCAGCGGATTCTGCTGAATCATTTGATGGTTTCCTCAAGTGTGTAAGTCTTCACCATTTAGCAGATTTACCAAGGTTAATAAGTGCCACTGGATCATTTTGCGTACGTTTAAACATCTAGCTGTTACCCATCAGGTAGATGTGTCAATGCATCTAAAAAAGTTTTTTTTGAGACATATTTGTCCCATAGATATTTCAAGTGGGGGAGAAGAAATTGTGCATAGCAAATGATTTATATGAAGCCTGAATCATACTACCCTTTAGGGATGGATTTAGGTCATTGTTTCAGGAGGGGTGGCTCAGTACTTTCTCCAGCGCCTTGGTAGTATGCAATACCTCTCAGGGATAGTGCATCTGAAGTCTGATATGACTGCCTGGTAGACAAGCGGTGGTTTGGAAATTCATCAATAATTTTTAAACCTTGTCTACAAAGCAGGTGAAATATAAATTTTCATTGGACAGCCATCAGTGGTGTCATGGTGGTATAGCCAGTGCCGAACGCTGTTCTGGCTGCATCCGCTACAGAAAAAGATGAGCATCGAAATTACTCAAAATACTTTTGTTGTGATTTAGGCTCAGATTAGATGATTCAATTATTCTTAATCTTTGGGTCCGAGGGTATGTTGCATAAAGAGGCGATTAATGCGAGAAATTTCGATGGTTAATCTTACAAATGGATTTTCTGGGTTTGGCTGTGCCATTCATCAACATGTTTCTCTTAAAAGCTCTACCGAGGGGAAGGGAACTGCATAGAGCAAGGCCAATTCCATTCCATAAAAGGCTGATTTCTGTTGCCACTTCAGTCGCATTTTAATCGGTTTCCAAAAATTGCCGTGGTGTGGTGATGAGTGCGATGTGATCTGCTTTTTCCCTATATTTTGCAGTACATGTAGTGTTTGTAATTGCAAGGAATAGCATGGAAAAGATATGAATTTGATAGATCAAAATCATCATGTATATAAATTTCGGTTTACACCCCTAATTATACCTCGTTTCTCCAAGAAACTCGGGTAATTTGTCCATCAGTGATGCAAGTGGTGAATTTTGTAAACCCATTTAAATGTGTGGTATGTGAGAGTCAAACTTAAGGATCCTCTTGAGTAATATTCGTGACCGAAGGAGTCAAAAAAGATTTGGAAACTCAAAGAAAACTCGGAATCCATTCACCCGCCCCTATAGAAGTCCCTTGATTCAACTACGATTGACGTTGCCGTATTTTTTCAGGATTTTTCTCTTATTAGTCGTATAATGTGAGCAACTCTCCACTGCTCCATGTGTTAAGGCTGTTTTGCATGGGGCATGGAGTTGCGCTCGTTAGAACTTCAATAATTTGTATTTTTGGCGTGTAATTGGGTGAACGAAATTAGAACGGGCTATTTTATCATCTCACGTCCACGCATTCTCGCATACATATGTACTAGCAATTCACGGATTTAACACATAGGAGAGTTGTCGCCATACCACATTAACATTGCATACATATACGTATGCAGGAGCGGATCCAGGATTTTTTCTGAGAGGGGGGGGTGGGGGCACAAGGGTCTGATGGGTCTTAAGACTTGTCAGACCCTTGTGAAGAATTAAAAATTTACAATTCTCATATTTGAGATTAAAAACAAAATTTAACAATTGCTGTAATAATTTTCTCTTTATTTTGATATGAAAGTTATTAATATGATATTATGTAAATGATTGAGGATCCGTAATACACTAATAAATACCGAAGTAATGATAACAGTGTTAAAAACCTTGTCTACTTTATAAGCTGGGGGGAGGGAGCACCTACTCCTGAGCCTCCCCACTAAATCCACATATGCATACATAGGCGGATATTCCCAGTCAACATGAAGGACTCACACATGAGGTCTTAAAGAGGTCTCATGCAGTGGTGCAGCGAGGGGGGGGGGGGTTGGGGGACAAAACCCCCCCCAGAGCTCAGAGAAATTTTTAAGTTTAATCCATTTTACTTAATTGGATTGATATATCTAATAGAATAGTGTAAAGATGAAAAAAATATCCCTCAGAAAGCCGTAAAACTCACCATTTTGAACGATGTATCTTTAAAATTTATTTATCCTACCGCTCCTGGTGGGTATAGTATACCCCAACACACCCCGGTATTAGTAGCACCTAAATTTGGCCTATAGGCATGAACAATTCCTGTTTTGTTTTCCCGTTATTTGCGGCCTCAAACTTTGATTGGAACCAGATGCAAAGAGTGAAAATTGTAATGCCATTCAGTCAGTGGCGTAGCAAGGGGTAGGATCCGGGGAGTCCGCCAACCCCCCTTCATGCCAAAGCTGTTTATAATTAGCTGGCGTGGTGCTCAGCAAAAAGAGGATAAGCGGTGGGGGTGCATTACGACCAGCAAGCCGTTGAGGGGAGGTACGATATGCCAGCCGGTCAATGAACAGTCAACAACCACGAAAGCTGCAAACGACGAAGAAAAACGTAAACAAATTCTAATGATACCATTTACGAGTATACCTCCTGACGTAACATACGACACTAATAGCCGGCTTCGAAAATGCCCTCTTTAGAGCTAAACTGACATTTCAAAGGCAAAAATAGATACTGGGAAGCTCTTGAATAACGCTAGGCTGTAAGTAGCGGGCACCTGTGCCAAACTGACTAAGCTATGATGAGGCAACTACTCTAAAGCTATGTTATTGTATATGCTGAAAATCTCAATAAAATCCTCTTTTAATCCATGCAACAGAAAAGTCTCTGTATCACGCATAAGCAGACAATCATCAAGCAAGTTCCAATCTAGTTTTCCATTTGAATTCTATCATTTAATACTATGGATCAATACAGCTACATTATACATGTAATACTTCCTTGGTAGCTCAGCAGAAACTTCAACCAAATGCACTTCTATGGGCAGAAAATAAACGTCAATTATGATTCGGGAATTTTCGATGGAAGAATTAAGTATAATAAAGAACCGGTGTAATAAAATCAAAATAAGCTGTACACAATGTTCACAGTTCACATTACTTTATGTGATATCGCGATTCCTTTGCGTCATGTTCGCATGAAATGCTGCTTCTGGTGTGGATACCAGCCAATATGACCAAAAATGAACACTTGAGTAAAGCTGTTGAATTGTTATTTCTCTTTCAAACCGTTTTCCCCACTGTACCAAAATGAACTTCACCATTTTTTCAAATATACAAAATTGGAGCTTAAAGAAAATTAGGTAACTTACCTTGGGTCCATCAAGCCATACGTAGGGTAATACTATAGAAGCCACGGATGGCCAAAGGAAAAAATGATTTATATTTTCATTGTCACTCCTGATTGGGACTGTGAGAGGGGCTAATATTTTACAGCCATGATCCACTTAAAATTGATACCCAAATGCTTCCTAAATATTTAATTATTCACTATTACAATTACTGAATATGTATTTATATAACGGTTTAAGATCTATGCAATGATTAACATCTCTGAGGAATGAAGTGACTGGAGAATGTCCTCTGCAAGTACTACGAATCCAATATCTGTTTGTGGCTTCTCAGGCTAGTTGGAGGATCTTAGGTGCCAGATATGATATCTGTTCACAAACAATGCAATATCATGCGTCTAGTGGAGTTCAAATTACAGCCCCAACTGTTCAAAGCTCAAGTACATTATCTATATAATCATTAAACCTCCACAACAGGGAGCTATTTGACAGCGGTAGAAACTAAGTATGTTTTTTTTAAGATAAGATCTAACCTAAAGTACAAATAAGGCATAATTGAAGAAAGAAAAACTTTAAGTCCTCTTGCTGAGAAATAGAAGGGGTTGACCACCCACCAGGTCAATGCACATTTGCCACCTCCTGTACAATGACCCCCACCTATCTCCCAAAAGAGCAACTTATTGGAGGTCTTCAAGAGCACACAACTCAGTCATGCAGGAGCATTGTGCTGACATTGCAGGTCTTATGAATCAAAACAGAGCAGCTCCCACCATAAACATCAACAAAAGGATATTTATGTCAAGCACTTCTCCTTTAGGACAATACAATGAGCAAATTATGATATTGATGGGTTTTTAACCAATGTATGTACTTCGCAAACATAACAAAACAAAAAGAATTTCAACATCTTCTAAAATTTGGTCACTCATTAATCACCAACTGGCACTTATCTACTATCCTTTTTGGAGAGAGAGCTTTTCTCCTCATTTACTTCACAATGCATATTTTAAATCATTTAACTTATCTGCAGTCAGAAGAGCAGTAGTATTGTCATGCATTAAATGTAGATGTAGTGTTTGAGATTTTCCATTAAAGTAACATAAAATAATTCACTCTGCTCCATAAATAAATTATCCCCATTCTGTGCCCAGGAAAAAAATCTTAAATATTGAGATTCTTGCCCTTAGCCATATTTAACTTCAAGGATTTTATTAGGGAAGTTCCCAGACTTCACTAGGGATACCACAAACAGCAGCTAATATGTAGCTCTACCCGCAAGATTCCCTTACGAATAAAAAAAAGTTTTGGCTGATTCTTAGCTAGTATAATTATTCTCCATAATTTTAAAGGGTCCATAAATTTTAAAGTCACATCCTTTCCCTTGGGCTACAAGCTTGTCGCGGTGGAAAGGCTTGTGCGTTCCTATGACCCCTAGAGCTGCGCTGGCGGGATTAATTGCAATTATTCCCGGTAGGGCCACCCATGCCAGATAGGTCAAAGGGTAGGAGCCAGACGAAGTGGGAAACCCTACCAACTATCTCTTCCCTGAAAACATGGAGTTAGATCAAACTAGCCTCGGATGTAATCACGGGACTCAGCCCTTAAGGGCGGGTGTCATAGGTGGCAACGAGGTCGGCAAGGTCCTCGGGGTCCTTATCATGCGAAATCCTTGCAGAGACATATCATCATCATCTTTTTCAGCATCAACAGCAGCATCCGAGGAGCAGGACAAGAAGACCAAAAGGATGGAGAAGAAAAATGCATCAATGAATGTAGGGACGTGGAATGTGAGGACAATGATGAGGGCGGGTAAACTAGAAAATATAAAAAGGGAAATGCAGAAAGGGAATATAGATATCTTGGGTCTATCCGAAGTTAGGTGGAAGGACAGTGGGGACTACTGGAGTGACGGGTACAGGGTTATATATAGTGGTGGGGAGGAAAGTCAACGAGGGGTAGCTTTAGTACTAAACGGGAAGATGGGTAAGCGTGTGGTAGGCATGGAGCAGGTAAGCGATAGAATTCTTGTGGTAGAAATTGAGGCACGACCCACCAACCTTGTGGTGGTTCAAGTTTACCTGCCCACAAGCAATCATAGGGAAGAAGAAGTAGATAAGGTGTACGAACAGCTCGAAGAAATAATTAAAGAAACACCAGGTAAGAAAAATCTGGTAGTAATGGGGGACTGGAACGCTTCAGTCGGGGAAGGGAGGGATGGAAACGAAGTAGGAGAATTAGGATTAGGAATTCGGAACGACAGGGGAGAGAAAGCAGCAGAATTTTATAGGAGAAACAAGTTATTCATTACAAACACTTGGTTTAATCATCACAAAGGGCGAAGGTACACATGGGAAAGTCCTGGGGACATTGGGAGATATCAGATAGAATACATCATGGTAAGGCAGAGGTTTAGAAATAGTGTGAAAAACTCGTGCAGCTTCCCTGCAGCGGATGCGGATTCAGACCACAACTTAGTACTTATGAAATGCAACGTCAGATTCAAAAGACTTGTTAGTTACTTGAAAGTTAGGACGGCGAAGACATGGAATGTAGAAGCTCTGAAGGGGAGTATGAGGAGAGAATATCAGAAACTTGTTGAAAATAGCAACCAGGAGATTGAATGTACAAAAAATGTTGAGGAAAGTTGGGATAATATTAAAACTGGAATAGTCAAAGCGGCTGAGAAGTCAATTGGTTACGTTGACAGTAGAAGGATAAAGAAACCGTGGATAACGGAGAACATGATAAGGGAAATGGAGGAGAGGAGGAAGTGGAAGAACGTTGGCACAGAACACGGCAAAAGAATGTATAGACAAATTAATAATTGATTACGGCGTGAAACTAAGAGAGCAAGGGAGGCTTGGTGGAAAAGACAGTGTGAGGAAATGGAAAAGTTTCAGAAGGAAGGAGAGGTAGGCGCGTTATAAGCCAAAGTTAGTCGCTATCGGGCGGCAAAAGAGGGCAAACCATGCCTAAAATTAAGGCTAAAGATGGAAGGATGCTAACCAAGCGAGAAGAGGTACAGAGTAGATGGAAGGATTATGTGGAGGATTCCTATGAAGGGAGGAACAGACCAGGGAGATTGACTTTAGAGGAAGAAGGTGAAGTGGAGGAGGATAATCTTGGGCCAGGGATATTAGATTCAGAAATAGAGAAAGCACTTCGTGATATGATGGCCAGGAGAGCAGTAGGCGTGGACAATATCCCGTGTGAGCTGCTGAAGAATCTAGGGAGGGATAGTAAGAAAAGGTTTTTCGAGCTAGTTTGCAGGATCTATGAGGATGGGTGTTGGCCGGAAGATTTCGTGAAGACGGCTCTAATTCTGCTACCGAAAAAGAAGCTGTTGAATGCAGGGACTATAGGACTATTAGCCTAATATCTCACGTGGCGAAAGTGGTACTGAGGATATTGAACAGACGAATGGAGGTGAGGGCAAACGAGTATTTGGGCGATGATCAGTTTGGTTTTAGAAAAGGGAAGTCAACTCGTGACGCAATAGCGATAATGAGGTCCCTGGTGGAGAGGAGCATAGAATATGACCAGGAGGTGTATGCTTGCTTTGTGGATTTTGAGAAAGCATTTGATAGAGTGAAGTGGGTAAAGTTAATGGATATTCTAAAGAAAATAGGTGTAGATTGGAGGGATAGGCGACTGATACATAATCTGTATACGGCGCAGACTGCGCAAGTGAGGGTAGCAGACGGTGAATCTGGGTGGGCAAGAATGGGCCGCGGAGTGAGGCAAGGCTGTCCTCTATCGCCACTGCTCTTTAATGTGAACGCTGAAGAGATGGTAAGGGAAGCGTGGGATGAGTTAGATGCTGGAGTAAAAGTGGGAGGAATGATGTTCAAATCAGTGAGATACGCTGATGATCAGGCGTTGATTAGCCAGTCAGCAAGGGGGCTTCAGGCTCTAGTGGATGCGTTACACGAGCGTTGCAAGGAATATGGGATGAGGATTAATCACAAGAAGACCAAGGTTATGAGATTTTGTAAAGCCTCACGAGCGAGGAATGTCAGACTTACGATAAAGGTGGGTGGTGAAAAACTTGAGCAGGTTGAGCAGTTCAACTATTTTGGCAGCACATTAGAGGAAAACGGATACAGTAGTAAGGCTATTAGGAAGAGAATTGCATTAGCAAAGGAGGCGTTCATGAACAGAAAGGAGCTTCTGGGAGGTTTGCTATGTAAGAATTTAAAGAAAAGGCTAGTGAAGAGTCTGATATGGAGTGTAGCGCTTCACGGTGCAGAAACGTGGACACTTATGAAGGAGGACGAGAGAAGACTCGAGGCATTCAAGATGTGGGTGTGGCGAGGAATAGAGAAGGTGAAGTGGACGGAGAGGAGGAGGAACGGCGAAGTGCTGGACATGGTGGGTGAGGTTAGGCAGCTTTTAGATGAGATACGGAGAAGGTATGGATGGAGCGAATACTTAGCGGGGATGGGATGTTGAAAACAGTGTTAGAGGGAAGAATGTTAGGTAAACGAGGGAGGGGAAGGAAAAGAGTAGGATTTTTAGATAGAATGAAAGGTAGTAGGTCTTATTGTGCACTGAAGAGGGAAGTGCAAGATGTAAGGGAAGGCTCCCGGAATTCTTCGTAAGCACTCCATGCAAACCTACCTTAATCGGTAGAATACTTTAATAATACTTAGCCACATGGCTACTTCTGAGGGTACAGAGGCACATGGAGGTCCCATCAATTGCTGAAGCTCAATGGATTAAATTTTATACAGTACTGTCAATTCAAGAGATATTTCAGAGTCCTCTGTGGAAACCATATTGTACCTTTCTATTATAACTGTGTATAAAAGACCAATTTCATGATTGCCTATTTACCTGAATCAGCATCATCTGTCATATATTTTAGCGAGTAATAATTGTCAAACATTGAGCCTACGCACTTTGATCTATTCATATTTTGTAATTTTTCATTTTAAGAAACAGACATTGTGAAAAAGTTTTCTTAACTTTGCTTTAAACTGAGCTTCAATTGAGCTAAAATGAAACCCATCCAAATAAACACATTTTGGCTTCTGCATACGCCTCCCAGCATGCTTTTTGTGGCCATTAGTTGAAAATTCGTTTCATTACACAAGGATACAATTCCACATTAAGCAATGAATGCTGTCAATCATGAGAAAAATGTGCGACTTCATTTTCATTTTTTTCTTTTGTATTCCTGATTTTTAACTTGAACACTTAAAACGAACTGATTTTTTTATTGTTTCCAAATTATTCACCGCTATCCCAAAGCATCCTTGCGAGCCATGTATTTAATTTTCAGTAGAGATTTCACACTATTGTGCACACAGACAACTCCCTCTATCCAATCCAATGAAAGCATTAAGCATGGCAACAGGTAAAAAAAGTAAAAAGAGAATGAATATAAAAAAATGAAGATAGCATTATTCCTCGTATAATTTTAAATACATAGAATCATATAAAAAAATTTTCTTCAATATAAAATTTGACTGACAAAAAATGTTAGGGTATCAAAATACATGTCATTGCATAAATATTTTTCTTATTTCAGACATTTCTGTAAGATATCTGAAGTGTTCAGACTTTGTTATTTACAAATAACAGATAAGGACATCTAATTACTAGATATTGAGTCAAGATGAAATAGGAATACTACAAAACAATGAGATATAAATTAACTATGCAACAGCATTAAATAACAATGCACAGGCGCCATCTGAGTACACACTGAAGCCTTAAAACTTGTCTGGGACCACAGTAATTGCCAACTTGTGTTCTGACCAGACGAAAGTTTGAGGTAGGCACATCTGGAACAAAATTCAGCAGCATTAGCATAGTTTTGATTCTATACATGATATATCATCTAGGTATTGAAACCAATTATATTTCTAAAGCAATTGCTATAATGGAGACTTGATGAATTAATTAATTTATTCTTAATTTTTTTAAGAAAAGATTGCAAAATAATTTTTTATAGAACTGTCATAATGGGCAAAATAAAGAAGTTCTCACCATACCACAATGGGTCACAACCAAGTTACTCCATATATCAATAGGTGGCCAACACTAGCGATAACTATTAGTCACATAAGCCACTTCTGGAATCATGAGCAATACAAATCATTACTCTAATGGTGTATTGGAAAAATTCAGTGGCAGAAGACAATTACACCCTACTTCACACATGTTGGACAGAAATTTTCAGTCAAATTAAATTGGGGGATGACCTTACTTAAACCAACTCAAATAAGTTTTGTGGTGTATAGTGTCTTATCTGCTATTCTTGGAAAATACCCCAGGTTATCACAGGTTTCTCTTTGAACTGACTTTCAGTGCAAAAGAGTTCATCTACTAGCAAACTTGAGTGATTAAATATTTATGAGATAGTAAAATTGCTGAGAATATTTTTTGATTGGCAGTTTCCCAGTGAGAGATTCTCCTAAACCCTCTACAAGTGGGTGAAAGAGATTTGCGAATGAACTGTTATTCATTGAACGACACTGAGTGATGTAAGAATTCGTAAATTCAAGCTTTCTTACAAGCACTTGTTATTCCTTAATTACTACTCTAATCATGAACATCTTATGCCATTGGATAAAATGAACTGTGCCAATACCTTTTCATGTCATTATAAAGTCTATCTTACATACCTTGACTTCATTCTCAGCTGTGTCCCCCTCTAGAGATTCATTTCCACACTCTGGAGATAGCTTGATAAGCTTCTCAAATGCTTCACCCATCTTCTCGACCATCTGATCATCTATCAGCAACTGCAGCCAACCACCATGGGCCGCATACGGAGATTCTGCATCCACTAGTGTTCCAGTGACTGACGGAGCTACAAGAGTTATGGCATCATCCCCCAAAGCTGCCTTGAAGGTGAAATGACGGCCATGTTTCACTCTCCCTCTGTTTCCACACAAAAAGATAATAAGGCATTATACATTAGTCGGTAGTATTAATGACTTCTTTTGGACTTACAGTACGTAGAGTACAAGGGGCATACAGAGGTATATCAACAGTGAAAACTTGGCATTAGGTTATATTACAGCTCATCCTGCAATATTCAGAGTACATCTTCCATGGGAGCATTGATAGATCATTTAAGACCATAGTATTGAGTTTTTTTTTGCTGGATTTGCCCTAAAGAGAGCACTCCTCCAGAAGATTATCAAGTGAAACATGTCCAAGTATCACATTTGCACTGCTTGCTCCCTTCGTCCATGGGATTAAGAATTAAAACTAGAGATGCGCGAATAGTACCCGCGAATACTCGAATACCTCGAATACTAGAAAGTATTCGATATTCGAGATCTCGAATAGTTATGCCAAAGATACCGTCTCGAATACCTCGAATACTTTGAATTTCGCGTCATACACTGTCGCTCGCACGTCGTTGGTAGTTGACTCAGAAAAATTAAGAGAACTCTAGTCGTTTAGTGCATGCAGCGCCGTTTTAGGCAAGCTGACGAAATACATCAAATTCGCGGGTTCGAGCGGTGAAAAGAGTTCGACGTGGGGAACCGAAATTGATCGGGTGAAAAAAAATCCGAAAATCCCAGGTGTCCCCTATCAGGAGAGCCTCAATGCCATGGGATAGCAACATTGGTGCATTTCCCACGATCTGCAATCCCCCTCCATTCAGCGTTCGTCCCACCCCCTCCGACGATTTCCTCTTCTCCCAAAGCAAACAAAAGGTCCCAGCTCGCGCAGAGATAGTATTACGAAGACCTTAGCTTCGAAAAAAATATCAAATTACACGAGAACAATAAAAACGTGTCTCACGCCCTCCCCCCTCAACTCACCCACTGACCTTTTTCTGGCGACCTGCTTCGAAGTTCCCCATTTCTGGAGGTCAACTGCTGCATGAGTCATCTACTAGCCCAAAAGTTGTCTAACAATGACTTTCGGCAATTGATATTACACTTTTATTGGATTGAAATATTAGTAATGTACGCGTAATTTAAAAAAGAATAAACGACCAATAACGACATATTTCTGAGTTTATTTAAGCATTTTAAGTTGGAAAATAAATGCCGGAAAGACAAAGAAATACGACGGAGGCTTAGCATTTTGGCGTAATGCTCAAATAGGGGGTTTCCTATTATTTTTTTATTGCCTAAATCGAAAGATTATTACTCCTGGAGTACGTATTTAACGCTTTTAGATTTTTAAATGACGATATCTATTTTTCGCGATTAAATGAAAAGTGAAAATTTTCAAGCGCGCAAAAACGGGACGGGTAAGTATGAATGCCGGGAAAAACTCCGCGTGACGTTGTTCTGCTTCCCGTTGCCGCGAGTGAGGTGATCTTGGGGCGAGGTTCTGAGCGCTGATACGACGCAGGATGCTAGCAGGTAGCTGAGTACCATGCTAGCTGGTAGCGGTTGGCTTAAATAAGGATTATTAATACCTCATCAAACGAAGGAAACTTTCCGACCTTAGGCAGTGTTAATAGGTGATTATTAAGACCATGTTTCCCTGAGCTCTGTGCCTCATGCATTCATTGCTAATCTCAGACGGTGTAAAACTCCTATCTACTCATATAGAAACAAGGTCACTGTGACGTCACGTGGAGTGGCATCGCATGGGCGCCAATCTGGCCTTTTTCAAATGAGGATAAAATTGACCATTGCCATTCGTATAAACCGGTATTTCTAAAACCAAATAATTTGTATATTATTAATACACTAATGGTGAGTACCGAATCACAATCAATGCCTTTCGTTTCCTTTAATGAAGGAAACTACCCTATTGTTTACATAGAATTAAAATATTCCATCAATCTGCTAAATTCCTGTTTGAATCCTTTAAAGGAAATCACAATTACTCGCCAAAATCTTGGGTTTCCTGCTGCATAGGCGACCTAGTCAAACATTCCTGCATTCATCGTTTAGTATTCGAGGTATTCGAAGTTCGAGATATTCGAATATTCGAGCAATGATTTGATATTCGAATTCGATATTCGAATTCGAGAAATCTGCTATTCGACCCATCCCTAATTAAAACTATCTATGTATATAGAGTATACAATATACTCAAGATTGAAATGATACAAGGGAGGATGGGGCAATAATCTGCCACTGCTATCGGAAGTGAGAGATCTTCCGAGTGAACACATGGTGGGCCCTTATGTTGCACTCAATTGACAACCCTATTCTGAAAGGGCAAGAATAGGCTAGGCAAATGTCTGTTTTCATGCTCAGCGAGAGTTCTGAGAGAAGACAGATTTTCCACCTTCCTGGGGAATTGGACACATTCAAGGTGAGTGAGAACTTCAGCCATGGAATTTATCCTAGAAGTCGACCACTCTGTAAATGCTCAGTCTGAGTATTCGGTCATTTTTCGGAGCAATCTTTTTGATTTTTACACATCGGGAACTCGTTGCTGATTACCAGGAGTTCAAATTTTAGTTCTAGAAGGTTAATGTTGTGTTGCTACATGATCCAAAAGCATCTATGTAGTGCTTAATCATCTGATCTATTCAGGGAGGCCAAAAATATGCTTTGTAGTTGTCTACTCCTGTGCTCAGCAAAAAGAATTTTTAGGGAGGAAGTAATTAACACATTCCTCGGAATAATAAGTGCATTCATGGGGAGTGAGCACCGTGCGCTTAGTCAATATGTATTCACAGAAGTGATTTTGACCACAACATGACAGAGCACTCATGGTGGGAGTTCAGACATTCGTGCTAGGAATGATGTGTTGCTAAACAATTCAATGGCCCTACCAAAGCACTCAATCAACTGTTTCCAATGAGGGAGGCCTACAAGTAGTCTGCTTTAGATGTAATACTATTATTATTGACAAAATAGAAAAGAAGAAGCTTATGCTGTATGCTCACAGAACTGGGTCCCACTACCACTGCCTCTTGTGCAACTTTGTGTGATGCAACTATTTGGAGCAATGACTGAAATATGGTTTCTACTGTTGCACAGTGATTTGTAACATCTTGCTAAGCTCAGACGATCCCAGAGCTGTGATCACATTGCAAACCATCATGCACTATGCAGTCACAGATGCATGAACTTTGGAAACGAATGCCAATTATTGTTTTGCAATATTTCATTTGCAAAATTATGCATGAATACGGATGTAAAGGAAAACACTGGCCTTATTCTTCTGGAAAATAGCAGTGATACAAAAGAAAAGTGGAAAGGAAAGATTAATACATATAGGAATTGAGGGGCTTCATCCTTCACCTTCTGATATCACTAGCGCCTGAAATAGTGAGTGATTTTCCCAGGCATTTTAGCACTCATTAACACTTTCAGTGCGGATGACATATATACATGCCATGAAGGCTTTTCCAGTCAGGCGGAAGACATAAATGTATGTCTTCGGGAGTTCGTTTTACCACTGGTCACTAGGGAGCTCCGAGCACGCCTAGCGTTACTTTTTCACCCTCCCGCAGTTCGGGAGTGACCTTACACCATTGCCGAGTGTCCGTTTCTTGTTCTACATGTTCCTTCATTTTTGGTGTTTTTTTGTTTTCTTTAGTGCTATTTTTGGAACAATTTGGCAGGTTGAGATTTTTATTTTCATTTCCTTCACCTCTTTTTCATTATTCTTATCGTAAATATCATCATCATGTCTTACAAATAGATATTTTTTAATTTGTTTTTTTTACCTTCCTTTTTATCTATTCATATTTTATGTGCTATCACAAAAATTATGATTAGACTAACTTTTTTATTAAAGATATTTATCCCCGTTTCATACTCACTAAATTATAAAAAAATGATCTTAGTGCGGTGCATCAGTTTATTATGTTATGTTTGAATTTCTTTTTCTAGATACTTTTTTTATTATTGCAAATTACGTTCATCCTGGGTGATTTTTTCGGGTCTTTTTCCTACTTTAACGGCATATTTTCTCATTCGTTTCTCTAGGTCAATTACCAATCCTCTATTCATTTCGATTTTATTTCATTTTCTGAGCTATTCATACGTGTTGGGGTTAGTTGCAGATTTTCTTCCTTTTCATAAAAAATAACATATTAATCGCGTATGCAACACTGCATTACATTATTTACAGTATTGGTCTGCATTTTTTTACCCGTGTATTTGTTTCCTTAGCTTTGTAAACGAAATCGCGGAAATGAATAGATAAACTCAGAGGTATTTTAAGCATTACGGCATTTAACTATCATTTATTCCCTTGAAATAGTATTTTTATCTTATTTTTTGATTTATTCATATCTTATGTGCAACCACAAAAATTATGATCAGACTTAGTTTTTGTTAATAACGTGTATTCCCATCTCAAAACTCACTATTCTATTCCAAAATGTTTCCATGGGGTCCATAAGGTCGTATTTTATACTTTATTAATAATTTTAAAAATCATTATTGCAAATTACGTTTGTTTACATATTTTGTTTTTTTCCCTAATTTTACGGCATAATTTCTCAGTCATTGCTCCACATCAATTACTTGTCCTCTGTTCATTATGGTGTTTTCATTTTGTAGGTCATTAATACGTTCTAGTGTTAGGTACAGATACAGTCTTACTTTTCATAAAAACTAACATATTAATCACATATGCAACACAAATTGTACTATTTTGCTGGAAAATTTTTAAGGCTCAAGGTTGGAGTCCCTCCCTACCAGCGGCACTCCCAGGGATAATTTCAACTTGCAAATGATATTTCCTTTGAAATAATCCTCTCATAGACGGAGAAAAATGCAGAAAGCATTTTCCTCCGAAATCCTTCACCAAAGGCCTTCACTAAGGGCATAATGGATTGGAAGCCGTTTGGCAGGGATAACTATAAACTTGGCTGGGCCTTCTTCTCCACATGGGCGCAATTAGGGTTAACACGATTTCTAACGATTGGAGGAGGTCAGAGTTAGTGCGAGTATTGATATTCGGGAGAAAATGTGCCGTGATAGGTTTTTAGGAATGATGCACGCTCTTCATTTCTCCGCTAACCATGAAGGCATCCGTAGGACAGTGACTACGATTTGCCCAGAATGTGAAGGTCAACCAGGGCTCTGTCTAAGGCCTTGCTTTCAAATATATCATAAAAATTTGTAAGAATTTTCATTGAAACGTTTCAATTTTGCAATAACTCTGAGGTAACATACATTTGCTTTGATTAAAAAAAATGTTTATTCCATAAAGTTATATTTTTCTTGCCGTTCATTGTGTGATCTACTTCTGTGACTTGAAAAAATTAAATCTACGGCTTTTGAAACTAAAAAATTAAGCGTAAAGACAAATTCCAAGATATTTTCGTCATCAACCTAAGGAATCAACGGTAGAAGAAGTATTATAAACGGAAATATGAAAACTTTACTCTTTCATACAAGTAAAATTGCATGTGTGTAATGTGGGTTGCATGAATTGTCAATTACTGGTGATGGGTGGCATACATGTATGTCATTTACGTTTTTTACAAATTGCGTGAAATAGAAAGAAAAAAAATTTCAAATTCTATTGTATTACTTCCAACACCATCGTTATGAAGGAAAATCACCCATCCGTCACTGGAGGTTACGGTGAAAATATGTATCATCCACATTGAATGTGTTAACAATGTTTCCACTGTATTCCTCAGATGTAAAATATCCCTGGATGAATACTTGAAGGTCTGGCACCTATTGAATACTGTTTCGGAACAAGATGTGAGACAAACGATCAGAAAATATAGCTCATCTCGCCATCCCTCCAAAGTATTTTGGTTAGTACAAATCTGATGGCTCCAAAAAAGTCCTTTTCATTTGGTAAATATGATTTCCATAACATTTATCCTGGCAATACTTATTAGGTACTAGTGAGTAATTTTTCACATTATGCAACTAAATGCATACTCAGATGATAACATAACGAATTTTTATTTCTTTAAAGGAAGGCGCCAAGGAGTAGACTTCGCAATTAAATCAATTAGGTGCTCTCAACAAATACCATATAAGCGGGTGTAAGAGGCACACCTTTTTTCCCAGAAATTGCAGCCAAAAATGGGGGTGCATCTCTTACACAAACTTCTTTTCCTCCCCTCTCCCCTGCACCGGTTGCAAGTCCAAGGGGAACTTGGTGGCCTTGGTTTTCAGCGAGAGTCAACCATCTGAAACCATAGGTCAAAAACAAGCGGCAAGGGAGTTTCTCCCTCAGTGACGTATTTCTAAAATGCTCCTGTTTGCTCTTCTTACTTGTAGGCATGGCGCCACCACATCGGTACCTCAGAGGTGAACATGGAAAAGGTTGCACGGGGTTTTTTGCTCTGGAGGGCATGCTAAATTTACTTTCACGAGGGGGCATCCCGCAGCATTTATACTGCAAATAGTAATCGCATATCTAACGCAGAGAAAAGTGTAGTTTTGAAGGACAATACCTGATTAATAGTCAACATCTGTCTAGCCGAGTAATTTCCATTATGATACAGACCTGATTTTTCGAAAACCATCTCCAGACGCTTATATGAGGATTATTGAAACTGAAAATTATATTGGTGTCAAAACCTGTGGTTTAAAAAATTTGAATAAGTGTGTACATTGTTGGACTAAATGGTGGATAGAAGAAATTGGAAATGCTTTTACGTGAAGAGTGCTAAAGGAGAGGTCGAGGGGAAGTAGCCTCTTTCAAGCAACGAGGCTATGAGCAAAGGAGCAGCAATGTGATATACGCAGTTTGCGTTGCCTGAAGTTTCCAGTCCATCTCGTCTTGTTTGGATGAGCTCATGCTATGCTTTTTTCTTCCTAAATGATCCTGCTTGGACTATGTTGAATATTAGAAGCCTTGTTGGGACTATTAATCTTTGGATCAATAAATTAGAGATTTAAAAACTTAAATGCTGTCATATATGCATCACGTTTGGTCTCATTCTTATTTGAACCTTGTACGTGTCATATTGCAATAATATACAATTGCTGAAAGCTATCGAGATATCTTCAAGCTCAGTAGGTGACTCACCTAGCATTTGGCCTCCAGAAACTGGGAGAATTGAAGCTGGTAAACCGAAAAAGGTCAGTAGGTGAGACGGGGTAGGGATGAAACACGTTTTCATTGTTCCTTGAAACTTGATACAGTAGACTTTTGTTAATACTAACAACATTATTACGAAGAAAATCGTTGGTCCCGACGAAAATGCCTATCCAAGCTATAGAAAAAGAAACATTACGAAATTTTCGTTTTTACGAAATTACGAACCTCAGTCCTGGTCCCAGTGGTTACAAAGTGAACTTTATTACAAAGTTCCACGAATAAGCAACGGCATTTAGGTGGATATACACTATGCTAAGCTTTAATAATCGTGCCACGTTTAAGTTCTTCTCGTGTACTGGGCCCAAGAGCGTCAATTATGATTCTTTATTCAGAGTATGTGCAACATCATATAATAAACTTCATTCCGGTGGAGTCATGGTGACCCACTCATAACCACTAGTAAATTGGACGAACAGTTAGTCCTCTTCCTACGCACATTCGATTTACGAACTTTTAGTGATGGCCGATGCTACGTGGTGTGGCATAGAGGAACTCGCACTTTGGGCACAATCTGAGCAAAGCATCATTGAATCTGGGGTGAAATTAGGAACTGTTCAGCATTTTACCCGTTCTTCCTTACCGCAGGGAGCTATTTTTTTTGCCTCCGGATGCGTCGCACGCCCACCTAGATCAGTTCGTCACAATCGCCTCGCCATACAACGTTGTCAAATGCAAATGCAAATGCAAAATCTGCGACATGGTTATTTTCCTACGGCGCTGAGTTTCCCCCGATTTTTGTTCAATCTCTCGGGAAGGTTCATACTATGTGCCTGTCGTGTTTTGCCTTAAAATTTTCCTCAAATGTTCCCTTTATTCTATTGCAATACTCCTACGAGAGCTTTTAAACAAGATTGTTCATGAGTAGGACAAGCATCGTAGAGCAACGGCGTATGTGAAGAGAGGATTGGAACTCTTTCTACTCCCTCTTATTGGGCCGTTGAATTCACAAAAGAATTGATTTAAAATTTTGGATTCAGATTCAATTTCTTCAGCGAATTTGGATCTGAAGTATACGGTGAAGAGCATCATCCAAGGATATGCGGATACGAGGTATCCGATCCTTAGTAAGCATCATAAGGTTAAGACTACAAGTGAATACCTACATATCTCTGAGCACCATACATATCGTGTAAATTTAGCTGAAAAAATGCCACTTAAATTTTTAGCATTGAAATACAAAATTTTAATAATTGGCGAAAGGGATACGTCTACAACACTGCATGATAAAAAAAGCAGCAAATTTTTTTTCGCTAGCTTCGATGCTCAAAATAGGGGTGCATCTCTTACACTCGCTTACACAGTATTAGTAAAATTAAAAACTTTGATTGACAAAATAAAATAAAACTCTGTTGGCTAACCTTTTGACTGTTGGTAATAAAATTTTTTAATAATATAAAATTTATTTATTGTGCTTCACAGAATGTCATATTGTATGGAGTTCACTCATGTGCTCCGGGAAGTACCGACAATTAGTGCAATGGAAATATTGCTGGAAGGGTGGAAGTTATGATAATGGGTGAGATAAAAGAAGGAAATGAGGAAACTAAAAGAGCCAATCTAAGGGTCAATTGAGTTAATGGAAAGGAAAAGTTAGGAAGAAAGTAAGCGTCTGGACGTGTAGTTGATAACAAGAGTTGGAGAGAGCAACCAAAGTTAAAAGTGGCCAAATATTGAGGGTCAAATAATAAGCATTCAAAGAATATTTGAAAATGGCCTAGGGAGCAAGAATGCTCCAATTATTATAATAAGATCACTGATTACTATTATAAGATTATACTCCAGTGATCCTATAACAGTAGATTACTGGAGAGCCAGAAGTCCATCATAACAAGAGAGAACTGGAAATTAGCCATGCAGAAAGCTACTGTGACTTTAACAGGGAAATTGGCATCTGACCTATCAGTGCAAATGCTAAATCAACACTGGCGACGTTAAATGTTTACTTTATAACCAAGTGTCTAAGATTGTAAAAGTAAAAACAATAATTTCATTTTGTTTTGCGAATATGAATGCAGTGGTCAAGTTGCGTGTCCATATCAAGTTTTTGATACACTTGAAACTTTTACGTGATGAATTAATGAAAACAAAACTTGATTCAATTTTGTCGAGTAATTGGTGACTTTCGATACTTATACGTATTTATTTGTTGATTTGTTTTTATGCACAACTAGCACACAGTATAATTCACTGGAGACTTTTATATCTGAGTTCCATTATTTTGTGCATAGCCAATGGCTTTTTACTGAGGACTTGATTATCAATCATTTATGAATGACTTGCATTCATGGCTCTTTATGCCACCACAAGGACCTGCATTCTGTATTACAGACATATTTTGGTGCGTTTTATGTTAATAAATTGTCTTTTAATTAAGAATTATAGCACATTCATCCTTACCACTAAATGGCCAGGCAAATGAACAAGGTAGGCAATGAAAGTGAAAAGTAACGCCTGAGTACAAGTAGGTAGGTCTTGGTAAAAATAGGCAACCGCAAAGGAAAATTAATAATGTGTTTCAAAGAAAACATGTGCATCAATACCAATAGATAGATGTAGGAAATCTCAGACAGTAATTTTCTAAACCAACGAAATGTAAAAATACTTGATCAAGCAATAAACAGGAATTTGTAGTAAAGTCAAGAATCTAAACACAGACAACCTTACAAACCATTTAACTCATTAGTTTAACAAGAAATTTAAATGGTATACCAAGTTCAATAATTTGTTCCGTCACTCAGTATGAAGCAATAAAATCTCTATTTCAAACAGAAAAAACTAACCTCAATGCAAGAGGAAGAATACAAGCTGCCTCCAAATTCAATGTGATGTGAACACCTTCCAACCTCCGAACCCGTAACAGTTCTGTTGATTCCAAGAGCCTAGCTCCTGCACTCTCACGGTCATATGATCCTCTCAGTCGAGTGCTCCTGGAGAATAAGATGGGAAATCGTTATTAATATTAAAATACTTAGCAGCCCTACGTGAGATTTAAGGATGGGAGAGATTTGAGGACAGGAGCATTATGGGATCATGTACATATTTGAGAAAACACCATTGGCAATTTCCTAATGAATTCAAAAAGAAAATATAACCAATGAAAGTATTCTAAATGTGGTTTAGAAGGTGTATCTTACATTAAATACCACAGAAAAGAAAATAATGTTTTTTTATTCAAAGGATTAAATGTGAATTTGATTTAATATCAATTAGAAATTTCCCTTTCTAGTAAATGTGACAATAAAATAATTTAAAGTCTAGGTGAGAATCAATTTTTTACTTCACGTACTATAGACCATTTATGATCCTATTGTTAAATGAAAAATTCTGGAGGAAAGTAAACACTGCTATTCAGATTGAGAAAAATCGTTTGCGATTAGCCAATAATCATACCCTATAAATCAAAAGTTTAACCTCCATCATAAACATAACTTTTATTGAATGAATGCTAGAAATAATGGTGATCAAAATTTATATTTAAAAAATTCCGAAGCAGCACACAGTAAATAATGCAATGGCTGGTTAGATCAGTTTGAGGAGAATGAGACTTCAATTAGAATAGTTTTCAAAAGAAATGGCGGCATTAGGAATTTAAAATAAATTTTGACCAAAAATGGCGGTAACACACACGGAGAAATAAGTTACAATGAAAGATTGCATGAGCTGAAATTTCTTAAACAAGCAGAATACATATCAGCATAACATATCCTAGGTTAAACCCAAATCACTGGTTTTCGTACGACTCTCAGGTTATCAAATAATATGCACAGTAAACTTCGATAATACAAAGTCATTGGGACCAAAAAATTGGCACTTCGTCATATCTAATTAAGCAATTTCCAGAATTTTTGACGACTCTCACAAAAAGTTTACCTGCCATCATTTTTCTACCACTATTAATCTTTACAGAATCGTTCAAACATTTTTGGATGTTACCAGTGAAAGTGTTCTTTAATAATTTTACAGTAGATATAATGGCATAAATTATGGTCAAATACGTATTAAGTTCAAGAGAAAAAGCAACAATGATAATACATAATACCAGGCATGATTAACCAATGCATTTCTTACAAAAATGTATACTTATTTTTGGGAGAAAAAAACTGGGAAATCTTAATGGGCGAGTCTTGGCTATTACAAAATGTATGCATCATGAGTAAATATGCAAAATCAATTATAGCTTCAACAATAAAAATTGACACTCACTCATCCTCAGCATCCCCTTGCTTGAAGAAAGGTCTATCAACAGATGGAACAGCTGGTTTTGGAGCTAAACCCCTCTGCAGTTCCTCTTTGATCTGGCGTGACTCTGGCTCTGATATTTTAGGAGGCTCCAGTGCCCAAGTTGGAGAATCGGACCTTGGTTCCTGCTTGATCTCCCTGTCCAACAATTTCTCACACGAGGGATCGGAAAGAGTAGAGGGGGAATGCATGGAGGGAGGGGGGGAGCACATGGGAGACATCCTCGAGGCAAAAGAAGTGTCCTCAGTCCAAGCACACCACCTCGCGCTCACTCCACTCAAGTTTGAGCCATCAGTCTCTATCCCATTCTCCACTTCCTCCAGGGCACTCACATCCAACTCAAACATGGTCTCACCACGGCGCATGTCTGTCACCAACCATGGGCCACCAGCTCTGAAAATTTTTTAAATCAATTAACGTTCACTCCCAATTATCCGGGCTAACGATGGGTACAGACAGCATGAATAATTGGAAAACACGGATAACTCAAAATTTCACTTAAATTCCTTGCAATATTCATAATTTACCTAAAACAAATATATTATTAAATCGAAACTTGAAGCATTTATGAGGTGGAAGGGCTCCATATTAATAATGTAAAACACTTTGTTACTTCCACAAAATTCACAATTTCTATTTTATTACCGGTTTCGGCTATTATACCATTTGTAATTATGTATTCGGCAATTACACCATTATGTATTTGAAAATGGTGTAATAGCCGAAACCGGTAATAAAACAGAAATTGTGAATTTTGTGGAAGTAACAAAGTGTTTTTCATTATTAAAATATATTATTATTTATGCAGGTATCCTGTTATTTTAGAGTGCTTCCCAAACTCAAAGATCTTTCTTCGCTAGTTCACGATCTTTTTAGCGGCAATAACATGGTTGTACTTGTATTATTAATGCTCCATGTACCGCCTGGCCTGGTTTCAAAACCACTGCGCGACATCAGAAATTACACTGTCAGGCATCAAGCCACGTAGCTGCATCTCACACAAGTTGCAACTCCTGCGGGACATTTATCCGTGATCACGGAGCGTGGTCGCGCATACCGAGGCTTGGAGAACAGGAACACGGAGCTCTCGTGAATGCAGCAAGCATGCAATCCCTTCCGTTTTAAGGAGGGGATTCTAATGGAAATAATAAGTCCGGTGTATCCTAACATTAAAATGCAGTAATTCCGGTGATTTTGCATCCGATTTAATTTTTTTATAAAGATTGCGGAAAAAATTGAGCGGGAGTGAAAATCATAGATGGATAATCCACAACCGGATAAACCGCAGCCGGATAATCGGGAGTCTGCTGTGGTCATCAATCCAATACCTTTTTCTACTAACATGACTACGGCGATAGAATATTAGTTCTTATGTACCGTACAACTCTGTATATAGCGCTATTTTTTGTACAAAATCACCAGGAGAAATGAAACAGGGAAACTATAATCAGGCTCATGAGACTTGAGGAACTCATTTGGCAATGTTAACATTGCCATCACAGGAGCACAACGTGGCAGACATAGCTGTCTATGATATTTTGATCGTCCACTTTTTCATGTTTGATGAATGTTGTTTAAATTTGATGAAGGCCTCTGTTGTGTCAACTGGAAATGCTTAACAGATCTCTATTTGTTTCTTTGAAGCATTTTTTATATAGATGCTCACTGAATAGTTCCACATTTACTGGCAGAATGCTTTTCAATATTTGTCACTCAAAATGTATTTCATGCAGCTGTCCTTCCTTTCCCGCATGAAAGTCATGTAAATGCTGAACTATCATTTTTCCATCAGCACTAATATTCATGCTGTCGATTTAGTATCCCTTAGCTTTACAGTCACTGCCCATTTCAGTATTCCCTGACTCTGATACTACAAAAGAAAATCATTATGCTTATGACTTGAGTAAAAGTAAGCTGCGTTTAACGTGCTGTGTTTTCTGAGCCTTCTCAGGATAAAAGTAGGAGTGCCGTCCGTGGTGATAACATGTATGTACTATGTAGAGGTAAATCTGCAGACCTTACCTAAGCATGAGAGGCATCTGTCCCTGTTAATCTGAAAGTAAATTTGTGAACATCGTTCTCATCAGGAAGACATATTTCTATAAACTAGTTGTCAAATATGTACATTAAAAGTTTACAGAATCAGCAACAATGCAATCTTTTTACAAGAGATGCATTTAAAAAAATTCTTTCGTTAGTATCAATGAACTTACTATTTTACTCTAGCGATTAAAGCAGGTTGGCATGGAGTATTACAAATTATTCCGGCTGTATCTCCTCCCTTCATAGACCCCTCTTCAATTCACAATAAGACCTACTCCCTTTCTTTCCATCTAAAAATCCTAGTACCTTCCTTCATCTCTCTTTTATACCTAACATCCTCCCCTCTCAAACTGTTTTGAAGATCCCCCCTGCTTAGCTTTCACTCACTTCAAACTATCTGTCTACTCTGTATCTCATCTAGAAGCTGTCTTTCCCCACCCACCATGTCCAGCACTCCATTGTTCCTCCTCCTCTCCATCCATTTCACCTTCTTCATCCTTCTCTATACCTACACTTCTAAGGCCTCCCGTACATCAGTAAGGCATCAGCTCTTTCCTATTAATGGATGCCACCTTTACTAACACAATTCTCCTCCTAAGGTCCTTACTGACGCATCCCCTTTCTTCTCATGTGCTAATAATTGAATAATCTACCTACTCAAGTTTTTATGCATAGTAAACCCTATACAATCATAATTCCATTCAAATCTTTCCAGTATTTTTACCTGTTCACCACCAAAATTCAAGATTTTCACTTCTTAATTGCTTCTATACTCTTAGTTAAAATCCAAAATGGATCACATGTAGGTTATCTTACAGAATAAAAGTAGATCATGCTCACAATTTAAATGGAATGTATGTAGTGTGCATGTAGAAATATGTATTATGCGAGCTTTATCAACCAAGAATGTGATAAGGACATGAAGTGCCGCATTACCAATTTTAATCTTAGCAGCAAAAAATTTGGACTACTTTTACGCATATTTGGAAGATGGTTGGGACTGTGACTCAAAAAATGAACTGAAAAGACTAAAATAGAAATACCTCATAAAAATATGAATGAGCATTATTATGAAGTATTATTAGATTGACAGTCTCAGTTTTTTTTTTACCAGTTACAAAGAAGCTTTTTTCTAAAAAGCAAATAATATAATTCCATTCTAGCTATCTAGTTTGTAATTACTTGGATATTCTAGTAGACTATATTCTCTATGGTGAATTTATTCAAACTAATGACAAAATTATGGAAAAAATCTTAATTGAAGCTAAATAATAACAAAGATTAACTACCGTATATCTCCGAATATAGTCCCCCCTTTTTTTCCAAAAATGGCCGCGGAAAAGTAAGGGGGGGGGGGACTATAATCGAGTGTAATCCAATTTAGCATACTAAAGGTGACCATAAAGTAATAAATAACGGCATAATGGCTAATGTTCTCGTAGTCTTTCTATTTGAGTATATTTATGAGGATTATAATCGGAGATATTAGGAAATACTGCCACGTTTTACCGGAAATTAAGACAATTTTTACCACAAATGTTGTACAGATACGATTATTCCGATTCAAATAGCATATCGAATATGCGTTTTCACGGAATCCATCGGGTAGCCGCTAATTTTTCTTGGAAAAGTATTGTTAGAATAATTCAATCGACACTGATCACTTAATGACGCAAAACAGTAAATAATTAAAATGAAAACTAAACACACACTATCATTACATTAATCGAACACTAGAATTGAATCAATAGTATATGTACCCGTCGCTCATTTAATAACTACACGATTTAAATAATTGCGAAAAATAAACAGATAAAGTGAACCTTTCGTGACGATTTAGCATTTCATTGCGTCCGTAGCTACTATACGTCCGTGCGGTTCGTGTTTACAACCACTGCCTTTACCGCCTTCGCAGGACAAGAATGCGCATTAGGTGATGCATTTGTTTCTGAAAAGGCGCAATAATCGACGACTTTAAACCAGAAGCGCCGGCATTACTGCATTTGATCGAAATACAGCGACTCAGCATCGAGAGTGTAATCAATTTATTGAGGAATATCTTCAATTCGTCAGGGTAAATAGGATCGATAAATTACGTCGCATAACGTTTCGCAATTATTTCCGCGATATTTTCTTTATTAAAAATAATTTTACGTTCAACAGTGAGGTGATGGATCAAGTAGGAAGATGAGGATCAATCCTGCCGCAGATTAGAGGCCTTCAAAGACGGAGTTTCGATGCCAATTTAAAAATAGCCGTTGCAGAATACGCCGTAAATCATAGTATTTACAGCGCTAGCAAAGCGCTAATACATCGCGGAAGTCATTTCGGGAGTCTCGATGCGGCAGATTCAAAGAATTAGAGGAAAATATCGTCGAATTTGTGCGCAAATGCAGAGCAGAAGCTCTTTGTGTAACTTATGCAATGATTCGCGACGAGGCATTGAAAATTGATATAATTTTTTTTCAGTTTTAATGTTTGTTGGAAAAAGTTTATTTCTTAATTTTATTACTTTGATATTTGTAAGTCCTGTAGTTTAATTGTTTTGCTTAGCAGGCATTTGATAGCAATATTTTTATAATATTTATAATTTATTTAACACAATTTTATTAAGATTTCCTAAATTCTTCTAGTCACTTGGATTTGACATGACTTGATGGGTGTGTTACACTGGGTATAGGGTCATTCCATTTCAAATCAACCAGGCCATGACACCCACCGACTCGGATTTTCATGAAACTTGCCATGGTCAAACATCATGGTATGATTAGAGATTGTGTGCAATTTTAGCCTCCAATTGTCAATTGTTAATGAAATATGAGTAATTGAAATTTGAGCATGACCCCTAAATTGCCGCAACGTGCGACACATGGTGATTTTTATTTTCATCCATAACTCCATTCCCGTGAGATGAAAAGACATGATTTTTTTTTCTAAAGCTAAGGAGTCCATAATGATCCCACGATTGTCATTAAATATTCACTGCATGAAGTAAGTCAGCTGCAAAAAAATAAAGTTTACAAAAAAATCTCGCTTGTACCATTTTTGATTGTGAGCATCCACAGGGAAAGGCCATGCGAATACAGACTCATGGTTCAGTTTAAAATAATCATTAATGTATGAGCAAAGATCCTGATGAAAAAAAATCATGAGTCCGGCGTTCCTTTTAGTAAAAAAAAATTCTCATTCATGGTCACGGGAAAAAATGGTATTTTTTTCAAGCCACATGGAAATGACACAATTTAGAGGAAAGATAAGCTTATACTCATGATTAAAAAATATTGGAGCATGCATTATCTCACTATAGTGCATGCTACTGGCTCTTACAGTAGGAAACACATAAGCAGTCATGTCAATGTACTCCCCCACATACTGCTAATTTCGTGCTATCAGGGCTATTTGAGTAGAGGGAGTTTTAATTTAAAAAAACTGCATGAGCCATGGTAGACACATTCTACATTCCTTTTAATCTTAGTCCAAAGACCAGATACATTTCATATCCAGATGTATTGACATCACAGGAATGTACATTATTGAATGTCAAAGGGAACCGTCATCAAATCATTTGAATTTAGAAATCTTTCAGGTACTTCACACTAATGCTTATTTTCAATGTTTCATTTAGTGATTCTATGCTTATTTTCAATGTTTCATTTAGTGATTCTATATCATTGGAAATTTAGGTAGAAACAGTACAATTAAATATACAACCTTACCAATTGATTTGAAAGTGAGCCTCCTCTTTTTAACTGGCTGATCACATTCTAAGATGTCTTAGGCCCGTATTCATAGTCGCGTCTTGAGCATCTACTTGATGAAGATCACCTCAAGCACGAGCTTATTCGCTATTTCCGTTTCATAGTCGCCAAACAAGACGGTCTCAAGTCATTGTTGAATGAGACGAGCTTGATCAAGCTCGCCTTGTAATAAGGCGAGCTTGTCCGCTTTCATAGTCGCGCCTTATTGCAAACAAGCAAATGCTCAAGCGCGGCTGTATTCATAGTCGTCAAAGGTGGTCTTGTTTATCAAATAAGACAACGAATAAGACCGCCTTCGTCAAGTCGACGTCGACCCCGTCTTGAGCAAATGCTCATTCAAGTTTGTGTTACGTTACCCGCTGGAATCCGGACAAATTACAGTTTTCTGACGTTTTTACTCGATTTTTATTACTATTTATGGAAATTATTAGTATTTTGCTTCGAAATTCGGCGATTTATGAAGTGTTTCGAAGAATAGATTAGGCTGGAAGGTATGGAAAGGAGTGTTGAATATATTCCTAAAAAGAAGGTTTGAGGACGTAAAATTGTGGCTGATTCGTATCCTGCGCGTTATGCCGTAAATTCTAATGTAATCTGTGCCAACTTCTCGGACGACTTGATTCACTTCATTGCTGCCACAAAATGGGAAGTGGACAACCGGTAAAGTGTGTGTAAAACATTGTTTTTCATTGCAAGGAGAGGATACCTCGCCTTATATGCTTCAGTAATTACATTTCGAGTATCAATGAGTCTTATTTGACGTGGATTACGTGTTCGAGTGGAATATTTCATAGATCAAGTGGTGTCTGAAACAAAGTGCGAGTAACATACCGTTACGTACAGTTCGCGATTGTGCTCCTGTGCAAACCTTTTGTGGCATAAATTGTTCCATTTTAATTGTTTTACACATTATTAACCTTGTCATTATGCGTATCTGATTATTCATGACAGTAATTATACTCTTCAGAGAGTACCTAACGTTTAAAACAAAGTCATTGTACTGGAGTGCTTGTCAATCAGTTATGAAATATTTTGTTCCTTTTGAAAAGAAATATATCCTTTAGTTGCACTGTGTAATTCCTGTTCTTCGAGTTATTTCTAACTTCTCCAATTAGTGGAATGCATGTCTGTTCCTACCAACATGTATTTTGTGGATCTTCGAGAGTGCAATTACAATGGAATAGGCATACATTTTGAAATGAAGTTAATAGCTGCTGCTTTGAAGACTGCTGTAAAACAGTCTTCGATGGGACCTTTGTGGCAGTGTATATGTTGTGGTATTTTAGTTGTATTGTGATGAAATATTTTGTGATCTAAAAAGGTGACAATTTTATAAAAATGCTGTTCGAATATCAAATTAAGCTACAGCTTGAGATTGCCCTAAGCTTTAATATGTGTTTACTTTTTGCTGAGGCTGTCTAATTTAAGAGAGCCTATAAGAGTACCTTGTATAGCACATCTTTTGAGTACAAGTGATAGAGTAAGTGACGATAAACGGATTATCCCTGCCGATGCTTACTTCCCTTGCCAACATAGAGAAGGTACAGCTATATTACCTATTTGAGCTAATAGTACAATCTCTTCATGTCATGCTACCAGTATGGGGTCTTTAGTTTAACAAATTTGCCATGTTTGTATCCACTTGTAAAATTTTACCTTTCTTTTCACCCACTATCACTTAAATACCAATTTTGAAAACTATGCTCTCAATAATGAACATATTTCTATAATTATAGAGGGACCAAGTAGTAAGTATTGCCTCTGGTGTTTGGATTACTATACCATAAATGTGAGTGATACTCGATTAGTATTATGTAAGCATAAGATATGATTGTTTTTAAGTCAATTTACATATTGGAGTAGGCCTACTCCAATACCGGTACTTCCCCTAAGTATATTTCACAATCAGTGCTGAGTATTAACTCTCTGTTTTTGTTATAGAATCAATTGTGGTTAATTGTTCAATAAAGTTCCATCAGGGCTGTGACCTCCATATAAAAAGCATGGAATTGTATTCATTGCTACTTTTATTGTATTTATTATCATTGTAATTTTAAATATTTTTTGGTGACGGTTTCCGAAAACCCTTGTGAAAGGGTCAGTCCACATCACAAGTGGTCATAACCGACAGGTTGAAAACCTATTCAATAAAAGAAGAGGTCTTTGAATGATATTTACTGAAAGTAAAATCCAAACTGATTTCTAGGAAATGGTTTGGTATGATGTCAGGCTCCCATTTAATCATTTTTTCCTGCAAAGTTGTCAGAAAAGGAGGTTTTCATGAAAATGATATTCTTCAAATCTTTGATATAATTACAAATATTTAATATTATTATATTTTTAGAAGCAATGTAACACAATGACACAATTGCTGTTGTACATAAAAAAATAATTCTAACACAATACAATCAATGTAACACATAAAACATTGTTACATTCAACGAAACACATAACACAGTAACACATCTGGGATAATGAAAGAAGCAACAAAAATTCATAATTCATTCTCTTCTTAGTTTCCTATAGCACCCTCTTTTCAAGGCTAACTCGGATTTAGCGAAGCTTTTTTCCTCCCTCTGTTCTTGATGATGCAGGAGCTGTAATAAAGTTATTTACTTAGGAAAATTTACTCAGTTTTATAATCAGGGAACTACCACTTAGGGTTATATTTATTACTTGTGTGGTATGTCAGGTGGAGACTGCATATTCTAATTTATAAGAATCAATCTTGTGATCAACAAAAACACTATCATTTTAATCTCTTATATAAAACTGATGAGGTAATTTCATTTAAAGCTCATCATGGCCTCTAAAATCAGGATATGAAAACAAAGATTAGTTAATTACTCCGGAAATCATTGAGTTAAATTCCAAAAATTTTATAACGCTAAGGTATCCATAGATATGATAAGAGTAATAGTGTTGTTTCTGTGGTTATTGAATGCTTTATTTTTCATTCATTCTGATGAGTGAACCTAATCATTCAAATTTTCATTGCATTTATTTGCTGCCTTATGAAGAACCTGATTGAATGAAAGAATTCAGAAGTTGAATTATTTACCCCTGAATATGTATATTGACAGCAGGGGCTGTTTGAGTAGCTGGTCCAAGGTGTGGAATATTATTGAAAGGAACAGAGTTCTGGTTTTTTTCCTGAGACCACATAATGTAGGTGGAGTGTGACTTAATGTAGATGTTACATTGGAATCACCTCAGATAGTGTGTTGCACTTTAATTGGAATGCCTGTAGAGAGTAGGTACTCGAGTACAGGGAACCAATATAACTTCATAACGCTTCTAAATACATCATATTTAAGTTAAATAGATTAGAATCTTATTTGGAGTCATATTGGCAATGCTGCTAACTATAGCCTTATTTTTTCTTTGTGGAAAGAGTGTTTGGCATTTGGAAGAAGAGGTTTCCATGCCTTTCAAAGAGTGTTTACACAAAACTTCTCTGGTCAGCAAGTGACTTTGTAGCCTGTGCTGTGCTGCACAACTTGAGCCTAATATTCCATGTTCTTGTAGAAGATGATCATAGAGAAGATTAAGTGGTTACAGTTGATTCACTGACTTGCATCCAGGAGATGGTTTTGCTATACGACAAGCATTAATTGATCAAATCTTCCTTTAATTTGTGAGAAAAGAATTATCCCTTAAAAGCATAAATTATATCATTAATTTATTCTTGTTTGCAGTTAAAATTTGTAAATGTGTATTTAAGTATTCACCGTCAAAACCATTCCTAATTTTGGATTCATTAACAGATAATGCATGTACCTCAGTGAAATATTGTGCATTAGTTTGTTTATTGTGTTTTGGTTAATGAATAAGAGCTGATAGACACCAACCTCGATACTGACTTCACCAGCCTAAAGGTTATGTATTTGTCTTACAAGCTCGCAGCTCATTTTTTATATTTCTCTCTCTGATATACATCTAATCAAAGCCATCTCCACACTGGAATGAACCCATGATGAAACATATGATGTTTAGGGCAATCGATGCTGCAGTCAGGGTGTCGTAGGGTGAAATTATAAAAAAATCAAAGGTTTACCCATTGTACCAAACAATGCCTGCTTTGCACAGCTGACAGAAGTACTATGCAATTAAAATATATGTTCACCTGTGATAAAATCAATCCACCCACCTTGATCTAATGATGCCTCACCACACTGTGTGTCATGCATGCCCACCTCCACTTCATTTGTATCTACAATTAATAAATGAAGCAAATAAATTGTTATATTTAATAATGTAAACAAGTTTAACATCTCTCCCTACTTACAACAGTGATTGAAGTTTATTTAGCTATATTTTAGATTTTGTAATTCAATAAAATACTTGATAATGGTAGGTACATGATACTTAATTGATTCTTGTCTTGTGTGCATTTGCAAAAGGAGAAGTATGAAACTATAAAATTTTATATCTTTCAATTTACATACTTGAGGTACCATAAAATAATTTTAAAATAGAATTTAAAATGTAACAACAAATAAATAGCATGTATATCCATCATTAATACCCATCCCTTAAGCATATGCCTCACCTGTGGATATTACTTCAATGTTTTCACCTATTTCTTGTGATATGAGGTCTGCTTTTTCTATAAAATAAAAAATAATTACATTAAAAGAATGTTAATATGACTTTCATAATTAAAATGCTACCAAAAAAATGAAAAATTAATTGGCACAGCAATGTAAGGTTGACCATCAGTAGCCATAATATCTGCAGTTTAATTATTCCAAGGATACCGAATACATGTTAATCAACTATGAGGGACAGTGATAAAAAGCCACTAATATAACATGAAATATTTCCGAAAGCCTTATAGATACATCGGTTTGTTTAATCTTCATAATTTTAAAATCGTATTTTGTTTATCTATTTCAAGTCTCAGCTATACTTAATTTTTATTTCACTTCTATTTACATCTAAATTTAAATATAATCCGCAAGTATGCATGCACATTCTTTAAGGAATAAATTTTCATGGACATATTTTCTAACTATTTATGCAACACAAAATATTTACCTGCAATTTCATCAGGAGGTATGTTGGAATTAAAAAGTATCGGGGTTCTATCCATCAAATCCGGAACAATATTTTGTACCTCTGCATCAATTACCAGGGATTTAGGTGGCCTGCCTCCGCCAGTTTTCATACGATTTTGCTTTTCCTTGTTCGATGCACTCCTTTTGTTTTATGTTAGACCACCATGTTTTAAGTTAGGCTTCCGATCGCTGCAACATAATTACCTCTTATATTATTGCTGCAAAGGCCATTGAAATGAATGACATTTCATGCACTCACATTTTACCGGTAAAGTAAATGAACACACAGGTATTCCATACTGTAAAATTATAAAATGTTAACCTACCTCTCGCGTTATGACAGACGACGTGTGGTACACCTGCGTTATTTGTCGCCAAACATCTTCTTTTCGACGAAGTGTTGCCATATCTCCTCTTTTATCTTCTTTTTTATACATTTGCAAGTATATCCAGGGATACTTTCCTTTCCATTGGAGTATTATATCGATATTTATTAGACGCGGATGCCGTGATCGCGCTTCCGTGAATGTTATTAAAGTCACTCGAATTTACCGCGGTAGTGTGGCGCTGGTTGTCAATTAAACAAATGTAACGTCGTCGGTGATTGGTCGATCAAATAAGCAATTGCTTGAGCATTTGCTTGACGAAGCTCGCCTTGTTTCAAATAAGGCCAGCTTGATCAAGACCAGCTTCGTCAAGACGAGCTTATTTGTTGACTATGAAAGCGGCAACCAAATAAGCTCGCCTTGACCAATAAGGCGGTCTTCATGAAGACGGTCTCAAGTAAACAATCAAGACGCGACTATGAATACGGCCCTTAGTGTTTTTCACAAAGTCTATATATATTTTTTTAATGTGGTCCACTTCCTCCCTCAAGAAGTAGTATGACCTCCCAGAGCTTGTAGTTGCAGGAGAATTAAGTACACACAATACGTGTCCTAGTGGCACACAGCAAACATCATCTCTCTCAGGCCAAGAGAATGAAGGTGAGGGTCCTTTAGGCGTCATGAATTTAACTGAAATATCACTTTCTTCATGGTTGAGAGCTTCCACTACTCCAATGTACCACTGCATGCTGTAAATACAAGCTGCATATGAACCAACAACCAAATTATCTGGGAAATCCACTGTTACGGAACAAAAATCAAATATAATGCTGTACTCATCATCCAGGCCAGTGAACTTTGCAGCGACTTTTCTATCCGATAAAGGCACAAAATGATGGAAGTTTCTTGTACCTGGAATTGTTTTTGCCTTGGTGGATCTTTCAAGAAGTTTACTACGTGACCAAGCCACATCACTAGACTTAATGTAATGGATGTTGATGTTTTTCACATTATCTCTACAAAATTCATACATCCCGCTGCTGTTTGTTATTTGCTGTGCCATTGGGCGTTGCAGGCTGGCTTTCCTCGCCATTCGTTTAATTGTACCACCTATACCATCACAAGAAGACTTCCCATGGCTTGTGGAAAAAAAAGACCAGGTTGCATTAATGCCATAGTCATTATAATGATGGCACAAATTTAAAAAAGACTTGCAGTTTTTATATTGCCCAGCACATCCATCTGTGAAGTACTGAACTTCTTGGATCATCGGCGAAGTTCTCTTTAAAAATTCTATCAGGTGGCGTTGCACTTCCATAACAAAGGCCACATCATGGTTAAGGTCATCAGATATGAAACAATGAGATGAGGTAGTGAGAGTATACTTTCGAGTTATACTTTAAGTCTCACTTGTCAGAGTAACTGACGAAGGTAAATCTTCTCCGGATACTTTATTTCTCCCCACTAGTAATCCGAATTCATCAGCTCATCTGGCGCTACCCTACTTAGCAATGAGTGGGTAAGTTACCTTCTCTGAAGGACAAAAATAATTAATGGCGCAGTCATATGGTCATGCTTCACCCACTGCAGTATGCTCTGCGTACGCCGTACGCGATAGCATCAGTTCCGAACTTCACCTCGTACAAGTAGTTCCGTACTTTCCAGGATGTGTTGACTTCAAGCCAGCGAGTGTTTTCCGTGTGGGTTTAATCAAGTCCAGTTTCATTTTTATTAGTTTTATTTTTATTTATCTTCTGATCATGGCCCTTCCGAAGGAACAAGTAGGAACTTTAAAATATGGGCTCAAAATCATTGAAGATGAAGAAAAGAATCCAAGCTAGAAGTGCGTGGATATTGCAGAACGCCTCGGGCTGTCCGCTAGCACATGACGTTCGGGGTAGGGGTGGAGCGAGCTATCATGTGAAAAGAAGTGGGATGAAGCCGAGGATCAGGTGACCGTGCCGCTGACGACGTAACATTGTTCACGCTTTACGCATTGCCTCAATTATATTAAAAATATATTTATTAGAAAGGAAATTTTCAAATAATAAACTATTTTTGGCCTTTGTGATCGATCTCACAACCAATCACTTCGCCGGCAAAAGCGGTTGTTTTAGGCACACTATACATATTGCTCTCGTAAATACGTGTATTTAAATGGCGTTTGATGTATAAGAATTTTTATATCAGACAGAAATCCATAATAGCAGTGCAAATGCCGAGTGGAGTACAAACATTTTTTAGCGAGGTGGGGTGTTCCTTTACGACATTTGAAAGAGATATTAGGCGAATCAACAATATGACCAAAGTGTTTCGATGCAGTACTAATATTTCTGTATTCGGCTAAAATCTTGTTTGAATCCTGTAATGAATATCATAATCACTAGCAAAAAAAAATTCCTGCGTTTCCTGTAACATAGGCAACCCAGCCAAACATTCCCGCATTCACCGTTTTTCTTTGTCCATCCCCATGAAAAACAATAGATAGAGGTTCCACTGTAACTCCTTCATAAGGTATATCTTGAATGTTACAATGTTTGATATTCAGAGAGGTGTACTTGTGATTAACTGCTTACAACATAGATAATGGTGTTCTGAATATTTTCAGAGAGAACTGAGAAGTTCATTTGTTTTGCTATTATGAAATATGTACTTTGAAGATAGACCTCATTGATACGAACAAGAGATATTACAACGTAAGCCTGGCTATCAGACGCACTAACATGAGTTACTTAGTCTGAAATTCAACCAGGATATCACTAAGGCAGCACCATATAAATGAGAAATTAATGAATAAATTAATTAACTTCACTTGGACTGAAATTGGAGAAAACTTTCTGATGGCTCTCTTCTGCCTTTATATTTTATACCATACTATTCAGTTACTCATTACCCATGGAGGAGATAGTAGGAATAGTCCTGATAACACGAAATTAGCAGTATGTGGGGGAGTACATTGACATGGCTGCTTATGTGTTTCCTACTGTAAGAGCCAGTAGCATACACTATAGTGAGATAATGCATGCTCCAATATTTTTTAATCATGAGTATAAGCTTATCTCTCTCTCCTCTAAATTGTGTAATTTCCATGTGCCTTGAAAAAAATGCCATTTTTTCCCGTGACCATGAATGAGAATTTTTTTTTACTAAAAGGAACGCCGGACTCATGATTTTTTTTCATCAGGATCTTTGCTCATACATTAATGATTATTTTAAACTGAACCATGAGTCTGTATTCGCATGGCCTTTCCCTGTGGATGCTCACAATCGAAAATGGTACAAGCGAGATTTTTTTGTAAACTTTATTTTTTTGCAGCTGACTTACTTCATGCAGTGAATATTTAATGACAATCGTGGGATCATTATGGACTCCTTAGCTTTAGAAAAAAAAATCATGTCTTTTCATCTCACGGGAATGGAGTTATGGATGAGAATAAAAATCACCATGTGTTGCACGTTGCGGCAATTTAGGGGTCATGCTCCAATTTCAATTACTCATATTTCATTAACAATTGACAATTGGAGGCTAAAATTGCACACAATCTCTAATCATACCATGATGTTTGATCATGGCAAGTTTCATGAAAATCGGAGTCGGTGGGTGTCATTTGGTCAAAATATTGGTTGATTTGACATGGAATGACCCTATAAGGAAGTTTCAGGGCCAAATGCAATACTGTTTATGGGATTTATGTTAAAGCTTATATATTTACATTGTCTGTAGTCATTTGGAAATCAAAAATATTAATAATTTGTGAAGGTTTAAAAAATACAATAGCCTTGGATACTTAAAAAAATTTCTCATTTCTTCATTACATCTGGTTAAGGAACTATAAATTACTGATACATGCAATGGATCACAACATGTTTTAGGTATAGTTATTTTGTTGTGATGGAAAATATGTGAACAGATTTGTTCTTAATCTTCACAGAAAATAATAGTTTTTATCGAATCTAGAATCTTAACTTGCTAACCACAGAAAAATTGCCTTCCTTTACATTTTAAAATTTTTCCCAAAACTGAGGTCTCAAAATTGGGGGGGGGGGACTATATTCGGGGGGGGACTATATTCGGAGATATACGGTATATAAGACAATTAATTTAAAATAATATTGCATGCAAAAAGGAAATAAAAATGGGAATTACCCAGGCAGCCTCTTCAGGATATCTATCACACCAGGCCCATTCCATCGCTGAGCAGCCTTCAATTCCTCTGCACATACACCTACTATTTGCACAAACTTCACATTACCATATGGCGTCTCCAAAGAGGTGGGCAGTTGTGGATCTTCAGCCATTAGCATGTGTCGAATTCGGGATTCACTACCATCCAGTGGACAGTGCCAAGATACATGGTCACCGACACATAACGTATTCTCTGAAAATAGAAGAATTTTATTCAAAGTATCCACTAGCAAATTCATTAAGTAAAGAATGAAGCTAAAACCTCTTAGATATTCATTTTCTCTAATTCCTCATAATTGCTCTTAACTACAGTCACTAAGCAATTGAGCTGAAAGCCAGCAAATGTGTTTGATAATTTACTCATGATTGATACTCAAATTAGATGCTTGAGCACTTCAAGCACCAGAGATGAAAACACATTTTTTTTCCAACTTTGTACACACAATATTTCAAAACCCAAGTCCATTTTTTCATTGTCTAAATAATAATGCAATTTTACATAAAATAATATCATATACATCATATTGTTTTCTACCACGAAAAATAAAGAAAACAGTTGGTGATCAATCAAAACTAATGACAAATTCTATCAGTGTAGGCAAATAAATCAAATAAAATTAAGAATGAAATAACTTAGAGAAATAGAACTGAACTTGTACTTCCACACATGTTCCACATAGAAAGTATAGTACATGACCACAGAGCAACTTACCTTGTTAACTTTCCTGAGTATGGAATTATCAAGTTAATCCTATGAAAGCATGTTTGGTAAGAATGAGAGACAAATACATAATAAGTATCTGAGATACGATAATTGTTAAATTTATGTTTGATATAAGTAAGGGTGGAGTAGATTTAATCTTATTCAGCAACTAGATTTATGCTATTGATTTTACCACATAAAACAATCACGTACAAACTGAGAATTGAAACTATGTATATGAAATATACACCCATGTCTCGTATAGCGCAATTTCGATTAGCGCAATTTCGATATAGCGCAAATTCGTTCCTCGGGGAAACATTGCAACGCAGTGTAGCCTAATCAAAAATCTTAAACGCTCTCGTGATAAAACGTGAACTTGCGCTAAGTACACACGAAATTTCTATAAATTTACGCACATTAATGTTATTTCTTGCCTCAAATCTTCTTTTTTGTTTACATGTTAATCGAAATCCATTGCTGTGCAATGGCCAAAAGTATTACTCGTCATTGGGTCCAGATAGACGGCCTACCAAAGTAATTTATCTCGTCTCCTTAACAGAACGAGAATAAATAATTTAGATCGTTAATTAAGCGTGGGGCTAGTGGAAATGAGTTTTTTTTCAGCAATACGGTTTGAGACGTATTTTTGCCGTCATAGGTTATCGGGCGATTGACTTCCAGGTAGAGGGTCTACGCTAAAGCCTTCAAGGTCATCGGTATTCACGAGGGAGAAATGGAGCGGTGGCGGAGTTGCGCATGAATAGCATCAACACATAAAAGGGTCCGCTATAGTGTCACACAATGGCTTCATTCCCTCCCTGCGGCCTTAGGCCTTCTGCGTCTCAGGAATACAGTTCAGCAGTAAAAGGTGATTTAGCTAGAGCCGTACAGAGTAAAAACCTAGAGAATATGGCAAAGGATAGGAATGCGTGTAGAAAAATCAAGAATTTATCAAGAAAAACCATAAACCTAGAAGAGGATTTGAAAGAGGTCAATTGCTTTGAAAATGGAGAGCGTCAAAGCGATATTGCGCGGAAGTTTAAACTCACGATGCCTTATTCTGAATAAAGACGAAGTTAAAACATCAGTGACCTCAGCCGCACCAACTTCAACCAAGCGGTCTACACATACGGAAAGTTCATGGTGAATCAGTACAAAAAGACAAGAGTGATAATCGCTCCGAGATATTTAGTGAAAGCTCCGGTTGGTTCCAGAATTTAAACGGCAAGCAGGTATTTTCAGTGCGGCGAAATAAGGTGAATCTGCAAGTGTTGATAGCGCAGCCACCACAACATTTTCTAATGAACTCCAAGCTGTGATTGAAAGTGGCTCCTTTTCTCCTCAACTAGTTTTTAGTGTTGACGAGACAATATTCTTTTGGAAAAGAATGCATTCTCGTTCATTCATTTTCAGGGAAGGAAAACCTGGGTCAGGTTTCAAGGCATTTAAAGACTGTTTCTCGTAGCTGCTAATGACTTGAAGGACTTCAAATTAAAATGATTTATCATTCATAAACTCCGCTAGCTATGAAATGGCATTCAAAGTAGCATTTTCCTGTCATTTCGATGAGCGACAAAAGGGCCTGAGTGACACAATAGTTGTTTTTAGACAAGTTTGAAAAATCGCCAACTGCCGGCAACGCATTACGATCCCCTGATATAGCAGATGTTAGCCCACCCGCACGACAGGAGGGAATCTCAAAATCACGTAAGAATTTTTTTTAACGTGATTAAAAGTCTTTGAATGCGTGCATACTATTTTTAAAGATGTTTTAAACTATAAAAATTTATATAAATAATGTTTTCTAAGGCTTTTTATGGGAATATAGATGTTTTAGAGGAAATTCAATACCCAAGACCTATGCTACCAGGAACGCATCCCTATCTTCCCAATGCTAAAACGCTCTCGTATAACGCAAATTCGTATAGCGCAAAGACCCCAAGGAACGCATCCCTTGCGCTATACGAGACATGGGTGTATTCCATAATTACAGATTGATTAACACACTCAATGCTGAGAAAATTTATCGTAACGCACCGCCACGCGGAAAAAATATTTCGCAATAATATCAGATATTATGTCTTCCTTAATCGTATACAATCATACATAGTTCAAAATTATTAAAATTTGCACTATTAATAAATAAAATATTAAATATTATTATAAAATTATAATAATTATATTATTATAAAAATAAACCAAAAAATCTGCTGCAAGCAAACGTCTTGTATCCAGTCACAGGAGAAAACACATTGAGACGCTGGGCACAATTGCAGGGTCTAGTAGAAGACGCGGAGGCAGATGGCGGGCCGAGAAACCTAATGGGACCGATGCCTTGTATTCAAGGCATCCGCGTCCTAGGCTAGCGCGGGATGCCTTGAATTCAAGGCATCCGCATTGAGTGTGTTAATGCAACATTTGTTACATGTTACTGCAAGGGATAATTAAAGTTTGCACATACTTCTATCATTACTAAATCAATGATTGTTCTGAACAAAATTCAAATTTCATTTTAGTGTATTAAAGAGAATTTCATTAAGTTTGCCTTACAATATTGCTATATCAGAGGGGGGGAAAGAAAGAATTTGAACATGGATTGCACACATGTAAGGCACAAGCACACAAAAGATAGCTAACAATTTGGTCACTCTAAGAAGATATTAACGAAAATTTCATTCCACATACTTATGTGAATAAATGTATAACATGAATTATGATAAACAAATTTATTTCTATCTCCACCAGTTATAAAAATTTTAAGCCCAGTAACCTTGCAATGTTTAGAACAAGTACATATCTTTATAAACCTATTCAATTCTACCCAACTAATAAGAGTCATTCATTCCACATCATGTATAATGAATTTCTTTGTATGGTTTTGCCAAAAAAAATTAATTAAAAATATTATGGGGTCAGACAGTAAAAATTAGTTTACACAAACAAAAAATGAACATTAAAAGTGCAACATCATTCATCTGAGCCATGAACCAGAGATTTACTCCCAAAACCCTATAACATAGCGGACAAATAATAGTGGACTAACCATTAAAAGGATTTTTTTAAATTTCATTTACCCCCCAACAAAAAGCCCTTCTGGGTTTATCCAAGTGATATTTTATTAATCCCATACTCAAAAGAAATATTTCATTAACCCGAGAAAAATTCCAGTCATAAACATTTGATTAGTGAAGTTTCAATTGCATGCCGAATTCACAAGTACATACATACTTATTCTTAAAGATTTATATATATTTTTATATCTGTCTCCTAAGAATAGTGAAAACCATGTATGTTGCACACTAATTATTAACAATTAGCACTAAAAATGACTAAATAAAAATATAAACTACACTGATTATACTCCTGATTGTGCAAGCTAGTACAATGTTAGAGGATTTATCACCATTATATATCTTATGAATCTATTCAATAGTGGAGGTAGACGATAGCCATGACTAATTTAACTTATGCGGCTCAGTACAAGACAATGTTGGGATACAAGAATGAACAAAAAAATTACTGTGTACCCACCCAAATTTAATAAATGCATGAAAATAACATGTAGGTTATCCTAATTTAGTTTTTACATTTGTAAGGGTCTTTCCAAACAAACAATGTTTACAAGAGTACATGAACTTGTAGAAGTTAAGTATACTTGAGCTAATCCTTACTATATGTGGCCTAAATAAAAGAAAGGAATTGAATTATAATGGCAATTTTAACATTTTTGACTTATGAATTGTTAGAAAGATATGCACTGCCTCCCAGTGACATTAATTCTTTGAAAAAAGCTGTTATATTTGATCCAAAGGCAGCTGAAGGGCATCAGCAGCTTGAATAATAAGTTTAATTTCACTACCTGAGTTGAAAACGTATTTTGCCAGTGCTTGCATGAGGGCTGCTGGCCAAGTTGGGGGTGCAGTTTCCTCGGGCTCACGTTTGGCTCGGAAAGTCAGCTCAAATCCAAAACCACTAGGAGATCCCGGAACCACAGGTCCAGGAACATCATGAACACGACCATCACCATGCAGGTCTGACAGGCCAAAGCTGTTACGGAAGCAATAAACAATAGTATCTAAACACGAAGGCATCTGATTCCATCAAATATATGTATGGAAGCTTTATGCATGTTCTTTTCGTGAAAATTCACCAAAATCTTTGAGTAGGAGGGTTTCTCTACCACGATACCTGATATAGTGCCAATGCGGTGGTATATCTTTCTCAGGAACTCCAGGATTTGCGTACATGCTGATGTAATCCAAGGGATCAGGACCACCCAACCTTGGAAAGAAAAAGGGGCTACCTTAGGTCTCTAATACTTAAGTTTGTACTCCAAAAACAAAACAAAAATTAAAACTTGGAAGGGAGAAGCTCGTATTGAATGACAGCAGCTGTAGGACCTCCACAAATAATTCAGTTCACACAAATAACACGCTAAGTTTTAATATATAACTAATACGTTGATACAAATTTGTCACCGGTCAATCACTCACTCAAGAATGACTGAACGGATACATTACGTCCTCCACTGAGGATGAATGAAAAATTATCTACAACGGTAAACAGAAAAAGTAAAAAGCCGGCATTAAGTTCCAATTTCGAACTATCAAATGGTTTTAAAACCATCATAAACGTCTTTAAAAATCAATTCATAAGGCATTAAATGATCAAAACATAACGTGAATGTAAACAGAAGTGTTGTTTACAGAACAATAAACGTATAAGGACCATCATGTAGTAAAATAAAAAAGGTACTTACCAGTACTTAACAACTGCGGTAACTTGCAGAGGGTTAGGTTGGTCAGGATAAATGGCTTTACAGGCGGAGTACAACGCTTCCAAGCCCAATGGAGTAGGAGGTAAGACATTTTGAGGTAACCCTCGGGGAACTGCCTTCTCCCGTTCCTCCATTTTTAATAGGAAGACCGCAGCGCCAGCAGCGCCGTGGCCGATGGTGGCACTTTAGCCGAACTATTGGCTGACTCCCGTCTTCAAATGTTTCCAACTAAATCTCATAGAGGTCACTGCCATATCGACTGGTGCAGAGTCCTCTAGATTGCTCTCTCAACACTACTCTCCCAGTTATTATATGGGAATATAGAGGAGATAGAGGACTCTTGACTGGTGCACTCGGTCTATGGGAGCGCTGTTTACGTCAAAGTTATTTTTTTGCGAAGATCCTGATCAAGGCCGATGGTATAAAAATTATTCTAGGAAGAATTCACATAAGAAAGGGGTACATATATTTTTTGGGCGGTAGGAGGCGCTCGATGTGGAGGGGATACATTTAAGACCATATCAATCACACTTTTCTGGGGGTTTCGAACCCCGTTCGCTGCGAAATAGTTAAAGATTAATAAGGGAATAATAATACATGTAATGATTTAATAAAAAAATAGTATAAATACAACGTTCACCCAGTGCTGTAGTTGGGCCGGTACGGCGAAGGTACCCCCTAAAATCCAAACACGTTATATGCGTACCGGTTAAATTATCTTTTTAAATCTGCAAAAAATTGCCCCACTGTAAGTGTTCCAATGGATTTTAGAAAGAAAAATCGGATATGATTATTTACTTATTCAGAGTTATCTCGTGGCACAACTTGGAACTAATATAAGAGTTGGAGTTCGACATTTCAATCGCGGCCGGATGTAAAATACATGTTCAGCTGCTAGCAAATTCTGGTGAGATACCGCCCAAATTTTTCCCAACTACAGCACTGCGGCTCACCCAAAACGGAAAATAACGAAATATTATTATCCAACTTGAAACACAAAATTCAAGGGACTAACAGGTATGAGCGCATGGGCGAAGGGGCAGGAGGGGGAAGCTGCTTCCCCCCCACCCCAGAAGCAAAAAATCGCAAAGTCTTTATGGAAAATCAGGGCTAGACTGAAATGAAAGTTTTCAACAAATTTTCTTTGCACCCACGAAAAATGATATTAGTATAAGGCATGTAACTAAATTAATTTTTTTCAAGCAAATACGTAATATTAAAAACTAATTAAGTGCTGTTATAGCTTTCTTAAAAGGTTGCGGTTTCAATCATTTTTTCAATGCTTAAATGATGTTACAACTTGAACAACCATGGATTTCCCGCGCCCAGTTTTGATCCTGGGTACACTCTTGTACGAGCGCTTGGTAAGATAAATAAAATGGCACATTATTTCTGTTTTACATTCAAATAATATATTAGCATAATCCGTTCAAATAGATACACAGAAACAAACATACAACATACACTTGAATAATACTGAAAGAATGAGGTAAGTTGTACGCCAAAGTTCAGGGAACTAATCATCATTGGAAATTTTTTCCCTTCATTCACTGTTTGTCTCTTTCATTTTCTGACAAAAATATTTATATTCCGTATAATTCTTGATTAACAGAAGAATATCCAACGCGGTTTGAAGAGGAATGACTGCTCGGCGTCAAAACGGTTGATGCTGCTAAGTACTGTAAAGAAAAACATTTACCCAATTAAAATGAGGGATAATTTTTTAATCAATATTACAAAATAAATGCAAACATGTATTCATGAAAATAAAATTGAGATATGCATTTAAAATAAAAGATGTTGTTGTAAATTAACATACATCCTAACAAAGAAAAATATATTGTGATTTGTCGTTAATATGCCTTTTTTATTTGACTTTTAAGAGATATTTTTTCAACATCTGAGCACCTTCAGGTCGTCGTTTTCGTTGTGACAGGGGTAGTGATTACCTATAATTGAGCCGGATGTCAGCAACTTATTTGGATTTTTGGAACGGAGAAACTTTAGTGTTCCTATCGTGGATTGTGCGTAATCAATCTTGGTATCTGTAAGAAATTCGAGGATATAAGAGTTAGATATCATGCTAAACAACAGTGAGATTCATCGTTCTTGTGTTTGAAACTCAGGGAACCAAGATAACACGCGAATTACGGACACACAGAGTTATGTTAGAAAAAATTAGAAAAACAAGTCAGCAGGATAAAATTCGAATAGAGCAGAATTTGAATGCTATGATAATGATATATGATAGCAAAATGAAAATATAAATAGAGCAGAATTTGTCTAAAAGCAATCAAAACATTTCAGACTTAAAAATGACTCACCAAAATTTAGGCGTTAAACAAAAATGACTGCCCATAAATTTAAATTACTAATTCCACAAATATCATTAAATTAGACACCACAATTTATCTTTTAACAAATTAATATCCATTTTTGGGCATGATCGTAGCAAAGTTATTCATCTATTCATGCCATAACAGTTATACCATTAATGGTGCAATTCCGTCATATCAAGGAGTATGATTTTTTCGAAAAATGTCGATCGAGTCTCAGTCGTAACACAAAACTTTCTTTTGGTCCTGATTCTCCCTTGAAATTACATTTGAGCTCAAAAAATTATGTGAACGAAAAAATAAGGAAAAGAAGTAGCGTTTTCTATTTTTTCCTTCCGCACGTATTTTTCCAGTTTCCCACTTCAAAATTAATGGAAGCATGGAACATTTACATAAAGCTATAATCATTGAAATAGCGATTTAAGTTGGGTTTCATGATCACAATAGTAATCCAGAATGAGGCATTCCATGCTTGAATAAGCATCAGCTGCAGTCCTTTACTAATAGAGCTAGATATATTGCGGATTTTCTAAATGCTTCTGCCAATAAAACTTTAATTTTGACTAGAGACTTTAGAATACTGACTAAAATTTCCAAACTTTCTGTAATTTTAGAAATTTGCTTGGGAATAACTGGTCAATGTAATACATAACCATGGATAGGGTTTCACAAAGTAAGAGGGTGAATTACAAAGGGCGTTAATCTGGCATAAGATCAAAGAGTCATCATTAAAATTAAGGTTTTATTGTCACCATAAAATGACTTTAATTGTGAAAAAAATATATGTAATAAACAAGGACCAGACTCTTGAAACGCTCTCATTAAACGTGCGAACTGTATGTTTCTTATTAATTCTAGTAATATTAGTTGTTTCCTTGCTTACGGCTGTAAAAGGTGAAGAGGTAGGTAGCGATAACGTTTTATTTTTAAACGGTGAAAATACAGGCTGAAGAGTTGCTTCTCTTTTGTGAGAATACCCTAAGAGATATCAGTGAAACAACGTACATTGATTCTCATTGTAGCCAGACTCTTGGCAATGACGCTGGTCATGGAACACTTTTCGAGAACAATCAATTTGTTCTATTATTTTTTTCGCGACGAAATACAAAGATGATGAGACAGGTATTAAAGTCGTACGTACTAGATACAAATCATCGAACAAATGAGTGAAATTTGAAAAAATAGCAGTATAGGAAGGTGCTCCCACAAGCAACTTACGAGGTTCAAAAACAAATTAGAAGACAGCGGAATCTTGAAAACCAATTTTGACCTTGAATGACAGTCGCCGCTGTTGCAACTTCAATGATTGCAATCAAATGGCATCAGAAGCGTTTTCGATTGTGAAAGGCACACAGCCTAATCTCATCATTCGTTCTAGCACTAATTGGGAAGCGGGAAGTGGATGGTAAGACCAATCGCAAGAACACCAGCCATCGGCCCTCGCTATACAAGTGACGCATGGTAACCTGAGGGCTGCTACCAGTCACTTCTCTCGCTATGATTTACTTTAATCGTAGAAAGTGGATATGAGCATCTTTGATCATACGGATGGAAATGGCTTAAAATAATTTTGTACCAAAAATAAGCAAGAAATATCAAGTGGATTTAAGATAACTTTGTACATTCCACAGATTTTAGTAAACAAAACAGCGGTTTCAACTGCTGAGCTTCTTGGTGACGGTTAACAACATTATGGGCCTATGCTTCATGAATTTGTGGTCCGTATTTTTGAACCGCGACCATGATGCTCAGCTGTTGAAACAGCGGGATGTTTTCAGGGGTGGTTTGGGGTGATTGGGGCCCCTCTTCTTGGGCTAATCATAGGGCTCTCCCACGCGGGGGATTCAGGGGTCCCCCTCCGGAAAATTTTAGTTAATTAAATGCCCACAAATGGACTTTTGCGCTAATCCGGCTCTTTAAAACAACAAAAACGGTGATAAAATTACCAATTTCTTATGAAAAAAGTAGGTACTATTAAAATTGATTTTACACAGCTAACAAAACTAAAAAACAAAAATTATGGTTCTATCTATTTAGTGAATTTGTTCCTTGAAAATGCACTGAAATCTATAAAAAATATAAAAAAGCCTTTCAGTCGTAAATATAAGTGATATATTTTACGTCAAGTACATGATGACCTTGCTATGACACATAAACATGGGTTGTACTAAAATTCAGTGTGTACTGGTGAGTATACGACAGGGCAATGTAATATCACTTAAACTGTACCTTAATTCATTCATCTCATTGATTAATGCCATAATGATTGATCAGCAAGTGCGCGATACTGAAATTTTGTTCCTACGGATGGACATGCGAAAATTATCTGCGGAAATTCGGCTTTTCCTCTAAAACCTTCTTGGACAATGCATATGATTTATGAAAAACGTGTTCACGGACTTAAAGTCCTGTTCAATAGAAATATTTACCTTATTATAAGATCGCACGGTTCAGGAAATTCTGTTGGTGAATAACGTTCTCCAAATTGCCAATTTTTTGCTCCTGAGTAATATATTTGGGGTGGATAGAGCCAGCCCAAATATATTACTCGCGTACTATAGGCATTCAACAGATTAAACAATTCGCCTGTGCAGCGGGATGCTTTTCCGGAAATGCAGTCTCTCACTTCAGATCCATTGATGACCTGCAGTAATACCGGCCAAACTGAGATACAAAAAGAGAAGACATAGTGGAAATTCCAGAAATTTAGCAGCTTCTTTCAGCCACTCTGCGGCTGCATTCTTATGGATTTCATAGAGTTAATTGTAGTTTAAAAACCGCATCAAACAAACACGAGACACTCCATCACACCTGAGAATGATGAAGACTGCAGGGTCAAGCATCCCATTCCAGGGGCGCAGCTAGGAATTAAGGCTGGGGGGGGGTTAAGGTGCAACTAATCCGCGGGGTGTGAGGGTATGGAATACCCACCAGGATAAGCGGTAGGTGCGAGATGAGTAAATTGCGGAATTTTAAGATAAATGGTTCAAAATGGTGAGTTTTACGGTTCTCTGAGGGATATTTTATAAATCCTTACACTATTATATTAGTAATATCGATCCAATTAAGTAAAATGGATTGAACTTAAAAAATTCTCTGAGCTCTGAGGGGGGGGATTATCCCCCCCCCCCCCTCGCTGCGCCACTGTCCCATTCAATAAGTTCTCAGTATCGACTATGATTATTTCTGGCCCTGAAGAAAGGGGAGATCCGTTTTCGGTTTCTTCGAAAAGACTAAAATTGAAAAAAGTACGGACACATGAGACCCATCCTCTTCACTGACCATTCCGTAAAAGAGTTACGAGTTTCCGAACGTAATTTCACTGATTTTTAACTATACATTTTTTTGACTTGTACCCACGTTTATTTCAAGCGAAGAAAATCATTTAACTCAGGGCTGAATTTCAGCACTTGATATAAGAAAGAAGTCACTTCTGTGATGTGCCCCCTTCCCGATGGTTGGTTAGGATAGATGAGTTTGGAGCACACTCCATACTAAGCCACTGGCATGTGGTTGTGGAATATTCAAGGTGAAGGCTAGTTCCATTCCCGGAATCAACTCCTCCAGCGAGAAAAATACGAAAAAGACTGCATGAGCTGTAAATTAAGCATGGTTTTGGGGATATTGATAACTAATTTTCTACAATTGCGCCCTCATATTTCATCTTCCACACAGCGCCAAAAACGGCTGAACTTGAATATACCCGCAGAATATTTCTATACGCGCCTAATTTTTCCTCCGAGTGTCACCGCTTCCTTTTGCTCGATGTGGTACCGCCTTGACCGCGAATGCATGCCATCCAAGGCCGGGAATGCTACAGATTTAGTCCTTCACTTACGGTGCCGAACGCTTCGATGTGCACGCAGGCCGCAAACTTCTCTCATCTACCTACATTAGCATTTGCAACATTAATTACCGTGAATGCTAAACGTATCCAAATGCCTTCCTGACTGCTCTCTCTTTATCAATCTCCCAGGAGTATTCTAATGTGTATCATTCCTCAGGGAAGGGTTTAACGATGGAACGCTAATTTGGCCACTGTATCTGGCAACGATTCAAGCGGGGTAATTTTCTTAAGAGCAAACACAAGTTAGCACTCAGGGTGCAATATGAGCGTAAGTAATCCTTATCCCTGTGCACTTGAGAAAATTTACGCTGCTTCACGCAAGCGATGACGAAAAAACTAATAGAGATGGGGTAGAGTGAAGGGGTAAAAAAAGTAATCCTATTATTTCCTCAAAAATTAGTAACTCCGCAGTGGTGATAAAACCTTTTCTGGGACATCCACACAAAAATTCCAACTCCTCATTACTTAAAGCGGCAATTTCATTAGTACGTCAGAAGTCTTAACATTGATGTACAAAAATAAGATACATTTCACGGGAATAAAATAAAAGACACTGCAAAGTCCATTTTTATCTTATAGATAATGAGATATGAAACTTCATACACCAATAATAATGAAGGGTTTCGGTGGAAATATAACAGAAATCTTTGGTGAAATTCCTAGATGGGGCTGTATACAATTCTCCCATGCTCCTTCATACTCTTACTCTATTGAGTAAATGGAATGCGTGAAAAATATAAAAATATGAAGGACTGGGCAACTAAAAATTAATTTTACTCTTGGGGGAATAATGTGGAAGAAAAAAAGATGAAAAATGGAAAGAGCAGGAATTTTGACACCATATTGGGTAGAGAGAGGGGAGATATGAACACGATAAGGAACGAAAATGGAAATAACGAAGAAAGCACGTCATTTACTAGCAGAGAGAATGGTTTTGAAAAAGGGCGCTACGTTTCAAAATCCTCATGACAGCAGAAAATCTGAGTATTTAGTGCTGGATTGCAATCGGAATCCTTGATTTTTCCATAACATTATTTTTAAAGTATCAAGTAACTCCCCGAAAGAGGGGCTCTCCCTTTAATTATCGTTCGGTTCCTTCCATGAAAACAGGATATGAGATGAAAGCAAGACGGAAGAACGTATTTAATATTACTTACAATAAAACTGTGGAAGTTTACGTACGATTAAACGACCTTGAAATAAAGAAAAACTACTTCAACAAATATTACCTTGAAACTGCTAGAAAAAACTTAAAATTAATAATTTATGTGATAAATGTTCAGACTTATCAATAAGGTCTGCAAATGGATATTTCGAATAAATATGAAACATATTTCGTGCAATTCATGGATAAAAACGGAAGAAATAGGCATAGATAGAAATCCTTTAAAAATCTGTTCGGCAACATTTCACAAATTTTTTGATTGAAATTTGTAGCTATAGGAAAAAATGAAAACGTGCAATGCAAGCATTAGAGCACGTCTGAAGCGAGGTTTTCCATGTCAGGAAGCACTTTTTGGGCCACTTTACATTCGTAAAATGAACTATAATTTCAAACATGGACGTAGCTATGAACGGGAAAATATCTCTCCGTCACAAATGGACGTTGTTGATAGATTTTATTCCAAATATGGTGGAATAAAGAACCCCTATACTCTCCCACAAGGGATGTGGAATTAATTCTGGCCCCTCCCACGGCTGCAGATGATAACGTAATAACGACTAGAGGAAGATTATTCATCTGGCAGTTAACTGTATCAAAGTTGTTTCCCAAATGAATTTTAGAATAAAGTCTTAAGGAGTCAGAAAGTGCGCTCTTCGAGTGGAAGGCGTAAAGGATATTATTTTGCGGCACAGAACAGCGCGTGGGATGAATCTTCAGATTGAAGGCCTCAGGAGAAAACACGTCCTTTCGCATCTGGCATGGATTCAGGAAATATGTCCTCCCTTACGGGCAGAGAAATTAGCGGAGAGAGGATTCTGCCAAAAACGCCCGGTTATTTGGCTTGATGGAAGAAAAAATTCTTATCATTATAGTTTTTAAAAAATGAGCAAAAAATGCGGCCAGTTGAGGCATGAAAAAGTTCCACAGAAAGATTGAGGCGAGTAACGAGGAAGGACGCCGCATTCTCAAGCGCTTAACCCGGTCGGAAATAGGATTATCCCGAAAGTGGATTTACTCGGACTATCTAGGGTAGTGTTTCCCTAACTTTGGTGCTCCACGACCCAACCAATTTGCCACTCCGAGTACCAGGGGATGGAAATAGCCTTTTCCCTTCCGCATCGAGATTTTTTTCTAGTAAGCACAAATGCAATTAGTGATCCAATTGTTTCCAAATACCCATTCCCCTGTTTAGATGTCAAAGCGACAACCGACCGCTTGACTATAGATGAAAAATACCAACTCAAAAATCGATTAAGGAGGTTCCTAAGCGAATATGTTAACCAACTGATGTATCTCTCGACTCAAATCAATCGACAAAAGAGCGGTTCTGCTTCGCAGCAGAGGAGTGAACTTCCTCATTTGTAATATAAATGATTTACGTATACTAATACATGTATCTAATGAAGCTATTAAACAATAATAAAACTATGAAATCTTTTGTCTCCTCTATGCCCATGAAGATCCATGATGTTTATAAGAATTCGTTTCACAAATGTACGAAAATTATCCAAGTATTTGTATGTTGCGTGAATGTAAGGCCTTTATACCGTTCTAAAATATAATTTAGATAAACAATTAGTTTTGCTTACTTCAATTGAATATCATTCAAATTGTTTACATCATCGCAAAGTAATAAAATATGGGAATAAGAACTTGGAAATTTTTCGACAAATTCGTAAAGTTTGCTAATTTAGAAAGGGAAAGTCATATGTGGCTTGAATTTCTTTGCAATGAAAATATCCATCAATCGTAACCACAGAAAATTGGTAGCAAAAACTCGAATCTTTTCGCACAACTCCAATGTGTGCGTTAATACTGTTTTATGTCAAGCTCAGAATAAAATATGTTTTGAATCATGGAAATGATTCTTTTAAGATAATACAGCTAAATAAATAAGCCAATTATTTTGAATGAAATACCGAAGGTAGAACCTCCTTATGATGACGATTACCTCCCTTCTCAAACGGTCTTTTTTGGCGGCAAATTACTCGAGTAAAAATGAAGCCTTCGTCTTTAAATTTTAAGGGTAAATAATGTATTCCGTGGTTTGTTTGTATCTCAAGTTTTAAAATTTTAACTTTTTAAAAATTATTTTCTTCGATACATATTTTTTACATTAGAGAAAAAGGAAAATTTTAACAACAGTCCTAGTACCCTGAGTATCTTCGTGTACTTTATGTACCATGGAAATTTTAAGATGAATGCGCAAGGGAGTAAACCGTCACAAAATAAGACCGATCAAGCTTGAGGCATGCGCCCTCTTAACTGCACAACATCGTCACCGAATACACGCAGGGGGGAATTTCCTGAGCTGCTCCCACCGATAAGTATAGCCCAACAATAATTCGCTCCAATAACCACTTTCAATCCACGTCCGAGAGATGAGGGACGCAAGGCGGCGTTCTCCCCAATCGCATCGCTTGATGACCGCGCCGCGGCGCCTGCTCAAGTCTTATCACGGATGCGGCTTCGAGTCTTGGTTAAACGGATCACGTCGTCCCCTGATTCCCCTTTCACTGAGGCGAAGGCATACCTCGCCTCCACAATGGTCCCACAGGGGGGCCTTTCACCGCCCCCCGATGATTTCTACTTCCCGAAGAATACGTTCCGATTCACACGCGGACGAATCTAGGGGTTTCCTCCCGGCAATTTATTTCGCTCAAGAGGTTGGTTGGAAAGATGATGGTTAATATTTCCCAGCCCCTTCACTTTCACGGGCTTAGGGCATGGTGGGCCGTAGGGTTTACAGACTAAGCGAAAGAGGGAAGGGGGGGGGGGCGTGAGGTCACTTCACGCTACATTCAAGGTTACATTTCTATAGGAAAGTGGCCACTCAAATATGAGCGTTTCTACGTAACTGTTATACTAGGGTTCAAAAATTCAATTTGAGATAAATGGGCCGTTTAAAGTCCTGACATTGTGTAAATATTCCAAATTTTAATAATCTGTACTTGATTCTCCCCATACTCCAACCATTTTCTACGAAAACTACGTGGAATTGAGCTCTCGTTTCATATGAGAAGATGATTCCATTTACAGAGCCATTCTATTATTGAAGATTTCGCAACTAATTGTAAGATACAATTTTTCTATGAAAATTTGCAGTTAACCATCCTCCCTAATCATGACTGTGTCTTACCAATCCATTTAATCCATCCAATAAATACTTGAAAGTCACATGTTCACGCAGAGGAGTGTAACGCAACAGTGCGTCGTTTTGGTGTCAGTCAGTGACGATTGACATTTATTTTTTTCCGCTGACCAAAATCGAGGGTTGCGGGAGATAAATCGTTTCGTATTCAAATCAATATATGAAACAGAAATTTGGCACCTTTTTCCTGGCTCTCAAGATACATTACACATTATTTCGCTGCAGTTTAGTCATATTTCAAACCTTGGCTTATATGTAGGTATTTTACGCTACATTCCTACTGGAAACGGGCCACTCAAATATGACAATGAAATTTGTCGCCCTTTCCTGTATATATTTCCCTCAAGACATAATGGACATAATTTCACAACTTTTTGGTTATAATTGAAAACTCGGCTATTATGTAGGCATTTTACAGAAAATTCGTCTATATAGATGATAAAAATATGATTGAGGCAATTTAAAACTGAATCACGTTCAAATGAAATGAAAATAAAGTTATAAAATGATTTATATCAGTTATAGAGTAATACACGAAAGAAGGCTCCGCAATTTACGGCTACTTTGAGGAATTACGCGGTGATGGGAATAATATAAACTTTGTAATGATAACTTTGTGATTTCTATGACTTTCAAGGTTTCCTAGAAGAGCGACCGTGACCCTATTTAGTATCATGGCCTGAGTGAATTGAGGAGAATACTTATGTCTACGATTTGGAAGCAAAAATGTTACCATTACAAAGTTTTGATTGCTCACGTCATGGCGTATTCCCACCTATTAAGGGTTATCCTAGATAATAAGGGAGTGAACCGGTTGGGCCAATAAAACTGTGGAATGGAATGAAGTTTTAAAACTTCCATCATTATCTGACTGCAGTTTAGGCATTACAGATCTGAGATACCGAAGATACACCAATTATTACCAGCGACTCATAATATGAGGAAAAATCAACAAATTACAAATATACGAGATGTGTTCATAAGACCAGGGGAATTTTTCATTTCGCGGTTTAAGAGAGTCCGACTGTCAAATATTTTTTAATTATGTTGGTATACATGCTCCTAAAGTGTGATAAAATTTTCAGCTGAAATATTGCTTATTTTGTCTATGGCAACTCAGTAACGGATACAAAAAAAATCTTAAGCAAAAGACATCTCGTGCTACCTTCACTTTTACCGTAGTGTAAAAACAATCAAGTCACATGCAAGTTTTACTTGAACTGATTATACGCATATTAGATACAATGTCATCTTATAAGATAAAAAAGTTTCGATTGTGGTTCTACAAAGTTAGGCAATGCGGGCGGCCCCGAAAAGGGGGGGGGGCGTCCCCTGCGCCTCCCATATGTATCCGCCACTGTGGCAGCCGCTAAGGTTAGACGTGATTTATGAGCGCCGCGATATTCGTTTGCCCAAAGAAATGGATCAAAGAAGGCAAAGAAAACGTACGAAAAAGTGTGCGAAATGTTAACAAAGGCCTGGTGAGTCTGCTACGAGAAAAACAAAAATTTACGAGCGCTGTAAGCGTTTCCAAGATGGCCGAGAAGATGACGAACCATCACATCAAAAACCGATGAATACGTCGAAAAATTGAAAGTAATGACTATGAAAATATAATTTAATGAATATATGATGGAAACTATTTTGAAGGCGACATTTATTAGGCGAATAAATAAATATTTTTTTTTAATAAAACGAAAATATCCGTTATTTTCCGATTATCCCCGTTTTTGTTCATTCACATTCCTTGAATTTTCAGATTTTCCAGAAGAATGGCTATGAACGTGATTAGTTTGATTGGATTAGTTTGATTTCAGTTATAAAAGGTATCAATAAGAAATTATGCCTTTTCTGGTCCTCGTAAGAGGACGTGAGTTCGAATCCCACTTCTGACATCGTGTTGTGATTTAATCTAATCAATTTTAAGTTAATATTAGACTGTCAATGAAGTTAATTTATTGACTCACAAGACATACATTACACTGTGTCTTACAACGTACTGCCGTAAGTGATCACGGTTCACTTCTGTCCCGTCCCATGTGCGCCACAGGTGCTCGTGGGAAATTCGAGAAAATGTCCTTTCCTTGATGTCAAGTAATTCCACAATATGTTGCGAATGCATTTATGAACAGATAAAATAGGCATGTTTAGGCTGAAAAAATACGGCTGCATTTAAGCTGAAAGTATCTTACTTGATACTTGATTTAAAAAGTGATCTTTTTACTTTTATTTGACATTCAAGACATTTTTAACCTTAGACAATTTCTAAGATGTACGCTTATTTCCGAGTAAATTTCCTAAAAAATGCTAATTTAGAAATCACTTGGATTGTGCAAGAAATAACGCGTTAAAATCTTGAATATTTATTTATTTAATTTTGCATGCAACATTAAAGGAATTTTCACAATTAAAAACATAATTGGAATTTGAAGATTCGGTCGAATCCTATTGAATAGATGTCTGCGTAGCTAGGGGTTATATATTCAAAAGCTAGTCTTCCTTACTTCAATATAAAAAATGAGGGTAATTTATAAGTTAATGTGTTTAAAATATTCGGTACGATTGCATTTTAATAGAAATTTCATAAGGAAGGAACCCTTTTTACTATCTACTATCTAAGTGACGACAGATTTAATGGAATGAGGACGTTTAGGATATGGTATTCGGACTATATAATTAAAAGACCTTTCATTCAATAAGTTTTTCCTAGTTAAAAAAATTTCTCAGAAGAAACGCCATCAGAAAAACTAGCTGAATTTCGGAAGTAGCATGCGAGGAGCAACTAGTGTTCGTTGCACCTACGACACCGGTAGACATATAAATTTTCGGCAGCCGTCGGAACGGCGATCCAAGCCGCGAGACAACCCCAAAGGAATGTGTTCCCAAAGCCACCCCCCTGGTCGCCTGTATGTTCTGTTCCCACCTCGTGAAATAATAAAGCGGCGGAACCCTCCGGAAATACTAACGACGGAGACCTGCGCAGCGACAAGTCCCGGGAGGACGGAGGGAATTTGGACTTCGCACTGCTCCGACACACGGCCTCCACTCTCACTCCCACAGGATTACTTCTCGTCCCTTCTTTCAGCGCGAAAGAAATTCTGACGCCACGGAGGTGTAACGCGGAGATTAGACGAGGTCGTGGAAGGAGAGTTAAAGTGGAACGGAAGTCAGAATTATAAAAAAATATCCTATTTGAATATAAGTGTCATGTAAAATAATTCTCATGAAAAAGTATTTTAAAAATTGCGATTAATTGAATTTATTTTTCCATGTAAAATTGACAGCAGCGGAGAAATCAAGGTAGAGGCCTTCGAAATGTGATGCTAAATGGTGGTCAGAATAATGAGGATCAAATGGACCGATCAAGTTGGTAATGAGGGAATCTTAAGATGAGTAGAAGAGAAGATAAGTCTTGTGAAAACCTTAATAAGAAGACGGAATAATCTGATATGCTACATTTTGAGACAGAATGGCCTGATAAAGACAAGCGTTGAGGGAGGAGTAGAGGACAAGAACGGAAAAAGAAGACCTCGAATAAAATAAATGGATCGAGGAAATAAGGATGTGAAAGCGAAGAAATACGTGGGTGTGAAACTATTAACTGACTGGGCAATTTCTTGGAGAATTGCGTCAAACCAATCTAAGGATTGTTGACCATTAATGGTGATGATATGTGAACACCTTCTTTCCTCCAATTTTCGATGGTACTCAATGGGATAACACTTACTTAAGTATATGATTATATTATCAAAAATTATGATTCAAATTTGCAGCTGAAAAGTATATAAACCAAGAAATATAATGCCAGATTTAGCCGGTTTTTATATTACGATCTCGATGGCGGCTCAAAAACATCCATTTTATCTCAAAATGTATTTTTCTTAATGATACTGGATTTCCCATAAACATTTAATTATCCAAGAGGATTGAATTACGAATATTTGAATAAGGAATAAAATACACTAATATGGTTCAAACATGGTATACCTCAAGTAACAGAAGAGGATTTATATTTTAACTAGATTATTATAATTCAGAGTAAAATTAAATGAACTCCATTGCCGTATAACCATACGCAAACCCCCAGTGGATTTTTGAGACGGATAATCAACCGTTGGCTGGCTATAGTCCAGATCATGGAAAGTTATATTTCCTCGGAGGACTTTTAGCTCTTCGAATACCATTGCGAGTGGTTTCTTAGAGTCTCAACAATTGGCGAACACATTCACGACTTGAAGCTTTTAGAGCTCATAGCTATTTAAAATCAGCCACACGAAAAACTGGATAACAAAAGTATTCTACACCTACCATAACCTATACCGTCCTTCTTTTCCCCTAATTAATCCATCTTGCATTTAATTCAGTGAAATATACATACAATATGAATGTCTGACATGTTTTCAACGACAGCAAGTTCAATATATTTTTCAAAGAGTTCACCAGCAAGGATCACGTACTGAAGGGTTGATCCCACTCAATGCTTAGTATATGCATATCCATGATTTATTGACTTCGAAAACATCAGAAATCTGGTCAATATTTTTGGATTATGAAATGTGATGCATTACTCATTCAAGGATTAATATAGGTAAGAGGGAGTCTCTTCGAATCAAGCCACAGGGGCGTAAAGTTTACAAGTATTAGCGATTTCCTTTCCTTGAGATACCTCGCTAGGAAAGTATTTTATCAGAGGTGTCTAAAGGCATAGGATTTGGATACGGGACTCTTCGATCAGACGCCTAACGCTCAACCTAACAGACCACTAAGATCTCTGTAGTATGCAATAATTAAATTGTAATATGGCTCAAAAAAGTACCCCAACAATTACAGTGGCGTCACTTTAATCTTGAACGAAATTCGACTATCTTTGCTACGGTATGTTATTATGAGGCCACGCGCATGAACCCGGATAACATGGTAACAAGTAAACTCGTAAAACATTCACACAGAAACGTGTGCCACAGAGGATTAATACCGTACTTTGTCGCCCTGCAGTAAAAAAATATGATTATGAAAATTTTCTCGTACTATATGCTTCTTTTAGTAGATTCTATAAACAAACGTTCACGAGGGTAACAACGTTGAATAAGGGAGGAACTAAAAATTACATCAATCTTCAAGTGCACGGCATAAATAGCATGTGATAATAGATAAAGTCAGTTTTTCCAAGAGCATAAGTGGTGCCACTCAATTCGCTAGTAAGCTTCCTTGACTCAAAGTACATAACGTATTTATAAATTGAAACAGACGTTAAAAAATAGTAGCCGTGCACAAAAAAAGGAAGTAAGGACCAGTTGAGGGGCACATCGGCGGAGTTTGCAGCCCAAAGGAATTTGCAGCAGATAACGAATTCATCAGTGGATACATTTTATTAATTATGGACCACATTATGGACCGAAAGGGGCCTAGAAGGTGAACAGATTAACATATTTCTGCTTTTTTTAAGCCACCACTGTATAAATTGCATCAATGCCAATTCAACATCTAAATGTAATTAATTTGATGAGATGAGAGACATCATTACCCTGACATACTCTCTTTACAGTCATTTGTTAGTGAGGCAATTTATTATTTCCAAGGATTTAGACTTCCAACCACGATGTGAAGCGCCTTTTTTTCTACTGAACTAAGTCTATGTTACACGTAAACCTACTATAAATGCAAGCAGAAGAAAATTTAACGAAATTAAAATTATTGTGCGAGGCCCGCATATGATTTTCAATTTTTTACCATTTTATTTTTCGTGAAGTGGTTCCATATTTCCCTCACAAAGTTTTGTACCAGAATGTAGCGACTTGCTAAAAAAATAAATCGAACCGGAGCCGTCTTGATAAGACTACAGAACCCAGAGTACCCACCGCAACGGCCAGTTTCTCCGAATTTGCAAGCACGCCATGGAGAGAGGTGGCCGTGGTGGATTAGGAAACTCGAGGGTGCGAGGAGGGGGTGGGGGAAGTGGTTGAGTGCCGGAATACGAAAAGAGACAACAGTTTGCGTGAAATTTGGGACGGCGAGGGAAGGAGAAAGGAAGACATTAATCAAGGCGCAGGGGTGGAGAGTCGTGAGGGGGTAGGAAAGGGGTGAACGCGGCAGGAGGGGCTGAGGGAGAGACAGCGGGGAAGGATGAGGGATGGTGAGAATTCTGGAAAGGAGGCGTAGGATAGGATTAGAAAGAGGAAGAGAAACATAACGCAGGGTGAAGATGACGAGGTAAAAGGAAAAGACGTTCCAGGAGGAATAAAAAATGAGCTGAAACAAAAATTTGGCCAGATCCCACGAAAAAAAAATTAAATGAAAATACCACTTCACGAAAATTAACTTGAGGAAAAATTATAAAGACAACGGGCCTCTCACGATAATTTGAATTTGTTACCATCCTCTATTGTTAGGTAACTCGAGGATTTTTTAAATACGTAACATATTCTCAATGCAGCGGTACAGAATAGCGTTCCTCTTCGCGGTTTTTATTAAACATCTCTTGGAATGATGAAATGTCTTGGCTTACATAGAAATGCATGAAAAGAGGGTATATCTGAGTGATAATGTCTCTTATATCATCAAAATTAATGATGTTTTGTCACCAAAATTGAATAAATTCTCGCTAAAAGACGAATTTCAGTATCTTGAAAATAGTAAGCAAAATTATTATTCATTATTCGGATTATTCATCAACACACGGTGTACACTTGGAATTACCACAATATGTTGGTAGGTTAATGCTAGGTGAAAAACAGTGATCGTATCACCAAATATTAATATTTTCCTCGTTCATTTTTACTAGTAGATTTCCTAAATAACCAAAATTTCAGTAGCCTATGTATGGAATAAAATAAAATAAGCCATTCCTTCCATAATTGAGGCTATAACAACAAACTAATAGCATCGTACAATGTGGTGGCATAACCGAATTGGAGTAAGAAATATACCTGATAACTTCAGACTTAAGTTTGTAAAACATTTCAATAATGGAAAATAAAATACTAAACTTTGTTAGGTTCACTGAAAATATTTAAGTATAAAAAGTGACGCATGCATTACTTGAAGTGATACCAAGTCAAAAAACCCAGGTCGTGCCAATGAAAATATTTTCATTGAACTTAAAAAGTTAATTCATATATTTTCCACGCAATAAGAAATTTGCTATAACTATCTGGTCTCCTTTTGGACGGATTAAAGAAAGTGACTGAAGTGTTCATATTGCACAACCACTCATTTTCCACGAATAAATATATTTTAGCAATATTATCGGCAGCTGTGGGAAGTAATTATATGTTGAGAGAGAGAGATATGCAACCAAATTTTACGTGTTTAATCTGCTGCTTTCGTATTTATTGTATGCGCCTTCCTATCCTTTCTTCCAACACATACAGCTGATCTTCTCCATATTCACCCCTACCAACATATCGATATTATCGTGACGCAAAGGCATATTATTATTTTATCATTTACTACTAAACAAAATTTCAGCACAAAGGAATGCAGCACCTTCCTAAAAAGGTAGTTTCAGGTATGATTTTGTGGAAGCTTGTCACATTCATGATGAACTTTTTTAATCCACTCTTCCATGTATTAGCATACCCACATTTTATCATAGCAGTAGTTTCATCACCTGGATACTAGATGATGACAGTATTATCGTGAAACCTGGATCGGTTAATATTTTAAAGTGTGATTAAAATTAAAACAAAAATAAATAAATTTTCAATTTATTTATTTTCGTTTTAGAACCTTCTTAAGTGCATGACATGCTCGATTTACGCTTCATTTGTCGATGCATCGAATAAATACTCGCTTTTGCATCTGAATTATGCCTAGGCAAAATTTTAGAATAATTTCAATATGATAAAAGGAGAAATCGACTTTGCAAAAATCTTTATTCTCACATAAATTGTTTTGACTTTCTTATTATTCTACCTTTAAATTAATCCTAAAAATTCTTTCCCTGCAGAGTTTACTTTTGAATCAGTTTCATAATAATTTTGCAATTTTTCATGCGAGAATTTGTATTATACGAGGGGCATTCAGAAAGTAATACCCCTTTTGGAATTAAAAAAACTGGTATATTTACCAAATATTAATTTTTCATTTGTAAAGAACATACTTTAACCTACTTCTCCACAGAGTCACCTGGCAAATTTAAGTATTTGTCATAACATGTGACGAGTTTTTGTATCCCAGCTGCGTGCTCCTCAGCCGCCAGAGTATTGAGGTATGTAGTCACAGCTTCTTTTAACAACTTCATGAATCACTGTTCGTGAAAGATCTCGGAAATTTTCATTGATCTCGTCAATTGGTACGCGCCGATCGGCCTTCACAAATTCGTCGATTGAACCCAGCAGATTACCCGAAACGACTGATGGCCACCCGAACGCTCGTCATCATGAGTGTTCTCTCTGCCCAAGCTGAAATCACGACACCAGTGTCGAACAGATGACTCATCCCTAACAGTGTCTCCATACACTATCTACGGAAAATCGTAGAAATTTCCTTCCTCATAGGAATTTTTTTCCTTTCTACAGAAAAATAGTAGTACCTGGTTGCTCTCATAGCGGCGAGGGTATTACCTATCCCTCCTTTCCAAACCTATCCTAAGTTGAAATACAATTGAACGTGTCAAAACTTGTCCAGAGGCTACTCTAATCACCAGCGCTCCACACGATACAAACGGGTACTACTTTCCGGACATCCCTCGTGCATTTAGTAAATTTTCCTTCAAACTGCCCGGAATCATGCTTTCAATTTCAACAAGCAACAGGGAAAAATTCGAGGAGAAAAATATTCTAATGTATGGAGGTACAATGCTTGGCGAAGGTGTAGTTTCTTTATCTTTCCCCAACCCCAGCAGTGCAATCAAAATAGAAACACATTCTAATTTATAACATGGGATATTCTCTTCGAAAAGCCAATAGCTGCGATTGCGCTGAGCGTGTCCGAGGGAAATGCTTCAAAGCGCTTCTCGGGGTAATTTATCTCCAAAGCGCGTGCTTATTCCACTACGAGTAAAGCCCTGAAATGACCTGAGCAAACTCAATACGAAGGATTATGAATCAAATAGATGAACGAAACCTTTGCTGTCTTGCAAGCGTTCACCTTTATCGCCAAAGCACATGCTTGACCGTCAACAAAGAGATTGCATGTATGTCATGTAGTAACGAGCGGATGGCAGCAAAAATTGCCCTTGGACCGTTTAAGGCCGCTCCGAATTGGGCCAACAGAATAATGCACTCAATCGCGCCTTCGAACAAGGGTACGAGCTTCGCTCTCATTCCCGCTTGATCAATTCTCTCGCCCTGTCGGAGCATACCATCGGCGTATCTATACCCAGGTTTGCTTTCCTCGTACGTGCTGTTCCCTTTGAAGTACCGCTACCCGTTTGAGAGAGTATACTTTTTATTCCCGTGAGCGAGCGTTTGTACATAATTCTATCCACTGTCCGATGAAACACCAGTGGCAGTGAGGACGAGGGTGAGTGTGAGGATAGAACAGAGCCCTTTTGAACGGTTTGAACGGACGTAACAGCACCTCTCTGTAATTAACATAACTATGACCTTTGCTGCAGAATAGTTTCACAGAATCCGTCCTCCTAAAAGTAGGAAGAAAGCGGCGTAAAATTGGTAAAAAATACTCTTTGCTTAAAAAAGGTCTATAAAAGCTGGCTGCATAAAATACACAATGAAGATTATCATAATTTTAAAGATACTCAAAGGTACTTGCGTATCTTAAGTAATAATGGAAAAATCTTTTAACTTGGCCGTATTGTAGCGGATGAAGTTATAGATAGCCAAATACGGTGAACATAGTTATAAAATATGCAATTAAAAGATTTTTCGGGGCAAAAAACACTATCATTAAAATCCATATGCTGGGTGTAAATGAAAGTGAATACTCATTTTGGATAAAAAGGTTAGACTCAATACCTCAATATTAATCCACTATACCTCCTTATACATATGTACACATGTACATTTAAAGTACCCTTGAACTTTCGAATATTTATGTAAAATAACGCCGTTCGTATTCGTTTATCTAGGCGTAAATTTTCCAAGGAATTTCTGTTGAAAATTTTGTTGATGTGCCCCAAATTCAATGATATTCAGGTATTAACGGCAGCTGATATCATAACCGATGATTATATTAGTGACCCGTTCGATTTAGTGACGTGATATAACGCAATGTGGATGGCATAAGTTTGAGGATATTTTCATAGGCTGAATAATAAGATGTACCTACCACTTGTGACAAAACTATTTTTATTTAAAAATATAAGATTAGGAAGTTATGTCATCTTGCAATTATTCAGTGTTTTTAACACATTCTAACGAAATGAACGAGTTTCATCAAAACAATAAAATCAAAGAAAGTAAAATGAGATCACATCGTTGAGACTAATCCGTGTAAAAACAATGGCTAACTCTTTAAATTTGGAACCCAGAATAAAAAACCATAACCATTTAGAAATGCAGTAAATATGTCAAGGATACAGCCCTGATTCTAAAACCAAACGTTTACACCATAGCTGAAGTATAAATTTTGTAAAGTTTGTGGTGCTATAGTGTAGTTATAGCTAGGTGTAAAGTGTAGTTATAACTAATGCATTAAAATTGCAGTGTAAAGATTGTGATATATTAGCAGCCTTGATGTTCAGCTTTTCCAGCAATGTTGGATTAAAGAATTGCAGTGGTTTATTTAAAAAAAAGCCACATTTAGCCAATTATTTAGTCAAACTCTACACAATTTACATAAAAGTGAAGTAGATTTTTAAAGACCTTCTGTCATAATCAAGATGATTAGTAGTATCTGAAAAAAATAGTAACCACAAATATCTTTGCTTATGGCAAGATAGTTTATAAAAAATAAGAATATGATAGGTCACGAAGTTAATTTTTCATTCTCTATAAATCTGTTAACAAAAAAAAAAAACCCACGCCACATTTTGTGATACGTTTCAGCATTTTATCGAGAATAAGGCGTCACTTCTTAATACGGAAGCCTCTAAAACCCTAACCATCGGCCAATACTGAAGTACGCTGTCATTTTAAAAATAGAGTCCTTTTTTTTAGAAGGAAATAAAACTGGAGAGTGATCTGAAAAGAGAATTGAGTAGGTGAAAGAGGAACTAGAGGTCTTTCAGCCGTGATCTGAAGGGCCGAACGCCTTTTAAAAAATACAACGGCTCTCCACATCAAGTGTGGTCCAAGTGAGCTAAGAATGGAGTCTTAAGTGGGCTTGAGTCCTCCATAGGAACTCCTGTTCATGCAATTGATTTGAGTTTCGTTGCGTAAGCATACACGTGGAGAGTATGAAAAGAGAAAATTCCAAAAATCAATGTTAAAAGTACATCCAAAATTTGCCACTAGTTATATAATTATTCTTATATCTACTAATTTTTTTATAAAAAAGCGGATAACAAATTATACTCTGTAGGTGAACTCCCGTCGCATAGCTTCGTAGATTGTTTCCGAGTTATCCATCGGGTGAATGAAGACATGGTAGCCGATGCTTGCGTCGCAATATTACACTCGAGTCAGTTTCCATCATCAGAACTGATAAAAGTGAGCCAATGCAGCCCAGAGGGTGGACACAGACTCGGGTTTGGAAACAGTGGCAGCCATTTCATCTTTGACCCGGTGTCTAACCCAGAATTTCACGAATATATATGATGAGTTAGTTGTTTGAGGTAACCATCAATGTAGCGTATTTTTACGTAGCAGATGAAACTGTGGAGCATAAGAGGAGCCTTGAGTAAGGACTTGTGTCGGCCACATTTTCAGCTAGTTTCTTGATATTTCCAGCTCTGGGTGCATATTACTTACACTTGATAAGAATCTTCCGTCTTGGCTGTGGCAACCGCAGAAGTTCCCCAGGATATTTTCTTAATTACGGACCTTGAATCTTTCACTGAGGAAGTGTGAACTCCTGCTAAAACGAGGAGCTTGAAAATAACTCGTTGTCTCGGGCGTGACTTCACAGATTTGAATCGAAGGAATAGAATGTAAAAACATTTGTACTTCCACATGAATTTACATGGAATTACATTTTTTTACATTTCATTGTTAGGAGCCTGATGATGGCCATGCGGTCTTGAAGAGGCCAAGAGGAGCGAGGGTGGAAATGAACTTACTCCCATGAGTGTTTTGCTACTTTGCTTTTCCTCGAACTATAGAACTAGTTCGTTTTCTAAGGCGTTCCCATGTATTGAAAATGCCGAAAAAGCTTGGAAAAATCTTATGTTATAACGCAAGTATTCCCATCGATATAGAAACGCCATGAAAGTGTTCCTTCCAACCCTACGTAATTAATCCGACGAATTTCCCACTTTTGAAGCCGAAGAGAAAAGCCGTGTTCGTGAAATTAGGTTTCGTTTTATTTCGAAAACCGAGTTGGTATCCACCTATCGTTGGTATGGAACAACTGCCCAGAGGATAGGAATAGGTTCGGATTTCGAAATGTTGACAGCTATTCTATCTATGGCCCGGTGTGTAACCCAGTTTTTCACGGCTATATCGAAAGAGTTCAATGTGTGCAGCCGTGTGTATTGAAGGAAGAATGACATGTAAAAAGTTGAAAAAATAAAATATATTATTTAATTTCTTGTTAGATAATTATGTAATTAATTTAAATTTCCTATGAGAATGGGGCTAATGGGGGCAATATTTATTGGATATATGCGCTACAGTATAATATGCTATGTTGAAAATTCACGGAATATTTTAAATATCTCTTTTCACTAAAAAAAGCACCGCATTATATACTAGTTATATCCAGATGGAAGGGCTACTGGCTAATTCTTCTTATCCGACGCTACACATGACCACTTCATACCTCGATGAACATAGCCATGTTGACTCAAAGCTTCTTAAGCCTGAAAATAATGCCATAACCAAATCAGCAGAATGAGGAACAATCTTTCCGGCTACCTCACCAACGTATCTCGAGGGGATTAGAGGGAAAGATAGGACGAAAATGCTCACTCCGGGGAAGGGGAGGTATTCCCTGGTGGTAGGGAATGGTGAGGTTGATTTTTGGAGGGGAGGAGAAGGGTAGGGGGGACGTGTTTGACGAGAAATCGGAGCAAAGTAGTCATTAGTGACCAATGTGATGCCGAGAGGAGCAGCAGTTTGCGGATGGATAAAGGGAGGGGGTGAGGAGCGGTTGATAAGGTCCCTCCCAACCGCTCCCGGGGTGGGGAGCTCTCCTTATCCCGAAGCCGCCTAACTCTCTGCACCCTCACCAATCCGATCCACCCACTCGAGTGGGATAAGTTTCTCCTTTAATTGGACCGCCTTGGAACTGCCTGCGAGGGAGAGAGAAGTTCTGAGATGAGGAGTTCTGCGAAGGCCCTCAAGAGTGAAGTGAACGGTGATGATTTCGAGGAATCGTGGGTAGTTAGCTGTAGACGAGATGGCTGGTCGGCTGATGACAACTGTCGCTTGGCTAGCTGGCTATTTGTACGGGAGAGCGGCAATGAAGCTAATGCCCTCCATTAAGGATAAATGGTGGAATTATTAGGGAACGGTGCGAAGCTGTACAGGAAATTTACGGTGGGTGTCCGTACTAGGCTGAATGCAGAGAGTTGTGCATCGTTCAACCTTCAGTTCAATGTGACATACCACAAAACACTTCACGTTGAAATAGATATTGAATGCGCAGAAGTCAACATTTGTATAATTTAGCTTAACTCGTGAACAAGTTCAGGAAATAACCGCCGAATAGCCGCGGGCGTACCTTGATGGAGTCACCTGAGAATGCACTAAAAGTGGGAAATTTTACAGAGGAAAAGTTATTACTTGACAGGGATTTGAAACCAAATCTCTCTAATTCGTGGAGCCGGGAGATCCGGGCTCAAATCCCAATCAGGGTAAATTATGTTCATTTTATGATTTTTCACACTTCGAGTAAATGCCTTCATATAGAAGAAAAATTGGGTTTAAACCTTTCCAAAAAGATTTATAACGAATATTTACAATGAGTCAAAGGAAATTCAATGCCATCTCACTTTACAAGTAGAAATATAATTTTCCTTTAGCCAAAGTCGTCTAAAACAAATTGAGATACAAAAAATGAAGATAATAATTTTATAGCGCGAGCCAAATTCAAGCTGAGACGGAATTTGTGCCAATGAGAGAAGTGACTCGGCGTAGATTGATCTATATTTTTGAAAACTTGCAGTATTTCTTGCTTAAGTTGGAGAACAAGTTATTTAAATTCAGGCTGGGAAGAATTTCACCCAAAATATAGGCAGAGGAATCGAATTTATTTATGATCGAATAAGATATTTCTTTTGAATTTTGGAGGAACTGAGGCACTGCTTAGTGGGCAAAAAAAACCAGGCGTATTCCTTTTATTATTTTTGATAATCAAGCATTAGCCCAATGATCAACTACAGGGGAAAAGGACACTGAAACATCCTCTTTCAAGCTTGAAACTGATATATTCTATTACTGGAGGTATTTTTGAATTAGAATATGTATTATCTCTTGAATATAAAACAAAAGAATCGACATAAAATCATCTTTTCTGAGGGGCTACTTTCAGTAAGGAGTAGTAATTGCAAATTAAAGAAAATGCTGACACATAAATTATCACTAATAAGCGTATTTCCTGTATTTACATATGCGTGCATCATTATTGGCTACTGTTCCGTTGTTCCGTGAATAGGAATGTGGATAATGAGACCGGGGTGATAAAATAAAATTACTAGGGAAAGAAAATACATTCAAGAGGAAGCGAGCAGAGTATTAGGTTGATATCAGATATCTTGTGCGACTGAGTTCCAATTACTCCGCAATACCCTTTCAGCATCACGAACGAGTTGGATTCAGTAATAACGAGCCAAATAGTAGCGCGTGGGATAGCAGGAGAGGGTAGAAAACAAATTCGTGAATTTTGTTGGAATCTGAGACAAATGGCGCACGTTCTGCTAGGTAACAAGAAAAGCAAAAGGGTGGTAGCTGGTAGAATTTTTGGGGAGCATTAGACGGTGGAGTGTGGTAACACAGATGAGAATGCTGAAGAATTGACACCTAATGACAGAATGACAGAAGTTCTACTGCGTCGAAATTTTATTTTTATGAAATGGCATTAATTTTTCAAGTTAATGGAATTAAAAATAAATTGAGCTTAGTATTGGAGGTTATAATCACCTAACTACTTATATTTTACTCAATATTTACCGGCCCTGTGTATTGATTATATTATATTATATAAACTGTGGATATTGCGCTCTAGTCAGTTTATTTGGTAAAAAATTGCTCTTTTGAAAATATGCTGAATGAATATACGCTGAAAACTTATATATATTTTTTGAGGCCATCTCATATAAGAATTAGGGATTATTTCCCCCGTTAAGTACGAGTATATTGGTTTGTCGAAGGAAGCAAATCCTTTAATGAAGTCTATTTAACCGACTGAAGCACCATTTTGACTGAGAAGGTGAAATTCTACCAAAAATCTTTTGTTTTGAAAAAGACTTTTGTGATAAATAGGTCATTCGATTTTGTGGTCACCAATAAATAAACACATTTTATTATCTAGTCTCTGTCTAAATACGAATTTCAACGGCTTAAAGTAATAACTTAAGCCCTCTGAGCACTGACGGACGACGTTTTATTATCATAATCCGAAAAATAAATGTAACACGTGGACCGCATAAAAATAAGTAGAGATGAATCATGTATACATGGCATTATGGGTCATTGCTATGCATCAGATAAAAAAATAGCCTTGAGAGTTGCGATCGCAAAGCCTAAAGCAGCAATCAAATACTATACGTAACTTAAGTGAGAGGATTTATGAAGCATTAATCTGACATACAACCTCCAATGCAAAGACAGGAGAATTCCACTCCACAGCAACTTGAAAAATGTCAAACAAAAAACTTGCATACTGTAATGATATCCACATTCTTTGTACCCGCATCGCTTCACCAATTCGTTTATCAGTGTAGCAGTATTTTGCATAATTGGCTTTTCATCGACTGGTAAATGAGAATAAAAAAGGCAATGTTACGATGTGTCTATCAAACTTTTCTCAAGCACAAAGCATTTCAATTTTATAAAAAAAATTTTAAGAAAAAAACATGTTTTACAACTTGAAATATAGGCTTAGTTACTCCATCTTATTTTAGATGAAAATGTGATGGAGTAACTTGGTAAAATGTAGAAAAGGAGTCTAGTCACGCTAAATATAATGGTTCACGGATAGAGCATTGCCATTGGAATAATCCACTTCAGTGCTATTACTTCGTGGGCCTTGAAAGAGAGAAAACCTGAAACGGCCTTCTTTAATTTTTTGATGTCTTCAAAAAGAGCTGTTCAATGAAGTATTGAGCTAAATGAAATTTCACATTGGCTATTTATATTCAAGCTCATATTTTATATTTCAAATTTAAATGAGTTTCACTTCTTCTACCGCTTTCTTTCTATGAACCAGATGGTCATGAGTAAAATAAAACCAAAAGAAATTAAAAGTACTTGAAAATACTGCATCGCAAGTATACAGTTATAAAACCCTGTATGATGCCTTTCACTGTGGATAAATTAGATAAAAGAATGGTTCCCACAAAATTAACTTCGATAATAACGCTGATGGGCGATTTTTATTGCAAATGGTAATATTAGAGGCAGGCATGAAGAAAAGGTTATGCAGTTTAGTTGGTTCTGACATAGTTTTTCCTCCGTTGTATGAAAAGATTAATTTAAAAAAATATACTTAAAAAGGCGATAAGTGTAATAGACAAAGTCGGTAGGTATCTTATTTAAAAAATAGAGAATGGGTGAAAAAGTCATCAAGAACTCCGCAGAGCCTGGATTACCAGAATTAATGCAGAATGAAACCATCTTGAATGATCAAAAACTTCAGGAGGACGAAGGAATTGTGTGCAATAAGAATGCAGGAAAAATATTATATGCGTTTTCGTATTTCAGTTTGTGACAATGCAAGTGCATTTACTGCAAGGTCAGTGAATTTAAATGAGAACGCAAGTTGGAATCTTGGAATCATTATACGGTCGGACGAATTACAAAACTACACAAAGAGTAGAAGATATCCCACTTTACGTCCCTATTTTCGACGAATAATGCTTAATTAAAAACATGTACATCTGTACTTGCTTGATGATCCATACCAAATTATCTCGCGGGAGTAAAAACGGTTTCACTTCCAAACTCCATCTCCATGCAAAAAAAAGGTGGCGGCAATGCAATATGCATTTCACTCGTAACCCATTTCATGCGTATAATCGGATACAGTTTTTTGATAAAATAATAAAATTAAATTAAATGATCAACATAGCTATTAAACTGTTACTGTTGGACATTAATATAATTTAAAAGACGTTTATTTTGTTAATATAGTCATGTTGTCAACGTAAAAACCTATTTGCTTCAGTAGGCAAAGTTCACAATGCAAGTGGAAATCCCGTGGAAGTAAATGGGGTACGCTCAAAAATAGAAGTTTTTCAGTATTACTCTAGGAGTGTTCAGCAATTAGGTTATTAGAGTCTTTTGTGACGTGGTTTTAAAATAACAATATGATGACTTAAAAAATAATTATTGAGATAGAAAATTGGATGTGAGCATATCGCATATACATGCTTTCTGCGTCGCAGTACTTTCTGCCGCCGCGGCATAGTGGCCTGGGGAGTGCTTTTCCGGACAAAATTCTATTGTCTCATATTAAGAGGCAAACATGGGTGTTTTACTGTGTTTACTGTCCCTTTATGTTCATACATAATTTATGTGTTTTCAAATAATTAAACATATATTATACCATTTTCGAATGTGTAAACTATAATCATTGAGATGTGGTGGTGGTCTTGAAAACGCATCTTTGCATTAATCGGTCGACAGAGGTACTTATAGAAGAATAAATAGGTGCTCTATATTATTTAGAGGTATTAAATTAAATGTATTTTTTCCAAATGGTAATTTTAATGAATAACTAACTTATTAAGTCATAATAAGTAATACAAGTAAATATCTAAGGCAAAGCAAAATCTCTTCATACAAAATTTCTTAGAATACAACTTTTATTCACCGAAGGAAGTTCTACTTTTTGCAATCCTTTCACGAAAACTAGTCTTTTTTCTTTTTCTCCGTAACATTTCCATTTCTTCAAGTCCAATTTTCGAGCTTTTTGAAGAAAACAATCAAAATCCTTTGATCACGAATGAAACATAGATTTTTCAAACATGAACGCACTGGAATTAATTTTCCTTGGAATTATAGTTTCAGTGTTGTTTGTATCCCGTGGTCTACTACCACTTGAGTTGTAATTCTCCGCAAGCGTGGTTCTCGTCATATATTAACAAAATTTTCCGTAAATCATGCTCAATCGCAATCCCTGATGAACAAAATAACCCAGATTTGTTTTATCACGGAGGCATTAATAATTCAATGCCCTCTTTAAAAGTTCTGCGGTAGGGACTTAGTGGACGCCCCCATTCAATATTTCTCCTTTTAATGATCGGCAGTACCTGATATTAAAAAAATCAGAGAAAAGATAGTTTTTTGAGTCATCTCTTTGTAGAATTCCAGCGTACATATATGATAAAATAAAAACCGTTTCGGGAAGTTTTTTGAGGTGCGGGAGCATTTAGAATTCAACTAGCTTTTAACCCGCAACCTTCCGGTCAACTGCGCGACCCTACCACCGGAACCTACAAAATTCAATCGCCTCTTCACCTGTCGCTGTGGTTTTGAACATCGCTGTATCGCTTTTGTAGCATCGCTGCACCGCAGATCGCTGACACGTCTCGTCCTGAGGCCACCGGGGAACACGGAGGTATTTCAAACGTATGACATGGGCGAAGCACGTTTCGGTGGGAGTAGCGATGGAGACGAATTTGACGAGGAGTTGAATATGCAAAGTACTCTGGGTTATATTACCACGGGCTTGAGAAAAATTGCTTAGCTGTCATTCACTTAAGGGTGCTTGAAATAGGCGGAGAGCATATTCAGGGAGTAATTTGCACATTTCTAACGAAAAATTTATTTTCTTCAGTAGGCAGAGTCCAAATTGCATGTGAAAATCGTGAAAGTACGCGGTGTCCACCCAAAGAAAGAAGTCTTCCAGTATCTCTGGTGATGTCCCGCGATTAGGTTATGAGAATAATTTGTAGATTGATTTGTTAAAATAACATTGAGGTGACTTGTTCCAATCTAAGTAATATCGATTATTAAAATAACAAAATTTCTCTCAAATCTTAATATTATCATATTGATGTTTGGAAATTTTCCCATTTTGTTATGCGTCATATTTCATCAGCAAAATTTGAGGCTACACAGGAATTGGAGATGATAATGTGTGATGGATTCAGTTTATAACATAATTTTCCATACAAATTCATTATGATGTAGAAAGAAAAGATGAGAATCGGGCAAAAATTAATACGTAACGAACACCAAAGTAACACATGACACAATATACACTAAACCATGTATTAATATTGTTTTATTAATGCTAATTAGGAATTATTAAGGTGATCTATCAATTTTTATAATATTCACGTACATCATTCATTGTTGAAGTCGTGCGTCCAGTAAATTGGCCTATAAATCGGCACGCAAAGTAATAGGACGATTTGGAGTATCAATTTGAAAGCTTAATCTCAATTGAGATTTGGTGTTCAGCGATTCATTCTCTAACTGAAGTGATCATACTCCGACCAGGCGAAATGGGTACAAGTAGGGAAAGGGAATAGGTAGAATTTCGATTGGGAGCTTCATAAATTCCGCATCGGCCGATAGAGTGCGAACGTCGAAGGTGGAAAAGATGTGAGCTGAATTTTTTTTCGGAAAAGTGGAGAGAAGAGAAATGATCTCGCTTTTAGTGGTCTCATGTTCCCTCACGCAGAATTCATTTCCATCGGCCCATGTCGAACGCCCTTCAAGCAATTCTCAGCCTGTTTCCGAATATCACGAGAAAAACTCCATTTGTTAATCTCCACACCATTTTATGCTCTTTTTATAAGGATTTCAATCGAATGTGCGATATAAAAACAAGTACTTCGTTCCAGCTCTTCGCGGGTAATATTCAATTTACAAGACTTTTATATAGGCTATTATGGCCAAGGGGATAGGGTTATGATGGGAAACCCTAGGGATTTTTGCGAAACAAATAGTTTCAAGGTTAGTTATGCAAGCATTTTCCATCTACCAATAACAAAAATATGCGATTTTTTCTGGTTGTATTTTATTTATGACTTGAGTGATGACAATGGCATTAATTTTCGGAACCAGGAATAATATAAAATATGACCAATATAAGTTATTAATTCCTATCCGAGGACTTAAACACAAAAATACTACGCACACTTATGGCTACGGAACTAATAGAGCTGTATATAATGTCAAATTGAGCAAAAGATGGAACTGTGTACAAATCTAGAAACATCCAATGATTCCAAGGGAGTGAAAAGGTAAATAGGGAGACATTTTTGTCATTCATACTTCGTCCAGCACGGCAGCAAGGCCCTCAACTTGAGCGACTGATTCGGTGCTTGAATAATTACCAGTATTTTGCATTTAAAAAAATCATACGGAAATGTCAGCGTATTAAGAGGTTTAAAAGCTGAAAACTCTGAAAAATCATGCGAGCATTGGAACAAGCTTCACCAAAAAGTAAGGAGCTAAGTAGACCCTTTCACCGCCTGAGAATGGAAATAGCAAATGAAGTCAATAAAATTTAAAGCCAAATAGGATGATGATACGACATTTCCACTTCTTAAAGCACGGCCATTGCCACTAAAATAAATCAATCGAATCCACATTAATATCGACAAAATAGCTAAATAAAAGCAGCTGCAATTCGTATAATTCCTGGGGATGCTTGCTTTTTAGTAGATTTTTTGAGGAATTGTAAAATGCGGAAACAATATCCATTTTACAATTTCTTGTATTGGTGTTTCTCATCCGTCGAAATAAAAATTGGGTAAAAAATTCAAATACAGAAAGACGCTTGTTGATCCTGGGACAGTATTTTGGGAGAAAATACTAAAAATAGAGGATGTTAGCTACAGAAAAAGGAAAGAACCTTGCTTTAAGATTTAGATAATTGAAAATAATGGTAACAGGCAATAATTTCTGAAAAGTGGAAAGGCGTTTGGAAACTATTTCACCCTTAACAAATCACGGCTACGATCACTAATGTAACCTAAAAGATGATCGAGATAAATTTAATACAGCATCAACCTCCAGTTCACAAACGCCCTCCTCTCCTTCTTCCGTTCCCTTCTCCTCTTACTCATCCTTAAACTTTCAATGTCCTCACAAATGCTTCCCGTCTCCCTCCTTTCTTCAGCTGAATCCACACGGTTCTCCCTTCGGCTCGATTGCAATCATCACTCTTCAACGATTTCTAATATTATCCGCCATCATAAATAAAAAGGGCATCAGAGCGTTTCTATCGGGTCCTCTTCGTCAATGAAACATTTTTTTCCCGCAGGCCCCCCGAATGAAAAAGCATTTATCACATCATCTCATGTCCAACGGGGAGAAAAAAATCGCGTAGTTCTCGAATCTGCCGTCGAGGAATAAAAGGATCTCTTCGATTGCCTCCATATTACTTTCTGTTCTCCTGACAGGTACGTTGGCGGCCATGACACCGTGACGGACTGAATGGCCGTTCAGTTTTCCTCCTTGGCGTGAATGGAGATACCTCGTTGTTTTTGGGTATTCCTCGTTTCGTTGAAAAGGAGCATAGCAAATTGGCGAGGGAGTCTGGCGGGAGAATAGCTACGATTGAAAAACAATAGATTTTTAATAAGTTGGAAAAAGGTTTTTCTCGGAAACAAGGGAAATTGAAGTTAAAAAAAATTAAAAAATCCATGAGCTTATTACTGTGAAAATAAATACCTCAACACATGGAAACATCATTGAAATCAAAATTCTTTTCCTAATAGCTACGATTGAAAAACAGTAGATTGTTAATACGGTGGAAAAAGATTTTTCTTGGAAACAAGGGAAATTGAAATTAAAAAATTGAAGCCATGAGATAATTAGTGTGAAAATAAATATATCCACAAACGCAAACATTGAATTCAAAATCAATCGTTTTGCGTTATAAAAATGACAAAATCAGCAAACCTTCAATACATTTTTTTTTGCATACACCTAGGTTCCTTGTGTAGTCACCTTTCTGCAAGAAATACTGATGCCTGGCCAAAGTATTCTAGATATCGACATAAAAAATACCGCATTATTTAAAAACAGATTCAAATCTTATTACTGAATTTTCAACGAGTTTTGAAATGTTACCGAGGCATAAAATTGCAAAGTAGGAAAAATGGACTTTTGCACATCATAAAGAATTATGCCTTCTTTAATTTTTTCATGTTCATTCGAAAAATATTGGATAAATTTTGGAAAGAAAGATATTAAATTGGAAAAATCAATATTATCAATATCGACAAAGGTTTATAAATTATCGGGAACAATATTTCGCTCAGCAAAAAAGTGGTAAAACGAGGAACTCGACGTACACTCGAACTCGCCTAGGAATTTTAAACAAGTAAAGAAGCACAAAATATAACTATTGCATTTATCATCAACTTAGTTTACAACAATTAGAGAATTCACCGATATAACACCAGTGTATGAAGACATTAAGACTCGCACTATAAATAACATTAAAATTCTCGTTCAGTCAAAGTTCAAATTAAATTAAAATTGGCTCTATACTTGAAATGACCCACTTATTGGTTCCGGAAAGTTTTGCTGCAACGAAATGCAATGCATTTACATTGTATCATATATTTCAACTTCAGATTTCAAAACGGATTACGAGTTTTCTTTATTGTCATAATAGAATAAATAAAATAACTTTATGTTACGAATTATTGGATTATTTTTGCCATTGATGTTATTATATTTTATTGAAAGTTAAAATCAATTTTCCAAATAATCCCATGGTGAGGAAATCATATTTCCTACCTTAGGCAATTGGATGCAACTGAAGCAGTGAAAAAAAAACTTGCAGTATTTTTTCGCTCTGAGATAACCCAAAGCGAAAAAAATACAACTACACACGCTTAACAGAAAAATGAATTACCTAGTACGACCAATTACTTGCCCAGGGCCCAAATTTTTCCTGAAGTTTGGTTAACGCAAAAGCAATACAAAAATATTCCAGATGATGAAAGGCATAATTTAAATCTATTTGAATTTATCAAAGCATGGAATTAGTTCCTGGACCGAGGTAGGACTTTTCAATATAAAATCAAGGGCCTGCGTGAGAATTACTGGAAGTTAGATGAGAGGAGACGAATTTACACCACCAGGAATACCTGAAATCATGCAGAGTTTTTCGCTCGCAAATTTGACCCTACAGGACAATGGAAAAAATAATCTCAAGCCCTCAATGCCATGAAAGAAATCGTCATCGCGAGATTCACTTCATTTTTTTAAGGGGAATAGAACGAGGATACGCCAGAAAACCCATTTGCCAATGCTCCCGAATATCCGAGGGTCCAAAATCCACGTAGGATGCGTTCCAGCACTATGTACCCACAGGCCTCCTCGCGGTGGAATGAAGTTGGAGGAGATAGAGAGGGAAAGATGGGACAGAAGGTGGGCGCGCGGATCCACAGTTTGTGTTTGTGAGGCAGTGTGCGTGTGTGTGTGTGTTTCCCGCGCATTACGGCACCGGAGGAATTGTGGGAAAAGGGAGGGAGGCGTGAAGCGCGGACCGAAACGCGGATGAGAACATCAACGATCCTATTCCGAGCCAACAGATGTAAAATCAATTTTAGGGAATCTTCAGCCTCTTACGGAGTGAGGGTCCCTTTGCTTCTCTGAGGGGGAGAGATCCGCTGAAAACCCGTCGCGGAAAAAAGAAAGACGGGAACAGGGAGTTGAACTCGTGCCGAGGGTATGGAAAAGGTTTGTGCGAGCCGTGGGAGGGAAGCATGTGGAGACGGGTGAAGTAATATGAAAGACGGGGTGAAATAAGGGGAGCAGGACTCAGAGGAGTATAATTGTACCTGTAAACCAGCAAAAAAATACCGTATCAAGATATAAAGGGCCTTGAACACCACACCAATGCATCAGCGGCTAACAGAACAATTTGTAGTCTAAACTACGTATTTTTACGGGATAGAGAGCTTGGGCGTACAGAAAATATTTAAGCCGGAATCCGAAATGATATTTGGTTCATAATAATTATAATTTTTATCACCACATCCAAAATGATACTGCTGTTTTCCTGTTATCTACCGATTCGATCGATAGATTTTTCTTCCTCATAGGAAAATCTACTAGAATTGGTAGAAGAAAAATTGCGTATGCTTGGTTTCGCTAGGTAGGGCCTCCTTCGCTTCTATAGCGCTGGAGTGCCTAATCCCTATTTCCCTCCCTTCCATTCCTTTCCTTTCCCTGGAGGCGTCGGCGGGCTCCGATCGCGACGGCGCCTCTTTCCTTTTTCCTTCCTCTCCAGCCCCTCCCCGGGTGTCCTGGCGTATAAGCCTCGGGCTTGGTTCCGGGCCCCGGTGCGTTGTACCCTTAGCAGGGTTCGCCTTGAACCCTCAGAATTCTTGCTGTTTTCCTGTCACACAAAAGTCCTAAAAGATACTAACGAAAAATATTTCCCGGGGTCAAGAATTTAACCTGATTAATTCTCAGGAATACTAAATAAAATACATATTTTAAAATATATCATACGAAACGGTGTAAATTAAAACCTAAAGTTAATAAGAATAATCTAATATAGATTTAATATTCGAAGTATGTTTCACTTGTATTTAAGTGCATTCAGTTTTCCTAGGATTTATTTTTCCCTCAACATCAATTATTGATGAGAGACGCCGAAATAATTAGCCGTCTAAGCTTTTTTCAAAGATTTGTTGTGAGGATACTCATATTCCCAATTACTCACTTCTTACAAGTTGAAATTTAACCAACGAAGAAAAATAAAATACTACCTGGGCAAAAATAGCTGTCATACACTTAAAACTGATAGTCTATTTATTGAAATTCTAAATACAATTATTTTTCAATAATATCAATGGGAGAGATGGTTGGATGAAATATTTCCGTTTTATATATATTAACGAAAACTTATGCCGGATGACAATACAATCAAAATAATAGGATGCCAGTTGGTATTATTTTGACAAAAGGGGTAGACTGAAGCCTTAAAATACCTAAATTTCAATGAAATTTTATGTGAATCATCGTCAAAAAGCATAAAGGCTCTCCCATCTCGAATTGATGGATAATTATAATATTCTAAAATATAATAACACGGTTAGCATCCTAAAATTTTACCCAAAAACGTCCTCTTGAAGTGGTTAAATTGAGATAATCTGATTATACTGGAACGGAGATTGAATGTAAACTAAAAAATAGATGTTGAATAAATTTACTTATATACAATCATTTTCAAAATTCGTCGACCTTTAAATTTATTTAACCAGGCTGCGTACAATATTTCAGTTGATCCACCACACCACCTCTGAATGTTTCAACATAAACTCACGTTTGTTGTTCACGTGCCTACGCTAGTATTTCTTTTATAGGAATTGGGTACAGTTAAAAGTGTTGAAACTGAGATAGAAACTGCCAAAATTAGTAACTGCTGCTGAAAAAGTGGGCGATGGTCTATGCTAATTAGCCTTCGCGGTAAAATTCTGGCGAAGTTATAATGAAAGCATAATACCAATACTGCATGAAACAAGTGACTTAATTCGCGGTCGCGCGCACGGATGCAACATCAAATACACCAAAAGATGAAGTTCACCTTGAAAAAATATTTTGAAAAATTATGAAAAAATATCCGGAAGTCCCAATTGCCTATCAGGCGTGTTAGCCACACCAAGGCATTTTATCAGAGTTTGGTGGTGTAACTGGCAAACACGCCTGACCGGCAAATGTGAGATCCGGGTTCGGTCAAATTTTTTTTTAATGGCGAACTTCATTCTAAGGTGTATATAATACCAATATACAAAAACAGAAAAAAAATTGATTAACCCCAAGAACTCACTGTAAAATTTGAATTTTTTCACTAAATCTACTGCGAGGCCCCGAAAATCAATGGTCCTAGGAATACAAACAGCAATTACAGCGACTGCAGCAAATAAATAAACACTTTTGATGGGGAAGTGGTGGATTTTTCGGATTCGGGACACCGAAGGGATGGAGAGTAGAGCAAGTAGAGTAAGCCATCGAAGCCTTTTCACGAGAGAGCAAAGCTACCCAATTAAATCCATGCGGTTCACTTCTATCGGAAACGACTGGGAACTCATGCAATTCTATATACCCTCGCGGGGATCACGCCCGATGTTGACTTAAATTAAGAGATGTATGCGGGGGTTATAATATCAGAACAATCGCAAATAAATATGAAAAGAGATGAGAATTGAAAGAATGGAAAATTACCTCCGAATGTGGTTTGGGACCCAATGCATTTTAATCAAGTGAGGGATGCGATAAGTTTTTGTTTTCAATATATTTGTTTGCACGAGCAGATTGGTATTCCATTCTCAATTCTCCCACCATGTTCGTGAGTATTGACTCCCGACGCTAAGAAATGATGGGCCGTCGAGTGTCTATTGAATGTGAATGTCAACTCGATCAGAATGATACCATGTTGACCAAAAAGTGGGTAAATAATTCAGGGCTGTCAATTAGATTTCTTTTATCCAGAGCTTCTGTCAAAGGATGTATCCATAGATGGTTTGAGCCTCAATTGAGGGTTTGAATTTATAATTCATGGCAGAACATTTTACCAACTGACAGATTTTGTTCACCTCGAAACATCTGCTTCAATACCGTAAATATAGGCATTTTGCATATAAAATCAAACACAAGAAAAAAAATGTGCTCTGTCGATAAATTCAAACCTCAATCTGTTTCAATGAAGACGATATTCCCACGATAAATATTAAGCATATGATTTTAAAGAATATTTGAAAACTTTATTTCTAGAACTTCCAAGTGATATCATATTTTCAAAGGAGAAATGTATTTTAAATTACAAGCTATTCACGCAATTAAAAACTTTTAAACTTGAAGTAGTACGATCCCTGCAATATTAATGTAAAACCTGTCTTGCAATTATAATTAGTTTAAGCAATGCGAATATTGTAGCTAATACTAATAGCATTTAAGATATCTCTTGATTTGGAGAGTTATATACAGCATTTGGCCGATCGAAAAAATAAAATTAAGTTGTTTCACTCAAATAATAGGTATAAATGTGTTTTTTTTTTCAAAAGACGTTTTTTTTGAGAATATTACGCCGGGTATGTTATTAAAGAGATTTGGACTGAGTAGTTCATTGTAGTTTTTTTAGATTAACCAAACTCTAGAACACATGAAAATTTTGGACTATGGGACAAAAGTTTGCGACACAATTTCCAAACTTACCTGACTTGGCTTCGCTCGCATGGTAGGCCGATGTCGCCTCCGTCTTCTCCGACGGCAGCAAACACAAAGTATCCTAGCAAATGCCCTGGAAGACAGAAAATGAGGACATGAGAATTTTTGCAGTAAGGAGGATAAAACTTGCAATGAATATGACATTAAGGAAACATGCTGTAAATAAAGTATCTGGTCACGCTTCATTAGATCATAATACTTCTTTCATTCTTTGAGAACGCAGAAGAGTGTCAGTAAGAGGTGAACGTTCTTGATCTAACTATCACCTTCAGTGACGTACTACTTGTTTTAATTTTTTTTCTAATTTTCTCAAATTTTCCCAGAAAAACAGTGACTTCATTAAAAATTTCCTATTTCCAATAAAAAATTCATTTAATAACGTTATTTCTCAATCATTTCATAGCCACCAATTACTTAACCTTACTTAATTTCACATCATTCCATTTTTTAAATATAGCGCATGTGCTCCAATCCTTATTCTGTATTTCTCGTAAAATAGTTTGCTGCCTAATAGAAACATTCATAAACTAAATTTCCACATATCCAAATTTCCCTCTTTGTCCTTATACCTCAACAGCATTTAAGACACACTTACTACGTGGTCTAATAATATTAAGGCAAGCAAAAAATTAAGAAATAAAAGTATATTATTTTTCAATTTTGAATATGGTGACATTATAATTTTTTAAATGCCTGCGATGCGATTGCCTTAAACAACCAAAAGCGAATTCCATTTCAAGTAATTAATTTACTCAACTTGTCTTCTTAATAAGATGAGAGCTTCTTTTGGCTAAAAATGTCATCAGGGCATGAAATAAAATTTAGCTTCGAAACAACTCGAGTCTTGAGTCGCCTCCGCATTTCCATAAATCAAGATTAAGATGGATAAAAAAGGCAAAAAATCTGTATTCAGACTCTCATCCTTCCATGATGCTGGCCGATGCGGAAAGAGAGTATGGGCCAATAACTCGTGATTCACGGTAAGAGCCTTTTTGAATAAATTGAAAGGCCCTTCGGTGATGAATGAAATTAGTGAAACTCCAGAAGTTTACTGGACCCAGTAAGAATAAACTCGTGGAATAAAAATGCTTTTTTGAAATGAGGATGGTCCATAAATGAAACCACTGTCTCCGATAATCCGTTATGCATATTAAGGGTAGATCTATTCAATACTACAATAAAAGCAATTTGTATGGAATATTTTGGAATTTCCGAGCCAATATAGGTAAAGATATATTCTTTTCCTCGCCTAGGAAACAAATAATGAGATTTGAAATCTTTAAGGAGATCTTCGGAAAGATTGCTCAATTTTAGCAATTTTTTTTCCAAGAATAATTTCATATACCTTGTTAGATTAAGTCAATGAATGGTATTGAAATAAAAATCTTTTTATCCTGCAGTCTTGATGCTAGGAATTCATTTCAGGGAAATTCAATTCCTCGGTTGATAAAAGTTCAATTCCTCAACAGTACCACTATCACATTTCAGTCTTTGGTTTTCATGGAAACTACAAATGCCCCTGAGATTTTATTTGCATTTCACTAGTGTAGTAGCTAAGAAGTCGCGTTTGTTAATTTTTTCGTGGGACCAATAAACTTGCCTCTCCTTCCATCTCCTAAAATATGAAAAGTTAGTAATGAATCGCGTAGCGTAATCTGCAGCCTGAACTCGAAAAATGTCTGAAAAGCCAGCAAAACGTGAGAACCATGGTAAAATAATCACTTTAGAATAACCCCAGAATAATGGCTTAAGACGCATCCCAGTGATTTTATAATTATTGAAATAATAACCCAACCATATATTCACTCCCAATTCCGTGAATTGGGAGTGAATATCCATGGAGAAAAAATTAGCATGCTAAGATTTGCCGATGACATGGCCGTTATAGCAGAAACAGAGAAGGATTTGAAAAATATTCTGGTTAATATGGGTAGGGTAATGAGTAGATATCAACTGAAAATAAGCACGAAGAAAACCAAGATCTTAGTATGCAGCAGAAGAGAAGAAGTCAAGACCAACATTAAAATAGAGAGGCAAAAACTGATAGAGGTGGATGAATTCTGTTAATTGGGAAGCAAGATAAATAGTGACGGGAGAAGCAAGAAAGAAATTATCAGCAGAATAGCCCAGGCGAAGAGAGCATTCCACCAAAAGAGAGACCTGCTTACAGCGGGAAACTTAAATATGGAAGTAAAGAAACAATTTATAAGAACCTACATCTGGAGTATGCTCCTATACGGAAGTGAAGCATGGACAATGACCGCAGCGGAGAAAGCAAGGATAGATGCCTTTGAAATGTGGTGCTACAGAAGAATGATGAAAATCAAATGGATCGACCGAGTTAGTAACGAGGAAGTCCTAAGAAGGGTAGGAGAGAAGAGAAGTCTCATGAAAACCTTAATAAGAAGACGGAACAACCTCATAGGCCACATCTTGAGACATGATGGCCTGATGAAGACAATCGTCGAAGGACAAGTGGAAGGCAAGAATGGAAAAGGAAGACCTCGAACAAAATATATGGAACAAGTAAAGAAGGATGTGAAAGAGAAGAAATACGTAGGTGTGAAAAGATTAGCTGATAGGAGAACTGAGTGGAGAGCTGCGTCAAACCAATCCTAGGATTGTTGACCAGTGATGATGATGAACCCAACCATGACGTTTTAAAGCTCCGCGGTTTGCAAAGAATCGCATAATTTGATTCCATACGAATTCTTGCGCCTTAGCATAATTTTCCATCGTTATTCCTAATTCCAAATGAAGAATTAATATTAAAGCAAATGAAAAATTGATATACCTACACAGCCCAAGGGGGAAACGCACTTTTATAGTTGAAACGAGATAAATAAAACAAATAGTCCTTAATATATTTTAACTTTCAAAGTCCTTTCCCAAGGTTTAAATCTGAAATAAAAAAAAAAGAAACTGTCAAATCGGTTAAATTAGTAGGAATGAATTCTCTCTTCGTAATAAATTTACAGAGGAAAACATCCATTTAAAAATTTTAAATTTATCTATACTATAATTAAGTTTTATCATAGTAATAAATATCAATAACACAAATGACCATTTCAAATATTTATTTTTGAAATGAAAAAGTCTTCTCCTAATATCATTTCATTCCACCTTCTGGGAGAGGACGGTTATTCCACATTTATTCTGCCCACCAAGCAGGAAACTTATCTCCAAATTACTTTCTAAAAACATACCCTCCTCACAGTTGGCCAAGTTCTTCCTTGAAGGAAAATCTTGTAATCCATGAACGATAGCCTTATTTTTCCTTGCATAGATATTCATACGGTGTCCTTAACATCAGAAACTTCCATTTTATCACCTTAAGTGACAGACCCAACTATCTCGCGTTTCATTTCCTTCTCTCGCTTTCACGAAATTAGATTGACTCCTTCCACCCAAGCATTCCGCGTCCGGAGATTGTATCTCGGGTCCTCCTATGACTGTTTCGTGACGTCGCATAAGTGCTTTCTTCAGAAAACAATATACTAGCTCCTTTGCATTGAGAAAGAAGAAGGAGTTAGAGTAAAGTACACTATGAAATTCGATGGAAAAGGGTAAAGACACCATGCTCAGTTAATTTACATGAACACAGATATTAAAACATGGTCTTCAAGCAATAAAAGGGGAGTTCCCAAAATTTGTTTCATGCGATTGTAGAGATAATCTGAAAATTGAACGAAGCATATAAAAACAGAAAATAGGTTTAATGGTTAATGGTTAAAATAGGCCTGTGTATGTCTTCAAAACATGAAAACATTAAAAATATGCGAACAGAAGTAATGGGGAATCGTAAACATGGTTATACAACCGTAATATCTTTTTTATGCTTAATAGACAATGACCACACGGATACTCGTGCATGAAAATATTCAGGAAAGCAAACACACAATTATGAAAAAAGTAAAATTGAACGGGAGAAGGAAAAGGTATATAGATTAACACTTCTAGTGACGTGTACGCGAATTCAATGTTGGCAATACGTCGCGAAGATATGCCGCCTGACTCATGAAATGTATTGAAGCTAAATTTATAAATGCAAATGGCTACGAGGATGTACTTACAATTAAATATCCTGAGATTAGTCCAATAAAAAAATTGCCATTACTTGTAGCAGTCCGTGAAAGAGGCGTGAGCGAGAGAAGTGAGGTGGAGAGTCTGAGATTAACTTCCGAGTCTATTTCAAATTTAATCTCAAAGAAGACGTATTACATCCCAATTTGAATACGCCCGGCGGGAGGAAGAAAGGGCGCCTTGAGGTCAAAAAAGTAAAGAGGGGGACGGCAGTCCTTTGACGCATCCAAAACTCGAGTGGAAACTTGGAGAGAAGGTAATGAGGAAAGCGGAAGAGAGGTCAATTTTTCTTTCGCAGAAACGGCTCGAGGATGGAGAGTGATGGAGATGAATGCTGACTCGTTGGGAGTTTCATACCCACGCGAGGATGATAAACCACAAAAAGATGTTGGCTAACATCTGGGAAAGAAAAAATACGCAAAAAAATCTTTTTCCAGGCACCATCTGGGGAATTTGAGTAAGAATTATTAATTCTTAAATTTTTCTCTGGGCAGAGAACGAATTAAATATACATAATTATATATTCTTTTTTTACAGCAGTGAGGATTTCTCGATAGGAGACCGCGGTGGTCAAGTGGATCGAGATTTTGGATACATATACCAAAAGGTTCCACGTTTAAACCAGGGGGAGACCTTCGGAAATATACGGCGAAAAATCCTCGAGGAGCAAAATGGCCCAATCATGATGACTGGTCGCCTTTCTCTTAACATGTGAAATTCATACCTCGTCCCCTATCTAATCCACCTTTGGGTTGCAACTGAGTGATATAATTATTCATAGTGCTGCCATCTGAAAATCAGCATATGTCCTGTCAATATTTAATGACAAAAAGAACTCTGTGGTTCCACGGGCTATTTCCAAAGTATATTAAAATAATAACTCGCTATCGCTACTAACCGGAAGTAGACTCTAAAGAGAAGATAGTAATTAGCAAGTATTACATGTGATATTAAAAAAATAGAAGGAACAGGGAAATATCCATTGTTTGTGGGGCTTTGAAAGAATGATTATCATGAATGCTACCAGACAGAAGGGAGGATGTACACTTCAAAGGGAATATTTCGTAACGTGGAATTATCACTAGCCATACTGTTCCCTAGCGTCTCTTTTGTTATTCTTCCTCATCTGCTGTGACTCATTTATTATTATGTCCTCTAACTTTCACCGCCAACGGCAAATCCTTTTTTTTTTCCTCTAGTTAACTCGTCTTAGGCCTTCTCTTCAAAGTATCCCCATCCTGACTTATACACATCTAGTATAGTTTTAGAGAATATTTTAACACCATTGTTGCTCTGTGCCCTCAAACCATGGTCAGTGATTCTTGAAGTCGTTAAATTGTAACTGAATACCCTCACTGAGAACTGGCCGCAAATATGAAAGGACCAGGTTGGGATCAACAATGTAGGATATTTTTTATGAAGATTATTATAAGGAATATTTTCAGAGTTGCAAACTGACAATAGGGCCATTTTAATAAAACCAGCACATTTTCGTCAAGAATTTGACATTTTATCCCTTATGACGCACAATTGTACATGAAAGGTCCACAAATTTTGTAAGATCTAGGTTAAAAGTATAAAGATTTCCAAACTTATGCCATCATGAGAGCTGTTTAGGTTTCTCACCCAATCAATTGGCTGAATAATACTACGGACAACCTCTGACGTCACATCGGTAGTAATGAACCAATTGACCTGGTAGAGAAACCTTCAACAAAATAGCCCCAGGGATAAAGATTCTTTCCGGGAACAACATTGATATTAGGTGCCAATCCGTTATTATCCACAGATCCCACCCAATCTTGTCTCGAAAGTCATGGAATGAAATGTAAAGAAACGATGAAAAAAGCTGAAGGGGTTGAAATTTTTTGACGTATTCAGTATTCACGTGGAGGCCATAATTTACTCCTACTTCCCTATGCAGGAAGAAATTCCCATGTAGGTACTGCGCCTCACGTATATAATACACAAGGCCATTAAAACTTATATACATTTATACACAATCGGCACTTACTTAGGTAAAAGAGACAGACGGATTGCAACAAGGTGAAGTTGGAGCATATAAGCCCCTCACAAGAAGGGGAGGAATTTTTACATAACTACTTCGCCGTTTGAACTTCATCCTCCAAAGGTTGGGAAAAAATAACGAGATAAAAAAAATTGAGAGGAGTTCTCATCTATCCCAATTTTTATGAGTCGAAAAGAGTAGGGCTGCGGATACTTCAGAGTGGGGTTAATTATGTGAGGTAGTCGAGATTGAAAATCTCCGGAGGCCGAGCAGGAGGTGAAGCGGTGGGAGGAAGAAGCTGAGACGTGGTCCGTGAGATAATCAAGCAATAATTCACCACCCCACGTCTCGGATGACGCGAAAAACGATACGGATGAGTATCATAAGGAACAGAGTGAAACTAAAAAGTACGCCGGAGTATTTAGAACAGTTCATACCAACTTTCCTTCCTAATAACACTGAGTTTTCCCTGTTTTGCGAAACAAATATTTGAATTTGCCTAAATTTAAGTTAATCGCAAATGAGTCATATTTTAAGGGAAAATGAAGAAAGCTATTTTGTGATACACAGTCAAGCAGAAATAAGCAATATAAGAAATAAATTCAAGTACTCTCAGACATTGACGAGCCCATTTCTTATCAATTTTTAGAAGAAAAGAATATTTATCGCGTGCTCTACTGCAAAATTAAACTTGCAATGTCAGATGCCAGAATTATTGCCATTACTAACGCATATGGATTCCTGCTAAAAGATAGATAATTTTCGATAGTAAAGTCAGAGAAAATTAGCAGTAAAATATAAATTCCTTTTACGCACTCATGAAAGTTTGAACGCAATAAAACGCCTTTTAAAGCAAAATCAAATATCTTTAAAAAGGTGTCAATGACTTCAACCGTTGGTTGCCTCCCAGACCAACGTAGAGAATTCGAGATAGGAACTGGCGAATGAGGAAAAAAACCGAAATCTCGAATAATCATCACCAATTCATGACGAGTCGATTCCCTCGTGTTCCTCGTCACGAATGACCCAGCAACGCAGAGTAGTTGGGACCACTGATGGCTACGGTAACCCGTTTCAAAACTGGATTACCGAAGGTGATTAGGAACGGTACCTTACCATCTGCATCAGGGCATGCAATTTCCGACGGCTGAGTTTTGACACACGATTGACGCTCAGTTCCGGGACGATGTTAGTTGGGCAGAAAAGAAAGGCGGTACCAACATCAGTGTGTAACATGAATGCACGGCTGCGGAGAGCATAAATACGTTGTAATAATGCCTGTGTAATAACCAACACATCTCAAAAAATCGATTTTTTCGAACAACCAATTTTGAAAATACGCCAAGAGGAAGTTCACCAAGAGGAAATATTTGACTTATTCGGGTTCGAATCCTGGCTAAGTCAAATATTTTTTCATCCGTTGGTGTTTTAACTTTGCACCCGTGCACGTGACTGCGTACAAATTCATTTGTTCCTGCAGTGCTTTGAAATCCGTCGTCGAAGTCCAGCGACCAAATAAGGGTTTTTCACCCCAACAGTGGTTTATTAGCACGACCCTCGCCACATGTGCCACTGTGTGGACTTGTGACGTCAACATCTTGTTCGGTAACACCCATTCTGAAGTTCGCTCTGTGGTGTAACTGGCTAATACACCTGACCGGCAATCGGGAGATCAGTGTTCTAATCCCGGCTAAGACAAATATTTTTTTTCATGGCGAACTTCATCCGTTGGTGTCTTTAACTTTGCACCCGTGCGCGTGACTGCGTACAAAGCCACTTGTTCCTGCAGAACCAATTTTGAATTTCTGACGCTAAAATTTGTTGGCTGTTCTGTTGCCAAAGACTGTTCGCAAAACCGATTTTTCTTTCATTGTCGTAAATAAATTTTCAGATGAATTTGCAAAAACTTTTTTTAAATATGCTGTTGATGAATATTCACTGGTGTTCTAAATAATCAATAAGGGCTTCTCTCAAGGTGAACACGAAGATAAATTAGAGCTATGGAAATAACAAGCTCAAAGCAATTTTTTTCGCGATCAAAACCAGTTTCGAAAAGTGATAAACGATAATATTCTCATCCGTATACAGAAAGCAGACCTAGGATTACAAATTCGATTTCCGCGACAAGATCCTCTGCTGATTTGATCCTGAAAAACCGATATCAAAACGAGGTAAGAGTAATTGCTTGATTGAAGTTTTTATTCGACTGCACAAGGAAACTATTTGCAATGACCTAATATTTAATCCGTGATGACTTGATTTTCACAAGTTTTTTTTAACGACAGCTGAAATCTCAGGAAATTATCCGTGCCTAAAAATATGCTTACATTAGAAAAGATATTTAGTAATAAATGAGTGCTTTGTAACCATATCATATATCTAACCATCTTGAGTGGTACATCATCACATCATATAAGAGTGGTGTTTCATCGCTATCCCATCCTACCAACACAACAGAAGAAAAATTCCGGTATAGCACGAGGTCTCTCTTGTTTTTTTGTCGGCACGCATACCCAAAGAGTGGCCTTTGGGCATACGAGAAAGAAATGAACGAAGTGAGACGTGCAGAAATAAACTTGGCCAAAGAGCTGAAGAGTTCCCAAGAGGAAAGACTGCTAAATAATTAATACATCATATTTTCGAATAGCCATAAAGATGTTTACATTCAAAAATTCACTACCTACCCATTTTGTTTTACCGCCTGTAATGACTCAAAAAGAAAAATTTTTCTTATTTAAGCTGGTAAAGAAATTATATGCGTCGTGTAGTATGAAAAACTTTAAAGGTCAATTTTCGAGGTTATAGTTGTTAAAGGATGAAACTTTTCGAGAGCAAAAAGTTAAATAATATTCATAATGATAAAAGAAAGTCCAAATTATCTATTAAGTCCTTTTTCATAAGCACGAAAGTACTAATCAATCAGATGATTGTAATTTCAGGACAAAATGTCATCAAACTATATAAGTTCTGTCCGAGGACGACCATGCCTGAGCTACATAGGTAATTATCATAACAAACACCCGGATACCAGCTAAAATACTCTTCATCGCCATCCGCATCCTACCAAGACGACAGAAAAACATGCAGACACAACACAAGATCCCTCTTGTTTTTGTCTGCACCCTTATCCGAGAAGTTGACCTTGAGGCAAAGGAAGAATTTATGGACTTAGCGAGACGTGCCGAAATAGAGTAAGCCAAAGAACCGAAGAGTTCCCAAGAGAGGAAATAAAAACGGATGGACCTAGTCTTGGGACGGCCGGCTTTAGTGACGTGTACACGTGTGTTGAGCTTCATCTGATAGATTGGCTGAAGGGAGCAAGACCAATAACATCTTCCCGGGGGAAACTACGGAGCAAATAAAGACTCTAGGGAAGCAGGGAACGAAGCTGACATGAGTAGTGCGAGGGTCCTGCGCTGAAGCAACCGGCGGTGGGTGGGGAAAAAAATTTGGAAAACCGGGAGATGAGGCTGGGTGCAAAGGGTCAAGATGCGCAGATCTCTCCGGAGCAAAACGTGGACGGGGATTGGATAAAGATAACAGTATTTATCGCTGCCCTAGTATTTTCTCTCTCTCAGTATCTCCTCAAGAAAACAAGACGTGTGAACGTTACCCTAGTTTCGAGTCCAGTTGATGCTTGATGGTCACCTAATGATCAAACGTCTGCCCCACTGTAACATATTTTACGCAACAGTGAGGGTATTAACTATTATTAGACGCGGTAAATGTTTTGTTGTTGAGAAAGAGAGCTTTAAAAGTCAATTGAAAAAATACTCCACCGCAAAATTGATTTAGCATTCGAAACTAAAGCCTATTTGAATGTTTAAAATAAGGGGAGATATGCTAATTATCAAATTTAGGCTTTGATAAATTTTTAAAATTGTAAGGTAATTAACTAGTTATGTGGACAGTATTTTTTTCCAGTTTTAGCTTATCCATCTCTTGTAAGCAGTCACGTTTATATTGATGCTGGCTTCAGGATAATTCACTTATTTTCGAATAATTTGAGCGTTATTAATAACTTTCAATAAATGACGAGACTGTAATAGTAGAAATTAGTCTTTTGGATAAAAAAATGATAGAATATTCATTAAAATTTCGTTATGCTAAGCCACATACAAATCAAAATTTACCCTGGTTTAGGCCTTAACTGAAAAGAATCTCTAGAAAAATTACTCCCCAAACATATGTGGAAAAGACGAATTGCGAATGATACTTCATCATGCAAAAATATGCTCTGCATTGCGGTTTATTTAGTTTTTGATATTTTACGCTCCTATCAAGACACTTTAATAGTGACATCTCAAATCATTTTTGCCAGCAGAAAAAGTAGTGCAATGGATGCGAAGAGCTAATGTCCAACCTCTCTGAATATCAAATCATGAAATAAAAAATTGCAGGCTTTCCTGGCGAAAACAGTGTTAATTCCCTTAACAGCCTTAACCGGTGCCAAACCCGACAATATTTTTATCAGAAACATGATATACAATTCCCGAAAGGTAAATAAAAGAAAGAAAGATGGAGTATTAGACAAAGTTACTGAATTGAGGCCGCAAGACCGAGATAATCGTGTGACTTGAAAAAAAAATTGACGCATCGATAATCTTATCACCGATTTTCAACATTTCGTGGCACTGCTGTCTAACAGGCATCGAGGAAGGGGGAAGGGAGGAAAGGGGACGCACGTGGTAAGCAGTGGCGGATCCGCAAATATCCGAAGAGAAGAGCAGAGAGGGGAGAGGAGTAGGGGAAAGAGGAAAGAGGCCGAATCAAATGACGGGGCAGAGGGCCCCGGCAAGAGACGAGGAGAGAGGGAGGGAATCCTGCCGATTTCCACTACTGGAGCTAAACTAATTTTTGAGAGCTCAGCGCGAGTTGAAGGCGGAATTGGATCAAAAGGTGAAATGGCACATACCCATAGAGGAGTCGAGACGGTCCGTCCCGCGCTCATAACGAGGGTTTCTCGGGACGCAGGGTTTTTGAGGAGGACGAAACACCTCTTTTTTTCACGGAAAGGGGTCAGGAGATGGTTGGGAGGGGTGCGAGCGGGCGGATGGATGATGGGAAAGCTGGAAATGATTTAAGAATTAAGGGTGAAAAAATAGAATCTTTCAGACATCACAGATGCGCACATTGAAAATTTTCACTGTGAGCGGGCGCACAGCAAGTTCTCCATGCTGCATGGGTTGTAAAAAATACATATCCGTCGCTGGCCACGTATGTAGTGTGGATGGCGGGATAAATGGGATGAAATATCCATTCTAGCGAGCAGGAAAAAATTTATTTTTCAGCCCAGTCCATAATATCTCAGGGGCACGTCCCAAAATATTTTCTTTTTCCAATTGTATGGCCACAGCTAAACAAAATTACTCTCGTAAAACCAAATTACTTAAAAATCAAATCGTTCCCTATTGCGTGATTTTACTACTTTTACTCGGAAAACATATTGCGTTTTCTGACGCATTCAAATCATTTTAATATAGTACGTGGTAGCCGGTACCAAAAATAAAACTCCCTAAGATTTGTAGCCCGTAGTATGCATGCATAGCGTGAATTTGCATTGAGGCAATAATTGATTGGCAAGGCAAGCGGAGATTCAAATATTGGTAATGTTTGCTAAAATGAAATATTCTTTCGACTTTTGCCATATTTTAGTTTAAAGTTTATTACAAGTTTGCCATAGAATCTAGGAAAACTCATTTACCATTAGAAATTATTATAACGAATGAGGGGGAAATGATGAAGATTACAGATAGGTCAATTCAAATTAATCAATTGAAAAGCCACCAAGTTAAAAAGTCAAAATAGTTTTGGTGTCTATTTAAAACGTGAAGTGATATAGAAGAACGTTATTTAATTCAGTATCCATCCCAAAGAAATAAATAGTTGTATATGCATAAGTGATTTCATAACTTCTGTGTTAACTAATGGAAAAAAGTTTTCTTTAATTCGATTAACTATGTTGCTCCGAAACATCTCGCCGAATAAGTTCAACCGTAGGTTGCCACAATCTGCTTACTATATTTTTGGAATGGGTTCACTTAACACAGAAGCCATGGCGCAAGGGTTGATATTTTTTTGCCAAGAATTTACGTCCTTAAAAATATCTTAGGAGGAAACTTCTTTTAAAGTAAGAAGAGGAAACGGAACTTCTCAACTCCGAAAAGCAATCACATAATGAGATAAAAATCCAAATGGCGATCTTCACTTTAGTGAGAGCGAGTCTCCTGTTGATCAGTCCCTTGATCATTGGAGCATAAGAGATGTTCTGGGGTATAGGAATAATATGGGAAACGCGGAGGTGAGGAAAAGAAAGCCAGAAATAATGAGGGAAACACTTGAAAAGTTCAAAAGGATACATATAGCGAAGGTAAGGAGGAATCATAAGGGATATAAAGAAGGTACCAAGAGAATAAAGTTTGGCAAATTTCAGGAAGGATAACGTTAATTCATATCATAGGAACACTTCATGGTTATCGTTTGACATCTTCTATCGCCTATTCTCATTTACGTTACTCAATTACTTCTTTTTCAATTACTACTCAGTTACTTCACATAAATCGACCAGCCACCCGAAAACAGCTAATATTTAGGTGGGATATTGTAAGTAGTTACCAGTAGATGTTTGCAAGGTACTGCGGTACTTCGCCGAAGGTTTCATGCGGAAGGATCAACAAGCGAATAATAATTTTGATACCTTTCATATATGGGAAAAAATGAGAGGCAATTATTGACAAGCAATCGAAGGAAACACCAAGGAAGGGACTTATAAAATTTTCTACTCTCTTCTGACATTGGATTTGGCAAAGGGAGTTCAACGACGGGCATAAAAGTTACCCAGCCCAAAATGTTTAGCTTTATGTTATTTTGAATTTGAAATTAGTTTTAAGTCAACAGAAAACTAATGAGAAAACTTACCAAAATAAAGTATAATTATTCAAAAACGTCCGCTTGATGGAAAACGGGGTGGAAAGAAAACTATCGGTTATTAATTATTGTGCAAAAAAATAAAAAAAGTAAAATTATTCAAGGACTCCGCGGTCAAAACTCCTTTCCAAAGGTAAAGCTGAACTTAATCGAGGAGATGAATTGCGATACTTGATAAGAAATGAGATCACATCATATTTACCCTCATAACCATTACCTGTTACTTTCATGAACCCGGGGGAGATTGGAACAGAGCACTAAGCATAGCAACTTCAATGGCATCCTCATCTGAGGTTCCTAAAGACGAGTCCATAACTGTGCCTCCATAAAGCTCCATAATTTTTTTCACTGAGATGCGATTCAATTAGTAGAGATCCGAGAAGGCACACTTCAGGAGATAACTTCATGAATACGCATTTTGTGGCAAGGGATTAAATTAAGGAACGGACTAGGGTCACACGAGGACGATGGGGAAATGGTAGTAAAATGAAAAGGGATGTATGCGTCAGGACATGGCGATATAAAGGATGGCCACCGCTTTCTGCGAAAGGGTGACTAAGTGAAAGAAATGAAGAAGTGGCGCTGGAGTTACTCAGGGACACCCTCACGAGCGCTGGTAACGACCGAGAACTTCAATTTGATTTCGGACCGCCTCATCCAACCTTCGAGTCAAGCACCGAAGTACATTTCCGAGCATAATCCGTCCCCTCGTCTTCTTCCTGCAGATTGCAGCGAAAGCAGCGCGGCTAAGATGGAGAATGGAGCGTGAGAAATAAGCAAAATTCCCAGCAAATCCAATTCAAAATTCCGAAAGTCCTTATCTGTACCGAATCCGAGATCAATTCAAGCCGTTTTAAGGCTTCAGACTAAAATCAGTAAGTACCTAAACCCGAGTACTAGCAGAGTAAATGGTGGATAAGAAATCAGATCACATCATGACAAAATCCGAAAATTCAAGCGTGATGGAGTAGGATGCTACTAAATGGAAAAAAAAAATATTTGCAATTTTAAATGTTATTATGATGCAGTTACATTGAAACCTTGGTCGCAATAAATTTTATCATCGCAGTACATTGCAAATGTTTATTTCAATACAAAATCACATAGTAGCTTCTCTTATGAATATTTTCTGTTTCCTTCGTATGGTCGAACAGTTAATCTTCGTGCAGTGTTGTTTACTTTGTTCTCTTTGTGCATCAATTCACTGGCACTTAGTAGCTGTACAAAACAATTGGTTCGCCAGGTTACTTTTTAGTCCGCCATTTACAATGAAAATCAGTTATAATTGTTATCTATTTTCAGCTGACATGTCTAAAAATTACAGATTAAAGGAACGTAAGGATGCCGATGCAAGTATATCAAAATATTAACTTGGCGTCAACGATAACCATTAACAATTCCGGTTACAAGGTTATCTCCGTAAAATATAGGAAGCTTTCATTCACCAACTCTCTTTACAAAAAATCAACGAATTATAATTGAAATAGTTTTTCCATAAGGTGTTATTTCTATTGGAAAATCAATTTGCTTAGGTGATTAAAAAAAAAACCAAAGAACAGAAATATACGTGGGAATTTCCACACGATATGTTGTATAGTTCTGTAGGAACTTATATTTTGATGCAGCAAGTATTTATAGAAATATTTGCTCTGTAGCATAAATTTGTATATTTCGAACTTTAAATAATAATTATAAAAGCTTTACCTAATAGATTTTAAGAAAAGTAGGCAAAGGGTAGCTGTAAAGCTAAACATTGCCGAGAGTTATAATTTAAGTACCCATAAACCTTTTCTTCTGAAGACATTTTAATGAGCTTCATACAGGCCTCAGTTACGTACTACATAACCCCTTGCTCAACTTTAAGGGCTGGGGATAATTGATGCGATGTAATAATGATAGAGAGAGAAAAGACATTCATAAAGGCAATACTGGCTTTTACTCAAAGCTTACAAAGGAGGGAAAATTTCGTGGAGTTTCAGGAGAAAGGGTGATCTCATATTCTTGTTGGGAGAAATGGGAGATGCTGAAAACGACATTTCCCTGGTAAGTTTAAGTAACTATGGAAACATTGGGTACTCACTGGAAAATATTCGGGTCCTAATTCTGAGTAGTATTGAAAGCAAAAAGAGGTAACAATAGCGTATTTAAAAAATTTAAATCCTTTCAGAATTCCTGGAGTTTTAGTCATTATCGTAACTGTTAAGCATGATAATAAAAAACTTTATGACAATAAAGTAGAAAGTAGTTTTGTGACCTTAGAAGAGTTACTTCGACATTTGGGTAAACAAATTATATTAAATACAACAAACAGTAATCTCTTTTCATTCGACCGCATCGAAAATTTAACACGTATTTCCTGTCAAGTACCACCCAGTAAGAAATAGTCTAATTCTATTTCGTAATACGTAAGGAATTCCTAAAACTATCCGCAGCCTCTATGATTTTTCTGTAGAGGCTATGAAGCAATAGCTCTTCTCCAACGTCATCGTTTCAAATACAACACAGCCTTCGCAGTCAGTGACGGGAAAAAGTTATGAGAAAGTTTCCACGAGGTAGTAATAAAAATATAGTAATATATGTTATCGGTTAAAATCATATTTTGATTTTCCAAATTAATTCATCAAACGATTTAATCTTCATAAGTAAGGTATTCAGTTAACACCGCCACTCCAAATTAATGCACAATTAGCCACCAGAGATAGTTTTCAGTGCCGGAATAATATGTTAAAAATGAACAAAAAATATTTTTAAAGATGAAAAGAAAACGTTTCCTTAATATTATTCGGACAGCAGCCAATCATGTTAAGCTTACGAAATGAAAAAAAATGAGAAAACCTGTAAGGCTCACATTTGATTTCGTGGGAGGCTTTTCGTGGTGAAATGACGTCACGTCATGCCTTCTCTGCCTCCCAAAGGTCCAAGAAACATGAAAGGAGTGTAATTTCGTATTTCATTTTAAATGGGAAATGGACAATTTTAACGAAATCTTTTCATCTCGACAATTTGAAAGGGAACTGTGCGTGATGTCCGCGCGTTTTGCGAGTGCTCGAGCAAGAGGTCTGCCCACTTTCACGTTATGATGTCGGGACCTGCTAAGGATGCTGAGCTCAGGGAAGGCGTTGCGACGAAATGCGGTCTGTTATTAGGTTATGAATAACGGTCGAGACGTACGGGATAAGGGAATTCAGAGCGAGAGTGTGGGAGGAAGGAAAGCCATAAATGACAGCAAAGGTGATGGCGCGTACATTTCCTCCGTGTTGGCTGAGAATAAGGTATAGTTTCACAGCGATATTAAGGCTATGAATCTGAGGCACATTAAACCAATCTTAAAGATTTACTTAGGCATTTGCAGATTTTTACATGGGAGAGAGAAAAAAACTGCATGGAATGAAAATATACATCATGCGTAAAACGTGGGGAATTGTTTATAAGTGCATTAATTACTTCATTAATTTATCTATCTAGTTGTGTATTTGATTATTCATTTTGATACGGCATTTATATTTTTAGTTATATGCTGAACTTATTTATTCATGGGGACTCCATTCATTGCTATACGGTAAGAATAAATTTCTTACTAAGCCTACGGAGGAGGAATGAAATGAATATAATCCAGTTGTAAGATTATAAAACTCAGGAGTATTAAATCAGAATTAAAAAATGCTTCTGAATGAAAACTTGAAAGATGTTTTGTAAAGCGATAAAACTACTTCAGTTCAGCAAAGTATACGATCGCATAGAACATCTCGAGGACATTCATTACATGAAATGTTGCATTTATTTAATCCATGGAGTCTGTGTACATTGCCTCAAATTTCGTGCCGCAATTTGGCGATAAATGGCTCTCGGTAGAGAAAGCCGGATTTTTCCCCATCTAATCCATCAAAAGTCAGTCATTCTGAGCAAATTGCGCCACGTATCAAGCATCACTCAACCACACACCATCATAATTCACTCAAAATTAAAAAGCCAAAAATATTTTGGTATTCCAACAAAAACATGCCACTGGAAAAAATGCGTTCCGGAAACAAGGGCGGGTTTGATGAAATTATTTCCCATAATTTATAAAGAAGAAAACTTGGTTTCCCTTTCGAAAAGTTTAAAACTAAATTTAATAAAAAATCTTAATAATCGGGTGCTTTATCGGTTTAAAGATCACAATAATAACTACCCTCGTAAATTTAGTGGAGAGAGAGTAATATGAGTGCGTATGTTGATGAGAGGATGATAGGATGTCAATTAATGACATTACATTTCAAATTTGGCACGCTTTATAATGCCAACATTTATTGCAAGGAGATAATGGGGTCTGTGTTAGGTATTTTTTAATCGATTGTAGGTTTAGGCTTAGTGTTTACACTTGAGGTATCCCCTAGGATTTAAAAATACTGTCAACAGTAGCGTAACGAGGAGGGAGGTCCGGGCGTCTGGATCCCCCCTAAACATAAAGACACCATTACTTTGCTTCATAAAAAGGAACAAAATATTGTACAATCATGAATTAAACAAAGATTACTCTGAAAAATGAAGTTTTTCGATTATAAAATCTGTTAATATTAGTTAAAAAACCTCTAATTAGTACCCTGTTTTAAAAAAATTATCCCTCATGGCTTTGGACTCCCCTACCAAATACCTGGCCACCCCACTGACTGTCAAGGCTAAAAAATCGTAAAATCTCGCTAATGTTCTAAATTTTCTCCATTTCCGGGAAACCGCCTCATAAATAATCTACCCAATGAGCGTGAAAATAATGAAGAAGTTAGTCGCAAATAAAATTTAGGCGAGAAAAGCTCCAAGGAAAAGTAATGTCTCCAAAATGCAACATCTGAAAATAAAAAACATGCTCATAATGCAAGAAAATAGAAACGATGCAATGAAATCCATGGATCGGCTTCCAATGCGAAAACCAAGTCGTAGTGCTGAAGGACGGATCCCGACAGACACAGTCCCTCTGCCGAGAGAATGACGACCGACTTCTCAGCAGAAAATTCTTTCTATCACATTATCTTAAACATAAATTTGTTTCATCTCTAAAGAAATAGCAAGGTTGAGACGGTTGAGAGCTTGACGTTTATATAATTTGAAATCAGAAAGGATAGAAACTCTCTAATTAGTGATCTGTTTGGAATTCATCTTCATTTGAATCTAATAATAAATAGACGAAATTCATATATTAATGCGTACAAAATTAGGCCTCTGCACTGTCAGTTAATTTATTCCACCTTAGCGTTTTCAAAGAATTACGCGTAGAAAATAAACTGCGTCACCACTCATGATGACTGATGCCTCGATTAGATGGAAATAAGATAATTCCTTTTACTAACAATTCAGTATCACATTAAAGAAATCGTGAAGAGGAAGAGAATAAGAGATATTCACTTCAATTATTATTATGATCGCGCATTGGAATACCATAAAAACTAACAATGAGGTTTTGCAGAAAACCTCAAAGCCGAAAGATATAAAATAAAAGTTTATTTGTTACCTTATTTTAAAGCTAAAGACAAACATATCCTTAAAGATTTAGCAAAGTCAAAAAATATTGATCTTTCCCAAACCCAAATTTCAACAGGATATTGAACATTTTGAGTAATCTCACCACCAAAGAGGCTTGTAGGTACTTGCCAGAATCGATTCATAATTAACTTTTCCAATCAAACTTCCAAGAAAATTTTAATTAAGTTCCTAAAACAGGAGTTTTTCCATCAAGAGGCATAAAAATAAAGGAAATACTTGGTCAAAAGGCAAAAACGAAGAGGCTTTAATCACTGTAACACCCGTGTTGCACTTTGAAGTTGTTACAAAGTTATACATGCTTAGTTATTGTTAATAAAATTGCCAAAATGGCAGTTGATCCTTGAGCTCCGTAGAAAAAAATGCATCATTGCATTAATGCCGGATCATAAACGATCACAGAGGTGAAGTTGACAATCGCTCGAAATCAAAATCGCTCGCTTATTTGAGATCAAAATATGTTACGTTAATAACCATCTGAATTAATAATAGTGCTGCACGGACGTTCCAATTTTTTACTTTGCTATTAAACGTGTATAAAACATAATTTACAATTACACGGTTAGCTTATGTTTGTGAAGCAATATGCTTTTGTGACATAGGAAACTGGTAGCAAAATTCCCTAATTATAGCGCCTCCCAAGTAGCGAGTTTAACACTAAGGTACCTAAGTATAAACGCTAAGTCGCTTTTATCAAAAAACCTTCGTTTGAATCCGACCCTTTTTTTTGGGCTCACCACAACCATGAGAGTATTTTGAATTTAGGATAGCAGGGAAGTACGACAATTTATATGTTATGATTATCTATTGTGTACTTGGATCGGCGGTGAAAAATGGTATTTAAATTTTCGACCTAGAATATGTGAAGTAAAAAGAAACAATTGCCGTGGAAATATATTTTGAAACCCATCCAAAAATATATGTTTAATGGGAAGAGGGAGAAGAGGAATGGGATTCTGACCGAAGAGATTCGGTTCCAATCAGGGTGAAGCCTTTGGGCTCATACAATAAGGTTTTAACAATACGTTACAATGCTGACTTGCTCAGCGAACTTGCCCTTTTACCCTATGACTCACATGCCTGTCAACATATTTTTAGATGACCTCTACCATCATTTGTCCGAATCTAACTTCGGCCGGATATGCAGGTTGGAAGATGTCATTGAATTCAACCGAAGTGGCCATTTAGCCTTTGAAAGTCATAGATGGTTTGAGCTATATGAGAAGGTTGAGGGTGGAAAGGATGGACTCAAAATCAGTATCGGCACTAGCTTGCTCTTAACGAACGGATTCCAGCACCACATTCTACCCTAAGTAAGGAAATAACAAGGCAAGAGTGCTCTTCATCTAATGTTCAAGATCAAGGTAACTTTTAATAAATCTCGAACAACGCCAAAATTTGTGTTCTACGAGTGAATAAAATACTTAGTAAATAACACTGGATCTTATTCCGGCAAATATATATATATACTCCACATCTAAGTCTAAAAATTTTTATTCATTTAAATGATTTTAAAATTAAAAAAACTTAACACAATTGAGTGAATTCAGAAGTTATTACAGCTGGATATGTGTTTTCAATGTCACTGGGTTCGTCGGCCAACCCTTCCCCATCAAATTTATGATAGTTACAAAATTCCTTTTTCGCGGCAAATAACTCTTTCGAATTTGAGAATGAAAACTTGGGATTCCACGCAGCGCATTTAGGCGAGTGATGGCAGGCAATTATCGCTGGCTTGGGAGCCGTCCTTGAACAACTTAGAGGAAGCTGCAAGAGAGAGATGCTGGAAGCCGGGAGGAATTATAACTAGAATGGCTTACCAGCACTAAAAAGACTTAGCAAACAACCCTTTTCCGGGGCAAAATGCTATTTCACAGTCTATACCAGCATTAACAAGAACTCATGATCTGGTTTAATGAAAAAATCGTGGTATCGAACATCCCTATACCGTTCAGTTGGACTAGTAAAATAGAACCAATAAGACCATGATTACTTAAAAAACTGAAAGCAAAGGAACGAATGATAGAAAAAGTGTTATTCAAATAAAGTTGCAGCACTCTGATAAGTATCCAGATTTTTCTGTGGAAATTGATGCAAGAAAAAACATTGCAGAAAATAAATCAAGCATTTCAGCCCATGTCCTTATTTGATCCCCTTTATTCTCCATGAGTATGGAAGCAAAGGCACTTTAACTGTCGTAGATGAAGGGAGTCATCTCCAAGGGGCATGGTTGTGGATTCCATGGTATTTATTACTTATAGCAGTACTCAAAAGATATGCATGAAATGGGAGTTACATTACTATAACTTTTATATTTAAATGACTACATGTAAAATCATGGATTCAGTGTTTCATTCATAGAATACTAATGGCATAAGCCAGTAGGAACAGCGATGGTCTCCTATGCTATTTTGAGAATATCTTCTGACACAAGGCGGCTGGCCTGGTGGATATTGGAGAAAATGGAGAGTTAGAATGGGGAGCATTATATGATAAACAGCAGTGAGGAAAGAAGCATGAAAAGCAACGTCAGACTTAGTAAAAGATGAGTGGGGTGTGAATCTTCAGGAACGTAGCATGATTATATCAACTGTTGACAATTAATTTGATACATCAATATGCTTCTCTCTAGGAAGATGCCATTCGTCAAGCATTTACAAGATAAAAGGTTCCAAGATACCGTCGTATAATTAAATGTAAGCGGAATCCTTTTCCGATGTGTATCATAATTGCCTTATAGTGGTCAAAAGAATTTTTATTGCTCATCGAAGGTCTACTATCAATTCAATAGGCTCTTCACAAGAATTCTTAAGTATAAGCTTAAAACAGCGGAAAATCTGTATAAAATCGTGTATATTTGGAAAGGCAAAATGTATTTTCCAAACTAGATCACATAATAAGAGGCAAAAACTTGGCAAAAAAAAGTGAAAAATATGTCACCGAATACAAGCTTTACGACGTTAAAAAACCTGCTCATTGATTTTCTCTGCCGAGAGTAAAGTAAATTAGATTACCAAATAAATTCATGCTAACATTGACACAGTTTTGTTATTAATTGCGATACCAATAAACTTACTCCAATTTTGAGCTAAAAACAGTTTATTTTAGATGAAAGAGGGAGCAATAATTTGAACTGAAAAAGAATTGGGGATAGCTGGAAAAAATCCATGAATATAATGAAAAAAAAACCTTATGTGATCGATTTATCAATGAAAATAATGATACCTCAGGGGAAATAAATTTAAAAAACAAGCCATCAATTATCGGCCGTAATTTTGGTGGATTATGAGCTTTCTAATGATACCGAATAAATTTTCTCCATTTCTCATTCTTAGGTCACATTTTCTCAAGATATTTCCTTTAAGGACTGTTCAATACGAAAAAAATCGAAAATCACTGCACTTTTACGATCATTATAATTGAGCGAGCTCTATAATTAAGGAGGAGTATCTGGGATTGTGTAACTCAAGAATATCTTGACCTTGACTCATAAAGCGCTGACGAGCAGAGAAAACTTTCAAAAATTGAAATCACTTCGTCCCATTCGCGAGAAAAAGAATTGGAATCCATTTGGGTCTCTTCTGAGGAAGAATTCTAATCTAAACCAGAGACCTAGGTGCTCTAATTGCTAGGGCCAGCTGAGAAACAAAACACCTGCTCCGGAAGAGATAATTCCATTACTTTGGAATTCAGGCCGCGGAGGCACATGTATGCCGTAGAAGTGAATTATTACTAGTAGAATAATTTTGTATACATTAGAGGCATATGCTTTAATCAAAAAGGCATTTTCAAATCCTAATACGGATAAAAAATGCGAATCAATATCCTAGTTGATGCGATTCTCCGCAACATCTACAAAAACGCATCTATAATACCTTTTATTTTCGAAGAAATCAAATAGGTATTTTGAAACGCTCAAAGAATTTAGAAAAAAAGAAACAACACTGGATAGCTGGACAGGAAAGTACTGCCCCTTTCCCATAATATCATCTTCTTAATTGAGAGACAACCGATGAAAAATTAATTCGGCCATTTAAAAACACCACTTTTAGAACTTCAACTGTGCAATTCAGGGAAGAATTAATTTTTGCACGGAAAAATCCAATAGCGAAATTAAAATGCAGAACACGAGTGAGTTCTTGGAAGCAATGTGTCATACCTGAAATTTAAATATGAAAAAATCCAATTAACAAAAAAGAATTGCACACACGCCGAGATGAATGACCAAGGCCAAATTATTCATTTTTGACCTCACATTTTATGAATTTGCCTTCCAAAAAACATGTCCATGGTATGAAACTCACGAATAAATTTCATGTTTGCCCGTAAATCTATCTATTATAACTCAAACGCGCTTGCTAATCGTTCAGCGAACTCGGACATAACGGTAACATGAATTATGATTCAGAATGGAGCAATTTATCAAACGAGGAAAAATTGATTTTTTGTTGATATTAATTGGTTGATACCTAATAACCATGATCAATAACAAACTTAAAATTGAAATGGCTTATTCTTTAGCAATGATCACAGTAACAGTTATCGAAAACCAACTAGTCACTCTAATTAAGTTAATTGATGTCATAATTTAATGAAAATCAACAAATTATCTTCATTTAAGGCTAGTGCAAAAAATTATCAACGTATTTCCATACCAAAAAATTATTTACAAGTCAAAACAATTGGACTGAAATCCTTGCAGATGCCGTGGGGACACATTATTGGGGCCGAGCTTGTAAGTCAAGAAGCTTTTACGCCTTGACCTCAAGATGGCGGAGTAATAAAGGGAGGTGCAACCGCGACAAAGGAACCTAACAACGCCTCCAGGGTAGGGGAAAGGAAGGTAGGGAGAGGATGGAATAACCTCAGGTCGACCTCAGAGCAACGCGAGTTCCCACCAACGAAACCAGATGTACCGTTCTCACAGATGTCGAAGATCATCCTATGATTAAACGGTCCTGAGCTTTTTCTTTAGATTCTAATAAAAAAGTACAGGATAAGGAGTAAAAAATTATAGTGTTGTAATTGAATTGTTTTCACTGTGAAAAAATAAGTGAATTGCTTTCTCCCTGCATCACTTCTGTATGCGACTTATGTAAATGCTGGTTGCAAAATGGGAGAAGAAAAAATCGAGACCATAATGTTCATGAAAATAATTTCAGCTGTCGTTTACACACACAGCAATATGAGAATGTTTAGCGTAATTTTAAGAATCGGAATGTAATCGATATTTTTCCTTATTGCCACCATTTTTGCTTGAGCAATATGTTTCAAGATATTTTTCATTCATGCGAGAGAAATTTTCTCGTGAGAAGTTCTGGAATGCAGTGCAGAGCAGGCAGTAGAGGCAAATTTATTAAGATTCTCAAAAGGCTTTCGGCACCAGCAACATCGTGAATTTTAAATTACTGTATTTTCAATACGCATGGGCGGATCTTAATTCAACCCTAAAATGCGCAATAGGAACAAATAGGATTAAAAAACCTTGACCTAAACTCACTCAATGCATAAACCGACGCGACGATTCCATCTAGTGATTGCAGAGCTTGAAGCCTAGAAATTTTGGAATGACTTATAGTCATTGCATTAAATAATTCAAATTGATTTAATTTCATGACAAATTATGATGTACCCAGTGACGCCATACATCGTAAACTTAAGAAATGAGTTTCTTCCTGTTTGATAGATAATAATAAGTCTGAATTTCTTAGCACAGTTTAATTTCTTTGTGCCCTTCACCTTACCATCCAGTATTTAATTGAATGGCAATAGGAGTACTTTAGGAGAAAATATATTGTTTTTGAAACGTTAGGAGCATACTTTTTCCATTTTCTTTAGCTATCCCCAAAATTTCCATTGACGGACTCTGAAGATGTCACAAGAAAGCCCCTGTAACATGCTCCGACAAATGAAAATTCCTCCGCGACTGGGTACCTACGCATAGGAGGGTTCTGAAAGAAGACTGTTATATAAAGTTAATTATATCAAAACAAGGACAATAGACGTCATTTTAAAGCTGTCATTTCGAATGCCAAAAATCATAATATATTAGAAAAGCCTCACGATTTAATGAAATAACAAAGACCCTGGGTATGCTTTGAAGAGTTTCTTTTTAGAAGTATATTGATATACTGCCAGAAAAATTTATATAATTAAAAATATACTACTGGAGCGGCTTATTTTACTCTATTTAAAACAAGGAATACTTAGCACAGGGAACAATTCTATTCCCCATCTCACCGTGGCACAGACTCTCAGTTTGTAATGCATTAATTTGCCAATAAGATCACACAAAAATAAACGAACTTATGAGTAAAAATGTACTTAAGAAATGGAGAAAATCAATACAACTGATTTAAAAGAGTTTCCATTAAGAAATTATTAACTAAAAGAAAATTCCAGTAAGCACAAAAGTTAAAGATAAGAAATATCAAAATATATTATCAATGGGAATTTGTTTTATATATTAGAATACATATTCAAGGGAGAATTACATTAAGAATAACCTAACATAGAGGCATCTAACATTGATCTGCTCCAGGAGTTCCTGTAATATGTGGAATTGATTGTACGATGAAACGTTTGACCTATCGAGAGGAACCTAGGTTAGGAACAAGAAATTTAAACATTAAAGAAAGAAACATTAAGTTCAAGGAAGAACAAAATACAACCTTGAAAATCGTGCATAAAACAATGTGGGGGAGGAGAAAAAGGGAATAAAAAACAAAAAGTAACATATTCGATGGAAATATCTATATCTTCATCTAAAGACTAGGAGTATTATGCTAAGTGAGTAAAAATGGCAACCACCGAGCGAATGAAATAGAGGAAGGTTTTGAGTGGCCAGTAGAAAGAGGCCAAGAAAAAGGAAGAGAGGTGAGTGAAGGAGCTGGCCGAGCCGGGAAAAAGGCTTCCAGAAAACCGGTTTACATACTGAAAATATTGGCGAAATTCACAGGATGATAATTTTAACAGCTCAAGAAAACAAGGTGATATTTGTATGCACCGTACCCCACTAAAAGCTTTCTGGCCCAGAAGTAACCCAGAAATGGGTTACATGGTGCGGCTCCCGTTGCATGTTCATTTGCGGCTCATGGCGCATTTTAATCTAACGCTTTCATCGAAGGTACTCAGAAAAGTAACCGAAATGCAACTTCATATTCACGATGTCTTTATACAACGAGGACGGACTTCGGAAATGATACCTTCCACTCCCGTTTTACACAACTAAAAGCTATTGTTGAACTAGCTCCTTGAGTACGGAAACTCAATGACCAAACAAAATGTCGCTGCGTATCATAAACAGATACATAACATTATAATCTAAACACAATAACCAAATTCGTTTCCGCATTCCTCGGTATACTACACCAATATTCTTTGGCTATATCTGGCTCACAAGCTTAAGTTTTACAAATGTTTGTTAATTTTTTTGCTAGTATCTTCAGTGTACCCAATATTTGGAAGATTTTTCAGTCACTTGAGAATGACTTTATGAGAACATAAGGTAGGTACGATGAACTAGAGCTTAGAATAATGCTTACTATGGTAAATAATTAAATGCGAACCTCGCCACTGCTATGCAGTTTTCTACGACAAAATGAGGTAAGAAAACATTTTGATGGTAAACAAACAACGTTGACGAAATTCCCTTTGTGTGAGTAATTTTTTATTTATTAAAATACTACTTATACACATCATTGTCGTTTAATAGCAAGTAATATCTCAATTTCTCACCCTTATTATTCAGATATATATATCACGAATTGTAGTCCAAGTCACTTAAAATTTTCGTAAGTAAATGAGTAATGAGATAATTTTACATGAAGATGGCCAATAGAACCAGAGACCATTAAGAATGAATGCAATTACTGTAATCAATGAGATAGGATTATTTTACGCTCAACGCGATGATATATTCTATGATAATCAGTAATAATGATTGATAATTCGATGACAATAATTAAATCACCAACCACGTACTGGTCAACTCCTTCCGTAGCGACTGATGGATTTTAATTCTCTACTAAATAACAAGAGTTATGTTCACTCTTCAACAGATGCAATGGTTTACATTGCACATTGCTTTTGCGCCTCTCACACTGCATGCAGCTTCCTTTCACTTGAAGTTTTTTGTAAAAAAATTATATTTCCTAATCTTAGACTTTTCCTAATATTACGTTAATTTGGCACTTATGTCTCACCTAAGCTTAAATTAATGCTCAGTATGCAATAATGCTAATACCCATGGAATTGAAAATATTCTAATTTGGGAAAACGAGACCCAGAATAATGCCTATTGATAAATACTGCCACCGTAGGAAAAGATTTTGACTGTATTTCCAACTGTCCCTTGCCCGTTTAATGTTGACCAAATCGAGTCGCATAACATTGATCTAAGAAATTTAAATCAGTGGGATCGACTTAATAAGTTTCGATAGAAAAAATTATTTGCTCTGCAGGAAAATAAAATATAAAATTATTTCAAAAACGTCATTATTTAATTATTAAATGCAGGATAAATATTTTTAACCACAATATTATGTAATGCGTATTATTATGGACTCATCTTATTTTAATGTTTGGCTGGTCCCTGAGGCGTTAGCGAATGGGCCTTATCTCCTCAGCTCTTCATCCTTCCTATCATAAAATCCATCCGCCGGGTCGATTATCGATTGTAACGGTCGAGAGCAAAAAAGAGTCCCGAGGAGTTAGGCTGAACTTCCGTGTCGCACGGGCGCTGGATCTATCCTCAGCGGGAAACGAGATATTGCTGCTCGATCGCCCTCAACGATGATGATGTCGTTGACCGACATACACGCTGCCGCACGTCAAATCTTAGCGGGTCAAGTGATTTCTGGAGATGCATCTCTTTAACCAAGCTGGATAATAGCATGTTTGCCTGGGTTTCACTAAAAATATAAGACCAGATTACTTGTAAACGAAAATGATTATATTCATTGTAAAAATCTAATTCAACATTATTTATTCGACGACGGTGATGATTAAAAAAGGGCGATAAAATGCTACCTTGTAAAGTTTAGACTGTCAAAACGGATAATAACGAATTAAACCCTTAGGGATAGGGACTACCTTGAGCTATACGCGATTAAAAACGCTACTTTCCGGCATTAAACTGAAATAATAAGCTCTTCGTCAATTTTCAAGCAGTATTCCATTCATCACGCAAATATAAAAACTGGCGTTGATAAGATTGCGTTACAATGGGAAATTCATAAATAGTGGAAAAATGCAGCCGATGGGAGGACGCTTTGGATCTTTTTGTGCTTATGAATACACCCTGAGGCACGAACTCATTCATTAATGTATTCCATTTCACATTTTTGCAGAAATAAGTAATTTCCTATGCGAAAAAATGTACTTGAGTAAATGGTGGGACGGACACGAATTTTGAATCGTTTTAACATACCAAAAAAATTGACTATTGTTTTAATCAAGGGAACCCAAAACCCCTTGGTACTATAAGCAATTAAAATATCTGCATAACTTTTGTTAATATTTATTTTTTGCATGTGATGATTACTTTCAGTGCAGGTGCGTGCTTATACGAATTCAAAGTTCTCCTAATTTCCTTTTAATTAAATCCTGATGGTAGGTATGTCAACGGAAGCCAAAAACATTTAATCAGATGTTGAACTTTACTGCAGATACCATGTGTATGCTTATGTGATAGGCAGAAGTATACATGAAATTGAAAATAAATCTGAAAGAAACGCATAAATGCCGAAAAATGTATCCCTCAGATTCTTATATCAATTAAAATCAGTCAAAAATGTACCACTCCTGTGCAGCTATTGAAACTAAATCTTGCAGCCTTGAATAAGGTATTTTTGGCATCAAAATATTTCGATTTACTGGTCCTTGGTCGACAATTGGTCCCTGTTTGAGGGGAGGATTTACTGGTTAATATTTTAATATAATTTGTTGAATCGCAATGTGGCAGAACAAACAATATTTTGAAGATGGGCCAAAAAAACATTAAAATAAAAGTAGAGCTCGAAAAGCCCTTGACCTAAGGCAACAAAAGGACACCATAGTAAAAAAATAATCGGGATAAAGCATATTTTAAGCAAAACAACATTTTTTAGAAATGTATTATGCATTGCTACGTGATAAATATTTACATACAGCGTTCTCATATTTTTTGCTAACATTTCGAAACTCTCAAACACGTCATAAAATAAAAATACTTGATGGCTACCTGATGATAGCATGTTATGTTACCTGATGATATGCAGAAACACACGTCGAACTATTTAAAATAAAGTGTGGAATAGAACAAAGTATTTTTATTTTATGATGAAGCAGTTCCACAAAGTAACGCCGGAGACCGTGTCTCATATCTCACACACGTGTTATATATGCATGGACTTATGAATATTTGCTAACATTTCAATTTCATAGCATTGTCTGGATTCACATGTCAATGAGTAGTAATCCAGAAGTGACCCAGAGGCTGTTAAGATGGTGCTACTCCCTGTGCACGTTCATTTGTTGATTGGATGAATATTCCGGAATACTTTTTGCGGCGCATTTTAATATAATACTTAGCTTGAGTATACCCAGCAAAATAACCGAACTGGCAATTCCTGTTCACTATGTCATTTACTGAATTATATTGATTGCAAATTACGATCAGACTACCAACAACTATCGCCGTTACTGCCAATGAAGGATAGTAGGGGAAGTTATATGAGCACACCAATGAGGGTAACTAAAGAATAATAAATACTGTCTCGAAAATTGGGAGTCCTTCTCTGGTCGAAAATTTACCTAAGATACATAACAATGCGATTCAGAGTGATCCATTAGAATAGATGTTATTGGAAAGGACGGTTAAGAGAAGCCCAGAAAAAGTATTACCTTTCTCTTTGCGAAAGTCTCTATGGGAAAACAGCTTATTTTCGCTATGTCATTGAACCTAAATCCACAAATCACCTCCATTTGTAAAAGGTAATAATTCTTACTCATAATCAAAGATAACGTGTAAAAAAAGAGAATTAAAGGACACATTATGGGACGAGAATTCCCTTTTAATGGGCATGACGTGACAGCGCCTTCGGCTCACCTTCACCGATAATTTAATTTTGAGGTGCAGTAGTGATTTCTGGTGGGAGACAAGAAAACATACTGATATCATGAAAAAAAATCTTCCCGGTATCAGGTATGCAATGCAAAGCTTAAAGATTAATCTTACGTGAAAAATTTTTGAGATTCAGTATTCTTAAAGAATCTAATTATTTGCTATACACGCTGGAGGACATTACTAGAATTGTCCACTTACTGCGTTTAAGCACTTTGCTGGGCTGTTTTTCCTTCCAATTTAAATTCCTTTCCTAATTCATTAACTGATCTGTTGATACTTAATTTTCGCTGATTCATGACAAGTGAATTTTCTCAGTATTTCGGAAAGTTTCCGCAGCCAGTTTCACAGACAGAACACTCCGTGATGTCGAAATGCGGAGGCAGCTCTCAATCAAAAATACCAATCCGATTCAGCTCACATTTTTACTTTTTATGCAAAACTTTTCTATGTCATACGGAAGGGCAACCAGGCATTCCCAACATTAAGAAAGAAATAAATACATGTAAGGATGTAAGGGCTTCCGAGGATGGGACCAAGATAGAGGTGACAAAAACTGAGATCTCACAATGGATCTGATCGGCTGACTATGACCGTAGCGTTTGTTTTAATGGTGTTTATTTCGATTTTAATTTTTATTTACACTCTAGTTAATGCTTTTCAAGAAGGAAAAGTATCTAGATTTAAAGGAATATATTTAGAGGTATTTCCTTTACTGTGCTTCCAATTCCTATGATGAATAGGTAGTTGGAGTTTCAATTCTGGCCTCGGCTTCTGCTTACAGCGCAGCCAACATGCGCTCTTCGGTATACATTTCCCCAGAGTTAAGAACACAAAGAGGGCATAAAATGGAGCTGTAATAGATGAAAAATGAGAAAGTGGTAACACCCTTTCATTTCTCCATTCTGATGCTAAAATGCTGTACTGAGGAATGAAGATAACAATCTCTGGAGAGATGTGAGACATTGAAAGAGAAAATGGAAGCGGGATCGAAACACGGCAAAAGGGAGACGAAAATAGCGCCCTTTCAATTCTCCATGGCTAAGCGCTAAAAAAGGGTGCTAAGTTTGCTCTTTCATTTCCAAAATTCCTTTTTTATATCACTTGCTGTCCATTTCCTATCTTTTTTTACGTTTTTCGACAAATTCTTTTTCACTGAAATAAAATTCACCCCAGCATGTTCCTCCCAAAAAGCACATATATCCTTTTTCGGCGCGGCTGGAAGTATTTGCGGGTAAGGGCCTCTCTCTCCTTTGCTCTATACCCTAATAAAAGCTCACCCAATTTTTCTCCCGGGAGAGAGGAAAAGGGTCGCTGAGTTAGGTCCGCGTTGGAGAGGGAGTGAATGATAGGTGTTCTCGTCGAGGGTATGCTCTCGGGGACCACTCCGCCAAAAGGTTTGGCGGAAAGGAGAGGGATAATTGAAAGAAATATCGGGCGCAAAACCGGAAACAGACACCGACTTTCGTCTGAAAATGACCGAATATGCCTACTCTGGATAATTAACGGTCTCTTATCATTAGTCCCTAGCCGCCGGTTGAGGCTCTAGCAGCCACGTCACATTAGCGAAAGTGTTACATTTCAAGCGTACCTATTTATTTCACTTAAATTCATAATCATCAAGCAATCCACGATTACTTTTCGCACCAGATAGATTTACACCGAATAATCTACAAGTTGCTACGGTCAAAATTATCACAATATTGAAAAATATTTTCCAACATGAATTTTAAACTTTATGAAGCATAAGATCTTTCTCATTAATACAAGTAAATTCTATACCATTTCAATCCATATTAACCATTACAAATCAAAACTCCGAAAACTTATATCAATTACATAAATGGAAGGCTGAAAATAATATCCTAAAGAAAAGTATATACTCAACCAAATTATTTCTAGGATGAATCCATCAGTAACATTCAAATCGAATTTGTTGATTAACAGTGATTAACCTACTAATGCCTAAATATTACTACATATGTACACCAGGTTTATTTCTGTAAATAATACATCCCAATGCAGCTTCAAATATATGTTTATTTCCGGATGTTGAGCTATATGCGATGGCACTGATGATCGAGAAATTATTATCTAACACTCATTACATGAAGACGCACATGCCATTCCCCATGGTCTATGTTAATTTTCTATTTAGCAGTTGTTATACTGGATTTTCTGCAGAACTCGTGACACGTGGATCACAGGGGAGAAAAGGCCCATAACTACTGCTATGGTTACCATTCATAACCACATGCCGATAACAAGTTGTTGAATTCGGTCATATTCACTATTCATCCCGCAAAAGTAGGCCACGACCCGTGTTCGGCGCAGCTGTCCTTGGCTGGATTTCGATTTTTTTGTCGGTCATTTTTGTCGTCTGATTGGTGTATCTGCGTACAATTCGGTACAGCTAGGCAAACAACTGAAGCTTTCCTCATCTCGCCGACTCGTTTTTTTTTTAATGATAGGCGAACAGAATTGCCAAAATACCAACTGTGTTCTAACAAAATGTACCGAGTAAAAGTATTGTGTTCTAATAAAATGTAGGCACTATAGACAGTGTAGGATTCAAAAGAGATTTTATACGAAGGCGTAAAATATAAGCTAATAAGATCATTAAGTGGAATGCTTCGTCATAGGAATGTTAAGATTTTGGGTCAGTGATGATGAAAGAGAATATATTTCAACCCATTTCATGTGGTTAACATAATTTTCCTTGGCAGAGGCCAGAAAATTACAAATTCGCGTCACAATAATGCACAATGGCCAAATAAATCAATCACCCCTATTGTTAACATCAACAATTGCCATCAGTTTGTCATCATGATATATTAAAAAAGCTCCTTATAATTTTATAATGAATAAATTAAAGCTCTACAACTTGAAGAATAAGAAAAGCATTGCACTAGCAGCTTAGGGAAGTTTAACGAAAAACACCAATTGAAAATACCTGCACCGGTAAAAAATTTTCAAGATCTTTGAAAAATTTTGATTTAAAATCACAGAATATTTTTTATATTTAAAAGAGACGAATTATTTACCGAATTTTACGCCATCGTAATAATTTATTTCATTTGTCTATCCAAAATAGCTGTTAAATAAAAATACGTGTCCTTTAGCTGAAAATATTGAATCAATAGGTACACTCGACTTTTCCACGAAATTAGAGCTATTTTCATTCAAGTTCTGTTAAAAATTTGGATGAATTGTCACTGAAGGGAGTAATCATTGCCTTGAACGCAAAAAACAAGTATTTTAATTACCATGATCGTATGAAACAACTTCAATGCGCAAAGGACCACCGTAAGTGCGCATAGTACTTAGCTGCTTAACTTAGTGGTTTCTCGGCATCATTGCGTTATCTTTAAGTTTGTTCACTCTTCTAACTTTTGCTTTCAGTGTAAAAATCCCACAATCTGAACAAGACGATTACATTGGTTAAATATTCATTAATTTTGTTCATTTCCTCTTTATTTGTTAGTATCATTTGATTTTCTTTCTCCATCATGGGAATTTTAATAAAATTTACTTTCCGTAGATTTTTCAACGGTTTGATTTCACTCGCTGTACGATTTATGTTTGTCTAGTATATGTTTGCTTCTGTATTTTATTTACTCATTAATGATCAATGGCTATACGTTAATTCCTATCCATGTATACTAAAATAATTTTGTGCGTTATTATCTAACTACTTAAGCCGGTAAAAATTACTAAGAGAGCTCGTCTACTTCCGGTTCATCTGATATCAAACGTTATGGAACTAAATTATCAAGAATGAGCTCCAAATTTGTGAAATAGAAAAACATGAACTCATATTTTCATGGTAAAAAGAGGATTTAGACGCGGATTACCACCACAAAATAGCATTAAAAATAGAAATTAATTCCATTTTCATCTCCAACGACCTAAATTTAAAGTTTCTGAATTTGTAATGCAGATTAGGTCTCCTCCCGAGGCGAGACGATTGTTGAGGGTCCCGATCAGCAGTCTCCCACGAACTCCAATTCGTACGTTGGCAGAAAGCTGGGGCTTCGGAACTCCAAAAACTACCGAGGCAATCCTTCCCACATTCCGACCTAACTGAATCGAATTAGAGTTCCCCAGTGGCGGCCTGTATCGTGATGGGAAGGGAGAATATTCTCCCGCATCGCGCTTCAAGGAGAAAATAATAAGAAAGAAATTAAAATCGAAATTGAATCCATAACAGTGCGAATTGTTATTTTTCCATAAAAATAATGTGGAATACAGAGGAATATGCTCATTTCGTGGTCAACTTAATGCAGAAAAAAGGAAAAAATAAGAATGGTGAGGCCCATAGAAAACATTTAGATAAGTTGAAGATGAACAGGATTCATTAGTCTCTAAGAGGGGTAAAACCTAAAAATGCTCTAGTAGTAAAATTTGAGGGAAAATGTTCTTCCCATTCATATCGTGGTCTTATAAATATGGCCATTGGTGGCGATATAGCGCTTTTCGCACCCATCGTAATTATCCCAATGCGATGAATAGTTTGATTGCGTAAAATTTATGATTGATTACAAGATTATTGGAATGTCCACTCCGAAGAGTTTTTGGCTGAAAAATAGAACAAAGTCCGCCGAGCAGGGACGGGGATATCTTCGGAACGGCATCTCTAACGACTAATGGAATGCACCCCTTATGCATTACAAGCATCGCAAACAGCCGGAAAATGTTGGGGTTTAGGCTCCAGAACCAATTATGCATTATTTTCCCTTTAGTTACAGAGCCCAAATGTTTAATTTCGTAGCGAGGAACAAAATAGAGCTAAAATAAAATCTTGTTTCCCGTGAAGTACGTTTTAATTATGGTGTCAAAGAGACAGGGCAGAATTTTATCCATCTGCTCCAAAAAATCATTAAACTATATTTACATGATGCTAAAGGGGAACAACCCATACATGAATACTTTTGTTCTAGGGCTCTTTAAAAATGTATTAGAAGTAGTTACCTAACTTTAAGATATGCACTTTTTCTAACTTTCCAGCATTAAAATGCTGATGCCTAAAAAATGCACGTTTTAGTTGTAAAAGAAGAATAATTATGCTTTTATCGATCTGTCAACGTGGGAACTCTCAAATTGATTGTTAAATTAATGTGACATAAGAGCGAATTTTGACTGTGGAATTAAATGCTATTTGACATCAAAGGAGACTAAATTATCATCCGTCATTTTAATAATATAGATATTAATAATAATTAGTATTCGTAAAAAATATAGAAGACATATAAACGTATACATTAAAAAAGATCATCGGATTTTGCAGCAGAATCCGAATGGCATACTAGGTAGTTCTGTAACGATTCCCCACACTGTTTGAGGTTTAGCCTCTTTTTTTACCTTGTAGGACACATGATAAGGCGATAAGGGATTAGGAAGGACAGCTGGGGAGGGATTGATTGATGTCCAGGTCAGAGCATGATGGGAAAAGAGGCGTGGGGTCAAACCGAAGCGATTAAAGCGGCAGAAGACGACTTAGCGCTAAGAAAAAAGAAAGGGGTCCGATTAATGGAATCATGATTTCGATCAGACAGAGCTGCTTCGATTGCAACTTGGACAATTTGACCTGAGGTTTACGAAAAACCCTCCTGCGTGTGCTACCTTAGGAAATGAATATAACCAGACTGCTGATTTGGTTCCCCCCCAGCCATACATCACTCTGCTCACATAGTGAATACGAACTAAAATTCTGCCGTCAACAGGGTAGTTCACTCATGAAACACATTTTCAAATAAATTAAAGACCATTTACGAGCAAAATTTATTAAATAATTGTCAATTCAACAACAACGGATCTCTAAATCAGGTAGACTACGATTACGGGTTTCATAGTCTCAATCTCCCACATTTCCTCGAGGGATAAAAGTGTTGGTTCAGGTCACGGGCCAACTTCCAGTTAAAACACTTGAAAGTGAATGAAACCAGTCTCAAAAACTCCATGCACTTATAATGCATAATATTTAGGCATTTTTACTATATCCTCAGCATAAAGCATGGCTCATTTGTATCAGTATAAGAAACTTCGTTAAAAAGTAAACGTAAAAGAATGTGATGTAATTCTTGTTCCCGGCGATATGTTTTCGCTAAGTATTTTCGGGATCTCCATCATTAATCATATAAAATAGCATGATGTAGGGTGATGTGCATTGATTAACACTGGTGAAAATCCCGGCTTTGCGAAAAAACTCCACTTTCCCTCCAAACTTCCAAACTCTCCGTTCCCCTTGAAGCGATTTCATGTGTTAGATGGCAGAGAAATAATTTCCTTTAGACGTATAGTATCACATGACCGAGTGATGCAAAAAAAATAGATGGATCTCTTTTGAAACATGACGTGGATTGCGCTTTTCATCTTAAATGGGACACTGGCTTTGAAGGGAAAGAAATGAAAGGGCACTGACAGAGAGAACGAAATGACAGACATGACAGTGCATAAAATGCTTTAAAATGTCTCTTTCACACTTAATATTCTTTCCCACCACAGAGGATACCTAGAAGAAGTAAATTGGATTCCGAGAATTCTGAAGCTAGGAGCTTTGAGGATCCGAATACGGTCATGTAGCGCAGGAGGAATCGGAAAGTACTGGCCCAGCGTTTTTCCGCTTTTAATTTATTAGAAATATTTTTAACCTTAGTACAAAAAATTAGATCCACGGTCACATATGTAGGATGAAAAATTATAGTTTTAGTACTTATTATGGATAACTACCAGGCATCGTAATGGCACGATTTTATTTTTTTTAAGTGGTCAATATTGTATTCAAGAAAAATTAAATGCATTAAAATTGTTTTTTTATCAAATTTCCTCGTAGATTTGCCAGTAAAGTTCAAAAATCACTATGTGTTATAGAAATACGAGGATTATAAATGTTTGATTACAGTGCATACACATAATTGGATCTATACGCATAGCAGCATATATAAACAGCTAAAGCACTGCAAATATCCCAATGGCCAAAAAAGAAATATAAATGTCCGGCAAGAACCAATATAATACGATAATGTAGAACGTAAGATAATTATATGTATGCGATTGACCAACACAAGAGCCAGTGAAGAAATGATGTAAATAATGACGGGGAATTAAAGTGATATTCGACTCCTTAAATGCTCCACGTGGTAATGCGCTCTAGGAAAACATTTGAACACTTAGAAAGCCCCCATGAAACTTAGTGGGAAAAAAAATAAAAAAGGTCAATCGAGGGCAAGAAAAGACATTACGCTGAAGTGCATTGGGATTTGGGCAAAGAGAGTGCGGCCGAAGAGACGAGTGAGGGGTAGGTATTGAGAGAGATGGATACTGCTAGGAACACACTGCGGAGAGAGGTTAGCACGTAAGAAACGAGGAGGAGGGCCAAGCCTGTTCCTTAATGACAGACATTAAGGGGGGATCCGCTCCGCACCTCTACATCTGTTCTACTTCAAAACTACGTCGGCCCATAAGGGCACCGAGGAACTTTACCAGGGATCTACAAACATTCCAAGGGCTCCGGAAGTCTACCACATAAAATTACATTTGGAGAGAGACTTCCGTTTGTAAAGGCTTTAGTTTGTAACAAATTCCATATTCTTGTTCTTCTTTCTTAAAGAATTATGCTGGTTTCGTATAGAAATATACGTAAAATGTACGTACATTTATATACGAAACCAGTATAATTCTTTAAAAAAGAATAACTAGAATATTAAATTTGTTACAAATTAAAGCCTTTACATACGGAAGTCTCTCTTCAAATGTTATTTTATGTGGTAGACTTCCGGAGCCCTTGGAATGTTTGTATATCCCTGATTGATAATTGATTGATCCCTGATCGATAACAAAAAAATTAGGCAAATAAAAGGATAGCCATTAAACCATGCAGAGACACAACTAGCAGGAATTAGGGGAAGCAGTGGATAGTAATAGTAATTACCTATGTGCTGGATATATTGACTTCGTATTACCGGTACATAACCGAGAATTAGCAATAATCTAAAGAAAAATAGAACTCAAAGTTGGGGGAAATACCACGCGTGTATTGTATGTGTATCATTATATGTATTATTGACAAACGGAAAGATTCAAAGTTCATGGTGCAGAAAGAATAGATTCTTATATGTATAACAAAGTAATATTAATTGGCAGATGATCTTATTTATTCTACTCACAAGTGATTGTGAATAATTTAGGGAAAAACCGAGTGAAAATTAATTAATGGCTTATAAATCATAAGTCTCCTCATATCTTGCAAAAGTTGCAGAGGTGAAGAAACACTTGCTTTCAACGCAAATATGCACCAAAACTTTTTTAAGGTACCAAAAAAAATTTCTGGCTGCTCAGATGATGCCTTCTATTTCCAATTGGCATAGCTGAGGGACGAGCAAACAAATATCATCCTGCGGCATACCGATAAGGCTAAACTTGTAAACTGTTTCCACGAAGTACCCAGGCGAAACGGAAGTGTTGAGGAAGTGTTGGGGAAGCGTCGGACGGAGTGTTCGGGAAGTGGCGGGCAAGTGTTGGGGTAGCGTTGAGGAGGTGTCGCGGAAGTGTTCGGGAAGCAGATTATGGCCCACTTGGAACGCTTCCGCGGAAGTGTTTCGGAAGCGTTCGGGGAGTGTCGACAACGGTCGCGGTCGAGTGTCGGGGAAACGTCCAGCGAGCGTCGAGGAAGTGTTTCCCACGCTTCGGAAGCGTTCCGGGAGTGTCGGGGAAACGTCCGGGAAGTGTTTCAACCACGAAGTGGCGAGGAAGTGTTCGGCAAGCGAAGGGTCGACAGTCAGGTAGTGTTGAGGAAGTGTTCGGGAAGCTGCCGGGAAGCGTTCACGTACCGTTAAACGCTTCCTGAACACTCCCGCAACACTACCCGGACACTTCCCCGAACGCTTCCTTTTCGACAGGGTAATGTATTGCGTGCTCTTGAGTCATCTGTAACTGTTGAGCAGTGTTTGACTTCGATAAATGGGTTCCCTCAGCTTAGCATGCACGTTTGCTTGGAGTACGTCATTAGGATGTGCATACATTTTGGAAAACTCTTATTTCATTTTTCTCTCCATTTCACTTTTCGACATAGCGCTACCTCCCTTGAAAGTGAGGTGTGTTTTCTATTATGCGGCAATTTTCCTTAAATACATTAAAAATAATTGGAATTAATACATGCAATGTAAAATATTTTCAAACTAAGCCTCGACGGATTTGCCAACAATGCATTTTTAATTTTACGAGGCAACATATTTCAAATTGTAACCGGTCGTAAAAATATTAATCCTATGAAATTTAATGCATTTTTGACTGATTACTGACTCTGAGGAGGAAATTTAAGACCACCTACCTAGATATTGAGTTATAACTTCAACTCACCGTTAAAATCCCTGTAAATCCATTTCAATCCAACTTTTAATCCCTTTAGCGATATTTCATCCCCATAGAACCTTCAGCATGAATTCCAGTATATTCTACCATTATCCGTCTGATAGTCTCCTTCCCTTTGGAGAAGCATTAAAGCTTAAAAATACCTAGCTAATTATAAATGCGAACCGCGGGACTTACTAGAGCTTGATCAAGTATGACATACTGGCCGTTTGAAAATGTAATATTTGCAGAGAATTAAAGAAGATTAAACTGTCATTAGAGGTAAGGAAGTCTTTTAATTGCTTTTGCCTCTGCATTTATTTGAGATGATTAATTTACCAACCATTTTAGCAGACAGATAATTTTGCAGGCACCGTAGTATCACATAAATCAGTTAGCTGCGGTGTTTCGAATATTGGATATATATTTGCATTTCAAGTACCCACCCAAATACTACCTTTAACTCGATTAAATGCAACATGAAATCATTGAATCTCAGCAAGAACTTCAGAAAGCGTTGAGAGTATTTGGGTTCGTAAATGTTCTTACTTTAAATAAAAAAAGATAATTTTTAAATGCATCATAAAAGCTTTTAAGAATGATCTCTTTGAAAAATATGTTAAGGTAAAAAAAAACATTAAGTAATAACACATTTCATATGACGAATATTGCTACAAAACAGTAGTTATTGAAGAATTCCTAAAGAGAGAAAGTAATTTAAATGCATAGTAGTGGTGGAGTCTTCAGTAAGGTCATGAGGCTGATGTCAAGAATTATTTGCTGATAAAAAAAACTGATTTAAACCTTTAAAACTGAAACACCTTATATTTCATATATATCACTCAATATTATAATATACTTATTGCAATATAAATTAAGTGTTATGTTTTACAAGTACTGTAGATGCCCTAAGGAAAATTGAGATTTGGACTTGTTTTTAGATGCAAACCTAAGAAAGCTTCTATTTTATTGACCTACCAGCGCTACCGGAGGAAGGATAACCAGGTGATTCACATAATACACTAGCATAAATTTACAAGATACATGCGGGGGTACTAGGATTCAAAATACGCCAAATGCACAGTTATAGAATAAGAGCTAAAGTATTCGTCAATGATGCTTGCACAAATTGGTGAAGTGAAGAGTATTTTTCGCAGTTATCTCTTGGAAAAAAAGATTCAAAGGCCCGTTAATTTCCTTTACTTTCCGGTGAAAGAAATTAACTCTCCAATGAAGGATGTTCCCAATATTCCACGTCTGATGCGAGATACCTTTGTAATTTTTCTATCTTCCGCAGTCGAGGGTTGGAGTTCAGATAATAGAGGAAGTAATAATGGATATAATGAAATATCCCAATAAAGAGCAAAGGCCTTCGCTAGCGATCCATCGAATATCGGTTAGCAAGAGGCAGAGAACAAAGAAATCGCAAAGAACACTGAGTTCGAGAGAAAGGCTTCAGAGGCAGCAACGGATTAATCCAAATACCGGAAAAGTCTCTAATAGAAGAGAAAAGATTTCAGCTTATCCCGGGAGAAGCCTTGAGGTAAAGATGGAGCAGGAAGAGAGATTTGGGGTTTGATGAAGGCCTGAAAGTATTTAGATATGAAACGAAGCGGTGGAGTGGAATAAAATTAGGGTTTGAGAATTCTCAGACCTTCCATAATTAATAACAAAAAATCTAGGAGAGAATGCCGATCTATTAAAATTGAAGGTAAACTTCGGTTTCGAGTAGAATTATCATTAGTAAAACACATTCTTTTTAAAGATTAAAACGTCTGACTTCAGACCATCACTCAGCTCCAGACTGTAATAGTGACTGAGCCTCACAGAGGTATCAAAAAACGAGTAGAAATTAGAATGTGAATTCATGAAGAAAAATATAAATATAGACGTGGATTTTAACTCGGATCTTCAAATTGATAATCAGTGTCGGATTAAGGTCGTTGTATTTGGGGAAACGGATCATTACTATCCGCGGATCCCCGGTGACATGCAATACCTTTCGGCGATAATGCATCCGTGGTTTGATTAGCGTAGTCAAGCGGCTTTAAGATATTCAGTTATAGTTTTTAAACATTTTTTGTTAAGATGGCGAAAGAAACTTTTATTGGAGAGTCAATTAAAAGATGAATATCTTTTCAATTTTTTTCGAAAGTTACTGGAAACGAGGAGGCCGCTGCTTCCAAATAGGGATATAAGAGGTCTAATCCGGGTCGCATGAAGAAATGTGTCTCTTTGTACGTTGTCTTTACTCCTATACGAGTAATTGCTAAATAGTTACTAGAAGAGAAATGAAAAGTCTTAGAAAAAAGAAAATGGACAGCCGTCCAAAAGGGAATCTAAATATACTGAAGTCAATGCATGCACCAAAATAAATAACGAAAACAGTGATGGTTACTAAATTATTAATGAATTATGAATATAATATCTATCCATATAAAGTAAGACATTGTATCCAAGTCAATAGATGCATTAGTAAAATGGAGACTTTCCATTCTGAATTCGTACGTAATTGATACATTTTTTTGTAATGAGCGTGTGTATTAAAATGCAACATGCGTGGGAAAAAATTTCAAGGCCGAATGACTATAATCATTAACAAATGAGCTCATAGTTGAAGGAGAAAAATATTTTAAAAGTTACATTGTAACAAAATTACCGTGACATTGAATAGTATCTGTTAATAACGAAAGACTCTGGAGACACGGTATTCAAAATTAAAAAGAGGAAAGATTTATACAATTAAAAAAGAGAAATAATCACTTAATAAATCAATGATGAAATAATCACTCATTCAGACACACTAATAATGCTGTTATGAATTAATACAGAATTGTCAATGTTAGGCAATTATTGCATGCACAGTTCTTACTAATTATTTGAATATGAAAAAAATGTCCCTGGGCAAAATGGGCTTAATATCCTAACCTGAAATGTATTTTTGCTGATGGGATGAATTTAATTTCTATGCATGTCTTTCATTCCATCAAGAATCCAATCGATATTTGGGGAAGAGGGATTATGAAATTTTCACTGAGTACGAGGAAAATAATATCGATTGAAAACGCAAGGCAGAAAAGAGGAGTGGCTACGAGTGAACAAAGAAAGGCAAATGGTTCAAGAGAGTGTGGGAACAGGAATTTGGCAAGCAACAGGGATTTGGGGAATTCAAAGAGCGACGAGAAATTGTGAATGGGTAAATTGGAAATCTTCGAGGGCCCATGTGTTCCTCCACCATTTTAGGGCAATTAAATCCGAAGAAAGACAAAGGAAGGGGTAAATATCAAAGATTAAGAAAAATGAGGATGAGGTATGACTGAAGAATGATATTTTTTCCACTTAACGGTTTACGAAATGTCTATGTAAACCGTGGTCAACATTTGAAAATGCAATGCTTAATAAATATTTAAATATTTTCGACTTTTTAATCACCTTGATTCTCAACACCTCCGCTTTACGAATACTAAATAAAATGCTGCATTGATTTTATTACGATTGCAAGCCTTGGTTTTCAAATCTCTAGCATACAAAATTTACCGAAAGAATTGGAAAAAGCGTTTTCTCACTTGATTGAGGTCCGTAAATTCCAAGCCAATCCTCGATTCTTATGTGGCACCTCATCTTTAATCCCCTTGAAGTTCTATAATTCTACGAATGGCATATTCTATTCTTGGGATAGAATCAACCCCGTGCTTTAATCCAGGTTCATAGAAATGAGATGGATAACACCTTCACGACTAGGTACTTTACAATATTTTCTACCGTGCCGAGCTCAAAAACTTCGGTAAACGAGCGCTCAAGATATAATGAAATCACTAAGGCAACATTCAAGCAAAAAACTGGCTCCGTACAATATTACAAAGATATTACCAGGATTTATGAGTTTGCACATGCAAAGCAGATGGAGTTACGGTGTATGATAACAAGGTAAAGAATGCTATTAATGCGTTTTTCGAGTTTTATGAATATAATATGACATACTAGCGGAAATATCGCGAAAGTCCGATTAGAATTATAAATCGCTAATGCATTAACGTGAGGATATACTTAGAGTGAGGGATGGAAGTGTGACAGAGTGAGTAATAGCCAGAGGGAGATGACGAACAGTCCACGTGGACAACAGAGGAGACAGGAGGCGGGCAGAGCCCTCCCCCCTACAAGGTATACGTTTGGCAAATTGTTCCAAATCACGCTTCCATTGTAAAAACGAGCAGGAAGAAGACAAGTTTGCCGAGTGCCATTTTAATTGGAAATCCCTTTCGCCAGGGGAGTCAGCAATTTATTACACGGTTGTTCCGGCTACGAAATGAGGTTTCCAACCAGAGTCCACTGCCGCTGAGTTTCACGTTGGCCTCTTGGGTGAGGCAAGGCAAAGGGTTGATGCGTGCCCCGGGAGATGAGTAATTATCACGCCCGCGGTTGGCAACGAAGCGGCAAACTAAGCGCTTGACCACCTAACGAGGCATATTTCACGTCCGCGGCGTATACTACTAAGTGGGAATTACGTAAAGCCAGCCCGAGTCATGGTTGAAAGATTTGTTACCCTTACTGGCGAGCGAGATCTACCCGCAATCAATTTTTTTCAATTGCGCAAGTAATGATGGCATTGAAAAGATAAAAGACTGTCGGTCATATTTATTTCCATATAAAGTTTGAATAAACCCACATTATATTCTTTTCTTTTGCAATTTTTCAATAATTTACTCACATGTAGCCATATTCCGGGTGTAAAGTTTGATATTTATGTTTTTGTTTAACGAATACTAATGGAATGTTACCAAAGTGTTTTTGAGAGGAGAAAGGACATTTTTGAGAGGGAAATCATTAAAAAAGAGACGAAAGGAGGTCTTTGGAAGGAAAATTTGTCTAATGTTACTCTAGTAATTTGGCAAGAATGATTTTAGGCAATGAAATATAAAAAAGCAGGAGTTGTGATGTATGGTGATGTACCGACATGAAACACGCACTAGGAGGGGGTTGCTTTTGAAGTTTGTACACTTAATTCGCGTTGCATTTTATCATCACGTTATTTATTTAACCGAGAGGTATTGAAAAAGCATTACCACTTATTATGGAAAACTCCTTCATATGAGCACGTGGGCAAGAGTGGAAGGATAACCTTTTGTTGGCCAACCGTTATGAGGTATGAGATAATAATGATGCCTACATATTTAAGAATGGCTATGGTTCAAAAGGAGCACAAGTATAAAGGCTAACGGGAAAAACTGCACTCTTCAATGCAACACTGACATCTTCACAAGAAATTGCGCATTACGATATTGTATTCATGAAATCTCCGTCGCATAAAATGACGTTAATTTCAATTTATGCATTACCTTCGACATCCTGATATCAGATACAAATCAGTAGCTCACGTAGTTATTGCTCGAAGTATGAGGAATCAAGTCGAATGAACAGGGATATACTTGAGTGGGCGAATTGATATATTAATGATATGTATATAATGAAGTGCGCTAAAGAAGAATGACAGCATCTGTTGAATTGCATCAGCAAGTCAGTCCACAGCAGAAACTCTCCTGCTTACCCGAATCATGACCCGCACAGGAAACTCTTCCACTGTTCTCATGGTTATTTTAGAGAGCAATAGACAAGGTCATGGAATAAAACTTTCACAGAAATTGATATCATGTGAGCATGTGTATCACGTTGTCGGAAAAAACCAATTTCAACAAAGTTTATGTTAATTAAGAGGAGTGAGGTGATGTGATATCTCGATTTTTGGAAAGTTTACATCAGGAAGATAATCAAAATTCCTATAGTATCCATACCTCTACGGAAAAACTCGTAATTATGAGCAGAGATACATTTTTATTCAATCCAGTGAAAAATGAATAAATATGGCATTCTGTGCCAAATATATCATCATTCTAAAATAAGGGTAAACTCACGACAATTTCCCCTCTGTGTGAACAGTTGTGGGCAACCTATGAACGGCTGAGTCATCAAGGGAATGAATCCAGAAACTCACCTGAAATAAAGAAAGAGATAATTTTAGCACAACAAATAACACATATTTTGGTAAAAGGCAAATACGAGTAGTCTATATTACGGATAAATTATTACAAAATGTGGTGTAATGTTAAGTTGCGAATATGATACGAATTAAAATTTCAAATACCCTTTCAAGCTCAAGCTATATTTAAAGAGAGTTTCCAAGAAATATCTATTGATGTTAATGAATACAGAGCTAGCACATCAGACTGGAACTGAGATGTTATATTGAGCAGAGGGAATTTAAATGCAGAAACTGAACCAAAGGAAAAAAATGAACTCACTCTAAAAAATGTTTATCAATTGCATTTCATCACGTGATCAACTTAAAACACCAATATTTGGAACAAATAAATACGCTATTCCAAAATTCATGGAAATGAAATATTGAAGATGCAAAGCCATGTATTAGCAACTTTTTTTTAACAGAATATCTATAAATTGTGAAAGAAGTTCGAGGGCTGATATTGAATAACTCCAGCATGGTACAATGAAAATCACTTTGTTATAACGTTTATATGACGCAATTTTAAACAAAAAAACATTCGTTAGTATATTTAAATGATTCATATTTCGGCGATAAGAAGTCAAGGACATATAATGAATGGTGCACTTTTGAGGACCATATTCAGGCAGTAAATTACACATAAAGATTGAGTCATTTTTTGTAGTTTATACAATCCCTTATTATCTATTGAAAATACAAATTATTAAGTAATTATAATGAAAAAGATTCTTTGATGTGAATTGCGAATTGAAAGAAAGGTCTTGAAATGTTCTAGCTAAAAAGCCACCTCCTTTAAGTTGAAATTGACTGCTGAAGATTTTCGTATTCATAAAAAATAATTTGTTTTTAGTTTTGTATAACACATTGGAGAATATGTAAAAGATTTGAAAATAAAAGTAATGTGCGTTCGGGGAAAATTTTAGGAGGTTCTTCAATAAAAAAACAGGTGAGTGACAATGCGGGAAAAATAAAAAGAGAGGCAATGCATTAATGTTCGTTTCGGTGTTATAAGAAGATAAAAATTAATTGCACAGCTAACAATCTAATAAAAAAAGAACCTCGAATAGCGTCAATGAAATAGACTTTGTTCCCCTTTTTTCCGGTGCACTGTAAGTTAAAGGGAGAAACCATAAATGTACTCGGGTGCTCCATAAATATTTCGACACAATTGCATCAAAATCAAATGTAAATAGCAAACATAGACTTATATCTCTGAATGCAGAGATAGGGCTCTGATTGCCTAGTTGTTTACACCATCGATTACATAAAATTAATGCCTATTCATTAACTTCCATCGCCAATAATCCTCATATTGCGTGCGTTGCGAGTATTTAAACAAAGTAAATTTGAGTTCACTAACGATGAATATTCTTAGCACGATTAATCACGACTGTAACTGGTAATTTGAGGCCGAAATTAATAATAAAAAGGATAATATTAATACTCCAAGCCAATTAAATTAGGGGCTTACGAAGTAAACCCATATGGGAGCGAGTATTATGGAGGCAGAAAAAATTAGAAGAAAATTCAGGTAACTTTCTCTGCCTCCGGTGAGCAAAAATATGAATGTAGGTAAACTTTTATCGGGATTCCCACCGGATTAAAAACTCCATTTATGCCGACTTTTTGAGCTTCAACTTTAGGCTCACCCTCAGGGCTGCTCAATATCACTTTGAAAAAATTGACCTTTTACTTCGAGAAGACATTGAGTAGCCGTTGCAGAGCTCATAACGTCAGCAGAAATTGAGTTTTTAACCCGGTGGGAATCCCGAGAAAGGTTAACCCACATAATGATCCGGGAAAGTATTATATTTTATTTCAAGAATTTGTATCTTGAAGGAAAATTTTCCAATTCCAAAACAGAAATTGTCCAATGAAAGCAACAATTTTGTAGATAAAAAACCGGTACAGAAAAATGTCAGAATCACATACAGTACGATAGCCATTCTGAAATAGTCTATCCCCTGCGATCAACTCAGGCGAGGGTTAAATTCGGCCGCTTTCACGTAATTTATCTAAGCAGCGTCACGTGGTGCACCGATATTTGAAATAGAACTTCCGGGAAATACGGCAAGCTGCAATAGAGGAATTCCCATGGATTCAGGCGGAGCAGCCAATGCTTTTCTCATTCCACCCATGTAAGCCCGAGGCGCATATGTCGGACCCATTCTTTCCCCTGACTCGATCCCTTCTTTCTTCTCCCGTGCATATTTCGGGATGGGAGACGATTTCTTTCCCATACCTTCCCCCCACCACACGTCCCACACTCGTGAACAGCATTCCTCACACGGTAGCAGGAGGGAGTCCGTCACCCGTAAACGTAGGCAATTCGTTTGACTCTTCCCCACCGCGGGTTGCCTATATACTCATTCCTCGGGCGAGAGACTTGACTATTTTTCTTGAGCGCGTAGGAAAGGGAAACGATATGGTCGACATAAAGGCGAGAAGAATAGGTGGACCGTGAAAAATTCAGCCGAGTACGAAGAAAATCTTTATAAACTCAATAAGAAGTTTAGTGAGGAAAGTTGTGGCCCACATTCCGGAAAATAATGTAATATCTCAACATTCTGGAGTAAACTCAATAGAGACGACTGCCTATCCAATTCCGTTGTGCACATAAAAATAGTTGGAAAACATTCAAACTTTTCTCGAAAAATGATTTATACAGAATGTTGATAAAATAAAGCAACAGACAGCTAATCAGAATATTGTTGTATGGCTTCATAGGATTGGTAAGATGAAATTGATGCTGCCCATAAAAACCCTCAAAAATCGAGATAAGAAAAATCTTTCATACTTCAGGACCTATGATTGTAACATCAAAAGACCTTATACATGGAGTAAGGAAGATATAATTTAATTATGAAATGAACACTTTAAAGTAAATAAAAGGCTAATAAAATTTATCAACATATATGCGTACGAATTTTATCACGAAGATGCTTATGCAGTTTGAAAAAATTACTTACAAGAAAGAATATTATAATGAAAAAGTCGTCTAGGGTGAAAAATGTCAGAAATATAGTGTGTTAGAGAAAAGTATGAACAAAAATTAATAACAACGAATGACGGATGGAAAATAAGTTGAAAAGCGTCATACCTCCATGATATTAAAAATGACATAAAGAAAAATCTGAGGAAAGCAAAGAAAAGGAAAACATGAATTTGATATATTGGTGCATTAAATTGTAGTGTAATGTTACTTCAAATAAATAAAAAAATAAATGAGCATAAAATTGAAAAGGATGGAAATACCTAGCCAGTCTATGTGAGAACAGATCCATCTTTTAAATTCATAAATTTCCAAGAAATACTCTTTACTGGACCAAGATTTTTACCCTGAACCGCGGCCTTGATTTCTCGATGCCCATTTATCGTATATTTAAGTACAAGATGCATCAAAATACATTTGCTTTTTTTCTTGTTTGCACAAATAGAAATTTACGCCATGCATAAGGGGAAAAAAGAGAGAAAGACCAACCTCCTCACTGCGAGGAGGAGGGTCCTCAAAGGAGAGGGAGGGAATAACCTCTTTCCTCACCTTAAAAAAATAAAACCCCCTCCTCCCTCGAGACACTCCCCACCACTTCCCCACAAAATCCCACTCACATCCAATTTGAATGTGTTTTCTCCCGCCGGGGAACATGATAAAATGGACTTTTTTTTGCCTCTAGCTCTGCCAGCCGCGCGTGCACATTGGATGGAGGGAAGACTTTGGATAGTGGGTATAAAGGACTACCGTCACAAAAGGAGAATGGAGTCAGAGGAAGAATGAGTTAGGGAACCAAGGGTCAAAGAATGACGGAGGGACAGCGGTGTATAGGGTAGACGTAAGGAATGCAAGGAAGACGTGGTGAGTTGCAGACGGAAGAATGAAAAGATCCTAAGAAATCACGCACACATATCCTCCAGCGATTTAAAGTGTGACTTTCTTTGTCAAAGAATAGTAGAAGTGTGCATTTAAACTGTTTTACCTACCTGTCAACCTAAACTATCTGCTAATTAAGTTCAAAGTACAATATTTTAGATAAAAACGAAAATATTTGAAAATTATTTTTCACTCAAGACACCTGCACCCTAAAAATAAAAAGGATCCATCTAAAGGAATAAATCTACCTCAATCCATCAATAAAATGTAAATTGAGCTTGAAATATAGAAGTTGATAATTTAAGATAAAACTACCTGGCTGAAAATCGCAACGTTTACATAAATGTAAGGATATTTTGGAAAATCTGCGATGTCGTTAGAAATGATCAAAGTAGTGATACTAAGGAAGATCTTTTTATTTTTGCTAAAATAATGATATGAATGATAAAAAGTAATTATAAATTAATTACAATGCCATCTCCACTAATTCGAAACTTTATTTCTCGATTCGGCAAAAAGAAGAAAAAAGAATATATGCCGAAATCACTCACCAAAACATCGGGATAAAGTTTTACTTTGTTTTATCTGAAAAACTCACCGAGGAATAATGTTTTTCCTTAGTGTCTTCAAACAAAGTTACTAACTAAATGGCGGCAGATAAATTGGCATTTAGGGTCAAATACCCGACCAAGATCATGAAAACGTAGAGAGCATATAAGGACTTTTGGCCACTGCAAAGAGCAAAAATGACGGATATGGGGATCGGGTTAGTGTGTATTTAGAGTTTTGACTTTTTACTCCGTGGCATCTGGCTTCAAATCTCGGTAGTGGTGGAGATTATCAAGGGACCGTCCTACTGGGGCCTTTTAGAAAGACAATTATAAGTATAATACTCCTTCCGTTGGATGGGATGTTTGGTCATAGTCCTCATGTCGCCTTTTGTCAAGAGTGAGCTAATACCACGCGGAGTTGCTCTCTACCATTTCCTCCCCACCCCTTACTACGGCAGAAATGACCAAAAGTGTCGGATTTGTCCTTCAAATGCGTATCTGACGGCAATCAGGCACGTAGTAACGAAGCGTGATACAGAAATTTTATCACCCAAAACTTTGACTGCTATCCTATAAATGCTATTTGAGGTCGATAGAACACAGCCTGAGATAACTTATTGCAATTTGTAGACAAACATGTTCTAAAATGAATCCACACATTAACAGCTTTGCGTAAATTCCTCCGTAATGTATTTCACAGCAATGAAATTTGGTCATCATCCTTATCACGAATATTACAAAATAGGATCCTCTAGTCAGCCTCTAAATGTGTTATCAACCACCGTGCATTTAAATGGGTTTACAAAAGTCACCGCTTGCGTCACTGCCGGACAAATCGATCTTGGTTTCATTGGGAAATAAGTTATAATTAGCGGTTTTAATATGCATTCATATACATGATGATGTGATATATCGAATTCATGAAGCCGAATACTATTCCTCGCCATTACAAACATTATACTGCAAAATGTTGGAAAAAGTGGATCGCATTGCATTCATTACCGCGACGCGGACATTTTTGAAAACCAAGGAAAATACGACCGAAGTGTTAATCGAAATCATCCTTCTATGGGACAGTTTTGGGCATGGGATGGGATGGACTGTATGCAGTCCTTTTGGACCGTATCTAGCGGAAATCGTGGAATTGCAGTCCCGCATCCCGAAATAAATTTCTGGCCCGGCGTCAATCTATAATATATGGAAAGAATTAAACATAAGGTTTTATAAAATATACGACAAAAAAGTTCAGAAAAAGAAACAAAAATTGAAGAAATTGTCGCGAAAACGATGGAAGGCGAAAAAAGGAAAGAGAGCTGGAAGAGGACGTAAAAAGGGAAAAGTTGAAGGGTGGAAAGGACTGAAGGACCCTCAAAGCGGTTTTATTCACTGGGTTTCATTTGTTATTCATCCCCTTCTGCTACCTTTGCCGGGAGGCAAAAGTGAGGAAAGGAGATTTATTTTCTACGTCCCTACTACTACCATTCACAAGGGTCCTTGCGCCATTCCAAGAGGGGGGGAGGAGAGAAGGGGAACGGATTCCGTTCAGGAAATAAAATTTGATTAATTGAAAAATTGAATCTCAAAACGTTTTCTTTTCCGAGGTCACGGGGTGGAGCGAATTGCCCATTGCTTCCTAGGAAGGGCCATTGGTTAAGGGCTTTGCGGTTTCATATATTTCCTGAGGAATGCTCCCCTATCTAGGAATTCCACCGCATTCAATCAGAAAAATTACTCCTACACGCTATCATTATCTTATTGAATATGATTCTTCATAAATCTTGCAAACATTGATCTCGGATAGAAGAAAAATAAACGCAAGTAAGAAAAAAGTATCTTATGTAATTAAAAAATTATGTAATTAAAATATTTCCCTGTTATCTTGCTACAAGAATTTTCTCGTGCCATAAAATATCTCGGTGATGCTATTTGACTCTATATGTATTAAAAAACTCCCAATTAAATTTAAAGTGGGCTATGAGAAAAATACGTGATTTTACTAAAGTTTAAAGCGCCCTTCTGCTTAAATTTCACCGAACACATTTTTAAGATGAAGGTCGCACGAGGTGGAAAATAAGAATAAATACATCTTGGTAATACATTGATGATAAAAAGTATATTACATAGATATTACAGGGAGAAAGTTAGAGTAAATCTGTGACTTTAAGTACGTATGAAAATATGAATAAAATTATTGATTTAGGACACATAGTATAACGCGGTACCAATGAAAAAGTTGATAGCGAAAATGTTGCTATGCTTTTGAGGTATTTTTTCATACAAACATAACTCTGAATCCTTTTCTCAGGAAATGAGTATCTACACACAATTTTCCAACATTCGCAACTTCTTTAGTCCCAAATCCATGCCTTTTTACTCTTCCGAAGAAGTCGTAGCCCTTCTTCCATACCCGCCCGCCACCTGTATTACGTAACAACCTCACCAAAAGGGTAGAGGAGGCGACCTACCTCATTTCTTCTTTCAACCTCCATGCCCCTAGGATGCACTTATTTCCCGGCACTTGATACCTTCCGTCGCGACGTCGGCACCTTGGGCAGGTCTTACGTAAATAAAATCGCGGGGGAATCTACTACAACACCCACAGAGGGAAGAGATCCGAGATGACCCGCGCCACCCCATGCAGGAGCCGTTTGCCACTCTCGACTTCCCCAAAGAAATCTCTCCACAGCGTCTGTGATGTCGCCGGGTGAAGACTCCCCCTTACGTTTTCGCTCCAATCCCACTGCCTCATTTCCGGATTTACCGCTCCCCACGGCGGCCCTTTATCCCCCCGTGACCCGCGGGCTTTCAAGAACCGCTCCTTCTGCATGAATGTCCCATCTACCTCGTCACACGACCCACGAGACCTTGGCCTCGGTGGTGCAGACTTTACGCCGTCAACCTTGAAACATCGACCGGTGGAAGTCAGAAAAGCAAGTATGCAAGAGGGAGGACATCTTTCAACGGAAATGCATACAAATAGTATAGCTACCCTTATCGTGCACACATGTTATTTTTTCCTATCAGGATGTTTCCCGTTGCGTCGCTACTCTACTTGGATACAATTTTTCCACCAAGATATATTGCATCGCAAAAATTAGACATGCTACTCGCAATGGCAAGGCATAAAATGTCTGGGAGATGATATTTAATTCTTAATAGATTTACATTAACTAATTTAAATAAAAGAGGGCATAATTTCAATCTATGAGAGCAAAAAGGTTCATTAAGCTCTTTCCACCATAATTACGATACTCACCTTTGAGAATAAAATCGTGAATTTTATCCTACTTTTTTATGCAGTGGCTATAAAAAATTAAACCTATTTTTGGCATGTTGTGTCATCCTAATGCATTATAAAAACTAGGCTACGACATATTGATTGTGGTACTGTTTAGCTTAATTAAGTCAGTAACAAACTTATTACAGTGTGGTTTTAAGTTAAAAATCGTAAAAATACAAAATAATGTAACCCTGTGATAATTTTTTGTGGACCGAATATTTTTTGTGCATTTTCTAAACATCCAGTTTGATTTGATACCGGAAACTCATACCGATGCCGGTAAGCAACACATACACCGGTATACCTTCTATATACAGGTATATGCCTTGTTTACCGAAGTTACTATTTGCGGGATTCCTTCTCTAGAATTGGTCAAGAAGAAAGACAATACTGCTTTGATCTTTTGCACTTCACTAATAGTGATATGATTTCGTTAAGGTTCACTGGTTGACGCTATAAGATACCTTTTGAGGCCATAAATAGATAATAAAATGAGTGAACAACAGCAGTTCACATTTTTAATCATCTATATAACTCAATGGAACCTCTATAGTTTTCTTTGGACGAATATCGCCTGCGATAAAAAAAGTCGACTACACTCAATCGGATACCAATCAATATTTACTCACCCGTAGAGGAAGAAATTAACAATAACGGTAAAGGTCAGGTCCTATTAATAAGAAGAGGAGTAGAGGAAAAGTTCACGTTCGATGAAGCTGAAAATCTGTAAACGGTAGAAGAAATGCGTAAACATAATTGCATGCATTCTTTCGCACAAATTTACTGGAGTAGAAAGTACACCTAAGAGGTTTATCTTTGTCGCGAATGTCACGACTGCAGTTGCATTTTTTGTCTTTCCATCTAGTCACAAAGAATTATGTCGTCAAGATTTAAATTTGTTAAATCACGGTAGTATATCTAAAAGAATATGATAGCATCGGAGAAAATATCATATCATTTATTCCCGACCTAATGCTCCTAGGAGTTAAATATTTTTTTAGCGTTTTCTAAAGAAGGAAGTTTTTTAATACTTTTGCAATAAATTAAAGCAACGGTTCCATTATGAAGTAGTGAAGCTTCTATAAAAAACTTAAATACCCTTATAATTTTAAGATGTCATAAATTATTTCTGATCTATTGTAATACTGTCAAACTTTTAAAAGCCTATCTACCCTCACATGGCAATAGGTTGAGTAACTATTCCACAAAGGACATTTATTAAATGAAATATTATGTTTCTAATGGGTGAAAATTAAGGTTGCCGTAATTTTTACTGCTATATAATGGAAAATCGAGCAGAAATGATGAAATGCGGATTCTAATATTTTGAATTGTAGCTAGGGAAAATTTTAGGGCGGAAGAAGAATTAACATGGTGAATAAAAATGATAGGGTCATGCGTAAGGACATGCTCTGGCCCAAAATTTTATGAAGAACACAATCATTGCGACTTATATAAATATTAATTCGCCTATAAAGTGCTGTTAACAAATGAAATGGTAAAAAGAAAAAATCAATAAAAGCGTAAAATGACTTCAAATATGGTAACGGGAGCCGTAATTCTACTAAAGACACATGGCGAAGTATTATTTTTCGAAAAAAAAATAATTAAAAGGGTTATCTATGAAAATCCTCTTCTGTAATTTCTTCCAGAAGACGTTTATTAAGGGTTAATTTCCTAAGGCCTAGACGGAGACTGATAAAGGACGATTGTCATTCAAATCACTTACTAAATTGGTACCATTGGAACTGCTGGATAAAGCAATTTTCACATTGAAAGTGGAGTTGAGAGCAAATCCTTGCGAGCCTTTGAAGCAACAATGCCATCTATTCGTAGACGGTAAATGCAAATCCTTTGGCACTCCTCGACTAAAAATTGTGTCTTTGTACGTCTGTGCATTCCACACTACGCTCACAGATGACGAAATGGGTCCTTCGCATAAACTCTTGTGATAATAGGAAAGTGATACCTCAAAGTCGTGCAAGCGGAGTGCTTGCTTGCAAGATAGCAACCGACCTTACAAGACAAAATCTCAGCTCAAGTGCTTTCACAAAGTTCTCAAATACTGATTCCGAAACGCAATATAACTTATAGGAGTGACATGATTTCAGCTCCACAAACTCCCCTAGGCATATAAGTGCCCTTGATACATAGGTGGGCACAAGAAGCTGATATATGTGTCAGTGTAATAATTGCTTTTATGGTCGGAAGGGATTAACTTAATCATTCTAAAAGAAAATTACAATTTGGCAGATAACAGCATTTAAATAATATTTAAAGTCAATACGCTACTGTTAGAAACATACTGTTCAATGCTTCCGAGATTTTTCGTAAATTACTATTGTTTGCGAGTTTATTCATCTAATTATCTAGAGTACATCCGGAAAAGTTTATGGTACAAGAATTATGAAGACGTTATGAGCTCATCAATAGGCATTTAGAAACTTAGAAATATTAGTAAATTAATGGAAAATGCCACGACAGCAAATACGCATTAGTTAACACAAAAATGTAAGGCGAGAACAAAAATTTTCATTCACATAAGAATGTGTGTATGAATGTAAGCCTAACGTGAGTTAATTATAAAGAGTACTAAAAGGCGATCAAAACCGTCCCAGGGTTTTTTAATTTTTAGAAGTTACATCAAAAAACATCCCATACCTGTATTGGACATTGAGGAAAGTATACAATACACAAAAATATGCTACCTTTTTTATCTCCAACCGATAACCCAACTTTTAACCTTTCCACTTGAGCCTTCACCTTTTTGCGGACGATTTCCTTTTGGATCTCGTAGTCTTTTTTCCTAAGCTCTGATGTCTTCAACTTTACTTAACCTGCTTTCCAAATAACGCGACTCCTTCAATGTGGAAAAAAATAAATCCACGCAACCTTGTCCTTCTAAAGTGATAAAAGTTTTTATCCTTCGCATAAACTTCTTATCCAAATTCACTAAAGCACAGAAAAATCCAGCGCGTAACCATTCGGCGGCCTCGAAGACAATACGTAGATGCAGACGAGCTCAGAATAGTGAAAGGAAAAAAAAAACTTACGAAAAATCTCAAAGGATGGAAGGTATTCGCGTATGGTGTGAAGTCGAGAGTGCGGAAAGAACCGAAAGGAGCAGGCAGGCGAGCAGTTCGAATGGAGCAAGCAAAGAAAAAGAAAACTGTGTGACATGAAAGAAGCTACCATTACCATTGCCCTGGAAACTGACGGAGTTAGACAATAATATCCGTAAGTTTAGCCCTCCCTAAATATCTCTCTGTTATGTATATTAGGCAATAATTTTACACATTTTTTGTTTCAGCTTTCATAACAAAGTTTTAATCACTAATATTTTCTTCCTATTTTTTGCGTTATTGAATAATGATCCAGGTTTCCCGAGTGTTACTGCAAGCACAGGAAAACATGTCTTAAGTCATCTTATGCTACATTTTCTTACGTAGACTTAGCTCTACAAATACATTATCACTGAATACATCCATGCAAAAGACCCCTGGCCTAATAAAAATGGGGCCGAATGGTGGCCTCACCAGGGCCAGGTAAAATAAATCAAGAGTCAAGACTCTCTTTCTGGTTAACATGAAAACACATGAAATATTTTTTTTCTAATTTATCTCTGGGGATAAATTATTACGAGTATCTAATATTTTTATTGAGTGATTTTCACTAGTGTTGCAGATATATCAGACAAGTATCAACCGAATATAATAGAAATTAGAGGAACTGTAAATTCTATTATCATGAGTGATTCCCTCGCCTAAATGAAGACCTTAAGGAAGACATGATACGTAAATCTTTATAAGAAGACGAGAGAGTTCGGATAGGGTAATATCACTAAAATTGAAATAGAAATTAGAGGTGCTGAAAACTACAAACTCACGTTTTTCTCCACGAACAAAAAGAAATAGATTTTCTTCATAAATAAGTAATAGCTAATATAGATAGGGACAATTGTTTTTCTGTTAAAATATTATATAAACTATAAGAAGCGCAGGAAAATTTTCAAAGGAAACTGAAGTTCCTCTTCCTCTCTATATGTTGGAAAAAATAAGATTAACTCTTCCATGATTGTGCCTAGAATACTTACGCGAATGACTGTTTTGCCCATACAGTCATTCGGGTAGAATGTGGGGTATCTCAGGTACCCCACATGTAATTCATAAATAAAAGTTTGTATTGTAGTCTATCCTGTAATTGAAAACCATGGCTCTATATCATGATTTATAATGATATAATATCTCGTTTTGCATAATTTATAAATACACTGTAGGTTACATTTAGATTTTTACATTGATTTTGTGCGGAATTGCAGAAATCTTTCATATTTTGCTGTTGCAAATGTAAATTGACCAAATTGCTATGAAAGGTGCCATCATGTAGAATATTGGCGTTATTGAAGTAATAAAATGATAAAGATTACTGCATTCTACTTTCATCCCTGACCTCATATAACAAAATAGTTTTTTTTCTTCCCGCCAGCACCTGTTCGGAGTAACTTAGTTACCTCACCAAAAAAAATTGAAGTTTTCAAAAACAATTTAAATGTAAAAAATCATTCGTCGCTTAAATAATGACTAGGTGGTTGAGCTCAAATAAAAAAAATATCAAAGTTACAAAATAAAAAAATAAAAAATAATACAAAATTAGCAAAATTTGGGGTAACTGAGTTACACTGCACAGTCACGGAAGGGTTACAATGAAGGTGTTTAATAATATGAAAATGGGACAGTGCCTTTGTGCAAATTTGGCCAAATGGTACGATTTCCGCAGAGGGTCCACTGCAGTGCGGGGGTGATGATACAGGGAGAGGACTTCAAAGGAACATATGGCTGAGAGGGAGAGGCGGAATGCAAGTTCGACAGTGCGCGGGAAGGGTTTTGAAGTGGCAGTATTGACACATGGGGTAATTTTTTTCCTTTGCTCCACCGGATAGCTGGGGTGCAGGGAATGGGGAAGGGAAAGAAGGAGTTTGACGGATATAAAAGGAACGGAGCGAAGCGGGAAAAGACCGAGATGTGTGGGAGATGAATATGGATGCAGGCGAGAAATCGGGGGAGCGTGGAGGAGTCTTGAAATGGGATGGGCGCGGCGTCGTCAATGGGAAAAAAATAAGACAGGAGAAAGAGAGACTGAGAGCTGAGGAAGGGGAGGAGGAGAAAAAAAAACGGGATTTCAGGTCACGTGGGCCTGATAGCACTGGCCCATTTTCGGGAGGTGTTTAGGGATCCCGGGTTGTATAGAAGCGGGTAATGGAAAGGGCCCAGACAATGAGTATTCCGGAAATGCATTACAAAACCCACTCCGAGGCAAAAAAAGGGTAGAAATGACTCACAAAAGAATTTTGAGTGCAAAGGCCTCAGCAGGCGACTATACGATGAAAGAGAGAGGAAAGAGAAGGAATGATAACGACTCCTCTTCCGCATCGGTGAATAATATAATGTTGATTTTGACAGCAATGAGGCGACGGTGGAAGATGAGGTGGATTCATTATAAGATGTGTATTTTTTCATTAATTATTTGTTAGTTTAGGCATGACTTATTTACTTCGCTATTTTGAAAGGAAGCATTTCTATCCAAACATTAATAGGGGAGGCAATTACAAATGCTTGATGCCCTGGTAGTTGAAAAAACATAAAAGGGAAATTAGACCCGTGACCGCTAAATCATGTTTCAAGAAGTATTTAGCACCTACGCCACGGAGGGAGGCGTCAGAAAAACTAAAGACATTTAAGGAAAAATTTCATTAAACGTGGGTAATCGAATCCGTTTAGTGGTATTTATGTATTATTTGCTAACCTGAGGGACCGGAATAAAGGCAGATACGTTTAATAGTAATCATGCTACTAACTGGTATGCCAAGTGACGAGTGTTACAGATGAAGACTCAGCCCTTCGCATGAGTCGCCCAAAAGTAGCTACTTCCTTCCCATTGTTTTAAGACTATTAAAATTAACACTCGTATTTATTCATATTTTATTACCCATCCCGATTTTACAGTGCAGCTGACATTAGCTGTTAGTCACCTCCTTTAGATACTAACCATTCGAGCTATGTCGATGAATAATGCTAAATAATTGGCTAGAAGTGAAAGAATTGCAATGTAATACGCGTAAGAACTATATCTATTAGTAACTGAGGTCGGCTGATTCAAAGGTTTAAGGGTTCGCCTGTAAGCAAAATATATAACAATGAGCCATTTAAAATGAAATTTGAGAGAAAACTGCAACAGAAGTCACCTAAAAAATAGCATGCTTCCTAGAAAATGCCAAAATTTCTTATAAATTTTTCTCATAAGAGGAAGAATTGCATATTATGAATGAATTATTTTCTATCAAATGCCTTCTGCCTGCCATGGAAAATATATTTTAGACCAAATATCATAATTTCCTCGCAGAATAAAGGCATATGAGACACTTGAGGAGTTACAGTTCAATTATTACCGTTACCTTATCACCTTTGAGAATATCGTGCAAGCATTAATCCTATATCTATTCAGGATAAAATTCATAAAATATTATTTACGCATAATTTCTCCCATATAAAGACTATTCTAGACGGTGGTGGAGTCATTAGTTGATAAGTAATCATCCCATTTGGCTGAGACTGAATAGTTAATGAGCGCTGGCCCGCTTTCGGTTTGAAACAAAGGTTTCGGTCTGTTCTTTAAAAATACACATTTAATGGTGGTACTACAGCCACAAGGTGAACCGTAGGAGGAATGGTTAGCGGAATCTCGGTTGAAATACGACAGCAACCTCTGGGGCCTTGAATCGGGAAAACAAAAAAAAATTGCAGGACATAAGGAAATGACCCAACCCGAGATACAAGGGGCCTCAGATAACTGCGAAGCAAATTCTACCCTCACAAATCAGAGCTGGCCACTACGTCTTCCATAAGATACGAGCAACTATGAAACCTTGTTCCACGAAATGGTGATATATATCCGACAAGTTTATCTCATGAATGAACAAATTGACGAATGAAAATGCATTTGATGCAGATAGACATGCTGAGAATTATATTAGCAGAAGAGAGGTAATGGAAGAGGATAACAGATGCAGAACCATACAAACCTTCAAAGTTAGTACTGAAATATTTTCAGTTAAAGTAGATTAACACACTGCAATTGTATTTTTTTCCCATTAGAATCCAATTTCTTTGCTGTACACATTAAAACGTACAAACATCCATCAAAAGTTTTTCAAAGAAATTGAAGCGTCCTTTGCTCTCTCCAATAACTCTGGTAATTCACGTAAATCATTAAAAAAGGAAAATAAAATTTAGGAAGGAAAAGTTTACTCTGAAGTTCGTATTCCACTATAAGATTAAAGATTATGGCAGCATCTAAACGCCTAAACAGATAACAAAAAATGATACCGTAAAATGGAATGTACATTAGCAGGCAAAAGATTTTAATAGTGGAAGTACATTTGCCAACTGAGATACATGCAGTCAAGTCACAGGAACACACAGTACAAATAATATTGAATTCCGATTGAAGTAAGGAAAACTACGCACTTCAGCCTCAATATTTTTGAACTGGAAACTAAAGCTTTAAAAAAAAACTTCCAAAACTTAAACGTTTATTATACGAAGACCTAAAGGGAAATTATAGTTGGAATGGCGCAGAAAAAAGTTGTCTTAATTTTAGTATCGCTAAAAGCTTAGCAAATTTAGTAGATCACTTTAAAATATTTTCAAAAAAAAAAAAATAACGTCTTGATCAAAATTGCTCGTTAGCCCGGTGAAATTATATTTCCTGAATCCCGAAGAAATTAAAAACGGATTTGAAACGTTAAAAAATTTTAAAATCTTCATTAGATTTCAAATTTTAAAATTTTCATAGGATAGAGCTCAATTATATCATATTATACCTTAAAATAGAATGAGAAATTAACACAAGTGAAGAGTATCAGCATATCTTTTATCAATGTACAGCTTCCATGACGAAATTTTTTCTTTTCTAAATATCAGAATCCAACAATTGAATGTTGATACTAAAATATCAACGCATAATTGAATAGATATAGAAGCAAAGAGAGGTAAAAAAGGATGATACTCGAGTAGTGTAGTGACTTACTTAGGGTAGTGTATTGTAGAAGCTTAATTACGTGGTGTAATGGCTTATCAAGGTATTTCTCCTTTATACGCATTCCTGCAGTTGAGAAAATTAACATGAATTCGGAGATACTTTTGCTGCATCCACAGTTTGATAACTATCATGTTTTTAAAGTTCCGCAATTTTGATGAATATATTGCGAATATCTCGCTTTGCCTTTTTTGTGGAAGATATAAGCGGCGACACATAAGCGAAGACGTCTCAGAAGCGCCAAATTGGTGAATGCCAAAACTATCCCTTGTTTCTCTAACTGGAGTCAAGGAGCATTAAAAGTGGTGTAAAATAGGATTTAAAATAATTTGATTAACAAAAAATCTCTTGATGCTAGGAGCAATATTCAGACGCTGAAGCTAATACAAGAAGTCAAAAATTTCAGAAAACATTGACCATAGGTTTCAAAAGGAGGCATTCTATCCTGAAGCCAAAAGAGCTTACTGAAGCGTGATGCAATGAAGGAAATGTCTGATAAGCACTATAAAATTTTGAGGTGTACATTAATTACAATGAACAACTTCCGTTAGTCTCAAAATAAATGACTGTACTAGGAATGATGCACACATTCACGAACAAATTAGCGACGATAACACTTGCAGATTACATGAATTTTCCAAAGGAAAGAAAAATATTTCACTACTTACTCGCCGAAATTGTGAACCATTTGCAATATATGGCACGTGAAGAAAGAGCTAAGACCCCAGTTCAAGAAAAAAAGATTCCCCTTCACGATTTTTTAAAAACACCTAAATCCAAAATGGCACGGAAAAAGTTGAATGAATGTAGATAGCTGTGAAGGTATCTTGGACGGTCTGCGATAGGCGTGGGAGAATACTAATCTCCGGAACTGGGTTTACAATCCGAAGGGAGCATGGGAAAAGAGGGGCAGGCTGCTTGTGCTGTTAGAGGGTTGAAACGGGGCAGAGAGGCGAAAATAGAAAGAAGTGGCGGGGATGCTGGATGCGTGAGTGGCGTGAAAGGGCGGATTCTGAAGCGCCGCTGTTACCAGCGACGAGCGACGGCCCTTCAGAGGGAGGATTTTCCATCGCCCCCGAACGGCTGTGAATTCCACTGAAGGGAAACGCTCGCGCCAACCCTCCCTCCATCACACGAGAGGAATGGGGAGGGTGACGATGGGAGGGGGAGGGGTGAGGGAGGTGGTGAGTTGGAAGTGAATGGGCTTGTTATTTCCAATGGACGCTTACACTTAGAGGATCCCACGAAGTGCAGTCGGAGAGCTTTGCAATCGTACGCGTGTAGCTATCTCGATTTATTTCACGTGTAGCCACTTAGACAGGAGACAGCGATGATCCTACAATGAAGTGGAACAGGGAGATTACTGCACTTCCCCAGGAATTTCAACTTCCCACTAGATCAACTTAGGGTTTACCTACCCATTATTCTCTATTATACTATATCCAAATCTCTCTAAATATCTCTAAATCGAGAATCCTAATTAATTTCGTCTACTCTTGTGATCAAAAAAAGGATAAAGATGACTGCGTATCCAATTTATCTTATATATCTTTTGAGAATCCTATTTAGTTATGCCAAGAATAGAAGTGCAGAATGGATAAAGATTATTGGGTATCCAATCCATCAAATATTTCGATTGAAAATCCTAATTATTTACGTCCATGGTATAAATCAAGAAACGATAAAGAAAGTGGTGGACAAGTGGGTTGAGCCTTAATTCTCGTTAACAGTTACGTCCCTTCAATACAATTGCTTGAATGTGAAGTAGACAACTAGAGAAGAGTGCCTACTACTTCACAACAACTTAATGCAACTGTACTGCAAGTCGAATTGTCAGTGGCTGAGGAAGGCAACTTTTTCTCGTAAAAGTATCCTGTGGCAAAAGGGTTAATAATTGTTATAGTCGTTCATTTGAATTATGAAAAAAATCCTGAAATTGAACTCGCTATTGATACACGGTATAAGCTGATATTAGTGAAAATTTTCACTTAATATAGGTCTGAATTACGCCATGTTAAAGGTGTAAAACTTGTCGAGTGGCCTCGAGGTAAAATCCAGACGGAGGCTTAAAACAGGGTGAGTATTTACTGGAGAAGGTAGTCTAGGAGAAAGGTAGGCAAAAGAACTATTTTTAAATGAAATCTGGCACTTTGAGTATCCCCCGAGGGAATCTTTGCACAATTTTCATATTAATGAAGCAATTTCGTGTTCTTTCTTTTACCACCCCAGGTGACATCAATATTCCACAATTAGGGTAGGTTTGAGGTAAGATAAACATTGCTAAGCTTAACTCATTTATTTCAAATGCCTTTATTCCGTCGGCCCAATATTTTTCAATCAAATACATCATTTTCAAATAGCAATATATTTCCTAGTCCGGAGGAAGCTATAAAATTAGTGGAAATTAGCAGAACAGACAATTATAAGAATTATTTCTGAGAAAAATCAAGGATCACTCCAATTAGGCTATGATATTCAATTTAGATGAATCTCTACTAAAATGATTTAAGTTTTTTGCATTTAAAAATTCTCAACAAAAGAATAAAAAGAAATAAATATTTTATTATAAGATAATAATTTTTTGAAAAATTCTATTGATGCTACTGTGAGAGCATTGTGGCCTAAAAAGTTGGACGTTAGACTACTTAGCTTGAATGCTATGTGGTGTCTTGGGGAATACTAAAACGAATTATCTCCTATTCTAAATTGATCTAAAGAAGGCATTAGCCCCTCCACCTGAATGTGTGATATTCATGCACGCCCATTGCAAGGAATAGGATTGTATCCCTCACCTAACCAAACCAACCTTCGGGATGAAAAACTGTTCGAAGTTTTCAAAACAATTCAACTTATTTTTTCCTCTGATAACGCTTAAAATAGAGCACGGCGGGATTTGAACCACAAAAAGAACAAATATTAGTACAAGCAAGGGATAACCTCACGGAGCAGAGTAGTTCTACCTTAGAGGAGAAAATAAAGGTATTTTAATGAATTACTGAAGTTGGAAAAGAAATAATTTGTTGCTTCCAATGGATAAAAACAATTAGAAAAACCTGCACAAGGTATTCAAGACTTACGCGTTCACACAATACCTTTATCTCTTTAATACGAACCCACTCAGGAGTCTATCACTTATGGTCCCACACAAAATAGAAGCATGATATTAATAATGTGAGGAAACTTCGTTCAAGAATTTTGACTGACTTCAGTATGAAGTTGAAAATCTCAATTACCTTCGCAGGAAATATTGGAAACTCAGATGGAGGAGTTAGTTTTGGTTAAGTAATGGTTAACTTGGTAATGAATACTAACTAATCATTTAAAACACATAACCGGTATACTACGTACAGAAGATGAGAAGAATTTAATTTAGACATAGCAACATATAAATGTGCTCGCAAAATGGTTTCAAAATTATTGATGCATCCTTCTTTCATTCATAGTTATTTTAGGACTTAATAATAATAATTTAAATTAGATCTACTGATCTCCTGGTAAGAATAAAAAGTGGCAGTAATAGTCATTGATATCATTCCGACGGCTTTATAAGTTTTATATTAAAAAATAGACACTATAAAGAAGGGGAGGCAAGTGTCAGAAAATATACGCTGCATTATATTCAGCTTCTTTGGAGTGTCGACTTCATTGAGTTTGTCACATGCAAGTACCATTTTCTTGGATCTTAGCCAAAGAGTTTGCTACCTCTGACGTTTCCGCAAAGAAAAACTCTTAATGACCAAAGTTTTAAAATTCTTTAGGTTTTACCGAAGATAAATCACTTCAAAAACAGCACCTTTTTCGTAAACAGCAGCTTTATTTTTTCCTAACTTTAAGCAAAAGTTTGTGAAAAGCATGCCACAAAAAATCATACACGGTTAAGTAGTAATGCATGTACACTGGCAGAGCGGTAATAAATAATGTGTATAAAGCATTGATATCAATGCCAATTTTATTCAGGCAACCGTAGTAGGCAAGGGATATATACTGATATTGAGTATAGTGGAGAATTTCTGGTTTGCCTGAGTTGTGAAATTGAAGAAAATATTTATATTTTCACAATTTGCAATTAGAAGTTACAAAATAACATCTACATTAATTTTTAGTTTCGCAGTGATAATATTGGAGAATAATGATGCTAACATGTACTGTACCACTACTTGTCTGTATTATCAAATGAAAGCAGACATCAATTACTACCATATAACCATAAGTCGATGAAAAGCTGAAAGCAATACATATTAAACATAAAATAAAGAATAAATGATAAATTGCCATACATCTATGTTTTCTGCCCAACTTAATTCATGTTTACCAAAATTTTGAACTATTCAAGCTATTTTCTCTTACAATTCTCCTAATTGATAATTAAGTACTTTTTATTGCTGTTCTTCAGAGAGCCTATAATCATTTAAGTATGACGAACAAGTATTTCAGTTAAGAAAAAATTAAAGCATTCAAATGAATGATGATGAATATGGGTTGATATTCTAGCTTTAAAACATTCTGAGGTATTCAGCGGAACAGAATCATGCATGAAGTTTTTTTACCACTGGTAACTGAGTAAGAGTTCACAATTTACTACTCGTACCTCGACCATTCACTCCTGAACCGATGACATTTTGAACTAAACCCAAATTGTTCGATATCTGGGGACCCGGAAACTTTATTGGTGACCGCAGTAAGGACGCCTTTCCCTAACTCCGCAAGCGAATTTCACTCGACACGAGTCAGTAAGCTGCGCATGGCACATTTCAACAAAAAATCGAAAATTCCACCATTAATTTTGCTCCTAATACCTTCTGTTACTCTTCAATCAGTAAACCGAAATTGTATTAGAAATTAACTTTGCAATATGTCAGTCATATAAAGATTCATAATATAGCCAAAAACTAACTTGTTAAGTATGTAATTAATTGTAAGTAGAAAAAAGAACGTAATAGACTGTATCAACTTAGTCTAAATCATAATGTGTCATCAGCGTGAAAAAATCACTCTAAAATAGGGATTTTAAGAGATAATAAGCAGTATACAAATATATAAACAATTCAAAGCATAGTGTAGTCAGATTTATCCTTGGAGCTAATACTGGAGTCGTTGGGCTATTATTTCTATTGGCATTAGCCTGGCGATCAATTGTACATATACATAAAGTATTTTTTCTCCAATTGTGGAATCATGATTACGTAGATAGAGAAAGACTAACATTTGTTTATGCCATTGAATTAATTAAAGATTAAATGAAACAGTAAATGTCCACATTTTTTACACTAACTGCGCAAAAATTTTAGGAAAAAAAATTACCAAGCTATTTGACCTATATACACATCACCACGAGAAAAACATTTCACCGCTTAAAGAGTAATCTAAGTGCGACCTACTTACAAACGATGCGGCGGAGAACCAAGCGGATATCCAAGTTTCGAAGAACACTTAGCGAAGCACCGCAGTCGGTGGCAAATATTTACCGAAAGTTTTCGAGATAGCGTGAGACATTTTGCAAATGCCATAAACTGTCCGAGACGTGAGAACAGGCAGCAGAGTCCAGCACAGAAAGGAAACATTCTTGCATGCAGAGGGGTGTTATGGTAATGTTCTCAACAGTTCATCCTCTTTCAAAAGCATTATCACTCTCTGGATTATCTTAAGCTCATAAAAATAATTCAAAAACCTTACGAGGAAAAAAATAGTCCATTTCCACCTTATGATAACCAGGGGCGAAGCGAACAAGAGTAAAACATAGGAACTATCCAATCTTTCCACAAAAAGGCCGACGACTGAATGGATCTGAAAATCTGTAGAATAGCGAATTATTGATGAAATAAGCTAAAAACAAAACGCAAATAAATCCATCCTACATTATTAAAAATAAAAATATTTATGTAGTTATTGAGACACGTACAATAAGTACATTCAATACGAAGTTACCGCAATAGTTACAAAAAATTTTCAATGTGTACACGTGAAACGCATGCATTCATACATGCGATAACACTGCTAAAATGTTTAGTTGGCTAATTTTCCTGGTGCATAGTTACCTACTTATTTTGAAATAATTTTAATGACGCAGCTAGTAATATGTATCTTACGAACGAGAATTTTTGATCAATTATCTTGTCATGACGTTTATTGTTTTACTAACGGTATCTACTAAAACCATGGATATAAAATATAATGTTTACATAATTCATTTCAGTGTTCAATTTCTATGCTCGCTCCAAAACGTAGCCCCTTCCCCACGTACTACAGCAAAATAAACTGCAAAAAACTTCAGCTATAACGAAGAATGCATTACTATCAAAAACGTAGAGCCAAGTATGATCTAAACAAATGCAGTATGCTTTAAGAAGCCAAAAGACTGATCGATGAACAATACAAATTCATGAAGCTGGTGAAAAAACTAATTTTATAAAAAAAAAACAATGTATCAAGATCACTTCAAGCAGAAAAACAATCCTTTAAATTTCCACTTTCGCGCATGAAATATCGGGCAATACGGTGTGATATCGTACTAAGCATTTACTTGACACATCATGTGGGCTCTGATGTACAGAATAGTATCCAATGCATAACTACTATCCTTCGATGAAGATATTCTCTCATCGTGCTCAAGGAAAGATATACACGAGTATTTTATAACAAATTTTCAACTCATCATATCTTGATTCGTGAGATATTCTCCATCATCGTGATCATCATCATAATTTGTTTTCCCTGAGCATCTTAAACAGCCTTCATTTTACGCAATGTCAGAGTGGGAAATCACAGAATTTATTCGTTCCAATTATGGGAGTATTTTAGCCAACATATCGCTAAACGACGCTTTTTAGAGTATCCACGGCTTTCTGGGAGAATCGCAAATTACTCCTGTCATTAAAAGACTTTTGACTATTTCATTTTACTGAAAAATATTTCTCCACATTTCTTCAAATGAAAAGTAAAAATATTATTTACACAACATATCTTAGAAAATATTGCAACATTAAGCATTAAACTCTTCAGTAATATTTTATTCAACTCGATCAACTGTAAGCTTACCAGAGCGTACGTATTTGAAAACGAAAAATTTGCTGTAGAAAACCCATTATGATAATGATAAGCATAAAATGCGGTTAAGAAGTAATTCTAAAATTAAATAGAGACTCAATGTTATCATGTCTACAAACTAAAATCATTGAGGTAGAAAAATAGCATTAGTGTGAGTAATACTTTAGCTAGGAATAAATAGTCTATATAAGTGATGGGCTACTACAATCCATCGACCAAATACGGTCCACTAGAATGTTCTGTCCGGCCTCTGAAGCATTATTCCTTTTCTGATTTATAAAACAGATTTAGGGCTTCAAGAAACATGTGTATTTGACTAAAAATTAAAAATTGAGTCAGTTTCATTCATCGGCTTTTTTCATGAAAGAAATTTATTGGAATTGGTATTAAAATAACACAAGCGTTCTGTAAAAATATCATTTCTGTTTTTTGAGCTAAGGTATTGCTGCACTAAATTTATTTTCCTAACCTCTAGTCCTTTATTCAATATCTTTCCCTTTGCTGGTCCATACATATGGTAATGTCATTATAGTTAAAAGTCCACACGCGTCAGTCCCATAGTGGAATGCCATGATTTTGTTGGTTATGAAATGCATTTATGACGCGGACTTTATTACAATTTCACGCTTTTTGTAACGACTATGCAGGCATATGTATAAGAAACTATTTATTAATCTATAGATTGATACAGAGGAATTGAAAAAATAATCGCGATAGCTAAGACTGAGATCAAATTATGCTAATTCATCATTTCTGAGATAACCTATGTCTTCAGGAAGTTTTTTGTTTGCGAAAAGGAGATTCTCAGCAAGTCACTAGAGAGGGAAATCACTTTTCTTCAGCTGCAGGCCACATGGCTCCACCGTTTAATCCGAATATCTTCCCGCAAACAAGCTTTTTTTACCTTGTTAACAAGAAGATTGCGCCACGGTAGCAAAAACGCTACACAAGGGTACTTGGGTGTCCTAATTACGAGCACCTCGGCCAAGACGCGAATTTATCCTTCTCGGCTGTCAGAATCTCACTTAAGGCCGTATACAACTTCCTCTCTGGCATACGTGAGTAATTTATTTTCGGGGGTTACCTTGCTTTACCACTATGAGTGAGATCTTTTTGTCAGATCAGTCATTTTTAAGACGTGAATAAATGATGATGGCTATTCAGTGGTTTTCATTGAAGAATATTTGAATGGGTCCTTTAAGAGGAGGCGTCTTTGCTAATTACATTTCACTATAATTCTCTGAATATTAGGTAATAGTCGAACAGACATAGACGATTTCCGAAGCATTGAAAAAAATCAGTTTTCGACATTTCTATTTGGCAATCTCTAATAATCATTTCCTAAAACTATTGTGACTGAAAATGTGTAATATTTTGATAGACAAATCTTTAAATGAAAATTATAGCAATGAATAATGGCATGCATCACAATAAAATAACGTTTTACCGTTGTATATAACACAAAAATCTCGTCGTTTAGTCATTGAAAATATAGGAGTTGGCGAAAATAACTTTTTCAAAATTATAGGAAGTAGTCTCCGGAACCAAGGATAGTCAATTGATGATCTTAGCTGGAATGTCTGACACATTCACCTCCAAAATGCTCAATGCATCGCACTATAAAAGTACGCATCGCTACGTGCTTCAGATTAAAAAAAAACACTCTAAAAGCTTTGCCAAGTAGAAAATCCAAAATCTGCAGTAGATTTAGTTGGCACGATTCCCACAACCCTTATTTCCTCGTGTCACTGGAAAAAAATGGCGAATGCAGCTATAATGGAGACCATAATGATAAGGCAGTTGGAATAAGTCTCTCCTCCTCCCAGACTTGATTCAATTCCCAGGGAACTGCGTTCAAATTCCATTGTTGACAGTTTTTTGTCAAGGAATAACAATATCTTTCCGGTATCAATATTGAGGGTTGCATTAAATAAACACAACGTCAGACTATTAGGACGCAAAACCTTTTGTCCCCAAACATCTTTCCACAGAACAGGAGAATTTATGACACCAGCTTCCCTTTTCATATCTGCCAAGAATCCTAATCTGAACAATATGATTATGTACAAATGAAGGTTATATAAATATATGCTCGATAATTTTAGTCTCTATAATTCTATTTTATGTTCAAAAATGGCTGTGTTTAATATGTCAATTGATCATATTGCGGTAAAATATGGAATTTAATGTAAATACAAATAAATTACCATGATAATTTGTGCTTTGGTGAACATGTGCTTCAGCTTTGGTATTACAAAGGACCGTATCCCCGCACAAGGGGCACACATATTCCATGAAAATGTGAATTTATTGTTGCATAAATTAGTTGTATTGTTTATGGAACAGTATGTCATCACTTAAAAGAAGGTTTAAGTTTCTGACCACTCTACCAGCACTCACGAACCTGGCAATGCACCCAGGGTGAGTCCATATCCATCCCCGAGGCACGCGAAGCTCCAACCCTGGCATAACCTTTTCATCCAACCACCCACGTATAACATCCCTCATGAGCAAAACCCTCTCCCTCGACGTGAAATATTGTCCCGTCCCCGGGAATGGCATAAACCGGCCCGGTGTGTGTATACACACCGACCCGAAACACGGACGACAGGGGCTAGGGTGGGGAGATCTTCAGTGGAATAGGGCAAACTGGGTGGAGACCTCTCTTTTTTCCACTCCTGATGGAGAGGGAGGGAGGGGGAAGTAGGATGCGAATGCATTAGGGGAGATAACCCTTGCAGCACAAAGAGACCCGCTCGCGCCTTTGAATACATGGGGGGAGTAAGGGTGAGGAGGGGATTGCGAAGAGAGTACGCATGCGCGCCGCGCTGGGAATGAGACCTCCGGGTCACAATGGGACGGATTGGGAGGGTGGCGATGCAAGTGGATGAGGGGAGTGGGGGGGGGGGGGTCGAACGCATTTGGAGATTGGAGGGGGGTATAGGATCGAAAAGTGAAGGGGATGAGTTAATGCGGGAAGGGTGTTGTGCATCCTCACGCAGACAGCCAAGGTTCGAGTTCCGACGGTTCCATCATTAAATTGAGAAATAGTGCTCAATGGTATGAAGGCGGAGCGTGGTAGTGTAGTCTTTAGAGCACTTGGCTGCTGTTTCGAAGGGTTCCGTGTTCAAATTCTCGGGTGAAGCCCATGGGTGAAGTTCAGAGTTTTAAATTAGGGGGTCCAGAAATCCTATCAGGGGTTTAGGGGCTACGGAACATCCCTAGCTGAAACGGGGTGCATTTCGTGGAAATTCTTGTAAAATTTCTTTTAATTACCCTCTGAAAACAATATGATAAGTATAAAAGAATTACCATGAGAAAAAAATCCCCTGGAGCAGAAATCGTTCCACGAACCTTTGGCTTTCCGGGCCACTGCGCAGACGTCTACGTTGTCCAGGTTCTTTAATTCCCATGGCGTTACGTAATATATATTTATAAGTAACATAAGACTAAAATGTTGATGTTTTTGTTTTCATTGTAATTGAATGTACAGTTTATGTACCTTTTTCGGACGAATTACCATTTAAGCGTGGGGGCCTGGCTCCTGGCCCTTGCTTCCACAAAACTTCATCCATAGTGTATCCTTCAGACACCATAAAACAAAATCCTCGAAGTGTCAGGTGACCCTACGAAAGGAACTGGCCCCCTGACCTTAAAATCTATCATTCACACTTCAGTCTGAGGCAAGCTATACTCTCAACTATTCTCACCAGCCTTCCATAAAAAAAGAAGATGCATCGTAAATGAAAAGTAAAAATTTGTTATATTCCACCAATTTACTTTCAGGTGTAACTAGTTTCGACGCAGCGGCGTCATGTACAGGTACCGAAAAATAGGTTGGCTGAAGATGACGCGTCGAAATTAGATGTAACTGAAAATATATTGAAGGAATATGACAAAGTTTTTCCCTCCATTTACAATAAAACGAACTATTTACAATAAAACGAGACGATAGATATAATAAAGAAGATGCATTTCGATAGATATATGCAACACGTATGCTGTCGTCAATTCTGCAGGTAGCGGGAGACTCAGCAATGCATTATTTCCTTACTGGTCACTGGCTGAGCAACGTGCCGCGAAAATTGTATCACAAGCAAGATATTCAGGTGGAATAGTTGGTATATGCAGTTGCATTCGAGTTAAAAGAGCTCGGCCACCTTCCTCAGAAGACTACGAAGGAAGTTTCGTGAGTTGTACTAGAGTCAGTGCCTTCCCTTCACCCCAAGAGGTGGATACCACTCTCCGCTTTGAGTGAGACCGCATGGGTCTCCTCGAATTGATGGCCAGGCGGCACGGGAGGGCGTCTCCTTTGTAACTCCCCTCTCCAAATCCGGCGCACCCCCGTCTCTGCTGGTAAAATACCTTGCAAAGCATTGTTGCCCGAGGGTCATAGTAGGGGGTCCAAAGATGGGAGCTCGACCGTTATGGACATATGAATGCCCGCCTATTAAGACCTCCACAAGGCCTCCTGGCTGGTGATACAACTGGAGATTAAGTGACTCTCGGATGTTTTGGTCTATATCTATGCAGTTTCACCCTAGTGACATTGCAATTTATCCACGGCGATTGAAAGAGTTTGATGTCATTTATGGGCTAAAATTTATACCTTAAAATTTCAAATGCCTACCAAACTTTGCGAAATCGAGAAACTACATTTAACGCCACTAAAATCCTTCGACGATGTCTGACGTTGTTTTTGGAAAACAATTGAGTTTTTTTTTCCTTCAACCATGGGATGGTCCAAACACTTCCCTAGCGATACCAGTTACATTTTAAAGCGAATGTTATGTCCATTAGTTCCTAAAATCGAATATTATCGGAAGGAAAACATTGAAGCATTCAAATAATGAAAAAATGCAATAGTTTACAAGACTGACGCTCTGGCTTAAGTCACAAACATTTTTACCACTATTTTTTTAGACAATAGGTGTCATCTTATTGCTCTTCCTAATTAATTGAGCTTATTCACTTATGAAGGAGCAGTGAACAGTGCGTCGTTTGAGAGGAAAACTTCACGAATGCATGGTAAAACAACAGGCCCTAAACCAAAATCCTACGGTTTAGTCTTAAGTTACGCTGGAGTGCAAATGTTAATTGATGGGTGAGTGCGAGGACATGGTGACCAATTGCCTTATAAATTATCACTCGCCATATTAATTGGAACAAAACTTGATGGAACCAGCAGAATTCCGAGTGTTAATCAAATTTTATAATTAAAATTTCAATTAAAAGTTTTCAACTTCGCTTTTCTCCAAAACCAGAATATTTAAAAAATTACACTAAAGTTCATTGTGATGGAATAAGATGGAGTTTTTGCATAAATGGAACGGGAAAGACACACTTTTATTCAGAAATATGAGAATAAATTTGAGTATGACTGATAACTTTAGACTTAACTATGTGAAACCTTTCCATTACGGAAATTAAAAGAACAAAACTTTGGCTCGCTTCTATATTTAAAGAGGCACGATCCGAGTTTCATAACTATGGCTATGTCACCCGGGTCTTTTCAATTTAAATATACAAGCGTACGTAACAAAATTTTATTATTATATTTTCCATGAATTTTTGTATGGATTCGAGTCGTAAAGAAGCTAAACTTAAATTTGCCCATTTATGAATTCCCTAAATAGGCTAAACTTAAAGTGTATACAATATTGAAAATGTATTCAAAAGATAAAAGCATTAAACAGAAAATAATTTCCAACTGATTTTACTCTACTTTTCTTAACGGAAAGCTGCTAATTGCAAAAACAATGGGGCTTTTGTCGATATTTGTTTCGACATAAACTATTCATAATGAACCATATAAAGTCTAAATCTCTACTTTCCTATGATACAGTTTATATCCTAAATCTCAAAACAGAGAAATAAGAATTCTTAAGCTTTGTCTTAATAAACTATCTGTTAAATAAACCTTCTCATTCTTTCGAGGGGTTAGTAATTATTTTGATAGAAGTGATTTCCCTGAGCTCCCTGTGATAAATAATTTTTTGCTCATTTGAAAGTTATAGGTGTTTATCTACAGCTACATATGACCTCGCGTCATATGTAGCTGTAGATACTTACCTATAACTTTAAGATACTATAGATACTATGCCTTCAAATGGCGCGTGGCGGAGAGTGTAACAACACCGGCAGTAAACAAAGAAATAAATGCGCGTGCGAAGTTTATAACCGTATGGCATTAATGAAAGCCATTTATTGTTCTACGGAAAAACGAAATCCAATACCTATCCGCTCGGTGAATCATCTCCCTTAATTTATCGTATCGGCTGGATTATAATGAGAGGTTCATTTTTGATTGCTCAAGCAAGCCATGCCTAATGTGTTGCCTCTGTGTCTCTGGTGGCTCTATCGAAATTATTATAAAAATCTGTGAAAAGTTCCGTATTCCAGTAGTAGCTTTGACGAATCGTGCAGCTTTCCTAAGTCTTATATTAAGTTTACGGGTTAATTTTTCTACGCTAGATCTCATATGCTCGTTGCGTATTAAATACTTTGGCCAGAAGAATGCAAAAGAGCACCTCTTTTCTGCTTGTTAATCCAAAAATCTTTCTATAACACGCTTCAGGAATCCTATCTTCTCCAGATCTCCCTAAAACTTTACATTTTCTGCTAAAAAAAATAAATAATACACCTGATAGACAAAAAATTAATTCTGAATTGCCATCTATCGCAGAAAAACCCAATTCCCTGTAAAATTATTACTTATCAAGATGAATTTAATGCTGGAAAATCAAATAATTTCCTATCGATTTCAAAATGAAATTCATTCCTAAATCATTTGGTAGTATAAATTAATGCAACCAATAAATAGTTCTTTTAGATTGTATATGATATTATTTTCTTCGTGACAACCGAAGAAAATTTAATATCACTTGCTGCGTCTTTCAACCTGAACTCGGGCTTCAGAAATCATGATATTACAAAATGGCTCCCTAATCGTGGAAACACGATAAATATGAATACCCTCTATTATCCGAGTTTCATCCGTTGCGTAACAGAAAGAAGCTGACTTATTTTCTTAAAAGCAACGTTCAAACTTATTCCCTGCACGTTACAACCTCATATTTGTAAAAGAGCCGAACCCAAAAGAGATAACCATGAACACTATTCCCTGAAATGCCTTACGTATTTAAAAGCTAGTTCAAGAAATACGTGGGTTTTGGCTACATGGATAGGGGATTGAAAAAATCTATGGAAGACGTAGGTACTTAAGGGGATAATTTAATTAAAAGCTTGCTTAGTTTTTATAGCCAACGAACAGACACACAACAGCTCAGGAAACATTCATTTAGGAAAATCGTAATTATTTCAAAGATATAGTCTTGTAAATTCGGCAACTAAAAGCTCAATTTAAAAAACTGGAACCCATACAAAAAAATCTCATATGAATGAATAGTTTGATTCACGAACAAAAGCCTTCACATATTCTGGCAGAGCATATGGAAAATCTTACAGTTACCTAAAAAAGATCAGTTACCTAGAAATAAAATAATTCATATTTTAAAATTAAAAATCAGATTCGATTCGTCATTTCAGAAAAATGGTATTTCTAATATTTGTAGGCTGCAAATGATATTCTTGTAATTATTTCCTTAATACATTATATTCATATCGTACATTCCGTAGCTCCTTACCATCAAAATTGGTCAACATACCTTCAGAAATTTCTTGTACCTGAGTAAAGATATTAACTGTAATCATTCATAACTTGATGCACATTGTTTAACTAAAAAATTATGATTATTTACGGAGGAATAACGTTAATAATATACCTCATTTTTGGGATACACACTAAGTTATAAAAACTCATTTAATAATTTTCTTTTTAGGCCTCTCCAAACAATTAGCAAATGATTTGTGCTTGCTTGTTGTTTGGAGGTGTATAAAAATAAGTTAAGTATGAATACCTATTGCTATCCGATTTGCATCCATTGCAAAATTTTTCTCGATAACAGTCTTATAACATCAAACAGCGTAAGTTGACTATAAAACAGGGATTTTTGCAGTGATATTAACAATGTCACAAAAAGGTTGCGTGATCATAAAATCAGAAATACGGGGGTATTTTATGGCTGAATTATTACAAAGGAACACCAAAATAAACGAAATAATCCTTCAATTTCATATCAATATACCAAAATTCATAAAGTTTTAATGGCTATTATTTATGCCATGAAATAGTTCGCTACTATTCTCTGATACCGCAGTTCACCGGATACGATCCATACGATGTATCAATAAAAGGAAGTTTTAGCCGAGATAAGATTGCACGGAAGCAATTTCAATAAAAATGAAAGTAGTCCTATAAAATGGAGTCCAAGTCCCATAATGGAACGCCTTTATGTTCGTTCGTAGGACAATCGTTTCTGGGTCGCTTCCACATTACTTCGAGCTGTACCAAATTCTTCCGCGGGGCTAATTGGAAATATTTCTCTTCAATTCAACTCCGTTTTTTCGTACTGAAAAATTCGTCATACGGATTACTCCAGTTCTTTTGCAATGAAAAGGGACTCCTGTCCAAATACGGGCAGAGGATTACGGGCAGTACACGGGCAATCAATGCGGAAACTTTTTTGCTCGTTCGACCAAGCGATGCCACTTTTAGGCGTATTTGAAGCTGCCCTTGGGTCCCTCGGACAAGTTTTTTCATTGAAATCCTCAGGCTGTACATACATAGAATTGAAAATAGTCTACATACTGCTCTACATGCTATGAAATGGAGCAAAACAAAAAAAGAGCAACAAAAAAAGATAGCAGAAAGCAATAAAGGCCATGCAATTGAATATTCCTCTGAATGCTGTAACGCTACAAAAAATAACATAACAGCGTCATTATTTATATATTTAATTATTTTGATTATAAACAACGAGATATATCGGAACAAGTATAATTCTCAACTGCATCATTTTGAGTAATTTACTTGGTACGTTACTCACGCAACACACGTACCTGGGTTTACTCATCAAGGTGGGTGGTAGAAAAGATATCAATATGACAATAGCAAGTAATAAATTAGTGCCTAATGACTTTAAATTCAATTTAATATGTCTCATCATCAGACACGAGGGTCTGAAGAAAATATCGTTGGAAATGTGTAAAGGAAAAACGGCCGGATAAGATGCATATAGGAGGTGATGATGGACGTTAAGCAATAGAATTATGTAGGTATTAAAAGATGAGACGATAGGAGAACTAATTGGAGAGCCGAGCCAGATAAATCCTAGTAATGGTAACTGTTGATGGTAATGAGATCTCATTTTGAAACTATTCTTAGAACTGAAAGAACGCAAACTTTGCATCATAAAAACCGATACCATGAAGCACAATGAAAAAAGTGGTTAGAGTGTTAAATAAACGTTGGTGAAATGAAGGTATGCTTATACAAGAATTGCCACGAGAAAAAAATTCCCCTAGACCGAGAACCGAACCACGGACCTTTTGCATTCCGGGCCATTGCGCAGACCACGACTATATCCAGATTCCTTCATTCCCATGGCAATTATACGGAGGCAGCTGATACTAGGTGTTAGGACCTCACGATCCGTCAAGGGTGGCAACGCGAGGGAGAAGTAAGGTAGGAAGCAAGATGTACTTGCTTTATGACTCTATAAAGACGAGTTTAGGATAAAAATGCAAAGACTTCCGTAATGTCCAATTCAGGGATTTTCATAGTCTCAGGGGAATATGCAACAAATGGCGCTTACACTCGCAAATATTTCACTTCTTCGAAAGTAAAGGAGAATCACGAGGATAGAAAATGTATTAATAAAAATTAGAGTGATTAATCCATGGAGAAATGGAAGAAGGAAGTGGCATTTTTGCATTGGTTTCAGTATTGATAAGATATTTTTTTTCAAGATCGAGACCGCAGAACCACAAAAAAAATTTAAATACATCCGCTAAGAGGGCTTCTCCTACTTCTTCTGATGTAAGGAAATTTCATTCATGAATACCATACGTTCCCATGAAAATCCTAACTAATAAACCCGTATTCATTTAATCTTGCGTAAAATAATAAGACAATGTGAAAGATGAGCGCAGGTTATTAGTAAAGTAAAAAATTCCTGTACATTTTTAAATTTAGGTATGAACCCCAAAAATAAACCGTAGTTCAAGGAAAACATTATTTTGCGGCAATAATTTCCGTGGATTCTCTTCTAAACTTTCTTTTGGAACAGAAAGAAAGAAGAAAGGCTGTTTCATGAGCGAAATGTCGATATTCACATATATCTCGAGGCATTCTCTCTCCCCAAAAATATTTTGAATCACCATAAACGATTTTTCTTTTTTTTTTACTGCAATTCTTTCTTCACGACTTGAAGCCGCTCACGCACGGTGTCAACTTTTCCTATACCCATTCCTAGTCCCATCCATAAATCATGCGAAGACTTGAGGTTGTAATTTCCGCAAAACTACACCTTAGAGAAAAGAGGAATAGCAGAGCGAACATTTCGTCTTGAATGCGAAGGAGCTTAAAGATGCCAACGGGGACAAACACTGCCTAAGGATGTATCCCGATTTAATCAAGGCAGTCGTTCATCACAGAAAATGTCACATTCTGAGAAGCTGCCGTCCTTTCTCAGAATCGCAAAAAATATGAAAAATGTATTTTCAAGTTAAATGAAGTCAAATTTGATATTGTCTGAGAAGCTACACGCAGATAGGATATTAATCTACAAAATTTATTTAAGGTATACATCGTGAAAGCTGAAATTTACAGTGACGTATCAGGAAAAGAAGTAGTTTTGGAAAATATTCACGTCCTCTTTACACTTATTTTAGGATAAGAATAGATGAGTATTATAATACTAATCATTTTTTTACATTAATTTTGATCAATCTTTGCTCCAATTAATGTGGTCCAATAATGTAATCCTAATACAGCGCAAAAATTGTTTTTCGTTTCGCTTTCATTGCATTTTGAATTGATTACAATATAACTTAACAACTTATACGTCTAATACTGGTAAGCTATGAAATACTAGAACCTCTATCTTTAGATATGTTCACGTGCATTGTTAACGTCACATCGGCCGTAAAAAAAGAGTGCTGATTTTTTTTAACAAGAAAATTCCTAAAAAAACAGCAAATTTATGTAGAAGCGCAGGAAACTTCCTTGTAGGCAATGTGTAAATCGCATTTAAGCCTTGAAATTCAATAATTTTCTATAATGAAGAATTACAACTGGACCTAACTTGACAATAACAACCCAGCCATCCCAATTTCGTTCCCAAATGTTCCCAGTTTTCTTAAAAACGGTAATTGAGGCATTTTGCATCACACTTTGATTAAAAATTCCTTGGCTACAAATTCCTGCGCTTGCAAGTGATACTATTCAAACAAGAAATGCAATTAAATGTTACCTATTACAGCTAGACGTAGACAGTTAAAATTTGGAGCGACATCACCATTTATCGAACAATAATATAAGTCAGAGAAATTCGAAATGAAATAGATAAAAGATGAGGCTTGCTTAATTTCCAGGGTAGCACAATGCATTTCGCCTATTATCTCAAAAACTTAGAAACAGCTTTAATAGCGTAAATAAATTACTCTTACTTAGGTTAAAGACGAATCTTTTAACTTTAGATTATGATATTAACATGCATTAACACTGTCAATTGTTTCCAAATGATTAGATGGAATATTCAAAATTAAAAGACAGTAATTACGAGGTAAAATTGAGCATTACTGAAAATGGAATAATAAAAGCATTAAATAAAGCTATAGGTAACAAGTCTCCTACATAAAATGTCCCATGGTCTCATGTATCCCTCGTTTATTGAATAAAGCAAGCGGAAGTATGATTTGGCTCTACAAAAAACTGAGAAAATTTAAACAACGCTTCTTGTGATATCAAAAATCATCTCTATCCCTCTATCATCTACCCGCGATATCAAAATTCATAGGTCTGCGGTATACAAGTATGATCGATTGGTCAGTGAAGGATTGAACACATGAGAAATCAACTATGGCTGCAACTGCTAATCTATACTCTTTTCGATCCTTTCCGGGACTGTGAATTCATTGTATACGGGATCAGCATTAAAAATTGCCACCATCATTGTTTCTCACCCATTCAACCCTTTTCCTCACGCTGCTCCGCCGCCATCAATGCCTTCGCTTGAGGTTTATATTCCTTTCAGACGCTTGCGAATATCCCTACAAGTTTCCTCCTCACTTAAACCAATCTCCCCAAACATTCCAGGAGAAACTTGCGACTTGCTACTACTCCCCCTCGTCTTTTCCCGACGAGCATACACCGTAGTTTGGGAACATCGGACTTCCCCTTTTCCCACGTTCCTTTGTTCAGCTTTGGGGCCTGGCGAACCAGGCGTGGGGTACACGAAACGACCATCACCGATGAAAGGACCCCGGCGCCTCTTTCGCGACGCTAACATGTCTCGTGGCGCTATGGTGGAGTGATTGGGGTTAACCGCAGGGAAAAAATAAGCAAATCAGTTGAGTAGACTTATACTCAATGTAGGCATCTCATATCATTCTGAAGGGTATAGGCAGATAGCCAGCAAAGTTGGTTGCCAGTTAGGGTACGTTCCCAGATGGTTAGCATTTGAAAACCTTCAAAAGCTCTATACGGGCGTAAAGTAAAATAAATAGAAAGCGCCTGACTCGGGTAAAATGAAGTGTCTATTTTTTTCCCCCAATCAACCTTATGCTAGGTACTGAAATAAATGAGTAAGAATCCTTTCACTGAATTATAGTTTAAAGAGGCCCTTAAAAGACGGTAAATGGAAATTTGTATAATGTACCAATACGAGACAGCAAAAATGCAGGAAACCAATGTCTGTGTTTTGGCAAAATATGATAAAAACTCAGGAATTTCGTCTTCATATGAATTATGCATTAAATCTATGCATAAAACGGTTGGATAATTTACTTAAGGCTGATTTCGAAAGCACGAAAATTAAGCACTGGGTACTTTCAGCATAACAACATAATCCGAAGCACTCACTCTTATCCTATTTTTTCCAGAATTAATTGCAATGGAGCTAAAATTAAGAAGTAAAGGATTCCGCGCATAATTAAAATGATCATATATTTAATGAAGCTCTCCAGTATCTTACTGAAAATAAAAATACATAGCAGGGAATCGCATGGATGCAGCATTTAAAAGTACGCCGACAAAATATTGGAAGGTGATAAAATCATACTAACTGATTTCATCATATATATTATAATTTCTAATTTTTCGAATTGCTCGAAATTTCCTCGGGTACAAAGGAATGAAAAAGGAAAAATAAAGATGATTTTGCCTTTTTCTTGTCATACGGAAATAAATAAATAGTTAAAAATAATAAACTGTTTAAAATGAACAACACAATACATGGTAACAGTCCTCCAAATAAAAGCACAGAATAAGAATAATTTACATAACTCCTGCTGTCGCCTACAGTGAAATAATAGTCTTATTATAAAGTTACTTAAGTGTGAGAAGTATCAATTGAATTAAAAGTAATTTCCAAGGCATTAATAATTATTTTCATGCATCATCAAAACTGTTTATTTATTTATTTGTTTACCATACTACTAAAATCAACACTATATTAGCCTAATTTTTTTGTCAACTGATTACCGAAAATATGCTTATTTTATATACATACTTTCATCCCCATTCACATAAAAAAATCGCGATTCCTTAGATATAGCTTTCAAATGCTGTTTAGTTTTTCACTTACATTCATGAACCATTTAAGAAAATATTTCATTGATATCGACCATAAATATTTTTAGACAGACTAGTTGAATTCTAGGATTATACGAGTCCGTTCAATCTTATCAAAATGATTCTCTTTAATAATCATGGCAAGAAACATTCACGGTTAAAGTGAGGTGCATCAGCAACGAATAGTAGTAGTGCAACGAAAATATAGGTTTTACAGTTTGTTTTCTCAAATAAAAAAACTCTTAAAGCTCATCCAACTAATAGCACCAATCCCGAATAATGCTTGCAACGGATACATAAAGCAAGAAAATATTCTGTAAAATACTTGACTCAAAAATATGAATACTGTGAAGTACGGAGAAAACCTTTGATCAGCATATATCACTCTGGTTAATCTAAAGAAATGTTGAGCAAAGCAAAGACTTAAATATTTACATGAAACATTCGTGGGCCACATTTTACGTTTCTTTGAGGTGCCTGAGTTGCTGAGTTGTAGCCAGATATCGTAAAAAGACTCGGTTTTAGAGCTGGGGACCGTTCCAGAATTTTTTTCGCACGGGATAAACTTATGCATTCCTAAGTTACCTCCCGTTTGGCTTCCCCTTACTTTCGCGCCTTCGCTTGCAAATCTAATTCTCACTCTAGCGTGGAACGTTCCTCTTTTTTCTCTTCTCCCGAGACGGCCAAATTCTTCCATTCTCGCACAGTGTTATCAAAGTCCACAAGTCATCTGATTCCCTTTTGCCGTGCGATGAGAGCATTTTTTCACGCTTTTTCATTTTATTATGCGGGGTGGTAGCAGATTCTGGAGACTTCAAAGAGAGTGGAGTTTTGAGGGCAGAGTATAATTTTTTGGTTCTCAGAAAAGACCTATTGTCCAAAGTTTGACGCCAAGTTTCATTTTTTTGCATACCAACCAACATGAACATCTTGCTGACACAGACATTTATTTACCTCGAAGTTTGTCCTTATTCAAGATCATTTGCTTCAGATAAAAGATGCATCCATTTCGTAGACAAGTCTGATGGGAAAATGGAACTGGTCATTCAAATGGAGACGTCAGAATCAGCCAAATCATTTGAGACTTTATGCCACCCGCAACTAAATAGATTGTACCGCTTGTTTCAAGACTGAGAGAACTATTAAGCCCCTGACACTGAAGTTTGAATGGGAACTATCAATTTGAGAACAAAATACGATACATGAGAGAGGATTGTATTCTAGCTTGAGTGATACATTATGAAATAATAGCTATTGCTGCTATAGGATACCGAAGTTGGGAAATGTTGTTGAAGTTGAATGCATCGTTCAGTAGATATTTTCCGAAAATCAATATACTATAAAGATACAGCATTTAAAGTACACTTTTTAAATGGGAATACAAAGAAAATATAACGTTAATAATTTATAACGTTATGCAACGAGGACTATAAGAATGAATATTCAAATCAAAGATCGCCGAATTTGAACTTTGGCCTTGGATATCTGAAAAGACGATAAATGCTTTGGAAACAAAATATTTTATTTACGTTTTCATCCCAGTGAATTGCTCTAAATTATGAAAATAGCTGAGGGCACCGTATTGGCATCACTCCAAAAGAAAGCCAAAAATAACTCCCTGCATCATCAAAATTGTATGGATATCACCACCATTTTCTTACGTTTACACTTGACCGGGCCAGAAGACATAGATCTTCTACTTCATCACATATACCATATAAGATAAATTTTGGTTATTTCTCTTGCATACGTGAATTTTAAATATGACCTTGGATATTTCAGAACTTCTGTAGAAGAGGAAACAAATCGTGTAAATGTACTAAACCAACGGTCTTGTTGATGTCTACTCGGTTTCCAAAGGTTAGGTTCCCCTTTATGCACATGAATTTATTCAAGAGTTAACTTCAATCCCCAGGGTAAAATGGTAAATACCCAATATTTGAGATAATACTGTAATAATTGGGAGTAATAACTGGAAAATGGAGATATCCCGATAAAAGTAAATTCAGGATATGCAAAAAAAGCACATTTACCGGCCCGCTAGTATCCGCGTCAGATTTAAGATTGCTCTAACAAGTTTTATATTTCCATTCCAAACGCACACGAAAACATTATGATCTAAGCATTCGGAGTTTTTTGATATTGAATGGAAGTCCAGGGTCGTCTAATAGGCCAAATGCAAAAAGTAACATCCCACTAATATCTACTGTGTACTGAAAATTCGTCATTAGAAATTTAGCTGGTACGATCGGTAGCTATTAAAACATTTCATGGGTAACCGTTGCGTCATCGCTTGTAATGTTTCAGTCAACAATGGCAGGCGTAAATATAGCCAGCCTCTTAACTGATGTGCCAAAAACCCAAAAGTAATTTCGTTATTTCATTCATATATTCATCACCCACCAATATTCACCAATTTGCACTGATTCGTATTTTTCCAAATCACCTGAATTTGCGGGAGAATCAGATATGGGCATAGGAAAACTACTGTAGTGGGCATATTGCCGAAATTCACAAGCACTAAAATGCTTGCTAATAGTCCAATCGGTTCGCGCTTCGTCCAAGTTAATTAGATACACAGTTATCGACTCATTTTATAAATTGCAATATTCGTGGAATGATAACTCACATAAAGTTTCCCGATGTCAAGCAAAGCAAAGACAATAAAATCTCTATATAATCCTTATAATTTCAAACAAATATACCGGCCTTATAAACAATACATTTCTATAGGAAATAGAGCAGAAATTTATAGCTTCAGAATGAAAAATACATTCAACAGCAGCCGCAACGCCGAGGCCAGCTCTTCCACTTCTGCTAGAAGGTTTTGCAAGAGATATACGCGAGGAAATATATTCCGTAGTATGCAGGCTCTGAGTTCAGCCGTCACCGTACAACAACAAGGATTTTTATCAGCCTGCGCGTCTACTTACTGGGAAATATATCGTCTCTTACCCGAGAAGCCGGTTCACGGATGGTTTGACCTTGGCGGCTAGGTGCGATAAAGGGGTTGGGATTCGCTAACGGGTCCCAGCGAGGCATGAGCACGCGCTCCATCGCGACTATTTAGTTCTTCTGTCGACCAACGGCGGAGCCTCGTTCATCACGCGTCGTCGCCGCGACCCAGTGCACTCCCCACGTGACTTCGGGTGCAACGGCTGTTGCGGCTTGCCATTTCACGGCCGCTTTAAGCCACCGCACCTAAATCCCATTGGTCACGAGGTTGGTTCTAAGGGTGGATTTTGGAATGCCTTGCGAACAGTATGGGGGCAAAAGATAGGTGGCGTTAATGGAAGCGTTGGATATTTACGGGTGGGCCTCGTTTTCCAGTCGAGTGCCAAAATACGTCCTAATGGAGTTACGAGTGGTAAAAAACGAGGTATTACTGATAAGAATCATTACTGACGAGCGGAGTGAAATGATAATGGACACAAAAATCTAATTGATGAGAAAAATGAGGATAAAAAGCTGGCAAAGAACCGAAAAAGAATTTATATTTGGAGTATGCTCCAAGAAACTGTGGCATGGGCAGTAGCAGTAGCGGAGAAATCAAGGGGGGCGTCTTTCGATATTTGGTGCTACAGAGGAGTGATAAGGATCAAATGAATACACCGAGTAAGTACGTAAGGAAGAGAGGCCTCGGTGAGATAAAGGAATTACCCATGAGAATAAACAAAAATGGTAACCTTCCACACAATTTTATTTACTAATTCACAATTCGATAATGACAATACGTGTCGAAACCGGGTCGGTACTTTAGTAAATAATATTATGTGGAAGGTTATCATTTTAGTTTATTCTCACGGATATAAAACATTTCCACCAGATATCGCCGGACACTGTGAATTATATGAAATTACCCAATTTGAGATACGATGGTCTAGTGAAAATAATCATGAAGGAACAAGTAGATGGCAAAATTGGAAAAGAAAGACCGTGAATAAAGTGCATGGAACAGGTAAAGAAGGATGTGAAAGAGAAGTAATGCGTAGGTGTGAAAATATTAGCTGATTGGAGAATTGAGTGGAGAGGTATGTCAAATCAATCTTAGGAATTTCGACCAGTGGTGAAGATGATGATGATATCAAAGAATGGAAGATTAAAAATTCAGAAATAAAATATGGGGGAGAAAGTTTGAAAAGAAACAAAATCCACGAGTACTTGAAAAAGAGGAAAAATCATTACTTCTCTAACTTATGACTATTTCATCCTTTGGCATGGAATACGAAGTCATTTCAGTAGAAGGTAACTCGGTTAATCCTTTAAAAAATAGGAATGATAATAAAATCCACTCTGCACTGCTGAAATTTAGTGATCGAAAAATATTTTCTACTACGGCACTTACTGCCAAACAACTTAAATTCATTGAGCCAAAAGGTTCACACCAAATGTTACAAATATCATTTTGTGCTTTTATTGGATTTGAATTTGATGCGATCAACTTATAACTAAATATTTTGTTTCGTAAGTACACTTAGTAAGTCTATTGCTATGACCATTGGATGAAAATTCAATATAACTTCGGAAATCATTAAAGAAACATATAGTAGAATTTTCAAATGTTTATTAAAAGTAATTAGAATAGGTACATGTACATTGACTTCTAATGATTGAATCCTATTATTTATTGAATATCTCACAAGATAAAAGACCTTACATTGTATGTTTCCAAGAAACTCTAAGGAGCTTAATGCGTTGGAAGAGATTTACTCCCGAGAAACTAACTGACTCACTTGAGGTTGACAGAGATTGCGTGGACGATCCGCTGGTAGTGGCATTAAGGGTCAGTAACTATACTAAGCACTTAGAGTTCGGATCGACCGTGTCCAAGTTTCCTGCAGAGGCGAATGGATTTGGAAACAGATTTAGAGGTGGATGTGAAGTAAGTGATTAAATGCCAACTCACGCTCCGACTGCATTCACTGCGCTCCCAAGAGTTTCACTACCCGGAGTCTCCCAGAGATTGCTTTTACCGTACAGATCGGTTACTTCGCAACGAGGTGAACAGATTAATTCCTGCTGTCCAAGTATTCTCCACCAATATAACTCAACCCCCCCCCCGAAACCTTCGCTAAACAAGGGCATTCGTATGTATTTGCGGAACAAAATTACATAAGCATATTATGAATTATTTTCTTCTCCTCTTTAAAATTTTTCTTTATTCCTTACAACTATGATATAAGATATTCTCGTCAAGTTATAATAAATAGATATATTCTGATGTGTGAAATAAAACAAGCATAAAAAGAATTTCTTCAAAGAAAAATATAGCACGTAAAAGATGAAAATATTGGGAATGTGGATCGTAAATCCGTAAATAATAGTATTTAGAGAACGTATTTAAATAGATTTATCTTTTAAAATAAAGTACTTTTAGCACTACAGATGTACCCAGAGAGGGAAGAAGGGGATAGCTGCCCCCCCAGGAGCAAAAATCGCTGAAGTATTTAAGAAAAACCAGGACTGGATTAACACGACTGTTTTCATTTTTTTAAACCAAATGAAAAATGATATAATATAAGACGTGCAACTCAAATATTTTTAAAAACTAATAAAGCGTTGTTATAATTTACTTAAAATATTGATCCCATTCGCCTTTTCCATGCTAAAATGTTACAACTTGAGCGACCGTGACTTGACCCCCCCCCCCTTAGTTTTGATCCTAGGTACGCCCTTTTTTTTAGCACTAGCTTTAAAATTGGGGGCCCTATGATGTTTAAATAAAATATTTTCCGAATGGAAATTTTCAGCTCGCACACAAATAAAATAGACCAAAATAGAAAATATCAGCGATTTACTGCCAAAATTAGTTCTGGCGTAAATATGGGCTGCCAGTATATAGCAATGATAATTTTTAAATTTTGAGACGAGCTTTAGCTATCTTAATATATCAGACGTAAGATTTGCATATACAGATCAAGCCCGTGCTGGGCCGCCGGGACACCGGGTCGTATCCCAGTGCGCCCTTTAGCCTGGAAATCTTTGGCGCCCTCCTATTCCGAAACTAACAAATCTTACAGTCAAACTAACAGCATTGAGCTGTTAACTTCATTTCAATGATGGACAGTTTAACAGCGTAGTTAACAACGTGTTGAGTAAAAAAAAAACAAAATTTAAAAATTAATATAATTAATTCTGGATCATTCCGGAATTCCTCTCCCTGTATAGAGCTGACGCCTTCTGGCCATGGCCGTCCAGCGCCCTAAGAAGGGATCTAGAAAGGGCTAGATAGAGATAAATAAGGCAAGCGATACTTGAAAAGTTACATGTATATTTAAAAAAAATCATTCATTCACTGGCTAATATACTCAATCAATGGAGGACGAAACCCGATGTTTCAGCCTCACATCTAGGAATAGGTGTCGTTCGTCTAAATAAATCCAAAAACAGCCACAAATTTTGAAAAAAAATGAAAAAAGTACGATTAAGGCGATGAAAAAATTACTGTTTGAACAGAAAACTTGCAAAATGTATCGGTAGTTTTCCTGCAGATGAGGCATGTAATTTTCCTGCAGGTATGAAATAGTCAGTAGAATAGCGCAGAGGGCTTTCTACAAAAAAAGAACCTTCTTACAGCTGAGAATACAAGCATAGTAGTACGGAAACAATTCATCAGATGCTACATATGGAGCATGCTTCTCTATGGAAGCGAGGCTTGGACGTAGAGAGCAGAAGAAAATTCAAGAGTGGAAGCATTCGAAATGTGGCACTACCGAAGAATGTGGAGACGATATGGATCGACGGTGTAAGCAACGAGGAAGTGCTAAAAAGGGTGGGAGAAGTCTCCTAAAAACCTTAAACAACTTATTTGGCCGCATTATGAGACATGATGGCCTGATGCAAACAATCGTAGAAGGAAAGGTGGACGGGAAGAAGGGCAGGGGACGGCCCCGAATGAGTTACATTGGACAAGGCTAGCGGATAAGAGATTTGCGTCACACCAATCTTAGGATTGTTGAATAATGACGGGCCAACTTATTTGGCCGCATTATGAGACATGATGGCCTGATGCAAACAATCGTAGAAGGAAAGGTGGACGGGAAGAAGGGCAGGGGACGGCCCCGAATGAGTTACATAGGACAAGGCTAGCGGATAAGAGATTTGCGTCACACCAATCTTAGGATTGTTGAATAATGATGATTATGAGGAAATTCATAATCTAACGCAGGAAAAACTGCCAACTTCATTCCACAAGAGGATATTACAAGGTGTCATGTTCTTTTAAAACCTCTCTCATACCTACCACCTAGCTAAATGCAGCAAAAATCCCATTTGACAAATACAATTGTTTGCTAATTATTGACGAGACTGTTACATACAGTACCCCTTGACCATCTTGTATGAGAGATAATTAATCGCGTCCTATATCAGGCTCGCGAATTGTAATCGTTTTGAACGGCAGTACTCCATCGTCCAGCCGGACCTAGAGGCCACGCACGTCGCGTATTGAACGGGACCAAACCCAGTATTGAATGCACAAACTTTCAGGGTATATCCCTGATTTCAGGGTATGTAATGTCCACGTGAATGTAACCTCCGAACGGCATCGACCGTTTCAAGCAACGAGAAAGACCCTTCGATACTCCTCAGACGACAGCGTGCTTTGCGGAGCAAAACAACAACGAAGGACGAGGAAGATGGACTCCATGGCTACTCAACTCGACGGACTACTCGACTATTCCCCCCGGTTTCATTCCATTTCCGATAAAGCAAGCCATTTGCGGATTGCTAAGAACCACTTTATGCGTCACGGCCCAACGGCGTCCGATATTCAAAAAGCGATCGGCAAAGAAAATAAAATCTCTGGGGAAATATACTCTTTTCATAAAGCAGCCTAGTAGCTTACATTCTTCATCGGAGATAATCTCGAAATAAGGTCATGGAAATGACCCGAAGATTGAGTCGGTCGATCAGCAAGTTCTTTCAGCGTTTTCGTTTCACTTTTGTTAGCCATCGACGATATGCCGAACTGAAGTTATCCACCTCCAGCATGCTCCAAAATTCATATTTTCACTGCATCAGCAGCTTTACATTTTGATATGACAAAAAAGTCATTAATGAAAATAATTGTGAAAGACGAGACAAACATGATGCATGGTAAAATAACAGTAAGTAACCGTATTAAAAGAGCACGTAATTTATATGACTAATGTTCCTGCAGAGATGGAAATTGATTGGATATATATCAACAAAACTATTCACTGGCATCAAATGGGTCATACTTCACTTACGCTAATGGAGAACAATATGAATATGTAGCATATAAATCGACATAGTTTTTGTCTTGCCATAATTGATTATAATTTAATCTTGTAATATGATTCAAAATTCTGCATAAATGATTTTAAAATTGCATTATTTAGTGCCAAATTTATTCTTTGGCCATACACTTACATAGGTAACAATTAATACCTTATAAGTGGTCATAAGCATCAAATTATTAATTACCTTACTATATTTTGAGAAATAGTGATGCAGGGATAATAAAAAGACATTAGAATTAAAACCGTCTCGCTTTAGAACTTTGAGATACAATCAAAAATTTATTTACAGCTTGCATAAGATAAGGTAATGGATAATTATTTATGATTGGGAAAAAGGACTGTTGGGCATTGTTTAACCGAAAAAACCCTTCACCAAGCGACCTGCTGCACTTAATCACCACCTCTTCATAACAATCTAAGGGATTTTTTAATCGATTTTTACAATAACTCCATTTCAAAATGTACATTTAAAATTTATTTTTTATTATTTACTGTTGTTTCATGCATATAATTTTTATAAATTTCATTTTAATATAAATATTTATTCGGCACTTTAGATGATTCAAAGCCATTTTTTTCATTATTCATTACTGCTGATAAAAGAAATGGATGCATATAAAAAGGCTTTAAAGCTGGATTACTTAATCAAACTCACTAATAAACCCACCTTTTTTTCCGCACATCTCCCATGACAATAGTTATGAGTAAATAATGCTATTCATGACGATGCAGCATTTCTAGCTGAACGAAGCAAGAAACAATGGAAAAATGGAATCTATTGAGTTTGCTCTAAGACTTGAGTGAATGGACAGAAAGCAACATTCATAACGACTATAAATTTTATGTCGCAATTATAACCTCACGAAACTTAATAAAACTAAAAACATGAGCTGAATGGGCTGGCTTCACGACTATAGACCTTTGTTGGTTGACTTCGTCTCCTGAGTGCGTGAAAAAAGGTTTGTGAGCGTTGAGGACAATTTTCATCGCTGGGGCATATTCCCCTCGTTCTAATTTTACACCAGAATAGAAGACCGCTATTTTACATTCATTGTTTCATTTTCTCTTCTGGCTTATGGCCCTTAGGGATACGCCGGTGGGGAACATTCGGTGGGAACAATGCTTTAACCAATTATCACTTTTAATTTGCAGGATGAAACTCTATTCAGGGATTACCTATTTAAAAAAATATCGTGATTCTCACAGAACCAAGTATAATTCTCTAGTTCCATGTATCCTATGGTAGAGTACAATTTCCTATCGAGATGAAAAAAACTTGAGTATGTTTCAATTGTGATAAAAATTAATCAAAACATTCCCATTACCGGTTCTCATTAAGAAACAGAGCAGAAGTACAAGCATCTTTACGATTCCATGACTGAGGTGTTCTAATCATGACTCTGAAGCCGTAAGGAAAATAAATTTGGGACATTTTATAATGGGAGGTGCAAAAGAATAGGAATGAATGAATAAAAAAGCTATAGAAAAATTTTACGTCGCAAAGGATGAATATTACACCATATTTAATGTTATCGTTACCAGAAGATTGCAATGATTTTGTAAGGAAATGATTTCATCGAAAGAAAAGGAAGACGGGGGAAACATTGATAGACTAATATTGATTATTTTATGAAGTTTCGTGAGTCCTCGGATTGGAATGACTTGAAACTTCCCATCGACCCAATCCAAAAATTGGAAATAAAGAGACACATTTCCCCAATAATTGTTCAACGGCATTTCATAGGTACGTTAGCGATTACAAGGATGTGAGTCAGTACTGTTGAAATGACACATTGCAATATTTCCACTTATAGATTTTTTTTACACTACGCGTTTCGTCTATACAACGACATTTTCAACGACGAAACGCGTAGTGTACAATAAATCTATAAGTGGAAATATTGCAATGTGTCATTTCAACAATATTACGAACTTCCACCACATCGTGCCTAACATTATACAAGATATGTGAGTCAGTACCTCTAAAATGACGTCAGCGTTACGGATAATTGTTTGATTCCCAGAAATATTTCGCCAACTTTTCTAGGGTAATGTATGCAGGCTCTTCCTTTGTTGGCCTAGCAAGATGAAGTGCTCAATTCGTCACGAGGAATGACCTCATTATGGGTTGCTAGGTCTTTTCTGGAAGAATAAGATGGCTGAACCATTCGAAGTTTTTTGATGACCTAAACATTAAGAAACGAACAATTAATTGAATCTTCATATGGAAAATAGGAATAAAAAAGTGATGAATGTATGTGTACATGTCTGTCCATCTGGATAAATATGGACTAAAATATAACTAATGGACTAAAATAAAAAATAGGAATTTTAATTTATAATATTTTTAAATACTTTTATGCCATGCGAGAACAATATGGATAAACATCGTATAAAAGAGGCGCTTTAACATTTAATTGATTACAATAAGTAAATTTCACCTCCTATGAATTGTCTATCCGCTTATTCAATTACATCCAGGAGTGACTCATCAGTCTCATGACTCAAACATCATCTCAGTGAACTGAGAGTATCACGTAAACGCCGTCAAACTGATTGTGAGAGAATTACCGCCTATGGCATCACCACTCGCTGAATCTTGATTAAAATAATGTTTCACACGCTCAAAGATTTTACGAGATGCTGTCAAAGGAAGCAGTCTTCTTACTGCTCTGTAATTACATCGCGAGCACATTTATGATTTTCACGTTTTACTGCTGCGATGTGAGAGAGAAGCTGGAATAAATAAGGCGACGATTTTAAAGGGAACGGAAATAAATCGGCGTGTAAGAATCTTTTCAATGCAAATCTAGGGTGTGAATATTCCCTGTCAACGACTACGTCACTAGAATGAAACCGAATGAAATATTTTATCTAGAAATACGTGCTGTATATAAAAAAAAATCATTTCCACTACCGTACTTTGTACAGCTATATGCTTGGCGGTACGAACAATCTTTCACCTTAGCTAACATCACCTGATCGTAATAAAAGTAAAACATTTATTGCCAAAGGATAATATCCTTGGAAACATATGAATTATCCATATATGTAAAATAGGATGCCTGCTGGTCTGTCCGCTATGCATTTCCATACGGCTGCACGGACTGTAACCGAAGTTGGTACGTAGGTACATCTCATGCTCTTTAATCCCGCAGCGCTATTTCTGGTTTTTCCGTCGCGTTTTCTCATTACCGTTTGTTACGTCAAGTCATACAACTTCTGTGGTTGGGCAACCAGCCGGGAAGGCAGATCTGTAACGATTTGATCGTTGGATTATTCTTCCTCATAGAATAATCCTCCAAAATCGTTAGAACATTAATGGCTTTGCCTGGTTTCGCTATTTAGTGGGCCCTCTTCGCTTCTATAGCGTTGAGGTGTTTTTCCCCTTCCCATCCCTTCCGAAACCCAGAGGCGTCGGCGGGCTCCCATCACGGCGGCACCTCTTTCCTTTTCCCTTCCTCTCCTCCCCCTCCCCGGGTGATCGGGCGTATCAGTTGAAATACCGGGTCCCGGATCCGGTGGTTGTATCCTCGAAGGGGTCCCGAATTCCAAGCTTCCCACTTCTCTGGGTAATATAGGAATATTTAAAGAGAAGAATAAATATTCCTTTTTGAATTATGTAGGTACAGTATAAACAAAAGTTATGTAAACGAAACAAAACTCAGAGTGTGGGTACTAAACGAATATGGTAGAGTGAATGGTGATGAGGATGCTATCATGGAAGGCAGCGGGAATCGAGCATCACGCGCTTAATTTCACCCTTTTCGCACGACTCATGTAAATAATTTAACATAATGACAGCAGAGGAGAACCTAGTTGAATAGCGAGTTAGCTACTGATAAGCAAGGAAATGGGGGATGAATAAACGCGAAAGGCATAGCAAATTTTGGGCTTTGTCTATTTAAAACAGGATGTGAGGAAAAGAAACAAAAATTTTGAGGTACACTAGTCGGTAAGAATCTACACTTATGTCATAACCCACAAGCCCTCTCAATAGACGCGTAGCGGAGAGTGTTAGGAGACCAGTCATTCACTGAAGTGAAGGGGAATGAAAAAAAGGGTATTCGCGTACTGAGCGTCCCAAACATTTATTTGAACCCTTAGGGGGAAAAACGAATTTCTAAACTTATCCGTTCGGCATCATATCTCACTTTTATTATCGATTATATCAGACACAGAAATTAATTGAGGTTCTATGCCCATGATCTCTGTGTCGCTCTGAAAGTTAACTCTTATAAGTGCCTCAATCAGTCAGAGTCAAAAACGTAGCCTCCGAGTCTTCAGTGGATCCCTGGTTCGTATAAAAGCTGTCCAGTTCTACTAACTGCATGCTCGTTACAGTTTTTAACAAACTGTGCAGATTCCCTTAGTATTTTAAAATTTTTATGGTAATGTTCACGGATAAAGTCTGCGTCCAAGATAAAGTCCAATATGCTCACTGCCTATTCAAGGTGGTGCCTAAAGCTGTGGCCTTGGAATATATGATTGGATAATGTTACTTAAAAATACATATTCCTTAAATTAAAGAATTTTTATGCAGCTTTCTAACACATAGACAGTCATGTCAACGGAAATTGTAATTAGCTTACCACAGGAAAAGGTAAATATTGGAAATCAGTATGTATATTATAAATAAACATCGGGGACTATTTCTTGAAGATCTATTTTTTAGAGGTCTATTTCTGTAAGACATGCTGTGTAAGGTACACCCAGTCTGACTGTGTTTTTCTTTCATAAATTTTAATCAAACAACCGAGTTAGCAAAAAAAATGAAGACAACTGAAATGGACATTTAACGCAGAGCTAAAATATTTTTAAGGTCCAAACAAAAAAGGGAAATCAATCTATCCATTTGAGATAAAAGGTATATGTAATATTAAGTATGCTCGCGTCTAACAGGTATAATGAAGGAAAAAATAATTCTCAGGTAAAATTGACTGTGGCAAATCGAAGTTGCCTCCCGCCTAAGTAAATGCAGGTGCGACAAAAATTGCAATGTAACAGGAGTGTGTGTTTTTCGGTAATCTGCATGTATCACAAACAAATCACAACACATGAGTCGAGAGCTTTAAAAGGGATGGAGTGAGGCATGAAGATGATTGCGAAGCGGATTTGAGGCTAAGCAACCTCTCACTTAGATAAACTGCCATCAGTGCCGAGTACATGAGCCCATGAAGCATGAGAACATCATCCAGCACCTTCGCCGAGGACGCCATCTATGAGGAAACATTTTGAATTCCCGCTAATAATGTGCTATCAATTGCATAAAAATGTAATGCATGCAGTGACTAAATTCAGAATCGAGCACGGTGCCTAAGGAGTCAACATTGCTCAAGTGCAAAATGATGGGAGAACGTAACGTGCAAAAGAACAGATTATGTATAATTATCACGATATCCAAGCTAAAATCATACGAAGGGAAACAATGCCACAACATCTACTTCACGAAGCCGACTAGAGCTAATTAGTAATACTATATATAATACGGTATAGTTGAAAACTACCGGTGTTCGAAATTTCTGCGACAAAATTATCGTATGCTAAAATTCAATAAACGACAGTAATGTGGCTAACCGCAATGCACTGTGGTAAAGGATTGAAACTTTGTTAGGCCCATTTGCGTATTAAAATAGGCACGACGCGAGCTTCATAACATAGTTACATCTTCCGATAGCTATGTTATAAAACCCGGGCCATGCTTTAACAAGTACAGAAGTGAACCTAACAAAGTTTTAACCCTTTTTTTCCATTATGGAAATGTTTCATTTTATAAAGCCTGAATCTATCATTTATACAACGCATTGGGTGAAAAAAATTGAAGGACGTGAAATGAGATAAATTCAAAGGGTAACCTATTGGTTTCTACGCATATAAAAGAATAGGTGAATTATGAAAGCGTAACCGAAACATGAAATTATTTAGCATTCGATCCAATATATGTTATAAACATCATACATCCTAATGCATCCTTTATCAAAATACATCCTTTAGAATTCAAACTGACCACAGCGCTGATATTGAGTTGGTACGATGACTTATTGGACGGTGAGGCGGACTTACAGGAGAAATAGAATTGGAGAAAATGCCTGTAGAAATGGAGGTAATGGGGTCCAAACGGAAAAATATGATAAAGGTTACCTACTTAATCCTCCAGGCACTTCATAATACTGGTTGCTCGAAACGCGTATGCATAAGTTAATATTGTAATGGGAAATGGTCTAAGCACAACGAAGAAATCACTCATCCAACCTAACATATCCCTCATCTAAAAGAAATTTAATAAAAAAATACACATACAAAAAATGCATTAATTTAAATGTTAGGCATAAGGATTTATTGAATTGTTCTTCATTCCCAAATATTATAAAATAATGAAAACAACTACGTAACACCCATTTATAATATTTCACACATTATTTTATCTTCTTCTCTCCGACATAAGGCCGTGCTGAAGGTGATATAGAAATTTTATCACAAATAACGTGTAAATAGGATAAAATTTTGTACAATAATCTAAAAAACATGTTTCAAATGTTCACTTGACTAGGTGACCTCCCAGCTACAAGGATATAAAGTTATAACTTTGGGACTGCTTTCAAGAGCGCTTGCATCGGGTATGATAATATTTTTACGACAATAAAATCCAAATTATCGGATAGAGTTACGCCCTAAGGCGAAGGTGCACTTTTCTAGTGTACACATACTAACATTAAACAGTACTTTGTCAAAGGTGGCCTGATTAACCCTTAAGGGGCCCAGAAAGTGGTAACAATAAAAAAAATCTCATGAATATGAATTTCAAACCCTTGAGGGCACCTTTAATATTAACGACCACCCTAGTGTTCCATCCGTAAGCAAAGTTCATAAATATTTAAATTCTGCTGAGAGGTTCTCAGACGTCATTAAAGAAAGGGATACTCTCATTTTTAGGAAACTATACTCACAGCTAACACCCATAAAATGTTTTTAGTGGCCATTAATAATATGTTGGAATGCTATTAAAGGACAATATGGTTCATTATATTCAGAGGGTAGGAAAAGCAGAGACACTTGACGAAAAATGCCAAGGTAGTAGACGTTGTAAATGAGAAAATCTGGGGGAACTTGTTATGACATATTGAGGCTAGGTTATGTGTGACTCAAACTGTAGACAATACAGTTAAACCAATAAATATATTATTCACCCATAGTTACTGAATAATCCCACAAACTACTTTTTACAAGACAAACGGTTTTGCTGATACAAAGGCCCGATGTACGTACCATTAGATACGATTAAGAAAAATCAAAATTTAAAAATGAGTCGAATAAAGCACTGGGATGAAAATACCTAGGGACTGCAGAGCAAATAGGTTACGCTATAATTAAAATTTGGCTTTTGCGGCATAAATAAATGGTATCGACGCCTGAATATATAATCTGATTGGAGCCTGACAATTAAGGATCGGCGTTGCAAAATATTCTGGGATATATGTAAATCAGCATCCAGGGCCTAAAAAGCAACGAAATATAACTAAGCTTCATTAGCAGAGAGAGCTTATATTTAGCACTTTCATTTTGAAGCAAACATATTGACCTCATGAAAGGAATAAATGTGAGAGCGTATCATAATTATATATGTTGATTTCCAAATAATATATGGCAAAAAATAGTTGTATGGGTAAATCGCCCATATAAGTTTAAGCGGCTGTCTTTTTCTGCCAACGAATGATGGAGATAGGAAAGTAAATGAGCTATTTTATCGCGGAGGGGATAACATCAGTTTATGCAAGCATAAAATGAGCTTAAGAAATAAAAATAGACATTCAAGTTGCATCGTTATTTCAGGAGCGTGATAAAATGTTGGCGTAACTATCGTCTACGGACTTTAATCCATGCTAGGAAAGTTTTGAAAACCCTTTATCTCCTAAACAACTCCATCGAAGCTTATCTTAAGCACTACTTGAGACACTGATCTCGTGAAAGAGTGTGACAAGAGCCTCTTAAAAAGTTTCATAGAAGGGTCTATTCGAGAATAAAGCATATTTTGCGGCGGATAACAGAATTCAGGCTTTAGAATACATAAAACATTGATTGAATTTTATTTCATTCATTAGGATTGAAGATAAAACGCCGTTAGGTCCAGAAAAAAAAATTGAAATCAACTGAAAACAATATATTATGTTGAAACAAGGTCTGTGAACAATACAGGTATGTGAACAATAAGAAAATACCTATAATAGAGGGGTTTTACATTATGGAGAGATTCATTGCGGGTACCTATTATTAATCCTTTCATTAAAAAACTAGATGATTTCTCCCTCTAAGAGTATCGAGACAAATTAATACTTTCGACGCAACAGAATAAGGAAAAATGTGATAAATATCGTAAAATCATTGCCCTTTGCCAATCCTGTTAATTCGGTTAATTTAGGGTAATTTTAAAAATTAATTTTTTCACTTATTTTTCATTTGATTGTTTCTTCGTATACTGAAATATTATAATGTTAAGGTAATGGTATTAAAAATAAAACGCAAATGAAAAATAAATCCCAAATATAAAATTTTTAATTTTCTTTCGCGAAGTGAGGGTGCATATTAGCCTAGTGGGTAGATCGCTTTGATGCTTATCGCGGAGATACGGGTTCAAATCGCGAGTGACGCCTTCCGACACCCAAAAAAATCCCTCCCCACTTATCCAAACGAACCTTTGGGATTAATCACAAAATGATCTCGCCAAGTGTTAAAAGTTATAAGTGATGCCGAGATAAGATGCTAAGTATAAAAAATATTAACAATAACGATATCAATACTGACTTCCATTGATTTTCCACCCCGTGGTATTGAAAACCCCTGCTCTGAAACGAAACCAGGGTGGTTTACATACACTAGAAACTGAAAATTTAACTCTGTAACGGACCTTTAGTCGTTGCAAAAAATTGAAAACAGCAGAGTTAAAATTTCATTTATATATGTGTAGGAACATATGGAAAATTATTTACCACTCATCTTCTAAGAATTAATTTAGTTCATGTGCCATGAAACAGATGGTAGAAGTATACTCGAAACAAATCATTAGGGAAAAAATACTCCGAGCGGCAGTTCAATATCGGAGAAGAAAATAAAAGATGATTTCGCCGGGAAAAGCGGCGAGTACCATTAATTGAGGAAAGACTTGGATCTGCTAAGGGGTGTGGGAACGTATCGGGGGTTGGTCCCTCAGCCTCTGCTCGGAGAAAGTTCCACATAATTTTTTCCCTCTAATTGGTTTAAGGCGGAAAGACGCCTACGCCATCCGCATCGCACCCTCTCCAACTCCTCCCACGTACCATACGAAGATCGGGAGAAGGCAAACTCGCCTTGGAGACCATGGGCCGGGTGGGACTGCTGTTGGGGAGACAAAACCCAAAACTTTCTTCTCATACAATCAAGGATACCGTCTTCCTTCGCTCGCGTCCAATATTTCTCCTCGCTTCGATCGAGAATCCGTTTAGCTCCACGCATGCTCCCGCATTCAACCTTACCACCACTCCCAACACTCGGGGCATCAAGGTTGCGAATAGTGGGAGCGTATCGAACTGAGAGATTAACTCGGGTGATTTCAAGGTTCCCCATGAGATACGAATGAAACAGAAGATATACTGACGTTTCCTGAAGCGTCGGTTCGGAAGATAAAGTTGTGCCCCAAGCGCTACGTAATTAAGGTTAATGTTAGGAGAAAAAAAAAACGATTTCGTAATTCTCCAATAAACGTGCATGTATATATTTGCTTAAGAAATAAATATTTCCCGCGCAAGCGTGTCGCTTTTAAGGGTCGTGAAAGATGGTGATCTTAAAAAGAACGAGCTAGAGACAAAACGGGTTGGGCTTAAAGCAAACGTATTGGATAAAGTAACGCTTCTCTTTCCGCCTATAACCTACATTCAACGAAACATAGCCCGGAGCATTATAAGTGATATTTCAAGAGAAAAAATACGCTGGTAGATAAACGTTGATTCGAATGAACAAAAATATTGAGATTGCCCCTGCTTCGCACAAAATAGTTCGTAAAAGACCCGCCGTTAAATGCACAGAATAACTGTCTGATTTTTGAAATACAATCAGCAGGAATATCGTTTACAATTATTAAATAAAAATATTAACACGAAATTTCAAGGGGAAATGTTATTTAAATTCTCAAGCTTTAAAGTATTGTGACAAGTAATTATCAGCGCCTTATCCCCGTTCTTTTATGTTAAACCGATGCCCAAAATCCATATTGGAATAGAAATCAATAGAATTAGGATATGGTGTTGGATTCTAACTAGAAATGAGAGTTAAATTCACCGATGAACTTTCATCAGTTAAAATAGCCAAGTTATTTCACTGCTCATTCATACGTAAGGTTAACAAGAAATAATAATACTAATAATTATGGCGGCGCTTGGCATTATGGCAAATAACTCAACATAATTTAATCATAAAATATGGCCATTGCACTTGCACTTAAAGTAATTTACAAATGGGAAGCCAAGTAACTGCCCATTATTTTGGTTCAATTGAAGAAAATTGTTTCATGTAATTCTGAACTACACTGCAGCTTTTTTTGTCGGTCGCTGTAAAGGTTCCTTCTCATAAATCACAAAAGGGTAAAAGCATCTGCCACCTTCTGAGCCAAAAACCATGTTCATTAAACTCACACTTGAAGGGGAGAAATAAAACTCGAAAAAAAAAAGAAATAAAATGAAATGGTACTCGGAAATGAAGTGAAAAAAAGTGTCGTTGCTTTTGACATAAATTTTTATAATCCCACAATCCGCGTTGAGAGTGATACCGCGTAATAAAATATTTACTCACATTCATTATTTAAAAAAGCCCTCATCTGAATTACATGAATTTTTACGTAATTAAAACCAGTCACTACATTATTATGTAAAATAATGCTAGAGATCTCATTAAGCACGATGGTCCAACGAATGCTGTGTGTGAATGAAAATCGTATTATCGGATGAGAGCATTCCATTTGCCTCTCACTCGGATAATTCGATTAAGAGATTTTCATAATGGAGTTTATTAAGGAGGATTTCCAGGATGCCAAACGATGCACGTGCTCTGTAATACATCCAGCTCATTAACGAATTTACCCCATGAACATGGACCATCGAAAATTAAAAGTCTTCCTCATGCATCCGTCGTTATTATCTCCCACATTTAAATAGCACTTTTCTAAGCCAACCAATATGATATTTAACATTTTCTTTAGTTATTATGTTACAGGTTGCTCCATTCAAATAATATTAGCAATAGGATTGAAAAGGATCCGCATGAGCCTTTACCACGAGGGTAATTTGCTCAGGTAAATACATGGTTTCTATCAAAATTGAATGAAATTATATTGCGAGGCACTAAAATATCCATGCTACTTATATTGCACTATGTTAAAATGCTATAAATAATATTCGTTATATGTTTTCGAGAGATTCATGGTGATCAGGTGCAATTTGCAATCCAAAATAATTTAAAAATACTTTTATGACTGAGAAAAAATAAGGATAGGGTTGATTGACATGGTAAGAAACTATAAGCTTTCATTTAGTCAGCTGCAGTTTAATAGATGCCCATTTCTCCCTTAGAGGTTACTTTAAAGTTTTAAGCAGAAACTGCATTATTTAGGCCTGCTTGATAATATATTATTTACCATCAGTTACGCACCCGTCCTAGGAAAGTGGAGACCTATAAGTTTTCTTAAAGTGTCTGTGTGATAATTCCCTGTCCACCTCGACCTTCTGGCTTTCCTCGGTCGCTTCTCAGGGGAGATCACCCGCCGCCGAATGAGACGCTGTCACTCTATATACCCTCGTCATCACTCCACTGCCATCTCACACCAAGGCTTGTGACCTACTCCAGCGACATGACTTCAGCCTTAAGTAGTGAGCGCTGATATTAAGTAATTTCTAATTCATTTATGATCTTAAAGAATCAATCGTAAAGCATATTAAACATTCATTCAAACCAATAAGCAAGTAATCCAGCATTATTAGTAGGATACGCAAAATATTAAGGCATAATATATTGGTGCCCATTCCTGGAAATGCACTGAAACTGGATAAATTAATCTCTACACTCGAGTCATTCAAAATTATTTATCTAGGAATAATACAACATTAAAGTAAATGCTAGAGTGATGCCTATTCAGCGATTTCGATAAATACTCAATTTATTTTAATAACTGGAGAAAAGGAATTTAAGAATACCGGGACTAGCAACGGTGATATCTTTACGGAGTCACCTGCAATGCACAAATTATTCGAAAAATCCACAGAGAAAAAACAACATTCACCTTGACCTGGATTCGAACACAGATCCTCCGATTTCCAGTTGAGTGCTTCTCTAATTTCCACAGGGAAAAATGACGCCTCGGTAGCTTAACTGGCTAAAGCATTCGACCGGAAATCGAGGGATCAGGATTGGAGGACACAATTGAGAGAAGGATATTTTCATAATAGGTACATAGTGAATTTCCAATTTAGAAAATCATCATTCAGTAGCTATTAGGATGATCCGCAAGTTTTAAAGGAGTTTTAACCCGTTGGCAATCCCGAGAAAAGTGTACCCTCATCAGCACTTACACTCACATAACGTGGAATTATTGAACGCAGCAATCAAGTCATGCATTTTCCCTCGTAAGATCTTAAAATTGTCTCTAGTTATAATTACTAGTTTGGATAGATTTGGATTAGATAGGATTGATTTAATGGCTTGTAAATATAACCTTAAATCCTGTTGAGGTTTTTTTTTCATTAGTAAGATTTTCGGGTGAGAGAAAGAAAGTATTTTTCAAACCGGCAATTTATATAGTTGTTATTTGTGCGCGATTAGCCTTCTTGTTCCCTATTTGGTTATGTTTTTTGGTGTACCATGGTATTATGCTGGTCAAAAGAAGATACCTCATTCAAAACACATTACTCATGCGATAACCTCCAGAAAATTGTTCCTTTCCTCGTTAAACTTCCTAAATGTTCCACCATAAGCATGATCGCGACAACGTAAATGAAGGTTAACTAGATACCCATAAGCTGGTTGGACATACACGTAATGATACTGTACGATCACTTTGTTATCCGGAAGTATATTCGAAGCCATCTCGGCTCAGTTTCTGTATGGATGCAGCCTTTTGCAGAGCAACATTCCTCTTCTGTAAGGGGGGCACGAGGGAGCAGGTGGCGCCGCCTGGCGGACGCCGGACGGCGAAGAGAATAATGTTTTGCCGCGCACGTGACGTCGGCACGCGTCATCTGGCGAGACTACAAAACTGCGGAGACGAGACCAGCGGAGTGAGTTTCTTGGAAGCGACGAAGGGGGGTGTGCCGACAATGCTCATATCCCCCTGCCCCACATGGAGTGGGTGGGTGACTGGGGTGGAAGGCAGGCTACTGCAGGGGAGAAAGGTCAACGGAGGGAAAGCTCTATTTCTAAGGGTTGAAAAAGGGCACTGGCTGCACGAAGCGGGGTTTACTCCATTCTCGTCAACTGCTATATTTCTACCGCGGGACCGGTAATGACGGGGAAAAGTTTAAAACCTCTATTACCCTTTAAACATCAATTATTTTTTAAAGACACGCTGAAAAACAAACCACGATGAGGGTGATTCAGTTAATAAATTCTTTGCCCGTAGAAACTGAAAGACACTGACTTCTCAAATGGCGCTTATGGCGAGAAAGCATAAGACGTATGTAATATTTCCAAGTCTGTCGCGCAAAAGGCGGTGAAATATATATGAATTGCTCTGAGAAAAAAAGTTTCTTCTGGCATTTCATGTATATTAGAAATATATTAAAAATAAATCATTGAAAGAATTCTAGCTTCTACAATATCGTGCATAAAAATGAAATTTGAGGAAACATATAATTTTCGATTTAATTTTTTACCTAGGCTTGTGTCAAAGATCACTTAAATTTAACACGTCGATAAATTTTCGTTACAAAAATTTCTCTTAGAGTGAAGCTATTTATATTTTTAGACATCTTGTGTGTGTGAGAATAGAAGAAATGAAATAACATAGCGATCGTAGCGATTGTGCTACGATCTTGCTCCGCAGTCTAGCATGCGTTTTTTCGTATCCATGTAAGAGATGTAGAGCTTCTTAAAAACGTCGTGACTACCGAAATTCTAGAAAAGAATAACCGCTAGTAGTGATGATAATAATTCCGCCCAGAACGTTTGCGATCATCCTTGGCCTTGGATAAATTCCAGGGTCTATATTGGTGAGAAAAAAGTAGCATATTTCAGCAAAAGAAGAAAACCTCATCTCTTTCAAGTACCAGGAAAAGGATCCAGGTGCTGCCGATTGAAAAAAATAGCGGTAGAGCATGATATGCGGAAAAGAACTTGATTTCCTTAATACTAAAAATTGGTGGCATCTTATGGCATACCGTCGTCGATTTTTTATCATTTATATTCTTCAATTCAAAGGAGAGCGTAATCTCAGCAGTTTCCAATAAAAGATATTCATTTCACATTAAATGCCGCATCGACCACCTGGCTAGAAACAACATCAAATAATATCCTACCTCACGTTCATATAGGTATGCCAATTGATTGCTATTTACGGAACAACCACTTTAACATCTCTTTAAAGTAATATCCATCAAATCGGGGGATTAAATCTCAACTCATAGAGGCCTATCATTGGCCACGGCATGAAAACAGAGTTCTACGGCATCCAAGTTTCATGAACAATTTTTTTCTGCAGCTGATAATAATTCGACCTCGGTATCAACAGTTTTACACCACGAATGATTACTTGGAGAATTTCACACTATGATAGTAACATGAGCGGAAAAGGAGAGTTCAAAATGATTTAGAAAGGGTTGAAAATATTTTAAATCTTGATCCTTTTTTCAGTGAAATATCATTGCTTGATGACACTTTCTTCTTCCTCTGAGCACAAATTGGATTCAAACAAATGAAATATATCCTTATGTTTTGTAGGTAATGAAAATAAGATTCAAATCACATTTAAAATTTGCTCATTTATCACAAATTCTGGAAAATTATAAGAGATGAGTTTTGTCAACCAAGAAACTGAAATTTCACAAAAACGAAGCACGCCTATTTAATCGTAGCGCCTGAGAATTTTGGCTGATTATCATATTTAATACCTTGATAGATTAGTAGATGGTCATGGACGTCTATGCACCAAAATAAGTTTTATAAATGCAATTTATCATTATTATACCGTAGGAAGAAAGACACACATTGAATAACCATTTTAAGCTTCTTTCTTTCTTGAATAAAATACTCACCTAATCCCCTTTCAAATTTTCAACAAAAGGTAGGTTGACGACCCTGCAACCCTTTCTATGTCACAATTTGCGGGTATCGTTAGTTAAAATGAGGACAGAGATTAATATTAGCGAGGTTCAAGTAGGGATGACGCGCGCTGAGGGAGAGAGGTTAGAGAAAAGAACAAAAGCAAGGGATTTAATTTACGGACGGCAAGCTAGGTGCGAGACAGGTAACAGGGAGGATATCCGCGGAAAAGTGCAGCGTCGAAAACAAAATAACCCCGGGATATGAAAATGGAGGCGTGGAAGAAAGGTAAGACAGGCTAAATACGCGTCGACGGGTCGGTGACCATTCCTCAAGATGAGAATGGAAAAATGGGACAATTCCGTAGAATAATTCTCATAGTGAATAATAAATTTTCATTTATATTATTCCAGCAAAAATTAAATATTTCTTAGAACCATAGTCACAAAAATCAAGATAAAATATACAAAGAGCTATCGAAGAATTTGACGATCATTGTTTTCAAAATTTGATATAATTTATTTATATTTCTATTTACACATTATATTTTTCTTCAGCTTCATTAATTAAAAAGCAATTAAAAAGTAAAATCTTGGTTAAAATGAATGAAAAGGAAAATAATAAAGGGAAATAATAAAAAGGCAGTTAAAATCCTTTTATCTATAAAGATAAGGGATTATTTTTCTATTGAGATAAGGGGATGTTTTATTTATAAAGATAAGGGATCTTAAACGAACATTTAAGGTAAGATAGCAAGAGAATGATTTAGTTGGGAGCAAAAGATATGAGGCCGCGACAAACATATGGGTCACACATTAGCCACTCGTGTAGTGAAATGCAAATGCATGCATTAAGCACGGGAGCTCGTTTGTGGAAATCCTTCACTTACGTCACCTTTCCACACCGATTCTTACCTATGAGCAGGTATTATCGCATGGATGCCCGAATACTCAGCAGTAAAGCTTACTCGACAAACAGAGCAAAATAAATACGCTCACAAACTTGCACGCTAGGAAATCGGAGAGCTCTAGTTTATATCAGCCAGGATCGAAGAAAGAGGGCAATCACGCTTCACATGTGGTGCAGCAAAGGTAGGCGTCGCATGCAATAGGGAAATAAAAGGGGGGGAGAGCAACGCATCGGTTTTACCAGATGCCGCTTTAATATTCATGGTATTTCCGCGGCGACATCTGCAATGAATTTGCTGAGCGATCCCGAATCCTATTCGTATATATCCTCTTTACCATATACACAACTAGATCAAGTCCCATTTTTAGCATCAAGATATTTTTCACAAAATATGAAAGAAGTATAATTTCAAAACTCATCGAACATTAGAAGCACACATTTATCAATTCTCTAACGTGCAAATCTGTGTCTCTAAAAGTTATATGATAAGTAAAGCTGTGTCTCCAAAAGTGCTCAATCGGAAACAAAATTTACAGCAACAACAAAACTAAAAAATTTGTGCTTTTAATGTTTAAATTTTGTTTCCAATAGTGCACTATGCTAGAGAATATAATACTTATTTTCTGAAAAGAGGCACTTAGAGCGTTGAAAATGGACATTGAGCGCGTACTAGCGTATACATCCTTCTAAGTAGTTCCTTAATGATACAAGGGAATCATTTATGCACCTCTTACAAAGAATAAGGGACGAAAGCATGCCTAGTGAAAAATGATCTCTTACACTGAGGAAAGGCTATTACATGTTTTATGGGAAAATTGCAGAATTTCGTTTCCATCATTCAAAGCTCAAGCATTAATTAAAGGTAGACACACAAAAATTAATAACAAACACTTTTTCTGACAATTTCCCGATCTTCTAGTAAATGTTTTAGCCGTAGGTGCTAAGTAATAGCGACGATGTGCTGATGGAATATCTTATAAAGACACTTTAATACATATAAACGAGTGGCATTGGAGAGTAATCAACGAGGTCTCCATAGACCAGCGACTTAGACTAGGTTGAGCTCCTCCCTCACCTATTAAAATCAACTTTGGTGTCGTAGCTCTAATAGAGTAAGTTTGGCTCAGCTTTAAAACTTGCCACGGTCCCCTCTCAAATTGGTTCTCCTGCTTGCATGTTCCCATTTCATTATCTGAAACATTTTCCATCTTCATTAAATTTTCTTCTCGTCAGAGGATACGTAATGATCTCGAGATATGATGCTTAAATGCCACAGTACCGCGATACGTGAAGGCCATGTTATAGAAATATCTTTCATGGAAAAGATATGGAGATTTTTCCGCAAACACTCCGCAAATATATGTTATATACTTGCGCGATTAATTATAAATAACCAATATTTTTTCTCCTTTTCCGTGCAATTTTTTAAAATAGGAAAATAGGTTGAATGTTCTGTATTAAGTAAATGTTTTCTTCTCCACTTCTAGAACTTTTCTTTTCACCATATATGTTGAAGATTACTATCCTTGCGTTATAATTATTATTATCCTGTTGTAATTGACTTGTAAAGCAAACATACTACCACGGAATTCTTAGCAAGACGCCGTGAGTAGGGAAATATGTTATAGGCGCGCGTGATCATAGAAACGGTGTTGCTGATATAGAATCGACGACGACCCTGGTGTGTTTCTAAACTGCTGAGGTAGCTCCTTTCTTCCTTCTATGTCTCAACCCCCCTCCCTTTACCCCAGCCGAAGGATGAGGTTTAAAGAATGTGATACAGGGTAATTAAATGAAACAAATACTTCATAAAATATGCGAAGAGCTTGATTTGCCCCAATTTTCAAGGTACCAACCAAATTCATGTTTGAAACAAGTTTTTTTCTTCTTTTCCGTAATTCTTTTGATGCTATAAATACATTGAATGCTCTGTATAAAGTAACACTTTTCCTCACCAACCCAAGAACGAGTAGTTTATGCATTATATGAGTAGGTTGGAAGCCAAGTGGTAAAAAGTGAGTGATTTATCTTTTTTATACAGAGTTAGGTACAGAAATTAGGCATAGAAAACAAACAAGATCAATTAGATACTTAAAATTAGTAGAGCATTTGACTTTCCACTCAATATCAGCACAGAACAAGACTCACTCGTTTCCCATGGCAACCAGGTTTTTGTGTATTTATTCTAACAATTAACTTTACCTAACTCTGTTGAGAAAAAAATTACTTGTACCCCTAGCCTTTCAACTCACTCATATGTGTTGAATTTTTAGTTCCTTTTCCCTATAATTCTTACTATCCTGCTATGATTGACTAGTAAAGTAAAGAAACAACCATGGAACTCTAAGCGAGACACCGTAAGTAGGAAAACAGGCGATTATAGGAGGTTACAGACGCGCATGATCATAGAAACAGTTTTGCTGCTATAGAATCGACCCTGGTGTGTTTTCAAACTGCTGAGGCAGTTTTCTTCTTACCCCTATGTCTCACCCATCCCTACCCCTGAACCACAGGCGAAGGAATGAGGGCGAAAGAATGTGACGAAGGATAATTAATGGCCCGAGAATTGAGCGCCAGGCGTCGTCACACCCTGGGGACTTACTTCTCCGCCTTGAAGAGGGCAACAGCGTGTGAGGGGAGGAGCAAGTGGAGGGTTTGCTTGGGGAAGCGAAGCAGAAACAGCAGCGTGTTTGCACTACGCGCTCCTTCGGTCGCAGATTCTTTCGGTTAAATGCCAGCGGCGTCTCAGGAATTCAGACGAGGACCTCTTGCGAGGCGAGACTCGAGTTGGTTGCTTTTACGAGACCTCTGAAGGAGGTAGCAGCCAACTAGTTACGTACCGAGGATCGAAGAATATCGCATTGCGGATACTAATATTTGCCCGATTTTCGTTTGTGACAAATATTTTAGAGCCGTATATTCGTATATCATTTTAGATTGATTGGGACCAAGGCATACTAGCCAAAATGAAATATCTCAATGCTTCAAATCAATCCATCATTTCATATGTTTTCCGTCATTTAATCTTTATTCTTGTCATAAGCGTTATCGAAATATATAATATATGTATACATAATTTTTAAAATATTCATCATGAATTTGTATGAATAAATATGAAAACTGTCACCAAAAACTCAATTAAATCATGGCATTCAAAATTGTATTATAGTCTTGGAAAAGTCTGCAACTTTTAGCACCATCAATCATAAATTTTATTCGACTTAGGCAACTACATTCATGATTAAAGAGTGCTAAGAATATTGATATAAAAAGATGATAACCTATGTTCCGACAGTTAAGTTTCATAATGACACCCCTAAGAAAAAGTGGCACAAAAACGCTACCGATATAGATCTTTATTTTTTTGGACCAGAAGAGTTATTGATCACGCATTGTTTCCTTTCGTTCAAAGAGTTTGTTCAGCCGATTGGTCCCAACTCAATATATTTTTTTCCCGCCGAGTGCATAAAAAGAGAACGTGAATGCTTGATGATTTTTTTTCCGGGGCAGGAACTACTTCAGGCCAACGGCCTCCCCACGCACGCGTAAACAGAAAAGATGCACAGGGTGGCTCATTGATGGCTGCGGCATCTTTAAGTAAGCCCCCTTTCCTCCCTATCTCTCAAGGGGTTCGGATTTGTTTCCTCCTCGAAATGGCGGGAACGCAATTTATGGTATCGCTGCTTCTGCAGCTACTGCTAGTGGTTTCAGCTAGAGCTTATCTCGTAAAGGAATTTATAGTTGATCCTTTCATCTCCCCTTCTCCGGCTTGTTATTGGAGCGTAAGGTTTCCTTTTAATCTGGGCTCTCACGAGGTATTAGAGCAGTTGATCCCGTGCTCTTTAAGAATTCCGACTTAATGTTTTTTCCCCCCTGCTCAAAACCTTTGTGATGGAAATAAGCAGTTTTTCCATTAATTAAGGATTCAAATCCAGAGATTGCCTCAACTGTGGATAGAGTTATGCAGGTTCTTTTTTACGTAGGCGTAAACGTGTTTTTGATTTTTTAACTTCTTTGAAATTAAACAAGGCATTCTTTTCTCTCGTGGAGAGAAGAATTTCTTTTCCCTCCATTCATGGTCTTACTTACACTCGATCCTAAACTTTGACTTCTCATTATACTTCCGTCCTTTTCATATTTTACGGCTCTCTGAGAATAATCTAATCTAACATTTCCTTCCTAGCCATTATTCTCTCCCTCCTCTGGTTCTTTTGCTCCATATCATCACTTTATCCTACAGAACCTTTTTCAATCCCAAGGCCGTCTTTTCCCTTTCCGTTGCCTTCCATCCCTCACATTTCCTTTGTCTGTTCATCATCACTTACTTTCTATACTTTTTTATGTAATAAATTTTTGCCAACTCGTTCCGGCAGTTTTCCTTCATTCTTTTAGCTGTAATAGACGTTTGGAATCTCAAGTGCACGTCACCGGCAGTTAATATCCATTAAGGATTACATAAAGCATGCAAAATTTATGAATTTTCAAGCATTTTAAAATTTTTTTGCTCATTATGAAATTGTAAAAATAACGTGACAAAATTGAGCTGGTTATTTTTTCACAGTAAGAACTTGCAGAATAAAATGGGTCAAAATACTAGTAATGGAGGAGTTTTTTAAAGAGAATTTCACACCCTACTTGATGTGGAATGTATTAAGTTTGGCAATGATTATGGTGGAGGGGAGGATAATATTCCAAATTAAATTAAAGATCATGACTTTTTATAGTCAGCTAAAGTACGACGGATACGCTTTTTTCGTAATTCGTTTAGTGCTAGAAGGACACCTACTAAATCATAAAACATGTTTGATGCCCCAAGACACTCTTCCATATGGCCTTCTGCCGCAGTTAATGGATTACGCGTCATTGCAAATACTCTGCGTCGTCGCGTCGGCTTGCTCCGGAGTCTGCTGCAGAGCCCAGGGGGAAGGTAAAATCCTGGAGGAAAAGCTGGGCAAGGAGTTATTGGAGAAAGGTAGTATGGTGAGGGAGGAGGAGGATGAGGAACGCTGCCTTGCGGGACCTCACCTTAAAGGGATTTTAAGGTCTATTTTGCGGTCTGACCCTTTCACACAATCTTCTCCATCACTGAGCTCCCTGTACACTGTCTAGCCACACTATTTGAGGAGAGTAAATGTTGGAGCGTGAAGAGATACTGGTGTAATACCCTTCTTTTCCTCTTTTACAATTTTTTCCCTTAATATTCTGCCTGAGACCGCAATAACCGCGCAGTTGTGGAAAGGAAAAATTGTGTGGTCGGAGGAAGCGTGCCTATGCATATCTTTGGGTTGTTTCCCGGGGAATACGTTTGTTAGGCATAAACTTCTCAACATTTCTCTGTGTTTCAGAGAAAGTAAGGACAATTTTTTGTTGTAAATAAGTCCTATCAGATAGATTGAATAAAATGTTTTTCTCTGTCCTTATTGTTACCAAGTGTAAAATAATAGCCTGCGAATGAAAAAAATAAATTAGACATGTTGAATGCATATGTCCATACGTATTCCTTCCCAATAAAATTTCGTAAATTTAGTTTTCATTTTCTTTTGACAGTTTTCGATGCACTTGCGATGACAATTGGACACATGGAATGTCATGAGTATAAGGCCGTCAAAAATTCGAAACTTAATACCTTAAGATGTTTCACATTAGAATCGCGTGGTAGAAGGAAGTAGCATGTGAGGCTATGTCTTAGCTAAGAATGAGAAGGAAATGAGTTTGGAGAAGAAGATAAGGAAAAATCTGGGTTAAAATTCCTCAGGTTTTCTTGAATTGATAAGTCCTGCAGGAGAGTGAGATGATGTTAGCTACAGTGAAAAAATGGTGTCGGAGCGCAAGGCCATTCAGAGTTAGAGTTCGGACGTGAAGAGTCCCTCGGCGCTATAAACTGGTACTGCTGGCGTAAAAAGAGGGCACTTAAAAGTACCATTACCTTTACGACTCAAAATAATATTATTATTCTTTCCTTACCCAAGCGCATCACAATTTCAAGATTGCTATAGGGAAGAAAAATAACTTTATCACCCATGTGTCAACGTATCACGTATTAACCTGTATCGGTGACGTCTATGTAGGATATATCTCTCAATGTAGCTTAAGAATAAATAAAAGTATATTCATACCCGCAATTTTTTCTTCTAAATTTCGCTTAAAACAACTATAAATGCTAACATTTGTTGCATTATGACTTGACTAAATTTAAATAAATGAAAGAATATTTGGGAAACTACAACTTGAACAATTGTCACAATTACTACGAATATTCAATCTGCACTCAGTACACTAAATTATTAAAAATATAGCTTAATGGCGCATTATTTTGCATTTGGTAAATCTGCAAAACTAACTTTGAAATGAAAAAGTGGATTAACTAGAGAGACGATTTAATATGACCCAAATAATCTCATTCAAATGAATTCGCGTAGGAGAGTGCTTAGTCTGGAGCATTAATTTTGGATATGAATAAAAATAATAGGTATTACAATGTGGAATAAGCAGAATATCAATAAACACAGGAATTTTTTTTAAGATTTTTTCTGAAAATAGATTATATCAGAGAGCAGAGGTTTTAGGACAAGAAATAAGAGATTTCCTTTCGGTATTAAAAACAGTATCTACGACAATCACCATGACTTATTTCAACCACAATTTTTTATAGTTAAAGAATTTCAATAGTTATCTGAATACAAAAGATTTCATTCGTAACATGTTTTTTTTTAAATTTTATCCTCTTTTTGTAAAACATTATCCTCAGCAAAGGAAATGAAACTACTTCATCGTCATTTGTTCTGAGATATTTCTCAAAGCAAACCCTAAAAGAACAATATTCAAAAAGTAAATGGGAATAAGTTTTTAGTATCGAATTTATGGAAAGCCATTGAAAAATGCATGTACAGAACAAACAAATTTTTTTCATGACGTTAATAACCAGATTTGGAAATAAAAATATTTTTAAAACTTATTATCCTTCAACTTTACCAGAAAAATATTTTTCATCATATCCTGCAAATGCTCAAAGCATTGCAATGAAAGCCTATAATTCTTAATTTTTTTATTTTTTACGTGCACCTTTCCTTTAGAAATATCCTTTTTGCAATTAGAGATGGTGTCTAATTTTGATCATATTCACTAACCAAGACATCACCAACTTGTTCCAAATATTAAGAAAAAAGATGCTCATATTCCGCGATTAGACTCAGAACTCACACTCATTGTGGATACGAATTGGTTTTCTGTTCATCAACTGAGTTCAGTACAAGAGTATGCTACAACAATTAGCTGCTAGGGAGGAAAACATTAAATCACATAACATCACGGTAAAATTTGTTCCATAGAATAATAGTATGAAATTTTAAGGGCTTACATAAATCAAAGATTCACATATCCCTTTGTTGTCTACATTTTCAATAGCAGCTTCAGAAGGAAATTGCACCACTCCCAGGGGAGAAGCACCAATCCCAAGTCCTAAGCATCTGCAACAGTGGTTCAATAACATCAAGAGACAGGTTTTCAGAAACAAGAACAAAAAATAACACTCTAACTGGGTGACGCCTAGAAATGGGAAATTATAAAAAATATTAAAAAGATGGAAATAACCCCAGCGACGAGTTTTTCTTACGAGGGTCCCGAGATTCATCAAATTAAGTGGATTTCGAGAAATGCCGTCTTGCCTTGCTTCCTTACGGCGAAGAAAGGCAATTATTACTTTTTCTTGGAGCGAAAGTGGGAGTCTTAATTAAATGTAATTGAATCAACGATTTGACAGAAGGTCAGTTTAAGAGACCGGAATCCGTTGGAAATTTTTCATCATTCTCCGCATAGGTAATATCCAACATCGAATTCTTTTTAAATATGTGTGAAATGATTTTCTAAAGAAGATAAAACATTTTTCAAATAAAAAACAAATTATTTTAATTTACATCAGATTGCAGCAGTTATATCTTCATTCTAACAATAAGTATGTTAAAATTGATGATATGGTTTCAAAATCAAACTAAATAAATACTAAATATTTAAGCATTGAAATTTTGTAGCAAATATATAAACATTCACGCAATAGGGCCTGCGTATTATTAATCTACATATTACAAAGGTTACCATTCGCCTAACTGTTTATCCGTACGTTGCCAAGGTCCGTAATGCTGTGTCAACCAGTTAATGAATTGAGGTAAGCAAGTGCCGTGTACACATATAGGTATAATTACCCCCGGACAAGATGAAAAATGTTGACACAAAATATTGAAAATAAGAGGTCAAGGAGCTTTTCATTTCTTTATCTTTGAAGCTAATTGATTAACCTCACTCAATTAACAAGAAAGAAGTTCAAAAGTTGAACAAAAAATAAATTTTCCAATAAAGGAATGTAATCTGAAAATATAAAAAACTCTAAATAAAAAGATTCTTATTTTGCACGACATTTTCCTGCCACGGGTAGAAATTGCCAGCGAAATATCTTCTTTCGTATCATCATTCCACGTGCCTGTATACCGCATGGCCATCCGAGAACATAATAAAAGTTAGGCGAAAGGTCAGAAAAGGTGACGACTGTCAATATCGAACGAAAAATACCTCCTGAGATAGGAAATTCCTGGAGAGAAAGGTTTTAAGTTGGTTCATAGGAAAGAAACGTAACTAATGGTTAAGGGATTCGTTGAGAGTTCATATGGCCGTGAACGTAAGAGAGGATAAGTTTTGAGAGGAAATACTACTTCTGCCGCATCCAGAAGAAAGAAAACGGAAAAAGTTTTAAATTGATTTTGTGAAACTTTTATGACTTTTTCATATAAAAATACCTGATATTTATTTTAATATTTGCCTGAGCAATCATGTATGATGAGTTCCCTCAGACCATTTCACAGATTAAAATCTGCCCAGAAATCCTCTATGATGGAGAAAACACGAGGAGATCTGAAATTAATGGGTTGTTGTTTCAAGCCCTCGACAGTGAGTGGATGTGCGGAGTTTGGCTTAAAACTGGGATATTATGTTATCATATGACTATAGATAGTAGCCACAGGTACAAACGATCAAGGTTACAAACAAATTTTATGGTTAGAACCTATTTTATTATGGAGTATCCCAATTATGCAAAAAATTCAAATACGAATCATTAACTACGAATTACCTGTGTCAAGGCAGAATATTTTGTAAATTTATCTTACTTGTAATTTACAATATATAAACCTAAGGGAGAAATCCATAAGTGTTTTTTCTAGATTGCCTGAACAGCATAATGCCTTAAAAAACATTTACACTCTCCACTATTATCCAAGGTAGCTGTACTTTTGATAATTAATGAAACGATTTCGAGCAAATATAATTATAATTGATGAATAATCAATTCTGAGTTCTCAAAACTCATGCAAGTCTTTTTTCTGTCGATATATTGCCAAATTTATCCAATTCTAACAGACATAAGTCACATTTTAAGATACAGCGGAGCAATATTTTAAATTGTCATAACCGGAAGAGGAGTTACATGCGGATAGTGCCGTAAAAGGCAGCCTCATCAGCAGTCGGGAGAAGAATGTTCGAATCTCGGCTAAGCCGAATGAATTTTTCACGCTGATTGGTTCCTAGGTGTTCATTAGGATTTTAATATAATAGTAGTGGAACTGACCGTAATAGCATATTAGACGGAATTATTCTATTTCACAATGCTTTTAGGCAGCAAATAGAAGACTATTTACTGCTACCGTAATCCCTAACTGTTCCTTTTTTTGGAAAAAAAATATTTCCACAATGAAGTCAAATAAATGGGGGCTATAAAAATAATTGTATTTTACGAGAAGGATTTAAGACTCTTATCTTTGCGAGATAAGTGCCGAAATTGCCTACAACCTGTATAAACGGTCACATATGCAAGGGAAGTATATGTGTTATCTTTTTTTTTGTTTACTATAAGCATTCCTCGACACGATCCCCAATGGAATTTAGGGTGTTACAATTAGATTCAAGGAGTTAACATCAGAGTTTGTGGCAAGGAGGGAAGGAATATAATCCTCCAGCGAAAAAAAAAGTTTTCCTTTTATTCAAAGTTGCCATACAGCAAATAAAATGTAAACGGCAGGATTATGCCCTCAGTCATTCCAGCACATATAAGAAACAAACTTCTTTTCCGGCAATTACAGTTCCGGCATTTTATTTCTATATGCTAACAAGTATGCTGTAAACAAAATAAAAACGTCCGAGGACTGTTTGCGCACGATACATTACAGTGGAAGAACGGCTCGAAGGACGTGGGAACGATTTTTCATCAGATAACTCAGGAGCCGCGCACGCGGGGGCTAATGGAATTAAGTCCTAAGAATTAGCGAGGGAAGATGAGAGTATGGTGGGTTTGGAATTAATGCCGCACATTAGGGGGAGGGGGGGGGACTGGAAACGACATTCCGCATCTGCCAACTTCGCCGCAGATTATAATAACGTCCTCTCGCGCCGCCCTCTGAGTGCTTTATCCCCTCGTATAGCCAACCTTCCTCCCACCGCTCAAATTGATCCCTGGAGTCGTCCCTCCTCAACAAGATGTCTCAATGCCAAGCGCAGGATTGCGTAAACTTCTGCACAGGTTATTCACTGGAGAGTCTCCGCATTAACGTACGCTTATAAAACTGAAATTCTCTGGAGGTGAAGCGGAGGGGTTGAAAACATTAAAGACCCACTTTGTTTCGCATACAATCGCCTCGAGCGGAGAATTTGAGGCCTTGAGATCGAGCCATAACAATCGTCCCTCGCACAGCAGGGTAGGTAATCAAGGCAACGACCCATTGTGGGACATACTTCATGGAGTGGAATTTGACTTTCGTCGTAGGAGGTAGACCATATAATAGAATAAGCTAAATAATATAAATAATTAATAGTAGCGGGCGTAACGTGGTGGAAATCCATAATCGCAGGAATAGAAGGATCAACAACTTTGCTATTTCTACATAGTAATTTATTGACACCGACAATGGTTTCGTTACAGAGTAACAATATCTTCTATTCCTGTAAATAATATAAAATTATAAAAAAATCGCTTTCCAGATTGCATGCCCTTTTTTAACAAGTACTTTACTACATACCGAATCTTTAGCTCCTATTTCGTCCAATAGTTTTATATTTATTGCAGCCGAACATGAGACTGCATACGATAATGAGCAAAAGTCTTGGATGGTGATATCAATGAAACAGTGAAAAAGACAGCATGCAGAGCAAGTTTTCTTCCAAACTTTGTAATAGTCATGGAAATTAGGAACAAAGCACTCTAGTAAGCCTTAAAATTTTTAAATAAATATGTCTTTTTTATTGGTGAGGTCTGCGATGGTCTATTAATTTGATCTGCTATCTTTCTTTTGATCTAATTTCGACGTAAGTCCACCGGTTTCCGCACTGACAGCACATAACCACAAAAGTTAAATTTGCCTTCATTCAATTCAATAAATAAATGTTACATTGGCATACAGTCTGGTCAAGAAGTTTTGATTACTTAATGCAAAACATCATGAAACTTTAAGTTACCCATTAGTTTATTCATTAATGTCACTTATTCCTGCTTAAAGAGGAATTTTATTTTCCTGTATACATTTTAATATTTACAAATAAAAGTTTGCTAATTATTCGCTGCTATTTAGTGGATATCTTAAAAGGGCCATGATAGCATTTGAAATTTGGTTTGACAGAGCGGTGATCACAGCTGAAGTATAAATTGATCCTCCGTTACTTGCAAGGGTTGAGGAAAAAATTGTTAACAAAACGGGTCAGAAGATGCACGTTATTAAGGTAGTTCGGATACACTTAAGAGTTTTTCCCCCTGAAATGTTAATATCCAATGCTAGTGACTAGGAGTCTTGCATTTCTATTAACTGAATAGAACTGCCGATTCTACCTCAGTTGAAATTTATCAATGTAGCTTTCAACGTTACAGAAAATGTATCTACCTTACCTAAGGGAGACTCATTTTGTCCACAGACTGATTGGAAAAGTAATTTTTTATTAGATTTTAATAAAAATGAAGCCATAGATAAGTATTTTAGACATAGATTTCAGGTATCACACGCGCACAAAATTTAACAAAAGGAAGGCATGATTAAGTAACGACTTTAAAATTCAGCTTTTCGGCTTGCGATCAAAATTTCAGAACACTATCTCGCAGGCTTTTGAATGATAGGAAGATAGTCTCCATGCCTGGGATGATCTTTCACGAAAACAGCTCACAGAGGTAGTATCGCCGAAAACTGGACGCTACGGAGCCTGTCTCGGCCTCTGTCCACTGTATTGGCTCGATGTGTGCTTCGGAATAGACATTCATGCTGGAACATCGATTACTGGGAAGGGGAGGAGATACACATTAAAAGGGAAAGGGAATGGATGTGAGACGGGAGGCCGACGGCAAAGCGTCTCCAGTCTCTCCAATAAAACGTTGAAGTTGCGGCTGCCTTTGGCGAGAACTGGAGCGGAGCCTGCGATCGGGACAATGATCTCTCGTATTACTCTCGAAGCTATATTAGACGGCAGTTTGGCAGGGCACGTTGAACCATAGACGAAAATTTATGCTTTGCTCATGAAATTAAGAACCCGAGGTGGACGAACAGCCCGTTAGCTCAAACTTGCTGGTCAACGACCTCACATTGAATGCAAAAGTTTGGCGTGGATGGGACATTTTTATGGAGCTGTATTATCTTAACGCGCAGGCACAATGGACAGTTTGACAACTAACTGCGTGGAGCAAATTTTGGCTGAACGTTTTGATGGGGTAAGTAGAGATTAATAATCGTTTTATTATTATAAATCTTCATTTGGCTTCACCGATTGACTTTTAAACGGTTCAAATTTTATCCTTACGATGTATTTTTTAATTTCTGGCTGCCAATAAGATCTAATAAAATTCAACAGAGCACATATTGTTTATAAATTTATGATACTATTTTCTACGAATAAAATTCCCCTGTTTCAGTGTCATGTTTAGGAAGACAACATAACATCATTCATTATGGATGTCAACCGTCAAGAAAGTTGGCTTCAAATATTAAAATCAAAGGGAGCTTAAAACACGAAGACGTCTGAGAGAAAGATGGAGAGATATAATACACATACTTTCTTTCTAAATAAATTTAGGATTTTAAGCCAAATTCAGCAAGAAAAAAACCTAAAGACTTCTATTTTATTCAATAATAACGTATTGGATCAACGTATTACATATGTCTCCATCAAATTGAGAAAGTAAAAATATTTTGTCTTTAGAACACCACTCAAATATTTAGCTAAGGCAAAAAATATTCCCGTGAGTTTAAAGCTGTACTAAAACTGAGAATATGTGAGCAAATTTAGATTTTTATTGATACCCTTAGGCCTTAAATTTAATACTTCGAATTATGAATCTAATATATCAAACTTTGCTGTGACTGCAATCCAAGGAAATAATATTTCTGAGAATGGAAAAATGATTTGCAGGAGATTCACTCACACCGTTAACAAAACGGAAGGTTCACTAACCCAAACCACCCTATTCCTTCATAAAACTCTTCATGGGTTATGGATGGAATTGTTAAACTCCACGGACGCTAATGGAGGACTTCTCGGGGTGATAGAACAACTGCTCCACATGGGTGTCATGGGGATGGAGGTGGAGGGAGGACAAATTTGAGCAAAGCTCCAGTGCTATCATCTCTCGTCATCAGGATTGCTGTTATATAAGAGGAGTCAGATAAACTCGCGCGCTGGCGCATGAGAGCTTAAGAAGATGAACGGACAAAGATAAAATGGTGATGAATAAAATTTTGGCATTGATATCGAATTCACCCGTCCACACAAAAAGTCCAGAAATATCGTAGTAGAGCGTATCTAGTTGCAGGCAATTACAAGGGGATATTTTTACACTGGGGTTGCTTGTAATGAGACAAAGTATTCAAAACTCCAGGTGCTTAGGTTAAAGTTGAGTAGATAAGTCAATTGAGAAGAATTCTGCGTAAAAAAAATCCTAAGACAGTATAGTAATGATAATGAACCCAAAATTAAACACATCAAGACTCTCTTAAGTGACTCAATGAATAAAGAATATTGTGGTAATTTCACACAATAATACACAAAAAGAGGTGATAAATTATAGATAAAAATATTGATACCTACAGTGGAATGGCGTGAGATAGAAATACCTCTGGCGTTCGCCTTTAGGTGGGCTTTTATTGAACGAAGGTATATTTATAGTATGGGAATTTTTACTCAGCAAAGTATGTTGCTTCTCTTTGGAATAATATTTCCTAATATGCTGCAAAGAAAAAATTATTATGCCAAATGAAGATATTAATTGAATCGTAATTGCATGTAAGTTCAATACGTAAAGGCTAATTTGTACTAGAGAAAAAATAGGTATTCCGACAGCAAATCACGATTAAACCTATAAAAGTTTCCGTTGCGACCAATCGAAAAAATTCGGAAAATGAAACACTACAAATAGATAAAATAGAGATCACAGTCGCATTTGGACTCCAGTTATTAGCAGTTATTGGGTACGGCCATTAACTGCAGAATATAATTTTTGGTTTTTTCCCGGCGAACAATTGCAGTGAAGTTTTCTCGGGTTTCACACCGGGTCAGGTCCTCCATTTCTCCTTCCAACGTTTCGATGAACAACTCGCCCATCGTCTTCAGGGATTCAGGAATCCAATCAAAGATTGAATCCTTGGATTCCTGAATCCCTGAAGGCGATGGGCGAGTTGTTCAACGAAACGTTGGAAGGAGAAATGGAGGACCTGACCCGGTGTAAAACCCGAGAAAACTTCACTGTAACTGCAGAATGGTAGAGCTGAGAGGGGTGGTGATAGTCCCGTAAATCTCGGAGTGACAGCAGGGCGTTTTGGAGATTCTCGCGCATTTTTACTATCCGGATCAGTTGTCCCAGCTCTAAACACGCTTAAGACCATCAAAAGCAGTAATATAAATTCTGAACAACGTGCACAGCACAAGATTTTCTTAGTGAACGAAGCAAAATGGTTTGTAGCACAGTATACTCTCATGACTGGAGTAGGCACAACATTTGTTGCGTAAAATAACTTTCAGTGCTTGGAAGTCGATTTCTAATTTAACGATTGCTTTCAAGAGGGCGGAAGCAATAAACGATATAATATTTCTTGGAGTTTAGGTCAATTTTAAAAACAAGTTTCAGCCAACGTTTCAATTTATTTTTAAATCATTATCAGGGCTATGTAAGAAAAAAGTATGAACACTATAAAATACAAAGATTAAAACGATATACAATATTTATATATAAAAAAGGTACAATCGGGTTTTTTATTCAATAATATAATTTAAAAAAAATATATGCATATAAACATATATATATAAGAACAGAATGGAATACACAAAACATTTTGACATTAAAACTCTAAAAATGCATTCATTTAAACTCTAAAAATTCATTCATTTAAACTCTAAAAATTTTGGAAGCAATAAATGAAAATCGTATATGAACGAAAAATACATTTATGTTTATAAGGCATTCTTTTATTTCAAAGTATTCTACCATAATAATACTTAATTTTATGTCAGTATTGCAATGTGATTAAAATATTACATGTTCAACCTAAATATGAGAAAAGCGAGAGCCAATTTTTAGCCCCTATTGATTCGCCAAAAACTACTAAGTGGCTATAGTAGTATGTCTGTTTCGCGATGCACATTAAAAATTTTTTCACAATAGAATGCGTTAAGCAAAGCCGTCACAAAAAATGCTTGATTTTTTTCAGCGTGATAATTCTTGTTAGTAGTGTGGGCTTGAGGAATAGGAAGGTTATTTTCCAACCCTTCTTCCTCCCTGCTACCAGAATTGATGTGAGATCCCACCTCAGTAGATGGAGAAAGGAAACATATAGTAATCGTAAATGGCTCCAGAAATTTTTATAACCACCGCAACCAACCGCTAAGAACCTATTCAAGCAACGAGTATGGCAAACTCTAAAAGGAAGACAGTCTCAGCAGAAAGAGGGTGAATATTAGTGAACCTGAAGATGATTTAAGAAAATAAATCGAAACGTTGGCTGCTAACTTTTGTTTAAATGACCTATACTCCAGGAAATACCATATTATATATTAAATAAGGTCAAGAAAAGAAAAAAAATAATAATTACCCTTATATTTTCAACAACCACCAACGCAAAATCATGCGAATAAACGGAAAATTGCGTGCTATTGATGATCATTGAATAAATTAGAAAAAGCTTGTGTACAGCCATTTTATCCGTTCGATGTATTGCAAATAATACGGATGCATGGAAGTGTACCTACACCTCAAAAAAGACTATAGCCACTTGATATTTGAAGCGGGTAAGTAATGAAAGCAATTAAAGAATGACAGATTTATGACATATAAAACACATTATTTAAATAAATAATTAATAAATCAGCCTCAGTAAGATATGTTCCGTACGAATTATAAATGCTTCATTTTACTTTAAAAAATGCCAACAGCCTAAGAATTAAATATGTGCAAAGAACTCATGGTTGCATACGTTATTTGCTTTTTTCAACAAATTTTGTGGTCAATTTGACCTAATTTAAGAGAGACAAATGTATCACATGGTTATTTAATAATATTTGTTAACCATCATTACATGGGCATTTGATAACTCTCATAGGCAGCTTAGTATTTTGAGTACATTTTTAAAGTTAACGCCGAGGCTGTGCAAGCCCAACGTTTTATGTATAAAAATAAATTTTCTATTCAATGAGAGGGGACTAGTCGGAAGAAGATGATATCCCTGCCTTTTCTTTTATTTTTTGGCTAAGAAAGAAACCTCAATTCCTCCTCTGTCTCGCACTGCTGGGTTCAAGGAGGCGCTTTCCTCAAGGGAATTGGGCGTGGGGAGAAAACATATCCCAAATGTTACGTGTTCCGAAGTAAAATGCCCAAGTTTAATATTCTTCGCATTTAATTTGGTATTTTCTGCATGAGAGAGCCAACGCAAAATCGTGAGAGAGGATTTCCCCAAACCTACAGCCGGAGCCATCCTTCCTTGAGCATAATGCATGATTCTTACGCACTATGTAGGCCACGACGTAATCCCAGAGATACCCTAGGGTATTTTTCTGTATATAAGGCGGGATTTTGTTCTAATTAGCTATCTTAGCTTTCCAGAAGTTGGAAGAAAACCAGTACTTTAATAGTGACTGAGTTCAAAAGTTTTTCGCAGTAAATTTCTCATTAAAACGCCATATTCTGATCTTTTCGGAAAAAGCGTCTCTGGATTCGCTAAAAATGTAAGAATATTAAAAACTATAAAAACTCATCCTTGAAATCCAATTTATTCAATGCTATTAAGGCCTTGATATCTTCTTTTTATATTAGCTAATGGGGACTTTTATTATTAAGACTGACGCTGGTATACGCTGCTGTGGGGAAGGTGTTTTGGTTAAATGCGTACAGTTTTGATCTAATCTCTATTAATCTGGATGAAATCTAACCGTCTGGAAATGTACGCGATGTAATTTTCTGGATATCAGAACTTGTGTGAAGTTACAGCTGATGGAGAGAAGCGTGAAATCACACACCCCCGTCTATTCTGTACCAATGAAAATGGAGTAGGTAGCGCGACCTGGTGATTCCTAAGATAGAATTTCTAACAATAGAATGGCAAGGTGATAGGGGGAATAACAAATTACATTAACGGTCACTGAATGTCTAATGAGGGCGTATATTTTTATTGTCCTCTATGGGTTAATATCTGCTGCAAAGGATGCTTTAACACAAATTATGCTGAACCAGGTTGTTAGATTTGTTTCTCTACTGTTTTGATGGCAATTACAATAAATATTCATAAAATGACTTTGACAGAATTTTGACATGGAGTAAGTAATCTTACAAAATGGCAGATTTTTTTTCACTTTCCAAATCAAACTGAATGATAATGACTCACAATAAGCTATGGGCATCTTGAAAACACTAAGGAATAAGGGAGTAACTCGAAAGATGCATGTGTTGTTAAGAACAAGCACGCCATGCTATCACAGAAATATTCTAAAGCAAATTCGGTCAAAATATTTCTAATTGTAAAATTAATCATTAACCATGTTAAAATTAAAATTATCCATGTTCATTTATAAAACTCATGATGCTATGAGCATCGCATTTGGCGCATAAACATTCATTATTCAGCAAGGTGAACATGTTTCAAATATCCCGTGAAAATATCTCGTTATGCTCCGGAAAATTCTTTTATAAATTTCACCTTGCCCTGTACCTAAAATATCTGCTGTAAACCCTAAGTGCCGCTGAGAAACTGCAAGGATTATAAGTGTCGCCATACGAACACAGAGTCACCCACACAAGTTGAAGCTATATCCCACTATACCATTTAAAACAAAAAAAAACCTCGAATCTGATCAAGTATTAGAGGTATAAATAATGGCTTAATCAACGTGTCAGTAAGTGAAATAGAGTGCAGACGGCTATATTTTTAATGCGAGGCCTCACATAAACACGTCACCCTCGTATAAAAGTCAAGAAAATATAAGAAGCAGTAAAAAGAGTCTAAAAAATCCTAATTCTGGCTTAGGCAGACATAATGAGTAATAAAGAAAACAATGCAGTCGTAATGAGTGATATCAATTATATTAATCCAGAAAAATTATGTGATCAATGAATGAAAATATGAATTGAAATTATTGTGTTCTAGGCTTATACGTTGCATTTAAAGTAGGTACTGGATGAGGAGTGACATGACTGACGGCAACGCAATATTCTCCATAAAACCTCGGCGAAGCGCCTGAAGTATGTATGGCAATATCGCCCATGCCTTGTTCGGAAGCCCATTAAAAACCGAAGAGAAACTAGGCCATGATGTTTTATTGCCGCCACCAACGACGTGTAGCGTTGGTAACGTACACACTTCATATTCCTTAAAAATGTGTCAAGAAAAGAACACTTAGGTTTTAATTCCTTCCCTCTCCTAATGCGTTGACCCTATCCACGCTTTCCTTCACGGCCAGGATTAAGAGATCCTTTATCTTACGCTATCGAGATGGAAAATATCATATGTACTTACGGTGATATACGTCATTTTTCCTACATTATTTTCAGATCATAAATTCAGAGATTAAAATATTTTGTGAAACCTATTCTACCAAATGTCACTTCAAATAATGAATAAAGAGCTCTGTCATCTTTTTCATCTCACATCAATCTAAATGAGGTAAAAAAATATCAAGCAATACAGGCCGGAAGAGTTCTATGCTTCTTAAGTGTGTAATGATTTTTAGTCCAAAGTGTAAGTAAACAGAATCCTATTGTTGAACAGAGCGCTGTTTTCTTTTTCTACCCTCCAAATCTTTACACATTCATATCTACTTAATTTATCAGTCATTAGGCAGAAAATTTCCCTCTCAGAGTGCATTAAACCGAAGAATAGTAAGAAGCGGATTGAACTAATCAATTTTGAAATCCAACGGTATAGGTGAAATAAAAATCTCTTCTAATCATGGGCGAATTTCATTGCACATTACAGGGAATTTCATTGGGTAGGGTATGATTAAAATATTTTTTTAAAGAAAATGGGGCTACTTGAAAGAGGGATAAAACAAAAAAAGAAAACACTGATACATAATATTTGTTACGCATTCCATGAATACAAGCCTCAAATTAACATGAATGATACAAAAATGGTGTGTAACGACTCAATTTTCAAATTTTAAAAATCAGGCATAATAAGTAAAATGCTGTGAAGAACACATTCAAAGAAACTGAAGTGGCGGGGCACATTTTTTTGTGAACAAAGCCGTTAAACAAGATGGTTTAACATCCATTAATCAAAATTTGTTCCATGTAAAAAGGCTTCACCCTGAGAAATGAGAGAAATTCACTTCATAAGAGTGTCACGCCCCAGATAACTTCAGTTCAAAACTACATCGCCGAGTTCTTGGAGTGAGAACTCCTGGATTACCCCCCCTTCTTTCCACGCCTCGCTTTAAAGCATCTCGCGGGACAAATAATGGCTTGGTCAGGGCCAGCCCGAAGATTAATAATCCCACAACCTTCCTGCGGTATTAACGCAGCAGTAAAAATTGCGAGAACGGCTGGAAAGAGAGTATTCTCCAGTACTCATAGCAGAAACGGGCATTTTGAAAACACACCACATTGGACGCAGAGGATAGCATTTACGCATGTTAGAAGAAACAGAGAAAAAAAACGGTACCTTGATCGGCAGGAAAAAACACTAGTTGAAGTCCGCAGAGAAGGTGATTGTTGAATGATATGTAATCCCATCAGGAAATAGTTTAAAAACCTTGGAAACATTTTGACAAGAATTAAATGCTTAAATATTGGATTTAACACTAGGAGGACGGGAGTTTCGCGCTACCTAGAAGGACGGCTAGGGGTCATTTGACCCCTAAAATTTATTTTGGAATAAAACGCCTAATTTTCATCCAATATTCAGTTTAACCGTATTAATTGTTGAATAAGTTCATTAAAAACACTATTTAACATTAATAAAAATATTATTTCCTTTGTCAAAAGTTAATACAAATTATTATAAAAAATCATGAATTAAACCATTTAATAATTAATGGAACGCAAAAACTCCTTATACCTTCAAGGCCGAAGAAGAAACCACTGGGTCATTCCGTTTAAATTCGAGCAGAAGTTGGGAGGTCGCCACCATCAGGGTTGCTAAAAAAATACATGTAGACCTATATGGATGAATTGGAAATTGGCCATGCTCAATGCTCTACGATAATTTTTGGTAAAGTTAGTCTTGTAAAAAAATTACTAAAAGTGGCCATTCGGGAGAGCTAGGGGAAAAGTCAATTTTAAAATGCCTATAATTCGGACAGCAATGACACTAATATGTTGAAGATGTCTTAATATTAGATTGATCGTTTACATTTTCCTCGAATACCTTCGACAAAAGCTCTAAGAAGCAATATGCGTATATTAAGTTTCAGAATTGCTTGAGAATCGCAAAATTGTATCAAGTAAGGCAATTTTGTTACAGCCAAGGAAAGTACTTTAAAAACGAAAATAAGCTCGATATGTAGCACTTACACTTGGTAATGGCAACGTGTTTTTAATACCTGTAATATTCTCACCTATAATATGCAAAAATGGTATTATTTTGATCTCAGAAACAATTATATGGTGAATGGGGTCACCGGAAGAAGATTATCTTACGTTTATCACATTAATTATAGACCCTGATTGCATTGACATGACGCAATGACTTCCGCTGAGAAAGACTTGATGACGTCATGTGAGAAATTTTCCGAGGGCGCGTACACTAGAATAACTTGTACGTGTCCAGGATAAAATTTCATCTTCTGCGTTGCAGAGATTAAGTTCAGGTATCAAACATGACTTCGTTCACCTAATTCAACTATGACTTCGAAGCATGAAAAAAATGAAAAATTTTCATAAAAACGCAATCATATAACTAGAAAATTCCATCTTCAAAAAATTTATCAAAAGCGGATAAAATGTAGCAGGAAGAATTAAAATTTAAGAAATCTAGATGGCGTCAGCAATATTTTTGTTACTTACATTTCATGAAATTTTTAATTTTTTCATTGAGTACTAATGACCTTTTCGGCCCGTTGTGATTATTGAAAATACTAGTTGGAATTATGCGCCAGAGGTTTGGACTGTAACCCTGATTTTATACTGAAAAGATTATATTAATATTGTATACACTAAAGGTTTATAAATAATTGTTTATGATAAGCAGTTTACAACAGTTGTTGGCGCTAATTTTTGACGAGGAAAAGGTGTTCTGGGGAATTGGAATATTTTGCTATGCTATAAAAATCAACGTTTGCGTCTCTTTAGAAGAGGAACATGCGATGCAATCAAGGAAATTAGTTGGATTTTATTTCATGCTTTCTTTTAGATTCCGTAACGCAAGATCTACTCGTAAACTGATTATGATTCATTCCTCTTTTTATTTCCCTTTCTTACATATTGACTCGAAGATAAATGCTAGCTCTAATTTGAAATTCGTTGCATTAAACATTTTGGTATAAATTCTGGTAACAAAACGTACACCTTGCTATTCTAAATGCATTTCTATAGGTTACGTTGAATAGTAAGTGTAACCATTAAATGTTTTTCAACAGCCTCCTGTGATACCACTAGCGTAAACTAGATCCAAGACGGGCGCCTGCCAAACTTCGTCGTGTGCCCCTGAAACAATGTTTGCATTATCTTGGGTTTCGCAGAAACCAGAAAAGGATAGCAGTGCAAGCAGATAAATGATACTGTTTTCGACTCAAAGGAAAAGTAAACATGAATTTTGCAAACCGGGGAATTGAGCAGTTTTCTGACGAAAGTAGGGCGTCTCCTAAGCATATGGAAAAAATCAAATGAAATCATTAGCCAGACACCGTACATGCAATATATTTCCTGTGAGAAACGGAAAATTTTGTTCGCCGACAGCCAAAATATGTTTAAAAATAATATAGGAACTTCACATCATCAGTGCTTTCAGAAGCACTGACTGAAGTGCTTAAATCAGTGCTTTCGATGATATCGAAAAGATAAGAATTGATTATGTTTACCAAATATGTTTATCCCTAGCGGCATACATTGCGAAGGATTCCTTGGATGTTTAATCATTCTTAAAAGCCTTAAATTGGTACAGTAATTGATAAAAACAATGGGGCTCTAATAAAAATCGTTCATAAATCTCAATTCCATCGCTAGTCATTATAATTTATTTATTTATATAATGCTGTACACTTTGCATGATAAGAATCGTAAGGAATGTCGGGTTAATGTTAGTATAACTTAATCAAAACACGTCTTGAAATGATTTAAGCGAAAACAAGAATCAACGATCGCCTGCTAAGTTGGCATTTACTTCCGTGAGTCAAATTAAATAAAATTACCACGTGTTTTCCAATGCAGTTAAATATCCGTTCTCTCGACTGATGTGCATTTTTCAATATACTTATCTGGCAATTTTAAGAAGAGAATGTTCAAAAGGAAACAAAAGGAAAACAGAAAATGTCTCACTTATTATGATCGAAGCAACATGGTGGTTGAAAAAAACATTTGTCAGGGAGTACGGCCGCAGATGAGAGAACGAAACGAGGGATAAACATTCTTTTTGGTGTAGCAAAAGGCCTTAGACGGGTCATGTGGCCGAGGAGCGGCCGTGAGAGAGAGGGAGGAACCAGATAAAAAAAACAGCACCATCTCTGATGGAGCACGTTTCAAATGGGAGGGAACGATCCCAAGTGTTTTTTCAACGAGCAGAGATTTATGTCTCGGACGAGGGTTTTTTTGAGCCAAGACAGCGGATATTCCCACGGCAAAAATCGGTCGGGATTCAGTCATGCGTTCGGTTTTTCGTTCAAGAACCCACGTGATGCCACCTCTCCTCCGCAGGAGCAGTTAAACGTTTCCGACAGTGTTCACACGCACTCGAACTGTCTCTCCTTACACGTCCCAGGGTATCCGATACGGCCGCGTTTGAAACTTCAGCGAGTGCGTGCGAAAGAAAATGGTACTGAAGTCCAAATGCTATTCAAGTCGCAGCCGGAAGAGACCGAGGGATGCCGGCCGATAAAGGTTGAGCAAAAGGGAAAAAATTGAAAGCGCACGAACATCTTCCTCCACTTTTTTCCGATAATCACAACCCTAAAATATCGATGGGTGCGTCATTTTGTGGATATGTTTTGGATTTCCTACGAACGATATTGACAGATATTACCTACTTGATTTATGACTTGAAAGGTCCTTTTTTTTAAAGAGGAAATGATGTTCAGTTAAAGAAACTTCTTCATTACCTATAAAAGGTGAAAAAATACTTTTTTCTGCATTATGCATTTAGTCTTCTCTTATACTTTTATGCTATTAACTGTTTCTAACCCATAACTACTTCTGGGAGAAATTATATTTTAATATTTTCATTTAAAAAAATGCGAAAATTTTTGACTCAATCATAATTATTATGGCAGCTACATATTTTAAAATTAAACTTTACGGTACAAAAGAACACGTCCTTTAAATTTTTCCTGAATATACCAGAAAATGGATACATTTTATACGACAATTAGAAGCAAAATTTGCTTATAAAGGGTTAATACATGAGATTTCGGTTTTTATATTTTGTATTATTAACTAATCTTTGAGAATAAAATGAAACAAAATAGTTTTGTGAGCTACTTTTGAGTTACTGAATGAAAATTTCATATAGATCAGAGTATAATGACTGAAAAGAGAATCAATCATTACGGAATGGTTTTGATTCTTTGGATTCGCTTCGGAGGATGCACCGATGTTGCTTGACTCGAGATACGTGCGGTTATGACCAGGTATATGATATTTTATTATTCTAATAAAGCATGTTATGCACTACAGTATGGCGAATGATGTAAAACAGAGAATTAAACGTAACTATTGCAAACTGAAGAAACCGTGCATGTTGCATGGTCATGCCATGACAGCACAGATAGTATAATTGCACTTTTCACCATAGTACGCCTTATATATGCAATTCTATGATTACGAATGGATGCCTTGAATCACAAAGAACTCAAATTATCATTTGCGCTTTGTAGATGACTGACAGGGGATTACCATAGATATTTATTGACTTCGATGATACAGATATTTCGAAAAACGTCGGTGACATTATGCAGGTTTCTATTCATATATGCTTATGACAAACGTTAAATGATCGTGATAAAGCTCGAGCCGCCAATTAAATGCTTAGTGAATGCAAACCATTAACGAGGAATTTCCGAAAATATGACGACCAGATGACGGAATGGTGGGTGAGAGAGTTCACGGATCGTGAAAGACTTAATCGGCTCATAAAAGAAGGGTTTCCACAGATCGTAAACAAGCATACGCGAGGGAAAATATCCTTGATGCTTGCTTTCTCACATTCCAATAACTTTCGGAAAAGGTGGGAAATCTTGTAAGGCCTACTTAATCATGCGTTTGTGGTCAAAAAGGAGAAATGGGCTCAATATGCAAGGTTGTGAAAACAAAGAGACTCTTTGAGAAATTCATTAGAGTTCAAGAAGGGACATTTTAATGCATTTTTGTCACTGGGCATACATTTGATACATAGGTTTGGCAACTGAAATTAGTTCCAAAAATATGTGCATGAAAATCGGCGAGGTTTGGAGTAGATTTTTCTATGACCAACGAAAGGTCTTTGACGAAAAAATATTGTAATGATTAATATGTAAATTATACAGCAAGACGCAAAAATCATAAAAGAAAGTGATAAAAGAAGTAAGATTGAAAGTGACGACAAAAAAATAGGAGATACGTTCACACCTCACAAAAGACAAAGAAGAGAACGAGTGATGTATTTCTCTCCGGAATCACATAAAATGTTGAGGGAAATGAAAGAAAAAATTCTCAAAAAATACATGTAGTAGATCGCAGATGTAACTAAAAATAATACGGAAGCAATTATGCAACTCAGACAATAATAATGATTAGTGAGGGAAGTTTAGATGTTTTAAAGGTGATATTAATGACCAAACAAGCGAGGTAAGAGCACAATCAATCTAAGGATGGTATATAGGCACCCAAGTTGGTAAGACTGGGTCATTTCAATCGTGGTACCGAAATTAGGTGGCACCAACCACTTATCAATCTAACCTAACAATGAAAACTCGCCTAGTGTAAAAATAGCACACATAATTCTTCCGTATTTTATAGAGACATACCGGAGCTAAGAATCTTGCGATTTCACTGGTAAATCAGTGGAAAAGTCATTTTGGATCTCATTGAGATATTGTAAACACAAAATACATGGTCATATATGAATGCAGGTATTTGGCATAAGCTTATATATCAAAATTAAAACTAAAAGTGCTATATTATGGCTTAAAACGTAAGTTTAAGCAAAATAAATAATTTCTCATTGATACAATTATTATTTTAAGTTGATCTCCCTCATTTTCATAAAATTTAAACTAAAGCAAATTTTAAACCAAAGGTAACACAAAATCATATTTTTTTAAATCTCCAAGCGTTAAACTTCTCACGATCACTTAAAATGGCTGCTCTAAAAATAGGTAAGGCAAGGGGTTAAGCCACCAAAGGCAGTGAAAACTCCCGAAGAAACGAGAAGTCACTTTGCTCCATCACCTTCATAAAGCCAAAAACGAGACACAAAATCTCTGGGTAGACCAGAAGAATGCTGGAAAGCACACAAAAGGAGCTTAAGGGTTCTGCGGAAAAGCTTAAGGCTACAAAGTTGGTTAACCTTCGGGAATTGCTGGAGAAGATGTGGGAAACGGTGGGCGGGTAAGAATGAGCTCTCTAATTCTGCGGAAAGGTTGAGAAGGGGGTGTTATATCGAGGTGGGTGGAAGCGGAAGAGAGGCATTTAGGAATTAAGATGAAGCCAAGGCTAAGAGTTGAGGTTTTCTCCGGAAGGGAGAGTGGAGAGGAGCTTCCTGGAATTATACGTAGAAAGTGAATGAAGGTGCGTCGAAAGTTGAGTGTGGTGAGGTAGAAAGGAAAGTTTAGGAGATCCGAGAGAGAAAAAAACCTACGCTTTAAGTGCTCCGAGAGAAATGGAAAGTGGAAGGATTGGGGAAAAAAGCTAGGCTATAGGCCGAAATCAAAGTTTATAGAACACTTAATTGACCAGAGTTTGGTGCAGTTATGTCGAATTTCACTTGCTTTAATTTGTATAAAATAGGGTGCATGATCGCACAGATTCACTTACACGCTACTGGCTCAATTTTTCTTGCCTAATGGCTGACTCGAACGAGTGTAGGTATATGAGAAATATTTGAAGCTCTCCCGGCGAATAGATGGCGTGAAGGGTTCTCGCGATTGCGACCGGTTCAGGAATAGCATTACTTCTTACGTTTAGATGTGCGAATCGGCCACTCATATCCCTGAGTACGATGGTCGAGTCGGATATACAAAAGTTGACAGTAATACAGTTCCCGACCCGGTTGCAATCCCGAGCACTTTTCGCGCGAGTTACGATAGAGTTCAACCCGGAATGCACCTCTGACGCGTTTATGCTACACACTGAGAGTAAAGGAGGTACTGAGACGGTCCCATTAACTCCTTGAACTCCTACCAATCGTGAGCAGTTTCTATGACAGTAAAAAAGATTTCATCCAGATAATAACCAGGTACCCTTCTATAAGTTGCAAAGCGCACTCCCAAGTAGACCACTACGCTACTCGTACCATTGAATAGTTGTCTTAAATATCCAATATAAAATGACAAACACACCCCATTTATGGAGGTATAAAATGTTATTCTTAGAATTATGAAAATATTTGAGAACATTGGTTTCATTCTCACCAATGATTTGGATTATTTCAAAGCGCAATGAGTGTAACAAACTTCTATTGACTTTCACGAAAACATATTGATGGTACACTAAAATAACATAAATGTCTGTTTATTGAAATGAAGCTTCAGTAAAGGTGACGTTATATTATTTGTACCCTCATTATCATTTTATATACACATATGCCGTGTAGCATTTCGTGAATAATTAATGCAAAAATCAAATTTTCAATTCAATATTTTCCATTAATTTTTGAAGTTTTATAGCCTGACAAGCAGAAAATTTAAGTTGTTATAGCGATGCACAAAAAGCGCCATGAAGAAATGTATTCGTCTCGATATAGTAAATAGACCGATAAACGGAGTAGCCTCTCTTAAAAGACGATTACCACAAATTTTCATTCGGAAAACTGCAGGATTTCTTCACTTTGATTTCTATTGTAAAGCTATCACCATTTCCTCGCATGGAATAACATTGCTCGTTAAGTTTTTCATATCGTACTTTGCACGTTACACTTGCCCTGCCTTTTCCCTGCTAAGAGTTTCCATCATAAAAGGAAGTGCATTTTTACCAGATATGAGCACCTACAAAAAAAAGGCTTTCAAGCTCTCCTAATGGCATAAAGCCGAAAGAGCCAACGTATAACTCAACAGCTATGACAAAAACTCATGGAAAAAAACTAAAAAAAACTTAAAAAACCAGTGAAAGTTAAGGCATCCGTTATCAAAAGAACTTTTCCCTTAGTCAGAGCAACGTGTTTTGATCGACTGACACGTATGCACATTCTATCATTAACGCACAGCCCAAATTGCTAAAGATAGAAAATAGGAATTTCCAGGATATTCCTTGAACCATGCAAAGGCGCACTCAAAGGCGATTTTTGCCGAAAACTATTTTTTGGTTGTCTACTTTCCTATCATGTTAACTTATTCACTTCCATAACGATAACATTGAATTCAAAGCGGCCCTTTATTGTCTCGCTCTTTTAAATTATTTCCGACCCGACCTGGCGTGGAAGGCATGCATCATTTTAATATCAGTCCCAAGTGGCTCATTGCCATTACCTCTGTGGATACAACAATGTGTAAACCTTCTCATTGACCTCCAGACGACCTGTTTTACCTCAGAATCAGCAATGATAACTACTGTTCATAAAAACCACGCCACTGGCATCATCAAAGGTAAATAATTAAAAATAAGTAAGAACTCAATACATTGTTTCAGTAGCATATTTTTATCAGCAAACTTCCCATCACTTTACGAGTATTTTATTAAAATTCCTAAATCGTTGCTTCAGCCATTAATTTCCCACATATGTTCCAGCTATGAACGAACACATCATCATATGCGAGCTAATAGGTTTAAAAGGTATTAAACACCGAGGAGAAAAAAGGTTTATGAAATCCGCTTCAAGAATTTTGTATAGGATAAACTATTTTGAATGTTGTTAGAAGGCAATTATCGGAATAAATTTCACCCAACCTCCCTCATCTTCAATTTTTCCCTGCTATCAATATATTTATACATGTTTTTTTTGAGTGAGTGATTATATTTCATAAAATCAACGCTGATGAAGCAGAAACGTTTAGTTTAGAAGCTGAAGACGCATTGATATGACGTCATACGCACACAGAAGCCGGTGAGTATAAAGGACTGGTTCATTTAACGTGGTAGTAACTTGTTAGTGGTACCGGTCTCATGACGACAAGAGAAATGTATCTGACACGGAGATCCATGGAAACTCTATGGGCTGGATGAAGTATATATGAATAACTTCCTCAAATGGCAAGACTACAAGTATAAATTGGATTTGAATAATGGGGACTATGAGGAATTAATATGAAAATATTCAACTGGCGACCAAGTATAGTAAGGGTAGTTGAGGATAAAAGAGAACTGGTAAAAAAAAACAAGGACGAAGGCTTAAAACAGGCTTGCAAGGGAAGAATACTTTTGAATGGGATAAGAAACCGGTAGAGATAACTGTTCAAGCAGCATAAAAGGGCGAACAATTTCTAAAATCCATTTTCATGGAAAGATACTGGCTACATGAGGCAGGGGGAAGAAAATACGATTGATGATTAACAGCGGCATTAAACGGGCGATTATAGGGTCAGCATAAAAATAAAATCAGCACGAAACATTAGTGAAGGGGTAGCGGGTCACAGGGGAGAGGGGATTACAATAAGGAATGGCGTGAGGACGCTGTCTTGATAACCAGAGTCCGTATAGTGATGAAACTACCAAATACATAATAGCGTTGTGGAGGAAAGAAATATTTTCAACTTCATCTCCGATGTTCGAAATTGCAAGCCAATTTATTTAAAAAGCAATGTGCCAAACTCACAATATATGACATAATTACTATTTATTGCAATCCACAAGAATCACGAAACAAAAACAGGAAATTCAAATTACAGCAATGGTGAAAAATGTAGGCTCAAGCTATGCGAGATAATACACAAGAAGCATAAAATTGAATTTGAAAATGTAATAATAAAAATCAAATCTAACAGTTGTAAAAGGAAAACAGGAAATTGAATCGACAACGATGGATGAAAAAAAAAAACTCCAATCCACATTAAAACGCGGCGAAAAAGAGGAAGAGAGTCATCAATTTGTGGAGAAAATCTTGGTAAAGACGAGACCATGGCGTCTCTAGTAAATCCTATGCAATAAATCACCCAAACTAAGCGAAGGGAAAAACAAGGGACTGGAGGTTGGAAGGGTGGTGTTTTGCAGGGGTGGAAGGTGAGAGGGGTGGAGAGGGGGCTGAGGAGGGTGATAAATAAAGAGGAAAAGGCAATACGAGGGAGAAAGAGATGGAGAGAGAAAGAGGGATATCCTGGAATGAAATAGGAGAGGAATGCTGCGCTTTACAATTAAAATAGCTTAACTATTCTTTTACTCAAAGCATTCGACATTGATTACAGTCCATAAATAAAGTAAATATCTTAGGTAAAACATATTCACTTTAAAAATTTGCCTTTGAAAATGTATAATAACAATGAGCACAAACTTAGATTTTTTTAAAAGATGGTAGATAAAAAAAGGAACTACAGATGATTTTCGCATCTAATTCTATCAATCTAAGAAAAAAACCATTTATACAAATAAAACTGTATTGTTGGTGGTTGCTATCGGGAAATGCTGGTAACATTATTTTAATAGAGATGATGGATATAGCCTCAGCAGCATATGGAGAAGTTTCCTGGCCCAATCTAATGACCAACGGATATCGGCTTCCGTGAAAATTCAAATCGGGTCAACAATGGGTTAACGAAACCTATATAAGATCGGGACGTCCCATTCTCCTGAAAACGATCCCAGTAGGAGGAGTGAAACGTCGAGCAGATAATGTTACCTTCGCATCATTTCCCGAAAGCAACCACCTACATTGATAAAAGAAGCTGTGAAAATCTTGGTACCAAAAAATTTGTATTCAAGTATCCGACACCTGGTTTAGCCATATATAATACTCAAGTGTCAGAGCCCCGGATTAGTCAAATAATAATACTGAAATAGAAAAGATGTATGATGCATAAAACCATTACCACATCTGTACCACGGCATTAGTCGATCCTTCCTCAAGAGTTCGATTCTCTTCCTCAGGAGTCACCATATTTGAAGAAAAGGTATAAAATACAGACCAATTATAACTTAACACGAAATAAACACGTACATGGGCTACGATTCGTAAAAAAATAAATAGTGTTACATAATTCGTTCTGAAAAACCCCCTAGAGATGTGTTTAACTTTAAGTAACTCCTGTCAGCTTATTGACCTATAAATTTTTTCATAGATTCACATAAATATAAAAAAATAAGGATCATAGACAGGAAGGTAATTAGGTACGTTCGCTCCGGTCCCCACTTTTTACAATGCCCCCAAAATTTTATTTTCCTCTTGTTCGTTCTTACTGGAAGAGTAAAACTTGAGAGTAACTTGAACGTAATGAGTATGCTCGTGACCGTTATATCGCCAACTACGCTGTCAAACTCACAGTTATTGACACTTAAGTCTACAGAGTACCCACAAAGCTTCAGCCTACAGGTTTGGAAGTCACCGAGAAAACAAACGACGTCAAGTTTGCAGCTGAGTAAGAAAGGAATAGTTGAGGTAGAACGGAGGTTAGCACGGGCTAGAACGCCACCCAACCTCCCACCGATGGCCACCTCCTCACTTTTCAAACCCTACCCTTCCTCAGACAGCGTTGCCGAGAGAATTTCTTTGATTGACGGGAACCCTCTTCTCCTGCGCGTCGCACTTATTTCTCGCATCCTCCCAAGATCCCTATCCTTTCCCCTACCATTCCTCCTCCCATTCCTCCAACCACCCCCAAAAATCCGACATCATTTCGATAGCATTTTTTTCAAAATGTTTGACGACGGTTAACTTTCTCCACAACACATTTTTCCCAAGGGAGACATTCCCTATAATTTCCCTGCATTTTTTCCTACCACTGATAATTATCTTGTGGATGACGAAGTGGTTGATGGTGGCTGAGAGAGGTTGGGATACTAAAACGTCGGGGAGTTTAAAAATTAATTTTTCCAACAGAAAGAGAAGTGTCTAGGGATATTTATTTGATCTTTCCAAAGCGTTTTCGGTAAGAGATATGATTGGCAGGATGAATGAAACGATTTGAACCCAATTTCCGTGTCGTTCGATTCGTGAGAATTTAAGTTATTTTGGAAACTCTCGTACGCACTTGGACAGAATTATAAATCATAACATTATTCCCGCCAAATCAAAGAATGGGCCTAATTAATGAAGAATTTAGCAGAAAGAATATATTCTACAGCAGTAAGTTAAATGATACTATTAAAACGTCACTGATCACTTCTATTTGCGAATAAAAAACGGCCAAATGATATTGAGATCTTAACCGAATAAACTGCCGAACTATTTTAAAGAAATAAATGGCTGGCAGAGGAAAATGTAAAGAATGGTCTTTGACTAATTGCGTAAAATAATTTAGGGTTATCCCTTGAGTGAAAAAATCAATATATATTATTTTAAATACTGAGTTCCCGGCTCATTTAACCCGTACAAAGTTTAAACTTAATTCGTGTAGTCTATTGAGTAATATAACTAATGAAGGATTCGTAGAATCTAAGCTTTAGCTTAGGCATTACCGTTTAATTCAAGAGCATTAACGAAGATATTTTAACGGCTATTAATTGATAAAACGGTATTAGATAAACGTATTAGATTAAAATTATCAGAAAACCTATTTTATCACACAAGAAAAGTGCTATTTAACCAATTGTTCCAAATTGCCCCTCCAAGAGCGATGTTAAAATCCGTAAAATAAATTTTTAAGTATCAGCGAGATACTAGTTACTACATCAAAGAAATATCAACATCGTGTTCTTAAGTAGCGTATAAAATTATTTCAACCGAAAAGAATGGTACTACAATGCTATTTAACTATTTTTAACGCTATTAACAGCGTTAAAAATAGTTAACAGACTTCCAGAGATGCTTCTACTACAAGCCAGCAGAAGTTTGATTTTTTTTTTTATTATCTGGAGGATGTTACATCTACCTTGAAGCATGAATCTCACTTGAAATCGCAGTATTCCATGCAAAATAGTTCCTTTGCTATGAGCTGGGACTAACGAAAATGAATTGCTCTCACTCCCGACCATGCCATAAAGAAGGAATGACTTCCGCAGACTATAAACATATCCGACCCACTCTCACTATCAATAAAATACCACTCTTCCGGGATATCGTTCGAATATCTTTAATACCCACTTTTCATGAGCACTTGAAAAATTACGAGCCCTGAATTCGGATAAGGAGAAGTTTTGAAGGAGATAGGTGATAAACGCGCGCCATATTTGAAACGATTCATAAAAAATAAAATGATTTTCAATTGATGATGGATAAAAAAGATTGTATAATGAACGGAATAGATGCTCACTATACCAAAATGAAAAGAGTAATTATAAGGTAGAAAAAAAAATCATCTTTATCATATACTTAGGAAGTGGACTGGAGTGGAATGCTAAGAAATAGAGAATGCTAAATGGGTTTTAGCACTAAGAGGATGAACGAATAGGGCTAGAATCGAGGAGAAGAAGATGAATGAGCAAGTAGGTGTGCGCTTTGATGCGTGTGGGAAGGAAATTAGAAGGGGAGCTCTCAAAAAGGCAGCTGGAGTGAATGGCAGGCGCAATGAACGATGTAGGAATGTTCAAGAGGGTGAAAGATTGGCTTGGAGCCTACAGGGAAGGAAATGAGAATTTAGTGAATGTAGAGAACAGTTGAAAAAATAGAAAGTGGCAAGGTATATTATATCTTAGGCAAGGATAAATACAAAAATTAGGAATATTGATGATATCGCTTTTACAATTTGATTATTTTTTAACGGCAAAGAAAACAATAAGCTACCAAATCGGATCTAAAACTATTGAATTTTTTTATTTATTTTTTGCATTCCGTAATTTTGTTTCAAAATAATGCCTTCAGGAATGGCAATGCTGAAAATCTTCCGCAGTGTAACTAGTAATAATTTTCCTCTTCTTTCTCTGCTACATATCAGGTACTAGTCCATTAAATGCGACCTCTACCTAACAAGTAATAACTAGCAGACTATTGAAATATTTCGAGTTTGAAATGCACGCGTGTATAACAATATTCTAGGCTCACTATGACTCCCAAGAAATACTGGTGGAAATGCGATTTCAAACGGTATAAGGGAACAAGCAACAGCTGGAAGAGGAACACCATTCACACCACTACGTCACCATTCACTAATTCCAGGATACTAAAAAGTTTTGAGTTTGAAATGCCTGCGCATGTAGCACTATCTTAGGCTCAATTATAAGAAAAATCCTTGACCTCCAAAAACATTCGTGAAAATAAAATTGCAAATGGTGAAAGGGAACTAGGAATTGATCGAAGAATAACACTTTTCGCTCCACTATCTCACAATTAACTACTACCAGGATATTGAAAAATTTCGAGTTTAAAACTATCCTTGGCTCATTTTGAAGGAAAATCTTTGAATAATAAAACACCGGTGAAAATGTGATTGCAAACGGTAAAAGGGAACAGGGGACTGCTCGAAGAAGAACACCATTCACACACTCACCATAAAATCCAATGATGAACGACACAATGTATGCACCGAGAGTTGGAGCGAGAGAGAGAAAATGAACTTTTCCCATACATATACGTGGGTTAGAGGGACAGCACAAGAGGAGAGAAGGGTTTTTGAGAGAGAGAAAAGAGATAGCGATCACAATGAGAGATTTATTGCGTCGAGCGACGAAAATTTGTGGTTTTCCCCGTCTTTCCAACCTAAAAACGGGTGGACCAAAGTCCTCTCCCTCTACCTCTTTCATTTCACTTTTTTCCGCCATGTATTCCTGCCGCATTTGCAGCCCTTTTGGGACCCTCTACCGGTACAGTTTCCACCATTGCGCAGGGATGGTTTGAATAATGTTTTCAAGGGTGGAAGTCGAGACTGGAGAAGAGAAATGGTTTCAAAATAGGAATCGATCGAAGAATAAAACTTTTTGCTCCACTATCTCACAATTAACTACTACCAGGATATTGAAAAATTTCGAGTTTAAAATACCCGGGTATATCAAGCTATCCTTGGCTCATTTTGAAGGAAAATGTTTCAATAAAAAAACACCGGTGAAAGTGCGATTGCAAATGGTAAAAGGGAACAAGGGACTGCTCGAAGAAGAACACCATTCTCACACTCACACAATGAGAGAGTTATTGCGAGAATTATTATTCTACCCTTCGAGATTTTTTAAATATTTTAGAGAATCAATAATTCAGCATTTCTCACATTCTGGGTTTTTTTAAAATATCGTCGACCTGTATTTCAACTTACATTTTTAAGAGGAAGATATTCCCCGGCCAATATTTAAAATTGAAATAATTTTTTTTGTGCATTCTGAATTGAATTACCTATTCGAAAACTGATGGTAAACAGAATACATTGGTTTATGATGTGTCATAAAAACTATACTTGCCATATCTGAAGTAATCAATACTTCCGTTTCACAAAGATATTCATGTATAAGAAAATCTGAACAGTAATTGGAAGTAGAAAAAGTTCTCTGTAGTTTTTCCTCAACTTAAATTCGGCTGTCCATACCACTGCATACTTTATGTAAGCCAATTGATTATGCGTCTAAATAATTATTTTATATTCGTGGCGATTGGTATTCTATGCATTTCTTTACGGTGCAAAGCTTGGGACATTTTTAGAATACTAAATATACATAAATGAATATATAGGGGGCAACATGAAAATTTGAAAAAGTCGATTCAGAAAATAAGGTTTCCCCAGAATTTCCATTAAAAATCCGTTTAAAAGCCATGAGAAAGCTTTGCCTATGGTAAAAGTGGCGAATTTTGCATTTTCATTCTTAAAATTACCATAGGATATAGAAGAAAGGGCTCAATCTGTGGGCTTTAGTTCTGATAGCCAAGAGATTTCAATTGAACAGTAATTCAGAAGGCAAGTTTTAAAACAAGATTTTTTTTTCAGATATGGAATATATGTTATGACTAAACCTATCATTAAATTATTAATTAATTTCTTCTGGAAGCAAATAGAGCATCAATAGGCTTTTCTCTTCAAAGCTCCTTTCATTTACAGATTGAAAAAAATATTACAAAAAGGGCTGCGTTTTGATCGCGTTGTTTAAATCATGAAAGTCCAGCATGCCAACTCTTTCCTTTTCTATTTCTTCTCTTTCAACCCTCCTCTGTCTTCACTTCCTTTCATCTCTTTCCTTTCCTCTGCTCCTCCTTTCAAGACATCCCCACGCCCATCCACCATTGCCGTACCTTCTTCGATATTAAAACACAACATAAACAAAACAAAAGGGACGGATGTCATCCCGTTAGAAAAATAAAGAATTTGGAGTCTCAAGTGTCCGCGTAGGGAGTTCTTCCCCCCACCCCTAAACAGAACCATGTTTTCCTCCCCTTCAACCCCGCTCTGCACGCCTACTTTCCCCCTACCTCCAGAAACTCCGCTACCCTCACTACCTTTCGCTGTCCATTCATTCTCGAGATTTTTCCCCGAAATCTCTCTCCTCCTTTTCCTTCCTTTCCTCAATTTTTTAGACGAACATTTCCTGTCTCCGACAAGAACTCGTCTCGGTGAAACGCGAAACCAATTTCGGGCTCGCTCCTTTTTTTATACAGTATACATTCTTTTTTTCATTTCCTTTAATTCTTCCCAACGAGATTGCTCTATTCTTTAAGAGCGGTCATCTTCTTGAGTCGGTTGATTTCTCCGTGGGAAAAAAACTGAAATCTGTTTAATTTTTCGGACCATCAACAAGTGATCTTTATTTACGGACGTTATCATTAAGCTCGTTTTGAATACCTTACTTGCATGATAAAGAGGAAAAAAATAAAATAAAACAGAAGAAAACACTCCGAATTTGACTGGAAGCACCTTATGTTTTCGCATTTAATTTAGATTTAACGCTTTATTTCACGAATTCAATGAGCAACTGCCGGATATAAAAATGTCTATAAAGACAAAAAGAGACATTTCCAAGAGCGATACGTACACATTGCGTAATAATAATAATAATAATAAACTTAGAGAATGGTGGTTTAAAATGACTAAATAATTGATATTATCAATTAAACTTTCTAATTATTCTAAATTTTTGTATGATTTCACTGCTATATGAAACTGAGTCTACAGTATTCTGGCGGAATTAGAGGGCTAAATGCTACCATTAATAATTATCGAGTTAACGGAACTAAAATGGTGTTAACATTTTGAATATAGAGAGAGTGAATTGTTAACACACATAAAATTGTACACATAAAATCAACAATTTTTCAGCAATATATGTGACTAAGACAAATAAAGGAACTCAAATTCAGACTGAGAAGAAAAGAAATTCAGGCCATAATAGGTAAGTAATTCAGGTGCTCCAAGCTCATTAAAACCTCACATTAATCTTAAATTTCACTGAATTTGAGCTAGTAATTCAATAGAGAGATAAAAGAAGAGAAACACTTGCCAAAGTGATTAACCATTGCTCAAATTTCACATAGGTACCTTTTTTCCCTATTTACTTAATTGAATAAATATTTCAACCTGAACCAATATTAAGGGGTAATTCATGTCTAATTTAATTGTTTACCTCCAGCACTGCCATTGATAATTTTCCCTTATTTTTTTTAGATTTACTCAGGTGTGTCTGGGATAGAACTTAGATTGTAGTGTACATTTTACAGCATAGGAAATTTATTTTTTTTAATAGAAATTATTGTTTCAAGACTTAACCAAACATTGATTGGGATGATAATTAAATTAACCAGTTATTTTCCAACGTAAAATATTTATTAACATCAATTCATTGTGCATGAAATGAAATATAATAATAGTAACTGTGCAAGATAATATCAGTGCAATCACTTTTCGCGTTTGTTATTACAGAAAACATTTTTCCAACATAGGTCATGTTTATCAACGTTAAAAGAAATATTAGGACACAGCATACGAATAATTAAATACTTGTATTTTTAAGTTGTTTTTTTTTAGCAGCTGAAAGCTTTTAAACCAATTTAAGCGACCTATTCTTCCATATGACGTTGAAATCATTCCCAGTATTTATTTGACAATAATTCAAATACAAAAATCAACACAGTTAACTATTCATGACGTTATACGGTAATTTGTCCATTGTATCAGGTTTCAGTCAAAATGGCTCGCTTCTTCAAGCAATAATTAGCACATCTCCTATACTTTCAAAGACAAATAATCCTATAAGAGCCTGAGTAAAAACGTGGTCTTACGAATATAATTTCGAGAATGTATGGCACGGAAACCCGATTCGTAATTGTCAGTCCATGACGTTGTAATATAACCGCATATGTTGAAGAATTTCTTAAAATGATACGTACTTTTTTCTCCTACCCATCTCTTTACGTGACTATGGTTTAAGTATACAATGGTATTGATAATTACTGAACTGGTATACATAAGAAGCCGTTTGATAACATAAATGGCAAGTGGTTGGTTGTTGAGATACGTAGTAGCGTTTTCCAGTACTCTGCCATGTCGGATTAAAGCAAAATTTTCAACGTCTTATAAAGTTATTATAAAAAAGAAGCAAGGTATGGCGAGAAAAAAATTGTGGAAATTAAACTGCAAATGTTATCTCTTGTGCAAATGTTAGCGTTTTCCAGTACTCTGCCATGTCGGATTAAAGCAAAATTTTCAACGTCTTATAAAGTTATTATAAAAAAGAAGCAAGGTATGGCGAGAAAAAAATTGTGGAAATTAAACTGCAAATGTTATCTCTTTCACACCCTTACTACTCGAGGAACTAATAATTTTAATTTAAAGAGTACCTGAACCGTCGAAGTTATCCTTTACTAACAATAAGACACAATTATACTAGGCTCTTCTATTGAATTATTTTTTTAATTCTCAATATGTAGGTACTAGTCTAAATATATATCTAATACTAAATCGGTGGCTATTGTGATCAGCCGTACTCCTCTTTTTCCTCAAAGAAAATTATTGAAGAAAATACCACAACCTACCAGCAACCATTAGTTGTTGCAAATATAAGACACCTACGCACACGGGAAGTGATCATGATACCAACAAACGATAATACTAACGTGCTATATTATTTCATTCCCTGTCTACGGTTTAATGACTCGACGTAAGGCTGATCGGGCTAGAGAAATACAAGCGAGTAAAATCCCTGGGATTGTAGGGATTAAACTGCACATGAGCCGTCGGTAGAGGTGCCATCGTGTGCGTTTTGAAGAAGTGCACGGTCGAAAGAGATTTTTGAAAAAGTGGAATATTCTCCCACAAGAACTGCAACATCTACCTAAACTACCACTTGTGTTCAATACCATAATAGATCCTTTTCGTAATGTCCAGATCCAACATAGCAAATTTTATATTTAAAGTTTTTTCCAGGAAAAAATTTAATTACATGAATTATCGTCAATCATAAGTGACCGCTAGAGAAATTTAGCATTGGCAATTAAAAAGTTATTATTTGTGCTATGGAAATTTGCTCCATATGCTGCATATTGTTTCAAATATTTTTTGGAATTGGAGTAGATTTAAAATCATTTATCAATGATTTTACATTAGAGTTGCCTACCAATTTGCATTTTTTTATTTTTTTGCACGAGATAAAAAATTTAATATAGCATTCCTGGGAAGTGAATATATGAAGTTCCGCCGCAAAGGGATACTCATAATAGCTATTTTCTCCTGGAGATATGAAAGATTAAGTATGAGGAGAGTGGTAAGTAGGTAATTGAGAAAAACACTAATAGTAAGCAAAACAAGTGTGCAAGGGTGAATTTTTCTGTTACAAGTATGCTCGCAGTAATTTTGAGTTTCTCTTCACAACAAAAAAACAGGCGTCAGTTATAAGTCTCAATATCGTCAAAGCTAGTCTCAAAAATGTTCAAAGTATACACATTTACCCTATTGCAAGGCATGTCCCCTATTATAAATATGGTGCCACAAAAAATTCCTGGTAAGAAACCGCGCGGCGCATCCATGAGCCTGAAACATTTTTATTCCGATGAGAGAACATATTTTCAGGGAATTGTGCTAGCTACACCTTTTAAGGATCAGAATATCCTCTCAGTGCTGTAGGACTCCACTCCATTAGAGCGCAGGTGCATACGAGAGAAAAAGGGTAATGACCGCTTTTGGAAACGACTTCTGTGCTGAGAAAATGAGGCTCTGGGAAAGAAGGAACCGGGGGAATAAATCGGAGTGCGATGGCGCACGGACAAGATAATAAACGGGTGTGGGAACTCCGTGACGAGGAAAGTGGATGGGAGATAAAGATGGTAGTGGGCCGAACGGGGATAGAGGGAAATGGCTGGTTTAGAAAAAAAAATAAAAGAGGGGGATTCGCACGGAAAAGGTTGTTTTGTGACTTTGAGCTCGATCCTCCTCATTCGTCGAAATGAATGCTCTTTGTCTCTTCCATTCTATTCCAAGTACAACGAGATGATACAAAGGAGTGACAGCTAGAACAATGCGCGACGTATTGGGGTCAAAATTTATGATATAACCCTTTTAATGGTTGTTTGTGAATGCTGAAATTTGCCGTCGTGGAATTTGTCTCTGTTCAAATGGGTTACCGAGATTACGAGGCTATAAGGGATGGACTTATTCCGTGTAGACACATTACCAGCATATTGGTGAATATATCCAAACAGCTTTCCTAGTATCAACGGTATTTAACTAATGAAATTCTAATATTGTTGGTATATTCCTATTGTACATAAGCAATTTTCTTCATTACTTTCATCTACCAAAATATTTTGAGGCAAATGATGCAAAAATACAAAGGTAATATAATAAGCTTTTAGAATAATTTGTTTTCAAAACATGAGAAAGATGGATGGCTAATACCGCAACCCGGACAACATTATCAAGAGAGCCAGAAGCGAAGGCTTTTACTTCTAGTGCAAATTCAAGTTTTTTGCAATGAAAATGATGTCGTGGGTTTTAAGTTGACATTAGCAAGTAAAAATATCCAAAAGCCCTGCAAAGGTTTCATGAAAATCGAAATACTGCAATCTTACTGCAAACTGGATTTAAATAATATTTTTTTTACTTTGCCCGAGTAAATACCGTAACGTTACATTCAGTCTGCTCATATTAATCTTGAATCCTTCATGTGCTAAGGAGTAGGGTAATCAACATGGAGATCGAGCAATTAGTAGAAATCTATGATATGCGAGATGTCGACGGCTGTGAGAAAATGGATTATCCTGGATGACACCATAGTGAAATAGCGTACCATGTAATGTCTTGTTCTTTTTCGTTGTAGCGCACCATGACTACGACTCATCCATCCACCAAACTGCTACGGAAAGAGAAAGCAATCAGATTCACAAAGCTGTAAATGAAAACTGATCCATCGCATTGGGAAAATATTTTTGAGAATAGCTTTGATATTTTTGAGACTTCTATATATAAGACTAGCAGACCTGCTGCATGTTTTACACGCAAGTCTGCTCTCTGGTGTGCTATGAGTGTTTCCCCCTCAAATACTCTATGTTTTTGCACTTTACCATGAACCATATTTTTATTATTGAATGGCTAGGGAAATCTATAATATCATTATGTTTATACAGATTTATTTCACCTAAATCCAAAAATGTGCATGCAAAGCCTCCATTCCGAATTCGCAAATCCACCATTGAAAATCGATTATTGCTCAGAATCAATTAGATGCTTTGAAACCGCAATATTTCCATAACATAGGTCAGAAAATGTAGTCTCTTACAGGCTAAGGACATTGTTGACTGGGTGGACAGGAACATATTTAGAACGCTTGATTTCGCATATAAAGTTCATCAGTGGTTTTTGAAGCCAAAAAGCCCCTTCAAAATATAAGTTCTTTATATCATTATTCCCGTTACTCCCAAACAGTCCACATTAATTTTCGCATGTATTAATAGCATAAAAATACAGGATATAAAAAACGGCTTCGAAAATTGTAGAATAATTGTTCGATAATATCTACTAATGGAAAAATTGTATCACTCACTTAAATCAGTATCGCCAAGACTAAATGCAAGTCCAATATGAGTCTATGTATATTAAATAAATTCGTTAAAAGAGTTTTGAGAACTAAATGGAATTGGAAAACAGCAAAAAAAATTGGAAACAAGACATACTTAAATATTAATATTTATGGATGAAGGTATAGGCTAGCAGTGTAAATTGGAGTCGTTAAAAGGAATCCAAGAAAATGTCATAAAAAAATGGCTGTCCATTTAATATAGATATAATTATAACTGTTACTGGAAAGCTATACTGTTTAAAAAGTAATTTTATAGGTGATCTAATCTCTAAATAAGATTTGATTTTTTTATGTACTTGTATTGCAGTCTCAAATATAAAACAATTAGGCATATCGAATTTTTTAACCTAATGTCATAATGTGATATGGGAATACTTCCCAGTGTAAGGTAACACGTAATTACTATTTCGTTTGCACTCGTCGGCGCTGACCATTTTTGGAACTACTTATATATATTTAGTTTATATATATTTGGCATACATCGTTTAGTTTAGTTTTGCCTTCACATCAGACAAAATAAAATAAAAAAGGAATTTAGACATTCTATAACCCCTGGCAAAGTTAATCCTTTATATTGTCATATCCGATGCTGTGAATATGGTTGGGTATTAGATGGCGGGCTCTAAACCCTACCATAATGAAAGACTACCAAAAACTGATCATAATGAAAGAATAAAAGAAGATAAACCCTGCGTTGGTGGCGTTAATTTCTCTTTCTCCCAAATGAAAAACTAATGAGCATCTCATGTGACCGATGAAATCTGTCCAGAAAGTGACTTCTCCCAGAACTCGATTTGCGATCGGGATTCCAAAACCTCTAGGCTTTAATGCACAGATAAGGACCTGAAAATAAGGCAAAAAAGCAATTTCATCTTTAAAGATAAGATATCACTACAATATATCGAGATTACGAACTGATCTATCCTTGAACAGCTCATCTCATTAGCTTGAGTAGACAGCAATTAGCAAGCTCGCTGAACTTCCTCGCCATTACACGTTATTCTTCCTTCCAGTTATGAACCGGATATTTGTCGAGTCACTCAATTTGGCCGCTCCTACGCATAAAGTAGTACCTATGTCAAATAATCATTCCATACAGGCGTATCTCGAAATTCTAGTCCAGAAAATGGTATCGGTAACATTTGAGCGATAAAATCGTATTTGGAATTTCATGCATAAAATTTAAATCTCCATTTAAATTTCTATATATTCCAGTCGAATCCAACGTTTTTATATACCAGTCAACAATGGATGAAATTTTAGATACGTTTCTAAGTGATCCAATTTTCAGTGATTTTCTGGAATAGAAATTCGAGATGCGCCAAAATGGAATGATTTTTTTAGACACTACTTTATGGCGAGGAGCGAAATTATTTATTTACCACTATGTGTCCATCATTTTCGATCATTCATCTGTCTATGTCCAAGAGAAAACTATCTGGAAGACACCTTTTATTACATGGTCTTCCCTTTCTCTTGGATCATTAAATCTGGTTTCACCGGCGATAGTCTTAATGACGGACCGGAGTGAGATTCTTCTATCTCAAACCCTTCCAACCCTATCCTGACCCTGGAACGGCCTTGTTCGAATTACGGCGTAGTCCTTATCTCTTAATACTTCCCCAACTTCTACCCCTATACGGACGAAAATAAACATTCTTTGATTTGTAGACCCGGCATATGAAGAGAAACCCTGCAAAGTCGGAATACTTCGATCCCGTTATTAATTTATCATTATCAAATCTTTATTATTATTAATGAGTAATGAAATATTCTCTCATTGCATAAATAATAGTTCACCAGCCTTATACATTTATTATATAAATCATTGAAAAATTATTTTAAACAGTAATAGCTACAGAAGAATATGGCAAGATGCAAGAAAATAATATCAGCCAGGGATAAAACGAAGAAAACTAAAGTAAATAAATAAGTATGTCATTAATACATTAAACAAATTACATTTAAATAACGAATATAAAGTAGTTATTGGTAGCCTTGAAGGAGGATCTGTTTCAGGCTACTATCAAATGAAAAATATATTATGCTTTTACTTAAATATACGTAAAGCTCGATTTATGGAGATACCATTAAAATATCTTAACAATGTAAATGTGTACCTTAAAGCTATTTTCTAACTAAACTATAAAGCAGAAATTTCATATTTTTGGATCAACAAGGCCAGAAGACGGCATGGGGAAGTATAAGTGTCCCCGAAATTATTCCATTTAACGGGCCAGAGACCTCTTGGAGAACGTGGGCCAGACGGGCTGTCATCAAGACCGAGCTGAGAGGAAACGCAGACGAGATACACTGGAGGTGGCACAGCGACGGCTGCAGGAGTGACGGCAAAGGAAGGAAAGCAGAAAAGGAGGTTAAGAACAGTCGAGACTTTTTTATTTCCGAAACAAATGACGGCAGACGTGTATTAACCGTGGTGCTTCAAGGTGCTGACTGCTTTTGCAAGTTACGGATGGAGAAAACCGTAGAGGTTATCGTGAGGAGGTGGGTGGTGCGATCGACGGGTAAGAGTGATGCCGTATAGAGAGGGAAGGAATATGGGGGAAGTTTTTTTCATACAGAATCAGTTCCAGATGGATGGAATGGACGTAAAAGACCCCCGCGGATACGTGCGTGTATCCAGCGATAAAAAAGGGACGCTTTAAATCGTTCAAGATCAAGGCGGCCGATAAGGAAAGGTCAGTCGATAGAGTATCTTGACCGGACGGATAGAGAACGCGTGAAACGAGGAGGGATATCCATAAAAGGTTCGGGTCATGACGACAATACACTGCAGGCCACCCTCGGGGGTGCAAAGGGGCCCGGTGTTGTGGAATGTCATTGTGAGTAGGGGCCTATTGGGGTTGCTGGATTTGTGGGGGAAATATCTAAATGGACAAAACCATAAAAATTGGATTAGGGTAAAATATCAACGCAACTTTGGTAGATTTTTTCACGTCCAACTCTGCGGACGTAAAAAAAAACATCCACCAAATTTCACCATCAGTTACACAGAAAAAATGTGGAAAGATACGGAAATGTATTCACCCATTAGAATGATCCGGGGAATACCTACTATCTATGTAGCACGGATAACTTTCCCACGATGTGAAGGTCGAGGTTTATTGACTAATGAAAGGACATTTTTCTCTGATACTTAAGGCTTTATAACAATAAATGTACTTTTAACTTCACGTGAATTGAATATCAGCAGCTTCCTTATAAAGTTTTCGAGCAGTTGTTCTGATGCCAGAAAATATCTATCTGTAATTTAAGTAAAGTTACCCTTAAGTGGACGATTGAGTTTCGCACATCTTTCATATTTTGTACCCCGCCACAAATAATAAGCAAGTTTCAAGGCAGCATAAAATAAAGTCTACAAACATCAATTAGGAGAGAGGGCAGTTACATCCACATCACTGAAGAAATTCTAAAATGCCGTAAAATCCAAAACTAATAAGTATGTATGGCCTTACACTTGGCTATCTCTGAATTTCTGCCACAAGCAAAATAATATGTCTTTAGGGTGAGTCAAAACGATTGATTTATATTAATTCACGATACGAAAATCTGCATGGTTGCATCATTCATCAGAGAAATTAATTCTAGGGTGAGAGTAATTGATGTATTACATTTGCTTACTCATTCTAACCGCGTTGTGTCGAACCTCAGCATCAGCAAAAAAGTTCTCGGGAGGATGGAAATTCCGCTTCGCTCCATCACGATGTACAAGATATATTTTCCGGAAATTATTCCTGAAATAATTTCCGGAAAATACATCTTGGACATAACAAGATAATAAATGAAAATGAATATGCTTAGCTTATCTTCATACGAACCTCGTTTGAGATACGTATATATCTAAGAATTACAAAGTGAAATACAGGTAGATGAAATGTTTAAATGAGTGGTTTCACAAAAGAGTAGTATTGTTGAATCGTATCGAAGTATCTGTGGTGTAGCTACGTTATCTTCGGAGTGATATGGAGAGGAGAGGAAAAAACAAGTAACTTAAAGATCATTACACAAGCTTGTGTTCTCCTTGCCTTCGGGAATCATTAAAACCCTAACTGCAGTAATTGGACAAATAAATAAAAAAGCGATGGGATACCATTTATGATTGCAATTGGTTTCTAAAATTTTCAACTAGTTACTGAAAATTTCACAAAAACCGACGGTTCAATTCGGAATATGTATCAAATAAAATTTGATATAGTGACATAATTTTAACGCTAAAATAGAAAATTGCGCAGAAACCAGAAGTGAATATAATGGCGCACGTTAAAATAAATCTTGGTGACATTGGTCGTATACGTGTAAAACCAGCAAAAAAAAAGAAGATTCCCCTGTGGGAGTTTGACAGGAAATAAACGTTACATTACGAATTAAGGAAAACAAGACATACTATATGAAGGAACAGAGGGCTGAGATGATATTTGCCAACTGGTATTTAACAACTTCAACCATCGCTATCGTTCCCCAAAAATCGGGACAACTATTTATTTAATAAGGTTAACTTTCCTTTCGTTTAAAGAAGGCGCCATATCCATGGGGACATTGGAGAATAGCATGCTCTTTACGGCAGTGTTATAAAATATTTCCCTCATTAATACTGGAGTAAGTAGCACCAAGGCTTGGCTAAATTCTGTTGGCTGAATATTTTGTACAAATTAGGAAAATTCTATCTGCTTCCCTGAAAATTAAGGCTCCTTTTTCTCGGATAACATTCAATTTCTTACGCTTTGAATTTGACAGGAAAAAAATAGTTTAGTAATTTACCACCAAATTTTAGTTCTGATTGCATTTTTTTATTTCTAAAATGATGCCTTAGGAAAAAGAAAAGTGATTTGCTTTAGCTACGATAATCGGGAATAGGTAATAAAATAGAATCGTAGACTGACTCTAAGTAGCGACTGAGTCGAGTAGAATAAAAGGTCAAGGATCAGGGAACTATGAGAAGAAAAGAAACGTGGTGGCAATATTGATGGCATTAGACTTCGTCGTAGAAAATGTGCTGAAAACATTCAAAAGCTCCCTCGGGCATCCACGCCCGACTGGGTATCGGTAATTAAAACAACCCTCCCTTTCCGTCTTTCCTGGAGAAAGGGCATGGAATAGGAATTAGCTGCGGTGATGAAAAGGGAGAGGAAGCAGAATTAAGAGCTTTGATGAAGTCTTCAAAATGTGAGACGCTTACGAAGCGTTACAAGACAGACTGTGGGACGTAATGAAGGAGAACAAAAAAGGGAAGCCTTGAGTCGGTTATTCTGACAGTGAACCAAGTCAGCAACGCGAATTCCATTCCATAAGTTTGGTATGATTCATGTCAGTAATTATATTTGACAGCATCTACTTCCGCATTTTAATTGATGAGTTTCGGAGTGGTGGGAAGTTTACAAAGTAACGAAAATTTTATTTAACATATGCCTACTTTCTAGGCTATTTCTCCATTATTTCTCAGGTCTCCACCAAGATACTTCGATTCCACGGAAATCCTAAGGAAAAGTGACTAGTTAGACCTTCTTTTTGGTAAGCCTAACTATCAAACTTACCACTGTGAGGCAGGATAAGCTTAAAAATAATAAATCACTACCAAAAAATCCATCCCTAGTAGCCGTTTGCATTAGGACACCTTGAGTAAAAATATATCATAAACTTAACGAAGACACTAGAAATTTTAATTACATAGTAGCTAATACCATGGAATTAATACGTCAAAGAGAGAAAAAAGTAGGCTTTCCTGTAAAATGTCAGAGGATTTGCTGTCAGTAAAAAAGCACGAAATAATCTCTATGTGCGACAAAAAGGGAATTTAAATTGTAAGACGGAATATTGAACTCCACGGCAAAGATTGGAAGTAAACAAAAATCCCTCGTTTCACGCAACATTATGTCAACTTCTATTACCCAAAGAAGCCCTGAAATCGATATAAAAAATGAGAAAGACGGACATTATGTCAAATCTGTTGGGAATCGCTTCGATTTTTTAAAACATCAATGCGTATTATTTCAAAGGAAATATAATATCGGACGAATTTTGGAAAATCGTATTTGTCTTATTTTCTTTCATGTCCGATGTAGGTAACCTATTAAAAAGGGGTTATCAATAATTCTGTTAAGTTGCGCAAAATGGAAGTTTCATCGATAAGGTAAGATGAGTATAAAGTGTGAAATTGGATTGGCACGTTTCAGGAAAAGGAGGAAGGGAAAAGAAATAGATTTTGCAAAGGCGCAGAGAGCAAAAAATAGATACCAGTTCGGGTTTCAGCAAATCTGTATATGATGATGACCGTCGGTTGAAAAAGTTATCGCAAAAATCGAAGAATTATCAGGAGGGTTTTTTTTATGTCGATTAAAGATGAAAATCAAAAACCCAGTGTGAAAAAAATACAGGGTGATCATTCATAAAACGGCAATGATCCATTTGCCCAAAGCGATTTTATTAAAATAACTGATATTTATGCCAATCATTTGATGGCTGCAAGAAAGAAGCAAGTTCAACGAAAAACAGCGAGAACCTTAATACATTTAGTGCGCTATTAATGGAAAATAACTAGGATTCCTGATTTTATTATCATTGCCGAAGTATACCAGTTGTGAAATAAAAATATAGATGAAGTTAGGCAAAGAAGTGTCTTAATGAATAATAATGCACTCAATACGTTTACTCTACGATAACTGCAATTAATTATTCAATTATTTTATTACATAATGCAGGTAAGCTACGATAAATAGCAATATTTTACGTCAACGCGGGCCAAGAGCCCTCGTGATTTCCCTCTCCGAATATAAAAGGTCCCAAAATTGCAGACTAATTTCATACACAAAAAACCAACTACCCCTCTGGTAGTGAAATAAAATAAGTGCTTGGATGTTCTCAAACTTAAAGACGAAATCTGAAGTCAACAATAAATCTGCAGCAACAATGCATTCTTTCTCAGATATTGACATGACTTAAACGTCATGGTATAAACTCCACAGAAAGTTTCAGCAATATCCATACGGGATCCTTTCACGAGGAACTTCGACCAAAGGACCTTTTAAAGAAAACCCTTTACAATACCAACCGGGTCATCGCGGGCGGCAAAACGTGATTTATCGCGTCTCCCCGGGAAGGAACGGTCTCCCATAAAAGAGCATAAGAAACTCTACCGCAGGAAAATATTTTCAAACTGGAAAAGTTACACAAAAAAAAGAGCAAAGAAAAAAACGGAGAGATGATACCAAAAGAGCGCCGTGGTCATTGTATCGGGGAACATGGCGGAGGAAATAGGAGTTGGAGAAGGCTAGAGCGACACTAGGCTGCGGCCTGCCTATTTTCTTTATTTTCTCGGATTTTTTATTGCAGCATCTCAAAATAAGCCCGTAAGAGGAGAATTTAATGGCTAAAATATTATTAGCGCGAAGTACGCAGCCGGATTCCTCGCTTAAATATTTTATTCCTAGAAAGGCAGATGCTCGAACGTACACAAAATGTGAGCGAATGGAAGTCTTACGGCACTCTAACTTTACGTATTACGCCTAGGCATAATGTACTTTTTCCATTTGAGATTTCATATTTTTATTTATTTGTGGATGTTGAGTGACCAATTCATGCTAAAACATTTACTTCATGTTTTATAGCATTGATTTCACTCCACATTGAGTATTTAAGTGGACTGAAACAGATTATCAGGGAAAAATTAAAATGATCCACGCACTGAGGTATAGGTACCTATATCTATGTTGAGGAAGTAGAAATGAGGCTAGGTAGGTGATCAGTATAACCAGTATATAATATATTGGTATTAAAATATTATTTAACATAACTTGGGGGAATGAAGGAATGAGAATATGTAGGTATGATTTTATGAACTTGACCAAAAATCGGATTTTTCATAGTGCTTTTGAAATTAATCAATCACTAAATGATTTAAAGAGATTGTAGATTGTCTTAAAAGTTACTTTTGATCGATAAATTTTAACTAGAAATTGTCTTATGTGAATGAAATGAATCTCTTTAAAAGTTCGCATTGATGAAATTCTCGTCACTACACGTTAAGCCTACTACGAATAATTGGCATTTAAGAATTAGATATACGCGTATAGTGGCGAGACCTGTGACAGGCCATAAATAAAATTTGAGGAACACATAATATTAGTGTATCAATGATTATTATCCCTGTTACACAGTTCCACCAAATATCGCTATCCACCCTTAAGTTGGAAATAACCATCAAGGTATTTTATTTAGTTTATCTTGGGACACGCGGGGTATAATATAGAGGCGGAAAGACTGATAAGAGTTCACCTTTATACGGGGTGCAGATAAGGAAAATCTCAAGAGAGATAGAAAAATGAGGCGTGGAGACCCAAAGATCGTGAAGGAGATTCAAGAGGGAGAGAGGAAAGGGTAACACTAGGGAGGGATAAAGAAAGCAAGAGAAATCCTTAATGGCTGGATGGAGATGAAAAGACCCTCTCCTTGGGTTGCTATGGAGAGAGAGAGAGAGAGGTAGAGCGAGAGAGAGAGAGTAGAAGAGGTACGGAGCCGAGGGAAAAGAGTTGCCCGGAATGAATTATAGCACTCCCAAAGAAGCAAGGCGCCGACGCATATCACCGAAAAGGTAAATTATTTTGAAGCCTTCTTCATCAGGCTCAAAAGAGATTTCCTTAATTTCGTGCACTGCGATATGAAAACATTGCGAAGGTAGCCAGCGTCCCGGCGAAAATTAATCTAATGCTACACGCCATGAATTTCCTTTGAAGAATTTGAAATCATTTGACGGAACTTTCACCTTACAAACAGATTAACCTTTGATAAATACAGGCCTCGTGCCACGCAAAATGCATTACTCCTCGCCTAACTCGATTTCTAGAAGAGTTAAGCGCCTTAGTGTCATTTAAGTCAATGGAGTGTTCTGATAGGGTAAATTTACGCCTCTGTCATTCATGCTACTCACATTAAATCGTCTCAACGAAAAGTAAAAAAAAAATGCTATTGTACCTGTTGAGAATAAAGGACAATCCTGCATTTTTATGACTGAGAAAAGGTTTCACAGCCTCCTATAATAAAAATTATGTATTTTAAAGCTATTGATAACTTCTAAGCTGTAAATAGTGGATTATATAGCTATGAAAAATTAGTTATCCAGTAGGCAAAACATTACTTAGGCCTGAAATTTGTATTTTGGATACCAGGAAAAAGAATGGAGCTAAAAGAATGGGGAATCAGAAGCTAACAGACAAGTTAAATTTTTTTTTAGCTACAAAGGATTCAAATGTTAAAAAACGCGAGCTATATGACAGTGAAATTGAGCGAGAAAAGCTATAAGATAATGCAATGGGAAGGAAATGGGAATCAGAAAATAGGGGCCAAAGCAAATTTCTATGCCTACAAAGGAATGAAATGCTAAAATTTTTAATTTAACTTTAACTTTTACAATCTACTGCGTAAAAATTTTCTCTTATCATCTTTGATGCTCAAATGATGACTGAATTAAGTACAATATTGCCCGCTTAAATTACGCTTGGATCGCCACTTCTCTGCATGATAGTACAAAAACCATAGCTTACCGAGTTATAACAATATATTTAGCGTTTTCGAATAATATAAGCTTACTACATCAAATTTAAAACAAATCGAAAAAAGGCCTGGAGTTGTAGTTTTGCGTTTTTTTTACATACTTTTGTGAATGTAAATCCAAATTAGAGGTTGGATAAAAGCTTTTTGTTGGTAATTAAAATTGTTGAATTCCCGCGGTTCAATTAAGTACGCTAAAATTAAAAACACCAACTTTCCTACAGAACAGATTATGAGTCTCATAAACTCCGCATTCGGAGAGGTGATTAAAAAGTCTTTGTGGTTTTTTTCGGCTTTGTGGGTTTCTGTTGGCTGGCTAGTTATTGGATTGGGAATGTGGCATCAAAAAGAATGGGTAGATAGGAAGTCACCTTGCGAAGGGATAACCGGCTTTAAAACGAATGTCCTTAGTCCGAAAAGAATGGTCGGCCACCATTCACAAGACCCCGCTCAACGTGATACACAGCACAAGAGGTTATAATGAGTCGCTCTGAACCCTGAAACCCAATGAAAAACTGGAGAGTGATAAAGTGGCGAGGAATCTCAGCCGTTGGACTGTGAAGAAGGGGACAGCAAAGGGCGGAAAGAAATTGCTGGTGGACATGCGAGTTTTTTAAGCGGAGAGCAAAGAAAATATATCGTTGCCACGAGTAATAAGCGAAATTTAAATTTAAAGCATTTACGGCCACGTCCATTAAGGTTAAAAAAAAATAAGTCTCCAATTTAAGCATCATTTATATTATACTATCATTAATATCATTATATGCACGTCAACCGTATCATAGCCCATGTTTACTTCAGATACACAGACTTTTGCCGAAAAATATAAGCTTGAACTAATTTTTTCATACTCTCAGTCTCAAATTCATTCCACAAAATTACCTTGGAAATGATATGATATGGTGAAAAAACTATAATCCTTTACTCAACTACGTAAATCAAATAAAACAGAAATAAAACCTGTGGTTTTTGTATTGATGAATGGCACGATGACTGAGCAATCGGCGATGCCGTTTTCTACAGAGTTTTATTTTTTCTTAATTTCATACAATGAATGAGCAAAATTTCTATGAATTAATTATTCAATGTATTCAAAGCTGAACAGAAGGTTTCATTGGTTTCCATTATAAAGGTAGAGAACCAAATTTTGCATCTCAAGATCTTGAGAAAAATAAAGAACTTGATTCATCATTTTTTGCAGAAAGCCCTGAATAAAATAAGATTTAACTCTATCTGATGAACGCATGGTCATTGCAGTATTTCAGTTTCCTTGTTGGAAATAGTTAAATTCTCCCAAGATTAACTTCCTTGGAGAAAAAACTCGGCTTTTAATAGATTTGCAGAAAGCCTCGGCCTTAATCAGGTTAAATGCCATTTTAAAAACTCACGATAAATGCGGTTTTCCTCATTCATAGCAGGGAACATTTAGTGAGGCCCTAACTCATCCCCAAGTAGCAATGCAGGGCTTTACAAAGACATACGGTAACCAACAAGGAGTTACCTAGAAAGGAGATTAATTCCTCACGTGCTTAGCGGTACACGACGATTTTACTCCCTTGTGTAGCATTATTCTGGCTGCCAAAAGTTAGAATGAATGGCTTGCTATCATTTAGATTGCAAACATGAGGTATTAAACTGCAACGACTTTAGTTTTACAAATCCAATGAGATGAGGCTACATATTGTGGGCATTATGCTACGGCACACATCCCTTATAGGTTAGAACCAGTACCGAAAAAACTATTGTTGTATACTTACAGTGATGTATGTGATATATCAATTCAATTATAAAAGTATACGAAGTATATATTTTATATATACAAGTACTTGGTTCTTTAATCGTTTTTCTAACCAAAGATAGGAATATGCATAATTTTTCTCGCTCCACATTCATTCAAAGCACAGAGATTATTAATTTGGCATTTTAATGATGAAGATTCCCTTATGATATCAATAAGTACAGCACTAAATTGCCTAAATCTTAATGAATACTTTACTGCAATTTTACGAAAAAGAATTTTTTCGGCAATGAAAAGGAAGCATTTCAAACGGACGAGAAAAATTTAATTCTAGCTACCTACAATTAAAATTAAATATTCCGTTTAATTTTTTTTTAATTTTAGAAAAGAGGTAACAAGTATAGCATCAAGGAAAAAAGCCAAGAAAGCCGAAAACTAGAAGAGTGTGTGTGAAGATGTGTCTCTAAAGCAGTGACAAAAGTCCATTCAAGAAGGAATCCATTTGGAACCTTGGAAAAATATCGTGAAAAAATATAATTGTTTTATGGTTTTTAACCATTAAGCTTACGCATATACCCAGGCTGATATCAATTTCCAGTTTGTGTCCAAACTGTTCCAAAATTTTCAGGATATATTTATAGCTAATTTTACAAGAAGTCACGGAAAATCGATCGGGTATGAGCTTCGTAATGAAGAAGAATAGTCCTTGGTGAAGGTATATTGATGATTTTAGATTTAGCCTTTTAATCTTCTCCAGGGCAAAAGACGAGGATGAAGGCGATCGATTGACGCTAGCTGTTTGAGCCGTAAATCCTGGGTTATTAAAACAAAAATGGGTATCAGCGTTTTCACCGTCAATATACATGTACAATTAGTCAATGGCAGATAAAAATTCCTTCCGATGGCCAAGCAAGCAAAAGTTGCGGAATAGATCGCTAATTAAAAACGTCATCCCATTATTTCTGCTCTTCTGTGTCTTTTTGCATGTCGATAAATCACCCTCACCCCCTGTATTTCCATCGTCAAACATTAAAAGAAGGGAAACGTTTTGCCATAAAGAGTCACCACATCGACGGGTGGGATTACATCCGGGCTTCGCGCTTGTGCTGCGACGCTTACTAGGCGCAACACTGGCCTCGTCATCGTATGCCATATCGAAGTCATATTCATGTCGATGGTCATCAGCTGAAAGATGCGGAATAGATCTCTCTGCGAACTTTAAACGCTATTATTTCACCACGACGACTGTATCCGTCGCTCCGATTCCAACGATGCTTTCATAACTAAAGCGACACCATACAGCGTTGCTAATGCTTAGCGTCCGTTTCCTCGAATGCTTCCGCATGCCGTACATTCGCTCTCAACTGTCGACATTTCTTTCTTTCTTCCATGGAGACTCACTATCTCGCCTCGCACAAGTGCGTTTGCCCGTTTAACCACTCACGCACCTCGTTGGTCCTGAACAAAAGGGCCCGAGGACCCATGAGTACCCTTTCTTCCGGAGCACGCTTCGATTCTCTCGGACAAGGGAGTGTGGAGGGATTCAGGGGAATACCCGGGCGGGAAGTGTCGATTAGACAGTTGCTGACAAGAGTGCTGCGCATCACTCACTGAGAATCCCGCCTACACGCCTGAAATGTACCGTCGGTGAATCTGTAGGCATCTTTACAGGACATACAGAGGTCAGTGAACCTCTTTTCTATCTCTTTTTGCTTTAAACCAAACAATCCGACGTGCTCTATAAGTAAAATGCAATCAGGGGTGCTAAATTATTAATGGGTTTAAACGAAGAGAGAAATCATGAATGCTACTTTACAAGAGATGACTAGGCATTCTAGTTTACCGAACCAAAACGAAAAAAGCGAAGGTTGAATTAAATGCGATCTCCAATTACTCATGTAATGACGATGTATAACGGATCGAAAACAATTGGTATTCAATTAAGGTAATGAGAAGTTTTTGTGAGCGTAAGAGAAGCAGCCACGATATATACAAGTTCTATTTACGCATAATTTGGACACACGAAAATCGTTTGGTTTTCTAGTTTGTCTAAGAAGACTAAGTGTATACGTTTGTGTTAAAGGTATATGCCACTACATAAATTGAAAACTTTTATATCTTATCAATCAATTGAATATTTTTAACAAAGATCTCACATTATGAAGTTTTACATCACTAATGGCGAAATAAAATCTTCATGAACTACGAATGTTACAAAGGCGCAATTTTTACTTTCCTCATCAGCGGATTATGCTTCAAGCTAGAACTGATCACAACTTATAAAATCAGGATAATTTACACGAATGTATTTTTTATACTTGCTGCAAATAAAAAAGTGCCGTAATCAATTCCAATTCACAACTTTCAACCATGATATGCCATTAAAGCAAATCTGCGTGATTCCCTGGGCATTCAAAGCATTTTGTACCAACAGACCAATTGCCTTTTGATTTCTATCTTAGGATTTCCCCACCTCAATTATAGTTTTGGAAGTGATATGTACGGGCCTAAGTTTACATCACCTCGTTTACATTGGCGTTCTGTGCGTTACAGAGATAGCAGTTTGGGGTTTAATCCTACGAACGATCTACACTAAAGGCCGCTACGAGTCACGCATGAATTCATCGAGAAATGACATTTCAAAGGTGATTAGATGTTGGTTACATACACGGATAAAGGGATAATTAAATATACTTACTACAGTTTCTGGCTCGTTAATGCCTCACATGCAATGGATGAGCAACTTTTTGGAAGCAGTTAGTGGAGCTTGGAAACACTCACCTGAAAAGCAAAGACAAAAATTATTAGATCAAAGAATAAAGTATATTTTGATAGATAGGCTTGTTTTTTTCTGATTTAACCTTGCCTCTGTTAAAATTAAAATTTATTTTGAAACTGCGGATTTTTTCTCATGCCCTCCAGGCCAAGGGCATATACCTTAAATCAGGTGAGGCTGACACATTTGCCAATGTAACAGCAAAAACGATCACTATCTAGTTGTCTTCATTTGGGATGCTTAATGTAAGTTGCATAAATTATCAACTAATCAAATATTTCTTTTTACTATTTACTTAAATTACCATTTCAAATCAAATGGTCTCCATGCTAACATGAAATTACCATGGATTAAGGAGAAGAAGTCAAATTTTAAATTATATTTCCTTCACTTTATTATGTATATCGTATTATTATCATGCCATCCAAGCCGAGGGCATATACTCTCTATCAGATGGGGCTGACACAGTTGCCAGTGTGGCAGCAAAAACGAAATATATCTAGTTATCTTCACCGAGCACGGAGGATGCTTAGTGTAAGTTGGAGAAATTAGATCATAAATATGCCATATCATATCATGTCCAAAATATCGTAATATAAATTACATTATAATATACCATGATACTGCATCAAGGGAGAGCAAGTAGGCAAGCAATGCTCCAAGTAATGGAAAAATAAGAAGTGGTAAGAAATATAAATGTTAAATTTCAGCGGTGAGGATGGAGGGGTCATGCTAAATAAAATCAATAGAAAATTAGCAATTTAAAGAACTTCAAAGTGAAATATTTATTATTCGAAGCGGAGTATTTTAAGATCCTCGCCAAAGGAAGAGAAATTTGGGGAAAAAATTTAAAGGCTGAAAATTTTAACGTATGAGAAATCCATCGAGAATACGGCATATTTTTAACGCATTCCAGTTCAAATAAGTGAATAAATTGAAATAATAGTGATATTAAGTGCAAATACCCTAACTGTCTTAATTCAAAAAGTACATACGCCATGGACTTTAAAACTACGTTAATAAATCGATCAATAACTGTTTCCTAGGAGTAAGAGGCCAAGACTTAATTGAGAAATTAGATTTTTAATAATCTAGAAATCTTCGAGGAAGATTTTTGAAGAAGGACTCAAAAAGTTTTGGCGAACTTGGAGAGCATCACATAGTAATGTCAAGGATCTGTAGAGTAAGGCCACCTTGAAAAGGACGCACGAATGAGCGCTATGTGAGCCATGTGGAGCCGAGTGGCTATCAAACTACCCTCTTGTTCCCCCTTCAGTAACTATACCAATCATCTACCGGCCACTGAACTTTCCGGATAAAGTTTATCCATCGTGCAACTCCCGTACAGACTCCCCAACCTCACTCGCGCACCAGAAACGCGTTGAGGATAGCCACGACCGGAATACGTAAACTGATACGAAGCTGTTACAGATCCAACAAACTTAGCAAGCAAGGAGAGTAATATAACTACTCGGTGGAGAATAGAAAAAAAATATCTTGAATCCAAGGTATAAATGAAAGCTGCTCGTGGATAAAGAAGTAAAAAAAAAGAACTTTAAGATGGAGTCATATTCTCTTCGTCATATAGACCATAAAAAACTAGGAAAGCATCATCATAAGTTCTATAACATTCCAAGGCAAGGCTTATACGGTCTTAAATCAAGTCTTGTTAAACTTCAGCGTCTAAGGGATAAGAAAATGATAAATTAAACGAATCAATTTATTGTTAATATTGCATAGAGATATAATTTCATTAAACTATGGACACGTTAATGAGGAGCAACAAATAATTTGACGATGTCTCTTAACATGTTAATAATTGTTAAAGGGTAAAGAACAAAAAATAAATTAAGGGCAGAAACTAGACAGGGCGTTAAGAAATGAGGGTATATTAAATACATTGGATTTGGATACAATATTGTATTGCTCACAATACAATACAGTGGAGAGTCGAGGAGTCATTTCATTCAAAATTTAGGTGACTCTGTTCGACAAACGTTTGGATAACATAATAAAAAATATAACTGAATGACAGTTTTTGTCTATCAATCAGAAATAGAACTGATTTACTCTGAATCCTCTCAACAGATAAACCTGCAAGCTATAGATCAATCGTAGACCCTCAAAAATGAAATGCACGATGTTAGGCATAGTATTAGGCAATATTAATTTATAAATAGCATAATTTTCTTTACATGCAAATATTGTATTTTTACAGAGCTCATCATTATTACGTATCTGATGCATAGTCGTAGGTGAGTGTAATTAAGTGAAAGAGATTATGTAAACTTGGGTGGGACAGGCTTATATAATTACCATGAATGAAAAAGGTAAGTGTAATGATATTTGTAGCACATTTTAGATTAATATTACTGGAACGCAAGCTTAAAAATTTAGACATGCGAAATAATACCCGAAGGTAATACTTCCTTGACGTGTTTAATGCTGTTGATTAATATGTCGAACGCAATACAACGGGATCAAATTTTTCCATATCAAGCTACTTCCTTTGTAACTGCTAGAGACATAAACTTTAATAAAAGATCAAATAAAAATCCACACATCATTTCATATAAATTGAGCATTGAGGTCCGGTATTTAGCCCAATTCAAACTTAAACCTGGGATTAGACACACCGCTTAATAGATAGCACACCCAAATCGCCATTCCATTTGATAGTAAAGCGATGAAATTTTGTGAAAAAAATGGAAAAAAAGCACTCAAGGTTTTCAATTATCGCCTTCGTTGTCAATGCTGATCCACAAATTTTTCAATGTTTTCTTTCCAATGCTCGACCGCACGGCACTCAAAATGCACTAATCCGCTGGGCTCATCGCATCCAATTCCGCGCAGCTTATGATTGCACTCATTTGTCTCTCCAGAACAGCCCGGGAAACGGCCGCTGCAATACGATTCGGATTTGCAGGTGCGTTGCGCGTGAGTAGAAGGGTCCTATCGTGGGCTTCATCTTTCCGGGTGCATTCCATTAACCGTAATATTGGGGGTGATTAATATTTCGGTCCTTAACTCTACACGCAGTTTATGGATTGTTGCCGCTCAGGACTGCTGAGGACACATCGGGAAATGGAGAATAATATACATATATCATAGTTCAATGCCAGGTTTTCCACCGGGAAATAAATATATCCTTCCATCCACGATAAGAACATTATTTTCACTCAAGGTGACAGCCAGAAAAATATTCTTAGGATGGGGAGATAGGGTATGAAAAATATTTTTCATTGCAGTAAAAAGAAAATATATTCATGAAACATTTTTTTACCAGAAAAAATAAATGATATGAAATTAATGGGTAATATAAGTACCTACATATATACCGTTTTTGCTCCTATGGGAAAGGGAGCATTTGGTAATTGACCACCCTACCCATTGGATCCAGAAAAGGCAGTAGGTAGTTGTCATTACCATTACTTTTACATAACTTATTCTACATTTTCTCAGCTATTACCCCACCTTGAAGCAGAGAGATGATGGCTCAAGGAAGTCGACCAGGGAACAAAAGAAACTAACTTAGGGAAAGGAGGATTAGAGAGAAATTCGAGCGCAGCACTCTGTCCGTCGGATGGGACGTTAAACCGTGGTCCCCTGGGTGCCTTTCGTTAAGAAGATGCTAATGCCAACGCCGGGTTTTTCTCCAACCTTCCTTCCCCACCTATGGTGCAAATGATTTCAGTTGTCAGTCACCTCTCACTAATACCATAACATTCCGGAGCATTAAAAGATAACAATATAGCAATCTTAGGACTGCAATGCCAAGAATAAATTAAATTCATTGAACTTCACGTTAAATACGAGACCAGACATGCAGTGGTGTAGCCACGGGGGCGGGGGGGAGTTTTCGGGTCACAATTCCCTCTCCCCTGAGCCTTTGAAAGAGGCACCAAAAACGAGTAAGATGGCCTCAATAAATAATACAATTGTGCAAAATTACTGTTTTTAGTCCTAAAAAGCACGTTTTCAACATCAAAAATATTAAACTTTTTCGGAGGAAGGCCCCATTTTTCCTGGGGTGTTTTTCATACACCTCAGAAGGACCCCGAAATCTTCTGTACTTCCCCCCCGTTTCAAAATCCACTGCAGGCATGCTCGAGGTGGCTTTATGATCACGCTGCAGTTATATTCCGAAGAGAGAAGTTTTATGCACGTTTCCCAACACGCAAACACGGCTATTCCCTTATATATCTCGTTACGTCCCCTTCCTGTACAGCCACGGTTGGAATGGCTTGATTACCGTTCGGAAAGGGAGAGTCGATATGTTGCTTTTTTCACTCCCCTATAATATAATGGAGGGAAATTTTGAAGTGTAAGTTCCGCAAAATGAGACCAAGGAATAAGTTTAAGTAGAATCACAATATATAAAAATTAGGACTACAATACCACGCATAAATTTAGATTTATTGCATCGTATGTTAAATATGAACCAAGGCATTCTTAAGGTGACTTAATGCTCACGCTGGAAATAAATTCCCAAGGGTCCCACATTCTTATGCACGTTTTCCTCCATGCACAGACAAGACCATGTAGATGTCAGCTCATGAATTTGGTAATCCAATGACTCGTAAGTTCTGTTTTCTGTCCAGCAGAATTTTGGCGTTGCAAATGACTCGCTGGATATATATTCCGAAGGGAGAAGTCTTATGCACGTTTCGCAACACGCTTGCACGGCTATTCCCTTATCTACCTCGTTACATCCCATTCCTCCACGGCCACGGTTGGCATGGCTTGATTACGGGTTGGAAAGGGAGAGTCGATATGTTGCTGTTTTTATTTCCATTCCCGCGCAGCAATCACCATATCCGCCCAAAACGAACCGATGACCCCTCAACTCGCGGCCTCGTTCGCAATTAGTGCTGCGTCGCTCCGTCCGGAGCGAGTTTAAAACGATCTCGCCGCGCCGCTCGCGTGTGCCGTTATATTTCCCTCGTCCCCCGTTTATCTCCCCGCACCACATTGCAATTCATTTCATCCCCTGTACCGGACAGACGGACCCGCGTGAGAGATTAAATTTTCAATCATAAAACCCGTCATCCCAACGTCCAACCCGCCCCCGACTCATTTTCGTCCGCTCTGCTCGCGAGCCTTAAAAACCAGACGGATCGCTCACATCGGTTTTTGAAAAACCGGATGGCTTGCCGGGTTCCGGCACTGGATTTCATAAATTTCAACGGGGTGTGAACAGAAAACGGCGTATTCAATGTCAACATCGAAATGGTTAATTCATCGTCCGATAGCGTGGAGGTTCCTCCCGATCTTGTTCCCATACATGTAGATTTCCATCGTTGCTTTTTCGGTTAGACCAACTCAAAATCCTTTATCCTCAGGATTTTTTCTAGCTTCAAAAATTAACATGAATAAAAGTACAGGAATAACTAGATACAGATGTTCTTAATTCTCTTATTATCATTATTTATTGTAACGTATTAATTTATTAATCCGTAAATAACGAGTCACACAGGTAAAATTTTTCAAGATAAACTAAGAATGACATTCAAATGACAAAATTGAAAAGCATTGATATAATTCGAGGGACGATACACGAATTTCAGATGAGAATATAATCAAAACCAAAATTACACAGAGCGTTAAATTGATCGTTATAGGAAGCAACTATTACTGTAGAAGTTTTTAATGGACTCATAAATCACGAAGTAAATTTTCATAGACTATATCGTAACATAATGGATTAAATTTGTACCCTAAAACGTAACTAGAGCTAGGGGATGGGTTGCGAGTCTAATAAAAATAATTTAGACATTCTAATTTTATAAAGCCAGGAACAGAAATATTCAAATCAAACATTCAAGTTAGTGTATTGTTTGGCTAAAATAATCCTATATTCCTGAAAATAAAGGTCTATATTTTTTTCGTGGTTTATTAAACTCACATCAGTGATATCCAATGCAAGATGATAATATAGGTCACCTTGCTAATATGCTAATTCTCGGCCAAGTTGTCGCGGGAGTACACACCTGGCTTACTCAGCTTAAAAGGACGTAATGCTTCACGTTGAATCCGCAGGGGAGGTTGACAGAACTAGCGAATGCGTCAAGTTCACAGAGAAATATACGCGACTCTGCGGTTATAGCACGTCAATGTTAGCGTATCACTAACCGCTATAAATATTGACCTATTTCAGAGCATTCAGCCTCAGCAAATAGAACTAGTTAAGCAAACAATAGACACGAAAGAAAGTAAACAAACATGGAAATTACTTTAAAGAGAACGAGATATTAAGTATAAAAGAGATAAAACCACTTGTGCTAAATTTTATTTGTGAGAGTAAGCCTCATACGAAACTCAACGAAATACCGTTTGGGATAAATTTCATGCTAATACGTGCAATGAAAAATCAACAAAGAAATTTTTTTATATATATGACCGATGGGATTCTATCTTAGCTTAGCATTATTAAAATTCAGCATGAAAATATTGACCTGAAACATTAACCTGGCTCTGTGATAAAAATTCTTTCAAAGTGAAATTTCAGTTTCGAACCTCTGCTATCTCACATTTTGGGTCCTAAAGTTAACAATCATTCCCACCATCTAACAGTATGAGTTCATATAGAGAGGAGTATCAATAGGAGAGTATTACTGTGCATGCCATAACCTGAGTAATGAAGAAAGAATGTAAAAAAAGGCTAATAGAGTTTAAACTATGAATCAGGAAATTAATGTTTCGCAGAGAATGAAAAAAAATTGGAATGAGAAACTTCTACAATACGAAAAACTTATATAACTGGTAAGGAAGAGCAACTACAAACGCAGATTGAAAACTATGTAAACGATAATTCTGGTATCCATGAGAAATACATCGATTTTTTTTAAAGACAGGCAGGTTTAGGCAGTGGTGAAAAATTCTGTCGCAAGAGACAATAATTGGGCTCAGGCGAATTGATAGTAATTCAGCTAGGTATTTGTATGGTTTTGATCTACTATGCTCAGAATAAGTATGCAATAGTAAAGATAGAGATCTTAATTTTAGGATCAACTGAATGGAAACTGACATTTTTTCATTAATGCTGTAACTTTTAGCTCTTATTCTTGTCATCCACTCCGCGGAAGACCTAGGGATACCAGGACGAATGTGGACTTTTGAGGACACGCAGCAATGTACGGTGACTATAACACGTGGGACTTTACCGTAGCTGTAACATAGGATCTGCTTTACTGCCGAAGTTTAATTAAAGAGGCCCGTGACAACCTATCTCCCCTTCGTATTTCTTTTGCAATTCAGGGAAAGATCTCCGTGTGGAACATATAGTGCTGCGGGGAAACAGAGCGTTTCAATTACCCGTAAACCTTCACAGAAGTGAACGTTACCTACTCATGGTAAAGTGGCACTCATTGTTAGATAGATCTGAGATGAGATAGATCTGATCAGCGTTTGCTGTAAAAATGAACCCAACCAATTGGTGAAGAATTAATTGGAGCACCCCAGGTATTTGGAAAACTAAATTCCTCTACGCTTTGAGGGGTACTTAGAAGGAATTCAAGTTTCAAATTTTTAGTGGAAGAGAAAATAACTTTGCATGTTCAATACGACATTAGCGGGTGTCGTTTCAGATTGGGTTTTTAAAAAACTCAAAATAAAATTTATGATGGAATGAGGCTAGTAATTGGCTGATATAAAAAGAAACCTTTAAATTAAGTAGAGTTTAAAGAAAAAGAATAACATGCTGATACCATGGAAAAATTGCCCTAAATCCTAAGGTGCCATAAATCGTTAATACTTAAGCGCGTAAAAATGATAAACTGGGCAAACTATGAAACAACATGTCGACTTATCTTTGGATAAAAGCTGCGGGGAAAATATAATTCCAGATACAATAGTATGCGTCACGTAAGTAAATTGTAAGAATAGACGGGTCGAATCACACTTATTTGCTAGATAGGTATGCTAGTCCAAATCTCTTTTCTGAGCCATACTCTATCAGTAATGACTTTTGTAAGCACGTTAAACAACTAAATGTTTTAAAATCCCACTGCTAGCTGCCCTTATCAAAACAGATAAATTATTAGACAGAAGAAAATCCATAAAATGCAAGCCAAACGAAATCCATTACCACCACATCATCCTAAACATGATACAAGAGTGAAATTAAAAAAAGTCTTATCTTTCCAATAAATGCGTAAATCCTAGATGCATAATTCAATATCTGGATCGAATTTGGAAACACCGTCATCGAGTCTTAGATAGATTGTAAATAGGTGAAAGGACACCTCACTCATTCCCAAGTTCACAGAAAAGCTCTTCATCAACCAGGAGTTAAAGCACAGAAGTGAACGGGTAACATGAATGCCAGTAAAAAAAACAGCAAAACGTTGGGCAAGTATAGCTGAAATAATAAGCAGTAGCCACATTAAAATGCATTCAGACATATCAAAAAAAAGATAACGAATTATTTGGGTAAAATACTCAGGTGGAGACAAAGTTGATTCGTTTTTGATGACGCAGCGTCTACGTTCCGACACTCAGCTAGCTCAGGCGCTACACTCACGGAGAAGAAACAAATCTAAAATTCTGACACTGTCACCAGGTCCTACCCATCGCAAAATAGCATATGCTTCATCCTTAATTTAGGAGAAAAATCCTTTTAAAGCCAGGTATGAAAACACAGGAGTGAACCATAGCCATAACCATCCGGCATCAAATGAACTCTGAGGAGTATATTTGAAAAAATATATAATGTAAAGTGGAATCTGATGAGGGCCAAATGTGAAGCTCGTATTGACCATATTTCAATTATTATGAAGAAAAAATTCGATAAAATATTTCAAGACAACGAATATTTCAATGAGACTACGGATTAAGTATTTGGAGCAAAGAGAGAAGGACACAAGGAAGACATTCTTGGAACTGAAGGAACCAGTTTGTCAAATGGACGACAAGAAGGATTCAATGTACCAGTTTTAGGACTGAAATTCCAAGAATAAAGTTATATTTATGGAATTACAAATTAAAAATGAGGCCAGGCGCGCTTGATGTGACTTTAAGTTCACCCTGGAGATATATTCTGAAGAAGACTCATATGTACGTTTCCTTCCACGCATGGACAAGATCTTGTTGATACCAGCTCATGCATTTGGTAATAAAATGACTCATAATTTCTATTTCCGGTCCAGGATAATTTTTGATATGGGAGTTCACTTGTATTAAAGTGTAAGTAAAATTTAGTGATTTTTATCAGAAGAGTTAGCAGCATTAAAATGAAATCAGCAATCTTCAGGAATTTCTGTAAAATGAGGCCCAGCTGAGGAACTAGAGAAGAAGTTATGTAAAAGCAATGTTAATAATAAATCCCTGTATGGTAAATAAATAATTCTGAATTAAATTGGGAGGGTGGTCAAAAATACCCCCTTCCTCATAGAATCCGAAATAGGCTTAAGGTATTTCTTTTACCATTAATTTAATAACATTTATTTATTGCAGATAAAATGATAAGTTTCGTGAATAGATTTTCTCTGTACTGCAATGAACAAAATATTCCATACCTACTCCCATCCTAAGAGCATTTTTCTGGCTATAAGCTTCGTTATGGAAAGGTGCATCTCTTTTTATGAATTATTACTGAGAATCTATAAACAAAGGAAGATTACGAGACGATCCATTAGGATAAATTTCAAGCGGAAACGGTCTGTGATACATTTGTCTTTAATTATACAGCGGCGGATACACCCTGACTCTCGGCGCTTTCAGGCACTTTCCAAGCCATTCACGTGGATGTCACCCTTGCTTACCCACAAATGGCCAGACTCCGAAATTCAAAAAAATACGAGCGACACACGATTCCCGCAGGTATTGAAACAACGGGATTCAGGTTAGGGAATAGGGGTGGGGAGAGAGAAACTGGGGGTAGGGTGAGAATAATAAAAGCGGGAAACAAAATAATGAATGATGTTAAAACGCAGAAGCGAAAATCACTGGCGTGAGAGAAAACGAGAAGTGAGGAGAGGAGGGTCTTCCTATATCCCCCTTTTCTTTCTATGCCTACCCTTCCTTTTGACTTGCGGTGGGACGTCAAGCGAGTGATTGGCTGAAATGAGGGAGGACGTGTAAAAATGGGATATTTTTACCGGGTAGAGGGAGGAAGGGACGGAACCTCGCTCAAATCGCGCGCAGGGGACCGGGGACAGCGACGGCGATATAAAGACCCGGAATAGGGTATCGCACAAGGGAGGGGTGAGGAATAAAATCAGGGGACAAAAGCCGGGCAAAATGATTGCTACATACCAATGACAAAGGGTAGCTAGCTATCTATAAATATATTGTGCGTGTGTGACACGACGGCCTACCAAAAGTCAAAAGGAGGGATGTAGAAAAAAAAGGGGGCAAAGGATATTTAAATGTAGATACAGTGTTTCAGAAGGAATCTGCCATAATTACAAAGGTGGTGGGGTGGACAATCCAAAGCATTTACTGTCCTGTAAATATGGGGTCGCAACTCTTTAGTTCCTGCGCAATGACTACGGAAACATTTTTGAATGGACTTTGCAGTTACTAGGAAAACGATTTTTCTTAGGTATCCAGCCTTTCCGATATTTTACACGATATTATGGATTTTTAAATGACATTAAATTATTAACGTGGGACGAAAATGCACGATTATAACTGTCTAAAGCAATTAAGCCCAAAATGGTTGATATCAAGCAATCGTATTGTTGACCGTAAAATTAAGCTGAAATATTAATTTTTCAGACAATCATGGAAAAAATCTGGTTAAAATTGCCTCCCCTATCGCTTACTGATTTCTCCTGAAACACCATTTATATGTAAACGTGCATATAGTAATGCAATATCTATATCATAATGCATATGATGTATATGTGCGGTAGTTAGGGCGAGGTTACTGAGCCATTGTTTTATTTTCGCTTTTCTTCTTCGGGCGCTCCACTGATAATTTCGGACCCATTGAGAACGCACAAGGCGGACGCATTCCGTCGGATTTCCTCTCGCAGGCACCGCTAGAGGGACGCGCTGTTTTCAATGGGGAATCGATTTGTACGACGCCGCAATGCCGCTGCCTTTGCTCATTCATCAGGTCCACCCATTGACTCACACTGTCCCACGCATGCCAGATCGACTGATGGAAGAGGACTATGAATACGCTGACGAGATAATATTAATAGAATAATATACACCAGGAGATCTTGAAGAAAATATATTATTCAAAACACGGATAGTATAATTTGTTTTAGTTGCCTTCTAAAAGATTTATTTAAAATGGAAAAACACAACTATCGAGATAAAATATTTTAGAGACGGTCATGAGACGATGATGGCCAAGCGGGACCAATTACCTGCCACGAAATGATAACATGCGGTTATGTACCAAAGGAAATTAAGTGGACTATGAAAGTCAGCAGTGAATTGAATTAACCAATATACATGAAACAGGCCCTAAATGTGATGAGATTAATTTAAAGTAGCTCATACGCCATCCTGAAGGACGGGCCTCCATATGCGGAGTTTATACCGTTTATCTTGATCACTTTGTGGTCGGATATTTCCAAGTTAGCGCCACCAGCCAAAATAATAAAGAAATGGGATGGAAGAAGTATGAGCAGGGTAGCAGTACCGACGGAAGAAATAAAGACTGCGGAATAGAGGACGGGGAGAAGGATATAAGGCATGAAGAAATGATAAATAAGACAAGAATTTAGATGCTTAACGCCGCAGTGAGCGTGATCCCCTTTGGATGACGCCGCAGATTACCACGTATGTATCCCACCCGTTTATTGTAACATTCCATTAAACAGGACACCAACAGACCTCTTCTCAAGATCATTTTATGCAGATGACAGAGGAAAAGCGAAAAAAGTCTATTGAATTCATAATTTGAAGAAAGTCATTGAAGTCGCTAGTGAGGAGGCTTATTAAAATCAGATCATAAAACGTTTGCGTCTTTATTTCTATTCAGGGCAGTTTGCCATAAATCTAAGCTCGTCATTTTAAATTTAAATATAAACAGAGGAAATGGCGACAGATAAGTGGAAATAAACATAGTCAAAATAAAAGACGTGGCATACTTACATCAATAACACGGATTTTTTTTTCAAACTTCTATTTTCTTACAATGAAAATAAAAACGCTTGCAAGTGCAAGCTAGGGCAGTCGGTCGTCAACCTCTTCCTTGCAATCAATCTCTCTCAATATCTTTACCTCTCTAGTTCCCTCATCCGGTTCACCAACCCTAAGTGATATATTTCATCCTGAAAGGAAACTCTGACAATGAGAACTCCACAATCGTCCACTCATCTTCCTCCTCTCGAGTGGTATTACCGGGGGTGACAAGGATTTCCACCGCGGGTAGCACGAATAAAGCCTTGTCCTCTACCGGCATTAGTATTTTTATTTTAGCATTGTACTCCTTTCTCGCAGCGCCTCGGTTACTGCCTTCTATTTTCCCTCAAAAAATTCTCTGTAGTCGTTGTAACATTACAACGTCGTCACACCTCGAATAAGCACACAGTCATATTCTCAAACCGACACATTCATGCTCTTTCATTCTTTTCCTCTCCCCTGCCATTCGTAAACTCTTAAGGTAGCGCCGTCCCCCAAAGCGATGTATGTAATATGCTGTAATGGTCGACAACCAGCCGAACATCAAATGATCTACTGTGTGCCCCGCCATACAAATGCAAGTAACTTGCCTATGAGTTCCGAGTTTAACAAACGGTATTTTACATCACTTTCCTTCGCTATTATTTGTACTATTGAGAGAGTGAAAATAGCAATTAATCTCAATCAATCAAAAATTAAGCGTGATAACCAAATAACATGCCGTGACATTTCATGTAAGAGCGTGAGCCCCAAATAACCAAATCAAGCTGATCATGCGTAATGCGCCCATGGTAATGCTGGTTTCATGATTAACTGCAGCATGTCAGTGATATTTCTTAGTCGAGTGGCAGTTGTGATTCCGTTCAAAATATTTCTGAAGAATCTTAACTCCTTTTATATATCAAATTATGTAATGCATGTCCAAATACCTGCAGAAAAGCTGACTTGAATTCTCCATCCGCAACTCAGGTTACCATAATTATCTTTAGCTTACCTATCCTCACTGTGAGTAGATGCTCATTACTTTAAAAGCGTTATAATCAGTGAATAGAGCGCTTAGTTTCCGCCTTTAATGTTTCGGGTCCATTACTGGGTGAGATTTCTTCAGAAGATTATCCTTGAAAATGAGCTCCCTTATGGATTGAAAAGTTCCCCCTATCTTTCCCTCGCCTGAGATCTGATCTAGGGTGATCTCTACCCCCACCTATCGAAATCAATCCTAGAGTTTAAACACCGACGACATCAATTTTCCAAGTAAAGAACTTTTCCACCACCCTGAAAGCAAGGCATTAATAAAAACCAAGCGATAAACAGCCGTGATAAAACTTGCTATACTAGATGAAAAATCTATTAAATAGAATATAAAAATATTTACCACCAGCAATTTAATTCCTGATCCTTATATAATATCTGAACGAATACTCAACACAATTATCAAGTATTCTCGTCACCAGTTATTAGCCTTTCCCATGAAAATGGTTGGAGAGCGCGAAATTTTGGAAGCAAATGTCTCCGTTCAATGGGCATCAGGCATCGTGGCACAGGGAAATTCACACTTCACCTTTTATTGCCAAGCAATAGCATCCAACCAAATTTGATCAAAATTGGTGAGGCACACACCTCGTGATTGTCTCCGGTGAATGAGTCACTGACTGGGCCATTGAGAATCTTACCCGGCCCACATCACTAACAACAGCAACATTGGAAGCACTACTCCCCCAACCCCTGGGTTCCATATTTTCTTCCCCTGTCCCGTCCATACCCATAAAAACACCCTCCCTGAAACACGGCCGCTCCTTCCGGCTTCCGTTACATTCTCTCTCTCCCACACTCCAGTTTTCCATTCTCTCCAATTTCCTCCGCGTGCTCCATTCAGGAGGCCTCTCCTTCTGCAAAGGCGACGCGGATAACGCACATGACTATTCGGCGTACGAGAGACATCTCCCCACTCCAAGGCATCCGGTAACGCGAGGGAGAGAGAGGGAGAGAAGACAAGGAAAATGGCTATGGGATGCCACGAAACAGCGAGGCAGATTCCCATCAACACTGGTGCGCAAAAACAGATAAAGAGGATTCCTTCCTTACATTAACGATCGCATTTGCCGCATGACAAGCTCCCCTCATATCTTACTCAGCATTTTACAAAACTCACAACGGACGCAAATTGCAGTATTGCCTCCCCATTATCCAATATGACTACTGTTTATTTCTAATCTTCTTGGTTCCTCCGACGTCAAATATTGTCGATAATAATTATTTTTCTGTAGGATAAATATAGCCAACTTTTTTAGGATTTTTCCTACAGTGACTTGTTCCATGTGAAATTTATATACAATTATCCCTCCCTAACATTTATGAATGATATATAAATGATTTTAAAAAATGGCAAGGGAATGTGACTTAGAAAACTTTGATCGTAGACATTATTCACCCCACATTAGGTACATGTCTACTTCTGAGAATCTTTAATTTTTCCCCATCTACAAAGCATGTTTTACGATAGTCCCATTTAAGTATTAACAAATCTTTAAACGGTTACGTCTCAAGTAAAACGTGCTTATAATTGTAGTGTACATAAATACATATGTACCACAGTGAATGGCTCTACAATATGTGGTATTATTTTCTATAAATAGAGTAACGCTGTTCGTTGATATTATACACCGAACCTATAAATCGTATTTTACATTCTTATAACACAATAATCATGTAATTGATTCCAGTCAGAATGATTATCCGAATTTGCCTACTAGTTATTCAAAAAGAGCTGATATTCTCCATTAAAGTTAGTTCAATTCAACATCTTTAACAGTATTTCATATTCCAAAATTTTCCAAATAGTTCCCTTTTAACTTTTGCTTGTGCATTTGTGTGAAAAATCTGTGTTAAGAGAATCCTTTAATTTTTCCTTCCATCTTTGTCATACTGACATGGTCCTCCAATATTCAGTCTCATTGTATGGTGTGAATGCAGCTCAGATGATACTTAAAATTTTTGCTCCAAAAACCTGTTATTCCGACCGCCTGGAATCTTTTCGTCTGATGCATGAAGCAACTTCTTTCCCTGAGCTATTCTACGCGCCACATCTTTCTTGCGCACTCCAGACAGAGTTCAATAAACACTTTGTGGCTCTTGGCCTAGGATTCTGGCTCTCATCCAGAGTAATATTTCACATTGTCGCATTCTTCCACACCTCATTCAATCGCTCGTGCAATGCGCTCCCCTCGATTTTCCCCTTAAAGGACTACTTCAGCAACACACACATAATCCTCTCGTTGCATCCATCTCTACCGATTGAGAGAATGCATCACTCCCGCTCGACAGGATATGATTCGCATTTTTTTCCTTGCATATAAAATGACGAAAAATTACGTAATCATCCCACAATTTTCACGTTTAAAAAAGTTCAGTTCGATCGAAGGTTGCAGGTCCTGGAGTGCAAACAAATTATAGGCTCGGAGAGTCTATTTGAGAAATTCTATTGTTAAAATTGGGATTATTTCTACCTTCTATTGCTTGGAATACTCTGAATACCCTCCAAAGTTACTATACCTACAAGCAATGACTAAAAAAGAGTAATGAACTTTAAAAAAAGCCAAATATGCTTACCAAAATTGACTTATATTAAAGAATTCACAAAAATATCCGCAACTATTCCAGAAGGTGAATAAATCTAATCAACTCCTTCCATTGAAACCTTGAAATCGCTAACTTTATAATAAATCAACACAGCCAGCACAAATACCATAAATAAGTTGCCTCGAGAATGGGTAACAAGTCGGAGCCCGAAACGTCGGCGCTCTTAGAATATCTTACCTGCACGGAAACCCGAGAGTAGTTTAAATATTCTGCTCGCCGGGAAAGCGTAAAATCATGTATATCAATGTAGCTATCAAACTCATGATTAACATAATTCCAATGATTTTCTCGTACTTGTAAGATAAAATTTGCAAAGTCAAATATTAAAAAAGGAATCAAATAAAATATGGAAAACACAAAAAATAGAACGAATTTAAAAAATTGAAACAATTGCAAGCACATTGATGATAGTTAAGGTAAAATAAAGACAGAAGTATACCACCATGTAGCACAAATTCTTATTACGAGATAGGTACAAACCTTACTCAGCATAATCAATACGCACACCAAGAGAAATTCAGGCTAAGATATGCGGAGGCTGAGGATTTTGGATTCTGCAGCACAGTTTCAGATAGTGACCGAGAGGAATCTTGCTCGCCAAAGGTCGGTATTTGTGCCCGAATCCCGAAGATCCCGCCTCTATTCCGCAGTCTATACGATGCGAAGTGCACCGGAATGAGGTTCCCCGCCATGAAAATCGATTAATGTGGGTTTTCGGTGAAAAGGTCACTTTCAACCATTCCGCATGGTGCACAATTACGGGATACCAAATTCATTTTTTCCAAGGAAAGATTTTTAAAAGAATTTATGCATGTTTATTATACAAATTCTCTAAAAAAATACAGGCAGTCTTTCATGAACGCTTTACGATCGTTTGCAAAAGCGCTTATATCAAGGCATTAGCAACGAATTATCAAAATTTAGCTAATAATGAAATGATATCAACCAATTTGGTGAAAAATATAAGTCATGGGAATTTAATTATATAATTCCTTCAACCAACATGACGATAGGAGCATAAATTCAATAGCTTTAAATATTTAAAAAAGAAACAGCAAAATTAAATTTTATTGTGAGAATCGAGCTTGCCCTAAATAAAAACATTAGTATGCTATTGCATTCAAATATCAGCCATTAAGGTGTACAAAGCCACATTTTTTAAAATAAAAGTTTTATACATTTCTGCGAAAGATTCTGTTATAAATCTTATTTCTTCCTTAAAAAGATCACAGAAAAAAAGGGTTCAGAGTACGTCAAGCATCAATAAAAAAATAGGGGAGGCTCAAGTACCATGGGCGATTCAAAGTTAAATATATATTACAAGCACATTCAAGGCTTTCTTGGTGTTCTCATGCCAACTAGGATACAGGAATTATTGATCACTCAGGAAGAACGTCTGCTGAAGGGAAATATATTTTCAACTTGGCAAGTATAATTGGGGCAGGCGATCGACAAAAAAATACTTGCGCTGGATGGTCTCCTTAGATAGCACACTAAGAATATTTGGGGAATGATAGAATGCGGTAGACGGCAAAAGGTCGTCTTGGAGCCTCAACAAGGAACGATTACCGCTTAAAGACGTCGTTAAAGCAGCAGGTGATTTGATGACCTTCAAATATCTATGCTAAGTCTACTTACAGATTCCGCATGAAGATAATTTCTGAAATTCATTGATAAATAGTTGATGTTGATCCCTTGTTTAAGGAATATAACAATAAAAAACCGCTACTCTAAAACCTACTAGACATGCATTGTGAAAATTTATGAATGACAAGACAGAGACCATCAAATGTGATCAATTGGAACTCCAAAATAAGCAACATTCGATATAATGATGTGATACCACCCAAATAAAAGCACTACTCGTTTGGGTTTTACGATGAAATAAGTTTGTGGAAAAATTTTTCTCTACGTAAATATGCCTTTGAAAATGGATTATGTTTATCGCAGTTGTGGATTTAAGTTTTTAAATAAAATATAAATGATCTGCTACGAACTATTATCTTATCCATTCGCTAAAGAAACTCAGAGAAAAGCTAGAACCATCGAAAAAATACGCATGCTTATGCGCAAAATACTCCCTTCTTTTCGGCGAAACTATTCAATTCTCCCATCGGAAATCAATAATATGATCATAGCAAAGGCAATAAATTAATACAATTCCATTTTCAAGCCACCATGAAAACGCGAATTGCAAGATGCATTACCGGAAGCAATCACGTCGCTATACAGAGATGGGTTAAAGAAATGAATAGTCTCCCTTGTTTCAGCCTCCCAAAGGAATAAATAATAATAATAAAAAAATAAAAGGGAGGCTTGATCCCGAAATAGAGGAGTGACGAGGAGACAAAGCACCTCTGTCGACAGTGTATATCCCTCACAACGTCCTTTGTATTCCCGACCACTCCGGCTTCACCATTTGCCCCTCTTCCCTCCACCCTTCCTCTCTCTCTCTCTCTACGTACCACACATTCCTCCTCGGCCTGTCTTTCCGTTTCCCATATCACTCCCTCTTCTCATTCTTCCTCGATGACTTCTCATCTCCCCCCCTCACCAAAAGCACCAAAAGCGACGCCCTCATAAATCCAAACTGCAAACTGCCCGACTCGTGAAATAGATATTGAAATGACTGGGTTGTTTTCCTATTATCACGGACAGCTAGCGCCATTACGCCGATGAGAGGAGAGATGAAGAGAGAATGAAAACGAAGGAAAGGGAGTGAAGTGAAAGAGAAAATACTCAGCGTGGGTTTCGGGCTGCTTGTAACAAACAGGCGATAAAGATGCTGCATGGTGCCCACCGTCTGTCAAGTAGTCATTGAGCGAGAGAGAGGCCGCTAGATGTCGGTCTGCAAAAAATTCCCTTCATTATTATTAGTAATAATAATAACAATAATAATGTCGTCTTTATTTCCGGCGAATTTAGGACTATTTAGTCCTTTCTTAAAATTTACTTGTTTCAACAATCACATACACCCATTCCCTAGATGGTGATTAACCCACCCCGGTGGAATTCGAACCCGCGACCTCTAGGTCGGCAGTCAGGGACGTTGCCCCGGCGCCACCGAGGCCAATGTGATAATTGTTGAGGTGATTATTGAGGTAATTGTTGAGGATTAAGGAGTGAACCTGGCTCACGATAGCGGGAACGGCAACTGGGCATACTCTCTCTCCTGCTATTTGAGAACACAGTCCATTTTATCCGTTTTCTTATGGGATTAATAATAATTTTCAATTAAGGATATATTATTATTATTATTAAAATTGTTACAAGTAGGTAATTAGCCTGGTGGTAACATGTACATATGATGAAAAAAACAATAGAAAAATAGAAAAAACAATATAAAACATTTGAAAAAACAATAGAAAACATTATACAAAGCCGTTGGTCCCAACTTCTTCATATATGGCCTTCGCGCCATCTTCAGCGCACAAGCACCGGGTGCATTCCGAGATACTGAAATTTCTCGTCGGAGAGAACCGAAAGTGGATAGAAATCACTCAGAAAAATGTCACATTTTTATGAATTTCACACATTATAGGAGGGGGAAAAATGCTCTCCCTAGGCTTATTCGTATTTCAAAATAATTATTTTGGAGGTGTCAATACCTTATTCGGGGGTTGAACTCGGACCAGTCGGCTCCTATCCTCCCCTTCCCCATCGCTTCAACCTCTCTTCGTTCCGCAAATTCCTCCTCGGCCTGCCATTTCGTTTTCCTCACTCCTTCCTCTCTCCTCTCTTCCTTTCTCGATTACCTCTCATCCCCTTTCCGTATCACCAGAGCGACGTCCTCATAAATCCAACAGCACGATGACGGACTCGTGAAATAGATATTGGACTGACTGACTTGTAATGCTATTCAGAAGATACGACCGACAAACACTACGCCGTTGAGGGAAGGGAACGGCAACGTAGTGAAGGAGTGAAATTCAGCGTGGGTGCTCGTCCATTTATAGCAAAAAGGGACAAAACGCCCTTAGGAGCTCTTCGTGAAAAGCAGGCCCACAGTCAATGCTATCAGAGGGAGTAGCATTGTAATGCTGAAAAATTGTTGGTCAATATTTTGGTCGATATTTTTAGAAATCGATATCTAATCGAAATGAAAAGCTCGCCATTTCAACGAAAACCTAAATTTGAACCAAATTATTAATAATTCGAAAAAATCGAACGATGAGGGAACAAATAAATAAGCTTGGATTAAATCTTTTTAGCAGTAAAAATTTACAAATACACGCACATAAAAATTTGGGCATCACCGCTTGGAAGCATTCCCACGGCTTCACGTTATTCTCAACGAATTGACTAAAAACAGTTCTGGGGATGCGTCCAGCCATGGATGGGTATCCCGCTACAATTCTCCGCTGAAACTAGAAGTCGAAATTAATTCACCATGCCTTTATGATTTGGTCTATTTCCGCAAAAGAAAAAACTTTCAAAATTTTCAAACCTCTCTTCTCTTCCCAAACTCGGCGTGTGTACCGGTGTTTACCTATATAACAAAAGACGAAAAAAAGGCATTTTGGCATTTCCTTTAAATGCTGACGAACATTAGGTCCATTTCGAGGGATTGTGCTTAAGAGCAAGACGATTAAACCTATTCATACACTTACTGACTACTAAAGTCACTTGCTTCTTTATTGAGGGACTTTTAAGGTAGGACAGGATAAGATAAACTGGGGTTCCTTTCTCCGTTCCTTCTAAGGAAAGGCGCCGAGATGCCCACGGCATAACTTACTGCACAAATGACGGAGTCCTGTACTTGAGGTTGGCACTAAACACGGATCAGTATTCAATATTCTGTTGAGTTTCGTCTACAATTTAATTCCTCGATCCAATAGCACCATTGATTGTCATCCTACCAAAGCCATAGCTCCTTACATCTTACCCCTTTATCACCATAGCGACGTCTCATTAAAATAAAATAGAAAGCTGACAGACCCGTGGAAAAGATGATGGGATGACTGTTTTTTTCCTCACTAAATAGAGAGTTAACTCACAGGTTACGTAATTCTGCGTCAGTATTGTAACTCAGCGTCAGTATTGGTCTGTATTGAACAAAATAATCCATAGTTACTGCTGGTATCTTCCGTTAAAAAAACAACGCTGATACCCATCCGAGTCGCAGATTATTCTATATGGATTGAAAAGTGCTGCAACTGTTCCTGCTTAGGTATTTTGCGCCATTGTTTTGCAGGTATATACCGACTAAAAGACACATAGCAAGACTTGGTGCCCTAAAAGCTTCATCACCACCAATAATAGTCGGTATTTATTTAAAAAAAATAGACATAGCATCAAATATTTACGATAAAATTTGAATTGAATGGAGTGTGAATTTGATTTTTAAATAGTGAATCCCAAAATAAAGTGGTCGATTCGACGCAGGGATTCATGATGTTTCATCTGCCAGACACCAGATTTAGGTTTGTTGGTAACAATTTGTTCACTATCAGTCCCAGAAAAAAATCTGGGGACCTAAGAGCCTGCAGCTAGCACTTTTTGATCTCGAGTCGAGTAGAAAACTACTCGCGAGTATCGAGTCGAGTATCGTAATTTCTGTACCACGCAATACAAAAATGTATGCTCCAACATATTATCATTTTTCCAATCCCCATGTGAATTTTCTTTTCTGAATGGTTAGCTTGATGTAAAACTACAAGGAACGTTGATGGTGATTGTGTCAAAATCGGGAAAAACCGGCATTGTCCGGCAAAATCTTAAAGTTACATATTTTTCTTTCTTTGGGAAACCTTTAGAATTTTTATCAATAATCTCTGCGTTTGAATAAAAAAAGTAAGATAGGGTACAAAAGTATCGCATGAGACAGTATGAGCGATGTAGTGGTCCACTCGGATTACTCCGAATACCCCGCCTGGTTAGAAGACGTTAGACTGCCGCTACTGACGAAAAGGTATTCGGGGCCCTCTTCGACGACATTAGTAGTTGACTGCCACGTATACAACAAGATGAAATTCCCAGGCATTAGGACGACGTATCGACTTTAAAAACGATGTAATTGCATCTACTTCATTATAGCGCTTCCTGTCGTTAAATTTTGGAACTTATTGGCCTCGACGGCTCTGTAAGCAAAACCTATAGACTCGAATCGACATTCGTAATGCAACTCGAAACACTCGAGTCGAGTAGTTAGTACTCGACTCGAATTTTCGAGTACTCGCACATCCCTAATATGTGTGCACTGTGTAGGGTTATCAATTTTCTATCAACGCTTGGACCAAAACGCTAAGTCTAAAAATGGAATAAATGACTCAAATCAACTATAGAATCAAAATATTTATTATAAAGTTATTTTTACTGAAAAATTCCTATTATATAGTAATGGATAAACACCGATAGTTACTTTAGAGGACGTATTACTTCACAGATATTTATGTGGCCAATTATTTTTTATAATATATGCTATAATCTTGAAATTTTCAGGGGATTTATTAAAATTCTTGTCAGTACTCTCCTATTTCTAAATTTTTAATATTTTTCCTCAGTATCGATAAATTTCTTATCGCTTCATCAGGAAAAGCAACATGCATTGGAGAAATGCAGACTTGTGAAGAAATCAATTTATTAATCTATAATTTTCGAGAAATAGTTTATTTCTCACAAGTCTGAATTTCTTCAATGAATGTTGCTTTGCCTGATGCAACGACATGGAATATATGGATACATATGTAAAATAATATCATCATCAGTTCTTCTAAGATGATATGATTGGGATAGTGATAAATGTTGAAAAAAGCTCTAAATACCCAGAAAATCCCAATGCCACTTCAAGGAATACTCACCGCAAACTTAAAAAGGGGAGACAAGAATGAGTTCGCTGTAAAACTGTAATAAAAAAATCTATGGGAGAGGAAATTTTAATGGCCACATAAACGAGGCAGCGAGAAAAGAAGCACATCTTGAATTTTGTTCTATTTCTCCTCGCATTCCTTTCCATCCCATTACCCTCCTTTCTTAACGTCTAGACCTCCAATACTAAGGAGGCTGAAATAAGCAGGAGACGGTTCCGTTGTTTTATTACAGTGTGGGAATATATGTAGAGGGAAAATCCCTTGAGAAAGATTTCCCACGCCTACTCCAACAAGAGTTCTCACATTTCTTTAATAATTTCTGCTTACTTGTACTAAGGATAAAAGTATAAGTTTATGAATTTATTTCAATATATTTTTTATAAAATTCACCACTGCTTGGTTCTCAGAGCTGTGAGAAGAGAAATGTAAAAAAAGGGGTCTTTGGGATAGATACACTACGCATAGTGAGATACATGTTCCAGTTTTTTTTTAATTTGGGTTTAATACTGCCATAATTACACATTAGGGATAGTTTATTTCTCTAAAAATGCACTTTCACATAATGATTGCCTCACAAGTCATAATTTATCCACTGCATGTTGTGTTGCATGATGAATCGAGAAGAAAATATGTTAGCTACCCTTTTATTGAGATGTACGTGATGACAATGAATTTAAAAGGTTTCTATAATGTAAGCCAAATTTGAAAGAGCCTCATTTTGAATATCATATGAAAATAGTTATTACAGCAAATGAGAGAACGATACTACTCCTGACTTCGAACCTGTACTTGCCTTTGCCATCGTCCGGAACATCCGGCAACAGGAGAAACTCGTAGCCAATCGGAGCGCTTGGCTAAAATTTTTTGTTCCTTGAAAATGGCGCGTTTTCAACCTACACACATTTGATAATTTTGGTTCCTACTGACTTCCAGTATTCAGGGTTAAAATTTCCCGACATGATTGTTCTCCACCCTGTATATCATCTTAAAATATACTTTCTCCAATTATGCGACTCGCTACTTAATGCTCTGAGATCAAGGCACATAAAACGGGAATTTGGGTAGCGTGCAGATGCAGCTGTGCAGACGCATTCCTCCTCGCTTTGTCGTTTCTCACTCGCCACCACTCACCTCCTTCCCCTTTCCCCTTCACTCGTTCGCTCCCTCCTCCTTTATTCTCTTTCCGAGTCCCTCTTCCCTTCAACTTCAACTCTGCCCCGACGTCCTCATAATATACTCTGTCCTCTCTCTTTCTCTCTTCACTCCCCACTGTCTTTCTCTCTAGCAGCCTCACCTCACGCCACACCTCATCATCGAACTGTTCAACCTCCCCCACCTCCTCCTCCGCCCCGCCGCCGTCAAAACCGACATTGTGTGAGACGAAAAAAGACGTGGGAGGGCAGAGACTAGGGAGGAGATGGCTTTCACTGGTCGCCGTGTTATTGGGAAAAAAAAGTTAAATAAAAAAGGTTCGCGGAGAGGAAAAAAGGCGAAAAAAATACGTGCGTGCTGGGGAAAAAAATGAGGAGGTGAGAATGGGAGCTCAATAGTCGTCAGTTTACCCGTGGGCATAGGCAGAGGGGGGAGGGAGGAGTAGTAGGGAATTGTGGGAAGGGAAGTGGTAGAGAATGGCATAATAGGATGCATAGGTGAGGTCTCCGGGTACAGAGACTGTTGCGTAAGGAGTTATTTCAGGAGAGGCGTTGAGTACTGGGTAAAAATACTGTGTGCAGGGGTCAACACTAATTACTCGCCCCTGGTTTCGAATGTGGGTGCTATTAAACAAAATGCCAATGAGATTCACTCAAAATCAGACCTGAAATCGCATTGAGCCCTCTCTAAACCAGATTTGCTCCTGGAAGAAATTTAATTTCATTGCTTCTCGCTTTATAAATTTAAAAATATTCTATTCAATCATAATTATTGTGGCTGCTACATATTTTTTCCCTTAAAATTTACAACGCAAAAGAGCACAGTAATTAAAATCTTTCCTGAATAGAGCTGAAAAAGCATACATTTTTGATGTTTTTAAGATGTAAAATTGGGTCATAAAGGGTTACGCAAAATAATTCGGAAGATGAAGAGAAGGATAAGTAAAGCTGTGGAAGAATCTCCCTTAAGCCATCCTGACGTAAGTTTCACAATTTAAAGAAAAAGCGAAAGTTGCCGACTATTTTCAATGAGTTTTTGACGAAATTACAGTTTTGTTTGATTTTCCTTCATCAGAAAGAATCTTTCACCTAGAGAAGGAATCACTAGCAAGAGTGACCACGCATGTAAGGCCGTGGAGTTATGGAGACTTGGTAACACGCCAGGCACGAAGTCGTGACATTATCAACTTGTGCCCTTCCAAATCATAATTATTCAGCCTTGAGGATGGAATACGACGATATTCAAACGAAAGAATAATGAAGTAGAATTTAGGCTTCCTCGACGTGTAACGAGAAGGAATCATTCTCAGTATTCACACCAGATTAATTGCACCTTGCTCGCCAGCGCTTCGATATCCGTCATTAGGAAAGGCGAAAGCCAAGGTGTTTCTTCTGACGTTTGAAATGCATTCCCTCATTTTCAAGGTGTTGACAATTATTTTGCAGAAGTTGAATTGCAAACAGCGTGTTTATGCAACTCCCGTTCCTTTCTAAATGCGAATGCGAAAAAGGTCGCTATGTTTCAAAGAACGGAATGAATCCCAGTTGAAACAGATTTTATTTGAATCTATCACGAAAATATAAGTTCAAACTAAAAAGGTGTTGATTCATTTAGTTTTTTATTCAAATCTATACTTGTAATTAAACATTAATTATCTTACCCGATGCCAATTAGTAAAAATGTTATAATTGGACAAATAACCATTAATAAAGGGTGGAAGTTACGATTAGAGTTTCCCAAAAATCCACAGCATGATTTCGAATTTTCTGCAGTTTCTCTTAATTACCCAATTTTTACATATTTGTTACAAACCTTCTTACATTGTCTCTAACTTTGTTGAAATGGAAGAAAATCATTTAATGCCAGCGCCCGAATTATATGGATCATTTTACGTAGATTTTTGACGCATTGCCACGTAAAATATTGTACAACACATCGTACTCATTATAGTTGCACAAATTTTACGGGGAATGTGTCTCATAAATTCTTACACCGGGAACTGAAGTATCTCAATCAAAAAAAGATTTTAGAATAAGAATGAATAGGCTTAGAGTAAGCTTTTCCTGTTATAAATAAATATGTCATATTTTTTCTCTCGGTATGTACCTAATTCTAATTTTTTTAACTCTCCTGAATTAGGCATTGGCAAATATTGAAAATATCCCAAAATACCCGGGTGAACTAATAGGAAATACATTCCAAAATGCCTCACGTATTGTAACCAAGATCTTGACTTGATCGAGAAGCATTTTAGAGTAAGGATTAGAATTGATTAACTTTCCGGCAACAATGAGTAGATTAAATTTAAGATCGACATCATTGAAACGGCTACAATTAAAAAATTACCAAATTTTCAATCGCTACCGCTAACTCACCTAATTTACGCAGTTACTCTGTTCCATAGGAAGTAGGGGCAGAGAAAGAGAGGCAAGCGAAGGATTCCCGCGCTGCCTGTGAATTAGAGGCAGGTCGAGAATCGAGGGGCCGAGTAGGTATATTACCGGGTAAAGGGGTGTCAAACCGTGCCAAGAATAAAAATCGAGTGAACCAACGGGCGTTGATGAATCGCTGTGCCTATTGGGTGATGCGGGGAGTGTTTCCCTCCCCGCCTACCATTCTATGAGGCATCGGGAAAAGGGAAAGAGAATAGCCGCGGGCGAGCGAAAATAAAAGGATAGAAGAAAGAAGGATACGGTTGGTTGAAATTGGTCAAACCGATGCACGTGCAAGAAAAGGAGCATGCGGCCAACTTAATAAACGAGAGGGGAAGAACGTGAAGGTTTTTCACAATGAAATACAAGCTTGGTGCTCTTTAGGTTAAAAGTTTTGAAAGGTTCCAATCAAATGGTTTGATCAATTGACTGAATAATGCATTATCCGGTCGATTTCTGCATAAATAAAACTTTTGCTTGGGGTAAAAGTCGTATTTCATAAAAAAATAAAAAGAGAGGAAAGGATATAAATTTAAACGTTAATTGATGGAACGTAATGCTACAGTGAAAATATATTTCTGGAATGGAAAATTTGAATCTCCTTGACTACTGCATGATGCGTTTACCAAATCGATTTTCGTTAAAGGAATTCTTCATGAGCAGTATTTAAAAAAATAGAAAAAGTACAATAAAGACTGGCTGAATCTTGAAAAAGTAAATTAACTAACTAATACGAGTATATCAACCTCCAACCCACACGGTGAATACTGCATGCTACTAATTTCCTGACCCGTATGATTTTCAGAGTGAAATGAACATTTATTATAAAAATTTAAAAATCGTATGGCATCGAAACCGATAAGAACACCGTGGACACAAACTTTATAATATATGAGCAGTTATATGCCAGGAAAACTAAATTTAAGAGCATCATTCTAAAGTCATTTTTCAGCAAGTTCCTTGAATTACCACAGCTAATTGTATTTTTGGACTAAAATGACTGAAGATATAAATTTAAGCCTATGATACAATGCAATATGGATTCAAAGGCGAATTTTGGACAGAAGAAACGGTGCTCCCAGAATGAACATTTACTTCTTATTTCATAGAAACTTTGAATTCCACCTGAATCACTTTCAGCTTAAAAAAATGCTTCTTTGGAGCAATGATAAAATTATTTCCTTTGCCAGATGATTCCATAGATGACCAATAAAGTTAAAAAAATTGAAGCAAAAACATGTGTTCCTATATGTTTCTTTTAAATTCTTTGGCGGGATAAAAATTGTCGTCGAAATAAGGGATGATTCTGACTGATAACAAAACCGTAATACAAAAATGGCAATCGAGGAACTATATTTGATAAAAAAAAGTCACTAAAAGATTTTTCTCTTCCGCAGTATAGACTGGGTGAGCTTATGTGTGTAAACATTGGCCTAGAATACGCATATAGTAACGATGACGATCCTGTGAGTACATTGAGCCCTGAGATGCAGCAAAGGGAGTAAAGCAATCGCTCGATGGCTGCACAAACACGCCACCTATCCTCCTAGCCGCGCATAGCGTGCGCAAACACCTCCCAGCTCAGCTGCATCGAATAGCTTTCCGCCTTGAAATAGCGTGAGCGGCGTGCCTCAACCGAACCAACGCCCCCACCCCCAGCCCCAACAGTGATGCATCTTTGCCCCACAGTTCTTGTACGGCATGAATCCCATTCCAGCCAATTTTGAGGACACCTTGCGGCACAAAACTCTCATTCTTCCGGGAAAATGAAACTTGTTCGGTCGCATTTCTGCAGCCAAGTATGAAACCGAGCTCTTTCCTGAATGAGATGCATTATACACTATTCCCAGAAGCATCTCGTTTTCCACTCAGCCACGTCCACAGAAAATGGAACAGCATAAATACTTTGCGTTCTTCTATTAGAGGATAATTTTGTGTTTCGTGGCAGCATATGTTTTGCATATGCCGAAAATGCACGCCCTATTTCGCGTTCAACGTCGCAGGCGTTACCCCGTGAATGGAAAATTGGAATTGTTTCCATTCTTTTCCAAAACCAATTTTCAAAACTATTTTTACATTTGAAATACCAATTAGTTAAAAAATATTACACGACCTCTTACGACTACGACCAATCCATTGATGGAAGCGACTATCATCTATTACAAAAGAAAAAGAAAACCATGCCGCGTATACAAATTTTATCCATCAAAGACGATCTGCAAATTTCATGGAACGATCGCTAAATGACAAATGATGCAATGCCACCATGATGAAATAATGCTGACTACAAACCACTTAAGGTCATTAGGTAAATTAACTTATTTCTAAATTGAACCAATAATTTGGGGCATGAATTTTTAATGATAAACAATAATTTTCGGCAACAATGACTTGGAAACAATTATATTCGGTAATAAACCCTCATTGTAAAAGCATGCGAAACGCAATCATACGATAAAAACAACAAAAACGGACCTTAAATTTTGAAAACATAATAGACGCTAAAAGACAATAACAAAAGGCCATAAATTTATAGCTTGAAAATTTTTAAATGAAAACAACGTTTCTCTTTGATTATGGATGAAAATAAATATTCAAGGATGATATCAAAAGGGAAATTGTAAATCTCTTAACTTTTCATTGCTTTGACAGTCTCCGGAAAATTTTTCATTCTAAAATCAATTTATCACGCCCATCACTTCAGCAGAAGGAAAAGTGTTGTAATTGTATGGTAATCAATTTTTCCATAATAACGACGGAAATCATCCCGCTTCACTCCAAATGGAAAAAAATAAAAGTCAAAATATATTCACATATTATTTTTATGTGGTAGAACCCTCAAACATATACGATAGTATGTTTTCCAAACATGAGAGATAGTTGCATACACGCGTTACTTGTTTTCGTCAATGTTTTTGAACTATTTCCTAGAGAAAATTCCTGGCGAAAATTCAATGCAGTCACAATTTCTGCACAAAATTTTGAATTTACCATTGCCGACAACAGGTTTAAGGAAGTTTTTCATAACATAATTTTAATTTCTCTGTTGGAGAGTAGTAATGCGCTCCTATACCAATACTAAAGTTGCAAATTAAAAAAATAATTAGTTAAGTATATCTACGGCCGAAATCCATATTGTTTATTGGGTCCAATGAGCTAACTTTTTACCTTATAATTTTCCTATTAGTTTTATGCACCTTTTCCTTGGTATAAATTGTTCATACATATGTATGACTTACGGTTTCAAAGTATTTTGAACAAAGATAATATTCTTCGGTACGAATCATTGGATTTAATATACATTTTATCGCTATCCTCTGATGCCCTTGATTGACCACTGAAAGGTGAAGTGACGGCAATACATTTATAGATACTCTGATTGCATATTTATATTGATATTGATATACATTTAAGATGTAAATCAAGATAAGTAGCATTGACAAAATAGCCTGAATAATCTCAAAATCGCCAATTATTCACAAAAAACTAATGTTTCAACGATAAAAAATTGATGGATTAACACAAATAGGCAGTGCGCATCACAACAGATGAAAATTAACTAACGATTGATGAAAAATATCAAAGGCAACCAATGAATTGTGGCTTAGAGAAAGATTTGATGTCAAAAAATTGCCTGAGATTTACGTGAAAACTTTTTGCAAGAGATCCAGTATAAAAAATTACATTTTTTACTTCAAACAAAAAACACGCTAGTCCGGTAAACAATGGAACGATCCCAACCAATCCAAGCTGTTTTCTTAAACCAATTGGCGTGAGAGTTTTCGCAGGTAATCCGCCCATCCCAAATGCCACTTTTATTAGAGTCCTGAGAATTGAATTAAAAAACTGAATTCTCTCCGGTCACACAAAAAACGATGGCAGGATTAAGACTCCGGACACGTAATCCACTTCGGTCGCCCGCATATCCCTAAAGCACATGGCCAGCCATCTAAAAGTTTTCAATCGTGTACATCTCCCCGGAGAGTTTTTTACAAGTTCCTCTGCCGACACGTCAACTTTCACTGGACAATCAAAAGCATTAAGGGATAAAGATAAAGGGTATTAAATTCAATGACTTTATCACCGAATAATCTCGGAAGAGTAATATTATTCGTTCAAAATATTTTGGAACCGTGAGTCATACATATATATTCATGCGAGGGAAATAATATTAAAAACCGATGGTAAAATGATAAAGTATAAAAACAGTTATGCATTGGATACAGGTAAAGAGCTAACCTAAATCGTCAAATATGGGATAAAATCAGCACCGCGATAACTCACTGAGCACAATTTTACTAATATTTTTGGCAAATGTTTCTAAAAAAAACCTTTCTCTAATGGCAAGAGTAAACAACAAATAAGTAAATATTGAAAATGATTCAAAGGTTTACCGCATTATTCTGCAAAAGCGTAAATATACCATATATAAATACATATTTTTATATACATAACGATGATATTTACCGAAATCCTACCGAAAGTGGTGGTGGCTGAGGGGAGAAAGAAGTCAATTTACTTCGACAATAATTCCCCTGCTCAACAAGCGCATGTGATTAATCCGTAAATATAAGTAGTAAAAAAGTGGATAAGAGTTAATTTTGTTAATGAATACTGTATTCTGCAGTCACTAGAAGTGCTTATGAAAATTGAAACTGCTAAAACTGCAAATATCTAAATTGACTTCGGCGGAAATTATTTAAGGCCACAGGTTTTCTGATACCACAGTCATTATTCAATCTGTAAACTGCGGTAGGTTTCAAAATATAGGGACACATGTCACAAAAAGATAAGATTCACCAAAGTATCACAAGATAGTTAAGGCACTTAGTTTTGAAAGAAAAATTTATAATGCTTTTTTTTAAGTGTGATACGTGCACCGCAGCTTTAGAGAGAAGTTTATGCGCGTAAAAACATATGCAGGCGTGTTGGGGACCATCCAATGTTGGGTTACAGTCAATACAATAGGGAACTATAACTTCTTCCAGCTTCGGAAACTTGAAGTTTTCGACGCTGCATTTTCCTTTTGGCTTCCTTCCAAAGAAAAATGGCGGCTTATTCCTCCTATATAGAATCCTTCATGATGTATCATTGGTTGTTACTTTTCTTAGATATAAATGCAAGAGAATTTCATTTTGCAACACAAAATTCCATATCACCCATAATAATGCATTATAAATATGCCAAATAAGCTAAGAACGGGATAATTTGACAAAAAATCGGAACTCATTAATGCTATTGCAAAGACCTCAATTATGCCATTCAATTTAATAGTGTTTCTATCTATTCAATCGAATGATATGTTCATTTCAATCTAACAATTTTTGTACAGTAAAACACAATATGATGCATTCTAACACAATGTGATAGATTAAATATGCATAATGATTATCGACGAGATAATCACACCAAGACCTAACCGTAAGCATTTTAATCAATAGTAGCCATAACTTCAACTTGGCGTCTGTGAACTGAGATGAAAGCAAATATATTTACAACATATCTCAAGAGATATATGTCATTGATCATCGAAAGTTTCGAAGCACATCAAATTCAAAGCACACTATGTGCAGAATATAATGCATTGTTTCTTCCCTGGCCCAAGGGATCAATAATCGACAGAATGAAAAACACTTTCATTGGCAATCAATTGGAAGTAACAAAAAGCCAGAGACACGTCTTCAAAAAACTCTTGGAAATATTTCATTCAGCTTTTAAGAGGAAAAGGCTTCAGCATGGATATTCTTTTTTTTATCCTTTTCCGGCCTCAAAAGACTCCTTTCTCCAGAAATAATAGCTACGAAGAAAATCGATTGCATGGGACGAAGAGCACATGGAACTGGATAAGACAAAAAAGGTAGGCGTGCCTCGCAAAAACTTCGAGGGAGTAAGGAATTGCATAAAGCCACTGAGGCACTTTAATATTGATATTGTAGGCCACGGAATAAGCGGCAAGATAACCGTAATCCAAGCACTCAAAAATGAAGAGCACATCAAAATATGAGGGCCATACCCTAATGTATACCCTGTAAGAGTTCAGAGCTTTCACAGGTGCATGCAACATGACGATGCTTCATGAATATGCACGCAAATTAATACCGTAAGATTAGCTTTCCAAGGATTTTACTGGAGTACAATTACAGATAATATCGCACTTCAACTCTATTCAACTCTTCAACATGGCTTCAAAAGAAATATTATTTCATTCATCACTCAGGGATACATTGTGTTTCCACTCTGATTTATATGCTTACAGATTTCTGAGAGCCATATAGGAAATAACAAGCAAATTTCTTGCTCGATATACAAAGAAATAATGAAAAGAATTTTTAAAGAAAGTTCAATAAATCAAATCATGTTGATGGGAAAAACAATAATTAAATAAAACAGAAAAGGCGACCCGGGAAGCTATAGGGGACTTAGAAAATAGAATCCAATGTTTAAATCTTATTTATTGTTTAAAATAAGACAAATAACAATGGTACTTACATTTAATACAGTTATGTACTGCAGTCTCCTGAATTGGATACACGAGTGGGAAAAGGAACAAGTAATGAGCTTAATCACTTTATAATAACGGAACACTGGCATGATGGAAGGAAGTCACAATTCAGCTACCAGCCTACCAGTAAGTGTATCGTAATTCAATGTTTGCCCTAAGGAACCCTTCGTAGTACTTCGAATTTAGTTGCGGAACTTACATATGCCCGCATGCGTGTTTTGAATTAAGAGTTCAGAGCTTTCACAGGTGCATGCAACATGACGATGCTTCATGAATATGCACGCAAATTAATACCGTAAGATTAGCTTTCCAAGGATTTTACTGGAGTACAATTACAGATTAAAATGAACACAAGATAAGTCATGGCGCCGCAGGTAACTGTTCTCGAAAATAATCTGTTATGTTCGATACTTTCGAGATTTTGCTGCACTTATCAGCACAACTGGTGCAGTAATATCTACTTCGGTGAAAAAAATTCTATTATCCTTCTACGTACTGACTCACAAAAAATATGGTTGATTACATTCAGCTGCAGCAATTCGATTAAACGGGATATAATTTGAAAGAAAAGATAGCTATAGCTAAATAATGGTCTAGCTTTCCGCGGTTTAATGACCTTTTTTCACAATACAAAGAGTGGAAAGCATTTTAAAAGGGGCGTCAAGTGTATTCTTTTAGATAATAACCTCGTAAAAACTAGAGCATGATATTTTAAAAGTTTTTGGAAATCAAAGGATTTTAATTTTTCTGGAAATTAGTAATGAATTACAAATACACTCAATTCAATGGAGATTCAGAAAAGCAGGCGCAGAGTTCACACGTGTTTTGAGTGTTTTTACTTTGACACAAAACAACATTCATATTTATTAATTATTTAGCCCGTATCCTTTGATTACATTTTAAAGAAGAAAAAAATAAATTATCCCCATCTAACGATCATTTTACTCCGTGATAACCCACATGCAGCGTTTTCACATTTTTGTGGTAAGGTGTAAGGCACGAATAACGACCTAATTAAGTAATTTGATTTCCTATACCGTATAGCTACGACTCCATATTTATTACGACGTTATTGGACAATTATCACAAATTTAAATATCTTTTTAGGGATAAAAATAAAATCAGGGATGACAAGTGATTTAAGAGTTTGAATTTCAAAAGCCTAGCCAATTGAATGCTTTTACAAACCACTGTTTTGTAGCATGTTTGCAGTAGTAAGCTCCGCCAAAATTTCACATACATCTCAATACGTACAAAAGCCTGGGATAGGGAAATATAAGCCTCTTTACGGCCGTTCGCTTCGTATCAATGATGCCAATTTTCGCTCGAGAGTAAATATAGGTGGTAGGTACTCTGTACAGTATGATGCTGTTAAACATTCTAAAGATTCCGTTAAACTTACTATTACCTACTCTATGAAACAGTAACGTTAAGGAAGAGAAGACTTGTGACTCCACTTTCTTGTTATTACCTCCATTTTAGATAAGGGATCGAAATTATAGTCTTTGCTTGCTGAAGATAATTAAAAGCAGTCCTATCTACACAGAATTAACAGCGATACTTGAAAGCCTCAAGGAACTAAACCAATAAGGTTTTTCAAAAAGGCAAATAATCAATTGCCCGACACATAATATTATGCCGAAACGCCAATTTTTTAATTAAAAAGGTCATTTCGTGACACTGAATATCATTTCAAGATGTAGCAATTTAACTGGATGATATTAAGCTAACTTAGCAGGGCGAAATTCTCATTCGTTCGCAGAAATTCAGATCCCGCTCAGTTCTCACCACCTCTTTCCCTAGTTAAACTTTCTCCTGCACTCGTTTACACAACGACTTTTTCCCGTGAATAAAAAAGTTTTCCTTCCTACTGTGGGTTCCCTGCGCCAAAAAGCTCGTTAACAAAGTTCAGAGTCAACTTCACCACGGATAAAGAATTCCAGCAACGCCGTTTGAAGGACCTGCGCGGCAATTTGGAGGTTTTTTGTCGAGTGAATGAGCTTACAATGAGACAGATCCATCCAGAATGAAGTGCAATCGTGGTTGAGACGAAGGGCGGCAGAAAAGTGGGAAAGAAAACTCAAATTTCTATGTCATTTTTATATCCCCAGTAATATAGTAGTATACCGAACATATACATCTTACGAGAGAATTTAAATATAACACCACATAAGTATTTCCTTAAGAAATCTTCAATGAAATATAATGGAAGTAGTTACCTGCTAAAGAGAAATTCACGGATGAAATTTCATTCACCGCAAAATGAAATGAAAACTTTGGATGACAAATGAAATTTCTTTGCCTAAAAGTGTGCAACAGCTCGAAGATAGGATTTCGCCAAAGAGAAGAAAGAGCGTCAATGAAGAAGGGAAAGTATTAACATAAAATATTGTCACCTTACTGCTGGGTTAGTGCAAGGCGAAAGAACTATAATATGAGGTCATAAAAAAATATCACGAACTCAAAACGGCTCCTTTCTAGTTCATTTATTTACGCTCCCCGTCTAAAAAAGTTTAAAAACTTAAATATTTACTCCTATTTAAAGGTGTAATAACTTAGCAGAGCTGCATGAATATAAAATTCAATGCTTAGCAACAAGGAGTACTTTTCTGCTCGGTATCATATTCACCTATCCGCAGTATAAAAATGTCTCAATATAATATATAATGGGGTTATTCTACCTCTATTCAACAAAAGGTTTGTCCCATAGTTTCTCAGAAAATAACGAAAATTTATGCGTGGGTCTATATTACCCTCAAACTAAATACACCTCGTTATATAGATCGTTATGCGAAAAAAAATTAAATGAGCTTTATGCACACTTAAACTTTTTTGCATTTTCAGCACAAAAAAAAATTCACATCAAATCATCTTATTCCTTCAATTTTGCCACTGAATTGTCTTGGAGCTTGTTGCTTTTTAATGAAAATTTACGGCTCATTTAAAAAAATAATTCGGCTAAGAAAATAAATTTTAAAAAATCCTAAGCCAAAAAATTCAAGTAGAAGAGCAAAAGCCAGGTATTTTATTTAGGCAATAGACATTTAATATCCTCATTTGTGGGTGAATCAGGTGGACTTTATAGCTTTAAGATTCACATTCTAAATGCTGATTAAAAATCAGCTACCAGCAACAACGACGTGGAGTAATGTAGAAATAACATGAGTTATTGTCACATTGGGATCAACTTTGACGATGTTTAAATAACTTGTTTAAATCATATCTCATCGTTGAAAAACAATAATTTATATCTTAATTATAACAAGAGTAAACCTAGAAGTAACCTAAAGTAACGAACACATTTTTCAAGAAAAAAGATATCAATAAATTCACCTGGTCAGCCAGGGGTCACCGATCCCTAATTGATAACATAATTGTTAACCGAAAATTAGCCTCGAGGATAACTGATACACATGTATATAGAGGAGCAAATATATGCACCGATCATTTCCTTGTTAAGGCAAAAATACAACTATGGGCAAGGTGGAAGAAGCATAATACGGAAAAGAAACAATGTCAAGTAAAGAAAACCTTCAAAACATACCTTTTGAAAGAGAGTAGTATTCGAAAACTGTACCAACACAGGATTACACAACTGCTCGAACAGATAAAACCAGAACATGACATCAATAAGGAATGGGAAAATCTTAAGAAAGCTATTTTACAAATAGCTAATGAAGTTTTGGGCACCAGAAATAAAAAGAAACGGAAAAGAGGTTTAAAAATCTGGAGCGAAGAAATAGCTCAGGCCATCGAAAATAAAAACAAAGCATACAGAGAATACCTACTGAGAAAAACAGAGGAAACGAAAGAAAAATATCACAGGGTCAGAAACCGCACGAAAGCAATAATAAGGAATGCACATATGATATCATGGGATAGATTTATAAGTGGAGTAGAGGATGATATTCATGGTAGGCAAGAAATAGCATATAAACTGATGAAACAACTCAACAAATCAGAGAAAGATACTGCCCAACTAAATGTTATACTGAAGGAAGAATGGATAGAACACTATAGGAGATTATGGTATGATCCAACATTAGATGATACGATCAACACTCCAGAGGAAACAATAGGAGTAGACCCTATTGATTTGAAAGAACTAGAATGTGCTCTGAATAAGACAACAATGTAGTGTTTATGATTTTGGAGTATAGGTCATGATTTAAATTAAATACACTTTTTGCCAACGTTTCTGAGATTTATTCTCCTTCCTCAGGGCTCTTAATTATGATGAATGTTTACAAAGAAAATAAAGAAAATAAATTAATTAAGTGGTTACAAAAATTTTGAATACAATTGTGCAGTACAAATTCATTGGTAAATTAAAAATTGTGAACAGAATTAAACAACATACCTGTGATAGAAAATTTTCGTTACTAGGCTAATCATGGTTACTAATAAATATTGATTCATTTGTTAATAAATGGTATCTAAATTATACTAAACAATTCTAATTTCGATGAATTAAATAATAATAAATTTTACTTAGGTGTTCGATGTCCGATCTTTTATTGCAACTGTTATTTGATTTTGATATGTAAAACATTTCTTTAAATAATCTTTTCTTAAAATTGGTTTCTATGTCTAAAATTTTGGTGTTCTCGAAATCAAAATGATGGCTATAGTCTAGACTGTGATTTGCAAGAGCAGAAAGAGTGATTTTATTTTTTATTGATGATTTGTGCTGGGATATTCGGTTTTTTAAATATTGAGAAGTTTGACCAATGTAACAACTATTACAATCGAGGCATGGTATGTGGTATATTATGTTACTTTTTAGTTTTTTTGGGGTTTCTGATTGCGGAAGAAACCGCATAAATCAGACAGATATCTAAATTTTCAGTCTCATCATCCTCTACGATATAAAATAAATATAGCCAATGCACTAAAATTTAGAGCGCTAAATCTGAGTGATAAAATTTTTCACAAAAAAAACTTAAAAATAATCGAGGACATTCTAATAAAAAACAATTTTCCAAAAAGACTCATTCAATGTATACTACAAAAAAACAACGCTCTATGTCCACAAACACAGAATTCACCAAATAAATTAGCTTTAACAAACACAATAACGTCCCCATACCGTGGAATCATTTATATAAATAAATTATCTGAACAACTTACTAGAGTTTTCAAAAAATTAGATTATAAAATTGCACACAAAATTTCTAACACGCAAAGCAGACTTCTGTACACAAAAATAAAATCAGAAACCCCAAAAAAACTAAAAAGTAACATAATATACCACATACCATGCCTCGATTGTAATAGTTGTTACATTGGTCAAACTTCTCAATATTTAAAAAACCGAATATCCCAGCACAAATCATCAATAAAAAATAAAATCACTCTTTCTGCTCTTGCAAATCACAGTCTAGACTATAGCCATCATTTTGATTTCGAGAACACCAAAATTTTAGACATAGAAACCAATTTTAAGAAAAGATTATTTAAAGAAATGTTTTACATATCAAAATCAAATAACAGTTGCAATAAAAGATCGGACATCGAACACCTAAGTAAAATTTATTATTATTTAATTCATCGAAATTAGAATTGTTTAGTATAATTTAGATACCATTTATTAACAAATGAATCAATATTTATTAGTAACCATGATTAGCCTAGTAACGAAAATTTTCTATCACAGGTATGTTGTTTAATTCTGTTCACAATTTTTAATTTACCAATGAATTTGTACTGCACAATTGTATTCAAAATTTTTGTAACCACTTAATTAATTTATTTTCTTTATTTTCTTTGTAAACATTCATCATAATTAAGAGCCCTGAGGAAGGAGAATAAATCTCAGAAACGTTGGCAAAAAGTGTATTTAATTTAAATCATGACCTATACTCCAAAATCATAAACACTACATTGTTGTAATAATAAGGAAGGTCAGGAGAAGAAACTGTATTCACTGAATAAGACAAAAAATAGGAAAGCTGCTGGCATAGATGGAATTGAATCAGAGCTGGTAAAATATGGAGGTACATCCCTACAAATAAGAATCCTCCATCTATACAACATGTGTTGGAAAAAGCTTGAAATCCCAAAGGATTGGAATGTGGCGAAGGTTGTTTCATTGTTTAAAAAAGGAAAAAGAAATAATCCAGAGAATTACAGAGGTATAAGCCTACTAAATACTGCATACAAAATTTACAGTAGAATAATAAATACTAGTCTACAAGCTATCTCTGATGCCATTTTATTAGAAGAACAGGCTGGATTTAGGAAGGGAAGATCTTGCATCGACGATGTTTTTACTTTAAAACAAATAATTCAAAAACGAAGAGAGTTCAATCTGGAAACGCATCTGGCATTCATAGATTTTGAAAAAGCATTCGATCGTGTAAATAGAGAAATGTTATGGTCAGTTATGCAGGAAAGAGGGTTTCCTAGACATCTGATAAAAGCTTCCCAGAGTCTAAACAGAGACACCAGAATTGTAATTGACACAGGGAAACAGATCACCCAAGAAATTATCATTAACCGAGGAGTTAGACAGGGTTGCAGCATATCCCCAACCTTGTTTAATCTATACATAGATGACGTTCTAAGAATGTGGAAAGAGAATAATGTATCACCAGGCATAGAAATAGGACCATCTCAATACTTAAATACGATGCTGTTTGCTGACGATCAGGTTATAATACAAGATAAAGAGGACAAACTCCAGATGGCATTACACAGACTACACGAGTTGAGCAAGCTATACAACCTGAGAATTTCAAAAAACAAAACAAAGACTATGGCATTTTTAGGAAGCAACCCGATAAGAACAAACATTGTTATTGAGGATCAAGTCCTGGAGCAAGTGTCGCACTTCCAGTTCTTAGGATGCGACATAACATATGACGAGGAAAAAGATATTATAAATAAGGTTAACACTTTCCAGAGAATATGTGGCACTATCAGAAGAACTCTAAAGAACAAAACAAGAAAAGAAACACAAATAAAATTTTACAAAGTGATGGCAGTCCCTACTGTACTCTACGGATCAGAATGTTGGGTAACAAAAAAGAAGGAATTAAGGCAGATAGAATCGTCTGAAATGAAATTTTTAAGATCAGTTAAAGGTTGCACAATATTGGATAAAATAAGAAACACTCAAATAAGAGATGAACTGGGTGTCCAAGCAGTCACTGACAAATTAAAAGAATACAAACATAGATGGAAAGAACATTTACTTCGAATGCCAAATGAAAGAATTCCAAAGCAAGCAATGGAATATCAACCATTTGGCAAGAGAAGTATAGGAAGACCAAGGAAAAGATGGTGATGTGGAGCCGGAACAGGCTTAGTAGCCTAATCCTGGAAGGAAGAAGAAGAAGTAAACCTAGAAATTAAGTAATGCTAGCTGCTTGTTACATCTAAATCCTCAGTACGGTTCTTGCATAATGCTCGTCGATAGCGTATAGTTAATACATGGAGTTAAAAAAAATACTTTCAGCGTTCTTTAAAATTCAAGTTCTTGGCCATATTGCTAAATTTATGAGCAGTAATCGCAGCCGCAGACTTACAAGCCAATATGTACTTAACTTATACTGAGATTATCAATGAAATCTTTGAATATCACGGACAAAAGGTTTGTTGAATTGAGATGAAATGATCAAATATCCCAAATCGAAATAGTTTCTAATTTAATAGTTTTTTTTCCGGAAGGATAGAATTGGTAAGGATACAATTCCTTTCAATATCAAATAAGATCGAATTTAATATCTAGTGAAGTCAGCATTTAATTAATTAAAGGCGGTTTTAATGGGAGTTCTCTTATTATGACCATAACTCTCCAAAAGTAACCCATTCCTAAAATCTGTACTCAAATTGCCATGAAAATAAACTCTCTATCAACCCCACCCCAGCTTTTTCCCCAAATAATGCGTGAAGTAAAATTCGCAAAGAGCCACTGCTGCATATTGAATATACTTGATGGACGGGAGGGAATATCAAGAGTCTACCAAGTGACATTTGGGGCTTACGGCGAACTGTGGGAGCGTTCAGAAGCAACGAATGAAGAAAGGAAAAGAGGCGCGGGGAGTGTTGAGAAGCTTCACAAGTGGCGAACGCTGGGTGCGGGAATATTGAGTGAAGGGATGAGTGGGAAATAATATGAATGCTGGAAATATCTGGGAGGGATTGGTATGGGTGAAAGGCAACGTCGTGAAACAGCCGAAGGACAACTCAGGGGAAGAATGAACCCGGAGGCAGGCATGAAGTTTTGGAATAGTAGGTTGGGGATTGGATAGAAATAACGTAGCCAACAGAATTTTGGGCCACATTTTTAGGACTCATAAGTTTTGCCAACTATGGCCAACAATGGCTAACATGGTATTTATTGATTACTTGGCATGATTTGGTAAGCTTCTTCAATAAATAAAAATCTTCTTATACTTGAAATACTCAACTAAACTTTTACTTCTTACACGACGTTACACACTATTAAACAAGTTAAACTACATATATACGAAACTAGCAATGCATGTCATTTTACTAAGATAAATACTCAAAGATAAAGACCAATGATGAAATATAAATTGATTCCCCAATAGGTATTTATATTATTTTACTATTTTTTATCTCCACTGCCACGAAAATAATGCATTTAAAGCCATTACATCGGGGTAATTAACGAAAAACAACGTGGGACACCTATGTATTGGGCATGGGCAACCAGCCTATACGAGACTCGAACCCACGAGCTCCTGTTTAGCAGACGAGGACTTCACCCGTGCCTCCATCGAGGCAAGCAAAATCGTTTTTATCAACAGTTAGATAGGGCTTAATATTGATAAACAGGAAATAAAAGACCATTCCTCTGGCGATAAGAAATTCCAAGGCATTGAGCGAAGAGTATCCATGTATATAAAAGAGGATGTCTGTCCGCTATGTATTTTCATACGGCTGGACGGATTGCAGCCACAGTTGGTACAAGGTGCATCTCATGCTCCCAAAGTCGGCAGTGCAACTTATGGCTGTGTCCGACGCGTACTAAGCATGTTTTTCTCATTACCGCTTGTTACATCACGTCATAAAACTTCTGTGGTTGGACATTCTGCCGGGTAGGCACACCTATTGACACATTCAAAAGGAAAACATTTGCAAAACTCAAAGAATTCTACACTTAGCTATTAAAACTCTCGGTGCAAACCTTTCAGCTGGGATATGCGTTCGCACGACGCTTTTGGTCGGGGCACGTACAGACACATGATGATCAATGTTTTGGAGCGGCATATAAGCTGATTCCACGCGCGGCATATCGTTTTTTCCATTTTTTGCTGTTGTATATAAATACCATCATCATACCTGCTTTGTTCCTTTGGCTAAAAATCCTGCAATGTGACCATGAATTCCAAGTTCCCCACTTCTTTGGGTACTACCCTTCCCGAGCGACACCAGGTGGCCTGCTAGTATTATATAATTCGTTTCACAATGCACCCTGTTCGATGCGACTTCGCACGGCAGATTCGGACTCACTAAATCATCTTTCCACTCAAATTCGCTCCCTTAAATCATCTCAAAAACCAAAAACTCATTCTCGCATATATGCACCACTTTCAACAATAATTTTAGTGGCAAGGAGGATAAACGGCAAATAAAAATAGAGATAGACCCGCTATTGTCTATTTTTTGCATGTGACTTTACTGCCTATGAATATGCTGGAGTATTTTTGAGCCGCTCATGCTCCAATATAAGGAATATCACCAGCGCTTACTTCCCATTACCATGCTCGCATCTCGTCTCGCATATGAGTGACGGTGGGACACAGGAACCAAAAGTAGGCAACGTGCAAACGGATGGTCACTGAAAACCTTTCACTACTTCTCCATGCATCCTATCAATCGCTCCTAACTCTCGTGAAATCGATAGTCTTCTTAGGGAGCAATCGTAACAGCGAGTTCGATTATTTTCCAATTTTTTGGACATCTTTTTCCGACTTAAGCTTTCCCAATCCTTTCAACCGGACCGCCCAACTAGGCTTTTTCAAACTGCTGATCTTTTCCATCAAACTCCCTTAATCGTTATTCTCCCCGACTTTTTTTTATATTTTGCGGAACGACTTCGGATACCCACAAATACTATAATTTCACTACCGAAATCGCAGGCAATTCCATTTGCACTATCGACGTTTCCACATCTTATTTAACTCGTACAAAATATCAGATGTTGATGCTTGATGTTATTCCAATACCTCGGAGAGGATAAGTTTCGCTTGAGAGCGGTGATTGGCGTAAATGGAAGCAGGGCTGCGTTACCCAGAAGATAAATTAGCAAACTATTGAGGTGCACATTAAAACGCCACTTGCGCTCTAATGGTTAAACCTCATGGATGAAGGGGTAGTAGATTAAATATGCAATCTATTATATAAATTACGTGTACTCGCCATGTGGGCATAATATAGGCATCCAAAACTAACATTGTGTTACGCACATGGCATATTCTAGTTAACTATCACCTTTTACTCCTCGAACAATATTTTTTCCTTTAACCCTTTGCGGTCCAACGTCAGGGTTGGCTCGGCAGGCCTGGTGCAAACATTAGGTCCAACGTGAAGTTGAGCTCAACATCACATGGTTATATAAGGGGATCATACAAGGGAAATGTTTCGTAGATATTACACATGGATAATTATTAAATAATAAACTCTTTAATTGAACCTATAGCATAATATTACTGTCAGCGGAAGTTTACTTGAACCGCAAAGGGTTAAGCTCATATTTTTACTGCAGGCTCCTCAATTTGTAAAACTACGTCAAAGTATGTCAAATAATTTGATGATAACCAAGGAAAACCAAAGATGTTTAACCTTCGGATACGCGTTACACACATACTTTCCATTTTTTGATTAACGAAATATAACACGCATTATGTCCGGTACGTTCATACAAGAGCAATGTTACATCAATACTGAATATTCTGAGAAAATTTTGAATGAAAAATATGGAAAAAATTCTAAACAAATAAGCGTATTTTATACATTTCATTATTTGGTAATTAATGATCAATATATACGCCAACTTGAGAAGATGGAAGGGAAAATTCTATTCCCTAAAAATTGACTTCTTTTTAGGAAAATTCAAATTATTTGTACATGCCCCGCATTAGTCTCTCATACGCAAATTATTACACACTCAATTTGAAATAGAATCGCTCACTTTGAAAATTTAAATAAAAAAGATACAGATTTAAACATAGAAACAAAAAAAGTCAGCGTGGAAAACTAAAATATTTCTCGACGGAAGTGCCCGAGTCTCTTTTATACACAATGTAAATCCCCACGGTTTCACGCCAGTAAAGACTGGGTGCTACTATATTTTCCCTATGATTTCGGAGAGAAAGCTTCTTTGTTCGAAGTAAATGTGAGTCTCGCGATAGTAAAACAAAAATAAAACCACGGAAAGAGGCGAAATGCACCTGGCTCAGCTTCCTTACTTGAGCTCCCTTAACTCAGCCTTTCAACTCGCATAACTCCTGATGCTTAAGTCGATGGCATGGTTATGCACGAGAAGCCCTTGGGAAGCATCTTGGAAGACATTACGAGAAAAAAGGAAAAAATATATGAGGAGATGCAAGTGGGAGGCTTTCAGCACACTGTTGGAACGCGAGGAAATATTCGTACACATCTGCTTAATTCCCTCACCAAGGGTGGAATATTAGCTTAGACGATAGTGTACTATTCATCGATGACGGTGCGATAGGAATGTGTTATATTAACAACGCAGGACTTTGTTACTCAATTAAAATTCATTAAAATCACAAGCTGATTAATTGTAATGCCGCATATTTAGGTGAATCGCTCCTTTACAAACTACGATTAGAGCAATGGACAATGGAAACGAGACACCTAGGGCGGGCTCGCGGGTTACACTCCTGGGGCAGGGATTCTAAGCGCTAGCTTTTTTCCTCTGCCCGCAGGAGGGGAAGGACAGGAAGGAAAAAGGAAGGAGGCGCCGCCGCGATGAGAGCCCGACGACGCCTCCGGGAAGGGGATAGGGAAGGAAGGGAAGGGACGAGGAATCCCGCACCGTCACAAAGGCGGCCGGGCCCTACTAACAGCGAAACCAAGCGAAACGCAATTAATATACTACCAATCCTAGCGGATTTTCCTATGAGGAAGAAAATTCCATAGATCGAATCGGTAGATTACGATTAGAACAATGAGAATATAATGAATCCATCTAAAATGCACTTAAATGAATGTCATTTTTATTCAACATGGTGATTCAAAACATGGATCCAGTGGCGGATCTATCTGGGACGCTAAGGGGCTATCCCCCCCTTTGAGTATCCAATTTAAACTAGATAGAATGCCAATTTTTTCTGACCCCCACTACTGCTGGAATTTCTAACCCCACTTATTGTTAGCCCCCCCCCCCCCTTGTCCCTATCCTGGATCCGCCACTGCATGGATACAATATCGTTCGGGAGCGTACGGTATCAAAATATTTTAAAACGATGGGCCCTAGCTGCAAGCAATGCATCATTAAATCAACATTAGAAAGCACAAAACAATACTGTGATATCCATATTTCAGAAAAAGTAACCACTCGGATGTAAGTAGGAAAAAACCAAAGTGGAGCTTTTTATAATGTAATAATCGCGTAGTAAATATATTTTGAGCCAAACAATATGAAGTCAAGAGTAAGAAAAGCATTTACATTCAAACTCTAAGAAATTTTAATGGATATATTGATCCATTTTCGACGCCTATTTTAGTTCTAATAAACTTCAGCTCACAAAAATTCAGTTCACAATGTGATTGCCAAATTATTTCACTCCATCCATCCTTGTAATATGAATTTAAATTCATTGGAGAACACTTGATGTTTCTACACTCAAATTCACTCCCTTTAAAATCATGTTCAAAACGTAAACTCATTCTCGCAGACACGCGGTACATTTAAAAATTATTTGGGGGTCAAGTAGAATTAATTGGAAAGAAAATTGATATCGACCCGCTAATATAAATAAAATAGAAATGAAATCAATTATAATCAATGACGAAATGCCGCATAAAGCGGAAAACTAAAACAGGACCTATATTAATAAACTGTATACAAGGGATATTTGGATTAATAAATTCAAAAGTTACCCTCACAAAGTTGTTTCCGAGGGGGGCTCATCGATTTCAATTAACATATAAAAATATTTCTTCTGCTAACTTTGCATCCCCATAAAATTTTCCGTTTATGCACTCTGACATAAAAGAAGAGAATTTGAGATAGAATCCAAATGTTTTTGAAAGAAACACTTCTCACACTTGTGCCGATATGAATCTGAATAATATAAAATGATGATCAGCGGTGATGCTCTGAAAGCACGCGAATGAGGGGAAAGGTCAATGAATGCAACGACCCGCGAACATTAATCCGGAGAAATCTTTGATGCGAGTAAAAAGCTCAACACGAGCTTTCCTCCGTACAATGCTTTCATAGCTTCATTTTATCACGGCATTTGTTCTCATAGCTGAGATAAAACTACGCAATCTAAACTAAATAGTGCCTGAAAATATACCTTTTCCTTATTATTTTTTATACTTACTTTTAGTTCTTATATATTTTTATATTTAAATAAAATAATCCAAAGATAAGCTGCAAATAAACTTTCGTTTTTTTAATCAAAATTTATTACGTTAAATGTACTTCGAAAATCACAGTGTGAGAGAGAAGAAAAATTACGAATTTTTGGCACACAAAACTTACATAAAATAAAAATGGGACCGCAAAAATGTTGATACTGGAATTTTTTTACTACCCGTCTCATGGATTCGGCTGATTTTCAAATTTAATTTATTGATTTTAAATCAAATAAAGATCTAAAACGCATCAAATAGAGTTTATGAAGAAAATATTTGTTTAATGAAGCATGAAATGAAGTCGCTCTCTGACCAATTTGAATGTTTACCAACACCGAACCGATGTGTTCCTAACGTTGCTGAACTTAAAGGGAATTGTTAAGAATATTTTTAAAACAATGGCCCTAACGTCTAATCACGGTAATTATGATATGAAACATATTGTTGAGATAAAACTACCAAATCACAGCAATACATATGGTGAATGCAAAGTGATAATGTACCGTTGCTATATAAATTTTGATAAATAGGTATTTTCATACTTTACTTTTAATATTACAATGTTATGATGTTTAATTTAAAAAAATGGAAAGACATGCTGCAGATGAACTGTCGTTTTTTTCATAAATATTAAGTAATCTAAAGTAACACAATGTTGTTTACAGCAGAGAATAGAGGCAAAGAATACCTTGAAATACTTTTCATAAAAAAATAGGCTTCATATAGGTAAAGGAATTGATGTTATGAAACATATATTTGCCATAAAAGACTTTTGATGTGCTAAAACAATTACGCAATTTTTTAGCAAGAGAATTTGTTTGATTGACTTAAGAACTATTTATATAATAGAAAAATAGTGGTGGGGTTTCGATATTTTGTGAGTAATAATACCTTAAATGGGATAAACAAGCAGTTCGTCAAGGATTGATTTTGGGGCCAATTTTGTATTGGAATTAAATAAATGGTAAACATGAATGCATTCTTTTGTATGCTACGAGCAACTGTTGTATGCTGATGAAATATTTCTGATTTCTACTCATGTGAGTTTCAAGAAAGGTGTGACTGCTGCGCAGAATGGTATAGATCAATAAGTTTCTAAGAAAATATGCACTTGAAGTTTATCAAAATTAATGCATTATCGTAAAAATTATTTTGCTATTTGCAGATTATACCCACACATATTGTTATTACTTAATTACTCATTGCTCAATCACATTTAAGTCGAGAATATTTCGCTCAACTCCCTGGTTTCATTATGTTCTATTTTCAAGTAGGTATTTAATATTCCCTTATCTACCCTTGTGTGTTACTTTCCTTCTTCAAGTGAAAATGAGTCACAACTATGCGTGAGTGTCTCTCTTACTTTGAATACATGCAGAAATAGTAAATAAAGTCTATAATACTTTCGTGATCCGGATTTGAATCCCAGTTAATATGCAAAAACTTTTACTTATGAATTCCCGAGATTTATATATTTTACTTATGCACTTATACATTTTACTTATGCACCTATACATTTTACTTCTTCAGCCATCAACAACAGCTGCGCTACGAGAGGCATATATACTTGACATTTAAATTCAGCTATAATTAAGTATTTCCAAACACACTGCCCACTAACGCTTCGCATATATTTTTTTTAAGATTGGTGATTGTCACTTTAGCCATCTGAATACTGAAAATGGTAATCCACCGTAATGTACGACGAGTATACTCCATCGACTTCCAGTCCTATGGGACCTCGGTTTAATGCTTAATCCAACCATTGCAAGACTAAACCGTGAGAGCACTCCCAGCACTACTCGAGAGAGGATCGGATCACTAGTTGAAAGTTACCGCCTACGCCGAAATTTGATCCCAAGGGTTACAAGCTCTTCAGCCATCCTCGTATCTCCTCCTTGATCATACGGCCAGCAAGATATTCTTTCCGTGAAATGCTTTCCCACCTCACGAACAGCACCTTCCCTTCATTTCTTCCACATCACCTAGCCCTTTTCTCTTCCTAGGAACGAATAGGCGGCAAAAGAGGTGGATAGAGGAAAGAGGATATATCGTTCTCCGTGGATTTACTTAAAATGCCAGCTATTCTCCAATTGAAATTCCACACACGTAATTTTACACAATTCCATCCCACAAATTGCTTCCATGAGAAATGCGTGTCTGAAGCCAATTGGTGACTAGTGAAAAAAATAAATAAAAACAGCATTCGCTCTATGACAGATAGGAATTACAAATTCACCATCATAAGATAAGGTAGAAGATTAGAAAGAAAGGTAAAAAGATATCAAAGAACAGCACGTGAGAGACATTCCATGCGCATGCGATTATTTCCTCATTTTATCTATATCTCTTGAATGTTTAATTATATCACTCATTTATGCTTGATACTGTATGGTTATATCTATCAATATAACCTTCAATTACCCTTTTCGAACGTGCTTTCTCATGTTTCTCTTTCTCTTAAAGCTACTGAAAAGGTAGAAATCGTGGCGACACATTCAGGGCTACATGCCAATTAAGGATGTCTAAAACGCCTAAAATAGCAATTGCTATGAGTTCTTTAACAAAGTATACGGGCAACACAGTCAAAACATAAAAGTAATGATATGAAACATTTCTTCTCCTAGCTGACAGAAATTCGATTCTACCTATACGAGCAACGCATTCATCTCCGTCATATACGAACAGAGATTTTAGATAAATGTTTTTTCACAATATCCTATTCCAATTCGCAACGTTCTCTCTTATCTTTATCCTTAGATTGGGAAAGCATATAACATTCTAAACCCTATAGTTTTATTTCTTTATTCTGAATGTGATATTTATTTTTATTCCAGTCAGCAATTTACTGAAAAATATCCTCAATTTTAGCCTGCGATTAACAAGTGGGTCTTTAAATTACGCGGTTCACACGAGTGGGTACGATATTATATAAATATTCTCTCCGGCAATGAGACGAAATCCCAGAATAAGACCGTTCAGGAGTACCTATCGCGCTGAGCCACTCCAGTAATAATGCATTCGGCAAATTACCGAACTATCCCATTCTACTACTCTACCTCATTTCATTCAATTCATTCTATTTCTCACTACTTATTCCTATTTTCTAAGACCAATCCCTTTTACTAATATTCATAAAAATGAAATACGAACCGACGCGACATTGAGTAAGTAAATGAGACCGTTTCAATATAATTTTTCAATTAAAATGGATGTTAAATATGTCCGCCTCCAAGACATTAAACTGGGATTCCTTTCCAAAGTAAAACGGTTAATAAACTCACCGTTCTACAGTTTTAATTTCAAGCTGTGTCCATAATGAATCATCCGAAAAAATATTTTTCACCACACAAACGCTTTCATTTTAGAGAAACCTATAATTTTTAACCACACTATTCAAGTCTTCATAGTTTTTCCCCATACTTCAAAGTTATTTTTAGACCAATTTAGGCACTATATTTTAAACTCTTATTGAGCATAACGTTTCACTTTTGTTTTAGAAAGGAATCGATTTCAATAAAATACGCAGATTATAATATAAAAATTCAGTGATGCAACACGAACGTTGGTTTGAACTGGCGTCACACAAATTGAACTTTGCCACTCATAGACGTAAACATTTGGAATAGAAAACATATGTATATTCCGCGATTCTATTCTAATTGCAAGCGATAATGATGTACGTAAGGTACTATGCAACGTAGACCGGGAAGTATAGGTATTAAGAAAGCAACGGTATGCGAATCAATCAAGTCTAATGGCTGTTTACAGGAGAAATGTTACAACTTATAATGCAACATTTTTTTGACGAAAAATTGCCATCTCTCTTTTTGCTTAAATCAGGAAATTAAAATCTCTCGCCTGCCTCAGTTACAAAAACGTTTATTCACTTCACTATTTGGCAAACCGATCGGCAACCAAAACTTCACCCAACCCAAAACTTAAACCACAATATACAACGTATACTCTTCGCGGCACATCCGCCACCGGGATGAGAAGAGTGAGAATATATCGGAGCCATCTCGAAGCGGTTGGGGAAGGGGAGTTGGAGGAGGAAGCAGCAGCAGCCATGGGAGACGGACGCGAAAAGATGAGGGAGGTGGAAAAAGAATGAAGGAGGCGGGCTGCGAAAAGGTTTTGCGGGGATGGGTCTCGGATATCGAGCGGAGAGTTTTACAAAAGGACGGGAATGCCAACGGTGGCGGTGGTGGGTTCAGGTGGCCTGGATGTTATAGGGGAGATGAAAGGATCATCCTCGATAAGGTGAGTGGCGGAGGAGATGGGGAGGTGGGATGAGAAGGGACGTCACCAGAGGGCGTGAGTGTGTGTACGTGGAAGAGGCTGGCAGGGGACCCCAGGGCTCTTATACACCTCTTGCCTCGCTCCTCCTTCTTCTCAATATAACACTTCTTTCCTTTAGCCTTCCCCCTCACCCTTTCTATTCCGAGGGGAGAGGAAGCTGCACGATGGAAACTGCGAACTGGGAGACGGGAAATGTATCTTGCCGAGTGTGTCATCACGGAGATGGCTCCAAGGGTGAACGGTGAGTTCCTTGGATCAAGTCTCGGGTCAGATAAGAAATTTTGCGGAGTAACTTATTCACTCACATCAGCTGCGCATTGAAATAAAATCAATTAGTATTTTTCTCAATAACAGTTCCAAATAAACGCTACATTTGGCATAGAAATCAATTGCATTATACAGAATTCGTATACAGTATCATTTTGAATATAAAAACCTTTCTCCAATAACTGTAAAAAATCCCTTAAAGAGTAAACAGTTAGCTTTCCATCGCTCGGAGAATAACGCATGAGTGCTGATTAGGTGTATTGGAGAGCCTGATATGTAAGTATCGAAACATAATATTAATATCTACACCTAATCAGTACGCGCGGTTTATTCTCCAAGTGATTAAAAGCATACGCTTTACTTTTTGGTGCATTTTTTCATTCCAATCCAATTCAATTCAATCATTCAAATTCATCCCAAAAAAGAGATAACTAATGTCACCAATTGAGAAAATTAAAATTTCTTTTTCCATTTGGAATTTTAGTTAAATAATTAAAACAATGTAAAAAATACTTTCAATGCAAAATTGAATACTATATTGTCGTCAGAAGCAAGCCAATATTTCAAACCAATCCGATAGTGGGAAGTGGATTAAAACTCAATTACAAAGAACAAATTACAAGATTCCAACGATGAAACAAAAAGCAGACGAAAAAATTAGGAAAAAGGATGCAAAATGAGCTTTGCAAAATTAATAAAAAAATTTCCACGAGGAATAAATAAAGGGGGTGGGGACGGCGTGAGAAGAAAGATAATACGGTGAAACTATTGCACCCAAACATTTAACTTGGAGTTATAAATCGATAGCATATCGAATAAGAGGGAAAATTAGAGCCATCATGGGGATGGCTCGAAGAATGGAAGGTGTGTTCCTGGAAGTTCATTTCTCGATGTGGATAAGAAATTATATCATGTATCTTACTTATTCCCTTAAGCTGTGTATTGAATTTAAAGCCAATTATTATTAAGCTCACTAATTGCTTTAAAAAAGCGCTTAGTTGAATTTTGAAATTGAAATGAATGTGAGCATAAAAAATAAATATGATCATTGAAAAACCGCATAATATGATGAAAAAAATAGTTTTTGCACGAAAAACAAGGGATCTACAAGATGAAAGGATGAATGGAAACATGATTACGCCAAATCGTTCAACAAGGATGTGCAACTCCAAAATATGATTCATGTTTCTAGGATGGTGCCTCGATAAAACATGGAAATCGTTTCATAGTACCTTCATAAATTGAATGATCTGTGCATTTTATTGAAATTGATTCATCTCCAAAGCAAAATCGGAACATAATAATAAATACTCAGAATTATGTGCAAATTATGAATAAAAATAAATTTTTATGTGGAGATATAAAAAAGGAATCGCGTTACATGATGGCCAAGATTAGGAACCGCTCAAAGATCAAGGTAAAGTTGTGGTGGAGGGTGTGAGAAGAAAAATATGGTGGTAAAAATTTCTAACCGAATTTGTCAATCAATGAGTAGATAGCTTGAAGGTTGAACCATGAGTACCTGATATAGCGTTTCAGTGTCGAGGGAAATTTTTCTCTAGTACCCAGTTTGAAATACCTTAATTTATTATTTATGATAATATGTAGCCTATTGATTACTATACTAATGAGTTTTGCTCTACTGATCGAAGGAACGCGGGTTGAAATAGCTCGTAATTCCCTCGGAAGGACGTCGCAAAAGCGGGCGATAACTTAAGCGATTGTTGTCATAACTTTTGAGAGAACTACTGAAAGAGTTTGACAGAATCCATCGTCCGAATCCTAGACTAAAATTGAGATTCTGGGTGAGAGCGAATGAGCCCGTTACTCATTCCTCGAATTGCGTGGTGGCCTAGGAGATACCGTGCACTGAATATCATGCTTTGAAAGCTTCATAAGAAATAATAGTAGAAATAATGAGCAAAATATTTAGAATAGTTCCCACATTCGTTTCCATTATCCTCCACTGCTGGGCCAAAATTGTAGCATTATCAATGTCGCCACGGGAATCATTCGATTTGAGGCCAAATTGGAGTTATATAGGGAAAAAAACTACTCGGTTAGCTATTCGATATCTCACGGTGTGATTTTATATGCAGCAGAAGCATATTTTTATCCCACATACTCTCCTTAATTTCCGCCATGATCTTTCAAATTCCAAGTGACGCTCGCACATCACGCCTATGGGAGAAATAAAAGGAGAATGAGAATCCAGATAATAAAAAAACTTTCTCTTCTTCATCTTGTAGCGCGGAGATGCGTTGTGTCCATCAAATCATCCGGTAAATCCCTTTACTCGACTCCAACTCGGCACTCTCATTTTCCTCCGTTTCTACTCCGCGGCTTTTGACTCTTTCGCACTGTCCCGTCCTTTCCACGACTCCTCATCGTGCACTCTCTCTCGCGGGCTGCAGAGGCTGTCACCGGCCATTATGCCGACGAAACGCGACAACACACTTCAGACTGAAAGATTTAAAAAAAAGTTTTGTCAAGCGCGCTCAAGCTTCGCCTGCGGGAAAACTCCATAATCCGAAAAATGGTGTCCTCGTTTAGCGCTGGGTGAGTTGAAAGCTGCACAAGCTCGATCGATGGATAATTCAAGATATTTTGAAAAACCGCTCGTCATTTGGGTGAGGGTTTAGTCTTAAAATAAAAATATTTTTTTAGCGTGTCTGTTTAAATCTAAAAGTAGATATCTGCCTAGTTTTCGAGTACCTTTTATTGAAATCCTAGTTCGAGATAAATTGAAAACGTACATAGATAAGTTGAAATTGTGTCAGACAATGTAATCCTATTCCTTACAAGATATTTCCCATGCTTCATAAATAATTTTCAACTGGCATGATGAGGAGCATTAGAAATACTCGTGGTTATAGTGACTTCTGGCAAACGTTTTCTGTAAAGTTGGTGAAAATAGTTTGTCCTATAAGTTTACAGCGTGTACTAAGAGAGTTAGTTAAATATAACAATACTTCCAAGCTACATTTACAGCCATTTATTATTAAGTCCAATGTCACCTGGTGAAAATGACCTATAAAGGAGAAATTTTTACTTTCTACCATACAAATGAAAGAAATCACTTCTCACACATTGAATTTACCCTTAAATTACCGACTAAATCTACGTTAGCTTAATTAACTTTTAACTTCTTGAAATATTCTGAACAGATACTTATGTTTAGAGGTTAATAAGCCCACGATACACCTCTATTGAAACATTTTCGCCGAATATTGTCGGAATGGCTCAAAATAGAGTAATTTAATTTAGTAGATAAATAATTACGGATATTTTCAACTAACATACATTTTTATGCAAGCTTCTAATTCAACGTTTTATTCAAAATACTCCTGATAACCAGGAATATTTTGAAAATATTTTCTTTTATTTATAAAAAACATATTCCGGCCTCTGAGGAAAAGTTATTCCTCATTTAATCCTTTTTATAATTACAGAGTTAATGATGCATGCTGCACTCACTATAAAAAAAAACATTTTACTCACCGTGCCTCAAACAGTGAGTATGACATGACTGCAACGGTTATGTAGGTTGATGAATATTACTGGAGATAATTCAAAAACTTTGACTCACCTGAAAGACAACAAGAAACAAACTTTTAATGTAAGTTTCAGTGTAAATTGAAAATCAATCAAATGTTTCTTTCTCACACTTAATTATTCTAGCCTTAACTTTCTACGCCATGAAAATATGTATGATGACACAGCGTTAAATTGATTCTCTATATGTTATTAAGAATAGATGAAAATATCTCTTCCCGGCTATCGTTGTTATTTTCCTACAGCTGTGGACGCCTAAAATCACACTTCACTCGGGTGCATGCGGTGCAGCATTTTGGAAAATCCGCAAAAGGTAATATACTTACTAAACAGACATTAAATTGATATCAGTAAGTGTTACAATGGAGTCAACGTAAGAGAATAGCGGTTACAGGTTGGACGTGAATCGGACTTGACGAGCACATTCTATTGATAAAAAGAAGGAGGTATTACAAGACATGATTCACTTAGGTGGTTGAGCGGTTAACAAGATTCGATCTTAAACAAATGCATCTGTCGTTTAGCATTATTGCATTCACATGCAATAACAAAGCTCAAATAATTCTCCTGCAGGAATTATCCAGTTATTTTGTGAATTTTATTTCGATATTCTTTTTTCCATCCAACGAAGCGGTAAACTAATATTAGTCGACCAGCAGTATGACATGATTAATATTGATTAACTGGCGCAATTAGATACAATTACAGAGGTGATAATTAAAATGCTCTGATGAGATATCTAAATGAAATGGTGATCCCGGAATTATTCATGTTAGCCGCTTTGCTCTAATTAAGTTCAAAGGTATATCTTTTTCATTCACCAGAGTAATGCATGAACTTCAAGCTCTGACCTTCCGCAACTCCAATGAAATATGGATCATAGAATATATAGTGCTCATATAGATAAAAACTAATTCATGCATCGGTATCTACGAAAAATTGGATTTCCTATGGAATATTCAAACATTATTACTCTATCTGTCCCAATTTCCTTACCCAGTACATTGTCTTATTTTTTAACCGTTATTATCTATTAATGCTTAAAATGTCTCTTTTATAACCGAGTTTAGCTAAAGAAGATAGAAATAACAAATATCTCACTTTTTTTAGATAACCTCATTTTATTTTCACTGCTCTAGCACACCTGATTTGAAATGTAGATCGAGGCAAACGAAATGAATAAAAAAATATTAAATCCTTTATCCAATAAGGGAAGGAACATAACAAACTTTACGGTCACGATATACTCTTGAATATTAATCCAAAGATGAGCTAACAAAGACAAATGAACACCAAATGGATATTTTTTGACAGCTTTCAATTTTGGCTGCAACCATACCTATCTGTAAGGTTCAGTACTGGTTACTCAGCCTCAGTGAGAATACGGACATCTGCATTTGGTTGCTACAATTTTTTAAATTCCTGATTTCTTATTTCGAATATTTTTAACAATGAACTGCGATCTAATATTAAAAAATCATCTTTGGATATAACATTATTTCTCTGAAAGCATACCTATATAGTATAAATAATAGGAATTTGAAGACTGCGTATCATTTTTGGACGCATTAGCCCCACTTTTACGCTTAATTTTTTAAATGACTTTTCATGAGGTGAGTAAGAGGGGTATTTTGATGAGATCACATGAGACAGAATTGAGACAGTTTAAATATAAAAGCTTCGAGTAAAATCTACTTTTTAATTACAACACTTAACAGGCGATTGACCTTAGCTACACAAAATCCTATTAACTCTTCTATTGCGAACGCTCCAGAGACAGAATTGATTTATGGTTCCCCATCATAAATCTACATATTCATAAACCCCTAGCATAGATTGCTATTACAATCTTTGAGGTACTAATACTTGCATGAATCAATTTTTTCAGCTTTATAATTAATCTTACAACGCACTGGTACTTATAAATTCATTACATACATTAAACTCTTTATTATGGATGGATCACTTAAGTTTTTAAATACTGCAATGATAGCCGAGAATCAAATTTTTATATCATGTATCAGTGACGTAAATTTCAAAAGATATTAATGTTTATGCATGATGTGGTAGGATCCACTTAAATCAGACCCGTGACCTCTGCGATGGTGCCTGAGGGCGCCGGCGGGTCGTCTCCAGCGCCAATACAATGTCTACAGCGTGGGTGAAGGTTTTTTCCCTCTGATATTTCCTTTTCATACCGTTTCGAGGATATTGGGAAGTACTGAAAAACCCTTTCGCGTCGAAGAAATGACTCCCTGGGGCTGTTTTTCCTTCCTCCCGAACGCTACCCTCAGCTTAAATGTCGTCATTTCCCCTCCAATCTCTCTATCTGTAAGTCTCGTCCCACTCCCATTCCCAGACCCAACCCAGACTTTATAACTGGGATGGTAGTGATCTTGACCCAGCAATTCTCTTTGAGGAAATAGAACTCTGAATCAGTGTTTGCAGTGAGACAATACTCCCTTTTTATAGATTTCTTGTCATGGTTTTAGAACAAGAAAATATGTGACCAGTAAATGTTACCCAGAATACATGACAGGGAAATGCCTGTGAGTAAAACGGGCTGCTAACTTCACCAATAATGTAGCTTACCGATCCTTTCCATAAATGATACTCTTTTAAGTTTTAAAATATTGAAATGATAGCCGAGAATCAAATTTTTATATCATGTATCAGTGCGCTATTAATGCGCTATTGTGGACGTTGCCTGATAATCAAAGCTTGATGTGAAAATTTACAACTTTTTAATCCTCCACCACTTAACACTTTGCGTGCCATGGGCGTAATATTAAGTCCTGCTAATCCTTCCGAGGATTTCCATGGACGTAATATTATTACGTCCATGTATATATTAATATATAATATACGTCTATGTATTTTATTGGCTTTGTTTGCGTGAAGCTGTAATATTTCGCCCATGGTACTTTTCCAGTTTATTGCTTAGTGGTTCTGTTAATTCAAAAATCAACTTCTCGATGGAAAAAGAGTTGTTTTAATGTCTTGAGGACGAAAAGTCCTCTGTAGCTACCGGCACCCTTATTTCAGCCTCTTTTGTGTGAAAATTCTTAAGAGGAAAGAACCGTTCGTTAAGGGTGCAGTGACCCTTTTATCATCCAGGAATAGCGTATTTAGTAAAAATGGCTGGATTTTTCAGCAGGGCATTAAAATTTGCGGCCGGCACTCAAAGTGAGTACTCAAAACGTACAACAGTCGACATAAGAATATTTGGTTAATATGAATGCGCGTGTGTGTTCGTAACTCAGCGTATGGTGCGAAGACTGGAAGAAATTTCAGAACACGGGTGAGAAAACACAAAAGATGCTATTAAAACAAAAACAAAATTTCCATTCAGCGAAGCACTTACTCGAAGAAAACCACAATTACCATTTTAACCCGAACATCCTTTGCACGGAAAGAATGACGGTGAGATGCCCTCCATTGGCCAGTAGTAGGAAATGCAACGTCTATAAAAGACAAAAAACTTTTGGAAACGGAGATGAGAGAAAAATTCAGCATCATACCAAAACTAAGAAATTGCGTCGGTCTACAGGATTTTAACAGGAGAGTATCAATTTAAATACATTACAAACCCAAGCCTGGTTCTTTCGCTAAGTAATTTTTTTCCAACACGGTTAATAAGAGTATCCAGAAAATAACTTTTATCGATTTTCTAGCATTTTGTAGGAACAATGAAATGGTATAATTGTTTTCCTAGAAGATGGATACCGCTAAGACATATGGAATACAAATTATATTTTTTATCCAATAAGTCCATTTATTGAACAATGCATATAATTTAAACTTCCAAGGTACCTTTCAGCAGGTTATAATTATAAATGAGCTAAAGAATCTTAAATTTCGGAGGCAAATATTTTCCGTTATAAAACTGAAAATATTTTGCTTTAAAATCGGCGCTCTAATTGCCGTTATTAGATTATCGGAGAATTTGAATCACCCTATCAGAAAGATATTTCATAAATACGAATTTTTTCGGACGGAATGTACATTTATAACCTGTTTATTGAGAATTAAATAAATTTATATAAAAAGAAGTAAAACTTCTTTGCATAATTGGTTGATATTCAATCCTCATCATCATAACTAAGTTGCTTGCATGCAGATAACCTTCATTTTCGCCTCTATTAAAAAAAAGTAAATTCGTTCCTGATTTCTATTATAAGTAAACGTATAATCGAAATCAGGAACTATTCAAAATGCAAATTTACTTAAGGTGTTTTCTTCCTCAAGACCAATGCTTGTTCAAAGACTGTAAGTCATCTAAGCTGGGACAGAAAGTCTTGAATTGAGCTCGACGCTGACCTTTAACTCAAGTTTGAGATATCAACTTCAAATGAGATGAAAATGGAATGTAATCATTAAAATCATGGTGCTACTATGTGCAATAATAGATAATATTATTAAAAATAGCATAAATTAAATTAATACTAAAATTATTAATGCTATAGAATTCTTGATAGTCCGCATCAACTCTGCGTCATGGCTTCAAAATTACGAGTGAATTTGAAATACCTCTAGAACCTAATTTATGGTGAAAATGTAAATTGAATTAGGATCTCTCATAAATTGGTTCCCAGTGCATTATATCAGGAGTTTACACCTTTTAATTCGTGGCACACCGAATTTTCTGCAAAAAGCATTACCAGGCTACAAATGAAATGGTTTTAAAGCCAGGAATATATTATTAATGATTATTTACCAGTTGTTAAAACCCACTAGAAAGCTAGCTGTTTTATTTACGTTAGTATGATCGTTGATTCTTTTCAAATTAATGAGAAAAGGTGATTTCTCAGTTGCTCGAGAATAGAGTCGAAATAGAACCGAGCACAGCTTTGCAATTATTTTAAGCATCGCTTTCCCCAAATTAGATTCATTGCGTACTCTCAAAATATTAAGAATTGAATACTTATGATTTCAAGGTTTCCGGAAGACAAGTTGAACATATTTTCCCTGCATATCCATTGCTTGGAATTCATTCACTGTGCATTTGTTTAGTCTCCCATAAAACACTTAATTTCACCTAATAACACAACCAGCTATGGCAACACTTAATTTTTTGCTCTCTTTTCTTGAAACTGATTCATATTGCGATTGTGAGACGCACTTCATATTAAAATTTTTTAAGCAATAAATCAGAATTGGATTAGTATGAATATTTATTCGGGAGATGTATATAATAATTGCCTTCATTAAACAGTGTAGCCTCGCTCTCAAAACTATTTAGCGAAATCTTCAACCAATCCCTTCATTAGCAAAATTAATATAGTGCGTACTAAACTTCTTTGATTCAAATAGTTGTTAGAAATAGCTTAATTTGAATATTCAATTAAATTTGAAATAAATCTTTGATACATTGATAACTACGATGAATATCTTTTATTAATAGGTCAAAAAATCACAAATTTCAACATGCTTGACCGCTGACTTCCTATGGCGTATCTTTGAGCATACCCTAATTGTTTCAGTTCAGTTGGTAACTTAATATTTTAATACCACCTTGTAGCTTAATTTAAATTTTAATGTCACTTTGAATAATCTAACGATTTGATCGTTGGATTATTCTTCCTCATAGAATAATCCTCCAAGGTCGTTAGAACATTAATTGCGTATGCTTGGTTTCGCTGATGGTAGGACCTGCCCGCCTTTGTGACGGTGCAGGATTCCTCGTCCCCTCCCCTCCTTCCCCGTCCTACCCCTGGAGGCGTCGTTGGGCTCTCATCGCGGCGGCGCCTCCTTTCCTTGTTCCTTCCCGTCCTTCCCCTTCTGGTGGCAGAGGAGAAAAGCTGATCGCTTATAGTCCCTGCTCCAGGAGTGTATCCTGCGAACCCGACCCAAGGGTTTCTTTCCTATTGTCACTTTGAATAGCTACGAAGCTAATAATTTAAAAAAAATCCATGAAAATGGACCTACAATCTCGCTATGTAATGGCTCAATCCTGTATCAGTGGTTAAAAAATCTAAAGAGAGTCTTCGAGTCACAGAGGAGATGTACTGATAACTATATCCCACTAGGATGAATGATTTGACATCAATTTCGGCTAATGGCCGTCTCAATGTGTCTCGGTGTTACTCGGTGTAAATACAACTTACCATAAGCAACATAATTTCCTCAGACACCGTTTAATGACGATTGACGGGTATTCTGTGGACATAAAGCAAACTAGTTGAGTACGCTGCATGCATTTTCGTTCATCCTCGAAGCTAGTACTTCAGTTCATTTCCCGCGGGACGAATCCTAAAAAATAAATTAATACCTCCTCCTCCTCAGTGTTCCTCATTAGTACTACGCAATTAAATGGATGCGCTAAAGCGTGTGACATACCGAGCATCGTACGTGATCGTAATCCCCGAGTACTGAGCTGCGAACGCTACGTGACGTGAGTATGGAAACAGTCCCAGAAAATTCTTCTCGATCAATCTTGTTCGTCCTTTTATTTTATTTTTTTTGCTGGCGTACAGCATGGAGGCGCGCGTTGGTGCTTTTTAAATTCCCGTCGGGGAAAACAAAGGGATGAGAGGGAGAGAGAGACAAGCTAAAAACTCGGGCGAGGCAAGATTTTGTGTGGTGAAAGTTTTCAGTGGGGGTGCAACAGGGACTCGAGGTGGAAGAAGTGGCGGGTGGGTGGTTGGGGATGGAATGCAAAGACGAATGGGTTCGCTCGCCAAGGGGATGTGCTCCGTGTCTTTCCATCTCCCCATTGTTTCCCTACCAATGCTCCTTCCCTCTAAAAGTGCAGTCTCACACTCACTTTGCACCCTTTCTCGTCCGGCTAGCTCCCTTCTTCCAAGTTTTCGGTTAAGAATTCGCACTCGTCAAGATATCGGGAATTCTTGAGCTTTCTCGCCGCCGAATCCGAAGAGAAAATTGTTTGAAATGGAGGGAATATTTTCATAAGGAGCAATCCGTGAACAGGCATATGAGCATGTTTTAGTGTGCCAACGAAGCACGTCGTGTGCCAATAATATATTGAGTCTACATTAGTGAAAAGTCTAATTTAATCAATACCAAGATTATCCACCATATCGTGGCACAAAATATGTACGAATTTTTTGCCAGTTAAAAATTTATTTGGGAAAATATTATTAAAAAGTAAATAATTTTGTTTTTATGCTGACACTCGTATGATAGCATCGTTATTTTACAGAGCTTTTGTTTTTTAAGGCTAAAATGTGAGTAAAATACATTTTCAAGTTTTTTAAGGCAACATTAAGGGGCTGGAGAACTGGCTTCTCATTCTACGATAGCTATGTAAGTTATTGGGAATTCTCGAGCTTTATTGCTGCCGAATCCGCTGTGAGAAAATTGGTTGAAATGGAGAAAGTATTGCCAATCGATGAAAAATTTCTTGCATGCTGAGAAAGCATTCGGGTGAAATTTATATAGCGGAATGAACTTCGTCAATTGGTAAGACTCCACTCCGAAGATTATTGTTTCGCATACCACTTCTTCTTAAATCACTATCTCTCTCTCCTGAAAGTACACTCTTATTGTCACTATTTACTCCCCATCGTTCAGCGCACAATACCTTCACCGTTTTCGGTGAAAATCCTCCGACCCGACCGCTATCGATGTTTAATTTTCTTTGATCTCGAATGCTCAAAGAGAAAAGTGGTTGAGATAGAGAGAATATGTTTCTTAGGACCAATCAATGAGCTTTGTCTCACATGCCGAGAACATTTTGCCTGGGCGAGCTTCATGAAAAATTGAGCTTCGTGAACCGATTAGATTCCACACAGTACATGACTTTGCTATTCCATGAGTGCCTTCAATATTTGAAACTTAAGCGCTAAAAATTGAAACAGAATGACTTAATCCTCATATCATAAGAGCCCTAAATACTTGGCTATGAAGTATAGCTGCAGAGGCGGAGACTGGGGCGAACTTTGACCGGTTACAATCATAGGGTTGAATTACTGAGTTACCCGATCATCGTCAGGCTGGCATTTTTTCATAGAAATATGACTCCCCCTTAGAGACAAGTATCGCCATACGAACCTCAACAAAATTCCACCAAACCAAATTAAACCAAATTTACTTTGATAAATTTGAGTTTGCATGCGACCAGTTTTAAGGGTGAAATTATCTTCTGGTATGGAGTAAAATATGCCTGTTCACCGCGCATAAGGTTTTACCTTTAATTATTGGATCGTATTGTTACAATAATATGCAAATTAATTTTAGTTGATGGATTTTTCTCGGGTTCTCGGCCAGGTTAACTCTTTCGTATAAGGCGAAAGAATCAACCTGGCTGAGAACCCGAGAAGAATTGATAAATAGCATTCACCAGAAGAAATTAAAATTTTAGTTGATTAGAAGTGAAGTAAAGTGATAAACATTTGATGCCACAGGCAACTAAATGTTGGTAATCAATAATCAACGCTATTTGGCGTTATCTCCACCATATTTCCCTCAATATTTCCGTTCCCTTTGCGTTATTTTCTCTTCAATTTGAATTCCAAATTTTAACACTTATATTGGGTGTGGCGGAAATAAAGTCTTTCCCTCTTTAACTAACGGGGCCTGGTTGTTCTTCTGTTATTTTTTCTCTAAAGATCTCCTCCACAGCTGCGGTGTTGCGTGTTGCACCCCGATACCGGCCTAAATGGCCTACTCAAATTCACTAAGTGGGAGCGGAATGGAATTAATTGCACTATCCTGTCGCATTTTTTCTCCCTGCATTTCGGAGATACTTACGGAATATCCGCATTGTTTGTTCAACGGTCACTCGCCCTGAGCAATGAAAGGATAAGCATTTAGCTTAAGTGACTAAGTGTTTTTTCAAAAAATAAAAGGTAAATTCTGAGTTCACGTACAGGCGATTATATCCATCACGCAATATCATTTTAATTTCGCTTCCACCTCGTCTGAGAATAAACTTCAGGGATTCTGGCAACGAGACTGGAAATTTTCGCTAGGGAAATCTATGCCAAGTGAACTCCCTTGTTATATATTTCTGCCTACGTAAAAGACTCGTGCAGGTTTATCTTTTGCACTCTTTTCTTGTGCTTACCGTCTTTTACGGTCAGGGAATAGTTCACAACACCCAGATGGGAGAGAGAATGTTTTTTTTATTAAAGCGTACTATACCGTAACTCTAAATATACATGCTTAAACGCAAAAAAAAAATTATTATCACACATAATATACGGCTTTCATTCACCTTCAGATAAATTAAAATACTAAAATGATTGTCCTCGGATGTGCTCAGCCCATAATGAAAGGCATCTGTGTATTTTCGTTTTGATATGTATTAGTATCACCAAAAAATCAACTATGCAGTTTAAAGGAATCATAAGGTATCACACGGTAAAAATTATAGTTGTTCTGGTTGTAGCACTAAAGTTAACATAAATTGTTCGATAAATACTGAAATATTACCATAATAAAATTTGATAACACTGTTTTCCTCCACCATAGATATAGCCTATGTACGGCAACGGGGGAATCTCTATTAAAATTACAACTAAAGCTCTAATTTGATAAGTTATCAAATATTAATCCCACCATAGAATATATAGATAGGTTAGAGCATTGAAAGGCTACCGGAATGTCTCGCTTTCCTCAAGAATAGCTTCTTTCCAGCTATATATCTTTCTTCCATTTCTTGACCGCTATTGGTTCGTATTCTATCATCAAAATTCATCTTCCGATCGAATAATACGGCTTTGAGTTTTTTTAGTTCTCTCGAGCGTATTTTCCCATCGAGTGCAATGATGCTATGACCAATTGGTGACCTCCTTCGTACCATCTAAGTTTGATACATCCTCAGAATTTTTTATATGCTCTCCCTTTAAAAAGGTATTCTGAAAATGGTACAAAGAAAGGGGAGAGGCATGCTGTTTTTCAAGACCACGAGAGCATTAAATGCATGAATGGAGAAGCAGTTGGCGAGTGAGAGGTAGAGGAAAAGTTGGAGCAGTTGAAACAGCAACGGCGGAGATGGAAGGAGAGGGCAAAGGAATGACAGACATCCCTCGTCCACCACTTCGCGTTCTTTTAGAGAAATTCAGCTGATTTCATTGATTATTTGTTTTCTAAAACTTTAAGCATTATCAAGCGAAGGAAACTGACTAGAAAGCAATGATAGCCATTCGCAGCTGTTTCTTCTACAACAACAGTACCATGTTCTAAGTGCACCAAGTGTACTAAGATAGGTTCTCGATGGTAAAAAATAGATCGTTGATGTGTAATAAGCAATCGATCCTATTAAAAAGGCCTTAAAAAATCGCACTCAGTGACGTTCATCAACCATAAGGAAACGTATTCTTAGATGTAGGCCCTGGGATATTTTAAGGAATATCTATTCGTTTCCTTTCACTCAAGGGGCACTCATGCAGAATCTGATAAGTAGTTCTAGTTTTGAATGGTATTTCAGAATTCATTCGAGTGCACATTAAGTAAAAAGGTTTCATGCACTCATCCAACTTATTATGCATTCATCAGGTACTACCATATATAATAAAAGCATACATCTCATTTTAATGTACATGATACGACCCTATGATGATGCCATCTTCTATTTTTAAAGAGTCTTCGTCCATAAACGGACATAAAAGACTCACCGTATCCTTTCTCCTGCCTCTACAAAACTTAAAATTGCATGTTCACCCATGCTAATTATACTTTATGATCATCTCTAGCAGATAAATAAAATTTTGAACACAATACAGCTAGAGAAAAACTGATTTATTTAAATACGACGATGAATCAATGCTCATTCCAAGCCTTATATTTTGGTACGTCTTAATTGAAAATGCTTTTGAGCCTTCATCATCATCATCATCATCACTGGTCAACAATCCTAATATTGGTTTGACGCAGTTTTGCACTCAATTCTCCTATCAGCTAATCTTATCACACTTACATATTTCTTCTTTTTTAAATCCTTTTCTACCTGCTCCATATATTTTAATCGAGGTCTTTCTCTTCCGTCCATGCCATCTACTTGTCCCTCGACGAATTTTTCCATCAGGCCATCATATCTCAGGATCTGGCCTATAGGGTTATTCCGTCTCCTTGTCAACGTTTTCATTAGGTCGCTCTTCTCTCCTATTCTTCCAAGGATTTCCTCATTACTAACTCGGCCGATCCATTTGATCCTCATCACTATTCTATTCACTCCTGTGTAACATTCAATGTAGGTTTTTTTCTTTCAAAAGCGCCATGGTAGTAAAACTTCAGAGGCAAGAATTGCGCATTTTGCTTTTTATCTCTTGATCCCTAAAGATAGCCCGGGAAGGGTGAGGTTGTTGCATGTGCCAGACAAAGATGAAAAGACAAAAGCGAAACATACGGCGCTGTAATGACCCTCGGCCATTTTCAAGCAGGAGACAAGAGAATGGCGGGAAGAAAGGAAATGTCGACTGCACGAACTCAAGGGGAGGAAACAAAGAAATATTAAGAACACAGGATGGTAATCGTGATGGCTGGGTGAGGCACCCTGACGTTACCGGCGGCCATATAACCTTCCTCTAGATATATTTATTTGTTTCAGATACACGTTCGGGATATCACTCATTCGAAATTTCATCCCAAAAGTTGATACGAATAGGTTAGTATGGAAATCATCTCAAAATAAAACTCAAGCATTGTAAAAAAAATAAGGGACCTCCGAGCTTGAAAAAGCATAAGCTCTTAATAATTTTTTGTCATTTTGATACTGCTCTAACAATTTCATAGGTTTTTGCACATAAAAATTCTCATTTAGTTTCTTCCTGCTCTATATTTTAATTACGTTTTCTTGACGGTCGTCAGTCAATTGAATCAAAGTGAAATCAATTATTTTTATAATTTATTTGTGCTCACCCCGTTCCCCAAATAATCGCCCATGGATACCATGGTTATATTGAGAAGGTGCTAATATTTCCATTTTCACATGGAGCCTGATATGACTGCGAAGATTTCGCGCTACCTCTCAGCCAGTCTGCTCATCCTACGGATTGTCTGTATACGCACCATTCAATGCCGGTTGTATTTCTATTGCAACTCATGATACTTGCATGATACTCATAATTTGTAGAGGGAGCTGAAGGGTAAGTTACGACGAAAAACCATCCTCTCATATATTTAAAATAAAAAATGAGAATGTTTCCGCCCACTTTCAAGAGTTGGTGACGTGAATGGAACTGTGGACTATATCTCGTTCCATCTCATATATGGAAGAGCTCGCGAACAAGATTTAAGGCAACAATGAACCACATGAGGATAGTACGCAAAATGACAGACTAGCATTGAACCGCTAGACAGGTATTGGTATCATCATCAACTATTCTCTTAAAGAGTTTAGGCCGAAGATTTTTCTCCGCGCATAGCTCTAAATGTAGTAGATGGATCAAGAAATAAACAAATTCGGGTCCCTTCTTTTTTGTTATTTACGCAATCGATAGTTAAAAAAAAATTAATTATGTGGGAGCTCAGTTTGTCTAGGATTTCCATTCCATCTATTTATAATTCGTGGAAAGAACCCAGGAACTCTGTTCTATTCCTCCTATCACTCCAACGTTCTTCTTCGTCCGACTGCACCTCATGCAAATCCACGCCCTCCATAACATTTTTTCCCCGCAAAGCTCCACGCTCCTCACCCCACTTCCGCCGAATATCGTGCTCTGCGGCCGTACCGTGAGAAGGGAATAAGAGTGGGACGTCGACTGGGCGTCAGAGCAGAGGCGTCGGGGATATAAATGTTCTCGTAATTGGGGGACAGGCGATAAATCAAAGCTGGCCACGCGAGAGGCCTGCAAAGCAATACGTCCAGCTCTCGGGGAAGTGGTCGTCAGCGTCTACGTCACGCGTGTTCCGGAGCGAGGGAGGGAAGTAGTTTCGATGGGAAATCTCTATTTCAAACTCCGATCATCTGAGGCTAGCCATACAAGAGTGGGGAATAATTCTCTTCTCCAACATCAGAGGAGCGTAGCGGTGTGACCTTGGCACCACAACATCACATGTGCTTTGTAATCAAAGTGCTCCCCAAAAAGAAAGATGAAGATCTGATAGAAAAATACATATATGAACATCTAGAAATATACACCTTTTCACCAAGGAATGTGCAAATGTGGATTTTTCCCACGAAGTGTGGTGGAAGCGTTCTATCTCGGTTCAAAGGATACATTTTCCGGCGTAATACGGTGGAAATCTTTGATATTTAGCATAATGGCTAGTACTTGTCCATTCCCACACTCATTTGTTACAACTAACCCAGTTTTTTACACATAATGCAGCGGTGCCTTGAAAATGGCCGAAACCTGGGTTGGTTGAAATTCATAACTGTGGAAATAGATAATTACTTTTCATTATGTTAAATATCTTGGTCCAATTACATTGATGATCATTGTCTCTAAGTTCATGTAGTTCATTCTAACACCTTATTAATCTTCCACTCACACCACAGCATTCCACGGCATTCCACCGTAATATTGTTTTTTAAATAATAAAATATAGTCAATTGCATTTTAGTGAAGCCTCTCTTTTCATAAATTTCTCTATATTCGTTGTATTACCGCTGAAAGTCAAACTCTTCTTCAAAAATGCATTACTCTATGCATCCCCACATAGCTATGCAATTTGAAAAAGATATCGGTCAATGCGTGGAAACGTGTCGTTTACTCAAGTTTCAAAAGAGGAGGAACTAAGCATATAATGTGCTTCATTCAAACCATTAATGCATAAAAGAGAAAAAAATAAACTAAAATGGATAGAGAAAATAGCATTATTATGTAGCGCAATCTCATTTAATTCATCACAAATACTTCGAACAAAAAAATCAAAGTAATTTAAATATATAGTTCAGCTAAGTTAATAAGTAGATTATATTCTACCTTTTTTAGGTAATTTTTGGAATTATTTATTCTAATTGCCTTTATCTAACTTGTGTTCAGTGCATCAAGTAAACATGTTGTGGGAACATTTGAATGCAGTCTCATAACACAATTCCTCTTGATGGAGGATGTATTAACACATTCTACGGCAATTAACTCCACGTTGTAGACCTTGTAGACCTAGAATTGATGAAGAAAGATTAGCACCTAAAGGATACACTAATCACTATCCAGCTGTTCCACTAATGACAGAGCAAAAATAAATGACCACAGCAAGAACGTTGCGTAGCCCGGAGACAGAAACGCAAGCTGATATCTTAAGTGCTGCCCTCGTAATAATCGGAAAATTACACAGTCAGGGAATTGGATAACTCCGTTTCAAGGCGCTCCCATTCTTAAAGTGGTAGTTCTTCTCATTCGGCCAATACTTTCTTCTTTAATGCGGTTTAAAGACAATCCTTCCCGAGTAGCTAGGGAATAGGCACCGCAAGTCCTATTTTGTATTATTTGTTTTAAACATGTCTCCTTCACACACAAAACAATGGTAATAAGAAAATATGACTCCAATTTATGATACGAAACTGAGTAGGGTCCAATTATAGAAAAATTTATTCTTATATTTTTCCACTCTATGCAGAGATAGTCACCGTCAAAGAGAGTTTTGACTCAATCTCAATCTATAAATGATTAAAAATGGAAACCTCTCAGGTTCTCTAGAAGTTTCAAAAACACATAATTTCCTAGCGCATGTCAAATGATATGAACTGCATTTCACAATGCGGAATTAGAACGAGAGGAATTGAAATGTTGCCTCGTGACATATCTCCTAATTGAAAACTGTAAATCAATAAGAGAGAAAGCAGAAAAAATTCAGCAGAGAAAAATGGCAGGTAATTTTCAAAACATTTTATCCCTGGTACTGGCTCACATTAATTTTAATTAAAAGATAGCCATAAATTAAGTAAAATCCACTCACCCTTGACGGAAAATTAATTTTTCAAAGACTTTAATTTAACAATATACTTAAACCCTACCTATTAGTTAATTGTCGGCATTACTATGCATATTTCGTCCACATGTATCATATTTCGAGGGAAACGGCCAATTTTCATCGACTGCGGATGCTTTTGACCTTCAATACCTAAGGAGGGAGAAATAATAATTCAATTTTAATGGTAAGAACAATTCGTATATTTAGGTTGAAAACTTCTCACTCTATACATACATTTGGGCATTTGAATTGATGACAAATAATTAAAAATCAAACCATGAAATGAGAATAAAATTGACTCTAATAACAGAAACAGAATTATTCATGTGGGCTGTGATTGATTAATATAACTACGTGGGAGCATTCTCCAAAATAAATGCGAGGGCAAAAGCACATTGCAACGAAAAAAAAATCTGCGGTATCCAAGCACTTTTGATTGAAGTTTGAATGACGCAACGCGAACATGCAATATGCCAAGAGTTGACGTGACCATTTTCCTCTTCTCTCACGCCCACCTCTGATGAAACCATAGGTATACGTGCATACACGTATAATTATTCCCATTATCTCCTATCCAACCAATGAGCTAAGCTGCTTTCCCAAAAATACCCACGAGGTTTCCACAGATTCACGAAATTAATGAAAGCCGATTAATTCAATTGCAGACTTCCCCTTGGGGTAGTTGTTTTATTCAATAATTTTGGTGAATTATTTAGCAAAATGCTGACATTTCAGATTCTTTCTGAAATAAAAATGTAGTGAGGAACGCATCCAATACAAATAAAGGAAATCCAAGGAATGCTGAGTTATTACGCTTGTAAAATTAATAGCAGGATAGAATTTTGAACTCAGTAGATAATGGACAATAAAAAATTGGAATGGTTTGTTAAAACGAAATTGAAATTCAAGCAATCTATTAATTTCAGATGCTTGAAAAAAATATCACATTAATATATGTTACGGTGCACCAGGCCACTGTTTTTTTACCGTGCAAAATTTGGCATAACATTTTATTTCGGACCTTGATACTATTTCCTGTAACTCTAGGAAATGAATTCTTTTACCACTGAATACATCTTCATGTCAATAAGTCATGAAGCCAACAAAAGCTCTACTTAAACTTTTAGCTACATGGAACCCAATTTAAAAAAACATAAAATTATAGAAGCCAGCGAAGATCAGTCATATAAGCGATAGTTGACTCTATATTTTCTTCAACTTTATTCGCTGTTTTTTTTAATGTACAACTCCATACCACGGAAGTTTCTTGTCTCTGTCTTGTTTCTTGTATTTTTCATTATTGTACACATGTTACGTTTACGCTTTAATTTTTTACACGAAATATCCATAAAATATATATTCCGGCCCTCACGTGATATCAAAAAAAAGATAATTTTTAAAAAAGTGACTGCTCTTTATTCTTGATGGCGGTAAAAATAATTAATTTTATCCTCTTGCAAAGAAGGCTTCAGAATTGACAGGAACGGAGTAGACCTCAATGTTGATGAAAATCTCAGGTGGATTATTCATTCCTTTAACACTACAGCGGAGAACGTTATCCATCTTTCCTTGTACTGACCGAAGGTTCAGTTAAATGTGCCTCTCGAATGACAGATGAACTATTTAGCGCAAGACTTCCACGAGTCACATCGAGCTATACCGTGTCAAGTCATTTTGCATAAATGATATTGACGCATTGTTTAACTTAAAAAATGGCTAGAATAATATCCTCCATATGCAAATGCCACGTGGACGTGTGTTTCAGAATTTGTTTAAGATGAGCAAGTACCACATCATGCTGCGTGACGTCATAGCCTAAGCTCACGGTTTCCCATTTCATGTGAAGTAGGTCATAATCCCAGGAAATTATTCACTATACTTCAGATTCTGCAACTATTCACATTTTCGATTTAAACATCAGCTAAAGACTGCGACCTTGAACGAAAAATAAGATGCATAATATAGTTACTTCCACAAAAATTTAATAACATCCGTCATGAAAACCCCGGCTCGGCAGAAAGGAAAATGTTATAAACAGATGAGGATAAGATAAATGAGGGAAAACGGAATGCCCATAACATGGTGACGGAATGGTACGTTGAAACTTGTACTCCACGCTAAAATTGAAACATCAGTCATACGAAAGTCATACGGCCACCCACATCTATGACCATGCATTTTTTTCAAAATGTTATTCGGCCACGTCTCTTTGCAGTGAAATGTGGGGGAAAATGAGTGGATTCGGGTTTTCTTATCGTTGCGTTGAAAAAAAGTGGACCTTCCTCCTGACAGAAAATTCCAGAGATCAGGGAGTACAGAACGTGATCTCTATGGATACATGTTCAAAAAGTTGGCATAATGTTTCCGCGTGAAAATAAAAATGCATTATTCAGTTTCTATTTAACGTCTCCATATTAATCGATTTGTTATGGGACGGCTGATTACCCTACAAAATCACAATTATAATTACCCAACGAAAATAATCTATAGTACCAACCAAAACAGTCAATACGAGCATCTTCAAAGTAAATTTCAGCAAAATAAATCTGAGAAATTATTAGAAATCAAACAAGAACAGGAATAATAATAAGAAGAATATATGGCCAAAATTACCAACGACCCCATAGCATATGTCTCTTCATAGGCGATTACAGAACTAAACTCAAACATTACCTCGAGTGATTGAAGAGGAATTTTAATAAAAAATTTAATGGTGAAATTTTTATTCCGCAGGAAAGAAAAAAAATACTTCTCAGAAGGTTAGAGTTAATGACGCATAGCATTTTTCAATATTTTAATAGACATGAAGTACCAGCGTAAATATTACCCCTATTTGCTTAATTTGTTGCATTTTACAGAGCTTTTAAATGATACTTATACAAAATGTAATGGCTTCCTTTACCACTGCTCTGTTTATTATCTGTTGACGAAAAATTGAGTGGCATGCTTCGATAAAAAGAATTAATACGAAGTAGAAAATATTACTACATAGAATCGCCACTTCCTAATTTTTACGGTCATTTTCAATTGCAATATCATTATGAAGTAATCTATTTTGCATTCATATTTTCCCAGCAAATGACATCAATGGACAACTTTTTCCGTCGGTATCTTTTAGTAATGTTCAGCAAATACAACATCTATAACCGATGAAAAGATTTCAAGTACATCAGCAAAGTACGTCCGGCTCAAAAAAGATGTCCTGTGTTTTAATATGGTTTATTCAATGTACACCTGATTATAAAGTTAAGGGCTGAAATATTAAGGAAAATTTAATTTTCAGCACGGAATGTTACTGTAGCGAATGAGTAAGGAATAAGGCAAGTCAGCTTATTCGTCGTTTACGTGTCTCTAAAATGTGCTGCATCGTCCAGTTTAAAACTGTAAAATGTATAAATTGCTTAGTTTAATTCAATACTCGTAGCAATAGTGCAATTTTTGCATGAATTTATTGGTTTTCGGGTAGTAACTTTTTCATATCGCTGCTCGCTGAGAATGCTTTTCAATTTGATTGAGAATGTAACAGATAACTTCAGGCTCACCTGTGAGAAATCTTTCCATTATGGAAAATAAAAGAGTTAGCTTAGCAAGGTTCTTTAAAATATTTATAAAGAGCAAGACGCGAGTTTCATAACATGATACGTCTTCAGGTTGATTCAGCAACATTTTTCCGTAGTTAAAGGTTATATCTTAAAGCGACTTCAGCACATATAAAGGATAACATGGCAATGGTATTCAAATTCTATATTCATTAAAATATATATTTAATGCGGTACTGCATGTTAGAGAAGCTGATCGCTATGTATCATCCGAAAGTGATTAAAGGCGGACAGAGCGATACACGTACAAGACACTTATGTGCATTACATTTCTCCCAAAATATAACTAAATTTTCGGATGCGGATACATTTTGCTCACAGCACGGACGACTTCTAAGAATAGAAATTTACATGTAATGCTTTCACCTCATTACAACTTTACTTCAATCATGCAACATTGCAAAGAAATATCCAATTGCAATACTGAAGCTACAACTTCATTACTTCGATGGTACTAAAATGAATTTCTGTTATTGCAGAATATGCCGGCATAATATGCTAGTCGTATGAATTTTGAACGAAAATTTTTACAGATTAAAAAATAAATATAGTTTTGGTTTAAGTGCTATAAGTAGGTAATTGCATATTAATATGCCACTTTTATTTCTAATGTAAAAAAACCAAGAGAAATGGCTTGTAGTATTCACCTTGTAGAAGACCTTAATGATATTGCTCAAATACATTTATCTAATGCAAACTTTTTCGCATAAAATCGTTTTCTAGTAAACTCATATTTGCTAAATTTTCCGTAGTTATTATTTATCAATATTATCTCCTTATTAAAGACTGAGCAACGTATTATGAGTAATAAAAATAAAATAATTTCAAGTGTAAGCGACATGAAATAAGTAGACAATACATTTTACACAACACACAAACAGCAAGTTTATTTCAACCAAAAAATCTTGGGGTTAATATCTTGATGGTTAAAAAATCCTTCAGATGCACCTCGTGAAATGATTGTTTACGGTCGCCTATAAAACCTAAACTTTGCATCATCGGCTTGCATCATCAATTGCTGCCACTGATTATACTATTATATTCTATTTTTTCACTAAAATCATCAACCAAAATTTTAACCTATTCAAACTTCCTATCACACTGAATTTCGAATTTCCCTTAAATCCTAAGCCAAGCATTATTAAAATGAGAGCTAATAACACATTGCGCGGGGAAGTGATCCATTAGCCTTACTTACTGAGGCACTTCACTCAAAGCCTAATTGATCCCATAGATGGATGTTAGACGACGGACCCAAACCACAGCTCAATTAGTAGAAAGGTTGAATTTATAGATGGAAAAATATGACCGTCCAGTCTCCATTAAACGCCCAAGGAAGTCCAGATTAGTCCATGCAAAATTATGATCTATTTTTATAACGATAATCAACTTCCGATGATATAAAAAATGTGATGAGGAAAGTATTTTTAGACGTAGGGAATGAAATTTAAGAAAATCTACATAACATCACATATTCGGCGACTGGAATTATCAATTGAAGTAATGAGCAAAATAAATAGAAACGGACCGATTTCATATCGAACGATACGCAACCCAACTTATAATTTACAGGGAGGTATTGATAAAAAACATTCACACAAAAAACAGAAAAAGGATAACAAAAAGGTAAAGGAATAGTGCTGACGTCACGTATATCGAAGAAGGTAATGATGAAACGGAGGAAACACTGTAGAAGATACATCTGAAAATAACGCAAAAACTGCTATCGTTACACCGCCTTGCATTATTAGAGGATTTCTATTTTTGAGAAAATAGGCCTATTAGTTATAAAGAGAGGTTAGCAACATTGATTATGGAAGGATGCATGGCATTTTTACCTATAAGTATTAGCAGGAAGGGAAATAAAATTTAGAATAATTTGCTTTGAGAATAAATACAATAGCATGAGCATTTATAATTCTTTCCCATAATACATTATTTTATCTAAATTATACCTAACGGAATCATATGGGATAAATAAAATTTAAGAATGAGATGATATTTTGAAATATTATTATTATCACGGCTTACCTAATAGCCCCATTCTAAATAGTTGAACAGCCCACTCCACGGCATAAGGCATTCATTGCCGAATACATGTAATTGGCACACCTTTATCTCACGGAATTCGGGTAAAATACCTGACATAGATACTTTACACCTTTTGGAGTCAATAAAATATCATGTTTTCGGAGTTGAATGATAGCCAAAACAATCTGCTTACGCTAACCGCGCCACTGATTTTATCTTATCCCACAAATACAGAGGTTCTTTTCATCTTAAATGCATCTCTTTTGTTCTTTATAGTCGGGATAAATGCAAACTTACACTTTTTAAGGGGCATATTAATGGAATACAAAGCTAAGTTAAATCGATGAAGGTTCCTTCGTAGTTTGACTCAAAAAATTAATGGCAAGAAAAGGAATAAAATCCCTAACAATGGTCACGCATTTATATAAAAAGACAGGATGACCGACATGATAGGACAGCTTTAATGTTACACAGTATAGGCTCTTAGCACAGACAAATGAAAGTGCCCATAATTCATCAATCCCTGATCTTAGCATACAACAAGCAATACCTGATTGTTTAGTGGCATTATAAAGATCATATATAAATCTTTGGTTATCCTCACTAAGTAATCGCAATGAGGTTTTTTCGTGTGATTGAAATTGGGAAAAGGTAATAATATCGAAAACTTCGAAAACTGTTTAAAAACAATACTACGAATGTACAGGAAATAAAATTAATTTTAATATTTATTGAACATCAGCCTCCAATTTTTGAAGCAGGGAAATATCGGGAAAGAAACATAATACGAGAGGCATGAAAACCCTTGGCAGAGTCCCTCTAAACCCTTAGCAAAATAAAAATACCGATGGCGTTGAGGGGTAAGATAAGGCCAAAGAAGGGTGCATAAGGGCATGAGATAAGGGCCTACACGAAGGGCACTTTGAGAAAGAAGAATCAAGAGGTTTGGGGTATTCCTCAACTCAAGAAATATAAAGAGATTTGGGGTGGCCCTCAAGTTGAAAGGATTCATTGCAAATGTAAAAGAAGGGAGAAATTTTGAGAGGAAAGTTAGATAGGGAGCAATTTAAAGCAAGATCCTGCGGCCCTCAAGTAAATGAAATGCCTAACTTTCTCCGTTCATATTCACGATAATATTTCTTCCTCTTTTCATGATTTCACTACTTTGCCTTTCTATGTAGGCATACACTTAAATCCAAACCTAGTTCTAACATATTCAATATTTTTCCATTGCAGTATGTTGTGGCTGCTTTTTGATATTCCACTCTATTAATACCCATATTTTTAAATACAAAATTGTTCCAAGCAGGATTTCTACCGCATATCATAGGAATTCTTCCTCTAATTTTTCAACGCAGATATTCATAAGTAGTCCTTGAATAGATGCCATACAGCACCACTTTCAAAACTGATTTCCACCCTATATTCTTCCTGTTGCAAATAATCATACTCAGTTTGTAAGGTACATAAGTACATGTCTATTTTTAGACGCAATGTTATCATTTCACATTAAATTCATACCCTCATGTTCTATGATTAAATGATTATAGTATTTTCTATTCTATAAAGTACATGAGTATACTCCTGTTAAGCTTCAATTCCTTTCGTGTCACCATTATCAAGCAGTAAACATATTTATTAGTCATTTTCATTGATATACCAGCCTTTTTCTCACTTGTTCAATTATCTTTAACTCTACACTTTAAAAAAAATAACTCACCGCTCATACAGTCATAGTGACATACCATCAAATTGCCCCGACAAATCTAACCCAGATATTTAAGATACGCTTAATTATCGATTTGACTATTTGCCATTATTTAATCCATGGTCACCTTTTCCTTCGACTTTTTGTAGTAAAATAGTCAGCCTCTTCAACGACCATTTCAAGGGAGAATAAACTCTTTATGACCAGCTTGAAAGGTGAGAAGATTGAGTAAATTTCGGAAAAAAATTTCAGCATAGCAACACACAAATTTCACTCGCTTGATAACATAAGGCATCTACCAAATGCAGGCTGAAATCCAACACAGCTGCAAGAGGCAGCGAGACACTTGAAGGGATCTTCGGGAAGATGGTGTACGGGTCCGCTAGGACCGAGACTCGTCCCACTTCATATTGCACCCATCACACATAAGACGCGACTGTGCGAAAGAGCCGCTGGCTGAGCGGAGACGGTTTAAGAAAATTATTGAGGCTCCGTCCGCCACTTGAGCGAAGGATTTCATTCTACGGTGCTAGTTAAGCTCGTTGAGCTGTTTTATGGCGGCATAAGATGCAGCGGGAGAGAGAGAGAGACGAGAGGGTAGGGGGAAATAGAAGCGAACGAGATAAAAGTGGGTCATTGAAGGAATGAGTGAGGAGGGGGACGCATTCGACTTTAAAAATCGCCACTCGGGAGGCAGGGTGTACAAATAGAAATTATGGCACTGGGCGCGACGGCTACGAAAAGCATTTGTACTAAGTGCCTGTTCACCCGAAATCAAGGCCAGATTAGTGAGGCAGTGCCATGATAAGGCAATTTAAATAAAAAATATTCCCAACTTTACCTTAGTCATAAAATATACTTATCTCACCTGCTAGAATAAAACATTTTACAAATAACTTCCACAGATTTGACTTTGTCTACACCGGCTAATTTCTGGATATCATAATTTTTCCTGATGTTGGCCTGAATTTTATTTTGTAGACAGGAAACGTAAGTGACTGAAGGTTACTAAAACTTAAAAAATAAGCAAATTTTTCATCTAAGCATCTGAAATACAATGAGTTTCCTCACTGGCCATCGAATCGAGTTCAGTCCTTACTAGTAGATATCGCGCAATATAAAAAAAGCAAAATACGGTTGCATTTTTACGCAGATTAGATAACGAGAGAGAATGCATGAATACTAGTTTGTTAATGAGACACTGGAAGAGTGAGGTCCTATGATACAACTCACAAACGGAAGGTTAGGAAGGAAAATTCAATTTAAGGAGGCAGAGTTTGGGCAGAGTCTAATAATAGTCGACCACACCTTGCATTTACTAATGGAAAATGAAATCTCGGAATGCGACGCAGAAAAAAATGATTGCATCACGTGAACTGTTCATTTGCAAAATAATCCGTACAATTTAGGATTTATGGTATTGATTAAAATAACTCACATACGGGTGTATGCCGTGTGTCGTACTGGAGATTGCCCCGACGTTTCGCGACCGACTGCTGGTCACTTTTTCAAGGGAATAATGTCACATAATGTCACATTATTCCCTTGAAAAGTGACCAGCAGTCGGGGGCGAAACGTCGGGGCAATCTCCAGTACGACACGCGGCATACACTAGGGCGGATCGCAAAAATCGATTTTTTTCAAATCCATCTGGCCCAATGAAAAAAAGTTGTGGGACCGATCAAAAACGGAGCGAAGAAAATATTCCAACGCCCACGCAGCATCGCGGATACCAGAGCCGCAGGCCGATCCCCTTCCCCTCCACGCTCGCTTCTCCCCCTCCCACGCCTCTAACACAGCAAAATTCATCCCGCGCATGCTGCTTGGAGGTCGTTAATCTTTGATAATACAAATCAGAAGATGGTAGAACGTAAAAAGCGATGCGTAGTGAGACGACTTGTCCCTTATTTGGCGCCTCGTCAGCGTTAAACAAATCGATGTTACCAACTTTTAGAGAAGTGATGATTTTAGACCTGCGCACGCAGAAAAGGAGACTACGGTTTTGAAGACCGTAGTCTCCTTTCCCGCGTGAACGCAGGACCGCAGGAAAGGAGACTACGGTCTTCGCGGACGCGGACTCAAATTAGGCATTTTGTGGCTAAACGGTGGCAGATACGTCAAAATGCACGAAATATTTGCTCTAGAAGGGCAGTAACTCGGCAAAAACTATAGGGAATGACCATAAAATATTATATTTTTCGTATTTTGACCCTTCCCCCCTAAATTGCATTTGAGCGAGGGTCAGGGGTTCACGTACAGGTCTCAAATTTTTCAGGCCTTTTCCCACAACTTTTTTTCATTGGGCCAGATGGATTTGAAAAAAATCGATTTTTGCGATCCGCCCTATGTGAGCATCCGTATGTGAGTTATTTTAATCATCATGAGCCGCGAAAGCTTCAATCAAGAAATTTATGATATTGTTTAGTTTAATTTTACTTTCCCTAAAAAATGAGTATTCCTTATGTTTCAACTAGTTTTATCTGCCAGTATTCACCTCTACCCCAATTTTTGATGTATAATTATAAACCACTAATTTGCAGTCAGCGTCAATCTATACGCATAATATTTTACTTAATACTGTTTTAATTATCTTGAAAAAAGATTTGCAAGAAGGTAAGTAAAAAATGAATCCAATGGTACAAATCCAACCGATTCAACTAGGTACAAATGAGTCATTTTCGTTTGACTTCCAGGCGTTGATTGACCAAAAAATATACAGTGATACTGGTCAAGCATAAAAATAGATTGAAATCTCAGCCGAAATTATTTTCCATTCCTAATGCGGCATCTATCTTCAAAATATTGTTATGAAGTTGTAAACTCCAAGGACTGGCAAGATTTATAAATCTTTCTGGTTAAAATGACATATACATACGTAATTATAACGAATATTTTACCATATGACTTCACATAAATTATATATATATTAAAAACTAATTTTTTTATTTAATTTCTGATTTGACGTAACCTGTGACTTACGAAAGAACATACTGCATGTCATGTTCCCCGACCAAAATCGTTCTTCGCCTAAAATCAAAATTGTAATAATTACCTTTTCATGCAATTTTTACAGGAATATTTTGTGCATTAGCGAGTGACATCCCATATGTATTGAATTAAAAATGTTTGTGGCATAGTTTTACCCCATGACCTTCTAACCAGGCCACCCGTAGGCTCCCACGAGAGGAAAACTAAAAAAATGGGAGAATGAGGAGAAAGAGGAAATGGCACGTGGAGAATGCATGAGGGGAAGGGGGCGGGGAAAGGGTTAGATGAGAATGATTTAGAGAGTCGGTGGCGCCACACCGCCGCAGCGGGGATTTACGTGCGGGGGAGTCCTCCCTCCCACACCCACCCTCATGAGTTAGAATTCATAGAGCCAGCGGACTGGCGTCAAAGTAGCGTAAAATGCCCGAAAGCATCAGACCAAGAAACTGATACCACCCTTTGAAATAATTGTCAAAAAGAAATAAAAGGTTGTACCACTTTTCCGCAATTATTTAATTCGTTTCGGTTCATCATTTGGTATAAGACTGTCTGGTACCTCTTGTTCCAGATTATAGATTTTCTACCTTTTATTTCAGTAGGTAGAACTTCCATTATATCATGCTTAAGTCGTGTGACTTAAACTGACATGAAATATATCAGCGACAAACAGGGCAAAAGTACTTGTATTTGCGAAAACCTTCCCTCATTTGGGATCAAACCGTAAACCTCTGCGTCCCCGCCCCTCTAGACTGTGATCCAATTTATGTGAAATATCCGCCAGCGTCAGACCGCGAAACTGATATGGCACCTACAAAAAATGAACATAAAATAAATATATCATCCACAGACCCAACCAAAGTAATTGCACAAAATTCTCCTGGGCCCGAAATCAAACCGTGGACCTTTGAATACCCGCCCCTCAAGACTATCAACCAAATAACGTGAAATCGCCGCCAGCATCAGACTAGAAACAAGGTACGACACCTTAAAAATACCGGAATAAAATAAATATATCTACCACAGACATAAACAAAATAATAGCGTAAAATTATTCTGAACGCTCAAACATCTGAATAAATGGCCCCACAAGACTGTTTTGAAAGTAGAGTTCAATCTACGACAGCATCAGACAAGTAACTGATGCGATGCCTTGAAAATATCGGCATAAAATTTGTCAAACACAGATTAACCTAGGTAAATACAATGCGGAACCAAACCGCGGACCTCTGAATTACTGTCTCGTAGGGACGGGTATCAAAGTAGCGTGACATCTTCGCCAGGATCCAATCATTCTGGCATATCATCAAAAATACTACTTTTTCTTCTACTTCTAGTTGAATCCCTTGATAAGAGTTACTTCTTTGCACTTTTTTCTACTAAAATTATTTTTCCAATGGTATTCTTGCGCAACAGAAAAGTCTCACGAATTTACTCGACCATCCTAACCCATTCCTCCTTCATAATTGTCTGTTTCTCCTTCCTCTCTCCACGCCCCATAGGATTCCTTTTCCTTTCTCCCCTCAGCAACCCGACTCTTCCAGAGATTAAAGAATAACGCGGCTCGGTCCAGGCGTTCTTCATTCTGCGGGACGCTCATTCCATCGCCGGCCCGCATACAGAATCAACCGGCTTAACCGCGTGAACGTTGGGTCAGGACGCGGTGCACCGGAGTGGAGAGGAGAATTCAAGCAGTCTATAAATATATAGCTTCCCGAGGCGTTCGGGTTCAAGAGTGGGGGTGCAGAGGACCCTGGTGCATCACCCTCGCACGCACAAGCACGTCTCTCTTTCTATCTCCCCACCGGGATGCTGTATCTGCAGTAGTGCCGCGGTAATTTTTTTCCAAACGCAAATGCTCATTGCATACGCTGAGCTGGGCCAAAGTTGAAATGCTTACCCAAACGCAGGTGACCCCTGTCCCTCAAGGCTAAGTTTTGAATTGTGCGAGTAATTTGAATAATTTTGAGGCTAGCACAGATTTGAGGTCGAATAAGACGTGAAGGAAAATAATTTAAATTTGAATGAATGTGAATTTGGTCTAGAATTAAAGAATTACAAGCTTTACTCTAAATGACGAAAGCCAGATTTAATGGAACATATAATTCGTTTCATTATCAAGCCAATGAAATGCTTTTAAAAGTAGTACATTGACCATATATAATTAATTTTGTCTATTTTGTTAAATAATTTATAATACAGCAGTTTGATTCAGTTATACAATAATTTAGGGATTAGTTACAAGACCTGTCTTTTCTTGGAATTGATCTGGAATTTGAATAAAGTTCCCTTTGGAAACCATATTCAAATTTCAAGTTAATAATAAGTATTTAACTCCAAAAATTCAGTTTATCGTCTTAGCATCTACGATGTGGCCATCATTTTATGAAATGGAATCCTTGAAATTTACAAGGCGGTTACAAAATTTCCTTACGAGGGCATCAAGTCAACAGCTAACGTCATCCTTCTTTGCCTGATTTGCTATGACCACATTAAAAGGATTGAAACACAGCTTCAATTTTTCTTCTCATCATATCATAATTTAATGTTTCAGCCTGCGGAAAAAAACTCAATTACCCTTCTGAAAAGAGGTTAATCTGACTATGGGAAACGACGCTCTCAATCTCCGACTAGAGAAATGATTTTCCTCCGGAATATCCGCCTTCACCACTTTCTCATAAACCCCTCATAAATGACTTATTGAACCGTACTACCGCGGCGGCGACCAAGCATCCCTCCAGAGCAAAGTTTGCAAAATATCTCCTCTTTCCCACTCAATGACTTCGGCTATACCTGCCCTACTTCTACATCCCCTGAAATTAGGCAATTTTTATTCAATCACTTCCGCTCCAACATTCTAAGAAGGTATTTCAACAGACTATTATACGCAGATATTCATTCGAGCATAAAAATTTACTATATCCCTGAATGATACAGAGCAAGAAGTACATGAATAAATAACTCCTTACATTGGAGGTGACACAAATTTGAATAATCTTCTATTTACTCGCCATTTAAAGTTGTAATTTCGTTTGACACATAAGGAAAAATCAAGTGCATTTAATGTGAATTCCAAAATTCCTTTTTATTTATCATTAGCAGGATTGAATAAAAATGGAAATAATAACAACAAATGTATTTATTTTTTTGAGTTTGATTTATTCCAAGAAAATGTTCATATAGATAACCTAAGTGAAGCATCAACGATTTGTAATTAAGGTTTTTTTAAGATTTAACTTACACCTACGCGTCAGTTTGCGTTCCGTTCAGAAGCTTCTAAACAAATATCTTACTAACAAGGATTTTAATGTGTAAATTCTGTCCTTCGAGTAACGAAATACTCCTCAAATAAAGTTTCCTCTCATTAACCAAGTTCTCGGCCCATCTTCTTAATTCCCCAGTTTCCAGCCTCTCCTCCAAACATCTCAATCGGCACTTTTGCGGAATAAAAGAGACAAATATCTGTACTAAAGCAAATCATAGATAAATTCCCCACGTTATTTATTTTTCCATACATATTTTTCTATTTATCAACGTGATGTTGAAATTTATTTAACTTCTAAAAACTGGCATTACCTTACTCAGAAGTTCTTATTGGAAAGCAAAATCAATTAACTCAAATGTAGATGCACCATCAACGCTGATAAAGGAAATCGAGGCTTGCATTGTGGAAGTAATTCCTAATGTGTGCCGGAATTAAGGATAAGGGAAGGATTTTTTATAAACACATTTGAATTCCAAAGGCCTAATAACTAACTAAATTACGAGAAAATCAGTTCATCAATTTCAAAATAATGATACGGAATTAGTATCCAATCAATAAGTCTACGGCTTACAATTTCTCACGTTCTGCGTAGGCTGAAGAAAATTACGATGCTCAATGCCGACACAATACATTCGCTATGCCGTGAACTACGGAAATTAGAACAAGTAGAATAATACATTGTTTAATGAATGCGCCATTTTATCGTCATTATATGTCGCCATGTAAGGGTTCTGCTACGTTTCTACATTTATCAGTTATTGTGATGGATATAATGGTCGACCTTCCACGCCACTGCACCCTTCTGAATCATTTTGTCTCTTTTTATGAAGTTCTGACAGAAGCTCGTGAAAATACAGTGATCATTGAAGTGAGAATGCTTGAAACTGGTCTTCAGGTCTAATAGTCCCACTATTTGTTCTCCTAAAAATTAATTAATGCACCTAAAGAAGGCGGAAACACAATAATGAAACCATATTACCTTAATTTTTACGTTCAAGAGTAAGGTAAGGGCCTTCGAAAGCAATTAATTTAGGCCGAAAAATCTTACGTCATATCATCTACAGAGAGCCGGATTCACAGATAAATTAATAGATCTTAAATATATGGTGAAGAGGAGAGCAATACTCAAAATACATAAAACCGAGTGCAAAGGGCAGTAGGATGCAATAAAGCTTTAGGGATTTTATAACTTTAGTAGCGTTTTTAAAAGAGCATTACCTATGGTGCATCAGGGAATATAATTACACATTGAATGTGAAACATATCAAACAGGACTCATAAAATAATAATCTACTGACCATAGGATTGAAGTGCAAAGAAATAGCTGAAAATTTTGCGAATCGTAAAATGCAATCAACACGTGTCCACATGTGTCACTGGCATAAACATGGATTAAATTCAATTATCAGTTTACTGGCACTCAGATTGGATACAGGCTCATTAAGGCTTTTTGAATCTAATTTGGCCCCCCAATCCAAGTTATTTTTTATTTACACTCAATTACAGGATGAATCAATGAATTAATAAATCATTCCACTCGATGCATGCCGCTGCATACTCGAACAAATCCGCGCACACAAACATGTGCATCCAGGGAAAAACGTGACAGAATTGCGGGGAAAGGGACTATAAAATAGGAAACACTTGTACCAACTTGTGATATGGCTGAGACCTCAAAAAAATAAACATCTTTCATAAAATTATTTCCCTGGTCATATGAATCAATAAATAGTGAACGCATCCATGATTCCTAACGTGACCCATCTCTTGGAGATGAATTGCAGTGACAAACGAAACAATAACTCGAAAACAATATAACTTTCGACTTAACAAATTGCAGAGAAGTAGTGATTGGTGCATAACTTAAAACAATACGAAAAATATTCAAATAGGGAAAAATATTCCGATTGCCCTAAAAGTTTGAACTTTCAAAAAAATGGTAGATTACACAGTTTTTTCCGGTGTAGTTATTAATCTGTAAAAAAAAGTTCCATCTTCAATGAGATAAATACAATAAAATTGAAAAAGAGATTTGTAGTCTTGATAAGGATATACGAAAATATTGACTCTTCGGCAAACATTTTTGTATTTCATTCCCTGGCCTATACTCCAAGACTTCATAAATTAATGCCTTGGAAAAGATTTAGAAATAAAGGTTTCTTTTCCAAAATTCATGAAAACTATAATATTATGCTAATTGCCGTGCAATTGTGATACTAATTTCCAACAGTTCATCTGGTACTCATTTAATCGTGGTAATGGGCACAGAGGCGATAAAAGAAACTAAAAAACGGTGTTCTTTCCCAAGATAAAGCGTCGTTAGTTCAATATATAAGTATGTTTAAAATTCTAAAAAATTTAACGAAATACATAACTCAACTTTTGCGAACCACAACAGTACCTTATAAAGAACCAAATGTATTTCCATTTTACCCATTTAACAAAGAAAATGTTTTTTCTTTATTAAATGGGTAAGAGAGTTTTCTCAACTGTCATCAATTCACACATTGGTTTACCGCAGCTCCTTTGCGACCGATATAAATGTCAACAATTAAGCTCATTTATTCATTGCAAGCATTGTAGTTTTACAATTTATTGATACTTTAATCATGGATTATCCTATACTTACTCTAATATAAAACTAACGCAATTTGTACTTCAAAGAGTAAAAATTTGAATATTTTGATTTTGAATAGCAATGATGGAAAAATAGCAACCTTTGAAGATATTTCTCAACAACATACACATCGAAGCCCAAATGAATTGCCAAATATGAAATGGTTCCCTTCGGCGACAATGTCAACGGTAAAATCCGTTTCCCATGCCCGAAGCCCAAATTCAACCGAAATCCCACTAGAATCTCCAGAAATTCGAAGAAGGCCTCAGGTGGCACAGAAAAAAGAATCGGATTCCAGAGCCTGAATGTGTAAACAATAAAAAAATCGCCTCTGGTCGCCTTAGTACGTGGCAGGTTCCGCCATCAGCGACTAAAGCAAACCCTCGGGGCTCGTTTTTCGAGCGAGAGGAAAAACTAGGACTCGTAACCCCTCGAAAACACGACACCAATCGAGAAGGAACGCAATTCTTTCAATCTCCAGCCTTCCCAGTTTCTCATTTGACACTTAGAGAATGAAAGACTAAAAATTGTAGGTTAATGACGTGATATTCAAAACAATGAGTAACGAAAAAATATTTATATGGGCAATAGAGTTTCAATGAAATCCAGCAACAATTTGCATGGCTCTAAGGCTACCATTTGCTACGGTATCAAATGCTAAAACCAAATAAACTTCGATTGTGTAACCCATTCGAAGTGTCGGTGCCCATTTTATCAACGTTTATTTCTTCGGAGATCGGTGCAGTGCTGTGATACTCTATAAGACACACTTATAGCTGCTCATAAAGAGATAACAACCGTTCAGCTCACCGTGATCACGAAATAAATTCACAATTGTTAGCTAATGACAGAGTGCCAATGTAACAACTAAGCTGAGAAAAAATCACGTGTAAGCCTCTTTAAATGGAATTCATCAGAAACAAATGACTCGATCGCTATAATTTCGACTAAGAGAATGCAACGCGTACACACTTAGAGTTGGGAAGCTTTTTACACACGGTAGAACTAAATTAAATATTTAAGAAATCGAGCGATAAATATCATGAAGATGCATAAAAATGAGTGTCTAAACAGTAGCATTTGGCCTAATGTCCGTGATATCCAATGAAATCCAGTTTACACATCATAGCCTACAGATACCTTTCAAAAGCGCCATATTTATGTATTTGCAAGTTTTGGTTGGATTTATGTAAAATTTTCATTAACGTATCCGTATCTAGTAGAGCCGAATTACTATTTTCTGGAAACGAGTCCATCAGTGATTGCATCATTTAACGATAACATCACAACACACCTGTGGCTGCCCATATGTGCAGGAAACCACTGCAACGAATAAACCAACAACGAACCCGAAAAAAACGTGATTATTACTCCATGACAGAATCCAAATGCTCCAATATGTTCCATATTAGCTGCCAAAAACTCGCGTCTCTTTAATTGGCATACATTATGAAAAAAATAACTCCTTATGTACTATTCAGGCTGTGCAAACTCTGCGGGCACACACGCTTTTATTGTTTCACGCTCAGAAAAGAGATTTTCACCCACTTTCACTCCATATTCCTGCCTCTCTCATTTCCTCATAAAAGAGCAGCAATTAGCGTAAGTTACATTTTTTCAACACCACCCCATACCAGTTTGGAATGGCCCGAAATAAAAATGCGCCTCCCTGTAAAAAGGCTCAATGAACTTGGTGGGCAATTAATCAAAAACGTCACTCGCCGCACGGAAAGATAATTGCCAGCGGGCGGAATCGTGTTGGGGAGCAAGGATTGGGAAAAACACTCCACAATTTGACTCGCCACCAGACCATTTATCAACCCCTTCGGTTGGAATCGCAATAAAAACATCTTCTTCCTAAATTCAACCCCGCACAGCACCGGATTAAAGGATGAAGTTACACGAACAAAAAAAAAGTGAAAGAGAACGAAGTGAAAAAAAAGAATGACGCGATCCGATCGAGTATTTCGTGTGCATTTCGGCCCAAGCGAACACGCCGATGTATCAAGGGTCATTAGCACGAGAACGTGGCCGGTCGGTCGGATGCACGCGAATTCGTCGACCCAAAACGTTTTAAACGACTCATGTAAACAAATTCGGGGATCATTGCGGGGATTGGTGCGGCGAGTCGGGGACTGAGTGACGTGCAACATGCCATGAGGGCGTGAGGGGGGGGAGGAGGGCCTCCAGCGAGTGCTATAAAGAGATCATCGGGAAGGGATGAGCCGTCGGACGTTCCTCGCTGCCCGTCCAACGGTCACCGCAAAACTCAAAATTCCCCGCTCGCTCCACTTTCAGCCGAATCACGAGCACCCGACGAATAGCCGAGGGAGGACAGTCAAAACGATCATGTAGTGCGGTTTTCGCCTCGGATTTCGGGACGAGTGAAATGCCAGCGCGACATGGGCTAGCGGATGGGAGGCGAAAGCCACCGACGCGACGTAGCGCGATTACCCTTCCTGAAATTCTGCTCTTTTTAGTTCCTTGCCGTTTCTCGCCTGTACAAGCCGTTATCAATTCTTTCCTAAGAATAGAAGTTACGCAAATATTCAATTAAATGTGAATTTTATTGCTAATTTTTGAAAATATTCTTCTCGCGCATCAAAAAATCAGTGTCGTAGCTACGGTGGGGTTTCCCGGGTAACAAACCCCTCCTTGAGCATTTATAAAAGGCGCCAATAATGAGTAAGATGGAATCAATGAATAAAAAACACCTTATTTTAATTAATAATTGCATAAAATTTATTGTTTTCTCCCTAAAAATCATGTTTTCAACATCAAAAATCCCTAAAATGCCCGGAAATTCCCCTTTGCCTAGGGATTTTTTCCATTCACCCCGAAATCTCCGGTAACCCTTCCCCCACCCCATTTTAAAATCTTAGCTACGCCACTGCATACACAGTCCGGCCGGCGAGAGTTGTCCGATGACAGATAAAAAGGAGGGGTGAAGAACCCTACGCCAGCACGGTTTGCAGCCAATCGCTGTACCCTAAACGCACCTCATACCCTCGCCTAGTCATACAATGTTGTCACATGCATTAATAACCACCGAAAAAAGCCTGAACCACCAAAACAAGCCCTTTCTTCGAACCCCAAAACAAGGGATTCTTCCATGGCCCGTATGGATTCTTCCTTTGGATTCTTCACTAATGTCGTCCCTTCCGGCTCCTTTCTTCACGGAGCCCTTTTATTTACAGGCAACATGGGTGTTTCCTTTGCTTACCTGGCAACCTTGCCCCCTACCCCTTCTAACTGTCATCGGACAACTCTCGGCGGCTGGGCTTGTAAAAGCCACAATATATGAAAAACATTGGCTGTAAGCAATTCCATTAACTTCGGAGAAACTTAAAATAATACAGTTAGCTTAAACACAGTGAATTTTATTTTTAGGACTGAAAGTACCCCTATTACACAACATTGCTTGAACAGAATATCACAAAAACTAACGGCTAGCACAAATAAAATTCTTATTTAGATTGAAAGTGTTTAGCCTCCGTGTCAAATATCTTCAAAATGAAAAAGACTCAAAAACTCAAAATTTCTCAAAACTGTCTTATTTTCCTCAGTTTCCAAGTAGTATCAGTCCCAGATACGAGATATGTCATTCAAATCGAGAGTGATATGAAAAAGAGTATGTTCGAGGCTGTCCCCGTCAAAATGTACCGGCCGTCTGGCGAAAGTCTCCGCCTAAGGGGAGAGAGTACACTGATTATAGCCTGATATTCTGGTGTTATTTCTTCTCTCCGCTTTCCAGATTAGCCTTCATCAATTCCCACCAGAATATTGACATTGTAAATGATCGGTGATGAAACGGTGAATTTTTGTTGTTTGGATTAGCATCATTTCTCATACGCATCAAACTTACTTAATAATGACTAAAAACTAAGGCTTAATTCAGATAATTAGATTACTTTTCAAATATTTATTAGTTCATCAACAGTGACATATGGCTTGCTTAGAATATTATGAAACAATAAAGCTTATATTAAAAATTTTATTATTGAGTTTTAATGTATTTTCCTGGAGTGTTAAATATCCGCAAAACGTCCACAAAATTTATTTTTGGCGGTGTTCAAAGGCTTTACACGGGATTTAAACCATTCATCAATACGATTAATACCCAAGCGTTGCTTTTACTCGGCCACCGTATCGACTCGAACAGCCTAAAACAGGGTAACTAGTGCTTTTTGTGCAACGAAAATCTTTTCTCTTTGCACGAATCATGGTGATCCATACGATTAAAATCACCATGGTCGACGGTATATATCACCAAGTTGTTTTTCTACCCGTCAGCATAACAAAAGGAAACGCATACGAATCCATAAAACGTACCGACAATAGGCACGCTGTAGAATGGCGTAAAGTAATAGTGAGCAACCATGAAGGGCAGAAGAAAAGAAGATAGGTAGAGGAATGGACGTGGTTTTATTGTCGGGGCAACGGCAAACGACGCGGGCTTCGAGAACAAGCGAAGGCTCGGTAGCGTGGTCGTGATTGCGATCCAGATGCGGCGGCGTTCGAGAAAGGTCAACTGGAAAGAACGACCGGAAACAAGGCAGGCCCTCGCATCGTAATGGCGCACAATACCATCGAACCCCTTGACACAGCATCCCATTAGTTCGAGCGGGTTCGGCCCGCGTGAACGAGCCACCGTAGCGCTACCTCACTGGGCGGGATGGCGCGTTCGCAGATGCTTCCGACCCGGGCATCGTGTCTATTCCCTCGCTACCCCAAAGGCTGCCTCTCTCCCTCGCATTCATGCCAGAATAGTGATGCATCATAAAGATTCGCCGGATAATATTGTTTTGGGTATGAAATAGCTTGATCATATTAATTGCACTCCAGTAGTTTGGTGAAAGTGTAGAAGAGAGAAAAAAATGTACGCAGCACAGGACAAATTAAAATTCGAAATTTGGAATTATTTGTTACTGAGTTAGTCGGCAACCCTGAAGCGAGGCGAAAGTCTCCAAGGGTGTCCAATTTCAAATCTTTGTTTATGCATACTTTATGTATTATTTCTATTATGAGGAATTATTATTATTAACATTTTTATTACTATTATTATTATTCAATTAGTTTAAAAACGGTCCATGCTGACAAGCCTTAAATGGGTCAGCAGGACCAAACTAACATGATCCCTTTATTATTGTAATATTGTTATGACTTCGAATTAATTGTTGTTCTCCTTATCCTTCTTTTGTTAATATTAAAAATTATAATCATTATAAAAATTGTTATTATTATTAATAACTAAAAAGTGTTATGCTTCCCCTTCTAATGGCCCAAATCGCTGATTATTTATGAGAGTGAGAATATCCGCATCAAATTGAAATGAAAACGTCAAAAAATTGAAGAAAAGCTTTCTCTCCGATAAAAATTCCGAATTTCAAATGCTTATCACTTATATCACGATAGACTGTTCCTTTTCCTTATTCTCATAAATTCAGATTTCATGCAATTTTTTGTCCAGATTCTACTTTATGATAAAATGTCTTATTCTTTGCCTCTCAATTCCCATCATGCAGCAGTGGTCATTAGATGAACTTTTATCGCCCAATTTAAAAGTGAAAGAGTTAACACCAAAAATTACATTATCAACGTGAGTCCTCAAAATTTTGACCTCAATAATGTCATCGTGTAAAAATGTCATTTGATATAGAAAAATATAATCGCCAGAGTGTAAAAATAACTTCAAACATTCATTACTTCTACATTAATTAATACATTCGAATTCATAAGTATTAATACCAACCGCCATAATGTACCTCATGTCACATTTTCACATAAAACGCGGTGAAATTGAATCAAAATTACACTAACACACTGCCTAAAATATGCTACACAGGCAATGAAGTAATTTTTATACCCTTTAACTCATTTGGTAGAGAAAGAATTAATCCTGCAATAATTAGTTTGATGCAGTGTACTTCAAAGTCAGCGGCGGGGTATGGTCCTTGCTTTTTAAACAAGAGGTCGTGGGTTCGGTACGATGCTCCTATCCAGGACATGGTTGTCCGTGCACATATAGTAGTTGAATTTGTTGAGCACTCCGATATAAAAAGGCCAATTTGTTCTGTATTCCGTCGTATTGGAATAATAGATTAAAAAAATCATGTCTTGACTGAATTGAAGCGTTGATAAGGGAAAGGTAGTAAGACACTAAATGTGAATTTTACAGGTGACGAAAGAAAGAGGTTTGCCAGCACTATGAAGCCTATATCAGTGTACAAACTTCGTCAATCGTAGCAGCTGATATATTGTGCCAATTGACTTTCTACCTTATCAAGGTCAATGGCTTGTGCATGTACTACCTTCTCCATTAATAAATCGAATTTCCCAAGTCAAAGCTTCAATTGATGACTAGGATCAATACAGATATATAGCCGTACACCAAAATTGCTCCGTCTATGTACACAATTTTAATTCTAAAAAAGGGAATAAGCACAACTCCAGCAGCTTCCTTGAAACTCACTCCAACATTTCTTCTTTACGACTCGCAAGGCTCAACCGGAATCCTTCTCGGCGCGGCGGAATATAGAACTCAAAGGGTCGGAGCGCAAGCACGGCGAAGCGGAAGAAAATTAAGCAGCGCAGCGCTAAACCCGAACAACTGAATTTATAAGAGGCCTCCGCAGATATATATATATATATATATATATATGTATTTATAAATGCCGGAGAATAAAGAGAGAGAGGGAGAATTAAGTTAGCTATGAGTTTTCGGGAGCGTTTGGCTGGGTTTTTGGGTTGAATGAATAGGGCATTAAACTTGGGATGCACAGCGGTGGGTTATTTATGGGGTGTGGAAAAGGAAGACCCTCAGGTGCGCCGACTAGACGGAGGCAATAAAGGAGAAGGGAGATAGATGGATTGAGCCCAAGGCGAAGATGGCAAAAGGTGCGGCGGAATATTTGGGTTCTTAAAGGATAAGAGGATGGAAGGGAAACGATTGATCGGGGATTTAGGAGGATGAATAATAGATTTTTCATCCACGGGGTTATAAAAGAAACAATGAAGCTCAAGACCTTGTTCTAAAAGCGTTTCGACACTTCTATCCATTTTTTAAACAAACATACCTACAGCAATGATAGATAAGAAAACCAGCCATTTAAATAGGGTACAGTATACCATATTTTATTTCCCACATTCTTGCGCTATAAACTTTAGACTGATGAGGAATAGTATTAGGTTTCCAGGTACATGCAAAACATTAAGCAGTGAAAATTGATGCGCATAATAAACAATTTACTTTCTACTTTCGTATTTCTTATTAATGATCAGGTAAATGGATTGCAGCAAGGGGTGATAGACCTTAGGAAAAGAGTTTTCATGAAAATTTCAACTTTTAGATATTAATTTTGCTGAGAAATATGTGCATAATTTAATGCATAAAAAGCAAAAATAATACCGTTTTTGGAGTGATGATGAATATACTTTTTAACTGTTTTCCGAATTCTCCGTAACTCTCCAAAATATTATAATTCCATCGAAAAAAAAAATTAAATTTTACTTGTAAATACCTTCACATTCTTTCATTGAGTACCCACTAAGTATTTGTTTTGCATCCTATCATTATTGGCATGAAGGTTTTTTCTAGATTCGCTAGATTAATTTCCAAAAAAAGCATTCTTTTGAAAAGTTGTCATCTAATACCTTTTTGCACGCAATGAATATCTCAGCGTTTCAATCCAATGAAAAGTTTGGATTGGTGCGTTTATTTGGGTTTAATGACTGGTTAGTGGGCATGAAGCGGTCGTTTACCGAGAAATTCTGAGATGAGACGTGAGAGACCTTGCAAAAGAGGGGATGCTAAAAGACTCACGTAAGAGCAGTAAATTACGTGTGAATGGGGGTTTCGGTAACGCGGCCAAATTCGGGTATATGGACGTTTCAGAGCTTGTTGCGAACTCGGGGAAGGATACGATGCAGACGAAGTTTCAAGTGAATTTTTAAATAATGACCAAGGGATTGAAACGCCACTTGAGGAAGTGATTTAACAGGGGGAATATGGCGAGAATGCGCAACAAGTTACAAAACTTGGCTCAATGTACTAAACCCGTCTACAAGTTAACCCTCCTTGACAATTGAAAAGAAGAATTGAAATGGATAAAGAACTAATTAATACCTTCAGCCTAGATAAATGCCTACGTATCCATTTATCTTCTCCCCACTCATTGTGGGCTAGAAAATGCCAAGAGCGCCGAAATTAAGAAAAAAAATGATACGCTGAAATCGTATACGCGAAATCAACAAACGAGGCAACTGAAAGCGGGAAATTTACGTTCCATACCTAGATAGTTACCAAGCAGGTGAAATAGTTTTAGGATTTAGTGATTGCGTGTGTCACTCGATAGCTTTTCTAGGGTAGGTACACACAACCATTTTTTAAATACATTTTCCGCGGAAGCTTAAGCTAAAATCTGATTGATAGACGGGATTATCCTTCGTCCACATTTTGACAGAACTAACCACACGGTGTACTTAAGTGTAGCCAAATCACTTTTGGCTAGACTTAAGCTGAGTTCCTCTTAAAGAATTAGATTTTTAAAGGTTTTTCATAATGTTGTCAAATTTTTTACTCGTACTTTCATGCTAGCACAGTGCCAATGGCCTACTTGTAACAATTTAATCATAATAATAACAATAAATTAACAAAAATAAATACTCAAAACAATGACACCGTAGATCCTGGCCCTCTTTTGGAAGTAGTCTAACCCCTCTACGGATAATGCTACTAAAATGGTCTTGGTCTGGCTTTTACCGTGCAAAGAACCACTCAATTCCCCCTCAATTCCACCAATTTTAATAATAATTTCCGAATCCCGGGCGTTATAGCATCCTTTCCAATTTACTCATTAACAGGGAAGTGAAAACGCTCATATGGTGTTGGTTCCTCCTGGAACTCACAAGTAACCCCTCTCGCGAATAAGCGGTGACTCACGAAAACAGCCCTTTCTATTCAGACGTCTATTCATAAGAAATTGTGTAAGGCCACTCAATTTGCCGCAGAGTAAATATTAATGGGCACGATTTCCGGATGAGAGTAAGATTGAAAATAAATTTTAATATACTAGACATCACGCGATGAATAAGACTCGTGAACCATGGCGATTTATGTTTTATTTTTTATATCGTATATTTCGAATGGATTTTATTTGCATTAGAGATAATTCTCATTAATTAGAAGAAACAAAATTTTAATACAATCCGTTTTCAACCATTGTTTAAGCTAAATTTTCCATTTTTTCCCTGATTATACTGAAGTTTTTTATTGTACTTTGTTGTTGTTATTGAAGCACTGGTTTTGGTGCAGGTATCAGCTTGCGGTTACTGCCTAGATTAATTGAGTCCTCTCTTATGTATTTAACGTGAGGCATGAACCAACTATATTGTCTGTTTCTTCGCGAAGAAGGTATGGGACAACGCGATAGAAGGAAAATTAACAAGGGATGAAAAAATAAAAGCTGAACTGTCCAACCACCAGGCCTTTTGAAATGTACTGCAGCCACCATTAAAACGCAGTTTTTACCTCTTTTCTTCCTAGATAGAATACGGGCTCACATGTGGAGTGTCCTCACCATCATCCAAGTGATTGACAAGTACGAAACGTCACGAAATGCACGGAATGAGCCAAACACTCTTTCCAACGGCGGACAACTGACCGCACTCCACGACAGTCGCCATTCTCCGTCGCGGTGGCGGAAGCTGTCATTATTTCAGCCGAAGGGAAAGATGGGAGTGGGTGCGCAAACCGTGCTCGCAGTAGAGCCTCTCCTCCAATTACTCGGCGGATGCCTAATGAAAAAATCGATTCGGGCGAATTACGTGCCGCTGCGACCGAGGCAGCCAACAGTCGTCGTCTCCGGCAGTGGCGGTAGACTCCGGGCGAAAGAGCGGGGAGGTGGACCCGATAAAAATACCCACTCGTCCCCCACGCCTAGAAAGTAGGTATCTCCCGATGCAATGGTGAACGGCGAAAAAAATCTCTGCAAGCCGTCCGTGAAAAAGAGAGGTTTTTAGGCTTGATGATTGTATAATAAAACCCTTAAGTACGGTGCAAGCGGAGGGACTAATTAACAAATATAACTCGTTCACGGAGTACTTTCGTCCCAAATTTGGTTTGTATAGGTACGGAGAGCGTTTAACTCGGGCTAGATACAGGTCCATGAATCCCTCATATTTAGGGTAAAGAGGTCAGTTCCTCATCCAGGACCGCCTCGTTAAGTGAGAAATTTATTGATGAAGGTTACAAGGGGATAAACCCAGGGACGCTTCTGTCAAGATCCAAGTGATCTAAACACTAGACCACAATTTTCTATTCAAAATATGCCTTTAATTATATAGGAAAGTCTAAATTTAAAAAATAAAAATCTCATTACTCACAATCAACTTTCACTTGTGTATCATCATCCCTTTCTTTTTAAATCCACGATGCATTTAGTGCGCCCTGAAGTTTCCACTGGCTGACAATAACCTATTCTCGATAAGTGATTATTCTCCCAATCAGAGGCCATTCTGCCTGCTAAGTCTCTTAAGTATTTATTACCTGATAGTAAGTGGGCCACATTAGTAAAAGGATAAAACATTTAAGAAAAAAATCGACGGGAACCTTATGTTAAATTGAAATGTTTTCTAAGGATTAAAGACGGTTTCCAATTTATAATTATTGTTTTCGAACAGTACGCAGTAGGTATACGTCCAGCATTGAGGGAATAATTATGGACAATGAAACTGTGTGTAAATATCTGAGAGGATGAAACAAGAGCAACAACACATCTGCAAAAACACAGATTTCCTTACATGAGCCCCCGTACCTTGAGATCGACCTCTAAGCTTTATTGAATACCTCTGAAATTAACTCACAAGTATTTGCACAAATTCTGCCCCTAAGCGCACTTTTCATTCACATTTTTATTGAAAGCGCTCCATTCATTTCAGTCTTGTCATTTCAATTGCGAAATCACCGGTTAGAGCTGAGTAAGAACAGAAAGCAGAAGAATGAGACACAGTGAGGACGGAACAATTTTGAAGACAAAAAAAATTGACGCAGAGTCAGAAGGACATTCCTAAATTAGCAAGGAGGAGGAAAGCACGAGAATCTCGGATTTTGCGACGAGATTACCGTTTGCGAAATGAGGTTTTCATGCGCCCATAATAAAGTTTCGTTCTCTCCCCCTAAGCTGCATCGCAGAGACGAGAGTAGAATTTGTAAATGAGGGCGCCGCCAATGCTTCAGTGAATGAGTTCGTCCATTCTACGGGATAAGCCGTTGGCACAACGTAGTAGAGACACCAGAAGAATTCAGTCAGGATAAAAGTTGGCATCGGTAAAAATTTTATGCTTTGATATGACGCTTACTAATTATTTCCTCATTTACATTAACTCACATTGTTTTTAAATTTGGCAAGCCTACAACAAGGGACTCTTTCGCATAGAAGATATATACAAATAAAAATATTATCAAAATTATCATTAAATATCAAAATTACAAAACTGTATCAAAATATATCTGGTTGTATTAAAGATTACTTTATCCTTCACTTATTTACCCTATTCTGAATAAAACAGATGAACTGGTGAGAGAACGTGGCACTTACAGAAAGATAACTGCATAAAAAATGAGCATTAAGCCGAGGAGAGATTTAATTGCAGCTGCAACTGCCTTTCTTGATGGAGATTTCTGCTGCATTTACACTCCAGGTAACGAGAGGTGTAGGGTTTGAAGCTCCAGTTAAAACGGAGTAAGGTATATCTACCTGAATACAAATCCTACAGACACTCAACAGTCATGGAACACTTCAGTAAATTACTATATGCCTTGATATAAAATTTTATATTATATTTTGAATTCAAATCGACTTCAACCATCAAAATTTTTACATTTATTTGCCAAATGAGAATAAAACTCCAAGTGGTAAATCATCAATGAATTTATTGATTAAGTAAACAATTAATGAAACTAAGGAGGGCCAGAGATTCTTGTGTTACCTCTTTTACCACTCATATTAATCAATAAAGATATATTTATTAAAATTGGTAACCTTAAGAGTATCTTTGGGTACCTAGGGGTAGCCTTTGCGGTAATATCTAAAGGTATATTTATTAACAGTGGTAAATTGCTTAAAATATGACCGTTTTAACATTGGTAAGCCCATATTTGATATAGTTCTATGAACAAAAATGGAATTCGTTGACTTATATGTGTCGCCTCCGTCAGAGGGACCACTCTGCCATGGAGACCAAAAGGCTAAGCGAGAGAACATTACCGTAACCCAGAGTCAAAGTATGCATGAAATGGAGCTCCCGGAGGAAGCCCCCCCTGAAGATGGGCGAACTAATGACCGTCGACGAAGACAAGTGGTCGGCTGAGGGAAACGAATGAGTTTCGGGTGGCGGTCGGGGAGGGGTGGGGGAAGAGGGGTCACGTGATAAGGCCTTGGGTAAGAGGGCAGACTTCTGGGAGACAGGAAAAAGGATTGGCCATTTTCTGACGGAGCCGAGGGGTTGATGAGTTGGAGAATAGCAAAACAGCTGACGGCTGTGGAGGGAGATAGCGGGCGACGCTCCATTTGCAGCAAGGAGAGCAGCCAGCGAGGGATAAGGTCAAGGTTGGAATATCGGAAATGTTGGGATTGAAGGGTTTTCGGGGTTGTTTGGCGAGAGATGGGAGATGAAGGATGGGAGGGTGGAAGTTCAGCGAGTTATTGGAGAACTTAACTACGTCCGAAGGTTATACCACACTGAAAAGTTAAGGGGTATACGTTATGGAACGTCTCAGAACGTGGGGTCGCATCAGGATAAGATTGAGGGCGGTGCATGGACCAAAACAACTTCCCTAATGGAATTAAAAATAATTGTCATGGTATTTTCAGTGAGAAATGATCAAAACATAGTTTTATCCCGGCTGAGAAAAAATATACTAGGATACCTTTATGAAAAAAATTACCCTAACTCGAGTAAGATATTTCTACTGAAGGAATTGAAATGGAGGATAAAACACGATACTACAAGATGATTCTATTCTCTGCCACATATTGAGCTATAGTAGGCCAGATGGCGAAACTATTCAAGAAAAAGGTAACAAGCCACTAAAATCTAAAATGCACAAGGTTAACAACATACTTGATAGGAATACTAAACGTTTTATAGTTTTTTTCATGCTTGCAATGCCTAATTTTAATTTTGTAATATATTACACTAATTAAAAAAATGTGTTAGTATGTGAAAAGGAAGTGGAATGGTTAGAATAGCAGAATCCATGGTGATCCTATATTTTCTGGACGCTCTCCTTTTTTCATGAATCTAAAGCTCATTTGCCATCATTTCATTATGTGGCTGGCTCGAATGAAGAAGGGAGATGGCTTGTTTTGACTATTTTTGAATGATCAAAGGGAACGATAAAATTTATTTTGATTTAAAGCATCAGTGAATAAAGCATTTGTTTGAGTTTAACGAACCAGCAAACCATTATTTACACCGAAAGAGCTCTAACCGAATAAACGTTTCGTGTAATTTAACCTGATTTTCACGGAAATAAAAGCTAATAAACAATTTTTAACTCGTCCAGCTTCCAGTGAGGCAGGTTTTTCTCATTTCCTTCGGTTAAAAAACTAAAATTAATCCAAATTTTATACCACTGGTGCTTTATTCGTGGTGAGATACTCATGGAACATTGTTATAGAAAGCGGTTACAAGTATTTTTTGCAACAAATTCTGTAATACAGCTGGAGGTACTTCAAAGAGACTTCCGTATTTTGCGGTTTAAGTCCAACCCTAGTCTATCAAAGCGCCAATGTTATCAAGGATAAAAACCAGTACATCCATTTGATTTAATACCATATCGCAAATAGCTCTTCAGCAATTGTGGACCAGCTAGCAGATCCCTTTAAAAATAAACTGCTAAGGTGCTATATGTCTCTAACGCATTTTTAAAAGATTACATGGCATGACAAATAAATTTACCCCAAATTAGAAAGACGCTGAATCAAGCCCACCTCAATTAGACTGACTTTTATTCATCTAAGTTTGTTAACATGCCACGTTACTTGTCAAAGGCAGCTGAATTCTATATTTTACTCAACTTTGATCCTTATTGAGGGAAAGGAATCGAGGATAAATAGCTAAAAATAAATAAACGTCAAACTTTATACTATAGAGAAACTTTCTACCGCGGAGGAGTTTTTGAAGCTACGGAATGAAAACCATTTGAGCAAAAGATTAGTTATGTCCGTCATATATAATTCTGGAAATGATGGCTTCGAAACTATATCTCTCAGGAAAAAATATAAGAGAGAGTTTTTTTTTTCATAAATGCCAGATTTTCGATGCGCCCTCACCAAACAATCTCGTGCTGTGCCATGCTTCAGAAACAATAAATATTTGGAAACGGTTGAGCCACTTGAGAGAGAACCGACATTTCCTGAATTTCCCCCAGAGCCTCTATTTTATTTTTCCATTTGGCCTTCAACAATGCCTGTTTCGTGAGATTATATCTCAAGTGAGTAACCATGGGAAAAAAACACAGTAATGGCCACAGGTATGTGAGCGCCATATGGGGAAGGGGTAAAAAAAAAGAACTTTCTCCACCACAAGTTTTCATTTTTTCCTCCTCATCCCGCAAGTCCATTCTTTCACTTCCCCGAATTTCTTTTCTAGTACACTTCTTTATACATTTATTTCTTTCTTTACCGACCAAAGTCTGAGCAGTCCATCTCTTCTGTCGAAAGAAACTTTGCTTTTCCTCCTGGCCGCGGAGTTGCGACGCATATGCAGAATAGGGTTGGTGGGATACTATATACGGAAGGATGGGACGCTTTGAGAGTTTGGGATGGAAAATTGGTGACTGACAAGGGGTAGAAAACACGAAGGCAAGGTTGAGAGGGATGGTAGGTTGAGTTCGGAAAATGGAGGGAATAGGAGGAATCTACCGCCTTGGAGATGAGAAAACCCAGAAATACGCCCGAATGAAGAGTGAGGACTACCCAAGAACGTAGTAGGGAAACTGAACAGTTTTAAGGAGGGGAAGCAATGATTTTATACGAAAATACTTCAGTAGAGAAGTATTTGTTCCCAACATCAAAATCATCAATAACGTTACGCTGTTTATAACTTCGCTGAGGTTATCAGCCAATCGATTCGTACAAAATATCCACAAATGAACAAATCATTTGCCAAGAACTGATCTCGAACTCGACACCCTAATGTTTGTGGCAGGCTTTCCCACATTAAACTAAACATTTCTAGACTGTGATTCTAATGACTGTAAGAGTTGTTTCAAGTGGAGCACCAAACCTCATGAGATATGTGAGAGTAGTGTTTCATGAAAATCTCCTCGTGACTCTTCATAAAAAGTTATAATTGTGGCATAAATATTTCCCTATCAGTACATGATTTGTTCATATGATTGAAGAGAGGAAGGGCAGAAGCAGCAGAAATAAGGCGAAGGAAAATGGTAAGTAAAGATTTGGTGACGAAGGAGTTGATTGAAGAATTGCATGGAAGATCCCTCGAGTGCCATGAACCGTTAAGAGAGCACAACGGGTTGAGCGGAGGAACGCACAAACATTGCATAGTAAGAAGAAATTAAAATTATGAGGCTATAGAAGCTTAAGGACTAGTTGGTGCATAGATTTCCTTCCTTCAAATCTTAAAAAATAAAATTCGCCAAAACTAAGAACTTTCAAGAGCACGAAAATTAAAGAGGAGACTTCATTTTTCATAGAAGCCTAAGAGTGCACCTAATCTTGCTGTCCATCAATCTGAATAAATGTCCTCTATTGTCCTTGAACTAGCGATGGTCATAATGCAAAAATTAAACACTGTGTTGGTGTGCGGGGAAGCAAAGAGTTACACCATAGGGACCAAACTCCAGCCTCTCCACCGGATATCCATATCGCTTATAAATACTTGTATTATATCAGCACAATGTTTACTTTTTCCAAGGTGGAGCGGAGAACTGGGAGACATTATACGCAATTGAGTTTTTTCATTCCATATTGAATTAATGCAGATACTTTTCATAATTTTAAGTCTCTCCCTCTTAAAAATATTTATTAAAGAAGATATAAAATTAGTCAATCATAATATTCTTAAAGACACCTTGCCACAATAAAATCAACGTATCTGAAGAAAATTTATTCTGTATACTCTCAAAAGCTCTAAAATCTATATCTAAGTACATGAACATGACTTTCAGCCAACGGATTTGTCAAAGGAAACGGTTTATCGGTCCAGCGTGATCAATGTCTCATTTTATTAATCTTGGGTATCCGCTTGAATGATTTTTTTTAAACAATATGAGTTGCTCTACCATTGCGAACACATCAATGAATTAAGATAAAGAGAAACTATCTACTACTTGCAATCATACTATAAAGAAAAATTTTTACATAAAAGATACAGTGTCCGGCGTGATGCAGTGGAAATCTTTGATACTCAGCTTATTAAAAACACTTGTCTGTTTCCACACTATTTTATTTTTACCGACCATGGTTTCGGCAGCTTGTGCCATTGTCAAGGCACAAGCTGCCGAAACCATGGTCGGTAAAAATAAAATAGTGTGGAAACAGACAAGTTGTTTTAATAAGCTGAAAAAATTTTACGGCCGATGACTATCAATGACACCATTTTACACTTATGTAACGACCACGATGAATTTTACTCTTTGCAAATTTTCTGCAGGGGATGACAAAGCCGATTTGAAAATACGCGCGCTTACAGTAAGTAACATTCATTGCGACCGGAGAAGAAGCAACAAGCACTCCAGATGCCATTACAGAGATGTGTACACTGGACATTTTGCAGCGCATCGGTAGATGGGGATGGAAAAAGAAGTTCCTCGGCCAGGAGAGTGGTCGAGGAAAATACTGGGACAGATTGAGGAAGCGACGGAATGCCATGAAAAGCGACGGAAGTAGCGATAGGTGGAATAGAGGGTGCAGATTTGAGATGAGATGATGGTCTGTTCTCCCTGAACATGTGAAAGTCTGACATTATTTCTCGCCTTAGAGAGGGAAATTAGAGTTGAAATTTTTTTCTTCCACTTTTTCAATTGCACTTTTTCTATTTCAATCTAAAAAAATAATAACCGAAAATCGACACGCATGATAAGAAAATCGTAACATACGATATGGAAGAAAGACTTGTAAAAGTGAGGTTTTAGCTATGTGCTATCAGAGGTACCTTTAATTGAATTTATGAGAAATAAAGTTTTTTTTACATTGAAACGAACTAGAACAAGTAACACATGTCTACAACGAATTTAAGTGGACGTGTATCTAAGACAGCTAAAAGACCTTTATCACCACTAATATCAGTAATAGACGTCTATAAAGGCATGAGTAAGGACGCAAATGCATTCCTTGCATAGGAAGATAGAACGTCGTGGGATGTTAGGAAAATACCGAACACGAATGTTCATATTGTGCATTGTACTCTTGAACTACACGTTATGGAATTTCTCTTCAGTTACATATTGAGATCAACTACACGCTCTACGCCATTGAAAGGATATATTCTCATTCAAGAAAATCGAAATAAAAGCAGCGAAACTTCAGTTACTAAGGTAACATAGGATTGGTACAATTTTCTCGTTAAATAAGATGAAGTAGAATTCAAGACTAAAATAAATGGAGCTAAACATAAATTCTAAAGAAAAGGTGGCTTCGAGGCGTCAAAAAGCGTTGTTGTCAACCTTTGATAAATTGTTAGTGGATAGGACAAAATCAGGTACCACAATTTCTGAAAATAATGTCTATCTGAAGGTTAATTCAGAAAATGAAACGAAACACTATTTATCGTCCCTCGAATAGTTTTCCGGCCAAAAGAGTATGTAAGCTTTATAAAGAATGCGGCGGGTGGCACATAAATAACTGACTCAGAAAATGACCTATAAAGTCTATTTCTTCATATTTGAGATATTTTAGGTTTAAAAATATCGTTCCAAAGTCGAAGTACCAAAGTTAAAGTAAAGAAGGGGCGTATATTGTCTACGATGTTGGCATAGAATTTCGGAGGAAAAAAGCCAAAAAAGCTCTAAAAATTCATCGTAAAATTTATTTTCCTTGACGTAATTCGCTTGACCTATTAAAAAGTGAATAAAAATTCTCCTTTGTCAATGAATGTATACAAGACCTCCGACATAAACCTATAAGAACCGCCAACGGCTCGAATAGGCTTTACGAAACTGCCGCATGAAGGCGTCAACATTTTCTCTTTACCCGCATTGGCGTTTCCTAACAATGAGTGGCAAAATGTTGCTGAAACGAGGTCACCATCAGCTAAATTATCTTTGACGCTTAATTAAGCGTCTAAATTCCCTCACCCATACTCCTCCGTCTTTTTACGCCATTACTATCATCTCTTTTTGCAGGAGTCCCAGCAGAGACCCGCGTAGTTAGGACGGAAAGCCTTTTAGGGAAACCGACGCCAGACATTAAAAGGGGCAAGCGGTAGAACGGTCCGATGCAATACTTGCATTGAGAACAGAATCGCGGAATACAAAATACGGAGGTTGCGCAGTGGCGTAATGAACCTATGGCCTACCTATCCATCTTCGCAAGAGACGTCCCACAAGACTGGAGAAAAGATAAAAGCATGCACATAGTTCAATTCTACTTGCATGAGACAATTATGTCAGTGAAGCATTAGTAGTCTCTCTATGTATTACATGGCATATTTCACAATAAAGGAAAGGAACTCTCAAATAGTTGACTTGTTTGAAATAATTCAAGGAATAACTCGGTTTTTTAGTGGACTACCGAGAAAACAAAGCTTATGTTAGTAAAAATATACAATTTTGAGGAGTAAAATACCTACATTTATGACACGATGAAAGCACAATGAGAAATAAAGCTGAGTAATATAGTAAGCATAACAAATGAGAAATATGTATAACAGGTAAAGTGAGCTCTACGGCCTCAGTCGTGAAGCAGAAAATAGTCTCCAATGGCCTATACGTAAATTACGGCCATAGGTTACAACCATTGGAGACAATTTCCTGTGCAACATAGAATAATGGTGTTGGAGATGTTACCTAGGCCGAAAATGATAGAATCACTTCATGCACTGGCGAAAATAAACATCTGCAGAACATAGATAGGGAAAATAGGAGCTAAAATACTTTTTGGAATTTTTTTTCTAAATTACTCTGGATAGAAACAATTTTGCGATTGGATGATGCAGTGTGCTGTTTCATGCACCCACAGGTATATATTGATTTATTTAACACACGGAGAGGATTACTGAGATAGTCATCTCCACCAAAGACCATTGGAATATACGAAGGTATAAATACTATTATGGCGCATAAACTTCAAGCTCTAAATTTCACAATAGGCAATGATCTTTTACATAAGCTCATGACATATGAATAATATTTTATAATAAGATAAGATAATTGACAGCAAAAATGTTTCATAGAGAAAAACAGCTCCAACATCCGATAAAAAAATCACCCAAATAAATGTAACCTTGTAATTAAAAGCTAAAAATAATGTAAAAACTACAACTAGGAATTAAACGGTATCTCCGTTGATTGCAGCTAGCAATGAGGCCATCTGTTTTCAAGATTAAGCTTTGGATACGAGAGTGTTTCATTGAATAACAACGTACCAATTCATTGCGTCACTTTTTACTCGACTGGTCGTTAAATTCCTCAGGATTTACGATCCAGATTCGAATGGCTGCATGGAATAGGCGTGGTGTTTAGCAACAAAACTACTCGCGAAGAATATGAAGCAATCGGAAACCTAAAAAAAAAACTCGGTTGGACCGAATAAAATACAAATATTTTCTTTCATTCCTGGAAGCCACGCCTTGCTCATTAATCAATTCTGATATGTAAATGACTCTTCTTTCCTTCAGAGAGGATATCGCTGATGAAGCAATTATTGAAAGACACCCTAAAATATTGCATACTGGGCCTTAAGAAATGAATAAACTTATTTTGAATAGCAAAAAACGATTATTTTCAAAGATTTTACGACTCTGTTTCGCAACAAACGTTGTTTTGCTGCGACTTGTTCGTGTAGTCTATACAGTTGAGACTCGTCTTCTGAATAACTGATAAAGAAACCCCACCAATCTCTTAGAGCAGCATGTACACAGTTGGAAGCTATATCGGCAACTTTAAAGTCAGTACCATGCTCTTAGTTTAAGGTGAAAAGGTGTAGTTATAAGAATATATATCAAGTTCTAAGTAAAACAATAGTTTCTTCTAACCAAAGAAGAACGATGAAGGAGATAAGGATAAAATTAAGATGCTGTTATGTTATATATCACTACCTTCTACTCATCGGAGATATGACTATGCCAACCTTCAACATAATTGGTTGAAGACATTCTCATGATTCAAGTTCTAAGCCAGTAATAGCAAATATAGCATATAGTCGATTTCATCAATACAAACAAGCCGCGTAAACACGCGAATTTCACTGGTTGGAAGTGAGTTACGTCCCTCAAAATAAAAAAAAACAAAAAAATACCCTGGATAGATTGAGTACCAAAACTTTCTGTACTTACCTCTTTGTTTAAGCACTTCAAAATGGATTAAAAAGACGGCTAGCATAAGTACTTTTTTTTCAATCTCCACGACAGTCACGAGAATTTTTTTTCAGCCGCATAATGGTCACCGAGATGAGAGCACGGCCAAACATGTAGAGGAGATGAGAGGTTCATCCGGCTATACAGAAAGAGAAACATGGGAGAGTCGAGGTGCAGGGCGTGCCGAAACACTTAATTTCCTTTTTTTCAATTTCAAACCCCCGAGTGCGCGGACCTCTCTATCTGGCGGGGTTGATGGAAGTGTGGGCAGAAAGAGCGGTCGAAGAGAGCGGTGATAATGGAAAAATATTGGAAAGGGGAGCGGAGTGGACCGGAACGATTGGAGTGAAAAAGAGTGGAGGCACGATAAAGAGACGAAGGGCCATGGAAAAGGGATCGGCAGAGTTGTGAGTCAAGGGAGAGGGATAGCGAATTAAGTGGGGAAAACATGCAACACGGATAAATTAAATGCAAAGATAACTTCAACGACCGATCCGAAAACGTGATAAATCACGCAATTCATCCCTCAATAAAGAATGAGAAAAAAATAGCAAACTTAATTGGTATCTTTTTGATTGGTCCAAAACAATTGAGCAATAAATTTTTTACCTCGAGTTTCTACTAGAACTGTTCGTAAATGAAATATCATACTCTCAAGATTTGATTGTAGATTTAAAAAACTTGAGCAATTTCTAGGAGATGATGTGCTTTGACAAAAAGCTATATAAACTACAAGCACATGAGTGGCTAAAAATTCAATTAAAAAATAAGGATCAAATAATAAACGATCGGATTGAAATTCGAAGAGAAGGAGAACTACCTTTACATTTCATACCTTCCATGCCTACATTTATACAACTGGAAGTAACAATAGTCTTCTACCATCTCACTTAAAATCTAAGAAATCATCAAAACATTCCGAAGATTTGAAGGTTGACCATGCACCGTGAACGGGTTGAAATTTGCACTAAAGAAAAGGATTTTCAGCTTCAAAAGACAAGAAAAACACGACGCATGGAACTATTACAATACACTACACATGGAATTAATAGTATGTGCCGAAAATGCAATCAAACGCAGTCATCTCCTACTGCGTTTTCTAACTAGAACAACAGTAAACACATATAATGTTGAAGCGATATACATAAACGCATGAAAGTTTGCAAAAATTTTTCATGTAACAATATTTAGGAACTCGGTAAAATATATGCCATTCAAATGAAAAAAACTACAAGCACTACTAAGTTTATTATTTAGCAAATCGTTGTTACAAGTAAAAGCTGTTTTAAGCCCTACTCTTGAGATTTATTTCACCATAAATAAATGGAATGATAACAAAATTGATCCTTGCATCATCATCAAATTACTACACTACGACCACTTTTCAAAGTGACCCGCAGGCGCCAGTTAGCTGTACACAAATGGAAAGGTGCCTGAGGGGCCATACGCGGAGAAAGAAACACACCGACGCAGGTGCAGATGCCACCTTGCGTATCTGTGTAGATTTAAGTACTCATACCTATCAATGAGTATGAAGCTTTTGGGAGAGGAATCCCCCCCTCCACCAGTAAAACAAGCAATCCTGTGTTCACAGCAAGAAGGAAAACAAGGCAGGCCGGCGATAGGGGGGCGGGGTCCTTGTACGGAGAGCCCACTGCCATGGGAAGCGAGTTTCGGGGTCCGGAGATCCGGCGGGAATCAAAGGGACGGGAGAAAAATGTTGACACAAGGTAGGAGGAGACGCGGGGTGCGGCCGCCGAGTTTGTGCGGTGGATGGTGCAGGTATGCCGGGCAAGTGAGGGCGACGGGAGGGGTCCACGCGTGTGGCACCGCATCTACGCTCGAGCACGTTTGAAAAGGTCCATCGGATCGGGGATGCAAAACGACAAGGGACCACATGAAGGAGACGAGAAATACTCCCAGTCGGGAATCGATTGACAACGGTGAGCGAGGAAAAGGTGTGTACAGGAGTGGGAAACAGATAGGTCCTCTTCTTCTCCTTCCTCCACCGCCAGAAGTGATGAAAAATGCTTCTTATGACTCGAGGTAGATACCCCGAAAATTCAACCATTAACAAACTCAATGCTGCTGTCTTGAATTCAAGGCAACATTTCCAGATTTCGCACTTGGCAACCCCTAATTTAAAAAAAACGCACAACAACCTACACCTCCAACCTTCCGCTCCCATCCCCCACCCGCTGACACAGGGACCCTTGAAAAAGCGACTAACATCCGTCGGGAAACGCTGTTGCTATCCAAAAGTTGACTAGGCGACAGAGCCTAAAAGTATTTTAGCTAACATAAAGTTTCCAGATGTTTATCTTTGCCAACCATCCCCATCTGTGTTCGCTGCTAATTTTAGTGATTTTTTACATTGATTGCAACAAAGTATTTTTGGAAGCCTATACTGATCTCATATATTAAATGCTAAAATCATCATAAAAATATGCTTTGTGGAGTAAATTACTACTGTACATATTTTGAGCATTGAGTGTTTAAAGACACTTTTATAATATCTGGTTAAGTTTTGTCGGGCTTAAATAACCGAAAACAAAGAATTCTTCCTCTTAAGTTCATTTGTTAAACCAACTTTATCCTGAACCACTGTGCTTGATTGAATTGCTGAAGCTTGCGCAATGGCTATAGCATTATTTAGTTACTCTAGCCAACGTGTTAAAACCGGCTCCAAATATTCCAAATTCATATAACTGACTAAGTTATCCAACTCTAATGATTTGACAGTGGCGAGCTCCCAGCCAAGGGTCAATTCCTGCACATCTACATACCATCCGCATGTCATCTCAATAGGTCCATGGTGGGGGGTTAACAGTCGTTAACAAAATAAAAATAAAAAAAATATTTCCACGGTGGAGATATGAGATCCCTGTATCCTGACTTACATTTATTAAAGTGTTCAGGGGAAAAAGAATGCCTATCCCTATCACTTCCGCTCCTATATCTCTCTTATTTTATTGCTCCTGTGGGACATAGAAGCATAATATGGTGCTAAGTTGATGTTCATTGTGCCGCTCTGCAAGATATATGTTACCATAGCTCCAAAATGTATGTAGCCTCCGATACTGAAGCAGTTCCCATCATAATTCGTGCAAAAGTTATACAACGCTCTTTATTTTCTTGTAATAGATTAGAGGAATCGTGAAATTGACTATGATGCGATTATCCCGGGAGTTTGCCCCTCAAAATATTCAAAAGTCATATCACTTACTCACTGATTTAACTCTGAATAGGCCAGTGTAGAGTCCATTGAGGACTAAGCTACAGGCTGAAGGATCTAATAATATGCCATGCCAACAACTACCGGGACCGTGTCGTAAAGGAAGCAGTCGAAATCAGACTTGAGAGGAGAAAAATGGACGGAGACGCCGGCTTCTATCTGAGCAATGCGTGGAAACCAGCCCTGAAAAAACTGAAGGGGGAGTGGACACGCATTGGCCCGACCGTCGACCAATCAGAGCCCACCTGAACCCAATGCGAAGGTATATAAGTCGGACACATCTTGGCTAATCCATTCACCGTGAAGACGATGGCAGACTTAGCCTTCGAAGCGTAGGCGCAGAAAAACCCTTGGACCCGGCTGGAAACCCGAAAACTCTTCCTCCAGTCTAAGCTACAGGCTTATGCACAACTAATATTCTTGAATTCCTGAGACATTCTAGGCACGAAACTAATTTCTTGAGGAAGAAAATAAGGCTAGTAGTCGTAAATTCTCAGGAGATAGATCAACTGACCCGCAAAGTTATCCGAGAGACCTACATGAGCATAATCCACCGGGAAAGACTGTAACACTTCACCGCAGGCGTATGATATCACGCGCTCAAGGTAGAGGGGTCATTTAAACCCCCGGAACCATCTCGTATTTCTATAATTCCTCCACCAGCGAAGCGCTCTTGTCAACAGGCACTCCTAAAAAGTTAGCTGCCCGAGTAATATGGCGTCAAAGGGGAGCCGGTGCCGTATAACAGTGAACTTAAATAGCTATGGTAACGGCTGAAATAATCCCGCATTTCAAGGTGGCTTTTGATATCCAAATTCGCTATTTCGCTACCCTTCCTAACTTGAGTGTTCAGTTCTTTACTCCCAACTGGTAGATGATCAAAACTTACTCTAAAATTTTCACCTAAGCGGAGCTCAAGATACTCCAAAACTTGAAAATCCATCAAAAGACGTAAATCCCTGAAATAAGGAAAATGTTTTAGGTAAATCCTACCTTAAGTAATAAATAATTATTTATGGAAGCCAATAAGGTGACATTTACATCTCTCAAGAATAGATTACAGTCCACCACTAGCGCCCACCATGAGAATCAGGGATCTTTCTTCAATACCTATAGCCATATAAAATAAACTGTGATTGGAGACGCTAACAACCTCACTGACATTTAAGGAATGGATAACCAGAAAAAAACGGCGGGGAAATTCTGAAATTACTCCATCGTATAAATACGGGGCTGATCAGAACATTCAAATTCTTAAGAAATTCGAAACAATCGATGAATCCAGTTTTTAAATTTTTTCCTACTATGTGCACAAACCCAATTATAATTCACTGTCACGAGTATATATTATTAAACTCTTTCATTTTTTCATTAAAAATATCAAATACAAGTTCAAATCATAATAAAAGTTTCGATTTCTTAATAATTTATCCATTGCTATTTAACCTACAGAAAATTTTAGCTGAAAATTCAATCAAAGATTTTTCTAATAAGGACATTCCAACCCTGCAAAATGAATTTATTGGTTCTTTTTTCATTAAGTTACCGGGAATAGTATTTTTATGGAATTTGACACTTTAAAAAAATTTCTAGTTGTATTCATGAGGGAAGCCACAATAATTTTACATTCAATGCAGAATAAACTCAAACCAAGAGAGTATTATAGCGAGGTGACAGGTTTTTCACAATTTCTAGAGGCCAGAGTTTGTCCGATCTAGCCATTATCCATAGCAATTACGGAGTGGCTAAAAAAATCGAAAAAAGTCCACTTCTTAGTGGCGAGCAGCTGAAAATCTTTAAATCTATCACCGTCATTATGTGAGGTGCGTAATTGGCAAGGCAAGTCCTGTTTAGAACTCTTGCATAATCAAACTAAGCATACTACCAACGACCTAAATACACAATGATGCGCAATTCAAAGCGGTTTTCTTTTTTTTTTCATTCGCAAGACCTAGTATCGAACGGAAAGAAAGAGGTCGATCACAACATATTATCCATTTGATGACCAACAAGAGCTTTCCAAGTCCGCTCAATTATCATGGATTCTTATTTTTCTAAACACGGGAAATGAATAAGAAAAATTGGTTTTTGGATGATACCAATATTTATCTGAAAACATGTACTCAAGCGGCAAAAATAGACAAAATAATTTATATGCTGTGTTCCGCTAGCTTAGCGGGAATGAAACTCATATTATCAATTTACCAAAAGAAAAAAGTCGTAATGAGGCATTTACACACTAATAGCTTCTAGCTACAGTAATGGCACATTGATCGGGGCATTTTATACTGGATGAAACAGCCTTGGTCTTCTAACTGGGTCAGACTTGGCTCCATGCCGACGTTTCCACAGCTTACTCCGTTATCTTTCTCAAGGAATGAGTCTCATTCCGTGAAGACGATAACGGAGTAAGTTTTTGAAACGTCAGCACGGAGCCAAATCTGACCCGGAAGGAATCCCGAGAGTTCCTCATTCAACTAGACCTCTGGGAAAACTTCTCTGGGAAGCCTTTCTGCTCCTCATATTAATATGAGCGTCACGAAAATTTCGAAAAATCAGGTTACCACCCCTTGAATTTGATAAGACATTATTTATTATCCAGGAGACAAAAAATATTGCCGCATGAAATTGAGTCAATTCAGTTTTCCAAAAAATTATTTTATTAATTAATTCTCCTGATAACATTGTTCTGTATGCGTATGTAGAATGGACTTTGAAAATGGGCAATGTGTGTTGCAAAAAAAGTCACATGAAATTCACTATTACGCAGTTCACTTTAGGCTCAAGTTGAGAAGAAATGCATGCGCGACGAAGATGAATACATACATGATATTTCCAAGAATTCCTTGAACACTTTACCACAGAGCCTATAGGAATTGTACTAGTTTTAACCAAACCTATTTCTCAAGATGATACCTAGGACTGCGGGAAGAAAACTTGCTTTGCATGCAACATGGCTCACAAAATGTTCTACAAGAACGGCTTTGCCTCTAATGAAGAAATGAGTATGAAGCTCTTTGGGTCCACTCCTATTATAAAAGCCTCCTTATTTTGATCACTCGGCTCGTTTAACTTCCTTTCTCCCTTAATGCGACCTTCAGGCTCGATTCTTCCACCCTTTCATCTGAGGCCATCCGACGTCATCCACCCGCACACTCAAATCCATCATCACTCCACAATCCTTATCACTGGCCATACTACTTGGGCAGTGTCCTCCTTGGAGTATTATCTCCTTCCCTCTTTAAAAACACGCAAAATGGACCTACTTATTCCTTAATAATCTTGCTGATATTCACCACACATTTACATCTTCTTATTATGTTTTCTAAACTACTTAAATTGCTGCATTTCTTGCTTCTATTATTTTTATTTTTATTATAAACATTTACCACATGCGGTAAATGAAGCAGAAGACATTAATATAAATAATTTTCTGCTTTTTTGACGTATGTAACTCAATTTAATATCAAAACAGAAATACTGTAGAGAGGTTCCCCGGCAAAGTCAAACATATAGATTTTTTCCTGTCAATCGACAGACGAAAAAATTACGTAAAAAATCCAAAGAACTATCAAAAAAGACAGCCCTGGGAGTTCTAAATCAAAAGAACTATCAGATGGGAAAGTATATGAAGGTCCTTATAATTAAATGTTAATATTGAAAACATGTACAGAACAAAGGAAGATGAAATTTTCACAACAACAAAAGCAATACCTACCTTAAGGGGATACAGAAGGATACTTCAATATGAGTTGAAAGGTAACAACGATTAACGTTAAGACCCCATAATAGACCTTTCAATGCTTCCCGAAATGAAAGCAAGGAGGCAACGACAGCACATTTGTCTGAGCTTCCTTCCCTGCCACCCGAAATAACGTTCTTTAATTTTTAGCCAACACAATATAAATTTTGCAAATAACTATTCACTTGATCTTCTCCCAATAAAAACTAGCCAACCCAGGTATGAAACCTTACAAAATAAAACGTACATTACATTTAACGGTGGAATTTATCAACATGAAAATTTTGGGAACAAAATTTTGTTCTAATGGCGACAAATAATGGGTTGGGAACAGTGAAACGACGCAGTGGCTACGGAAGAATCTATGAAATAGAGATTAAAAATGGCTCCCATCCTACTTCATTCAAACATCACTAAAGTAAGTGCAGGGAGCAAATTGCCACATTAGTTGTAACAGAGGTAAATACTTACGAAATATTATCAAAAAACCATAGATTTTATAAGTATAAATTTTTAAAAACATATTTATGACCTAATGGGGACATAATGAGTAGGTGGAGAACCGTGAAGGGACTCATTTGCTACAGAGCTAAACTCAATGTAATAACCAACGACTCCCTTTCTACCGCATTGAATGATTGCTAAAGTAAACGTAGCGAGAGTAATTGTCACGTAGCTGTAACCGAGTGAAACTACTTACGCAATTGGTATTGCCAAACATTTTCGTTGAACCCATTGAGGTGAGAAGGAACTCAGGAGGCTTGGAAAAACAACCCTGCGAGACCACCGACAGTTGACAACGTCACCATCGCCTAAGGAACGGAGGACTTCGTGAAGGTGGGGCACGAGGAGAGACGGGAAATGAAATTCGGCGGTGAAGAGAGAATTAGAAAATAGGTGAGCGAGGGGCGAGGAAGAGGCTGAACAGTGTGACAGGTGATAAAACGGAATCAGGCTATAGATTGAAGATCAAAAATAGAACCACTGCAGATGGGGTTGGAAGGGGAAAGAGGGAGGAAAGGGATCTTGTATTGAGTCGAGATGGGAATCAGTGTATACCCTGGCGGGGTGGAGCTGCGGAAGGGGTTGACGACGACGGAGGGGAGACCCAGCAACAGGGTATTTCTTTTCCGAAGGAAAGGATGAGAAGATTGAAGCGATATGAAGAAGAAGAGGAAGTGAAAATAAGATAGAAGAAGGAAATTTGCTTAGGAAAGGAGAATTGAAGAAGGCTCATGTAAAACACAAAATAATGCCCCATGCTCAAGACACCACTCATCCACTCAGCAATGCAACCCGAAGGTTGGTTTGGTTGGGTGAGAACAGAGCTCGACCCAGATTAAGCCCCATGTGTGTGACATCACACAATTTTAGTGCAGCTGGGCACCGGTTTCTATCACTGGGTCACCGTACACTTTGAGGACTTATTCGGGGCTGCCCGAAAGTTTCAACCGGGATTCAAGCCCGGGACCCTCCGATAAGGATCCCGATGCCCTAGAAAGAACGATACAAACTGAAGGACAGTTTCTATCAGTGCCGGATTTAGAACCTTGAGGCTCAATGCAAAATAGGCAAAAAGACCTTTAGTCAGTTCAGCTACATCACGCGCTCGTGCTTCCCGGAACTTGATTTACAGGCGTACAAGGTACTGTTTAATACTACTGCATTTTACATTCACTTTAAAAAAGAAAATACACAGGGAACCCTCTATTTTAGCAAATATTATGCTTTTTAATTTTTCCTGCCCCCTGATCAATCGAATTTTAGTTTTACGACATTTGAAATTTCACGATAACAATACACCTAACTAAATATATCATTCATACATATATATTATACATATAATTAGCAATAATTTTTCTTATTATTTCAGATTTAAATTGCAATTTTTTTTTGATCCTGTGAGGCCCCCTTTGAGACCTCGGCCTCAAAGCGGTCCCTTTCTTCGCCTAGTGCTAAAACCGGTACTGATTTCTTGATATTTTCTATGTGCGATTTGAAGTGTAGTGCAATATTAATACTTACGCTTATTTACGGAGGGGTACTAACTACGAAAAATATTTCAGCAGCTATAAATATAATACCCAATAATATTGGTTATAAGGCCGTTCCACAAGTTTTAAGCAGTTATGTTTATTTGCATGATTGAAAGCACTAGTTGATAAAGCACAAGTTAATGCGCTGATGGCTGTACCCTGAGATCAAGAACGTTACGGGTCTATTATGTTCATGAAAAGTCATCCACAGAAGTTATGACCTGAAGTTGCATACATTATAAACCCTTGAGAGTTATATTGAGGTACTCTCCTTAGCATTCCTGACTACCCCAGAATTTTAATGCATAGATGTTTATTGTATTTATTTCAAATTTTAGCTGTAGTTAGTATGACAGTAAAAAATATTCCAATAAATAAACTCAAATTGTCCATCATCTACGGTAAATTTATTAAATATGGAGTGAATGAAAGTATATTAACAACGTCAAACGTGGCAACGTCACTTTCAAAGGACAATCAAAAAGGAGAGCGGAATGAAGACCTGCGTCATAAAAATATCACGGTTGTTGATTTATCATAATGATGGTAAAATATCCCAAGATGGTAAAGTGACCAAAAATACCACGGAAAATTGAAATAAATACTAAAAATCCTACGGCTAAATTTGAAATAAAACTTTAAAATCTTCAAATAGCGATATACTTTGAACCGTAAACTGGGATCAGATCAAACGAATATGAGAAATTACTGGTATCACGGTACTGAAAAATATATCAGTCAATTACACCACTAATCCTTACTGAACCCCACACAGTATGGGAGCTTAGCTGACTATGAGGTCTCTCATAAAATCGGCTAAACTATGGACAAATATAGATGCTGGTGGGTATTTTTAAAATTTATCTTACGGCACTACAACTGAACCGAACCAAACACAAAATTTAAAGGATTCTGATTTTTAAATGTCCCAGAATTGAAGAATTCCAAATATCTGTTTGTCAAATACAATATTATAACATTTACATAATTCAAAATACTGAATTTAAAATATTTCTGCGCATCAAGCTAATTTCACAGGTGTATCCATTGACAATTGAACAAGTTCTCTTCAGAACCAGAATCTTCAGCAAATATTATCGCTGAAGTTTACTTTCCTGCGGAGGAGACGGAGTCACCAAAACCGATATTTCTCCTCTTGCAATTAATCTATCAGGGTGATAATCTACTCTTTTCTACGTGAAACACCTTGTTGATGAGTGACAAAAATATGGGGCATAAAGGTGCTATGATAATAAAAATTCATACTTCACAGTCATTGAATAACCACGCAGAAACGTCAGATTTGGTTAGTTCTCAATAATTAGCATATTGCCATCAAATTTTCTTAAAATCTTTTAGATTAAGCTAAGAGTTAAGTTCAATGTTAACTTGCATTACTCTTCTATCCCATCGATGCTAAATAATGGAAATTATAGGATAAAGCTTACAAAAAATCAAACAACAACTAATAATCGACCAAATTTCTCATAGTATTCACTTCTTGGCTATTTGTTACGGTATACAAGTTCTATGAGCCTCAAATGAAATGCTAAGATGATAAAAAGAATTGTGTACGCTAAAAATGGGACAAGTCAAACAATTAAACGTGCAATTGACGCCCCTTTGTGTGGGGATTGCGAAGGAGGTTTATACGCGAATACAAACCACAGCCTGAAACATGTGCCAAAATATGTTTCACAATCGAGCTGTTGATTCCGTCATGAGCCTGTCAGTCCAGTCATGCAACCCGCAATGTCCCGTTGAGATACAGGTCAGCGCACTAACGGGCGCAGCGCCTAGGTCATACATGTTTGGTTAAACTTGCGATTAACATGCAAGCTTCGATTTTTTTCCGCGGCATTGTCACAACTTTGCACAACACATATTTCATCTCTTTTTTCCGCACTTTGATGGAGTGTTCATCTCAAAGCTCACTCTATCGGAATAAATAATCACGGTAGCAGGTACACATAAACGAACACCCATGTACATGATACTAAAGAGAAAATTCTAGAGGTGGGTTAAACTGTTCTTTTAGATAAGCCGCTTATCTTCATCCAGTACAGTAAAGAGGATAATTTTAAAGATATATTCCTGACGAACAATCAGGGCATATCATATTTATTATTACACATTTTACATATTATTTCCTCTCCCGTTTATCCTCTGATATCATGCTATATGCTATCATGCTATATGCTGATTTAATGAATCACATCCGTATTAAGTTATGGCAATTCGAAAGTCCATTTTCTGTGGCTCCAAACAGTATATGCGATTCAAATCTGTGGTTATTGCATGTTCCAGGATATTTTTTTTTATGATTCCGAAAAGGAATTATCTTATAAGAAATTATATTCATTACATCCTGACGCATAATTTAATATCCTTATAATCACACCATGAAGGCTTGCTGAGAAGTTTTACTTTGGTTTAAAGGTGTGTCTAAAATACCACAGTACGGTAGAATTGTACTTAATGAAGTTATATAAGACTAATATGTAATCGAAATAAAATATCGGCCTTATTATACTCTCCACGAAGTAAAGCAAACTTTTTCCTAAATATATGCTCAACTTACTCAACGTCAGCGTTCTCTATGTAATTTATTGGTTTTCTCACTCTTCTCTCACAGCACTATTCATTTTAATAATTATAATCTCATTACTAAGACATTATAAATATTTTCTCTATTTTAATGTGAATCCAAATAATTTCTGACATTGTGAAATATAAAATGTGAAAAATAGTTTGGGTGTTAGATAGTTGATAAATGATGGTAGAGTTCGATTGCTGAGAAGCGGCTCGAATACGCCGCACGAGTGAAGTGCAGAAATGAAGATTGAACAGGGTGTTTTAGAGAAGAGTTCATTTTCAAACCGGTTCTATTCACTGAACAGTCTCGCAGTTCGGTTCTATTTTACAACACTTTGTCATGTTCTTCCTAACACTGGAATGTACCTATAACAATACAATTTATCGAACATAATAAAAGGGCAGATACTGGAAAGTTGATCTCACAAATCCCATTAAAAATATGCCTCAGTAAAACAAAATCAAAATCTTATACAACTTTGGCCAAGGATCACAAAAAGTTCCCCTGAGTTTATATGAAGTACCGTAAACACGGGCTACTTGAGGCCAAATTTTGAAACCTTTAACATTATTTTCAAAAAATGGCACAGTACATTGTTTTCTTTGGCATACTTATTTTATATGTTTAAAGTGTAGTTAATTATGAATAATAACATACAAAAAGCATTGTTTGTGAAAAAGTAAAAACTTCTATTTTTTAAATTTTATTTGGGCTCAAGGTAACCTTAAGATTGGGTTACTTGACCCCAGACCATAATTCCCATAGGAACAACCAGTTGAAGGCAGATTGGGTTCAAATAGAGGTACAATTATTGAAACAAATAATTTATTACTATCCCGCAAGCTTCAAAGCGTAACTTTAAAGATATATTACTACTAAAAACATAATTTAAAAACATTAATTTCAAAAATGCACTTGAAGCATCAGTTTGATCAACACTACAAAGATACTGTACAAACTAAAGTAGATTTGCGTATAGTAATGTTTAGAATCCAGTAAAAGAAAATAAACTTCTTTTTATTGATTTTGGGGGTTAAATTTTCATGATCACATCTTCAAATTTGTACGACAAGACATATTTTAGTTGGGCAACATCCAAGCTTAGATCGTTGGCTCCATGCAGTCGACTCTCAAAAATTCTGCTTCTATAGCAAGGAGGATCCTTGGATATTCTTTCTCGTTCCATATTTTACCAGAACTAAATGGCCTATTTCTAGGTCTTCTTTCGTTTCAGATTCCGGTGTTGATGATGATTTGGCTTTGAGAGTACACAGAGGCACATGTCCTATATGCTTCTCATCACTATTTTAGAGGCTGATTTAGTTGTCGCCTCCTGATCTTATACTGAATGCGTCATCTTCTTCTGATGCAAAGTCTTTCAATCTTTTTACTTCTTTGTCGAATATTGGTCTTGGTTTTTTTTATGGCGCCCTCACTTCAGGACCTTTTTCCTGATGGGTGCTGTGTTCCACAGAGGCACTGAAAAAGAGGAAGTCAGACACTCTTACACTTGATCCAGGTGACACTTGGAGTTCTTTTCTTCAAGTTGTGTGAGGTGCAACAAATTTACCTCTCTTCCCTTGCAGTCATTGAAGAAATACATTCTCAATCATAGACTAGTCTGCATTTGCTTTGAATTTTAATTGATTTGGATACTAGTTTGTAATCTGATTTTCGTCTATAGGCACTACTCCAGCTTTCTTTAAGCCTGCCTACAGGTTGCTTTCTATGTTTGCACCAATTTATTCTAAAACAGTGCCTAACAGCGTTTGGAACTGATTCCATAGAAGCACCGATCCCTTTAACCAGCATCATATTCTTTTCATTGGTCAATAACGCCCTTCCACTTCATTTGAGTAGCAAAGTAAGATTGTGTCCAATTACCACCTTCTTCCCTTCTTATTTCTCAAAAATAAGAAACAGATAATAGATGGCCCAGTCCTTAAACTTTTACTAAGTGACAAAATTGGTGTGGGGAACTTAAGCCTTTACACACTTAAGAGCAAGAAAAGTAACCCGAGTATTTAGACAATGTGTTCTAGTGGTACATAACAACATACTTTGCAGTTAATGAGCTATTAAGGACATAAAAAGGCCCCGATTTGCTTTTAAAATAAACCTAGTATTAAATATGTGCACTTATCTCCAGTTTTAGGCTATTCCTGGTGTCTAAACAGGCGAAAGTTTTCAGAGTGAAATAAACAAAAAACACGTGTGTAAGTTATATAACCAGTACTGCTCTCGGTGGTGACTTCCCTAGCCTCCTAGACTCGATGTATTGTCTACCTACTACCTAAGCCTACCAGCAAAGCACTGAATTACGTCCCTATACTGATGTTGAGAGCACGCAGAGAACCAAACTTCATTTTTCCGTTTTGGGCTCAAGTTAGCCCACAGGGCTCAAGTAGCCCGTATTTACGGTACTTTGAATAATTACACTATCAATTACACTATGAAGAGGTAGAGCATACTCAACATTACCCATTCATATAGAGCTTTATTTAATATCACAATTACTTCCACGATCCAAAATGAAAGCTACAGCGGGATTATATTATGTCATAGGCTGCCATGTACGAGCGCATGACTTCAAAGTCCAGAGGTAAGACCACCACAAGGCACAACAAGTAATTTATTCTTTGATTCTAAATTCAACCGCGGACTAGCCACCGAGAAACAATAACGATATTGCCCAATAGTCAACGTGAAAACAAAGTATCACATATGGGAAAAATTGACCTTGATTACGCATGGATATATTCCAAAAAAGTCTCCCAGATTCTTTCATTCATTTTACATGCCAACATTATGATCACAAATATTTAAATGTGAGATCATTTCATTCAGTCTCAACGATGGAGCAGAGTAGAAATTTGCACACCTGCCTACAAGGTAGCATCTAGTCCGCTTTCTTATAGAGATCAAGAATAGGAGATATCTCCTGTCGAAGCAATATCTTCCGTCTCCGGTCTCAAAATAAGAATTTTTGCTTGTGAATTACTGTTAACCTCTGGATGAAACAGAGCGTTTTTGCTAGAAAAATGCTTTCTTGGAAAGTTTTTTGACAATATTAAACCCTCATTAGTAATTAAAGTACTTTCACCATCATAATGGTTGTAGAAAACCATGAGCGGTATCCACAAAAAGATTTTGTGGGTGGTATATTGATATTTGGAGCACCTTCCACGTCACTATATAGCCAGTTAGTTGCTTATGACGGTGTAGAGGTGAGGAGGGGAAATAGTGTTGACCTTGCTGCCAAAGCTCCTGCGACCGAGGAACCAGAGAGCGAGCTAAAAAAGAGATTAAGAAACGCGGTGAACCGTATAAACCGACAGATGATCGACTTACTAGTGACCTTTTCCGAGCTCTGAGCAAACGTCATTCTCTCTCACCCACAACTTCCCCTGAGAAGTCAGCGAGGAGTGAAGAAAGAATGAATCCACGGGTCAAAGGAATGATCACGACAAAAAATGAGGATATTCTCTCCTTGGTTAAAATTACTCGGCAAATTAGTGCAACTATGACGAAGTATTTTTAGTAAAAAATTGGTCTTTAACCCTCTTAGTGCCGCAAGCCGATAAATCGGCTTTTTTCGAACGCTTATTGAGCAAATAAATAATTATGCAGTAACTAAACTTTTGAATGAAATCAAGGCATTTAGAAATCTAGATTGACATAGCTTACAATTTAATACAATCTGTGTACATGTTTTTTTTACTATTAAAACATTGAATGTCATGCTTATAATTCTAGGTTTCTAGTTGCCTAAATTTTATTCAAAAGTTTAGTTGATGCATAATTATTTATTGTATTATTTTATGTACTTCAACAATAATAATCACAAGCCCTTCAGCGATTGCGAAAATAGATGCTTGGGCGTCGAAATTTAATTGGCGTGCACTTGGCATCTGCAAGCCAATAGCTTCCCTGGGGTGAATATTTCATGCTGACCCCCCCCCCATAAACCTCTTCCCTCCCTGACCTTTCCCTTGTCCAACTCATACATTTCTTGCTCCCTATTCACTGCTCAGATGTTGAGAAAGAAGCTACTGCTTCGAAAGCTCCGAGTTTTATTTTTTCCCGTGTGAGTTTTTCTTTTTATGTGCTAGTTTTTTAGTGAAAGTGACTCGCTTTTGAGCCATTTATATTATGTGCTACACATATAATATATTTGTGTGTGTGTGCATAGGCACAACTGGATGAATTCAATGTCATCATCATTACCCTTCGTGATTCGCCGTGACAGCTAGTCCGCTCAATCCCTGTAGCATGAACAGGGCGGGGAGATGCAAGCTAGATTTAAGTAACCGCGGTCAGCGAGATTCAGGAACAAAAACAAGTGAAACATGATCATTCTTCAATTTTCTCGACTAGAAACACACCCGAACCGGATTCCAAAGTGAATCCGACGCGCAATCATTGAACCCTTCCGTGCCCGATTGATTCCTTCCGTCCAATGGGAATGAAATTGTGTTTGCACGTAAGGTCCAGCCGCTATCCTGCTGATTTAGCACAACTTGTGAAATCTCTGTGGACAAATTGTGTTCAGGGTAACGTTTCAACTGGCTCACAATGTCTGTCAATCGACGTTTGATCTATACACCCACGGAAGAATCCCAAAAATTTCACCAGGTAATCGATTCCTAATGAAGTTTACAAGCGAAAGAGCTTCCAACTGCACTGGATACAAAATATAGTCAGTATTGTAATCTTAAACTTGGACTAGAAGGACGCTTAATGTTCACTGAAACGTATAAAGATGACTACAAAGCTAAAGGACGGAGGATTTTGGGTCAAAAAATGAAATGAACTCCATTTTTCCAAGCATAATCGAAGCCTTCGCGCTACTCCCGATGAATGTATCTCAGATCTTCGACGCTGAGGAAAATCACCAATGAGAAAACGATAGACAAAGTGAGAGGAAATACATATGATCCACAATGGCCTTCTTCACACGCAGCTCAAGCAATAATAATTATGCTTTATGTTAGAATTATCAGCATTTTTGAGCAAGAGAGAAACGGGGTTGATTTTTTCCGTTAGTTTTCTTTTAGATCCACAGAATGATGTCAAAAACATGTTTAAAAAAATATTCAAGACAACTTTATGCCTTGAAAAGACGACAAAAGTTGATAAAAGATGAAATCTGAAGTTTCTCCTACGAAAGAGTTGTTATTTTATGTCCCATATCGGTTGAAATATTTCACAAGCTAAAGAGAAAAAAAACCTAAAACAAACCTTGGCTTGGTCAATAAATAGATGCTAGAAGAGGAAAATACTGCTTTGATTCACTATATTTTCTCATGGTATCATTTCTTTCACTTTGATTGAAAATATCGTGCTCAGATAACGCGCATTTGTATTTAATGAATGACTTAACACTTTTAATTGGCATTTCACTATTTTTTGCAATTAACCTATTTTAAGTGCATATATCTCCCGTATTGTGTAAATAAGTTTAATAAGCTTAGGACACGTCTTCCTCTTGGTGAAACCTGGCGTTCTTCCATTTGAAAATGCGAATAAATGTTTTAAATAACGTAACGTAGAGAGTAATTAAATTCATCACATACTTATATCTTTTCGATCCGTATTGGAGCAAGTGTTCTTAAAACTTAATAATTGAATTATAAAGCCGGAGTAAGAACATCACAACTCAACTTTTAATAAAAATCTGATAGCGATGTTCACCGTCGTCCAAGCCAGAATGAATATCTATTTATTACAAACAGAATCCTTTGAATAGCAGCAATTTGAAAATGGTTTTATGTAAAATAAACTCGATAAACTGTAAAATTGTGAAATTGGAAATATTTGTTAAATGATAATGAAGTAAGGACTCCGTAAGGCTAAGGGAAAGAAGAAATAACAAGAGAGGGAAATGCCGTTTCCCTGCTTTGGTCGAAGGGAGGATTAGGCACCCAAAAAGGGCCGTCCTCGACACAGAATTACTGCGGAGGTGATATGTTCTCAGAGGAAGGAGGCGTTCTTATCACTTTGTGTTGGGATGGACCCGTTTGTTTCCCGCACTGTAATGGCGAGAAAAAAGAATTTTAGCGGAGAAGACGTGAGAGGAGACACGAGGGCTTTTGGTCACATGACTAATGTCTCGGCGAGGCGGTGGATATGTCACCAAACTCAGAGAAGTATCCCATTTCGCTTCAACTTCCCTTCCACCGCTACATGAGTGCTCATATGTTTTTCAAAACGAAACACAAAGAAATGCATGTCAGGCCGTCAACTGTTGAGAAATCTTCCCGCATAAATTATGCTTACATCAAAATTATGATCGTCTCAAAAGTAATCTGTATCTCTAAAATAAAAAAATCATGTTTGGGGAATTAATATAGGAAAAAAGTACAGAAAAATCAATTAGAGTTTCAGAGCAATATCAATTAAGTTTACGAATTCACACAGGCACCAAACTGTTAAATAATTATCAAATCATTGAAACCCGGCTATAGAGGCTGTTTTTTGAGGATGGAATAATTTTTTGAACTAAACAGTAAGAAAGATTCCATATGCCTAAATAAAAACCCTTCATGACAATTATTATTCATACCAAGATAAATGTTCTATTATAATTATTTACAAATTATATCTGACATTCAGAGTGGTAGAAATATGTCAGAAATAGGATTCTTACAAAGCTATTCCCATCACGCGTTCGATGCTATAGCGAGTTAAAATGCATGTTTTTGCATTTAATTGTCAAATTTGGAACTTGTCAAAATGGTAGCAATAGAATGTGACAATGTTATGCATTCAATATAGTTCGTACAACAGGCCAGGTGTGGCATCAGCATCAAATTTGTCGGGGGATCATGACATGGGTCTGGGGAGTGTGGAATACCCACCGAGACAAAGGGGCGTTCTCCCGTGTAAAAGTTTTTGTCGGGAGTGCTACGCTCTACGATAAAGACAACTTCTTTCACATTTGGGACTTATGCCATACATTTGCATTTACAATTCCTATACAAGGATACAAAAACTATTAAACTAATAAAAATGAAACATTTTTTACATAATAATGACCCCTATGATCTCCCCAAAATCTGCCCCTGAGTCAGCAGCATCATTATGAGAGAGCTGCAGTATTTATGATGTATCAGAAATGAATTCTTTCTAACACAATTATCCACTACATCAATATCTTGAAACTCCATTACTACCACGAACAAGCGCATTTTTAAACATCCTCTCCGCATTTGGTCACCAAAGGGAGTTCATATGAAACGGAATTATATCTGCTCCCGCATATACCCGCAACCGACCTACATAATGAGTCGGCCATCGTGTACCTCTCGTCGTTAGCTACAACAGTGAATTAAAGTTCACTGCCGTAGCTAAGGATAAGCTAGCTAAACGGAATGGGGATGGACGTTAAAACCACACTGAGGCACCCAAATTACACGGCAATACCACCAAAAATTCGTCTTTAAAATTCTTAGCAGCAAGAATAAAAAGGAAAAACGGAAAAGAATAAATAGCCATAAAGTGAAGTCTCGAGAGATGTCCTTAATTATATTACATCGTTGGAGTTAAATCCTGAAAGCCAAGAAACGTGCTCCGTCAACAATGTAAGCACTTTTTCGTTGCTTTAAGAGGTCTTAAAGATATTTTGAACCAATGAAATTCCATCCCAAGAAAGAAATATAAATTTTAATTATAAGTTCACTTTAGACGACTGAATTGTATATTTAATAGATGGTTTAAACTTAAAAAAATATTCAAATACTGTACATTATACGTCACTGCTCGTCTAATGGATAATGCGATTAATTTCTCAACGCACTACGGACATGATGATGTATGAGACAATATATCAGGTTAAGTTTCCGGCTAAATTAGATTTTATGGATACCGATATTATGCCATACATTTGCATTATTTGCATTTGCATTGGCAAGAGTATCAATATATTTTACTTTATTTCACTTCACTACTTTAAATAGTGAAGGGATCTAATCAATTTGAAATATTTTCACCTGAAACATCTGAGAAGAACAAATTAAAAAAAACTATGCTCCAACGGTCATCTTCCTCTCAGTTACGTCAAGTGAATGACAGACTGCACAGACAGTACATATTATAAAGCTAAGAGTCAGATTTAAATGCTATAATACGGCAATAGATTGAGAGAATATTACAAATATTATTAAACTACGGGGCATTTACTTCAAATCCTACTTATTCCTCAGCTAAAATTTGTAGGATTTTGACGATATATTTATTCATTGCATGATAAATATAAATAAGTTTTACAAAAAGACGGTCGCAAAGTCAGTAAGGAATTCTCTGATTTAACGGTGCGATAAATAGGCTCCTGGTTCTTGAAAGAAATCCTTTACCACAGGCAAAGATTTAAAGATTTAGTTACTGAATTGGCTGCTGTCCAACAACATATCTTAGATATTGGCCCATTACACCTTGTGCAATGAACTCTAACTGCTATTCTTAATCTACTCCCACACACGGAATTAGTATCCCCAGCGGCAGGTGTCCCATATCACCAGTAGTTCTAGCTTATAAAGCGTCGAGGCTCGGGGACTGGCAAAACGAGAGTAGGTACTTCTAAATGAAACGACGGTATGAAATAACGGTTATACCATCTGTAAGCATATGAGAACGTTACCTATGCATGAATTTTTCAACGTTGCTCTCTCGGCGCATTTATATGTATTACCACATGACTTGAGTGCAAAATATTGGTTGCAAGTAATATTGGCGCAAACTGATGCGATATTCATTGATTTTACTCCAAACGATCTTTAAGCACGAGAACCACCTTGATTTATAAGCTATTTTTAGAAATTAATTTCAAGTTAATTGTTAATAAATAGAAAAGAAACAATGGTAGTAAAACTAAAATATCCATACATGATGATTTATGCCTTTTCACAGAGTTAATCACACATAGATAAGGTCTAGGGATGGCAACAATAGATGGCGATATGGTTTATGAGGTTATATGCGTAAGGCTTAAATGCTTGATAACGTAGATTTTAATTATTTTTTACATTTATGTATATTACAGCTCAGAAATAGTTGAAAATACACGCTACCAAAAATAATGAGTGCTCGATGGGCGATTTTTTTTAAAGAATGGCTTTAGCCTGGACTCAATGTCTAGAGCAGTTGTATCATTGATTCAATGCGACATTATGACCAGAGAACCTCTTTTGTAATCGAGAATTATTATATGGAGATATTTAATTAATATTTTTTTGTTTTATTTTTGAAATTTTCGGGGTAACAGCAACTTTTGATTACCAATTCTAATCAATAATGGAGTGAAACGAATTTATTTATGAGTATATTTATAGAATACTAGCTGACCCGACAGACTTCGTCCTGTCAAAAAAATTTGTAATGTGGCAGTGTTTTGTTCCTACCTTTTTTATATTCTTTGCAAAAAATTATCCCGAACAGAACCGTCACCCTGGTAATAATTCGGTGTGAATTAAAAATAATTAAATAAAACACTATAAGCATTTAAAAGTAAGTAATTTTAATCATGTAAATCATAATTATTAACAAAAAAAATCAGTTCTATTTTCATGGTAGTGCTTTGTGATAAACGATGTTTTTTGTTTGATTACCTGGCGCATAGACAAACAAATCTGATGGTTTTCCAATACGGGAACAGGCAACATACAATTGACCATGTGAGAAACATGGGTTTTCCAAATTAATACCACAAACACTTAATGATTGCCCCTGGGACTTGTTTATGGTCATAGCAAAAGCAAGCCGCACTGGAAACTGTAGCCGTCTAAACTCAAATGGCACATCAGTCGGAATCATTGGGATGCGCGGTATGAGAACATCTTCTCCTTTATACTTTCCTTTCAATATAGTTGCTTCTATCACGTTGTTTAGTAGTTTTTTTATCGCTAACCGTGTGCCGTTGCAAAGGCGCGGTTGGTTGATATTTCGCAACATTATAATTACCGATCCAACCTTTAATTGAAGATTGTGAGGTGGCAATCCTGGCAAATCCAGCGAGTTTTAAAATTCCGGTGGATAGTTAACTACATCGTCTTGGTTAGTTGCCGAATCAACTGATTTATATATCCTCGATTCGCCTGTAATTTGTTCTTGAATTTTGAAATTTAATTCATTTACATCAATTTTTTTGGCTGCCAATATAGCTCGTTCGCTTAACCAATCATGGTTTCTGTAATTTTGAGCAACATCTGGAAATACCTTCTGAATGAGTTCTTCTTTTGATTGAGTTAAATGACAAAAACTTTGAGGAAAGTTAATGCATCCAGTCAACATGTCAATAGGAAAATTGCCATTACCAATGTCAATGAGTTGTTTAGAGAATATGTTTCCAGATTGGTCATTTTGCAACTCAACACGCATATTCTTGCTTAAATGAAGTACTTTGACATATTTCCACAAATTGGATGACTTTAGACATGCGTTGAGTTCATCAGCTGGCGTTGATCGTAGAATCACTGGCAATGTTTGACGAAAATCTCCTGCTAATAAAATCATTGCACCACCAAATCGGTTCTAATTGCTCCGTAGATCTTTTAAGGTTCTGTCTAAAGCCTCCAAAAAATTTTTATGTGCCATCGTGCATTCATCCCAAATGATCAATTGACATTGCTGCAAAACCTTTGCCATTGCAGAGTTCTTCGAAATGTTGCAGGTTGGAGTTTCATTGCTTTGCATATTTAATGGCAATTTTAGTGCTAAATGGGCTGTTCGACCACCTTCAAGCAAAGTTGCTGCGATTCCCGACGAAGCGAGTGCAAGTGCAATTTTATTTTGTGAGCGAATTGTTGCTAATATTAATGAAATCAAAAAAGTTTTTCCTGTACCACCAGGTGCATCTAAGAAGTAAATCCCCCCAGTTTCATCATTTGTTACTTTCATAAGAGTATCAAATACATACCTCTGTTGTTCATTCAACAGTGGAAGATTTGTTTGAATTAATTCTTTCAAAGTGTTGAGATCATACAGTTTTTCTCGGTGCAACTCTTGGTTAAAAGATTCATGCATTGGACGATTGGGCGCGGCCAGGCCTAATTGAATTAATAGTTTGTTTGACATCATCAAGCACATGTCTTCAATTGAAATCAATGCTTCGTTGTAAATTTCTTCACTGATTTGCATATTTGGATTTCCCATTCTATTCCCTATTTCACACAAAATATCATCACACATATAATCTTTGTACTTGATCCACAAATCAATTGGGTTTGATGGGAAGCATTTAGATATGATTATAGAAAACAATGTTCGTATTTGATGAGCGTGTGATAGGTAGATAACAAAACACTGCAAACAAAAAAAAAGCACACTCAGTAGAGTATAACAGAAAATCCAAGAAAAACAACACCGGCAAAGGCGGCAAATCGACATTGACAGTTGTTTTTTTAATTTGTTTTTTTTTTAATCTGATATGACTTGAAGTCAAATCCTTTAAAGCCATACCAATGTTTAATTTTTTTGTCGCCTGCCGAAAGTAAAACAAAAGAAATAATATCGCGAATCCAACCAAGTTGTTATTATTATATTTTGTGACTATTCAATTTGGTCGGGTCCGCGATCACTTTTTTTTAGTTTCGGAACGCGACATTAAATCCTCCAACGACGTATTCTGTGCTCCAACGCACACACGCACACTGTTTTGATAGATATGATTGAATTTGAACTTTGCATAGCGGTAAGAAAGTGCAAATTTACTTTTTGACGTTAGGAACACACCTACATTTCTTAGATAACAGTGAGTGCTTGTAATTTAATATGAACTTTATATAATAGCATTAAAGCTCAAATTGATTCTACGTTTTAGTTAGAAAACGTTTGTATGTGAAAAAGAAAAGGGCTGTTTTTAGGGTTTTCCCGGCAATTATTCGATTTTTTCTCGCCGTAAGAACCATCCTTGGACTTCAACGAACATTTTAAAAAAAGAATTGGCCAAATTGGTCCAGGCGTTGTTGAGTTATGCGCTTACCAACACATTTTGCGATTCATTTTTATATATAAGATGTTTATAGTGCCAAGACACTTTGTTTCTCAGCCTCTGAGAACAACAACAGGAGATTCACATGCGGAAATGGAGCCAACTCTAACCCGGTTGGAAGCTCGAAAAAACCTTATGCACTTTATATTTACAGTTTCATTATTAGATGCGGGTTTGATGGAAGAAAATCGTCTAATTCTAAACATCGGTCGTTAAAGTTTTTCATTGGCACTCCTAAACTACTCTCCGCAAAGTATTGGTAGTGAGACGATTCACTGATGATAACAGAAAAGGAATAGGTACAAAAAACGGGAAGAGGCGGTTAGTGCCAAGAAAAAGTGGTACCCATCTTCGTTTTAGTCGCATGAACCAATGCCAAAAAAATCGCAAGAAAAAAGGCGCAATCCCGAAAAAAGGACGGAAAGCTTTCAAAGCAAATTGGGTCTGGGCTAATTACGACTACGTGCCTTTTTCCAGACTACGGGGATGAGAACCGTATGTGTTTTTGGTCTGAAAATCCGCTCCAGCGGAAGAACCAGGCCTGGCAACCATACAGACAAATAAATATATGCCTTACCAATAACGGGCACCAATAAAGCTATCAGCTTTAAAGGAAGGAGAACAATGATAAATTATAATTTAACGGGATTGGACTATTTTAGTAATGCTTTCAGCTGAAAATATGAAGACAAAAAAGATACATTTTTTTAACCCTGCCATTGGCGGACAAAACGATTAAGTATCCTATTTAGAACCAAGAAAACGGATCTAATTTCGAAAACAAAGTTTTAGGAATACCAACTCAGCGAAGGTATTTTTAATTGGAACTGATTATTAAATGTTTTTAAGCACAAAATATTATGACTCAATCATGACCAAACCTGAGACATTAAAAATGGAGAATACTCGCAGTTTGAAATCTGGAAAATTTTTATTTAAATAAAAGATGTAAAAAATATAAAGATCAAGGGATTCCTAGAATGAAAAATTAACGCGTCTCACTAATAACAACGCAATACTGTACGCAGAAAATAGGATTATAAGGTAAGTTCTGAAGGACCAGGGAATATTATAAAAAAATATGACGAGACTTTTAGCCGGTGGAAGGAAGCGGTGTCTGTCATCTTCATAATGAAGAGTGACATATTCATTACGGCGCTCACAAAAAGTCAGATTCTGGGTCATTAAGGAAGTTATCAATATACCTATGTACACGGGTTTTTATGGAAGACAGCCATCTGAGCTGCCTTGAAAGAGAAAGTTTACTTGCGCAAACGTGAGTGACATCTGAAAATAATAAAAAAAAACAACTGGGCCGATGGACGAAATCATTGGCCACCTTTTGTAGCTGCGGTAGATGATACCCACAAGCTATAGAATGTGTGGGGTTCACAATACATCACACAGAGAATAAACGCCACCATCTATTTAAATACCATCCAATTCCTAGGAATTCGATTATTTTCAACAACGTTAAATAGTATCTCAATAAGTATAACCTAGTTTTGAGGATCATACCGGCTGACGAGCAAAACACTGAGATAATTTGGAGCGAATGTGAACGATTTCAATGGTTAAAACACAACGTTTTCACTTTAAGAAATACTACCTAGCAAAATTTATGGTACTAGCCAAAGGGAATGAATCCAGGAAAATAAAAAACGTTTTCCATACTCAATTTGAACCAAACAGGATTATCAAAAAAATCTGAAGATTGTTTGAATACGTAAAGCGAAAGAAAGACGTTAAGCTCTTAGAGAAGAAGGACACAAATGCTCAATAAATCGGAAATGTTTAAAAGAGAACCTGGAGAGGAAAAGCATACAAATTGGTCAGGGAGGGAGGGAAGAGGAAGTAGCTACAAAAACATGTAAAGGATCCGAGATGGAGCTTAGCCCTACAAAACGGAGCTACTGTGAATGTGGAATAAGAAATTTGAAGTGAAGAATATGGAGGAAATTTGGAGCAGCTCAGCCATTGGATGAGGAACGAATATATAAATATATGGAATATATTAAAACAGGAGAAGAAAAACACAAGCTAGGATAAGTTAATAATGATATTACTGCATGATGAAATATTTATGGAGGCTCCTTTATAGTTCTCAAGAAAAATCTGACAACGGGCATCGACTACTAGGGCTACTCTGTATGGGCAATGATGAGGAAAGGCTTCTTAAATAAGACTGGTGGTTGTCGAAACGGAAAAGAAGAGTACTGAAAAGTAGAAGTCGACGATTAGTTCATCGCCGAAGATATCTAAGACTAAGTTATATTTAAAGGTAATTAAAGACTTAAATTATAACTGAAGTACATTATGATAGGCTACCTTAAAACGGGAATAAAATGATATAGGAGACAGATTTATGAATTGGATACGTGAACGATACGGAAAAGGCGGAAAATGAAACGTTTTGAGGATTTTTAATGCAGAAGGAAAAAAATAAGAAAACTCCGAAAGGAAACATTGAGGGAAGGATAATGAAAACAGAGGGGACGTGGAAAAAATACAGCACAAAAAAACGACTAGATGAAAGAAAGATACGGAAAGAGACGAAGAAAGAATTAGAAAGTGAAGTCAAAGGCAAGCAGGCGTAAAAGAAAAAAATCAAGCGAGGGTACAAGATGTTTTTGAAACCACGGATAGTACATAATGGAGGCCAAAATCATGAGTAAAATAGCTAAAAGAAATTCATCACATAAATTTATTGCAATGAAATAAGTGCTATGGTAGTATTACGTAGAGAGAGTGCAGTAAGGCATATGCGGACGCAATAACGATTTCATTCTTAAGCCGAAAAATCTTGGAAATCAAATCGGTTTTCACTGACGTTTATGAACCGTATTCAATTAAATCAATTAATTCTTCTTATATAATTAATGAAACCTGCAGTATTAACACGCAGCAACATGCTTTTTAATCTACAGTAAATTTAAAAGTTGAGTATTCGCCCGAACAACGTATCTATTACTTTAACCTACTGCTTCAACTGAAGAAATAATGTTCGTTTTGAGGATCATGAAGCGTAGCTAAAGGTAGGAAAAAAGAATGAATAAGGAGTCTAAGCGTATGCGGATAAAAAAATATAATCTATCTTAACACTAGGAATATTGATAAGATACATTTGAAAATATGATACAATAAAGGAGAAAATATTCCAATAACTTTACTCCTAGACGTTAGTATTATTGCACTGACAGCAAACTTCACGAGACAGCTGGCAATCTATTGAAAAACCACATTTTTCCGTAAATTCTTAGGAAATTTAAACTTAAATTTTGTGAAAAGAGTTATAGCTAAGTTGTTTAACATTTATGTATTTCATTTTTTCTCGAAAGTTGTATCATACGTCATAAAAAAACTTTCCGATAAAGAAAAGGACCAAAAAAGGGATCCAATTGAGATCAACAACATGCATCATATGTATTATTTTGGATAGGCTACTAATAAAATACGTAACATCTATCCTCCTGGTTCAGAAAAATCATAATAAATGATGAGCAGGTACTGTATAATCAAAGCTTCATATGAACATACGAACTTTGACATTATAATCTCTGCGCTGAATTTCAAGGAAAAAAATTAAAAGTAAGCAAAATAATTTAACAGGCGCGGCAGGAAAATTGGATGAATTAAAAGGATCAAATGACAGCGGAATTAGAGCACTAAGGAAGCCGTAGAAAATTCGCTTTAATTAAATGATTAACGAAAAACTTTTAGACAATGGATATTTCAAGCGTCAAAAATTTGAGTGGGGCTTGAACTTCTGGGTAAGATATTAAAGAATATGAGAAGGCAAAAAAATTTTCTTAAGTTAAAATCCTAGGTGAATACCCTCAAAAATATCGATAGTACTTGTATTAGTATTTATAACCTGGAGTTAATGACAGTAGCTTTTTTCCTACTTCTTGACAAGATGGCCTTACCATAGAAACAGAGATGAAGATAAATGCTTACTAAGTTAAAAATGAGCAAGAAAATGGAATTTGCTCGGAAAATACATCCTAAATTGAAATACTGCACATGAACGCTCTTTCAAACAAATATATGTTTTCGTTGCGTTAGGAAAACATTTTGGAAATACAGAGTCCGGTGCCAGAATCAAACAAATTCCTTGCAGAGGAAAGACTCAACCTAGGATCAAAGGTTTCTTCGAAATACGCTTATACCGAAGAACTTTTGATTTTAATTCTTCGAGAAGATTTAATTTAATGAAGGCCTTTTGAGAGTAGACATTAAATTCCGAGTTCACTCTGACAAAGACAAACTAGAATGCCGGAAATTTTAATCCAACTGACGACAAAAGATATCTACTAACGCCTAAGTTTTTCGCAGTCAAAAGTAAAACTCAAGAAAATTCATCAAGTCATGGAAAATTGTTCAACGTCATATCAGCCATCTGCATCATTAAAACCACAACGGAATCATTTTTTTTAGAGACGCTCTTTCATGTCAAGGTCAAGTACAACATGAGGATATGATTTCATTGCATAAATCATTTCTTTAAGAAAAATAACACAATCATGAATTGACTGGAAATAATTACTGCTTAAAAGAATTGAGGAATTAAAATATATATATTACGCGTCCGGTTTCAACTACATACACATATCCATATTTTAAATAGGAAGATGATGAAAAATAAACTCTTTCCACAAAGAGCCCAAAAGTAGGCGGAATAATAGGATGCCCTTATTCTTCAAAGTTGTATATATAAAGATAGCGTAAACCTATTAGAAAGCCGAGAATATAAATATTTCACACAAAAACGTTTGACAAACAAATTCACGACCATGAAAAAATATTCTGAGCGACATCGATCTGATTATATTTCAGAATGCTATAAGTTTTATTATATGATAATAAGTAATTATTTAGTATTAACCAAAGGATAGCACCACCAATACCCACCAATACTTCATACCTATAGCTCCATTGCGTCGCTAGGATTAGCAAGTGAAATTTTTACCTAAAATTCATGAGAGAAAATCTATTCCCAGAATCACCAATGCAAGTTAAATCCAGTATGAACAAAAAATGAGAAGATAAATTCACTAAAGGAATTCTGGGGATCATGCTTCAGCGAAAATGGGTCAAAAATAATCTCTATTCTAACAGAATTGATTCTTGAATTTTATTTGTTTCACGATTGATAAAAAAACTGCAAACGAACTCGAAACTTTAAGGGAACTTCTACTGCTCTCTTTGAAGCCCGATGAGCCTTCTACAGTTCACTGCAGTCGTGTGTAAAAAATTTTTCTCTAAATGAACCGATAAAGGCGTGAGTAACTCACCAAACTCCTAGGCCTTCTCGTCATACACCTGATTACGGTAGCAACCTGTCAGCCCGATCTCAGATCTCACCAAAATTTAATACCTTTACACCCTTTCGCTAAAGCTATTTTCATGCTTTATATATTGATATAAAAGGTCAGTCATGAACAAAAACAAAAATGTTGAATATAACCTGATATAACCAATAAATCAAAATTTCCATGATATTGATGAAACGGGCGATACACCAAAACATTGAATACATTTTTTATTTGTCTTTCAAATTTTCATTTCACAAGGAGAACCTTTATCTTCTCGTCTATTTGCTATCCTATCTTACTCGTGAATATATTCAACGGTGTCTCACAACACGCAACATAGGCGCTCCATATTGCCGCTGGGCAAGATTATTGCTGCAATGATAACTATATTTATACATAACAACTTATAAGCTTTTCTTGGACCACCATAATGGCATTCGATCATAAAAAATGTCTTACGGAAATAGGTTCATACTGAAGTTGTTCATGAATGCAAGAATCGTAAGAATAAGGGACTGCTTTACTATTGAGTGGTGTGCCAACATAAATTTTTTTCTCCAAAATTGTCCTTCAATAATGAAATTTCTTCTCTTTCCCACAAAATTAACTTATTTTTCGCTGTTTTACATAATAATTATTAACCTCTTTTAAATAAATATTGACTGAGATATCCACGTGTCGTACATTGAGATTAAAGAAGATTAAAGACGAAAGATCAATTTACCATGTATTAAATTAACTTATTTTTCGCTGTTTCACATAATAATTATTAATCTCTTTTAAATAAATATTGATTGAGATATCCACGTGTCGTACATTGAGATTAAAGAAGATTAAAGACGAAATTTACTATGTATCAATATGGTCTTAAAGTATAATAAAATAAATTAAAAAACCCAGTTTATCATAAAGATAAACTCAAGAAAATATAGCTCTGGATAGCAACAAAATAAAATAACAACAAAACCACTCGTAGTCGGTAAGAGCGAAAAACGTGTATTCCGAATTTAAGGCCAGCTTCGTTATCAAACCGATATACAAAAAAAGGATGTTCTCACCGCGTTGCGATCATAGGCACAGCAACAGGGTGTGAGGACCTAAGATTATTATCCCTTCTGAGCAGAAACGAGAGGTTGTGCCTTACTTTTGAATCAACACTACCCGATTTAAAAAATTATTTGTGCCATTATCCTCAGTCGTCTTTTTTATGAATTGTAATGAATTAACAATTTCATTTGAAATAATTATTCCATAATGCATTAAAATAAAATCTTTCATATATTATACGGTAACAAATGCATCTAATTTCACCTATTCTCTTAATTTACGTTCTCGGTAGCGGCGGGCGGGAAGTCCTCGCTTGCCAAGCAAGAGTTTGCGACTTCGATTTCCGCCTTATTAGGTTGTCACTATCCAGGACACGGTTCCTTGATCACGTTTAATTTTTTAAATTTGATGATCACCCTGTTGTAAAAGGCCAATATGTGTTGTTTTCGGCGGTGCTATAATAAAAAAGATGAAAAGGTAACAATGCTCATGAGTGGATTTAATTTCAGATTAATAGAGAGGATTCCATTTTTACTACGGGAAAAGTGGTAGCCTTATTAGTTGAACGTTGAGCAAGTGACCGGAAGGGAGAAAGTTCCAATCCCGGACGTAGCCTTCGGACATCTCATACACAAGACCGCTAAGCGCAAGGCGGGCCAGGGAAAGGAACCCGTCATCCTAGCTTGAACGTGAAAAATTTACACACCAATGGGTTAATCTGGCGTGAGCACTACCCACACAAATCAAAACCAACCTTCAGGTTGAATCACCGAGGGAGGTTATTTCGTGGCATACGAGTAGTCAACTTGTTTAGGCCGTAAAATGACTTAGCATTGCGATCGGAATAAACGCCAAATACTGCTATCAATACAAGACCGCGGACATTCTCTGACTCATACGAGCGAGAGTAAACCTTCTCGCATTACACAGGAGGAGCGACGTTAAGACACTGAACGAGACCATCGAATAGCAGAGGAGAAATTAGCCCCGGCGGCGGTGGGTCGAAGGCCGGAGAGTTCAGGATCAAGGTCCTGAATAGCACGCCCCATTTAACCCCGGCACCGCCAAGGGTGTGAGGCAAAATTCGAATGAGTTTTTTTTACAACGTGAGACAAGAGCGGACGAGAACGCCAATGAGGGAGAGAGAGTGGAAATTCCACACGTAGTCGGGTCGCCAAAATTTTTTTACGGCCCACGTCGCTAGCATAAAGCGCCTTCCATTTGAGCGGACCCTCAAATGCTCCGCTTCCTACCTTCCTTCCGCATTCTACCCCCCATCGTACTGGGTAATTAAAACGGCCTCAGTTTTCTCGTGGGCGGGCCTTAACGGTGCGTCGGGATTAAAATAGGTATCCCCCAAATTGAATAACACCCGCCCGTGTGGGGCAAGAGGAGTCAAATCCCCTTTCGGCCAACGGAAAGTGGAAGGGAATGGGAGGGAAAAGGATATGATATTCCCGGCGTATTATGCCTAATGGGCTAGGTTTAGCGCGTGCGAACTCGCTTTCGCCGCCGCCGTACAACGCTCATAAGAGAGACTTTGGGGGATGGAGGGAAGGAGGAGAATGATTATAACGCGAATTTCGCGGAGCGAGCAAAAGGACCTTTCATGAGAGTATATTCACGAGACGATGGGATTGAAATTCTACCGCAGAAAACGCACGTATGGATTAGGTCAACGAGCAATGTGATATCCGCCAACGCTTCGTCTGATAGTCATGGGGATAAACATTCAAGATATCCATTTAACCACCACACCCTAGCAACACGCTCTCATTGGACTCAATCATTCTCAAAAGAGATCGCTTAACTCTCTCTTGACTGGTTGTATTCTGTGTTATAACATTTTAAACTTATGCTTTTATCTTCAAATTTTCAAAATAAGAATATGAAAGCTTTCGTCAACATTTTTCTGTATCTTAACTATAAAACACTTAAATATTAGAAAATTCAATTGAATGAAAAGTGAAATAGTCAATATTTTGATACCGCAACTGTTAGCATAAATTTTAGTCGAATAGTAGTCACCAAAAAAGGCAGGTCTGGATATTATCAGGGTGTATTATGTAGGCGCAAGAAAATGTTTGGCCGAATCTCAAGTTTCACCATTTCACATCAGTTACTCAGTAAAATCTTCTCAGGAGACACATTTTATGGTTACATTCTCCTACCACTTAAAACATTATTTTTTTCTACCACAATGTAACACGGCATGAAACATATTTAAATCTGAGAAGCAACTATTCTCGTCAAATTTGGCCATCTACTGATTTTTACCATAAAAATATTTTTTAATTATGTTATACGGAAATTAACATTCATTATCTTAGCCGGAATAAAACATTTCCCTCCCTCCTGCTTAAGATTTAGGGCAGAAAGATCTCCCATACGTTGCGAAAGGGAAATATTAAGCTTAAAGACAGAGCACAAATTAATTACAAAATATTGCAATTCTGCCCTCACTGAGGACGCCTACGAAAAAACAATCTTTTAGTTTAACGCAGATTAGATTTAAGGGGCACGAATGCTTATTTCTAATTAGGAAATACTTTTAGATAAGTATAAGTAAAGACAATTATTTGAGAAATTGACTCAACATTACCTTTCATTGCACATCCGCGAACACGTAATGTGTGCATCATGAACAAAGAACGAACTCCTTGAAGAAATAACCGTCCACTATGGTTTTAAAGTTTGAAAAAATAGAGCGTATAAGCCCGCAAACATATGTTGGCACAAAAATATTTAGTCGGTAAAAAATGTCGAATTTGAGTTTTTCCGGCGTATGCTCTTCAGGAATAGTTCTCATGTTTCCCACCGGGTGTATATTTGGGTCGCAGGTCCCAACGTTTCGATGACTAAGTCCGCTATAGTCTTCAGGTTTTTTCGTTTTGAAAACCACTGAATACGATGCCGGACTTAGTCATTGAAATCGTTGGGACTTATGACCCAAATCTACACCCGGTAGGAATCCCGAGAATTATTCCTGCAGGGTAAAACTTTTTAACATGATTTAAAAACGGTTTTGTATTTGTAGAATCTTTAATGTAATGTGAAATTTTTCACAGCCGCCAAATTCGAATGTAAGTACTCTACGGCCGCATATTTTCTCCATACTACGTATAAGAAAACATAAGGAAATCCGAGTGAAAATTTTAAATTTTTTCTGTGACTTAATATGCGCAGCGTCAATTTCAAACAGGAGATCTCACATTCATTGCCAGCTAATCACTTTTCAAAAAGAGCTTATAAAAATAGTATTTATATGCATAAAATTAAGTCTCTGTACCATTTAAAACATCTCCGTGAATATTTTAACATTTTACAGAACTCGAGAACTGTTTCTGATCGTAATATCAAATTTCCAAGAAGTTCCATGACATCTTTGAAGAATGTCTGTCAATTTGACTCGCGAAAAAAATTGCATGTGGAATAGAAACTGAAACAGAAATGGCGACCTTAGAATCTGTATTCAAAAGACAACAATGGCTTGGGGAAGAGAAAAGCGGATTGGGAGATTCTGATGGGAGAACAAATGGAGCAAGAGTGGGAAAAATTGAAGGGCAGAAATAAGCCTTAGGAGAAAAGTCAACGGAAATTAATGAATCCCGGACGACCTTTGATTAGAAATCAAGCATGAGAACGAGTGACTACGCCCAGAAAGAGAGATAGAGAGATTCCGCGAAAAAAAATGATAAAATGTTAAAAGAGAACTAGACAAGAATGATAGATTCTGTTCAAAGTAAGCAATAGAAGTAATATAAAGAATATAATTGATACATTACCGTTCGAAAGGAAAATTTACAACACACGTTCATATCAACAAAATAAACCATTAAGTCGCCATAAAGTCTCATTCTATAACTGAAATTCTGTATATTAAAATTAGACAGAATCTATACTGTTAAATACGACTAGAACCTCGCAATGAACAGTAAATTAAAGTCATCGTTGCAACGGTATTAATATATTATCATAAAAATATAAAATAATCTCAGTACCATAGTCATTGCTTAGCAAATCATAACCATCTATGGTCGTATTTTAATATAAACTATACACGCACATCTTAACCGCCTATACTCGTATTTTAAAATTATACATGTAAGCCTTCTCGATTATTGAAGAACATTTTCCATTTTTATCTCCCACTCTGAAATGGTTTGCAATATCCACCTAAAATTATGCACGCGCAACAGCTGTGTACACACGGCTATGCAATCTGCAACAAAATAATAATGATTTCATTATCTCTGCACGATCGAGAGGCATTTGTGGAATAGTGATTACATACTCAATATATAGATGCCCCTTTAGGTTTTTTGCGCGTTAATTTTTTGTCAGTTTCAAAAAAAGCAACACGGTAAAACCGAAAAAAGGCCCACAAAGTTATCCGGCCCGCATAAGGCTACTACTCATCATTCGGGAAGTATATTTCAATTGTCGAAGAATGTAAGCTGTTCTCTAAAGTTAATAAGAGTAATAAAATATGTATCTATAAAAATTCCAAATATGAAACGAAATTACTAATTTCAGTTGAACTTATCTTCTGTAAAGGACTAATTATGAGGTAGAATTAAGAAGCTGGTAATATTTATGGGCATGGGTGGTTTTTTATTAGGCTTCTCCATTTTTAATTCTAAAATTTTCTCAAAACTTATGCACAGAAAATATTTTACGCTTACATGAGAATAGTTAACTCGTAATTCAATTCATTTTACGCCAACTGCCTCAAAATTCTACAGAAGTGTTGGTATCTGGAAAAAGATAAGAGAAATACTCATTCGATACCGAAAGAATCGTTTGGTCGCGTGATAGGGTAGGTGGTAGCCATATAATAATAATTTTAACTTTGCGTGCCGGTAAATGATAATGAAAGCCATATGTAATTTATATTTTATCATTCAGCCGAAACAATAATATCTCTTTTTTGTAAGCCCAACAGAGCAGTAACACAGAGGCCGACTTCTAATTCGTATTTCTGGCATAATTTCGTGAAACTTTAACGAAGATTATACCTGCGTGTTGCATTTTATCATTTAATTGAAAATTTCATTGCTTCTTAAGAACCCCAAAAGAGAGCGGTAGCAAAAAAAAAATACTAATTCGCAAGGTGCTATGTTTACAAAATTTTCTGGAAACTTCCGTGTAGATTTTAATTGTGTATATATTCGTTTATCTATGTTATTTCCTTCTCAGATTCCTCATTTTATTTTTTTCTTAAAGAAGCACTGCGAACCAAGCAGTGGATGAAAATATTTTAATTAAAAATATTCGAAATCGATCCAGTCTAAACCCAACTTCAATATATTCTAACCGTAACTCACTATGATTATAGGGTCAAGCAAAGAAATTTGGAAATATGTATTTTTAAACTGAAAAGAATTGTTTCACATTGAAAATAGATTGAAAATTCTAGCATGTGCGTACAGAAAAGTGAAACTAGAGTCTCGCCCTAGATATCCCGGAATTAATTCATCCCGTCCTCATTTTACGAGAGACCACAAACTGGCCAGCGGCGTAACCTTTACGGAGACAACCGCAAGCACGAAAGTTTATCCCAACGGGCTGGGGTGCTGAGTGCATATCTAGGCTGCCTTGCGGCACTATAATCCCGTCAACCTGAAACATCTCCCTCTTCTGAGACCCCAACAAGTTCACGGGCGAAGAATGACATGGCTGCTTGGCAGGTGAAAGCTTGATTTTATGGAATAGAAACGGTTTATTTTCTTCGTATATGTTCCTAAAGAAGATTGGCATTCGATTATACTAAAATTTGTAGTACATGAATTAAGATATGAAGCCTTGGTGGATATTGTTGAAGAAAAATGGAAATGAGGGTAATGGAAGTAGTAGAACCACTTTTCTTCTAGAAATATACATGAAAAAATACCTTAATTGGTTAATCTTCCTCGAGCATAAAAATTAGATTGTTTTTTCCATATTTTTTAAGCATACAAAATCTTTTCTCTGCACGAGTTCATTGTGTATAAGACAACGTATGAAAGGATTCATCATGCATAGAGTTCAGCGATGAGGATATTCCGTGTGGAGCCATGAATAGGTATGACCTATATGAATTACACTATAAAAGTGGAAGGAAACTGGTAGGAGAATGATTTCCTTGCGTTATTTTTTCTCTCCTTAGAATTTATATTGGTTCAAAGAAAACTTTCGAGGCATTCCTCGAAACATTAAACTATTAATGCGCTGAATCATAAAGTGATTTACCGACAACACAAGAATGCCAAACAACTTTCGTAAATAAGTATTAAATTCATCAAATAGTTACTACGCCAATTAGTTAGTAATACAAAAAGTTAGTACGGTTATGAATAAATATTTTTTCAGTAGTACATTTAAAAAAATTGTTTATCAAAATTCTGACCAAATCTACTATTGTCATCTCCGAAATTGTCTCCTTAATTAGAAATAACAAATTTGAAACGATACCTTATGATTATAGCTCGATTACAATGATGACACTCGGGTCAAATTTTTACTCCAAAAATGCCTTTAGGAACACATGAATATTTGAGGTAACACAAATGGGCATAGATTTTATAATCCTTTTTATAACAAATATGTGACCATAAACTTGTTATTTACGTTAATCATAACTAAATTTTCACACCTAACATCTAATTACTTAGAAAAGAGACAGTAGAATTATCTAAGGTAAATTACATATAAATTAATGTTCATACTTCACAGTAAACGTTATTCCTGGATATATATTGTATTTATTGAAATTAGACCCTAAAAGTCATTTATGCGTAATTTTTGACTTTATCTCTGAGGCCAGAATATAAAGTAATATACACCAGGTGGCATAGGCAGAGTTTCCATTGCATATTTAAATTTGATAAAATCGACCCATTCCATGAGGGCATAAGTTTTTCTTCATTATTTTCGGAATGCATTCATTTCACGTCCACTGAAGGTCCAAACCCACGAGCCAGTTCACAGGATACGTGGGTCCCCACCGAACACAGATAGACCTGAGATAACTGGGAATACTTGAGGGAACACAAATGGGCATCAGTGCGAGGTCTCATTCCGGCCAACTAAGGAACTAATGGCACGGAATAATAGGGGTTAATACTACGGCGAGGTGGCCAAAGGTAGGGGACGCGAAGCTTTGGAAAAATAGCGGAATTTGGAGAGAGTAGGGATGGGAAGCAGAGAAGGGTGGCGGGTCGCCACGTGGAAAAGTATGAGAGTCCGCGAGAACACGCGAATGAATGCCCTTAAGGTGGCGCGGCGTGACCCATCCTAGTCCGTCTCCTCTCCCTTCGAGCGAATAAAAGGCGACCTTTTGGGTGGACGCGGAATAGGAAATGCAGAGACTCGGAATTGAGGGCGGGCGAGTGGAATGTTCTCTCTGGGGCATAGAGGTGAGGGAAGCCATCCGAGAGGCATGAGCAACCGGGGTAAAATTCAGAGCTCGAAACAAAAGAGCAGAGCGCAAAAATAACATGACTAACAAAGAGTGCAACAAAAAAAATGCAGCACACTAATGCGTGATGGAGTAATGAGCGGATATAGGTAACTTTTAAAAACAAATATGCTGCATATACGATACACTGGCGAGTAGAAATCATCGTATTTGAGGGAATAAATAAGGGCTTCAACGATGGCCCGAAAAGCTGCATCACTGCCTTGGGCCTACAATAGGATAAAAACATCTGCCTCATAGAAAATGGGTTTTAGCTATTATATCAATCATAATTTTGGCGCATGGAGAAGATTTTAACAGTATTTACTTCAATTCATACTCTAGAATTTAACTTTGACTCACATATCCATTCGCTAGATGTATCGATTGCAATTCTTTCTGGAAATATCTATGGTAAAATACAATTCCTGGAGCAGCAGGTGGAGAACGTGGAGTGGAGTGTAAGGAAAAACATATTTTATCAACTATTTGCTATTCCATAGTGAGGTCAAAAATTGATGTGATAGGAGAAAGTAAAGATCACTCAGGAATTCATCAGGAATAATGGCACAAATTTCGTAACTAAAGTTTCGGTAGACAGCAAGTTTTTTTGCCCTAAGTACCTCACAATTGCCACGACGTTCTGATAAATATGAGTATGTAACAAGGCAGTGTACTAGGAATTTTTTTTAACTTCACCAAACAGTGATATATATTCTCAGATAAATTTAATTTAAAAATGAATCAACACTTCAGTTAAGAGTTGAAGGTGGTATTATCAAAAGTAATTGAATGAATTGCCTCTGAAAAGTTTTTATAAAAATAAAATTTCATTGAAAAATTAGAAGTAAATTTTGTTAGAGCTATAATTTACCAAGAACTAGATCTCTTTAACCAATCACAGCCATACTATAATAGCATAATCATAAGGAGATTGAACCATAATTGCAAAGCCGTTTATTTGAGTGGCATGCTACTTCATTCTACTTATGAAACAGGACTCCTAACGGAGCCATTCACGTGGGGTAGTCCACTGCCGATCGGCACCCACCCCACCCTTCGTCCGCACCCAAAATAAAAGCGATGGCGTCCAATCGATCGGACATTAATGGGACACATGGGAGACTATCGCTTCACCAAATACCAAGAAAAATCAAGATCTCATAGGGAAAATAAAAAATACAACACAGTAAAGATTGAGGCCCATGAATATTATGCCATAACAAAGAACCGATTTCAGATGGAATATGACAGTTGCGGTGGTGGTGAAGAGGGAATAAAATCCAAGACCCACATCTTCAAATAGGTAGTCGAAAACCTCAAGCATTGAAGAACGCCCGATTCACCGCGGCCTGATTTATCACCAATGGAGTTCCCATAGAATAAGCTTCGCCATCATCCAGAAGATGGCAGATTATGGAAACTTTTTTCATCATTACGACAAACGCACCACTTTCGACGGGGTAGGGTTGGTTTTGAGTGGCCGTTACGTTGGCTCTCGAAACCGCTTCTCCGCTTGAATGGGAATATTGCGACCCAAATATAGCTTTTTTTGGAACGAGGGATCTTTGAAAACATCCAGGGACTGTATTTGAGTGATATATGGCTTTGGAAACTAGGAGAATGCGCCGTATTTCTCGGCAAACTTTCATGAACTCGTATCGATACAATGCATTTTATTAACAATGCAAACTTTCATGCATATGAAGTAAAGGCCAGAAAAAACGACCGTTTACGAGAAAAACACAATGACGTCAGCGAAGATGTAAAAAATCAAGGAAAAAAGCTGTATAAAAATTATTTCACTCGACTAAAATGTATTACCACATTTATTGATTTCCAGTCGTGTATAGCTCGAATTCTGGTCAACTCGAATTATTTTTTCGCATCTATTTTTTTCTTATTTATATTTGCCTTCTCTTTTGAGTTTATATCTTTATTTTCATGCTCCCTTACCTATGCAAAATTGAAATCAGCAAAAAGGATACCTGCTTTCCATTCATATGAAGTTCTTATATAGCTTGAGTTGGTAACACGAAACGAGGTTGAGTTATATTTGCATGCCTGGTTAAAGGCCTAACTAACAAAATAAACAAAAATTCTTCTTAATTATTATCCAGGACTTAATGTATGGTATCACCAGAGAAAGAATTGCCGATGCTTTAAAATGGAATTCTTAATGAATTTCTTTGCTGCGCCTGCTAATTTAAACTCTGGAGGGAACACAACCAAATGAATCATTCCCTAAAAACTAATGTAAAACAAATAAAAAGTTTGAGAAAATAAAAGGAAAAGTTTGCTTTCACAAGGAATTTTTCTCCTCTTTTAAATATAAACCAATAAAAGGAAGCATACACAACAGAAATAGCAAGGAAGTCTCGTAAATATAAAGCCAACATTAAATATTGTAATTGAGAGTTATGTATATATTGTGCCTTTGCAAATTTTCCATTAGAGTGTTAGTAATGCATATTAATAGCAAGAAATGAAAGCTCAGCCCAATGAAATAGCGCCACAGTAAGATGCGGTCTCCAGATTTGGCAGAAAACAAACAGAAATGAAAAAAACGCGATAAAATTATACTCGTAATATAAGTATTTTAATTCCCTCCATTAAATGTTATGACCCTCCAAGGAAACAGTAACTCGGACCGACGCTATGTGAAGACGACACGATAACAAGAAGGAAAATGAGGTCTTCAAAAAAAGGAGGAAAAGAGCCAGACCCATGAGGATCCCTGAGCAAAGAAATCGTAAACTCGAGGGAGCGTAAAATCTAGCTATCATCGTTAATAATGTCCAGGCCCCCTGAAGCAGAATGGCTAAAAATGAAGCTAAAGGCGACTACCGTTGTACCACGGAGCGTGCATATTTTAAGGCTTTTTGTCAACAGCTTCCGGCGGCAGATTGAAATCTTTAATTCATTCCGAGAAAATATCTTAAATGGAACATCAGCCCCTGCAGCATATATTTGCCATCCTCACACAAATCTCCAGAACATCCCGCGGAAAACTTAAGCCATTATTTCGTTGAATATCGAAAATTCGAACAAAACTGCAATTTCATGAAAACCTTAGGGATAATGATATTGAGTGAGCTTATGGTTAATGATCTATGCTATTGAATACATAATGTCTCGGAAGCATCTAAATTTTCCAATCTGAAACATTTTTACAGTAATTGTTTCAAGAAGGTAACATGTTAGACATAAGACAGCAAAGGCTGTGAAATACGAGATGAGTTCGATAAAGGTCAAGTCAAGGGTGTATCGCAATATTTTGTTGAAAAATATGACAGTTAAAGTAAAAAAAGCTACAAATTTAACGTCAAACTAAATGGGTAGAGTGATTTTTACTGATTTATGCAGCATTTAGGATATTACGTACTTGACAGTGACGGTTTAAAAATATAAATCAGTCAATATAAATCTGTGAGAAAGAAAAATTATTATTGTGTTTATGTTACTCGATGGAAGTCGAAAATAGGTACTTATCCAGTATTTTATGCATTTTATCAAGGAAAAAGCACAGAATTGCAAACAAATGTAAGGTGGCTGACTATATGAAAGGTTTGTATAGGGCTAAAAATGAGTACATGTAGAAAAGATCCCTTCCCACGTAAAAGACGTTTTGTATGAATTCAAGATTATACAGGCCAATCCGAAATAACAATCACAATACATAGCCATACCTTCTCAATTTTTATCAATCGTATGAATTGTAGTGACAGAGGGAACAAATGAATAGGCGATGACTTTGTTTTTATAATCTGCCTTACTTTCCATGCACCCATATCACTTAAAGCAAAATATGTAAGGTTTGAAATCGTATGATAATGCAACTAAGTTCATTCAAACAATAATATTTTATAAGGTTGAATACGAAAAATAATGGAAAACAATTTAATTTCCCTGCTGAATAAAATCAAATGCGGAAAGGATTTATTTTCCGGCTCGAGGAGGAGAATGAAAGAATCGGAACCTTAGGAAATGAGGAGGAAAAACTTCTACCGAGAACGGAAACGATCCCCCCCCCCCCAGTTGGAGAACAAATAAAAGGAGGCAAGATGACGACGAGAGCGGCGGGTGAGGGCACGAATTATTTTATTAATTGACCCGTAGCATTTTAATATGGGGAGAATATTCGCGACAACGACGGCGCTACGCGGCCAGCCCCACCCAATTGAAGCCTGGTGGCGCCGGAGAAAAAGGGTAGGAGGAGGAAAAAAAAGAAAAGAATAGCGAGATGGAGGACAGTGTTTGACGGCATGGCTTTGGTGCGAAAGAGGGAGAAATTCAAGATGATCGGGGTGGGGAGAGGAAGTGGATGGGAAAATGCTCGCAGCTGGTCTGGGAGTTTTCGGGGAGATTAAGAGGAAATGGAACTGGGAGAGGCGCCGATGAAGGGCGGGAAGGGAAGGGGAGGGGGTTTGGTGGATTTTGCCGAGAGAAGAAAAATCAGTGGAAATCAGGAACCACTTGCGCCCTTTATTCAATGTATTTACTCCGCCTCGGCTGCGGGGGGGAAATTGTGTAATTTTCCTAAACTCCTCCCCATCATGAAAGCGGCGGGGACAGCTCTTTCAATCCACTCCGAAGACTCCTTCCGCTCAGAGCTTCTTTCTTTTTTTTAAACCAATTTTGAAAGTTTCCGTTGCCATGTATATTTTCGCAATACTTAATGCGAATTCGCTTGAAGGTAGCTCAAGCGCTAAAATGGTTTACTGGCTGTAACGGTTTATGTATTTACCGAAAAACGCTTTCATCTTTTTTAGAAGGAAATCCAAAATTGAGAAGGGCGGTCATAAACCTTATTCCATGAACAATATATGACTGCAGGGTATTTAGTGGAAGTAAGAAATGGAAGTTTTGCTTCATACTTGGAGCACGTGAAAAAAATAAGGAAAGCAAATTAAGATGATTTTTCCCTAACTTCGTCATTTTGTTGAAATGCTATTGGTGAAACAATTGAAATAATTAAAAGATATTCAAAACAATATATAATTGAGAAAGTAATCATTAGGAATAATAAGGAAATTTTCTGCTGCCACTTGATACCTCTTAAAATATTATGTTTTTAGGCTAGAGATCCCGTTTGAAGACAATGCCGTGTTAAGGGAATATCGTTTGAAGGTGCTCACTGCAAACAGCTCCAAATAATGTGGTTGGGCAAATAAACTTACGTCTGCGGGGCTCTGGATAGGTGCCTACTAGCTGTGAATTTTACGGGCTTCCCTCCGGGTTACGTACCAGCCCTGAGGTCTATCAACATCAACCAGCCTTGAGAAAAATGAAAAATTATTAAGTAGAAACGTCGGTAGAAATGGAGTTCATAACCCGGTGGGAAGCCCGAAAGATATTCAAAGCCAACATTCACCGGTAAAGAATCAAATCCTTCAACTACCTACTACTTGAGCAGAGCTATTGAAATTTTCGAAATCAAGAGAAGACCTTAAAAACAATACAGAAGAAGAGAGGTAACATGATTCACCATACTTGCGTTGATACGCCAAACTCAGCAATGATAGTATTTCCCTGCTTTAGCACAACGTGTCATAGATACCTAAGTGAGAGGATGGAAAAACAAACATGCGGAGGGACGAATGAATGGTGACAAGAGAGGAGACGGTATTCGGCAGAGAGAGAGAGAAAGAGTGAGCGACCCACCGAAGGGCAAACATACGAGTATTGGCCCGACAAGTGACGCGTTCATTCCGCTGGACTCTTATGGAACGGACAGGGAGGAGCAATGAAGGCGATTGCCCCGACCTTCATCTCCACAGCTTCTGTCTCTCCCCTCCTCCAGTGACGAGCAGACGCAGGAGCGAGTGATGAGGGACGGAGCAGAAATTTGGACTCCAGTCCAGCACGTAAAATGTCGCATTGCCTAGGATACCACCCCTTTCCTACCTCTTTCTCTTTTTCTCTCGCTTACTTACGTCTTATGAGACCTAGGGCTATCAGTATTGTAGCTTGCACGTCATCTAATGGTTTCGGTCACGAATATCTCAAAAGAGGATCTTCAAGTAGGCCTCTAATTCTGTTGTCATCCACCGCCTTTTTAAATGCGGACAAAGCGATCTAAGTTTCACGAGGAAATAAGGTGTGATCAGGGGTGCTGTCCGAAGATTTTATACATGATGATTGTGAAATATCGAATAAATAACTTTTCCTTGGTATACCTCGCAATTGCAAAGACTAAACTGCAAACTATTGGGGAAAAAAGTGGATTGCATTGCACTCATCACGGCGTCGCGGGCATTTTTGAAAACTGATTAAAATGCGGACGAAGTAGGAACAGAAATCAGCCTTCTGTCAGATGGAATTGGTCCTCCTGTATGTAGTCACCTTGGTTTCGGTTTTGAACGGTGCCATACCACGAAATGACTTTATGATAACGAATTCCATCGTGAATTTCTACAATGGAGAGAACCATTCCTCCGACCGCTTATAGAATACGCGTCAATAGTGTGGGACCCTTTAGAAAAGGGTTGATTAAAGTTGGATCTAGACATTGCGCGTACAAAAAAAAATGAATGTACCTCGCATGGAAGACCGAATTCCAATATTTAATCTAAAGTGCTTTCTGTATTATGTATGCACCAACGTGGATTCGAGTGAGAACATTGGACGCATGCAGAGTTCACCGAGAAAACATATTCATAAAAATATATATGTGGCTTTTCTTCAATTATACTCACCAATTTACTACGTTAAAAAAAAACGCTTCTCTGTAAACCTATTTACGCCGTTTTTATTCAGGAAAGATAAAATCCCCGATAACGGATGTAATATTTGCGATTCAATCGCACATACTAACATACTTCTGCATGAAGTCACAAATGGTAGTACTTTTGCCACAACACCAATGAGAAAGCTGGTACCTCTTTAAATTAAGCGTGAGTTGAAAATCTTGGCTCTAATAATCTTTCTAATTATTCGCCAATCCTCTAAATTCATTGCGCCTGCTGGAAAAACAGAAGGTGACTGTATAAAATATATAACATCCATTATTATTCAATTAAGACCGGCATCATAAACCATAGAAGTGGTCATAAAGAGCGAACACCTAAGGAAAGCAATAAATATATATGGCGTTGAAGTTTTAATTTAACTGTTTATTTATCCTTTATGAGAGCATTAAATGCTGTCAAAGCTAATCTCTTTGAAAAGTTAAATGGAGCAGTAGAGAGTGAAATAATGTGACTGAGAGGAAAGAAAATCATTATTAAATCTCAAAGGGCTAATTAGAATCTTGAATTCAAAGATGGATTGTGCCATTCTTCGCCTCATTAAACTGGAAGTATATTGTCGAATCAATAATTAACTATTAAAGTGACGTTGAATTACTTCTTTTTGCTATTCACAATTTCCCATTATCAGCCTTGCTTAAGAAAAATGATAGCCATTAAAACAGAGAACACTTAATATTAAAGCCGATATCTGATAACACCTTCAGCCATATTTTCTACTTTTGTGTAAGATATTAATACCTGTGCCAATTAATGCTGATATGCACAGGATTACACCTTTTTATCAGACTGATCATCATATTTTAAAGCGCTTTGATTAAATTTTAATTAAACCGACTAATTAGGCAGCAAGAAAGAAGTAGAACATTGAAGGCAAGCCCAAAAATGAGACTATTAGGTAACTTTAACATACAACGCACTTAGCGCCGATGCACTTTTCCCAATGAGTATTGATTTATTTTGGTCTAACTTTAAGTAGATATTGGAAAAAATGAGCACATGAGTAAATTTCATAAGTAATCAAGTCAATCAAGTTTAAAGAATATTTCTGCATAAGCCCACTCATTACCTTGCTTTGACAGGCCCTATAGACAAATATTAACTCTTCTATTCAAAAGCGAAGGAAAACAAAAAAATATTTTTTGCGACTTGAAAGTAACGAGGAAATGCTAAGAAGAAAGGGAGAAAAGAGAAGCCTCCGAAAAACCTTAAGCAGAAGACGGGACAACTTAGTTGGCCACATTTAAGAAGCACGATGGCCTGATGAAGACAATCGTTGAAGGACAAGTGGAAGGGAAGAAGGGCAACGGACGGCTCCGAATGAGTTATATAGGACAGGTTATAAAGGATGTAAAAGAGAATAAATATGTAGCTATGAAGAGATTAGCGGATAGGAGAGAGAAATGGAGGGCTGCGTCAAACCACTCTTTGGATTGTAGACTAATGAAGATATGACTTGAAATAGTAAAATATTGTTGATAAAATCTCCACGGGAATTCAGCCGGGTAAGAATGGGCATTGCCGCCAGCAGTGTCCGTCAATGTCCATCCTTACCCGACTGATTTCCCGTGAAGATTTTATCAACAGCATTCGCCGGGAAAGTACCAAATCCTTCTTCTAGTATAATGTTGTATCCTACCTGCCGAAGTAACGTCAATATATGTAAGTTCTCAGGTATTCAAAACTATAAGAAACGGATATTTAATATTTAAAAATAGTATTTAAAGTAGTATCTTGGATCAGAATTTCACAAAAGAAGCTAAATTTCAATTTTGTATCACCGTACTCCAGAGTGTTCTTCCAGAGATTTATCCAGGAACAAATTTCCACTTGATATACAAATTTGTGGAGGAAAATTGAAGATCAAATCGAAGGGGGTAGGTAGCTTTGGAATTCTTTCATAGGATAAAATCTACCGATTACTTTGAGAATAAAAGTTGGGAAGAAATTCGTATACGCCTGACTACTCTTAGGCTAAAAACTTCTATATCGAAGAAAACAAGAGAAGGAAACAGACAGTTAAAGTAAACTTTGCCGGATTGCTTTGAATCAGCATTTCCTGCTCCATTACTGCGCTCTCGGGCTAACTTATTTTTTCCTCAGCATTCTGACCCCCCTATTACTCCTCTCCTAAAAGCCCTGCCTATTTCCACCGCTCTCAGTAATGGAGTCGTTTGTGACGTCACGCTAGCTAATTACGACCCGATATCGCAGACTGCTCCTGATTTCTGCACCCAATGGGTGATTTGGAGTGACTTAAAAACTTTTTTCCTTGATTTACTCATTTTTTACCAAAAAATGGCGACTAAGGAATCAAACGTCCTCCAAAAAGACTTTTTCTGAAATTATATTTGAAGGAGGAAAACTATAAAGGTAAATCAATTTCGAAACGGTTAAAGCAACATACGTAGATTGAAAAAAAAATATTTAAGGTCCCGCGAAGGCTAAAGCTAATGTCTTCCAAAACTATTTCTATCACAAATACAATTCGCAGGGATGATAACGAAAATTCTCTTATCCCCTATTAATGTCGTTACTTATTGGGCGGTTAAGATTTTATAAGAATATAAAGGGTAATTTTATATTGTGGATACTATGACGAAACTGCATATAAATACTCAAAAGGTCAAAGTGTTTTCGACACAACACGGCTGTAGACAAAGTCTTACAGGTAACTCCATATCTGTTTCATGAGCAATTATAAAAGAAGAATTGTAGCTTAAAACAATGGGAAGCAATGCTATGAAATAAACAACAGGAAAATAAAAAAACTGGATACTGTTTAAGAGAGAAAGTCGACCAGAAAAACCACGGCGATTCCAAGGACGTTTGGAAAAATTGGATTGCATTGTAAAAATGCCAAAAATAGATACATAAATAAAGTAGAAATAACCGATAAAATTTAAAAACTTTATTATTGGACTTTTAGTGAAGATAGTATATCAAAATTAAATTAAAAATGCAATTGAAGTAAACATACCTTTTGACTGCTTACCATGGAAACCTGGTGAAAATAAACTGTTAACGCATGGAACTCTAAAGGTAACTAAATCATATACATATAAAGGATTAGGATTTCAGAGTTCTGAGATTAAGAAAGGAACGTCCGCACAAGATACTAATGAAATCGGAAGCCTAATGGAAAGTGAAGACAAACATGAAACAACGGACGGTTTAAGGAAATGATTCCCTATTTTACTAGCTAGATACTAATTATGAGCCATGTGAGTGCGTTCCAGTTTACATTGGGGAAACTTGCCGCACAATCGAAAAACGTCTGACGGAGTATGAAAGATGCATAAGCCTGTTTTATTCACTGACGTATGCGGTAGCGGAGCATTGCTTGGACCTCAGTCATAGGATGGACTTCAAAAATACGAAGGTATTGTACCGCGCTAATTACTATTAGGATCGAATTGTAAAGGAGACGATTGAAATTAACTTGAAGGAGAAGAGCATAAACAGAGGTAAAAGTTTCCAACTAAGCAGTGTGTAACGTTTATTTATTTTCTCTTCAAACTTCACAAATATGTTTATTACACTTTATAAACGCTTCTTATAAGACACACCCGCACGCCACAACATTTACAACCATACTCCCACTACTCTCCATCCCGCGCCATCAACAACAATTACTCCACTCCACCTCTGCTGCTCATTATTGCCCGCTTCATTGTCCTTCTCTCATCATTCGTCACACCAACATCCAACTCAAAACAACTCAAAAATAAGTGTTACAAGTGCCTGAAATGTCATATTTTCATCACTACATCCGTAAGCAGCAATAAAGGCAACCAAGGATATGAATAAATAAGTACCTTGAGGATTAAACCCCTGAAGACAATGGCAGACTCAGCCTTTGAAACGTCGGAAGAAATTACTCAATACCACACCCGGTGAAAAGCCCGAGAAAGTATCCATCTAGATACTAATTAATAATTATAGTTCAATATTAATGCTTTGATTCGTCAAATGTTAAACATCCTTTCTTGGTAAACAAAAATGATTAAAGGACTGAAATGAGGTTCACGAGAGAAAGGATGTAGAGAGGGATGAGCTTGATGTGGTGGCTGCGATGCAGAGAATGTAAATTGGTGAGAGGACGTGAGGGAAAGGTCAAATCACCATTTTCTTTGCGTCATGAGAATCCTAATCTCCTTATTTCGTTTCGTTTCGCAGTAATTTTTTCAAAGTTATTTAGCCTTGGAATAATTATATTACATAATTTATAAATTGATTTTTCTCATTTTACTATTTTACGGATATATCCACACATTTCCGGATACATCCATTTTCCAAGCATCACAAAACAATAATAGGAGAAAAATCTTTTTCTCTGTCCTCCGATACAACAGTAAGAAAGACCACAGCGTCTGAAAAATTGAAGCAGAAATATCCAAATTAATCCTTTATTAATGATAATATAATTTTATAACACAAATATAGTTCTACAAGATAACATTCGTTGTATTGCAGGGTAATGGAATACAAACACATAGTGCATAAACGTAATCTACCCAGGCGAGACTCGTACTGACTACCTTCAAAGGTAGATTATTAACCCCGCCACGGCAATACCTAGTTGGAAATACAAAGTCATTTGCTGTTAGCGCGCAATGTATGCAGAAGAGGTAGTTATTACCTTAACTGAGCATATGAACGATTTTAACATAGCACTGAATAAACGCAACCATAGCAAAAAAAACAATCATAAAATCGTAAATCTCAAAAAATAGTACATCTCTATTAACGCGATACTCAAATATACTTAATCCTTGCAATCATAATAAGGCACCAATTAAAGCGAATAGCTTCCTTTGCAAAAGACCGGTCTTTGACACGCCGCATCTGAGATCTCAGGCAAAGAGAGGTGGAGGAGGTGACGCTTTTCCCGAGATAGAGAGCGAGAACCTGAACCCAGATAAATAGGTCTCTCGCATTTCGTCGATAACAAAAGAAACCTTTCCCGAGGCAACGCCAGACATCGGTTGAGATTTACGCATCGACCTCCCACCCTTTTCACAGTCATAATATCCTATCACGATAACTCCCACGCCCTCCCACACCACTCACGCCTTACCTCTCCCTTCGCATTCATTTTCAGACCGATATCCGACTCATTTCCGCCGACCTAACAACTGCGCCGGCCGGGAGGTGACATGGGGTTGGCCGGCCCATCCCATCCGACTCCTTCGCATTCCTGGCTTCCCTTTAAGTTACTTTTACGCCCTTATAACCCCTTTGGTTTCAATGACATGCTTTGATAAGTCAATGACGCCGAAAATATTATTATTAGAGTATAAATATTTTTAATTTAATGTTTTCCATTAAATTGCAAGTCAAATTATATTAAAAATTGTAACTAATCGTGTTAAGAGTTTCAATTATATAGCTCGATGTATTGTAAAAAATACGTATGTACTATTTTAAAAAGTAAAATGGTCCTTATTTGTGTACACATATATATGATGGTAAATATTCATTATTTGTATAAGAACATCAGCAATGGCATGTATTAATTTACTGTAGTTAGTCTCGATACAGGCGCAATGGTGCCTATGAGGCTGCCTAAAGCTCCGAGTAGTTTGTTCTTAAACAGTGTTAACCGTGATGGGGTAAAAATACATAATTATCATCATAAATATACCTAGGGTTTCCATGTGGGCTTCCGCGGAGATTTTGATAATAATATTTGATAGATTTGTATTTGAGGAAGCCAACTAGAACGTTGATGAAATATTTTCCAGAAAAAAGGGATAAATGCGGAGGGAAACCCGTAATAAACACTGCATACAGTATAAATTTGTCATTCCTAAAACTTATTCTTTAGTCTACTGTTAATTAACCACGCCTTTTGATACGCCAAACAAAATTTTCGAAATACGAAGTTTCCAGGGGAAAGGAACTGCCATGGGCTACGTGGACTGTGCGATAATCACACACCAGCTTATTCTGAGTTGACCTTTACCCTCACCTATGCAAACCAGAGTTTAGGAGTAATAACTGAGCGAGTTATTAATGGTGCATGGGTAGGATTTATTAGCCATGGTATTATAAACATATTAATAGATTAATTATCACGCGACAGACGATCGATCAAATTCCCACAATCTCAATATCTCATTTATAACGCGACGAGATCATTTTCTATTATCTAATTCAATGCAACATAATTAATGTTTTACCATCTGCCTTGCTAGTCATAATTTTTTTATCATTTAACTGCATTAATGTTTCCAAGCCAACCTGCTTCTTCCTCAATTAACCACAATCATATCCCTAACATGAACCCTATAGCGAAACTTAAGGATGCTTCACCCCATAAACTCTTACAACTCCATCGAATACATTCACCACTAATCTTTATCTTCAGCCTCATATGCGCAATACTACCTCACTCCACCTACTAATACTGAAAAATACAATACGCAAATCACATCTTCCATCAGAGTGATCATATCCTTTAATTTCTTTACTTCGTCAGAAAGATAAGTTCGGCTGTCTTCAGTAAAGATACTGAATATTATGGAATTTCTCTTAATAATTTGAATATATCAAATTATATCTCTTTATTATGAATATTTTATCTCTATTTCTGACTCCTTACTGAGATTGATCTCCGTGGCATTCCACTTCTATTATTCTGGCTTCGTGAATGAAACCTCTCCTTGGCAAATTTGAGATTTTCTGATGAAACGGCAATGAATAATCAGCTAAAATAAGATATATTCATTGAATAACATGTTACTTATGTATATAAAATAAAATTCATGATGATACTTTCGAAAGTGCTTATTCCATCATCCATGAAGCTAGCAATTCTTAGCTAGGTAAGTGATTAGAGAAATATGAATGCATAACAATAGAAAGATGCTTTTCAAGGAAATATGACTACTTTGCAAGGAATAAACAGTACATTTCTATACATTCTACTTGCTTCTCTCATTTTTCACTATTTTGGGACACTACAAGTCATCGTTTACCACTCTCTCACTTGTGTACAAGTAAATAACTGCTCAACGTATGTACATACAAAGAGAAAAAACATATATCGCCATGTTACCACTCAAAAGAGGACGAATCACACCCGTCTGAAATGAATGTTCCCGCAGCCATTACATTCATAGAATAAAATTTCAGATCAGTTTCAACATTGTTTAATTTCCAAATTTAAAAATTTTTCCTAAATATTTACCCTGCGATGAAATTTATATCCTTTTGATTAAGGTGTATGTTAAATATTTTCTATCTAATATGTCCTAAAAATCTCAAGATAAAAATGAATGTATTACACGAGACACCACATAAGTCCGAAAAAAAAACAAAAAGTCACGAAAAAATTCAGTGTGCCCAGTTGACCAGAATATTTAACATAAAGTCACGAAAAAATACCAAATACACCGGTTCAAGCATAAAAGATAAGTACATATTCCTACAATATTCTCAGATCTTGGAATTTGAGGAAAAGCAAAAATTTCCGAGGTACCTATCACTACTAGCATGTTATTCATGAAAATCCTATTTAAAAATCCTATGGAACAGAATATTCTCTCGGTATGTCCTACATACACATAAGGACATGACATTTTCAAATATAATATGCCGGAAATTCTGAAGACGTTCCATTTTATGGAATCAAAATAAGTTCAAGAATGTAGTAAGCTTAACGCTAGTGATGCGTCATGAAAAAAATTTAATATACACCCGGTCGAGCATGAGGAATGCGTCCTTTAAAGACACGTGTCTTCGCAAAGGTAAGTAGTTACCGTCCAGCCATGCGGTGTTACCATTATTTCCTAGGCCACGGAGTCATGAAAACGCCCGAGATCCGTCTTGATTTTGCTCAGCACACTGAAATCTCACTCTCTACAGTAAGCAGAAATTGCGGCGCATTCTGTGCAGAACAAAGATGAACCCTAATTTCATCCATTACTCTGGGAGAGCATTTCCCGGTGGTGCGGTAGACACGTTCTCTAGCTATAATCCAAAGCAATGGAGAGGACAAGGTCTCAGCCATGTAGATCGGAGAGGATTCTGAACAAGAGACGTAATCCACACCGTGGCTAGAGCATAAAATAGCAGTTTCTCCTAAAACACGTGGGGAAACTTATTTTACCCAGACGAAAGGACGGCGAAGCGAAGTTGAAGAAAATTAGATGAGGATAAGTTGGATCATTCAACGGGTTAGAGTGAGTAGCAGTATGATCTGCGGTACCAGATTCACACGTGCTACTTGTGAGAAAATATGGAAACGACAAGTGTGTGTGCTCGCTCACTTATACTCGCATATTCAGTTGGAATAAAGCTACTTGAAAGCTAGAAAAAAATACGATTTTATTGCTCTCCGTCTGTATTTTCTGTATATCTGCAACCCTTTATTTACAAAATGTAATTGCACGATCACTCTACTTTTGCAATGTTTTTAGCAAACATTTCATTCCTAATATTTCAATATACTGGCTAATGTATGGGAACAGATCGATTTAAACGTTGAATACTTAATTGGTGCCATTATTAAAAATATAAGTACGAAAAAAAAACAAAAGGTCACGAAAAAATAGAAAGTGTGCCCAGTTGACCGGAATATTTAACATAAAATGAGAACTTGAATATGAGGGTGAAGACAAAAGAAGGTGAAATAGAGAATGTGAGAACCTACAGCTACTTGGGAACTTTGATTGCAGAAGACTGGAAAAGTATAGGAGAAATATTAAGAAGGATAGGAATGGAGAAAAAAGTTTTTAAGAAGAAGAAAGGAGTGTTGTGTAACAAGGGACTGGAATAAAAATTGGGGAAGAGATTGGTGAAGTTCTATGTGTGGAGTGTGTTATGCATGAATCTGAGACTTGGGCGATGGGGAAGAGAGACAGGGACGGGATTGGGGCGTTTGAGATGTGGGTTCGGAGGAAGATGGAAGGAATACGGTGGACGGGACGAGTAAGGAATGAGCAAGTGTTAAACAGGGTAGATGAGGAAAAAACATTGATGGATAAAATAAATGAAAGAAAGGGTAACTGGCTAGGACATTTGATGAGAGGGAATGGTATTTTGAAGGTAGCCTTGGAGGTAACGGTGGAGGGGATCAGAAGAAGGGGAAGGAGAAGGCTGAAGGATATTGACAATTAAAAAAATAGTAAAATATAGAGACTTCAAAGAAATGGCCGGAGACTGGAAGGAATGGAGACAGCGTTGGCTCAAGATACCTGCCGACGGGCAGACACCACAAGATGATGATGATTAAAAATATTTCATTCTTGTCATGTGAAATGCAGACTTATGTAAAAAATTAATCATAACTTATCAAAACAAACTGCGATTTTTGGAAGAAGTATAATAGGCTTCGACGTGGTACGTCATCGTCGTGCAATGTCGAAAGCTACGTCGTGCATTAAATATTTATGTGTAATTACAAAGTTTTATTTAATTTTCATCGTGTCAAGTGAATTCCATCAAGTTTCTCCTGAAAAAAACTAATTATAGGACAGAATCACTACTTTGAGTACATTTATTTATTCAGCATTTACTTTATTGATAAATTGCCATCTTTTTCGGTAAATTTCTACCGCTCGAGATTTTTTTGGCCCTTTCATACGCTTACCTTACTATTGGCGAGAAAAAGAGATCAATGAATGATTCCCAAGCTCATTAAATTTTTAATAACCACAAAATGCAGTGACAGAAAATACTGTTCATGAAACAAATACGTCCGCTAATTAAGTGACATTAAACGGTGGTTGTTGAAATGAATAATTGAAGGCATAAACTTAATCTCACTTGAACGCGTGAGACGATTTGTAGGTGATTTGTATGTTTATCAAGCAGTTATTTTAAAGAGATATGAAGCTCTAAAATTTAATTATTACCCCTTTGCCTATGAAACTTGGGGTAAAATTAGGCTTGATTAAAAAATTTAGATTTCAACCAGATAAACTTTAGGATCCTTAATTAACGTAGAAAAACAATATCTCTTTTTGTGAAATACATGGTTTCTTCCTGAGTTTGTTCCAGAACTTTTGCTAGTGCAAACAAAATTCATCAAATTTCTTTACACCAGCAAAATTCTTATCACGCCTCTGCTCTCATCACAGAATTTTACCTCAAGATGTCCGCGGCCTAGAGCCAGAGAGACAAAAATCGCCGGAAGACTTGACTTTACAGTCATTTAAAAATCAACGGAGCTTAACCTCCCATCGTCTGAATTGCAAAGGACGACAAAAATTGGGTAGCCCAGGAGAATTGGGGTCAGAGAGGAGAAGAGCAGAATGAAATCTGCATACAAATAGCGAGGAGGCGTATATTAAGAGTGGCTACTAAGTAAGGGCACGGAATAAGAGATAAAAGAGACGGGAAAGTTTAAACAAACTAAGGAAGAAGATTATCAGGAAAAAGCAGTTCATTAAGTCGTGCACGAAGAGAGAAGGTAAGTGGCAAGGCGAGCAAGTAAAATTTAAGAAAACACGAATCGCTAAAATGATAGGTGCTCTGATTGAGAGATGTGGCTTAGACCACATTTTAACCTCTAGCAGTTCATCTACATCTACATCCTAAAAGGCGTTTGGCAGGTGGTGTTATGACACCAGCCATTTACACAAAAACGGAAATGCTCTAACGAAATTACGACTAGCATTTATTTAAGACCTTTATGGTTCGTGGGGAAAAACAAAGTCCCATATCTATCCGCGTGGCAAAATATCGCTCTTAATTTATCGCTTCTGTCGGACCTTGAAATACAACGTGTGATAAAAAAGGACCGGACTGATTTTATTTTACGCAAACCGTGCAACGGATTGAATCAAAACAAAGTGCACCATATTGCTTCACACCTGGTGACAAAGACGAGAGGTATTGCGTATGTCCTGTTCGTCGCCGCGGGTAATGGCACTATTGAAGCAGCTAGATGAACAGGGTGTGTGAGTGAAATTTTGTTTCGAAGTTGGCAAAAATGCTACGGAGACATTTTGAATGATTCAGCAAGCCTTTCTTAATGAAGCTATTAGTTGAAGCCATTGTTATGAGTAGTAAAGTCGTTTTTAATCGGGCAGAACCTCGGTAGATGAAGGTTCGCGAACAGGTCAGCCTTCCAAATCGACAGACCGCAAACATGTCAAATAGGTTGACGATTTGGTAGGGAAAAATTGCCGTTTAAGTTTTGGGGTAGCCGAAGAAGTGAACATTAGTTTTGGATCCTGTCATACAATTTTGATAGACAATTTGGGAATGACGCGCGTAGCATCAAAATTCGTCCCTCATGTTGTCGTTTCCACCACGATAACGCGCCGACTCACACGCTGATCATGACAGTTTTTGGCCAAAACCAGAACTTCTCTGATCCCACAGCCACCCTACTCTCCAGACGTGGCTCCATCAGACTTTTTTTTGTTTCCAAAGATAAAACCAACCTTGAAAAATCACCGACTCTACGACTGATTTTGTTTTACTCTGTCTAACTTAGAGGTGATTCTGGGAGATAATCAAATATCAAGACTTTGACATTTTGAAAACTTGAAATTTTTACGCTCGCTAATAATTATCATGACAGCTAAATATTTCATTATTAAAGTTTACACTACAAAATCATAGGTAATTTAATTATCTCCTAAACAGAGCTGAATTTTTTAAAATTTTCGATTCTGCTTAGAAGCAACATTGGGTTATAAAGAATTAACTAAAACTAGCATTTCAGAACACCCTATGTTTCAAATTCTTTTGAAAATGACAACACTAGATTGTGGTTTCCGAAAAAAAAACATCAAGAATAATCAACTGTACGTGGCATTGGCTTTTTTAATGCAAATAACAGAAGATAAGTGTCAATTTTATACAGAAGAAGGAGAAAAAAATTGCAAATGACTGGAAAAGCTCATTAACGAGTTAAGCCGGTATGAAAGATTCGCTAATCAAAAGTGCGAACATCATCACCATCAATACAAACCATTGCCATCCGAAAAGTAAGATAAAATTGATACAAGTTAACTGATAATAAAAATGGCATTTCCTTCAATTTCACCTCCTTCCAAAAATATGCTTGAAAATTCTGTTTTCTTCTACTTCAATGGGTCCGTACATCAATATAACTTACACCAGAAGCTCAGGTCACTAAAGTTTTTCTTTTATCTGCGTTATATAAAAGATCAGTGCTATCATGTATGGATTAATTCTTATGATAGCGATTTTTTTTAATACTCAGAACATTGCATTGCAGGACCCTTAGGTTGCAATTCCAAAAAAATTAATGAAACATGGATAGTGAATTTTTTTCAACCTCAGGATCAAGAGATAAATTTTTCAACCTCATGGATAGTGGATTTTTTTCTGCCTCAATTTTATTTTAACTCATCCTTCTTTTTCCGTAACCTTAATGTTCTCGTATGCACATCATAAAGTTTTCTCAAAATGTAACTTGACCATCAAAACGGTGGTGTAGATTCATTTTGGACGTCTCTTTTGAATAGTCACTTTATATAATTTGAAAGTCTCTTCTAGAGTTGCTAGGTTGATATCCTTGGCACAGTACGCAATGATATATAGTCATATGATTCCCAGAAAAGGCTAAAGGTAATAAATGCTTATTTCAAACATTTCTACCAAATTAGCGGAAAAATATCATTTTAAAAACCCTCTATTTTAAATTTGGCGGGTTATCCCACAATCAAAACTTTCACCTGAAGTTTCGACACTTAATACCATTTTCAAAACTTTAATTTTTCCCAGTCAAAGGAACTCCAATCATTAAATACGGCCTTCAAGTAAACTAAATTTTCGTAAAGTTATCCGGATCCCTCGGACATATCACGAAATCTTCGCGGGTAAGAAATCGGGTAAACTCCCAGAGAATGGTAAGGAATACCAATAGAATCACATGCTTATCTCAAAGATTTCTACCAAAGTAGCCGCAATATATTATTATTAATACATTCTTTTCAGTATTTGGCAGATTATATCCCACAGTCAAAATTTTCACCTATCGTTTTTCCACTTAATGTCATTTTCAGAGCTTGATTTTATTTAACACAGCAAAAGAAACTCCAAACGATAAATACGGTAAAAAATTGGTTTCGCTGAAATTCCCTTTCGGCGTTTTTCATTACAAATTAAGGTTCTCCGGTTCCTCCAGACGTATCACGAGCCCTGTGTTGGTAAGAAATCGAGTAAATTCCCGGGTAATGGGCGGGAATACCAATCGAACACCGGTGGAGACGAGAGATTTTTCTCACGGTGCGTTCGGTGGGTTAATGGAGGTCGTCGAAGGGACGGGAGTAGGGTGGGGTGGGGTGGAGGGGGGGAATAGGATTTTGACGGAAGGGATGCTAGAGAGGGTGGGTGCTGAATAAGGGAAGGAGGTGATGGAATACGTTAATGGCTGAGGATGGGGTGAGAAAGGAGGGGAGAGATTAGCGAATGGAAGAGCCCCACCTCAACTCCCCTTCAAGATGACAAAGATTCGCACGCTCATAAATGGACTGCTACCGAGGTAGTTTTTTTTTACTCGTTCAATCAAGACTTGGATGTCAATTCGTAAAACCACCCAATACATCACGAGAAAAAAATCTTCATCCATCTCATATCGGATTCCCGGTATTTTTAGTAGCGTGCACCCCGCTTAGCATGGAAATGACATTAATATCAGTTAGTAGTGGCTGACTCACATATATCATCATTGGAGTGTCATATATTGAACGTAAATTTCCAAAAGAGATTTTACGTTAAAAGTAGGATGTACACCTCATAAATGTTAGCTTTTTCCGGCATTGGATAACTATCTCCATGTAAAAGGTTATGCAAATTTCACTTATTTTACTCCTGCATTCTGAATTCTTGAAAACTCATTTTGAAATTATCCCTGATTTATCAGTAAAAAGACAGACCAGGAGCTACTGGGACAGAATTCGAGATATCCTTGCCTTCCGATGCTAAAATCGAGCCTTTAAAAAGCCAAAGATAACACTTGTGTGACTTATAACATGACTGAAATATGGAATCTGGTGTATTAACCGAAAGTATTTGTCACAGAGACGACACCACACACTATAATAAAACGCCTACTTTAAAGCAATCATATATGATCATTACTTCAGAAAATAAACATCTTTTATAATAATTGATTAGAAGTTAATGGGAAAGCTGTGTCAACAATATTTTAGTATTGAATCGGTCACTGCTCGATGTTTCCCAATCATAAAACACTTACGATGTTCTTTTGCTTGAAAATTATATGGCTATCACAAGGAGTGCATCATTTTGGAATATATAGAAAACTCAAGGTATGACACATCAGTATTGCTATAAAATAATCGTGGAAACCGTCAAAACTGAAAACATACAATGAAAAGAATCAAAAACAAGGGAAGATGAAAACATAAATAAACGAGCGATCTTTAGTGACAAGATGTTAGACAAAACCAGACGCAATATGGGATATACCTTCAACAGAAATTAACGCCATACTAAGATAGGCTATAAATTAAAGCCTTACACTATTCTCAAGCGGCAAAAAATTCTTCTCGAGCTCCTACGGAATACGAGTAATAATAGTGCTAAAACGTTAAAAGAGACTGAGGAAACGACTCTAAAACATTAACTTTTCATTCCCTAAATAAGCCATTTTTCTCACATAGTTTCTAAAATACTGCTCTGACCACTTGTTCTAATTCAGAGAGAATGATTACATGGAAGTTTTCACCTCTTCAGCATTGTTTTAATGGCGAAATATTAAATGATGTCCACCACGCCGAAAAAAAACTTTCACCATTTTTTTCACGACTTCCAAGGTTCAAATACATAGCATTGTTTCAGATACAGTAAGAATATAAACATGAAATTTAAAAGGAATAAAATAATAAAAATGAAAGAGGTAGCAAAGCTGCAAATAATTTACTTCCCGTCTATGAAAATATATAAAGAAAGCAGGCGATCCTGGAATGCAAACAACCATGCGAGTTACAAACAATTTAGGCACTTCGGTAAACCCCCACGCCAGACATATTCGACCTCATTTCCCTGCGAAGTAATATAGCCGACGAAAATTCGAGTCTCAGAGCAGAAATAAGCCCTGGAGTGAATCCACCGAAGATGTAATTGGAAGTCGGATGAGTAGGACGGGGAGATGAGGAGAGAGACCTTCGGCAATCAAGAAGAAGGAAATAAATCCGAGAGCAAACAGAAGAGAAATTAGCCGAGACGAAGGTCATGGAGCACAAGATGGTCCTGAGCAATAAATATCGCTATTCTTAGGAAATCCTGCGCTGGATATTCATTTACATGACTTCCGTCAAAATCCTTAACTATTGTTTTGCGCGGTGGCAAAAATAAATTTCCGGCGACAGAACATATATGCGATATCTACGCGGTAGTTTTGTTCCATTGATGTTTTTAAGAGACAAAATTAAGAGATGCATTTTTTTCTCCTAAAGATTGTCTTACCAATTAGATATTAATAATTACTACGAATGATTAATTATTACGAGTAATTCGTGTTTTATTCGAGTTAGCTCTCGAGTAGACCAGGGCATTCACATTCTGGTCATTATGTAGTGTCGCTAGCTCAGTTAGCGATAAAATTGGCAGCTTTCGTTACCAATGTTGTATTATATTCTAATGGCTATATATTGCTAGTCTGCCTTATCTAGCTTGTCGCTGCTCCAGCGACACTCTCGGTTGCGAGGGAGACCTGGGATCGGGTGATCATGGCGTTTAGTAAAGGAAAGGCCGGGATAGGAATTTTAAAACACCCGGAGGTGCGTTTATTAGTATCAGAAGGTTACAGGGGGGGTCTGTAAGGACGAGCGAGGTCCGCGGCTGCTGCTTCCGCGTGGCTGGGTCCGGCTCTGTCCGGAACTGCCTCTCTGGGAATCTCCGTGGATCCGCGACAGCTCTGGCGTTCCGGCGTTGGCGGCGGGTCCAGGCGCTACGGCGGGGTCATGGGCCTCGTCCTCCGTCTGCTTCCGCGGGTGATGACCTCAGGCGGGCGGCGGTGTCCGGGGAGAGGACCCTCTGGGACAGCGTGCGCGCTCCTCGCGGAGGGTGCGAGTGCGGCGCCGGTCCACCCGCAGTTTACGGGGCATCCGGCAGAGTGCGGCGCCGGTCCACCCGCAGTTTACGGGGCATCCGGCCGATTGAGGGCCTGTGGTAGGAACTATGAGGATATGCTCGCTCTTAGTCCTAGCTTCGGCCTCCTCAACCCCGACTGCCTTCCATGGTCCGGGCAGCGTCTTTTATATCCAACCCTGGCCTCCCTCCGTCCAATGAGGGTGCTTCGCTGGGTCACGAGGTGACGCTTTCGATCAGAATGGGATGGGAAGGTTCGTGGTGTGAGGGCAGGTGTGAGACCAGGTGTGCGTTTAGACGCGGGAGTGGGGGAATCGCGTGGTGTGAGGGGAAGGCAGCGGGCTGGAGTGGGGAAGGTGAGGAGATGAGGAGAGCGTTCCGGTGGAGTGGGGAGGGTCACGTGGTGACGCGTTCTTCACCGGGGGCGCGTGTTTCAAGTGGGTTTTGCCCATGTTCCAATGCAGCACAACAATCCACCCCTCCCCTGATGGCGTAAAACCCGCGAGAAGAAACACTGTGGGGGCATTGTGGCCGTATGTTGTCGGTCCATAGAATATCCTTGGTTGGCACTGTGCACTTGGCATCGCTGCCGGGGGAAGGTTTCTTCCTGGGTGGATGTGGTGGGCTCTGTGGGGATGCTGCTAGGAGGTCTTCGGTATGGACCTTTGGCGTCGCCCATGGGGAATGCTCCCGTCCATGTTGAACGAGGCCTGTAGTCACTAATGGGCTGACTTTTCCTTCTGCAGTGCGTGGGTAAGGATCCATGAGGTCTTCAGCGACATCCTCCAATGACTTCTGTGGGTTGTGGACGTGGAGTGAGCTTGTATTCCCTCGCTGTCCTCCTTTCTTGCAGGCCCGATTCAAGCAGCTCTGTACTTGTTTGCGGACGTCGGAGAGTGCTGCTCGCCAATGATACTTTTGAGTTAGGGCCGTGTAGGTCGCCTTGATTCCAGAGTGTCCTTCAAATGGCGTATCGTGGTAGCGTTGGAGAACTTCCTTTCGCAAAGCTAGCGGGACCCATAGCCTCCAAGGTCCTTTTTGGCCCGGCCGGGACCACAGATGATCGATGTCGTCCTTGTATTTCTTAAGGAATCGTTTCTGTGTTTTTGTCCTTGAGGGTGTCTGCTGGGCATTCAGTAGTTTCTCCCTGATGTCTGCGATCTCTGGATCATCTTGTTGCGCTTGCTGGACTCTTTCGTAGAAATCCGCGTGCTGTGTCACGACACGGATAGATGGTGGGACCATCCTGTCCATATCCGGAGTCAGAGCGTCTTTTGATTGTTGCGTCCAGGCTGCAGTGACTCGGCCCGTAGTGCCGAAGGAGATTATACCTTGTGAGTAGTCTATGACGGCGTCGGCGCCTCGAAGCCAGGGGTGTCCCAGGATGAGATCCACCTCCATGTCCCGTGTGATGTGCAACGTTACTGGTAGATGCAATTTCTGGACGGTGACTATGGTCTGCAGGTTCCCCGTTGTTAGGAAGGTATCTCCCTTTACCGTTCGTAGTGTTGTGGGTTCTCCTTGGACTAGTTTCTGGAAGGCCACTGGCAGGCAACGTTCAGCTATTAGGTTCACTCCGGCTCCTGAATCGATGAGGGCGTGGAGTACTTCGCCGCCAAGTTCCACCTGGATTCGGGGGGTGTTTATAGCTGCTCCATCCGGTTGTGTGGCCCCTATTGACGGGTGGGTGGGCCGGAAGAGATTTTCTGAATTTCCGCCTGGTTTGCTGGGACAGTCTCGGTGCAGGTGGTATCCTGGACAGTGCTTGCATTTTGGTGGTCTAGAAGGTTGTGTGTAGGTGACATCTTCGGCCTGGTCGGCTTCAATGGCGCTGGCTAGCCGTATGAGCTCTTCAGTGCTCTGCGGTGGGCAGGCTCGGAACATCTGCTTGATCCTTGGGAGGAGTTGTTCCGTCAGCGTGGGTAAGAAAGTTTCCTTATCTCCATCTGGGAACAGCCTCCGAAACAACTGGATCTTTCGAAGGATAAAAATCTCTGCGCTTTCCTTCGGTGTCTGCATGCTTCCAAATAGTTTCGCCTGTATCTGGGCCCTCCGTGCTGCTGAGTCAAACCTTCCCTTCAGCCTTTGCTTGAATTCGTGCCATGTGAAAGCGAATTCCCGGTACGGTGTCGACCACCTTCTTGCATCCTCTTGGAGTTGTTGCTCCGCTCTCCAGACCCACCATGATGTGGGTATCTGGTCCTCATGGAACCTTGTCTCCATGCCTCGCAGGAACGTCTCCGGATCTTCTGCTTCTCCTCCGAAGAACTCCGGCCACGGGGGACGGTAGGCTGGCTCCGGCACAGCCCGAGGAGTGCTGTTCTGCGGTTGGCGTTGACTGCATCTTCCGCATATGAACTGCAGTCCTTCAATGTCCCTCGCTTCGTCCCTCCAGCCAAGGCAGAGGTGATGAAACCATCGTTGGCAGCTGGCACAGGAAATCAGGTGCTCCCCTACTCTGGTGCATGATGAAGCCTCGCATTGATCCCTTGTGCGGGTGCGAGATGGGTTGGGCGCCACCGAGTTTTGTTGAAGCTCTCTCGGAAGAGCTATGGTAGATGTAGCGGGTGCTCCATCGATGGGTTGTACATACATGGTGGAGGCGTTGGTTTGCCAGGCGTTGTCAGTCGGAGGATGCTGTAGGTCCCGGCTGCTATCCATGCTGCCGGTCGATGTCCCCGTAAGTTGGGCGCCAATTGTCGCTGCTCCAGCGACACTCTCGGTTGCGAGGGAGACCTGGGATCGGGTGATCATGGCGTTTAGTAAAGGAAAGGCCGGGATAGGAATTTTAAAACACCCGGAGGTGCGTTTATTAGTATCAGAAGGTTACAGGGGGGGTCTGTAAGGACGAGCGAGGTCCGCGGCTGCTGCTTCCGCGTGGCTGGGTCCGGCTCTGTCCGGAACTGCCTCTCTGGGAATCTCCGTGGATCCGCGACAGCTCTGGCGTTCCGGCGTTGGCGGCGGGTCCAGGCGCTACGGCGGGGTCATGGGCCTCGTCCTCCGTCTGCTTCCGCGGGTGATGACCTCAGGCGGGCGGCGGTGTCCGGGGAGAGGACCCTCTGGGACAGCGTGCGCGCTCCTCGCGGAGGGTGCGAGTGCGGCGCCGGTCCACCCGCAGTTTACGGGGCATCCGGCAGAGTGCGGCGCCGGTCCACCCGCAGTTTACGGGGCATCCGGCCGATTGAGGGCCTGTGGTAGGAACTATGAGGATATGCTCGCTCTTAGTCCTAGCTTCGGCCTCCTCAACCCCGACTGCCTTCCATGGTCCGGGCAGCGTCTTTTATATCCAACCCTGGCCTCCCTCCGTCCAATGAGGGTGCTTCGCTGGGTCACGAGGTGACGCTTTCGATCAGAATGGGATGGGAAGGTTCGTGGTGTGAGGGCAGGTGTGAGACCAGGTGTGCGTTTAGACGCGGGAGTGGGGGAATCGCGTGGTGTGAGGGGAAGGCAGCGGGCTGGAGTGGGGAAGGTGAGGAGATGAGGAGAGCGTTCCGGTGGAGTGGGGAGGGTCACGTGGTGACGCGTTCTTCACCGGGGGCGCGTGTTTCAAGTGGGTTTTGCCCATGTTCCAATGCAGCACAACAAGCTAGCCTAGCTAACCTTAAGTGACGATATAACTCTAATTAGAATCCATAACATTTTGCTACTTTAATGAACGCCGCTTGCATTGAAAGAAAAAATAATATTCATATTAAAAAAATAGGTTACAAGACCTTATCAAGTGTTTTAATTTGCAATATTCGAAATTGTGGACGGAGGCCGTTGAATTAAAATTAAAACAAATAAAATATTTAAAAGTAAAACAATTATAAAGCCCGAAACTTGGGAAAGGCGTTGGAAATACGAACCAGGAATACTGCAGCATTGACAATCGAGATCATGGGCCACTTGGTGATACTCAGGGACTCAGATACTCAAAGAAAGATTTCAAACCTTAAATTTCAAATATTTACCCCGTAAAATGGCCATATATTCATTTAAGCTTATGATAGTCACCAATAGAATTTAAAATTTGGCAAAGGAACCAGCAAGCAAAGGAAAGCATAAGCTTTCGATACCTAGTATATACACGAATTAAAGAAGAAGTTGGAAATATTGGTATTATTGGCATTGATAAACTTTATTACAAGTATAGAAACAAAGAAATTCTGCTACCCGCCCATGAGAAGACACACAGATATTCGTTCAAAGTTATCAGGAACCTAAGTGATGTCTTATTTCCAATAGGAAAGGTATACATTAGTCAATAAAGGCGGGCTTAAAATCAAAGTATGCTCCCAGCGGTGTGTAAACCGATAAAAACGACAACTATTCAAGAAATCAAGGAGATGGATGAAATCAATATAAAAATCGAGATAAGGTGCTTGGAAAAATGGTAATAACGATAAACAATTATATGAAACGTCAAACTCATATAACTGGTTTCCATAACGACTATCAGACTACTAACTACCACTACTAACACACGAACCGAGGTCAAGCGTTCATCGTGGTTACACTCATCACTCCAACACAACTAGTTATTTTTTCGCGATGAATAACTCACATTGAAGTTAGCTATCATTTTAAAAGTTTCAGATTACTATAAAATTTTAGTATACTATCGTGAATATCTGTATGAGCATTATTTGAAAATTTTAGCTCAGTATATACTCTGGAGTAAAATTTTTGTACTCGAAAGATTAAAGAACAAAGAAGATTAAAGGGACGTTCTCGACATTTTTTGTAATTTTCAAGGTGATAATGCACGTTTTAAACGAGTGAATGATCAAAAAAAAAGACAAAATACTCCCGTTCGAGATTGGTCCTCTTAATTGGTGGTGCGTATCAACTACCGTTTACATTACGAAATTTGATCACCATCCAAAACTAGAGTAACATGAGCAAGGTGGAAACAAGGCAAGAGTGTATCTTCTCCACCATTTTGCGGTCCAAATAACAGCCTTTTTCCCATTCCACCCGCCTTCAAACCTTTTACCCTCTCTACATCCCTAACTTCGCCCGCATTTCTCATTTCCTTCCCCAGTATCGCATTATTCCCTTGGGCCTGGATATTCCACAAAAATCCCCCTCCCTCTCATTTCCAGGGCCCCTACCCCCAATCTCCCCTTGGCCTCACCTCACACTACCTTCCAAGCCGCGTAAAGCTACCGATGTGTGCGGCTACAGAAAAATTGTCACCCAGGGTTTTCAAAATTCACTTCTCTCTTCACTGGGACAATAATACACCGGCTTTTATCCAGCATAATATCGTTGATCAATTTTTTTATCGCTGAATAGTTTGTTAGTTATAGAGTTTAAAAAATAAAGTAAACCGTATTTTTTTGTTTTTCAAAACTTCGGCTTCTTATCGGCTACTTTTCTAGCTATCCATGATGAAAAATCGATGGCTTTAACCTTTTGGAAGATAAGTTGATGACTTCACAAACTCATACAGATCGCGTCACCGCTTTTCTGCCACACCCCGGCCTTGCCTCACCTCGCCGGAATAACTGATTTTATTTCTATACTATCCCCAATCTGCCTTCCCGTCTCCAGTGCATTCCTATAGGATAGTTTAAGGTAAATAATTTTCCAAAAGTCACAGTATGGCAAGTGTAATTTTAAGGGGAAGGTGTGTAGCTGGGAAGGAAAGCGCAGCTTGGAGTTCTGTGCCTTGCTTTTAGATTCGGCATATAATTCCAGAGATTTTCTTATTTATTATTTCCGGTACGGGGGAGTGATTTTTCTGAAATATGAAGATTGGCTTCCAGCTCTTGTAGGATCGGGGGGATGCGGAGGTCTTTACGAAGACCTTTGTTTTGGGTAAACCCTGTTTAAAGGCCGGGTATTGTTCACACTCTTGTGAGCGATTGCCCATACGGTCAATTGAGCTGAAATAATTCACCATAAATTCATTATATCGATCCGTTTCAAATTCTGACAAACCTGAATCAATTTACAATCGAACATAGTAATAAAACATTAGAAAAAATGGTATGTGCGCAATTGCGCAAAGGCTTCATTCCTGTAACATTATTTCCACTCGACAATGAGATTTATAACTTGATCTAAAAGCAAATTGGGTTTCATGATCTAAAAACTATTGACCATATATTCTGGGATATATTATTTGAATTTGGCATCCGGACAAGTTGAATACATGAAACGGAATTCGGTTTTAATGCAAAATGATGGATTGCTAATCAAGCAAAGAGCATCGTCCCAAAATAGAGTGTTGAATTTTTATTCAACAAAGAATTCCCAATCTTACTGATGACACTTAAAACCCTTTCTGGACAAGAATACCCAACTCCACTTTATGGTAGCAAAAACAAGCTAAAGCATTCGACAAGAAAATTATGACTACCAATTTTCGCGAGCAGAACCGAGCAATTCCAATTACCGGAAAAGGAGATTTGGAAAGGCTAGCGATAAGAATTATTGAGTCCTACGCCGAGAGAAATTAGATACGAACTCGTGAATCAAAAAGAGGGAAACGAGTGGGTAATTTCAACCGTCATGCTTTTAAGGGACTCTCAAGGAAGCAATTTTGGGGCAGAAGTAGGAACATAACTAAGTCGCAAACAAAGACTACACACGTAATACAGGGGTGGCATCGGAATCATAAGGACGAGAAATGCTGCTTTATAAACGCTTACATAATGTCGATAAGGTATTTCTAGCCATATTTCAAGTCTTTGCTCATAGCGATTGAGGACCCTCCTTCGTATCCTTTCTCATCTAGGAAACGTGAGCCTCCGCAAATTGGTCCCCGATGAATGTCAAAGGTATGAGCTTCCATCACGAAAATACGAAATGTAATTAACTTCAGCTAATGACAGAAAATCTCTCAAAAACACTATCATATAAGGCTGTCCAAATTATTCCAAAGGTTTAATTTTTAAAATAAACGCCATTTAAAGTGATTATTTCAATTCTCATTTATTAGACTTGGATACTGCCCTAATAAGCGTCGTTGAAGGATTGCATATATATATATATATGTTTGGATGATTCCAAATTAAAAGGACCAAAGAATTACACATCATTTGCTAAGGACCAAAGAATTACACATCATTTGCTATCGCTCTAACGAATTACCATCATTTAATTGCAAAATAAAATCTCCACAGTGATTATGTAACGAGTTAAAATTTTCAAGAAAAAGTTAAACGTCAAGAAAACTGTTAAACAAAAAACTAAAAAGTATTTCTTTCACGCTATGCGTAATGCTTCCGAGGATATTATAGCTAGAACTTAAAGAGCTTACTTTAAAGATATGATTAAGATTATGCTACTTAAAATTATGTTTGCCCAAGCTGATGACATAATACTTCATATACTATTCGCGCATAGCAACAATCATGCATATTTTTAATCATATCTTATAAAATTCTTGAGACATGATGGCCTGATGAAGACAATCGTCGAAGGACAGGTGGAAGGCAAGAATGGAAAAGGAAGACCTCGAACAAAATATATGGAACAAGTAAAGAGAGATGTGAAAGAGAAGAAATAGGTAGGAGTGAAAAGATTAGCTGATAGGAGAACTGAGTGGAGAGCTGCGTCAAACCAATCCTAGGATTGTTGACCAGTGATGATGACTTATAAAAATAATCTTATGTTTGAAATGGGCACTAAGACTGCTGGTTTACGAGTCAGTACGTACATAGTCCTTGTTTCACTAAAATTTTAAATAATTTTAAATTGGAGAGCAAGTTTTCTCAAAATGGAAATTATAACTCAAAATAACAAAGAAATTACATAGCATGAAGGCGAAAAGGAGGGCCAGAAGCATTTTTCAAAATCGTTTTAATGGAAATGAGGTTTAATGGTTGAAAAAAGTGTTGGAGATGCGAGAATGCTTCACCTTGCAAGGGCATCTCAGATTAAAAATGTTAAAGCAAAGAGTAGAACCGTGCTTGCGCAATTACAAAAAAATTAGTTAAAATTAGAATAGCGAAGAATCTAGTGAGAAATATTCAACGAAACTCACTTACAATATCATTATCTTCTATGATAAAAATCAATATCTAGTTTATAAAATATTTTGTTTGGGCATATTTATTGACGAAAGATCAACAGTTCATACAGTTCATTAAATATGAATTGATGGCGTCATTCTTCCACGAGTACAAGTAAAAAATCGAAATATCACTAAATAAATTTCAGTCAATTGCTCTCGATTTCATCGGAAAACTTGTATTTTCTCGTCATGGCAGGGAGCCGGATGAAACCTAACAATGTAAATTCCCTAGCCCCTTCGAGAAAACGTCGATGAAATGAAAAATATAAAGAAAAAATAAAGAAAAACATGGACAAAATCTTAAACATCCTCGCAAGCCACGATCGATGACCCGAAGCGTTCAGAAACCCATTTTCTCACCGTTCAACTTCTAACCCGGCGATAATACGGGACGAAGTATAAAGAGGTGAAGGAGACGGGGGTTTTTCGCTCGTGGCCCCCGGAAAACGGGAAAATGAGAGGCGGGAGAGACTACCAAGGGCGGCTTCTCGGTTACAGAAATAAAATTCCTGGATTTTTCTCATGTATAGCGAGTACATTTTCATATTTTTCCCGGTTATTCTGCAAAATTTCTGGAAAAAGAGCATACTTTTTGCCGCTAATAATGTAATCCTGGTAGTAAGAAAACAAATCACCCGTTGCTATATCTAGAGTGTGTTTTTCAACTACTGTAAGACATGGATTCTGCAGCAGCAGAGAAAACACGAGTGGAATGAACCAACATTTGAGGTGAGAAATGAAAATGGATAATGAAAATTAAATGACACGACCAAAAGAGTAAGGCGGTATTTAAAATAGCACTAAGAGAAGCGATATCAACATAAAACCCTATGAAAAGAACAAAACTGAATCGGCCACATCATGATAAAAAAGAAATTTAAGTACGTAATCTCCAAGAAGAAAAAAAGAAAAGATTGTATACGAGCAACGGAAAATGAGAGGCCACGAATTTCTAAAATAGGATACATAATTATGGGCATGAAAGAAAAAGCAAGCCCAAATATGAGAGGTCAAAAAAGAAGAGATATGGAGAGATGATACAAACCAATCCTAGAACTGCTGACCAATGATAAAGATGATTTTGCAAAGAGTTAAAATACATTAACTGTTCGGTATATAGCATGTAGAAATTTTAATCTAAATACTAGAGGTAACTGGGCTAAAAATGGTTAAAATATATATCTTAACCTTTCGTCAGGCGCAATATTGGAACTGCTGAGCTCAGGCGCAGTGTTCCTGACAGGCACAGATGTGAAAAAACATGATTAACTCTTAGCATGGCTCAGTGATACCCCTTTACAGTTTCAAGCATCATTATTAGTGTAAACGAACACTAAAATGATATCGTATTTGCCTTGTAAATACCCCTTTACATGCCTTCATACAGCCCCGGATCGATCGAGCAAGGTGCGATTTAACGTGCTCTTGAGGATATTAAATATTATAAAATATAATGTATTTTAGCATGTGAATTCTAGAAGATCAGTTTTTTTTTAAATTTGCTATCTTATTTATCTAATAACGCTTTTATTTTGTTTTTTGTGCCATTATTTTGCTTAATTATGCTGAATACTCCGCCGCTGATCTGTCGGCATGAATGCGAAAAGTGAAAGGCTGCATAGAGTGTGTCAAAACAAAAAGCTACTCTAAGCGTCAAGGGCCTATGTCGCCTAATGGTGCGGAGAAATAAAAAAATCGTGCTATGCCTGTCAGATCCATTGCGCCCGACGGAAGGTTAAATGAGAAAAAAAATCATTCAAATATACAGAGATGGGTAATGAAATTTATATTTCATTTTTTATTTAAATTTTTGTTCAGGAGCATATTTGGCAGAGTGCATAATTTTACGGACATGTGCGTAAAGTAGACAGTTATATTTCAGAGTGGTTACAGACAAAACTAGAGCAATTCCCGGTAAATACAGGCTAACTGACATCAATAACTTCGAATTCCCGGCTTTATCGAGCAGAAGGCCGACCTGACACCTTAGAGGCACCAACCTTAGTCCCACTACCTCGACCCCTGGTTATCAAATTCACCAAGATAAGAGGTTCGGTCGTGCTGGGAGCCTAGGGACTTGGTATATACAGGCAGAGCTCTCCGTTCGTTCATCTTCTCTCGACAAAAAACATTTTTAAAAAAATTTGGATCGCAGGGGCAAGGCGATAGCGCAAGTATCGGATGCGCGTATTTTAAAAGGTGGGACGAAATTTGATCCAATCGCCCCAAGGAAAACACGCCCGGATGGGAGGCAGGGAATCACTCAAAACTCCTCGGCGGTAAACACAACGGGGAGGTGGGCAGACGAGTATAACGGGTGCGGTGTATGTAACGGGAGGAAAGGGGGCCAGCTAAAGGGATATGCAGGCCGGTGAAATATTCAGCAGGGTGACTCGGAGACCGCTTTTCGAATCGCTCCGAGGGTTCCTCATCCAACTGCACCCTATTTAAAGATTCTTTTTGCGGACCTCGCTCCTCGCCAATGAAATGATGAATGATTGAAGAGAAACGAGACTATAACTTCTTTTCGAAATTCTCTTCAATAGCATAAAGCAGTTGCGCTACAATCCATTATATGATGGGGAATCCATTGTTCATTATCATACAAGATTTCTAAAAGAAAAAAATCTCTATTCATATTTAAATTCATAATTTGTTTTGTATTTGCATTTTTACATTTTATAATTCTTGAATTTTCTTTTATCTATCACGATCATTTGCAGTACACATATATATGAATGTCAAATTGTTTTTTGCTATTATATATTTTTTAATGTTCATAAATCAGCACCAGCCGGCGCTTAAAGAGGTGATGTTAACCCCAAACCAGGTTTACCTAAGGGGTACCTATATTCCAGTTTACAGTTTTATTTACTGTGTACATGTACTTTGTAATTTATGAATAAGTGGAATAAATATTATTATTAGAATATGACGTAACTAGTTTTTTTAACGTATTTTTCTAACTCTATCCAATCCTTTATGTGAAAGGAAAAGATATCGTAACTCAGTACTAACAAGTTTTACCAACGCTACGCTTAATGGTTAATAATGCTACACGTAATAATAACTGCCTAGAGTATGATCAATGCTTATGAAATATTATTTTGATGGCTATGTACAAAAGAACTGAAGAACATAAGACTAAAATCATGCAAAAGACCTCGAAGAATATTTTACTACAATGAACTTTGCGAAGTAAACACGAACATATTGAATTAATGTCACTTAGCAAGTAATTAATGAGTGTTTCAACAACTAAATTTGATAATTGTGATTGTAATGCAATCAAGATTACACTCCCCGTATGGTGAATCTTCTGGATATGGTAGCATGAAATGTACATGTATATTAATAGTTAGTTGCTTTGAGATAATGTGCTTCTCACAGGATGAAATTGATAAAGCTATTATAGAATTACATCAACATCAATCCGTACCATTAAAACTGCTAGCATGAAAATTCTTCCGAAGAAATGAACACAATTTCATCAAGCCTTTCCATTAAAAACATGCGTGCGTTTCAGATCACATATAATGGGTTTCGTCTTTAACTTCCTTTGGTCGCTCTTTAAAAAAATTCTTAACCAGTTTAACTTTCACCAAGTATATAATCAGCACAACGCGTCGCACAGTGGTCCGGATCGCGAAAAAGTTGGACAAAAATCAGATTTTGGTTGGATGTCTTTAAAAATTGCTCTCTATATGTTTTTTGGCGAGCTATTTTCATTTCTGCAGTTATTTTTACGAAAAAACTATTATTTCATGCGATATCGTGGAACTTTAACTTATTAACGGGCTAATTGTAACGCTGGCTGCATAGATAAACGGTAATCATTATAAAATATGAAAATAAATGATAATTAGTTGTATAGAATGAGTTAATGATCTTTCAAAGTACTCAATAAACAAAAAAAAACGGCTACAAGTAGGGTTGTTGGGTGCATTGACTTACGTTAAAAAGGTGCGATTTCCAGATTTCGTGAGATTCTTCTGTATGGACTAAAAGTAATTATTAAATAAGTATCAAAATAGCATTTAAGTAACTCTTTTATCCTCATAAAAGCATGGATAATTCCTCAGAAATTTACAATTATGTATTATTCAGCATCAGATTCTTCTGAATCCCACCCCTCCTCCTCTTCGCATTCGCTCGAAGAATTTTGAGATTCTTGCAGGACCAAGAGATCACGAACCTCCTGCGGAAGGTCTTTAAGGCTCCGGCCCCGGAAGATCTTTAAGATTTTGATTGCGAACTAGCTCGCCATCTTCTCTCGTAGGAATAAAAAAATTTCATGTTTAAAAAATTATTAAGCTCGAGTTTTGCCTCCTCATCTCCGTGTAATCTGAAACAACTCTCCAGATATGCATTCAAATTCCTTTTTCGAGCATCCATGGTTTTTTCTTTTTTCTCCAGAATTTTTTCGTGCAGTTTTCGCCGCGTAAATGCCCATGACATTGTTGACAGTCAACAATATAAAACACAGGTTTACAAAAAGCTACACAACAGTCTTCTTTCTAAAAAGGTTAAATATCAAATAGAAGGGAAAATATGGAAAATTAGAGCGCTGCCTCGTCTCAGACCAATTAAAAAAAACGAAAACAAGAAACGAAAATAAATTAAACATAGTATACCTGCTCAATAATCCTTATTTATGTGGTTGTCAGGAACTAATAAATAACTTAATCACAATTTTTTTAGTTATCACAACACTATAACTTCTTTGCGAGATCACTGTAAATCACAAAAACTGTAGCCAAAATAGGACTTCGCAATTAGTGATGGGTGTGTTCACATCGACAGAAAAGTTGAAACTGAAGGGTACCAAAATGTTTCGACCGAAATTTGGATGAGGTTAAAAAGAGGAGTAATCTTTACCCATGGAAATGTGGGTATTCCCCAGGATAACTGGTTGGGGTAAGGTTGGACCCCGTAAAGAAAATGTGAAATGTTTGGATTTTGTGCGAAAATGCATACTAGCGGCGGACCTGCAATAAAACCTGTCCAAAAGGAAGCGGGTGGAGGGTAAAGACCTCATCTATTAACACGTGCAGCTTCACTTACAGGTCAGACCGCCCCTAGAAAAGCAATAAACTCAAGTTGGGTGGTGCGCCAAGTGGCAAAATAGCAAGATGACAAAAGATGGCAAAATGTCCCGACTAAAGACCCCTTCCCACTTCCCTGAGGTCCGACACGTGTTCGGGTAACGGGTCTCTTGCCCCTTCGGATTGAAAGAAAGGGAGACGGTTGTGGGTTTTCCCGGTAGCAGTGCATGTAGCCTGTCGTATTTACTTAAATCTATTACCAAATCGCGCTTGAAGTCGTTCTGAGAAGCGATCGGAAAAAATATTTTATCTCCTCTCCCAGCGTCCCAACTGCGCTTAACCTAATTCAAATTGTTCCGAAATTATTCTATTGGTCCACATACAGATAAAATTTGGATGATTACAAAGTATAAAATATGTTTTAAAATGCTAAAATTCTTATTTTTGTGATTCTGGCCCATGAAACATTGGGAGACACAATTTACCATGTGCCTACACTGCGCTGATGCTAGCGTGTCGACGTTCACATCTACTACGGCTAGGCATATAAATCGTTGTCATTCGCAAACTCGCACAGATTTGCAACTGATTTCTTTACTAATATCTTTATGATACTGTATTTTACTGTCACAAATAGCCGAATCCGCGCAAATCGACGTCACTTTTTTTATAACTCAACATTTATGCGATTTTTTCCGAAAAAAATTACTCCCCTTCAAATAATTCTACAGCAATCATCAACATCTTTAAAAGGTTGAAATATATATTTTATGACAGTAAAATGTCTATATTACTATAGTGCAAAGTTAGTTTACGAATATAATTGGCGGCGTAAAGCCAAAAATAAATCTAAAATGCGTAATTTTCGAAAAAACGGAAAAATCAAGTTTCCTTAGAAATAGTGCTACTTTGACGCAATATATCTAAGCTAGCAATTTTTTTTATAAAAAAGTAAGCATGAAAGGTGATACCCCAGACATATTACTACATAACTTGTATAGTCTAAGCGAGTTTGAAGAAAGTCGAAAAAATGATTTTTGTCCACCTTTTTCCGAATCCGGACCACTGTGCGTCGTAGCGTCAGTAAAGAGACGAAGCACATTGGTGAATATGCAATCGCTAACAGTGAATCAAAAATTATATACACTTCTGAAGTTGACCGCTGAAAATAAATATAACCAAATCATTCAGTAGAGATTTGCTCAGATGCAAGCTAATGTGAAAAGGGATAGTTTTTTCCCGCAAGCGAGAGTAGTCTCGAAACGAAATATAAACCCGAGGATTTCCACCGTGAAATATGCCACCGGCGTGATTCACATCCAGACAAAAGAGCTGAAAGAGATAGCGTAAAGAATGGATAAAAAGAGGCTGGCGAAGGATACGGGATTTAGAGAAGGGATACTCCCTTTCTGAAGCGGCGAGGTTTCCCAAGTACGGCCGTCGGGAGGATACGGAGAACATGCGAGTGGGTGATGTATAACTGAAGGGGAAAAGCGAGACACATTCTGGTCCAGTGGATACCGGGAATTTCGAAGGGAAGCTGCGTCGACATTGCCGAACAACGGAGACTGAAAATATCTTTCGCCGCAGCTTAAACTCGCCCTTTTCTTCCCCTAAAATCCCCGCGATGTCAACCTTTTTGTCTTTTTAGTGCCTCCTTTCGCCTTTTCCTTTCGAACTCCTTTATATTTCCTCTTTCCTTATCTTTTTCACGGGCCTGGAACTAGGGAGGGAAGAGGGGCACGTGACCTGGGCGGCAGATTTCAGGGAGCGGCAAGTTATTGAAATTTTATTTAAAACAAATTGAATTTAGATTACATTCGCTTTCGTTTGGAGTAAATCTGATATATATCTGGAAGCGGAAATGTTTTTTACAATTTTAATTAAAAGAAATTGAATTAAGATTACATTCGCTTTCGCTAGGAGACAAATTTGATATATATATATTGACAAGCAATTATTAATTTTATAATCTCACATGGGCACCACGTTTTTCGTGTTTGATATATGAAATGTTCATATACAAGTTATTTTGCTTTATCATCAATCATATTTGAAATTTTCAATAATTTAAGGGGCCATAGGCAGTTATTTTCTTATTTTTAACAAAACGTGATTTTTATAAAAATGTTATCTTTATACTTTAATATTATTTCAGTGTAAGTGTAGTGTATCTTATTAATACGTAAATGTAAGTGTTATTAACATTTTTTTATAAATAAAACTTCCTCATAGCATACGTAAGGTGTGTATTTTCAACTACCGCATATCAAAAATAGCTTACGAAGGTATTATATTTTAGTGGTTAGTGTGGGAGGAGGAATCAGGAGAGGTAGGAAGGAAAACTGATTTTTACCCCCTTCCCCCGGACAAAACTCCGGCCCTGCATTTCCGTATACATGTCCTCTTCTGCGTCAATATTTTAGCTCCATTTTTCGATTATAAATCTCTCTTTTTCTGCAATTTTCACATTTTTCCTATAACATCTACGCTCAAGGTAATCCAAATTTTCAATGCATCCTGGGACCGCTAAGCAAGCCACCCGTACGTCTAAGTCGGAGAGGATACATCATCATCAACTATGCAAAATTTCACGGCTCCAACAGCGTTTCGGCTGAAAATAAAAAGCATATACTTTTTCAATGGCTATTAATAACACTTTTCGGCCATCCATAAATCAATGTGCAGTGTTGGAAGTTACTCTATTGTAGGCTGCATTTACCGGGTTTCACCTGGTTGTGTTGGAGAAAACAGCTTCTCTTGCATGCTAGCAGGAAAACCGCGACGAAACCCGGAAAATGCAGTTTACATTGCCAGCGCACCGCGGAAGACTTCGCACCAAGTTACTCTATTCTTAAAATCCAAACACCAAAGCACACAGCGAAGCCTTTCTCAAATGAATCCCAACCATCGGTAAGGGCCACGTGGAGATGATATTTCTAATTTTGTTGATACTACGTTGTACTCTCCGCAACTTCGGAAATAGCATTTTGCCCCTTGTATTTCCACGGTGAGTAGTGGCGTAACTAGGAATATCTCTGGGGGACAGCCCTATCCTCCCACTTTTGCCCCCCCTCCAAGCAACGTGAAAATTTTTGAAAACCTGAAAATAAAATTTGCTTCGTTTTGGCACTTAAAATTTGGGTTTCACTCGAAATTCTGCGGAAAATCATCACAGCAGGGAAAAAATTAGTATACTTAAAATTTTCTGAGGATTTGGGAGGGATTTGGGATTTTATATCCCCTCATCACATTCATAGTTACGCCACTGCCGGGGGGATCGGGTTGGTGTGGTTGCTAGAGTGTTGGCTTCCCACCCGGTGGGTCCGGGTTCAAATCCCGGCAGTGGCAGAGAATTTTCAGAGACTGCCCGTTCCCTGCTTGAGTGTTGTGTGGAGGACATTTCAAGCGCAACACTCCGTCCGTCGGATGGGACGTTAAGCTGTGGTCCCCTTGGCGCCTTTCGTTAAGAGCAGGCTAACGCCGACGCCGGGTTTCTCTCCACCCTTCCTTCCACACCCTTCCCTCATGGCGCAAATGACCTCAGCTGTCGGTCGCCTCCTCCAAATACCATACCATGCCACTGCCGGTGAGTGGTACTAATAAAGTATTCTGTTCTGAAAATAGAACTCACCTCATAATATGATCAAAGAACAAGCTACCCGCGGCGTTAACATTATTGGAAACTATAAAAAAAAAATAAAGGAAAAACTATAAAATAAGGAAAAACTATAAAATGGCCGTCCCAGGAGCCTAACTCCCAAGAAACTAAATGCATGCTAGTCCACATCCTCCCACCATTCCTCTTATTAATCTTTCAAGTTAAGAAAACTGTTAAACAATGCGGTATAATAGGAAATACCTAATTCTTAATGATATAAATCTAATAATATCATTCATGTTAAAAAGCAAATCTAAGAAATAAATTTCAAACTATGGTTACCTTATCACTAATCGATTACCTATTTTAGCATATACATTGATTTAAACCACATTGGTATTGCCTATAATGTGCCGACCGACGAAAGAGAGCATTATTTAATACAATATTAATAAGATTGATTAAGAGGAAATACCTAGAAGAATTAGTACGATTACATCACCTACTGACTACTTATAAAATGTTAAAAAGAAACTGAGGGTTTCGATGACAAACTGCTGCAAAGTCAGTCAGTGTTTCTAAATATCTAGTGAAGAGCATCAGCATTAATAATAATAAATATCAATCCATAGGTCAATAGCCGTTAAACTGCGAGTAAAGTCCACTATTGGCACTCCTACCGAAAACCATATGATTTCCAAGAACTTATTAAAACATTTAACAAATGCAAAATCCTGATTCAAAGTTGAAAAAACACAATAAATATTTTTTCAGAATGATTACACCAAGCAATTTTCATGTTCACCACAGAGAATGCATCATGGAGAGAGCAAGCCGAATTTCTTTCAGGATTTGATAAATTGTCCATTACTCCTATAAAAATCGAAAAAATGTGGAACTATGGAACCATTTGCACTTCACCTCATTACTGATAATTTGGAATTCAAAAAAAAGTTCAAATATTTACGATACGGATAAATCACGGAGGATACTATCTAGTTCTAGAGCTCCATAAACTTGTAACAATGGCGAATGTACGAGTGCTCAATAACAATTTCGACACTCGCTGATGAAATGGCTCTAGAACGCTTCCCACATAAAACTTGGCAATCATTAAGCGTACGGCAGATGAAAAAGCCATTCTTTCATCGACAGACTTTTAAGGCGTCCTAGATTATTCTTGGCTCTAATGAAAGGCGCGAGAACGTCCACTTCTTGGAAATAATGGACGATATATCGAAGTGAATGTTGGATGGAGGTCTTTCCTTCAAATAAATAGTAATATTTTCTATATTTTTACAACCATACATACAGATGCAAATACAATGCACACAAAAGAGCCCTTACATGAGAAAGGGGTTGAAATAAGAATTGTGAGTTCGGTAGTCATCATTTGGGAGCGGGGAGCACGAAAGGGAACGAGATGATGAGTTAGTAGATGCGAGGGGAGAGCATGAATAATGGATTACCCTGGGCATGACGAAATCAGAACCAATACAGAGTGGGGAGACGGTGAGTAGGTAGTGGGAAGGAGCTGAGAGACTCGAAGCAGGAAGGAGAGGGAAAGCAGGGAGTTGGATTTTCATAAGGCCCCACGACGACGGGCTAACCGGAGCATAGCCGACGAGGCTGGGCGGAGGGGGAAGGGGAAACAGGGCAGGACTACGCGAAGAAAACCATTCTCTCCCAATTTTAGCGTTTATAGGGAGACTCGCGCACTCTTCACGGGATCGGGGTGAAGTTATGCGGTCGTGTCAAGGCCAAAGGGTCTTGAATAAGCGGGCGGAGGCAAACCGAGGAGGACCCGGCGAGAAAATGATGAGCTTCGCGAGGAATCGCAATGATCTATCATCCCAGCCACGGGATTCGCTCATAGCTTCGAGAGAGGCGGTTCTTGACATTGAGTGGAGGCTGAAATACGGGTAGTGGAGGAGGAGGGGGGGTTTGACAGCTAAATTTTAAGCCCCGCATTCCGAGAAAACGACCTGAGGAGACGAAGGAGGATGAGGAATCTGGTTGGCACGTACGGAAGCAGAAATGCATGCAGAGTGGAGGAGATTTGTCTGTCATTGTGTGAGTGTGAGAGAGAGAGAGAGAGAGAGAGAGAGAGAGAGAGGAGTGGGTTTGCAAATCCGAAATGACGTAGTTGGTGAATCCTATTTCGAATCACTTTGACGATATCAACTGACGGAGTCTTCATCTAAGGAGGATATATAGGCAAAACGTGTGTGTTCATGAATTCAAGGAGACCATATGATATAGCTCATGGATGTTTGGGATGTCTAACATCCCTCAAGTGGGAATTCAATTATGTTTCCACCGACAGAACGAGGAGAATCTTAAGCACTCATGGATGCAATCGAAGCAATAGCAAGCGTTATGATTGTCGCTTGTTTGAATCGCTCCTAGAAGAGACAAAATTTATAGAATTATACTGGGTATTTCAGGATGAATCCGAAATACTTCAGAAGGTGATAAGGGAGAAAATTTTTAGCATTTTTTGTCCATGAACATAAATTTGCATCTCCCTAGTTACTGACCTACGGCAACTAACATTTTTATGCTCTTTTCAATTACCATTAAATCGGTTTTTCTTGGGTATCCCAACCTTTTTGACATTATATTTAATTCTAAAGATTTTTAAGGGAATTAAATAATTAAGTTTGCACGAAAATGCGCGATCATAATTGTCTGAATCAATTAATTTGAATTAATTAATTGGACTGCGCGATATCACCCATTTTGAGATTAATCCCTACCACCCCTGACGTTTTGCAGATAACTCCTGAAAAAGTGTGTATAAGGATAGTAGCAAACAGTTATCGAATCATTAGTGGTAAGAAAGACGGAATAACGCGAAGAGTATCGGTGATATGCTATCCTTCCAAAGTATTTTAGAATGAGCAATAAATAATTTATTAACTGATCTGAATAAGTTTAGCCTTATAACTGAAACACTGTTTTCCCATCGCTATATAAATAATCCATGCATTCTTTGTTTCCCTCTCTTTCTCAATACTATACCTACCTATAAATATCCCGAAGAGTAAGAAGTTTTCGTGCTTGCAAACTTGAGTCCTTACTGTAGACTTTGAAACATCGCCTGTATTTTCAATCCATAGAATGATAAGAATAATAACTTTTTCGTCCCCATTTCGTATTTTTGAGAGGATTCAATATCTAAAATGAAATGAACGCTTTAATATATATAAAAAATGATAATAATTACGACCCAAATAATACAACTCGAATAAAAATGTAGCAATTTTTCGAGGACTTTTTAATTTTGCAATTTGCAATTTAGCAATCGTAGGCTAAATGTGACTGTACCTTAGAGCTTTCGTGAGGATTTTTGGAAACAAAGGTTATCAAAGGCAGAGTATATTTCACAGGTGTGAGAGACGAAATAATGTTCCGGATTAAATTCTTCGAAAAACAAAATAAAATGGCAAATAATTTAAGTCATAAATAATTTAAATTTATTCCAGGTAACTTTTCTCACATCTAGGTAGATGAATAAAATAATGCACCATAATTCTTCGTTAAACTTTCGCGAGTACTCTTCTTGTTAAAAAAAATGCGTGGCGACATAGCCCAAAAGTTTTTATTTGACATAATGCACCATGGTAAACATTTTATTACGATAGCTGTCCAAAAATTAGATAGTCGTAGTCTATTTCGGCCTTTCATCCGTATCGCCAAGAATTTTTTAGTAAATGGTGCATTATTATCCTTTGGTGTGAGCAGCCGTAGCAAACCTTTAAAGTAATCCTCCCAAAAATAACTGGGTCAAATAAAGAACGGATTTTGCGATTTAAAACTACGCTAAATAATTTTAATGTGCTAAACGCCTTTATCCTCGAGAGGCACTTGACCTTTTCTTTTGGAATGAGCAAGAAAATTTGTGAAGCTCAAGAACCTTTGCCTTGTCTGAATCCATTTTACTTTATTAACCTCCACTGTACAGTACTCACGGACGCTATTTAGATATTTACATTTCATTTCACGATTTTTACGAATAATAGATCTTATCTTCGTCTTAAGTCAACCCTCTGCTCCCAGAGTAGTCATTTCTAATTTGTAAGAAACTTTTCATTCATACCGCAATCTTTATTCTCCGTCCTCTTTCTTAAGAGATTACGTTTTCTAAAGTACCTAATGCATTCATATTTTCCCAGATAAATCTTTGAATACAAGAACTCACACTCAGCACATTCATGAATCAATAATGATATATGATGGTCCGAAAATCCATGGCATTTGTAGCCAACACATTGAAATAATGCGTTCATTCTTTCCAGCATAAGATTGAACAGAACATAAGCCAATAAATTAAGAGATTAGATAATGTATAACCACGGATTATGCCTTTATCGTACAGGCGACCTTATTCCACTTGTGCGTAAATAATTTTCGTAGAGCATAGTTATTGTTTTATACCATTCCATCAAATTGTCCATTGAATATTTTATCAATATATTGAGGAGCAGCACCTTATAATTCCCTTTTTAAGGGCCTCGCTAAATCATCCCCCGCAATATTCACCACACATCCCACTAAGTTGATATGTCTGTAGACTTCGCTCTATATCCGTACCTATCTCTAAAGCTGAATACTAACTTCTTTGTTATTTCCTATTTCACAACATAGGCTGCACCCTTAATGATCCATTTTCGATGAAAATAAGTCCTCGTTTCATTTGTACGTAACTGTTGATGATTTACTGCGCGGTTCGTATGCGGTCTTGGGAACAATGTCCAGCAAAATACGTCATTATTGCATGCGTTCACGTGAAAACTACAGGCATTAACGCCCATTGTTTCATTCATTATTGAAAATTGACTGTTAATTAGTATTCTCTCGGTATTCTACCATGTCAGAATATATGAGATTTGAGGTCTGCTCCATCAATTTAAACTATAGCATTACGGAAGCTACTTCAGCGCATCAATTTCTCCCGCTCCCCATCTGCAGGTGTTATTGAGTCATAATTAGATTAATTTTAGCGGCTTTACCTGATAATGATACAGTAATAAAGAAAAAGAGCCAGTAAAATATTAAAATTTAATTTTCTTGGCTTTTCATGAAATTGTATAGTAGTCACGTAAAAGGGATGTTTTTACAGCTTAATACTTTATATACACTATTTTCCGAAAATATTATCTCGCAAGGGAATTGGATAACGATGGACATCTGGAAAAACGAAACTTTTAAAATGCCTTGAATATTTGAAAATACTTTTTTCTATAATTCAAAATCTAAAACGTAAAAAAAGTTTTTTTTGCTAAATTTAGATATTGTCCCCACTAGTTATTCAGATTGATTTCATATCACGATTGGTTACTTAGCCGCTGGTAAACCAAAATCTCTTGAAAAGCCCTCTCTTAAATATAATTTTTAATCGCAATGTAAAAAGGAAATGTTGTGTTTATGCACTATCTAGGCCGATGTGTAAGTCTTTCATGCTTATAGAATGTCCTATCGAATAAAAAGATCTGATATTCCCTCTTCAGGGGGGTAGTGCCTATTACCTTTAAATTTTTATCGATTTTCATTTTGTTTTTTTACTCCGTACGTACTTTTATGACCTCCTTGAAGGCTCCATTCACTTCATAATCAATTCTTATTACCTTTTGATAGACTTGTGAGAGACTTAGCAAATCAATACTGCCATTAAGCCATATGCAATTCCGCGGCTCTATCCGATAGAAGTCAATGAAGATGGTTTGAAAACTAGCTCAGTGGGTAAAAAATAATTGGAGAAAAAAGAAAACTTGTAAACGCTTGAAACCAATGCTTTTTTCATCCGATTTAAAAATAACGAGAAAATATGTTTTTCTCGTTAGTTTTTAGATGACACTTTTGAATGCATATCACATCAATTTAGCACCCTGAAGGGCTTCTATTGCATTTTACCCGTCTTGATGGAGAATGACGAATATACTCATATAATATAATATTTAAACCGATATCAAAGAAATATTTTTGCAATTAAAAGTGCTAGTCTATTATACTAAGGGAAGTTTGGTCGAGTATTTGGTCGCTAAGTAATGTGTTTGAATGGAGTTACGTTACCGCTATAGTCCTAGAGCTTGAATTAAATGTTTTTGCTAGAGAGACACCAATATTTCGAATATTGGCCCAACACATAACTTTTTTTCATATGTATATCGGGCGTAGTTTTTTTTTCTTGCCACAATGTTGTCACGCCTTGTATTAGCTAAATTTACGGGCTCGACTTCAAGTTCGTACGGTGGGCTCCTCAGCACTATTATTATATTATCAAACGTTTATATGGAGAAAAATCGAGGTGATTACATTGATAGGTTTTAAAGCGTTCCGTAAAGACCGTGAGGTACAGGCAGAGGAACTTAAAAACACAGACTCAAAATAATTCAATAGGAAAAGAGGCACCATCAAGGGGCGCAAGCTAGCTTAATTCCTTTTGGCTTTGTATAATGTTTTACACGAATATTTTTACGGCGCACAGAAACCTATGGTCAAACTGTCTTATTAGATGTTGGCTACAATTTGGAGATATTTTCTATGGCTAAAAAATTATGTAATTTATGATGCAAAATTAAGTAATTTAAAAACTTCTTCATAAGATAAAACGTAAAACAATTCTGTTATTTCTTGAATTAATGGCTTAGTAAACAAATACCGCAAGGGATATCAAAATGATTGAAATCCAATATTTAATGCTACGTGAGAGAAAACAACGCATCCATGAAAATACCAACCAGCAACTACTCAGAAAATGGGGAACCCAATAAAAACTAAATTACGGCACCGATTGCACGCAAACATGCCGCTAAAGTTAATGTTAAATTAATTAGTTTTAAATTAAATATAAAATAAATTGTCAAAGAGGAATCCTCATAAATATTAAAAAGTCTTCGTCCTAACAAAACAACGGAAGGTTCGACATTATTTGTCGACAAAATTTTTCCTCTTTGATATCCTATTGAATTTATTGATCTCAAATGCCGAATAACTTCAACAACTAGTAGCTCAAAGCTTTTTCGTTACCAGAACACATGAAGATACTTGCAATACATTCTCCATGAAATTAATTCATTCCTTCAAGTTGTTTATTAGTTCTTTAATGAGATGATTGCACAAAATTTACGTAACACAAGACAATGATGGTTGACAAGTGATTTTATAGACGTCATATTCCTCGTTCAGTTCAATAATGTAAATTAAAGGTATCAATATTTTGTTTAAAAAATTTGCCTCTGAAAAGGTAATTTATCATTTTGCTCAGTTCTCAGGAGTAAAAATGATTAAATAGCATTCTTTTTCAGGATAAAATTGCGTGAAATGCGTGCGGTGAAAATGAAAAAAAAAAGTTTTCTGTTCCACATTTGAAAAATTTAAACTGAAAAAAGTTTTTTCCAATCACTAAAATTGGGAAAGCGCCTTAACTCTGATCGTCTCTCCCCCCAAATTTTTCACGCATTACCTTTCCCACGTCTCATAAAAACGTATGACACTCCGGTCAAAGTTCACCCAGAAATGCTAAGCCCTTGGCATCTGGAGTAAAAAGCTTCACAGCTTCGCCATAAAACATCCCTGGTGATAAAAATTACAATGGATTTCAATGTGTTACGACGGCATTCTGCGAAAATTTTATTCTCCACCAATATCATTCCGTCTTTGTTGTCTGCGTCCTCTCCTTATGGAGGGAATAAGGGATATCAACAGATGCGGGCAGCTACCACGTACTTGCTTCAGAATATTTCGCACACACCGTCAGCCTCTTTGTTGGTACATCCCGGTCAAAGTAAATGTTTTTTTCCGCTGTGGAATTTTCGCAATTTAAGTGCGCCTCCACTTAACCCTAAACAGGAAATAACTTCTCGAATTACCTCTTCTTAAATAACTTCTAGGGGAAGAAGTAAAGACACAGATTCATGCAAAAACAAAAGAATTTGATAACGAAAGGCAAGAATGTTGGGTGATGATTTCTGTTCTTTTGAACAAAAATCATTGCACGTAAGACTTCAGAATTATGATTTCTTGACGTCATTCCATGTTAATTTGTGGAAAGATATGTAAAACATCCCAAAAGTGGAAATATTCATGCACAACTGTAACTTTTTGGATGAATATTTGAATTTGCAGGCGTCAAAAGTAACTATGCGCAAGATAAAAGTACGAAATAAAAATTAAATTAGCTATTAAAACATTCCATTTCGGCACTGAGCATTGAAACATCGAGAGCAGAGAGCAAGAGTTGGCCTAGTAGTTGATTGAGTACCGAAGTGCTCTGGTTTTAAATCCCGTGCGAGGCCTGTGGGCAATCTTGGACAAAAGTCCTTCGGGGAAGATGATCCAGGGAAAAGATATAAGACTCTAAATATGTGAGTTTTGAACTTATGGGGCTCAATCTGACTTAGAATTGACCAAACGTACCTTCCGACTGAAACACCTCGTGACTGCCGAAACTAACTAACGAAAGATAGGCTAATACTAACTAACGAAATTTGTAGTAAAGTAAATAAACTAAATTAGCATAGTAGAAAACTACATGTGTGACAGAATTTACAAATGCTACTCATTACTTGGTCGTGACATGGAATAAGGATTTCCCTGTTTCCTCTATTTCTTTGCCATGAAGCATGTAATTGTTCTACATGAAGGCAAACATACTTCAGATTTATAGGAAATGCATTATTACTGGAAAAAAATCGTGGACATACATTAAATAATTAGGGTATTAGTAATGACCAGTGTTTTTCGCTTCCGCCCACAGTGAAAAGTGATCAGCTTTTATGAGTAATGCATATTTAAAAAAAATAGTATACAAAAACCTGCTCACGGATCGAAAACGCTAATAAAGCATTCACACTCCAATATATGTTGGACAACGTTCGGGGTTTGAATAAAAAAAACGCTACCATTGAGTTTTAGAATCCTAATCATGCTGAAAACAATAAAAATAACGCCAAAAGAAGACTATATCCAGCGTTAAAATGGATGAATGAAATATGAAAGATAGCCCCTCCAAAGTTACCAACTCTTTATACACGGTTGGTCCCTTTATAATGCATGTTTTTAGGGAAACTGCTGTATTTTTCTTCGTTAATTTTCGGATGGCTGCATGATTCCACGATCTTTAGGGAAATAGAAACCCGTGAATACGGAGAATTAAATGGGGAATACCGGCATTATATTTTGCGCACACAGAGGACTGCTGCGAAATAATTTGATGGAGCCGTCAATGCACGCGGACGTTGGTAAATGGTCGAGAACAAGCCGCGATGCGGGGAGGTGAGTTAGTGAGGGGTGTGTTAAACGGAGTCGAAAGTAAAACTACGGCAAGAAGGAGCGCACGATGCGATTATGGCATAAATTAAGGCTCTTTTCATGGTTATCGCCTAACGGTTAGTAATTCAACCCCCATTAAGGACGGATATAGATTCAAATTGACACATTTCTAGATAGATTTTTTTTTAGAACAGATAGATTCAGAAAGTCCTTTTTTCCGTGATCGATGACATATCGATAGCAGCTGCGTTAGGAATAACTAATAGGTTAGTTGACCTTTTCTGTAGACTAATTCCTTACGTACTCCTTAATGAGCTTCTGAATTTTCCTAGTATTTTTAACAGCATGTTTTTCATGTTCTATCTTCATAGGCAGATTGCTTTCTTATGAAGGATAACAATAAATGTGGAACAGCAATGTGGAATGTAAATGTACAACAACAATAAATATGGAAGTATAATCTGTAACGTATGCGTAACATTCTATAAGCATGTGGTGTGAATGTGGGAATCCTCTTGCATGCCTCATGCTAGTGATTGATCACCCCCTGCCAAGGACACTATGGTGGCTCACTGGATATTATGTAGATGTATGTTTCCACTTTAGTAAAAAGCTACGACCTGATTTTCGGATGCCATCGACTCCTTATTCAGAATAATTTTGAATTTAACAATAGATTCGATTTCCTCTGTATCTCATAATTTTTACGCTGCGGGCGAATATTAATTCAATTAATTAGATGCTAATGATTCATTTCAGCCTCTCCACCATTCTGAGATCAGATAAAATCTGTAGCCTCAATAAATTCGTGACAAAGATCCACCTTCGCAGAGATTCAGGAGAGGTTTCCAGTTCGAGGGAAATAAATCATAAGGAAAAACAAAAGAAAACTAACGATTGTGTAACAGTAATGCAAACAAGCATGTTTAAAAATCTTTATTTCTATGTGTAAGAATTCTCAGTTACCTATTTCTTGGACACATTCTGGAGCATAAACACCAAATGTAACTGAAATTAAGATTTTCAAATAGGAACATAATTGGGATAGCATTGTAGCACTTCTGAAATCCTAGTCTTTTCCAAATGTTTTTATAATAACTTGAAGTGCGAGGAGTATGAGAATTCTCGGTCCCTATTCCTAATTAACGAGTTTTTATTTAGGTCAAGGATTCTATATCCGAGCTCATAAATGAAAAAATAGTCACAAAAAAGCTCACATTCAGGTTAGAAATAGCGCAGCTTAGATTGCACTACTGTAACAAAAAAATTCATACAACTTCACGACTTTCTCCTCCACGTAATACGCATAGGGACCAGTGGCGTAGCCAGGAATTTCGTACGGGGGAGGTCCAAAAAAAGGGGGAAAATTTTTTGAAAAACACGGTACTAAGAATAAGGTTTTAACTAATTTTTTTACTAACACTTTTCATAATCGAGAATACTTCATTTATTCAAGAAATATTTTGTAAATTCATTTTTTCAATATTTTGTTTTCTTTGTTGCTAACGGCTTCCGGGTGCAGCTGCGTGTTGCGCTTTGTCGTGCAAGCTTTCGCGACCGTTACAGGACGCATCATCAGGCGATGAATGAAATTACGGAATTGGTGGTCAATTAATATACTCGTCCAACCTCCCCCATTCACCGGAGTAGTGGGGGAGGAGGGCGGAGCTGACGTCAGCAGAACTCTCACCCCTGTCCTTGAGCGGCGAGCGGACTCTTCTTAGCTAGCGAATAACCTAGTTGGTAACATATTCGCCGTTTTCTCTTTCGGAAAATCGTTTTCCACGTCTGACTGAGTTTAACGCCGTCCACTCTGTTGAAATTTTGGGGGCATTTTTCAATCTCAATAGCCTCCCGAATTAGTCGTCGATGATAGAATTTTTCTTGGGCTAACACCTGCGTCTCGTCGATTAAAATTCGATGCCCATCTTCCGAGTAAGCATGCTCCGCTATCGCTGACTTCTCCGTGTCACGATGTAATATCGCTCGTTTGGGTTCTTTGAGACGAGAAGTCACGGAACCGCCCAACGTAAGATTTCCCGCATGAGCACGGGATTCTATAAACGCCTTCCACGTTGAGGGGATGTAGTCGGTCCTTGGCAGATGGAAACAAGTCGCTCATCTTCTTTAATGCTCTGTGGCGCGTCACGACGCGACGCCTGCTTTTCTCAGCACACGGGAAATTCTCTCAGACGTTCCCGCGACGTATGGCATGGTGGCATAGGCCACTGGCTTGTTTTTCTCCCTTCTCTCCGCGCAGTCTTGTGGTAGGCGTTTATTCGGAATTCTTGCCTGGCGATGGATGAAGGCTTCCGAATATCCATTCTGTCTGAAGGTTTCTTTCACGCGATCCTCTTCTTTCTTCAGAGCGCCATCGTCAGAAACCACTCTGGTCCTATGAAGGAGTGTTTTCATGACCGATGCTTTCTGTTCAGGATGATGGTGGGAGTGCGCGTGGAGGTAACGGTCCGTGTGTGTTGCTTTTTTACTATTTTTTTTTCTTGTATGAAGGAAAATTATTGTGTTTTTTATATTCCGGGGGAAGGGGGGGTCCGGACCCCCTCCCTGGCTACGCCACTGATAGGGACCGTGCGACGGTAATAGTTTCTAGGCAGGGAGAGAAAACGAAGGATATAGGTTGTAGACTGCACCCGGCAACGGAACCTTTGGTTTTTTCCCTCCGGGCCATTCCCAGACACTCACCTAAACACGAGCGTAGCAGCAATTCATCACTATCGCCTCAGCACATCAGAGAGTTTGGAAGCGACGAGGCGGAGAGGGAGCAAAAAGGTACGCTGGGGATGGACAAGGGTAGCAGAGGGGTAAAAGGCGTGCGAACCAGAGCGATAAGTAGGAGGGAAAATCACGAGGGCCAGCGAAGGGACTGGCAAGGATAAAGGATCGGACCAGGTATGGATGCAGGAGAATGGATGTTCTTCGGGGTAAAGGCAGGGAAGTGAATATAGTTGTAATTCCAGAATCGCAATCTTCGATAATACGCAACTATGTGAACGGACCAAGAATAGACGGACGAAAATGGATGCTCTTCGGGATAAAGGCTGGGAAATGAAGATAATTGCAAGCATCGAAATTTTCGATAATGTACTGTTATTTAATTTACCGAGAGAAAATAATTGAGACGCAGATAAGAAGTACACAATAAAGAAGAAATGAAGGAATTAGATGAAAGAATACACATTACTGTATGGAAAATTTCTTGGTTTCAACATCACACCCGTGTAATGAGGAACTCGCCACCACCGATGATGAGAGACAACCCAGAAAATAAGTGAGTTCAAAGTAGCTGTGCAAAGAGACTTAAAAGGGAGAAGGATTGAACCAAGTATGGTTTGAGAACAATTGACGGTCTTTGATATAAAAACAGGTAATATTATAGTTGTAATTTCACCATCGAAATCCTCAATAGTCTTCAACTATTTTCATTACCAACAGAAAATTACTCAGGGAAAATAAAAAGTACAAATTAAGAAGAAGTGATGGGACTAGATAAAATAATGCATATCATTATGGCAAATTTCCATGTCTCAACAAAACACCCGTGTAATGAGGAGTTCTGCAGCAAAGATGACGACACACAGCCGATAGCAAATACGTTAAGTTTTCAAATAAGCTGACCTGGCAATAAAAATCCAACGATATCAAGCGATTTTAGTTTCGTCTCTCCGTTTTTAGGATCTTGCCCTTGTACGGTAAGACTACTATGGCAATGCTGAACAGTGAGAATTCGAAAAATGAAGAGATAAAAACCGAAATCCACGAACTCTTAGGATCAACGTAATATTTGGTGAGTGTAAAATTTGATGTATGCGAATAATTAAAATAATAACTGCAAAAACTCAGCTCACCATACTTTAACAACACAGATCGTTAGTGTTGAAAGGGTGGCAAGAAACCTCATCTAGACATAAAGTACTTCAACATAGGTATTCACGTGCGGTATATAGCTTAAGGAAGAACATACGAATTGAGTTTACTGCAGTAATGTTATCTTAATATTCTGTCCGTCAACGTCCTTTTAAGAGAGATTGAAAATGTTCGAGCAGCTAGAAAATACATTTTACCTTTATATATATGCAAAATACGTAAATGTCCAATCAAAGTGGTAGTACCTAAAAAGAAATTAATCAGATACCACGCAATTAAAGTAAAATTACGTCAAGAAACGAAATTAAAATTAAATGATGGCTGATTGAATGATTATATAATTGAAAAAAGATCAACATTAGCTTGAGTTGAAAAAAAAGGTTAAATTTACAAATATTTTCAACGAATAAAAGGGTTTACTTTATATTTTATGGTGTATTAGTATAATATAATAGTGTATATTGGGTATTTAACACTAGAAGGACGGCAGGGGTCATTTGACCCATTTTCAGAATTCAAATTTATTTTTCTCTTATTAAAATATTTTTTTAAATTTTGAAACTTTTTGACTTTGTTCATTTTGGTCTATATTTTGATAAATTAGTGAAAATTCAACAATAATGTTTTGTTTTAAATTTTTGTGACGTGTTATTCCTAGAAGGACGGCTAGGGGTCATTTGACCCACAACTGGTACAAGTCCGTGCGCACTTTAGTGCCATGTCATATAATCAGCAAGAGGCTAGTGTGGTAGATGATTTTCTTCATTTTGAATCTGGAAGTACCCGGTTCAATGCCAGTTTCGTCCCAAGGGCTCCTATCTGTATTCGAAAACCTAAAAAAATAGCGACTTGTAGTGCACTATCTTTCGATATTTTTTGGACAACAAAGGGTAATAAAACCTTTTTAATCCTTAATTTGCGTAAATTCATTTAATTATGTTATTTTAATAGGTGTTTTATTTATTGTTCAATGATTATTGTATTGCCCACACTGGAAAATCGTCACGTATCCCAAAAATTGTTTTCCGTTGTCCAAGATTCAGAGCTCTTAGAGACATTATTTTCAATATCGACTCATCAGGTTTACGAATAACTTTTATTTTTCTGGCCTGACGACACTGTCACTTGACCTAGCCCCTTTGCCGTGTGTCCAGCATTAGTGCCGCATGACCCCGTCGGGGTTTGGGGTGGGTTGACTGCACGCTGCGTCCTGGGGAAAAATCCTGTCTCTCTTTGAGAGAGCGAAGGAATTGGGTGGACTGTAAAATTCTACTGTAAATCCTACCTTTGGAATCCGCACGTAGGTCGGAGAAGAAGCATTACTGCAAGTTCCTGGAAGATACGAATCAGGATACGGTTGGCGGTTGAGTCCCTGCCTTTCGAACGGCAATTAGCGTTACTTCTGAAAATTTTGTCCTTTTGTATGAATTTCTAATGCTCTCCAGCTCTCTATACCTTCAATGCAACTAGAGAAGATTCTAACATAATGCGCTTTCGTTTGTAGATTTTTTTCGCATGCATATCAGTAGCGAGTTGAGGAAGAATGTATGAAGTCGAGAAATATATCAAGAGAAGAGAATCGTCGCGATTCAAATAGCTGTAGAGAATACTGAAGATCAGTCTGGAAGTGAATCGTAAACATCAGTTCAAGGACATTCTGACCAATCCATCAACATCTGGGTGTGATGGAAGCGACGAAGTCCAAGAAAGTGAATCCGATGGCGACTTTGGCGTGATAGCAAATGCACAGCTCTATATCCAACAAAATGCAGCTGTCCTTTTATGAGGTAAATTCCAAATAAACCAGACAAATTTGGAATCGAGTGCTGGGTTTTGACAGATGTGAAATGAAAATACAGCCTAAATGAATTTACATAGTGTGGCAAAGATGATGATTGGCCATCAAATCAAGTGTTGCGGAAATAAATAGTTACTAGAGTGACCGTGACATACAAGAACTCGGGAATAAATGTAACTTGTAACAATTATTTTCCATCCATCCAGCTGGCAGGAAGTCATAAAAAAATGGAAAACGTCTATTGTATGGACGATCTGAAAAAAACAGGCGTGACGCACAAATATCCATGACCCCTAAAATAGCCATGTAATCCATTCAACGCGAGTGTTCAAAAATACCTTAGGCCATACCTTTACGTAGAATCAGGCAAACTAGAACAATAATGTACTTTCACTCAGCAGCATGATCTCAGACGACACTATTTCCGAAAAGAGGAAAAGAATGCCAGGACCATCCTATTTCATAACAAAAACAAAGCGGGAGTAGATATGATGGATAGAATGTATTAATTTATTTACACGTCTCCAAATCCAACAGCCATATCTCCACAGGCAAAAAAAGAAAAAGGTGCCAAATACCATCAAATTGAATCATTGCACCAATTTCCTTTCCATTTTCCAAATTCCTTTTCATGTGCAAATAGCTGGTGTCCTAACACCCCTGCCACACGCTTTTAAGCGGCTTGCGGGTTAGTGTGTAGATTTAGATGTAGATGAATAAATCGTCCAATGAACGCATTCAGCGCAAAAAAATATTTTGTGGAAACAGCGCTGAATAAATACTGTCTGTCTGAGATTTACAACAAAGTAATAAGTTTCAAAACATTTTATGCAAAATTTGTGAACCCAGTACCCCCATTGTTTAAACATGTAACACAACTTTTGTATTGAGTGTATGTATTTTCATTATTTGATTTGCAATCGACTACTAGATACGGTTTAATTCATGATTCTTTAAAATAATTGTTATTAACTTTTGACGATGGAAATACTATTTAATAATGTTAAATAGTGTTTTTAATGAACTGATTCAACAATTAATACGATTAAACTGAATATTGATTGAAAATTAAGCGTTTTATTCCAAAATACATTTTAGGGGTCAAATGACCCCTAGCCGTCCTTCTAGGTAGCGCGAAACTCCCGTCCTCCTAGTGTTAAATGGAATCTTTTATTGTGCACAGAATGGGGCACTGTACATAAAAATGGAAACCGTTGCTAAAAACATAATATTTGAATGATATCACCTACTGACAAGCACTAAACTACTTGGGGGTGAAGTGTAGATTCCTTTCATTTTGTTTGTACTAATATTTTGTAATTTTTGTGTTAATAAAGACATATTATCAGTTGATAATGAAAATAAAATAATTAAGGAATTAGGTAACAACTAATACTTACCCACACCCGGAGTTTATTGAACTCCAGCCACCACCTCAAAGCAAAATTATTGGCATCCGTCACATTGCGCCATTTCATCCATACCACCTACATTTGCTGTAATTAGTATCCCAAATGCATTCAAATAGGTCGCGTTTATTGCATACCAGCTGGTTCTCATAATGGCCCTCCGGCTATCTCTTCCTTCGCCATTAAATAATTTGATTCAAACTCCAAGTCCTCACAATATTTGGCTGTTAAAAGGTACACCAATAAACACTGGTTTTAAGATAAACGCAATCAACAATAAGGAAATAGTATGAAACGCTTTTTTACTTGAATGTATACCTGATGATTTCAGGCTTGAGTGAATCCTTTCCATAATGGAAAATGAAAGAATAAACTTTCTTATGTTCACTAAAATATTTGAAAAGCACGCCTCGGGTTTCATAACATAGTAACATTGTTAGGTAACTATACACTATACCTAGTTACGCCTGACGATGCAACTATTTTAAGAAATCCGGGTCGCGTTATTTTACCATTCGTCGCCAAGTCATCCATAGTGACCTCCAAAAAGTTACGTAGGTATCACAATCAATGTAACTTTTGAGTTCCTGATGATTCCTTTGTTGAGCGGATAGCAGTGCTCTCAACCGTGAAAAGAAAAGACGGCCAACATTATTGGGCAAAAAGAAGCCAAAGGTGGCGAGTGGGCGATATGGGAGCTGATGAATTGAGGTAGTATTGGAAGAGATCACTCTTCAAGTCAGAGAAGGGAAGTTCTCCCGTTTGCCGCGGGGGCTGTTGCGTACGTACTTGATCCGTAGCTTATTCGAGCGATGAGTTATTAACGGAAATATGTCTGCAATGTAGGAAGATAAAATACGAGCAATGGATCGAAGAATTTGGGTCATCTACGATATAAATACCAAGGTCAGGCACGGTCAACAGTTTTTGTAAGGATAAAAATTAGGGATGAGTCGATTTCAAGTGTCGATTTCCGACTCCTCCGATTCTCGGGCATGGAATCGGATTCGAGAAACGATTCCCTACAGTCGATTGGAATTCCATCGATTCCTTGATAATAAATATTTTGAAAATAAACTATGAGCGTGTGGCCATTACACACCTGAGCAATTGTGCACAGTACATTATTAAGCAAACAATTAATGTCCGAAACAGTTAAAGTGTTTAGTATTTAATTAAAGCTGAGTGTATATTACTGTATTATATGTTGATTAAATAATAATTCGCTATTTTTTCATAAATATAGTTTTTTGGCCACTTAGTTGCTTTTTGTTACTTAATTCCATTCAATTCCTAAATTTTATCGACAGCATTGCTACTGACGAGTGGAATATCCCACATGTTAGTATGTATAACAATCGCTGAAATCCGAAATTGATTTGAGTGAATGAAAATTGGAATTAGAGCCGAAAAAAGTGGAATAGACTCGTCCCTAAAAAAGATAGATTATTGCACTGAATCCGATGTAATATCCCACATGTTAGAATGTTTAACAATCGCTGAAATCCGAAATCGATTGGAAATAACCGAAATTGGAATCAGAGTCGAAAACAGTGGGATCGACTAGTTACTAAAAAAATGGTAGTTTATCGGATTAAATCCGATGAAAATATGCAATAATAACGCTACTTCAGAAAAAAAATTCAATGAGTCAAGAAAGGTTGAATGATGGAAAATGGACTGCGATGACTGGATCATTCAATCGAAAACTGATTTATTAGAGGAAATTGATGACACGTGTGGAAGGCGTGATTTGAGGATGGGCAACGGATTACCCCAGTTTCAAATCCGAGCGAAGTATACGATAATTCCAAAAAAAAAACTGCGGCGCAGTTTTCTTGCAATTGCATAGGAAATAGCAGGATGCTCAGCGAAATTAGTCGTTGTCCCAGCCTAAACGTACAATTAACACACGCCATTGTGAACTGGAATAACAAATATTTGACTAACACACCTGGTCATCGAATTTAGAGTACGATTTGCAGTTCAATTTTTTTAGGAAACCACGGAATTTTGCGAGCCTTGAGAGATATATTGTTGTTGCCTGTGAAATCATTTTTTCATTCGGTTAAATAGGTATTCATTTACATAACATACAAAACAGGAACTGACTTTCACAGTCATTAATTAGCATAAGAGATAATTTTTTAATTTATTAAAAATAAAATATCATAAAGTGACTCATAATTTGTCATTAAATGTAATTGAAGGCAATAAAGACATATTCTTTTCGACTTTTTGTCACCCACAACAGAGTAATTGTAAAGTATAAATAGTATTGAAAATTGAAAGTATGAATCTGACGTCGTTGGTAGAAAAAATTTAACTTTCTATGAAGTAAGGAAATTTGATAATTTATAATCATAGAAATTGTCTATAAATATGTATTTGATTCTTTTCCTGATTGAAGCTCCTGGTTCGGAAATCGCAGACGGTGAACTTAAAACCCGAAATGTGATATGGTGTCGGACAGAAGCTGGTTACTCCATAAAAAACCTACAATTACACAGTATAATTTATCAGCATGTACATTTGCTTCCATGTTAAGTATTTGTAAGTTGTATTCATTCACTAATCCCACAGCCATCGCCGCATTTGCAACACTTTTAATCCGCTCAATTGCGCATTTTAAAGCAGAGCCATTTATTGTACCATTTCATCCAAGCTCGATGTTGATTACAGCTTTCTAAATGTCACCATTTAAAGTCAAGAAGGATGTCTCAACCGATTGCCCTCATTCTCAAAGTAACACATACATTCTTCTTTACGTTCACTAGGATTCCACCCCTTTGTCATCCCATTTAACTCCAATTTTTGAGTTCTCTACCCAAATTTGAGCTTAATTTGGGGCAATTAACACAATTGTATCGAAAAGAGACGGAGAAAAGAAGTAAAATATCTGTCATTTGATGTTCCAAGCTCCTCATAAGATTGAAGGGATGAAAAGAAGAAAAGGCCGAGTATTAAAAGGGACTTCTGAAAAACACAGAAAAGAGGAAGAAGGTAGAACACGCTGAACCGAGCATCACATCCATGCAGAGAGTGATGTAATCCATGATAAGGAATAGCAAACTCCATAAGCTAATGAAAATGCATATTATTAATTGCATTTGCATTATTATTAATTAATTTGCATTGCATTAATGCATTAATCAGCAGCATGAATATTATTATTTGGGCGTCTTATCTCTTCTTTCACTTCCAAAGTTTATGAAATTATTCCCGTGAGCCATAAATTGTTTTTTTTATGTGAAAACTTCTTATGGCGCGTTGAGAACTTTTGTAGATGGGTAAAAGACATTGGACTCGCGTCACCGTCACCATCACCGCTATGTACAATTGTGTATATTCTTTATATGCACAGTATGCTCGCTATATACACAGTACTTGTGGAGGGGTACAAACCATTAGACTCGCATCACCGTCACCACACCAGTCTATACTCGTTCAGGAGAGTGTACTCGATACAAGAATAGTGAAGGTTAGTACAATATAACTCAATTTCTTTTTACACGTTCAAATTGAGTAGCTTATTCGAATGTTGTGCCATAAAATTAATTAATAAATGTGAAGTGCTTAAAATTATGTATTGCAGAAATATAAGAAAGGAAACACATAGTTTGGAATATCATAACCAAGACAGATTCCAAAAATATATTACGAGGCAAATAAACTGGAAAAAGTGCTTTTAATTTTTACGGTGAGCAGAAAGCTTTTATTGGTACCATAAACATGTTTTTGCCTAAAAAAGTTAAAAATGTAAATATTTGGGAATTATATAAGGACAATTAAACACAAATAGGGCAAATCAATAGTTCCTGGAGTAGGAACACATGTAAATGAAAGCGAAAGATCGAATTATCACAGTTCAACAAAAAGCGGAAACAGCTGTGTTTCCATGGGCCATCGTATTTATTAACATCGAAAGGATAATGGGTGACTGAAAATCAATCAAAAATATTGGCTGAAATTATTTTCAGAAAAAATCAGGGTAATAATTTTCTATTTAATTAGAGGAACGTAAAAAATAAAAGAAGAAAAATGGAAAAATCACCATTAAATACAACTTAGATGTATTCGAGCACAAAAGTTTTGGAAACTAACATGAGGGCAGGAGTAATCTTCAAACTTTGAACTGTAGACACCGGAGCAGATGGAAAAAAATTTCAAGTTGGGAAAGAGTATAGAAGCAAAACGAGATAAACTTAGGTAAGAAAAGTCCTAAGAAAGAAGTTGCCGAAAGAGATCCCTAATACAGTCTGGGCCATAAGTAAAGAAGCAGTTTAGAACCTTCTCAAACTACATCTTTTTCTTTCATCCACTGCGTGCTGATGCCCCATTGAATGCAAACAGTATTTTACTATGGTAACTGACATCATAAGAGCAAGGCGTATTTAGACATGAAATGAAAACCCACACGCAAAGTCCCAAACTAATACACCCTATAAATTCACCTTTCGAAAAATAAGATATATAATAAAAATATTTCATACAGATTCAAAATCAAATTGCTGTTCCGATTCCAATCAATTCTATATGGTTGGATAAATGAATCAAAAGATATCCCTGAGAGGTAAGAGCAAAAGTTCAAAGCATTGCAACGCGTTGGCAAAGAAGCTCCTTGAAGTCTATATACTCAATCCCGAAGCTCCCGAAAATAATGTAAAAAAAGATGAATTGGCACCAGAGATGCAATACTCAATATAAATTTATTCTAAGAATGGAAAGGCAGCACTTCCGCATGCAATCACTCAAGCAATGGGTTTAGTAAAAAAAAGTAAACTGGAATAAAGGATAAAATACTCCTGCAAATATGTCTCCAAGTATTTGACAACAAATAAAATTGATAGAAACTGCCAAAAGGTCACAAATTTGAGAATAACACGCTGAATAGAGGAGTGGCGTCTTCACATAATTGTAAACGAAAGTTCACGGTTAAAATGGAAAGTTAATTCGGGAGACCATGAGGTGTAACACGGAAGGTGTCCGAGAATGCCAGAGAAATGGGTAGAATTTCACGACAGAGAGAAGAGTAGGCAGCGAAGGACAATAAAGATAAACAGTTTCGGAGTTCCCTTGGGGCTAAGTCGGGGGCGAAAAGGACAGACTTGCATTAAAAGAAAGAGGAGACGCTCTTACCTAAATCCAATTTGTGGAGAGACAAGGGAGAAAGTGGATGAGTTGTGAGGCAAGAATAGAAATGATATACATTTTGCTCTCAAGTTTAAGATAATAGTGTTTACGAAATTCTTGTCCTCTAGTGCAAAAAATATGGTGTGATGCTTTTATTTTAAACACTGATGCCCACTTTGAAAAAATACGCAGAATGAGCATTGTTTCCTCGTTTAAGGGAAAACTACGTAATAAGCGAATCTTACGAAAAAAAAGTCAACTTTATATACTTCAAATGGATGTCTATACCTCAACCCATTCCCGCCCAGAAAAACGTCTGTTTTCGATTAAGCAGATATTTAGGTTTATCCGCTTAAGCTATCCTTTTAAAAATTCTTGGTTTTACATCCATCAAACAGTTTCCTCTGAATAACCCGTGGCCACATGGCTATGCGCGGCGGTAACGGTGGCAAAATCTAATGTAATCCATTTCCCACCAACATAAAAAAAGCATTAAATCTTGAGGAAAAGCATTGTTTTCGATTAAGGAAAGTAAAATTATCTCTTCAAAGTCATATTTTTACTACTATTAAACTATCATCTCATTTACGTACAGTTAGCGTCCATATTGAAATTTCGATTTGCAATCGTATCTTTAAGCAGGTGGGATTATTTCTACCTGCTTCAAATATAAACTTATGTACGGATTAGGCTAACAAAACATTAAGCAAACTGAATCTACTACAAATTTTCATTGATTTCTTCGGAACACCGTGGATAGTTAAAGTCGGAAATGGGACCAATGAATTAACTGAATATTACTAGCTGCTGTTGTCATAACCGTAAGATATCTTAATGAATAGCAGACGAAAGGAAAAAAAATGAAATGAGAATGGAATAGCATTTGGAAGAAAAATTTAGCTTTCAACTTGTAGGCACATATATGCAATTCACCGAAATAACTTTATTTTGTGTTATTCAACTACTTCTACTTCACCTGAAATATAGGAATTGAATTCTTAAATCTGCCATTTCCGTCAAAAATGCCAGAAAATTTTCCCGCAAAAATATTGCATTTTGTAACCTGTAACCTGGTGACGTTTATAAACTTCAGCATAACAAAGCGCCGTTACCTATGAGCGAAAAACAAGTGGCAAATATTCTCGATCCTCATATGATATGGTTATTTTCTAACTATCATCACATGAAGCGTGCTTAATGGATCCTGAAGAGCACATATATATTGCCCAATTATACCCATGTTTCCTCTGGGATCCACATCATATTTTTGCGGCACACCACCAGTCATCTAGCAGTGAGTGGTAATTTCTCCAGATAATCCATTCAGATGTAAACCAAGTGCTCCCATTTGACATAGCATAACATAGGATGACAAAGCCGATAACTCCACCGAATAATAACGTCGCCCTTTGAACTTAACACTGCCGAAGGAGGGGGAGGGATGAAGCCAAAATAACCACCTCCAATTTGTACCCGTAGATGGCAAATCTTGTAGCCACAAATGGGGCTGTCGCCGATTGCGTACCCCTAGGGAGAAGTGTCCCCCTTGCGGAGAGGAGGCAAGAAGTAGTTAGGGTAATTGGGCCCCGAGATGAATCAGTGTGACGGCTCCAACATTCGACTTCCCTTCATTCCAACCGAATCCACTTGCCCCCCGCTGAGCAAAGGTTGAGAGAGCAGCAAAATCTCGAGGGTGAGGCAGAGCGAGGAAAAGGAGGAAAACAGGTCAGGGCGGATGGCCGGGAAGGAGAATGGCAACAGACTGCTGCTGCGACTGAGCATGTGATAAGGTGGCTCCATACACCAACGCTCTTTGGATACGCTTTATTCGCTAATAACTTTTTTGTTAAATAAGGTATGAGACCAAAGCTCACAGCAAGAATTAGCATCAAAGTGTGCCAATAAAAGTTAAAGCAGACGAATCCATGAGTTGCAGTCGACCCACTAGCGTACGGAGCATACAGTTTCCGTTGGGATTGTGTAGTTTTATAAACGGGGAAAGAGCATGGAGAAAACTTGAGAAATATCGTACTGGAAGGGTGGATCCAGGATTTTTTTGCTGTAATATTAATATGAAATTTAATGATTGAGGCTCCGTAATACACAAAACAAATCGAACGTAATGATAACCGTATTACAAATTTTGTTTATATGTTAAGCGTCTGGGATGGGGGGCACGTGACTCCGTGCTCCCCCCTAAATCTGCCTATGTCCTTTTGCACTAATTTTACTTAACCCTTAATAACCCAATGTTGCTTCTGAGCAACATTTAAAATGTATAAATTTTCAGCCCTATTCGGGGAATATCAAAACTACACATTATTTTGTGGTGTGAATTTTAATTACGAAATATTTAGCTACCATGATAAACATTGATGGAATAAACATTTGATGGAATATTTTCAAATTTTCAAAGTGAAAAATCTTGAAATTTGATTTCTCCCTGAAGTAGCTCTGGGTTAGAAAGGGTTAACAGCCCATTACACGTGTTTCACTTGCCTTACAATCATCATCAAGTACCGGATGCCAGGTACCTAAGTTGTTAAATGAAATTGGTGAGCAGCACGACATCATTTATCATTCGATGTGCTGTTCCACGATATCTCACCAGAAAATGTTGACTCATGGGGAATAAGTTGCCACTAGTCCAAGGCTAATTTCCGTTCGAAAAGTGGCAAATTACTTTTTACAACGTTTTATTTATTTAATATCACACTTGACTGCCAATATTATCCGGAAAAGATTTTCCACTCTTTGCAAAGAAAATGTCATATTTTAATGATTAATTAAGGAAGAAGACGGATATAACCTGAGTGGTTATTTTTTTAGTTAATTTTTTTCTATTCCCATTCGCTTAACTGCCCTTGTAACCATCTTCATAATAATATTAATAACAATGCCGTTTTCGGCTTCAGTTCGTGGACTGCATAGAATTGGAAAAGGAGTTCACTCATTTTGGCTTTGAATTCCATTGTCGAGAGTAACAAGGTAATTCAACGTGTGTTGAATCTTATGTTTTTCCTGAGGTCAACACCATTAATAAGCAATTCCCATTATCAAGTCATCAGTACCAATGCTATCTAAAAGTTCGTTCAAAACTTATCCTTATCATAAAATAGTCATTTCGCCGGCTTTATAATTCCACTGGTGGTTTAATTATTCCTGCTTAACACTGAGCAAAGCGCTTGTCTTCAAAGCTAAGCAATCATTTGCATAAATAATTTTTATTTAGTTCTACTTAGCTTTAATTTAGCTACATTCGACAGATATAAGCCGAACTGAAGTTATTTGTACCTTGATCTAAAACAAACAGTAACTTCTCAAACGTCCAAATATTGATTAAATTATATTTTAATATACACGTTTTACATAAAAAAGAAAAAAAACACTTATGAAGACGCTCTATGGCGTATTTCGATTCATTTGTTAATGAAATGTAATCATTTTCGCCTTTAAAAATGTGGTCTAGTTGAAAATAAATATCTTCAATCGAAAACTACTCAAGAAAATATTTCACACAGGTTAAAAAATTTCCTTTCCGCTGGAAATATAACTCATCTGCATCTCCACCTCCGAGAGGGATTTATCCTGAGAGAGTAATAGGTATATTTAAAGGTACATTTTAGATTGTTGCTGCAATTAGTCGGACCTAAAACTCAGCTAATTAAAAACTAATTTCATTATAATATGATTAGGCACAAGCAAACTAAAAAGTCTTTAGCTGGTTAAATATTTAACGCAGAACATTATTACTTCGCTGCAATAAACCTGGCAATATTTAAAAACGGGAAATAGTTGCATGCTTTTAAAAATTAGGTTAAATAGTTTCAATAAAAATGTTTAATGCGTAGAAACTTAGCTTTGTATATGAAGGGAAAGTGATAACTAATCGACTACGCTTCTGCAATGCCTCTCAGCATCATTACTGTCTAGAATCCTAGAATCCTCATTAAATAACTAAATGAATACAAGGTTTGATGGAGTATAACTTCCATTTCCATAAAAAGAAAGTGACCACGCCGGTTTCACGTAAACATCATTATGGTCATGTTAGCCCGAAGGTTCTCGTGGAGCCTACTCAGCTTGATTCTCTGTCCATGTTTGCGAGTATAATTCCGCCTACGTGAGCTAAGGCATACAGCATATAAGTACTGTAGCCTGTCAGCAAAACTGTTGCCCACCCATCCACAGGAACTATTGTCAGTCTAAGCCAATATACGCGATGAATACCCACAAACATAAACAAACCATGATGATTTTGGTCAGTTTCAGCCATTATCCTCCGGACCATTCGGGCATGTACTAATCATCCAGATCCCGAATGGGTTCGGTTTAATTACATGATTAGCAAAGGAACCCAACGGAGGGATGCGTTGATTTAAGGCGGCACGCCTATCTCAATCTCCTTCATGATGGAAGGGAGAACGTGTAGCTGAGGGTGGGAGGAATGGCAAGGTAGAGTGTGTGAGCAGGCGAAACCCAGAGAGCTCTGAGTGAAGTGGGATCACATTTGACTGAGTGAGAGTTTGATGGGCAGGGACGCCGGGGGATGGAGTGCGGTACAAGGGGGGAAAAGGGTCCGTTTTTCGCAAAGTTGAACCCAACACCCTTGGGGAGAATCCAGGTTAACGGCCAATACCTTCACGAGCGTGGGAGGAGATTCTGTGCAATGTCCCGGTGCGCGATTAACGGAGCCGAAAACCCCTTCTTCCAGCCTGCCGCCTCGACCACTCGCCAAAGACCTTATCCAATGGCCATCAACCGGTCCCCTAAATGGGTGGATGACAACCAAGTTCGGGGATCAGGTTATTGCGGAGGCTTAAACGGGTTGTTAGTGAGGACAAAGGCTTCCAGCTTGAAGACTTGGTTAAGAATATGTGCTATGAGAGGTTAATTACGACGAATATTTATGTAACTTTATATTAATAATGCACCTTGAAATTTTTTGAGATAGGTGACTATGTTTTATAAAATATACTAATCCTCTAAGCGAAGTTCACAGCATTCGTGATGAATTTACATGGACATGTAAGTGTTGCGAAGCATCCTCAAGAGAATTAATGCTAATTAAATAAAACAAAAAGTGAATACGTCCCCAAAGAAAACAGCTAGGTATAATTGATGGTAGAGGTTTTACGACTAACCGCAGCTACAGCTGGCTAAGACACGGCACCCAAATGCCACTAAATTGCAAAAATTCACTTTCAATTCGCACAAAAGGAATCCCAATTAAAATACGTGCAATGCGTATTTAAAAGATGGATAAGTCCTCCAAAGCTAGCATAAATAGGCTGCATTTCTTTGCTGGTATCAATACGACCACACAAAGATCGAGCAGAAGTAACGAGAATATCTGAAATTAAGTCCGAAAGTCGCTTAAAATAGGTAACTTACCCAAAAAATATATTCTCACGGTATTTTCAGCCTTATATAGTGGCCTAACGATATTAAGTGCCTGATTAAACGAAATAATGTATTATTTTCAAGAATAGCATCACATCTCACGCGAATTTCGAGATACTAGCAACAAATTCATGGCTCAGAACGTATTCACTGACACTTTTCCAATGCAAATTGAATTCTATCCCTTTAAAATTGCAGTTTCCGGCTAAAGAACGATCCCCGCGTTTGTAACTCTCCTTTTTGACTGTAATGGAGGACAAAAGAAAAACAAATTTCACAAGTCAATCACATTCCATTCAGAATGGCAGTCAGGGCTTTCATTTTTTCGCCCCTCTGTGGGAAAAACTCGATCCACGGCCGGAGGAATGCAATATCCGACCCCTTTTCGATCACTCCTGAGGGGGAAAAAATCGGATGGGGTGAGACTTTTCAAATGGCAGAGAATACAAAAGGACGGGCGTTGTAGTTTTCATGCGCAATACCACTGCATGCGGCGAGACGCGATGAGTCACTTTCGCACGTACGGATTCCACATTCCGCGTGCCTTTGTGGAAACAAATTCACGTTGCAACTCCACTCAATGTCTCCATTCATACAGTAATCATGGTTGTATTTCATTCTCGTAACGCCATGTGCAACCGCAAATTATATTTACGGCCGGACAACTCGGCAGAAACCATACAGTCCATACGGTGCATCGAAACAGATGGCCGTGGAGAAAGCACTCTGCCCATTGGAATACATCAAATGAATAATAAAAGGGGCAGTCAAACTCACACATCTACTTGATATACGTCGTACAATATGCGAAAGCGGATGCATCTTCTGTCATCATCGTCACATATGCGTACCCTTCACCTATATGGCTTTAGGTCGTGGCATCGGCTGGCAGCTCAGATATACTGCTCAGTCTCATATATAATGCCCATAATTGATCAGGTTCTCGGTAATATTTCTGCTTATGCGGAATGAGGAACATACCCAATTTACTATGTGGCGGCTACTGTTTGTTTATTTGCAGCAGAAGATAATAGAAAAAAGAACCGTATCTTTCGATAGTTCATCATATTCGATATGTGAAAGGTCGTTACGATAGTCTTGTTAGTGTAACTGACCTCTTAGATAAACTCGGATGGGAATCTCTTCCGGACCGTAGATTGAAAAATAGACTAAACCTTTTAGATAAATTCAAGAGCAGTGTCTTTTCTGACGAAGTTAACCATATCTTGCGGACGCCAACGTACTACGGAAGATCAGATCATATAAATAAAATAAGAGAGATAGATTGCAGAACAGACAGACTCCGAATGTCATTTTTTCCACGATCAATAAGAGATTATAACGGCAGCAATAGAACTCGTAAATAGATTGCATGACTTGTAGTGTAGCCTACTAACCTATGTAAAACTTAATGCATGTTTCTGAATTTCTATTCTATTTCTAACAGCATATAGTAGTATAGTTTGTTATTATACGGGACGTTTTTTGGATGGTGTGGTGTGCATGTGGGAGTCCAAATGCATGCTGCATGCTGGTGATAGATCACCCCCTGCCAAACACCCTAGAGGTGTCTCGCAGGGTATTATGTAGATGTAGATATGCATTCAATGTGTTCGTTAAGGTATCAAACCTTAACGCGGCATTTGACCTTGTCGTAAAATGGGTGTGGTGTTGGGACCCCCAATTACTTTTACAATCTTATCAAGCCTCGGATTAAACATTGGACACTTCTTGGTGGTTTCTTGCATTAGCTTTGTATTCTGCACGTTTTGATCTTTCTCAGTATGATACAGCCTAAGGTAGGTTAGAATTCCCATGAACATCGGACCACGTTCCTTGCGTAAATGTCAAGAAGGTTTCATACGTAACAAATACAAGCAGAATACCCATTCATTATTTTCAGGTAAAACCTATAAAAGGTGCACGTTTAATTACAATGTAAAATAACATTTCGCTGATTCAAGAATGTGAATAACACAACATAGCACAACGAACTTCGGCATCGATCGACAGGTAAATTATTATTAAGATCCAGAATACATTTCTTACAGCCGGAAATCGATATTTAAAAAAGGAAATTTTTCAATGTAATTTTATTCATGACTCAGGTTAAGGCAAGTTACGTCATCTTATACTTACTGAAACCACTCAGTTATTGCCGTAAGTACATTCATATCAGATGACCAAGGGTAATAATGACACCTTGGAAGACACAAGAATGGTCAGAGGGTGATGAAATTACCAATTCCTACTCGGTGATAGAGTTAAACAAAATGCAGCATCATAATCTTTCCCAGAGGTAAGAAAATATTAGTATAACATAGACAAGTATCGCATTGTTTTCTGAGGATAGGATACACTAAAGACACAGAGTTATCGGGCTGGCACCGTTCAAATGGGCTCGTTCACTCACTCCCGATAACGCACTATATAAACAAAATTTGGTGGTCTAAAGGGAGATGTAATATGAGGCGAAACAAATGTTTATCCCATTCAGCAATTATCTCGTAAGTGCAAATAAGAATAAGAATAGCAACGTGCCAAAAAATAAGTGCTGGCGAGTTCAAATTCTTTTACTCGTTCGTGGAGAACCTTTAACTGGGGCAAAAATCGCTCACTAGGATGTAAACAACAACCAAACACAAGGGGCCATACCTAAAGGCTGATATGTAGCTGATATGTATGAATAACTTCCGCATGATATCGTGACGTCATCAACTCTTCTGAGAAAGGGTTAAGACCTTCGATTTTTCGTAGCGTGTAGGTCGATAGGTGTGTCAGAAATTGGAAAAATATAATTTTCTATATTATTATTGAAGCTCTATCACAATCGCCCATTAAATAAAATAGGCGAATGAGCCAAAGGGGCCATAGCTTAAGGCTGAGATGTTGCGGGAAGCGATAATAACTTCCGCATGATCTCGTGACATCATCAACTTCTCTGCGAAAGGGTTAAGACCTTCGATTTTCGTAGCGTGTAGGTCGATAGGTGCGTCATAAATCGGAAAAATATAATTTTCTATATTATTGAAGCTCTATCACAATCACCCATTAAATAAAATTGGCGAATAGGCCAATTTGCTCCTCCTAGCTACACACAGCGTCCTCGGAGCGTATATCTGAGCTTCAACTGGAAACGATCAAAGAAGTAAGCCTCGTGAGCGAATCCAACATTAGCGATTTAATCAGCCGTCGGATCCTAATTAGAGGAGGACTGGAAACGAGATCCCCGGGACGGGGAGCTGACAAAACGGAAAGTCAAACTGTCCCGCCGTTCCAGCGACGTATTTGCCTCGTAAAATATTTACTCTCCCGCGATGGAGTCGACCCAAACAGAGAGAAGCAGACAAAAGGACAAACGCAGCCGACTTAATCAGATTGGGGTTCACACAGTGAGGCAGGGGACGGGAAGAGGAAGTAAAGAGAGCGAACTTGCAGCTAACTTGTTAAATAAGTCATGTGCATGAAGCATTGACCTCCCGTGCCGATTCCCTGGAACATAAGACATATTTCACACATTTCATGATCCCATTCACAAGACATTCAAAACTGCTGATCTAATGTTTGGGCATGTTATCACACATACTAGCAACAGATGATTTTGCAAAAGAAAGCATAGTTCAGAGTCAAATAAGACTCTGCTGAAAGGTAGAAGTTGATAGTTTTGAATATTGATGTAAATAAATTATAAATACTACTTTAGTTGTTTTTTTCATGTACGCACTTAAGCTTTGTTAGTATAGATTATCAAGGTAACGCAAAATGAGCTGCACTATATGTAAAGCATAATGTATTATTATTTTGGATGGTAGCCTCAAACAGGTTATCCTTCGCGGCTACCTAAAATTACTCAATTTTGCTATTGTCATGTAATTTGGGTGTGGAGTGATAAAATTAATTTTTATTATTATTATATGCCCCAAATGATCTGGATTTAATTCAACTTTACCAAGTCGGATGTGTACACATATGCCTGTTCGAGCGATTAACTGTGACTGAAATAAAGATACCATTCGGTGACAACATTCAGTTGTTCAAAGAGATGGGAAGAATTATCTCGAAATACCATGTGTTCTCGACCGTTCGTCAGAGAAGATACGGAGGGACGAAAAATTAGATATAAAGTGATCTCCACGGTCAACTTTATTTAAACTTTCAGGGTTTACACTCCAGAGCTATCCTCTGTCAACTTAAATACGCCAAAATAGTTTAAAATTGTGAAGAGAAGCGTCTTTCTACTCAGCTTTTTAGTTACCCCAATCGATTTCAACAACGTGCTATTTATTAAAAGAGAAAGTATACTCCTTGAAAATGACATACAGTTGTTGAAATCAATCGGAGTAATGAATACCCTGAGTAGAAATTACAAAGCATTTCCTGTTAGCATGTGTATCGTACGGAAATTCTAAGAAGTCCTTCATCCATTGATTCAATGACACAAACCATAAAGTTTAAGGCATTTTCAACAAAAATTACTAAGTAGTTTTAGAGGCGAATAATTTAACCATATCATACCAATAAATATTTATTCTGCTTAGGTAAGGGCAAAATAGGAAGACGGAAATATATTGTGCTAAGCAAAGATTCTTCTCGGGTAACTTATAGGGCCAATAAGTACATGGTCGAAGTTCTCGTAAGTATTCGATTAGAGCAACGTCAACACGACAGTTGAGTCATTGAAACGCTGCGTTGGCAAATCTCTTCAGGTAGTTTGCCTTCATATCTCACGTCCTAATAATTACGAACTTCTCCGCTAAATCATGTGAACACCTGGATCTTGAACACCCTTATCAATAACGTTACATCGATAAAACACTCTCTTACTCATTTACCCAAGTTGGTTTGGGTAGGTGAGGGTAAAGCTCACCCCAAATTGAGCCACAGGAGAGTAAAATTTTCATATGCTCAGAGAATGGGGGCCAATTGCTTACACTGGGTCATCTTACACTTCTAAAATTCAAGCGCACTCATTAATTGAATTTTAAAGATACACTTTGCCCAAATTTTCAAATGCAAAATTTTACTGCAATCATCTGGATTATTTCAGTTAAGAAGATACAAATATTCTCTCAACCGTTCACAATATTCTTCCCTTTTGCTTAATAATGTAAAATGCATAAAATATTAAATTATAAATGCTTTCACGATTCCTAAAAAATAATAAACATATTTCACGGCCACGTATTGGATCATACTCATTATTTACATTTTGACTACGTAAGATAGAAATAATACCACCAATTTAATCTTACTGCAAAGGAGAATTTCAGGTCAATAAATGCCGGTAGAGGCGTACTGCTGTTGGAACTGTATATAAATGGTTTTTCCAGCTTATTTTACCAAATTCAACAAAATATACGCACTCCATCAATTATTATATGCATTAAAATTAATCAAATAGAGCTTCAAAAAGTATGAAGATGAGATACACAACTTCGGATCCCTACGGAAAGCTGAGGAATAACAATGAGTACTTATTAAGAGGTTTTTATGTTAAAAAATATATTTAACCATGAAAATACCTATTTATCAAACCATTACATAAAACAATTGTGACCTAGTTTAAGCATTATAATACTACCCATTTTATAATCACCTAAAACAAATACCATTAAGGAAGCATGTTCACTGGTTCCGCATTCTGCGTTTTACGCGATAAATTATAATAATATTTGAACATGTGCGATTCATATATTTGACAATGCATAGCACTCAGGAATCTCTTTCAGATTTACGAATAACAGAGAGCTATGAAGGAGAAATAGTAAAATTTTACTATCTTCAGTCCCGACGGGCTGTTACATTATTCAAATATTAATCAAACTTGCGCGCCATAAACTGTGTATCTCCAATCGAATAACGTATTCAGAACAAGAAGCGAAACCCATAGAAATATGAATGGCACACCGTGTGACGGTTACTTTCATCCGGATCTCGTTTATCGTTTTTCAGGATCATATTTTTAAAAAACCTTAAAATAAAGCTTTTCGCAACCCCACCTTCCAGTTAGCATGCATTGAAAAAAAAAGGTCTCGAGCAGGCCTTCCGATCTAGATTGCATTCCCGACTGGCCACTCGAAATCAGAGCGGCGCTGGCGGCAACACACCCTAGCCCCTTTCACCGCTCCATAAATCCGCTGGTTTCCCTTTCCTCTTCCTTTCTCCCCTTGCTTCCCCTCTAGACCATATCTCGCATTTTCTCTATCGGCCGATAGTTCTTCCCTAAGAAACCTGCCTTAAACGACACTGAAAGAGCTAAACTATAAGGTAATATCAAATGAAAGTAGAGGAATACGCCTACAGAGACCCATGAAAACTGAAATAAAATTACGTGCGCAAAATCTAAATGCAATATAATGTAGCCTATGAAAATACTTTTCCATTTCATGAAGAGTCATAAAATGGCATTTTACGTAGTTACTGGATGACCTAAAGGTCATGCTCAATTGGGCTAAAGGTCTTGGGCTCTTCAATAACGATACCGACAGTTAAGTATGTGCTCCAATTAGGGAAAAGTGAATCGAATGGCTGTAAATTTGGAGTTGGCACGAAACACGAATATGCTCTAAAAAAATTAGATCATGACCATCCCTTCGCTTCCTATCGCACGCACGACATCCTGTACTTCCCTGGTCTACGCTTAAGTGAGATATAAACCCGAGCTTTCAGGATGAGAAGACAATATTCAGGCCACTCTGCCAATATCATTGCCACAGCGTGCTATGCATCCCTAGCCTTGGATGATTATTGGTGTTGCACCTATTCCCAAAATATTGTTTTTGAGACGAGGTGAAAGAATGCTTCAAGCATTTACAATTGAGCAAGGTTATGTATTTAAAATAATTGTAATATAAGTATTATAATCTTGCAAGCTGTAACTCACTTCAATAATCCCTGTAAATATGCCAAAAAGAAGGTTTGTTGCTGCTCTGAAAAAAATCTTTCAATGGAGCCAGAAATTTTGAATAGAGGTAGCTGAAGAGGGTATTTTAGATTTTGAAAAGACCTATAAAATCCAAGTGAGAGTCCGCAAGAAAAATTTTGATCATTTGTGCAGGTTATGAGAGATACGAGTACGCAAGGAAACAAAAGACGAAACTGATATTGGTGATGAAAAAACCGAGGAGAATAAATCTTTATAAGTAAATGATTTCAATCCTTGAATGGTGATCCTTACGGTGTTGCTTATTTTTTAATTATTTTGAAAATTATTGATTTCTACCTCTTTAAATGTGCTATGGGGTGCAGAATGGATGTCCTAAAAATTTCAGCTCGTTTGTTTAACATTTAGAGGTTGCTCAAAGAGCATAATAGCAATAACATTTTTTCCCGATTTTTTAATTACACCATTTTCAGGGATAACGCACAATTTTACAGCCCTTAAAGGGCCTGAATTCGCTCCATTTTTACATCAAATTTTTTGTCCAATTTTTAGAGGTAGAAATGAAAAATCCGAGAAAAAATAAGCAACACCCTAGTGTCCTACATCTGCTCTCCTAATCCAAATCCCCTAATCTCTACCATGAGCTATTTTTCCTACCACTGCTATAAGTTCGCTCTCATTCACGGCAAGCTCCCTCTCTCTGCGTGCCAAATAGAGGGCGTACTGATCGGAGAGAGAAGGCGACAGAAAATACGAGCAGGCGTTGTTAAGGGGGTGGTTGATCGAAAAATAAACACCCTCTCCCCGCGATGCTAGGGAGCATTTTGTCCCCCTAAGGAAGGAAAACATTCCATGGCACTACTCCACGCTCTAACCCTTCCGTATATAAATAGAGGTGTTAAGGGTTGAAGGGTTGCTTTCAGGGGTCGCATCCGGCCCGGAATTGCCCGCTGTCCACGGATTTTGACCCCGACAGAGCCGATGATCTCTCTCGAGCAGTCTTCAGCTTACCCCTCACGCCTAGAACGGCTGTTATAACTGCTTCGGGTGGAATGCTGAACTTCAGCCATTTGCATAACAACAGGAGGCTTTGGAGAATGCTAAGTGGTCTCCAAAATCCCAACTTTTGCTGATAAATATTTTCAAATCATCCAAAAAACTATGCCTTTAAAACTGCGAGAACACTCAGGGCTCTCGACAGTTAAAAAACCAAATTAATAACGGCGTGATTTGGTGTTTTGCCGTCAAGGGAAAAAACAGAAAATAGCTTCGCCATACCACCGAGTTCTTGGAAAGAGAGGCAACAGAGGGCGTTGAAATTCGGGTGACAACAAAAACTTGACTCGGGGTTCCACCTAAGCCAAGCGAAGAACCCAATCACAAAGGGATTCACCAATCAACTCCGGCCCGACACCTGAGCGGTAGCATATATAAAGAGCTCGACTTTCAATCCGGGATGAGAAACCCCGACTACGATTGATAACTCTTGGGTGGATGGATAACCGAAACGTCTGCAACCATGGATCTCATTAACAAGACCAATGGCAGAGAACTCAAATGCATAAATAAAACAAATAATAATATTCTGGAAGGTTTACCACAGCTCTTACAAAGCAATATAATATTAATTTAAGGGGAATAAGTATAAATAAATAGCCTAGAAATCCGTTACGGCAAGGTAAAACAATAATATTTTTTAACCCACAATTGTAGCTTTAAAACCTTTCAAACTAATGGCTCAACCCAAGCCTACTCATGTCAATGGATTTCAAAGATCTCTATCTACAGCTGTGTTTTTGGCAACATATTTGCGTTATTTAGACTTATTTGAAAGCGTATTTTATGGTACAGATAATAGACAGCTCGTTATCTCAATATCACCATCTCTCAATATCAAAATCTCAATGTGACCATCGATTTCCTAATGCTAAAAATATCTGAAACGTGGTGGATAATTATTGATTGTGTAGTAAAGTTAAAACAAGCCATGAAGACTTTAATCTAGACTTAGAATGTATGAAAAATATACCCAAGAAGTTTATTTGGAGATGGTGAGTATCAAAATTCACTAACTCTTGATTTACTTTGTGGTATTCCATTATAAGTTTTCCTGGATGTCACACAATTACTTATACCGCTTATTTTTTATCAGAGCGCGACGCGCGACCCGGGTTTCAATGAATTATCATCATCTTCAGGCGCAAATTATGATTTCATAATCAAAATAATTATGATTTAATTTTAAATCATATTCATAAATTATACTTTGTATTTTAGTCTTTCCTGTAATTCAAAACCATGGATCAAGATTCTTCCCACCAACAGCTGTGCGGGGAAACTCAATTACCCCACCAATAAAAATTGGATATTTCAAAAACGATGTAAATGTAAAAAAAAAACTTTCGTCGCTTAAATAACGACAAAGTGATTGAGCTCAAATACAAAAAAATATGAAAGGGACAAAATAATAAAATTGTACAACAGTAACATAATTTGGGGTAACTAAGTTACCCCCCACCGTCGCGGAAGGGTTAAAGAGGCATTTGAATCACTTCACCCTCCCTCCCCGGTCCCTAAAGCCTTGGTAACAGATATAGAGAAAACAGTAAAGGTAAGTTAATCATGAGAAATTGCTCGCAACAAATTCAAGGGTGATCGCACCTTAAATTAAATCGAATATAATATTAGATTCAAGAGTTGAGAAAATGTTTGAACATTAATTCAAGGAAGGAGAGAGAATTTATAATTCTATAGAGAAGAAGAGACATATTCTCCGGACATATTCATGACGGAGCACTCCTGCCATGCTCCTCACCCCGAGCAAATCTCAGTAATCTCCTAGCCCCTCACCCAGGCGTTACGAGACACGTATATATGCCTGTGTGTAAAACAGCAATTATCTCCGAGCACGTTAGAGGAGGTTGCCTCCAGCCAACTGTAAGGTCGAGCGTGAGAAGACAGGCGAGGGAAGAAGGTCGCAACGTCTGGGTAAATATTTACCGAATCTCACCCTTAACCCTGACCGTTGCCATCAATTGGAGCTCAAAAGGAATCACAGTTCACTACGGGGCATATACATTCAATAGAAAATCTCACACGAGGAAATTTCCGCAAGATAGAGACACTTCAATTAACAACAAACGGCAAAGGAGAGTCTTTCACTCCCTTTATTACTAGAAGATTTATTTTTCACATAGTGAACCAATTCAGAAAAGGAGACGAGGGGCATCATTAGTGTCGACGGTAAAAACCGACTCGAAAGAATGAAAAGAGAGGAAGTTGAATAAAGGAATAAAAGAGAATGCTATGATCAGTAAGTTAAAGGAAAATTTTCGAACCCAGGTAATGAACTATCTGTATGATATACAATAGCCTTTTTCATACGTAATTACCCAAAAATATGTACGCACAAAATAGCTCGGAAAATAAGACACGGAAGTCTTCTTGACACAGATAATAATTTTTTGGCTTCTACATTTACAAGGAAAAGTAATAAATAAGAATGATACCGCTTCGATTAAAGATCTGCTGCAATTCACGGCGGTTTTCTTTTTCGATGAGCAAATATTCAACCATTTTGTACAAATGTATACAAACCGAAATTGGCGAGACACATTATGCGACTTAAATTTCTCCTATAGGTGTACTATGTAAATACATTAAACCTAGATTCAAAATCATCTACACCAGAATTTTATTTCCATTAAGAGCTTCCTATTCCCGATTTTATGAATGAAGTACGCTAGACTATTTATTGCTAAAAACAACTAAGTACAAAACTAGAACGGACAAAGAATAGAAAAAGTTAGCAAACGAGCCACTTTTAAATTTACTGAATTTCATGACTTCGAAAACGAGCAACCTTGCAAAGAAAGCATCTACAAGAATTTGAAAAAGCTATTTCCGATACTTCATTTCAAATAGACCTCCATCAATCATTCGATAAGGTACTCTGCACCAATTAAGTAGACTGGTTACAAAATGCATTCGTACAAAAGGGGAATTTCATGACCACTTGATATATGACGGCATTAAATCAATATATTGATTAGCGATGAGCAGTTCTCCCTAATGGAAGAAAAATATTGCCTCAAAAATACAATTTGCCAATAATAGAAAATTTTTTCGATACGAAGCATCTTAATAACATAAAATAATATCTTAAGCGATAAGTACTATAATTTTAATATAGCTCTCTGTCGTGCAACAAGGGACAGAACAAGAATTGCGTAGGTACCTCCTTATGCAGATGATGAGATGGCAAATGGCCATCAGCAACAAAATATGCATTTGATAAAATATTCGTGAATATTAAACAGAACTTTCAACAAAGACCTGATGAATAATCCTAGGATTTAGAGTGTGAATATTACAAAACTTTCATGTAATAAAGTAAAATAAATCCTTAATCGCAAAAAAAAATGAAAGAAATTAGTAACACTGGGCTTAATGAGAAGTATGAATTTACCTATTCGCATTCGTAGATTAAAATAAAGTATTTCCCCTCAACAAATCCATTTTCCATCAACATGAATTAAAACCGCCAGAACAGTTAAATGTTTCATTTGTTTTCCTAATGAAACTGAAATGATTACTGCATATCAAATACGATGCCATAGCAAAAATGTGAGGTATGTACGGAGTTGATACATTTTATAGAAATTCATCCACTCTGTACATGCAAGAATTTAATTTTTACTCAGGGGTGGGCGATTTCAAGCCTCAAATACCTGTAAGATTTATTAACTGGTCTCTTGTTATTATTTGATAGATCATGTTTTGGTAATCTGACTTTTCTCTTAGCATCCAAACCCCCTGCTTCTTTTCCGTAATGGCCAAATAACATTTTTTATCGGAGACCGTAAAATTCCAATTTAATAAATTTGCACACTTAATAGATGGATGCATTAGTTAATGAACTCGAATAAACTCTCCAAAAATAGAATTCCAATGGACGCAAATTGTAAGTATGACTGTGTGGGGAGTGAAGAGCCTGAGAAGAAGAGAGGAAAGAACGACACAAACAGGGCAACAGAACTGCTAAGCTATTGCGACAATCGAAATATAAAGAAACCTTATAACTTGTACAGCATGCATTACAGGCTTGATATCGGCTGAACGTCCATGACTCAATAACTTTAATTAAGGTAATGCCGTAACGGCATTTCAGTCCTAGGAAAAATGAGCATTTTACCAGTCGATTAAAAAGTATTGAAGTAAATACATCTAATCAGTCAGGTATTATAAATCCATCAATTAATCAGTAACTGGATAAAAATCATTCGATTTGGACCAATTATTCTCTTCAAATAATGATAAAACTATGAAACGAAACAGCAAAACCGGTGTAGCCCATTACTTAGCAGAACATTGATATAACATTGAATGAAATCAAACATTACAGTGACATTAACAATTCTACTCAGCGCATAATTTACCCCCTTTTGAAGTTCCATTAACGATATTTTTCCCATTTTCGCGTTTTATAGTTCATTGCTCTCCTTGGTGGTAATGTGTAGTTAAATCGATTTAAGAAGGAGATACCTTTGAAAACCAGCATAAGTTGAGCAAAAAACAGTATTCAATAGTAGAGCATTAGGTGCGTACATACAAAATTCAATTATTGGTGATAGCTTGCCAATTTGAACGTCAAATTACAAACCAATTTTCACAACAACTAAATTTACCAAGGATATTTGAATGAAGTAACACTTTATAAATCACATGGTCAATAATGAACATACTCGGATCGGCTACGCAAAAGGTAATTCTGAAAAAAATTGCAGAAAGCATAAACAATATGGTAGAATGCTTAAAAGAGAAAATCTAGCCTATTATTGAGACTTTCTCTTAAAAGACAACTCAATAATTCGTCCTTAAAAATACAGGGGCATCATGTTTTAAATTGATGGCAAGCATTGGGTACAAAGTATCAAACGGTAACAGAAGAACATGTATCAACATGACATTAATAAGCAAGCAGTGCTTAGCAACATAAATCCATTATTACTCAAAACGCAGAATAATCCCTTTATTTACTGCTTTTTTCTCCTAAAACAATCTTTGTTTCAATCCTTTACACGATTCTTAAGTTTTTAAGTTAAAATCAAAATATTTTCTAATTTTACATACAGCAACTTCTTACATTTGATAAAAAATTAAAAGATTGTGAGTTACGGGATAGTGGGAAATTAATACTTTGATTAAAACTGATATTTGAAGATCGTCAATACCTATACCAGTTAAAATGTTTTCCTTTACATTGCAGTGTAACAACTAATACCTATTTTTCTCAAAATAACTGATCCCTTAGCTGAATGGAGTAAAAGGAACTATTGCATATAAGAGGCGTTATAAATTTTTTGACAATAGCTATGATAATATTCAGAGTAAAAATATTTGCCATGGTTGATTAAGTCATAAAGTGAAAGGATGAAAAACCTATGGGATAGTAAAGACCATCATTGCCGAAGAAAACGCAATAAAGCACTTTAAAATGAGCTGAGGTTTGCCATTTCCAACTATTAAGGTACTCTATTGCAGCAATTTTCACACCCTGAAATATTTTACTTCAAAACAGGCCATTAAAATTCCCTGTAGTATCACTCTATAAACCTTAAGGGCCAAATGCCATTAAAATAGACAAAATTCTAATAAAGCCTGCTTCAGTAAAATACGTAGAGTCACACTTAGAATAAGTCTCCGAAAAATTGACACAGATGAGTGTACAATTGGGTAAAAGTTTCCATGATATCATAGAACGGTGAATGCGATATAAAGGTGATGATCATAGCGTTTACTGCAAAATTTTCGTACCTATGAATTCGAAGATTGGCCATATTTTGTTCACATTTCTGATCGATATTTTCATAGCGGGCATAATATCAATTAAAACCTGATCATAGTGGTTTTTAGTTTTAAAAATACGTGGGTAAGGAGGAGAGAGAAAAGAAAACAAAACACGATGTACTTACCGTCTGAAGTCCCGACTCCAGCAGGCGTAAATGACGGGATTCATGCTGGAGTTAATCCATCCCAGCCACGTGACGATGTCCCCGATGAGCTGCCCGTGAGGGAGAAGACACTTGGGGCAGAGGGCCGACAGCAAGTTGACCACGAAGAAGGGAAGCCAGCACACAATGAACACGCCCATCACAATCCCCAGCGTCTTGGCCGCCTTCTTCTCCTTGGCGAAACGGGCCAGCCTCCGGCTCAACGACAAGTTGTTCTTGCCCCCGCCACCCCCACACCTCCTCGACGTGGTCGTAGGCCTTCGGAACAGCCCCCCGCCACCTCCACTTCCACCCTCGCCCCCGTCTGCATTCTGGTGCAGCAGCTGCCTCCGGGTGGAACAATTCCCTCCTCCCCGGTGGATCCTCAGGGTCAGTTCCACGTCCCCGCCGCCGAACTGCTGAGCCACGTAACTCCCGGAGGACCCGCTACCTCCGCCGCCGGCCCCACAGGACCCGCTGCCGTGCGGGGCTCCGCTCGCCACCTGCTTGGTCCCCAGTCGGAGGCTACGCGTTTGCACCACCGCCGCCCGGTATATCTTGCAGTAGGTGAAGGCCATGACGAGCAGCGGGAGGTAGAAGGAGACGGCGGAGGAGACGATCAGGTACGCGGCGTGGTCCGTGAAGGGGCAGGTCCACGGAGGAGCTTCCTCGTCCCCCCTGACGGCTCGCCACCACGCGATAGCCGGGAAAGAGATGGCCGCCGAGCAGAGCCAAACTCCCGCCACGAGAACAGCGGCCCTGGGTCTGCCCATCCGCGCCGGATAGGCTAGAGGATCCCTGATCGCCCAATAGCGGTCCAGTGACACCACGCAGAGGTTCAGTATGGACGCCGTCGAAAGGAGCACGTCGAGGGACCTCCAGGCATCGCAGGCGTCCGCACCGAAGGGCCAGGCCCCCGCCAAGGCCTCCGTTGTGGCACCCGGGGGCATGACCAGAAGCCCTACCAACCCATCGGCCACCGCCAGGGAGAGGACGAAAAGGTGCGTGGGGGTGTGGAGGGACCTTTCCCGGGCGACGGCAGCCACGACCAGGGCGTTGCCTAGGACGGTAACGGCGGAGAAGAGCAACAACAAGGCCCCGAGGGCGGAGCGGCCGGGGGAAAGGGCGTCCGGGGGCCAGGCCAGGTCCTCGGCTGCGATCCCATCGCCTTTAGAGAGATTGTCCCAGGTAGCGGTGGAGTTCCCGGCACCCGAAGCCACGATCACCGGGGAGGAGTCGGAGCCGTCCTCGGCGAAGGCGGAGGTCAGGTTGGTGAGGACCGCTTCTGCGTTGGCGCGGATGGTTGTGGTGTTAGGCCACCACTTGTCTCCCGGGGGTTCCTCGGCTTCATCGCCGGCACTGCCGACGCCGGCCGCCCCTGCCAGGATGGGGGAGCGCCGTGGGAGGTCGTCGTAAGCGTGGGGATCATCGGCCCCTATGATGGTCCAGTTGGCCCAGTACTCTCCGCCGTCGTAGTCGCTACCGCCGAGGTACTCGGCCGACCTCTTCTCCCGATCGCCGAGGGAAAAACTGTAAGATGCCATTGAGGCGGTTGCGTCTTTAGCCACTTAAAATCATTCCTAACTTACGAAGCGTTGATTGCTCTCAGTTACCATAAAACAATAATATACTGAACTCATCACGCGCGTAAATGCGCCATGTTATTCACAGTCACAAGCGTACACTCACTGGCAAACTGTCTTTACGTTAAATGTACACGCAAACGACAGTGGCGATTATTGCGAGGAAATACGGGTGCACTTAAATCCATTATGTTATGTTTCCTAATTAATTCACAATTCCTATATCACTCCTTCGGTTGAATTAGACGCTGAAAATAGTCCATCACACAGCGAATGCCGAAGATTTTCGTCATACCTGGTATTTTTGGTAATTGGTCTATATGGCCTTCTACAGCTTAAATGGACGTACTCTGCTGTGAAAATACATATTTGAGGTCAAATTATTCATTAAAAACTGGCGTTGCAACACTTCAAGTTCAGCAATGGCTTGATGAAAGAAAGAAATATTCCGAGTCACACTACTCCCTCACGAGACGTAGCTTTTATATTGCACTGAAGGTGACAAGAAAATCGAAGGTTGCAGGTGTTCCCTCGGCGATGGAGTAGTAGTCTTCCGCTGTTAAAAATATCATTCCTCTCTGAAAAACACGCAAAGGAGACGCACACGCACGAGCATGTTCTTAGGTACAGCAGCAGCAGAAGAGATGAATGCTCAAGTTCTCGCTTTTTTCCTTTCTTCAACCGATGCTATATTGTACTTAGCCATCATAATATCTACGTGATGTGTACGCTACAAAATGCGCACAGAAATGTCTCCATAAAATTCTCTAGCGGGATATGATATAATCAATACTCTACATTCGACTTACACAGTCTAGAGGACCATTGCTTCACAAAGAGCGGATAATAGTACAGACGTTTGTATATATACTTCGGATGGAGGCTGTAACTAAGGAATTAATCAGGGAACCTTAATAAGTAGCTAAACTGAGTCTTTTCCACAGTTTCCCAAGTTACAATATCATTTTCCCTAAGTATCATTTTAGGGCTGCCTGGCGCAAGAAAGATGATAGCAAACTTTCCTAACAAAAGGGTTCACTAAGACACGTTATTATACCCGAAAGGCCGCATGTATTTTCAATGCTGTCAAAGTTCAAATTTAGCATGCACTTAGGGGATACAGTGCGTTCAAAATGTATAAGGCCGACAGGATTGTCGATGCAACGTAGGAATTCATAAATTTCTCTGATATGCAAACAATCACCACATGTAGAGTGGAAAATGATTCATGAATCAAACATTTTCTCCGGGTTTCATACTGCAAGGTTCATTAAATCTCTTTATGCTCTCTGTCATAAGAAATTAAATTACAAAACATACATAACCACAAAGGGGAAACGCCTTTTTAACACTCAGCTATCAAAATATGCACACATACAACGTACTACCTAAAATCTATTTTACCCTTCTAGTCCGACTATATATGGAATATTTTATTTATTTTGATAATTCTAATAAGATTTACCGCGTGTCCTGAGGCTCACTTTGGAAGGATGAGTTAATAAAACAAAAATACAGTGACAATTAGTACCATTGACCGTTTCACTTCAAACGAAATTATTGATGTTTAGAAAAATACAACAAAATCGTTAGTATCCTGCAAGAATGATATTGATTTTGCACATCACGAAACTATCCGATCGGGAGTCACTAATATCTCAAAAAATTGTTGAGATTTATCGAATAAAAATGATACTTTAAAGCACTAAAAAAAGAACTACGTATTAACATGTCGTGAAAAAAGCATGGAACATAATACAGGTACAGAATGAAGTTGGCTTTTAAAAATCACTATACTCTAGGTTTTAGCGCTTCAGCTTCTGCATAGCTAGATAAAAATTATTCACCCTCATATAGGCTATAAAAGTACAGTGCACATTTTCATGATTGTCATCGCAGAGGGTGATAAGTCAACAGGTCCTCTTACATCTAAATTGTACTCTATCGCATTTCCTTTTTAAGGAGATATGTAAGGCAGTACGCCAATGTCATCGCAATTTTAGCAACTCCGCAGCCCCAAGCATTTAAATTTCACCAGCGAAAACATGCTCATGAGAAAGCAAATGTCTAACAAGCCTAATGGAAGGGAGTAAATTTACATCAGTGTTGTAAGAAACGAGTTTATATCAACTGAATTTGCTGGTATTACACCTTAATCTGACAACACGGCGGGGCACAACACTGAGCGAACATCAAGAGGTCCCATTTGATCTGAAAATCCTTGGAAGCATCTTCCACTTTCGCGACAAAGCTCTTGCTCTATTTTACTCGAAACAAGCGCTGCTAAGACCTTGAAGGAAGGAAGAGAGAGAGCAGGTACTTTCGCACGCAACTCCACCACAATGCATTGTGTTTTTTTAGCCTTTGGCTCAGCACTTCATTTTCTAATAGAAAGGTCGATGTAGAGTACAGCAGAGACCCAAGAATTGGAAGATTTCCAAGAATATCGAAGAGGTGACATAGAAGGTCGCCTTAAAGGGAAATTTAATGCCATGAGTACAAAAGGCAATTGAATTAGGCTTCAATTATCTGACAACAAATATAAAAAATGATTTCTTAGGCATCCAAATGAAATAAAATAATTATGAATGCTATATGCAACCATATAAATTGATTTTTCCCGATACAAGAACGCAAATTTTTAGAAAAAAACATTTGTTAGTCCTTCAAGTTGTGAATAACACCATTGAACTTCGCTTTTTACAAATGTTGATAAATTATAAAAATGTCTAGCACTTACGATCTATGGCCGCCAAGCTAATAAACTATGATTTTCACATAAACTTAAACGATGCTAATTGTCGACGATAAATTTGTGGAGTTGGTTGCATTCACTTTTTAAGTTCCTTACTCAAAATAAATAATAGCTATCCGTTGCATCAACTGCTAACTATGTCTAATGTAAGAAATGGAAATTCAGTTATCAATTTTAGAGGAATATTCCGAGGTAATTATGGTTTTCTAAGATAACTGCAACTCACGCCCTTAAATTGCTTTCTTTTTGATACGTTGCAAAAGCGATTTATGGAAGACAAAAATTTAAAATATAAAAAAAACGAAATTTGAGCTTTTACCAAAATATTACAAGAGATACATAAAATTACATATCAACGAAAAATTATGCCGGATAACAACCATTATCACGCAGCTAGCCCTAACACACTTTCAACACTAAAAATGCCGACTAGATTTCTTTTCTAGACGAAAATTACCTTTTTAAGCTCTTTCGGTACTCATAAAAAATTCTTATCATAGTTTATTCCAGCTAAATTCAGAGAAGAAAGCTTCAGCACTCCCAGGTGAAATATCCGCGATATTTTACTTCCAGGTGAAGACTTTACCCTTGTTGAACACACTTTAGAAAACTCTTGAGGTGAGAGCGAGCGAAAAGTAAACATCCTCCTCTTCTTCAACTGAGGTGTCTTGAATGTTAGGAGCACTCACTCGCAGCAACACCATATCTTTAAACAGTTGAATTAAAAAAAACAACCGTGTAGGAGCGAAATAAAGAATGTGTGGTAAGGGGACCTTGAGGAATAAATTGGCAAGAAAAATCAGTACTGACGATACAGCACGCGATTCACAACGAAGACCTCCACGCAACTCTAAAAAACCATGGACGTAGGAGGTTCAGGAAAATTTTTCTTCGCGGCAAACAAACGTTAAGCTCGGTTCGCCGCGCAGTCGATCCGGTCAGAAAGACGCCCAATGAGCGCCGTGAACTTCGCGGCGACGCTCGAGGGACCTGTGGGACTCACGGAGGGAACAAGGCCCTGGCGTCCGCGCTCAGCGGCAGCGAACAGATGAATGAGAGGCGGTTGCGAAGCGCGGAGTTTCACACAGCCGGTCGAGGGGGGGTGCAGGGAGGAGAGGGAGGGATCGCCGAGGGTGGGAGGGGTCTTGTAACCTTCTCCCCTCCCCTCCTGCACAGATAGGGTAAACGACGAAGGGGAAAGAAGATCATCTTCCATTCCCCTACCGCAACCAACACACAGGACTCAGATATATAAAAATAATACGTTCCTTACCCTTATGAGAAATGTCTCCATCTTAACCTCTACAAGCTCTATAAAACCCATTAGTTTTTAATAATAACAAAGATAATTAACTCTCGGCCCAAAAATTACACCAATAAATACAAAGAAAATCAGTTAAATTGGGCACCCGAGAAGATAAAATCTTGTGTAGGGATAGACATTTAAAGTAAATAAGGTAATACTTGTTAGTATATTTTATAATGTTAAGTGACTTCGACCTAAAGACGCCTGGTGGAATACTGGCGAAACTGCCGTCACCTCTGACCACGAAACGCGGCGATAACCCGGAAAATTGAGAAATCCACAAGTATATTTTTATATATAATATCTTTCAAACGTAGGTTGCAGTAGTTTTCTCTAAGTTTACGTAAATATTAATTACATGAGAACTCTAAGTCGGCTAGAGTATTACAAGTTGTATTTTAAAACACTGTTGCTGTTGTGGTCATGACACATACACCCAAAGTTTCGTTTTCTAACTATTGTTTTTTTAAATCTTGCTTTATCAAGGGCATATATTGTCAACTTTACCCTCTTCCAGTACCCTAAAAAATTCATACCTCATAAGATTACTGGCATTACTATAGTTTTACACACATTTTTTCGTGGCAATTATAAATTGTACTTCTAAACACTATTAGTTTCTCAGTGATACATAGGTATGCAATGAATTTGCATTCTGGACATTTAATCAAATCTCGTTATTTCAAAACTGAGTTTTCTCCACCTTAGACTCCGTCAGCACAATATAAGGAGTCTATCTTCACTGAGTTCTTGAAGTTATTGTAATTTACGCACAAATTTGTGTGAAAACTCTCATATGCCACATAAACATAGGTAGCAATGAATAGCACTGTAAAATACGTTATGACTCACAGCCAAATATTCTAATTTTGAATTCCTTCTCAGAATTTGAAATACGAAAAATTGAGAGAGACAAATCAACCATCAGCGAAGATAAATTAACTCTACTTAACGGTATGTGCAGTTTACATCGAGAACATGCATGGATAGAGATTGGAAACATTTTAAGGAAATTGATTTACATTTTCTATTTACCTCTATATTGAAAACGTTCACAGATAAATTTCCTTCACGAAAGAGTTTCGCTCAAAAAGGTTTAGCTCTCATAATATTTCTAGCGCACCAGAAAATTATGTAAGTTAACGTTAAAATATGAAAGATTACTGCACCAGCCATATGAATGTGAATTTGAGATTTCAACATTTCCACTCACATACAAATAGCGTAATGGTGCAGATTTCATTGGTGAAGCACCGGTTATGCATAAAAGATATTTGAAAAGCGTCGAGAAATCACTTGAGGTATTCAAGGCCAATATTGTACCCTAAACCACGATATTTCGAGGCTTGTCGCATCAATGGACTTGTAATGGACTCCTAAGAATACGATTTAACGTAAGGCGGCTGGCAATTTTTCAACCGCGGTATGGCATGAACTGCATTGTACTGTAGAAGTAGATATTTCATCAGGTCCTGCCCGAACGGATTGTGCATCAAAAATAGTTTTACCTTTCGGTTTAAAAAAGTTTTTATTTGGTGTAGGAACGGACAATGCTGTAGCGGAAAACTGAAACACGAAGACGATACCAGAGCAATATATTCAACAACTATGAAAATTTTCTCAGTAGATTAATTTAATTCTGCCTCATTACTTCCTTAAAGATACCAAGGTAAATGAAACGATTTTACACCTAAAAGAAGAATTTACTTAGGAATATATGGAGTGCGGGAGCTAAAATGAAATAGAACTGCCCAAATCAAGAATAGGCCCTGCCAATATCTCATAATGAGCACATTATTTACGGCAGAACCATAGTAAGTTCTCGACCATTAAAAATATCGATCTCGATCTCACATTATTTTAAAGAACAAGGTATCACTTGCAACTTATATAGTGGCTCCTCTTCAGTGCCAACAAACCATTACCCGAGATTAATTTACTGGCATTCTATGAACAGCATTACCTTACAACTCACTACAAATGTTAACAGCGCGTATTCATCATAGCACGTAAGCAGATTTATATAGATTATTTAATGCACATGATTTTGCCACCCAACTACTATGCGATGCTTCGCAACTTCGCAACATGATCGATAATTTTTATTATGTTAAAATCATTGATAGCGAACAATATTTCTCTCAGCTCGTTTTGTAAGCTTTTTTTACTAATAAAATGACGTTTTCACTTTCACAATAGCAATATTATCATAGCAAAACATGCCATGGTTTGGTTCTCGGAGCCAATGGGGTGGAGCTGGAAGAGCATCTGAACACATTATGTAAAGAAAGTATATCGTAAAGTCACCAGTATAGGTACCACCGAGGCCCTTCGTTTGTCTTCACTCCGACGCATTACTGGCTTAATTCGCCGCCGCAGATGTGAGAAACACACACCGACCGAAACATACCTCGCCTCACCGGAATGCCGAGTAGTTGTCGCTTCGTCTTGAGTTTCGCGTGACGCGTAGCTCCACCAAGGGCGTCTAGCCTTCTCCCGCCCAGTCAACCCGAGGAAGAAGAAGAAGAAAAAAGCCTTTCCTTTTCCCTATAATGCGCCGACGGCGAACTTGCCTCTTCTCCACCACTCACTGTCTGCCGCGTCATCTCAACTTCTTTGTGGCGTCTTTCGACCTTTTACTCCCGCGCCCTATCTCACCAGACATCCACTCGGCCTCTCTTAAAAACGCCTTTTATTTCCCGGCTTCCTTTCTCAGCCTCGCTCCTAACTTTGAGCCTAATTAAACTCCCAAACCAACGGAGGCCTCGCCCAAGGAGAAAGAGTACTCGCAAAAATATACCTGTACCACCAAAGAATACTTCCCTCCACAGGGTTTTTCAGGAGGGATCTGCAAATCTTCAGGAGGTTTTAAGCAAGGATGGCAAGTGAAACGAAACGAAAATGATCCGTTTCGAGGGAAACGAAAATACGAATCCTAGGCTTAGTTTCGTTCCCGCACGAAATTAATATCAACGAGGAGTTTAGTTTCGATCCGGGACGAAACTTTACTCCCGCGAATGAAACTGAATTAAAAACGGAACTCCGCTGCTCATAGTTACCTTTCGATGTCATAATTTGAGTGGAGGGGGATAAGAGAGAATACTTTAGACCCATCACGTTTGACATACGTGTGGAGAGGTTAAAACATTGAGCTTAAAAATCGAATGGCCAGTTTGCGTTCACCGTTTTCCTGTTAGTGGTAAAAATATGAGTGCCCCATGAATTTAATAGCGGTAGCTCGAGCCTCTACTTCATTCAACCATACTTCGTACTCGATGTATGGGTCGAAACTAAACCGTTCGAAGGTGAAGCACGTGGTCCTCCGGTGCAAAACATTATCTGCATTTCGTTTCGTGCCAGAATTTTAGTTTGGTTTCGACCCGAAGTAGTTTTGACTCCAATTTCGTATCGACCATGAGTTTAGCTCCCCGTGTTTAAATCCATTTCGTTTTGTTTCTACATTTCACTATCGGGAACAAAACTATTGAAGTTTAACTGGTTTTGACTTTCTGTTAGTTTCTGTTGCCATCCTTGGTTTTATGTACTCCAGGACTAGACTCGGTGATAAATTTTACGGCAGTCACCCGCAATGCACAAATTGCGTGAAAAATTTACAAAGAAAAGAACCATTTGCCCAGACCAGGATTCGAACACTGATCCTCCGATTTTTGATCGAGCGCTTCCGCCAGGTAAGCTACTGAGGCATCATTCCTACCTGAGGGTATTTGTGGACAACTGGAAAAGCACTCGACTGGAAAAGCACTCGACCGGAAAACGGGGGATCCGGGTTCGAATCCTAGTCAAGGCGAATGATATTTTTTCCTGTGAACTTCTCTTCGGGAGGTAGTAGATTAGATAATTTAATAAATTTGTCCGGTAAAATGGGGTCGCAACTCCTTAATTACCGAGGTATGGCAAGGCAAACATTTTTTTGGATGAACATTGCAGTTACCGTGAAAACGGTTTTCCAGCCTTTTTTACGTTTTATCTCATACTCTGGATTTTTAAGGACATTAAATAATTCATCTAATATTTATAGGATAAAAAAGTTAACTTTGTATCACCTACCACATCCTGAAGAATAGATGGATTTAGGATGGATTTAGGGATGGATTTTAGGGGGGCACGTGCTCCCCAGACGCTTAAAAAATATACGATATTTCAATAAAAATATCAATAAATTTAATATTTTAACATAAAAGTTATAAATATTTACATGTTAATAACTTCTGTATTAAAATTAAGAGTATATATCGCAAAGTAATTTTTGCGTGAAATTTTCAATCCCAAATATTAGAAGACAATTTGTCTATCAGACCCAGTTGCCTCACCAGGAAAAAATCCTGGATCCGCCATTTTCTTGAAGTATTGCAGATTCCTCGTAAAATACCCTGTACATTGAGACTAAGCATACCAACGGTAGTGTGGTTTCCTATTATTTTTTTATTTCCTGAATCGAAAGATCATCACTCCTGGAGTGTGTATTTCACGCTTTAAGATTTTTAAATGGCGACATCAATTTTTCGCGATCAAATGAAAAGTGAAAATTGACCATTAACATTCGTCTAAACTGGGATTTCTAAAACTAAATAATTTGATATTATGATTACAATAATGGTGCTTAACGACTCGCAATCAATGTCTTTCGTTTTCTTTGATAAAAGAAACTACCCTATTATCACCCAAAATGTTTTTTAAAGAAATTCCACATTCTTTTCATTGTTTCATCTCGACCGATTTCAACACATTGCATTTCTTTTGATTGCCTTCCCTGCACGAAAGTGTTGAAACCGGTCAAGTGGTACCAGAAATTTCGCAATAATTTGCTGAATTTGTTCTATTTTTCCCTCAAAAGACTGGGAAAGAGTTGGCTCATGGCCAAAAGGAATTGTTCAACGAAATCCACGAATAATGAGGATATGGAATGTATGAGTCGAATCCAGAACCAACCGATAACTCAAATAATGATAATCGGTGTTAATTGAAATTTTTTACATTTCCGTATTCTAGACGATTAAAAATAAATGATAATATCTCCATCTATCCGGTTCTCGCCACGTGATTTTTGTCTTAGAGTTAATTAGGCTAGGCTAGTTGCTAGATTTAAGTCAGGATAAATATAATTTCTACAAATATCCATCATCTAATGAGGGAATCACGTATACTGACTCCAAAAATATGTGCAAAATGAAATACAGAAAACCTTAATATATTCGAAAAATATCTAATTAAGGTTTTAGATTGAAATTATAACAGACAACAACAAAAAAACAAAGGCAAAGCAATCTTTTGTAACGCCTGCTTGTTTTCTGATGGGGCATTTAAAAAATCTAATCCCCACGTAGTTTGTGAGGGCACGGCTAACGCAAGTAAGGTACTGAAATACTGACTGCAGTTATTAACCATTTATCGAGGTAAATCTCTTCATTACTTTAATTTCGATCCAATGAAATGATTAAAACAAATGGAAATTAATCGCTGGAAAAGTTTTAGGCTAGAAATGGTTTTTCCTAGCTGCTGATTTATACTAATTTTACATTATTAAAAAGCTTTGTGATATTGTAGGAAAAAATAGAAATCCTATAATTTATCCGACTAGTAAGAAAAATTGAAGCCACTGCTTGACGTATTTCCTATGGCACATACTTATTTTTACTTGAAAAAACTCCAAAACTCTATATAATTAGTTCTCATTTAGCGAAACCCCAATGGAAGAGGAAAAAATACCTACATCAGCACGAAAGGGCCATTAGAGTAATGCTTTCTTAAATTAATTAAAATATTCAACGATATTGTGAAGGAAAGTAAAAAGAATTTGCAAGCAAATTCATTATCCACAATTGATTGATTCTCCATTATGAGAGTTATGATATTTTTAATAAGTAATTTTCCTGGTAGGATCGAATAAATGGCATGTTATAATTAGGAATACACCGGCTTGATCTAAATTTGTCTCTAATGGAACTTGAATTTTCAACAGTGGGAATATTTTCTCTATCAGCAATATTTATTAATTGTATATCTATTTAATTATGATGAATTATAGCGGTATTCCGAGGAGGGTGAAAGAATTTTTTAGAAATTAAAATTGAATTTTAAAAAATAAAGAAAAATTCTCTTGAAAAAAGATTTTTTTCAAGATAATTTTTTCATTATCTGATCCAAAAGGAAAAAAATGTCTGCTTGAATCGCGGAAATCTCATCTAGGCCATGTTTGCCTACGTAGAGAAAGACAAAAGAAAACCGAGTCCAAGAGAAATGCATAAGTTAATAGGGGAGAATGAAAGCGGGAAGAAGAAAATTCGGAAGCTGCCAGCTCTTTGTGTCCGTAGACGCTAGATAAGGATGGGAAACACGATATTTGTAAGAATGGAGAATGGATTTGGAGTGGGTAGGGCAAATGAAAAGATCATTATTCATGCTTTCATTCTCTTTTGCTGAAAAAAGAAGAAAACTTTACAGCCTAAAATAACCGTCTCCCATGGCAAGACTATATTCCCAAAGTACACTCCTCCACAAACTTTGGTATCTACAATGGTAGTGAAGATGATTAAGGAGACTGTGGCTACGTTAGTTAGCACGTACTGAGAGAAAAGTCACTACGTGAAGTAAAAATTGAAAATATTATTTTTTAGCACCGTAGAGCACGAACTGCAAAAACGTTTGCCCAAAAATTTAGTTCCTTTCTGTTGCACCAAAAATTGTATCTCAATGTATTTATACACATTTGCAGTCAATGTTCTACATCTAATAATAGTTTACTCCAAGAATCGATGTCTGGTGGCATGCCCTCTAGGTCAGTACATTGTCTAAAAATTCAATTATATCTGTCTAACAATATATCAGGCACTAACCGATGAGCAAGGATTCTCACAAAACTTTTACATTCACACATGGCCAATAGGTGATACTTAAAAATATACTCCTATGCGCCAGCCTTTTCATAGTTATATATTTCTACTCTTTTACATCCTTTATACCCTGCCCTATGTAACTCATTTGGAGCCGTCCCTTGCCTTCCAGCCTCCACCTGTCCTCATTTTCATCAGGCCATCATGCCTCAAAATGTGGCCAGCTAAATTGTTCCGTCTCCATCCTAACGTTTTTAGAAGACTTCACTTTTCTCCCACTTTTCTTAGCACTTCCTCGTTACTTACACGGTCAATCCATTTTATCTGCATCATTCTTTTGTAGTACCACATTACGAATGCTTCCACTCTTGACTTCTATGCTTGTATTATCAGCTGTAAGAAGATTCCTCTTTTTGTAGAAAGTCCTCTTCGCCTGCACTATTCCACTGACTATTTCTTTCGGCCATCGTTGGTAATTCGGCTTCCCAGGTAAGGAAAATCTTTCACCTCTTCAAGTTTGTGCTTTTTTTGGTTAATTTTTGTTTCAATTTACACTCTTTTGCTGCATACTAATATCTTAGTTTTCTTTACATTGGGTTTTAGCTAATATCTGGCCGTTGTCCATTCCATGATTGATAAGTTTATAAATTATGATGTGGGCAGAAAAATAAATGACAGCGATAAGGATAGCAAAGTAAAAGTCATCAGGTATAAAAAATACTGTTACTATATAAAATAATTTTTAAAGGACAACATGTCCCCGCAAATTGGAAAGAATAAATATTAATTTTATAGGGGCCTGACAGAGTCCCTAAATTAATTTCTTCATATGCAAAGAAAAACGTTATGCGCGATTTGACACTCAATTTATACTTAATTATTTTACATTAATGTAGTACCTGATAGGTGTGTGCACTTACTAGGGCACCTTCTATTGAGTGTTGTATTACTGTAGAGCATGTGCCCAACGTTTCTCGTTGTATATGAAGTAATTTATGTAGAGACTCTGACAGGCTCATAAAAAATTTATTTTATTCTTTTCCGGTCGCGAAAAAACTTATTTAATTTTATAAAAAAATTGTTTTATTCTTTTTCGGTCGGTTATTTTAGCTAAATTTATTTTTATATTATCATTGAATTTCTTGTTTTTTGCTTCTTTTCTTGTCTCGCCTTTTTTTCTCACCCATAAATTCGCTATCTGTCAGTTTCCCTTTTGTCTATTTCACATTCTTCTTTCTCCCTCTTTAATTTTAAAATTTTGGTGCAATCCATTTTTAGTTCAATCAAGTTATAGTTCAATCAATTTTTAAATAAACTTTGACGCAAAAAATGTTTTTGTAATTGTGTAGAATTCTCCTTCCGTTTATTGATCACAGGGTTGCAATCGGATTTTGGTGGCATCATAATATTAAATTTTAAAATATAAATAACAACCGATATTAAGAGTTAAAATAATGCAAAATAATTTGGTTTCGAGTTATCTTGAAATTTTCATCTATTTAGCTAATGGGACAGTGGGTTGAAATCGAGTTCCAAAATTTTATCCGGACATGAGAGTTTTTAAAAGCTTTGTGAAATAACTGTCGTTTTGAAGAAATAATTTGACAATATAACATAAGTAACCAAAACGTGAATATGGACTGGAAAATAAAGACATTACATGGAAATACTATACTCTGTAAAAATCATTATTAACGTATAAAATGTTTGTCGGTAAACTACACTGCGCGTCTGAAAGAAGCCTCATATCAATAATTATTCAAAATTATAAACATATATGTATAAACTACATATGCTGCATTAGCTTTTTTAAATTTAACTTGTACAACATCGAGCATAGAATTTGTAATTCAGTAAAATTAAGATATTGGACACTTTCAAACGCAAAGAAAATGTTATTCTGTCTTAACATTAATAACATTAAGCACATGCGTGAACAACTTATCTTTCCTGATGCTAAAAGATTACTTAATACCAAGAGGCAGGAAATGTGGTAATAAGTATATTACAGGAAATAAAGTGATCAAATGAGCCTTTATCACGTCAAAACTGATATCCGCCGAGAAAAACTATCCATTAAATTTGGATTTAAGCCTTTGATAAGATTCAAGATGGAAACAAAGGAATCATGGGAAATGATATTCTGGATTAAGAAAGTTTCCTGACTGGGGGAACTGTCAATAAATGCCCCCGAACGATAAAAACTTTTTTGATCAAATTCATGCTTCCTCCGTGATGAATAAACCCTTTCTAATAATGAAAGTTTAATTAACAAGCTTCCTCCATGGCCATAGTTGCAAAAACGTCTTAAGAAATGCATATCTACCTTAAGGTCTAATTTTTAGCGTAATATTTTTTCAGGAAGTAATTACATGTCAGTCACATTTAATCATAGAAAGCTTATCATAATCTTTTCACAAAATATTGAATTATAACTTCTTATTTTCATTTTATAGGCACTATTGCGCATCACACTGAGATACCAACGTATGATTTGAATTCATTATAATTTAATTTACGAAAAACAAATTTTTTATTGCAAAGGCATTGCATTCTTTTCATTTCATTGAAACATACATACGCTATGGTTAAATACTGCACCCAGAAGAAGAAAAAAATAAAACAACAGATTGGAATATTTTTTCGCACCAAATGTTCATATTCGCTTTCAGTGTTAAAATACCTGTATTTTAGTATATACGAAATGGAAAATATTCAACCTGCCTAATTGGACACATCAACATGCGGGATGGCTAGAAAAGCTCGTCTATCCTGTCCTGGTTAAGAATCCCTGTGCTCTACAGGGATTTTTTAGAGAGTTGCTAACAAAACTAGCTTAGATATTTCTTGGTTCACAAATAAAAGCGCTTTCTGGGCAAGTACCAAATAAATATCGCATACCTATGCAAATATGTTAAAGCAGTTATAGCTCTCAAAACCTAATGCCATTAATTTAAAATCACATGAAATGCAAATCGTGGCTACTAAATCATAGTAAATTGCGCAAGAAAGTACATTTATAACCGTAGAGTATAATACAGAGGGAATATAAGAGCTAAATACAGAAAATATGAGACACATTCCACACAATTGAAAGCAAGTAATGCCTATTCGAAAATTAGAGATATGCAAATTTCATATTTTAAAATAAATGAGGGAATTAGCTAGAAATTATAAAGTACAAAAACGGATGGCGAGTGGGTATTTTATATAGGATTTGAACCCAATCTTTAAGTCCTTTATTTCTTGCAGGAAAAAATTTCATTGCAGGAGAGTTTTTTGCCCAATTATCCGAGTGAAGATTTAAAAAAAACAATGAGTTGGCCGTGAAAATTGATAAAAAAATTAAGGTTTCCTGCCAAGGAAATAAAATTGTAAATATCATTTCACAAACAGGATATTACCTCTCTGAAATTGAGAATAATGAGAGAAAAAAAAATTAAAGAGGAATATACTGGAATGCAATGGGCGTGGCATTCCTTGAGGAGCTTCACAAAAGTTCTCCCGAGGCAGAGACCAGATTCCGTGGAAGACAAAAATAAAACTCCGTAATTCATTAATTTTGCTTTTCCTTACTTCTCTCATTGAGGGAAGACGAGAGAAACTTTTACACCCGCCAGCAACTCGCGTGATGAACATGATAAACGGCAAATTTGTGCATCTTCATGGACATAAATAGCTGCATTATGAGAATAATATCCAGCGAAAGAAAAAAATTGTATTAAAAGAAAAGGAGTTAATGGAACGCCCAGATTTTTGATCGCACGCAACAATTCAAGAATGATGATAGCGAATTTCAATTCAACCACACGATTTCCGGGCGTTCACAAAACAGACTGAAGTTTGCTCGAGAAAGGGAAACTTAATCAAATACTCGGTCGGGCGTGATAAATACCAAACCCATCTTTCTTCGCTTGGAAACGGAGCACAAGACAGTAATTGGACTGTTGACGTTTCTACCGAACAGATCGAATTCCAATGATTCCTTAAGGTTGCGCGTGAATACAAATTTGGACCCGTATACATCCTCTTCGTAGCTAGAAACATCAACCATACATTTTTCAATAGCCAAAACAAAACATTTTAAAACGCAGGGAGTCAGGTTTTGGTCTTGTTAAGTCCAATATTTCGTGGTAATAAATCAAAATCACTTCCTTTGAAAAGGCTTCCACAGCTGTGTTAATTCAGCACGCGAGACTAAGGCAAAAGAGAGAGAGTTTCTCCTAGCGCTTACCATGAACCGCCGCCTCCTTTTAATAATTCATATTCACATTTAACGGTTTCCTGGCTAATGTGCTCGTTTAAATTTCACCGCTACGTTAGAAGTGGATTCCTCTTTCTCCCACCTTTAAGTGCCATCGCCGGCGCCTGTATATAAAATATAGCCCTCAAGTCCACTTCCTCGGCAATTTCTTTAAACTCCGTAGCAACTCCCCCTTCACGTATCTCAGTAGATTATTAATGGTTTTTAAATAGCTTTTAAACACACACTTTAGATATTTATATCACTCATTTACGGGAAATTTTAAACTTGACGAGGAAACTCGTTCGTGTAGTGGAATCAAGAAAATATTCCCACACATCGTGTTTCTCTTAAGCACATTCACTTGACGAACCAGAATATCAAAGACGTTTCTAAACACTTCAATTATGTAAATATTGAAGTCATTTCGAGGAAATGAAATCAATATATCAAGAAAGTTGCGGATCAGCGAGTCAGCAAAAAGGTCGCATCAATATGGTATTTTCACTCAAAGTGGTTAATCTACAATAATCCTCAAACAAACAACATGAATCATTTGAAACGTTGACACCCAAAACTTCTCTAAAACACCGAAGAAATAACAATAAATATAACATGAATAAAAATATTTACCAATATTAGAGCTTAAAGCATTCCTTTCGGAAAAACTCATGACTTTCCTGATTATTCTCAACATAGATACCCCTTGTAATACTATGGAAATATCTTGCAAACGAAAGGAATACTCATTTTTAAAGTAATTACAATGCAAAAATTGTTATTTCTTACTGGCCAATCAAAAAAAGATTTTTAAGTAATAGATTCTTTATTCCCATTCTGTGTGTCTTTAACCAACCCGTCTACTCCAAATTAAAAGTAAAAAAGAACGATTACTCAAAAAATTGTAATGAGAAAAACAGTTCACCAAAAGTCATCAAAGTATACTGCACCCTTTAAATGATAACAAAACCGAGACACCAAAATTTTATGTTAACAATGAGTTGCTCTACGGTAAAAAGGTTGTTTTTGCTATTAATCAGACCTCATCAGGTTTTTATGCCGCCATCAATCTTCCAGATAAAGCAAGTTCCGTAGATATTGTGGCCACTGAGACCTCCCTTCTCATTTTATTCTTTCGACGGGTTATATGCCACGATAAGTCCTGGCATAAATCAAAGGTTTATCAACGTCGTTCACACAAAAGTGCCCTTTTTAGCTTGATTTAATGCTCCTAGTTATTTATAATGTTTATTATAACATACGTTTGGGATTTGTGTTCTTCTAAACTTACGTTCTTCGCTACAACAATTGCATGTCTTAAGCATCAAAGTAACAAAAGACTCCATAAGTGTAGATTATTTTCCTACTTGGTAGGCAGAGGAAGTACACTGAGCATGCCATAAGGTGACCTATCTATATCATAAACTGCGTGTTTCCTTTGCTGTTAAAAAACGCGACCGAGAAATCAAAGTTTCAATTTAGAATAGCCCTCATAAGTCTCAACCACAAAAAATGTTGATGTACTCTAGACTTCATACGTGATGTAAATTTGTTCCTTAATAAATCTCAAGTTCTAACGCTTGTCAACGGGCTAATTCAAAGTCAATAAGAAATTAAAAGAAATAAATTGTAAGAAACGTAGAATATTTCAATTATAATTTGATGTTTTTGAAAACTTTATAAGAAGATAGTTTGACTGAAGAAAACTCAACTTGTTCCTGGCAAGATGAACTATCGTTGACGAAAACCCCGTAAATCTTAACATCCTGAGAATGATTTGATCCAGATTTATGAATTCGTGACATCAGGAATAAATGTATATGGGTAACGTTTTAAGCCAGTAAAAATATGAGAATAGATCACGAGCCTTCAAGAGCCTTAATATATATAAAATAACAGAAGAACTTGGACTTTGACAAAACAGAGAAACAGAAAATATTTCATACAGGAATAAAAGACTTGCTGAAACATAGAAATAAATTCGTCTCCCAGGTCCAGCTCCAAAGATCCTAACTGCTATCAAATGAAATCGATTTATGAAAAAATGCGTGATTTTTGGCGAAAATTGAAATTGGAAAAAATTACTTTCCTAACAGCAATAACATTACATTTCATGCTAAAAATGACATTCCGATGCAGTACGGGCACACCCGCGAGCCCTTTGTAGAGGTTATCTTGCCTACTTGAAATTAAAACTGTTAGATGATTGCTTTTAATTCATGAAGAAAGGAAAGATGATGGTGCGTTTAATTTAAAATAAGTCATACTGACGGCCAAAAACATTATTGTAAAAGCTCTTCTACGACAGTATAAAATTTTTTATGCCGAAAGAAAAATGGATAATGACATTTCATCAAATAGATTATTTCAAACTTTCCCCCAAGACCAAAAAATAGTTCGTCCTACTAATGGAAGGCATTTCGTGGATTTTCTAAAACAAATTTAACCTCAGGGGGTACATTAGAGTCCATTGGGTAGAGCTATGGGCAGCTGATCGGACGGTCCTGAGTTTAAATCCTCGGTGAAGTCTTTGGAAACCCCAAGGCAAAATCCTCGAAATGACGATAATCAATTAAATGACTCTGGGAAAGAAACTGGCGTCACTACTCTGAATAAGTGATACTCACACTCGGCTAGATCTGGGGTGAACTCAGCGCTTAATTTGGGCGGAAATGGCGTTCCTGCACCTCTCAGGAAACATAGGGTTTTGTCTAAATATTTCATTTTTTTATGTTTGGTAAAACGTGATCCCTCATTGTAACTTTTATCACAAGTTTAAATAAATCGTAATTTTTAGAGGGGGCTTATATTTGAAACTCGCGGAAATGTGTTGGTGTGCGTTGCAGGACAAGAAATTTTATAAATTAAGTACTAGGTGAACTCTACACTCATCAAACCATACCGACCTCCGGGTTGATTCGCTGAGTGAGAGTGATTTCGGTATGATTCAGCTGATCGAAAAATCAGCATTTGCTTACCTGATAAAATAGAGTTTTTATTCGCCATTTCCAGCCATAGTAACGGTGACAGTTACCATGAATACTCATTTAATAAAAATTCTTCTTAGTTAAGCCGTTGATCGAAGGATCAGAGCACATACCCCCGGTTCGCCGATGCGTTCTTTCTCAAGGAGGCTGTGAGAAAGAGATGTGACTCTGAATGCTCTTAAAGAGATTAATCCGGTTCGTTAAATCCGAATTTGTTCGCAGGCGTTGAAGCCCAAGATGCCCTCCACTGGTTCTCTCGAGCGATATCCTCCATCTCGGAGCTTTTGTCATCCATTTTTATCGCCCACTTCTCATTCTAAATCCAATTTTCTGGAGAACTCAATCATGAAAATTCAACGTACCACGAATTATTTGACATTTCACAATTTAACGTGAGGCGAGCATAAAAGTTAAATGTTAAATTCATTCCAGCTGGAAATCACATGAAAACACATCTCTGTTATTGTACGGAGTGATGAAAGGGAGTCTGGCCATATAACATTAATCATTGAAAGGTACTCAGGGAGAAACTCAAGAACATGAAAAGAAAAAAACAATATTCCAGAGTGTATAAGTACCAATAGTGTATATATTAATCCAATTTTTATGGTCTTATCATTACGATGACGTCATTCTAAAACAACAAAATAAAGTTAATGACTTCCAGTCATTCAGTACAGCACTTTCTGGTGCATCAAATAAAAGAAGAAATTATTAATAGCTGCTGCCTTAGCATTGGACCACGGTTTCCCGAAATAGGCACTCCACTTCTAATTGGATTGTTATCAAAGCTTACCGTCAAAGAGCTCGGTTGGTTTATTGAAAAGCGAATTTGATTCTTGTCCTCGCGTCCAGTTGGCCATGCCTGTTAAGAAAAGGCAATTAGCGGAAAATATTTTTTCCGAGAGAGATCTTTAATTCGCAAAAGAACATTGTATGGAAATAATATGGTTGTAACCGTAGACTATCTCCCTTTTACCGGCTAATATGTACATTTTCAAGTTCACTGAATTCCGGACGATATAATTAAGCTTTAAAAACCTACCAATTAACTAGTTCAAAAATGTCCCGCCATATTTATTGCCAAAAATGGTAATGCAACGCAAATATTCTGAGCATAAAATTGTAATAAAGAGCAATTGATAAAATTTACATTAAAATTTTTCATATTTACGCAAGAAACATTAAAGGAGAAAATTGCATTCACCAACTAAATTCAATGTAAAACAAATTTTAGCGCGTGAAGATTAGTAAAATAAATTCCCTTAATACTCTTGAGGTAAAGAGCTAAGAAAAAGACGCCGGGTATGATTTCCACAATGCGAGAGGAAACATTATGGAAACGTGACACATGCCAAATATGGGAAATATTGAAGAAAAAGTGGAGCCCCCGATTCAGGAGGCAAATGGAGCACCTTTTCCCATAAAGCATGAAGAAAGTAAGACCAGGAAGGACTGGAACAAGTAATCTCCCCCCAACCGGAAACGCGGGCCGGATTTTTTCATTTCGGCCCATGCGGCGCGAGGAATAAAAAAAGGACGCAAGTCGGGAGTAGTATTTCGCGTCCAATATTCCATTAAAGTTAGAAAAGCCAAGGAAACACCCGTGAGGCAACCAATTCCAACGAAAACCTCTCCGAGACTGCGAGATGATTCTAGGAAGCAAGGATTTTCGCCATCTAGAGCGAGAGAAACGGACTTGATTCCGACAAACATTTGGTTTCCGAGTCAGATGACCACCCAAAGATAAATTTGTGGTGTGCCCCAGAATATAAAGAGGAAATTGCAATCCAAATAGCTTTATTTTGAATAATTAAGCGTCTAATTTTCCCGAATCAGCAGCGGGGAAAATTGTGGGGTCCTTTGCTAAAAATTAATTCAATGAATATGAATCTAAGTAGTTTAAAAGTCTGGAAAAAATTCATTTATACGCTAATAAATAACTGTTAATGCAATAAATTTATGACTACAGGCTCATGAAATAGATTTTAATCCCCAATTTGGTGTATGGTAGCAAGCTAAAAATATAGATTGATACAAACATTGGGAAAGAGGATGGTTAAGGATATAATACCAACGTAAAGACTATTTTAAGGTGTTCATTATTCTCCCACAGAAAAGAAGTTATCTACGAAAAGCACGAGTAAAAATCTCTGGTTTTATATTGATACTACAGCCACATTTCATGCCATACCTCTGTTCACAGATCGTGCGTTCACAAAAGCAACGGATTTATTCGACAAAATAATCGATCATGGCTCAAGTATGTTTAGGAATTTTTCTTAAAGCTACTCTGAAACTTTTACTTTTTAAACAACCTTGAGGGGAGAATTAGAATATTTTATCAAATTCTTATACAAATATTAATTAGATACGATGATTTATAGCGTGTTGTCAAGTCATAATTCACCATAAGACAGTAAAATTTTGGAATAAGATTTTGATGGACAGTAAGTGGTAAAATACCTGTTTAATTTTTTGCATTTAAAGCAGGAAAATAATTTAATGGCATGATTTCAAATTAACAAAAAGCTTACACCTATTCCCAGTAAGTATCAAAATCTCTTACAAAAGTACCTCATTTCTAACGGAATTAATGCTATGATGTGCTAGAACATGAAACCTAATAAGTTCAAATCAGGCATTTGCGGACAGATAGTGGGAAATATTAATAAATGTTACGTAGGTATACTTTTATCAGAAATTTAATTTGCTTAAAAGCTCCGAGGAACGCCCATATCTGAAAACAAACACAAGAAATCGAAGAAAATCATAATCAATATGTTGCATAGCATCGTAACGTGACATTAAGAAGCTGAATGATTTGTTTCAAATCGAAAAGTTAAATTTAAAATGACAAAATTTTTTGAACTAAATTTATAATCTCGCACTCCAACTAAAAGAGTGCAGCGGAATTCTCAACTTTCTTAGAGCATAGAACGTCGAAATAAAGCCTAGGCTGCTTCAACGAATATTTTTTCGTAATACCCTCATATTTTGATTCATTCATTCCTATCTCGACCTATTTCTCGGAGTTGATTTAAGGCGCTCATGCTCACTTATGGTAACTTGAAAGGTAAAGTAGGAACGTATTTAAAGTGTCATCACCCGTACTCTGCCTCTTCATTTCACCTAAATATTTCTTACGACCCTACGGACACCTTGCGTGAGGGTACGAAGGATAAAATATTTCAGGTAACGTTGTGCCTAAACTATGGTGTTCTCCTTATCACAGCGTGCAATGAAAGAATTTCCTTAAAACTCTGTTTAAAAATCAATTGAAAAATAACAATAAATTATATAATCAAGACATTAATCACTCCAAATGGCTTACATTTTCGTTTCCACGGAAATTTCATTAAACTTTGAAATAATATAAAGTGCCTGGCAGGACATAAAAAAAAGGCAGGACAAGTTTTAAAATATATTTTTATAAATTTTGAGAATTTAACTCACTAATGAAGCCTTAAATCCATGACAAGGCCTCAGAAATACAACTTTACTACAAAATAGTTATAAATAATATTAGTACTTTTATTGACTAACTAATCAATTCATGAAGTGGTAGCAGAATAAAGTATGCCCGAGACAGCAGAAGTCATGCGGAATATAACAAAAAAAATCATTCAATCAAGTTTACATTCATCAAGAAGAATTCGGTGAAGTATACCTACATATAATCAACGTTTATTTCTATTTTATAACCTAGCCCAGAACTTAATATGAAATACCCCTATGCCATTGTTACAGCTAATAATTGATGTGGAAATATTTTCTCGAGGGTAAATCCTTTACGCATTCCAATAAAACTTTGGAAGTTGGAGGTGACCGAGGGGAAGGAAACTGAATAACACTGAATATGCTTTAATTAATCAGTCTTAATTAAGTTCGCCACAGTCTTAATTACCTGTGCGAAGCAAATGGTGAGCCAATAGGAACCTTGTGCATTATGGTCGTTACCAACTGCAAAAGTAAACTTAAATCCAAATAGAGTTCCAATAGTATCAGCCACCCAGACGTTAACAGCCCCGGAATGATTAGCTTTCAACACAGTGCAATTCTTTATTATTATCTCCACAGGTCCCCGAGGAGCCCCTCTTCTTATAGAACGATACTTAGGCATGTTGTACCAACACTGACGTACCAACTGCCACTCAGCTCTCTCATGAGAGAGTGAACTCTTATCTACACCGGATTCCAATCTTATCAGAAGGAGCATTGTACTACTGTTTCTTCGAATGTATTAACATCTAAGAGGTGTATGAGATTTAAACCTGAAGATCGTTTAATTGTATTTTGTAAAAGTAATTTGACTCCAGACAGTGCTTCTATTGGAGTATTTGGTGATGTACAATTTTATGTTAAAGGTTAATAAATAGTTTATTTCATTATCATGCGTATTTGTGTTGCCATTTGTTATTGCAGCCCATAATTAAGACTGTGGCGAACTGTACCTTCAACTACCTAAACCAACCATCCAGTTGAATCACATGGTAAAAGAAGGAGTTTTTATAAACATTAAGTTCATGCTTAGTGAATCGAACAACGCATGAGAAAACAAATTTGTTGCCAGAAAATCCAAATTTGGCTTACAAATTACAAAACTTTTAACTCTCCTACATAACTAACTCCTCTGCGTAAAACGATTTTTTCATTGGTAACCTTGAGTCACGTATATTACTAAACTCGATGAAGAGACCGAGAAATTAATTCGCTCAACTTCAAGGAATGCGTTTTTTCCTTAACCTCACGTTTATGAGCATTAAAAGCCAAGAGTAAAGGATTAATTCTCTCGCGAGCTCAAAAGTTGATTAAAACCGTACCTCGCTCAACCTAATCAAGCGTCGAAATTTAGAGCAAACACATAATTACAACTTTGGAAAAATCATATAGTGGGCCAGCGGAAATCGATTTCAGGTATTAATCACGGAGCATTACACGATCAATATCATTACGACAAACCACATAAACACGCATAGAGGAGGATATTTGAAAGCCATAGTAGATTTGCAGAAATATTTTAGTTAACATAAAGGAATTTTAAGCTTAAAATTTAATTTACTTACTTAAAAACTATTTATTTACTGTAAATTTTACAGTAAATAAGGATTTTAATGATCAAGAATTTTACCGAATAAGTTTGTATTTGCATGCTACATAACGATATTCTTCAACGCTATTAATAAACAGATATTAATAGCGGCTCACTCACTTCAATATATAATTCCTCAAAAATGTTGAGAAACTGGAAACGCTGCGAGAAGATCGAAACCAAATATTAATTCGGAATATCAATTTCCAGGTTGATTTAAAACAATAGGCAATGAAATCAAAAGATTTTGACTCCAAAAAAATAAAATAAGAGAAATGGAAAAGAAGATGATTCAATATACCGTTAAGATATGAATGAAGCTACCAATTGTAGGCGGTTTTAGGTGTAAAATACTATTCCTAAAATTAAAAAAAATCTTAAAATTCTACACCTTAATTCCTAATTCTTAATTTTTTTCTTATTTTTTATTTCATCAATCTATGCGCCGGGAATACCTAAAATATTACATACGATATACATAGTTAGATTGCCACATTTTTACATGGTTTATAGGCGCCGCGAGAATAGGTAAAGAAATAAAATGAATTTCTGGATTAGTCACTGGAATTATTTGGATATAAATATAAGCAACAAATATTGATCGTTTATCTGTATCCGTACGCGAATGGTAGATGTCAACCTTTAAAGATGAAAAATTCTCTCAATTAAGGATATCAGTGGGATCCCTTAACACTGAAATGCGCTAAATATTTTTTCCAGAAGAAGATTTAGAAACCTTTTTTATGCACAACGGACGATACGACGCGCTCCATCCGCATATTTTACAGTAGCTTCCACTCCAATTTGCACCCCATTCCTTCAGCTTTGCCCTGGAACGTATATGTCTCGATTGGCAGACCCCCAAGAAGGGAAGTCTACAATTACCATTCCCCACTCGGTAAACATCACTGCTTTTGCTCCCAGCACGCCAGCTAATTGGAGCTAGAGACAGCACCGATTCGTATCAATTAAATACATGATGTATCTCATGAAGGTGATGTATTCAAGCAAATATTACGTTCATGTGGTACAAGAAGAAAATAAGCGTTGTCCGCCAGTTACATTAAATACTTCCATTAACGTAACCAGTGGAGAGCAATTCTGATACCCCTGAGCGAAAGCCAAAAAAATATCCCAGCAATTGCTAGCCAATTACGAACGTTTGCACTTTAATTATCATCTGAAATGATTAATTAGCCAATGGTTTCATAATAAACTGATGAAACTGTTTATGATCAATACTTAATCTCATTTATTTCGATTTTTTTTTCAATTAAATAGAAAATCAATAGATAAAATAACCTTGTTCCTAATTTCAAGAAAAAAAATACGAAAAGGTGACCATGAACCCTTTTCAAAATTATGGTCGAACCAAAAAAAATTGTTTACCTAATGTACAGGGTGAGCATAAAGCCTTGGCCTGATTATAAGTATGTATTACAGAATGGCCGATTGATATAATAACTTTTTTCTGGGGCTATATCAAGGGCAGAGCCTTCCCCAAACCAGTTGCTGACGTCGACGAAATGAAAGCTATACAAGCTGCAGTGGGTACTGTGACAAAACACGTTACAAAACACCTAGCGAGTAATGGAATACCGTTTCAAAATTGTCCGAGCTGACAAAGCTCTCGGCACACGTTGAAGTTTACTTACGTGAGTGGTCTTAAAATAAAAACAAATAACACCAACCTATGTAAAAGCATCAATTTTAAATTATTTTTTGACAAACAGTTATTCTGAAATAATTTTTATAACCAGGGCAAGACTTAATGCCAATATTTATATTTCTTAAATCTCTGAGTTCAGGTATATATACTTCTCATAAGAAATTCCAGCGTTTTTCAACGTTTACGTTGCATATTGACAGTTGCGAAGTAAACGGTTATATTTAGGATTAAATGTCTCTTCTAAAGAGCAATTTTCAGCCTCGAAATTTTTTCAAGACCAGAAAATTCGCTGCAACAGGTTTTTTTTTCCCTCCGGAGACATGCCCGTGACTCGGATAAAGTGGAAGGAAACGGCAATGAGGAAAAGGAAGCGAGGAAGACGTCTGACGAGATGGAAAAGACGGGCTGTGAAATGCGAGGTTTTTAGTTGACGATTACGCAAGCCAAACTGTAAACTAATTGTGGAAAATAGAGTCCTCGCTGGAGAAAATTGAATTTTGGCGTCCAATTTAATCTCTCCTGACCTTACGCAGTCCTTTATCAACCAATGCTTGCGCAGTGCTTTCGAAGAAGTAGCACTGCTAATCTTTCCTAAGAGTAGAGTTCGTATGTATCCTATAAAACAGAGAAAAAATAAAAATTCTCAAATTAATGTCGTCCATTTAGATGCGCACGAGGTAGAACGGTGTAAAAACCATGTTGGTTCTTCAAAAATATTTAAATTAAGTCACTCTAACCCATTATTTTAGAATTTCTTACTTTTTCCTCTTAAATAAGTTTACCAACGATTTCACTACTTCTTTTTTTAGTATTTTAGTATAATAGTTTTAGTTTAGTATTTGCAGTATTGAATTTCTCATCAAGGTTACATTTTCTAAGAGACTTCGTTCCCGCATCATTGCATAATCTATCAAGGCATTCCTTCATTCTGACAAGCAAACTCACTAGCGGTATCATCATGTACACGATTAACGCTAACATTCAGTGGTACGCGACCCCTGCCTTGGAAACCGTAATATCTCTTGTGGCACAAAAATAACTCTTAGTGAACTGTTTAGAAGCCAATTCATATAGTTGTCAACTCTCACAAGTATGCCTAAAACTTACCTCAAAAATTAATTCTCATCATCATCGCTGGTCAACAATCCTAAGATTGATTTGAATCTTCACTGACTCTTCTGAGTTCTTCCCTCAATTCTCCAATTCTTTTCTCTTACGTAAACGTCTTTCTCGTACGCTACTCTTTTCACACGTACGTATTTCTTATCTTTCGCATTCTTCTTAACCTGCTCCATATACTTTGCTCGAGTGCTTCCTATTCCGTTCTTGCGATCTACTTGTGCGGGAAACGAAGCCATGATAATCAATTCTTGTATGTTTTCTCAGGTTAAACACCACTGAGCTGAAATAAGAGAGAAATGAGTCTCTTCAATTACCTGCAGGGCTTTGTTTCATTTATTAGCATTTAGGAAGTTTTTAAAGCATGCTGTGATAAATGCACTAAAGTCTAGTGTTACAAGAGATCGAAACAAGGTTATATTAAAATGTAGGTGTTTATGAGTTGGGAAGGACATTGAGGAAATACTTCAATAAAAGTGTTAAATTTTGCGTACGAAATTAAAGAAATATTTGTAAGTGATGAAATCAATTTCGGCAAGAATGTTGACAAAATGTTCTCAGGAAGTAAAAAGTTCCATTAAAACGATACAGCTTGTCGCCCACTCATTCATCAGTAAGAAAGTGAACATTCCTTGAGCCATTGGAAATATTTCAGACTAAGGAATGGAGAGCATTGATTTAGGTAAGTAACTGGATGTAGATAAATGTTCCTTTCTCCTAGCTTTAGCGATGAATAAATACCAATTCAGAACGTTGGACTATCATTTCGTAAATTACCTTGAGCGATGAAGATTGCCCCGAACTAAAAATATTCATGGAAGATTTGATCTCCAAAATATACGGAAAGCGTTGCCCTCCTTATAAAATTGGATTGATTACCTCCTCCGCACTCAATCATTTTGAAAATTCAGCAATGTGTGGGTTGTACGAAGAAAAAACTGACTTTCCCGGAAATCGCATTACATATTCCATGGGACAGCAAATAAGACCCACCATACTCCCAACGTTCTTCAAATTGAGGAAATATTGCCGACTTCTGAACGAGAAATTAAATAAAAAGATAGATTGAGCCCCCCATCAATCAGGGGTCACCAAATCTGTCTCACACGTTGGCTCGATCCACACCTTTTGGTAAAAAGAGTACGCGTGTATATCCTCACATGATACTCGCCGGAATGATTAAGGAGGCAACGCAATTTTTTATCATCGGACATCTTACAACACAGGCCCTCGGGAAGATGTGAAAAAAACTCCAGATCATAATCAACAACACGCCCCCTTGCAGGGCGAAAGAATCAATGTCAGTCCCCTTGGCATCTTTCCTAGACCAGCTTCCGCCCGCTCGGACCAGGGAAATCCTTTATCATCGTTGTAATTGCTGTGCGGCTTTTCCCGTAGCACCCATGACAAACCCTGAAGCAGAGATAGTAAAAGAGGAACCATTCATTTATGTATTTTACCAATTAACGTAGATTTACATGGAGCATTTTCCCCAAATAAGGTCTGCACCCTTCCATTCCATCTATAAATCCTATTCTCTTCCTCCCCTTAATGTATTTCAAGCATTCAGTCTTTCGTTGAGTTACTTGGCCTTTCTTGTAGCGATTCTAATTCTACACTTCATAATTCGAGCCGGAAATCCTCTTCCTCTCCTCCATATAACAATTACCAAACTATCAAGGCTGATATTCATTCTACGGACAAGTTAATGGGTAAAGGTCAGCTTTCTTCCGTAAAAGATAAAAAATTATCACTTATATGCTACCAGCCTGTTTGATATTGGTTGCTGATTACGAGCTCATTTCCTCCTGAGTGAGTTATCAAGGTCACTTCTACCATCAGAAATAAGGAAATCTATCTTTTATGCTACACGATAAAATAATTTGTCAAGTCATGGTATTTGAAGGGTACAAAAATGGTAATAAACACAAAGGAATTTAACCGCGATAGAAAAGATATTTCGACCAGAGTTGTATTACCTTTCTTTTATATCTACTGACTAATAATTTCGTATCAATCTATAGTTATTACAATGACATTCTTGAATATCGCCTTCAATGACTGATTAAGGGCGGAATGTAAGAGATTCAAATTTGATCTTTGTGAATACGACTATTAATAGAACTAGTTAAATGATTCTTAGTAGCCATCGCTTGATTTCTAAATGATATATTACTTATACTAACACTTCTTTGACCCCTTTTTAACCAAGATCCTGGCTTGAGAATTATATTGCCCTCAAGGTCACAAGGATTAATCCGCTCTGACCCTTTGTCCTTCACGTCCCTCCAAAAGAATCACTTAGATACCTACCCATCACTTCTGAAAGTATTCTTAACTTTACTACCATTCCATAGAAAACTCTTTGCAGCAAAAATTCATTGGAAAATTTAATATCATCTACAGGTTATTTTATATGTTCTCAATAGGATTAAATTATTGTTATACGCATTGGCTTTTAAGAATGTCAGTTATTTATGCATGCATAGAATTTCATATGACTACTTGATAAACATTTCCATTGTTTCTTGGATAAACTTACTCCTATTACAGAGGTGCAAATGTACTAGCTTAACTAAAAAACATGTTTTTTCCGCTTTGTTGCAACGATTGAGGTTGTTATTTTAACTAGCGTTCCCTTTGAATTCTTATCTCAAGCCTTTTATTATTCTTCCATTATTAATTTTCACCTCTCTCAGCAACGCAAGACCGTCCCAATTTTTTTCCACTAGAATGAATCAACATATCCTTAGAGGGAGCAAAAGCATTCGCAAAGCCTTTTGAAATGTGAATCGCGTGCTATGACCGTTCGAGCAAAAGCGCGTAATTTGGCAAGATAATCCAATTTAGATGCAGAGGGAAATGAGGGCACTGTGTTAGACTTGATTCTGCCAACCGGGAATTACAAGGAGTGGAATTTCCTAAATGATAAACACTAGAACTTGGTTCATTAAATCCCTCACGGAGTATGCGTTGCAATCCAAGACGTAAGGCACTTGGACATGGAGTATTTCTAGGATGACGGAAATTCATATGAACGGGAGAGTAAGCAAATAAACAATTTATCCCATGGCATACGCTGGAATTGAGGATAGTGAAACACATGCTAAGCCTCCCAGCACCTTGACATGTTAATTTTACTACGGTGAGGAAAGTTAGCCCAGAGGCAGGTAAAAATGATAATTCTGCTTGAGAAGAAGGAAACACAAAATTAAGGGGTGATTCTACTCAGAACTACACTTAATATTTGCCCATGATATAGCCGAGGTAATATAAATTATGATAATTTATTCTTATAACCGCTTGCAATTCTTTGATATAATGACTATGAGAAAACTTAGTCTCAGTGAAGCGAAGGATATAATTTTATACCGACTTATTTGAATGGCCTTATCTTAAGATCCATTAAAAATGCGCCATTTGTATCAATATAATATATTACACCCCAAAATATTACCTCATAAGAAATTTTTACATTACTGCAACAATGATTACATTGCCATAAATTGAATGAGTGAATTACATGGTTAACGCATAGCCATAAATTTTAGAGCCAAAGAACATAATATATAGCATAGATGGCTCCAGCAACGGCTAATATTCCGTCCTATTGTTAGCGAAAAATAAACGTGCGATATTTTTCCAACGATTATACATGCTAGGTAGCCAAATCTACATCCGAGAAACACGCGGATGGTCTTCCCACAATTTTCTCCGTAAGGGCGCTGTGCAACAATTTGAAATTCACATTATTTAGCCATCACGAAATCAACGCTGCAATGCGGGAAATTTTAAACAGTTTTTTTTTCAATCTACGAATAAACCTAACAAAGTTTTTGAGAATGAAGTAAGTAGGTGTATTACACGTTTATTCTTCCGTGTTCTTTTTATTCTGATTGGAACAGAAATTACACCTCGGGGATAACAGAGCAGGCAATATAATCAGAATCCGATTTCAAGCCAATATAAGAAAACAATGGCAGCCAAACAAAGTTGCTTCAATTTTTGAGAAATAAAAATATCATCCACGCAGTAATTGAAGGAAAACAAATTCAGACACAAGTAATCAGAACTACGTCTCGTCCAATTAATTGAATGTGAAGACGAGATAAATAGCATTGAGCAACAATTATTATCGATTTCCTCGCATTTAGATAGTGCTCCTTCTTCCAAGTAAGTATATTCCAACCATGTTTTATCACTCTGTTGCGAGCACCTCTTACAGCTTGGGTCTGGAGGGTGATCTTGGACCAGCGGATGCTTTACCCCAGGGACAGCACGGCCAGCCTCCATATCACCAGCCATAACTCATCCTACCCGGAGCACGAGCCCCCTGCTGGACGCGAGAGATGGCAATTGAAAAAAATTGGAACGTGCCCTAAGCTAACGGTTAAACGTGTTCCGTAAGCGATTGGCACGGTACAACCCTCCGCCTTTCCCGATACTTGAGCTTCAACCTATCCTCTTTGACCGTTGAAAACTCTCTCCTTACCTGCTCGTTCCTCTCCCTGCAACATAGATCCCCACGGTAGAATATGCATCAAAATAGTGAAATATGGGTTTAAATTATATAATCATTAGTTGCATTACCCCTTAGATTCAAGACTCTTTAGCATCGATGGTGGGGCTATCTCTCTAGAGAAGTCAAAAAGCTACTGATTAAATAAAAAAAGGTGGCGTAACTAGCTATTTCTTTCTTGACTAAGTTATTAGGAATGATAAATGAAACAGCTCTGTACTTATCCATGATAAGAGAAGACAAATGGTAATTTCCACACATTTAATTCAAAACCCAACAACCGACCATGTTTCCGACATATTGTGTCCTCAAGTAGGAGGTGGGGGCATATCGTATTCGTGTAAGGGGAGTGGGATGGGAAATAAATTGGGTAAAAAAAGAAATGAGGGCCGATAACTGAGTTGTTCACCCAAATTGTTTCCCCTCCCACAGCCCTTACACCAACTCCATATGCCCCCACCTCCTACCTTGGCCTGGGTGTCAATTCTGAGAGGGTCGTGATTGTATCACCTTGAAAATAACACTAAGTTTTGAAACCATGGTCGGTTGTTGAGTTTTGAATTAAACATATGGAGATTACCATTTGTGTTCTTTATCATGAGTATATCGAACTCCCACAAAATCGAGCCTGAAACGATTTTAAACTCTATACTTTCCACACCGTTAATTAACTTATCCGAAACTCCTTCAAATATCTTGCCACACCATAGCGATAGAATCAAGAGATAAGAGGTAAGTAATAGTGGCGGGCGTGACATGTTGGAAATACTTTAAGGTAGGAGCTGAAGGAATGAAAACTTTGCTTTTTCCACATGGTAATTTATTTTGTTCAACCATGGTTTCATTAACGCGTAAAATTTTCAGGGTGAAATATTTCCTCACTATTCCATTACGAGCGTGCTGCGCCCGCTCCCAGCGGGCTTCCCCCGCTCTTTTCAATGCAGGTCCACAGAGGGATAGGCGCGTTTCTAATTTTAAAATGTAGAAAAAATAGGCAGGGTCTAATGTACAAATTTAATTGGAATGTTCATGTACAAATTGAGGTCAGAGGACCTCTTTAAACACAACATTGGAAGTAATTACACTATCCTCTGCTAAACGCACATGAGGACTCATACTTACGTATCAACAGGAGACATGAATGTGGAATCAGCCGCATTTTGATAAAAGTTATTTCAAGAATGCGAGATATTGTTGCAAATGAACAAATGTATCAGTTAATGCGCCGTTAACGTCAGGAATATTTACCGTTTCTTTTGTATTTTTGTTGTTTATATTTTTATTTTTTAAATTATTTAAAAACCAATTTTAGGAAACAAGAGCAATATTTAGGAAGTAAGATATGCCGTCGTATGTTCTCTGATAAATTCTGTGCATTTTGGTACCTCATTTGTAGAGTTTGGTTACGTATAAGTTGAGAAAAAGGTACAAATACAATACAGTACAAATAATATAGAAGATTACTTATTAAATTATTCCTTCAACTCCCACCAAGGAAGAGATTCGAGTCATCGGTGTTACCAAAATTCACCACCGGTATAAGATAAATCTAAGTAATGGAGCATAATTGCACATCCCCACTCCTTGAAATTCGTCAGTTACCCACCCCTTCTCCTCTGGCCTCTAATCCTTTCGCTGCCATCCCTATTGCCGCCCACGCACCTCTTCAAAATCCTTCGCCACACCATCCTCGTTTCACCCAACTGATAGCGGAAGAAAGACGGACCCTTGCTGTTTACCGAAAGCAAGTTCTCCCTCACCTCCCCTTCCTATTTGCCTCATCCCTGCTTCCCCTACCCTCATTCCTCTCTCTGGTTTTCTCTTCCCTATTCTCTCTCTCACTTTATCTCTCCCTCTTGAGGAAAAGACTACTGTTTGAATAGCACCCACACCACACCGCTTCGTTCTCCTTCCCCACAGCGATTCCTCATCCTCTCTGCGCTCCCGTTAAAAAAGACCAAATCGCCTTAGAAAACCTCGGCTCTTCCTCAAACTCGACTATAAACGGACCCAGCGCACGAAAGGATGAGGCATGCAAATTTTCATATTTTCACGTTTTCGAATGCATAAACAGACGACATGCGATGCATTGTAAATGTCCGTAAAGGCGTGTAGAGTTAGATGATATGGCATCGGGTACTGTCCCTCGCTTCCTCATACAACACTGGTATCGTGCTGAGCCCAGGATATGTAAAGTATCAATTTTGCCATCTTTTCTTAATTTTGAATATGTAAAGTATCAATTTTGCCATCTTTTCTTAATTTTGAATAGATACGGAACAACAGACATATAAATATATAGGCATATTGCTCATAACATACAACAGTTAGGTTCCAAATATCCGTTGGCATTAATTTATTGAACAGAGTGATCCTTTGATAAAATTATGACAGGCTATCCATTGACGGCTGATGTCCATACAAGAACATTCCGTTTCTATGAACGGTCTCATAGCATCTTGCCTGCAAGGCCGATTTGGACAAGATATTTTTTTTTCAGCAGGAGAATGCGCAGCCATCCCGCTAACAAAACGCTGGCGATTTAAATTTCTCTAATATTTCATGGAATAACCATATTTTCTTGCGTTCAGCTCATTTACAACTCTTCGTTTCCAAAAGATTCTCCAAGTCCTTATGCATTGCATGCAATGGCTTACAAGATATTGCAATTTTGTAAGACTGATATTTTACGAAAACGCGAAATTTAACGCCGTCTTCGTATGATAAGTCAAGAAATTTGAGGCGAACCGTCTTCTTGTTGCTAGAAAAGAAAAACCTAAATTTCCGCTTGCAATACATGCTACGGCTTACAAGATATTTCAAATTTGAAAAACTTAGATATAATGAAAATACGAAATTTCACTACGAATTTTCACTAAGCGTCTGAATTTTTCCAGAAATAAGGAAGATGTAATAGCATGAAATGGCTTAATCTTAAGATCCTGAACTGAAAAGAATATTGATTTATTTTTACGAAAAATTTTATTATTATTTTTCCAATGACTTGGAATTAACATTACCATCCGAAATTGAATTTATTTTATTTTCCTCCGTTTATTTAATTTAATTTACATTGTCCTCAATTCCGAAATTGAGGGAGATAAACATTATGGAAAGAGTTGACTTTTAAATATCTTGAGCTGGGAAAGATTATAAACGGATTTTTAAGAAAAATTATTATTATTTTTCCTATTAATTTATTTTTCTTTATTTTTCTTTTTTATCTCTTCTTATCTTGACCTCATTTGATTTATGTTAAAATAACTATTGGAGTATGGGTCAAATATATATGATGAAAAGAAGTTGTTAGCCAACGTTTCAGTTTATTTAAAACTATCATCAGGGCAATGAATGAAAACATGAGAACAATATAAAATACAATGATATACAATACTTTTACATAAATAAATGTTACGATAGAGTTTTTTTATTTACAATAATATAATTTAAAAAAACAGAATACACAAACAATTTTGACATACCTTAGCTTTGCACATATTTATTGATATTACCTTACTAACCTATAAACAAACCTAGTTACCATTAATTTTGATTAATTAAATAAAAATAAATTTTGCTATGGAATTTTTCTAAATTAATTTTTCCTATTACTCGGAATTAACATTGCCATCCGATCCTCAGCATGAGCTCGCGTTTCAGCCCCACCGAAGCAGACGTAAGTCGCACGACGGAATGGAGGGAGGGATTGCGGATTTGGTGTGCGAGGATGTGTCGAGCAGTGTGAAGAGCGAGGGCGCTGCGTGGGCGGAAGGTGTTCCCCTTTGTGTGTGCCCTCGCGATGGGAGAGAGCAGTGCATGTTTGGCTTGGGCAGGAACCGCAGCCCCGACATGCCCAAAACCGACCCACCTTCAAACCACCCCAGCCTGTGCCCCCGAGGGAACGGGCCTCGGAAAGAGAGGCGAACGGAAAATGTGTAAGCGCGGAATGGTGGGAAATAAACAAGTGGGAGGGATCGGAGAAAAACAGTTTCGTTCTCGCGATATTAAGTTCGGGAGCGAGCAAGTTTTAAAGGGAAGTTTGGGAGGCCACGTCCCTTTCAATCCGTTGGCTCTCCCACGGGAGTTGCCGGTGGAATTGGCTGCGAAAGAAAGTGCTCAAATGCCGTACTCTATACGTTTGCGGGTAAATAACTGGAGAGCCAGTTCGGTCGGTAAAGTGTTATGATGGAGCGAGAAAATTTTAGGAAGGAATATTAAAACAGCATTAAACACGCGAGAGGACGAAGAGAGATTGATAGGTGCCAGGAGAGGTCAAAGTTACCAATGTTTTCGTGGCCAACCGTAAATATTTGGGCGCCGAGGAGAAAATTCGGATGCTTTTACTTAAATAAGGAGGGATAATGTGAGGAGCATAACTGAATTAGTTGAATATATATCAAGCCTGACTCTCAGAAAGGTAATAGTGGACATATATGTGAGGTACTCATTGGATATGTGTGACTTTTGTTTGTTATTTTTATCTCTTGAGTAGATTTTTACGCGTTAAAACCCCTTCACACCAGAAGAAACAACTTGCAATACCCAAAAACTTTGCTGGAGAATCATCAAAGAGCACACCTACGAAAAGGCATCGCATGGAAAGAAAGTCTGAAATGAACTCGCCAATTTATCAGCGAGAGCCACACAGTTAATAATTCCATGAAATAGAGCTTGATAACAGATAAGTGTCCGCAATAAATACGCCATTTAGTTACAGAGGAATTACAATACATATAAAAACCGCTTATTAATCGTTTCGCCAAAAGATATTGCATTCGTATGGTATTGTAACAACTCGATTTATTCTCCGAGTACTAATGACCCGAAATAGACCTCAGATGGATATCATAAATAAATAAAAGAAATAACTCAGCCCTTTATGTTACTATCTTAATCTTCAAATACAAAAATCTCCACCGAAATGTATCTATCGTGTTTTCACGTCCCCATTCGGCACATCATTACACCTATACTCATAAAACATTTTTGGTGCTCGTAGGCCCAGAGGGAGGACCAAGTACAAACCCAAGATAACAACGGAACTTGGGCTAGCTACAGTTTTCCCGATGAAGAGTACTAATTTAGGAGGAAAATATACCGGCCAGAGAAATGCCTTTTGCACAACGAAACTTACTCTAGGCTAGAGTAGGCTTGGCTAGGCTAGAGTAAAAAAACAGAATGGAACACTCTAATGCTCTAGGAGTAAAGAGAGCTCGTATCCTCCTCTCTTGACTTGACGTTTTCATTTCACTTCCCAAACTTTCATTCCTTCTCTCCTCTCACACTTCAGAAGTCGGGGGAAGGCCAGTGCCTGTCGGAGGGCTTGTGAATGGCAAAAAGGCGAAACAGGATGAGGCTGAGAGAATGGGAGGAAAAAACGAACGGAGGACAAGAGAAGAAAAAAACAGAAGTGGAAGAGAAATTTGCCGGGAAACGCAAACACGAATTCACACAGGTTGAACCATCAATCAAGCCATGTGGAATCCTAAACGAATAGATTGTTTACCGTGGAAGGAATATGCCCAAAAGAGAGAACTTACATAATTATTACAAGAGGTAATTTCGGCCGGAGTAATTACTCTCAGCCTACGCATTTCTCGGTTGAGTTTTCCAGAACTGGGAGTATCTTTCATCATGGATTCTCTTAAAATCTTGGGATCGTTATGAAATCCCTATGAAATGTAAGAGGATGCAGATATCATGGAGGCGTTTTCGTAAATTATGGAAGGAATCGTCCGCGCTTACTACAATTTTGCCTCACTTCCACGACATATTCTTATCAGAAAATAAGTTTTACGATAGAAAATTTATTAAATCAACGACTAAGCTTTTTATTGGAATTTAGCAGGTGGCCACGGATCCACCAGGATACAATTTGCCCTCAAAGACATTGATATTACACGATTTTGCGCATTCTTATGCTTCGACGGCAGTAAATAGATAATACAGCAAGCAAAATTTGTTATTTTTCTAATTAATGCTGACATTGTGCGATCAAAGGGTAGTTAATATCAAAAGAAAGTAGTTTTAAGAAATTATTTCTCCATATACTTACCAATTACATTTGTAGCCAATAGTAGATTACAGGGGGGCATTGATTATGATGAAAGTGATATCCTACAACGCAATGAAATAGTTATATGTTTCTGCTAATTACACGTTTCAATTAAATGTCATACGCCACTATATTAAATAATAATAGTTATTATCATAGTTAATCAAATATATTGAGAGTGACAAGCAAAATTTCAGGATATGATGGCATTTGCTACAGCGACGACATATGGACACATCGAAGTTCACCAAATAAAGTAACGTCCCCTACACGATTTTTGGACGATAAACTGGCGGAGATAATTTTCATGCACTGAATTTAAATTCAAAAAACATATTAACGGCGTTCAAATGAGCATTGAGCCGCAACTTCACTGCATTGCGAACACATTCTCGTAAAATACAAAATATATTTGAGTTTGAGCGATGCAAATGAGCATTTTAAGCATTGGATGACCGAGAAAACAACATAAATGTCACATGTATTTAGCTTAATTTTCCGTAAATGGGCCTGTTCCAAATAAATTTACAATGTAAAAAACATTTACATCACGCGTAAAATCCCTGCAACGCAAAAATGGGTAATGCAAGGAGCTCAATTCTGCATAAAGTCATGTAAACACAAAAATATCTACATAAGGTAAATTTTGTAAATGCTAAAAAAATATTAGTATTATGTATTAGTCGATTAATGCCAATGGTTACCTCAAGAATTCTTTCTTTAAAGAGGACAAAAAATAACCTGATAAATTTTAAATGAAGGGGATATATCTTACTCACATTAGCGACTAGAATTCACCAGAAGACGCAAAAATAGCGTCAGAAGGAAACACTGCGAACAGATAGACATAATCGTAGGATTTCCTCGTTCGGTTGATGCTAAGCACTGATCGGATAATTTCCCATCAACCACCTTATCTGGGATAAATCACTTTGGATTTCCATTAATTGGCAATCCTCACTCGCCAATGAGAAACTGCACACGGTACTAAATCAATCCTTCACTGCTCCATTTAATTCCTAAACAGCTATAGCATACATTTTCCTTCCTCCATAGTCATTAGCAATCTGACTCTGAAACAGGTATAGTAGATGAGAGATTATTTGAAAATGATTATTCCATCGTTAGGAGAACAAAAGACATGGAAGTGAAAGGCAATAGGGATGCCAGGTTGGGAACACATACGAAAAATAATGGCCGTATGGCCGCTGGTACAGGGATTCATTACCAGAACTCACGTTAAATTGAAGCATCGATGACAAGAATAGAAACAACGACAGCCAGGAAAGCACAAAAATGGATGGAATAGAAGGAATAAAAAAAACTACCCGTCAGATATTTGTTCTTTAAACTTTAGTTCATTAAATCACAGAGGATTAGACGGATGGCAATACAAGTATTTAAATGGGTAATATACGAGTAGATATAAGGCATACATCATACGCTAACTAGGGCAGAATGTAGTACCTAATGCTAAACGATAACGAATGATGTAGATGCGTAGTTTTCCGCGGCGTTGTCTAGATGATGACTCCATGTTTCTGGACTTCACCGCGTGGATTTTTCTTTATGACGACAGTTTCTCCGGTATTCCAACCGGCATCTTCAGGTCGATGACTTCGACCTGAAGACGCCGGTTGGAATACCGGAGAAACTGTCGTCATAAAGAAAAATCCACGCGGTGAAGCCCAGAAACATGGAGTCATCGAATGATGTAAGTCTCTAAAGGTAAGAAAAAGAAAAGGTAAAGAAAAAGAAAAGATAAGAAACGGCACAGCCCAGTGATACTAAGAGTTGGTGTTATAAATTAGACGCAGATAAGGCATGGTTGGTAAAGTTGCGCGAAATCGCAGGCTTTCGAATAAAACCAATAAAACAATGGAATCTAATTAAGGATGAGAAATAAGGGTTTGCATTATTCGCATCATTTAGCAGGAAAAAAGTATCAGAAGCTGTCGACATGTTATAACGCACCACCTACGTACTACGTGGTCCTACCCACGGTATCTCTCATGATGTCATTAATACCATGAAAACCGCAAAAAGAGAACGATTCTTGCGTTTCCCAATACAATAAGAGCCAAGAGATGCGAGTTCTTTGCCTCTTAAATTAACTGAACTTATCTTCACATGGCTTCAAAATTATCGGATGAATAATCAGCTGAGGAAAAAAGAACAAAAAAAACTCGCAACAAACTTAGGTGAAATCCAAGCAGGATGAAAGCACAGAGGTCATAATATTTCGGAGTATTTTCAGAGAAAAATAAACTGCACGCCAATAAAGGCACACATGGTATAAAACTAGGGTTATATTTGGATAACTCATAACACCTGTAACAAAACAAGCATTAGCTAAAGACATATACTAAAACAAAATAACATAATTTTTTAGAGGAAGGAAATCATCGTACATAGCAAAAACACATGCCAAAGCAGCAATGGGCAAAACAGGTGGTTTCTTCCTGCTTTTAAATCTACTTAGCGTGATCTAATTTAGCCTCCCATGCCATATATTAATGACTATAAGTGTAATTTATTATGGATTTTTCTAATGGTCTGGTCGCCTTATGGCGAACCACTAACACATGGGAACAAACCAAAGACAATCGTCCATTATAAAACGTTTTTGGTGTAAAATGGAATTTGGATATATTTTTGGTTAAAAACTGCCTATTTCATACAATTTTATGGTGAGAATACCATCAATGCATGAATGATTTGTCGGTCATATACTTACTTCAAATGTTTTCAAAAACAAATTAGAAAGAATATAGTAGGTAGTTTAAATTCATATGAACGACTCTATAGAATTCCTAATAAAGGAACAGTCACCATCCGCCAGCCGTCAACGCTATATGTCATACGATGTCATTATCTCGTATTCTACTCTTGTTATTAAATCAATAATTCACATTACAAAGTTCAGAATCTGTGTGCTCATTGCCAGTCTGAAACTCGTTCAGTGTGAGAAATAATCATCAATACACTGCTTCTCATTGCAGAAGGAACGTTGCAATTCCCTGAGTATCCATCACGGAACATTTGCCGATCATAAATATTTATCATGCATATGATTAAAATTTATTCATGCCGCACCGTAGCAAGGTGCAGGGAATATCATTTTTATTGTAATAATGATTAGGTAATATTCTTAAAAAGCTTTACAAAATAAATCAGAAAGAAGAGAGTAATGCAAATTCATATCAATGACTCTCCTGACTTTCTTAAAACACTTTAAGAAATAAATAAATAGAAATTGGTAGTGCAAACTCATATTAACGGGCCGACAGGATTCCTAATAAAGGAACAGCCATCATTGGCCAGTCGTCAACGGCAAACATCACACGATGATAACTATCACGAACTATTGCCCCCCTATCTTAGTCGAAGGCATATGGGCGTAGCACCCATCGGGACGTGAGTTAGTGTCGCGGTGGCAATGAAAAACAGGGCGCCGGGAAGACGACCGCAAAAAGGAAATGAAAGAGTGGCGGAATTTCAGATAGGGAGAGAGGGGAGAGGGCGACGAGATTTCCTCAGGCTCCCATACCACCAAAAAATAAAGTAAATTCTCCACACCACCATTCTTCGGATTATTTTATTTCCTCCACTGCTTCTCTTCCTCTTTTCCGTCATTCCGTTTGCAGACGTTTGGCTACACTGGCTCCAAAGCGTGGAAAAGGCCCTCAATCCTTCCATCTTTCACACAACGAGTCCCTCCACCCGCACATTGTATTGTACTTCATCCTCACCTTCCCTTTATATCTTTCCCCTAAAATCTTCATGACGTCACCCACTTCTTTCCTCCCCAACTCGCAAATCATGCCTTCACTCCATCACAAGTCCCGCGTGCCAGAGGCTCCCAATCAAGTGTAAAAAAATGGAATTATGATACTCCCTTCCAAAGTAAAACCAAGCAATCGGGCATTTGGCAATCTTAAGAAAGACCTCTGCTTCATTTAAATACACGGAAAATAGAGCAAATTTAATATGCTTGTACTCAGCTCGTATGATTTACTTGAGATTGTGACTCGGAAGAAAAATTACTTGGATACCATACGACAGTTTTTGCACCTAAAATATCACTATTCGTTCAATCGCATTTTTCTCATTCAAAATATGTTTATGTGAGTTGGCCGTGGTAGGAGGGCCCGAAGGTTTTTCAGCCTGGCTTTCACTGCTTCCATGGGCGGTGCGTAGCGACCAGCATTACGTTATTTTAAGTTCATTGAAAGCTCCCCATAGACGATTATCTAACGCGCGAAAACATTTCACCCTTCCAAAAAGAGGAGGAAGTTTGAAATGCTACCGCCGAATTTTTCTTCCAGGAAACCTGCATGATGAGATCTAGCTCAGATGTGATCAATTAGATATTTATACAGCTTTTTCATTTTATCTTGGGCTTAAAATTTTCACGCACCAGTCAAAGAAAAAATAAATACCACCAGAGAATATTTTACATATTAGGTGAATTTTGGCATACTTTGTGATAATAAGGTTAGAAGATAAACTGACTAGGTGTAAAAATTTAAAAGGCAGCTCTCAATTCTTGCGCAGGGAATGCCATCAAATAGAGCTATGGTTATCCGCTAAAATTCTTCGATAATATTCCAAAAAAATAAATAAAGTGAAAATAATTCATATTAATGGTTGTCAACTGAATATTTTCTATCGAGGGCAACTTTCACACGGAGATAACTTTCTGGCAACTTTTACGAGATGCAAAGGAATATAGCAAGAGAAATACGCTTTCTTTGGGTTTATTTGAAAACAATAGTTTGGTATGATCTTTGCACTCAAAGGGCCATAAGTCAAGATTTATTTTTCAGAATAGTTGAAAAAAAATTCATCTACGATGGTAGTAGTGGTCACAATTGTGCCCCATATTCATAAAAATGGCCATTGCCATTATTGGAAAATTTCACAATGTTCATTTTATTTACAGGTGGATTTAAGGGAAATGACAATATTGCCGAATAAAGGCTCTCTTGACCATTTCAAAGATAAATAATTTATATACTATTTATTTCATTAATCGATTGGAATACAATGACAAACCGACTTAAAGTATGAACATACAACGCATTTAAATACAAAATAGTTTGAAGCAAGCACACCTACATCGTAATTTATTTACTTCCTACCTTTTGTACTTACCTACCCATAAAGAGGATGCTACCAGCAGTCACCTAATGAGTCATGCCAGAGAGTGATAAGTATATTTCCGCTCTAACAACTCACACCAAGATGAGTGTTCCAATCAACTGCTTCCTTACGAGACCTAAGAATATCCCTTCCTTTACAAAGTCATTGAGTATCGTTTAACGCTTGGAAGCTTTCATTGAAGCCACCTAAAAGTACGCAATGGAATTATTCAGTCGAAGGAAACTTTTAATGTTTGCCGGCAACTCTAAGCTCCTTTCCTCGCAGAGATATTCTCTTATTCCTCATAATAGTACGCATCATCGGCGCCACACTCCACTTTCAACCCCACTGCCACCGAAGAATCAATTTATTTTTATCAGACAGGGACTTCTTTCCGGAGAATCATCATACTTTTGCCTCTTCTCTACCCAGTTATTCTTTTTTCACCCACCTCCCTCTTCTCAATCGACTTTTCTTCCAGGCCATTTTTTTTCCTCCCTCGAACTCTTTTCTCCCTATTTTGGTTATATTTTTTCTTTCCAAGACGGATAAGTGGGGATCTCCAGGGGGGTAAACTTGCGAGATATTCAGTGGCATAGCCAAGGAGGTTTTGCGTGTAGATTGCCTCCCCAGAAACAAAATGGTTTTCTGATGAGTCTGTTATTGAGTTGAAGTTCGATCGAGGAAAATATCGAGATTCTTCTCAAAAATCATCATTTAAAACGAATTTATTACTTTATAACGATATTTGTAACTATTTGAATTCATTTAATTGGAAGTCATTAAAGATAAACAATCATAACCTTATTTGACGCATCTCCCGATTTATATTCCTGACGAGCATATCTTTACACAACATCATAGCTCTTATCTTTTAAATCTTTCATCACCTATTCTATACATTATATTTGTGGCCTTCCTCTGCCGCACCACAAATTTTTATTCATTATAAAGTCTTTACAGATAAAACTCCTTTTGATTTCAGTGATCAATCCCTAACTCATCATGAAAGAAAATTATTTATGTGACGCACCTTTATCAGAGTCGCTTTCAGATTGCAACACAAATATACCAAAGTAATAATCAACTGAGCATTAACCATGAGATGAAAATAACGCGAGAGGAAGAATTTCCTAAATTCATTCACAACCTACTGTTGTTTGTCAGATAAGACTCCCATTTCTCCCTCTTACTTCCCGGATTACCCTTATTTTCAGAGAAGATCCCAATTTTCCGAGCTCAAATTTACATAAATACTTCAAAGATTCGTGGCTGTTCAAGATTGTGCCTGCAGGGATAGCTAATTTGGACGATTGAAGAAGGTATTTAGGAAATTCCAAGTACAGAAATGTTTCACCAAAATGTATTTCTATTTATCAAATTCCACAAATTAACTTGTGATTCCCATGCTAAAAATGTGACTGAATTCAATAATTGAAAAATGATAATATATTGGTTATATAGCCATATTTTTTATTGAAACCTGTGTTAAAACGTATTTTAACACGTTGTAATGTTTTTAATTTGAAGTGTGAATCATAAAAAATTTTAATAATTTTTTCTGTACCATATTGAGTACAAATGACGCACGATATAAGGTAACACACGGAGTTCGTGGAAATTCTTATGTTCAGCCGCTATTAAATGATGAAGAGAATCTATTTATGTTATAGCTTTTCTGAATTTTAAATTACTGAATATTATGTTCTCAGTAAAATTGTTAGCATCTCGCGAAGTATTTGTTGAATTCATTTACCACCTGGTTTTTTTCTCTTCGCTGTCATAGTCTACGGATTAGAATGACAGAACGGTTGTCAAAAATGTTTTGCAGAATTTGTGTGTAATTATAAGTACAGTTATCACTTTATGCTCTTCACATATATACTTTTAAGGACGATATTGAGTACTGCGTTGTCAACAAACCTCAAGTTCTGTGATGTGCGGCTCCGATTATAGTTGCTTACGCAGCTTTCGAAACTTATGAATTCTGATTAGTGGTTATTTTATTGTAACTCAATAATTACGAGATAACATTTACTCATAATTACCACTTCACTGAAATTTTCTAGAATATAATGAATCCATAAAAATATCCTATGTAGCTTATATTTTATATTAACGTAAATCGCCTATAAGAAGCACTATTCCGTTTTTCCAGTAACACCTCGCGTGCTTTGATGTAATATTAATCCGTGGTAGTACTTATGATGATATCCACTCCAAGGAAGTGAGTGCATTATTACTTACGATAACGTTACGAATGAAATCCGTGAGTAAGGGATATACATGCTAAACCTATGAATATGAATTGTGAGGAAGGAGCAAAAATAATGGATAAAGATAAAAAAATTCACTTACATAATCGTAGACGTGAATAGAAATCCCATTTCAATGGCCATTTTCTGCGAAAGGTGTTAATCAGGCTGTGAAAGCAGTCACTAAAAGGCAGAATAAGTATGCAATGTTGATTTTCTGCAATTTTATGAATGCATGGACAAAAAATTGACGTAATCTTCTCGCATTCTCAATCATTCAAAGAAAGTTGCTCCAGCCATGCTGATCCGTCATCTGATGAAAACAAAATCCATATGAATTCTTCACGTGTTTCCAACCGGATAACGGTCTGCATGCTATAGACTGCTTTTTTATGATAACATAAGGAAGGAAATCCGTGGGCAAGTGATATGCACACTAAACCTATGAAAATCCATGTTGAAAAAAAAAAACAGCCACAGCAGTTTAAGCAAAAAAATTACGTTATATACTCTTAAAAGTGAATAGAAATCCTATTCCATGGGCTATTTGTTGCAGTAGCATTTAAATTGCTCATAAAGAATTTAGAATGAAAAAGCAGTCATATAAAAGCACCAGGAATATTCAATGTTGGAGTCATCATCAGCCTTGAAGATGCTGGGAAATTCTTCCAACAAACCTTCGGCCAACAACATGCAGACTCTAACCCGGCTGGAAACCCGAGTGGAATTCGCCGCCGGGAAAAATTCAAGATTCTTCAAAAGCCGACGTTCTTTCTTCTTCCGCGAATTCTTCTTGGGTTCTCCACCGGATGAAGTTCTCCATGGCCGACGTTTCAATCTTGGATACTTGGATCTTACCCTTGTTTAGAGGTCATGAGCCACTCTATTGGTCGCAACAGTGGACTGGCTTCTTGACCAATCCAGTGAAAGGAGTCTGCATGTTATAGACTGCTTTTTTATGATATTATTAGGAATAAAATCCGTTGGCAAGGGATGTTTACGCTAAACCTATGAATATTCATTTTGAAATAAAAACCATCACAACAGTTAAAGCGAAAAATATACTCGTAAAAGTAAATGTAAATCCAATTCCAAGGGCTATTGGTTGCAGTAGCATTTCCATTTCTCACTAATAATTTAGAATTAGAAAGCAGTCAAGTAATTCAACAGAAGTATTCAATGTAGGAGTCATACTTTTTCATTGAAAATTGGATTTTTCAAATAATTCAATCAGGGTTTCCAGGTATTGTTAATAGCATAGCCTGTGCCATGATGGAAATTTTGACCGAATAATTCAATATCTAAGGGTTTTTTGATGGCCCAATCCCTACAATTTGCGGATTGCATCAATAGCTTGGCATCATCGAACCCGTGGTCACGTTGGATGCTTTTTTCAGCAGTGGTCGAGTTTTCTGGTTTTCCCAATCTTAGTGGCCGTTTATGCTCTTTCAGCCTGGTTTTAATGGTGCACCCGTTTTCTCTCTTGTAGGCTTCGCCGAATTCAGATGGGACTCGATAGACGTCTGTGGTTTTCAATCCAACAGGGCCTTTGGCTTTCACTTGGTAATCCCTCGACTTGGGTGGTGGAAGATGAATGATGACGATATTGAATCTCTCTAGAATTCTGAAAATTTCACCGGAAATTATGCACTAGACTCTGCTCTCCCCCCCTTAACCCTCCCCTTATTCCATGATCCTGTTTTCCTCGTGCATTCCAATTTAAGCAAAATACTCACTACCCAGTTTATTATTCTGGAAAGGAAAACCGGCTTCAGCAGATCCTTTCTCGCAGGATAAATTCTTTCTTCAGCCGTTTGTACCAAAAACGGATATCCCGCATTAGGACTCAATTGATAGCAAAAAATACACAATGTATGACAAGTCTTGTAAAATTATTTTCCTCTGAATATGTACAACCGATATTGAAAAAAATCACTCCGGTTGAGTCCTCAGGCTTTGTAACCTGTAAAATATTTTTCGAAGGATCAAATCTCGAAAATATCTACTCCTCTTTGCTTAGCATATTTTGCTTAACTCCTTCAAAAAGCACCTGCAATTTGCGTGTTTATTTATGTCACACGTAAGGCCATAACGACTTAAATAGGGCTGTCGTTCCGGCACATGATATATACATTTCTCATTAACCAACAATGAATCACTTAGAATTCCAGAAGCTTCAGTCTGCTTCCCTCTCTAAGCATCTTTACTCTCTTCTTCCACTGGAATAAAAACAAAACCTACGAATCTTAATCGAGCCCTGAATAACTCTAGCGCTCGAATAGTACGGGGAGAGAGGATAATAGATGAAATATTAGATCCCTTTAGTACTCAGCTGTGGGGTGGAATGCACAAAATATGCTGGATATAAGCAAGAAAAAAGATGCTTTACGAGCGAGGGGTATATGAGAATTCAAGCAGATATTCGGAGAAGTAGAGGATTTTATCACGTTCTATAATATTAAGCCATGCCGAAAGAGACGATGAATAAGGCGTGTAGAGTGATAATTGAGAAAGAAGAAAATGAATAACCCGTATTAAGGCCATATATATAAGGGCCAAAAGCTATTAAAGTCCTATGAGGAAATTGTCAAGTGTTAACTCGTGGCATTTACGGTATGAATATTTTGGAGTCGAGAAAATTTAACCAATTAAAGTTATATAAAACCACAGGACGTGAGAAATATTTTATATTCTCAACCATTGGAAATTAATATAACTTTAACCAAGATGCAAATGGGAAATGTCCGTAAAAATTTAAAAACACCGAAGGAAATTAATCAAACAACCAAGCAATTAATATTCGTTAGCTCTTGCGCATGTTTCGACATTGTTATGCAAATTATTTCCAACTTGATGGCGTAATGTAAGTACTTTGGAGGATCTGACACGTTCTTCATTGTCTCAGGAATCTTTGTCGGAGAATTAGAGAGCACTTACATTCAAAACTTTACTCTGTTAGGCAACATTAATTATTCATTGGTACCAAAGGGATTAATATACTTCAAACTCGGTAACCTTAATAGTTCGCCGTCTGGTGGCTCCCGAGGGAAATGCGAACCAGAGTCCCAAAGCTAACTTTCTCAAGACCACTGAAAATGGATAATCACACGCACGATTTGCATCAGAAAAACGAGTTCACCACCGTATGATACTCACTTCATATTGTTTCTAATTATAAGTATGAGAAAACATATTACCAGTTCAAAACTATCGCCTCCAAAATTATGAGGGTGGGCGTTATGTTATCTCATGGTATCTCATAATTACCTGACCTTTTTTATACGTTAATTGAGTGAGTAACATCAATTTTACTTCCTCGTTCGTGGCTTTAAGCTATGAGTAGCTTTTTATCCACATACTAGTAATACCAACGAAAACCGGGAAATTTGATTTGACAAATTTTTCCCCAAAAATTTCCCTTACGATTCCTTATGAGATCTGCTTAATAAAAAATGAAGCGCAATTATTACAGACAATTGGAATTGTAAGCCATACATTCAGGTTTTTTGACAATTTTCTTTTTGCCCAATGGTTTTCTTCACAAGGTTGATATAAATCTCAAAACCTCAAAAACATTGTACTTTTCGGCGGTGGAAGCCAAGATAAATTACTTTAATATAAATATACATCAAAGGGGTCGACATTCAACTTAAATTAAGATCATCAATGTTGAAAAAAATATTCAATAACAAATAAATCATATTTCCGACCTAAGGAAGCTTCTGGAAATTAGAGAATTATTAAAATGTATTGAATCAAGCAATCTCCAAATTTTTCGCGTCCTTTTAAGATAAACCTTTTCCAATATATGAGTTTAATCAGAGGATTCAAGTTTAACACCCATTTTGCATGCCATAAGATTTGCGTGGTGATATGAAAGTCCATGAACTTTGCAAAGCTTTATATGCCCATTTTCTGTACTGAAGGTAATACATGAAAACTCTAGGTATGGATGCCTACATACTTGCACAAAAAAAAACTGCTAAAACGCCAAGTTGGAGGGAACCCATTATAAATACATCATTCTACACCGTATTCGACGGAAAAGAACGGTTTACGAGCACGAGGATGTAAAAAATCTGCGTTCGGAATAAGTTATGCCGAATAGGGTATCAGATTCGAAGACTCGTTTTCTTGCAGATCTACGAATTCCGCATCAGCTCCTCTTGGCAAAGAGAGAAGTAGAAATCCTCTGACACCACCAGATCACCCACGCCTCGAAACGCGTTCGTGCCCAAAGACATTGAGGTGAAGCGCTGAAACCGCTGAGCCACAGAACACTTCACACGAGTCTGACTTTTTAAAAAATAAAAGGCTTTAGGTGAGGACACTTCAAACCAAAAACGATCATTATTGTCCATATGGCTGCGAATTGCGTCCATTATAAAAGTTAGGGGATTTTTGAACCGGTATTTACCGAGTATTTATCTTCGATAATTCCCACATAAGGTATTTATTACTATTAGAGCGGTAAGCATTTTTTTATTTAAATTAATACACGTAGAATGTTATTACAGAATAAGTTAAAATTGTTAGAATAACTGGCTACGGAAAAACTCTTAAAGAATTCACTTAGACTTCTGAAGGACTAATCAAACTCATTTTAACTATAATTTCAATCGCGATTGACATCTACACATACTTGGGTACGGATCCCGATATTCATTCCACCTCTACGTTTAGGGGTTTATTCTATAATAGACATGGTTATCGTTTAAGTGATAAGCTGCACAACGCTTACGAAATGATATTATTTGCCCTGATTTTGAATTCCACGGTAATTAAAAGTGCTTACTATTGAACCAAAAACTACCTAATTATCGAAAAAAATCAATTAGAAATTATACTCTGATTAAATGAAAAGAATGAAAGCTTTCCAGAAGTTAGCGCGTTCTCAAGCTCTCCGTTTTTTTACTTCTAATAGATTTTTTATCGGTGAGAGAAAGCGAGAAAAATATCCTGGGTGACGTGGCTAGACCCCAAAAAGCCTTAACGCTTCAGTCGCTCAGGCACCTCCATTGGGAGAGGTTGGAGAGCAGGAATCGGTTTCAGGGTAAACCTTTGTGTCACCAACTTTCCTCATTCCATTTCCGCATTCAAACGGAGGGAAAAGCATGCAGGATAATCAAGAGTCGGTGAGGTGAAACTTTTCACTTAAGGCGAGGCCCTACCCCGACGCCCAAAACTTTGGCGTGCATGGAGTGGCGTGAGGAACTTGGCCCAACGTGTTGGATGGGAGTGAATGGCAAGGTATTCCGCAATACCTATCCAATTCGAATAAAACTTAAAAACCGCCGAAGAAGATTCCATGGAATATGCTCGCCGATTATTGCAGTGAACGTATGGGATATCATAATTATGTGGATGTCAGGAGGGTAAGAGTGTCAACACTACTATTTTGTTGAAAACTCGTTCACTGTCCGAGAATTCCTCAAAAAGATTCTTTTTTTCCCCGCTGATTATAAAGGCCTGGTTACCGGTACATTAACACTTATGAGTTAATCAGGCACGCCGACTTACAAAAAATATTGGGGGGGCCCAAACCGGGGATCTTTTCCCGGGAAATTTTATAAGTAGTGAATTGTAAGTCTTTTATGCATTTTATAAGAGTCATATGATCAAAGTTAGAACCCTGATAGAACTCTAATCTCGATATCTGGACACTCCAGGGAAAATCGACAAGCCTGACACTTTTTTCCTCACACCCATAACGAATTATTGGGGGGGCTCGGGCCCCCTCAAGCCCCATAGAGTCGGCGCCACTGGAGTTAATGTACGTTTGCGTGAATGATTTTGGTGCATGTACGAATGAACGGAATATATACGAATGCATGAACCAAATTAGAACAGTTTCTATTTTCTGTGCATGCATTCGCACAAGCTGAGTGGTTACACGGTGCATTTTTGCGTTCATTCTCGCGTTCATACATATAGACATTAGCCCGTACTTGTTAATGTATGGAGTAACCAGGCCTTAAGTCTCCATTGACAGGTTACGTAACTTTTTTAGTGGAGGGCTAAGGGGAATAACTAAAATTCTCAATGAGGATTCAAAATTTCCGTTGTTTTATACATGAATTGCCATGAGAAAATAATACCCTGAAATGTGGAAAAGAATCATAGACCTTTGGCAATCCGGGCCTCTACGCCGGCTACAGCGCAACCAAAGTTCCTGGAAACGCACGATAATTGAACCTATGCATTTTTCTCGAGGAAATGCAGAACACTTCAGCCGTCTTTCACGCAGCAGGCTTCGAAATATTACACAATCCGTTGTTTTACTTATTATTGATTTTGCTGTATATATACTAGGTCTCGAAAGAAAATATAATCCACTAAAAGGGACCCTGATCTGTTTCATTGTATATGAACAGTAAACTATGCATTGGTTATTCAAAAAAGAAATTTTCATTTCAAAAAAGTAAGCATTTTCCAAATGAGGGATATGTGCCTCGTTATTTCACTAGGATAACAACTTGTTAATCGTATTTCCGGGTGTGGTCAATGTTGGGTAAAATTACACCATGAATAGTGAAATTTGGCAACGTGGTCAATATTGCATAAACAGTTGCAATTAAAAAAAGTCAACGCCAGGACTAAAATCGTATTATATTTCACACGAGGAGCTAATTAGGTTAATTACAAAAGATTTAGTGTAATAAAATTATAAACCGTTAATAAAAGGATAAGACCGAACTCATAACAATTCCGCAGGGTGATTTAAATTAATTAATCACTGGTCGTATTAATGAAACGTCACATGTCTATAGCAAAATTGAAATAGCATGTTGTATATGAGTATTCAAATAACATATTCTATTTTACTAGTGAACATACCTCAATTAAAATCAAATTCATGTTAACACCTAGTTTTAAAAATACCGCTTAAAATAAAGCGCCTGTAAAATAATCATCGAGCAGGAATTAAGCCAAGCCTTCAATTCAAACAGCTTATTAAAAAGGGGACTTCAAATTATGTCAAGGGAATAATACTGTAATCAAAAACCAAAAGAAATCCTAATTAGTTGAAGAGAATTCTGTTAATACCGACAAACATCAAGGCCGAAGCATATTAGCGAACCTGGAAGCGATTGCTTATTGTATAAAATTATACCTTTCCATAAAAATGCTTTTGTACCTATGAAGTTTCTGTTTCCACTACAACTCCAACGAAAAATACTATTCATATTGAATTATTCGAGCAATCCCGTTGAAAAATAGATATGAATGTGCACATAAATGAGTAAATAGGTTCTAACATATTCCAAGAAATCGGCAGGATAATCTGAAAGACAGGAAGTAATTGGCATCAATTCTTATATGACGTAAAAATAAATTCTGCGATACTTCCAAAAACATTGCGATGGAATAAATTTTTTAATCATTGCTAAAAAAACTTATTGTTAGTATTTACATACAATTCTCTAAACTGATTTCTCTATGTGGTAATTTAAAACATTTAAGTGGTAAAACGTGCTACGTTAGGATAAACTTGAGCTAAAAACTCATTTCTAGTTAAAACTTTGCTATTCTAGTGCCTCTATAATAAATATAATCTGTTATTTAGAATTTTATCTTAATTTCAAACAGATAGATGTTGAAATACGTAATAGGAATATTCACAGGAGTGAATTTTTAGACACAGAGATGTGCACTTTTTCTGGCTACTCTTATATTTATCAGAATATTTTCAAATGAAAAAAAATGGAAAATTCAAGCAGCAATAAAAGATCTATTTCATCAGATATACCAGGAAATCTCATAAAATGGGGGTTTTGCTGTCTTCCTCGGACACAGTTAACTACCATAATGTTGGCAAGGATATCAATAGATGCACTGATGATTACAGTGTATTGTCAATATAGTGTCCCTTTCGTCATGGGGCAAACAAAATGGATTCGTAAATAAACTTCAAAGCAATCATGCTATGAGATATTTGGCCAATATGAGAGACTTCAGAAATTAATTTGAAATTATAAATTGAATTAACAAAAAACAAAAAATTAACAGTGGGACTGAGTGGGAGAATTGACATTGGGAATAGAATGAACCGGTTGACATTGAGATGAACACATTATTACAGCTGTTTACGAAGTTTTTACTAAATATTTTTACTTCGATTGAATCATTAAAATTGTTCTTTTGTAGTTAATTTGTGGAAAGAGCAAAAAAACTATGCAAATACTAAAAATAACGACCATTAACACAGAAATATCAATTCTGGTAGTAATTCTTTTAAAATATAATTGCATTGAATCATTATGGAAAAGATATTTCCGTGAAGTAAGAAGGAAGAATGGAGAGAGAAAACTTAAGCGATATTTAAGCACTAGCGAGGAGACCTGGTTCGAGGCACGTATTTCAATCAGATCCAAAAATGGTCTTGAATTGATTGCTTCGCAGAACTCCAGGGACTGATGAGGCAAATTGCTCCGTGGGTTCACCACCAATGGCTTCAAGCTGACTCATATTTCCCTCTAGAAACACCACCTGACTCTCCTCCACACCCGAGGATGTTTAGAATTGAAATTTTGGGAAAAGAGAGGAGTCTAGCCGGGTGCAATGTTTTCATCCTGAAACCCGCACCGAGCCTCTAATCTAAATCCTCTCATTTCCTTCACAGAAGCTGAGTCAATCTCACTTCAAAGCCCTCGTTACCTTTCACCCCTGATAAAAGAGTTGGGAAATTCCCCAGGGATCGGTACTTTTTGCTAAAGCTTTCCAAAAATTCAAAAGGCCGCCAGCTAAAAAGATTCAAGTTTAGCTCCCTCGCGACACGAAAGCAGGTTCTTTGCTTATCAGGGCTACCTCAAGTAATCACCCATGAGGTAAGTCATTGCATGAATAATATTTTCAAGCATAAAATGTGAATTTAAGTCTGAAGAGCATTTCCACTTTCACTGAAACCTATGAAAAACATTTGATGATCGCATATAATGCTAAGTCCGAATATAAAACAGTGATGTATCAATCCCTCTCCACAAATTTGTTCAATTCAGGATAAATATTGGCCAAACTACATTTTTCATATGTGACCATGATGATGCTATATCAACTTTTTTAAATCCTCCTAAAATATATCCTTATGCTAGCAACGAAAATACATTGCTGTACAGCTACAATAAATAACTATTTTAATGACCTCTAAACCATAAGTATGCGCTTGAAGTACAAATAACATGAAAAAAATTAGCCCCTATTTAGTCAAATACGAGCCTTTAATAAAACCCGAGAAGTGGAAGATCCAAGGTTAAGTTTAAAAAATTCTATATCTTGCCATGCACTCCGCAATTTCGCCATTGAGTATAATGATACTTTGGTACATTTTAAATCAAAAAAATGTATTCAAAATAAGAACTCCGAGTAGTTTATCTCAGCAAATTGGATTACGCATGATTCTTCCAAAAACATGGTCCTTAAACGAACGGGAGTGAATTCTCAGTAGATCTATTTCACATACGTGCCAGTGGAACATAGATAGAGCAAGGACAGCGAGGAGGGATTACCTTTAGCAGAGGATCAATCGCCAACAGGTTGGTTTCCAACTGCATATCTCAGCGTCTCTCCCTCCCTCGGGAGTACTGCGGGGCCCCCTAGGTTCCTTGTTCGGCCTCTGCCAGCCAGCAAACACAGCGCACCCTGACACGTAGCGTTTCCTCTTTGTTCCCAGTAGCGAGCTCTGCGTCGGCTGAGTGCGGGAACGGGAACATGTTCTCCGGAGCGTTGTAGGACACGCAGAGGCGTCCCCGAAGTTAAATACGCCAAGGTCATGGTTAAGGAGCCAGTATTACTCTAATAACGAGATAAACGTAAATCTTGAGATTTAATATCCACTAACGATCCCATTAAACTTAGAATACGTGGCAAGAAATATCAATAGCTTAACTATATAATAAAATACAAAGAAAAACTATAATTCCACATAAACTAAGTGGAATTATAAAGGTTTTTTTTCAGTTCATTGCGTAGTTATGCTATTGATAAAGAAATTTTAAACTCCACATAAAATATGCGGAAATATAAAGGTTTTTATCATTACATCAAATCAATTTCATGAAGTCACGCCTGAAATAACAATATTTTCTAAATATTTGAAAATTTTCGATTTAGATCCTCTTCTCATATAATTATTAAAGGCTTAAGATAATCTCTAAATTTAATTCTTAAACTGATAACCAGTATTCAATGTTAGGAGAACACATAACTTCCGCTCGATCAACCATTTTTCTAGATGAAATACTCGTTCAAAACACATAGAATCATCATCAAACTTTTACTTTATCCTCATCAGCATTTTCCTATGGTTTAAATATGAAAAAGTCAACTAAGTAATACATCAGATAGATTTTCTTTTATTGAGGCCAATTTTGACAAAGGCCAAATCTCGATCCTGAAACTTTCAAGTAACGACCTAAGTTTAAAAAAGTGATTAGGGGCGATAAGATCAATACAAATGGTCTCCTAATCCGTATTATGAAGAATGGTCATATGGAATTTTTTCTATATTTATGTATTTTTCTTGCTAACTTATCAAGTTGTGGAGTTAAGCGGTGGAAGATTTATTAAAAGTGGATACGAGGAAAGAATTGAAACGCATTCTTGTTGTATCTACATGAAAAAAGCTAGCATGCCTAATTTTCACAGTTGAATGATTTTTTTATAGAATTTGGGAATATTCATCCATTTACTATTGGCAGATAAACTGTTTTTTATTCTGTTAATAAAGTAAGTATAGGCAACAACTTCTTCTGAGGTTTTTCCAAATTTTCCAAATAACTCTTAATAAAACAAAGTCGTTGGCATTTTCCGTGTCGAGAAACACTATCGTGAAATATCATATTCTCATACATTTTCATCAATTCCTGACAGGAAATACATGTGAGCGTGTCAATGCGTTCCCTTATCGGAAACTATGAAGATATTCACTCATCAAGTCTTCTATATGTTATTCAATTTTCTTAAGCATAATTATTTTTCCAATAGCAATACATATGGACTAATAAGATCTTGAAATAAACCTCTACAATTTTTGCTGCTTCCAGTATCCTTTTTTAAGCAGGATTAATGTATCAATATTCCACAAATCCCAGGAATTATTTTCATTTTTCACATGCACACACAGCCAATGCAATTCATCTGTAGCTGTTGCTGTGGCACTTCATCTGAAGCTCTATAGCATATCATTAATTTAAAAAAATACCTGCTCAAACACAGTAACAAATGTATTACTGTCATTAATAATTCAATTTTGTGTTACATTTTTAATGTCTTCACCTAATAAATCGCTAGAGAAGTTGGTAAATAGAGCTTTTGACTTTTCCAAACCCGTTCTTCCACCTATAAATTCTATTATTCCTCCCATTTAAATTGATTTACTTTTGTTTCTCACTATTTTGAATCAAAATTCAATCTAATCGAAAAAATCAATGCATATTAAATGTTCATTGTAGTTTTGTTGATTTTACAGCCACCTTGAAAAAATTATGCACGCTACAAATCCAAAGATACTTTACATACACAGGTAAGATTTACCCTTTAGGTGATATAGCACGTTCGAACAATAGACATTTTGGTCGCTTAAAATCATTGAATTATTTCACAAACGACAGTTCGGATCATTATTTCAATGACATACGTGGTATGTGGAAAGCCATCAAGAGTGGTCTTTTTTCATCCACAGGTAAAATTATATCATACTAATTCTCGCATTCAAATACTTTTTTGGGTGAATTTAGGTATATTTCAGCATTAAGAATTGATTGAAAAACTCATTAGGCATGTATAAAAATATGAAAAACTACATAATCATGACAATTTCTTTGTTTAAACGTTAATAAATTAACCTAATTCCAATGGGAAACGAATTCCAATTCAATGGTTGGTCATTATTAAGGGATACTGCCTCCCTATCGTTAGTCAAAGTATTTTTTTAAAAGCAGAATAAAAAAACATGCAGCGCGTTGCACGGGAGACAATGTGTTTTAAATAGACAACAGGAGAAGACCTTTTGAGCCCTGAGGGCGAGGTACAAAAACAGCAGATGGTGCATAAATCTTCTCCGAGAAAAAACACACATTTACGTTCACGACAATCGGTGCAGCTGTTTGGGATTCTATCGATTTCGAACGGCGAAAGATATACGAACATCCTATTTTACATATACATTAGTTGCTTTTTATATACTCACTAGCTGACCCGGCGAACTTCGTACCGCCTAACGATCAATGAACTTACAGTTTACTTACACCATTTATAAATCAAGAGCGGCTGTATCGTTTTTAATCATGTTTAATTTATTATAATAAAATAAGGATACAAATTCAATAAAACTACGTAAATGAGTACCAAAATTGCTTGTCCGAAAGACATTTTCTTTATTGAATCTACATAGGGTGAATCGGAGCACGTTTACGCGGATTTTTTTCAACAAATTTTCTTACGTTTTAGCTTAAGAAATTTTGGGCATTGTGGTTTAATAAAGCAGTTCATGAAATAAAAATTATACGCATTCAGTTGTTGGCTATTTGCGTTATTAGCTGTAAAAAAATGTTTTTAAGTCCAAGTCTGTTGCATACACTTGGCCCATTCAGGGGGCAGGTTGACACGACCCCAGACCGACGCTTGACTGATGCTCAAAATCGTGCAAGAAAAGCCCCTATGAAGCAGCATTCGCATTAAATGACTTAAGGCGCGCCAGTTTTAGTATCTCTGTTTGGAAAAAATGCACTGCGTAAACGTACTGCATGCGTAAACGCACCACGGTGAGCCCTACACATTCGGGTTTAATGTCTTGCGTCAAGTACCTTCTGAGAAACAACAGTTTTTGTTTTGTTATCAGGCGCAAGATGAAGCGGATGAAGCTAAATAAATATAGCGAAGCAAAGCAGTGACGCAGCGAGGGGAGGTATTGGGGGATAAACCCCCCCCCCCCCCCCCAAGAGCTTAGAGAATTTTTTATGAAAGATTTTGTTATTAATATTTTAGGGACGGATGACTAACAAACAAAACTATTTAACTATTCACACAGCCACAAAACCCACTATTTTGAACCATTTATCTTAAAAAATATCTGGGGGAAGTGCCCCCACACTTCCCGCTTACCTTAGCGAGTTTTCTATACCCTACAGACCCGTGGTATTAGCTGCGCCCAAAACCCCCTATCCTAGCTACGCACTTGAAGCGAAGGAAGAAATACAGATGATGGTTTATCGACTCGTGAACATAGCACGCTAAATTGACCATGAGAAAATCATGGGTTTTCATTAGCACATGAGCACAAACAACACAAAAACTGAAAGAATGACCATGCGATTTTTTAATCGTTATCACGAATGCAAAACGAATTGTAAATTGAATACGTTTAAGCTCAAAAGGACATATGAGTTGAGATCATGGAATCTACGGAATGAGGACTTCCTAACCTTTGAATTTTTCTTTGAGTAAAGTTGCGTGAATCACATTCATCACCAATTTTTTTAATGATCAAACACGTTCCGTTGGATAGTTATGGTTGGTTTAGGCTTCGAAAGATCATGAGCACAGAAACCACATTTCTCTGTAAATCGTGCCTTGGTAAGCCAGGTACGTCCAAGGACTTAAAATATTCAGATAGATAGTTGGTGATTTCGTCTTCGTTTGTTACACATTTAAAAGATTCGAATCCATGCAGAGTACGAACTATTTGAATTTACCTCGTTTTAGTCATCCACATCTTCGTTCTTGCTCGCTAAATCAATCATATTCTGGAATTCTTTGTTGATGAGCTCACCTTCCGCTGAAACTAATTTGCAATCATTCCAAGGAAATGAGTTAAAACTACTCGATTCCTCGACAGGAACACGGACATTACCGTTTGTCAACAATTGCTTGGAGATTTGTTTACAAACACGGTAGTGAAGTGTCAACTCGAGCTGGGCCACGGCTGGGTTTACAATCAGCTCGAATTAAATTTAAAAAATGTAATTTCAATGTAATTAATATTTTGAATATATTTAGTAATTCAAATGTTATATTGTTACTAAATTCAGTTATTAAAGTGGTAAAAACAAAATAAATTATTTAATTTGTAGTTTTGACCGACTTATCAATTGTTGTGTTACTATAACTCCTAAAAGCATGCCCATAGGAAAGAGATGAATTTTTTGTGAAATTATGCTTTTTTTAATGGCCTATATGTTAACCCCGCCTGAGACGAATCCAAAGAACCAAATCTCATTGAAATCGGTGCAGCCTTTCTCGAGTTATAAGTGTTCTAACTAACACGATTTTCGACTTTCTTTTATATATATACTAGCTGACCCAACGAACTTCGTACCGCCTTACAATCAATGAACTTACAGTTTAGTTAGGTACACAATTTGTAAATCAAGAGTGGCTGTATCGTTTTTAATCATGTTTAATTTATTATAATAAAATAAGGATACAAATTCAATAAAGCTACCTAAATGAGTATCAAAATTGCAGAAAGACATTGTCTTTACTGAATATTTATTTTTTTTATTTAATAGGGTGGATCGGAGCACGTTAACGCGGATTTTTTTCAATGAATTTTCTTACCTTTTAGCTTAAGAAATTTTGGGTTTGTGGTTTTATATAGCAGTTAATGAAATAAAAATTATGCGGATTCAGTTTTTGGCTATTTGTGTTATTAACCGTAAAAAAATGTTTTTAGGTCCAAGTCCGTTGCATAAACTTGGCCCGTTCACGGGGCAGGTCAACGCAACGCCAGACCGACGCTTGACTGATGCTCAAAATCGAGTAAGAAAAGCCCCTATGAAGCAGCATCAAATGACTTAAGGCGCGCCAGTTATAGTATCTCTGTTTGGAAAAAATGCACTGCGTAATCATGCTGCATGCGTAAACGCACCACGGTGTGCCCTACACATTCGGGTTTAATGTCTTGCGTCAAGCACCTTCTGATAAACAGCAGTTTTTGTTTTGTAATCAGGCGCAAGATAAAGCGGATGAAGCTAAATAAATATAGCGAAGCGAAGCAGTGACGCAGTGAGGGGGTATTTTGGGGGTTGAAACCCCCCAAGAGCTCAGAGAACTTTTTTTTTAACTTTTGTTACTAATATTAGGGGGACGGTTGAATAACATATTTAACTATTCACACAGCCTCAAAACCCACTATTTTGGACCATTTATCTTAAAAAAATGTCTGGGGGAAGGCCCCCACACCTCTCGCTTACCTTAGCGAGTTTTCTATACCCTACAGACCCGTAGTATCAGCTGCGCCTAAAACCCCCAATCCTTAATTCCTAGCTGCGCCCTTGAAGAAAAAGAAGAAATACAGCGGATACCGACTCGTAAACATAGCACGTTTAATTGACCATGACAAATTAATGGGTTTTCATTAGCACATGAGCACAAACATCACAAAAACTGAAAGACTGACCATGCGATTTGTTAATCGTTATCACGAATGCAACACGAATTAGAAATTGAATACGTTTAAGATCAACCGGACATATAAGTTGGGATCATGGAATCTTCGGAATGAGAACTTCCTAATCTTTGAGTTTTCCTTTGAGAAAAGTCGCGTGAATCACAATCATTACCAATTTTTTAAATAACCAAACGCGTTCCGTTGGATAGTTATGGTTGGTTTAGGTTTCGAAAGATCATGAACACAGAGCCAACATTTAGCTGTAATTCGTGGTAAGCCAGGTACGTCCAAGGACTTTTAATATTCAGATAGATAGTTGGTGACTTCGTCTTCGTCAATCAAACGGCTCGATTCCTCGACAGGAACACAAACATTACCGTTTGTCAACAATTGCTTGGAGATTTGTTTACAAACACGGTAGTGAAGTGTCAACTCGAGCTGGGCCACGGCTGGGCTTACAATCAGCTCGAATTAAATTTTTTAAATGTAATTTCAATTTAATTAATATTTTGAATATATTTAGTAATTAAAATGTTATATTGATACTAAATTCAGTTATTAAAGTGGTAAAAACAAAACAAATTATTTAATTTGTAGTTTTGACCGACTTATCAATTGTTGTGTTACTATAACTCCTAAAAGCATGCCCATAGGAAAGAGATGAATTTTTTTGTGAAATTATCCTTTTTTTAATGGCCTATATGTTAACCCCGCCTGAGACGAATCCAAAGAACCAAATCTCATTGAAATCGGTGCAGCCGTTCTCGAGTTATAAGTGTTCTAACTAACACGATTTTCGACTTTCTTTTATATATATATATATATATATATATATATATATATAGATTAAAAGTCTACGATCTGTATGCTTGAGCAAAGTAAAATAGAATAGTTTGTCGCCTTATGTTGGCCAGTAACTCTTTTTATTTCTGACATCTGACATACTCTACTTAACATGAACTAAATAAAGTTTTCTGCATCTTCATTTCCTACCTTGAGAGCACTATTTTCAGCTTTGAGGCACAAAGAAGGAAAATATTTATCTACGGATAAATTCATACGCATCAAAAAGAAGCAGTCCCTATCCTATTCCATTTGCTTTAAACCTAAAAATGGTGGGGGAAGGATCTGTGAAGGTTTTGGACCCAAGCATCTGCTCCGAAAGATAATCGATCCATTCGTTTTCACTCTTCCGGTTTTACTACACTCATTCTCCCAACTCCCATTCGTCGGCTTTTTCCCCTCCTTAGCATCGCTAAAGACAACCACCTAACCTCGAATCCATTCTCTCTGTCCTAGCGTAATCTTTTTTTTTTACTGTGTTTCCAAGGTTTTCCTTTTCTCCAAACCTCAAGAATGAATGCATCTCGTCTTGCAATTCCTGAGTTTGTCATGCTCCTAATACAATACCTCTACACCACCTAACCAACCTAATATTTCTAACCGTTTCATGTGATTAATCCATGGACACCTTCTCAAATATATATTTTTTATTAGCTTCATCATCTCTAAACCCCTCCGTCAAATAGAGGACGTGATGCGAAGGAAAATCAAAACTTCATATTTTGCCCCATTTTGCACTACCTTCATCTGGGCCATACTGGCGTACTTTGTGGTACGTTGCTCTCCTCCTCTTTCCTCTTCGATAACTATAAAAAAAATTCTATGAGAAAAATCTTTAGGTAGGATTTTAAAAACCAATAATGACTTGGACAATTTTCACTATCCAATAAGCCGGGCGCAAATATTTCTCAACGGAAATTATCCTCCACGTTGGAGGAATACGGGAGATAATTACGGCGTCAGTAACATCCATGCTTATTGAGAGACGAGCGGGCCTTAGGGATGGATCAATGCATTTGAATTTTCATCCAAAGGACTCATATTATGGGTCAATTCTTAATGGGTAATTCACCTTCATGGCCATATGCGAAATGAGATGACCGTTTGAAAGTGAAATCAAATTTTCATTTCCCATACCTTTGTCTTTAAACTTGGCCGTTAAAATCACCATTTACAACTTTTGACCATTCAAATGACATTTTTAATTTCCAAACCTGTTTTTATTCACATAAACAATTCAATAAGCTTACGACGAAATCTATCTGTGTTGCGCCGTGTACTTATCCTATACAGTAGAACTAAAGTGCGCAGAAACGATAATCGTATTCTCTCATTCGCCGGATATGGCTAGACCACTAACGTATGGATCAATACACAATTTAGTCCCTCAGCATAACCCTCATTAAGGTTTTATTTCTGTGAAAGTAATAGACTTCCATTCCTGGCATTCAAACGTAAACCATCAGCGGGAAAGCGGAGTCAATTCGTAATTTTCCTCTCTTACTCATTCCACCCGATTTTCTCGTTAGAAAGCTATTTTCATGGTTAAGCTCCCTAAAAATGACGTTTTAAAAGGGTTTCATCACTTTAGTCAGCAGTAAAACCCCTCCCAGGCGTTCATATTTGTATGGGGCGGTAGAAGGCCGAGGTCATTTGCGCCATGCGGGAAGATCAAGGAAGGAAGAATGGAGTCAACTCCGAAGCCATCAATTGCCTGCTTTTACTGGAAGGCGCCGAGGGGAACCGGGCCTTGAACATCCCACCCGATGAAAGGAGTTCCCTGCTTTCAGAGAACACAACAATCCCTCTCGACTGTTCGAAATTTGTCTTTTTCCTGACGCATAGTCCATAGCTTCTGGCCTTCATTGGACCGTTTAATGGGGATAGTGAAATTTGAACGATTACAGAAGGTATTTTGAGTACACCAGTCTTAAAAATAAATAGAAACAAATATCCCAAATAAATTCTTATCGGCATTGTCCAGCAATCCTAAGATTGGTTTGACGCAGCTCTCCACTCAATTCTTCTATAAGCTTATCTTTTCACGCCCAAGTATTTTTTTTCTCTTCCACATCCTTTTTTAACTATTCCACATATTTCATTCGGGGTCTTCCTATTTCGTTCTTGCCCCTCGTCTCTCGACGACTCGAACTCGACTTGTCCCTCGACGATTGTCTTCATCAGACCATTATGTCTCAAGATGTGGCCTATAAGGTGGTTCCGCCTTCTTGTCGAGTTTTCATGATGCTTCTCTTCTCTCCTATTGTTCTTAGAACTTCCTCATTACGAACTCGGCCGATCCATTTCATCCTCATCATTCCTCTGAAGCCCCAAATTTCAAAGGCTTCTACTCTTGATTTCTCCACAGCTGTCATTGCCCATGCCTCTCTTCGGTAGAGAAGCATTGTAAGCTCTGAAATTAATTCTACGAGCCAAAAAATCGTTTGCGATCAAGAGCGAACGTTCGAGCAATAAGCATTACCTTTGAATCAATCATCTTAACATTTTCAAGGTTTATACGATACTTCTTTCTCAACATTTATTTGTGCATCAGAGAGATTAAATAATGTATGAATTGAATATGAATACTCTAAACAACTATAGACGATAATTTTAGTTTCGAACCAATTAATACGTGAGGAATATATTTCGGTCGTGTGTGAGTGGTACGTCATCTTAAGTGTCCATCATACAGCACCCATTCAGAGATGGCGCTTCCAATGAATATTCTCCGCAGACGCCGGAGTTCGAGCCCGAGTCCTCCGGAGGAAGTAGGACATTTGGATCAGTCATCCGACCGCTCAGTTTCATGAGGAAGGGTAACGGACGCAGAGTGGAAAGAAACTCGGGGGTTGGTAACCCTGCTCTCAACGAAAGCCGCCTGAGAGACCACGGCTTAATATCTGATCCAACAGAAGGAGCGCTGACGTTGAAGTACCCAAAGTAAGATAGGAAGTAAGCATAAAAATTCAAGGAGGGATCGGGTGACCTGAAAAATCTCTGCTACCGTCGGGAAGTGATCCTTGGCCCACATGGTGAGAATGAAATAGTATAGCCACCACAAAACCCAATCCCCGGACCTCAGATTGTGAAGCCAACAGTCTAGCCATTACATCAAGAAGAACAACAGCCCAATTAACGAGAGCAACAGTAGTTCCGTTATTGCGAAAGGGCAAAAAAATTACAGGCGCGGCGTTAGGAACAGTCACGAGCGCTGAGGGTCGAAACAATACAAATAAACGACTAATGCAATTGAATTTATTTCAAAATAACCATGATATCAGATGGATTAAAGATTGCAAAGGGAATTAAATTTTAAAAAATTTTGTTGGTGTTTACAGAAATAAAACTGCAATTAGTGTCGCTACATTTGCATGTGTGCAAATTGAAAATAACCTTTCATGATTTGAAAAACACAATTAAAATTCTCATTGCAGAATTTAATCATCTCCTAACGGTCTGCACGGAGATAGCAGAGGAGGCCCAGGACCAGCAGCCAGGTTTTGATTAAAAAAACAATCCCCTTCCTCCTTTTAACTCATTGACCCGCAGTTCTCTTTTATTCCCCTCTTTCTGCCTCCCAATTCACTTCGTTCACCCTAAATACCAACCAGTCCCTCACAACCCTCCTCCTACCCACCGCCAAAACCCTCTGCCGAAAATCCTAATCCCTCCCCGATCCGTCACAATCCCCTCCCCGTCGCTAGGCATTACGAGGGCTTTCTCCCCCAAAACCGACCATCCTTCACCAGTTAACCTCTTCCTCGGGGCTCATTCAACGTGTTCCTCCACCAACCCTGTCCTTACGCTGCCCCATTCGAGTGGCTTCCCATCCCCACACTGCCAATCCGCTTCGCCGCCGCCGTCTCGCTAAAGGGGATGTGTCCAAACCGAAGCGAGTAAATATCAACAATAAGCTTCTGCGCACGTGACCGAGATTGAAATGGCAAAGCAAGAGATTTCACTACTGGTCTGATGGGCGAACTCCGACGATAGCGTTAGCTAATTTGTTGTGTATTTCGGTTGAAATTTTTATTTATTTAAATAATATAAAAATAATAAATTTATTAATCCACAAAACAGAACCAAAATCAAGCATAGTTGATGTAGCAGTGCCACCGAATCTCAACGTTGAGCCCATGGACTACCAGAACTGTTTTTATCATTCAAGTACAAATGATTCGGAACTTTAGGGAGCCCGAAAAGTACTTGCATCTCTATCGCGACGACCCTCCGTAAATAAATACATTCCATTGTTGGTGTTGTACAACATCTGAAATTTTAGTCTAGATACTATTCTCTTTGTGAATAGCATAAAATGAACGAAACATATCTCAAGTACAATCAGCAGAATATCATTTCCATTTCATTTAGTTTTCACAAAGAGGAAGCATCCATATTTTTAATTAAATCCATTTTCAAGCATATAATTAGATAATTTATTCCATTTCCCATATTAAAAACGCAGGTGGAGGCGCCAATGATGGCCCCAGCTCTTGGCTAATACGCAGATACTTTGAGCCCTATGGTATATTTATTTAACCAGAGATTCAAACAAGAACCAAGTGATGCAACGTAATCAGTGTAAGTGAATCCATAACGTACTTTGATAGAGCAATGCTTATGCTCGCCAAAGTAGTTCCCAAGAGGGCGGAGCGTTTGGATTGATCGAAGAGTCCCGGAATCCGATCCGGTTAATGGTATAGGAAAAACACAAGAACTCCCGCCGAGCTCGGTAACGCAGGGAAAGGAACAGGCCTCCGCACCTTTTAATCAAGAATCAAACCCTGGTGACCTGGAGTGATTTCTAGCCATTACCATAAATATCTATCATTTTTTTCGGATTTGCCAATATTTGTATTAGGATTCGAATCCGAGAACCTTGGATCAGGTGCGAAGAACTATAATCTCTAGGACTACATGCCCTCCTACATTTATAACTCGCACAAAAAGGAAAATATGATGTAATAAGGAATCAATTCCATGCTGAAGTTTCGGAAAAGTACCTCTCAAGGTTATGTCGACCTATTTAAGGCTAGAGATGCAGGCCACGCTAAATTGTGAGGGACAGAATACCACTGAATACTTTGGTAAGTCAAGACTACCATAAAATTATAAAAAAGTTCTTCATATCAAATAAAAACTTCCACATTTTTTTCAAAACACATGTAATAAAGATTGAACGATATATTTTCAAGGGTAATTGCCACATATAACAATTAAACTTAACATAGTTATGCTCCATTCAGTGTCAAATAATATCCATTACTTTAGCGTGTTTCCTGAATGAGTAAGTATAATGAGGAATTAATTCCCAGCTCTACATGCGGGATAATCAAGAATTTCGAAAGGGCTGTGACTAATTAGTCAAATTACGAAAAGTGATAATAATTACTTTTGTTATTTCACGTATGTTAAATTCGAATATACTCCGTGACCTAGGTTCGGGAAAGAAAAAAAGTTTGTGTAACTATAAAATGGTCTGTGTAACTATTCAATTTCTTCTATATATATATACGCTTTCACGCCTAAAAAATTCTGTTATTCGAATTTTATTTATTATCATCAATTTTCTATACATTTTTATGAATATAAATTAATTTTAGATAAAATAATTTGGATCATGAGTAATATAATATCATTTAATATTCTGACGGAAAGGAGCAAAAAGCCCTGTTGAAATTACCAGAGTGATTGGTATTATTTATGAAACGAGGCAAACAACATCTATTAAAGGGAAAGGAGAGAAATAGTGGAGAGATATCTAGCGTCGACATAAATATCCTCCTTTTGCGACTCGTGAATGTTATCACACATTCATATCTCAATAAACGGTCAGCGTAGCATATTTGTAGTACTTAGTCTTCACACGCACCTAAGCGCAAGTCACGCTTCCCCGGAATATTAACCCCAACAACTAGACGTCGGTATTTAAAGCTGTCTCCATAGTTACCATAAGGTTTTTTGCCATCAGCTCCTTGGTCCTTATTGCCCCTTATAAGTCACCACGATGAAGTTATGGGCATAGATGTTTACGCGGCCGAAAATCTTACATACTTAAACACTAATTTCTTCTACTACAGACTGCATAATTTAAGAAATTCACTAAATGGTTTCGGGACAACCATGACATGCTTGAAATCTCGATATCAAATTAGTAATTGTGGTGATATACAAAGTTCATTGGAAACTGCCCGCATAGCAATAAAACGTAGATAACATATTCGCTTAGGAATTATTTCCTCTGATATTTCATCCAGAATATTTATATTTTTTATATATTATAGTGTGTTATTCAAATAACATGTAAATGGACACACATGGTAGATACTTCATCTATTTATAAGAGATATTAATTTAAAGGTTTATAGCAATATTTTAAGAGATATGAAATGCGAAAATGAGGGTTTTCATTATAAGATAAAAACTCGTCCAAACTCCACATTTGTGATTGATACGGAAGTGATTGTACCTTCATACCATCATTCCACTTAGACGCAGAGGCAAATGAACCCAAATGCAAGAATTTACGAATGCTGCTTTGCAAGTTACCATTTGTTCTCGCAACAACTGCCCCATAAAAGACCGAGACAAAATTTTCCACCGCCACTCATATTTAATGAAGGGTAATTAACGAGTAGATTTATATCCCACAGTCATGTTCCGCAGCGAGACGCAATGACCTCTTGACGGCGTGGAAAATCACCACGGCTTTTTTGCAACGTGGAAGTTCAAAAATGAAATTACAAGTGAATTGCACTCATTTTTATCTAGTCTGGAGTTTCATACAAAATACAACGATGAAATTCATGATGAAGGCGTGTTGCTTGGAAATAGGGAAGAGAGGGAGCAACAAAAAATATTCTTTAATGACAGGATGAAAAACAATACGATAGCAGTATGAAAATGATAATTACGCATTGCTCTTACTTTTCATATTTCATGTCATAGTTCACGCCAGGGAATAATAAAACTTGTCTTCATTAAGTTCATCATGCACAACACTTATGTGCAACGTTTTCTTATAAAACATTCTTATAAAACTACCGTTTCTAAAACATTATAATATTCAGCACAAATTTAAGATTAATTTCAATAACATTAAATATGATTTCGCTTTACTATATTCCAAGATTTTATATTCGCCTCCAATTGGCAATTCCATGATTTAATATTGAGAAACTCCTTTGAAATGGCATGCATTTTTAAAGGAGTTTCTCGTAGAATGGTAGTCCCGAAACCATTTAGTGAAGTTCTTAAATGATGCTGTCGGAAATGTATAAATATCGCTGGAATATAGGAAAATAAAATTGCTTCTAATCATGCATCAGGTTCGTAGTTACGCTCAGAACTGCAGCAATTAAATGCTGAAGAAATAGATACTTGTAATTGCATGCAGATCGTCCAAGATCTAAGAATCAGTGTCAATATTTAATTATTTCCTTTTTTCGTCTAAAATAACCTTTCGTCTCTTCGTCTTTTTTCTTTCATGATATTACATTCGGCCTTTTTATTATTACTTCAACTGTGGTAAACCCCTTTTTTTTACCCATACCCACAAAAGATCTATCTTCCTTCTAGTCTCTTGTTTTTAACGCAGTTTCTTCCGAGATGCGTCCTTACCCAATCTCAATATTTTATAATTTCTTAAATATTTTCTACACTCTCATAGTATAATGAGGCATGAACTACTTAATGGAGGATTTTTGACTTTCAAATTAAGCTTTATTACAGATTTTGTTCAGGTTTCACACCATGGAGACCTGAGTTACTTGGAAATGATTTTCCTACATAGAGGACATGGAGGAGGAGAATCTCTATTGTAATCTAAATTGTTTAACGGTACCTCTCCGGTACCGTTAAACAATTTTTAGTCACCCCTTCATCAACTCAAATATTTACATGTTTCTCTATCTTTTTTGTTTAAAAAAACATTATCTATTATCAGATATTTTTATATATCCAAGAAATCATAGTAAAAGTTCTTTTTCGCCAGACATGAGCCGTTGGAATGGGCCACGGATGCTACGGAACTTACTTGTACCGGCTAGATCGCATTAACGAGTGCGAACTACTATGCGACACGACTCCAATTCCCAAGGCCGGGATCCATCTTCGCCTATCGACGCTTCGTGATAGTTTCCGCATTTCCTGCAGCCGATGAGCATATGCAGCCACAGCACGGGGAGAAACAGAGAACACTCCGGCCTAAGGGCGTATGTATCCCAGCCGCGAATTCCTAGACATCTCGTCCATCTTCCCAGGGGTATGTTGTCCATCACCGTGGGAATTTCCATATTTGTCTAGGCATTATCAATCTACATCAATCTTGTGGAGGAGAGACGCCGTCCATCTAACAAGGGTGGAATATAATTTTTCCTCGAAAAGAGAAGTTTTATGCGGGAAGAAGTGTTGAGACACATGATGATTAATCATTGTGAGAAGAATTTCAATCGAATTAAGTATCCATAATAAGTCAGATAAAATTCCGATGACGGTGAGAATTTTGGGTTTAAATTTTAAGAGATAACTCCCCACACCACAAAACTCATGCCTTTAATGGTAATATGCTTTCTAGGAAATTCAGTCGATGGTTTATAGGAACTAGAAGACTCCTACCCAGCAAGCAACCTTAGGCAGGGGATGGGTTGCTTTGCAGGGAAGGAGGCCTTACCATCAAATACAGTCCTTAAGCTATATACTTCATTAAGATACACGCTAACAATTACGAGCGTTTAAGAAGTTCTCTTACAGAGCAATCCGTCACATCCTCATAAGCTAATAAATTATTTGTAACACGCAAAGCCAGCCATATATAATGCTGAACAATGATACACGTTCATTGAGGCATATTTTATGTTTCAAGTCGATAAAAACCTTTCCAACGATCTGTACTTAGTACCTTAATTTGTCTGACGCTTATGTTTTATAGTATCATCATGCTTTCTTTTTCATATTCCATTTCAATTTTACCATTTTTTTTAAATTCATTAAAAGGGTATTCATCGCATTCTGAAGTAATGACGTTGCCACAAAATAATCTACTTATATCAGAATAGATAAGATGAAAAAGATTTTTTTCAAATAACAATTACCATGGAATGGCAAGAAAAAAATCTAATAATGCAACGTTTGTACAAGCACAATAAAAATATCCCAGACTCGGCAAATCGAACTAATACAATTAATGGATGAAGGCGATACTTCTTGGACTCTCCGTTCACTTAACACATTAAATAGCAATAAACAACTTGGTAATTAACAACTGCACTTTTCACCCATTAATTTATAAATACCCCGATTGGTTTCAACGACTTAGTGTCATTTTCATTATAACATAAAACTGCATCAAATTAAATCACCCGAGTCCATTGCAATAGATTATTTCCAATATTGCTCGCAGTAAACATTAAAGTTGAAAACTCAGATTTATGCATACTACTAATGATATATTTTATTATTAGAGCGCGATGGATACTGGAAAATTCAGTCAAAACATGCAGAAGGAATATGATGTCGAGTTTGCTTAACTAATTACGACGATCATGGCACTCATAGTAGTGTGTAGAGAGCTTATCGGCTGATGGAAGGGTTCCGAGTTCAAATCCTGGGCGGAGAAATATAACAATCCTAGAAATGTGAGATTAATGGATTGCAGTACTCCTACCCAAAATGTGAAAATTTCAGTCGGCAAAAGGATAGATCAGAGTGAACTATTGTCCTGTTACTACTGAACTGTTAACTTTTTTTTAATGCAAGGGCCAAAAATCCAGAGGGCCCCAATGCTCCACGACATTTTACCAGGGGATCAGGTTGGTGTAGTGGCTAGAGTATTGGCTTCCCACCCCGTGGGTTCGGATTCGAATCGCGACAGTGGTAGAGAATTTTCAGAGACTGCCCAATCCCTGCTTGAATGTTGTGTGGAGGACATTTCAAGCGCAACACGTCGTCCGTCGAATGGGACGGTAAGCCGTGGTCCCCTTGGCGCCTTTCGATAAGAGCAGGCTAATGCCAATGCCGGGTTTCTTTCCATACCCTTCCCTCATGGCGCAAATGACCTCAGCTGTCGGTTGCCTCTTCCAAATTCCATACCCATACCATCATTTTACCACTAAATTAATAAAATTTAAAAAAAACATTTCATTTCAAAGTGCAGTAATCTTTATCGGTTAAAAAATTAAATCAATGAATGCGACTTTTGGCATTGCTTATTTTGTGTCAATGTTTTTTCCACGATAAAATTTCTTATTTAGCCACTGAGGGCCGCAAGAAATTAGCCGGCGGGCCGCAATCGGACCGGGGGCCAGGGGTTGAAGACCCTTGGCATAAACCATTGAATGAGTGAAAATATTTCCGACTACAAGTTACCTTGATCACTAAGAGTTTGCCATTTCGGCTCATAAAGTGACGTGGAAACGATGATCTGAATCTTGTTAGCATCACAAGAAAATTTATATCCTAGACTATTGATCGCTTGGTTAAGCACTAATCAGACTTAAATGCCGAATTTGTGAAAGCTTAAAACAATATTCCGACCATAACAATTTTAAAGCTTTAAAGTCCCCTTCATTAAAGAGAAGAAAGAAATTCAACACTGAAAATGGAGATTACGATTGAAATTACGATTCATTTCTCGAAAAATTATGAATTACGAGGGCACAGAAAAAATCAAATGAACATATTAAGTGAAATGAGATAAGAAATGATTTCATGAAAATATTGGTAAGTACTACATTTGAGACATAATGATTATATGGTCGCCCTTCCATGAAGGCTGTGGATAATTTATTCTCCAAGCGATTCGGCATTTGAGCGAATGACAACTAGGTCATGGGACTTTAAAAAAATGTCGTAATACTCGTTCCTGCCGCCAATTGCTTCAAATGAGAAAGCGGTACGATTATTATGCGTAATTCATGGCAAACTCCACAGGTCGGAAGAAAAAAATCAACGTTTTCAGCGAATTCACTTCTGCCGCGAGGAAATCGCGGCCTATTATCTTTGCCACACGCGAGAAAACGAAAGGAATGGAGGTTAATTTTGATTTGTTCTCAGATTACTTTTCCCTGGTCCCCATCCATCTTTCACCCAACTCACATCTAATCTCGCTCCTACCTCAACCTTCCACCACTCCATTTAGCACTCAAATAAACCTAAATTGCGTCAAAATAGTAATTTATGGCCACTACACAAAGGCTAGTATTCTAAGCTCTATCTGAGTCTCACATCCCGATACTCATTGCCGGGGGAATAAGAATTTGAATACTGCCACCTTACATTGTGATTTCTTTTACAACTTAAACAGCAAAATAATCACAACCTTAATTCTAGGACTGAGTGAACATAATTACTACCCAATGAATTAATTGAAGGCGGCTCATCAAAACCTTTGCATAGTAGTCAGATAGCAACCAAACCCGCGCGTGTAATTACGATCAACATTTATTTTATAAATAAAAAACGCCATTACTATATTGAAATGCACACTCTATTATAAAATATAATGTAGGATAAAATGAATACTTAAGTTGTAAATACACGCATTAATACGGTTAATTGGACACAAAACCCTAATTCCTCGTCATAAACTTCTTTTCTACTTTATAAACACTGACTGTCATCCTTTTTATATATAATAATCTGGTTGGGTTTGAACAACATGCTTATAAAACGTCTTAAATTCCCTCTTTTCTGAGTTTACCGAAACAGCTCAATAATTAATACGACCGCATAATTCCAATGAAAATACAAGCCTTTGGTTGAGCTCTAGGTTTAAATTACTCTTGACTTATGGTAATCATGTCTGTGAGAGAAATAAGTTTGAAGAAAAATAACAAAAACAGTATATTCTTGGCTATTTTACATTTTTTTCTCGACACATAAAAATAGATCCTAATTAAATTTTAATGATAGTAAAATTAGCTACCGAATTCCATCGGTGACTAAAAATTAACGAAGCAGATTCATAAGAGTCATGAAATCACAATGCTCAATGTAATTATAACGGGCAGATTAATAACAACACCCATCACAGAGTAAAAGACTGAAGAAGATATTTTTTGGAATTGTTCTCATCAATTAACGCGAAAAATATTTTATATTCCAATGAGTAGGAGCATTGCCATATTAAATTCACAAGAGTGGTATTTAATTTATCCAGTAAAATTCTTCGCTGTTGTGTTTTCTCTGCATCATTCTAGCCATTTACTATTTCCAAGTTTTAAAAGTCCACAATATAATTACTTGATAAATTATACATTTTTTGATGCATCTTTCAACGATACTAAGGTTTTTTTGCAGGTACCATTCTGTTGATAAAATCGTCATTTTGGGCGAAAAACCGTTCATTAACCTGAGTTTAATTTCATTTTTTATGTTTTACATAAATCGCACTGGTGAGACCAGTCCCCTGCGTACTACTGTTAAAAAATACCCCAGATAATTCATGATGTCTTTAATAAAATCTCAAGGGAGCATTTAGTCAATTTAAAAATGTATTAAAACATCTATTTCCTATTTATTTTTGCCAGAATTCATCTTAAAAACCATCTAGCATGTACCTTACTTGTTTTGTTGACTGTTAACATATAAAAGTACCAGACTAAAAAATTGACTTAAGAGCATGATTTCTTTTACGAATTTCATTTTTTGAACTTGAATTAGGGAAAAATTTACACTCACAAGCTGTTACGCTCCCGGTTTTTCCCAGATAAAACCACAAGAACAGAGCTTCAAGGCATAAAATAGCCTTTACGCAGAACCAAAAAGAAATATAAAACGAAGCTACAGACTCGGAGACCCCACTCGGAGGCCACCCGTTGTTAAAGAGTTTCAGATAAGGAATGGTCCTTGATTTAGAAAAAGGAAAGAAATATATGCTGAAAAGAAGGCTAAGGTCGGCTATAGATGATTTGGGGAATAAAGACACATTATAAGAGGTCATTTCATGGTGCATACGAGGATTAAATCAATTAGGTCAGTGTACAGTTTTATAAAATATACAACCGGTTTTCTATTGCGAAAGAGATCGGCATATTTTCAATTTTATGCTATATTAGGGCTCAAAATCGTCGAAAAACAGGTGGATGGGAGGAAGGGCAAGGGACCGCCCGGATGAGTTACTTAGGACAGGTTATAAATGTTGTTAAATGATTAATTAAGGATGTAGATGAGAAGAAATACGTTACTATGGCTAGCGCATAGGAGAGCAAAAGAAAACTGCGTCAAACCAATCTTACCATTATTGACTTATGATAATGATGAGCACTCATGTATGTTTCAAAGAGACTTCATAAAAAATTACACTAACTGAATTTTTTCAAAATGCTGTACGTAAAAAAAATAATTATCAGCTCTTCCGCGTTTGTTCTTAACTTTTAATTTCCGTACGCCAAACAGCTATACGACAGATAAAAGAGTCTGTATAAAACGATTCAGTAGTGCAAGGCACGTTGCGCTTTGATTTAAAAAGACTTCGATGATATTTCATCCTAGAAATTCTTTGAGCAGGAATATATTATAATACGAGAAACGCATAACTCATAATAATAATAATAATAACAATAAAGTTGATAATAATAATAATAATTAAAATTTTGTCTTTATTATTCAAGCTATTTTAGGGCAACATTATCCTCCCTTACAATTAACTTGATTGAACATTCAAAAACATCCATGCCCTCGATGGTGGTCCAGCCACGCAGGCGGGATTCGAGCCCGCGACCTCTAGGTTAGCAGTCGGGGACTTTACCCCGGCGCCACCGAGGCCTGCATAACTAACACGGAAATAGCAAATTGAATTTTTATGTTTACATGTCCCACTAATACAATGAACCCCGAAGCTGCTTCGAAATGGACGTTCCTCCTTAATGGCGCCCAGACTGGGCAGGCCCTCCCTGGCGGAGCGGGGCTAGAGAGTGGAAGGTGAATGGGAGGGGCAGAGTAGGGGCGAGGACGAGCATTGAGTCACGAGCAAACACGAATTCAGAGGATTAAGGGTGGAGAGGGACCAAGGGCAGTGGAGGAGATTGGCCAGGGATGCGGCGAGTAGATGGAGATAAGACTCGGAGGTTTTGCGGGCCCTTGGCAGCGGTAAGCAATACAGTTGATTGGAATGAAGCGTGGAGCTCTGACATACATAGAAACTCAACCGTCAAAATCCTCAATGGCCGGTGCAAGGGGACTGCAGGCCCAATTCAATCCCATTTAAGGATGATTTCTGTTGCCGCTTCAATTGCTTTTTTAATCGGCTTTTAAAAATGTCCACGGCACGGTGATGAGTGCAATATGTGATCCACTTTCCTTCCAATATTTTGCAGTTTAATTCTTGTAATTGCGAGGAATGGCATTAAAAAGTTATGATTTTGATAGATCACATCATCATGAACATAAATGTCGGTTAACAGCCCTCATCATACCTTATTTCCGTGAAAACAACAAATGCCTCGTGCACGAATATGAATATTACGTTCGAGGATTCTCAAGTCCGCCGCTAGAATTATTGCCGCTCCGCGAGTATTAAAATTCAATTTCAAAATCGCCACTCGCGGCGCTACCAATCATCTATCTTCACTTTTGACAAGGAAATACACAGCAGTAATGTGTAACTGAGCCGATAAAACATATAAATCACATATTAAACGCATGCGAGACGATTGTTAACTAAAAAGGACCACATGTCTACTACGGTTAATGGTAAAAGTCTCACTGAAAGAGATACAGCTGTATAGTGGCACCGCCTAATAAATTACGCGCGAAACGGCAACAGATATAACACCTCAACCGCCATGTTTCTGGGCCTACTTTAGCCTCGTGACTTAACCCAAGCCAAATAAAAGAACGTGGGAGTGTAAAGCACAAATAGAGGCAGTGGAACTTCAACGCCACCTCAAGGGTGATGCTAAAACATTTCGATCCAAATGACACAATGTAATTCGATATCTATTACATTGCCAGCAATTTAGTTCCTCATGCTCTCTGTCACTGGTATTCACAAATTCTTACTTATAAAACAGAGAATTCAGTATTTGGATTCAAAACCAACGAAATTACTTCTACTCACTAATGAACTAATTTCCCTTTTAACAACTGATCAGCTTAATAGCCAACGTTAATAGCTTTATTTTAATATATCTTTCCTTTAAGGCACTTCTTAGCCACAAACCTAAGACAAAGTTAATGTATATTTACAAAGAAAACCTTTAAATTTATTAATAAATCCTCATGCTGCCAGCAGCGAGTCCGTAATAACCGCATTTGAATTTACGTCATAAGTAATATCCAAGAATTAGGCCTGAGGATTACCCACGTATTGTCAACTATAATTAGGCAAATATGGTATATGTATGTAATAGAAAATAGTTTAAGCATAAAAAGAGAAAAACTTCATTAAATGTGGAAAAAAATTGACAAAAACTCAAGTAAAATGACTCGAGGGCGAATTAATCGAAGAAATTTAAAAAAATTATACTATGCAGTTAGAATGTTTTTCATCAATTACTAAAATCTCTTTTGATTTATTGGATGAAAATAGCTACTTACTTAAAAAAAGGAAGGACGTAAGCTCTTCCTCAATCAAAACGTAGATCTATTCCTCTGGAGATTTTAAATTTGGTAATTACTACTTCTTCTTCTTCCTTCCAGGATTAGGCTACTAAGCCTGTTCCGGCTCCACATCACCATCTTTTCCTTGGTCTTCCTATACTTCTCTTGCCAAATGGTTGATATTCCATTGCTTGCTTTGGAATTCTTTCATTTGGCATTCGAAGTAAATGTTCTTTCCATCTATGTTTGTATTCTTTTAATTTGTCAGTGACCGCTTGGACACCCAGTTCATCTCTTATTTGAGTGTTTCTTATTTTCTCCAATATTGTGCAACCTTTAACTGATCTTAAAAATTTCATTTCAGACGATTCTATCTGCCTTAATTCCTTCTTTTTTGTTACCCAACATTCTGATCCGTAGAGTACAGTAGGGACTGCCATCACTTTGTAAAATTTTATTTGTGTTTCTTTTCTTGTTTTGTTCTTTAGAGTTCTTCTGATAGTGCCACATATTCTCTGGAAAGTGTTAACCTTATTTATAATATCTTTTTTCTCCTCATATGTTATGTCGCATCCTAAGTACTGGAAGTGCGACACTTGCTCCAGGACTTGATCCTCAATAACAATTTTTGTTCTTATCGGGTTGCTTCCTAAAAATGCCATAGTCTTTGTTTTGTTTTTTGAAATTCTCAGGTTGTATAGCTTGCTCAACTCGTGTAGTCTGTGTACTGCCATCTGGAGTTTGTCCTCTTTATCTTGTATTATAACCTGATCGTCAGCAAACAGCATCGTATTTAAGTATTGAGATGGTCCTATTTCTATGCCTGGTGATACATTACTCTCTTTCCACATTCTTAGAACGTCATCTATGTATAGATTAAACAAGGTTGGGGATAGGCTGCAACCCTGTCTAACTCCTCGGTTAATGATAATTTCTTGGGTGATCTGTTTCCCTGTGTCAATTACAATTCTGGTGTCTCTGTATAGACTCTGGGAAGCTTTTATCAAATGTCTAGGAAACCCTCTTTTCTGCATAACTGACCATAACGTTTCTCTATTTACACGATCGAATGCTTTTTCAAAATCTATGAATGCCAGATGCGTTTCCAGATTGAACTCTCTTCGTTTTTGAATTATTTGTTTTAAAGTAAAAACATCGTCGATGCAAGATCTTCCCTTCCTAAATCCAGCCTGTTCTTCTAATAAAATGGTATCAGAGATAGCTTGTAGTCTAGTATTTATTATTCTACTGTAAATTTTGTATGCAGTATTTAGTAGGCTTATACCTCTGTAATTCTCTGGATTATTTCTTTTTCCTTTTTTTAAACAATGAAACAACCTTCGCCATATTCCGATCCTTTGGGATTTCAAGCTTTTTCCAACACATGTTGTATAGATGGAGGATTCTTATTTGTAGGGATGTACCTCCATATTTTATCAGCTCTGATTCAATTCCATCTATGCCAGCAGCTTTCCTATTTTTTGTCTTATTCAGAGCACATTCTAGTTCTTTCAAGTCAATAGGGTCTACTCCTATTGTTTCCTCTGGAGTGTTGATCGTATCATCTAATGTTGGATCATACCATAATCTCCTATAGTGTTCTATCCATTCTTCCTTCGGTATAACATTTAGTTGGGCAGTATCTTTCTCTGATTTGTTAAGTTGTTTCATCAGTTTATATGCTATTTCTTGCCTACCATGAATATCATCCTCTACTCCACTTATAAATCTATCCCATGATATCATATGTGCATTCCTTATTATTGCTTTCGTGCGGTTTCTGACCCTGTGATATTTTTCTTTCGTTTCCTCTGTTTTTCTCTGTAGGTATTCTCTGTATGCTTTGTTTTTATTTTCGATGGCCTGTGCTATCTCTTCGCTCCAGATTTTTAAACCTCTTTTCCGTTTCTTTTTATTTCTGGTGCCCAAAACTTCATTAGCTATTTGTAAAATAGCTTTCTTAAGATATTCCCATTCCTTATTGATGTCATGTTCTGGTTTTATCTGTTCTAGCAGTTGTGTAATCCTGTGTTGGTACAGTTTTAGAATACTATACTCTTTCAAAGTTTCGGAATAGGTTAGGATTCAACAGACGACGACTAGGCAAAAGTAAGGACGTAATTACTACTAATAAATGGTATCCGACGCCTGTCTGTTAAGGACGGTGTCTGCTAGCCCGACCATCACTCCACGTCTTCCCTCAAACAAATTTTTCTGGATATACAATGAGTCCACCAGGAAATGTGCTAAGGCTGGAATTAAAGGGTAGAATTTAAGATCCTGAATTCAAGAAAAGGACGGAACTGGAGAAGAATAAGGGGAGTCAGTGGAACAAAAGAGGGGCTGAATGGAGCTCTCTCAAGGATGAAAATGTGAGGAGAGGATAAACCATGGTTTGAGGTGGCACTCAGCGTTTGAATTAAAACGCGGTCAAAAGAGGAGAAAAGAAGTTAGGGAATGGAAAAAAGCACGGATATGGAATTGGGATGAAAGAACATTGGACTCGAGCAGTGCTAACCACCTGCTGGTCCACATTTTTACAGTCAACGCATCAAGAGGAATTCTAATTGCAGGTTAAAAACAAATGCACAGAATAATTAGGGCATAAAACACGCTAGGGGATTAAATAAATCCGAAATCCGAGTGTATGAAACTATAAAGAACCTCATTACAACTGAAATTAATGAGTAAAACAACCGTGATACTTTCTTAAAGTACCTTCTTGCCTTTGTTATCAAGATGGGATATAAAGCAAATAAAATATTTCCACAGCAATAGGAAAATTATTACAGCACTGGATCAACAGACCGAGATAAAAATATTAAATTTCTACGTAATTGTCATGTGATAAATAATTGGGGTTGGTTAAAGCAAAAACAGACGAGATGATGAGATGAAAGAAGAATAAGAGATAAAGTTATAAATTAATAATAAGGAACCAAATTGAAAAGAGTAGTCACAAGGAAAAAATATGATTAATGGCCTGTAAATTGATAGAATTAGATTATGCCACGAAAGGTCAAAGGAAATGGTCCAGCAGAACTCATGAATATTAATTGGAGCTTGTTTTGGTAGCGAAAAATTTTTTTTAGTTCTTTAAAGCGATCCAATAATGCATATGACCGACTTAACTGTATAAATTCAGTGCTTTTTTTACATTTTTCCCTAAAAACATAAAGGGAAATAAAAAATCCTCTTTTTGAAAAATCAAAATATTTTCCTGATGCAAGATTTTTTCTTTCATAAAATAGTTTTAGAATTGTTTACCCCAAAACAAGGAGATCCAAGTGAATATACCGAATAAAATGTATGTCCCTTGCTATCGTAGTAACTATCTTCATGCAATTGTACCTTGAATATTGCGATTTAAGATTCGATCTACATTTGCTTCATGGATTTCTATCCCCATCCACACATAATAGGGTTTAATAAAATACCAACAATAGACTGGGGTTTAAATTAAAATATCGATCATTTTTTAAGATGTGATTCCTTCGAGACACTAAATCAATTCCAAAATGTTTCAAAAGTTTTCTAATTTCTCAATCCTAGCACATATTTACCTATAAAGGCTAAGTTTACGTTATGTTCAAAAATAAAAAGTTAAAAATATTTTAGAGCTAAAATGACTACCTGGCGTCACTTGCTGTATTTCAGGATCCCTTCAGGGATAGAAATACACACTTACAACTGAATATATCTAGAGAAAAATCTCCCGGACATTATTTAAGGATTGCTTTCTCTATTTTTCAAGCGAAGTAAAATAAATTTCCCCAGCGGCAGCTCGCGTCGCCTTATTGACGGCGCGATATTCTTCGGCCGCTAATCCTCCCAAACTAATTCTATCCAATGAGTATTCGTGCTCATTCCAACGACACCTCTTCCATTTAACACTGAAAAAAAGTCTAACTCTTTTTGAGGACACGTGGTAAAATAATCCATGAATTGTCGGCACAATCTCTTGAGAGCAATCCCGCCAAGTAGGAAGACTTGGACCCATTCATTGAAATTACACCACAGTTGCATAGCGGATATAATAACATTTTCACATTAGGAAAACCATTGACCAATGAAAAGTGAACTTTAACTACACCAATTTAGGCAATAACAATAAATAATTAACCGGTGGTCAAATAAAGTTTGTAGCTCATGCAAAATGTTAGCTGAGCAGTCTGCGTTAACACAAAATTTGGATTCATGAAATCTGGGCTCAAATCTCTCAGCTAGCTCATTAGACTTGCAGCCACTAAACCCTCCAAATACGCATTCTTGGCCAAAATAAACTGCTTATCCTTTCAACCAATCTCCAAACCAATTTCTGGCACTGAGCCATGCGAGAAAGCTTAACTATCTCCTAGCACAGTAGAGCACAAAACTAAACGCGGTTGACGAATGGCTGAGAGAGTTATACGATACCGCGATCCCTTCACCGATTTGGGCCGTCCTAATTACCTCTTGTAGGGGAAGCTCGCGTGGATAGCGGGGGAAATATGGGTGGGAGGGGTTGATCATTAAATACGCGAAGGGAAAGTTCCTCCCCGGTAATATCGTCACGCGAGCGTGGCCCGTCTGGTCGTTACCGGCTGATAGATAGCGTGAGGCAGTAATTATAAATCGATATGTTTCAAAAAGCAATGTCTCACGTCGGTTTCTTTTTCCAAATGTATGGTATTCGTAAAATAACATTCGTTTCCGAGAGGAGTACCTTCGTTATCATCTTACTACGACACGTCTTTGCCAGGAAATATTTTGTCGTTCTCACCGCCAGAAATGCTCAGGCTCTTGCTCTCCGTATCAACCAAACATTTATTCGCTTAAACCAAGGGCACGTCATGGTTTTTAAATATTATTTGCACACCTCATCCTCTTTATCTAATACAGGCTTTCTATCTAATCTATTGGAGGAATTAGAATGGAATTTTGACACCAATATTTCATCTAGCATAGTTGTTTGCAGTACACTATTGATAATTTTCATAAAAATAATCATCTGAATTAAGCTATGATAACTGAAAACACAATGAACTCCTAATCTAAAAGACCATCCAAATTATTTTACTTTATGAACTCCGTTATTTTACGACTGCCTTTAATGGAAACTTAGGCGCACCTTTCCGGGCCAATTATGGCTAAAATTTCACGGGAAATGGATCTCATGATCTTGAATTAAACACTGCCTATAATTCAGAAATAAAAACATGGCTATTAAAAAGGATACAGGGTTATGTTAATTTGCACCACTGAGTTGGAAGTGCTTCCAACTGGGAAATCGATCGAATATTAAATCATTACTCTTCCCAAATATTCAAGTTTGGTGCTTAAATATGAAGAACATAAGTATACAATAAATCTGCAAATGATAGAAATAGAATATTTCCTTATTGAATGAGGAAAACCCCGAAATAAACTCCAAATCGAAACTTAAAGTAAAGAAATATAAAGTCATAATTTAAAAATCGTATACCACGAGACCTTATTGCCCTGAAATTGAAATTCGTTATGACGATTCATCGGATGACATTATTTTTAAACTTTTACGAAATTCCTTTTTTGCTCAATTTAATACTGCATACGGTTCATTATTCACACCGACAAATATCCAATTATTGATTAATTGATAAGGTTGCAAAACATGATGCTTAATCGAAATATTTTCCATCCATATATAAAAGAAATATTAAATGATGAATTACTCTATGATCAATCATGTTCCATAACGAATTTTGGCAATGAGCTGCCAAACTCATATGTGATGTTGAAAATTTTCAGGTTACAGGTTGAACACGCCACCATCGTCAACTTACATTGAAATAACGGTGAAATTTCGTAAATGTCATCAAAGGAATAATATCAAACCCTTAAAAAAAAGGCCAAACTTTTTGCAATTCCCGCCCTGTTTAGGAAACTCCAAGAGCAAAAAATATGAACAAATCTTCCGATTCTGTTTTTTTTAACTGGCTGCTACATACGAATTCCTAGAGCTATCACATAGCACAGACTGTGTTCACTCCACTATGCCGCAAAAACCATAGTCAACATTATTTTTATGACCAAATTTTTTAAAAATTCATTTTTATCTGTCACTGAATGAGCCATAGTTATCCCACGGATGGAAGGAAGACAAAAGAAGAAATTCTGAAACTTCATATCGTATAAAAACCTGAAATTCTTTTCAATACAATGTTACCGACGATTTTTGAGGGACAAAAATGACTATTTAGAACTAAGGAAAAATACTCCTGAGCAACACAATCAATTTTCACGGTCATACATATTATTCATATTAGCTAATAATGTTCTCTCAGCACGGATAGAGTCACTCCAAGGGAGAATGCTAGTTATACATCTTGCTCAAGCAAATACATCAGGGAAAATAATAAAATTCATGTGATATCAATTCCCAATTACTGGGAAATTTAATTCAAAATTTCAGGGTAAACAAAAATTGGCCAATCTTTCCCCATCAATGTCCTTTCCTCCTCATCACTCTTCCATTTGATAACATCTACAATCCTCGTCGTCCTCATAGTTATTCAATAATAACAAACTTCAATAATCAGCTGAAGCCCTGTGTTCTTAAGTCCTCTTGCTTAAGATAACAAGCTGTCTCAGTGTTCGAAATATCCTCAGAGAAAAAAATCATTCACCTTGACCGGGGTTCGAACCCGTATCCCTAGATTTCTGGCCCAGTTCTTCAGCCAATTTATCTACCGAGGCGTCATCCTCCCCTGTGGAAATTCGACGCCACGTTAGTTATTCGCTAAAGCACTCGGCCGGAAATCGAGGGATCCGGGTTCGAACACCGGTCAAGGCGAATGATTTTTTTCTCTGTGGATTTTTCACACAATTTGTGCATTGCGGGTGACTCCGTAAAGTTATCATCGTGGCTAGTCCCGGTATACTTAAACTGTCTCAATGTGTCACATACGGCGACCTGTTAGTGAGCTTCCATTCCGGACGATAAATGGAATATTGAGGTTTGCTTGAGTATTGAAGGTTAAGAGACTGGGTGGGCCAGGTAAGTAAATGGTTACCTACCCACCCCAACGACGTGGTTTCAAAATTTTGATCTTTTCAGGAGGAATCCATAGTAGGCTGATATGTGGAGGGCATCTCAAGTCTAGCACTCGGTCCGTCGGATAAGACTTCAACCGTTGTGTCTTTCGCCCTAATGCTGATGCCGAGTTGCACTCAAGCAACCACTGCAGCCAAAATACCCTTCCATTACATAATGGCATATTACCATTAATAATTATCTTGATTTAAAAAAGGAAACTACAAATATGTTACCTTCCCACAAATGCCGTTGACCCGTTTGCTACTAGGGATTGAAAAGTTGCGTAGTAACAGAATTATACTATTCGCAAAGCTTTCGTGGATTGTTGGTTGCGTGTGTTTCAGGCTCAACAAATGTCGACGTTTTTCATATAATGATCGTTACAAGCGTTGATGAATTTTACTCTTCCAGACCACTTCGGGTAATATGTATTACATCAATATCAAAAACATTTCCTCAAGTTCTAATTTGATTTTTGGCACAGATTTGGCACCGTAATATAGATTGTGTTTTCAATGAATGAAGGACTACACCAAGCATAGCACATTTCTTAAAATATCTACTTAAAAATCTACATTTAATTGGTCATTCATGAGAATGAGAAAAGAAAAAAGAGAAAAATATATGTAAAGAAATGTTAAGGAAGATATTTTACCTGACTTTCAGTTTTTTTTTTTTAATTTTGATAATACTGTCTATTTGAGTTAAAAAGCAAATGCCATTTCACAAAAAAGAAAAAAATATCACCATTTGGTGTTGCGAAATCTATTGGTTCAATATTAAAACACAAGTCTAAATTATTATGAAAATTAAACGAGAGAAATTAAGGCCGTTTCTGAAAAACAACAGCTTCATTATTTCGTACGAAACCATTATGGAGCATTAACTTTTTGCTCTTTACACACATGTATATCTATCAGTGACACTACTTACGACGCATTCAAAAACATTTTTCGATTCAGTATTTTTCACGCTCATCTCCTTTAAACGATACCATAAGAATTCAATCAACCGAAACATTAAACCGTCATAGGAGAGCCCGGAAAAAAACTCTTCCGTACGACTGAAAATAAAAAAGCCATAAATCAGACCCTAACATCTTTCTTTTTGAGGGTGAAGAAAAAAAATGGGAGACACTTTCGCCGCAAAGCACCGGAGCTTTCACTGGAGTCACGCACTGAGTTGGACTAAGTCTTCCCTTTGGAAACATTTTCTGCTCTTTTCCACACCCCACCACTCCTCATGCGTCTTATACCGCAAGAACTCCCGCACTCTCTTCCACGGCGACTAGCCCTCGAGCCTCCCAACATTCGAGCCTCTCAGACGAACCATTGAGGCAACACTAAAAGGACTTGTTCCTTCCTTCTTCTTCTTCTCACACCTCCTCTTCATCCTTCCTTTTACTACACAGCTCTCGTAAGTACCCCGAAGCATTCCACGTAACCAACCTATTTCTGTTTCCTCTCTCTCTTTCTTTCTCTCAGCCTCATCCCATTCCTCTTGTCTTTCCCAATGCGTCTCTTTTTACGGTGAGAGCCTGCATCAGTCCTCACTAGTACCATCACTCCCTTTAAGCTGGAATTTTGTCAGAGCAAAGTTTTTAAAGTTAACAAAAATGATACGGAATGGTTGCTTTTAGAGTGTCTTGCCATAGAACATAAAAAGTTGAAATGGCTTGACCTGAGCCATGGCAGTAGGTATCATCATCGTTATTGCCCAATAATCCTAAGAATGGTTTGACCCAGCTCTCAGCCAGCTTTTGAACGATTACAGAAGTTGTTTTGAGTACACCTAGTCCTGAAAGATAAAAACTAATTGCCAGTCATAAAAATAAATGGAAATAAAATATCCCTATTAAATTCTTATCGCCATCGTCCATCAATCCTAAGATTGGTCTGACGCAGCTCTCCACTCAATTCTTCTATCAGCTAATCTTTCCACACCAACGTATTTATTCTCTTTCATATCTTAATTTACCTGTTCCATATATTTTGTTCGAGGTCTTCCTTTCCCGTTCTTGCCATCCACTTGTCCCTCCACGATTGTCTTCATCCGGCCATCATGACTCAAGATGTGGCCTATAAGGTTGTTTCGTCTTTTAATTGAGGTTTTCATGAGGCTCCTCTTCTCTCCAACTCTTCCTAGGACGTCCTCATAAGTAACTCGGTCGATCCATTTGATCCTCGTCATTTTTCTGCTGCACCACATTTTGAAGGCATCCATCCTTGCTTTCTCCGCTGCTGTCATTGTCCTTGCCTCAGTTCCATAAAGGAGAATGGTCCAAATGTAGGTTCTTGTAAATTGTTTCTTAACTTCCATATATGAATTTCCCACCGTAAGCAGGTCTCTATTTTAGCGGAACGCTCTCTTCACTTGAGCAATTCTGGTGATATCTCTCTTGTTTCTCCCGTTGCTAGTGATTCTACTTCCCAAATAACAGTATTCATCCTCCGCCACCAGTGCTTGCTTCCCTATTTTGATGTTAGCCGTGACCTCTTCTCTTCCGTTGCATACTTGTATCTAGGTTTCCATTGTATTTTTTTCAGTTGGTATTTACCTATAACCCAACCCATGTTAAATAGAATATTATTCAAATCCTTCTCTGTTTCTGCTGTGATGGTTATGTCATCGGCAAATCTTAGCTTACTAATTTTTCCTCCATGGATATTGGCTTCCGTGGCCTTTTTCTTTGATTTCACCAATTGCTTTCTCGATGGAAACGTTGAAAATTACGAGTGACAAAGCACAGCCTTGTCTCACTCCTTTCCTAATTTTTGCTTCTTCACAGCTGGGCTCTGATTTTAACACCGCTACTTGGTTTTTGCATAACCTGTGGAAGATCTTTCTGCCATTGTAGAGAACTCCAATTTCTTTGAGGATCCCAAGCATTGTGTCCCAATCCACATTTTCAAATGCCTTCTCTTAAGTCCACAAACACAACAAGGGTTGATTTTTTTCTTTTCCATTCTCTTCTCTATGAACAGACGATGAGCCAATATTGTTTCCCTTGTGCCTCTTATTTTTCTGAATCCAAATTGGTCCTCTTCCAGAAATTCTTCTGCTCTTCGCTCTATTCGTCTATAGGTGATCCTTGTCAGTATATTTGACATATGGGCTTTTTATCCTAAAATCTTCGCAGTTCTCCGCTCTTTTCCTCTTAGGAATTGGGATTATTATGATCCTCTCGAAGTCCTTTGGCATCTCACCTGTCGAATATATTTCACTAATAATTCTGTACTCCTGGTTCAACGTCTTTTCTCCTGCAATTTAAACTAGCTCTGCGGGAATTTCATCAATTCCTGATACTTTATTTATCCGAAGGTCTCTTACAGCCACATCATATTTCGATTTTAAAATTGGTGCACCCATACCATTCTCATTCCCTTCCTTCTCGTTTTCGATAGCATTGGTTCTTAAGCTGCTTCCTTTGTACAAATATTCCATATATTCATTCCATCACTTCCCTTTGCAATGGAAGGAATTACAATAGGTATCCAATGAAATATTTGTTTCAAATTCGAAGACCTCATGAAAATAGAATACCTGCGATTATATCTAAACTTGAGAACAAATAGGATCTACGTAGGAATACTAACCCCATGAAGGGCGATACGAATGTATTGAACAAGAATTGTGTTTTCTAACTTTTTGCATCAAAGTATGTGCAAAAGAAAATATATGTTGTTCTTCACTTCACATTTCTACCCTAGAGAATATTTTGCAAATTTACACCATTTATTTCTCATTTTTTACGCTAGTAACTTTTACACAAACCAGATTAAAGGTTTCAAACAGAGTTTTTGACTTAAAAGCAGATGAGAGGTTTCTCTTTGAAAATATTTTAAGCTTCTTGTTACTGCGACCTTTTTATATATTTCACACACATAATTAAAGGCCTATATTTGGATCCAAAAGAGACAGAGTCAAATCGCAAAGCGTCTGTTCCTTCGAAGAAGCAGCAGAAAAGACCGGTACTTCTTTCTGTGGCCAAGAAATATTTTCCCCCATTCTCATAGAATCAATAACATACATCAATCACTCTCATCTTTTCACTTCCCATCTTTCCTTGGATCAACCACGGATCTTTCTTCCTTTCAATGCACTCATTTAATCCATTCTTTGATCCCACTTTCATCATTCTCTTGACTCATCAAGTCCTTAAAGCATAAGTGGTCCGACATCATTTTTCACATCAAAACTCGGATGGTGGAGGAGAAGACAGGGCTTGATCTTTTGGGAGCACGTGCATAAAAGCAGCGACTTCAATGATATTCGTTGTGTTTGTATGCTAGAATTCGAATTTTACTTCAACATTAATTTTTATTAGCAATAATTATTAAGTATTCATATTTAGATCTAAATTATTATTCAATCCATGCCAATAGAGCTCATTAATAATCCAATTTACGCCAGTTCGTGAAAATAGACTGAAAAACTGGATACACTACTCCCATTTTTGTGTTATTCTTGGCATGTTTATCTTCACCAACCAAAACTTTTGGAAAAGCAACAGAAACCTAAAATGTCTTCAACTGAGTCAAGAAGTTTTAGATTTTACCACACTGTAAATATTGCATAAATAAAAGAATTAATAATATCCAAAGTAGGGGTTCAAAAGAACAATTAACCTTACTTAAACAAAAATCTTAAATTTGAATGAGCCATTTTATACAGTTTCCGTATGGTAATGTCTATAAAATCCTCATTTGATTATTTTTCTATGAAACTATTCCTCGTAACGAATCATATTTTCCTGGCGTAATACCCGGAAACGTATCACCGTATGTATTCATCAGAGAAGGAATATAAGTTTTCTCAACTTCCGATATCATCTGAAAACGGTATCCGTTAAACATCATTATTTACATGTTTATAGTCCGTCGATTAATATTATTACAAAACCGAAATAAGTATTGTGTTCATAAAAATTTTATATCAACATAAATCTAGGAGTCCTAATTTGTACTTCCTATCTAGTCTAATTAATGCGCTACCTCACTGCCAGTTCAAGAAAATAATGCGAGCCAGGCAAATATACACAGGGTACGGCATTTATGAATGAGCAATCACTCGCTTATTTAACCATTTTCTGGCCAAATAACAATAAATTAAGAGTGTACCAATTCCGTTACAAAATACATCATTATCACTGAGGCCTTCTACAAAGGATATTTTCTGCAACTTAAGAAAACAAATATTGTTAAGATAAGCACTCTTAAGGCTTCTTAAGTACTCCATGAAAGCCTACCTAAATCGGTTCTGTGAAAGCATTCTACCGGATTAAGGTAGGTTTCCATTGAGTACCTACGAAGCATTCTGGCAGCCTCTCCTTCCTTCCTGTACTTTCCTCTTTAATTCACAGTAGAGCTTAGTAATAATAATATGATATTCACGCTGAAAGCTGTGCAACGCTGCCCACATTTTGGTTAAGGCAGATTTGAGGCGGGAGAGTGAGGGGGAGTGAGTTTTGTGTCCAACTTGAGGGAGGTTGGGAGAGTGTTCATGTCACGAAAGACCTTGTTCGCCAGAAGGAGAGGAATGCATGGGACGGATAATGTGTCTGGCGTGGATTGGAGTGAAGGGGGTGTTCTTCTCTTGGCTGGGGCCTATAGTTGCACACGCACGGCGTTCTGCACGCAGCGGGCCGGCATAGTATGAGAGGCGATGGTAATTGCGGTGCCGGGGGAGTTTGGACCGAGTTAGGGCAAGTCTTCCTCTGCTTCAGTGGAGACTGGGAGAGAGTCGGGGGTTGAGATCAATTTCGGGATGATGGTGGGGAGGGGTTACTTGGGAGTAGAGGAGGCAGGTTGCATGGACTGGACGGCTTGGGCAGTTTGGAGAGGGAGGGAAGAAAGGATGGAGGGTATGGTAGGAAGACTTCTAGAGAAGCGGAAACTAAGAGATATTAAAAATGGAACATATAGCGCTAGGGTGCAGGTACAAAAATTAAATGGGTATTTATAATTAGCACGATCCGAATGAGTGGCAATCATTCTTTTATATTGTCATTTTGTTCTCTGTGATATTTTATTACATTATGTTTGTTATGTTAGTGGAATAAAAATAGGTATGCTATTGTTTTGGTGTTAAATTTTAGCTTAAGTTTGTATTGTTTTCGTGTAATACAAGTATTACTTAATTACGCACTATATGATGAGAAATTCCAAAGCCATCACTACTTTAATAGGGCTCATTCCAGTGAGGCCAGTGGAAATTTCAAGAATATTTTAAGGGTAAATATGGATGGTTAAGTTCTAACAACACGTCTCTCAAAAATAGCAACTTTTCAGGAGACCAAAAAAATTGATTTATTTTTTTAATTGTATATAATTTTAATTGAAATTCGAAGCCAATAATATATAAAACTGAAAAAGAAGCATGCATTTGCAAACAATGAGTTGTTTTTTGCTTAAATTTTATTTTTTATTAACAATATTTGCAGTATTAACTCGGACCGACCAAATTTTGAGATACCTACGTGTTGTTCGAACTTAGCCATCAATATGGTTATTAAGGCATAGCTTTCTATTTTCTTATTTTTTATATTTTTAGGCTGTAGCTTCACTAACGCTTAAAATCTCGAGAGAATATCCCCTAGTATTTAGATTGACAGTAAATAATACAATCCATCTGCAAGAGGGCTAGCTCAGAAATTTCTACCCAATAATTCGCGCTCACGTAACAATGGAGACAATTGCATATTCCGCACTATCTCCCTTTATAGAATGCAATTTAATTTGTGAGTACCTTGTTTCCACAGAAATTCATTTAGGTCCACTGCGAAAATTCAGAGGAATTTCTCATTAAATATGGTGACGAAACCAACCCTCGCCCGCGAACTGTGGTTTAAGAGCCGGGACAAACGTCCGCATGCGTGGGCAAGCCGTCTCCCACGCGACGGAAGGAACTGCCCTTACGACCAGACAGCGACTGTGCCAAAGTAAATAGGAAAATACGGCTACCCAAAATTTATTAAAGGCCTTGATAAAAGGGGTTGGGTCGGTTGGGTGATTGGGTATGGTCAGCGGCGTAGCGAGGGGGGGGGGGTCCGGACCCCCTTCGATGCATAAGGTCTTGTAAAAACAAATTAAGCATAGATCAGGTCTACATGGAGCATCACGAACAATTCTACAAATAAAAAATGATATACCGTTGTTAAGAAAGTTTATCCTTTTGTTAAAATAACAAAAATAACTAAATTATAACGTATACAATAATTAAAATTTACAAAAGATGTCTTAGAGAAATGTAGTTTTTTTGATCATGGAAAGTGTTAAATTTAGTTTAAAAAGCCTCTAATAAGTCCCTCGTTTTTCAAAAATTTTCGCTTCGACCCCTCTGACCACCCCGAACGAAATTCCTGGCTTCGCCACTGGGTATGGTCATGTTCGAAAAGGTAAAAGGAAGGCCATGGAGAATCATACTTTGAATGTCTCTCGGCTCTTGGATTGAACACACCTTCTCCGGCCCTCAAGTACCAGAATCTCAGCTTGTATCTCCAAGCGTGGGGCTCGGTTGTTCGAATAACGAAGACGCATGACTTCTGAATTCCTTTCTTCACATTGTCGTGCGTCGCTTCTTCGCCTCAGCAGTCAAAACCTCCTGTCGTCTCTGTCGCTCACGATTTAAAAAAATAACCAGCCAAGGCAGAGATGCTCGCTCGCCCACAAAGATGACACAAATATATATTTGGGAATGGTCCAGCTGCCGGTGAGTATATATATACCAACTCTTAAGCGCTTTTGATTGTGCGTTTACTGCGCACTAAGGAAACAAATGGCACAACAAGTTTAAGGGTCCAGTATTACCGATCCAGTGTAAGTGAAGGAGCCAGGGTAGAGAGGCGACACCCGAATTCGCTTGTTATATGCTGGACTGTATGGGACTATATAGAGGAGGCCTAATTCCAACCCATTGAAGGCTGATTTCTGTTGCCACTTTGGTCGCATTTTTATCGGCTTTCAAAAATGTCCGCGGCGCAGTGATGAGAGCAATGCGATCCACTTTTTTCCAATATTTTGTAGTACAATTTTTGTCTATACGAGGAATTTCATTGAAAATTTTGATAGACCAGTTCATAATGTATGTAAATGTCTGTTTATCCCCCTAATTATACTTTATTTCCCCGTGAAAATCAGATCACTTTGTCAATAAGCGACGCATGTAGTGACTTTCATAAACCCATTCAAGCACGGTGAATGACAACAGATTTAGAGGCCGACTCAAACTTTTTCAAAATGCGTGACTGGACTTTTCGGGGTGTGGGTCACGTGATGGGGGGAGGATGGATAGAGCGCACTCCAGGGGTAGGATGAGGTCACAGTTGTTGATGATCCCGAAGCGAAGTTGAATAGTCCGTACCATGCCGCAGGCTCGCTGTCGCACTTAACTGCACACTGTAAATATTCACTTCTAGCCCACTCGCACGAAGTGCACTGCCGGTTGTAATGTGCTTAGCCGGGATGGCAATCGAAACTAAACGAAAGTTAGAACCAGTAAAATTTCAATATTTACGTTCCCGGGAGCGAAATGTAGAAAAGAAACTAAATGGATTTAAACCCAGGGAGCTAAACACAGGGTCGAAACGACAGTAGTTATCATTTATCGCACTAATTTGGTTGCATAAAACTAAAGGCAGGAATCATTTTAGCTAACCTTGATTTTTTCCAACAAAATATTTATAAATGTTTATACTTTAAACTTTGAGGCAATTAAATTGCTGGCAAATGATTCTTTTTATTCTGCGGCACACATAAATGTGGGCCGTATATATAATGAAGCCCTTACTATGAAAATTTTGGAAACCTCTGTGCTAGTACCAAGAGCCGGGCTGAGTGGGAAAATGGGAGGAAAACAAAATAAAGTGGGGTCGAGAAGATTGGTCACTATACGTGTAATTAAGTAAGAAACACTTCAGAGAAAAAACGAACCAAACACTGAGAATAATCTACCTGGATATATCTGTCATTATCATATCAACTATAATGTATTAAAGACATCACAGTAAAGAACACGACAGGAAAAATTAGGTAGGACTTCCGCTCATCATTCGGATCTATCACTCAGCGATTCAACCAGGTTGGTTTAAATCCTAAAGCACTGAATGAAATATCAGAATCAAACCAAAAGTTAACGACTATGTTCAGAGATAGACCCACACTGCGTTACGTTTTGTATCACTTACCAATACACTCAGAATCCAATGTGTTCAACCTCTTATGATAAGATTAATAATCGTTGGGGAGGTTGGACGACCGTAACCGCCTACGGTAAGGATTCTGGGGAGTGACACAGTGACAGCTGAAAAATTTATGCTGCGCATCTACGAGACGGTTATTCCACCACTCCACTACATTAAAAATTCAATTTTACTCAAATAATCGGCTAAGAATATTACGACGCCATACTTCATTCATCAGGTCGACCACCTAATATCGGCGTCAATTTCGTAACCAATTCGATTAAATCGAAAATCGGTGTGGGTAATTGATTTTTGACTGAAAGTGAAATCAATTTTCCAATCCCAATCCCAGCCATTGGACAGTAATTCCGCGCTGTCGGTAGACTTCGATTTCGTTGACTTCATTCCCACTAACCCTTTCTACAACCCAGAAAACTACAGCGATGGAGATTGAAATCGATGTTCTATCCTTCCGTGGCGGCGGCATGGTTGTATCTCCCCTTAAATACCTATACTTCTCATGTCCTTCCTTGACTAGCTAAGTATACAGCTGTTAAGCTTGGCCAGCAGACATGAGAAAATTACCCATCAAAGTAGAAGCTTCGAACACTTCTCCCGCACACCGTTCCGTTTTTAAATAATGAAGAGTATTATCTTTTGTAAAGTTCTCACAAATCTAAATGTAAGCGACTGAATACCAATTTATCGGCGGCCCTCAAAAAAGCAATTCACAAAAGTACGCAATGTGTGATTTCGAAATATTTTATACTATTTGATTAAATTTCCATCAAAATTATAAATCGGGACAGAGGACGAGAAATAGCATAAGTCATTCTAGAAATTATTACATATTGTCAATTCCCTCTATCGAACCCTCGACATTGTCACATATTGTGAAGGGTTTGATAGAGGGAATTCAAGTTTCAACACTCAACAATTTCCTATTATATTCATAAACAGTCTTTAAAAGTCGTGTAATATCACAAAAATGTGACTCCGTATGGAAATAGATTTATTAGTTTCTGAATGATGAATTCGAACGCAACACATTTACTAAACCATCCACCACAATAATATACCATAAATTCGTGAATGGTTGATTTATAAGGTTAAAAATATTGCAATTCTTAAAAAAAAACTCATATTTCCAGGATGTACCTAAAAATCCATTATCAATAGAAATCTAGCATGTTGTTATAACTGTGCGGAAAACATAGTATATATTTGTTTTACTTTGGAATAAAATTTATCAATACCCTTTCCATGATTCGCACATTTGTTTGCGCATGCTGAGGGCTTGAGATATTTTAATTGCAAACGCATACAGCTAAAACTATTCGAAAACTTTACCAAGCTTGAAATATTGTGCAACAAAAGACATATATTTTTAACTTAAAAGTTCAAGAAATCACCAACATTAAATAGCGGATAGGATGTCACCAGCTCTTAGAACTCTCCTTTAGCCACGCACTCTCACCCTATCCCACTCCTTGACACCATCTGTTCCGCATCGCGTCGCCCTCACCACCAATCCGTTCTTCTCGCCGAGGTGCAATTCATGCCGCATCAATACACAATAGCTCAAACGATCTGAGCACTACGAGGAAACCATCTGACACCGCATCCGCACTTGATTATGCCAACAAAGCGGTGGGCAATGTCTGCCAGATGAGCGAAGCAGGCTCTCGGTTCGGAACAGTTCGCACCGCAAACCGCCCAATATCGGGTGTCGCAGGATAAATAAGACCTGTTCCCGACAGGTTACGCGGAAAAACATAATAATACCGCCCATTGGTGATGTGGATTCGTACACCAAAAATTTTCTCACAAGCTCAAAATCACAGCGTGAAAGATACATGGAAGTGCAAATTTATTTGTAAGGATTTTGCTATTAGAAGATTAATGCTTAAATTCTGCCCCACTTTTTTCTTCCTTTCAAATTAATTTTTTGTGGATATGAGTGTATCTCTATTATTTATAATATATTGAGGGCAAACAAAGAGAAAACTTATCCATTCCAACCTTTTTCTTGTATTCGTACCACCCAGGGTCTTTTCTCAGACTCAATTGGAAGTAGAAAAAATTCATTCTTCTTTCATGAAAGATTAATTGATAAAATATAATACACAGTTTAATAATGTGCCTTAAGGAGAAAAGCATTGAAAAGTATAGCAAAATAAAGTATTTTTAGGAAGTAAAAAGTATGTTGAATTGCATGAGTAATATCTTGGCCTCAGCATATTTATTGGAAAATTAACCGATATGTTACTAAAATATTTTAGGTACAATAGAGTGAAATATAATTCCGTGACATTTTCCCGAGGTTTCCCGTAGGTAGGTTTGATAGCTCTTCATTTAATTCTCCTATCACCCATTCTTTACTTTTTTCTTTCAATACATATTTTACATATGTATTTATTCTCGTTCTTCTTCATCCTCTCCATATATTTTATTCAGGGTCTACAACCCACCATCCCATATCCAGTGGACGCACTCGGTGGCTTTAAGCTTTGCCTCGAACCAAACATTATGCACATACAAAAAAGTGCGCGGTTGCGTTGATGCAATATGAAATCGAATATAATACGGAATCAAATAAGAGTAATTTCAGTAGTACGTCATAATAAAGTTTTGCCAAAAGATATGCTATTTAATTGTACCATACGTCTGAGATCATACCCGATTAAACAGCAAATCAATAGAAAAATATTTCACCCCTCGCCATATGAAAGGGGAAGAGTGAACTCCATTTCTTGATAATCTAGGTGGCATGAGGGAAAAAATTCATAAAAGATTTCACCTAAGATTTGTTGATTTGAAACCCCTGACGATCTTGTATACTTGCTCTCTTCCTGATTTATTATCTTTAAATCATGAAAATGCGTACGATGTATTGCCAGTGATTTTTTCCAAGTAACTTTCCAAAAATGATTTTTTAAATCCTATCGGAAATTGAAAGCGAGCATTATGTACAATTTCCTTGATTGAAGCTTTCGCGGCTCATGATGATTAAAATAACTCACATACGGGTGTATGCCGCGTGTCGTACTGGAGATTGCCCCGACGTTCCGCGACCGACTGCTGGTCACTTTTTCCAGGGAATAATAAATACCTGAAATATATAAAAAGGCAGCAAAAACCAATCCCAAGATTATTCCCTTGAAAAAGTGACCAGCAGTCGGTCGCGAAACGTCGGGGCAATCTCCAGTACGACACGCGGCATACACCCGTATGTGAGTTATTTTTAATTATGTACTAGGTTTATACTATGTATTATGTGATACCGAGAAAGAAATAAAGATCAAAATAATTCATAACGCGAATTCGGCAACCAAAAATAGGAGCCCATTCTACGCTAAGTTTTCCGATTCTTCTGGACGAATGAGGGAGGTAACAAAACGAATGAAAGAATCTTCTCATAGTAGATTCTCTTACGACTTGTAAATTAATTATTCCCCAATCTTCAGTGCCCACAGCAGATATTTAGGCTTATCTGTTTTAAATTAGGCGTGGCATGTAAAAAATTGAAATGCAATGTAAGTATGAATCAGAAAAATAAGCTTCAATGACATAATTTTTACCAGTTGGTACCTTTGAAAGAAAAATATTGGATTGAAGCCTGATCCTCTAAAATTTATTTTACAAGTAAAACCATAAGTACAGGCAGCTCACAACAGTTTTGAAACAGTGAGATAGTATATTGTTCAAAATAAGGGTTACTATATACGGCGCACATATCAAGATAGCCGGCCATAACGGTTGCTTTAAGGATTCTCGGCATAGTTAATCTGCCATTTATTTGCACTAATTCGCTTAGCTTCATTGCCAGGCGAAAGCAGATTGATATGACCGGATTGCCTCTGGAAACTATTAAACTTCACTTATACGGTCGGTATAAACTTTTGATGCTTCACTGTGGTGAGAACTCAGAGGATATTCAGGAGTTTATAACACCATTAACTACTGCCAAGTAATCCTTAATGCACTAGAGACTAGGGCGTGTTTGATGTTGATTCCAAAGCTCGTAAAATGACTCATTTCACATAAATGAGGTGATTCAATTATCATCTATCATTAAAGTCATATTAATGTTGTACCATTCCTTCAAATAGGTAACATTTGAAAAACATGTCATAAAGTATAACAGTATGCATATTAAACTATGATTTAAAGCCCGATAAATATGCTTGCGGCAACAAATTCCTCTATACAATAAGTAAACGTTCTTTACCCATTGTATCAAAAAACATATTTCGAAAAAAATATACCTCTTGAAGTTTAAGCAATTATTTGGAGACTCTGATACGCATACTATTTTTATTTCTTATTCGTTAGCTACATAACAAGCAACATAAAAGGGAAATATATCATTTCACCCAAAATATAAAAACCAGATACCTTAATAAGTGATAAAACGCAAGTTGTTAAGTAGTTTACCAAATATTACATGGAATTGTTCAATTTGTGAATATACTAAAGACAATTGCAGGAGGTCATTTTAACAGTCAGAAACTTTGATTCATATCAAATCATTTTAATCTGGAAGGAAGTCATATTACTACCATTGATTTCATCAGCATCAATAGTACCTCATCAACGTTTTAGTTACTGTGAGTAATATAATGTAGTTTCCTTTGTTTTTGTCAATGACGTAATGCTTTAGTTTACTATTTGTGTAAAGTAAAGGTTTTTATTCCGCCACAAGGATAGGTAATCGTATATTTAGAACTAAAAATCATAGGTAGCTCACCAGAAGAGAGATTGAACATGTAAATTCTTGCATTTTAACCTTTTCCACGTTTTTCAACTATGACGTTTTATGGCTGCTGAAAAGATGGATGGCATACGATAAGCAGTATTCAGGTCCTTGAACTGCCATTATTTGTTCATCACAGGGCAAAGAAATCACTCGGAAAAGAGAGAATCCGGCGAACATTTAGGAAATCGAACACAAGGCTCCCGCCCACCTACCTCAGTCTCCATTGCGATTCCATGCCATTCTGCACAACTGCCGCGACCATATTCCACGCATAAAATCCCTATGTTCTCTCGCCCAGTCAATTATCCTTGCTTTCCCGACCCCGTTTCCCCGATTTCTCCGCGGCGCGTGAGGAGTAGTCATTTGTCTGAGGCAAATTTGAGCCCTTTCCTCACTCCCTTTATACCACTCAGACACTCCTACGATTTGTCCCTTTCTCCAAGCGAATGTATAGGTGATTCTGTCCCGAAACACGCGACACGGCCCCAATTCGATTCTCACCTTCTCTCGTGCAACGCCTGGAGAGCCATTCACCCTGTACTAGATAAAGTTCGCTGCCATTAGGGAGCTGTTTTGACCATTTCCCTCACACTTGTTTGATACCAAGTTTCTCTCACAATACGGAAATTTTGCCAATAAATATTCACCATAAACTGGAAATGGGAGTAAGGCATAAACATTACGTCAGCAGGTCGCACGGTGAATGCTCGAAAAAAAAAATAAAAGGTAAAATTAGATATTAATCCATTCATTATTCTAAAGCTTTAATTATAACTTCATTTCATCCATTGTCGTTAAACATTGGAAAAAAGTACGATTAAGTGCCTCAGGGGACATTAAAGTAATTGATCTCAGTTATGATAATAATATCAGGTATAGAAGTTATTTGCGTTCCGATAATTAATTCACGGATCTTCCCACGCAAACAGTCTCAGAAGTCTGAAATGAAAAAGTGTTCTACTGAAAAACGCATAACCGTTCTCCGTCACACTGAAGTTCCGGTTTGACTACCACATAATAAATGAGTCATCACATAAACATGTGATGATTTATTCAATCAGCAATTAAATGATTAAATCCCCAGGGGGCTCTAAAAGTTTTCACGGTTCCGCATTTTGTGTTTCTCTCTTGGATAAATATACTTCCAACCGAACTTCGAACCAAACCGAACTGCCGAACCGAAGCTTCGGCAATTAACATTCATGCACTTTTCTTCAATACATTATTTGAAATCCAAGGTTCTGTGATAGCGAGCAGACACGAATTAAGACAAGATTATTCGCAGTCAATCATTCATTCATATAAAATTACAAATAATTGATTCATTTTTTGTGTAAAAGCCTTTTCTGTAGGTAATAAGCATGCTTGCATGTTTATGAATTAAAATCTAATATCACATTCAATAATGAAGGAACAAAATAACAAGTCAAGCAATTTTCGGCAGGCACTTGACTCTTCTGCTACGAATTCCTTCGGCTTTTGTATTATTTTCGTGCTGAGTGCATTCAATGAATATAAGTATAGTACTTACATTATTTTTTAAATCCTAATTATCGAATATGGGTAGGAAAGGAAAAATTCTTCCCTTCTCAATACAAAATTCCCTAGACTTAAGCATAATACTCTTATTATTTCTCAAAAATCCAAATTATCAAAGGTGGTTAGGAATGAAAATATATACTCTCCTTCTTAATGAAGCATTCACAGTATTAAGCAAAGTACTCATGTTATTTTTTTAAATCCTAATTATCAAAGGTAGTTAGGAAGAGAAAAAAATGCTCTCTTTGTAAATAAAACAGACACTAACGGCTCGCATAACCACGTGTTGATAATAAACCCTTTTCGCCAACAAGTCCGACCACGTAAAACAGCCTCGTGGTGAGGGTGGATGAAGATGTGAGAAACAGAGGCGGAGAGGAGAAACAAAAGGTGGAAAAAAACCGGGGGGGGGGGTGACGCGGGAGGCGTTAACAAAGGGGGTGAAGGCGCAGGGGCCCGTGGGAAACTTAACAACGGGTAGTCGGATGAGGAAGATAATGGAAACACATCCGCGCCACTTGGCGAGTCCCCACGAATACGAAATCGCATTTGTCTCTTGGGGGAAGGCTGCGGCGAAAAACGGTGAAAGGCAGAAAACAAAAGAATACTCGCTCTTTTTCTATAATAACTCCTCTCCAAGCCTCTCAACCCTCTTCACCGTCCTTCTGTGCATTCCTAGCGAGCATCATGCGCGACTTTCTTCTAGAAATTCGATTCCCCACATTTAGCCTATAACCTAGGTTCAACTCGGCATCCCCTGTTAAATCGGGGAATGAAATGGTAGAACTGAATTGTAAGTGGTTAAAAAAAATATATTCTATATTCCAATTTATGTCTCGCACCTAAACAAAATATTGTCATTAAATTCCTTACTCACTCCCTGAAATCATCAGCTAGGATGTATTGATAAAATATGTAGAGTGAAGGAGAGATTTTTAGCTCTCTCTGAAGAATCTTTTCATACAATAATACAATTATTTCCTATGCAATAAAATCCTACATTTTCACCTTTTATCATGCGACAACGTTTTAAGTATCAGGAAACATAATTATCAAACTTGAGCACCAAGCATCATCAGTGAATAGCTCCAATACTTGAACTCAAAACGAATTTTTTTCACGTCGATGCGTCGTTTTATCGTTTATCGTCGATGAAAACTCTTCTTAAAACCTAATTCTATGAAAATTTCAGCGTTCTTTAGGTTTCATTTCCTATCTTCAATTAATAAGGCGTGAAAAATGTTTGAGGAATGAGTTTTAAAATTATGGTAAAAATAATTATTGCATAGTTTGAATCTATTTATCCAGCTACAGTAAAACCCAATCACAGCAATACCAGTATTGATGCGACAATACCAATGCAGTAAGATCCACCTTTCCATTGCTTTCCATTCTACTGTCTTATTTACTACCCTCCTTTAACGGTGAACAGCGCTCATGAGCAGCGTGAGACTTGACCTTGAATTTGAAGATATTGTGGGGTCAGTAAGTAATCCTAAATCTCATTTGAATAGCGTAATAGTTCTTCGGGAGAAACACCAGATTCCTTCGGATTTTACTAGTCAAACACGCATTATCTGCCGACCGCCTCTCACAATCTGCAATTTTTACTTGGGCCATTTGGGGAAACAAGCGGCTTCCATTATTTCACGAAAAATAGCTCAAGCTTAAAGTTAAGCCCCGAGATACAGTAGAAGAGGAGGATTTAAAGCTGCCGCCTCGAGCCACATCACTCCTCTCTCTTTCAACGGTATATTTTTCCTCGACTTTTGACTGTCAACCGGCAGTAAACGTTCCTGGATTTATCTCTCGATCCTCCACGTTTACTCAAGTACCTTTCAGATAACTCTCGACCTTAGAGTACGTGTTCCGACATTAAGAGCTATTCCGGTGTGGGTATTCCAAGGCAGATATGTTTATTAATTTTAAATCATGTATCCTCTTAACTTCACCATCGAAGTGTTTCAGATTTTGTAATCAACTAGCAACCATATCATCATCTCCTCCGATTCGATCATATTATTATTGTGCTTTCGATGATAGCAGTCAAGTGAGCGTACAAATGCTATAAGCGCATAAAATACGTGTCCTTAAAATATATTTCTAAGCAAAGACAAACAGTGAAGCAATAGCGCAGATCTATAAAAAAAGACATCCACCGAGGAAATTTCCAGAAATATACAGAACGCAGTAAGCATTTATTATGGGATTTCATTGCCTCAGCATAAAACATATTTTTCGTATATGCAAATCCTTTAAATAACAGGTTTTATAACAAACCTATAAAATAATCTAAAAGATAAAAAAGCGAATTTTATACATGCATACATTATACAGATTTAGTAAGTAAAAAATAAATTAAAATGTCTTATCCATACCATTTTGATTTTTATCAAATAGTAGGTGGTTTCACAACAGGCTACAGTTGCCAAAAAGACATTAAAATTAAATTCAACTACTGACTTTCAGTAAAATGTTTTCATTCAATTTTCAGTTCACCGTTGAATGACCTTATGAGGATGCAACTTCCTCGAAGATCCCCTAGTAATGTCTATTATTTCCTTACCAGCATATGCGACTAGCCAATATTTTGCATCTAGAATCAATACAAATCCGAGAATACCATGTACCCCATACGCTGCTCACGAAGAACAAACGCAGGCTACGACGTGCATGATTTGAATAGGGCTTATCCGTCTCAAAATATACCTATTGCAACTGCCAAAAGATTTTGAACTCAATGAGGTGTAGACTGAAAAAGTTCCCTGAAGGGAGGGGTTCTTCATCTCTTTTCCCCCTTGTGCTTCCCTTATCTTAGATACTGCTTTTCACATGGGAGTGAAGTCATCGTTGTTTTCATCGGCAGGAGAGGTTTAAATTGACTTATTGGGTGACAGCGACGTACTCAGAGCACCAACACTGATCATCAGGAGGCACTCAGGTTACACGCCAGGCTATCGGAAACTCGAATAAGAGTTTCCGATTTTATGCTTGCTCGACAACATGAAGTAAAAAATGTCATAAAATTTTCTTCCTCCTTCGTCTCATCTTTCCCTCTGTCGTCAAATTAAGCAGATCCCTCTTTTCGAATCGGAATTTCATAAATGCTTCTTAGTAAGACCGAAGCCATATACACAATACCTCAAAGTTATTTCTAACGCAGCATTTATCTGAATACAATCTCTCCCATGTAATCATCTTATAATTCAGGAAATTGCAGTACCTTCATTGTTTTGGCTACAGGAATGTGTATTTTATTTCGAGGAATTTCTACGTAAGATAACGTAAAAGGATGACTCATATTTCTAGGAGTGACATCCTTAGATGCCAGACAGCAGGCAAAGATTGTTAATACCATTTTATTAAGAGACGGTCCAGAGAATAGAGATAATAATTAATCAGGAATATAAGTGCATCATATGCCCACCTTACTGAGATGTATGTCACTTCATGAGGAAGCATAACAAGTAGTTTTAAGCGAAATTGGAAAATTAAATCGGCTAGATGACGAAAATAAAAGGCTAAAAATCTATGGGCCCCAACAATAGATACGAAAAATAAGTTTAAAATGTGTACCAGTGTTTCACAAAAACGGATTTCATCAATTATTTCGAGAACAAATTGTATCCCTCTATTACTAACTATATTTGACCATTACCTAAATATTGTGGAATAAAACATATGCACCAAATCGAAAATAGTTCCTTCTCTAAAATTTCCAGGTAGTTTTGCTCCAGTCACTTGAATTTTCCAATGACGTCTCAACCAAAATCGAGAAAAATCACTCCCACTTCTCACTCGCACTTTCTTGCCATCAATTTTCAACCCCAATATCGGAAGGCATGTGCAATCAAATGCAACGTCCTGAGACCTTATATTTTGTATATTCTCTGCGTGCGTGCGTCAACATCAATTCTAACGTGAAATAACTCTTCAGGAGAGAGTCTTTTCAACTCTGCTCACTACCCTCCAAGTACGACATTTCACCTTTCAACATAGCTGCAAGTACTTTGCATCGGCCTATTTCCCATTTGATATATTTGACATTTAAATCTACCATCGCATTGATCGTTTCAGTCGTCTGCCTAAATTGATTCACAATTATTAATTTCCTCACATCATACGAACAAGTGTACGTAAAACTTCTTTTAGTAATATGCTACAAAAATTTTCGTGATTCATTTAACCCGAGTAAGGGCGCGCGAGGTGTATATCACCCCGTGGTTCTTCTTTATTTGATAAGAATAGTATTAGTATCAATTTCATTCGGTGTATATATTTAAAAAAGAACACAGCATAATTATATCATTCCAAGGAAAGAGAAACAAAAATATTTTCTTCGGGGTGTCGATGACACATTCCTGGCTTAAAACAAATGCAAAATATTACTTTGAATAAATAACCTTCATGAATGACTATTGATCAATATGACACCGGTTTGTACCAAAGCAGGGTGATAATAATGAGAAATTTGAAACATCAACTTTAATATCACGTCGCCTGTTATTTCTACACCGCTAAAATTGGTATCCACTTTTATTTGTACAAAGGAGATTTCGCTCCATTCCCAAATATAATCGAAGAATATTGATCGGTGACCAAATAGCGTCAAGTCACGGCATCATTCCAAGTGTTAAGGATGGAAAAGCTTGAGAGCTATTAAAAAAAACTATCCGCAATTGCTTCCTCATCGACCACTTTCGTGTATTTGCTAGATAAAATCATAATCTCAAAGTCAATTTTGTCATTCTCGAGCAAGAGCATACGCGATGGACTTTTAGAAAACCCTGCAGCACCATTTTTCTGATAAGTAGTGATTTCTCCCTATTATACTGAAAATATTTATTTCAAAAATTTAGGTATACATTTAAGGACTTTAATAGAGCCAGGTCAATAAGAAGAGATTCAAAGCTTAAATAATAATCTATGGGAGATACGTAAGAAAAATAGAAGCTCAAACGCAGACGACTTGAACAAATTGTTTATCAGGTATTCAAGGTGTGGACTCGAAGGTTAAGCCAATCCCGATATTGATCATTATGGTTGCATACACTGGTAGGTTAAGTAATGCTATAAACGGTGATTTCCTAGCTCCAAAAGCAGAACTTAATTTCCACCGTGTAGAATATCTACTCAAATAGGCGATACACTCGAAATGTGGGACACGAGAAGGGATAGGTTTTAGAAAAAATATTTCACAAGGACCTCAAAGTTGAAAGATTTGAATGAGCCCATTGTTATAAAGCCAATAGAAGAAACAATCCAAAAAATCATAAAGAAAATATATTAGATGAAAACGTAAATGAAATTTCATTGGATGATCCAAAGGCGACACCATGCCAAAACAAAATGGAGCTTTAGATGCGAAACGAGAGAAATGTCAATATCGTAGCCTTTACCACCCACAAAGATACTTCGAAGAGAGTAGAGGAAGCAGTGAAACTCGTTACTCGAGGAGAATCCCAAGTAAAGTCGCAATGCAGGAGGATAAGTCGGAATTGGAAAAAGTTTCGGAAACCATGAGTTTCAAGTGCCCATCGTCTATGACCCTCACTCACTCCCATCAAACAACTGCACCCACCCACTACTAGAAAAGAATGCCTGTTATGGTCTAAAAAAACGCACGCTGAAGTTTGGAAGAGTAATTTGAGAATGTGTAGTATGCCTCAAAAGAAGTATCGGAATAGACATGTCAAAGAAACAGATAGCTAAATGATATTCGGAGGATACATTTTGAATAAATTTGACAGAAAAATTTACTTCCCTAAAGACTAAAAGACTGTGTAAAGAGATAATACGTTATACGTGCTAGAAAATAATACTAAGTAATAGAATAAAAATGGGCAGCAATGCATAAACATCAATACATAAAATTCGAATGAAATCGTTCAGCGAGCCTGGGATCGAAAAAAAGCACATTTACTCTGTAAATCACTGTTTGGAATGAAATTCCGCATTACAAGGAATAGATACCACTTACGAGAGCGGAAAGTATCAAATGGTAGAAGAATGGAAGGTTAAAATAAAAAAACTAATATACTTATTATTTTTAGAGGAATGAAACCCGGAAAGCAACCTCCAAATGTGGCCACTATTCTAATCAGGTAACTTTTGTAAGATATTTTTCATGCCCCTCTAAGTTATTAATCAGCTGATGCTAAAATAGAACACAACGCAGATTAAACCATTTGAGTATAAACACATAGGAGAAATACTAGGAGAATATCTGGGGAAGGGCATACAGCAACTTTTTCTTCTTCAGCCAACCCCTCCAGTAGGCGCGCTGTGGCACAAAGTGCAACATTGTGCCGCTTCGGCTTCACGTTGTTAATAGTAGTTGGTCAGTGAACCGAATGCACCAATTATTCCAGCAAGGTCATGAATGTACGCTTCTTAATTCGAGTTTTTCTTATTAATATCAGCGGAAATCCAAGTGTTGCACTGAGTGCCACGCGTGCCCGCTAGTGTCAGAGAATATGGCGCGCCTGCTGGAGGGTAAAAGGTAGTGGCGAGATGATCACCTGGTGTCTTAGTAAAGAGGAAAATATATGTATCATATAATTAGTATGATTTAAATGAAGATGAATAAAATATTTCAAAAAATGAAATAAAGTTGAGAAATTACTTTTACGACAAATTAATAATAAATAATTATACCTACAGTAAATACAACGAAAGTGCAGACAAAATAAAATAATAAAATGAAGACGAGAAAATCACCATTTATTAAAAAGACTCGATTAAGCATAAATATTGGTTGAAAATAGAGATTCAACCTCCATGAGAGGGAGTAAAAAAGTTTTCCGAGAGTTTGATAAATTTATGTGAACAGAGAGCTCCAACTACGGCATGAAACTTGTACTTTATTTTGAATAGACACATTAGACTTTCAGAAACGAGAAGAGTAAAAGAAGAGAGGAAAAATAATTACACATTAAGTTTCAATTCACTTGCTGAGAGAAAAATTTGGTGAGAGATAAAATAAAATAGAGTTTAGGTAAAAATTCTTCCACATCGACGACAGAAGCTCATGAGCTCGAATAAGATGCGAGTCCAATCCAAGTGATAATGGCAGTGAAATTTGGAAGAAAAACTGTGCATTAGTGCTTTGAAACATTTCACAGTGTTTTTACAAGCAATTGGGTGTGATTCTATTTCATAAAAATGAAACAACAGGAGAGAAAATCAGAGCTTTTCTCTCATTTTGGATTCCACTACACTCACGAACATGCTACAACCAGAGGCACCCACTATCTTATAACAGAGATACACGTTGCTTTACAAAGAGGCAACAGCTTATCCTGACGTCCCGAAGGGTTAAGCGAACAAAGATATTATGAACTTTACAGTTGAATGACACCAAAAACAAACTGGAATCTTACCTCTCCATTGTGCATCGACGTATATAAACACTTAGCGACAGGAATTTGAAGTAGCGTAGGGTGAGGAGTGGAGTGGAAGAGGGAGATAAGAGAAGACACCGAGGATGTCCCGAGGGTGGATCGACAGAAGACAAGAGGACGGTGGCATTGGGGTGGGGTGTAGTGCGGTTGAATGGGAGTCAGCATGGAGACAGACCTGCACAGCAGACCCTCGGCTTTACAAGTTCATCCCATTTTGTATCCACTAGCAAAACACAATGGCAATTGATTTTCGACTTATTTGTTAACGAAAACTTTCTTACGATGAAAATGGTCATTTCTTATTACATAAAGTATTATTCTTCTTATTTACATGTACATGCGCTGATCTTCTTTAATTCATCATCCAGAAATAATGCCGATTCAACATGTAATGGAATTGTGGGTTAACTTTTCTCGGGATTCCCACCGGGTTACATTCAGCAGACCTGAGCATGAGTTCCGAGCCTGAGATAGAAACGTCGGCTAAAATGGAGAATTTCATCCGGTGGGAATCCCGAGAAAAATTTATCTACATTATTAACCGGGAAATCATCCATTCTTTTTTCATACCATGGAGTTCTTCATGGATTTTTCAGAGAGTATAAATCTCCTCCGTTTCCGACGTTTCGTTAAAATACTTAACTAACTTTTTCTGCCCTTAGGAATTTATATTAGTGATAAAACGAAACGTCGGCAACAATAGAGACTTTGAACTCGATATAAAACACGTGAAAAAATATTTACCAGCCGCCAGGAAAAAGAGAAGCTCTGAAGTATGATGGGATTCCATTAGAACTGTAAGTGCCTACTGTACTGAGAACGAGGAAGGTAGACCTAAGTTGAAGGCGAACCCCATTGGGGTTAGCAAAGGCTTAGATGCATGCTACCATCTCTTGAAGAGATGAATATGAAGTTTTCCCTTTCCGAAGTCGGCTAAAAAAATAATTTGGATGAAAATTGAAATGACATATTCCGGTTGTACATTGTGGAAATATGCTATGTAGACAACACAGAAAATACAGTATTGATAGTTCTACTACAGTATTGATATACTATTTATTTAAAAACATTGATTCGGGTTTCAACAGTAAACACCATCATCGAGGACATTAACAATTGTGTACTTGCATATTATTTCTAGGCTTGACAGTAACAGCGTATAGTTTACAAAATATGGATCGGAGCTTGAACAAGTACTGATGTTTGCTTCTTAGTTTTACCTTGCTCTATAATAACTCCGTCGCTAATTAAATAGTGTTTAGTATTTTTCCAAACTAAAACCGTTGGGTGCACTATTCTGTCATAAAAATAACGTTCAGGACATCTTTTACAACATTCTGCAATTTGAAAAACGTCTAGTCCGAATATTTTTCGACGGTAAAATTATGGGGACTTATTACTTCTCTTCGAACAGTCTTTTTCGCGGCGTCTAACTTCATAAAAGCTTATTATATCATCTTGGAATGATCTGGGTACATTTAGTAGGCCTTTGCCTACATGTGCCGGTATCTCATGCTTGACAATTTCACCTCTGTAGTTATTTTCTAAAATTTGTAACTCGTAAATGTAGACAAGGAAATGTATGTAAACTAAAAAGCACAATAGCGTGTTTAAACAAATAAATAGTCACGTAAAAGGTAAAATTCAATTTGGAGTTATTTGCGCTGATAAGGTATGATTTTTTTTCTTGTTCTTATCCTAATTCACCTAGTTACAGTAAAAAACGCACATCATCATCACTGGTCAACAATCCTAGGATTGGTTTGACGCAGCTCTCCACTCAGTTCTCCTATCAGCTAATCTTTTCACTCCTACGTATTTCTTCTCTTTCACATCTCTCTTTACTTGTTCCATATATTTTGTTCGAGGTCTTCCTTTTCCATTCTTGCCTTCCACCTGTCCTTCGACGATTGTCTTCATCAGGCCATCATGTCTCAAGATGTGGCCTATAAGGTTGTTCCGTCTTCTTATTAAGGTTTTCATGAGGCTTCTCCTCTCTCCTACCCTTCTTAGGACTTCCTCGTTACTAACTCGGTCGATCCATATCAAGTCCTTAAGTTGGCAAGAATTTTAACCGCCACACCTTTTTTATTTATCTTTATTGCTCCGATAACAGCAAAATTCCGCGTAGATAATAATAATAATAAAAAAATAATAATATATTAATTATATAGTAGATATATGCCCAATAGGGATAACAACAACATGAATCACACCGTGCGAAGTTTTACACCAGCTAAAGAAGCTTGACTTGGAGAAAACTCTACCAAAAATGCAAAACTCAGTCATCCTGGACACCTGTCATTTTGTCCGACGGTTCCTTTCAATAGAATAATAACTGAACTAATAACAAAACATAGTTGAACTTGACCTAGTCCGTTCACTGTGAACAAACCTTGTAAGATAGCCAGAGGGAAAAAGGAAAACAATAATAATAAAAGCGATGGGGGTTTGCAAACTAGGAAAAACAGATGATCACAAGCATAATTGCCGTGGATAATTATAAGTAATTGTCATATACTTCATTGTTCACAGACTGCTACATCCGATTTGAACATTCTGTATAAATAGTTAACTACTCAGCAACCATTTAAATATATTAACATAATAATAAATAGAAATCAATAAACAAATAAAAATTAGCAACAAAGAGGTAACAAATATTTTCCATTTAAGAATGAAACTTACTGCATTTGCTTTCTGCAACCCGTATCATCTTAGGAAAAAAGTTTCTATATTTATTACAGCTTAAGTATAGAAATAAATTGAAAATCATTAACCATTAATCAAGGTCAACCAAATAACGTTGGACTAGGAACTTCGGTTTGGCAGGTAAGTACTTAACCCCGCCGTCATCGAAGATAAAATTTCATTAGCTACCAACAATTTGTTCATGGAAAACAATTCTAGCTCACTAACTTCCACATACTTTAGCTTTAACTGATAATAAAAGCATGCGATATTAACTACCTTAGCCGTAGCGTGATGGAGCTTTACGAGGATGAGTGATGCTCTGAAGTCATATTTATCACCAACTCGGATTTTAATGCAGTCATTAACCAACTTCAAAGTCATATCAAAACTCTCGCCGGCAATAAATGGAGTTGTGCGAACTGGACGTAATCTCTCCTCCACTCCATTGTGTGCATGCATATATGTACACCAGATACGCTTGCTTTTATCCAAGTTTTAAAGTAAGTAACTGAAAGCTAAATCTAATTTTGCATATTTGAAAACGGCACAGGCATGGAAAGATTTATACGCTCAATTATTAACGAAATGTTTTAAAACACAGGTTAATTACAATTCTGCTCATCAAAATAACGCACTCGCCGATGAATTCACCGAACTCAATAATGGAGCAACTTCCGTAAAGCTATAACTAGCACCGCATTCAGCTACATGCTTCCATCTCTTTTTATGGTCATATTTTGCAAAATTTTCTTCTCTGAAGCACGCTTGATGTTTTAACAATTGATTGAACACCCTAATTATTTTAAAACGCGGTGTGGTAGGAGTCTTCAGTAGAATTTAAAAAAATAAATATAAATTTCGTATTGGCACCATTTTAATTAAATAACAAAATACACAGCCTAAGAAAATTGGGCGTTAGAGACCAAATGGAGGAAAGGAAAGCAATGGAAGGAGTGGCGTGCACGGTACCTTGTGATAGCGCTGTTTTCTCTTGGAATCATCCTCTCCAACGGACTCCTAGTCGTCCTCGCACCAGGAGTACGTGTCCAAAAATCCCTGCATCGGGGTCTCACGTTCCTTTTATATCCCACCTTCCTAAGGCCGAAAGTGGGTACCTCCGTTTTACCGGTAAGGTACATGCTCATAGAGGTAGCTGTGGGCCTCGCATATTCACCTCCGTTTGACCGGCAAGGCACTTGTATTCGGAGAGTTCGCGGTGGGCCTAACCCGCACTCAGCACTCTCATTTCCCTTCAACGAGAAAGAGAGAGAGAGAGGCTCCATGAAGTCATGGGCGGCTCAATTTGATACTGTGAATACCCGAGAAGTTCACGAGCATATTCACCACGAATATGAAGTAAAATTTTCCACAAAAAATCAACTTAAATATCATCAATATTCCTCACCTTTTTTTCAATTAAAATTTAGAATTTCCCTAACAAACAAAAGTAATTTTCACCGAGAGATCTCATCAAAATCACCTATTTTTTTTGATTGAAGGACATAATTATCCTTAAAGGACGATGTACAGGTCTTGGCGGCTTAGTCAACAACAATTGATACAATATCTTCCCTTTAAAACGATCATATCAGTTTTAGCACCAGAAGCTTTTCAAGACTTATACACCACCCAATTCTCGATTTTCAAACCAAAACGAGTATTCCAAAAAAGATGAGGTGAGTTTTATCTGAAGAGTTAGAGGCGACATTACAAGAACAATTCAACGATGTTATTCAACAAAAATTATTAATCAAAGGGTTAATTGGCAAAAAATGAGGAATATTACTTGAAATTTACAAATGTCTAATTACAATAGAAATTGAATAAAGATAGAGAAATGTCATAATTTTCATTGGAAATATTCCATAAAATTTTATAAGAAAAAAATTAATTATACTTTCAAGGTCAAAGTAAGTCATATTCACCGACCTATCTCATAGAAATCACACATCGATTTAAATTAATGGAATTAAATTATCCTTATAGGTCGATTTGCTGCAAACCGAGATAAAGGTCAAATTTAATACTTTGAACTCCACGTAGATAATTTTTTTATATCGTGTATAAAATGAAATTAACAAATTTCGATATTTCGCGCTATGTTTTATTCATTCTTCCAGCGTAAATAGCGGAGAATAGGCCAAATGAAGTTCCTTTTTACATCATGTGTTCCAATTAAAACAAAACAGTTACCTTTTATACGTGTCAGTAAGAGTAATGCATCACACCGGGAGATGGCAGTTAAAATAAATTCATCCATTTCCTTAAGGAAGAGATTGGAGAATGTATAGATGCTGGTAACCAGGGATGACAAGTGAAATGAAACGAAAATGCTTTGTTTCGACCCGCAGGGAAACAAAAATGCGAGGCTTAGGATTAGTTTCGTTCCCGCACGAAATTAAAATCGCCAAGAAGTTTAATTTCGACCCGGTATGAAACTTAACTCCCGGGAAATAAACTAAATTAATAGATAACCCGCAGCTCATAGTTAATTTTTGATCCCAGATGTTGAGTGGAGGGGGAAAATAGGGAATAGTTTATATCCATTTCATGAATGTAGAGAGGCCAAAATATTTAGATTCAAAATCGAATGGCCAGTTTGAGTTCATCGTTCTTCTCTTAGTGGCAAAATTATGAGTGACTCATGTATCTAATGGTAGTAGACCTAACCTCTACTTCATTAAACCATACTTCGTACTCGGTGTGTGTGTCGAAACTAAACCGCTCGAAAGTGAAGCAAGTGGTCTCTCCGGTGCGAATCTGCGCTTCGTTCCGTCCCAGAGATTTAGCTTAGTTTCAAACCGAAGTAATTTTGACTCCGATTTCGTTCGACCCTGAGTTAAATCCAATTCGTTTCGTTTCTAAATTTCGCTCGCGGGAACTAAACTATTGCATCATCACCTGATTATGACGTCTAACGTTAAAACCATGGTCGTGAATAAATATTAATGTAAAAGTACAAAGTTCTTCTTTTTAATGTTAATTATGAATCGCTTTCACCAAGTTACGCCTCAAACAATCAATTTTAAACAATTGCAATTTTACTAATTTTGACTTTCGTTTAGTCTCGATTACCATTCCTGCTGGCAACCCTGCGTGCAAGTTGGTGGATAGAACCCAAGACAGAGAGAACATGGTGGCTTGGCTAAACCGGGCAGGACGTGGGTGAGGGTTAGAATCCCTAGAGATATCCCCAAGTCCACTCAGGGGTCACACCGAGACCCTAGGACTGCAGGGATTTTGGCGACGAGCCAGGGTACGTGATTTCGTGAATCCATCCGGCAGGTGACAAGCCATCGAAGAGGAAACCGGGTGTGGGGGAGAGATGAGAATATCGCCCTATAGTATCTCCCTTCCACGGGAACTGCAGGCAATATAGGACGAGATTCTGTAGGCTCCAAGGGGCCTAACCCAATCTCCGCTCTTACCCTCCTGCCGTTAGGGTACGCTAGTAAATTGGAGAGAGGGGTAGTGAGGGAGGTATAATGGCGTACTTTCACCAACAACGCACTCTCAAGTTTATCTCGGCTGTGATCCTCACTTTAAACACCACCCAAGCAAGGGTACCTTGAGCAGGAAGCGGAGGAATCCGAAAACATCTTTTTTTCTGAATCGCTAATGGAAACTGCACCAATTACCTTTCTTCCATCGCCTCTTCGTCGATAATTATTTCGGAATGCGAACGGTATTTACGCTCGTAAATGACGGGCACTTGTTCTCCACAGTCCCTTTAGGCAACACAGTTTCATTGCATTCTTTCACATTTTATTATACATTAACATAAAAACGCTCATCGTTTGGCGAGCAAATATTTGGAAAGAAGGGGAGAGAGAAAGTGGCTGAGAGACTTTCAAAACGTTTTTGGCATCAACACGGCTGGGAAGTTTTCGTAATCATTAAAATTAACACCAACGTGGTGAATATTTGACACTCATATTATGAAAGAGTTGAGTACTTGAGTACTAGGCCTTGTTTTTTAAGAATTTATGACTTTACACTTTCATACTTGCAAGGACGAAGTAATAAGTAAGGATAATTTTCATAAGTATTTAAATCAATTTCGAATCAATCGCAAAAAACGGTTTTAAGATTAATGAACTTTTGTAAAACAAATTATTGATAAACCCTCCCATTATAACAAAGACATTGCTCACAGAAATAACTTAATAACAATTTCCATTAAACAGACACTTTTTTGTCTTATTTGAGTGACTAGATAAATCAGTTAACATTTTAGATCAGCAGAAAATTTAAAGGGGAGTGGGAGTACACGAGATATAACTGTCACTGCTGATAAATACAGTATTATCAATATCATCTGATGCTTATCCGGCGAAAGTTGACGGAGTTTAACCAATGTATTATCACTTCGTCATTTGTCAATCTGACAATCGATAAAAATATTTCAGCTGGCAAAACACTCTAGCTACATTTTATGGTGTAGGTACTTACCATATACCTGCCACCACTAAAATTGATAGCGGGTATTAGGAAGTTAGTAATCGCGATTCTATAAAAATATCTTGCAGTATTAGCGAGAAAAGAAGAATACAGCTTTCAAATTCAAAACTTTCATACCTCGGATCCAAAAGTCCAAATATTATTTGTCATTAACCTATTTTATATTTACACTTTTAATAAAAATGGATATTTTTTGGAGGCATTGATTAGCTAGGTAAACTAACTCACATAAACTTGAAATTATTAAGGATCCCTCTCCAAATATGACACTTTACGACCAGTCGAGTGGGAGGTATTCATCCTCGTAAGGTATTAAGAGCGCCTCGGTAAAATTAACAAGAACTTGATGGCACTTTGGTCACATATTTCTTAAAAGATGCACTATCGATTATCCAAAGAAAAAGAGATTACCATGGGCCGTTTTGGAGATATTTGTCGGTAAAATTAAGATAGTTTAACATGAGCTCTTATGGAGAACACTGTTTTTTCTAGCTAAATAAAATGTTTGTGACAAGACTTTGTTGAGACGACGCTCATTAGAAGCAACATTTTGCGAAAAATCTAAATATGTTCGGGGAAGTAAGAGTTTGTGATAAAATAAGAAAGATATTTGCGAAAAACTGCCTGAAACTGACAAGATCGCATGGTACCAATATGTCAAAACGAAAAATACTTCACTGACTTTCCCTGAATTACGCATATATATTTCGTCTCCCAGCTTTTACTCATGTCTTACATATCTTTTACTAGTAAATAAATATATTCATATAGGATTTGACACTTAGAATGTGAATATTTACCGTCAACAGTTCAGTGTGCAAAGGTTCGAAGTAGTGTTGAAGCTAGTAAAGTTGACTACAGTGAGAACCTTTTAAAAAATCATTCTTGACGTCTGCATGGTTCTGAGGTGCAAATCGTACTCAAACTTCATTCCCAATTATGTTTTCTTTTGTTTAAAAATTTTCATGACTCTGTTGCGTGAATAATAGGTAGTACATCACTTGAATTCAGCCAATACGGCTCGAACTACCTCAAGGATCACACTTTCTTAAACCTTCCGCATCACCCAAAAGTAGTCTCGTTCAATAACTCGCCTCTCATTCCCTACAAAACCCTAAAAGAAACCTCTTCTGGACACAGTCCCTGACGTGCCACCCACGCAAGGGCCACCGCTCTCGGAATAACTTATACCACCCCTTGTCCTCTTCTTATTCACCTTTTGTCTCGTGACCCCGAAAACGACCTCCATAATAGGATGTCCCTCGCCCACCTTTGAACGTAGACCCGACTCCGAATCATTGTATTTAGCGAGGACAAGGACAGGAGTCGACCAACGGTAGAAATTAAATGAATGAGTAATCGCTCTCCGTAATACTTGTCTAAAGTGACCGCCGAGTGGGCAAGAAGAAAAGAGGTCAATGAGGAAGGGACCGCAAAATGGAGGTAAGAGATGTTAAGTTTTTAGGAACCGGTAGTAATAAAAAGAGCCATTCACTACTTCTTTCTAACGTCTTTATTAATTCGCTTTGTTGCTTATCATCTTGTCCGGGTAAAATCTGGCAACTCAATTCTAACCCAATTTACAATTAGTAGTGATACGTGAAAATCGCATATGCGATAAATGCGATATTGACCCGATACACTTGAATAAATGCAACATAGGCACGATGACTGGACTTTTATGATATTAAACCGCAAATTTGCCTTTTCAAAATTCGTAAATTTAGTGCCGAGCCCGCCCCTCGCTGAGCCACTGGACGTTGCACCTGGGGCGGAATTCAGTACACCGTACCGACGAATGTCGGTGTCGGTAAGCTGGTCCTACCGATAAGTCTCGGTACGAGCGATTCAGGTGACACGTTCTACCGACGATTGTCGTTATCCCACCGACAATTGTCGGTAAACCCGTCGGTACATACCGACGACTTTAAAACGCTCGGTAGGACCTACCGACACTTTTTAAGCAACATGGCGGACTTTTGTTTATACTTTTCTGACCAAGCTGACGATTTTCAATTATAATCTACGACGTTAGATCCGTGAAAGCGCTCTAATTCTAAGTTATTTATAATAAAAATGATTGATTTAACACTTGAAACATAAAATTTACGCAGTGGAAGCAGCATTTAACTTTGCCAATGTTACACGTATATTACATTATGCGTTCAAATAACGTAAGGTATTTTTCATTATATATATATTCCGTCATTTTACGAGTGTAACGTATTTCTTTGCTTAATTAACTCCTTACAAGAAGCGATAACTATCTATAGTTGACTCGCGAAGTTTGTTTACGAGATTAAATGATATTTTCAACAAAAGCGAATGGGCTGATGTTTGGGATTGATGCATTTTAATGACATATTTTCATGGCCATTTTGTTCTCTTTCTTCTTAACTTCAATACGCCTTTGTGAGCATCTGAGAATGACTCTAATGAAAATAACTCTTCTATAGGAGGTACTTACGGGTACTTAAGTACGGGTCGCAAGGGTACTTACAAAGGTATACCTTCGTAAGTACCCTTGCGAGCATCAGACAGCAACGCTGAAATAGAAAAAGTATATTGCTAACATATTTCAAAAGAATGCAAATGGCATCACTTAAATCCTCACACTTTTTGTCGTCGTTACCGGTGCACAAAACTTCCGTTCAAAACTTTCGGGGGGGGGGTGAGCCTCCCTAGCGAGCAGAACGAGTTTATACATATATCAGGCTAGCTGCCAGTTATTCAATCTGCTTTTGAAAATGACGGGTGTTTAATCGCTGATACCGGTTGAGAAAATAAATGAGGAATGAGGAAACCGCTGTTTCTATTTTGTATGTGAAATAATCTGGCAGATTATTTCATTCACCAACCTTATTAGCCTGTTACAGAATGTTTAAAAGAAGGTAACGGATAGTAATGTAGAAAAGTAGGATATGGATTATATTAACACTTTAAGTTCGCACAGATAAATCCTAAGCATTTAGATTTCCGAGGTGGACAATAGGGCATTATTATACAATGAAGCTTCTCAGTAAACGCTTTCAATTAACTGCCCAGAATTCAAGTAACAAATAGTGAAAGGAAAACTAAAATTTAGCGTTGATGAAAGTAAAGTTGCCTGAAGATTTTAATAACGGGCCAACGATCTCTTTTAATCAAAGTGATATTCTCAGAAAAGAGTAAATCTGATGTCAAATCACACATTTTAATGAATTAAGTTCGTATATTAAAAAAAAACTTTACACTCGCCGGTCATTCATCTTTCAACCTTAAATCTTTTCCCGTTCAGAGAGAAATTTCATTTCGCGTTTCACAAAAGAACAACAGCAATATCAAGCTTTGTGAGTTTTGACGCCTACACTGACAAGTAATCAAAGACCCATAAGCCAAAAGAGCAAACGACGGCCAAAAGTTGATTAAATACCACTAATCGATACTGTGAAACGGCACTGGCGTCGAAAGTCTATTAAAATACATTTTGAAAATGTTAAAATAATTTGCGGTAGCCATTGTGGGTATTTATTAACAACCAGAAGAAAATTGATTGATTTGGAAGAAAAAGCTAAGATTAAAATCTTTAAACATTACACAGCAGAACCACTGTTCAATTACTAGAATCCTATTGGCTAAAACACCAAATTTTTAGCTATAAAAATTTGCTTCCATGACATCCGACAATGAACAGAGAAATTCAGCAGCGTGTTTACCGGGGTCATTGTCAAAACCTAAGACATCATACTCTAACTTATATGATTGTAAAATTGGAGCAGTTTCACGCTATGTAGCGATGAAAAAGTTACCTATAGGTAACACAAATTCTAATATAATTTAGTCAATTGCGTCCAGTCAAATAGCCGACATAGACTTCAATACGACAGTATACCATTCGTTTCGTTTTTTGGATGTGTACTCTATCGTTTTGATTAAATGATTATATTGCAAACTACATGATGTAAATACTATTTGAGCCCGCAGTCAAGGTCATTGAGAAGGCCTGTACATGATAAACCATTGCATTGCTGAGGCCCTATTCAGCAAGGCTGATACATTTTCCATCCTCGAAAGCGTAATTCTGATATCAAGACAGGTCAATAACATTTCCAAAAATATCAGTCTAAAATTGAAATTGATCGAAAAAGAGACACATACTATTTTATTTCTCTCTTCAACCACCAAACCAATGCAAAAGGAAATCAAAGGTGGAATACGAATTGAATTCGATGCATTTTACGGGTTACATAGTTTTGCAAGACACAAATCACGAAAAAAAACGTATAAATACCAGCCACGAAGTGTTTCCGCGCACGGGTCATCACAGGCAACAACAGTTGTGAGAAACAATAAACTAGTTTCTATTTTAGCTCCAAGGATTTTTATAACATATTTATTTCTACTTTTTGATTCGTTTATATCCATTCTGACGAGATATGAAGTAATTTCTTCACAAAATTAACGGATTTATTGATCTCTCTCTCTCTAGTAAGTAGTTTTCATCCTATGGCAAATGGTGCGTTGCGGTCTTAATCCATATCTGCCATAGGAGCGTAAACGTCCAAGTGGATTTAATGTATGTCAAAACAATGCAGCAATAACCACTAGGCAAGATAGTAGCACCCCTCGGCAAACACCCTAGAGGTGGACGTTGGATATTAGATTGATACAGGTTTATATCCGTGGAGATATCAATTAACCCATTTCAGGTGAATCCTCAAGTATAATCAACTTGAATATTGTAACCTACGAGTTGTTTTCCATCCTAAAAGCCATGTCATCGGGTTCGGATAAAATTATTCACGAATTATATCATGGTTTCGGCACTGATACAATGTTTAATAGACTTATATTTGTCCGTGCCAATACAAAAACTAAATACATAGACGAATATTTAATATATAAGTATCACAGGAAAATGGTAACCCGTAATCATCTAATTCATTAATTATAGCCATGCGGTGGAAATAAGAGGGAAGGCGAAATGAATTTGAGTGGCATTTTTCGTTACAAAAAATAAGGACTATGTTGTTCTTTAAACAATTTGCGGTCAAAATAATAGCATTTTAAATCAATTTACCACCCCTATCTTAATAAGAAACGTAATACCTATATTGCTAAATATAAATCTAATTGTCTTCCTGCCAGGCCATTGTTAACTATCTGATTATGAGTGTACCATCCCAACGCAAAAACTCATACGTTTAGAACATCTATTAATTTTTTTCAAGAAAAAATAGGTATAAGGTGTTTTTATAGTGGCACCCTATCTTTGAAATTGGTCCGGACTCACGTGGAGAGTCGGGGACGATTCCCATAAAAATTGGGTCGTCTTGGTCTTGTATATCATTTACATGGTCTTGAAAATGTTAATACATGAGCAATATCACATAATTAGTCTAGGAGATAAATGAATGCGGGTTTATGTCACAACATTGTCACCGAAACATATGGTAAGAGAAACAGTACTCCGAAACATGATCTTCGACTCCATACGGCAGGACGAAATTAATTTCACGCCTTACCGTGTTAGTTCCACAGGATCCACCCATTTTTTTGCAATTACATTATCGTCTGATATACACTTCGATTATATAGGTACGAAAACCGATAGGCCCATTTATTTATACACTTTAATATCGAGGAAATTAGTTGTAATCTTAACCAAGGCCACTACAGTCACACTACACTTTTTACCAGAGCAGCACGTTTAAGGCATGTTCCGAGTTGCGCATGCGCAGCGTGACTCGCGACATATGTGTAGGTAAAGGACCAGGGCTCCCAATCTTTTGGACTCCAAATAAAATTTTTTTTAGTGCAGGCTCTAATGTTTTGCCTAAGTAACGAATCTACCAATTGCATAATCGAAGATTATCTATGCACTATCTAATACCAGTGATTTCATCCTTTTTAAATTTATCTCGTCCCCAAAGCTCAAGAAAATTCAATGGAACGGTATTGGACACAATGGCCACCATACTGGTAAAAACGACGCTTGTTATTTTAGTGCTCGAAGTGAAAACAATGAAATGCATCCTGCCCTGCTGATAACTCCTATCCTCCTAAATAATCCTAAAAATATGTGTGATAAATCCTAAAAAATATGTGTGCAGCACAGGAGAAAATAAGATTACGGAATGTTCGCAAACTTTAACTGTAGGCCTCGTACAGTTATTCGACTCGAGAACGTAGTTGAGGTCAACTCTTGAACTTCACTCAAGGCTAAAATCATGGAGGTAAACATCTTAAATCTACGCTTAATCCGTCCCTCTTGTCTTTTTTGTCAAAACCTAGGGGTAGAATTAAAGGGGAGATCACATTGTCCCAACCTCCGCAGATCGAATTTCATAAAAGGGGATTGGTAGTCGTCTTCGTCTTTACTCCATCCTATCCCCACGACTCCTATCCAAACCGTTCCGAGATGCGCCTTCCAGAAAGTAATTTCGGCTCGGACCACTGAGGGCCATGAAAGAAGGGAAATCAACTTCATGAGACCGGATTTCGGTTATAAGGTGAATGACTAGAGTAAATTGAGAACGTAATGACCTTCGTGGCAGGCACCCGCAAAGGCTGAGAAATGGCATTGCGAATAAGAAAGGAGTTATTACCGTATTTTCAATTTGTAGTCATCCTTAATATATTAGGCTCAGGCAGATTATGAACCTCGCCAATTAATTAAAGATAATGTCAGCACAATGAGTAACGCCATCTGCTACCGAGGACCCCGTAGTAGGTATCAAGAGAGGAAAATAACTTACTTCGTTTTCTGCCAATATATTAATCATGCATATTTAAAAATTTGACTCCAAATACTAGTCACACTTTTTTATATCTACATGCAAAACTTTTATGTGACTCAATATTAGGTTATGGCATTACCAAATATCATAAAGATCAATCCTAAACACATCATCACTCTCCTAGTAAAATAATGAACCTTGTTCCAAAAAAATGATAAAAAAAGAAAATGATCGGCGTGGATATCTCGGTAAATTCCTAAAAAAACGTACTGCACATCATATTTTCCCCCGCCATATTATTGGGCTCCTCTATTAATCATTACCACTAAATATAAAGAATGCAGCAATTCCGCGGTACTAATAATGAAGAGAAATTCTATCAAAAATCTCCTCGATGAAGACCAAGAGACAAGAGCGTGGAGAAATTCAGGAGGACATGGGGAAAACAACCCATAGGGAATGTAAGATACAGGCGTGGATAGTGAGAAAGCAAACTAATGATCATAATTTAATGATACGGTTTTTTCTGAGCAATGCGGCGGCCCTCATAATTGAGTATTGAGATATTGTAATACCTTTCCATGGTAAAAGTGATCGGAATGAGTGTTAATCTACATGCTAAAACCTTACTGCTCGGGATTTCGTGCATCAAGGGAAATTCTATTTCACGACACTCGATGCCCATGAGATGACCGAGGCAGCCTGGCCCGGTGAGCAGGCGGGGGTCTCTGTCGGGGCCCCCGGCCGTGTAAGACTCCGAAGCCGAAGGACCCAAGGAGTTGCAGACATGATTATAGTTTAATTTTAGACAGTTAAATTTAAGGATATCGGGACTAGCCAAGGTCTTCTGCACGGAGTCACCCGCAATGCACAAATTGTGCGAAAATCCACAAGGAAAAAATCATTCGCTGTGGATTTTTCGCACGACATAATTTAAGTTTATTGAACTAAATTTATAGTTAAAATGAGACTTTGCAGCCATAAAAAAATAAAACGACATTCAGCAGTCTTGAGGATGAGCCCCGAGTCGGAGCTCGAATCATTGGCTAATTTGGATAATAATTTAACGCAATGGAAATCCCGAGTATACCTACATCATTCGCTGGGAAAGCATCAAACCATATTTCAATTTTAGACATGTTTGCTTCGACACCACAAGAGGTAAAAAGGTCAAAATTTCTATTGTAAATGGAACTGTCTTCTTTAAATCACAAAACAATGCTCGCCAAATGGTGTTCCCTTACTTTGAGGAGGGAAGGATTTTCTGCTGTGGCCCGATGGCTACGTAACCCAGTGGTCCCAAATTGAAAAATCTGTCCGAAAGAAATTTTTCCGAATTGTTATAAGGACGCTTTGAATGGTGTATACGGATTTTACAGTATACGGCCTACAATATTCCGTACCTTATAGTTCTGTGTGTTTATTCTCTTGTACTGCGTAACCCGTCAAAAATGGACATGTTGTGAGCAAAAAGCCCGACGCGTAGTAATAGTCGGTTTTAGGGAAATTCTACTTAATGAATTACTGTTTCAAATTCTTCAATACATCTATCAATTATTACACGGTAAGAATGCATCTTTTTACACAATTTCCCGGAAACTTTAGCCCGATTAATTATTGTTCAGTAGCTACATTCATTATTCATAATTTTAACTATTTTTGTTTCTTTTTTAATTAAAATGTATAGATATGGTTTTGAGCTCCTGCCCGCATTGGTCCCCGGGTGATCATTCCACTCCTGACCTCAGGCTTCACGGCGGTAAGGGTAAACGGCAAGTATACCACCAAGATGGACTAGCGGCCACCACCGTTCTTCGTAAGGGGGAAAAAAGTGTGTTTGCTCCAGGGAAGCGACGGAGGAAAAGATCACTGTGAGTTTAGGATCCCATGAACGCACTAATGAGCGTTACAACGGTGAATGTGAAGGAGAAATAGAGCTTAAGCGAACGTGGTAAAGGGCTGAACGGGCTCGTTTCGAAGAAGGGGATGATGCTATGGGGACGGCCGAGGGGTGCGGAAGTATAGAGGCGTGAATAGTAAGCAGGCCTCCCCTAAGACGTTGAGAGGCAGCCAGGGAGGGATTAGGGAGAAATATTTCGGTCTACGATGATGACAAGAGTTGCACGCGGGTGCAAAAGAAGCACTAAGCCATTCACTGAGCCTGAATGCTAGATAAAGCGAGACTCGCTTAAGCATTCGCACGTTATTCGTGCACCGGAGGTGAAATAATAGAGCAGCTATTAAGCTAATCATAAAATCTAACAAAAATAAAGTATTCCCGGCATATTGTTCGATACATCGAGAGGCAGTGGCGTAACTATGGGGGGATGAAGGGGATATATCCCCCCAAACCTCAGAGAATAAAAATATGTTTAAAAATTGTCTAGTTTTGACCCACAACAAATGTATCTGCTTGAAGTTAAAGATCATTTATTAATATCATGTCAGTGAGACGAGTCACTGAATGGCGACCGGGTGACTAAGGAGTCAGGGAGGCTGGGGATGGGGGACAACTTCCCCATCTCCTCCCAAAGCATATTCCTTGTTACGACACCGCCGAGAGGCATTTGCGCAAACTACTAAATGATTTCCACGTCTACGTTATGCGAAGTACCAGAGTGTTGGACCTTTTACATGTCATATTCCTTTTCATCCACTTCACGTCAAAGATAAATCTTTTAAGTAACTTGGCGTGAAAAAAAATTCGTCACATATTTCCTTGAAAGAGTATAAGAATCTGCGACAATACCAGCAAAAAATTGAGGACTCTCAAATTCAATGCATATCTGTTCTTTAAGAGAGTTCACGTCCCCGAATGATCAAGTATGAAAGTTAATATCAGGGTGACTCAAAATCCTTAGTCAAGGGAATGTACTCTAGTGCTTAGGTCAAAGAAATCTAGCTTTAATGAATTCAAAAAGTAACTAATTTTCCACAGCATATTTGGCATCATAATATAACGAAGGCATACGAAAAATTGGCTCGTTAAAAACAAAATTTGACAACATGATTGGAGTAGACTTCACCTTCACTGCTGGGTCCCAATTCCATCCCACTACCTGATTTATATCACCGTCACGATGTAGCTTTTTCCCAGAGTTCGGACGATGAGCTTCCAATGTTGATCCTTCGCCTCTGACGAGTAATTCCCCTTTATGAGAAGAATGCCCCACTTTGAACTAGTCTTTAGACTAACTTGAAAAAAAGAAATAAAAACAACTACCTATCTCATATTCGGGTCTTAAAAATTCAATTATCCATTAAATTGATTCCTTGGTGACCTTCTTTTCCAATGGCAGGCATACACAAAAATCTTCATCATAGAAATTAGGAGATATATCATACCGTCAGAGGAACATGTGCAAATTCAGCTCATTTTTTACAACGAAAAATAAACGTAATTTACCAAGCTTGAATCGAAAAGTGGAGTTCATTAAACTTAGCTGAAACCTTAAACAAACGGAACTACTTTTACGGCTATGACATGAAGGCCACTCAATCCGTTCAGGCAATATTCAAAAGACAATTCAAAAAAAAGTATTTTTAGGTCAGTATATACCAACCAAAAAGCAATAACTTCTAAGATTACCTTTAGAGCACGAGATATTTCTCGTTCGATAAGTACAACAGTGTAAGACTGTAGAATTTCTCAAAATAGTGATCACGTGAAATTTAATTTTGAAAAACCATCATAAGAAGGAGGATGAACAAATTTGTAATCACTGAGGCAACTTTTTTAAAATATATTTTCAATCTGCAAATATCGCATGCTTAGGCCGCTCATCGTGCCATTAGTTCCTTCTTCCTGATACTCAATTTTCTCAGATGGCCAGGCTGAGGAAATAAAAAAATCGGGAAAAAAGTATAAGAATGTCAAATGCGATGGTGGTTGGCGTAACATGGTGAAACTCCTTCATGATGCACAAAGGTTAAGAAAACACTTAGCTGTTTCACAAAATAAAATATATTGCGACCGGTTTCGATACAGCGTATCATCATCTGGCCAGATGATGATACGCTGTATCGAAACCGGTCGCAATATATTTTATTTTGTGAAACAGCTAAGTGTTTTCTTAACCTTTGTGCATTATAAGAATGTCGTTTGCTGAGATAGATTAGTGACCGAAAACTGCAGCGAGCAATCAAACCAAGGGACTTCAATTAGATGCTGATATATTGATTGGAGCTGGATAAAATAATCATAAGGCAGGGTGCCAATTCATTTTATAACGTCGAAACCAATCTTCCGAATAAGCCCTAAATTTAACGGAAATAAACATTTCTTTCGGGTTGAGAAAACGCAGCAAAGAATCAAACGGTAAAACCATTAGAATTCGAGATTCAGCCATGTTCTTTGACATGGAAAAATGAGAATTAGAGTAGATCAAGTTACTTTAGGGTTATTTCACGTTGGCCGCAAGCGAGAAGCAAAATATTTTTCTCCCATGCCCTTTCTCATATGAGTGAGTTATCACCAGAGAAATCAGTCAATACGCGCGTTAAAAAAAATAATTACTTCCAAATTTCAATGAATTTCGTAAGTTTTTAGTATTCTAGTTATAGATACAACAATACCGCAGGAATAATTATTCTAAAAAACGACCATAACTTGAAAGCGGGCTGGAGTTAAAAAAAAACGGCAATCAGTTCTACAAAAATTCAGACGATATTCACTGCTGGCTTTAACTTTGGGGAAGCATTTTCTTACGATGAATGAAGACATGGTTTTAAAGAAAGAGAATACGGATCAATCCAATTATCCGTCGATCCACTGGCCTCGTAATTTTAGTAAAAGATAAAATCTGTTAACATTTCACTCTATTAAATACATTGCGTGGAAAACTACAACTTTTTTTTAATATGGACTCTAATTATTTCACATTTTAAATTCTATCCATGAGTACCGAAAACAACTCCCCACTAAAAATGTTATGCATCTAACGTTTGAAAGAATGCATTGTCGTGGAATGAAAGAAAATATCATACAATTTGTTCCTCTCAATTTTTTATTAAATCTATTGCAAGCTCTCACTCTGTGAGCCATTGCTACCTCTTCTAGATAAAGCAAGAGAAACCAATGCAGGACGCATGAGGAACAAGCAGATAAAAAAACGAATGGACGAAAACTGGTACAAATGCGCAAATTGATTATAAAAATAAATTTCAATTTACAACCCCAAAACCAGAATTTCCATATTGTTATCAATAATCAAATCAAAAATATATGAACCAATGCTTGGTGTTCCGAAACAAAGTTCATCTGTTTTTAAGAACAAAAATGAAAATTTAGGCTCCAAAATGCGTTTTAAAAATGGATATTTTAACAAATTCCACACGGGAGAACGCTCCCCTCTCCCTGGACTAAGGTTATGACCCCTCCCCGCAATTTGATGCTGAATCCGCCCCTGATTCTCGTATTCCTTGATTATCCTGAATAATATTTGGCATCGTGAACATAAACTCTTTAATAGTAAGAATAATATTAGCAAACTTTGATGCATAGAATTTTTTTTGATGAAGCTTCACCCGTATATCTTAGTTTTAAATTAGGGCTAATACCATAATATGGTGCGATGAACTTAGCACTTTGATTCAATTCATTCCTCCATAAATTTGCAGACCTTAAAACTGCTCGATACACCGTTTCCGGTACAAAAAACTTTGGCACATATTGCAATTACCAAAATCTCAAATAAATTCTAAGTTAGGAAGTTATATGGAGCGGATGGAATTAAAATAACTACTGTTTAAATTCTTTTGCTCCCTGGATAATAAAGTAGACATTAACGATGTAATGACGTATTCGTAAGAAGACTTGTTACTTTCACAGCGACCAGTGATGGAAAGTGCTACATTCTCTAACCACAAGGATTACTTCAGCAGCTCGGAGGAAACGGAATGAAGAGATAATATAATGAGAGAAAGGGATGATGCGATGGGCAACCTTGGAGCGTGGGTGGAGTCAGGGACACTGGAAAAAGAAGGAAGTTGAGGATGATATGGAAGGGAAGATGTGGTTTGCTGGAGCCCATATCCTTACGAGTTTACTCCCGGCCAAGCAGAAAGAGACCTAACGACGATAAAAAGAAGTCGGGATAAAGGGACGACTCATGGGCAAAGATGGAAGGATATCTGTACTCAGTTCTACCAATGTATTTCAGAGGGCGTTTTTCATGCACGGAAAGCTTTTTTTTAAGGACTAAGGCTTCGACGGTTGTTTGATGGCATACACTTCAATCAGCGTAAGGGCGAATGGCGATATTTGGTGGAACATTATAACTGGAAATATAATCCGGCATGCATTTTTATTGTATGTTCCAGTGGTGTCATGGTAAAATTAGCAGTGCCTGAACGCCTTTTCCTTAACTTTTTTTCGAAAGTGAAGTATAACTCTATGTTTTTTATTACAAGTTATTATTTACATTTTATTACAAAAATGTTTGTGTTGGTTACAAATGTATATATTACAAATTTTTGCTGCACCAAAGTTGATAAGAGTGTTATTTAACTATTAAGCCTTTTCTTAACCAGTTCCGGAAAGGCGTTCGGGCACCATGATATCACTGGTGTGTTTCTCAAATTTTTGATGGATCCTCCCTGGTAAATAAATGCCGACTATCCCATACCTTATGGTATGGATAGGGTACCTTTTTATGTTATATAAAAAGTGTGAGGCATAGTAGACCTTTCCATATGACATAGCGTATAGTGTCGAAACCCGGATCGGACCATTAAACAATATTTTGGAACATACGATATTAGTATACGTGTGATTATGCTTCCTGTTACACTTTGATAGTTCCCATATTCCTCAGAGCGAACGGCATGGAAAAGCAACACCACAAAAATGCAGTGAAAATTTTCCGGTGTCATCTTCGCGAAGGATGGTAAATTCATGAGGTAACGAATACTGGTAATACTTTATTTCATACAAAGAGCGAACTTGGTTTCTGAGATTCAGGACCATTTTCTTGGAACTAGGATTCTAGGTATTTTTAAAAACAAAAAACTACAGTGACTTTTATGTAGGTTAATAAAATTATTTAAGCTGGTTTGAAATTCATACAAATAATTATATCTTCAATGACATAATTCATGATATCAGTGGCAAATAATCTTGAAAAAGAAACTTATAAAAATTAAAGTTAGAATCCCATTTAATCCCATCCCATAGCTAGAAAATTAGAACCGGTAGATAAATCACAAGTGAAACTTAGAAATATCAATTATTTGATAGTTTAAATAACTCACTCGAGAATAAATCTCTCAATATCGTCATAATGTTTACGCTTACATAACAGTCATATATTTCTACTCCTTTAAAGAACCCGATTTCAAGCAGGTGAACGATGGATCGATATGCCATGTCGATGGATCGATTTGTTTGTATTTATATGCCTCTTCCTGATACGCGCATACGATGTAGTGCGAGAGCCAGGACATATTTCTTCGTAAGAGTAGCGAGCCCAATTAGGTACGCAATAACTCACGATTTTCCCCCACGCTCGGACTTTTTGACCGGCTCGAATTATTAAAGTCGCGAGGGTCGACCAGGAACCGACAGATTTAACTCTCGATCTGCCTTTTTTCTCTCTCTCTCTCTTTCTCTCGCGACTCACATCTGGTTCTAAACAAAGGATTCGTAAAAAAAATCATTTTCGTAGACCCTGTTTCGTAAACCTCGCAATGAGTTCTCATCCCATCCCCCCACCCCCCAAACGCTCCGTCATGGGATCTGAATAGTTCGAAAGGGATTCCTAAAAAATTAAAAAAAAACGAAAAAATCTCAGCCATATCGGTTGGTATTGGGAAATAAAGACGAGGGAACTGGTAAGCGAAAGAGGAACGATGATAACGAACTGCTGGGAAGAAGTCAAAGACAGAGCCACAGGAAAATAAAACGAGCATCTCTTTGGAATATATTCACTTTGAGAAAAAATAAAAAAAGCATCTGAAGATAGGTTGTAAGGGTTTTGGATAAGGACTATATTTACACGTCAGATGCAAAATTTTAAAGTCACGACTATAGGGCAGAGTTCCTCCACACAATATGAATCCTGTAATGGATACTCAAAGTATATAAAGGGTGACTCCGTCTAGGAATATGCTCGTTCTATCCCCGGTATTATTTTATATCCACGTTCCTACAAATTTTTGTTTCTCGGTTAGTTTCACCGACTTTTGGAAAATCAAATCAAATATGCAATTGTACGGGGAAAGAAATGACGAAACAGTCATTTCTTTTACAAAAATCACCAGACACTTGAATACTTAGGCTCTATCACGAATAATTACAATATAGGATAGATGTGAGACATGTGGCAATAATTTATTACATCATTAATCGTCGGAACATAATAATTTGGTGTCACTTAAATATCAAAGGATCTTCATAGTACTTTCCGAGAGAACGTAATCTAAAATGATAAATTGATTTCTCTTAAGCATAAATTAAGGAGTTGAATAATAATTGATAGAAAAATTATCCACCTCCTAAAGTTAAAAGTTACTCTCCAATCTAGAAAAGAGTCATTAGTTATGTAGACTCATTGACTGCAGCTTCTTAGGTGGCTCATTTTGTAGTCACAAGAATTAATATTTGCCTAGGTTTAAAATTAAATGTACAGCAGTATTAAAACAATAAAATTCCATTGAAATGCAAATAAAACAGGTTACACATTTATTTATTTTGAAATATGATATTTTAACTACTCCAATGGGAAAATTATAGATGGCTTTCAATGCAAAATGCTTGGATCAAAACAATCTCGGATTTATTCCATAAACAAGCATTTTAATCAATCCTCACACGTTCTTTAATATTTATAGCCTTACGTAAGACAAAATACTAATTATAAATGGTGATACTCCGATGAAGATGGAAAACCTTACAGTGATACTTGGGGCCAGCTGCAAATATTTCTGCAGATAATTGACTTTAATTACAACTAGTGATTTTACAATACATTTTCGTCTAAATTACTAAAATTGAATCATACTCATAAAAATTATCAGATCAAATGATAGTGTGCCTGGCCACAGAATACTCTATAAACACGCATTACGTTAAATCGTTTTTTTATTTAAGAGTGGAAAGAATATTAGTAAGAACCTATAACATAGTATCCGATTATAGACATGATTTACGATGGGGTAATATTTCATGCACCAAAAACTCGATAAATAAACTTGAATAGCCCTTCAGGCTTAGCGGAATGGCCGCGGTCAGCATTCTCTCGTCACGCACTTCCGATAAATGGCCAATTTGTCTCTTGACCGTTAACTGATACCTACAGCAGCTAAACCTCCTTCTATGCTTTGTTTGAATGTACTCCACAAAATAGTTTTAGTGGAACATTACGACAATTGAGGTAGCCATCGTAAATCATTTCATATCTCCTCCTCTTCATCCTAGAAGTTTTATACGCGCCATTAGTTATCGATCCCGTAGTGACTCGGCTTCTTTAATTTTTATCGTTAACTTGCTCGGTTAGAAGGAGCTAAGCAGATATTCAATATCACACTATTCACCTCATTAAAATAAATCACTCAAAACGCTATTTCATTTTTCATTTATGCAAAAGGTAACATTATGATTTAATTTATAGCAGCCAATTCTGCGTAATTTAAACACCTAATTTGTTTGTTAGCGAGTAATCCATCAAAAGAATGCTTAGTCATTACTTTCTTGGCTATATTTTCGAAATTGCCATTTTCAAAGGAAATCATAGCAAAATTCAAAGGGAAAGAGGTTTGTAATAAACAAATATACGAGACGTTTTCTCTGCATAAAACATCTCTAGCCACAATTTACGAACGGCCTTTGATAGAGAGTAAAAGAAACATTCTTTCTTAAATATTCACGGCGAATTCACTACTCACTGGATATATTCAACTGCGTTCTCCAGTCTTAAACTTGAGTATTATTTAGGTCATCTAGCGATGGGGTTCTGGTATTACGACGCGTCCCGTAACATATTAGTCATCTCTCGTTTTTTGATAAATAAATCTTTCGTTCGTGCAAAAATATCATCAATTTACTCCAAAACATAGCCAAATTTCCCTTACATGGAAATTTCTGATTATTCTATTCAAATATTTTTATTAATGCGAACGCACCCAGAGTTTGATGATATGGAGGGGACGATTGAAAGCTTACATTATTTGGATCATTGCGAGAATTCGAGGGTAGGAAGGTTGGAGAAAAACTCTACGTTGGGTTAACGTTGCTCTAAATGAAAGAGCAGGAAAGGCAGTAAATAAGCACCGTAACCCTACCATAACGTTGAATTCTGCCAAAGATCGAAAAATGAAGAAAATAAAATCGACAAGGCACCCGAACATGGATCGAAATTCCCATGAAAAATCAGTGCAGAGTTTTTCATCTAATTTATAGCCCAAGCATCATTCCAAGCCTCCTTGTCTTGCATTTTTATTGAGGTTCATGGAAATAAATGTTAGACGGAACGCCGGAAAAAATCACAGTAAAGTTGGGAGAAATGGAATTGAAGTAAAATATTTTGGAGAGTCAAAAGATAGTGAAAATTTGTCGTTAGAGTTAAACATTCGTGAGACAGACGCACCGTGAAAAATAAGAAATGTTTTACAGAATTTGTTTAGTTTCCCTCATCTCTGCTCGCCCGTTCCTTAGACTGTACCTACAACTAGATGTTATAACTTCAGAATCCCAAATTTTCTCTGCATTACAAGTATATTCATAATACTTAATCACAAATTGTTTCGCATGGTTTTCCAAAAAAATGCAAGCACAATGCCACAAGAAGTGATACGTAACTTTGTTGACTTGCTAGGGAGAGGCAAGATCAATAACCACTCACTGAATGCATAATGAATTATAAGATAGTTCTTTCCACCAAAATCTAAAATGTCAATTGAAGATTTTTTCCCCATGTAAGCCGGGGAATTTCATGAGGGTATAACTCATGTCTAAGCTTGGAACGTTTGTGTTTTTACACACATGTTATTCATATATTCATATAAACAGGTTTAATTTTTTAATCTATTGCACGTTAATTTTTCACAAGCAATTTTACATTGATATTCATCGATGATCAGTACATATCTGGAGTGACCAACATGAACTAAATCCAACACTTTGATCCTCGTTGATTCAAGCATCACTACTCTTAACAACACTTTGTTCACAACCACTTAGCAACAATAACTCATCCTATACAAATAATTGATCTCTCGCTTTCCAAAATTTATGAGGGTTGTTAGGGAGTTGGGTTAGCTGTTTTGACCAGACTTTTTCACATTTCTCTATCAAAATTTGACATTCTTAGTCTCGGGCTGTCACTTGAGCTAAATCGCGGGGTATCGAATTTCGCCATTAAGAAAGAATAGTTATATATAACACAATATAGTCCTATCTGAGCATTTTTTACGAAGACAAGTTGCTCATAATATGACTTTTATTTCTGCAGAAGGTAAAATGTTAGCAGCTTAGTTGCAGCAGCAGTCCGCCAGAAAAAAAGACGGAGCGGAACAGAAAAGGATTACAAATGGAGGTTATTGAGAAGTGAATCACACGGGAGGATAGTAAATAAGGAAAACGGGGAATGAGTCAAGCACACAATGAAGCTTAAATCCATCCATATTCCCAAACGCCCCACCACCGGCTTTATTTATGAGCCTGAGACGAAGAAGCTTTTGCAGAACAATGCAGCAGATAAAATGAATTAGCAGTCCCCTTTTTTTCGTGGGGAAGATTAATTTCTGTGGAAATTCCGTCGAAGTAGGAAAACGTTGACGCATGAGCAATGGCAAAGCTATGGAATTCTGATACGTTACTGGCCATCCAAAATCAGTGCTGATTTTTTATAACATTCCCTTTAAAAATAGACAACATCTTCTTCCTTCTTGACAAAACATTATCTCGAAATACGCTAATAAAGCCGTAAAATTACTGGTTTAAGAAAACATGATAGCACTCTTTTCCACAAGTTATACTTTGTAACTACGCGTTTCAACCACTAAATCTTTATCAGATACTTGCCTGATGATGACTTGATGAAATGTACCTGATGATGACGTAGCGGTTATAAACGCGCAGTACGAAATTATAACTAGTGGAAAAAGTCTACCTTGTTTTCTTCAACCAATGTGTATTTTTACTACTAAATCTAGTGCGACTTAGTCAATTTCACTCGTTAAATAACTATTCTTTTCATTACCTACGGATGAATTCAAGTTACTTAAAATGACTTTTGCTTGGTTCCAAAATGAGAGTGATTACATCCAATTATAAGGAAGGAAAGTATTCAAGGAAGGAAAATCGTTAAATGGAATCTGCGAATTCAGTACTGTCTCTTTCCAAAATTACCCTCGTTTACTGCGAAAAATATGATAAGACTATCACATAGTCACTTTCACGAAAAATAAACGCGTTATAACTTGCATTGATAGCAGACAGGAATTTTGTATGTCTTGGAGTTAGGGAGGAAGCGACCGCAGGCGTAATTTGGAAACTTTAATGTGATGAGAAGAGGGAAGGAATGGTGAAAAGAAATCCGGCGTCTACGACTGCCTGCTCTTTACGAAAATTTCCAAATAGATCACGGCTGTAAGTTCCCTTCATATAGCACCTATCACAGCTTTATTAGGGCTTCCTCGGAAAGTCTCCACCACAGCCTGGATTTGAACCCGAACACATGGTTCAGTGCAGTTGTAACTCGGTAAAATTTGAAAGAAGCTACCCATTCTGAAAGCTATACCTTCATATAGTTTATCATAATTTAGTTGAAAACGATGAAATTTATGACGGACGTCAATTTACGACAATGTGAGTGGAAACATTTTTACGGAAATATGAGACACATATGCATATTTTTCTAGTGTGCTTAATATTTCTATGACCGTGCGGTGTGCAAGTGGCGGTCCTCTTGCATGCTGCATGTTGGTGATTTTCACCCCCTGCCAAACACCCTATAGGTGGCTCGCAGGGTATTATGTAGATGTAGATGTAGATATGCCATTCCAGAAAAGCGAAAAAACATTTCATCTCGTGAAAAAAAGGGAATTTGTAAATAGTTTGGAATAGTTAGGATTATCTACTGATAGCATAAATGAAATACATCCGAAGGCAAGAAATACAAATTTCAATTAAATTTACAACGAAAAATATCTCTATAACCGGTTTTTCGATAGTCTCAGGCAATCTTAGATGGGGAAAAGAACAGGTTTCAACCTGTCAGGAGCTAGAAAAAGAGTGGATGAATATAGTTTATTTAACAACGACTTAACGGTGAGAACTATTACTGAATTATGTTCATCTCCATTATGTTCATCCGTGAGCCAAATCATTAAATTGATAAATGCAAATAACAAGTGGGCGATGCATTTTTTACTCTTAGAAGCTTTTTGTCCTGAGTAGGTACTCTTTACGCCATCAAATATTTCAAGATGATGTACAGAATTAAGTACTTACCCACAAAGACAAAAACCTTGACGCACAAGGTTTTTTATTATGAACGGAGCACTATCATATTATAAAAAGATCTGATTTATCTTCTTTTTTCGCCATTTCCCCTCGAACTTTCCTCGATGTACCAATACAATTCTTATTTTATGCTAAATTTTCGTTGAAATTACTTTAGGAGAATAGTCTGATCAATAGCCTAATGAATCGCTAAGTCCACTCGTGGCGTAGATTTCACACACCAACGCAGCGAGGTACTCACCATACGATTAAAGATGTCTCAAATAATGCCACAAAATCTAATTCCAAATCTCTAGCCCCCGCAATCATTTGGGGAGGAAGTTTTGATAAAGCCACCCGATTACCAAATGCTAAAAAAGCTATGCAAGACGTGGTTAATTTAAAAAGTTTGTGTGTTTGACTTTCAATGGATTCTTTTTGTTGAGTTAATACAGCTTCTTTTGGGCGTCAAAGCATTACGAGTTTATTCTAACCAGATTGAATTACCTGATGAGTCACAAACTGGGAGGCAAAAAGTATCCGTATTAAAAGTTAATATAAAAGCGTAAACATTGATAGTGGCCATGCTAATTAAACAAACTTGGAGGTTTTGGAAACAGCAAAGTTGTTCATTCAACATAACATAATTAAAATTCACGATACGGATACCTAGGGCATTACACCCATGTGAGAACTGAAGTTTGTATTTTTTCTTAAAGATAGTACGGACTCAGTGATGGCATTAAGAGTCATCTTAAGGATATCAGGAATATATTAGAATTTCCTCATGAATTTGCACAAAACAATTGTTTGGTAATATATTCCGAAGCACTTAGTAGCTATGGTATGGTAGCACCTTTGAATGCTAAACATGGAGGAAAAAATTGAATTTTCTATATCTACCGTGTCTCTACTCTTTTATGCATGCACTAAAGGTGAAAATGTTTTCGCAAAATTGATTTCGTTTATACGCTGCATCCGAACAATTTACGCCTTCCTTTTCATTATGGCCAATATCGTGTATGAAAAAAAACTTCGGTGGCCATGCACCTGCCGGTAACGCGAGCGCTTTCCCTTAAACACTGAAAGTTTCGTCCCATGTACCTACATTTCTGTGAGCAAAATTCAAGAAAATCGCTGTAAAAGACACAGATTCCATGAAGCGTGTCCTCAGTCACGAATTTTTGCATTAGTTTTCGTCGAATTTAAACAGTTTGATTCCCACAAAACACTGCAAGATCACAAGTGAACTGTGCACGCGTCGGTCATTCAGCAGTAAAAACATAATAGCAGAGATGCCTTCGCGGATTTTCTACTTCGTAAATGAGAATGCGCCTGACGAAGTTTTGACGCCTTAAGCGCCAGTTTTTCCCCGGATGTGAAGTATTGGATCGAGGGTTGAAACTATTATACAACCACAGTTTCAGCTCAAGCTACTCGTGATTTTTTTATTCCAATCACCACTCTTTCTTATGAATTTCCATTTAAGATGCCTATTTTCGGCAAATGCGAACGATACTGTTTCCAAGACAACACTATAAGATGACAGATCTCTCATAGCAGCACTGGTCACTTGAAGAGTGATTAATGAGAGGCATTCGTGGCTTTTTCAATCTCCGCTGCGAACGTCATAGCCAGCTCCTCCCCAGAACGGATTCTCGAAATTCCTGCCCGGCGTAATTATCTATCTACCTCACACCACCGTCGCGGGATCAATCAGAAAACAGTCCCACTTCGTCTCCTTCCACCCACGCCGAGCAATTAACGTCGTGCGAGAGACTTACCCTCCAAATTCCTTCACCCCTCACAAACTTATCTCCCTCCCACGCCACCTTCTTTTCACAGTTTACCAGAAACGCTCAGATATAAATCTTCACCCCCTCCCAGGAGAGCAGTCGCAATCCAGCCTTGCGCCAACAAACCTTCGCCCATCCCCTCCCCTACTCTACTATCCTAGGACAGTGATGGGAAACCTTAAACGGTTGAGCGTTCAAGAATATTCCACATCCTGTAAGCAATAACGGCAAAAAAAGGATTAGACGAATGGAGTTTCTACATTTTCCAAATTTTTTTACGCACAGGAATTTGGTTATTATGCCTACTGAAAATAAGTACTGCTAAAAAAAATTTAGTTACCCAGCTGATGGTGTAGTAAATGCCTATGACTGATTTTTCCATACACTCCGTCAACTATCTTGATTTGTGAAAGATTTCTAATGTGCTCGCAATTACTGATTTTATTCCTTTAATTTCATCTAAAATTACAAATTCACATAAATGAGGGCCATGGAAGGAGTAGGGAGCTAAATAAGAGCGTACAAGTATCGATTGCAAACTATGAAAGTGCGTATAGCGACAACAGGTGAAAGAAGAGAAGAAAATATCGGCACGGAAACGAGAGTAACCCCCAGCGCCGCTGGGAAAATTGTTGTTCTATATAAACGGTAGGGTCATATTAGTGCGATCATGCCCATAAGAGTACACCAAATTAAATTATATGCCATTAAATAAGAAATTTTCAAAGGTTTTTACGTTTATTTGCATTTTAGTACCGATAATTGTATAAAAAACGTGAGTATTCGATCTATACTGCTTACCTCGACAATTTCAGACATGACTGGTGCAGAATCGGCTGAAAAAAACTATTAAAATCACGACATTTATCGCCGAAATAGCGCAAAAAGAGGGTATGTGTTGCAGGTTGCCTAAGGTAAACATAAATGGCCCTGGTTCCACCGTAGGATGTCAACCAACAGGAACAAAATTTTTTTCTCAGTTCATTTGGTTCCTCGGGCTACATTTTGACGTATGTCGAACTTTGAATTGCGAAAAAAGTTGTTTTATGACCGGCCTTAGTTTCAGATTGAATTGAACTTTGTCAATGTGCTCCTTTCTTGAAAATGTTCCAAATAAGTAGCTTCCCCTAATATTCGATCGTTATCAAAGCCAAAATCTACTGTAATAAAAAGTAAGACTAAAAAGATCATGGTCTGATCCTCTCCGTCATTTAGGAGTAACAAAACAAAGTAGTATAACTTTTAAACATCTACTGTGCGGTTCTGTTATATCCTTTCTGTTTTACTTTTGTCCACCCATTTTAATAGCGAGGCACTCCTTATCAGACTACTTTGCTTTCATGAGTTCCCTTGGAAACTACTGGTGCCGCTTATCCGCCATACTGCACCATTCTTCTATCACGACTATGCCAGCCAAGTTCGTTTCTATTAAAATGCTAAAACGCCAACTTACCAATTTTCCGCCAACCGATGGTTGCCACTACCGATCACAGGGCGGCATGAAGGGTCATTTACACCCGCCACATCAAAGAAAACAATTGTTCATCCTCGCCGGCAAGAAGAGTCTTTTGAACCTTCTATTCGGAAGGATAAGTCCTCATCTATTGCGGATGTGAGCGCTGTCCTCAACTCATTATTCGACTCGAGAAAGGAATTCGCTCCTGGGTGAAGGAGATAACATCAACCTTCAAGAGGCAGGTCGGACCTAATAATATTTCACTAGGAAAACGAATCGTTCAACTACGAGATAGGGATGAAAAGGCTTTAAAAAAAAAGAGTAGCAAGACGGTGCGAAGGGGAGCTGGAGATGACTTATGGAGGAAATGAGTTGTGGAAAGCCTGAGAGGGGAGAGACGTACAGTGAGAGGCATTTTGAAGCGTTCTGGACGTGAGGAGAGGGCTAAATAACCCGGCGAATCCGTCGGAACATTTTGCGCGGTCGAACACGTATGCATTGACTGCATATTAATTGCCGTCCGACGCAGTGCACGCCCCCAAAAACCAACCCCTGACTCACTCGGCGCAACGTTTCTGTCCCTCACCTGGCATGCACGCACATATTTGTCAATTCTTCATTGTATTCCGAAGGGAAAGTGATTTTTCGATTGTAAAAATTGGAGGAAAATAAGGTTTTCAGCTAATATTGCATCTATTAGAACATATTGCTGATTTCCAGAGTAAATTCCACCAGGATATGGTAAATCACTTATGCGAGGGCTATAAAAAGTCACAGGTATGGCCGCGCGGCAATGATATTGACAAGATTATGGAATATCGTCCCACCAAAAGTGCATAGGTACGTATGATGAAATTTTGCCATTCAGCCAGGCAGCCTAGTCAAGGCTGGATTGTTGGCAAAATCTTTAGTCAACATAGATATCTCTCGACTAGGATTCCACGCTAATTTTTCCCTAAAATACAGCGTAGGTAATGTGCACTCGTAATCTGCACCAATTTCAGCGGGAAAAAATTCCTCTGAAACGGGAATCAAAACACGGTCCTTTGGCTTTCCAAACCTCTGCACACGCACAGACCTCTTCGCCATCCAGATTTCGTGGACCTTCTTCGCAAGGGGTTTTCGAATATTTTCTGCGCTGAGCAAAAACATTTTTATATAAAAATATATCCTTGAAATTATTTCATGGAAATGTTCCATTTATCTATTTCTCTCTGAACAGAATATCTAGCCTAAGTGCAAAAGAAATACCCTGCACTTATTGTTAAATTATAAATGTCGATGACATTCTATTCTCTCGTTTCAGTGTTGGACATTTAATAATAAATGGAATTGCGATTCTGCAAAAAATACAATGTCCCAGATATAAATTGTATACATTTCATTTCATTCCACAAGTTCATGTTCTCCGAAACGTTTTCACAGCTATATTGAATACTTTCTCCAGGGCATGAACTGATTGGAAGTGTCAAATCAGTCAGATATCAGTCATTTAAATCGAAATTTGAAGAAGGGTACGGAAGATAAATTTGCCTTTCAGTTCCAGATGGTTTCAGTCTCAAAATAAATCAAATTTACCCCCATAAATGCCAAAAATCACAAAAACTCAGCAAAAAGATAAGAAAAAAATCATGAGCTTGCTACGGATACCATGATTCATCATGAAACCTGTACAGCAATAATTTCTTCCACAGTTGAAATAAAACAAACGGGAGGGAAAAGGTATAGGATGAATTTTTTTGGATTCGGTGGAAAGCAAAAAAATACTATTGCATTATTATCAATTCAATCAAGGAAAAAATTAACTTTTGATTTGTCGCCATCGAGACGGACGCTTAAGTTGAGATAAGTCTCCAGACTCTTTAAATACACTTCAACTTTTCGAATATATTAAGAATAAATTGCTATCTTTAATAATTTTATGAAGAAATTACAAATCCAATTAAATTGAAGTGATAATGCTACAAGCGACAATATACTGTACGAGCCCCTAATATGAATTACTTCATGAGATCATGCATAATGAAGAAAACTGTTTAAAAGACAAAAAAATGTTATACTATATAATATATTAACTGTAATAGAACTTCGCCCGAGGATACAAATGACGGGCGATTTGTTTTCTATCAGGCCACCATAAGGATCAAAAGGCCAGCATATCCCTTTAAAATATAACTCGCTACACTTGGCCAGCAGTATTCTTTCAGTTTAGGACCTTTTATCACACGTCACTTCCCGATAAGCTTTCTTATCATAGTTATTTAGCTCCCTCTGAACCACGGCTTCATTAAAATACCCGAGCATCATCCAAAAAAAATATTTGATAGACCATAAAAATGAGAAAATAGAATACGAAAATAATATAATTGACTATTATTAAATAAATAATTGACATAAACGCATCCATCGGCTTAATCTAAACAATAAAATTACATATAATAAAACTTACAAGTATCATGAGGGAGTAGCGATAAAGAGTATTGATCAAGGAAAAATGGAAATCGCAAGCTATATTAGTGCCTAAAGAAAGGATATTCTTCTACGTTACCATTCCTTTCTAACCACAGAATTAAAAAGTAATGCCTTAGGAATAACTAGATGAAAAACTTGGCTAGGCATTGACGCTTAGTACACTCTGAACCGCTAAGTGACCCGTGTGTAGATGATCTCAACTTATATTCCACTTACGAGGTCATTTTGTCCCTTCCCAATGCATTAATTTCCAGCCAATAAGTCGCTTAACCATCATTAATCGCCATCCAAAATTCCTGGGCTCGCCGCAAATTCCTGCCTTTTCCGTGATTTCTACCCGTCCCATCTATTAGCCTCTTCAACGCGCCATCGTTTATTAATGCGATCTCCATCCACTTTTTAAGCATTCCACGAGCATCCGCCACAGATTTCTCACTCCTTTTCCATTGCTAAATTACTTCCGTTGCGTCCCCAGCTGTTGACTGGAGTACTACCTGTAATAAATACGGTTAAAAAGCTATCAAACGAAGGAGTTAAAGCATTTGGTGAACATTTGTTTTAAATGAAACTTTTTATTTATTTTACGCTACTCGGGGAACATCGGATGAAGTTATTTATACAATCGGTTGGGTGCAAACGTATAAACTAACTCTTTTTTTACCGCTACTATATTTTTATATCGTAATCAGGTAAAAATCACCTTCGTCGTCCAGACACAATTACATCTGTCACACACAAATTTTAAGGGAATAAAGGTACCAACCCAGCTTTTTCATCACATCTGAAAACATTATCGGCTAATTTGTATCAGTTTCAAACTATTTTTGGAGTCCATTACAATTCAGTGCACTTCAAGTACCAGTTTATCCTTAGCCTAACACTGATATTCAAGATTAGGATAAGTTAAAACGTGAAACCTCAAAATTTCGATATTCTTCAAGCCATAATGATGTGGATTATCTCAAAACATCCTCGAATTTTCCAGTACCTATACACTCATTAATCTTTTCCGGTCAAATTTTTTAATTATATTATTATTTTCAAAATAATGTTTACGAAAAAAATTGACATGATTGATTCTTTCCCTCTATTTTTTTATTTTTATTGTTTTAAGTAAAAATCAACTGGTTTTAATACTATCCATGTTCTATCAAAGAGTTTTTTCTTGGAAAATTTTCGATGTGTGATATCTCTTGAAAAAACATTTAATCCCTTGAGCCCTTGTATAATCGCAGTGTCTTGTGATGTTGAGCTAAAATTGTTGGATCTGATACTGGTACTAGGCCTGTCGAGTCAGCCTCGACGTTGGACCGCAAAGGGTAAAGATCACTACTCCTTTTACATTGCGTTTCTTTAAATAATAAAGAGGCGAATGAAAAAGTAACACGATTCCTGATAACTATCCCAAATCAAACGTAATCGTAAAATATTTCCGTTTAAACATTTCACTAGTCCTGACAAAGAACTTTGTCGCAAATGGGAAATGGGCATGTACTAAAGAAAAAATGATTTCAGCAGTCCGGGACCAATAAGTAAAACAAGTGCCTGGATTAGATCGAGTAACTTTTGCAGCAGTGATCAAGAGCATACAAAGCATTTTCTTATTAAGAGATGCTATATAAATCTAACATTAAAATACTTGTGATGAGAATATATAAGCGCGGAGATGGATGATGGGCCAAAATTATAACAAAAGCATATAGGCTATGACGAAGTGGAATAATTTAGCAATCATATTGAGACAGAAATTTAGGTGCAATGCAAACTTCTATTCTTCAGCCAACAAACACAGGATTTGGCATTAAATGATATTGATGAGAGTATGAAACCAAAACCCTAGATGTTGGGAGAATAAAATGAAATACTTGCTTCACATAGAAAAAAGTTGAGACCACGAATAATCTCTGGAAGATATTGAATCAAAAGCACATACAGGGCTTTCAGCATATAAGCAGCTCTCTTGGGAAAAATAATTCAGAATCGAATAAATTCCATAAACCTGTGGAGGGCCCACCGCGGTAAATTTTATTTGTTTGCTACAATGTTAGAATATGAGGCCTTTTAGAGAGAATAAATAAATAGCTACATAGAACAGGCACAAAAAGCAACGCAGCAACAGTGGTATTATAAAATACAGGAATAAAGCAATGGAAAAAAGAATTTCATAACACAAGTTCGTGATCATACCGGGTTGTAACAATATAAAAGAAGGGATCCGAAGAAGAAACTGTAATTTTAAGGACAGAGGTGGAACTGAATGTGGAAATCCAAATGGTCAGAGAGAAAGACGAGGGAAATAATACAATGTAGGAATAAAGAGATGAAGAATGTGTGCACAGAGAAAAAGGAATGTCAAAATAAGGTAGCAAAAAAGTTAATGGCCATACCGGGTTGTAGCAGTATAAAAGAAGGGATCCGAAGAAGAAACGGTAATATTAAGGACAGTGGTGGAACTGAATGTGGAAATCCAAATGGTCAGAGAGAGATAGAGAGAGACGAGGAGAAATTGGAGAGAGAGAGATGGATTTATCCTGGAGCGTTCGACCCACGCGGGATAAAACCGAAGGGAACGGAAGCGAATGGAATTACGACGATTGAGAGACTTCAGGGAAATATGGTCTCCTATTAGATCCGATCGTGACCCCTAAAAAAATCCGAAAACGCACCAGAGTGCCCACTCGCGGGAGCAATTTCCCAACGAAAGACGGGAAAAATGATTCATACATATGTTTCAATAGATATCGATCGGGATCTATGGAGCCGATCCGCGTTCTGATTCAAGAGGTAAAAAAAATGCTGCTTGAGACGGATGAGGAGCGATTCCGATGGACGTCGAGAAGTCTATTAGCCGTCATGTGTCCTCGAAGAAACGAAAAATCATTCTTTCGCCCATGTAAAGAGGATCATGCGGTGAAAGAGAGCTTTTCAGCCAAGAGCTTTCTTGGGAAAAAGAATTCATAATCGAATTAATTCCATAAACTTAAGGAGGATCCACAGCAGTTAATTTTATTTATTAGCTTCTTTATTAAAAAATGCGGCCTTTTACATAGAATCAACAAATAACTAATAAATAAATATTTACATAAAATAGACACAAGAAGAAATAGCAGCAGTAACCCTGGCAATGGGGAACTTGCATGAATTTTTTTTATTTAACAGGCGGACAGAAAATTATTTTCTGAATACAACAAAGAAAACCGCATGTAAATCTGAGTTTTCCTTCGCGAGATATTAAATGATAAATATAACGAATTTTAAAGCGCGGGAAAAACTCCCTCACCCCCCAAGCCACTGCCGACGAAGCCTCGATGACGTCAAAGGTGCCTAAACATCACACGAAGCTATTGTTGTGATTGCTTGTAATAGTTGCCTGCCGTTGTGAGAGCTCCGTTTGTGAGACGTGTTGATTGTTTTCTATTTAAGGATAAATATCCGACAATAGAGGCTCGAAAGCCTCATATTTTGTATTATTTATAATATTAATAATTGAGTAAGGACATAAAATATAAAACTGAAGAAGTGAAACCAAATATTTTATAATATCTAATTGTAAGTAACATCGTTGTAGCAGTCTGAGCCACGGCCGTTGGAAGGGGGATACGTTAATTGTAAGTTGATGTTATCGACGGCATATCATTCATTTAAGTATGTAATTAGAACGATTTTGATGTTTACTAATGTCCGCTTAGCTTTTATATACAATAACTTCTTCCGTTTATTCGTAGGTACCGGAGAATTCGTCGTTTAGGACTGTATGTGCTTGTATTATGGGGTGAATTCCAGTCAATGCAACTTTTGATCGCTGATTGGAGACATCTAGGAACATTTTTGTGCCAAAATAGTGTTATTTTCAACGTGACATCTCCCGTTAAGCTACTACTAATAATCACAGTGCCAGTGGTTGTAATGCACAAAGTTTGACAAGGTTGAAAAATATCGGCCAAGAGTTATCAGTGTTCCATCGTGATTGAATTGTAAAAAGTGCTATTACGCTATCGATAAATGTCTAATAGTAGTGTAAAAATTGTCAGTGGCTTGCTAATCTCCGTTGTTCACCGTAGATATGACATTTCACGATCACGCTATTGAAATAAAAACTGTGAGTGAAGTTTGTTATTCCATTATTTCAACGAATAGTAGTGAGAAAAGTCACCTGTGTCACTTGTGTGGGCTAATTTAAGGGTTTAAATCAGTGAATAAATAGTTGTTTTCATCATAACGAGTTCTGTTATTGTAAGTTGTACGTGATGAATATAAGAATGTGACAGTGACATCCAGTTTTTGATAAGAGTATTTGCCTATTTCCCACTATATTTTTATGGTATATGCTAGTATATTGTTTCTGGATTTACCTATATTATTGAAATAGGTTATAGCTTGTGTGTGTGTTGGCAGCGAAACCGATTCGCGATCTCACATGTGGATTGTGTGCGGACTGTTTTGCTGTGAATTCGTACCGTAGGACGGTTAGGACTACCTTCTCCGTTAATTCGGTGTTGCCAAATTCAACAGCACAGCTTACTCTAATGTCAACAGCACATCTTACGATCGTTATCCTCCAGTATTAATAGTTTATTTTACAACTCGATTTGCCGCCGACGTATAGCAATAATTTGTCTTAACAAATTCCATGAGGGTCGTGGTATCAATTTTTGGTGTCCGAAAAAAAGGCTGGTGTCCTAACACCCCATGCCACACGCCTTTTAGGCGGCTTGCGGGGTATTATGTAGATGTAGATGATGTAGATTTCAGGTGTACTATTCGAACGAGTGGCAACGTTATCATCCATTTTTCTGATCACTAAAACATACGAAGTGAAACGCTTGTACTTCATCATCCCGATGCCGCATTATTAATATCCCAAGTAATAATCTAGGCACAATGGCAATAGGAAAACTTGCCCAAGAATAACAGAACAAAATAAAGTGACGATGAGCGGCTAAATACTCCCGCAAAACAAATTTTACACCATGCGCTCAGCGTATTTCCCTACTCCCTACGGTTGTTTAGGCACCTATGACGTCACGCCTGGCCTCGGCAACGCTCGGGTGTCTTCGCGCAGTGGTCGGCTCAGAGAAATTTTTCTCGATTTTAAATGCAATTTTTTTATTTCTTTTGATGTTGAATGGAGAAACTGAAGGTATTTTTGCGAGCTAATGTATCCATTTGACTTATTCAAAATAGTTTTTAGAGCAATCTACGACCCATGCAAGTTCCTCATATAAAGATAAATCAAGTCATATGATGAACGTAAATATTTTTTACCCAGGAGGTAAAAGGGTGATAGGTAGCGGAGATGTCGAGTGAAGGAAGAATAGATGGAAGTGCGTTCACAAGTTCTGGGAGTCTATAAAAGGTAGAGTAAAATACGAAATTTAGGAAGAAGTAGAAGATCAACGCATTGGTTTTACGACCTGTAGGGGAGGGAAGCAACGAGGAAGAATATCTCGATAAAAAATTCGTACACACTAGTAAATTATTAATATTCTGTCATTCTCTCATACTGGCTAGAGTAGAGGTTCCCACTTAGTGATGGTTGAGTCCCAGGTGTCTAAAAGCCATTTTACGGCGGCCCACGAAATTTGACCAAAATAAATAAGAGTTATCTCTATGCTTACACTATGTGTAAAAGATACGCCTCATTCAAATAAGAATGTGAAATTTGAGTGGAAGAAGATGTTTCCATTCACACGAGTAAATTCTATTAACAAATTAACTTCCACCAAAGGAGAATCCATCTATCTAGCCGAGAAGAGGTGTACATCCATAAAGAAGTTTATATTGGTAAGACACAGTGAATAATCAACCAACTCAAACACTGCTGCTTGCAAAATCCTTGAGGCAGGCAACACAAACTAGACAATATCTCTGTAGGGCATAAATTTGAGGTTATATAAAAGATCATGATAGACACAAAAAGAAGGGTGACAATGCAATTTCGAAAACTCAAGTTCAGGAATAGAAAGCTATTACTCGATAAAAATCTCTATATATACGTACAATCGTTTACCAAGTAACACTCCACGATTACAGGAACAACTTTCCCACACGCACATACGAAAGCCTCCTTGGCTAGCCAAATGAAGCGTTATTTTCCATTCATAGATTATCGCGAGTGCGATAAAATCATCAATTCTGCTCCAAGTTAATTTTTCCCTTTCCCAAACTTTAAGCAACGCCAGCACATCAGATATTTAGATAGGGATTCGGTGTTATCGCTTATGATAAATTACTTTTTGTGATTCCAATTCGGATTTTCCGTCGAACTGATTCAGCGTTCTTTTCTTCTTCACAATACGAACAACTTCAACTTACAAGCAATACCCACGAAGAACAAATAATGAATACGGTGAATAAATAATGTTTCGTCACTAATGAGCTAATTTTTCTAAAATCAAGGAACGCAGAAAGAGTTTTGATGGATGAAAATTACCGTTTCAATAAAGTAGTTTTACGCATCTCATTCGAGTTCTAATAACATTTTTCGGTAATAAAAATAAAAAATATGAGGAACTAACGATCTAAGGAAAAGGGTATAAATTAAATTATAGCACTCCAGTCTGATAAATTCAAGCCGGAAAACATTTCCTGATTCGTCCAATAAAATGGACATGATTTGGAAATGAGTTGTTCAATGCTAAATAACTTATCAAGACCGACCTTTTGGAATTATTCCATTTTAGGTGGATAAATAAGGGGTCACCTAAAATGGAGCTTATTCATCACTAGTTCTACCGGTTATGTGCCACTTCGGAATCTGGATTTAAAATGGTAAGTAACTGCTTAAAATAGACGGGAACAAGCTACCACCTAACACGAAAATTAACCATCATGTCATTGGATAATATTTTTAAATGAATTTCCTAAGTTATAACCAAAATTTTATTCAATCATTCGACCGTAAATTTTCACCGCAGAAGGTAGTTCTCCACCACTGGATGAGGTCAATTTTCCCCGAAATTTAAATTTCAAATTCCCTCTCTTCTGAGTTCCAGCAAAGAGTTCTGCTGGATGCCGAAAGAGTCGCCACTGTATATGATGTGTGAGCTTTGGCCATGGAAGAGAATGCTTTGGCGACTGATCTTGCGTACCGGAATCACGATTTCATAGCTAAGCAAGGCGCGTTATAGAAACAAAAGTTTCTTCATGAAATTGCTATGGTAACAGGTGAAATATGCATTCATCATCTACAATTAATCGAGAACAATTCAAATTTGGTCCTCTTTCAGATACTGAATGATTTTAGAAATACTCTTTTTTCATAAATCTCTAGCCTGGTTTCTTCTGGTATATTCAACTGAGAAATTACAAATTTAGAACTCACGCACCATAAACCAGAGGTAAATAAATTAAGAAAAACATACACAGCTAACCACAGAATTAGGATAATGCAGGTAGTTTTTTTTCACCACCTAAATAATGAAAGGTTAGTGGAAAAGGAAGTTCGCAACCACTTAACTTCGTCAGATGATTACCAATGTATTAGAACGTATTTTTTCTGCGATTCATATTATCTGCCATCGGCTCATCAGAATCGAAAAAATACCACGCATCTCTAACGCTTGATAAGCGATTCCAAGAGCGGGACTTCATTAATTGAAATTACATAAGCAGTTCAATATTACAGCCCTCAAAGCGAAAAATTACGATAGAACTAATTTTTCGGGACAGAAAAAATCCTTATCAAAGTAAAATTTGCTAGCAAACTATCAAAGTAAAAGTTCCAGCACTAGGAAAATTTCATCAGGGAAATATATTACATTACTATAACCTTTTGGACCGACAAATATAACACATGGTACGAGCGTATCGTATCATATAGGCTTGACCTGTTGACTACCGTGAAAGGAAAGAAAAATAAGATATGTCTGCAGCTATTTAACATTTAAATATGCATAAAATAAAAAAGATAGAAAAATACCATATTATCCCAAATCTGTGTAAAATGTACTAAAAAGTAAAAATGATACCTGTCCATCTCTCTAAGAAAGAAGCACACGTGCTGATTACGTTTATTAGAAATGATTGTAGAATAGTGTGATCTACATCTACCTACTATCCCGCAAGCCGCCTAAAAAAGGCGTGTGACAGGGGGTGTTAGGACACCAGTCATTTACACATAAAAAGGAAATGCTCCAACGAAATCACGACTGGCATTTTTTAAAGTCCTTCATGGTTCGAGGGAACAACGAATTCCCAAGCCTATCCGTTCGGCAAAATATCTCACTTAATTTATCGCTTCTGTCGGGCCTGGAAATAAAGGAAAGTAATAGGAAGGAAAGAAAAGGAAATAAATTAAAGTAAAGTAAGTAAAAAGTGTGGCTCTAATATTATGTTCTTCGAGTCGCTCTTAAAGATATCCATTTTCGATTGTTCAAACAATCTAAGCCTAGCGCACGGTCTCCGAGTCTCCAGCGGTTCTCAGCCTAATTCGCTTAACATCTGGGTAACGCTGTCTGTACGCCCGTAGCAGTTTTTGACGAACCGCGCAGCCTCACTTTGTATTTTATTCAGTTCGCGGATTAAGGGCCGATTTCACCAACGCCGATCAACGCTTGATCTCGGATCAACCGTACAATTAATCGCCAATCACACTGATCGAGTTTCACCAACGACAATCAGCGCTAATCGGGGATCAAAATCCTTGATCAAGTTAATCATGGATTTTCTTTGATCAAACCATGATCAACCAAGATGGCCGACGCACTGTCATCATCTGACGAGGAGTATGATATAATTATAGATTATTTTAACTTACGTGCACACCATAGGCCCCTGGAAGGAAACGATTATAATGTATATGAAGAAAATGAATTTAAAATGAAATTTAGATTATCGAAACCTGCTGTTCAATTTGTCCTTGAGCGAATTCGTAACAGGATAGACAATAGGAGCAAAAGAAATAACCCGATTTCTCCACTGAAACAACTTTTGATAGCCCTAAGATTTTACGCGACAGGAAGCTTTCAGGTAAATTGAGTGACTTGAACATAAGGTATTTAAATTTAGCGGGTTTTCAACATGAGAGTAGCGAATATCGTAACGCTAAGATTGACGTTGTTATTGAAGACACCGGTATGTCGTTGGAAGATATTGCTGCTGTTGATCTTGTTTCGCTGATGATTTTAAATTTAAATCGCACGTTTTAATATAATTGCTATGTGTACGGTAATAGTATGTAATTTAAATTATACATACCTTAAGTTACATGCTAGTTTAATACATCAGAATTACGAAGGTTTGTAACGATGAATTTCAAGTTGTTGGATAGAATGCTATCATCTTGAGGAGAGAAACTTACACTATTAGCTAATTTCAATGCTAATGCTGATCAAGTAGAGTAAACAATACGCAGAATTATGATGTGGGTACGATAAGAATCATGCCTAGTGTTCCTTGTAAGTACCTCGATATCATGAAAAGCATTTTGGTATATTAAGGCGTTCACTTTTTTGTTTAATTTATGTAAATCAAGTTTAATGGGCATAAAAATCAAAAACATTTAAAAAGTTTCCATAAATTTTTGTGATCCTTCCTTCTCATGATCGATGTTGGCATTTCCTTTGACATTTGAGATGACACTTGTAACTTGCAGAGTGAACTTGGTCTGATAATGTGAATAATGGCAATGATGAAAATGGTACATGACTTTTATGTCATAGAGGTAACAGAAGATATTGGTATTTCTGTATGTTTATGTTATACTGTGGAACAACAAATCCTGCGTAGATTTTATTAATCATTGGACAAGAGATCAGAAATAATGGTTGATGTACATAGTACTGTTTATTATACAAGCTCAGGTGTTTGTCGAATTTAGCTAGGTGATCTTCTAAGACAGCACTACGGCGCAAGAGCTAGGGGTCTATTCTCTAACTCGAAGCTCCCGTCGTGGTAGCTTCGAACTAGCTACCAGAATTGGCTACCAACCTTATTCTCTAACAGGGAGTAGCTTTCTCAGACCGAGAATTTCTGGTAGCTTTCTCAGACCGGATATGGGGTATGAGAAATATTTCGTGCGAACTCAGATTTTACTCTTAGAACCAATGAAATCGCTCGTTTCATTTCGTAACCTGCGGGAAAATCATAATGTAGTCGTTCTCGGCTGACTTTTTCTTCTAGTTGAAATTAATGTGCTTTGTAAATTACGAAATGCTGAGTGCCTTCAGCTTTCATAATAATAGAAATACGAATAATAATAGAAATACGTAGAAATAATTATATTTGGCTAAGCGGCTTTTATATCAATTCAATAGTTTCGATCGATGCGGCAGTTTATGTCACGATTGATAATCATGTAGGCCATGTAAATATAATGAAGAGAAAATGTTAATAAACTACCAACACTTTAAACCAATGCTATCACATTGTCGTTCTAATTCCCGAGAACTTTACACTCAGCGCTCCTTATGCTTTTGCCTGTTTGATGCAAAAATTTTGATGACCAACTGTTTCTGTGCAGAGATTGTTCCTTCTTGCACTGCGAGAGAATATCGCAATAACATGTGCATACGATAAATGTATATTATTTCGGGAATATCTTCAACAAAGTTAATGGGAAGGTGGAGAAAATTATGTTTGAAAGTTACGTCATTTCACTCAGATTGGCCTAAGCAATCATTTTAGGCTCACAATATGCTTCAATCGATATTTACACAAAACTCTACTGTCGTGCCGTTCTCACGACGGCTAAATTAATATTTAAATGGTTTTACGAATAAGTATTATATGCCAACCGCCAAGCTTGCACTATTGCAAGCGAGGGCGATTCATTAGAACTTGACCATCATTGTGAAAAAACAACCTATTAAACGTAGTTCCTTCTCCCAATATTAAAGCCATATTATATTATTGTTTTTGTGATGACTTCCTCCGTGGGCTTCTGGAATATCCATGGCTACACTTTCTCAAAATTCAAAACAAATACACCAACTTAACTACCGGCACTGAGATTAACAGGTCTATTCTGTATCTTGGGGGCGCTTTATTGCGCCGCCGCTATTTCCCTCTTTCAAATGGCATCGATTTTGATTCTTCAAATTGCATCGCGTTATATTACGCCGATTTTGGGGGCGTAATATATCGCCCCCGTGAAATCTGTAGTCGGTATGAAAATTAGTGTAGGGCAAGTAATACAAGTCGAGTAACTCATTAAGTTATCTATAAATATCTAATTATTAGACATAATAATGATTAAAATATCTTTTTTTAAATTATTCCATCGTTATCTAGCGGTCAGCGAAAGCCAATTTTAGGTTTTATGATATTACCTGCAAATCCAAGATCTCCAAGAGCAAGATACAAATGACGGTCGAAAACAGTTCCGCGCATTGCAGACGACGAAAATTTCTTACAGTATTTATGATCAAGCTCATCTGCTGAGAATGGGATTTAACATGAAAATATCTCTCCTACCTTAATAAATGCCCTTGCGAGCATTCTATCACACAGCACAGACAGCACCGCTGCAATTGACAATGCATACTAATATATGCTAACAAGTACGTATACCGTGATTCCAACGGAAGAAAGGGGCAATAAACAGAATGATTGCTCGAAACAAGGAAACATTTAATGAATTATTCATCATAAAACTGCATACATTTCATTTCAACATCATTCCTCTTGCGGCATATCACAAATTTACACTGTACTAGTATATTTAGTCCGAGTCATATCAACGCTAATAGTTGTTTGAAGTAACATGGAAATGGTATCAAAATGCAAACATGATAACACTTCCATAATCATTGCTCGAGAAATTGGTATTAGAAACCGTAAAGTATGTCACACGAGTTCACAATCACAACACTCGCGATGATTCCTTCCATGACATCCGCGTAATCTAGAAAACAGCTGTTTTCCTCAACGAATGTATTTTAAATGGCCTAAAATGTGATTTCAAGTGACAAAAATGTTTTATAATTAAATAATTACCCGTGTGGACAACTGTGGACATCGTAGAATTACGGTGAGCAATGAGACAAACGATGTAAACAAGCCGTGGCTGAAGACGAAAGTACTAGTAAAAATAATTTCGTCACCACTAATCATAAGAGTATAATCATTATAGGCGTAGGTGAACGAATAGTGCGTAGCGGACGAAGTCCTCTTCAAGACAATTATACTTGTAAATTCCGATATATTAAGCTCAAAAATTGGCGATATTCTTCCGTCGTCGACTGTTGAACCCTTGAATATAGACGCTTATTTACTTAGGCAAGAAAATATCCGATAGAAAAAGAGCAAAATCTCCAAACACAAGCCACATCGTATTTTTAACTTCTTCTCGGGCTGCCGAGTATCCTGCTGCTTTTTCGGAGTGTCTCATTTGTTTATTGCAAAGAATCGAGAAATATGATTGGACGTGTACAAAACTCCGCCCCTGGTAGGGGCCGCTATCGGAATAACGCGAGCCAAATGCTGGCGTTATTGTCGATGCTATAAAGCGACCCCAAATTCCGCTTAGGGGCCGCTATTTTGAGATAGTGAATCGGGGGGGCGTAATATTGCGCCAGAAATAGCATCTCCGTCGTGATAGCGGAGCCGCTATCTGTTACAGAATAGCCCTGTAAATGCGTATATACGGCCAAAGACACACAAATGAAAGCAGAATGATATCATGAACACATTTATTCATTGGAAGAGCATAACATTTATTAATAACTATCATGAAACACCTTAAATTGCATTATAACACAATAATATATCCACCTCTCTCCGGTCTGCATCTATGTAACACTAAACTCTCTTCACACAATCACTTCACAACAAAGATCGTTGCTAATAATGCACGGTAAAGTTAATCATAAATGTATAAACACTTGCAAAAATAAGACATCCATCTCTGTGCAGTGGATACATTGGCATTGGTAATGATTTCAACGCATCAATTTGTACCGTTACTACAACAGTCTCTCGCAGCATCAATAATAATCACTGTTTTCGGGGTTTTTCTTCTCACTAGTAATGACTTCATGCAAAATAAGATTTCACGTGATATGAAATGATTGAAAGTAACATTTTTCTTCTCCAAATAATGAAATCAACTAGTTAACGCGATCGATAGTTCACTCCGAAACATATATGTTTAGTCACGAAATTTGTCACTCATGCCCACTACTTTGTTAAGAATACAATAATTGAAGGCTTCAAATAATTTACGCAGCATTCCCGACCTCATTAAAGAAAATAATTACGCAAAACAACAAAAATAGTCAACACTTTTCTTGTTTACCACTCAATCGCTAGCCGTGTCAAGAAAGACTGATGGGATAGAACAAAAGATTAGCGACACGCGCCACTTGGTTCACGGCGGTTCATATGAATTCCCATGGCCCTATGGGAATTCCCTATGTATTTTGATGGTAGCTAGCTGAAGCGCGGGGTTCGAGGGCGCGCTTCGCGAAGCTACCGTGGTAGCTAGTTTGAAGCTACGGAAGTAGCTTCAAATCCCATAGAGAATAAGGGTTGGAGCCTAATAAGCTACCGGTAGCTTCTGCAAGCTCCCTTCGCCGGAGCTTCAGCGTTAGAGAATACAAGTGGGAGCAAGTAGCTTAATTAAGCATCTTTCCACCAGAAAGCTACCGCGCTTCGAGTTAGAGAATAGACCCCCTAGAGTAAACTGGCAATGGTAATTTGAATATTATAAGGTAATTAATGTATAGTAGTGCACTGTAAAATGCCTTACTTCTTAAAGTAGATGTGGGTGAGGGGTCACTGAACACACAATGTTATGTTAAAAGATGTAATGCTGAAAGTAATTTCACTTTAAGGTGAAAATTATTAGTTAAGGCATAAATGGTTAATCTGTGATAGAATACCGATATATTTCTAAATAATTAAATACTCAGCACTCCCATGAAAACATAAAGGGCTCAAATCACAATAATCAACAGTTTCAATGCATAGATTACTTTAAAACCATTAACAGTTGTGGTATTATGTAATATAATGGCAAAGTATATTAAGCAATTTTTTTACCATGACTTTCAAATGACAATGAATTGGATATAAGTAATGTCTACTGGTGTTGGATGCAAATCACATTTTATTTTACTGGAATTCTTGGTCATGATGAGTTATCACTCCTATTAAAATGAGATGATAAATAGTTGTCATGAGGTAAAGACGTGGCTGTAAATTTATGAGTTCTGTTAATAAAAAGCAATGTTGTCTAAATACTGGTTGTGATGGTTCACAATACTTTAGTGACAGGAAGTACAAAGTTTATTATGCTACATTCTGCACACATATTATAACTTGACATATGCTGCAGCTTGGTTTGTATCTATATGATTAGTTTATTATATTATGTGGAGTCATTATTATTACTCATTTCATCATAACCATCCTAGTTATAGATGTTCTGAAATTAAGTTGATTCGAATTCTCTTTTAAAGTTCAAAACGTGAAAATACATGATCCACATCTTTCTTCATATGGTCTATGATATACACCTGTCAGCATAAGGAAATACAATATAACGAAAAGGAAAATGTGCTGGTGGTATTTTTTTATGCTAGGACATTTGTAATATTTGAATGAGTTAATAAGAGTTAGGTCTGGAAAAATTACACCTGAAAGTGCAACTAATCATATAGCTTGTTGCTAGACTGCTATTCAAATGAATAATTCAGATGATTGCAAATATTGTGATAGGCTCATCTCACTTCAATAATTAGATACCTACCAAATGTAGCTGTTAGGTCAGTAGGTACTACTCATGAGGTAAGGAGCAACTGTCATGATGTAGGTGACTGAAATTCCTACCTAACTTTTATGTTGTCAAAAAATCACTATGATAGTATAACATCCGTTAGATCTCTATTTCATAATAATTCAATAGTAGTAGCAGTGGCTACTAAATGATATAAATTTTTTTTAAATATGTAAATAAATTGCTGAAATATCTTATATTGTAGTCTTGATTCATAATTTTTTTACCATCACATTGTGAATTACCTCACAAACTACAGTCAAAATGTGCTTAAATGAAATTTTATTTTCACATTGAGGTTTGTTTTATGTAGCAGACAGTTATTTAATCTGCCTCAAGTGATATATATATAAATGTTATGAATTAGATATGAGGAGGCTACTGAGCACTCAGATGAAAATCCTATCATATTGAAATTGAAATACTTTTGCAGGTAGTCATTGGTGAATTACTTGGAGTGAGTACATCCAGTGTCTACAGGATAATTAAGGTCTCCCTACATATAGCTATGCTGTCGGAAGAATTTATTAATTTCCCTAGTGGAAGAGAGGAACTGAACAGATTGAAGGAAGAATTTTTTGCAATTGCCAGATTCCCAGGCATCATTGGGGCTATTGATTGTACCCACATACCCATTACTTCACCTGGAGGAGGAAATGCTGAATTATTTAGAAATAGAAAGTCATATTTTTCCATCAATGTTCAGGCAGTTTGCTCCCCGACCCTTAAATTAACAAATTTGGTGGCAAGGTGGCCAGGGTCAGTTCACGACAGCACCATTTTTAACAATTCCTTTTTGAGAGCTAAATTTGAAAGTGGGGAGATACCTGATGGCTATTTATTAGGAGATGGTGGCTATCCTTGCAAGCCATATCTCCTAACTCCATTATTACACCCAGTGAGCAGAGGGGAAAGAAATTATAACCTGGCTCATGTTCGAAGCCGAAACCCCATCGAAAGATGTTTTGGGGTATTAAAACGGAGGTTTCCTTGCCTATCAATTGGACTAAGAACAAAAACAAATACATCTTTAATCATTATTGTGGCCACCGGTGTTCTGCACAATATTTCAATCTTATTCAAAGAAGAGGAGCCCCTTCATGATGCCAATGTGAATCCTCATCCGTATGATGAAGTCAATCAACCAATGGCAGAGGGAAATGATAGAGCCACAGGAGCTGCTGTTCGGCGAGCCATAATAAATGGCATATTTTCTTAAAAATATATTCTTTTTATGATAACCATAGGAAAGCTTCTGATGAGAAATAGTTTTCTTACATATTTATATTTTACAGCGTTATAAAAAATTAAATAGCAAATTTCAACTATGGAAATTAACTAGTAAATAAAATTTTAAACCTGCAGCATTCATTATAGAAATCAGTTTCCCTCTCTTTTACAGATAGTATAACCTGGGGCATTTGATGACATGATTTTGAATAAATAGACCTAGGCTATGAGAAATAAGACTTATTTATTTGCCATTAGTTTTGCCAAGGTAGCCTTTTTGATTTCAGTTTCAATTTGTTGGTTTTCCAACGCTAGTACACTATTTTTTAGTTCATTTTTCAATATTTCCATTTTTATTTTATGCTGTTGTTCTAGGATTTCCAGTTGTCTGTTGATTAAAATGGTTTTTTTATTTGCCATGGTTGCTACTTCTTCTTCAGCTTTTCTTTTGTGGGATGGTGGATTGCATGATGAAATTTTGGAAGTACTGGCTCTATTGCTTTCTGTTGGCTGTTGAGTAAAGTCATAAGGTGCATTGTTGGGTGTTAATGGGATTTCTGTTGTTGTTTCTTCATCCTTATCTGTGATTGTCTCCATGATCTTAAAAGTAAGAAAACAAAGGTTTTAGTGAAATTTTGCTCAGTTATTTAGTCTACAGAATTTGTGAAATAAGGATGAAATGTTTTCATAGACGAAATGAGATGCTTAGTTGGATTCAAAGTCAATTACATTTGAAATAGTATGGCAAAGAATGTATTTATAAAAATAATAGAATAAGAGGCCATTCTTTTTTTAGAACTTACTTCAAAAATATCTCCCTCTGCACTCACATCTGTAATGAAAGAAGAATATCAGAACCAAGCACACTCTTTATCAATATTAATTTTTATAATAGCGAAAATAATTCATTACTGTTGGTTCATGATGTATACCTGTTCGCCCAAGACACCTTAGAGTTAGCGTGGGCTTTTATGCTAGAAATCCCTTTGTGATTGCAAGATATTATCGTCACCATAACAATCACTGAATAAAAATATTCTACCCACCTTTATCGCCGCTGAAACTTGCATCACTGTCGGCAGGGTTCCTCAATGAATTGAATTGATCCTTAACCATACCTATCAATCTCTCCTCCTGGCTGGTTAGCTGTGTGTGACAGCTTCCTCCCCCAGTCTTGTATCTTTCTATCTGAAATTTAATGGATTTCATTTTACAGCCTTAGTAAATACAACTTTGATACTGGAACTTAATGTGATGATATTTATACGATGCATGCGTATCTACTCACCTTCTCATCGGCCGCGTTCTTCTTAGCCCGACGTTTCATATTTTCATAGCAATTTTTCAATTGCTTCCATGTTCTGACAGCATTTGTTTCGGTGGAATTAAAGGCTACGCTTATACCTTCCCATGCTTTCATCTTCTCGTGGCATGTAGTTGCGTCAGTTCTTTTGTTTTCTATTACGTTGGAATATGTTTCCACAAGATCTAAAAGTCGCGATTTCTCCAACTCGGAGAAATTGTTGCCTCGTGCTGCTGAAGACATTTTGATCTTTATACTCGAATGTCGCGGTAATCACGCCGTTAAACAAATGCCGTCGTCATGCGCCGTAGACAGCCAATAGGAAAGCTATTTACAAATATATGAGAATTATAATGCTACGCGATTGCCGATCAAGTGATTATGATTGTTGATCAAGGAACAGACGTTGGTGAAACGGATGCGAGATTTGATCTCGGATCAGGGAATTGATGCCGATCAACTGATCGCCGATCAAAGAGAGGTTGGTGAAATCGGCCCTAAGTCTTTCTGCACCGGATCCCATTCGCTCCTGCATATTCAAAATATGATAGGCGAAGTAAGATTGGCACGCAATATTAATGTCAAAACCTAATCAATACCCACGCCCTATTCTGTAAGCGACGAAAGGGTATTTTTTTTTACTTTTTAGTGCATTTCATATTGTTTTGGTGGCAGCGCGTTTTTTATTTATTTTTTCTACTTTTTAGTGTAAAATATTAAACCACAGCTGTTTAAGAAATTTCTGCCAAAAATTTTATAACTATCGTCAACTATTGAGCATTTTTAAAGCTATTTTTCTTAGCATTACTTTAGTCAATGAATTAGATAACAATGAACCAAAATTTCAAATTTCAGACTATATAATATTGTACTGTCATCAGAAGCATTCAATTGTAAAACATTTCTGGCGGATCCGACAATGGGAAGCGGGTTAAAAATCAATTAAACCATTCCATCGATATAACAGACAAACAGACGAAGAAAGTTCAGAAAAAGCGAGTAAAAAATGCCTTCTCCACCTCAAAAGGTAACACTTTCTTAAATAAAGGGCTTAAAACAGCTGCTCATCGTAGGTAGATATAGAAAGATTCTCGCGTTGTAAAATAATACGAGGGCGGTTTGATAAGTCCGTGACTTTTTTAATGTAAGATATTTTTTTCGGCAAAAAAGTTTTTTTCATTTCTCTACATATTCTCCTTTAGCTCGATTCAATTGGTACAATTTTTAAAAATTCTTTTATTCACTCTACATAACAGCTTTTAATCAAGGCTCTCAAAAAAGGCGTTCGCTAAAGTGACAACCTCTTGATTCCACCCTAATCTTTTTCTATCCAATCATTTCTTCATATTTGGAAACAGACTGTAGTTACAGGGGGCTAAATCTGGAGAATAGGGTGGATAAGGGCGGTATGAGTTGCCTAATATATGGATTTTTGCCATGTTAACTACACACGTATGCACCGGTGCATTTTATTGATGGAACAGAACTTTTTTCTTCTTCAAATACGGTCGTTTTTCATATAAATCTATATCGAGTCTTTCCACAAGGCCTTTAATAATATTTACCCGGGATCGTTTTACCCTTTTCAATTAATCGATGTGAATGAATCTGCGTGCATCCCAAAAAAACTGCGACCATGACCTTGTTGGCCGATAGACTCACCTCAGCCTTCTTTGTTGCACCTTCACCCGCAGAAATCCTCTGTCTTGATTACTTTTTGGTCTCTGGTGGTGGATCCATGTTTCGCCTACGGTTAAGAAACGGCGCATAAACTCGTTCTGATTGGGATAGAAGCTCGTCAAACAATCTCTTGAAGTGGACATACAGTTGTGCTTACGATCTCCAGGTTGCTCGAGTATGAGAAACTGCGGCATCCATCGCGCGGATAGCTAAATCATGTCAAAATATTCATGTAAAATACGATGTTCCCGCTCAGTTGAGATGCCTACAGCATCACTCATCTCACGAAATTTCATTCTTCGATCGTCCAGTATCATACCATGGATTTTGTTGACGATTTCTAGCGTGACGACCTCTTTCGGGCGATTTGAACATTTGACGTTACTTGCTTTTAAACGAAATTCACTAGACCATTTTTTCACCATTTAAATTGGTGGTGGTTTCCACAATACTCCTCAAGTCATTTCTCGGTCTCGGTGACGCGTAAAAAATAATTTTTAGTTAACACACGTAATTCACTTTTTCCATTATCGTTATAAATTCACAAGGTTGTCTGCTTTCGGTGGCTGTCAAACGCAAACTAAACGACGGAAAACTTCATATTTGTTTGCAAATAGATGGCAACTAACGGTATTAATGTTGTATTTATAGTTACGACGTGGGAAATTCAAAAGGCCACGGACTTATCAAACGACCCTCGTAATACATGGCGGGAGAGGCTACCGATACGAATAAGGTGACCGTAAGTTATACTATCATCTGAGATATTGAGAGTTTGAAGTCATTTGAGTCATTTTTCATTCCTTGCGGCGTGTATCCCGCATGAGAGAAATGCGGCTTGTGTACCAAAGTTCAGTGCGGCGTCTCTCCACTTCTCTATGGATGAAACGCAGCACCTCGTGGCTCTATGGCATTTTAGGCCAATGTGGATGACCACACTGAAAATATTCCGAAAAGAAATTATTGTTGCCAAAAATCTAAACAAAATCGTAACATAGCAGTAGTTCAACGTCCGATACGAATTTAGAGCAAATTTAGTTATCTCAGTATTTGCGTCTTAAAATCCAAAAAAAAACATTGGGAAACAAACGGGACATCTTCACTTATTCTCTGGCATCTACTGTGCCCCTGCATGGTGTATCTGCTCGCAATTTGCCAGGAAAAGCCGAAACTAAGGGGGGTGCGCACTGCGCAGTTTCTCATATCCCGTATGCGGCGTCTCTCTCCAATTTACCCTACTTTTTTGTATCACTATTCACGTAATTTCACATCAGTAACGCAAATGTGATTCCAAGAATTTCTCTGACGTAATTTGACACCAAAGCCCTCCCTACAGTATCAGTACTCACGAACACTTGATATAACAATGTTCTGCATAAAGCCATCGTTAATGAATGAAAAGAATTGAATTTTGAACACATACTCCTCGACCAGCATCACACACAGCTCTGGCAAAATACATTATATTACTTACAAAACTTAAGGTGTGCAATAAAGATAAAAGAACATGTACAACTTCTTACTAAAAATGGGTACAGACTAGCCGACTAGCCATTGAAGGAAAATATGCGAATAAATGCGTCGTAAGACCATTTTTAGGGAATGAAATGATGCAACTACATGGCGTAAGTGTCATTTAACAAGACGATAAATGAGAATGAACTGACTTAATTTAAAATGAAGCCAAAACCGAAGCCATTCAAAGCTGATGAAAACACAGGAAAGAAGTGACTACCAGCTCTAAAATGTTAACTTAAACAAAAAACGCGACGTGTGAATGTATGCATCACTTCGGCATATTCAAGTAACGGGATTATAGGCAGGACAATATCGCCAAAAACTACTAATATCTAATAGCGCAGGACAGAAATAGTCACAACAGACATAATTAACTCACGCTAAAGTTTTTTTAACATATTATTTAATATCTGTGAACGGTCGCTCATGGCAACTGATAATTATAAGTCAAAATTTGACTTATAATTATCAGTTGACTGTCAAATACATATCTTTCATTGGATATCCGCTCACTGCCATTCCAAAGCACTTGCTACTACTTATCCAGCGTCATTACGCACAAATTCCTACAAAAGAGTCAATATTTGCTCAGAAAGGTTTCTGATGCAAAGCACGCAATATCCAGAGCGACGTTTACGTGAACATGGCGAGTGCTGTACGCAACTGTCTTACGTTCATGCCTGACTGTTATTTCTTGCCTTACAAGGGTATAGCTATAACGAGATTGATTTTGGATAAATAATTCAGAGGGTAGGCATTCCCAGAATAATACTCATGCATGAAAATATTATGATTATAGCACCAAAGCTATCACTGGGCACTTATTAGCTAACAATAATTACTAAAGACATCCACAACGTGTGAGTACTCTCCAAAATACACTATTTTCTCCACGTTTGATATTTTCGTTGATCTTGGACGGTCAATCGAAGATGATATCTATGAAATTCATTTCAAAGGCTTCTAGCATTACAATCATCATTACCACTTAAAGCCTATGAAAGTGTCCCTAATGAAAGTATTAAATCCGTATTTTTTTTGCCATTAATCATAGAAATTTCAATAAAAAGAGCTAAAAATATACGACTGCCAATTATTCAGATGCTGTGCCAGATATAACTTTGGAGATGTAGTAAAGCGAAATATGACCAGAACTCAGGACCATATGATTATCACGCGCCCCTAGCAAATAACTCTAGACTTAAAAAACTTGGTACACAAGACCTCGCACTCAATTTTTTTCATGCTTATTCCATACAACTAAGACTCAATATAATTATTTTGATGATTAACAAAGTTTTCGCACTATTTATTTCTATGATCGCCGCCATTGACCCTAGGGTACGGTTATAGGTCTGCTTTTAATTAAGTGAAAAGTTTTGTTAATAAACCGACCTAATGGTTTCGCCTGAGGGACGACGGACTCAAAGGATCCAAGGATAGAACGCAAATACCAGTGACGAGATTCATTTACGGGGTGACAAAGGGGAGTCTATGAGGAGAACATAAAATGTTAACGACAGAAAAGGTCTGAAAAGACGATTCCTAAAGAAAACACAAACATTGTACATTGTATGAGGACTATTTTAGCGGACAAAAAGCACAGAGAATTGAGGATAAAAATGAATAGTATGTTAGCTCTAAAAAACGAGGAATCGTAAAAGAGTAGTGTACAGACAGCTTATAATATTATTGAGTAACATATATAGTATTGGAAAATGCGAACCGGACAATAAGAATTCAACGTGGATGATGGGATTTGGGCATATATGCATTATTAAATTTAACATTTGTTCCATGCCACTGACGTGCATGATTACTAGATTACATTTAAATTACAATAAATTCTATCTGACCGTTGGCGATTCAATGAGTTTCTCTGATCAATAAAATACTAAGTGCAATCACAGAAAAATAACCATTGCCGTTAAATCGGCACTCTACCGGCACAAAGGATTTAAGTGTTTTCATGGGGACACACGGACACAAAATTACCTCTCATTTTGGGCCTAAAATGACAGTAAGCAAGACGGGCACAAAAAAAGACCTTTTGTCCGGCAGTGAATCGCAAAATCATATCCCGCATCACAAAAGCGGAAACATCTGTTCCACCTTGTTGCCGTGTCAGTTTACGTGGCATAATAAGCGCTGAGTCCGGAAAGAAATAATAAAATCAAATATTTGATGGATAAAAGACATTCTCAGTGCCCTCCGGGTGAGCAGTTCATATCACTCACCAGGGCCAGGCAGTTGGTTGGAGGGAAGGTAGGTCTCACAGAAGGAAAACTATCTGTGCAAGATCACCCCTCATATTCACAAACACCACATTATAAGGAATGGTATGTATTACTCCCCTGGTGTTGATTTTATAATATCTAAGTTTTTCAATGATCTATAAAAAGAGTTTTCTAAATGTTTCCAAAAAGTATTTAGGCCTTCCTTTCAATTTTCCAAGCAATCCATCATCAACCATAAGTATCATAATAATTTAGATCTTAAAAGTTTACATTCACGGTCAACTATTTGAAATAAAATTTCATGTAATGTTGAGGGAAATATGCAAATTTTTAATCATTATCTTTATCTATATATATAAAAGAAAGTCGAAAATCGTGTTAGTTAGAACACTTATAACTCGAGAACGGCTGCACCGATTTCAATGAGATTTGGTTCTTTAGATTCGCCTCAGGCGGGGTTAACATATAGGCCATTAAAAAAAGGATAATTTCACAAAAAAATTCATCTCTTTCCTATGGACATGCTTTTAGGAGTTATAGTAACACAACAATTGATAAGTCGGTCAAAACTACAAATTAAATAATTTGTTTTGTTTTTACCACTTTAATAACTGAATTTAGTAACAATATAACATTTTAATTACGAAATATATTCAAAATATTAATTAAATTGAAATTACATTAAAAAAATTTAATTCGAGCTAATTGTAAGCCCAGCCGTGGCCCAGCTCGAGTTGACACTTCACTACCGTGTTTGTAAACAAATCTCCAAGCAATTGTTTACAAACGTAATGTCCGTGTTCCTGTCGAGGAATCGAGTAGTTTTAACTCATTTCCTTGGAATGAATACAAATTAGTTTCAGCGAAAGGTGAGCTCATTAACAAAGAGTTCCAGAATATGATTGATCACCAAAAGAATCAAGGATGGTTGATTTAGCGAGCAAGAACGAAGATGTGGATGACTAAAACGAGGTAAATTCAAATAGTGCGTACTCTGCATGAATTCGAATCTTTTAAATGTGTAACAAACGAAGACGAAATCACCAACTATCTATCTGAATATTTTAAGTCCTTGGACGTACCTGGCTTACCAAGGCACGATTTACAGCAAAGTGTAATTTCTGTGTTCATGATCTTTCGAAGCCTAAACCAACCATAACTATCTAACGGAACGTGCTTGGTGATTAAAATAATTGCTAATGAATGTGATTCACGCAACTTTACTCAAAGGAAAATTCAAAGGTGAGGAAGTCCTTATTCCGTAGTTTCCATGATCTCAACTCATATGCCCTTTTGAGCTTAAACGTATTAAATTTCAAATTCGTGTTGCATTCGTGATAACGATTTAAAAATCGCATGGTCAGTCTTTCAGTTTTTGTGTTGTTTGTGCTCATGTACTAATGAAAATCCATGATTTTCTCATGGTCGATTTAACGTGCATGTTCACGAGTCGATATAAACCATCCTCTGTATTTCTTCCTTCGCTTCAAGTGCGTAGCTAGGATAGGGGGTTTTGGGCGCAGCTAATACCACGGGTCTGTAGGGTATAGAAAACTCGCTAAGGTAAGCGGGAAGTGTGGGGGCACTTCCTTCAGACATTTTTTAAGATAAATGGTTCAAAATAGTGGATTTTGCGACTGTGTGAATAGTTAAATATGTTTTATTTGTTAGTCATCCGTCCCCCTAATATTAATGACAAAATCTTTCATAAAAAATTCTCTAAGCTCTTGGGGGGGGGGAGAGTTTATCTCCCAAAACCTCCCCTCTCTGCGCCACTGCTTTGCTTCGCTATATTTATTTAGCTTCATCTTGCGCCTGATAACAAAACAAAAACTGTTGTTTATCAGAAGGTCTTGACGCAAGATATTAAACCCGAATGTGTAGGGCTCACCGTGGTGCGTTTACGCATGCAGTACGTTTAAGCAGAGCATTTTTTCCAAACAGAGATACTGAAACTGGCGCGCCTTAGGTCATTTAATGCGAATGCTGCTTCATAGGGGCTTTTTTTGCACGATATTGAGCATCAGTCAAGCGTCGGTCTGGGGTTGTGTCAACCTCCCCCCTGAATGGGCCAAGTGTATGCAACAGACTTTGACCTAAAAACATTTTTTTTACAGCTAATAACCAACCATAGCTAATAATAGCCAACAACTGAATGCGTATAATTTTTATTTCATGAACTGCTTAATTAAACCACAATGCCCAAAATTTCTTAACCTAAAATGTAAGAAAATTTGTTGAAAAAAATCCGCGTAAACGTGCTCCGATCCACCCTATGTAGATTCAATAAAGAAAATGTCTTTCTGACAAGCAATTTTGGTACTCATTTACGTAGTTTTATTGAATTTGTATCCTTATTTTATTATAATAAACATGATTAAAAACGATACAGCCGCTCTTGATTTATAAATGGTGTAAGTAAACTGTAAGTTCATTGATTGTTAGGCGGTACGAAGTTCGCCGGGTCAGCTAGTAAACAATAAATGGTAACGGCTAAAATTCGAGTAATTACAAACAATGAACGTTTAGTAACTTTCTACGATTATTGATCTTTCAATTCGTATACATTCGTTATGCAACTGGCGCGATCAATTTTCCATTAATAAAAGAATGATAGTTTAAAATGAAAATTTTCTGTTTAATTTTTGAGGATTTTTTCATAAATTCCACGGTATATTGACCAAACTGAATGAAATTTAATTATAACAACTCTTCTTCAACGTGAACGCAAGTAGGAATTTATGAGCATGTCGCAAAATTAAAAAAAAAAGAAACGTGATGAAAGCAAGAAATATGAGATAAACGTACCAAAATCGGCACGTTTCTGCTCATCGCTTAAATTCATAACAAAGCAATTATATTCCAGGAAAAGAGATAGAGCATGAACGGAAGAAACAAATATCAAAATACAAGCACCAAAAGAAAGGAAGATAAAGCAGCAACCAAGATGCCTTTAAGCAATATATTTCACAATCACTAAAGCTACCTAATGAGAGGATGTAAATGTCATACTTCACCTTCTGTTTCTGCTAGTGATCCAGCTAACATCAAGCTACTCAAACTCCACCAAACTCATTAACACAGACAGAGCTAAACCTGAGAGAAAAAAATGGACGAAAAACTACCTCTAGTACTGTACCTATTGACTTTAATACCGGGAATGTATTCGATTGACATCGGCACCTGCCAGGCGAAATGCTCAGGTTTACCACCAGGATCCAAAATCGTCCAAGTCAGCATGGTATGAGAATGGGCAAAATATTTTTTTAACTACCTAACTTATTTATTTTCGAACAAACATGTTTGTACTCTTATATACCTTCAGTCACCAATGTTATATCTTTCTTTGTGACCCAAAATTCAGCGATGTAAGCCAACTCGAAACTTTTAAACTCGTCTAGTAAATATATGGTGACATTATGGTCCCTATGCATACTAGTACATACGAAAATTTAGCCATTAATACAAAAATAATTTGAGATTTGATACTTAAACAGGTCTACCGACACGGAGACCGGAACCCCATCTCCGAGTATCCTACAAGTATCTTCTTCAATGAATCAAACTGGAAAAGAGGATTTGGCCAACTAACTAAGGTATGTACCGCAACAGATATTTTAAATATATCTGTATATCATTAATATACATCACATGACCATTCAAATTATTGAGCTTGCTGAATTTTAGCAAGAGCCCTTCACAAAATTTGAACTGGAATTCTCGTTTTCATTGACCACTATTGTCATTGAATTAAACCATAATGTCGGCGGCGTTCGCTGAAATATATAAAATTGTTTTGCCACGGGTTGAAAAAAATTAGGCGCCTCGCGGAATCAATACATAAATGTGAAAGATGCTACACTGACTAAAAATAATGCTACAAGTTTCTTTTAAATCTAGCTGGGAACCTTTTAGTCCTGTTACCTGAAGAGCCAAAAACTAATCGCAGTTCGATCAAGTACCATTATGACCAATAATTATGATAAAATAGCAGAGATTTAACAAAACTTTGCTTGCGTTTCCCCCAGAGAAAATAACGCAATTGAAATTAACTAGACATGAATTTTACGATTGTTCAGAGAGAGGTTTTCATACTTTTGAAAATACTGAAACTTCTATATATTCCTATCTAATTTATAAATTTACTTACAACTATTAAATTGCAAAAATCTTTCACTTACTCGTAAATGTTAAAATCACTGAACCGCAAGACGGATAATAGCTTTCTCTCACAGCTAAATTAACGCATTGTAGGAAGTCATGGAACGATTTACTCTAAACCATCTCAGGCCCAAACACTTGTTTTCAACGGTCGCAACATTGAAATTTTTTGCCGTAGTTCTTCTCATTCATACGGAAGATAGCGAAAATTCACAAGCATTAAATGTGCGAAATTTACTCGCATGGGACGAGCTCTACCCTCACTTTCCCTAACCAACCTTCCAGTTGAATCGCTGAGTGAGTGATTATGCATGCATTTGCGACCCATTTATTGAGACAAAAACACAGATATTCAAGGAGAGACATCGTTAATTGTGTACGAGACACAAGTACAAGGAAAAAAATATTAACTAGTTATACCTGGATTATGTATTGCAGCTCAGCTACGCTTTTTGTTCTATTTTATTGACGAAATACTACTTTCCCTTATTTTCACCACGCTTGAGCTCAATTTCATGTGATGAATGCCCATGAGACGAGGAACCGCATTGTTAGATCTACCTATTCTCCTTAGTTCCCTCTTTCGAGTGTTAGCCCCAATACGCGTTCTAGAAGAGCCTACTCATGTCGGACGAATTACTATCCTTTATGACCATTGAATGAACACAACCACGGTTGTTTTTTATGGCAGTTCCCGCAACTAGTATCATGCTGGTTGAGAGTCATAAAGGTAGGAAGGCGACAGTAAGTAGTAACACAAGTTGAAGCGTACTTATACTTCCAGGTGGGAGAAAAACAGCAATACAACTTTGGAATATGGATAAAGGACCACTATGGACCTAATGGCTGTGGTCTCCTCCCAGCTGAGTACGACCCACGTCATTACAAGGTTGTCAGCACGAACTTGGACAGAACAATAATGAGTGGTTTAGCCAACACGGCTGGAATCTATCCACCATCATATTCCTTGGTAAAAGGGTTGAGATGGAAGCCAGTGCCGGTACGGAACATTGAAGAGAACGAATACGACGAGGTAAGGACCTTACTCGACCACCTTACGGTCATAACTTCCATTAAAATATCTATCCGTATGTCAACTATAATTAATTCATCCTCACTAACAGAAGTATTGGGGTAAGCTTCCAAGGTCAATTAAAAATTGGTAGACATACTATTAGTTAAAAATTTATGCAATATGTAGCTGAGGTTTTGGAAAGTGGATGCGTCTTAAGTACACGTAATAAAGTCAGAAACCATCTCCAATAGTCCCCCAGTAGCTATTAAATAATCAAACGTCAATTAAACATTGTTTCAAAACGTCTGCTCCCTCTCACTTGAAAGGTGAGAATGTGAAAGAAAAATTGATATTTATCATTTTCCAACACATTTATGGAACATTAAAGTTATACAAACATGCATTCAACATACCATATAGTGAAGATTGCTAAGGCCCCCCCCAGCTTGAATTTCTGAACTTCAGTCAAGCAATAAATACTATACACTCTAGGGCAAAACAAATACAACCAATAACCATTGCCGTTGTGGTCTATACTCCCACAGACCTTCGGCCAGTTCTGCCCCAAAATGACGGAAATGCTGACCAAGCTGAGAGAGGAGAGATTCAAGGAACTTCAACAAAAGAATCCGGAGTTGTTTATTTATGCAGACAATTATTCTCAGTACGGGATGAGTACCAGACCAGAGAGAATGTTTTGGCTCTACGACACGGCCTACGTTGAGGTAAGATACATAAAAGGTATCGCTTCCGACTGGTAACAACTTTTCTTTTATTGAAATGAAGCTATCTCAAAGGGATATGGAGTTCGTATGAACACGAGCTCCCACTTCATAAAAGGAAAATATTCATGCTTCGAGAGAACCTGGTAAAAATGTAGATAATAGGAAGAGCTCTCTCGTATCTCAGCGAATTCAAGGGTTGCTGTATTTCTACGTTTGGGGGTCGTAGTTAGCCATCGTGTTTATGGTGAGAAGTGCCACCAACCTTTATGAATAGCGAGGAGAAAGACATGAAATGAATTCAGTATTTCGGGTTCTCGAAATCCTGCCAAACATTAAAATCCAGTCCGAGATATCATTAACCTTGCTATTGAAAATACCTGCATTAAATATTTCCAGCAATAAACAAATAATATGTAAATTCAAATAGAACTACTAATACTGCATAAAGGAAAAATCATTTATCATAGACCGGGATAACTTAATTGAAATGCAACCAAGGATGCTTTAGGACCTTGAATTTGACTTAAAATGGAGCTTTACGAATGACACTAAATACAAATGTTCTACATAAGCGGAAAAAATGACATTCTAGAGAAGACAGCCGCCCCTATCAACTTTCACTTAAACCTTTCGTTTTGCAGTAAGCGGAGGTCATCATCTCTCACAACTTGAGCCCCTACAGAGCAGAGTTAATATTTTAACAGTTAAGGATGGACCTAGCTTTTCAAAATCAAAAAAGCAAGTTAGCGGAAAGAAAATAAGGAGAATAGAAAGTTTTTAGAGGTGGATAATGTATGTTACACGCGTATAAAAGCTACTTATCCGAGAAAAAAATTAGGTATAACACGTAACGGAGGGCGTGGGTTTTCTTTAGAGTAGGTACGGAATCCAACGAGAAAATATTTTCTTCCATACTTATTGGTATACTTACCTTGGTTTCTAGTATGATGTAAAGCATCTCAAACTCGGATGTCTAGCATTTTTTTCTAAAATAGTAACTTTTACGTAAAGCGGAAACGTTACTTGTAAATCATCCAAAGCATTTATTAACACGCTTTTAAACATTATAATCACGCACGTTAATCATTATATGGACGCCTCCATATAATGATATATGCCAAAATGAATAATTACTCAACGAATATACCAGAAGTAAATAAACCCTAGTAACTTTTGCTGAAATTAAAATCAACATATTAGTAATTTTGTACAATCGATGGTGGAATATATTCATTTCATTTTTCAGTACATACAAAAGAATTGGCTCCCAGACTGGCTAAAGCCAATATTCCCTTACCCACTGAGATCTTACTTTTACGAGTTCCTGAGGCAGTATGCATGGACAGATCAACTGAAGAGATTATATGCAGGTGAGCTAAACACAGTCGTTTTTACCTAAGGAGTTGTTGCAACCAAATGTTTGTAAAAAAATACACCTTTCAGGTCAAGGATGCAATTGCTTAGTTCACAAGCTCATTTTCAAGTTCATGAATTGTTTATGACGTAATGATCTCCACGTAATCATCATTAATAGAAGTTGATGATGCTTCAATATTGGAAACCGGTTCAATATTGGTCAACCCATTTCTTCAGTAGATCAAGGTGTCTATTAATTATACCGATTCAGTGTTTCACTACTTCCAACAAAATAAAAAAAGGGGGGCCATGGCTTAAAGTCTAATTCTCAATGATCCACCATGCAATCAGACAATCATGCAAGCAGCTTTGAATTCGCGATGATTTTTTTATAAGAGTGACTAGCACTTGAGATTGTTCATGTGCAACCTGGTTTATGGCAAAATGTCAGCGTTTGTGCTCCCTAATAAATGCCAGCTTTAACACATCAGAAAATTTATCACTTATGCAGCATTGTATTATACCTGTGCTTTTCCTAAAGAGCAACATGGTTTATAAATTGCATCGATCAAAATAGTAATGGCATCCTTAAATCAAAACAAGGACACCCAAAACATCCACGAATAGAATACATTTTCATTCACTCTGACAAATGAATATCTTCCTCACCGTCAAGGTACGACTCTGAAAACGATCTTTCACACGATGGTGAATGTAACTTTGGGCTTGGACTCTGTAAAACTACGCGCTTACTCAGCTCACGACACAAATGTGTTCAGCATTATGAGCGTCCTCGGTTTGGAGCCAGCTGAGCCGCCTCTCTACACATCTGCTGTGATATTCGAGCTGTATAAAACGACTAGAAGCCTGTACTTCGTAAGGGTGAGTAAAAATTATCCTATCCTGAAAAACCTTCTGGATCTACACTGGCAATTTCCTGGGGAAGGGCCTCTTTCTCTGCCTTCATTAATTAACTTTAAAAGCTAAAAGGCGCCGAAAGAATCCTCATGAAATTCACAAACCTAGCATGATCGATAATTTAAGATTTCATTTTGAAATTTTTTTATAGATAATTCAAATCCATTAATATTTTAACATATGTCCACTTGGAGGCAAAGGTAATTAACTCACGAATAAATGAGGTCTGAAAACCTCTTGATAGCAAATAAGTTCCAAAAGTCTCAATTTCATTATATTTTAGGAAAAAAGACATAAATTACGTCTGAGTTATTAAAACTCACATTATTTACATTAAAACTCCCTTAAAGCAAAATGATGCGTGGAAATTTTTCGCGAACTCATACGAGTTACTTCTCAACTTCAAAATTATTATAGGTGATTCAGGCATTTTAATATTTTAATATATTTCACTCCACTTGGTGGTAAAGGTAATTAACTCATGAATGAATGAGGTGAAGTCCTAAGATGCCAAACCGAAGTTCGTGGGTTCGAATCCCGCCAGGGTAGTTGGTCTCTATCCAGGGCATGGAAGTTTGTGGCGTCCTTTGCTAATCCTCTGTTGTAAAGGTTTCTACGGTTTCATCGTTTTAACGTCATTATCAAAACTGTGACATCTCTTCATAATTACGTTAAAAATGCTGAAACCGTTCGAGCGAATGAAATAGCCTGGAATTAAATTACTAAAAATGTGGTATTTATTTAGTAGATGTGTAATATTTAATGTAGAAATTATTTAGTAGATGTTGCAGTTAGTACAAACCACTGTTAAAATTGCAGGCTCGCCATTTACTAAAACTTGGCAGCGCATCAAATATAGGGATCACTCAACGTTAGATTATTGTGCTCTTTGCTCGATAGTGGTTCCTGTGGTAATAAAAATAAAGAATTATTCTTAATATAATAAGATTCAAGCATCTGTAGTGATTTTTCTCGCTATTTCAATCGCTCAACCGGTTACAACGTTAAACGTCATCACCATGACGTTTTGAAGTTGAAATAGGAGCTAATAGCTAATAGAATAGTGTGGAAAATTACTACAGTTGTATCTATCTTGTTACAATGACTTTACACAGAGTGAACTCGTAAAAATCGATCTAATGTTTTCATTTTCTGTATTTTGGCCAGCTTTTGTACCGTACGGGACCAGGTTCCACCCCATTTCCTTTGATCATGCCAGGTTGCGGCGGTTGCGAATTCTGCCGCCTCGAAACAATATACAAGGTGTTGAAGCCTTACTTCCCAGATAACTTTAAAGAAGAGTGCAAAACAGATTCACCGGACATCGCCAACCTTGCCTTGGACAAGGATGCCTTCCTGGAGAAGCTTGTGCGACCGTACGTCTGCTAATTCGGAAAAGAGGCCGTACATGTCTGCACTGTCAGGCAAATACAACCGCTTTTGAAAAAAAGTCTGCATTTCTGGAGCAGCTTTGTGAATGAAATAAAAATGACCTTTATGCATGTACCTACCTACCCGCTCATCAATAACAAGGGTTGAATAAATTAAAAAAAATAAAATCGACATAATATCATTTTTCGATATTTTTAAAACTCGCCTTTTCCTAATAAGAGTAGTATGAGCCATCTAACTTTCCATGAATGACTTAGTAGATACAAAACGTAATAACTAATCATATACCCTCTCGAAAGTCAAGGGATGAAATTGAAAGAAAAGATAACTGTGCACCAGAAGCACACCAAACCCACAGCAGCAAGGAGTAAAAACTGGCAACCCTTTCAACGCTTATCTCTTCTATTCTTAAAAATAAAAATCTTATAAAATAAATATCGCCACAAATAATGCCATATTAATCTATCTTTTACTCCAGCCTGGCAACTAATTATTTAGTCCATCCAAATTCTCTCAGGGCCTAACTACTGACCGGCAAGTTAGGCAGCTAGTAGAGCTAACCCGCTCTTCCCCCATCAAGGTCCCTTAGAGGGTGTTCCCCGCCTCTCAACAAAGGAGCGGAAACAGGTGGGTGCAAAAAAATAAGAGCTTAGGCTGAACAAGATGCGCTTCGTTGATCGTTGGAGGCTTCTCAGAGCCTGAGAAAAAATAGCTCATCCAAAAAAATGAAATACGGAAAAAACTTAGTTTCTGAACCCACTCGTCAAGGAAAGGCAAATACTAAGCTGCATTAAATAACATAAAAACAATTGACAAGACTTTAATGCGGTATTCAAATTTATGCAGGGTACAAGTAATATAGCCAAGCAACAGTACGTTTTAATGACCTTCACATAGGAACAATACCGTATGAGCTCACCATTGTTTAATCACAATGAAAGAATATTATATATTCTCTCCAATTAGCCTCCTCATCCAGCCGCTACTGTTTTTTTTACTTGCTATGCATAAGTACATATATTTTAATGAGGATTGGGCTTGCAAAGGTATCCAATTAAAGCAATTTTCTAGTCAAAACAACATTAATTAATTAAAAATCATTAAAATTTGTAACAAAGTGGAAAGTTATTCATGACCAATAATTTATACAGTCAGAAATGAAAAGCATACTAAATATATAAACATGAAATTCGTACCACAGAAGCAGCCCTTAACGGATTTTTTCTGAGTAAGGTAAAACTTTTCTTCACTGCATCACATTTCTACAACTCGATTAATAATTATCAAAATGAAACATAGAGAAAACACCTTCATAAATTCAACCGAAGTCTTTAGAAAATCAATCATGGAAGCTTTGCTGATCAGCAAGCATCAATGTTGAAAATATGAGTTGCATTAATAAAGGTAATATAGTTTATGTAAGTAAGAGTTGAAGGCTATCGTTCAACAGAATTTTTTTTAAGAGAGGTAATCTGAAGTATTTAGCGGTGGAAAATGATTCCCACACGCACGTTTTTCCGCTGATCCAAGGATTTTGTATAACGAACACCAGAATTAAGAAAACTCACCGCTGCAAATCACACGCAAGAAATTAAGGACTCGATCAAAAATCACAGACCTAGATTCTAGCTAAAAACATCACCAACTTTGAAGTATTTCTTTCATTTGCTTTCATTCAACTTTCATGCCTGTACGGAATCCTGCACAAAGGGCAAGAAGAACAATTTTTCCTATCTATTTACTATGGCATATCAGTATGTTCTATTTCAACAAAATGCATCGTGAGCTGATAAATTCAGCAGCCTGCTAAGTTTTATTGGAATAATATTAAAATTTTCGCCATATAGTGCGACAAACTATAGCTGCACAGGTCTACCCCGAAAAACAGCTACTCGTGAAACTGCAATAATGACCATTAAATATGTGAATTACTGACACGAATTTTAAGTATATTTAACTCTATAAACAAATTACAACGACACTGGATTCCCAGGCCTAGAGCTGACACTTAAGAAGCACAGTTCGCAATTTCATTCGTTAACTTTGTAGTTTGACGATGATTAACTTTCTTTATCGAGTAAAAAGCGTATTTTTGCTTCGATTCAGCACATTCTAACTAGCTTCTGCAGAAATTTCAGAATTATAAAGCATATTACGAGTCAGAATTCACAATCCCCAGAGTCATTTGATCCTCACTCATTATTACCTGATTGATACTATAGATATAAGTGTCGTTTATTTCTTAATATGATAGTGCATAGTTAACCAGGAGTCAAAATTGGGCACAAATATCGACACACCACGTTAATTACTACCACGTACAGCGCTATAGTTTCCCTGGCAAATACATTGCAGTCCGTAGATTTGTGGGGCATTACCATTCTTTTTAAAGAGGACATTCAGCTCTTTAAGTACGATAAAGACATTGTACTCAAATTTTAGTTTCCAAGAATGAGTACTTTAAGGTATACACACGAACAAATCCCAAAATCAAGCGCAGAGTAATTACCCAATCTGATTCTTAGATCTAAATTTAACAACCATATTTGATTTCCCCATAAGTCCAATTGTTATTCAGGAGCACGCAATAATTTTTATTCCGCCATGAGCTCCGTACTTCATTCCATCGTTAAGAGCAAGTACGCAAACATTCTCAGGAGACAGAGCTGTGGTTCCGGCTCGATGATGGCAAATGAAATATGAGTAGGTGCCTTATCTTGCGTGGAAAAGAAAGAATTCCTATGCCATTAAACGATTGTATCTCAACAGCTGATATGAGGTTAAAAGGTACGCAGGGACGTCGAAAGGACCTAACCCAGAGAGAGAAAAAAATGTGCGAAAATCCAACAGAAGCAGCCATAAAAGCTGATTTTTTTACAATCAGTGCGATTGATTTCAAACAATTATGCCTAATGATTAGGACTTCAATTTTGAAGCAACATTCTTTAAAGCTTCTATAAGATCTTAAAGATGAGGGAAAAATTGTTATAAAAACATATTCTTCGAATTCCTTGAATAAAAAAGTGGAATCCTTTCTTCTCACCAGTTTGTTCACCACCAAACGGCCGTAAATGCATGAGTCTCGAAGGAGAGTTCAAGGGTTCGCTTCTGTACACACCTGATACGCATCAACCATTTGCAATTCGCATCACTTATGCAACAACATTTTTTTTTCAAATCTTTAAATGTTAATTTTGGGAAAATTACGATCCAATCACTTTCGACCACTTATTTTACCATGAAAAACTAATTAAACAATAAATGCAGTTTTGGGGCTGCATGGATTTTCGAAAGCAATATCACTTTCCGGGCTTCAATATTACGGTAAGTGGAATAGAAATATGGGTTACTACGATATAATGTCGCCCTCATTCAACCATTACCTCGCAAGTCGAAAACAAGAAAACACGTAAATCGCCACCCCCTTTTTATGAGTAGATGGCGTCATTAGAGCTCTAGTAAATTTACTCACCCAGGGAACACCGTTCATTGGAAGGAGGGATCTCATACAAGAGCTTAAGCATCAAACCACGCGAGTCCCAAGCAGTAGGCCGAGGAGTAGCTGAGAATCTATGACCTTCCCGACATGAGCTCGTGACATCATCGACTTAACTGGTGAAGGGTTTAGGGCGACGAATTTTCGACGCAATAGGATGGTTTACTATTTTACTTTTAATTGCCTAAATCGAAAGATTATTACTCCTAGAGTACGAATTTCACGCTTTTAGATTTTTAAATGACGAAATCTATTTTCCGCAATTAAATGAAAAGTGAAAATTTTCAAGAGCGCGAAAACGCGACGGCTATAAGTATGAAAGCTGGGAAAAGCCCGTTTGCCGTCATTCTGGTTCCGGCTGCCGCTGTATGAGGACACCTTGGTGCGAGGCTATGAGCGCCGCTACGATGCAGGCTGCTAGCAGGTAGCAGAGTACCCAGCTAGCAAGTAGCGCTTGGCTTAAATAAGGATTATTAATGCCCTATCAAACGAAGGAAACTTTCCGACCATAGGCAATTTTAATAGGTGACTATTAAGAGACGTTTCCCTGAGCTCTGTGCCTCATGCATGCATTAGCAATCTCTGACGATGTATAACTCCTGACTAGTCGTACAGCATCTAGGTCCCTGTGACGTTACGTGGAGTGGCATCGCATGGGCGCCAATCTAGCCTTTGTCAAATGAGGTTAAAATTGACCATTAACATTCGTCTAAACTGGGATTTGTAAAACCAAATAATTTGTATATTTTGAATACACAAATGGTGGGTAACGAATTGCAATCAGTTCCTTTCGTTTTCTTTGATAAAGGAAAGTACCCTATTAGCTCGACAAAAATGCGACGGTTTGAAAAACAGAACAATAAGGGTCTCTTCATTTTTTTCAAATTTAATAACCTTAGACTATATGTATACTAGCTGACCCGGCGAACTTCGTACCGCCTAACAATCAATGAACTTACAGTTTACTTACACCGTATATAAATCAAGAGCGGCTGTATCGTTTTTAATCATGTTTAATTTATTATAATAAAATAAGGATACAATTTCAATAAAACTACGTAAATGAGTACCAAAATTGCTTCTCAGAAAGACATTTTCTTTATTGAATCTACGTAGGGTGGATCGGAGCACGTTTACGCGGATTTTTTTCAACAAATTTTCTTACGTTTTAGCTTAAGAAATTTTGGGCATTGTGGTTTAATAAAGCAGTTCATGAAATAAAAATTATACGCATTCAGTTGTTGGCTATTTGCGTTATTAGCTGTAAAAAATGTTTTTAGGTCCAAGTCTGTTGCATACACTTGGCCCATTCAGGGGGAAGGTTGACACAACCCCAGACCGACGCTTGACTGATGCTCAAAATCGTGCAAGAAAAGCCCCTATGAGGCAGCATTCGCATTAAATGACTTAAGGCGCGCCAGTTTTAGTATCTCTGTTTGGAAAAAATGCACTGCGTAAACGTACTGCATGCGTAAACGCACCACGGTGAGCCCTACACATTCGGGTTTAATGTCTTGCGTCAAGCACCTTCTGATAAACAACAGTTTTTGTTTTGTTATCGGGTGCAAGATAAAGCGGATGAAGCTAAATAAATATAGCGAAGCAAAGCAGTGACGCAGCGAGGGGAGGTTTTGGGGGATAAACCCCCCCCCCCCTCAAGAGCTTAGAGAATTTTTTTATGTAAGATTTTGTTATTAATATTAGGGGGACGGATGACTAACAAACAAAACATATTTAACTATTCACACAGCCACAAAACCCACTATTTTGACCCATTTATCTTAAAAAAAGTCTGATGGAGGTGCCCCCACACTTCCCGCTTACCTTAGCGAGTTTTCTATACCCTACAGACCCGTGGTATTAGCTGCGCCCAAAACCCCCTATCCTAGCTACGCACTTGAAGCGAAGGAAGAAATACAGAGGATGGTTTATCGACCCGTGAACATAGCACGTTAAATTGACCATGAGAAAATCATGGGTTTTCATTAGCACATGAGCACAAACAACACAAAAACTGAAAGACTGACCATGCGATTTTTTAATCGTTATCACGAATGCAACACGATTTGGAAATTGAAAACGTTTTACCTCAAAAGGGCATATGAGTTGAGATCATAGAATCTACGGAATAAGGACTTCCTCACCTTTGAATTTTCCTTTGAGTAAAGTTGCGCGAATCACATTCATTACCAATTATTTTAATCACCAAACACGTTCCGTTGGATAGTTATGGTTGGTTTAGGCTTCGATAGATCATGAACACAGAAACTACATTTTTCTGTAAATCGTGCCTTGGTAAGCCAGGTACGTCCAAGGACTTAAAACATTCAGATAGATAGTTGGTGATTTCGTCTTCGTTTTTTACACATTTAAAAGATTCGAATTCATACAGAGTACGAACTATTTGAATTTGCCTCGTTTTAGTCATCCACATCTTCGTTCTTGCTCGCTAAATCAACCATCTTTGATTCTTTTGGTGATCAATCATATTCTGGAACTCTTTGTTGATGAGCTCACCTTTCGCTGAAACTAATTTGCAATCATCCAAGGAAATGAGTTAAAACTACTCGATTCCTCGACAGGAACACGGACATTACCGTTTGTCAACAATTGCTTGGAGATTTGTTTACAAACACGGTAGTGAAGTGTCAACTCGAGCTGGGTCACGGCTGGGCTTACAATTAGCTCGATTTAAATTTTTTAAATGTAACTTCAATTTAATTAATATTTTGAATATATTCAGTAATTAAAATGTTATGTTGTTACTAAATTCAGTTATTAAAGTGGTAAAAACAAAACAAATTGTTTAATTTGTAGTTTTGACCGACTTATCAATTGTTGTGTTACTATAACTCCTAAAAGCATGCCCATAGGAAAGAGATGAATTTTTTTGTGAAATTATCCTTTTTTTAATAGCCTATATGTTAACTCCGCCTGAGACGAATCCAAAGAACTAAATCTCATTGAAATCGGTGCAGCCGTTCTCGAGTTATAAGTGTTCTAACTAACACGATTTTCGACTTTCTTTTATATCTATATATATAAAAGAAAGTCGAAAATCGTGTTAGTTATGCCTCATTCACATTACGATCGTCCGAGCCGTCGTCCTTACGATAGTTGACCGAACTAGCCGTGTGAATGCAAGTTCTGACTATAGTTGACGTAGTTCCGAACGTTGCCACTTTACTATGGTTAGGCGCTGGGAGACCGGAAACGGAAGCGACAAGAGAAAGACGAAATGCTCGTGAAGCTCTATTTTTTTCATGGACATTTCATGGATTTGTCCTAGGAAGGAAGAATATGGGCGGAAGAAAAATTATTCGGTAAATACACGTTGAAAACAGTAACATCTTGTCAATGCAAACCACAACAGCTTTGCTAATTATCAATTTCCCGTTCACTTTAGATGTCAGCACTAGAGAGCAGCACAGGTTTCAACCATAGTTGTGTGAATGCACGATAGTTCCGACGACGGCTCGGACTATCGTAATCTGAACGAGGCATTAGAACACTTATAACTCGAGAACGGCTGCACCGATTTCAATGAGATTAGGTTCTTTGGATTCGTCTCAGGCGGGGTTAACATATAGGCCATTAAAAAAAGGATAATTCCACAAAAAAAATTCATCTCTTTCCTATGGACAAGCTTTTAGGAGTTATAGTAACACAACAATTGATAAGTCGATCAAAACTACAAATTAAATAATTTGTTTTGTTTTTACTAATTTATTAACTAAACTTCGTAGTAATATAATATTTTAACTACTAAAAATACTAAATATATTCAAAATATTGAAATTGTATTTAAAACATTAAATTCGAGCTAATTGTAATCCCAGCTCGAGTTGACTCTTCACTACCGTGTTTGTAAACAAATCTCCAAGCAATTGTTGACAAACGGTAATGTCCGTGTTCCTGTCTAGGACCTTTGAAAATTATTTTAATCGGAAGGTGAGCTCATCAACAAAGTGTTCCAGAATATGATCGATCACCACAAAAATCAAAAATGGTTGATTGAGCGAACAATTTTGACAGCCTAGAACGAAGATGTGGATGACTCAAACGAGGTATATCAGGATAAGATAGTTGGTACTCTGCATGAATTTGAATCTTTTAACTGTGTAACAAACGAAGATGAAATCACCAAATATCTATCTGAATATTTTAAGTCCTTGGACGTACCTGGCTTACCAAGGCACGATTTACAGCTAAATGTTGGCTCTGCGTTCATGATCTCTCGAAACCTAAACCAACCATAACTATCCAACGGAACGCGTTTGGTGATTTAAAAAAATTGATAATGAATGTGATTCACGCGACTTTACTCAAAGGAAAATTCAAAGACGAGGAAGTTCTCATTCCGAAGATTCCATGATCCCAACTTATATGCCCTTTTGAAATTAAACGTATTCAATTTCCAATTCGTGATAACGATTAACAAATCGCAAGGTCAGTTTTTCAGTTTTTGTGATATTTGTGCTCATGTGCCAATGTGATTTTCTCATGGTCAATTAAACGTGGTATGTTTACGAGTCGGTAAACCATCCGCTGTATTTCTTCCTTCGCTTCAAGAGCGCAGCTAGGAATTAAGGATAGCGGGGTTTAAGGCGCAGCTAATACTACGGGTCTGTAGGGTATAGAAAACACACTGAGGTAAGCGAGAGGTGCGGGGGCCCTCCCCCAGACATTTTTAAGATAAATGGTTCAAAATAGTGGGTTTTGCGGCTATGTGAATAGTTAAATATGTTTTGTTTGTTACTCATCCGTACCCCTAATGTTAGTAACAAAGTTTTTTATAAAAAAATTCTCTAAGCTCTTTGGGGGGTTTTATCCCCCAAAACCCCCCTCGCTCCATCACTGCTTTGCTTCACTATATTTATTTAGCTTCATCGGCTTTGTCTTGCGCCTAATAACAAAACAAAAACTGTTGTTTATCAGAAGGTGCTTGACACAAGACATTAAACCCGAATGTATAGGGCACACCTTGGTGCGTTTACGCATGCAGCACGTTTACGCAGTGTATTTTTTCCAAACAGAGATACTATGACTGGCGCGCCTAAAGTAATTTGATACGAATGCTTCTTATTAGGGGCTATTCTTACACGATTTTGGGCATCAGTCAAGCGTCGGTCTGGCGTTGTGTTAACTTGCCCCGTGAAAATGCCAATTTTACGCAATAGACTTGGACCTAAAAACATTTTTTTGTGGTTAATAACACATATAGCCAACCACTGAATGTGTATAATTTAATTTCATTAACTGCTTTATAATACCACAATGCCCAAAATTTCTTAAGCTAAAACGTAAGAAAATTCATTGAAAAAAATCCGCGTAAACGTGCTCCGATTCACCCTATGTAGATTCAATGAAGAAAATTTCTTTCTGACAAGCAATTTTGATCCTCATTCACGTAGTTTTATTGAATTTGTATAATTATTTTATTATAATAAATTAAATATGATTAAAAGTTATGCAGCCGCTCTTGATTTATAAATGGTGTAACTAAACAGAAAGTTCATTGAATTTTAGGCGGTACGAAGTTCGCCGGGTCGGCTAGTCTATATATATAAAGGAAAGTCGAAAATCGTGTTAGTTAAAACACTTATAACTCGAGAACGGCTGCACCGATTTCAATGAGATTTGGTTCTTTGGATTCGTCTCAGGCGGGGTTAACATATAGGCCATTAAAAAAAGGATAATTTCACAAAAAATTCATCTCTTTCCTATGGGCATGCTTTTAGGAGTTATAGTAACACAACAATTGATAAGTCGGTCAAAACTACAAATTAAATAATTTGTTTTGTTTTTACCACTTTAATAACTGAATTTAGTAACAATATAACATTTTAATTACTAAATATATTCAAAATATTAATTAAATTGAAATTACATTTTTTAAATTTAGTTCGAGCTGATTATAAGCCCAGCCGTGGCCCAGCTCGAGTTGACACTTCACTACCGTGTTTGTAAACAAATCTCCAAGCAATTGTTGACAAACGGTAATTTCCGTGTTCCTGTCGAGGAATCGAGTAGTTTTAACTCATTTCCTTGGAATGATTGCAAATTAGTTTCAGTGAGCTCATCAACAAAGAGTTCCAGAATATGATTGATCACCAAAAGAATCAAAGATGGTTGATTCAGCAAGCAAGAACGAAGATGTGGATGACTAAAACGAGGTAAATTCAAATAGTTTGTACTCTGCATGGATTCGAATCTTTTAAATGTGTAACAAACGAGGACGAAATCACCAACTATCTATCTGAATGTTTTAAGTCCTTGGACGTACCTGGCTTACCAAGGCACGATTTACAGAAAAATGTAGTTTCTGTGTTCATGATCTTTCGAAGCCTAAACCAACCATAACTATCCAACGGAACGTGTTTGGTGATTAAAAAAATTGGTGATGAATGTGATTCACGCAACTTTACTCAAAGGAAAATTCAAAGGTTAGGAAGTCCTCATTCCGTAGATTCCATGATCTCAACTCATATGCCCTTTTGAGCTTAAACGTATACAATTTACAATTCGTGTTGCATTCGTGATAACGATTAAAAAATCGCATGGTCATTCTTTCAGTTTTTGTGTTGTTTGTGCTCATGTGCTAATGAAAACCCATGATTTTCTCATGGTCAATTTAGCGTGCTATGTTCACGAGTCGATAAACCATCCTCTGTATTTCTTCCTTCGCTTCAAGTGCGTAGCTAGGATAGGGGGTTTTGGGCGCAGCTAATACCACGGGTCTATAGGGTATAGAAAACTCGCTAAGGTAAGCGGGAAATAAGGGGGCACTTCCCCCAGACATTTTTTAAGATAAATGGTTCAAAATAGTGGGTTTTGTGGCTGTGTGAATAGTTAAATATGTTTTGTTTGTTAGTCATCCGTCCCCCTAATATTAATAACAAAATCTTTCATAAAAAAATTCTCTAAGCTCTTGGGGGGGGGGGGGGTTATCCCCCAAAACCTCCCCTCGCTGCGTCACTGCTTTGCTTCGCTATATTTATTTAGCTTCATCCGCTTCATCTTGCGCCTGATAACAAAACAAAAACTGTTGTTTCTCAGAAGGTGCTTGACGCAAGACATTAAACCCGAATGTGTAGGGCTCACCGTGGTGCGTTTACGCATGCAGTACGTTTACGCAGTGCATTTTTTCCAAACAGAGATACTAAAACTGGCGCGCCTTAAGTCATTTAATGCGAATGCTGCTTCATAGGGTCTTTTCTTGCATGATTTTGAGCATCAGTCAAGCGTCGGTCTGGGGTCGTGTCAACCTGCCCCCTGAATGGGCCAAGTGTATGCAACAGACTTGGACCAAAAAACATTTTTTTACAGCTAATAACGCAAATAGCCAACAACTGAATGCGTATAATTTTTATTCCATGAACTGCTTTATTAAACCACAATGCCCAAAATTTCTTAAGGTAAAACGTAAGAAAATTTGTTGAGAAAAATCCGCGTAAACGTGCTCCGATTCACACTATGAAGATTCAATAAAGAAAATGTCTTTCTGACAAGCAATTTTGGTACTCATTTACGTATTTTTATATAATTTGTATCCTTATTTTATTATAATAAATTAAACATGATTAAAAACGATACAGCCGCTCTTGATTTATAAATGGTGTAAGTAAACTGTAAGTTCATTGATTGTTAGGCGGTACGAAGTTCGCCGGGTCAGCTAGTATATAGATTAAAACTCATTCCCATCCTTATCATGAAACTAACATTAGTATCGCATCCACGCATGAGTATAAGAACCACACAACCTTTGCGTCAAAATAAGGAAATCACCAAGGTAACTATCCTATTCTCGTGAATGATCCTTTTTTTATATCTATGTACGAAAAAAGGGGACGGAGGAATAGTGGGCTGAAAGGGCCAGACCCTAACTCAAAAACGCCGGTCCCCACTCGACGGTAAGTAATCATTTACTGTCTCCGTCCATGACACTTTGGTGTTTACATACTTCTATGGGTTTCACAATAAAACCTTCAAGATGGGATTTAAGACCTCCGAGATGATTTTATGGTTCTTCGCATCGTTTCCACTTTCCACGTGCCCGTTTTCGAGGATGATAAGGCATTTGGACCACACACGTCCGTCTGCAAAACCCTCTTTCGTTCATTTTGCCCAGAGGTCACCTGACCACCAATTTCTTCAGAGACGGATCCAATGGCAACTTTATGAATTTACTTTACCCTCCTCAACTAATCTCTCGAGGTCAATCCGATTTTAAATCATGGTAAACTTCATTTTTTCAATCACTGGTGGTATCCTAGCTTTTTTGGATAACCTTGGATAATTTTTAACATTCAGTTCGTCACATTTCACTCCTAACATTCAAATTCTTTCATTCGAACACGTTTTGTTATTTAGCTGTAGCCTAAGTGTCTCTTACTTACCTTGCCAAGCCGTTGTTTGCACTGAAATCATTATTTCCTTCCGGATTCCTATCAACCGACACCTTGAAACACATGGCTTGATTTCCTCAGGGTGAACATGGGAGTGGAATCGACGAGCCTTAAGATTCTCCTTAGACTGAATGAAACCTAAGAAGCTAGAGAGAGACACAGCAGAAACAATCTCAGGAAAAAAATGTACAAATAAAATATACGAAGACGGATCAACAGGATAATGTAAACATATGTCTCTACTACTCAAAATGGCTAGAGAATAGTGCAATACAGAACGGTTAGGGGTCAATGCACTACAAGGTTAAATTTCAACACTCCAGTAACGAACAGGAAACGCCAAATTGTCTAGTACCGGCAAGTTATATTACGGGAGAGAGAGCAGACGTGTTCCAAAGAAAATCTTTGCGTAAACATCAAGATGAAATGATACACGGCTTTTTGGCACCAAGAGCCAACTGCTCTTTGTGCGACGGCTCTTTTTTTAATGCAAGATAAGGTCAGACCTGCAACTTCAGTAAATATTAACTCACTTAATGTAGGGGTTGCCTTATTATATATTGGAGGCAAATTTCGTATTCTTCAGACTCCACGTATAAAACTTATGTATATTTTATATATCTATTCGCACTCTGGTATAAATATCAAGTTAACAATAGGTTTGCTATAAGTTGACTATATGTTATGAATATTTTTCTAAATAGCTTGAAATACTAGTTTACAGTTATTTTATATTCAAAAATGCTATCTAAAGTTTTATTAGTCCAAAACTTCTGTTGTCAACATGGCTTTAAGGCATGTTTTATATAAACTCAGAATTGGAGAGGGAAAGAGATTCATTTTGGCCTAGTTGCTTAGTTAAATAAATATTCTGTGGGAGGAAATGGTAAATTTGGTCAAGACTCATAATACCAATTTATAGTACTACATCACGTAAATTATTAGTGAGACAATTTGATATGACAAAACCTTAGAAGTCCCCCGTACTATTTCCAAAGAAGAGAATATTTTAAACAGAAATTATTTTCCATAACTTGTAGGAGAGGTAGCGCCGAAATTATCTCTAGGCACCACAAGATGTAATTTGTTTAAATTAAACAAGCGATAGCAAGATAAAGCCGAAGACCTAAAGCGCATCAACGTCATGCAGAGTGGTTAATGAACTATTTGTATCTCAGCCGGTTCAAGTTCAAGGATGGTACAAGTTCCATTGCAGGCAGCGCCAAAAATTTCCTTATCCATAGGAATCCCATAGACTCAATTGATACAGTGTCGATGGTCATTTGGTAGGTAATAGATACTCCTTCCGCACTTCAATATACACAAAGTACCGCATTGATACAGGCCGTCACTTTGTCATTCTATCTTTCCTTAGATCATAATTTGCTTACTTAGATGTAAGAGGCGGTGACATTGAACCTTGATAAATGAAGTTTGCTACTATAGTCACGTAATGGCGAACGAGAAGCGAGAACATAAATCATTCACTCAACAGAAGACCTACTCGCCGACTAACATATGGCCCCATTCTTCTTAAACCTTTGGGTTGGGCACGTGATTCAGAAGCATTTAAAAATGCGTCTGAATTTGAATCAGAACGAAATGCAGCGAAGATACACATTTCGCCATAGTCGGTTTGCTGCCGGCAGGGAACACTGAAGGCTCTCTAACTTCTCAAAAAGGTACGTACATACCAATAAAATTGCACAAATAAAGGCAAGAATTGAACGTTTAATAAATTATAGAACTACTCCGACCAGACGGGAGTATATCCCATTGCTACTCCTCTGTGGGCCTTGCATTTTGTGAGAATCCAGTTAAGATAGGGAAGGATTTTCTGATTACCATCGAAGTACATAGAGCACACTGTTTTTTCCTGGGAATTTCTTGAAGGGAGGGAGCTAACTCTTTTAGGGGTATTCTTATGCTGGAAAAGTTGAAGTTGAGTCGCCGAGTAGGGGTCTCTCACTTAATCGACTTGCACTCGGAAGGCTTTGAAAGACTTTTACCGCAAATACTAACACCAAATACAATAACTAAACTATTTTTCTTTACCTGCAAAATATTCATTCATTATTCTTCAACACAATGCAATGCCCGTTCCTCAAACTCCATCACTAACATGTCAGTTAACTGATGCATCCTCTGTTATCTAACGACAATAAAATCAATCATAGAAATGGAACTTAATTCTATTTCTAGAGATACTTACTGGAACTAGATAATCAGGTAAATAGCCGGAATCTTGGGCCTTCAGGAGGGAGTATTATGAAACAACTACATGCTTCACTTGGAGAATAATATCCTTGATAGCTTTCAAAAACAATACATCGCACAAAGACAAATATTATTGATTTTTTTCAGGATCTCTAAGCCTATTTCAAGCTGAATTCTGTTGAAAGCTAAAATGCTTCCGATGATGCGGTTTCTCTTTGGCTGTATCATCTGCCTTTCAGCAGTGGCAGGGGTCGACCTTCAACGATTCCAACAAAGACTTACTATTCCACCAGAAAATGCCATCCTTGCTCAGGTTTTCATGGTAACTTAAAAATATTTCAACTGCCCGTGTAACATCCATTCACTTTATGGATAATGTATCGAATATGAATTGATAATATATCGCCAGTCGGTTTCAGTTCATTGAGTAAATAATTTATGGCACATTTATTTGAATAAGAAATGGAAATTCACGAAAAAATCTTCCTGCAAAACTTCCCGTAGTTGAAGAAATATTTTAATTTGCAAGAGACGGAATTATTTTCCGAAAATTATCAATAACTTGAATTACGGTAGCATCAAGATTTAAAAAGTAGAAATAAATTAATCAGGCGCTGGAATCCATCCACCAAAGGAATAAAGGGTTGCAAAATTAACGTGTTTTCCATTAACTATAAAAATGAAAACAATATAATTAACTTAATCAAATACCATGTTTGATTGGCCAAAAAATTTAATAATATCAGCCAAAAGCACAGAAAAAAATTTACGTTAAAAATTTCATCATGTGAGAAAATTCCGAGCCATATTGGTAGTTCACCATTCTCAAGCGAAGAGTGGACAAAAATGGTATTATGTAACATTCCCATCGAACACGTTATCTCATCATGTGCTCTGTATTAGGTCTATCGGCATGGAGAGCGGAATCCGATGATGGCATATCCAACCAGTCCATACAGCAACGAAACAGACTGGAAAGAAGGATTCGAGCAACTGACTGTGGTAAGTATTTTTTTAATATTCCAAATACACCTACATCGTATCTTCAGAGTATGCGAAAAGAATGAAACAGGAGCTCTCATTATCTAATCCGACAAATATTCCTCGTTCGTATGAATTTTAAAACACAAATACACTTCCTCTTATTTTAAACCGCATGCACCTATGCACGTTTCCCGTAATAAAAATACGGTTGTGCTCTCACCTCAACATTTCTATTTTCACAATTGACAATTATACTGGACACGCTGCACTCGACCAATTTTTACCCAAAATATGGATGGATGTAGGATAACTAAATAGGTGACATTTTTAAGCATATTTTCTCATCTTGACTAAGTCATAAACTTCAAAGGTAACTTCATTTAACTCTCATTTTTTCCAATTTTCTAGAGGGGCATGAAGTCCCACTTCGAGTTCGGGAAATGGATAATGGATCACTATGGCCCCAATGGACTGAAATTCCTGCCACCAGAGTACAACCAAAGGGATTACAGGGTATATTCCACCGATACCGACAGAACGATACAGAGCGCATTAGCAAACTCAGCTGGCATTTACGTTCCGAGGACTTCCCGGGGAATAGATGAGAGTATTCGATGGAACGCCATACCTGTTAGATCAATCATGGTCAACGAGTATGACACTGTGAGTATAGCCCTTCTTTTTTTTAAGATTCTTTGGCAGTGTTTTTGAATTCAGAGGGAGCGACCGACAGACGAAGTCGCTTCCGCCAAGAGGTATGGTGGTATGGTCGAGAGGAACCCGACGTTCCTGGGTGCTCGCATAGTGAAGAGGTAAGAGGTGGAGGTAGAGGTAGAGGTCGCGGTACCTCGAGGTAACACAAATACATTGTTTGTTACGGCGCGCGCATGGTGAGTAGGTCGAGGTAGAGGTTGATATATGTGTATTTATGACTGAAATTACTTTTGTATATGTTTAGTTTGTTTTTATTTTGATTTCTTTTTGCTGATTTGATGGTGGTGGTGGCTATGGTGATGAGATATAAATAAGTTATTGTAATAAAAGAAAGCGATCTTGAAGTGAATGTATATTAAGAAAATATTAAAATACAGTGTGTCAAGTGATATTTTCCTTGTGTTAAATCGCTTTGATACGTTAAGGTGTACCTCGCGGTTCACCAGGAGGTCGCGCGGGACCGCTTTCAAAGACAAAACGAGTTTGTCTTTCGTGTGTCGTGTGGAATATCGGGAGGCTTCTTCGTGCGTCAAGGCCTATTTCATGTGATATCCTAATGTTTTTCTGAAATTTGTCTGGATAATACTTAAGTTGCAAATACAGATGGTGATATTCTCCCAGATCTTGTCGCGCTTGATTTATGGCATGAGCACTAGGCCGGCCCTTATTTTTCAGAATTGCGAAAAGTTATGTTTTCCTGGTCTCAAAATGATCCAAATGGTGTTTATATTCACGTGTTAAAATTTGGTTACTTTAAAATAACTGCAACCCGTGCCCCAAGGGCCCTAAGTACTAAGGACCCTCAATTGAGTTTTTTGGGGCCGAAAAAGCGCTATTTCTATGTAAAACGTCCTTTAAAACCGATTTTCTGTTTGTTTTAACCTATGTCTAAGCGTTTAGGATATATTGTCCGTCGTAATGCAATCCCCCCCCTAGGGCGCCACCCCGCACCGCGGCACCGCTGAGGTATGTCCCGCACCACTTACCAGAGACTTCCCCTCAACACCCTCCCCTCCCTCGGCAAAGACTTTGCTCCTGATGCCAAGATCTAGCCTCTGAAGAAATGTGCTTACTTTAGAAAGAATTTAATTGCCATAACAATACTTCCAATCCAAGAGATCAATTTATTTTCACTCTGTCCATGAATTTCGGTACATTAACCAAAATAAATTAGATTTTCATTGTATTTCTAATTTTTCACTGACATCCCATATTTTGGCAATTAAAGTGCCTTTCCGCACGTAAGGGTTGTATTGCGATGAAAAGTCACACTTATTGTTAGTAATATTTTGAAAGCTCTCTTCCTTCAACGTGACTGCCTAAAAATCTTGAATTAGTTTCACTCCTCTCGCTGCACAATCATTTCCCACTTAATGACCCCGAATAATTTGCAAATCGTTCTTGTATGTTCATCACATTCTCGCATCTTCACATCAAAGAATGCAATACATATTTACAATACATTAAATAGCTTTCTCGAATTAGTGGTGACAAAATTTGGTATAGATACCTTAGTCATGTCTTTACGTTTATAGAATGCCTTCTTCGGTGGATCATATTTTCCTACACAAGACCACATACGGCGCATCACGTTTTTTTCACACCTAGAAATGGATCCGTCAAAGAATGACAGGCATACCAACTCCTCACTCATGTACCACAAGTGGTTTGAGCGCTGCTTTCGCAACGTCCAGGTTAACACTTTCGTAATTAACAAGTCTTTGTAGGAACTGCGGGTCACTGATGTGAGCTAATGCAACAAAAGGAGCGGAGAACCACATCTTTTCATTTCTTCTTGAATATATTGAAATCTATTCAACCAATAACTGCATTTCGTTCTCCTTTTTATTTGCGTAAGAACTTTATTTCTTCAGCCCAAGCACATTTATCCGAAAGATTAACTGCACTTTCCTCCTCGCGCGTCAAAAATGCAATGGTACCGCTCCTTGCAATGTCAAGCAAATCATCAAGTTTTGTTACGAAAGATTCTCTTCTCTTCATATCCACGGTAGTTCGCGCTCTCTTTATGCCGTTGCACGTCCATCCATTCTTTGCGTCATTTTTCTAACTTTTCAATCGCCTTATTTTCCGTAACAACAGGAATTCTAGTTTTATACTATGGGTGAGACGCATTTCTCACGGTTTTTCTCGCACTAAGTCTTACAAATTTCGAACCCATTAGGTGATAGAGAAAACACACAGTACTTCTCTCACTGTCGGTAAATTTGAGCCGAGTATTTCTTCACTTTCTTTTCCAACCAGTTCAATGCCTGGATTTAGTCTTGATTACATGCCTTTCCTTGTTGGTCTATTCTTAAAATGAACGTCACGTTCATGATAAAGTATTTATTTCACCACTTTTCTCCTTACATACTAAAAAACTTAGCACTTCCACACTTTGCACACTATACACAAGAACTATCTCTATCTATCCACAGTGATCTACATCCGTGAACTGACTGCCTCGTTTCATCTTCCTTGAATATTTCTATTTACTGTTGGAGCCCTGGAAGCCCTGCTCATTCCCTTCATTCCTTTATTATTCATAGACACATTTGTAACACATGCTTATAATATTTTGTACATAAAAAGCACTTTGGAACAAAGCCTGCTGGAATGGTTCGCGGCCGTATGGCGGCAAAAATCAACGTTTAAGGGGTCGGTACCCAGTACATAGGACGGCGTTGAAGGGTTAAAATTGACATTATAGGGTATATAAAATTGACATCATCAGGAGCAAAGTCTTTGCCGAGGGAGGGGAGGGTGTTGAGGGGAAGTCTCTGGTAAGTGGTGCGGGACATACCTCAGCGGTGCCGCGGTGCGGGGTGGCGCCCTAGGGGGGGGATTGCATTACGACGGACAATATATCCTAAACGCTTAGAGATAGGTTAAAACAAACATAAAATCGACCCTAATGAACTTTACTTTTACGTTTTACATAGGGATAGCACTTTTTCCACCCCAAAAAACTCAATTGAGGGTCCTTAGTACTTAGGGCCCTTGGGGCACGGGTTGCCGTTATTTTAAAGTAACCAAATTTTAACACGTGAATATAAACACCATTTGGATCATTTTGAGACCAGGAGAACATAACTTTTCGCAATTCTGAAAAATAAGGGCCGGCCTAATGAGCACTGAATTCGCGATTACCTAACGACCAGTCAGCCACCACTTACATGCTGATAACATGCCGTCACCATCACCACTACCGTCGCTTAACATTGTAAAAATGTTACAACTAAGCAAGTAACCATTATACTTGATGCCACACGGTGAAAGACTGGCTTGTGATCGAGGCAATGGAAAAGCCGCGCACGTAAACCTCTTTACTATGCGATACTACCTCTACCTCCACCTCAATATCAATCTCTACCTCTATCTCCACCTCCATCTCTACCTCCTCACCATGCGAGTACCATAAGGGGCCTCTTGGAGAACGAAATGGCGCTATTCGCACCATCTAGTCCCATTATGCATCTTGGCCCGCTCTTCCTGTGCTTATTCTGCAGGCATTTTTAGCATGAGTGTCTTTGTGTGTACATCCCCGCGAATAATACAGTTGAAGCCGGGTTGGCGAAAAACGGACGAGTTCAATACGTTACGGCTGTTGGAGCACTTCATCTTGCAATTACATAAGCTCTAATGCTTATATTCAGTAGTAGGTACTTGTTAATGCACAACATAACTCAGCCTTATCTTTTAGCTAAGCTAATAATTATATTTTAGTATACCGGGACTATCCATGGTGTTAACTCCACGGTGTCATCCGCAACGCACGAATTGTGCGAAAAATCAACTGAAAACAGATAAAAATCAATCATTCGCCTTGACCGAGATTAGAACACCGACCTCCCACTTTCCGGTCGAGTGCCAGTTAAGCTACCGAGGCGTCACTCTCCCCTGTGCAAATTTGAAGACAATACTGGACAAATGTGGGTGATTCACGGGTGAAGTTATCACCGTGGCTAGTCCCGGTATATTTAAATTAGTCAAGAGCCAACAACTATATGTGTTCAAAGTTCGGGCTTCGCTCTCCGGCAGAGGCGCTGTGTAAACGATTTGGACTGATTGTCGGATAATAATGCTCAGCAGTCCATACCACTTTGTCTGGTATAGTCCCTTAAGTTCCACTGGGGAGAATGACGCCTCGGTAGCTTAACTGGCTAAATCACTCGACCGGAAATCGGGAGATAATCGAGTTCCGATCAAGACGAATGATTTTTTCTGTGGATTTTAACACTAATAATTAGACTTCTCAGAAAATAACCGTTGAATCAAAATACACCGCGATTGTCATTGATCATATATTGCTGGAAGCTAACATCCAATACGACATCGGAATGCGGGTATTAATGTCTGACATGATTGAACATCGTGCTGATCTTTGCTTGCAGGTATTCGGACAGTTTTGCCCAGCGTTAACGGAGATATTGGATAAACTAAGGAAGGAAAGGTTTGGTAACATGAAAGCAAAATACCCAGACCTGTTCCAATACGCACAGCAGAAATCTGGAATGAAAATACTAGAAAATCCATTTCTTACGGTGTTTTTGAGTGACACATTGAGAGTCGAGGTAAGAATCGTTTCATAACAATTCAAGATAATTAAAATATAGCATTATCAAAAATAGTAGTGTAAAATTGAATGGGTAAAAAAAGAAGCACTTATATTATTTCTTGTAATTCAATCGGCATTCACACTGCGTAGCGGACACATTTAGCGGAACAGCTAGAATGGAAATTTCGGAAAACTCATCGCGCTACACAAAACATATAAACTGAGAAAAGAATATAAAAAAATAATTTATAATCTTAATACTTAAATTCGTCAAAACAGCATTTGCGAATTCCATAACAATTCTTATTCAAAATTTTACGGTTAGAAAGGCAACAACATATTATTTGTTGGCTACTATAGAAATTTTCATCCACTCGTGTTGTAATAATGCAGTAACAGAGTAGCGGGAGATGAATGGGATTGTAAAAAACGTGAAAACATTTTAAACTGCTGTAAATGGGCTCAAAATAGAAAATTAAAGATATTTCTCGGCACTAATAAATAAATTATATAAAGAGTTACAACAATTAGGTACATTCAGTTTTCCTTTTCTCTTATATAGCTAATAAAAATATAGATATAACGCAAACAAACAATTTCTAATTTTAAATTAAATTAAGAGGAGTGCCCATCAATCAAAATACTATTTTTTTAAGGTAACTTTTTTCTCGAAATTCTAAGTACGATTAGCTTGCTATCGTAAAAATTACTGAATGCAGAATAATAATATATTTAAACTCATTTTTTGACTTGGCATGTGTATCGGTGGGCTGAGAAGAAAAGTGTAAAAGGAAAGATTCCAGGTTGGGCAGAACCAATATTCCCGAGTCCAATGGATGTTTTCTTCAAGGAATTACTGAATGAATATACAGACAACGAAAAGATAACTCGTCTTACCGCAGGTAAGAACACAGTATCATTACATTTTCAATGCGTATGTACAGTCGAATTTTTTATTAATTGGAATACTTCGACGGATCGGCCAATTTACGAGAGAAAGTAAATTGAAGTTCTGGAGATGGATTTATTATCTAGCATGAGCTGCACAATTCAAGTGGTATTAAGCATTGCACATACTCTGTATACATTTCCCTGCGGTGACGTAATAGTAATAATATGAAGGGAGATGGGAGTGTTGTTCAAAGTTCCCCCGAACAGGTGTCATAGAAAATACCGAAATCCAATTTCCGAACTGCGGCGAAAATGGCGTTTTCAATTTGTTGCAATACTTTTGAATTCGACCCTCGACCCGTCTTGTTGCGAATTTTCCTCATGACCACATTTTTACACTCCTCCTCGACAACATCACCCACAGCAAAGGAATATTCTCAAATGGGAGACGCTATCGAGACGAGATAATCATATGGCACTTTCTTTAAATATAATTTAGAAATACTTAATCTCAAAGACTGGCTCATACAAATTCCGGGCCACTTAAGTGAAATAGTACACAGCGTGGGGCCCCGATAAACCAATCCCTCTATGTAGTAAAATATATTGAATTTACAACTTCTCGAAAGAAAAACTGAACACGAGAAAATATATAATAAGTTTCGGAAAAAAAGACCCTCTGGGTTGATAACTTTTTATATGCGCCGCGCAGTCTCTCCTGATCCTTATGCGATCTGAAACCCAAGATAAAAATACCCGAATATTTTAAACTCCAGCGAGGATTTACAGAAGAGAAGTCATTTATGACTGGGGTATTTTATTCCAAAAAAATGAAAATTTGTCCTCTTTGATTTAAAGGCCTACCAATCGAATTTCAATTTGTATTATTTCGATCTAAATAGATACTGCATCGTATGGCATGGTATTTGAAGGTGGCAACCGACAGCTGAGACCATATTCACGAGAATTAGAGGATAAGTAGGGAAAGCTGGAGATAAACCCGGCGTTAGCTATAGCCTACTCTAATTGAAAGACACCAAGAGTACTATATTTATGTATAATTATAAAGGTTTTTAAATTTCATTATTTTAATACCCCCTAATCAAATCCTTGTGTAGGCTTTCGTGGTGTGTTGAAGATTAAGCGGAGAGGTTTATGGGATATGCACCACATGTTTCCATCTTCGTAGAAGACAGTTTCGGCGGTATTGCAGGTGTCTTCTTCAGGTCAATGAAGAAGACGAAGAAGCCAGCTGAAGTGCCGAAAAACTATCGTCTAAGAAGATGGACACACGAGGAGTACACGTATACCTCTCCGCTGAATATCCCCCTTATCCTAATTTTATATCTGTGATTTATTTCTTTTTTGTTGATTCCTACGTTTTAGGTCCTACTTTGAAGACCATCATAAATGCAATGGTTAACAACACAAGGGGTGAAGATGAAGTGAAATTATATTCCTTTTCGGCCCACGATATGAATGTGCATTCTATCAGGCGAGCACTGAGGGTCCCTTTGAGCGAGCTGGCAGATTATACGTCTGCCGTCATTTTTGAGCTCTACAAAGGAGAAATGAATGACCACTACGTGAAGGTATGTATTTTCTCCATTATATCTACCAATTGTAATCTAAGGATACAAGGATGAAAGCCGCCGACGTTTCTAAGGTCAGATATACTGCTGAGCTCGAAATTTGACTCTCCGGTCAATTAAAGATTTCACAAAATGTAGAGAACATATTATAATTAATAATATGCAAATTTTCATGCAAATATTTCCATTTCCAAAGTGATTCAATGAACTTCTGATTTATGGAGTTCCTCTCATGATTCCGCAATTGAAACCAAATGCATTAATCAAGCTTCTCCAACAAACTGTTAAAAATTATTGCTCTCGCAAATGACATCTTTCGAAGTAAAAAGGAAAAATAAATGGGTATAAAATTTTAATATTTCACTGTGTTTATTTTTAAGCCACCCTTTTTAAGGAGCTTGAGCCATCCGTTGCCATAAGAGCGTAAAGGAAATATTGAATCTTTAAACGAAATTTACAAAGAAGTGCTAGCCTAACATTTTCAAGCGACATTCAATGAATTACAAAAAAAATTATTTTTCCTAAAAACGAGAATATTACAGTATATTCTTTTCCCTATGAAGCATCGTTAGCTGCATCGAACGTATCCATACAAATGTGAGTGATTCAAATGGAAACTATTATTTTTAATTCCAAAAAGAAACAAAAAATAAGCATGATCTTTCCATTCTATTCGGGTTTTTCACCGCGTTTGTTGTTTTTTTTTAAAGACAACAGTTTCGCTGGCATTACAGTCAGCGTCTTCAGGTCGAAGGTATGTGAAAAAATTGGAAAATTTTTCCGCCTTATATAGGCGGCGGCGGCAGCTGATCCGCTGCTGCAAACAACAAACGCGGTGAAAAACCCGAATAGAATGGAAAGATCATCTAACCAACGCCGCGAAAATCTTCGAACCTAAAAAATAAGCATGTTTAAGTATGCCGGAACTAGCCACGGTGATAACTTTTACGGAATCTTTCGCACAAAAAATAAGAATTTTTTCAGACCCGTATTAAACAGCAATTTCTTTTCGCAAGACCAATCAGTTCTTGGAAAAGGTGTTTAAATGATAGTGCAATTGAAATATTTGTTTTGATGTGTATGTCCTAGATCCCAAAGAAGTTTTACATGACGTATATAAAACCATAGACACCCAACACGATAAATAGGTCTACTCTTATTGACAATGATCCTACATTTTAAATGTAGTTAGTGAGTGAATTTAATCTCGCAAAGTCAATATTACACCTACTACACGATAGGAGGGTACTTTCACATTCCACGGCCATACGAATATTACGTATTTTTGTTATCCGCTCACTGCCAATCTGCAGTGTAATACAAAACCATGGGGCTAGGGGCCTGGGGTTTTTCACTTGGGTTGGGGGGTCCAAATACTGCGTTTCAGCTCTGCTCCACGTAGCAAATCAAAACTCGAACAAAGGTTTTTCTCCGACAATTGAGAGCCTTACAAGATGTCCCAAAACGAATAACCCTTTTAAACAAATACTTCGCATTAACTCGCAGTGATCTAGCAATATATACAATTGGGAAGAGGATAACCTCAAATTTCATGTGGCTACTATAAACAAAAACTCCCAATACCGAAGAATGGAAGAGAAATGGCGCCTGAAAGTAAATGTGGAAAGAGTGAGGAAACTGACTGTAGTACAGGACATATTTGGCTATCTTTTGGACGTAGCCGTGCATCCAAACGGAGGCACCATGAGCACCTAAAAAATCATGTTATTTCAAACTTTTAGAAAAAACTGAACGCCAGTTTTCCTATCCAATTTTCTTAAAAGTATTCATAAAAACATTAAAAACAATTATAATTCTTTTGGAGGCTGCGATTATATACCATTTCATTCAAGTTAAATGAAAAAAATGGATATTTACACTTTTAAATAGTGTTATGCTGCTTCAAATTTTAAAAATATTGTTTTCCTACAGGTGCTCTACCGCTCAGGACCTGGTGACACAGAGCCACTGGGTCTTGTGATCCCCGGATGTGGGGGCTCCCAATTCTGTACCCTCGACAGATTCATCGAAGTAACTCAGAATTTGCTGCCAGGGAACTTGGAGAAGGAATGTGAAGCGTCCACAGAGGAATTCAAAGAACTCTCGAAAGACGAGCCAACCTTCAAGAAAAAATATAAATACCCTTACAATGTAAAAAGAGATTATTACAGAAGAAAGCGCAATTAAATACTGTAAAGTATTTCATTGATATAAACAGAGGCAAAAATAGCATAAGTTGATTAAAAAAATCACAGGGTAGCATACCTAGGATTATAATCATGTAACAACTACCATGGAAACAAATCACGTGCAGATCGTTCATTTGTGTACAATAACGATTAATCAAAGCGTCATTGTATAAAATTTCCCTGCCAATTTCGGCTCCTCATTTTAGAATGAACAACAATGAACAACAAACAACAACTCTATCTTGTAATATCTTCTGCAGCATTTTATCTCCAATTGGCCTGTGTTTCAAACGATGTCACAATTATACGCAGTGAACATATCATAATGCAACCTTTTTCACACACTTCAGTACTCAAATAATAATGCAGAACACATTTTGATATGATGAATGAAAGAAATGTTTGTATATGCCATCATTGTTAAAAATAAATCGCAAAAACATTGACTTACACCTTAAATAATTTATCTTGTAGAATCTCATTTTTCCTACGCAAATTAAGGAAAAAATGTAATTTTGGGGGATCGAGTTAGTGTGGAAGCTATAAAGTTGACTTCCCACCCCACGGGCTCGAGTTCAAGTCCCGGCGGTGGCAGAGAATTTTCAGAGACCGCCCGATCCCTGCTTGAATGTTGTGTGGAGGACATTTCAAGCGCAACACTCTGTCCGTCGGATGGGACGTTAAGCTGTGGTCCCCTTGGCGCCTTTCGTTAAGAGCAGGCTAATGCCGACGCCGGGTTTCTCTCTACCCTTCCTTCCCTCATGGCACAAATGTCCTCAGCTGTCGGAGAATTATTAGGTAATTATAGCTCGTGAAGTATATAGAATTAGTATGTAGAAGAATAGTGAATTATTAGTAAATTAGTGAATTATAGCTCGGCTTGATATATTTTTAAAAAGCTAACGAGCCACAATAGTGTTGGAGGTGGCCCTAAGAAATGAAATGAGACTACAACATTGAAAACGAAAAAATTAAACTCATATGGCTGAATTCACATTGAGCTCTGTTCTCAAACATTCAAGCCAACTTTCGCCTTGTATCTCTGAATGAGATCTTTGATGCTACTTAGGAGCAACATTGGGTTATAAAGGGTTGATTAGCTAAGATTAACAACGAAACAAGCAAGCAAAAAACTGCTCCAATGATTTGGGTCGGAGATCAAAAAATAGTTGAGACAAATAATTTCAGGTCTTAGTGATATAAAGACGGTTACAATCATCGCCACTTCAGCAACAATTTTTCCCCGAAAAAAACTTATGAGCGAGAGAGTAAAAATTTCCAGAAGAGCAATGCGAAAAATGCACGTACCTTGCGGAAATCATAAGTTAAGCAATTTTGAGATAGTAAGAGAAAGACATGGCGATTAAGGTGCATTCCATCACGAAGTTCACGGATCGCTTGGAGCACATGCTATCGTCTTCACGACTCATTGAAAACAGGTGACAAGTGTCAAGGTGAATTCCGAGAGTGCAATATGTTGATGTCCAAGGAGTTGACGGAAGTCATTCATCCCAAAAACCTTCCAAGACAAGTCAGAGGAACTGCTTAGAGCCTGGTTTGCCATGTTTTACCGCATCCCGAGCCTAGGCGGGCTCAGTCCCTTTGTGAGTCTACTATCTTTAGCATTGCTCGCCCACAACATAGACGCAGCATCAAGCGGAGTGATCAATTACGGCGGAGATGTGCCAATTGGGAGCAAACTCGTACAGGTCCATGTGGTATGTATCCACTGAGTAAGATCCTTATTTATCCCTATTATGAAGCTCATCCAAGAAGTATTACATCGAAAATGCTTAGCGCGATTCTGTTCGAGTATCGGCTATTTTTTCTTTAACGACGAGGAATACGATTTATTCTCAAGTCTGTTAAGTTTCTTAAAAAAAAGCAGCAGATTTTTTTCCGCGGATTAAAAGTAACTAGGTAAAGTATTCAGGAATGGGCAATTCGTTAGATTCCGTAAAGTGGCCCTCAAAATTCTTAATAAAGTCAGACTTTTTCACAACTCCAGAAAATTTAAAAATTATTTAGTACTGGGCATTTTATGTCACGGCTTAATTTGAACATATGCAATAATAACAAAAGATTCTCTTGAGGAATTAAATGGGTGCAAGTAATAATCATCTGAAATAATCACCAAAAATAATCCCTTATGTGCTTGTCGTCACGATTTACTATTGGTTGAAAGGCAGTAAATAAGGAATAAGTACTGCAGCTTGAAAAAAGTGATCTTTAAGTTTTGAAATATATGATTTTGAACGATGCATCGAGCGAATTTTGAAAATAGCTTTTACAAATTCCGAGCCATATAAGGCCATTTTTAAAAGCATCGCGCAAATCTATTTTCTGGTAAAAAATAATTAAATTTTGCGTTGAAATTTTTTTTCCTATGCACATTAACCGTAATTTCTTACACTTTCAAAAAGCTATTCATAAAAGCCCCAATAAAGTAAAGCCCATATACGGGCAACTTAAGCGTTCTATAAGAGTCTAAAGGCGATAAATATGGTACTGTTTAAATGTTCAACCATCAATAAGAATAATTTTAAATAAAGTTAGTACACATATCTTGAGATTAGTTCGAACAGAGATTCATTTCCCAAGGTCCAGATAATATAAATTTAATATGCACAGATTTACAGGCATGGTGACCGGAATCCTAAATCCCCATATCCAAAGAGCCACTATCACGACCTCAAGAGTTGGCCCGGAGGATGGGGTGAGCTAACTGATGTAAGTAGTTATTCCTGGTAAGAATAAAACTGGTTTAGTTCTCATTACTATAAACACCTCGTAGATGAACGGAATGAATATTGATAGTCACCTACATTAACAATAGGTATATTAATCATCTTATATGAATCCTCTGAATAATCATAAATTCATTACCATACGTACTACAACAAAAATTTTTAACTTAAATGATATATTTTTACGTTATAAACATTTTAAAATATTTTAATTTCTCATTTTCTAATGAAGACAAAAAAGGGGGTAGATGACCAATGAGCGGACAAAAAAAATAAATAAAAAAATGAATGCAATTGACACAAATATTTAATTGATACAACTCCTCCTGTATGATCCAACTTCCGTGACGTAAACTTCAACTTGAATTCATATCCTCTAAGGAAATATTCGCCGCAAACTTCTTATGATCGAAGGGCTTTGTACCATTTTTTTTTATAAATAATAGATTTTCGCAGTCTCTAAATACAATCCCTTTACATTAATATTATTTTTTCTCTTTTGTTGAAGGTCAAAGGGCGCATAAGTAACTTAATATTTTACGTGTTTAGAGTTGAGAAAATTTTCCACTGATTGCTAACTTTTTGAAGGGCACTGTTAAGCGTTTCTGAGGTAGTTCGTCATGAGTAAGGCACCACAAAAAAAATGAAATCATTAAGCCCTTGCGCTCAATTACAGACTGGAATACTGCAACAGATAAAATTAGGGATATTGCTGAAGGCGTTGTACGGACCACAGAACTATGGCCTCTTACCAGAAGAGTTCAATGTGAAGATATACAAGTCCGTAACTACGGATGTGGACCGCACAATAATGAGCCTTATTGCCAATCAAGCTGGACTTTGGAGATCCCTAAAAGGCAAAGGAATCCACGAGCCGGACGTCCAATGGAACCCGACCCCCTTCCGGGTCATCGCAGACAACAAGTATGACACGGTAAGGTTACGAAAACAAATCACCATTCCCTATCCCGGTAATCACAGCGATTACATTTGCCATCGTCATTTTGCAATCTCAGAAACAGCGAGTTATGTCTGTAGGGATAGCGGATGAGGGCCCATGGTGGCCGCCGCCGCGGTAGGGAGTCCACCGACGCCTCCGGGGTGAGGATAGGGTTGGAAGGGAGAGGATACGAAAATCCCAACGCCGTCATCAGGGCGGCGCGGGCCACTACCATCGAAACCATAATTTTACAAGTTTCCATGATTTTCTACGGAAAGGAAAGATTTCCCTATGAAGTATAAAAACCCTACGATTTTCCGTAGATGCCCGTACGGGAACCTCTCAAAGAGGAAATTTTGCAATGTGGCACTGGAACTGCTTGAACCCCCCAAAACGCCAATAATATTTCAGCTGTCTGGTCGTTGTTTTGAGCTGCTACGCGAGACAAGGTGGTCATTTACAGGGTAATTAAACAGAAACATATGCATTGGGAGGTATTAATGTCGCCTACTTCGCTGCCAATGCATTTGGTACGGGGACAAAATGCTGGTACATCTTCCATTCCAAATCGATTCTATTTTATCAGTGACTTCGTTCATAAGTTCTTCAGTGGTTGGCTCTCTTCCATTACACTCTCCTCCATAGGCGGATCCAGGGGGGGGGCACGGGGGCACGTGCCCCCCCCCCCCAGACCCTCAAAAATATGCAAGATTTTTAATACGGTCCCATTATGATTGCGTTCGTTTTATATTACGAGGTATCGTTGTGCCCCACCCAGAACAAAATCCTGGATACGGCCTTGCTTGTGCCCCTCCCAGAAAAAAATCCTGGATCCGCCCCTGCTCTCCTCTCAGCTGAAGATTTACATAATAGCAATTTTTCATTACATAGGCGAGCCGGAGCTGAGTCAAACACCAAATCATTAAACATACTCACTATCTTCAATTTAAAGGCAGAACATCTCGCCGTCATCAGTGTGATTCTCTCAAAATACTTTTTCTTCGATCCCAACGCATAAGATCAGCCGTTTGATTTACACAACATACATGCTCGGTCAAAAAATATTTCACCAAAAAAACGCAATTGACAATCAACGTTATTACTTCTGTACGGATCCATGGTATCGTATATCTACCAACTTAAGTTCTACAACGGTATCCTCCAGTTTTATAATGTCGGGCTCAGGATGGCTGTAATCCGTCAAAAATAATATGTAGCCTAAAAAAAAACGCAATTTTCAATCAACTTCAAAAGTTCTATACACCATTGCCACCCAGCACGAGACCCATCCCTCCTTAACTTTCATGACCTAACGCTCCCGAGACTTACCAAAGTGCGTATAAACGAGAAACGGTACCCATTCCAAGCAGATTAGCCACAGAATGAGACATGTTTTGTCACATCCCCGAGTTTCGTGTTTTTCACATTTTAGTCTGGTTTATATCCACCTACAAACACCAAATTCGTTTTCCGACTCAACTGAATGACGCTTTTCACCAATTCAGCACGTTCTCATAATCGCACAGCCCGACAAAAAAAATCCTCTCACAATGCTCACATTAAATAATATAAATTTTTACCCCGATAACTCCTAATTTTTTCGAAAAAAAATGAATTTTTCGCCGCGAATACGTCGAGAAATAGGAGACGGATCGATTAACGAAAAAATATTTGTGCCTTTATTTTTCAAACTATCATAATGTACAGTAAAACATATGATGGACAAGTCAATTAATTTAAAAATACCCCATTATGAACTTCAGTTATCATTTAGTGATCATCCTGTAGTGCAGTACCATACTTCACTGTTACAATATCTCCTTTTTTTCCTTGTTTACACCTACTGTACTTATAGATCGTTTTCCCCCTCCTCCCTTTCTCCGTCTACTGTTTTCGCCATAAAGTTCTCCCAAGTAAATTCCCATTCTCTCATTCAACATGTCCAATACAATACTCTTTTCGTCTGTACTGTCGCCAAAATTTTTTTTCCTCTCTGACTGATTGCTATTCCTTTTTCCTTAGAATCATAATTTCACGCACTGATCCTGTACGAAAAATCCACAGAGAAAAAAATAGCCTTTACCGGGATTCGATCCCAGATCCCCCGATTTCCATTTGAGTACTTTAGCCAGTTATGGTTCAGAGGCTTTGTGCATTGTGGGTATTTCCATAAATTTATCACCGTGGTTAGTCAGTCATAATGAATGGTCATTCTATCATACGATGATCATCCATTTCTCTAAGTATAGTAAATCAGATTTTGCTAGAGGTAGCCTGGGTCTTCCTCATGATAACTTGGAATTTTTTCTGACACAGTCTTCAATCCCCTTTGCCCTTAATCACCATGGTGTCTCCTGCCTTTTTTGCTTTCTTGCCTTTCTTCCTTAGGTCAGGGCATTAAAGTCTCTGAGTAATAAGCCCAGCCTTATAATCAGGGTTCCCACTCTAACTAAATTATAAAATTCACGGTTTTTTCCAGGTTTTCACGGTCTAAATATCGTCAAATTCACGGTCTGTTGATAAGCCATTTTAGGCAGAAATATTGATGACGTAACAATCACCGCCCGCACGTTAACTAAAAATTAATTAACCGCGACAGGCGCCATGAATTCAAATGTAGCAATGAAAGTGCTATTTCTCATGGCGTCACCTATCGATATAATATCAAAATTTAGGTGAAGGTTAAGGGGTTAAGGTTCTGAGTGGCAAAATGGAGGGAGCAGTGAGGTTGGGAAGTAAAGAAGTGTCTGATTTTTAGCCAGGGTTAATGAACACTTTGTATGCCGGTCTTCCAATTACAGGCTCAAGATCAATGTGTCGTCATGGCACAAGGACAAATAATTGCACTTCGAATATACGTGTGGAGATAAATGTGGGGACAGTGTCTGTATGTGGCTCGACCTTGAAACATGATTGAAATATCATTTTTTCTTATCTGTCAATTATAGTTCTTTTTCTATAAGTTTGAGAGATTTTTAAGGTTTTATGATGAAATTCACGGTTATTTCCAGGTTTTTTCACGGTAGACGAAATTCACAGCCTATTTACGGTTTTAAGGCTTTCACGGTTAAGTGGGAACCCTGATAATATATTACCTAGGGGATTAATCCCCTGGATATTGCTCGATCTACACCTCGCAGGCCAACCTTGGCAATGCCAATGCATGAGAGTAAGGCCTACCATACACATTCAGTTTGGCCTCAAGGCTTAGCCTTTTTCAGCCTTTTTTAGCTTTTTGTGCAGTTTGGTCGGAACCTCATTGGTTTCCCACTCGGCCATCCGACCGACGATCCGCCTCAAGGAATCACCACACACTGTCAGTTCTTCCTTCAGTCCAGATCTTGATGCCAAACTGAACGTGTATCGTACGCCTAATACAGCCAGCCCAAATTTTTATTTAAAAAAATTAAAATATTTAGTTAGCAATTTGTTCAGCCATCAAATTGAATACATTTTACCATGGTATCGGCTGGTCTCTATCATACTGAGATATTTACATCGTTAGTGAAATCAAATGCTGTCATTGACAATTTATGAATTACCTATATTGCATTCCGTAAACCTAGCAAATACATATATCACTGCAATAAACCTATCTAACACAATGAGGCTGAATGAAACAAAAAAATAATTACCACTCTTAAAACTAGAAAAATAAAGACTGAAATAGCAATTACTAGATTTTAGCAAACAAAAGGCAAAAAGCTATTGATCTGAGATTGTAATTTACATTGGTTCAAAAGATAAAGGAAATTAACTTAAGGAAACAAGCAGATGATGCCACTTGCAAATATGCATACTGCTCAGCTGCTTCTTCTCTCAGGGATTCACTGATCACCTATCACAATCTTTACTCATTGTCAAAACTAAAGTTCATCTATAAAAGTAACTATGCCACTGAAACCCAAAATTTTATGTGGGGACCTACTCCCATTCCATTTGACATCAAATGACATCCTGTTCATGATACATATATCCCTTTCAGAGACCATATTATATTATCATTGAGATAGCTATAGGAGCAAAATCTTATGGGTCCACTAAACAATTATTTGTCATCCAACGCATCACTCCTCAAAATCAGAACTTACAACTTCATGAATATTTACAACAGAAAATAAAGAAACAAATTTTTTTTTCCTGAATTATTTGTGCAAGTACCCAAGTATTGGTGTATGTTTCTTCAAATGAAAATTAACTCTACATTAGTAATAAAATACATAAACATATAAAATTGAGAGGGCATTTGACACAGGATATAGTCCTAATCAAATCATATTCTTCTTCATAGATTTTCGGTCAGAACTGTTCCAAAGCTGAAAAATTGGTGGATATGTTCAGAGATGAGCGCTTTGAACAGCTGAAGAATGAAAACCTCCAATTATTTCAGTATGCACAGGAAAACTCTGGATATGAAATAATGACTCATCCAACCCAGATATGCTGGCTTTATGACACTTTAACTGTAGAGGTGAGTACAAGGTTAAAAATACTGATAAGTAAAAAAAATCATTTAACCCTTCCATAAATATTTATCTATTCCTTTTACCTGGAAAATTTCCAGTAAATGACTTGGAATCTTTGCCTTGAAAAACAAATAATTCATTATCACTCAGGTTTGAAAGCAGAAATACCCATCAAAATACGATCACAATTGATGAAAAATTCAACAGCAATGATATGCATCTTCATTTTCAGATAACACAGGACAGCAAAAAATTTTTTTTCGATCTCTGATATCATTCCTACTAATACCTATGTAAAATGATATCCTGAATTCGAATCTGGCATCCGCTTTCCTCCATCACCCTAATTATAGAAGTGATAAAAATTATAGGTGGAAGCTCCCACCTATAATTTTTATCACTAAGCAATAATTTGGAGGAATGAAAAGGTTTAAATAAGCATTTATATTTCTTATTAGATTTTTGAGAGGTGAAAAGTTCTAAACCATGATCATTTATGGTTAGGATGTAGATTTGGGAGGATTAGTTTCCTTAAACAATTAAAAAAACACATTAAAAATGATCAACATTTCCTTTTCCCACAATTTCTTCACTTATTTTCTTTATATTTCAGCTCCCATTTCATCTTCCCCTACCCTAAATATTCCAGAATGATGGAAAAATAAATCAACAGCTTATATCAGCAATAATAAAAATATTTAAGAACACGGCATAGACACATAATAAAAATGTGTGCCAACAGTTGTGTCAGGGCCAATTAACAATCTACCTTTAGTTCCTAGCACACAGCTTTTTCTCAGAACCAAAAGGAATGCTTTTCAAATTCATAAATATATGGCAAGGGAAATTACTTCAATAGTGACAACTATCTTCTTCTTTTAAGCCAAAATTGAAGTACACACATACAAAGAAATGTTTACATTACAATCAAGTAATCCCTGAACCAGGTTTAACACCAACTTCATTGCACAGTCATCCACTACGATTTTGCAATAAAATACAGCCATAATATTCTTCAAGCAAGTGATGACAAGGGACTGAAAATAAATGAACAGCTCATGAAGCAAGCTTCATTTGAGATACAATTCCTATGAAATGAGAGGTCAAAATACCAATACACCTTCATATGTCAGTGATAAACTTGTGCAAATTTATTTGAACTGAAATGCCTCATGCACCCTACATTGATACTAGCAAGCACCTTCAAAAACCAGTAAGGTTTAACAAAGAATATATATGTACATATAATATATGTAACTCTATGTTTTCCTTCACATGAAATCAGTTACTCCGAAAAGGAATAATCCCAGAGTGGGCAAACGCACTTTATCCAGAGCCACTTGAATCATTCCTAATGGAATATCTCAAGGCTGGATCACTGACGGAGGAAATGAGACGTTTGACAGGAGGTATGTATACATTGTCATGTTCCTATTCGTTTTTTATATACATAAATACTAAGTTACTTAAGGTTCTAATGAGGTTAATGTTAACTAAAGGTTGGGTTGAAAGAAAACCATGGTCAGAAATCAATATGGTTAATAAACATTCATACTCTGATTTAAATCACTGTGCCCTTTCGCTATCACCCAACAGAAGATGTCAGCCTCCTTTTGATGACCTGGCTAGAATGCCACAGAAGAAGTATTGGGTTTAGTTAAGTCAATGAAAGTGAATTCAAACCCCATCCAGTGCCCAAAGAATCTGCTGCCTTGTTTTCAGTATACTTATGTACTTAATGTGATAAGCACAACACAGTTGCATTTCGAGGTTGAAGTGCTATTTGTGAGACTATGGGTGCTTTCCAATCACCTTGCGCAGATTAGCTCACATCGCAACAGATTGAAACACACTAGCGCAGACAAACAATGGTGCAGGATGTGTTCCAATCTGTTTAGCGCAGATAACGTCACACCTGCGATTGGAACACGCTCTGAGCTAAACAGTTTAAAACAGATCAGCAGAGATACGCGATTCGAAAGCACCCTATATAGTATAACTACTGATCACTATGCTTCCTCTCAAACCCAATGGCCCGGAAACTACATTTGGAAATTTATTTCATTCTGGCCATATTTCTAGTAAATACAGCCTCAGAACACTAGTCAAGTCTGTTTGACCTGGCATGCTATTCAGGTTATCCTATCATCCTCTAACAAATGTAGAACTTGCCCATTGGAAGCTAGACATAACTGCATCTAATATCAGTTAACATCCTCCTACTTTCACAAAATAGAGCTGAAGACAATGACAGCTTTGAATAAAATTTAAGAGCCAGGAGCTTAAATTTCCAGAAAAAATATTATGCATGCCTTTTGTGGAACTAAGTACATACATACATAATTTGTTAACATTAGTCAGCAATACATAAAGCAACTTCTGATTGCATTTGAAGGGCCACTCCTCAAGACAATAATAACTGCCATGAAGAACTTAACGATGGGAAAGGATACAATCAAAATGTATGCCTACTCAGCTCATGAAACCAGCATTTATGATGTACTTGCGGCTTTGTGCTCACCACCAAAAAAACCACCTGGATACACAGCCACTCTCCTCTTTGAACTCTTTCAGTACCAAAATTCCTTCTTCTTAAGGGTAAGTGACAACATTGTCTTCATCAAAATAATGCCCAGTAAATGAGTTCATGAATATCAACCTTCATAGAATTACTCGCTAAATTCTAAGAAGTTTAAATGCTTAAAGCTGATGCAACGTTCAAAGCTTCAAAGCTAAATGATATTTTTACAACAAGTACATAAAACATTTTTTGTTAGCTGTATTACAGAGGGATTAAGTTTCAAGATTGCAAGGTAAAACCCAGTCATGAATATTCACATCAACATTTAACAGAACACGGAGTAAAGAATTCAAGAATTACCAAAAAGTACCACATCGAATGTATTGCATTAAGTTGTATCATGGAAAAAATAACGCTTTCACATTATTGACAATTTATTCACCAAATCATTCTCAAAAGTGTTCCAAAATTCCACTATGAAAAGAAAAATTATAAATTACAAAATTTCTCCTGTACCCAAACTAAATTTCATTTTTTTCCTACCATAAGATACTCTACCGACCAGGACCAGATCAAACAGCTTTTCCAATGAAAATACCAGGATGTGGTGAACAATACATATGCAGTTTGAAGAAATTTGAAGAAATAACACAACATGTTCTCCCTAAGGACCTAGTGGCGGAATGTACAGTTTAACTTCAATGATGTTGAAATTTTACAACTATTAATCATAAAATCCTAAAACATGAAGTCACCAATCACTATGTACCACTGTGTGTAAATAACACTAAGAAAGGTTAATAAAGCAACTAAGGGAAGCCTTTTCTCAAGCTTTGGCTTTCAGGATTAGATATTACGGATCAGTTTATTAAAACAGACAAGCAAAAGATAGAAATAAATTAGGGATAAGATACTCTAGAATTTTCCCTTAAAACTTCAGTAGGGATTAATTTAGAGGGATAAAGCCCCGAACTCGCAGTTAGGCTTATTTCAATTGTGTGAGACCACATGGTTATGATATGATCATCTCACTCTATGGCAATTTTAGTTTAAAAGTAAAAATAGTTGCTCATAAAAACCATAATTGGTGTTAGTTTCATTATTAGAAACACTTTCTGTCACAAGCAATTCACGATAATTTGATAAGTACATATAAATAATAAAATATTAAACACCCCATAAGAGGATTAAATTAACATGGGAAAATTTTTCCAAGACTTTCCTATTCATGTTGTATACTAAGGAAGCCTGCACCCAAAATTAAACGCAGCTCAAAAGAGTTAAGAATTCATTTAATTGAAATTAAAAGTTTATACACTTGGAAAGAACATGTCCTTGTCGTCAATTAAGACATAATAAATAAACACCTTGATTGTTGTACAATAAAATTTACAAAATATCTTCTAATAAATTTAAAGTTACTCATCATCATGTCATAAATATCATTCAAGAAATGCATTAAGTAGGGTATTCACAGAAGAAAATGCAGGTCTGACACATTAGGCATTTGATATGAGGTAATAAAAATAACAAATGCATAATTATTCAAAAATAATACAGTGACCACCCTGGACTCAAACCTTGCTCTGCTCCATGTTTGAGAATCGAGGCAATTTAAAGAGATGTTGAGCCACAATCAGCAACATGGGTATTCCTCTCGCCAGGATTCTTGTTGACCTAAGCCAAATTAAAACATCTGGTAATACCTGAAAAAGTGACAAAACTTAAATGAGAAACAACAAAACTAAATGTAAATGAATGCAATGGATCACTGCATATATTTAAATAAATTTCATCGCTCTTTCAAAATTATTAAGAAGAAATATGAACAGATATTTTGCTTAGTACAGCACCAAAGTTAATCTCAAAATCTTGTGGCATGAGGTCACACTATGAATGAATCAAATACCTTACCATGATGTCATCAAAAGATATTATGTATTTTGGGTTGAGGATGACTCTCATCTTGAATACCTCATTTCAGTATGAATTCCATCTAGCCTTACACTACTGATTACAAAAACAAAGAGCATGGGATCATTCAGGGCGAGTGAGTGCTGAGAGCACTACCACAACAACATCACACTAAAACAGCAGACCGCAACATAAGAGGTCAGTGTGAGTTCTCAGTCATCTCTCAGAGGGGTAATTTCGGCCGCTACTTGCCTGAGCACTCGTCCCTGATTGGCAGGAGCTTAAATGTTAGCTCAAGGTGGCCAAAGGTGTGTAGCTATATGATTAAAAACCCATAATGTAGCACTTGCTTAACTTTTTCCACACAGCAAGGCTGAGAATATGCAGTGAAGCAGTCCGCTCCCATAGGGCTCTGATTGCTCACTCCCCCTGAATGTGCCCTATGTATCTAATTCTAGCTTCATACACAGCAATATCAGTTCTGTATTTCTCTGAATATATACCTAGTCCCCTTCCCTTAATTTTGAGGCTTCACCTTCGGGAAAATTTTAAGATTTTGAGATTAAATAAATTCCTGCCTTTACTTTTACTATTTTTGGAAAAAAAGGGGGGGACTATGTTCAGATAAATATGTGTATATATAGGTATAAAGAACCCTTGAAGGAATCACTAATTTCGAGCAGTGAGAATGTGTATTTTGTAAAATTAAAAATTCCTAACCTCAGGATAGTATATTTATTTAAATAAATGAGAGCTATTTAAAAAAAATGAACATTACCCCTGCAAATAATTGGCTAATTTTTTAAAGAAAATATCCCATAAAAATATCTCAAATAGCATTCCTTGAATGATTTTTCATTTCCACAAGGTGTGGTGCAAAATACTAATGACATGTATACTCCAATACCAATGTGTGGTTTTCATGGTTTTAATTACATATTTTGGGAACTGCAATCAAATGTTCATCTTTATTTATCAAGATTTCAAATACCTATTCTGGTCAAAATGTCTACATTGAAAAAAAAGATAAATGTTAAACTGCTATGGAGAAAAAGCATATGTACTTTCAATACATGTCTCAATACAGTATGCAAAGGCTGATTTAGGGATAAATTCATGAATAACAGCATTTGATGGGATGGGATTTCACATTGTTAGTAGAATATATATCTTAATCGACAACACTTAAAGGACAAAAGAAAAGAATTTCACAGCATAAAATGCAAAGATTCAAGAGGAATAAGTTACACTAAAATATTGTTGCATCTTAGAATGGAGGTCGCAAGCATAGAAAGGCTATTAACCAGGAGGGAGAAAAGTATTGATAATTACATACTTTGCATATGATGGGAAAAGAATGAGTTACAAAGATGACCATGGTATACTTGCCAGTAGACCATGGTTAAATACCAACATAGTTTTATTAGGTGTGCAAGCATTACAAGCTAAAACACTTGGAGGATGGAAGCTTGCTCAGCATTAGAGGTCGTAGGGGTCAAATTTGCCCACTGTGCTGTTCAATTCATGATGGATGCCCCAGATAATTGTATGGGTAAATATTTTTAGTGAAATCGCTCTACACCTCCGATATAAGGGAAAATTTGTCTATAGACAGTCTACTTGGCCCTTTACTTTCATGTGAAATCTAAGAAAATACAAAAATACTTCCCTTAAAGTTGTGTCTTTGCGTAAGGGCAAGCCTCACTTCACTGACCACAATGATTTTAGAGGAAGAGATTTGGCCCTGAGGACTCCTAAAGTAGAAAATTCCCAAAAAAGCATCCAGTTCTTTTAATGTCACAGACCAATTTATCTCCAAGTTTCATTCGAGTTTCTGTTTCAGTACAATTCTTAATTATCCTGAGAATTTGTTCATCAATAATAAGCCTCTAGGTGCTCAAGCAGGTTTCATTTATGTAATGCCAGGTGTGTGCTGTGGGTCCTGCCCTATCCACAAGCACATTTTGGCGGGCAAGCCTCCTGGAAAGTCCATTAATTTGGGTGCACTACTCTCCACTCATGACTGTCTATGGGATAAATAAAGGAGCCTAGTTCATATTTTTTTCCGCCTAGTTACCTCTTGGGAGACACATTTGAGAATCTGTAGCATCTAAAGCTGTTGCAATTTCATAACCTCATCGACTCCCACAACTCTTCAGATGTCCTCATAAGCTTGTTACTCTGCAAATGCCTTAGCAATGATTTACCCAGTTGAATCGGAAAGCAGCACTACATGACCATGACCTGATGGTAGCTCCATCCATTCACGAGATACACTTTCAACATTCCCCAAGAATTACTGAGTATGAATTGCACCAAATGGACCTGCTAATTAGTATATGTACTATCATTTACAGTCACAGCACAACGAAAATTTGCCACATTGATGCACTTGGGAGGGCAGGCAATCCAGAAACTCTATTATAATTTGCTTGAAGACAGGCTCCTCCCAACGAGAAATGTGGAGCATATGATGATTACCAACATGGCATTACTATCCTGAATGAATACTTTCTTCCATTAAAAAAATATTACCTATAAATGTCAATCTTTTAGAACTTTGTCCCACTAGAGGCGAAACAGTTGTTGACTTTCTTTTATGCTTTCATGAACAAGAAACTGAGTTCCTTTGGTGCATTCAAAGATGAAACTATAAGAGATCATTCAATAAGTATGTGTCAATGACCCGCATTCAAAAGAGATATAGGTATACAGGAAGACACTACAGTAGACTCCCGATTATCCGGGCTAATGATGGGGAGGGACGGCACGAATAATCGGAAAACACGGATAACCCAAACATCAAATCCAATGTCTTTTAATGATCATAATTTACGTAAAACAAACAATATATTATTATTTATGCCATTATTTTGCTTTATTAGCGTGCTTCCCGGACTCAATGAGAGCTTTCTTCGCCAGTTCGCGATCTTTTTAGCGGCAATAACATGGTTGTACTCGTATTATTAATGCTCCATGTAAGGCCTGGTTTCGAAAACCACACTATCGTAGCTGTGTGATCGCGGATACAGAAAAGTGATTTGCACAAACGCTTCAAAACAACTGCTCAACGTCGGAAACTACATCGTCAGGCACCACGCCACGCAGTCGCGTCTCGCACAAGTTGCCCGGGTTGCAACTGCTGCCGGACGTGTATCCGTGATCACGGAGTGCGTTCGCGCACTGCTAGGCTTGGAAAACACGAACTCGGTGATCCCTTGAATGCAGCTAGTGCGCGATCGCTTCCGTTTTACGAACGGGATTCTGACGGAAATGATAAGCCTGGTGTATCCTAGCATTAATGCAGTAATTCCGATAATTTTGGGTCCAATTTTATTTTTTTATAAGATCGCGGGAAAAATTGAGCGAGAGTTAAAATCATGCACGGATAATCCGCAACCCGGATAAACCGCAGCCGGATAATCGGGAGTCTGCTGTACTTTGAAACACTACAATATCTTTAACCCTTTTACTGCCAGCCCATTTCAAGTGGGATGTACGAAGACTGCCAAGGCTATTTTCCAGAAGAAGCAGCATTTCAGATTTAAAAATTTTTCAACAACTTAATTTTATTTAATATGTCTAGATTTCCCAATTCTTAAGACATATTTACATCTTATCACCATGGATAGATTATGGGGGTTTACATAAATTACAGCCATTGAAAAGGTCACAGTCACAAAAAAAAGTGAAATAATTCGAGACGATAAATCTGCCCCTGGCAGTTTTCGCTCAATCAGTGAGGGCCGATATATCGGCCCGTTGGCAGTAAAAGGGTTAAGACAGACTGCAGAGATGGCATGTCTTCATAAAAAGCTTTCACAGCAATCAGGTATTGAAGTTGCATTGAATCTTTGAAAAATTACAGTTTAAAGATCGACAAAAGAGTTACCAATCAAAGCAACGCTCTTCGAGAGACTGCTGGCATTAGGGCCATTACATTAAAATAGGTAACTTTTGGAAAAAAAAATATTTTTTTTTTACATTCCTACATCTACATAAAACCCCGCAAGCCGCCTAAAAGGCCTGTGGCAGGGGTTGTTAGGTCACCAGCCATTTACAACTGAAAAAAAAAGTACTCTAACAAGGTTGGGACTAGCGTTTATTAAAGTCCTTTATGGTTCGGGGGAAAAACGTATGTATTCCCATAACTATCCGTTCAGCAAAACATCTCTCGTAATTTATCGCGTCTATCGGACCTGGAAATGTAGTGTGGCTCTAATATTATGTTCACTGCGTCGCTCTTAAAGATATCATTTAACCTATTATATCATGATTGTCTTCTTATAAGGCTATATTATGAGTATTTACTAAGAATTTATGTCAAATATGTTTAAATATGTAGGTAACCTAGGTTCAAAGCCGTCTCTTCATCAGGTGTTCAAAAATTACCATTTCATAGGTTGTGTTACCATATCAATGCTTTAGTAAATGCTATTTTTATTTGTCTTGGTAATTATAATATCAAAATATAGCACCATTTAAGAATTTCTATCACAAAGGTATATTAATTTTGCTATAATATAAAGGTAAAACACAGTGTTTAAAAATACTATGTTTCTTTGTCCCGTACATAACATAAAATAGATAAATTTCTTTTTTCACCAAGTTTCCTGACAGACAGCTACTCTAGTTACAATTTTCTAAACAGGATGTGTCAAACTAAATGATTATTATGTTGTAAAAAAGTAATTGAATTTAAACATATCCTAATGTACAATTTCTTTCTGTTCCATACGTAATGTTATGTACGAGACATTACACAAAATAATGTGCAATGCACATTAAAATGAATTCATTATGTGATATCATTACTAAATGTTGATAATATTTAACTCTAAAACAGAAAATGAAGCCATATTTACATATAGGCCAGAAGAGTCTAGGTCTATGGTAATTAAAACCTAAAATTTTGCTCTGGGCACTCAACATTGGGGAGTTTGGCATCAGTTGGTATAAGGGCCAGGTATCATGTATATATCATAAAATTACAAAGTGGCAGAGGAGTAGATGTTGTGGTTGAAAGTATGGATTGTAGTAAACAGAAGAACAAGTGAAATTTTAGGTGCATAGAGGGAGGGTAGAGAGGGTTAGATAAAGTACAGTGAATGAAATGGTAAAACATGATTGTTTAACTCCTATGTTTCATTTGATTTTGTCACCTCAATAATCTCTAGTTCTTCAAGACAAGAAGTAGGAACTTAAGTTTCTTTTGTCTCAGTGTGTGGTAGACCTCAGTTGTGAAATCACTGGGATAGTTGTTCTTGATTAGATGTTTGTTGTTACTAGAATCTACAGTCGCCTTTAGCCAGCACACTATACATGTTTCAGTGCACGAGCTATTATAGCAAGTTATTTTTGTGACTGATTACTTCAAGGGGATCAAGGTCAGAAAATAATCAATGTGGACTACACGAAGTATTTTTATTTTAAGTAAGTTTACATAAGCACCACAGAGTAATGCCTGAAACTTTTAAGATTAGAAATTTAATGCTTTTTCAGAATTTAAATGGTGGTGGAAAAACCTAAGTCAACTGTTGCTGCTAGAGTAAAGAAAATGTGTGGTAGTCTCAAAGCAAATGATCATGACGGGTTCTTAAAAAAAGTAAGGAAGAGGATAAATTATTTACGAAAAAAAGCAGAGAGAAACTGACAAAGAAAAAAGTATGAAAGGGACAAACTGACAGTGAAGAGCAGGCAAACTTAAGCTAAAAAATCCAGCTCACAATAGTTCTTCTGAATGCAATTCTGGAGAACTGACTGAATGTCAAGAGACTAGTGAGGATGACAATGATGCTCTATTCAATCTACCAAGGATTTTGCAGCAGTCGCTTCAGATGTTTGTATGTTCAAGGTATATTATGCTGGAGTAGATTAAATGAATGATACCATCATCAAAGTAAAGCCTTGGGACAAAGTTCAAGCAGGACCAGATATCCTTAGCCTTCACGGGATATGCAACAAGAAAGGTTTTCAGGACAGAAACATGAAACATGTTCAAGATATCAACTTGAATTTAGACCTATTCGTTGAAGTAAAGACAGAATTTAGAGGTCAGTGGGTTCTAGTGCAATATACCGTATATCTTCGAATGTAGTCCCCCCTTTTTTTTCCAAAAATGGCCGAGGAAAAGTAAGGGGGGGGGGGGGACTATAATAGAGTGTAATCCAGTTTAGCATACTAGAGGTGACCATCAAGTTATAAATAACGGCATATTGGCTAATGTTCTCGTAGTCTTTCTATTTGAGTATATTTATGAGGATTATAATCGGAGATATGAGTAAATACTGCCACATTTTACCGGAAATTAAGACAATTTTTACCACAAATGTTGTAAAGATACGATTCTTCTGATTCAAATAGCATACAGAATATGCGTTTTCACGGAATCCAACGGGTAGCCGTTAATTTTTCTTGGAAAAGTATTGCTAGAATAATTCAATCGGCACTGATCACTTATAATGACGCAAAACAATAAATAATTAAAATCAAAACTAAACACACACTATCATTACATTAATCGAACACTAGAATTGAATCAATAGAATATGTACCCGTCGCTCTTTTAAGAGTTACACGATTTAAATCATTGCGAAAAATAAACAAAGTGAACCTTTCATGACGATTAAGCAATCCATTGCGTCCGTAGATACTATACGTCCATGTACCCGTGCAGTTCGTGTTTACAACCACTGCCTTTACCGCCTCCACAGAACAAGAATGCGCAATAGTTGATGCATTTGTTTCTGAAAAGGCGCAATAATCGACGGCTTTAAACCAGAAGCGCCGGCATTACTGCATTTCCAGCGACTCAGCATCGAAAGTGTGATCAATTTATTGAGGAATATCTTCAATTTGCCAGGATAAGTAGGATCGATAAATTACGTCACATAATGTTTCGCAATTATTTCAGCGATGTTTTCTTTATTAAAAATAATTTTACGTTCAACAGTGAGGTGATGGATCAAGTAGAAAGACGAGGATCAATCCTGCGGCAGATAAGAAGCCATCAAAGACGGAGTTTCGATGCCAATTTCAAAATAGCCGTTGCAGAATACGCCGTAAATCATAGTATTCATATGGCGGCTGAAAACTTTGGTGTGGAAAGAAAGTCGGTGCGACTTTGGAAAGAGCAGTTACCTCGCTTGCAAAGCACTAATACATCGCGGAAGTCATTTCGGGGGTCTCGGCAGATTCAAAGAATTAGAGGAAAATGTCGTCGGATTTGTGCGCAAATACAAAGCAGAAGATCTTTGTGTAGTAAGACCTGTTGTTCAATCAATAAGGAGAATTCCATGTAAATTAAGATTGCCTGTATTAAATCCTTCAAGAGTTGGAGATTCTAGGAATTACTGAAAACATTAAGGGTTATTCACCCTGATTATCTCTGGCTCATCTAGTGCTAGCATAATTGATTTGTTGTGATTCATTCTCATACTTTAGAAATTTGTTTGCTTTGAGTATACACTGCAAGGTATTCTTACCTTGTTTTTTTTTATGTAACCTTAATTTTAATAAGGGAAGGTGATTTAGTATCCTGAAATACGAGACTTTTGAAAGTTGCATCGAAAACATTAGTCACGGTATGTTTGTGTATCAAAGTAAATCACAGTCCAGAGTAAAAGTTTTTCTTTGTTAAGTTCAAGTACCACCATAGACTCCAGTAAATGAAAAACTGCAGATTCCCTGGATCTCATTTGGTTTTGCAAAAACTATGTGACAGATGTGATAGAAACTTTACCGAATCATGTACACTTGAAAGGAAGAAACTTTAATTTTATAATTAAAATCTGATATGGTGGGTGTCATGGCCTGGATGAAATAACCCCACTGGTTGTGTTTTAATAATCATAAAAAAGATCCAAAAGTATAGCTGAGCACCACAAAACAAGTGATAAGCGTGAAAGATAATAGAGGGCATTACATTTCTACAAAACTATGGCTACTTATCAACTACACATCATTCAAATTTTTACAATTTGACCAACTTCTCATCAGTTACCATTCCACGGAGAATACCATTTTCCGCAGCCAAGTCCTAAAAACAAAATGGAGATGTTACCGAAAAAGTGAAGATGAGTGAAAAGAAGACCATTTCTCTTACCATTCAGTAGCTTCCTAATTGGATTTTCTTTCTTGATGATAAGTCTCCAAGAGATGATCTTTGAAGAGTGCTTGATTGCTCCACATTTCAGCAGCAGTGGAATTCAGGGGACTATCATTGTTAGGCTCTGAAATTTGATTGTTCCCATTAGACCAATGCTACGTATATATTGCCAAGTACACCCCATAGACTTAAGACTAAACTACACAGTTTAACGCTCATACTGTGACTGTGTATATAGCACCATCATCCTTCAACTGAAAATGTCTTAAAGCAAGTTGAGATCTTTTACAACTTCGATTTGCCTTTAAAAATGGTTCGAGCATCAGTAATTACCCACCATGTAATCACACCATAATATGCTCAAATGGCAAACCTTAACACATAGTTCCACATGCAAAACTACAACAGAGTATAATAAGTGGGATAACCATCAAACTAATGCGCTACGTCCAAAATGGTCATAATAATGACACTAAGAAGGATGAAAATGTGTCACCATAATCCAATCTCCAGTGGTGCACAAACTGAACCAAACAGAATTTTATATGCTAAATTTATGCCATTATGGGACATGATCTCATTAGATACACATTAATAAACAATAATAATAGTTTTATTGGCTATTAAACAAATTTGAATTTGCAATAGTCTTCCCCATACACATAGGAATTAAATACACAAAATACATATGGCAAAATCATTAGGATTATGCATCAATTAAGGGCAACACAATTTCACATTTGAAAAACTCATTCATGGAGTAAAAGGCTTTTTTTGATAGCCAGTCATGTATAACTTTTTTAAACTTTGACACCCTCACAACTTTAGCTTCTGGGGGCAATCTGTTAAAAAAACGAATTTTTAATTGTCAAATGAATTCCTGTTTTGGCTTAACCTGCAATAAGGGACATCTAGGGTGTCACTATTCCTTGTGTATGATTATGAAAATTGGACCTTTTTTCCAAGGAGCACAGATTATCTTTGACACTGCAAAGGCATTTATATATGTACAAGCTGTAGAGAATCGTAATCCCAAGCTTGGAGAAGACAGGCTTGCAATGATCCCTTGGGTGAGAAAATGAGACTATTCTTACTGCCTTTTTCTGCATTTTAAATAAATTATTGGTGGATGATGAATGGCCCCTAAGTTCAATACCATAATTCATATGGCAATGCAACAAAGCATAGCACATGTGAGTAAGGTACTCACATATACTATGCTTTGAGGTAAGGAAAAAAATACCTCAAAATTTACTAAACGAACTATCCCTTAAGTTTTCATTGCATAGCAATAATCCTCATAATCGAATATATAATCCCGTTCTCGCATCTAAACAACGTTTATGAAGAAAGGTCACTTACCTCCTAAGAGGGATTGAATAGACAAAAGGATTGTGCGAACATCATAGAGTGCAGACCACTTTTCCTTCAATATATCAAGGCATATGTTTCCATATATATCAACGTTTGGATGAAAACAAGGAGTAACAAATTTCACCACAGGGGCTGCATACGGATAGCTATTAGGAAAGTCCAGACTAAGCTTAAAAACCAAGCCACCATATACCTGCGAAAAAACAATGAACAAGAATTTTAATTTTCATATCACTCCTATAAATCTACAACTTCTGAACAGGTTATGAAGAATAAGTGACAATTGATGGCGATTAGATGTTTAGAACAAATAACCATATATGACTGACGTGAAACTGTACTCACTGTCCCTTCAGGTCCATGAATAGTACCTATCCATTTAAATAAATTTTCTCCTTCTGGAAACGCGGAAACACTTTTCTCTGAGCTCATCTACAAAGAAATTGACAAAAAACGTTAAATAGTGCTCTTACAAACGCAACGTAGTCAAGTTGCAAATTACACCCGATTTATTTCGATTCGTGACACAACGCACCATTAACACCATCAGCTCTTTCTGCAACCTATAATATGATCACAAAGAATAAAATGGGTTGAGTAACATTAAATCATAGAAAGGCTATCATAAATACCATTAAGAACTACTAGCAAAGAAGCACATTCGAAAACATAACGGATAAAATTGACCAACCACAAGAGCAAATCACTACCCATATTTAAAAAAATTATTTCATGAAACGTGAATAACGCAAAATTCTTACTCATCAGTCAAAAACTCAGAATCGTAGACTTAGCTGTACTAAAGTTTCGACTAACTGCTCCATCCGAAAGGAAACGGTTCGAAAACGAAGGAATATATTTACCGACAATTAAGGAAAATAATGCCCACCTTTTAGTCACTGCATGACTGTCTTTGGAAGGAGCCTGCCGTTCTTCGTTAGTTTTTACAGAAGGTGTAGAAGAAGTATGGAAAGGATTAATATTTTGAGCCATTTTTCAGCGATGCCTTTCGCTTTAGCTTTGGCAGTTACGAACCACCACAACCTGAAGAATTTTAAATGTGAAACGAGCCAATCATAAAGCTAGCTTTGTAACGACACCACGACACCTGTGTCGAAGAGAGGAGTTACTCAGGGGAGTGGCGGGGTGTGCGAATCTAACACGCCCCTTTATTTCCATTAAATTTAAATCTTTTCGTGCAGAAATGACTATGCGGAACTTGAATTCAAACAAATCAATAAATATCTTGCGGATATATAATAAACTCAAAATTAACTTGTATTGATATTTTGCCCGCTAACTCGGCCAACTGAACTAAAACTTATAATTATTCAAAGAGTGAATGGTGTAATCAGTTCTTCACAAAATATTGAACTCATCACTACTGGTGTCGTACAATCCAACCCTAATAAAATTTAAAACAATTTAATAATTATTTTATAAAGATTCCCGGTAAAATTGCCCCCTCAATAAGAAGCAGACTCCTACTCATGAATTTAACAATCAACAACAAAGAGTAGGTACTCCTTTCCAATATTTAAGTTCTGTTACCGGCGATGAAATCATCAACATAGGCCTCAAACTAGGAAACAAGTATTGCTCAGGGAGTGATGATATCCCTGGCAAAGTAATCAAGTTTTCTCTCCCTCAATATACCAAGCTATATTAGCATACATGTATAGGTATACCCAGGGCTGGACAGTATTTCAAACTAATGTATTTTCAAATACATTTTTTATTTGTATTTGGTATTTCAAATACATGACCTGAATGTATTTTTCATGCCAAATACAGATTTTTGGTATTTTCCCATTTAAAAATTATAAAATACCTCTAAGTAGCTCTGATAATCTCTCTGTAACATAATAAGTAACTGAACGAATGAACCTTTCATTCGTTCAGTTACTCATATAATTACAGTATACCACAGCTGAATTTTCATTGGAAGGTTCCAGTGGGCTACTTCCCCTGGTAAAAATAAAGAGTTTTCGAAGTGTCCGGAATGCATCCCTGACAAAAATAAACTCCACCATGGTGGGTACAGGAAGGGTACAGGAAGGGTGGCATCCTTCATGGTGGGTAGTTACCCTTGCAGAACCCACGCCCTACCCACCATTAAGGGTAAGGGAAGGAGAGAAAAATCCTTCGTGTACCCTTCCTTGGAACTCCTTCCCTTATCATCCGTGTACCCTTCCTCTACCCACCATTAAGGGTGAGGGAAGGAGAGAAAAATCCTTCGTGTACCCTTCCTTGGAACTCCTTCCCTAACCATCCGTGCACCCTTCCTCTACCCACCATTAATGGTAAGGGAAGGAGAGAAAAATCCTTCGTGTCCCCTTCCTTGGAACTCCTTCCCTTACCATCCGTGTACCCTTCCTCTACCCACCATTAAGGGTAAGGGAAGGAGAGAAAAATCCTTCGTGGACCCTTCCTTGGGACTTAGCATTTATAACTGAAGAAAACATATCCTGAAAGACTCTCCTTAGCCACTTTCACCTGCTAAAGAGTATTGAGTTCCGTACAAGAACGTAAGAAGTCTTTGAAAGCAAATATAGACGGGCTACACAACTAATCTTTAAAATTTCCTTAAGGAAAACAATAATATACATATTCAGTGGCGTATCCAGGGGTGGGGTCCGGAGGGTTCGGACCCTCCGCCCCCCCGAAGTATAAAAACACAATCATTTTCCTTCATAATAGAAATCAAAATATTAAAAAATAATGAATTTAAAAAATATTTCTTTGACTATTGAAGTTTTTTCGATTATGAAAAGTGTTTGAATAAGTTGAATTCCAATACTTACTATCCTGTTTTTCAAAACTTTTCCCACCTGGTTTTGGACCCCCCCCAAACGAAATTCCTGACTACGCCACTGTACACAATAGTTTCTGTAATTGTGTGAAAAAAGCTCATTTAGAAGTTCTTCCATTCACGTTTTAGGATGTAACCTATTTGTGTGGCTGACAATGAGACATCGCTAGAGAGATGTTCAGTATTAGAATGCCGATCTTATTTTCTGAAACGAAATAGGTGTGGTAGAAAAAAGTCACAGCTTTCTTCCACATAGGCCCGGGTGCGATTCTCATCTTAAGATTTTGTAGTATAAGTTCCGTTGAGAAACTATTCCTGACAAGTACCTCGATAGCCGAGGTTGTTAAGTCTCTAGTTCGAGATGTTGTAATAGGTAGGTCATGGGTTCAAGACCACGTGAAGGCTAATTTTTTTATGCCCTATAACTTTAGAAATCACTGTTGCAACTCATCCCCATTCGTTTAATTAAGTTTATTAGCGATTTTTTAAATTTTTATATTAATTTATGGATTTTTAGTTTTTATTTTATCCTACCCTTCCTGTACCCTTCATTGAGGCTGGCCAAACCCTTCCCGTACCCTCCAGGAAGGAGAGGGCGTACCCACCAATGTTCTAAAATACCCTTCGTGTACCCTTGCTGAAGGGTACAGGAAGGGTACACCTATCCTTCGTGTACCCTTGCTGAAGGGTACAGGAAGGGTACACTTATCCTTCCTGTACCCTTCATCGAGGCTGGCCAAACCCTTCCCGTACCCTCCAGGAAGGAGAGAGCGTACCCACCAATGTTCTAAAATACCCTTCGTGTACCCTTGCTGAAGGGTACAGGAAGGGTACACCTATCCTTCCTGTACCCTCAATGGAGGGTAAACCTCTCCTTAATGGAGGAGTTTATTTTTATCAGGGATTGCCACGAAGTGTTGGCGAAGTGTTCTGGAAGGATCAACGAAGCGTTGACGAGGAGTCGGGGAAGTGTTTTTTGGAACACTGAAGTGTTAGGATATAGGCGACTCGAAGTGTCAACGAAGTGTCCACATTCATCTAATCGGGTGGAGGTGAAGGATTGACATTTGGCGAGGAGATGTCCTGATTCAACAACTAAGGGTCCGGAAACCTTTCATGAAGTGTTGTATTCCACAGTACAAAGGACCGGCAAGGGTTGGAAAAAGGACTCGACTACCACTTAAATAATAACATTAAAAATACATGCGTGTGCATTCTTTTCAATTTATTAACATCAATCACTTCATTAATATTAACATCAATTACTTCACAAATATAAACATCAATTCATCAAACATCAATAATTTAAAAATATTTACATTTATTATCTTATGAATACAGAAGAATCCTGATTTAGACCTCCTGTTCTTCCAATTCTCCTGTGACAGGATTGAGGATATACTCCGTTACCCTGCGGAATTGCCCTGTTGATTTATCCAGGATATCGCTGATGGCAAAAGAAAGGAATGACATAATTTATTACTCCACTTACTATTTTAAAAAATTAATGCAGGTGGATGTAAAGTAATTGAATCTTTTCATAGATCTGAAGAGTACTTACTCTTGCCCATCTGCAGCCACATCCTCATCTGTTTGTTTGGTAGAAATGTTATCCCAGAAACAAAACATCATTATTTTAATCATGTTAAGTCAGAAAATATTGAAACATTACCCATTATTATTGCCCAGGATGTCAAGTTCCAATCAAAAAATTTAAAAATGATGGCAGTTTTCTGTGTGATTGTGACGAAATAGTTTTTGAAGACAAAGCTCCGTACTTTGTAACTTTTAATCTTGAGATTCAGATGAAACACCTATTTGAAGAACCCAGTGTTGGTAAATCTCTCATGAGTCACAGATTTACTCGTACTAAAGTTAATTCGAATGCACTTGAGGATATCTATGATGGAATTCAGTATAAACACCACTTGAAAGAGGGAGGTATACTGGTGAGTCCTTGCAACTTTTCATATTCTTTTAATACTGATGGTGTAAGGGCGGGTAACTCTTGCAGTAAAAATAAGACAATGTGGCCAATATTCATCACATTAAATGAGTTGCCATTTTCAGAAAGGAAAAGAAATATGTTGCTAGCAGGTCTTTATGTAGGAAGTACTCATCCTAACATGAATACTTTTCTAGAACCTTTTGTTGACCAAGCCAATAGACTGTCTACACAAGGAATAAATTGGACTGATGTAAATGGTCAAACCATAAATAGCAAAGTGATTCCTTTGTGTTGTGTTGTAGATTCACCTGCTCGTAGCAGTATGCTTCAAATGAATTCTTTTCATAGCAAGTATGGATGCACTTTCTGCTATCAGAAAACAGAGAGAGTTGGAAACAAGGGTAGGCGTTTTGGGGGAAGACAACTAGCTGATCTCCGTACTCATGCATCAACATTAATTGATATGCAAACAGCTTTCGAAAAGCGGAATGTTAGAAATAAAGCAAAGCGTAGGCATAAAGGTGTATGGCGTCCATCTGTTCTCATGAACTTGAATTATTTTGATTTAGTAAAAGGATTTGTACCTGATTACATGCATGCATTATTGCTAGGAGTTGTTCGACAACACACTGATATACTTTTAGATCCTCAGCAAAAAGAGAGATTTTGGGAAAACATGGCTGATGACATGGGGATGGAACATTTAATTGCTTTGATGGATTCTAATCTTACTTCAATAAATCCACCTCACTGTATCACAAGGCTACCACGCAGCTTGTCTGATAGAGCCTTGTGGAAAGCATCAGAATGGAGGTCTTGGTTGCTGTTTTATGCAATTGTTTGCTTCATGGGTAATCTAAAAGAAAAATACCTCACCCATTTCTCTATGTTATCTGTTGCAACAAGCATTTTGCTACAGAAGTCTGTCACTCATGAGGAACTTGAGTATGCTGACACTTTAATTGGGAAATATTGCTTCTATAATGAAGAATATTTTGGATCAGAGGCCATGAACTACTGTGTTCACCTCCTGCTTCATGTAGTAGTAGGAGTTAGAAACATGGGGCCATTGTAGCTTCTCAATTATCTACTAAATATATGACTTACATGTCTCTTGGAATATTAAGCAAAAAATTGCCTTCAAATCAGACTTCAATTGAATTTTGTGAAAATGTAACAGGGAAGCAGTTGAAGTTTTACCGTCACTTTAATGAAGGATTATTAATTGGAGATGGCTCTACTTTCACACCATCACATGAGGAAATCGATCTCCTTTTGCAAAACAACCTTTCAAGAGAAAACATTAAGACTTTTGAAAAGTGCATTGTGAACCATAACCGCTGTAGTACAGCAATCTACTCAGCTGGTAAAAGGAATAATGATTCTGTTGTATGTACTGCTGATGGAAAAATGTATTCTATTTTACGTTTTATTCTTTGTGATTCCAAACAACCATTAATTGTGGCTCAAGAAATATCTGTTGAACATACAAATGTTTTATCAAACAACCATATCGTAGTAGTAGTAGGTTTGGGGTTAAGGGTGCGTCGACAGCTAAGGTCATTAGCACCACGCGCAATCAAATTGCGACATAAGCATATACTATAATTTCAGTTTGGTGCGGCACTGTTGACAATATTGATGTAAACTTCGAGCCTATCAAATCGAATTCACAAGACCAGTTTTCTTAACGAATTCTATGACGCGGCATAGGCGGCCAGGGTCATCGCCCAGAATAAATTCTAGGTTGCCCCTGACGCCTGTCCGGCTTCGCGTAATATGATGCTCATCACACTCCGTCAAGAGGTGTCTCACAGTCAGGGGACAGTCACAATAGCCACATCGAGGTGGGATCTTGTCTTGGGTGAAGAGATAGGAATGTGTCAGGGCGCAATGACCGATTCTCAGTCTAGTAATAATGACCTCCTCCCTACGATTCCTCCCAACAGAAGAGGGCCACATTGACGTAACCGGTTTGATAATTCTCAGTTTGTTATTCGTTAGGTTCGTCCATACCTCACTCCACTGCCGTAGAACTATTCCGCGCATGGCCATCTGCAGGTCTTGATAGGTTACAGTAGTCGAAGCCTGCGCCGGCAGCGTGAGCGCCGCCTTTGCAGCTGCATCTGCTTTTTCGTTTCCTGTTATTCCCATGTGCCCGGGAACCCATAGGAACGACACTTGGCGTCCACGTTTACAGATATAATATAGAGCGATTTGGATATCTTGCACAATAGGGTGCGTCGGGAAAATAGCGGCGATAGATTGCAGCGAGCTCTTTGAGTCGGTGCATACTATGGTGGAAGGGTTGCAATCGTCGGCGACCATCCCCAACGCCATCTTAATGGCGATAAGCTCCGCTGTGTATATGCTACACAACGGGCTGAGTCTCGTCTGCTTGATGCCGTGGTATGCCGAGGACACTGCGCAGGCACAGGCGGCTTCCGACTTGGATCCGTCTGTATACATGAGTCGACTGCCCTTATGGCGACTGACGAATTCATTAAAATGACGCTGATACTCTGAGGCAGTGGAGTATTCTTTCTGGAGTCCTTTAAAAGCATCATAAATTTTGGGATGTGGAATTATCCATGGCGGGATATCGGGGTAAACGATTGGAGCTACATCCGGGAGTTGAATTCCGGATGCTTCGATGAACTCTTTCAATCGTACACATAGTGGCTTAGTGGCTCTCGTTCTTATAATAAAAATTCTTAAAAACTTTGGATTAAAAACAATGTTAAAACACGGGTGACCTCTTGAGGCTAAGATTTTCGCCGCGTAGTTTAACATCAGGATGTTCCTTCGGCTCTGCAAAGGCGGCTCTCCAGCGTCTGCATAAATGCTGAGCACCGGGCTGGTGCGGAAGGCACCAGTTGAGAGCCGCAACCCTGTGTTGTGCAGCGTCGTCAAGGTTCTTAAAATTGACTCGCGGCCAGACGAGTAAATAAAACTCCCATAGTCCAGCTTGGATCGAACAAGTGCGCGATATAGTAAAAGCATGATGCTGCGGTCGGCGCCCCATGAAGAGTGGGTTAAAAACTTTAAAATATTTAGGGTCCTAAGACAATTATTTCTTAAAAACTGAATATGTTCCCGCCAATTTAATCGGTGGTCTAGGGTCATACCTAGGAACCGAGCCGACTCCACGTACGGAAGGGGTCTGCCATCCAGTTTTAAAACTGGAGGGGCAAAGTAACCTCTCTTCCGGTGAAAATGCACGCATTTGGTCTTTTCCGCTGAAAATTTAAAACCATTTTTCCGTGACCAGTTGCCTAGGTTATTTAAAGCTAACTGTAGTTGTCTGGCTACCGATACAAGTTTGGACGACCGGCAAAAGATTGCCAGGTCATCCACGAACAGCGAGCTCATCGTTGGGGCTTTGACACAATCCGCCACGTCATTTACGGCTATCGCGAAAAGTGTCACGCTCAATACGGAGCCCTGTGGTACCCCATTTTCCAGGGAATAAGATTGCGATAAGTCTCGGCCTATTCTGACCTTAAAAGTGCGGTTCTTTAAAAAATTTTCAATGAATATTGGCAGATGGCCTCTAAATCCCCATTTGTGGAGCGTCAAGAGTATTTTCCGGCGCCAGACCCGGTCGTAAGCCTTCTCTAGATCAAAGAAAATACCAACAACGTGCTGACGAAGGACAAAGGCCTCCTGGATGTAGTTCTCTGTCCTGACAAGGTGGTCAACTGTCGATCGGCCGCGTCGGAAGCCACATTGGACAGTGGAAAGAAGGTTTCGACGCTCCAGCCACCAAACAAGTCGTCGGTTCACCATTCTTTCCATTACCTTACACAGACAGCTGGTGAGGGATATTGGACGATAGTTGTTCGGATCAGATTTATCCTTGCCCTGTTTTAAAATTGGAATAACTATAGATTTGCGCCAGGACGGTGGGAAGCTTCTCTCTGCCCAAAGTTGATTGAAACATAAAAGAACTTCCAATAAAGCTCTCTCTGGAAGATTCCGGAGAAAGGCATTATGGATCTCATCCATCCCCGGAGACGTGTCGCGGGAAGCTGCGATTGCTGATTTTAGTTCCCAAAGGGGAAATGGGACATTGTAGTCCGCCAGTGTCCCCCTATCAGCGAAAGAAAGTGTGTGCAATTCGCAGCGTCTCTTCAAGGATAGGAAGGAGTCCTCATAATTGGAGTTGCCGCTTATGTTAGCTAACAGCCGTCCGAATATCTCGCTGATGGCGGCCGATGAGGTTACGATGTTGTCATTGTTTTTAATGTATGTGACTCCATGCTGACGGTGGTCACCACAGATACTCCTCACCTTTTTCCACACCTGCGACACTGGTGTCCGGCAGTTTATCCCGGATACAAATGACATCCAGGAGTCTTTCTTCGCCTCTTTGACCACCTTTCGGGCTTTGGCTCGGAGACGGCGAAAGGAAGCCAAATTTATGGCTGTTGGGTATTTATTAAAAATTCTTAGCGCTCTCTTGCGTGCCTGAATAGCCTTGGCGCAATCGTCGTTCCACCATGGAACGGAAGGCTTCATACGGGCGTGTCCTGGCCTTGGCACACTACTATTTGCACATTCGCCGATACTGTTTGTCAAAAATTCAATATTCTGGATACCACAGCGGCCTTCGTTAAATGTAAAATTGAATGATTCTTTAAAAAGAGCCCAGTCGGCTCTCCGGATACTCCAATTGCTAGGACGTAAAATATTGGGGTTAAAATATTCCTCTCTATTAATAGTAATGGGGAAGTGATCACTCCCACATAGATCGTCGTGAACATTCATTTGGAATTTGTCCATTAATGTGCTCGAAGTAAAACAAAGGTCAATAGTCGAATAATTGCCGTTAAAACTATTGAACCTAGTTTTCTTTCCGTAGTTTAATAAAACCAGGTTAGAGACTGTTAAAAACTGCGATAAAATGCGTCCTCTCTGATTGCACTGTGCCCTGGAGCTACCCCATAGTGTATCATGGGCATTAAAATCACCTACTATAATAAAGGGTTTTGACAGTTGGCAGATAAGGGAGTCTAAATAAAAAAGGGTCACCGGTGCCCCCTCTGGAAGGTATACGTTACATAGAGTCACCGACTGGGGGCCGTGCAGCGTTACCGCTACCGCCTGAAAAGGCGTGTTAAGCGCCACCCGGGAGACATGAAGGGTCTCCCTAGTGGCGATCATAACACCACCGTGTGCCCGTTGGCCACTCATGTCGTCATATCTAAAAACGTTAAAACCACTTAAAATACCCTTGTCCGTTGCTTTAAAATGTGTTTCTTGCAGGCAAATGCACATTGGATTGAAATCACGCAGTAAAATGGCCAGCTCCTCCTTGTGCCGATAAAAACCATTACAATTCCATTGTAAAATAAAAGCCATGATTAAAGATAAATAAAAAACTTGAACTGCGTGAGGTATGTTCAGCGCTTAAGTCTATTCTTCTTTGTCTTTTTCTTGGCTTGGAGGATCTCTGTCTCTGAGAGACTTTCGTCTTCCTCCATTGACTCTGGTTGGTTCAGTTTACCTTTTGTGACACCGGAGGTAGTTGGGGGTGGCGTAACCTCACGCTTCTTTTGCGTTACGCCAGTGGTTTGATTGGTTGGGTTCCTTTTAGGGGAACCCACAGCGGTGGAATTATTTTTAGCAGCCGGTTTAGATGCCTTATCCGGTTTGGCAGGTTCTACAGTGTTATTATCATTCTTGGGGATAGAGTCGGTTTGTGTGCCAATTGAGGCCTTAGTGACCGTTGATTCGACAACCTTAGCAAAGGATTTCGAGAAGGTCGGGGCAGTTATTGATCTATACTTCTTCCTTGCGTCGAAATATGTAATTTTCTCTGTTGTTTTAATCTCCATTATTTTACGCTCTTCTAACATTTTTGGGCATTTGCGGGAATAAGCGGGGTGTGTGCCCTCGCAGTTCACACATTGCGGACCCTTGGGGCAGCTGGAGTCACCGTGTGAATCCTGGCCGCAGCGTGGGCAGGTGGCCTTGCCTTCGCATCGCGTTGCGATGTGACCGAAGCGCTGGCACTGGAAGCAGCGCATCGGGGCTGGTATGAATGGTCGCACGGGAACTGATTCATACCCTATGAACACCTTGTCGGGGAGCCGATCGCACGAAAACGTAAGCACTACGGATGTGGTATTTGTTACTTCTCCGTTCCGTTTTGTGGTTAGTCGACGAACATCGCTCACTCCCTGAGATGCCATCTCATGCTTTATTTCGTCGACTTCCACATACAAAAGATCGTAGTGACTAATTACGCCCCGACAAGTGTTTAGGGTTCGGTGGACCTCCACTGTCACTGGGATATCATTTAACAGCTTCATTTTAAGGATCTTCTCGCTTTGCACCTTGTTCGATGTTTCAATTAATAGGGTCCCGTCGCGTAACTTCTTTGCAGACTTTATGTCTCCCGGTACTGCTGCAGATAACACTTTACGGATTAAGAAGGGGGACACTTTTTTCAGCGTTTCCCCTTCCTTCTGGCTTTTCATTACCAAGAACTTGTTGTTTTTCATTTCTCCCCCGCCCGTTTCCGGACGGGATCTTTTTGGAGGTGGAGATAAATTGTGATCCATAGACTAACCCTTTATTCATCCCCTGGGCTCCCCACCCACCACGGAGCCACACATTCGGGACGCCACACCGAGATCCGGTGTGGTCGCCAGGGCTACCCAAGGGATATAGGAACCTTCGATAGGAGGTCTCTTTCGGGTTAGAACCTCCAGCGCGGGGGCCCTCCGAACCCACACGCCTTCGGCCGCCCTACGGAGACCCCCATATCTCCAGCACTAACCCGTCCTGGCGTACGCTCGGAAGGAGCCGCCGAGCTCCCCAGCCGCCAGGAGCCGATTGACCGAGCTGGGCTCTTCTCGGCCGCCCGTTTTTCGGGGAATCCAGGGCCGAAGTGGGGTGTTGGACTCCGGCCCATACCGGGTTTCCGACGCCCAGCTGGGTGCCGGAGAACTCACCCACCAGGATCCCCTTCTCCCCCTTGTACGGGTCTCCACGCACGGCAAACATGTGGGTGAATCTGGACGCCAGATGTTTCGGCTACTCAGCACAGCAGAGTCACATGCTGTCTGGACGCTATCCTAGCGTACGAAGGGTTTTTTGACGAGGTTGTCTCCCCGGTGGGCTCGGGTCCGTGGGGGCGCGACCCCCCGTGCGGGGCACAACCATATCCATAGTCTCACATATTAACTGTACTTGACATTTTACCCTCCTTAACCTTGCTGAAACCCCAAGATCTGCAATGCATGTGCATACTTATGGATCTGCCTCAGGGTACTTTTGTGAGTGGAATTCCTTTCGGATGTATGGGAGACTGATGTTTTTGCATTTCTTAATAAACAGTTCATTTATTAAAGGATCGCTGTTTAATGACTTATTTCTTCCTTAAAAAAAACTGACTCAGTCATGCTTGCGAAGAAAATGGAAACAACCAAAACAGACACATTTTGTCCATTTACTTTCATCTTGTTGAAGAAATCCTAACCACCAAATGTGAAAGTAATACGTTGTTTTCCAACCCAATTTTTTTTCTCGCTGCACTGTTGTTGAATAATAATTGAAGCCATGATTTCCAAAACGGCACAAGTCCATTTGGCAGGAATTTGGGATGTACAGTTCCATACCTATTTTTGGGGTTCTTGAGCGGTAGCTGAGATTTTTTCTTCTGCAATTGGTAACGTATGTATTTATTGGGAAATGCCAAAATGAGGGCTTTCATAGCTTTTAATATGAGCAGGAAAAGCGGTCGGTCTCAAAACTTTGCTGTATAGACTGATGCTGTTTTGGAATGCACGGCTTCAATTTTACATATCACATTTCGAACTACTTTCTATAAACAATGTGAGCGGTAAAACCGTATTTTTCTTAAAGTAAATAATAAATGACTGATCTAGTATATGAGACTATGGTATATGTCCACCCAAGTGACAGAACTCCAACGGTGATCTCAATGGATATTTTGTTGAAAGTCTGTGAATGACAACGGGAAGTACTAAGAAACTCCTGTATTTGACTCCACGAAGCGCTTCGGTAAGACTGAATTCTGAAGTTCCGAAACCCGGTCAAGGAAAAGTGAACAACTGTGCATTACAAGTATCGGAGAAGTGTCGCGGAAGTGTCCGGATCACAGGGTGTACGGGAAGTGTTGGGAGGTGTGAACAACTGCGCATTTCAAAAGTCGGAGAAGTGTAGCGGAAGTGTCCGGATTGCGGGGTGTCCGGGAAGTGTTGCGAGGTGTCGAGATTTGAGGGAGTGACACTTCGTTTCGCCTTTTAACACTTCGATGCACTTCATGGACACTTCGTTCAACACTTCATTTTTACCAGGGTCCTCATTGATGGCTTAAGTGCTGAGCAGAGAAGCACCATTGTCCCAAATTTTTTGTAGTGGGTCCATCACACTAAAGTGAAAATAATATCATTAACCTTCGATGGTGCCTATGTTAACACTATCATGGCCAACTCTCTTGGTATGACCTTAATTCACCTTCTCTGAGGAAAAATTTCCCTCATCGCGTAACTCGAGAGCCTGTCTCAATTTTTTTTATCCTTGTCATATGGTCACGGATGCCGACTTACAAATATATTGGGGGGGGCCAAACCGGGGATCTTGCACCAGAAAATTTATAAGTAGTGAGTTTTAAGTTTTATAAGCATTTTAGAAGAGTCATATGATCAACAGTAGAACCCTGATAACTCGAATCTCGACATCTGGACAATCCGGGGAAAATCGACAAGCCTGACACATTTTTTTCTAACACCCATAAGGAATTTTTGAGGGGGCTTGGGCCCCCTCAAGGTCCATGGAGTCAGCGCCATTGCATATGGTAAAATTAGTGAGGAATGCTTTTGGTGAGAGAAGAAAATTTCTAGATGGAGATGGGCTCTCAGTCAAATGGGCCTATATTGACCGACTGGTGCAGCTGGAGGAAGGTGAAGGGCTGCATTTTGGCAACAAGCGGCGTATGAGGCATCTACGAAGGTTACGTTTGCTGTGCAGCTGCTAAGTGCATTGGTGGCAGATGCCCTGGAACACTGCAACAGGAGGGGACTGTTGGGTTTTGAGGATGTTGAGGGAACTGTGACTTTTCAACAAGCTTTTCGACATCCTCAATTTGAGATCTATGCTCCAGAAAGGCTGGAAGAGACATATGGCAGCAGGTAACATTAAGAACATAGAGGCCATTTTGAGTGAGGCTGATAAATACATATATCTGTCCTTTAAGAATGATTGATACTGGTCTGGTATGTGTTGGGAAAAGAACAACAGGATTTGTGGAATTTAGGGTGTGCACAGCAAGTGCTCTTGCATGCTACAGACATTGGATTGAACAAGAGAAGATAATTACCTGCCTCTGAACAAAGTCAGTCAGGACCATCTGGAGTTACTGTTTGGCTGCATAAAGTCTATGTTTGGCTGCAACAACAATCCTTCTGCAAGGCAATTTGGGTCAGCCTTGAAGAAGATTGTCGTACGGAAGGAATTGCAGCCAGGGTTAAGCGGTAATTGCAAAGGCCTGGAGCACATCTTAATTCTTGGGGAGGGGGGGGGGGGGTTAAAAGTGCTGAATCTGTTGCTCGCCTTAACTCCTCTATGGAAAGGTCAAAAATGTCCGATACTGAAGCGGGTGCTGATCTAGATGGCCTGTCTTATATATTCACTGTTACTTTTGACTTGGAGTGAGAAGTGCTCCACTTTCTTCTATCATAACTCTCTCTCCCTCCAAGACCTCATCCTACCATGTCATTCCCCTCCTTGACTTCCAATGGCTTGCCTGAACCAGTGATCACACCCCTTGCCTGTGTCACCATACCAGAAGATAGAGGAGAGGAAACCCGGCAGTACGCTGTTCCCCCCAACCCTGTCAACATTGATGCTTTACAGGAAATTAGACTGTGGTCCGTCTGGCACATCGAAGTACCCCTACCCTCCTTCTCTAAATCTGCCCCTCCAATGTGCTTTGTTCTGGCCACCCTTTCTTGCTCACGGGCCTTCGTTGCCGTGACATCAGTCGACTTGAGAGAGTAATTCTCAACTCACTTTTGGAGAAGACAGGCAAAACAGCTTTGTACTTAATTTTTTCTCATTGGCAAAGGTTTCGTATTGAGATTATTAGTTATCATTTTTGATTGTTGTAATACTTAGGGCATTGAATATTTCTACCTTGGTACCACTTGGTACTATTTGATTGAACATGACTTGTAATTTTGACACAATTGATTCTCTGACTGCTGATTATTCTTGTTTTGTGGAGTCTTTCCCTCATCCAGTTAGTGACAGACGATCCGAGTTCCTATAACCTGAGTAAATTATTCAAGAAATGAAAAGGCACCTTATATTGAAGTAAGTATATTTTAGGATGCATGGCTACCTCTCATCATGACATGGTCTTCTGAACTAACTTAAGTTTTCATTTCCTCAGCATTGACTGGTAACACAGGACAAAAAAAAAGTTTTTATTTTAATAGCTGATCTTTATTGATTTTTATGTGCTGAATCCAAACTTTTTGAATCCAAACAAGCCTTAGTTTTTTTGTAACACCCATAGTTTCCAAGCAATATGTATTTTAATACTTAGTCTAATACCCCTATACCGTATACAGGGTAATCAATGAAACACTGTGTTACATCATAAAATTGTTTGTATTTACTGTTGAATAGCTTGTATTTACTGTTTATAATATAGTAATGTAGCGTGATAATACAGGGTTCACTTGTTCACTGGAATAGGTGTACATTTTCTTTCCCTTTTTTCCTTTAAGCTTCTTGTGTAGCTTTTCCTGCGATGAATCGCTTTCTGAACTTCTCGGTGAAGTACCGACAGTAATCCGCCATTCATCGTTCATTAGGCCCACTTTTTCGATTTTATTTCAACTATACAAAAGATGTTAAATTCTAAATATATTGCTTAATTTCATAAATTTAACTGTAAAATGTGAATAAATGGTGGGTGATACAACTTTTTATGCATCACATTTGGATTCAGCAACTTAAAAAACATAAGATAAGTATTTTCCGTAAAAAAGTTTTTTCATTGATAGCCTGTGTAATTGAAACCCGTGAAGTAATTTATGGAGAAGAGCTGACTGACTGCAATCATTGAATGTATGTATCGCAGACGGAAGAACAATTCATAGCCTCACATCCTAAGTAAATCAATGGAGAGATGAATTGCTGTCTAACAGCAAAATAGATATGTTTGAAAATGCATGAATGCATGATTATTTTTCATCCATACATGCAGGGCTACTCTGATAAACGGGACTATACATTTGGCCGGCAGTAAGTTTCGTATCGTCTGGCCTGAAATTACAGCCTACATCGATTCCACTATCGAGGAGCCACATCGTATGGCCCGGCCATAAGTATTACTCCCCTTTCTCCTGGCGAGTATGAAAATTATAATAGGTACACTAAGTTTTGCCCATTGATGGCGCCACCACTGTACCGGCAGTCGATGGAAACATCTAAAAAATTGAAGAGTGAAAATCAGCAGAGAGAAGTAGCGGTATTTGCAAGTGTAGAAAGGAAAACAACTGATGCTAAATAACTTTTGATAATAGAAAATGGAGTTTACTGAGTACGTAAATTGACACTAAATGATTAATTTGACCTTGTAATGCATATTATCTGTGTGTATGGCATTGTATCATATTAATTCGTTTCGTTTAGTGTAATAATTCTTGGCACTAGTGTCAACAGAATATGACGAATGCGCTGGCTACGAGCCAAAATGTCAAGATGTTGAATTTATCAGGGAAATAAGGAAAAGAGCGACCCATGTACGAGATAGCCAAATAAATGTACTGATACATTATACGGTGGATCATTGTGATTTTGCCTGAGGGCGTTTTCAGGGAATGTTCTAAGTAAAATGTGATTTTATAATTCTTTTTTGAATGGCTCTTGCTGGCATGAGGTTATCCCCAGGTGAAGGCCCTTGTAGCATTTCATTATTATGTGCCTCTTCCATGTTTATTTCCGGGTCTGGTAATCTATGGTAAGGTGACAGCTGAGACGCAATGGCAACAGCTGGCCGAAATTCTTGCAGGCCATGGGCCGAAAAAAAGTATTTAGCTCTGGAAAAAGGTTATGATTTAGTTATCATAACACTTTTTGTCTCACCTGAAACCTAAATTCCAGTAGATAATGAATATTCATTATCCACTATTCAAATACTACTATTCTACAAATTTTTATCTAATTTACAAATTCATTATACTACTATTCTGCATTACCTAAAGGTAATGCAGAATAGTAGTATTAGAAGTAGTATTAGAATTTTTAGTAAGGTGAAAATCATCAATTATGTTTCTAGGTGTGGAAGGACCTTAAAGGAAAAGCAAGAGCTAAAAATGCTAAAATAAATGCAGAACCAGAAATTTTACAGTGAGTGATCAAAATTAATATCTACCAAGACTGATTTACGGATACTTAACTAAAACAGAGTGAACAGTGAAAAAGGCCTGGGTCGTTACATTGAACATTTATGTAACATAGCAGGTGGACCCAGAAAAGCTGCCAGATGTCGATCAAAAGGTTCTGGGGAAAATGGGGGTCTGCACTTCCATTCCCCTTTTGATGTAATGCTATGGAAATGGAAACTTTGATTTGAAACTTAGACCATCAGGGTTATTCCACTAATTGTATAGCTGGGCCATAAGTCGAAATTGACCATAACTACAGCCTCCGGACATATAATGGCTTCGAGCGATTCTCCTCTGAGCGAAAGGCCGTAAGTCGGGCGGTAACTAAGGCTTGGAGGCCTTAGTTACCGTCTTATGCTATGGCCTGCCTCAGAGGCGGTCATATTGCAGGCCATATGAAGATTGAGCATGTAACATCGCAAGCCTAGGGAGTTAAAAAAGGGATTTCCGAAGAGTTTATTATAATAGAAGAGCCAATTATAACACATGAATATTGTGCGTGAACATAGCGTACTCAGCGGGCATTGGCAAGGCATATAGACGAAAGACGTCGTTTTAATCTGGAAAGGTTGAGGATAAGGGATACAAGGTATCCGTTTGATTATAATAATGACATTTATATCAAATATTTTCAGGCGTCAAAAGACATTGCAACATATTTAATTAAGTAACTCCTTATCTGGTGCATTGAAAAAAAAAGAGTGGATGGACTTAGCGTAACTTTACAGGTAAGGCATTTAGAAATACTTTTTAAATGAAAGTTCGCGAACATACTTTTTTTTTGCTTTTTCTTCAACAGTTGCTTACAAATTTTTTATTTATTTGTTTCATTAAGCTGCAACTTCAAATATCCGCACCGTAATTTTGAATATTTCAAGGTTCTCCTAGCATTACGATTCTTGGCCGAAGGAGGATACCAAAGAGGTGTAGCGCAGGACTTCTTTTTGGCTGTTAGTCAACCATCTGTTTGCCGATGTGTGAAACGTCACTAGGGCCATTTGCAATCGCCTATTTAATGTTTGGGTTTAAATGCCTTCAAATATTCAAGGGAAGAACAATATCCATTTGAGGTTGCAATTTTATATAGGACCTACATTTAAGAATTTGATATTTAAATTGATAAAAGAACTTAAAGTTCCAATTTTATCTTTAGATTTCGTGCGCTGGCTGGATTTCCTGGGGTTTTGGGGGCAATAGATTGCACCCATGTTGCAATAGTAACACCATCGGATGAAGAGGAAGGGTGCAAGAACCATAAGGGGTTTTATTCATTGAATGTCCAAATGGTGAGATATCAAATTTTGATAAAATCATCACAATACTGCTTGCACTTACATACTGACGATGCTTAGGCAGCCTATTAATTTGTCGGATATTGGTATGCCTTCACTTTTGATGAGCTACGTATGTTAGTACATGAATGTTATACAGTGTTGAGCTACATATGTGTTATTACACATACGATATTTACTGAAGCAGTGTTCCACTTGGTAAAAATAGTTATGGGAAATTTTATCAATTATGGCATTTTGAATGCAGTAGATTTCAGTCTTCTTGTAAAAATCCTCTACCTAATTAATTCATTTTTGCATAGCAGATGGCTCAGACAATTTCATTTCATATGTTCCTCCTCTTTTCTAACTCTTAATCCTACAGTTACTCATAAAATTTTTCACCTAAGTACCAATTCTTCATTTTAGATTTGCGATGACTCTTTGAAAGTAATGGATGTATGTGTGTATCAGGGAACAGTACATGACCAATTCATTTGGCGTTGGCCTCGTGCAAGAACCCAGCTCAGACAAGCTGAGGAAAATAGTCCTGGGCAGTTCTTCGTTCTTGGTAATTTCATGAGTGAATATCTTTTAGCTTTAACAATAATCTCTGTTTCTTATAACTTCTTTGATGTATATTTGTTTTAGCAGAAGTGCAATCTGTATGTCTTTTGTCATGACGCCAGCGGCGCCCTCTTCCAGGACGCTGAGTCAGTTGTTGGTAAAGTGTATTCCGGGATGGCGGTTACCTCCCTGGCAAGCGTGTGAGAAGAATATACGTTTATTTAGTTAAGACTAAGTGGTTATCATTCTTCACCCCTAATCCACAACATTTTGGCAACGAGGACTTACGAACTTATTGCAATCCACGGTGAACAGCTTTTTTTTCTCAACGTGTGAAGTGACGCCGCTGGAATGGCCGACGCCTTTACGTGTATTGGCACAATTGGAGCGCCGCCGAACTTTTCCTCTGGTGACGCCGAGGAATAGGCTATTTTTAAGGAGCAATTAGAATATTATTTCCTCGCTAATGTGATTTAGGACGAAATTCGCAAAAAGGCTATTTTATTTACCACCCTGGGCGATTTCGTTCTTCGTACGGTTATTAAACTTTGCAAACCACGGTCAACTAGTGCGTTAACCTTTGCCGACTCAATTTCGCTATTGGATGCTCACATCAATCCTACGCGGTGCAAATGGGTGAAACGCAAGGAATTCCACAAGCCGGTTCAGCAACCGGGTGAATCATTTAAAGTATTTATGGCGGATTTGCGCCAACTCGCCGAAACTTGCGAATTCTATGATCTCGACGAGTCGCTACTCGGACAGGTGTTGTTGAGGATGCGCGATTTGCGGTTGAAGGAAGCCTTGTTTGCTGCGGAATCAATCGATCTTCAAAAGGTCATCGACCGAGCCCAGGCAGCGGAAGCTGCGAAGGACCATGTGGCCCGTCTTCAGGGATCAACGCCTGGCATGGTGGGTGCCGTGCATCGCACCGGATCACTGAATCAACCCCCATCACACTCACGAGGAAGGATGCAGCACCCTCAATCATTCTCCTCGCCTAAGCATCAACCTCAGACCTCAGGGAAATGCTTTCGCTGCGAGGGAGCGCACGATGCAGCCACCTGCGCCCATAAGAAGACTACATGCAGGTATTGTAGGAAAGTGGGCCATATTGAAAAGGCATGTTTTTCCAAAAGGAATAAATTGAAGTCCCAGCAAAGAAGCAATTCATTTGGTATGCAACGGCAGGAATATCAACCCCCTAGATACCATGCAAATCGAGGTCAGCAACGTGCGGCGACGCACACCTTGGGTTGGGTACCTGAACCATTACGTCAGCCGGCGCCTGAAATCAGTAATTCTCGCGGACACAGTTTTTCCGGAAGGGAGTGAAGAACAAAAACGGGTCCATTCCCTAATATTTAATGTGCTTTCAGCCCCGGCCCCTCCACCAGTGAATGTTGTGTTAAATGTAGAGGGAAAATCGTTGGCTTTGGAAGTAGATTCAGGAGCGGGAATTTCAATTATCAGCTATGACACCTACCAGAAAAATTTCCCTGATGTGCTGCATCACAGAAGCGGTGCCCTGCGACCGGGGTTTTATGGCATCGCCAATACTGCCGTGCCGGGTAACGACGGTGATTGCCAGGGGCATTTCCGCTGTGAGGGGTCTCACAGCCCAGCAAACTGCGGGTACCGGGATACCATATGCCGATATTGCCGAAAAAGAGGCCACATTGACAAGGCCTGTTTCACGAAGCGCCGCAGAATGGACCAAAGTGGGGAATATCGATGGGGAAGCGGTCGAGGCCAGCCAATGGGCGAGGAGTTTGCACACCGGCCTCGGATTGCAACGCACAATGTGGAGCCCGTTGAAGCCTTAGCTGCTTCGAATGCACAGGTATCCCCACTGCACAATTTCCAGGGTTATAATATTGGCGTTGAATATTCTGTTTTCCACTTTCCTACTACGTCTGCACCCCCACCAATGAATGTCACTGTTGCTGTGGAGGGTAATCACCTTCCCATGGAAGTGGACTCGGGGGCTGGATTTTCCCTAATTGGTCAAAAGACTTATAGACTTTTATTTTCACATTGCCAGCTTCAGCCTCCAAAAATAATGTTGAATACTTGGTCTAAAGAGCAACTGCCTTTGTCAGGAATAATTTTTGTGAATGTGTCATTTTCACACTGCAAGGCCAAACTTCCTTTAGTGGTTATGTCAGGTGAGGGGCCCAGCCTTTTAGGGCGGAATTGGTTTCACTCTTTGGGCATATCTGTTCAGGGTATTCACTCCTTTGGTACGACTGATTTCCCGCATGTTTTAGCAAGTTTTAGGGAAGTATTTGAGCCTGGTCTCGGAGAATATGTGGGTCCCTCATCTGGAGTTGTCCTCAAACCAGATACCAAGCCTGTATTCCGTAGAAGCCGTCCAGTTCCCCTCGCCTTGGCCCAAAGAGTGAGTGATGAGTTAGATCGCATGGTGGAGCAAAAAATATTGGAGCCAGTAAAATATTCTGAGTGGGCTACTCCAACTGTTAATGTAGTGAAAAAAAGATGGTAGTATTAGAATCTGTGGTGATTATAGTGGAACTGTGAACCCTCTATGCATGCGTGAGATATATCCCCTGCCAACTATTGATGACTTGCTAACTAAACTCTTCGGTGGTGGTTATTTCGCTAAAATTGACCTATCAGATGCCTTTTTGCAAGTCACGGTGAGTGAAGATGCTTCGCACGTGCTGACGTTGAATAACCATAGAGGATTGTATCGTATGCTTCACCTCCCACCTGGCTTATGCTCTGCCCCAACAATTTTCAAAGGAATTATGGAGACTATTCTAGCAGGATGGGAGGGTGTTCTTGTGTATATTGATGACATTTTGTGTCATGCATCCACTGAGAAACTCTTGTGGCAAAGGATACAGCTAGCACTTACAAGGTTGAAAGATGCAGGGTTTAAATTGAAGTTGGATAAGTGTCAGTTTGCTGTGAGAGAACTTGATTTCCTGGGGTATTCCATTTCCGGAAATGGAATCAGGCCCACAAATGACAAGATTAAAAGTTTGCTAAATGCCCCATCACCAACCAATGTGTCCGAGTCACAAGGGTACCTTGGATTTGTAAATTACTACGATCGATTTTTTACTCACAAAGCTACTGTTTTTGCTCCCCTTAATCAGTCGTTGCGCAGTAATGCTACATGGAGATGGACTGAGAGAGAGGCAGCTTACATCTCCTATATTAAGAAGGTCATGTCTTCTGGTATAGTGCTGAAATGTTTTGATCCCACTTTGCCTATAACCCTCCAGTGTGATGCTTCACCACATGGTGTTGGTGCTGTGCTGTCTCAATTAGGATGCGATAATCAAGAGCATCCAATTGCTTTGCCTCACGCGTACTCAGAGGGAGTGAAAAGAACTACGCCCAGATTGATAGATGTGATGTATGGTTTTTGTGAGTCACTTATTTTTCGTAATTTAAGTGTTGGGACCAAGGTGGCATTGTGTGTGTTCCCGGATATCCGATGTATGGTGTATGGCCGTATGGCCGAGGTTGTATTGTTGCATTGTGTTAAATAAATCTGTGTAGAGTATTGCGTGTGTTTTCAATCCTCCAACGTTTGGTGTAACAAACACAACAGTTGGCGACGATGGTTGGGATAAAATAATAAATTGTGATTTTTATGAAATGGCGACGCCGTTGGTGACTAATTCGCTTATAGGGCGCATGGACCCGTTTGATGCGGAAAAGGAGGACTTCTCTTCTTACGCAGAACGTTTTGAGCAATTTTTCTTGCTCAATGGCATATTACAGTCAAGAGTGCAAGTGCCATTATTTTTAATTTTTTGTGGAGCATCCACCTACACGCTCTTAAAAAACATCCTCTTTCCCAAGAAGCCGTATGAGCAGCCGTTTGAAGTGCTTTTGTCCACGCAAAAGTTGCACTTTGCCCCAAAGCATCTGACAATTTCGGAGCGTTACAAATTTTTTTCCCGTTCGCAGCAGGTGGGAGAAAGTGTTAAGGAATTCATAATTGCCTTGAAGAAACTGGCCGAATTCTGTGAATTTGGTGACTTTCTTAATGATGCGCTAAGGGATAGGCTTGTGTGCGGCCTGGAGTCGACTGCGGTGAGGCAGAGGCTTCTGCTAGAGATCCAGCTAACATTTAAGCAGGCATGCACGATTGCCGCGGATGCGGAGTTAGCCCAAAGGAGTTCTACCTTGGAATCGGCGAAACCTCAAGCCGAAGTGGATGCTGTTCGTCGTAGAGTCACCGCCCCTGACCATCGCCAGCGACAGCAGCAAGAGGCGGCTCCATGGGGGAGAGAATTCGCTCCTGCGCATCGAGGGTCACGGCAGTGGAGCACCCGGCCGAGCAATGGACCTCAGAGAGGCGGTTCTTGTCAGCGGTGCAGCCGTTTCCATCGCGAGGATTTGTGTCCGGCCCGTGAGTGGGAATGCTTCAGGTGTCATCAAAGGGAGCATTCCTCTAAAATGTGCCGGAGTGGCAATGTCTGCGAGGTGTATTTGGACGAATGGTTAGATGATCAGCCCCATCAATCTACTGAATCGAGGTCAGAGTATGTTCCTCTAAGTAATTCAATTGTTCTTCCAAGAGAAATGGTAACTTGTTCTAATGTGCCCACAGTTAGTTCGGTGTCAGGTAGCGCTCCTGTGATAATTAATATACTTGTCAATGGAATACGCTTAGCTTTTGAAGTTGACAGTGGAGCTAATGTGTCCCTAATTTCTAAAGACACATATAAGAGTTTCTTGAGTGGTATTTTTCTTAACGAATGTTCCCTAGCCCTTAAGTCTGTAACCGGAGATCAACTTTGTGTTCATGGGAAAATGAGTGTAAATGCATCCCTTCCAGAGAGTGGGAAAAGTAAAGGTCATTCTTTGGAATTGATTGTTGTCTCGTCCAAGGGAAAAACAAAACCACTGTTGGGTCGACCATGGCTGGATGCCTTATTTTCAGGTTGGAGGAAGGTGTTCCTGGGCAGTGTAAATGATGTAAAACAATTGAGTATGGAAATGGAGGGCATGTCCATTTTTCAATTTGAATCTAAACCTGATCCCCAAGCAAGGGTGTGTGAGTCAATTCTAAATGTCGAAGAAATGGTTTCAAAGTATGTTTGCAGGTTCCCTGGTGTGTTAAATAGTAAGAAATCTGATACCATTAATCATTTTAAGGCAAATCTGGTAGTGAAGGAGGGGGCTTCTCCGATATTTCACCGGGCTTACTCAGTTCCATTTGAATTAAAAGCTGAGGTTCAGGGGCAGCTGGAAGAAATGGTGCAGGGCGGGATATTAAAACCCGTTCGCCATTCTGAGTGGGCTTCCCCTATATTATGTGCACCAAAACAAGGTGGGGGGGGGGTACGAATTTGTGTGGATTTTAAGGTAACAGTAAACAAAGTTCTGGTCACTGATTTTTACCCATTGCCAAAATTGGAGGAGATCTTTGCTTCATTAGCCGGAGGCACTGTCTTTGTCACTCTAGATCTCCAAAATGCATACTTTCAACTCGGATTGGGCTTGGAGTCCCAGAAGTACCTCACTATAAATACTGACCAGGGATTATTTCAATTTACCCGCCTAACTTTTGGTGTTCCTAGTGCACCTGGAATATTCCAGTCAGTAATGTAGGAGCTTCTCAAGGGATTACCTATGGTAGTGTGTTATTTGGATGACCTTTTGATCTGTGGAAGGCATTTTCAAGAATGCAAAAACAGAGCGGAAATGATATTAAAGAGACCGAATGAATATAATGTAAAAGTGAACATTGCCAAATGTAAGTGGTTCTGTAAATCTGTTGACTATCTGGGTCATACTATCAATAGTAGTAGTAGAATTCAGATAAAGGGTGCGTCGACGGCAAGGTCATTTTGCACCACTACTCAATCGTTTGATTCAACACTCATTATAAATGGATATTTACTACGCAATTTTTAACATAAAATAGAGGGAAGCTTTTAAATTTTGTTGAAAAGACCTATTTCCTTGAGAAACAAAATTGTACTACTTAGATTGGTGGGGTGGTCTCCTAGAATAGATTCTAGGTCCCCATCCAGATTGAACCGTGTCCGCGCATCACGGTATTTGTCGCACTCTGTCAAGATATGTCGGATGCTTAAAGGGCACCTACACTCGTCACATTGAGGAGCTTGCTTCTCTTCGGTAAAAAGAAAGGCATGAGTCAGAGGGCAGTGCCCTATCCTCAAACGAGTGATAACTACTTCCTCCCTTCGATTGATCCTGGTAGAGGAAGGCCAAGCTGACGTTGTATGTTTGATGCTTCGCAGTTTATTGTTATTCAAAGTCCTCCACGACTCCCTCCACTGTTCAAGTACAACATTTTTAGTGACCCTCTTAGGTCTTCGTACGGAACTAGCGTTGATTTAATCTCTTCGTTAGTAAGAGCTTCCTTGGCCAACAAATCTGCTTTTTCGTTTCCATGTATCCCCGCATGTCCCAGATCTTTTGGTTGGAGGTAGAGTTTCTTCAGCCATCCAAGTATATAGAATTCATCCCCTGGACTCCCCACCCACCACGGAGCCACACATTTGGGACGCCACCCGCAAGCCGGAATGGACGTCAGGGCTACCCAAGGGATATAGGAACCTTCGATAGGAGGCCTCTTTCGGGTTAGAACCTCCAGCGCGGGGGCCCTCCGAACCCACACGCCTTCGGCCGCCCTACGGAGACCCCCATATCTCCAGCACTAACCCGTCCTGGCGTACGCTCGGAAGGAGCCGCCAAGCTCCCCAGCCGCCAGGAGCCGATTGACCGAGCTGGGCTCTTCTCGGCCGCCCGTTTTTCGGGGAATCCAGGGCCGAAGTGGGGTATTGAACTCCGGCCCATACCGGGTTTCCGACGCCCAGCTGGGTGCCGGAGAACTCACCCACCAGGATCCCCTTCTCCCCCTTGTACGGGTCTCCACGCACGGCAAACACGTGGGTGATTCTGGACGCCAGATGTTACGGCTACCCAGAACAGCAGAGTCACATGCTGTCTGGACACTATCCGAGCGAGCGACGGGGTTTTTTAACGAGCTTGTCTCCTCGGTGGGCTCGGGTCCGTGGGGGCGCGGCTCCCCTAAGGAAGAGATTACTCTCTTCCCCCCGTGCGGGGCATACTATCAATGCGGAGGGTGTTCGACCGATGGCATATAAAATGGATGCCATTGTGAAGGCTGAACCTCCCTAAGATGTCACTCAGCTGAGGTCTTATGTAAGGATGTTAAACTTCTATCATAGACTTTTGCCTAACCTCTCAGGTGTCATAAAACCTTTGTTTAATATGACTATGAAAAATTCTTCTTGGGAATGGACTGAGGAGTGCAACCTAACCTTTGAAGATAGCAAAAATTACTTTTAGGACATTCCCTATTGGTGCATTATAACCCCAAGTTCCCCATCCTGGTTTCAGTTGATAAGTCTTCTTATGGGGTAGGGGCAGTTCTAAGCCACATAACTGAGGGTGTGGAAAAACCTGTGCTGTTCGCATTAAGTACCCTTACGGCTGCACAAAAAAACTATTCTCAGTTGGACAGGGAAGCATTAGCTCTGATCTTTGCAGTTAAAAGGTTCCACAAGTACCTGTATGGCCAGAAGTTCACACTCATCAGTGACCATCAACCCCTTCGCCATATCCTTGCTCCTGATAAGGGAATTCTGACTGTTGAAGCTGCAAGACTTCAAAGGTGGTCAATTGTTCTAGCTGCTTGTCAATATAAAATAGAGTATCGTAAGTCTGCCCTAATGTGTCCTGCAGATGCCCTTTCTAGACTCCCCATTTCCTCAGAGGACTGTGTTGAAAATGTACTCAGTGTGCTCCCCATTAATTTTCCATTGACCTACAGTGAAGTTGTTAAAGAAACTGCCTCAGATGCAGTTCTAAGTAAGGTTATGGAATTAACTAAGCAAGGTTGGCCACATTTCGTTGAGGATCATGCTATTGCTCCCTTTTTCCGACGAAGGTTCGAAATTTCATTGGAAAATGGCTGTCTTCCTATGGGTACCAGGGTAATTCTTCCTAAATCCCTGCTGGAGTCAATTTTGAGATTATTGCACGATTCCCATCCTGGTACATTGTGAGAATGAAAGCTTTAGCTCGCTCAGTTTTTTGGTGGCCAAACATGAATAGGGATATTGAAGATATGGTCCGTAACTATGAACAGTGCCAGATTTCAAATTTTAGACCAGATTGTTCGGCAAATGTAGCCTGGCCTATGGCTGATGTTTGGCGTAGGTTACATGTAGATTTTTTTGTAATACAGCATAAATGTTTCCTTATTGTGAATGATAGCTGTACTAAGTGGATTGAAGCCTCTTAAATGCCATATGGGACAAATTCGCAAAAAGTGTGTGAGCATTTAAATAATTTGTTTTGTACTTTTGCTTTCCCTTGGCAATTAATGTCGGATATCGGATAGAGCCTCTTTTGCCGCTCTGTCTGCCTTTTCGTTTCCGCGTATTCCCATATGCCCTGGTATCCACATGAAACTGATTTTCGCACCCCTCATTTGGAGGGAGTGGAGGGCAACATGAATTTCGTTTGCAATGGGATGCGACGGAGAGAAACGGAGTATGGTCTGCAGAGAGCTCATTGAGTCGGTGCAGATGACATAAGGTGTGTCATTTTGATGGAATCCCTGAAGGGCCATCCACAGAGCAATCAATTCAGCCGTGAAAATGCCACACAGAGGGCTGAGTTTCCGCTTGATGACACCGTGGCGATTTGAGACCACAGTACATGCACACGCCGAATCAGTTTTTGACCCGTCCGTGTACACGGGAATTAACTCTGGGTTGAGGGCTAAGAATTTGTTGAAGAGCTGCTTGAACTCGGCGGCCGAGGTGGAACTCTTGAGACGTCTGTGGAGTTGCGTATCGCATAATGGTCTCGTCTTCTCCCATGGAGGTAGTCTAGAAGTAACAGCGGGGAATAATACGGGAACGTTGAACTGACATTCGTCTAAAAAGTTTCTTAGCCGTACGCTTACTGGTGCGGTGGCTTTCCGTCGTCGGTTAAATATTTCTAAAAATCGCGGTTTGAAAATGACATTATGCGCTGGGTGATTTCTTGTCGCTAAAATTTTTGCAGCGTAGTTGCACATTAGAAACTTCCGTCGCGTTTCGAGAGGTGGTTCTCCAGCTTCAGCACACAAACTCAGGATGGGTGAGGTCCTGAAAGCCCCAGTTGCCAAGCGCAGGCCAGCATGGTGTACGGTTGATAGTGGTTTCAGGTAGGAGTCACGTCCAGACGAATAGACTATGGACCCGTAATCTAATCTGGAGCGTACTAGTGCGCGGTACAATAAAATCATTGAGGAGCGATCCGCTCCCCAAGTCGTTCCAGTTAAAAACCGTAAAATATTTAAAATCTTCAGACATCTCTTCCGCAAGTCTTTTGTGTGTTCACCCCAGTTTAGCCGTCGGTCAAATATCATCCCCAAGAAGCGAAATGACTCAACGAAAGGGAGTACAGCATTACCCAGGCGAAGGTTTGGTGGGAAATGAATCCCACGCAAACGGTGGAAATGCAACACTTAGTTTTCTCCGCAGAGAATCGAAATCCTTTTCGCTTGGACCACACGTTCAGCCTGCTGAGAGTAATTTGCAACTGCCGTCCTGCTGTTGCAACTCTAGACGAACGGCAAAATATCGCCAAGTCTTCTACAAATAGAGATCCCATCACCGGTTCCTGAATACAGTCGACTACGTCGTCAATAGCAATGGCGAAGAGAGTCACGATTAAACTGAGCCCTGGGGTATGCCATTGTCAAGTGAATAAAATTGTGAGAGATGCCTTCCTGTTCGTACCTTAAAAACTTGGTCGGTTAAAATGTTTTGAATGAAAATCGGCAAGTTCCCCCTAAAACCCCACGCATGAAGCCTGTCTAAAATTCTCCTCCGCCATACTCTGTCATACGCCTTTTCTAGGTCCAAAAAGACTGCTACGACATGCTGTCGAAGAAGGAAGGCTTCCTGAATAAAACTTTCTGCACGGACGAGGTGATCTAATGTGGATCTACCTCGGCGGAAGCCACATTGAATGTTTGAGAGAAGCTTTTGCCTGTCCAGCCACCACATGAGTCTCCGATTTATCATTCTCTCCATGACTTTACTTAGGCAGCTTGTGAGGGAAATGGGTCTGTAATTATTCGGGTCAGCTTTTTCTTTTCCTTGTTTAGGGATAGGTACCACTATTGACTCCCGCCATGACGATGGAAAATCCCTATCAACCCAAAGTTGGTTTAAAGTGAGCAGAACTTCGTCCAATGCCTTTTCCGGAATATTACGGAGGAATGCATTATGTACCTCGTCCAACCCTGGCGAGGTGTTCCTGGTGTCTTCGATGGTGGAGGTGAGTTCCCACAGGGTGAACGGGTCGTTGTACGGAGCATCTGTATCACCTTCTAAAAAAGAAAGGCGAGAGGTTTCGTGTTGACGTTTACGGTGGAGAAAGGAGCCATGAAAGTTATCATCGCTGCTTGTGTTGGCTAGGACCTGCCCAAAATCTCCCGAAATGGCGGGCGCTGTTGTCAATAAATTGCCGTCAATTTTCAAGTAGGACACGTTGTTAGGCTGTCCCGAAGCTAAAATGGATTTGCCCTAGCGCCATACCTGCGCAGGTGGCGTTTTGTAGTTAACACTTGCAATAAATTCCATCCATGAGATCCTTTTAGCCTCTTTCACCATACCACGAGCTTTGGATCGCAGGCGGTGGAAAGAGGCCAAGTTTGTTGCTGTGGGGTACTTATTAAATATATATATATATATTTTATATCACGAGATGTGGGTCAAATGTAAATATTATTTATTTTTTCAAACTTTGCCTACGTTTCGGACATTATATTTGTCCATCCTCAGGGCTTTTACTTTAGTTGATATATCTATTCCTGACTTTGATCTCCCATATTCCTCTTGTTTGGCGTAGTCCTTCCTGTTGAAAATGGTTTTCCATCTCTTCTGATTTAACTCTCCTCTGGCATGAAATCTCCTTTTTTTCTGGGTGAAGTGAATTGATGAACAACTGGACAGCTTCTCTTCCTTGTATAATTCAAACAAATATAATGTCCGAAACGTAGGAAAAGTTTGAAAAAATAAATAATATTTACATTTGACCCACATCTCGTGATATAAAAAAAAATATATACATAATAAGGGGTCGTGAAGTATAAAGTTTGAATTACACAAGGAAGAGAAGCTGTCCAGTTGTTCATCAATTCACTTCACCCAGAGAAAAAAAAGAAAAAAAAGAGAAGAAAAAAAGGAGATTTCATGCCAGAGGAGAGTTAAATCAGAAGAGATTGAAAACTATTTTCAACAGGAAGGACTACGCCAAGCAAGAGGAATATGGGAGATCTAAGTCCGGAAATAGATATCACAACTAAAGTAAAAGCCCTGAGGATGGACAAATATAATGTCCGAAACGTAGGCAAAGTTTGAAAAAATAAATAATATTTACATTTGACCCACATCTCGTGATATAAAAAAAAAATATATATATATATATATATATATAATATATATATATATATATATATTATATATATATATATATATATATATATAATAAGGGGTCGTGAAGTATAAAGTTTGAATTATACAAGGAAGAGAAGCTGTCCAGTTGTTCATCAATTCACTTCACCCAGAAAAAAAAGGAGATTTCATGCCAGAGGAGAATTAAATCAGAAGAGATTGAAAACCATTTTCAACAGGAAGGACTACGCCAAGCAAGAGGAATATGGGAGATCAAAGTCCGGAAATAGATATCACAACTAAAGTAAAAGCCCTGAGGATGGACAAATATAATGTCAGAAACGTAGGCAAAGTTTGAAAAAATAAATAATATTTACATTTGACCCACATCTCGTGATATAAAAAAAATATATATATATATTGTAGCGAACCGTACAGAAAGTATTTTTTCTAATTATAATTGCCGAATGGGCATTTTTTGTTTTTGCTCACACTACCGTGACGACTCGAGCAGGGGTTAGTCTTGGGGTCGGACATAGCGTCCTGCGACGTGTGTATGTGAGAGAGTGAATGAGTCATGTGTATGGTGGCCGGTGTGTTGGCCCCAGTTATCTAGGACCAGCTAGTGACCCATTTATTTCCGGCCCCAGTGAAATCACCCTCCCTCCCCACAACCATTTCCACCTGTGATTTTTCCCCTCCCGAGGAGTATAAATGCCCGTGAAGGGAAGGCGTCGCGAGCATAATTGACTGGACGACTTAGGGGAAAGTTTTTGATGTGCGTGATCGCCATCATAGCTGAGAGCGGAGTATTTTTGGTGGCCAACGCTGGCATCAGCCCGGACGAGTTACGGCAGTGTCCCACGCCCGGTGCGACAGGAGTTACCTCGGTTCCGTGGATCAGCTGATCCACCTTCTTGTGCTACAAACCATTTCTCCGTTCCAGCCTCAACAGAAAACTGTAAGAAAGTTCTTATATCATCTGTTTATGGTCAGACGACCGTTAATTTCCCCTAATCAGAAGAGAGAAATTGTTTTCTCCAAGATCATAGTGCATCGCTTCCTTTCAAATAACTTTAAGAAGTGCTCAGAAAAGCCAAGTTCAAAGAGAGAGAAAAAAAAACTTTATCCAAGGATACAAGTTGATGGTGGCCCAAATAATTCACATTAGATTTTTGTTGTTGTATTGTAACTTGTACTATTTTGGAGGGTGGGAAGCATCACGATATCATCATCGTCATTATTTTGTTCCGAAGTGGAATCATTTCAATCATATCATCCTCATCAGGGTATTATTCTTATTGTTTTGTTTTGTGAAAAATGTAATAATTCATGAAGGGTAAAATATATCTTGTATGTTTAAGAGTGAATGATGATTTGTTTGACTCCAGTATTCCTTTGCTCGAGACGATCGTGATTATCTCCCCCCAAATCACGTATGTGACGACGCGTCCGGTCACAATATATATATATATTGTGGCGGAACATGAAAACGCCACCTATTTTACTGGGTGGGGAGGGCATCAATGGTCCCGAGTACGGAATGATCGAACGATTATTGAGTACTTTGAGACATAAAAAAAATATATTTTCCACTTCAGACATAGCATACACACACACTTATCGAAATTAAATACCCTGATGAGAATGAGGTGAACGAAAAGTGCACAAGATGATATGGTTCAATTGCCCCCCCTCCAAAAGAAATACAAATAAGCAACAATTTGTGATTGGTAGAATTCGTGGGCCGAGTTTACAATTTGCCCAAATTAAGTTTTTTTAGGCTGCTCTCGTGGTAACACTGAGTCAGATTTCTGACAAGGAGTCAACAGTTTGGTGATTAGATACGGCGCACCGGGATAGAGAGAAAGAACCCAAATATTTTGGCTACACAGTTTGGGGATTAAATCGGGTCTGGGCGAACGAGCACGGGGACGGGTCGCTGACTGCGACGTTCTTACGGTTTCGTCGGAGCCTTGAGCAGTAGGAGCCGTCGATGATGCGACACGTTGGACCCCAAATGTCCGTGGGATCGGGGGCTGTTTTCCTCCCGACCTCTGGGCGTTGGTCCTGCCTGTCGCTCGTCTGCAATCTTGCTCTCCGCTGCTGGCTACCTCCGTAGACAATCTCGTCCCGCTAACAGCACTCTTTGGGTACACCCAGAAAAATGACGACCAATCTGTCACGTCATCAATCCCTTTCTCCGTCGATCAGGATAGCGTTTCTCGCCCGTCGACCAAACTAGCATTTCTCGCCAGGAGGCTCTCTCCGTCCGCCGCTTTATAGTGATATTGGAGGGGGATGATACACAGGGGATGGGTTTTTTGGGACAAGAGGGGTTACACTTGGGCCTCACTGTTGGGTGGGGCAACCACCGGTCCGAGCTGACCAAACACTGAACATTTGTGAGTCACTTGTACCTCATGCCCGGGGCATGACACACTATTACGCACACACTCAGACATACCCACGCTCATCCATACATATATGTGATCATCCCCTACTCGGGTCATTACATAACGAGAGAAAATACGTGACATATGGTCGGTATGTCACAATATATATATATAATAAGGGGTCGTGAAGTATAAAGTTTGAATTATACAAGTAAGAGAAGCTGTCCAGTTGTTCATCAATTCACTTCACCCAGAAAAAAGGAGATTTCATGCCAGAGGAGAGTTAAATCAGAAGAGATTGAAAACCATTTTCAACAGGAAGGACTACGCCAAGCAAGAGGAATATGGGAGATCTAAGTCCGGAAATAGATATCACAACTAAAGTAAAAGCCCTGAGGATGGACAAATATAATGTCCGAAACGTAGGCAAAGTTTGAAAAAATAAATAATATTTACATTTGACCCACATCTCGTGATATTAAAAAAAATATATATATATATACCTCGAGATCGCGGTACACTTACATTTGCAGCTTCTATGATGGCCGAAGTTAAGAGCCCCATGTTTTGTACAGCGTCCCGATCAGTATTGTGCAAGTATTTAAAACATTCTTTAAAATAGTCTCAGTCAGCTTTACGGGGAAGCCAGGTAACCGGTCGATTAAAATTGTCATTTACACAGAGGTCTTTTGTAATTAAAAGCGGAAAGTGATCGCTCCCACATAGGCCGTCGTGCACAGCCACGCTAGTCTTCGTTTTAAGACTGCTTGATAAGATGCAAAGGTCTATGGAGGAGTACTCACCATTAAAACTGTTAAAACGTGTTTTCCTCGGTGTTCAATAAAATAAGGTTAGAATCTATAGTAAAATTAGACAAAATTCTTCCTCGCTAGTTTTGCTGGGTCCTTGTGCTACCCCACAAGGCGTCATGCGCGTTAAAATCTCCAAGCAATATAAAGGGCTTAGGTAGTTGGCGGGTAAGGTTCTCCAAGTTGCATCGCGTGACCGGCGCACCCTCCGGTAGGTAAACGTTGCATAACGTTATAGTCTCCGGAGCATGGATTGTCACCGCTACTGCTTGAAATGGAGTGGTCAAGTGCAATTGGGAGGTGTAAAGGGTCTCCCGAATAGCAATTGCCACTCCACCCTTGGCTCTTTGACCACTGGTGTCGTCGTGTCTAAAAACATTAAAATCCTTTAAAATTCCTTTCTCTGAAGCTTTAAAATGCGTCTCTTGGAGACAAACACAACTAGGGTTAAAATCACGAATTAAAATGGTAAGCTCATCCCTGTGTCGGAAAAAACCATTACAGTTCCACTGTATGATAAAAGCCATTAAAATAGGGAATAAGTTAAATAAATAAACTAAAACTGGGTTGCTGGGCTAGAGGGAGACTCAACGCTTAAAGCGTCTCTTCTCCTTAGCCTTCGCCCGGTTTATCTCTGACTCCGAGATATCGTCTTCATCCATGGACTCTGGTAGGCTATGTGTAGCCTTACCAGATGGACCGGGGGACTGGGACTTCCCACGCTTGTTTTGCGCGGCCCCGGTGGTGCCTGAGTTCCGGTTCTTCTTCGAAGAATCCAACACGGCGTCATTTTTTTCTGTCAGAATGTACTTTGTTACCGGTTTACTAGCCTTATCCGGTTTGGCTTGGTTGTTGCTGTTGTCCGTTGCTTTGTTTTCTTTCACGTTCTTTTTGTTTCCTTGGCTTACATTGTTGTTATTATTATTATTAACTGAGGTGTCTACTACTGCAGCGTACGATTTTGAAAAGGTAGGTGCCATTAACGTTCTGAATTTTTTGCGGGCTTCAAAATAGGGTAACTTCTCCACAGTCTTGATTTCCATGATTTTCTTCTCTTCCATCATTTTGGGACAATCACGAGCGTACATTGGGAGTGTACCCTCGCAATTGACGCAGGATGCATCTGAGGTGCAGGAATCACCGTCATGTTTATCTTTGCCGCAGCGCGGGCAGGTGGCCTTGCCCTGGCAGCTTGTTGCGATGTGGCCGAAACGCTGGCATTGGAAGCATCGCATAGGACTGGGGATGAATGGTCGGACTGACACAGATTCGTAGCTCACATATACCTTTTCGGGAAGTGTGTTGCGTGAGAATGTTAGGATTACAGATGTTCTACTTATCAGCTCGCCGTTCCTTTTAATTTTTAATCGGCGACAGTCTATTACGCCTTGTGGAGCCATCTCCGTCTTAATTTCATCATCGGACACATAGAGGTCATAATTGCTGATTACACCCCGGCAAGTGTTAAGGGTGCGGTGCACTTGAACCTTGACAGGGATATTATTCAATTTCTCTAATGCAAGTAATTTTTCGCTTTGTGCTTCGTTTGTTGTCTGTGTAAGAAGCGTTCCGTCTCTTAATTCTTTGGCGGATTTTAGGTCACCAGTCACCGTTGCTGAAAGGAATCGACGTATTAAGAAAGGAGACACCTTAGTAAGGGTCTCCCCTTCGTTTACTCATTTCATCACAGGAAATCTGCGGCAAGCGGAAGTTATATTTACTCCCACACCCGTTTCCGGACGGGATCTTTTCGTTGGAGGTGAGAAGGTATTATCCATACACACATACAAAATTCATCCCCTGGGCTCCCCACCCACCACGGAGCCACACATTCGGGACGCCACACCGAGATCCGGTGTGGTCGCCAGGGCTACCCAAGGGACATAGGAACCTTCAAAAGGGGGTCTCTTTCGGGTGAGAACCAGCGCGGGGGCCCTCCGAACCCACACGCCTTCGGCCGCCCTACGGAGACCCCCATATCTCCAGCACCAACCCGTCCTGGCGTACGCTCGTAAGGAGCCGCCAGGAGCCGATTGACCGAGCTGGGCTCTTCTCGGCCGCCCGTTTTTCGGGGAATCCAGGGCCGAAGTGGGGTATTGAACTCCGGCCCATACCGTAAGTTGGGGCGAGTTCGGGCATGCGGGGAGAGTTCGGACATGCGGGGAGAGTTCGGACATGCGGGGCGAGTTCGGACGATCGCGCCGGCCCATACATACATTGTTTTCTTCCGAAAGTCACATTGTTATACAGTGAAGTTATGTCTCCCAGACGGAAAATGATCCAATGTAGCGTATTGCGTATAAATGCAGCGGATCTGATGCTCCTCGCCGTAGTCAAACCGATTCGTTTGTCGGCGCAACAGTTTGGGTAACTTCTTATCGCCGAAAAGAAACTACTTTGCTGTTTGGTAAGTGCTTCCGATTTTCATGAGATTAATTACCTTTTGAAGCTGCATAGCTTCACATAACATACAACAAATTTCATTTAAATATCATGAATACTGTATTTACTAGAACGCATTATTCGATTTCATGCAGCTCGCGGGCGAAATGGTGCGAAACTACGTGAGGGTGATTGGAGGCCGGCGCTTCCGCGTGCATGATGAGCGGCAACTTGAAAAGGCAATTGAGGCCGTAAAATGTGGACGCATGACGCTACGCACTGCGTGCAAAGAATTTGGAGTCCCAAAGTCAACAGTCCACGATAGACTCAAAGGAAATCACCCGAAAAAGTCTGGGGGACAAACGGTGCTATCAAGCGAAGAAGAGGACCAGCTGACCCAAGGGATTCTGAAATGTGCAGAGTGGGGGATTCCTTTACGTCCAATTGACCTCCAGTTAGTGGTAAAGGATTATTTAAATAGGGTGGGACGGAAAGAAAAAAAGTTTAAAGATAACTGTCCGGGAATGGAATGGGTGCGGGGTTTCATGGCGAGACGGAGAGAACTTACAGTGCGACTCGGTGAAAACATTAAAAGGGTCCGTGCATCAGTGACTAGAGAAATGCTTCTAAATTATTTTAATAATTTGGAGATGGTTTTGGATGGTGTTCCTCCAGAAAACATCGTTAATTACGACGAAACGAATTTTAGTGACGATCCTGGAAAATCTCGCGTGATTGTTAGGAGGGGAGAGAAACACCCATCAGTCATCAAGGACACTAGCAAAACAAGTGTTTCTGTGATGATCGCAGCATCAGCAAGCGGAGAATTGCTTCCACCGTACACAGTGTACAAAGCTGTACACTTATATCCAACTTGGGTAGAAGGTGGAATTGAAGGATCAAGGTTTAACCGAAATAGCAGCGGATGGTTTGACATTGCATCCTTCGAAGACTGGTTCACTACAACGTGCGTGCCATTTTTCAAAAATAGGCTGGGGCCAAAAGTTTTGATAGGAGACAATCTTTCCAGTCACCTCTCCTTAGAGGTAATTAGGCTGTGCGAAGTGATGGGAATAAATTTTGTAATGCTCCCTCCTAATGCAACCCATTTATGCCAGCCTCTCGACCTTGCTTTTTTTAGGCCACTTAAAATCGCATGGCGCAAATGTCTTGATGGGTGGAAGCGTAAAAATCATGGAGTTCTTCCTAAAAGTGAGTTTCCGAGATTATTGAAATCTGCCTTCGACTCAATTGGACCTTCCCTGTCTGGCAACGTTCGTGCTGGATTTAGAGCTGCAGGAATTTTCCCATTCGACAAAAGTCGAGTAATAAACAAAGTTCCTTCTTTGAATCCGGAAAAAAATTCGGTCAATTCCGCCGGAGGCATCGCATGGTCAGATGCATTTTTGCAATGGCTTGCATCATCTCGTGTCGAATTAAATGTAGAAAAAAATCAAGGGGGAAAAGGCTTCATGTTCAGCCGGGGAAAAGTGTTAGCGCTGAGTGCATGAAAGGTTCATTAGTTGAAGAAATGGAAGAAGTTTCACCGGGGGGGAATTCATCTGCAGGTGCTTCTTTTTCTTTGGCCTCGGAAAATAATAATATATCTAAGGAAAGTCATTTTGAAATTCCCGGCTCTATTCCTAAAAATTCATTCCTCTTGATTAAGTTTGAGACGGATAAGCGTGACAGGTTTTTTGTGGGAAAAGTTGTAGAAGTCTGTTCCAATGAACGAATCAGAGTGCAGTTCCTTCGGAAAAAACCACAGTGAAGGAGACATATTTCTGTTTCCCCGACGTTGAGGATGAGTCTATAGTTTGCAGAGCGAAAATTGTTCGTCAGCTGGCTGCGCCGAGGGACTTGCGAAGGGGCCGCTTCGTTTTTAGTGGGTTAACTGACATTGATGCTGTTGAATAATTCTTGTACTCATAAATGGTATTATAAAGATGTTCTATGTTTTATTTTTACATTTGAACTAGTGTCAAAGTTCCTAAAGTGTCCACTTCCTAAAGTGTCAAAGTTGCGTCATTGCTAAAAGATCGAGCTCTTTTGTTAGACTTGTGATAATAAATGAAGAGATTATTTTATTGCTTGTTTTTAAATTGCGTCAATAAAAATGTGACGTCAAGCTGATTTATTTTGAAATATATCATTTTTAAGCATTCCCGTTTTCATCAACATCTCTTTCCAAACCTGCGAAATCTTACGCCCCTGCCGGCCTAATTTAGACGTTAAATTAGTAATAATTTTACCACTAAGCAAATGTTTTGGATGCATTTATAAATTATGTATTCCATTTTACCATTTTATGACTAGAATTAAAATCTAAAAATAGGAGTAACTAGGTAACAACCACCTATGCAGCGCTTGTAACATTTTTCGATCTCTATATTTTTCCGATGGAAACAAGAAACTAAAAGTTATATTTTTTAAGTCTTGTAACAAAAGGAAAATATTTATTCATTGTTATTATTGATATAAGAACACGTTTTAATGAATAAATGATCTCCTATTGTCACAAAAAAATATTACTATGAATGAAAACGTCATTATCTTGCGCGTGTCCGAACTCGCCCCACTCCGTGAGGCGTGTTTGAATAAAGTTATTGAATATTTTTCGTAGGTAAAAATAAAGCTACATCAATTTATTTTTAACATGAAGTTTTCAAAGGTTAATATATTATTAATTTCGATTTTCACGACTTTCGGTAAATATTTCGATGCAGGAATAATGATTATTTATAAAAAAGTGTCCAAACTCGCCCCAACTTACGGTACCGGGTTTCCGACGCCCAGCTGGGTGCCGGAGAACTCACCCACCAGGTTCCCTTTCTCCCCCATGTACGGGTCTCCACGCACGGCAAACACGTGGGTGATTCTGGACGCCAGATGTTACGGCTACTCAGAACAGCAGAGTCACATGCTGTCTGGACACTGTCCGAGCGAGCAACGGGGTTTTTTAACGAGCTTGTCTCCTCGGTGGGCTCGGGTCCGTGGGGGCGCGGCTCCCCAAAGGAAGAGATTACTCTCTTCCCCCTGTGCGGGGTCGAAGTTGAAGTTGAGTATGGCCTCGTTTGAAGCCGGCCTAGCTCGACGAGGAGATCCCTCGACCGCGTCATATCGTAAAAGTCTCCTCCGGCTCGGCTCATAGGAGGAGGGGATTGAGCCAGCGGAAATGACGCATTGTTGAGGACGATGTTTCTGGTTTCAGCGTTGACAGTCTTCCAGCATTGTTCCATGTTCATTTTTTCGAATCGTATTTGCGCAGACATGCGCAGTAGCGATAAACCGAATGCGGCCGGGGATATACCCGCCAATATCAACAATAGAAACAGAAATGGCTAACAAGGGGAATTCACGACCTTCGGGTGGCCGATTGAGCTCAAATTTTCTGATTCGGTAGATCACGGCTATCAACTAAATATGCCGAAGCAAGGCGACGCACTTCTCAAAACTTTTCGAGAAAAAAACAATTAAAAATCGTAAAAAACGGGTCTACGGTATATATCCGGTATTTCCTTACCTTATACAAGGCAGCGGTGGCCCAGTGGTAACGGAGGTTGACTGAGGATGTTAAAGGACGGCGAGTTGGATCCTCACTCTCGGTACTTTTTTTATTTTATTTTTCAAGGATTTTATTGTTTGCATTTTTAAAGATTGTTTTCTTATCTTCGTTAGCTCAATGAAAATATTTTTAATTCATTTTTTAAATAACAATGAGTGCTGAAAGGGGTAGGAAATGAAGCAAGGGCTTTATAATAGCCTTTCCAAGGGCGATTTTTTCTTTATTTGTTCTCTCTAGGTATATTAGGGTATTGCGAGTGTAAATTGTCTTCTGTAGGAGTGGGGTCAGAGTAATGAGATATAAATTATTAATTGGGAGGGAAATCCACCCTTATCGACGGATTATGCTTTCATTGGGAGTTTAATTGAGAAAATTATCCGTAAGCGTGAATGACGCGTGTATACCGTAAAAAATACAGGGCAGTCGATGTGGCGGAGGAAAGAACGCGTTCTCCGTTTGTTCGAGTAGCATCCCGAAACTTGCAAACGAAGAATTTAGTAAAATAAAAAGTACCGTGAGTGAGGATCGAACTCGCCGTCCTTACATCCACTGTCAACCACCGTTACCACTGGGTCACCGCAGCCTTGAAGAAAAGGTAAGGAAATACCGGATATATACCGTAGACCCGTGTTTTACGATTTTTAATTGCTTTTTTCTCGAAAAGTTTTGAGAAGTGCGTCGTCTTGCTTCGGCATATTTCATTGATAGCCGTGATCTACCGAATCAGAAAATTTGAGCTCAATCGGCCACCCGAAGGTCGTGTATTCCCCTTGTAAGTCGGAGCGCATGGCCAGGCAGGAGCAGGAAATTTTGTGCAATTTGGTGGTCAAGTACAAGGACGTAATTGAGTGTAGGCGCTCGGATGCGGAGTCCGTTTTAAGCAAGGCAAGATGTTGGCAGAAAATAACGGAAGAGTTTAATAATCATGGATGAATAATCATCATCTTCTCGCAATGGCGGAAGTCACCTCAAACGCTTTGAGCCGACAATAATCTAACCTCAAAGTTTGAGCCGAGGCTGGCCTCAAAATTCGACGTTTTTGAGGTTGAGGTCGGTTTTATGATATCGCATCTCCTCCTCCTGACGACAATGAGGTGGAGGCCGGCTTCGAGGTGACTTTTATGATACGGGCCTAAATATCCTCCTGTGGTATCCCTAAGCCATTATGTGTCGGCGGCACAGGTTGCTGTTTTGTTTTACGGAGCGTGTTTGTCTATTGTTTTGCATGAGAAGTCGGTCGGAATTAAGGTGCTGATAACAGAACCACGTTGTCCCTGGAGTTCGTAATTTATCCCCTCAAAGCTGTGAATCCTCCAAGACACGACATTGGCGACGAGATTAATCGAACATGCGTGTATTGTTTGATTTGGGACATTGTTAGTAACTTAATTGTTTGATATTTTATGCGTCAACTGTGAAAAAACACGTGTGTGACAATGGCGGTCAATTTCAAGACGGACGATCTTGAGAAATTTAATCCCGACTAGCAGACTGTCGACGAGTGGTTGGAACGATTGGATGTTTATTTGAGCTTAATGAATGTGACTGAACAACGGGACACAATTAGTGCGCTGCTTCACTTCAGTGGCCCCAAAGTATATACCGTACTGCGCCAAGAGCGCAAACTGGCTATTCGTGTCCAGCATCCGAGTGAATCAGTGACTCAATTTGCAAATGCGCCGCGTGTTCTTATCAGCAAATGTGATTACCCTAATGCTTATTTGGAAACTGTGTTGGTGGACACGTTTACGCGTACTGTTAGAAGTGCCGAGTTAAAGACAAAATTTGATAAGGCCAAGGCTGACGACATCACTATGCTTTCCAAGTGTTTGGAGGTAGCAAGATTGTTCGAGAGCTTCGAGGAAGCCAAGCAGAGCCGGGCTACGGACGTAGTGTGTAAGACGTCCAGCACGGCGCGTGTTCCCTTTGTGAGGGGGCGTGGAGCTTCCCAGCTCTACAGCCGAGGTGGCGAGCAGAATCGTGGCGGCTTTAGTCAGCGCAGGTGGATATGAACCGCAACAACCTAGGGATCCAGGAGGGAAGAGATCTCAACCATCGCAGCAATCTAGAGGAAGGGCCTATGGAGGGTCCGTGCGGTGCATGTGGCGATGAGGGCCACAAATCGTTCAACTGTCGGTTCAAGAGTTATACTTGTAATATGAGTCACCGCCAGGGTCACATTAAGAAGGCGTATCCCGTGTCCAGGACCAAAGCTGTGGTGGATGATGAGCTGCAGCAAAGTGATGAAGTCGAGGATTTGAGCCACTTACAAGATTAAGTTTACATCTCGAAGAAGGTGTTGTCCCACTATGTAGAGTGTAAGAGCATTCGTGAAGTCAGTGTTGGTAACGGTGATAGGTGTTGGGAAAATGTGTGTGCTGACGAGCTTTAAGTTGAGTTTGAGGCTACAAAATTGTCTATGGGTATTAAAAGTGAAATGCAAATATGTTAAGGCCAGGATGGAAATATTAGTGATGTTACGGACCGTGATTGTGCAAATTTCACAGTGGAAAGTGATTCTGGTATGCATTATGGCTTGGTGAAGTTAGTTGAAGGTATGCGTGAAGGCAAGAGTATTCAGAGCTTGATGGTGAATATTAATATAAATGGAAAGGATATGGCCATGGAAGTAGATAATGGTTCGAGACATAGTTTGATTACACGAACTAGATTTTCTACAATGTTTCCAGGTATTGTGGTGCGAGGCACTAATGTGAAAATTGCATCATTGCGTGGGCACTCGGTGTTTGCGGCAGGTGAAGTGCCAGAGGTTGTTCATGAGCGAGGGCAGAAACATAGGTTGAGGTTAATCATTTGTGATAATCCAGATCATTTTTTCCCTTTGCTAGGCAGGGAATGGTTGGATGCCATTGTGCCCGAATGGCGTTCATTGCTAGATTTCAAACAAATTTCTGAGGAGTCTCAAGTGAAGGCAGTGTTCAACGCTGAGAATGATAACGTGGGTGCTGAGTTGGGACAGTTGAAAGCAAAGTACCCGTCTGTGTTTAATGATGATGGCAGTTCATGCATTGAGGGGTTCACGGCCTCAGTAGTGTTAAAGCCAAATTCTCGTCCAGTGTTTCACAAAGGGTATTCTGTGCCCTATAGTGTGTGTGAGAGAGAGAGAGTAACTACCGTGCTAAGACAGAAAGTGCAGGAAGGGAGGTATGTCAGGGTGGAAAGGTCAGAGTGGGCATAGCCTGTGTGGCCAGTGCCCAAACCCAACAGTAGTGACATACGGGTAGTTCATGATTACAAGCGAACTGTTAATCCTTGCGTTGTTGTTGACCATTATCCTTTACCTGTACCTGTTGATATTTTTAATGCCATGAAAGGATGTTCATGTTATTGTGTGTTGGATTGTGCCGATGCGTTTATGCAGCTGAGATTGGATGAGGAGTCCCAGGGTATATTGGTTCTCAATACTTGCATTGGTTTGCTCAAGCCCACTAATTGTCATATGGACTAGCTAGTGCAAGTGCGTGCTTTCAATCTGCCATTCATCTAATTTTGCAAGATTTGATATGTACAAGGGCGTACATTGACGACATTATTGTGGGGGGGAAAGATGTCGAAGACTGCAGGCTAAGTTGAATGCAGTCTTGAGTAGGTTGAAGAAGCACAAGGTAAGGGTCAAGTTTGAAAAGTTGAAATTGTACCAAAGTGAGGTTGACATATTGGGTTATGTACTGGGCCATAATTTTTACAAACCATCACCTAGGAAAGTGAAGGCTATTCTCAACTGTGCTACGCCTAGAAATCCCTCTGAGGTTAACTCCTATGTTGGAATGTTAAACTTCTATTCCAAGTTTCTCCATAGAGCTAGTACGTTGTTCAAGCTATTGTATGACTTGTTGGCAAAGGATGCAGTGTGGGAATGGGGTGACCTATGTGAAGAAGCATTTAATTTGAGTAAGCAAATGTTGGTTAATAGTAATGCATTGATGAGATTCTTTCCCGGCGTATTAATTGAGTGAAGTCCTCTCGGGATTTCCACCGGTTGATTTGATTTATAGGCACCAACGTTTCAATGAACGCCTCGTTCATCGTCCTCAGGGTAAATAATAAATTTTTACTGATTAAAGAATGTTTATAAGTAACTATAAACAAATTGCAACAATTAAGTTACCCCTGATCGGCCGGAAAAATCTGAATTTTTATGAAACGGTGGGGTTCTATGATTTTTAATTTTCTTTCAAATGGGATTCCACGCATTGCTAATTTTGTATCCAGTGTCCCTATTGATATTATTGTTATTAAGCCTAATTTCAATGGCCTCCTTAGCGAGCCTGTCCCAGAAGTTGTTGGAACGGCAGATTAATTTGGCGCTATCCCATTTAATTTGGTGATCCCTATTAATGCTATGTTCAGCCACAGCAGACTTATCAGGCTGTCCAAGTCTGAAATGCCTCCGATGCTCCTTAATCCTGGTGGCTATCGTTCTACCAGTCTCCCCCACGTAGATTTGGCCACATTCACAGGAAATCTGGTAGACGCCAGGTGTCATTAGGCCAACGGGGTCTTTTGCCTTCACTAATTGGTCCCTCAGTTTACTAATAGGTTTATGTGTTGTCTCTATATTGTATCTTTTGAGAATGTTCGAGATCTTAGTAGATACTGTCGACATATATGGCAGAACGGCCCTGGCCTCAGGCTTAGACTCTTCTTTCCCACCCGACAAATTTTCGTTAAAAGTTCTTTTCATGGCCAAAGTGATCTGTCGGTCACTGTATCCATTTTGCCGGAATGTTCTCTTCAAATATCTCATCTCATCTGGAAGACTTTCCGTGTCCGCGATGGCTTTGGCACGATGTACTACGGTAGAAAGTACCGCCGCTCTGTGAGAAGGGTGGTGATGGCTGCGAGCATTCAGATACAGATCCGTGTGCGTCGGCTTGCGATACACGCTATGTCCCAGGCAACCATTACTCTTCCGGTGGATCAAGATATCGAGGAAAGGAATCTTGCCGTTTATTTCTTTTTCCATAGTAAACTGAATGTTTTTATGTTGATTATTCATATGTTCTAAAAACTTCATTAAAGCCTCAGACCCATGAGGCCAAATTAGGAAGGTATCATCCACATATCGGAAAAAATACCTTGGGCGTAGCGGAGCTGTGGAGAGTGCCTTTTCTTCAAAATGTTCCATATAAAAATTTGCAATGGCTGGAGATAGAGGGGATCCCATAGGAACTCCGTCCGTCTGCTCGAAAAATTCCTGGTCATATTTGAAATAAGTTGACGTCAGTACGTGATGGAATAGTTTCACCGTGTTGTCATCAAAAATATTCTGCAGCAACTCAATGGTGTCAACGAGTGGCACTCGAGTAAAAAGGGACACAACATCCAAGCTGACCAAAATGTCCGTATCTTTCACTTTAATATCACCCAGGATATTCACAAACTCGGCCGAGTTTTTGACATGGTGTTCACCAAGCCCAACATACGGAGAAAGGAGCCATGTTAAATATTTAGCCAAGTTATAGGTGGGCGAAGCGATAGAACTCACTATCGGTCTTAACGGCACTCCTTTTTTATGGATTTTGGGCAGTCCATAAAGCCTAGGGGGAGCCGGAGCATCAGGTTGTAGATTCTTTGCTTCTTCAGGTGCTAAACCGGACTTCTTGATGAGGGAAATCGTCTTTCTTGTTACCGCTTCTGTGGGGTCTCTATGCAGTTTCCGGTAAGCCTGGTCTTCTAGAATATCACGTATTTTATTACGATAATCTTCGGTTTTTAAGATTACGGTGGCGTTCCCCTTGTCTGCTGGCAAGATAGTAACCTCCTCGTTCCCTCGAAGGGCTCTGATGGCAGATCGTTCCTCTCTGGATATATTAGGTTTTGGTGGGACGGCCCGACTTAAAACATAGGAAACTTCGACCCTCACTTCTTCGGCCAAATCATCCGGAAGTTTACGAATAGCATTTTCTATTCCACCGACATAATCTAAATAAATTTGTTTATAGTTACTTATAAACATTCTTTAATCAGTAAAAATTTATTATTTACCCTGATGACGATGAACGAGGCGCTCATTGAAACGTTGGTGCCTATAAATCAAATCAACCGGTGGAAATCTCGAGAGGACTTCACTCAAGTAATGCATTGGCTGTCTATGATCAATCCAGGGAGCTAGTTTTAGTATGTGATGCATCCCCTGTGGGCATAGGTGCCGTGTTGGCTCAAAGAGATGGGAAGGAAGAGCGGCCAATAGAGTTCATGTCAAAAATGTTGACTGCAACGCAGCAGAGGTATTCACAATTAGAAAGAGAGGTATTAGGTATAATAGTATCTTTGCAAAAGTTTCACAAATATTTGTGGGGGAGAAAGTTTTCCATTGTAACGGATAATATGCCACGAAAATCCATGTTTTCTCCTACGAAAACAACTCCCAAGGTATCCGCTCAAAGGCTTCAAAGATGGTCTCTAATTCTAGGAAACTACCACTATGAATTGGAGTATAGGAAGTCCAGTCAAATGGGTGCCGCAGATATGCTTTCCAGGTTGCCCGTAAAAGAGTATGCTTGTGATGAAACTGGTAATGTTGTGGTAGATTTTCCAGACTTGCCAGTGTCATTTGAAGCAGTAGTTGAGGAAACTGACAATGATCCACAATTATCAGCTGTTAAGAGATATGTTTTAAATGGTTGGCCCGCAGTTTGTCCTAGTTTAGATATAAAAGCTTACTTTGATGTGAGGTATGCTTTATCACTTGAGAATGATTGCATTTTGCTGGGAGACAGAGTAGTGGTTCCCTTTTGTTTGAGAAAAAAGGTTTTACGCAATTTACATGAAGGTCATCATGGTATTGAGGGTGATACTTAGGGCTCGATCTATCATGTGGTGGCCGAACATCACGAGTGACATAGAAAGGGTTTGTGAGGCTTGTGATCCATGTTCCAAATGCAATTTCAAAGCAGCTTCAACAACAACCATCCCGTGGGTACCTACCACTCAATCGTGGGAACGGATTCATATAGATTTTTATTTCATGAACAGTGTCACATATTTAATCTGCGTTGATAGTTTTTCTAAATGGGTCGAGGTGTTGACTAAGGACAAGACAAATGCCTCCGCCGTAATAGATAAATTAAGTCTCAGTTTTTCCACCTGGGGGTTGCCTGTGGAAGTGGTGAGTGACAACGGTCCACCATTTCTTTGGAATTCATTGACTTTAGCACGAGGAATTTAATTGTTGTCTCTAAGAGTGCACCTTCCCAGGCAGCACACACGCCGACGTTTATGTAAACGTCCAAAGCAAGGAAGCGGCAACAGTTTATTCTTTGACGTTGCGCCGTGGATGATATCAACGTGACAGCAACGCGTTGCCGTAAAGTTTCTCAGTATGGACGGCTGCTTCATATCCAATTTTATGTGAAAGCATTCGCTCTAATTAACGATCAGCTATGAATAAAATATACTACGATTTACGCAATTAGCTTTGCATAATGTGTTTAATGGCATAAATGGTATTTATACAAGGATTTTGTGAATTTATTAATGAATATGTCTCCAAGTCACTCGGTGGCAATGGAAAAATATTAAGGTAATAGAGTAAGCGTCTCTCGAGGTTGATTAATCATTGGATTTTTGTAATAAGCGAAGTAATGTTACTCAAGTGCGAGTGATAAATCAATATCCTGTCGTCATAAAGTCCTGAATATGAAATTTTACGCCAAATCATATCGTCTACTCACGATACCCGAGGTCCTAATGCGCGCAACGCACAATGCACTTTGGGAATAAGGAACCCGACATCGGTCGCCACCGTCTTGATATCTTCGTCACTTTGTTGTTCTCTGCCTTTGTGCTTGGTCGTCATCGTGGTGCTTTCCTCCGTTTTTTGTGGTCGAGGGACGGTTATCGCTCACCAAACATATAAATAGTTCTTTTAAGAACTCTCATATTTCATTTTTATATTTTTTATCATCAATTTCATTCAATCATAATCAAATTTCACGTGGTTTCACCTGATCACCTTTCATATTTCATTTCATCTACATCTCCATTTATCATATCTATCCTTAGATTTTCATCCGTATTCTCATCATAAATTTCACAAACGTGAATTTTCGTTGGTGATTTTCTCTAACGGAATTTTTCGCGAGTGATTTATCGCAAGATAATACGCATTCTGAGATACAGTTTGGTGCCCTTAACACGTTTTTCGACTATCGGTAAAGGCAGTACATCGGAAGCCTGTGCGAAGGTTCAACAACCGTAGTCCACCCGGATCCGTCTAAGGTAAGTTTATGCACTATTTACCGTCGTTTTATTCCATTTATTAATGAACAGGTTATGTATTATTAGCATCATGTTATCCCTGTTGTGTTGTATGAATAAATGCGTGCCTAGTGGGTGCTCAAACTGCGCGTGTATGGACTTGTGGACGCGTATATCTTCTATGGACTATGATACTTTTTCATTCAATGAAATCCACCTGTTCCGTATTGCATATTGGTGAAATTCACCCCCTGCCAAACATCCTTGAGGTGGATTGCAGGTTATCGTGTGTATTTGCATGTTAAGTATTTCGCCATTCACATCGTTTCAGGTTATTGCTAGGTCCTGAGTATTTAGTTTTTGTGAGGTAATAGACGGTGAACTCGGCCGTAATGCCAAGGGGTGGTTGTTATAAGCCTTACGGCTTCGTTACAAGGAGACAGTGGGAGGGACGGTTGCAGGCGAAAGGACGCACTACCAAGGAAAGCAGCGGGTCTGGAAATGCTAATGCATCTCTTGAAACGGTGCAGCCTGTATGCACCAATGAGTTTTTTCCGGAGGCGGCTGACATTGTGGTCGATGAGGGAGGATATTGCTTCGGCGACATGCATCAAGGCTCTGGAAGCAGTTCTGATAATGTTGAGACCAGCAGTGCAGAATCTTGGGAGGACAGCTCTGGAAGTGAAGATTGCAGCGGCAACTTTGATTTTGACAACTTCCGCTTGGCTCTTGCTGAGTGGGCAGCGGAAGGGATAACAGTGAGGAAAATAAATTATTTGTTACATTCATTGCGCCAAACCTACAGCATGAAGGCTCTGCCAGCCGATGCCAGGACGTTGTTGAAGACACCGCGATCAACAACATCAAAGCAGATTGGCAAGGGAACATATTGCCATGTTGGGATCCGGAAGACATTAGCCAATTGTATTAATGTTTCTCCTGATATTGGTAATAGTGATGTTCTGAATTTGCAGTGCAACATTGATGGACTTCCTTTGTCTAAAATCTCAGGAAGTCAAGTGTGGCCTATTCTCATGTGCCTGGAAGACTATGAAATGATTTCACCATTTGTTGTCGGAATCTACCATGGCTATGAAAAGCCGCAGCCTTACTCGGAATTTCTCGAAGACTATGTCGATGGGATGACCCAGCTGAAAAACGAAGGAATTGAGCATAATATCAAATTTCTGAGGGTTAATGTCAAATTTCTGAGGGTTAATGTGAACTCCTATGTGTGTGATGCCCCTGCTCGTGCATTTGTGGCGCAAATCAAATCGCACACTGGGTACTCAAGTTGCGGGAAGTGCTATGAAAATGGAGAGTATTTTAAGATTAAAGTGGCATTAAATGAATTAGCTGATCCACTAAGGACTGATGCAAGCTTTGCTCAGGGGGATGATGAGGCTCATCATGTTGGTGTTTCTCCTCTCCTTAGAATTCCTGGGATCAAGATGGTGACTCGATTTCCTTATGAGTCCATGCATCTGATTTGCTTAGGGGTGATGAGGAAGACGACGGTTTCTTGGACAAACGGTGCTTTGAGAGTTCGCCTGCCATCCAGAAGTATTGCACTCCTTAATGAGAAGATCATTGGTGTTCAAAATTGTGTGCCTTATGACTTCTCGAGGAAGCCTAGGCCAATAAGTGACTTGTTAAGGTGGAAAGCCACCGAATTCAGAATGTTCCTTTTGTACACTGGACCATTTCTCCTGAAGGGCATTTTATACCCAACTGTGCCAATATGTTCCAACATTTTCCCTCATTGCACAATGCAATTCGGATTCTGGCATCGGATGCATATATTGGGAACTCAGGCTACGCAAAGACATTGTTGCAATATGTTGTGGAGAATTATGGCCAACTGTATGGCTTTGAAAATTTAACTTATAACGTGCATGGACTGATACATCTAGTGTATGACTGTGAGGTGCATGGGCCACTGGACAAGTTTAGTGCATTCAAGTTCGAGAACCAGCTTCAGCACATAAAGAAGTTGGTTAGAAAACCGAATAGAGTCCTCCCGCAAATAGTTAGGAGTTTGCACGAACGATGCTACTTTCAAACTGAGAATCAAGTGAGGTTAACTCATAAGGTGAACTTCAGCAGAAGAAATAACCCTAATGGAGATCTACCTTTTGGGTTGCAAGGGCCAACATATTCTTTTATTAAAAGGAAGGCAGTAAGAATATCTGTCACATTGTCGCGACGGGACGACGACTGCTATCTACTAGGGATAAGGTTCCGAAGGGAGAGCGAATGAAATGCACTTCGGGAGTTACTAAACTCAGATTTATTGTTCTTGATATTCCGTCCTTACACTTGCACGGGGGGGGATTTGAGGCAGGCGCGCACGGAGATGGAATGCTTGGGTATAGAACTTACTTGGCGGCGAGTAGGGAGAGGCGATGCCGATGGTCGTGGACCTGGTCGTACCCGGTTCGATTCCCACACGAGTCGTCGTTCGAGATCTACCGCAGCTCCCGCGTCAAGGTCCCGAAGAGTCCCCGGAGGAGAGTCGCAGAAGTCCCGGAACGACGAACTCGTTCTGCCCAACACTCCGCACTTGCTGTACTGCCTCGAAACTGTCCAGCGCGGGCCACAATTTCTGCCCTATATATCTATTTTCTGGGGGTGCGGGTGGGGGGAAAGGGGTCGCAGCGGGAAAGGGTAGAGTACCCTAGTGCGTGGTCCGAATTCTCGGAAATGCTCCTTGGACCCACGCACCCTAGGGCGGGAGAAGTAGCGTCACGCCTCCTTTCCCGCCACGCAGAGTATCTTCCGATCAAACAACATCACCCGACAACTGTCACGGTAGCTGTGGTGAATCTCATCGCAAAGAAAAATGGGAAAGTGTTCTTTGTTTGTGAAATATTTGGGGAAATTAACGATGCCTATAAATCACCAGCACCCTCTGGAAAAATTGGAATTTACATTGGCAGCCATTTAGGCAGCTCTCGTGCAATTCCATTATCAGATGTAAGAGCTAAGATGATGATGCTGCCATGTAGTACTCCTCCCGAATGCGAGCAATATTATCTTGCAAAATTGCAGTGAGGTGCAAAAGTTTTAATGAAGAATAAAATTTAGAGTATTCAAGCAGGAATCATATCATTATAAACGTCTTCAAATTTCACAAGTAACTATACTTATTTTTCAATAGAATTTTATGCTCTTATGTTTTTCCTTAAGTAACTGTAGATTGAAAATTATTTTCTCATGTCTCATGATTTTTCTCCACTTCTTTTCAGAATGCCGTGGCAAGTGGGGGAATTTCTTCCACATGGGAAATTTACTGGCCTCACCGTGCAGGCAGTGCCATCATCATGGGTCAAGTTGGAGGGAGATAAGGTGGTAGCACATTATCCTAAAGAGAGCTACAACTGGGCGTCAGTGTCGCGGGCCATTAAAAATGGCTCTAAACCTGATAAAGAATGGGACATCTTGGGAGTTAAGTTTTGCACGCCTCCATTTGGTGAGTTAACATCAATATTTGTGACCATTATTAACTTGAAGGGGAGGATTTAGATTTTCCTCTAGCTTGAACTTGATGCCTTTGAAACATTATTATATGAATTGTTTCCTTATTTTCATGGTTTTAGTAGGTCTAAAATGGTCTATGTGTTAGCTTTGACTAAGATTTGTATATTTTGAGTTCTATTAACCAAGTATTAAATATCTGCATTTTAGATAATTCTGACATTTACGGCATGCAAAAATATGTTGCAAATGTTGGCTTTTTATGAATATTTTCTTCCAGAGACTCTAGAGGAAGGCATTGGGATCGAAAGGAGAATGGCTAATTGTGAGGACACCGACCTCGAGGCATTCTTTATTTCAGAAATGGACGGGAAAAGGAGGAGGGTGAAAAAAGATCTCAGGTATTAAGATGAATGGATTTCATCATCTATGGAGGATGATGATGACAGGATACCAAAACCACCATCACCTGGTAAATATGTATTACAATTACCATTGTCGAGTGATAATGGTGCCTTGACAAGTACAAATATATATGTATAGCTGTATCTATTCTGTTTTCAGTTGCATGGATGCCTTCGAAGAAGACAAAAATTCAAGTGATAGATAATTCTGCCAATGTTCGTTTAAGGAGGGCAGAAACAGTTTCTATAGCAGTGCAATGTGTCCTGGAAAAGCCAGGACACACTGCACTCCTACCTGGGGAATCTAATGAGGTCATGGGTATGTTATGTTAGATGCATCTGTGTTCCTTTAGTATCACAGTGGAACTGAGAATTTTAATTGCTATCAATTTGTACCCTTAGAAGAACTCCGGTCAATGAAGGAGGTGTTGGAGGAGGTGAGAGACCTCAAAAGAAAATTAGCGATTCAAACACTGGAAGGAACTGAGGCAATAGCAGAGCTTAAAAATAAAATATTGGACTTGGAAAGCCAAATGAAAGATTCAAGATTTTCAAGTGGGACTGCAGATAACGGATTGAGGGATCTCTGTTCCTTACCTGACGGAGATGTGGGGTCCCTTTTAAATCTAGAGGGCACAATCATAGAAAACAATAAATACAGAGAGTTCTTGGTAGGTATTTCATTTTAAATGTGTACTGTTTGTGTTCATTGTCGTCTAACTGATAATATGCTCATGGTACCAGTACCTAGAGGAGAATGCCTCCGACTTCCTGTCAACATTTGCCTAAATGTATTACCAAAGTATAATTTTTAATACTGCATCATTTTTTACGAGTATTTCTTGCTATTTGCCACTGGAAAGAACTGTATACACTAATTGAAGGTACATTTTAACTTCTTCAATCATGACATTTAAAACAAAGGAATGGTATGTAATTTTTGCCAAGCATTCCATAGCACTCATTGCAGTTGCATTCCATCCTTAAAGTGTAGGCCATTGTTGTAAACAGATGCACCTGTGCATGTTATGATACTGGTTTTAAAGGTAATGAGCCATTGCTATTGGTACTTAGTTGTCTGGTCCTCTCATTTTTCAGATTTGCCATTTGAAGGAAAGATCTTCAAATGTCCTCTTTAAGTGTAGCCACGATAACCAGATGAGGGCTGGCCTTAATAGAACCATTAATGACATGTGCTCAACCCTCATGTCAAATGAGTTAGCTGCCTCTTTTTGCCCTGATGTAAAAGGCCAATTTGTGCTGTTTTCGGTGGAATGGAATTAAAATAAATGTTTTGCATCTGAACATGAGAAAATAATTGTTTGGTCGTTTAACCACTCATCTGGGTATGCCGTATATATTCGTCATGAGAGGTGTAACCCTCAGTGGGTATGCCGTATATATACGCAACGCCGATTTAATGTTCATTTGCAATGGGTTAGCTGTGATATTCCATTACACACCTACTGTAACTCGTAGAAGGCTTCATTGAGGTCACTTTCTGCCCGGTAGATGATACGTAAGACCTTTTTTTATGTACTTATGCGTCTCGTAGCATAGCTCTGTCTCTGCATTGCGGGTTGCATTCTAATTGCCCCTTGACGTATTTTTATACCTTTATTTTCTCCGATTTTCTTGCCAATGTGTCTATTATTTTCACTCTCCTGCATGTATTTTATTGAAAGCTTTGCTATTTGTAAACGCTCCGTGCTGCTTCGGTCATAATTACCGATCCCATTCTCTTCACGCAGCTTCGGTCGATATGATCGAAGGAAGTAACTTTTTTAGCCGCTTGTAGCATACCGTATATCAGGATAAACTACAAAGTGGTGTGAATACAATTAGCTGGCAAGTGCAACCATCTGAGAATGAAGTTTTCAAACTGAGAGATTATGCATTGTAATCCAGCCTTCTCTCTAGATAAGTCTCCTCTGCGTCGGTCATAATGACTGAAGCGGCGCCGCAGTGGGTGAATTGGTCGAAAATACGGCGGCAAGGAGCGTGTTAGAATCTTTTACTTTTATACAAATGCTGCCTCTTTCCTTGGCAAGTAAATTTTATGCTATCTCGACAGCATAAGCCACAAGAAAGACTCATTTTATTCCGTGCTCTTCTCTACTCTGCAGTGTGTTTTTTTCTAAAGGCATTATTGTTTCTTTACCCTTGTAATCCTTCGCAGTCTGCTCGATTATTCTATGTGAGCGGAGTAACTGGTTTAGAATTTTTAGCTACCTAAGTTGCCCTCAGTTTTCCCTTGAGCTTCGGAGTGGAAAGTGTTCCGCGGTTTTGGGGATTTCTAGTATGAATAATAAGTGAGTTTTTCGATAAATGTTTTGAAGTGCTCTCGCTTTTAGAATAAGAATAATTTCCATAAGGTGTGCACACATATTCTAATATGGCTTCATCTAGTAAAAGAAAACGATCAGAACCAAGTGCAGAAGAAATTATAAACATTTTGGAAGAGAGCGAAGATGAAAGTGCCTCTGAGTATTTGGATGACGATTACGTAAACACTGATATTAGTGATAGCGAGAGTGATGAAGACGACGATCTTTTGGAGGAGGAGGTTACCAATCAACCTGGGTATCCTTACGTTTGGAGTGAACGAGAGGTAGTGCGAGAGAAGTTCAGTTTCTCAGGTAAATCTGAATTGAATGTGGATGTTGAGGTTGGGGATGACATCCTACAATGCTTTGAATTATTTGTGGATGAGAATCTGTGCTCGATAATAATGGAGCAGACAAATATTTATGCTCAGCAATTCCTTGCGGCAAATATTAACCTGAAGCCGCGATCTATGGGCACGGAGTTGGGTTGAGACAACTGTGAATGAAATAAGAGTGTTACTAGGAGTTTTTATTCTACAGGGTATTGTACTGAAACCGATTATGCGATGTATTTTACTAAAAGAGAAAGCATCGCAACTCCCTTTTTTTCTAAAGTTTTTAGTGAAAAACGGTTCCTTCTCCTTCTGAAATTTTTACATTTTGTGGACAACAAAACTTTCAATGCTGATGTCAGCAATAGAAAAATTTTTAAAATTGAACCAGTGCTACAGTACTTGAAAAATAAATTTTCATCAATTTACTCGCCCAATCAGGCTATTGTTGTTGATGAATCTCTTCTGATGTGGAAGGGTAGACTCTCTTGGAAGCAGTACATTCCATCAAAGCGGAGTAAATTTGGTATAAAATTTTTTGTGCTTTGTGAAAGTGAGTCAGGCTACATTTGGAATTTTTTTATTTATACGGGAAAGGACACAATGTATTCTGACAAATATGAAGGAGAAAATATCACCGCCAGGATCGTACTTGATTTATCCGATGACCTTCTAGGTAAGGGGCATACTATATATGTAGACAATTGGTACACTAGCCCTAGATTAGTGGACAAGTTATCCGAGAATAGAACGGATGTGGTTGGGACGATGGTGTCAAATAGAAAGGAGTTTCCTCAATCCGTAAAATCTGCCAAATTGAAGAAAGGAGAAATGGTGGCGGATTTTCGTGGGAAACAGGTGGTGATGAAATGGAAGGACAAAAGAGACGTGATAATGGTGAGCACGTTTCATGGAACTGAAATGTCCGAAACTGAAAAATGGGGTAAAAAATTTGTGAAACCAATTGCGGTACAAGACTATAACAAAAACATGGGAGGCGTTGATGGAAGCGATGGACTCATGAATATGTACCAAATTGCCAGAAATCGACCAAAGAAATACTATCAAAAAAAATTTCGGCACTTGTTGGACATGGCAATGTTGAATGCCTATGCGATTTACAAAAAGAACAAGGGAAAATTGAGTCGAAAAGATTTTCTAATCTCGCTTGCTGAAATTCTGATTGCAAAGTATGGAGTAGATGCCCAAGCACCCCAGGGAAGGCCCTCTAAATCCCCTAAGCCTTCTCGCCTTACCGAGAGACATTTTCCTGATGCTGTTCCCCCAACAACCAAAAAGTGCCCCACAAAAAGATGTGTTGTTGGCTTCAAAGAGGGGAAAGGGAAGGAAACAAAATATTGGTGTCCAGATTGTTCTGTTGGCTTGTGCCCTGCTCCATGCTTCAGATTATGTCATGTTCAAAATTATTTATACAAATATATATTCATTAAATTAAAAAAAAATGTTCTTTTGTAAGACAGATGCACTATAAAAATAGATGCGGAGCTAATTTGAAGCAATGGTCATGATTTACCTAACCATTTATTTATAATTTCATTTTTCTTCGTTTATACTTCAAACAGTTTCATTTTTTGTAACGTTTATTTGATATTAATGTAAAGTGTGAAGTGTTTTTTGATTAGAGATGAAGCATTGTAATCATTGAAAAATTTTTACCATAGAAGAGGAAAGAGTAAAAAAAATATGTGTAAGGTGTGGTTGTCTACATTGCCCCTTGATATGAAAAATTTTCGAACATCGTAATATACTTGTTTACATTTTTCTAAACATTCTGCTACCACTATGTTTACAAAAATTGTTAATATTCATTCTATGCGAATGTATTCATCACTTGTACGAATAATTCTGGTCTTACCCTTTGTAGCTTTTTTAAACAATTAATGTTTATCATTAAAATTAATTTTTAATCCACAAATGTTCAACATTTCAAACGAATACTGAAAATATTAATACTATAGTGAAAAAAATAATGAAACGTTTGTGCTTAATCTTCTTACTGCCAAAATAAAACTTAAAGTTCAGTGTAAAATTAAATACCCACTGTAGGTTGGACATGGGAAATTTAAACACCCAGATGAGTGGTTAATAGACCTCTGGACAAAATTTTAATTTGCCTTCAAATATGTTCTAAAAAATCAACACGGATAAATATATACGTAAAACGTTTATTATATGTAATAATTTTCCATGGAATGTTTTTTAATCGCAAGAAAAGGAAGCTTTTCTCATCAGCAGACACTCCCACCTCAATACGTATTTCCATTGGCTGACGGAAATATGACGTCAGCTCATGCAACCATGCGGCGGTACCATGAAATCCATGGGGGTTCGGCGGATTTGCAAGGAGATCTTCAGCACGGATCGGCACTTCGTTAGCGTTTCACTTTGAGAAGTGTACATAATATCGCCGTGACGTGCTTTTCCGAAGAGTGAAAAGTTACTAGGGATATTATTTTGCTTCTGTGGGCATCATGGATCCTGGTTTCGATAAGGGAGACGCGAGAAACTTGCCTAAAATTTCAACTGCCTCAATGTTTACATTAATAAGTAGAAATAGTAACTAAATAAATTCTGAGACCCGGGGAGTGAAGATGGCTAGGTGAGTAGATCGCCACGATTGGAAATTGATTTTCTTAGGGTATTAGTTGATGTTAACGTTTCTAAATCCTTTTTTCACATAGAGTCGGACGAGAAGAATACGGCGATGATGCTATAGGTTACGTGCAAGTTAAGCGTGATAAAAATGAATGCATCGTCCGTGCTCGTATTCGTAGGTTCGATCGAAGGCCTATGCTCTTGAAGCCCGTCTTTTGGAGGAGAGCGGCGAAAGCGAAGTTGTTACTCTTTCGTGTAAGGATTGCATTGCCAGTTTGGGTTCGTAAGACTTTACTCTAAGTGGTATTGTATCTTTTTTATTTGGCATTTTAAGGTAAACAAATTTTCCCGCTATTTATTCGTGTAGAACAACCTGATGAACTTTTTAAGTGGTGGAATCTCCAATTTAATAGACCTATTAACAATTAGTATTTCCTGAAGTGTGGAAAATATAATATGGAACTTCTTCGAAGTAGCCCACTTGCTCAAAATTTCACTTTTAAGTAACTTAATGGGATAAAAAATTCCCCTTTTTCTGTTGCTGTTCCTTACATTCTTTACCTACAGCAAAAATATAGGAGATAAAACTATCCTCTTATTATTATTACATCTGTTACCTATCAAAGAGCTGTAGGGTTCTACGGTACTTATTCATTTGGTTTGTGAGCATATATTCGAGTTACTCTAACATTGTTAACTCCAGTCTTTCCCTAGTTTCAAGAGAGAATTACCTCAGTTAATTATATTAGAGTTTTCGTAGTAAGTATAACCAATAAATCAAGAAACTGAAATTCGTCGGCACTTATTCATCCGAACAGTTCGTCGTTCACCGTCTTGGGGGACCGTGTGAAAATACTTATTTGAGGCATTTCCACTAGTATTACTGCACATAGGCACAATGCAGTACTTATAGCTGCGCTTCGAAAAATCGACGAAATACGTACGACAACAAAATGGCGTAATATCCACAATATCACTTATTCTTTACCTCCTCTACAGTAATGCGCACGGAAGCGATAAACTCTATTGCATGAGCTGACGTCATTCAAGATGGCAGTGGTGCGAATTACGTTCTTCTTGCATGGCAAGTGACAGCTATTTTAAATGCTCGAAATAAAAAAATGCAAGATTATTCGGGCAAAGTGTTACACCACTTAGCTTAATATTTACACGTACTTTTCAGAAAGGTCATTACCTTGATAGGTGTCCAGAGGTCTATTGAATTTTGCTAACATTTCTGTAGTCTCATTAGGGGAAGGAATTTTCTGCCTCCTCTCATCCTGGAAGGCGACGAAGGAATCAAAGTGCACAGCAGACTGGTGTGTGGCCATTTTGCGAGGCGTCTTCGGGGAGGAGGCCAAATTGTACCGCGTTCAACCACGAAAAACAAGCCATAATTTAAGACCATTTCCAAAGGCTTTCCTAGAAGTTACGAAAGGTAAGATCTGCATGATTCTCCATTTCTGGAATGTTGGTACAAGTTTATGGTGCAGTTTCCAGATTATATTTTGATTTTTCAGTACATTACAAGAGTTTTCTGGTGAAAATTCACTATGATCCACCAACCATGGAGAGGGCTCTTCACAAATTGCCCGGAGTGTTGGCCGACCGAGCAACTGATATGAACGGCAGGAGGGTGAAGAAGGAGTGCTAATTGAAAATTTTTAATTTCCATTATTTGTTTGTATAATATTGATTTTTGTTCGCATTGTTCATTGGTATAATATTTCTTAATGTTTATTAGAAAAATATATGTCTACATATATTTCATATCTCTATATTTGTCGTTATTTCTTAAAGCACCTATTTCCTATCAGCCTCTTTACGTATTTTTCACTGGCTACATTCTGTCAGTACACTTGTTTTATTTTCAAGTATGATGGTGCATTTCCTTTTGGAGCCGTCCAAGAAATTGGAATGTGAAGGTATGAATCTTTTCCATATTGAAATTAATTTTGTGACACCATGTTTCGTCAAATCCAAGGTGAAAATTTGTTTTCTCTCTTTCAGTCTGACAATGGTTATTGATCAGTATGCTTTTCTAGCACTTTTGCATGCATTCTCAGTTCCCTCATATTTGTAGCACATTCATTTCAGATATCCTCTGCATGCTTCTACAGTATTCTCGCTTTCCTCAAACTGTTGGCACACTTTTTTCACATTCCTTTAACGCTATTTGCACTTTAAGTAGTCCCAAATCACGCTTTCGGGATACTATGCACACTTTCTGCACTCTTATCACCCTTTGCACTCTTTTGTCACACTTTTTGCACGCTTTCCTCACATTCTTTTCACACTTTAAGGGCATTATGCACACTTTCTTCACTCTTTTCTCACACTTTTTCCACGCTTTTCTCATTTCAGTAGTCCCAATTCACGCTTTCCTCACACTTCTTGCACACTTTTGAGGTACTATGCACACTTCTTGCACGCTTTTTTCACATTTCTATGAACACTTTTTGAACACTTTCTGCACGGTTTTTGCACACTTTATTTTCACCAGGGTGCATGAAGGGCCGCTCAGGGAATAAATTGGCATTTGAGGCGAGTTTCAGCTCCATCATCAATGTCATATTTGGTGAGTATTTTGTTATCAATGGTGCTATTGAATTAGTCTTACATGATCTTTGTAAACAGTTGAATGAAGTGCACTTTTGGGCATAGAAATTTTTTCAGGCACTTTAGCACAATATCTTATCCAACTACCATTACTTTGCAGAGAGTTTGATAGCTAAAGGTGTCCCTGGAGCAATATTTGATACTGTCAGTGTGAAAAGAAGTATCGGGGAGTGGTTCCGCGTATCAAAGTACAGAACAGAGGAAGGGAAGAAGAAACGGCGAAGTGTTCCTGAGAGACAGGGGGAGGAAATTTCAGAAATTTGATTCTTCCCATTAGGGAACATTATTCAGAACCGGCTGGTGTGGCAGAGGAGTTAGGCTTGTTGGGTGGCATGTTTTTTGAGATACAGTGTAGTTAAAGAATGCAGACTGTTGCGGCAAGCACAGCTACAAATATCATTGATGTCTAATTCCTTTTTGATTCTTTATATTGACTGATATATATTGATTGAGCATTTCCATTCAGGAATACCAAAGAAGGAGTCAAGAAGGTGTTCAGATATTTAAAGAAAACTAGAAATGCGAAATTGTGTTTTAAATCTAGTGACATATCTTTGAGTGTTATTTTGTGATGCTGACTATGCTAATTCAGAGGATAGAAAATCAATTTGTGGTCATGTATGTAAATTTGCTGGTTCTCCTATCCTTTGGTCTAGCAAGTAACAGGAAGTAGTTGCTACTTCAACTGTAGAAGCTGAATTTATTTCTATGGTAGTTTGTGCAAAAGAAATGTTATGGTTGTACATTTTTTTTCAATGAGCTTAATGATTATAATTACATTAAGTTGCCAATCACAATTTTTTGTGACAATCAAGGTGCAATACATGTTAGTTCCACTTATGCGCTATCTGATAAAACAAAACATATTGATGTTCGTTACTTGTTCCTTAAAGATATTGTGGCCAAAGGGTTAATTAAGTTAGTATATTTGCCGTCAAAGGAAAATGTGGCTGATATCTTTACAAAGGCATTGTCAGGGGAGGCTACATCAAAGTTCCGAAATTTATTGAGGATTATTGACTGATGTTTGTTTTTTTGAATTACTTGTATTCAAATTTTATGACAAGGGGAGGTATTGGAATTAATATTTTATATTATTATTGTGTGTCATATATATTTGCCAACTTTTCGCCATTCTTTTGTTTTGACCCAGAACTCTTCTTCAGTTAGTTGAGCAGTTGAGTGTACAACGAGTGATGTGCAATGGCGTGTAATATAACATGTGCTATTTTGAATTAAAGCGTTTTTGACATGAAATGTGAGGAGTTGTTTTCTGATACAAATCATTGCCCAAATTCCTTCCTATACACTTCTCAACAATACCTCTTATCTCTGGAAACCAATACTTGAAGTAATCAGCAAGGGCAATCTGGATTATCCATAAAAACATTCCCATTCGCATGTAACACTCGAATTATGCTTATTAAGATATAAAATGTCATATTTATGAGCTGCAAACCGATAAAACTTAAATTTTGAATAGCGAATCATTTTACTACTCATCCCCATAATTTCCAGCAATTACTTTATCATGTAACTGCTTCAGCAGAAGGATGTTTTGTGCTGAAAGTTTAGAATAGTTACTGGCTAGCAAGGTGAATTCTCTCTTCAATGTCTCATATTCCTGAGTGACACACTCCAGAGCTGGCTACAGCCAGATCTTTCTCATATTTTGGCACTGGAAGAATAGATGTGTTGGCAAATACTTTATTTTAAGTTTCACTTCGATTAAATTTTTCTGCCTATCATTCTTATAATCCATTTCAAATTTACTTGCATGCATGTTTTACAACATTCACAGGGCCCATTTTCAATCGGATACTTAATTTGCTCATGAAGCCAAGTCAGATTGATACTATAGTGCTAATTTTCCTCTAAATGTTTACAGCTTTATTTTTTCTCTGATTCAAGGCAAGACAAGCTTTGTATCAATTATTTTACATGGTTAAACAGGCTCTCCTTTACACTTGGGGATGGCAGACCTGGGAGGACATTGAGATTTTTCAAATCTGCTATTATTTTTATTATTATTTTCAGTAACCATATAAATCAATATGCTATGTGGGTATACGATGTTCTAAATATAAATAGGCCATTATTTTTGCAAATACACTTTGTCTTGATTGCATACTTGCAGCATTAAGTCTATTTGTATTGGAAGACAAACTTCAGCCTGAGTTAATTTGTACGCTTTGTAAATCAAGGAATCTCTCCCTTCATATTCTGGCTTCGTGTTTTTTATTCTAAGTGAAGACTTCTGTTGCGTCTTCTGTCAGCATTAATTGTAATACTTTGTGTTATGCCTTATTATAATCCAATTTATTTTGAGCAACCATCGGGTAATCCAAATGTTTATTTTCATCTAATTACAATTTAGAAAATTTTGGACACAAAGAGGACCAAAAGATGTGAATGATTGCTGAAGCATGGAAAAATATCGATGATACATCCATTTTATGAAATACGATAATAATGAGGTCATCTTGGTGTAGTGTACACTTAGGGTGGTGTCCCTTTCACAGTCAGTGAGTTGGTACCACTGAATGATCCTTATTTTCCGGTTGGCCCCGGAAGTGTTATTGGTGATGTGTTCATATTGTAACGGTGGCCGTACAAATAAAGCCCTATTAGTATCTATTAATACTGTATTCTTTTTAAATAATAACAGCCACTTGTTGCATTGAGTGACAGCATTAAACATGGCGCAGTCGTGTGGAATCGTTCTATCGTAATATATACATAATTTTAGTGACATACGCGAGACAGCGTCGGACCATGCCAGCCTAAGGTACAGAACCTTGAGAAAATGGCCTCGTACGTTAGACTACCGCAGCCCGTTGACTTCAACGGCACGAGTACATGGACTGGGTAAACTTCGCGAGTGAGTTTGAAAATTTCCTGATCGCCACGAAGCAAGATGGAGAAAGTGACGCCGTTAAAGTCGCCGTTCTTCTAAACATCCTTGGCGAGCCTGCATTATCTCTATTGTCGACCATTGGGCTTACAGAGGCGGAGAGGAAAGACTACACATAGTCCAGGAAATGAAGCATTTTGGCTCGCAATTTTTTCAAACTGAATGGATTTTCTTGAAATTTTCACAATAAGTAGGGAATATACCAAGAATCAAAATCTATATCATGCCGACGGGCGCTTTTACCCTGGGGGTGGTTTCCACCCCATCTCGGGGGTGGAAAATTTTAATTGTATTTTGACCACAGGAATCGATAGAAAATAAAATTCTAAGAATAAAATGTTATTACCATTTTTTTCGTCAAATTTATATTTTTCGAGTTATTTGCGTTTGAAAGTAACAGTTTTATCACGAAAAAATCAACGATTTTAATCGGTTATTGGCAAATAACTTGAAAAGTATTAAATTTATCAGGAAATTGTCAACTACAAAACTGTAGCTTGTAAAAAATTAAATAAATATCTTATTTTATATTTCCTATATGACCAATTCGGACTGAGCTACAACTTGTTCATGGTTACCTTTTGTTTGTCAAATGCTAAATTTGAAAGATTCAATATCAAATAGCGAGAAAACTGTATTTTTCGAGGAAAACTTATTCAATTAGTTTAAAAGTATTTAAAAAAAGCTTTCTTATAATGAGAAAAAAAAATTTTTATCATGAAATTTGAGCGAGTTATGATTAAAAATAAGATCAGTCCCTACTTTTTTCTACGAAAACATCAGTGAAAACAACTCCTTATTACCACACTAGTCAAAATTGATTAATTCCCTTCATAATTTCTCTTTATTTAAGTATTTTTAATTGATACTAGAAGTTTGGTAAATTTACAATTCTCAATTTTGAAAAAAATCAAGGTAAAAGTGAAAAGCCGTTTTCTACAATTTCGTTAAAAAATCTCTTTTTTTCAAAATAACTCCAAAAAAACTGTAGATATGAAAAAAATGCAAGAGTAATGATTTGCAGCTTCTTTATTTTTAAATACTTTGGTTTGTTTTAATTTTCTGTACAATAAATATTTGGTGAGATATTGATGTTTAAAACCTCTATTTACAAGGGAGCACCACCTTATTCCAGCCCATTAAACCCCTCCCCGTTCACAATTAGGGATTTGAAAGAAATTTCATTCACATAGCCTTGTAGTCCTTAAAAAAATCTACAAAATACATATGTACATGAACTTTCTATCATTAAAAATAAAGGAGCTATGTTTGAAATATCAATCAAATTTATTTTTGAAAAATTCGAAAACCACATTTCAGAGCATAACATTCCTCATAACCAGTATATAATTTGTCTGCTTTACGTTCGAAGCTAACGATGCGCTCAAATTTAATACAATATAAACACACATACCCATAAGATCTATATATACATACACATATGTGAGTATGTATGCTCTCCCTCGCATGTGACCTGTTTGCATGCATGCGGCGGGAAGACTGGAAGCCATACAGTCTCCGTTTGATAGTGTTTCCAGTAATGTCTACATAAATATACATTTATTTGTTTACGTCACCATGACGAATTTTGTTCTGTTTATCCTATTGTTATATCTTTTCTGTGCTGTGATTAAAATCATCAGAGAAAAAAGTGAATATATAATAAAAGGAGTAAGAAAGAGAATAAGAAGATACAGTACATCTTTCGAACGCCTTCTGATTCTGTGATTTGATTTTATTCCTACTTATGCCAATTAAGCATAACATGGGGTGGTTTTTAAGGGTTGACAATTTTTTAAATGAAATTGTACATTTTTCAATCAACAGCATTCCTAAATCAACACAATGTGATAAATAATTAATTTTTTGCGGTAGAATAATTTTTTTAATTAACCCCCAATTAGGGTTGATTATTAAGGGTTGAAACACTCTAAAATTATTTTACAACCATAAAAATATAATTATAAAACTAATTCAAACTAAATTTGACCCTTATTTAGCTTGATAATAAAATTTTATAAGTTTTAGCATTTAGGGGTAGTTTTCACCCCTAAAAAATAAAAAGCGTCCTTTGGCATAATATAGATTTTGAAGAAGGGGTTATGATTAGTGTAATCCCAAATTTTTATGCAAATCGATTCAGTTTGAAAAATATTTTAAAGGGGGTATGATTAATCTAATTCCAAATTTTTATTCAATTCCATTCAGTTTGAAAATTATTTTTTTTTAATTAACCCCCAATTAGGGTTGATTATTAAGGGTTGAAACACTCTAAAATTATTTTACAACCATAAAAATATAATTATAAAACTAATTCAAACTAAATTTGACCCTTATTTAGCTTGATAATAAAATTTTATAAGTTTTAGAATTTAGGGGTAGTTTTCACCCCTAAAAAATAAAAAGCGCCCTTCGGCATAATATAGAATTTGAAGTAGGGGGTATGGTTAGTCTAATCCCAAATTTTTATGCAAATCGATTCAGTTTGAAAAAATTGCAAGGTTTAGCAATTTTAGGAGCTTCATTTCCTGGACTAACAGCAGTAAAAAAGCATTCGAACTATATGTGGCTCCGAAAATTAACGAGACTTTTGAACGATACGTGTTCAATCAACGCATACAGGAGGAAGGGGAGACTTTCGAAGACTTTTTCACCGGCTATCGGAGGCTCCTCAAGAATTGCAGATTCTCCAGGGTGGAGTCTCAAGAAGAGTCAGTGTTGCGGGACCGCATTGTCTTCGGGGTGAGGGATAAAGCGGTTCAAGAAGCTCTCCTTCGAATTGAAAATTTGACCCTTGGTAGAGCAGCGGCTCATCGCAGAGCTGTAGAGCAGAGCAGACGCCAGGCGAAGGTCATCCAGGAGTCGACGAGTGCTAGAGAAAGCGGTGCTGCTGTTGATGTCGTGAAGGAAAGCAGTGCTGCTGTTGAAGTTGTGAGAAAAGGAAGGCATCAAAAAAGTGATGTAAGTGCACATAAGGGCAACGCAGTGAACCGAGTTAGTAAAAAGAGCTCATACAACGTGTTTCACTGCCATAGGTGTGAGTCGAGACACGCCACGCGCGAGTGTCCCGCATTTGGCAAATTGAGTGCAAAGTGCGGTCTAATGAATCATTTCGCGGTGTCGTGCAGGGTGCGAAATGTTCATGTTGATGTGGTAGAGCCTGACTCGTTGTCGAACTCATCGTCAGTGTCCTGCAATGCAGTCTCAGTAAATTTGTGCGTTGATTCAGTGGATGCAAACGTCATCAAAGACCCAAATGAGGGGGTTGAGAAGGTGGTGATTGGAGGAAAAGTGATTACAATAAAATTAGACACGGGCGCTCAGCTTGCCTATACGTGAATTAAAGAAGATAGGGAAAAGTGTTAAATTAAGCCTACAAGTGTACTGCTTGAGTCCTATTGTGGCATGAAAATCAAGCCCGAAGGTATTGCTACTTTGATGTGTACTTTTAAAGATGTTGAATGTGTTCTTGATTTTGTAATTGTTAATAGTGATTATCAACCCCTCATGGGATTACCTGGGTGTGTATCTTTGAATTTGGTAAAAAGAGTATTTAATGTTGATGAGGTGTCGCCTAAAAACAAATTTCTTAAAATGTACAAGTGTATTTGTTCGTTTAATTGCTTAAACTTATTTTGTTACAAAATTCATTATAATTTCATTTCATGTTAATTTTCCTATTACTGTATTCTAATCGTATTTTGTATGTTTTCAAGATTGTATACATGCACATGGACAAATGTTTCTATGAAGGACTCATAGAAGAGCCACTATTGTTTAAAGGTTATTATAAAATGTACTGCCGAGCATTGCCTTATTTGTATGTAATGGCAACCCCTAATCAAGACTTATCTTAAGGGGTGTCTAATTTCACTGTTAATGTATGCATACGTTGTAATATTTTGGGGCAGTGAAATAAATATCTTTATCTTTATCTTATTATTTGATCATTGTGATAAAGAGCTGAACCTAAGCGGTTTAAATGGTTAAGTCATTTGAGATTAAGGTGGAGTATTGAATTATAATCTCAAATTTAATGACTACGTATTTGAATATCCCCCGCCATTACGCTTATATTATTACGTTGTTCTTTTTGTCCTTGTTTTGATGATGTATTCACTTCCGGTGTGTGTGTGCTTTCATGATATTGGTGGAATAAAGCTTCTTGAGAGTAAGTGTCCGATTATCCGTTTACAATAGCCTAATCCAACCACTACGCGACTCCAGCTACAACACATATCTTGTGGTACCAATAAATATATTATTATTATTATTATCATTATTACTGAATGATCCTTATTTTCCGGTTGGCCCCGGAAGTGTTGTTGGTGATGTGTTCATATTGTAATGGTGACCGTACAAATCCTACTAGTACATTGCAGGTAGGAAAGACATCACCAACAGATAGTAGAGATGAAGATGAGAGTAAGTCAACTCATCAAGCAAAAGGCAGCCGACTTGGATGACCTGCTGACTAAAATGAAGAATAATTGCCAACAGTTAGCCAACAGGGTAAAACTCAAATGTTGACCCTGGCCCCTTAATGTTGGTCTAGGAAAAGGATTATGCGTGAATTCCATGTTTCAGACTACACAGTGAGACAGGCAAAGAAGTTCCTTGATGAGAAGGGAATACTTGCTATGCCATCACCATGTGCTGGGAAACCACTTCTTAACTCCACAGTAGAGCTGGTGAAAATTTTTTATGAGCTTGACAAGAATTCTAGACAGATGCCTGATGCAAAAGATAAAGTCAGTGTGAGTAAGAATGAGTATATGCAGGAGAGGTTGAACCTCAAGGAACTTATTTTGCTCTTCAAACAGCAATATTCACAAGAAAAAATAGGGTTATCAAAATTTTGTTCACTTCGGCCAAAATGGTGTGATGGCTGGTGCTACTGGGACTCATTCAGTTTGTGTTTGTGTCATACATCAAAATGTGAAACGGATAATTAGTGCCCTGCAATTGAAGGAAAAAAATGTGTTGATGGATATCATCATCTGTGACAAAAACAATGCAGATTATGTGCTCAGAAAATGTTCCTGTTGCCCAGATACTTCCAGGATACAGGATATTATCATTACTAAATTTGGTGAACATGACCCTTCTGATACGGTGAAATAAAGGCTGTGGGTTTCCACGGATAGAACAAATCTTGTTTGTAGTATATCTTGATGATATGTGCTTCTGTTTGTTTCATATAGTAATCGATACGAAATATTACTAATTGTATGTTACTTTGATGAGTGCCATGTTGTGGTAGCACTGCCGTGTGTTTCTAAATAGTGTTGTGACGTAATTAACGTACAATGTGGCCGGACCATCACGCCACTCTCATCCAACCAATCACAACTCTGGACCATTATGATACCGATCTGCATCCTCTCTCCTCACTGTCAGTCCTGTCTAGTATGAGCTCCCGAGATATCACCTAATCCATGTTCCGTCCCTCCCAGTGTCGGTCACACGGTTATCACAGTAACCAGTGTTATTATTCAATATCCAAATAATCCACCTCCTTAATATTTCAATATTGTGATGTAGAAACATTACATTTTTGGCGACGAGGAAGTACCAATTCACGTAATTGCAGTCAACAGTAGAAGGGAGAAGCCGTGATTATGAGTGATTATAAGAGTCAGTAATAGTTCTTCCAAGAATTAATTCGAGGGCAGGAAGGTGCACAGTGGCAATAACAGTGTTTTGAGATATGGACGGAGATTTGGCGAGCAATAGGGACTGTTAATTTTTTTAAATAATGTTTTAATAAACATACGATGTGCCTAGACCATCACGCCACTCTCATCCAACCAATCACAACCGTGGACCATTATGATACGGATCCACATCCTCTCTTCTCACTGCCAGACTTGTCTACAATGAGCTCCCAAGATGTCACCTAACCTATGTTCATTAACTAATATGCACGCTCAAGTAATCACCTTTTCACTCACTGCAAATTGCAGGCAGACTGACGGAGCTTAGGGCTCTGCGAGTGGGTTTTTTCTACATGGTTTTTGAGCCTCTTTTGTTTCTGAGAATGTCAATTTTTTGTACTTAGCTCATTTTAACCAGAGAAAAGCTCTTGACCCATGCCACGATGCCGCTAGCTGTGGATGCAGACGCATCATCGAAGGAGAAAAACATGGATGTATGGTCTTAACATGCCTTCACATTGACAAATCCCTGTGCCCATGCGTGCACAACACGGTAACTGCGTACCAAGCTTGGACGTCTCTGGAAGAACTGTTCGCAGGTAAAACAAAGACGTGATGGATTAACTTGTGGGACGCTCTGTTGGATACAAGATTGTCCAAACACAATGGCAATGTTCAGGAGTACGTTAATTCCATCCTGGAGCTCACCAATAAGTTGGCGAGCATGGGGAAACCAGCTGATGACAGCTTGGTGGCCCTACTCATGCTCAGAGGTTTTCCAAAGGTATGCTTGACATATCGCATGGGGATTGAGGATATAACTTTGGACAAGGACTTCACTACCTTCACCATCAAGGAGATGCTCCTCAACGGCAGCCTGGACGAATATCTGAAGTTGGGGAATGCAGAGGAGGAGACCATCTTTGTAGCCAGGAACCTGAAAGGGCAACAGCCCTCTAGTAAGCAGCCGAAGGAGAGGGTTCCTAAGTAGTCAAATTTTAGGAATACCGTTAAAAGTAAGGTAAAGTGTTTCAAGTGCTGGCAGATGGGCCATTAATCCATTATAAGTCTGAATGTACTATGAACAAGACGAAAAAGGATTCGTCTTTGCTATGTGCGCTTGGTGTGCCTTCATTCTCTAAAGATGAGTGGATCATTGATTCAGGGACATCTGCTCATATGACACCCCACAAAGTGTTGATGCATGGTTTTCAGCAGGAAAATAAAGGTCACAGAGTTAGATGTGCTAATGATTCCACTCTAGTGAGCACAAGAAAAGGCAATGTGCTAGTGAAATTTCCTGATAGAGTGATAAAACCAATTAAAGATGTCACATTGGTGCCTGGGTTAGCCATCAAGCTTATATCAGTTTCTCAGTTGGCGAAAAAGGGGTATACAGTGGTGTTTGGTCACAATGATTGTCACATATATGATGAAGTTAGTTGTAAAATCCTGGGTAAAGTGTTAAAGTGTGTGCTCTACAGTTCTATTTCTCTTTCATGCGTGTCTGCTAGGGTTGAGTATCGATTGTTCGATATTATCGATTGTGTTGGTTGTCGATTGTGTGCGCACGAAACTTCCGGTGCACGCTAGTAGGTCTGTGTTCACGCCTTTTGTACAGTTGAATTGATGGTGATATGTACCCGTTTTTATTATATTATTATTATAATTATTATAATTAAAATTGTTACAAGTAGGCATTTAGCCTGGTGGTAACATGTACTTATGATGAAAAAAAACAATAGAAAACACTAAAAAAACAATAGAAAAATTGAAAAAACAATAGAAAACATTTGAAAGAACAATAGAAAACATTATACAAAGCCCTTGGTCCCTACTTCTTCAGCCGCTTTTTAAAACTATGTAAATATTTCGGGAAGGACTCAAATAGTTCTGCTGGTAGGTCGTTCCAGTCCCTTATGGTCCTATTTAAGAAGGAGAACTGCTTCGCATTTGTCCTTTGTGATCGGCACTTTATCTTGAACTGGTGATCGTTTTTACCAACAAAGCTGGGTTTTGATATGTCCTTCCCAAATTCTTTCCATGCTTTTTCCCCACTCATAATTTTAAACATGCCACATAGCCTGCTTCTTTTCCTCCTCTCTTGTAAACTCTCCCACCTTAGAACTCCGAGCATTTCTGAAACACTTTCCGTTTTTTTATGCTTTCCCAAAACATACCTAGCAGCTTTTCTCTGCACCTTCTCCAATTTCTTGACCTCTCCTTTGAAATGAGGGTCCCAAACAAGAGATGCGTACTCTAAAGTGGGTCGTACTAGAGTTGTATAGGCCATTTCTTTCGTGGCTCTGGTGCTTCCTCTGAGGTTTCTCATCACCCAGTGCAATATTTTAAAAGATTTTTTGGTCGTGTGCTCGACGTTTAAACCCCACCCCAAATTCTTTGATAAATGGACTCCTAAATATTTAAAGCTGTTAGATTTTGGAATTCAACTACCCGAAAATTCATAATTTCTACTTACGCATTTCCTTCTTTTGCTGAAGTTAACATATTTGCATTTATTTGGATTTATTTCCATCCCGTTACTAGATACCCAATCCATTAATTTGTTTAAGTCATCCTGAAGACTTTCCTGATCAATTTTATTTTCTATTTTCCTATAAATAATACAGTCATCCGCAAAAAGCCTTATATTAGAATTTATTTTTTCCGGGAGGTCATTTAGGTACACTAAAAACAATAAAGGTCCTAAGACGCTTCCTTGAGGAACACCGGACGTTACCCTCGCTGTCTCTGAGCATTCATCCCCTACCTTAACTCTTTGCGTCCTGCCCTGGAGGAATTCATCGATCCACAAGATGACTCTTCCATCTGTTTCCATTGGCAACTGCCTCATCTTAAGCATAAGCCGTTCGTGATCAACTTTATTAAAGGCCTTAGAAAAATCTACTATTACCGCGTCTAATTCTTTTCCCGCATCTATTAAGTCGGCAATTTCATGGCAAAACCCTAACAGTTGGGTTTCAGGTGAGTGGCCTTTTCTATATCCATGTTGGCGGTTATACAACCAATTCTCGCATTCCCATTTATTCCAAAGGTAATTTGCAATGATCTTTTCTAACAATTTGCATACTACAGAAGTTAGGCTTACCGGTCTATAATTTTCCACTAGATCTTTATCTCCACCTTTGAATATTGGTATTACTCTGGCCTTCTTCCAGTCACTTGGTAAGGCATTGTTGTTCATTGTAACATTGAATAAATGGTATATGTAATTTGAAACGGCCAAACCACCCAATTTCAATAAATCGATAGAAACTCCGTCGGGTCCCACTGACTTATTTTTTCTCATTTTTCTAATGTTGCCGAAAATTTCTGACCTCGAAGTTTTAATCAGTCTCGAAATATCCAAATCTTTGTCTTATCTGAATATATTTGTTGAACTAACTCTGTGTGAGTCTCATTGCCGCTGCCATAAATCCTAGACAATAGGTTATGGGCCCAGGAATCGTGCTGTGTGGTTGTAGACGCTAGTTATTCGATAAATTGGATATAAGAAAAGGCGAGACCATGGCGAATCAGGATGAGTTGATGGATTCTGACATGCATCCAATTCTGAGCAAGGAGAATTATGAATACTGGAGGACCATGTCGGAGGCGTCGCTGACCTTTATAAACTGCTGGGACGCAATCAACCCGGGACTGAGTCCTGTTGATTTGATGAAACTGGAAAATGTGCGTAAAGACAATAAGGCTCGCGCATACATTTACCGACATGTGCGCCCGGAGTACATTGCGGATATCAGTCATTTAAGGTCCGCCAAGGAGTGTTGGGACACGTTAGAAGAAACTCATGGTAGAGCTGCATCAATGGATGTGTCATCTCATACGTCTATGTGTCTCCGAGAGCTGGGCAGCATTGAGAAGACCGAGTCGATGGACATCTCAGCGTACACTGGGAAGATACAGGGGCTCTGTGGAAAATTAACAAAAAACGGTATCGTGTTCCAAGATTACATTGTGGCTTCTTTTATATTGGCGGGACTTGTGAAAGATCCACATTATTCGACTTATGTAAGAATTATGAAGATTGATGAGAACTGACTTTGAGGGTGGTGAAATCAGACCTTCTGCTTGAGGAGAGAAGAATTAATGCTGCTGAGTCATCTGAACATGGCAGTGCATTGGCAGCGAGGAAGTTCAGCAGGACGAGAACAGCCAACAACAAAGATAGTGTAAAGCAGAGGAGCACCGGTGATCAAAAATGTTACAGGTGTGGAAAGTGGGGCCACATTTCCTATCAGTGTGGTGCGCCAAGGGGAGACAAGAAGTCGGAGGAAAGGAAAGGAAAAGACGAGGAGACACGGGAGAGACACGAGAAAGGGGGGGACAAGCCGAAGTTCAAAGGACTCATCTCTGCGTTTGCTTTGACTTGATCCCAAAGACAAAAGGTTAGTTATCTAGATTCATGTGCTTCAAACCACATGACGCCAGACCGTCACCGCTTCATTGATTTCCAACCTGCCACCGGAGAAGTAAAGATTGGAAAGGGACGTCTGACCGTGAAGGGGAAGGGAACTATCGTAATTAAGTTAAAAACTCTTGTGGGGGCTGGACTTTGTCATTACAAATGCACTGTGGGTACCTGAGTTGAATGTAAATCTTGTGTCTGTCAGACAGCTGGCGAAGAAAGGTGTTCAGACCGTGTTTAGATTGAATGAAGCGATTGGAGAGCATGATGACGGTGATGTTTTGTTCAATGCCTTAGTGGAAAATGATGTGTACTATTTAGAGACTGAGTCAGAAGAGAACTACATTGCAAATATTTTTGTCAATGATGAGTGTAATGGTGATACAGAAATTGAAGTGTATCAGGCCGAAGAAAAAAAAACTTTCAAAATTTCATCATTTTGTTTGATTGGTGGAACTGGGGAATAAGTTCCTTAATTAATTACTGTAAACAAATAACAGAAAAGTTAACTTTTAAAAATTTTATTGATTTAAATGGTTAATCGTTTAATGAACAATACATTTACGATTTGCAGTAACTTCCTAGACGTAATGCGCTTATATTTGCAGACTTAAGTTTTAATAAGAGGAAACCGAGACATGGATACATTTTATGGCCCATTAGTTTAAACATCAGCCGTTGATGCACCTTCATTTGGCTGCGCTAGTTCTTCTTGAATCAACAGTTAGCTATTTTATATGTAACCACTGGCTGGTGAAAACTTTTTAATAGTTTTAGCATATCCTAAAGAAATAGTATCTACTTTATCATAAGCATTTGCAGTTTCCAATCGTCTCTTTTCAAAATATTCGACCACTTGATTCACTGCTTGTTTTGGGGAAGATTTTTCTAGGTATATCCTCTTCAGAGTGGCGGTGTACATCCTCGTCATTGTTTCTTCCACTTTTGGTGCTGATGACACCTCTGATATGCCATCAGAGTCACGTATGAGAGTCTTTGCCAAGGTGAAATCTTCAATGGGTGATTCTTTTTCATCATTCTCGGCCTCTAGCACTGTGAGGTTTGATTCAGTTGGGGCAAATTGGAGGTACTACCTCAAAAATTGAACCTGATTTGCCCAGGGCCAAACTCTGTACCGAATAATTCCCTTACATTGTTGCCCCGTGCGTGTCTTTTCGGACCGCAAATGCTTTGCGTAGGAGTCTCTTAAATTTTTCCACCTCTTCAGATCATCCCCGGAGTAGAAATGTTAAAAATAACATTAAAACTTAAAAATTTTAAGCAATAGATATTCTAACATATTTAATCCTAATTAGTGCATTCTGAGGTATTGTGCCTGTCCATGTTTTTCCTATTAGTTTTTCAAAAAGACTGCTATGGTCCAACCCTTTCTCTGATTTCAGGGTGATATTCTGTTTACACTAAAACCCACCGCCCTAGTTGCATAACACTTAATCGTCTCATCTCTTTTCCAGATCTGCGAATACGAGATTACTCTTTCAACGCTAACATAATTTTCAAATAATTTCTCGACGTGAAGCACATTCCGCAGTTAAGTTCACGTTTCTGACGTTTCCCGAATTTTAAATGCTAAGTTATTTCCAATATTCTTACAGATATCTTGCAACCGGTGACTCGTACAGCACCATTGGACTTAGTTTCCGAATGGGTTTCTCAACAGTGCGCAAAATAGTGAAAGAGGTGTGTCGAGCGATTTGGAAACACTTGCAACCAGTGTACCTGGCTGAACCAACTGTGCTGACATGGGGGGACTCTATTCGCGGCTTCCTTGATAAGTGGCAGTTTCCCAATTGTTTAGGATGCAATGTTGGGAAGCATATCACTAAGTGCCCAAAGAAATCTGGGTCAAACTATTTTTGCTAATTGCAAAAATATTCAATAATTTTACTTGCTATTGTGGACTATAATTATAAGTTTATTGGTATAGATGTGGGCGGATACGGCCGGAACAGTGATGGAGGGATTTTCGAGGCTGCAGTAATGGGCCAGAAATTAGCGAATGGCACTCTCAAGGTTCCCCACGATCGGCCTTAGCCCGTCCAAGAACAATCAACTTCTTGCGTCAGAGTAGGAGATGAATCAATTCCTTTGCTCTCATATCTCATGAGGCCGTTCCCATATCGGCAGTCAAAAACTGACAAAAGGAAAAATATTTTTAATAAAAGATTATGCAGAGCTCGTCGAGTTGTTGAAAATGCTTTTGGCATTTTGACTCAGAAATGGCGTACTTAAAATCGGCCGATCAATTTCAAAGTTGAAACTGCCATAGATATTATTAAAGCAGCCTGTGTCCTTCACAATTACCATTAAATTGTGAAGAGTCCTTAGGTCACTTGCTTGATAATGAAAACCCAACTGTGTAAGCAATACAAAATCTGGCAAATGATGGTCGGAGACCCACTAATTACTCATTTCAAATTTGTGATAGGTTAGTAGACTATTTTAATATGTAATACAATATAAATGCATTTATTTAATATGTGAGTCAATAAAGTTTTTTCCGTTAACATTTATAAATTATTTTTACGCAATTTTAAGTACTTACCAGAAGATCCGAGCGATCTTCTTATCTCCTCCCATACTTGATCCTTCTTTTTGATGTTCTTGTAGTCCTGGTGAGCTAAGTCTGATAGAATACTATGAAGTTTAACAGCTTCAATTTTTCTGTTCGGAGCACTCATTCTGGTGAGACTTTTCCGCGCTACATCCCTGACAGACATCCAGTGAGCTATATAGAAGGTTTCTACTATTTTCGTTTCAAGGGAGGACACTACAAAGAAGGTTAGCTCGATGAACTATTATGCATATCGTTTGATGATTCGGCGAAATGCTGAAAACTATGCATGAATATGCGCAAGACGCAATGGCATATGTTCGTCATACGGTCGGCCAGATCTATTTATTACGTTTACATGCAATCCGAAGAGGATAGAGATAGTTGAAACGCTTCTTCCAGGGCAAACATCAATTGATAGGCACGGCATCACTGCTTGTGTCTTTAAGCATAAAATCCGGTCGCTAATGAACTACATTGTTAAGCAACGCGTCTTTGGGGATATTATTAGATGCTGGATGGATTCAATCGAATGGCGAAAACGAGGATTGCACACATTCTTCTTTGGTCAGTTGAAAGAATTCAATCAGACCAAATAGATGATATCATACGTGCTGCGATTTCTGATCCCGAAACCGATCCAGACCTACATGACGTTGTAATTACGAATATCATTCATGGACCATGTGGCGCCATCAACACCCAATCACCGTGCATGGTCAACGGCAAGTGTTCCAAACGTTATCCACGAAAATTCACGGCGGACACTCACTAGCAACGATTGTTATCCCAACGAACTATCACAACGAAAGTTAAAGGAAAAATTTCGTGGTCGACAGCAGTTGGATTGTTCCACATTCTATATGATTTCAAAAACATTGAAGACACGCTGCAACGTTAAGCATTGAAATTCCGTGAAGTCAATCTAATACATCTGTAAATATGTCACGAAAGGTCGTGATATGGCGGTTTTTAGCATCCAAGCCACCGATATCAACGATAAAATTACCAGCTATCAAATTGATCGAGAAGTAGATGAACTGCAATGAGGCAATTTGGCGTATATTCTTATTCAAAATTCACGAACGTCATCCCACTGTTATGCATTTGACGGTGGGGAATGGGCAAAGAGTTTATTTCACCGCGTCGAATGTTGCACAACGAGCTGAAGCACCTCGAGCGACAACATTGGTGAGTTACTTTAAGACTTGCCAAAGCGATCCGTTTGCCCGACATTGCTCTACTCAAAGATGCCACGTTATTACACTTGGAACACTTCGTTGATGAAATTTCAACGTCGGAAGTAAGGCGATGCGGTTCTTGGTCATACGGATGTGCGTTCTACTGATGCTCTTGGCCATATTTACACAGTTTATCCGAAGAATGATGAATGCTTCTATTTGCTGTTGTTACTGGTGAATTTTCGAGGGCCAACATCATTCCAATCACTACAAACTATTAATGATAAAGTGTACCCAGCATTTTGTGCTGCATGCCAAGAGCTCAATTTGCTTGAAAACGATAATCATTTGGACACCACAATGGCCGAAGCAACTATTTCTGCATCTCATGGTCAGATACGCACATTAATTGCTACCATCCTTTCGACATGCTCCCCATCCAATCCACGTGACCCGTGGAATTAAATACAAAGATAACATCTCAGAAGAAGTTTTACATCAGATTCGTGTAAGTTCAAGAAATGTCGAATTTGAGGCAAATGAGGAGAATCATAATCAGGCTTTGCTGTTGATTAAAGACATGTGTTACCTCATGTGCGGCAGTTTTTGGTAAAGTTAGGAATGCCAGCGCCAGATCGTGGAATGAACGACGTGTTTAATCGAAAATTGGAATATGAATGTGAATTTGATCAACATAAATTAGACCAATCGGTTTAAAAAAATGTACCCCTCCTGAATCCTCAACAGAAGGAAGAATATGATACATTAATGAAAGCAATTGATGATGAAAATGGTGGCTTATTTTTCCTGGATGCTCCTGGAGGAACTGGGAAGCATTTATAATGCCTTTGCTTTTGGCCACTGTTCGTGCGAGATCGGACATAGCATTTCTGGGACCGGTGGTCTGCATAATATTTACAGAACATGCAAAGCCGCAGCAAATAGACCAAGGAATCTCCCATCTAGTCAGTTGGAGATGTAGGTGGCTATGGTAATGGTCCTCAAAAATGAGGTGACTTCCCCTGCTAATTGGCCTCTGGAGGTAATCACGGGCCTACATCCTGGGTCCGATGGATTGACGTTGATGTTGCTCATAGTAGACTATAAAGATGCAAGGATTGAGAGAGACATAAAAGATGTTCGGACTTTCCAAAAATTTTTATTACAGCATAATATATTTGAAGATATAAATAATTTATGTAACATTGTTACAGGATTAATTGGAAGGGAGGAGGTAAATTTTCACGATGCTACTAATGTTGGAATTCAAGCAAAGCAAGCAATCAATAGCAAGTATTTTCATGAAATTGATCTAAAAAAGATTAAGTAATTTCACTCCATTAGGTAGGCAGTATATTAAAAATTGGCGACAAAACTGCCACAGTAGATGAGAGCCCTTCCTTCACCTGGAGGTGTCGTCGGGCTCTCATCGCGATGATGCCTCCTATCCTTTTTCCTTCCTCTGTCCTTCCGCTCTTGAGATGACGCGGGCGTATAAGTCTCTGACTTGGTTCCCGGCGTTCCCGGCCCTCAAGAGTGTACCCCATGCGGGCCCGCCCTGGGTTCTAGGGTCCACTGCCACTATAGATCCCTCTTTTGCTATTCCAAAGAATTTGTGTCACAAATAAGACGAAGAATTATAATTCTATTTGAAATTTAAACTGACACAGTATCTTTATTTGATTACGTAGGACTGAGAAAAACAGCCAAAGCTACCTTATATCCATCATTTCAACCAGTGATCGCTATCACGGTTAAAAACAATTCACATTATATCACCGAATGAGGTATGCTATTGCACCGAATAAGGTGGCCATCAAACTACTTTTCAACGAGTTTTCCAATGAGTACATCTCATATCTAAAAATAAATGCTGGCACTAACATTACTGTTATCTTCGATGCCTAGTAATGATGAGCAAAGAACGAAAATAATAGAGATAAACCGAAGTTCATCAAAAATTTAGCTGTGAAGTACATCAATTCACACCGAACATGCAAAACATATTTTTATCTAGCTACGAAAATAAAAGTAAATTCATAGTAAAACCGTTGGGATTAGAGAAAAAATTTACCCACTGCCATCAAAGTTAAGGTGAAGACGACGGACCTGTTGGTTAATTAGCTATTCAGGATAGGTCAGATTTACAGAATATCATAGAAGCAGAAGATGTCGATGTAGTTGCAATTTTAACTGCCATAGCTAAAGTAGAGAAAGAATGTTTTTCTCAAACTGGGAAAACAAAATCTTTCTTCCACAGTATATGTTGGGGAACTATTTTTTTTGTGTATCCATGCGATCACTCGCGCCATGCGCCAAGGGAAGTCAGTCATCCTCGCGCAATCATTCCGGGTGGACGTGTGGGACAGTTCCAGATTCTTTCAAGAACCTTTGGGCCCGTTTCACATGGACGCGGACCGTCCGCTGTTCACATAAGTGCGGACGAAAACCGTCCGCGTCCGGCACGATGTCAGTTTTGTGGAGATCGATGTGGCCGAAGCGCTGGCACTGGAAACAACGCATGGGGCTACGGATGAACGGTCTCACGGGAAGCGATTCGTACCCAATAAAAACTCTGCTGGCGAGGGTTTCCATCGCGAACGTGAGGATCATGGAGGTGGTGCTTGTGATCTCACCGTTTCGCCGGCTCGTTATCTTTCGGCATCCTCTGACGCCCTGCGACGCCATCTCTTCGGAGATAGTTTCCGCGTCTAAATGAAGGAAGTCGAAATGTGAGACGACCCCCTTCGAGCTGTTTAGTGTGCGGTGCGGCTCCACTCTCACCGGAAACTCATTGAACATCTTGATGCCCAAGAGCTTCTCGCTCTGTAGGTCATCAGCTGTCTCGATCAGCAGGGTACAATCCCTTAATTTTTTTGCTGATTTCAAATCGCCTGATAGATAGCTCGAAAAAAAAGCGCTTTATAACAAATAGAGAAACCTTAGTGCATGTCTCATTATCGTTTGAACACTTAATAATTAAATGGCGCTTAGACGCGAAGAAAAGCTTTTCTTCCCCGGCCTGGTTAGGACGGGATCTTTTAGTTGGAGGAAGAGAAATGGTCTCCATAAAACTTAACATTTTCATTCCTTGAACTCCCCACCCACCACGGAGCCACACATTCGGGACGCCACACCGCGATCCGGTGTGGTCGCCAGGGCTACCCAAGGGACATAGGGACCTTAGATAGGGGGTCTCCTTCGGGTTAGAACCTCCGGTGCGGGGGCCCTCCTAACCACCACACCTTCGACCGCCCTACGGAGACCCCCGTATCTCCAGCACTAACCCGTCCTGGCGTACGCTCGAAAGGAGCCGCCAAGCTCCCCAGCCGCCAGGAGCCGATTGACCGCGTTGGGCCCTTCTCGGCCTCTCGTTTTCGGGGAATCCAGGGCCGAAGTGGGGTATTGAACTCCGGCCCATACTGGGTATCTGACTCCCAGCTGGGTACCGGAGAACTCATTCACCAGGATCCCCTTCTCCCCCACGTACGGGTCTCCACGCACGGCAAACACGCGAGGGATCAGGACGCCAGATGTTTCGGCTACTCAGAACAGCAGAGTCGCATGCTGTCTGGATGCTATACTAGCCTACGAAGGGTTTTTTGGCGAGGTTGTCTCCCCGGTGGGCTCGGGTCCGTGGGGGCGCGACTCCCCAAAGGAAGAGATCACTCTCTACCCCCGTGCGGGGCTCAGCCAAGCAAGAGAAATGTTTGGATTTCAAATGATTTTCCATATGAGGACATGGATATCCTTGAGATAACCCATTTTGGTCAGTGGGACATTGATTATATCAAAGGGACGTCAATGTCCCTGCAGGAAATAAGACTGATATCCATAGGATGTCATTGTGTTGTTAGTTGGCATTCGGATATCCCTATAACGTACGTGAGAAGATACGACTGGTGATTCATAAAGGAAGTGAACCCAATGCAAAGTGGGCACAGCATCCCACTTTTTTAAGCTGACCATGCATATGGGCAACTTAGCTTGTGCTGTGAAGGAAAAATCCTTTTCAATACTCTTGTCCCCATAGAAAAGACTAAAATATGTGTAATTTACCAATGAGAGTGATTAAGTACCTAATGATGGATATTCAGAATTAAGTATTACACAAATGGTATTGAAATAATTAAAAAAGAGAGAGCAGATGTAACAAGTATTGGCACAGTGGTTGCAGGAAGTCAATGTAGAAGGAACTGTTTTGTAAACTAAACATTGACACATTTAAAATAGACTGCACATTGGCAGACAGTAGCGGCTAAAAATGAATTAATTAATGCTAAGATGTATTTATTGGTGAATGAAAGGTCCATGGAACCTTTTCTGATTGATCCAGGCTCTCAGTAAA